>NW_023425345.1:12997327-15497327 GCF_014108415.1 Molossus molossus | reverse complement strand
CCAGATTTTATAAAGCATTTTACCAAAGGTATTTTTGTCATGTTAATGTAATTCTTATTTCAAATTACAAAATTTCATTTTATGAATGCTTAACTATTTAAATGACTGTGGATGTGATATACTTTTATTTTCAGGCATTCACATAGAGATTTCACACCCTGGTGCCTCTTTAAGGAATAAAACAAACTATTTTTAATTCATTTGTGTTTATTTATATTATTGTTCTTTGTAGTCAATATTTTGTGCTTATTGAAAGTCTAGTCTCTGCTAGGTGCCATGAGACTAACAGCTACTAACCATAATTTTATTATTAGATGTAATTACAGTAACCTTTTTATTTGAATTACAATATTTCCAATAAAAATGCAAGCTATTTCTACTTTTCAGTATTTTCTTCTTGGTGAATTAAGGGACTCTTTTTGCACTTGTGTTACTTAAAAATTCAGAACGTATTTTAGCATAAATATAATTCTAGCTACTATATTCTTGCTATGTCTAGAGTTTTTGAGTAGGCAGAACTGAAAGAATTGCCATTTCTTTCAACTCCCTGCCATTCGGTGCTGTAATTTACTCAACCCACCTTCTGCCAGGTGCATGTAAAATCTAGTAATAAACAGATTCACCTACCGGTTCTACTAAAAGCCAAGTGATGCCTGAGCCAGATGGTAGAAAGGTATAATTTTGGAATCGTACTGAAGCTGTCTCAAATCTTATTTTGGCTGAGATTTAGTAGGGGAAGGTAATTGAATTTCAAGTGAATTCTTGTGGTATACAAGGGGAAATGGCTTATATAAATAAATATTTCTGTTGTTCATAATTTTGTCTTTGGAAAAAGATGCTTATTTCTTTACTCATTAATGAAGTAAAAATTTGAAAATCTGTCATTTAGTTTAAGAAAAGATATTTGGACTCTAGGTTTCTTGTATGTCAAAAGGCTATTGCTAATAATTTAAAAATCTTGTTTTAGAAACTTATTCAGTTCTTTCTGTCCTTAGCCTTCTGTTGTTCTCATGATATTCTTTTTGGGTCACTGTTTTCAAGCCCGTAGCCTTAACTATTGTACTGCTTAAAAGCTCATGGTGCCCAAATTTTTATCTTCAGTCAAGAAGATTTTTCTAAGTTTTTGGCCAGCATATTTAAAAATATGAAAATCATTAAGGCAACTCAAATTCAACATGTCAAAATTGAGTTTTTCCTCCCACAAAAAACAAAACAATTGTCTCCTTTAAGTCCTGCCTTGGTAAATGATTTCACTCTCCACCTAGACTCTGAAATTAGATTGATTTTTTTTTTTTTTTAGAGAGGGCGGTATGGAGAGGTTGGGATTCCTAGTTTTGTTCCTTTATCTAATTGGTCAGTAAGTTCTCTTAGTTCTAACTCATACTGGTTTCTTAATTTTTCCTTTCTTCCCCTTCCTTACTGCTATTTCCGTAATTGAGCAACCTCTCCCTCTTTTAAAATTTTGATATATAATATAAAAGTTCATAATGAAATTTATTATATAATTATAAAATAAACATCCATTTAACTAGCATCTTTGAAATACCTGCTCCACTTGCCATCTCTTTCCTATCTTCTTTGTCCCTATTTCCAACTATCTTTTCCCTTTTTTCTTGCTTTGTGTACATGCACACACAATCTTCCCTAACTACATATTGATGTTCTCTTGAGTCCTGCCATAATCTTTGCTTTTTCCCTTAGCGTATCATTCACTCTGTTTAATGGATTGATCCTCTTACCTCATGCCTGAAATCCTTCTGTGGCTTATTATAGCTTGATTTTTTACTACTTTATACCCTTGGTGATCTGGCTTTTCTAAGTTTCCTTTTCCATACTTAGTTCTTATACTCCAGCTTTTATCTGAACTTTGTTATTACTCTAGTACTTCTATCATTCACTGTCTAGTTTACCTTTAAAGACATCTCTAGTATTACTGTTTGGGGGAAACTTTCTTCCATCTGTTCCTCTTATTTTTGCTCTTATAACACTGTTCATGCATTTTCTTTAGCATTTTATTACTGTAGGCTAATGCTGTGGTTGGCTTACTTCTCTGTCTCTTGCCCTTTGATGGTAAGATCTTTCATGACTTATTTTTCCTTTACTTTTTTCTTCCCAGTTTCTTATATGGTATCAGGTACATAGTGGGTACTCAATGCATATTAATTCACCATATGAATTTCCATTTCTGTTTCTACCCTGTGTGTACTCTAGTACTGACTCTGTTTAGGTGATAGATAGGCATATTTTTAAATTTTTAGTTAGAGTATAAGGGAAGGAAGGGATGAGAGCGAGAGAGAAACATCAATGTGAGAGAGACTCATTGATTGGTTGGTTGCCTCCCACATGACACTGACCAGGAATCAAACTTGCAACCCAGGTATGTGCCCTTCACTGGGAATCAAACCCTCAACCTTTTGGTCCAAGGGCTGATGCTCCAACCTCTGAGCCAAACTGGCCAGGGCTTAAGCCCACTTTTGTGTTCCCAAAACATGGTACATTTATACCTCTACTGAATTGCTGTAAGTCTTTGGAGGTCTGAGTCTGCTGTTGGACTAAGTCCCCAAAGAGCAGATATGTTTCCATTTACATCTGTATTTACAGTGTCTAACAAGTGCATACCATGTAATATGTGGCTGCTCAGGCAGAGTTAGAGGAATTCGTATGTAGGTTTTATATAGGATTTATGTGTCCCTTCACCTTCGTATCAAAATTAGCAGCAAAGGTTCATAGAGAACAATTTGGCATAGCAATCAATGTTTTCATAATGCCAATAGCAACATTTTCAACTGCTTACAGAAATGCAGCATTAAATTAAAAAGGGAAAGTGAATCACTATTTCTATTTATGCACAGTTCAAGTGTTTAACAGAAGAAAGTAGGTAATATGTGCATAAATATAACTTAATTAACAGAAAAAAATTGGCGGATACAAAATAGCACTACCTTAGTCCAGTGGCCTTACAAATATTTTTGCTTGTGTATTCTCTAATTTTGAAAAACAATGTTCTTCTTTGCATGTTTTTAAGTTGATGACATCTGAAGTTTTTCACCAAGAATTAAGATAGTTACAAAGGCTCTAATTTCCCTTTTTTAAATTTTATTTTCATGAAAACCTTGTTTCTTTTTTTAAAGTGATATCTTTTTATTAATAATTAATTTATTAAATATGTTTTTATTGATCTTTCAGAGAGAGAGGAAGGGAGAGAGAGATAGCAGCATCAATTAGAGAGCAACATCGATTGGCTACCTCCTCCTGCACGCCCCCTACTGGGAATTGAGCCCGCACCCCTGGGCATGTGCCCTGACTGGGAATCAAACCGGAACCTCTCAGTCCATGGGAGGATGCTCAGTCCACTGAGCCACATTGGCCAGGCGAAAACCCTGTTTCTTAATTGTAATTCTGTGAAGATACGATATGGGGTCTTTCTATCTTCAGTATTTCTTTTTTTTTTTTTATCCTCACCCGAGGACATTTTTCCTTTTTTTTTTTGTTTAGGTAGAGTGGGAGGAGAGAGAGGAACAGAGAGAGAGAGAAACATCGATGTGAAAGGAACACATCGAGTGGTTGCCACCCGCACAACCGACCAGGGCCGGGGACAAACTGCAACCGAGGTACATGCCCTTAGCGGGAACCGAACCCGGGTCTCTCAGGACCGCAGGCCGACGCTTTAACCGCTGAGCCAAACCGGCCAGGGCAATCTTCAGTATTTCTTAGCAAACTTCTTTTTGCTTTACTCATAAGGAACTTTCTCTCAGGATTAATGCATTCTCGAATTCCTTCTTCTTACCCTCCAAAGTTTTTTATACCATATGTAAATGCCATATAATAAGACTGGGATGGCTGAAAAGAATACTTTTATTTGGCAAAGTGGGAGAAAATTGTGAAGAAAGAAAGAGTTGGTTAAGAAAAATTTGCAGGACACAGACTTGTTCTCAGGCGGACTCAATTCTAGAAAAGAGTATGCATGGAAGTTGAGGATTTGAAGAATGATAGGGTTTGAAACTTCTTCTTGTACCATGGACATTTGAGAATCAGCTGAAGCCCTTCTCAGCATAATATTTTAGGATCAGCTTGTTAATTTCTACAAAAGCTTCTGTGATTCTGATTCAGTTGCATTGAACCAGTAGATTGATGGTGAAAATTGACATCTTTACAATGTGAGGCTTTCAATTCATGAACGCAATCTTTTCATATATTAGTCTTCAGTTTTTCTCAGCAAATTTTGTTGTTTTTATTTTCTAAATTTTGTATATCTCATTAAAATCATCCGTGTATGTTTCATGTCCTTGAAATGGTATATTTGACATTTCATGTTCAGTTGTCTGCTTCTAGTATATAGAAAATAGTCTTTTTAATGTGTTATTCTTGTATTCTATCATGTTAAATACACATATTCTAGTAGTTTTGGGGTTTTTTTTGTAGATTTCTTCTGACCTTCTATGTTATATGATCATATCATTTAGAAATAAAGAGTTTTATTTCTTCCCTCCCAATCTGAATGCCTTTTATTTTGTTCTATTTATTGCTTTTCACTAGAATCTCCCATAAGACTATTGAATAGTAGTGATAAAAGTAGATATACTTACTTTGTTCCCAAACTTAGGGAGAAAGCCATCAGTCTTTCATCTTTATTTATTTATTTATTGTTTTTATCCTCACCCGAGGACATTTTTCCATCCTTTGTACAGACAGAGTGGGAGGGAGAGAGAGGAAAAGAGAGAGAGGGAAACATTGATGTGAAAGGGACACATCGAGTGGCTGCCACCCACACGACCAACCAGGGCCGGGGACAAGCTGCAACCAAGGTACATGCCCTTAGTGGGAACCGAACCCGAGTCTCTCCGGACCACAGGTGAACGCTCTAACCGCTGAGCCAAACCGGCCAGGGCGGATTTTTTTTTTTTAAGTCTTTCATCTTTAAATATAATATTAGCTCTACGTATTAAAAGATACTATTGACCAGGTTGAGGAAGTTTCTTTCTGTTTTTAGTTTGCTGAGAGTTTTTATCATGAATGGGTATTGAATTCTGTCAAAAAATTTTATTGCCTTTACCGAGCTGTTTTCTTTTCTCCATTATTCAGTTAATACAATGAATTACATGTATTCGATTTTGAGTGTTGAATCAACCTGCATTCCTAAGATAAAAACACTTGGTTGGTGAGGGTTGGATTTGTTGGATGTGCTAATATTTTGTTAAGGATTTTTACATGTTGATGAGAATATTAATGTTCATTTAACTTATTATGACACTATTTGGTGGTGGTATCAGGGCAGCACAGACTATATAACATGAAATTTTCTGGAAGAGATTGTATAGACTTGCTATTATTTCTTCTTTAAATGTTTGATAGAATTCAGCAGTGAAACCTATGAGCCTGGAGTTTTCTTTGTGGTAAGGGTTGTAGTTACGAATTTAATTTCTTTTATATGGTACTGTCCTGACTTTCTGTTCCTCCTTGAGTCAATTTTGGTAGTTTTGAATATCAAGGAATTTTCCATTTCATCCATGTTGTTAAATTAATTGGCATAAGATCTTTCATTATATAATACTTTCTTCATCTTAAATCTATGAGATAGAGTTAGAATCTGTAGGAGTTCCTTTATTTCTGATATTGGTTATTTTTTCTAGATAACTATTTCTGTCTTTCTGTACCGCAGGCCGACGCTCCAACCGCTGAGCCAAACCAGCCAGGGCTAGATAACTATTTCTGATTTCTAGTTTAAGCTCGTTGTGATAAAAGAATATATATTATTTTAGTAGTTTTAAGTGTTGAGATATGTTTTGTGGCCCAGCATATAAAATGAATGTTCCATATATACATGAAAAAAAATGTATTTTGCAGTTGTAGAGTGTTTTAGGTCACATTGTTTGATAGTGTTGTTCAGGTCTTCTGTATCCTTACTGATTTCTGTCTGCTTGGTCTATTTGTTACTGAAAGAGGACCCTTGAAGTCCAACTGTAATTGTGGATTTGGCTTTTCAGTTCTATCACTTTTTGCTGCATTTGTTTTGAAGCTCTTTTATTGAGTGTGTTTGTTAGGTTTGGTTTGTCTTTTTTTTTTTGGTTATCCTCACCCGAGGATATTTTTCCACTTTTTGTACAGATAGAGTGGGAGGGAGAGAGAGGAAGGGAGAGAGAGAGAGAAACATCGATGTGAAAGGGACACATCGAGTGGCTGCCACCCGCACGACCAACCAGGGCCAGGGACAAACTGCATCCGAAGTACGTGCCCTTAGCGGGAACCGAACCCGGTTCTCTCCGGACCGCAGGCCGACGCTCTAACCGCTGAGCCAAACTGGCCAGGGCATACATTATTTTTTTCTTTTGTTTTTTTGGTATGTGCCCCTAGAGGGAACCGAACCAGGGACTCTCTGGTCCACAGGCCGATGCTCCAACCACTGAGCCAAACCGGCCAGGGCTAGGTTTGGTTTGTCTTGATGATTAACAACTTTATCATTATGAAATGTCCCTCTTTGTCTTTTTTTTTTTTTAAATTTTTTCTTTATTGATTTTAGAGAGAGAGGATGGGAGAGGGAGAGAGAGAGAGAAACATCAATGAGAGAGAACATCGATGTTCTGGGGATTGGGCTCACAACCTGGGCATGTGCCCTGACTGGGAATTGAACTGGTGACCTCTTGGTGCATGTGCGACGCTGAACCACTGAGCCACACCAGCTGGGCCCCTCTTTGTCTTGAAGCCTATTCTGTTTGTTATTAATATAGCCACTCTAGCTTGGTATATTTTCACATTCTTTTACTTTTAAATAATCGTGTAAACTGGTTTTAAAGTGAGTTACTTGTAAACAGCAAATAGTTGGGTCTTTCTTTTTTAAAATCTAGTTTGACAGTCTGTGCTTTTTAATTGGAATTTAAAATGATTTACACTTAATGTAATTATTTATATGGTTGGATTTAAATGTACTGTTTTGATATATGTTTTCTATTTGTCACATTTGTTCTTTGTTCCTTTCTTCCTCTTTTTATACTTCCTTTTGTATTAACTCAGTTTACTTGAGGATTCCATTTTATTTCCACTATTGGCTTTTTAACTATACCTTTATTATTTTAGTTATTACTCAGGAGTTTATAATATGCCTTTAACTTGCCATAATCTACCTTCAAATGATGTTGTACTACCTTACGTATAATGTAAGAATCTTTCAAAAATATACTTCCGTTTCCTTTCTTCTGTCTTTGATTATTTTGTCATATTTTTTGCTTAAGTACAATACACTTATTATTTTTGCTTTCAATGATCTGCTATTTTTTAAAGATAATATGAGACTTTTTTATATACCCATATACTTTTTATTTCCAGTGTCCTTCATTTCTGTTGTATATTTAGATTTCCATCTGTTTATCTTTTTCTTCTGTTTAAAGGACATTCTTTATTTATTTATTATTAATTAATTAATTTTTGTTACAGGTGTTTCTCCTTTTCCCCCCCATTAACACCCTCCTCTCGACCCCCCCCCCCCCAGTATTGTTGTCTATGTTCATTGGTTATGCTTATATGCATATAAGTTAAAGAACTTCCTTTAATATATCTTATAATGAATACTACTTGGCAGCAGATTCTCTTAGATTTTGTTTTCCTGAAAAAGTCTTTATTTCATATTTATTTTTGCAAGTGTTTTTCTTATGACTTGTAGAACTCTAGGTTGATAGTTTCGTTTGGTACTTGTTCGGTTGTTTTATGGCTTGCACAGTTTCTGATGAGAAGTCTGAGGAAAATTTTTATCTTTGTTCCTCTGTATATAATTTGCCTGTTTTTCTCTGGCTGCTTTTAAAATTGTTCTCTTAACCACTGATTTTCAGCTATTTGATATGACATGTCTAGGTATGGTGTTCTTTATGTATATCCTGCTTATGGTTCACTGAATTTGGAAAAGTTTTGGCCATTATTTTTTCAAATATTAATTCTCCTTTCTCCCCCTCAATTTTGGGATTCAGTTATATATGTTAGGCCATGATATTGTTACTGAGACTTTGTTCATTTTTTTTTCTCACCTTTTACTCTGTCTTCAGGTTTCACTGATATATATTTTTTCCTATACTGTCGAATCTGTTAATTACATCCTCTGAATTTTTTTGAGCTATTTTATTTTTCAGCTCAAGAATTTTTATTTGTATTTTTTTAAATGTTTAATTTCCTTTCATTATGTTTATGCTTTCCATTAACTATTTGAACGTCTGATAGCTTTTTAATGTCTTTGTTAATTCTATAAACTGTCATTTTGGAATTTGTTTTTATTGACTGATTTTGGTCTTGATTATGATCATATTTTCTAGCTTCTTGACATGTCTGATAATTATTGAGTGCCTGCTGAACATTGTGAATATTATATTTAGTATCAAAAATTTTTTTCCTTTAATGAGTATGGGTTTTTGTTCTGGTAGGTAGTTAAGTAACTTGTAATTTGATTATTTGAGAATTGCTTTTAGTTTATGAGGGCAGATTTAGAGCAGTTTTTACTCTAAGAATAGCCTTCCTACTAGTAAGACATGGTCCTTCTTTGATTTCTACTTAATGCCTTTAATGATCAACAGGACTCTCCACTCTGGCTGGTGAGAAATTAAATGATTTGCAGCTCTGTGTGAACCCTGGAACTATTTGGCTCACAACTGTCTAGTTGGTCCTTGTTTGACCGTGTAGAGTTTCACACTATGCATGTGAATCTTAGTATTTAACAAAGCATCAAGGGGACCCATATGCAAATTTTTGGAGCTCTTTTTCAGCATAGTAGTTTCTCTCTCCTTTTATTTAAAAAAATAATTTCCCCTTTCTCTTTGAAATTCTATCCCAGAACTCCCATCCCCCTCAGCATCCTTGACTTTCAGTTTGCCTCCTCAACTTTTTCACTCAGCTAGACTGCTTCTTGGAATTCTGCTCTCTGCTCTTTAGTTTGCATTGTGCCTCGAGGCAGAAAGCTGGGGCAGTCCCAGGGTTCACCTGGTTAGTTTGCTTTCTCATTGGGATCATATTCTGGTGCTGCCTTTTCAATGTTTGAAATTGTTTATTTCATATATTTTGTCCAGTTTCTAGTTGTTTAAGGTGAAAGAGTGGAATTCAGTCTGTTTCTCTGTCATGGCCAGAAGTGTGTAAAATTTTAAATATCTTTTTATGATTTATTGCTTGTGCATGTTTTATTGTCCTTTTGTAATCAATACTTTTCTTTTAGAAAATATTCTTAAATGATTTCACAGTTCAACAGCAATTATTTTAATGAACAGAACTTTTTAAAATACAAATTTATTGTTTAGTATAATATTAGCTCCTTTCAGGTTTTATATGGTTGTTTTTAGTGTGAAGAAAGATTCAGACCTTCCATACCACTATATGTCTTAAAGGATCCAGGTTACATAGTTGAACAACATTAATATCAGTGTCAAGTGTAAATATGTCTTCTTCCTGGTTTGTGACAGTTGAGGTTGAAGAGAACAGTTTGGTTCCTAGACTTAAATTTGCACACAAGTTATATTGAGTTCTCAGAAGACCAAACCAACATGTAGCTTTTATCTCTGTTGGATTCTTTGGCTTATTATTTGGGTATGTTAAACTTTTCAGACTAAATAATGAATGTTAAGTGCTTAAACAAGTGAAAACAAATGACCAGAGCTTCTCTATCCCTTTGTGTTTCTAGGTAATTATATCTACCTAAAATTGTAGCCATGGAGTCCATGCTTAATAAGTTGAAGAGTACTGTTACAAAAGTAACAGCTGATGTTACTAGTGCTGTAATGGGAAACCCTGTCACTAGAGAATTTGATGTTGGTCGACACATTGCCAGTGGTGGCAATGGGCTAGCTTGGAAGATTTTTAATGGCACAAAAAAGTCAACAAAACAGGTAAGTTTAAAATTTTTTCTTTATTGATTTTAGAGTGAAAGGAAGAGAGAGGTAGAGAGAGAGAGCTAGAAACAGTGATGAGTGAGAACATCGATTGGTTGTCTCCTGTATGCCCAACCACGGGGAATCAGGCCCATAACCTGGGCATGTGCCCTGACCGAGAATCAAACTGGTGGCCTCTTGGTGCATGGGTCAACGCTCAACCACTGAGCTACACTAGCTGGGCAAAACAGGTAAGTTTTAATTGAGTCCACTTGGAAAAAACGCATATGCTATAAGTATCATAATGTCCATGTATGCATTTTTATGTTAAATACCAACTAATGATGGTTTCTTTAGTTCTCATTTTGCCTAATGAAGATACACAAAGACAAATGCTTTTAAACATTCCATGAATCTTCTGGTTATAAATATATTGTTTGATATGTCATCTCCTCTTACAGTTTAATGTTGGTTACTTAGTAAAATAAACATATCAGCTGAGCAAATAAGTATGTAGTTTAGATTTTAATATTTGGCAAAGTATATCTTTTAGAATAAAAATTGTCCTGTTCTTTTTCATATTTTTCTATAAGTTATTGGAAAATACCCAGTTAAAATTTTTCAACATTAAATGTATTCTTTTTCAGTGGATTCTTATTCCCTCTTTAATTCTATAACCTTTAGAAAATAGATTTCTATAATCTTTTGTGTTTAACCTGATAGTTTTTACTATCAGAGGGGATACATTTATGGACTATAATCAGTAATGTGTCTTGATGTATACTGATTTCAAAATTATTTTAAAACTAACTGTTCTTTTAGTGAGGAGTAGTTTGAATGAGTTGTTGTATTATTTTTAAAATTTGACTTAAAGAGACCAATAGATTGTTCTCAGAGGATTATTACTGTTAAATTTTACCAACAGCTTTCTGTTGGAATTGTTAAAGAATTGAATTAGACTGTTCTTGCGCTGCATCCTTTATAATGAAATGGTAAACATAAAAAAAAAATCGAAAGATCGTCACGTTAAGACTTCTGTAGAACTGTGTTCTTTAAAAAGAAAAATCACGATTTCCAAAAATACTTTTACTTCCCTACAAGTGAAACATTTGGGTTAGTAAGACTTACGGGATTTATACACACATTTTCCAGTGACTATCACAGTACTTCATAAACACCTGGTACTGGTATGTCGTCGTACCTGATCTGTAAATCTTGTTTTTATTGTTTTTTAGTGTAAGTCTTTAAGTCCAAAGTTGATCTGTATCTTCAATACTGATTTATTTGATATTTTTTGAACATTGTTTTCTGTTTCAATTCATCAAAAGCTCATCCACAAAGTAAGTGATTTCTTGAGTATTGACTACTTAAAAAGGTCACGAAGTTTGTAAATGACCAAAATCCAACACTAGCACACATTGCTTTTACAATTAGTTATCTAAAGGGAAAGTGAAAAAGCATCAAACTTACTAAATTTTACATTACTTATTTTTGTTTTTATTTATCTTGAGATAGAGCGGGAGGGAGAGAGGGAGGAAGAAAGAGAGAGAAACATCAACTGGCTGCCACCCGCATGACCCAACCGGGGCCGGGGACAAACTGCAACCGAGGTACGTGCCCTTAGCGGAAACCGAACCCAGGTCTCTCTGATCCACGGGCCATCGCTCTAACCTCTGAGCCAAACCGAACAGGGCTACATTACTTAATAAGAATATGGTAACAGCCCTGGCTGATTTGGCTTAGTGGTTAGAGCGTCAGCCCGCGGACCAAAGAGTCACGGGTTCGATTCCAGTCCAAGGCAAATACCTCAGTTGTGGTTCGTCCCTGGCCCTGGTCAGGGTCGTGTGGGAGGCAGCTAGTCGATGTGGCTCTCTCACATCGATGTTTCTCTCTTCTCTCGCTCTCCTTCCCACAAACTGCAACCGAGGTCCATGCCCTCAGCGGTAACCAAACTGGGAATCTTTCCTCTTTGACCTAAAACAAATGAATGTTTGAGAGAGAATTTTGTGTTATTTCTTTTTCTTTATGAATTGTGTTTCTCTGAAGAGTGGTGAAACTGCAAGAGCTCACAAGCTCTTTCACATGATCTTTTTTAAAGACTTAACACATCTTGAAAAACTAAACATTTAAATTAGAAGCATTTATAAAATGTGTTATAGCAGAACACTTACTAAAATAAGATTGTGCACATGAATAGTGAGATAGGAACTTGAGCTTCTAGGTCATTTGTTTTTAGTTCAAATTAATAGTACATAATGCTCTTAGCTCCTGATTGTCCTGTGTCTCATAATGATCAAAAGAGGTAAGATAATATATTTATATATGAGTGTTATTTATTTTTATCTTCACCCGAGGACATTTTTGCATTTATCTTCAGATAGAGCGGGAGAGAGAGAGGGATGAAGAGAGAGAGAAACATTGATGTGAGAATCGACTGGTTGCCACCCACACAATCCCAACCGGGGCCAGGGACAAACTGCAACTGAGGTACGTGCCCTCAGTGGGAACCGAACTGGGGTCTCTCTGGATGCTCCATCCGCTGAGCCAATCCGGCCAGGGCATGAGTGTTATTTAAAGCTCTCACTCAAATCTGAAGGCATAAGTTGTGTTTTACTAGGGTGCTTTATATATATTGGCCATATGTTATTTCTAGGGGAGACAGAATGGTGCATTGGCTAAGAATGTGGGTACTAGAGTTAGACTAAATAGATTTGAATCTTGATTCTTCATCTTACCAGTTGTGAATTGAGGATAATAACTTGTCTCAAAGGGTTGCTATGAGTAATGAAATAATTCCTAAGAAGTACACAAATGCATAGGGAATAAGATGTTAAAATTCAGTAACTAAATAGTCCCTTTATGTTACCACTTTTCAGAGACTCAAATTTCTAATATTCTTAACTCATTTGTACATATATAAGGAGCCTCCAACTTAAAACAAGTTGTATTTGAGAAATGTATTGGTTTGGAATTCTGCGCTGAACCTCTGTTATGTGATTAGGTTGCTAGGCTAACTTGAGAAAACAATAATCTCAATGTGGCAAAAATAATTAGAAGAGAACAGCAATAACATGGAAAGATACTGTCTTGGATATTGATAATCTAGCAGTACTAGATTTAATTAGAAGTTTTTGAAAGGCTTTTGTAGATATTATGGAAGAGCTGTTAAAAAAATCTTTCACGGGTCGGGGGATGAGGAGGGAAGTGGAGGAGGGTCTAGCGGGGATAAATGGTGATGGACCGAGACTTGGGGAGGTGAACACACAATACAGATGATGTATTGTAGAATTGTGCACCTGAAACCTGTATAATTTTGTTAACCAGTGTCACTCAATAAATTCAATAAAAAGGGGAAAAAATCTTTCAAAGAATTTTGGAAGGCTAGCATTGATTCTTGCTAATTTTGCTTCCTGCTTTGTCAGTTTTCTTTGCGTTTATGTGGGAGATCTAGCAGTGGTAATACATCAGCTATCAATGTGGCTATTTTTTTACTGATATGTTAAGATCTGGTAACTGAATAGGAACTATTTTTCCTTGGGTAACTGAGAGAACGAAAGCAAGATGACAGTTATGGAAGATGTGTGATATTAGTAGTACAAAATAAGCTGTGAATGATTTCAAAGAGAGGCGATGGGGGAGCATATTCCTGTACTGGTAACCATTCCCATTACTACCCATAACAAGGTGGGGGATAGGTTGGAAGCAGAGAGAGAAATGATAGGTTATTCATATATAAAAGATGCTTATAAATTGTTTTTGTATAAACAGTAACTTCCTGAGGTGTACAACATTTCTTTCAAAAAGCATTTCAAAGTTTTGTATTATACTTCAGGGTTATGATTATGAATAGCATTTTGAATTTTTAAACATTTTAACTTTTATTTGAATTCTGAGGATAGAAGAGATTACTAAATAGGGGACAACACATTACACACAGTTTATGTGTACCTCTGATACCAGAGTTCAGATATGGAGATTTTCCTTTGTTCTTAGATGAGGCTCTGGGTCTCATACCTTTAAAAATATTTAGATTTGCTAGTCATGAAGAAACCAACTTTTTTACTTTTTTTTTTTTTTTATCCTCACCCGAGGACATTTTTCCATTTTTTGTACAGATAGAGTGGGAGGGAGAGAGAGAGGAAGAGATAGAGAGAGAGAAACATCGATGTGAAAGGGACACATCGAGTGGCTGCCACCGCACGACCAACCAGGGTCAGGGACAAACTGCAACCGAAGTACGTGCCCTTAGCGGGAACCGAACCCGGGTCTGTCCGGACCGCAGGCCGACGCTCTAACCGCTGAGCCAAACCGGCCAGGGCCCAACTTTTTGATATCAGAAAAGTATTACTTACAATGGTGCTAAAATTTCCATGGTATTAGTTTGTAGTTATTTGTAGACTGTTGTGACACTTAAGTAAAATTTTATTACTTTTATGTACTCTTGATTAAAATTGGTTACACAATTTTTTTTATTAGGAAGTGGCTGTTTTTGTCTTTGATAAAAAGCTGATTGACAAATATCAAAAATTTGAAAAGGATCAAATCATCGATTCTCTAAAGCGAGGAGTCCAGCAGTTAACTCGACTACGGCACCCTCGACTTCTTACTGTCCAGCATCCTTTAGAAGAATCCAGGTAAATTTTTATAAACACTTATGTAAGAGACTTCCTGAACAAATAGTTCAAAGTAACTTTATATATGAAATCTATCTACATAGTATACTAAGTGAAAAAAATTTTTATAAACTCAGTGTTGAGTTCTTAAGGATTAGTAATTTTCTTAAAATTTATTTGTACATGTCTGTTTTTGAAATATTAACTGAAGGTTTCTTCACATTTTCCATGCATCTGTTGGCCTATTCCATGTTCATCACTACAGTAGTCAAAGTGGAAGATGCAAGAGAAGTATTGCTTACAGTCCCTGTCTGAAAGCAGCTGTCCTTGTTAGAATTTTTTGTCCTCTCTTCATTGATTCACTCTTTGGGGGCTATTTTTATGTGTGTTTCAGGTACTGTTCTAGACATTTAACCTTCTACTATGCCCAGTGTGTTAGTCCACAGCCCTCAGTTACTCTACCATCTATTTTTCTCAAGGATGAGCTTGGGAACTGTTGCCGAGAATGACAAGAAAATGAAATTTATATTGGTCATGTTAATTGGATCCTCAAGCCTGTGGTGCTTTTAATATTCCATAGATACTTTAGCTATATAAACTCATAACCCCTAACTATTCCGTTCTTCCTTCTTACTTAGCAGATTGTATTCCCTCTCTTAATTCAGAAGGTCTTAACTAAACGGTTTTCCAAATGTGTTTGTGGACCCTGGGGTCTTAAGGATGGGATGGAACAGCCAAGTGGAAAACAGAGCTGGCAGGTTTCAGACCTCTTATCTGTTTTTAAACAGACAGTTTTGCTTTTGTCTATTTTATATATAGAATTTCTGCATAATTCAGTAACCCATTGTCATTTTCTCCCTTGCCCCCAAGATAGAAGATCCTTTCTTTAAACATAAAAGAAAAACAAACCAAATATTTACCATGTACCGAATGCTTTTCATGAAAAAAATGTACCGAATGCTTTTCATTTGTTTATGCTCACAGTTATGTAGAAGAACTGAGGAACAGAGACATTACTTAAGCCACATAGTTATGGCACCCTGTTTCTGAACCCATGGGTTTTTCCCCCGCTGTACCCTGCTGTGCCTACTCAGAAATATGCTCATATGTCTCTTATAATAATATTTTATTGCCCTTCTTTTTATGAATGAATCCAGATGACTGTAGTTGTTATCTCTTATGTAGCACTTACTGTTGTGAATCTTTCTATCCCACAGTGCACTAAGCTTTTTTGTTAATCCTCACCAGAGGATATTTTTTCCATTGATTTTTAGAGAGTGGAAGGGAGGGATGAAGGGTCAGACAGAGAAAGAGAGGGGGAAAGATAGAGAAAAACATCCATGTGAGAGAGACACATCAATTGGTTGCCTCCCACATGCATCCCAGTTGGCTGGGGATTGAACCTGCAACATAGGTACATGCCTTTGGCCGGGAATCAAACCCGAGACCTTACAGTGTGCAGTTTGACACTCCTAACCATTGAACCACTCCCGACCAGGGCTTGCTTTTTTTAAAAATAGAAAATGGATAATAAGTGAGTAGCGGGTAAAGGGGGCCATGGAATTAGGAGTTAAATAAAAGGACTATGAAGGAGTGGTTTTGAATCTTGAAAAATAAAACAAGCAAGGTTCCAGTTTGCTAAGTGACTTTAAACTGAGTTTATAAAGACTTGGGTTTTCTTGTGTTTATTTATTTTTATCCTCATCCTAGGATATTTTTGCATTTATCCTCAGATAGAGCAGGAGGGTGAAAGAGAGGAAGAGAGAGAGAGAAAGATGGGAGAGAGACACATTAAGTGGTTGCCACCCACAAGACCCCAACCGAGAGCGGGGACAAACTGCAACCGAGGTACATGCCCTTAGCAGGAACCAAACCTGGGGCTCTCTGGTCTACGGGCCAACGCTCTAACTGCTGAGCCAAACTGGCCAGGGCAGGTTTTCTATTTTTTTTTTTCCTTAGCTTAAGACATAAGCAAGAAAGAAAAAGAAACCTGTGATGATTGCTATAGGGTTAATAAAGGTTTGCTCAGTAAAAGGTAATAAGGGTGATATTGTCAAGTTTGTTGGGGAAAAGAAAGACTTTGAATTTGTTGAATAAATATACTGGGAAGCTAGATTTAGTAGAGGTAGTAAAAGAATAGGAGATCAAATGATTAGTAAGTAGCTATGGGTGGGGGAGGTGATCCTTGAGAGAGGGTAGAGCCCTTCTGGTATGTGACTGTAATGATAATGAAAATAAATACGTATTCATGAAAACAGGCCTTCCAAGCTGAGCTTGAAGAAAAATTGTATGGATGTTGATGTGACCAAAGGTGATTTTGGTGGTCAAGATAGGGGGAAAAAAAAAGTTGCTAAAATAAATGAGTCCTGGGAATCTTAGGAAATTGTAGAAAAGATTTAGAATATTTGCACAGTTTTCCTCTAGGACAGTTCACCAAAAGCTGTCCACTGTTGATGACCTTAGTATAGGAGTAAAGATAGCATCCTTGATAATAACCTGGCAGGCAGGACTGAATAACTCCTTCCCTCAACCTAAGCAGTCTGTCTTTAACTCTCATATATATTGAACTTCTGCATATGCTTTCATTTGAAAAGTGGGTTGAAGGCCAAAGAAAAGTGATAGAGGAAACAGCCAAGGGCATACTTGCCATTAAACAGTTACTGTCCACATGTAGAGATTTGGTATAATTTTGTTACTACAGTGCCTTGTAGTTCTTCATTGCCAGAGCCTAAGCCCAAGCCATAACATTGTTAGGATTTGAGTCTCAAAGGCTTGATAATTGTAACAGCAATAGTAAGCATTTATTGAATTTACTGCACCATGTTCTCTACATGAATTATCTCATTTGGTCTTCACAGCAATGCTTTTTGGTGGTCTTTTATCACCATTTTGCAGATGGGCAAAGTGAGGCTCAGGGCCATGGTGTCCAGGGTCGTCATGTGAAAGAATAGGGCTACTGAGACTTGAAGTTGGGTATTTGTCTTCAAAGTCTGAGTGAGCTCTTGATCATTAGTCTATAAAGCTATTGAATGTTAATACCTATTCTTACACATTAAACAGCAGTAATTTAAAAACTTTTAAAATTCTGACACCTTTCAAAGTGATGTAGAAAATAGATAAAAGCGCCCTAGCCGGTTTGGCTCAGCGGTTGGAGCGTCGGCCTGCGGTATAGAGAGACCCGGGTTCGGTTCCCGCTAAGGGCACGTACCTCGGTTGCAGTTTGTCCCCGTCCCTGGTTGGTCGTGCGGGTGGCAGCCACTTGATGTGTCCCTTTCACATCGATGTTTCTCTCTCTCTCTCTTCCTCTCTCTCCCTCCCGCTCTATCTGAACAAAAAATGGAAAAATGTCCTCGGGTGAGGATTAAAAAAAAAAAAAAAGAAAATAGATAAAAGCATAGCTGCTTTGATTTAATTGGTCATAAGGGACCTGGACCTATGCCCTGTCCCTCTTTCTGACTTCTCTTGCTTCAGGGCCTTTGTGGGAAATCTGTAGGTTCCTTGGCACATATTCTGAAAATTATAGCTTTAAAAATAAGGATAATATCATAGGTATAATGTAACACTGTTTTAAATTAGTTCATTTTTTTTTCATAAAGAATTTCAGTCATCAAAAAGCATAGTTAAAATAATGTTTTATTTCTGACTTCTTATGTTTTAAAAATGTATCACAATTGTTGTAACATTTAGTTTAAAAGATTGTTGAATTATTTATCCAGTATAATTCATATGCAAAGCTTCTAGATTTTGTTCTGTTGGTTTAAATTGCTATGTTAATGCTGAAAATAAATCTAAAATAGTTACATTCTTGTTGATCATTTAATGGACCACTAATATTTTATGTATATTTGATTTTGATAATGTAGAAAAAAATGATAGTGAATAACCCTTTTTCTTTTTTAAAACAGGGATTGCTTGGCATTTTGTACAGAACCAGTTTTTGCCAGTTTAGCCAATGTTCTTGGTAACTGGGAAAATCTGCCTTCCTCTGTCTCTCCAGACATTAAGGATTATAAACTTTATGATGTAGAAACCAAATATGGTTTGCTTCAGGTATGTATTTTTATTCATCATGTGAAAAGACTTTTTTCCTTCAAAATTGTTTTTGGCTACTTCATACTTATTAGCCATATAAACTATTTTATGCAAACCTTTGCATTTTTTCCAGTAATTTAAAAATTATTTCTTTGTTCTAGAATTTTCTGTAGTTTATTTCTACATTTAAATTATATTTTAACTGTTTGAAACACAACTTTGGTAACCTTTGGATAGGGCACTTATTAACTGGTAGATGGGGCTGTACCCTTTTGATTTTTTTTTTGAGTTTTAAACCTATTCATTTCATAAATATTAAATTGAAATAATAAAATACTTAATGAAAGTAAATTATATATTTAAGTAAATTATTTAATAGGTATCAAAGATATAGTTAGCCATTTATATATATTCACATTTTCTGATTTTTCTTTCCTGCTTAGCAAAATATCTTCAGCTCTGTAAATTTATGTAGTAGATTCTTTTTTTTTCTTATCCTCACCTGAGGACATTTTTGCATTATCTTCAGATAGAGCAGGTGGGAGAGAGAGAGAAACATCGATGTGTGAGAGGGACACATTGAGTAGTTGTCACCCACACGACCCCAACCCGGCCAGGGACAAACTGCAACTGAGGTACGTGCCCTTAGCGGGAACCGAACCCAGGACTCTGGTCCGCAGGCCGACACTCTAACCCCTGAGCCAAACCAGCCAGGGCTGCATTCTTAGTTACTTGAGGACAGAGATAATTATGTTTATTTTTTTAACAGCTTTATTAAGGTACAATTAATTGGCATACAAAAAACTTCACATATTTGAAATATACCACCATCACAATCAAAATAATGCAGCCCTGGCCGGTTTGGCTCAGCAGTTAGAGTGTTGACCCACGTACCAAAGAGTAATGGGTTCGATTCTGGTTAAGGCCACATACCTCATTTGCAATTCGATCCTCAGTCAAGGTTGTGTGGGAGGCAACCAATCTGTGTCTCTCTCACATTGATGTTTCTCTCTCTCCATCTTTCCTCGCCCCCTTCCTCCCTCTCTCCTTCCTGCCCTTCCTCCTACTCTTTTGAAGATAACTGGAAAAATATCCTCATGTGAAGATTTAAAAAAAATAATGTATATATCCATGCCCCCGCCAAAGTTTCCTCATACCCATTATAATCCCTCTCCCCTGCTGTTTCTTATTATCTGTCTCTTGCTCTAGGAAACCATTGAAGTGCTTTCTGTCACTATGAATTGGTTTGTATTTTCTAGAATTTTATAAATGGCATTACACAATATGTACTCCCTTTTTTGGCCTGGATTCTTTCAATCAACCTAATTGTTTTGAGATTCATTCATACTGTTGTACTATCAGTACTTTTGTATTGCTTCATGGTAGTCCATTGTATGGATATACCATTGTTTATGCATTCACCTGTTGATGGTTATTTGGGTTGTTTCCTGTTTTTGACTGTTGCAAATAAAGTTGCTAAGGACATTCATGTTCAAGCTTTTATATGGACAAATGCTTTCATTTCTGTTATTTTCTGGTTTTTTGATACCTAGGATTAGAATGGCTAGATCAAGTGGTGTGTGTGTGTGTGTGTGTGTGTGTGTGTTGTGTATTTCATTTTTAAAGAAACTGACAAACTTTTCCAAAGTTGTAGTACTGTTTTATTTTATTTATATTTATTTTTATTCCCACCCGAGGACATTTATTCGTTTTTTTTTGTTGTTGTTGTTGTTCAGATAGAGTGGGAGGGAGATAGAGAAAGGGAGAGAGAGAGAAACGTCAATGTGAAAGGGACACATCGAGTTGCCACCCGCATGCCCCAACTAGGGCTGGGGACAAACTGAGGTATGTGCCCTTAGCAGGAACCGAATCCGGGTCTCTCTGGACCGCAGGCTGACGCTCTAACCGCTGAGCCAAACCAGCCAGGGCTGTAGTACTATTTTATATGCCCATTGCATTATATGAGAGTTCATTTTTTTTATATCTTTGCCAAAATGTGATATGGTTGGTTCTTTTAACTTTAGCCATTTTAATAGATGTGCAGTGGTATCTTGGAGTTTTAATTTGCATTTACCTGATGAATAATGATGTTGAGCACCTTTTCTTATGCTTCTTTGGCATCTCTATATCTTTTCTGATGAAAGTCTGTTCAGATCTTTCACCCATTTTTTTGAATGGGTTTTCTATTACTGAGTTCTGAGTTTTCTTTATATATTGTAGTCACAAGTCCTTTGTTAGATACATGATTCACAGATATTTTCTCCAGTCTGTGGCTTATCATATTTTCTTAACAGTATATGTTTTTGAGTTGTGGTAAAATGCACATGACATAAATTTTAGTATCTTAACCATTAAAATAAGTTTTTTTTCTTTATTGATGTTAGAGGAAGGGAGAGGGAAAGAGAGATAGAAACATTGATTAGCGAGAACATCAATTGGCCACCTTCTGCTTGCCCCCCCCACTGGGGATCAGGTCCACACCCTGGACATGTGCCCTGACCAGGAATTGAACTAGCGGCCTCTTGGTGCATAGATTGATACCCAACCACTGAGCAACACTGGCAGTATCTTGATCATTTTTAAGTGTACATTTCAGTGACATAAAGTACATTCACATTGTTGGCAGCCATCACCACCGTCCATCTCCAGAACCCTTTCACATTGCAAAACTGAAGTTGTACCCATTAAACAATAATTCCCACATTCCCCTCTCCAGCCCCTAGTTCCTGGCAACCACCATTCTACTTTCTGTCTCTATGAATCAGACTACTTGAGATACCTCATATAAGTGGACTCGTACTGTGTTTTTCCTTTTGCAGTAGGTTTATTTTACTTAGTGTAATGTCCTCAGTGTTCATCATGTTGTAGTGTTCATTCATCTCTTTGAGGAACCAGGATACTGTTGTCCATAGAAGCTGCACCATTTTACTGTTCTATCAGTGATGCACAAGAGTTCTAATTTCTCCGCGTTCTCACCACCATCTGTTGTTTTCTGGTTTTTTTTGTTTTTTTTTTATCATCCTTACCCGAGGACATTTTTCCATTTTTTGTTCAGGTAGAGTGGGAGGGAGAGAGAGGAACAGAGAGAGAGAGAGAAACATCGATGTGAAAGGGACACATCGAGTGGTCGCCACCCGCACAACCAACCAGGGCCGGGGACAAACTGCAACCAAGGTACATGCCCTTAGTGGGAACTGAACCCGGGTCTCTCCAGACTGCAGGCCGATGCTGTAACCGCTGAGCCAAATCGGCCAGGGCGTTTTCTGGTTTTTGATAATAGCCATCCTAATGGGAGTGAGATGGTATCTTGCTGTGGTTTTGATTTGAATTTCCTCAGTGGTTAGTGAATTTGAACATATTTACATGTGCTTATTGGCCATTTGTATAAACTCTTTGGAGAAATGTCTATTCAAGTCTTTTGCCCATTTTTAATCAGGTTTGTTTTTTGTTGTTGAGTTGTAAGAGTCCTTTATGGTCTATATATATTAACCTGTTGTCAGACACATGATTTGCTAATATTTTCTCCCATTCTGTTGATGTTGTCCTTTTGATACACAGAAGTATTTTATTTTGGTATATTTAAATTGTTTTTTGTTGCCCATGCTTTTGATGTCAAATCGAAGAATTCATTGCCAAATCCAGTGTCATGAAACTTTCCCGTTTTCTGGGTTTTATAGTGTTAGGTCTTATGTTTAGGTCTTTGATCAGTTTTGAATTAATTTTTTTTTTTTATCCTCACCCGAGGACAGTTTTCATTTTTTGTTCATATAGAGTGGGAGGGAAAGAGAGGAAGAGAGAGAGAGGGAGAAACATCGACGTGAAAGGGACACATCGAGTGGCTGCCTCCTGTACGACCCAACCAGGGCCGGGGACAAACTGCAATCGAGGCACGTGCCCTTAGCGGAACCAAACCTGGGTCTCTCTGGACCACAGGCCGGTGCTCCAACCACTGAGCCAAACTGGCCAGGCTGGTTAGAGTTAATTTTTCTATACAGGATAGGGCAAAAGTAGATTTATAGTTGTTTATATGGAAAATAATACAATAATTAATAAGTAATAAGAACTCTGTGTTTCACATACTCACAACTGTAAACCTATTTTTGCCTACCATATATAGTTTAAGGTGTAAGGGTCTAACTTCATTCTTTTACATGTGGATATTTAATTTTCCCAGTATTCTTTTTTGAAGTTTCTGTTGTTTCCCTATTGCAGAGTCTTGGTACCTTTGTTGAAAATCATTTGATCATATATACTAGAGTTAGTTTCTGTGTTTCCAGTTCTGTCCCATTGATATATATATATCTGTCTTTATGCCAGTACCACACTGTGTAGCTTCATAGTAAGCATCTGAACTTCCCCCCCAACTATAAAGTGGTTCCAAAGAGAACTGAGATAATTATGTAAAAGCACCCACCAAAGTGCCTGAAATATGCAGTAGGCATACAATAAGCTTTTTTTCTCTATCTTACGAAGTTAGGAAAACTTATGTAGGATTGAAACCTTTACATGATTTATAAATTATATTTGAGGAATACATATTTTAAAAAATTAAATATTACATAAAATTCTTGGGTACAAATGTATTATGGAAATGAGAACATTCATTTGAAAAATATTAAGCTCCTAACTGCTTATTGGACTAGTCACTGAGGATAAATATTCAGGCATTTAGAAGTAAAAAGTTATATCTGAGGGAGTGGTGAAAAATGAAACTGAAAAGATAGAAAAAGGTTTTGTTGGTGAGAGGGAACACTAAAGGATTTTAAGGAAGCAAATTACTTGGTCTAATGTACACTTCAGAGATACCATCTAGAAGAGTGGAATTTTGAGGTAGGGAAGACATATGAAAAATAATCCCTACTACACAGGGTTATTTTTGCAAATCAGATGTGCAAATTTATAAGTACTTAGCATAGTGCTTGCATATTCATTTTTTTAATCCTCACCTAAAGGTATTTTTTCATTTATCTCAGATAGAGTGACAGGGAAACATTAATGTGAGAGGGACACATCAACTGGTTGCCTCTGGCACGACCCCGACCAGGACCGAGTACAAACCACAACCAAGGTACGTGCCCTTGACCAGAATTGAACTCACGACTCTGGTCTGAGAGCCAACACACCACCACTGAACCAAATAGGCCAGGGCTATAAGGGAGTTTTCATTCTCATATTCTCATGTTCATTAAACAAAATTTACTGGTCACCTTTATGTCTGGCACAGTTTTAGATGTTGAAGGTATGGCAGTGAACAAAATAGACACAATTCTTGCCTTTTGGAACTTACATTCTCACAGGGAAAGAAAGACACTAATGTAGCACATTTGATTATAATGATAAGTGCTTGTGGAGAAAAAAGAGCAAATGGGAAAGAAGGGATAGTTTGGATGGGGAGGAAAGGGGAGTTGCATTTTTGAATGGGATGGTCAAGAAATCTGTCACTATAAAGGGGATATTTGGGTAAAAACCCGAAAACAAACAAAGAAGCAAACCATATAGATACCAGGGGAAAGAATGACCTAGACACAGCAAGTTCCTGAGACAGAATGTTCATGACACGTTCAAGGAGCAGTGAACCTGGAGTGGTGCAGAGGAGTAAATGAGAAAAGGAGCGGTAGGAGATAAGGTCAGAGAGTTAATGCGTGGTTAGGTCCTGTTAGGCCCGGAAAGCCAGAGAACTACTTTGGATTTTACTGAAGGAAAGGAAAGTCTTTTGAAGGTTTGAGAAGGAAAGTGGCATGATCTGGGTTATGTTTTAACAGAATTACCCTAGCTGCTATATTGAAAATTAAACTATGTAGCAGAGCAGCAATTTTCAACTTTTTTCATCTCCTGGCACACATAAACTAGTTACTAAAATCCCGGGGTGCCCTGGCCAGTTTGGCTCAGTGGTTAGAGCGTCGGCCTGTGGACCAGAGAGACCCGAGTTCGGTTCCTGCTAAGGGCATGTACCTTGGTTGCAGTTTGTCGCCGGCCCCAGTTGGGGTCGTGTGGGGGGCAACCAGTCCATGTGTCTCTCTCACATCGATGTTTCTCTCTCTCTCTCCCTCCCCCTCTCCTGCTCTATCTGAAGATGAATGCAAAAA
Source organism: Molossus molossus (assembly GCF_014108415.1). Taxonomy (NCBI): domain Eukaryota; kingdom Metazoa; phylum Chordata; class Mammalia; order Chiroptera; family Molossidae; genus Molossus; species Molossus molossus. Next base: position 15,472,763 of record NW_023425345.1, on the reverse strand, counting down.
TGTCCTCGGGTAAAGATTATAATAAATAAATAAATACATAAATAAAAATAAATAAATAAAATAAAATCCCATGGCAAAAATACAACAACAGGTATAATTTTGATTCATTCACGTTGGATGGCTATTGTTATGTTGGCTGTTTTCATTTTTTATTTGTCTAAGAGAAAAGAGGTTGGTGTCCCTGACTAAATTCATGTTTTTAAAATTCTTGCAGTACACCAGTTGAAAATCGCTGCAGTAGAGTAATAACAGCAGAAGCAAAGAGATGAGATAGATTGGCTGCTACAGTAGTACAGGTCAGAGGTGATGATGGTGATACAGGGTAGGGAAGATGGTAAGAGACACATTCTAAGTGTAATTTGATAACGAAGTTATTGGGATTTGCAGATGGATTTGCTATATAAGAAAAAGTGTAGTGTAAGATAATGCAAAGGTTTTTGTCCCAAGCAACTGGACAATGATATGGGAAAGACTGCAGGAGGATGAAATTGAATTGTAGGGAAGCTCAGTTTTGGATTGTTCTGAGATTGAGATGCTTAAACATTCAAGGGGAGAGAAGTCAAGAAGGCAGTCAGATAATCAAGTCTGGCCTTTAGAGTAATTTGAAAGTAAATAGATGAGCTGAGACAGTAAATACAGATGAGAGAACACTGAGAAAGAGTAGATGGAAAATTGAGAGGTTGAAACATTGATTCTAGGAGGTTGGGGTGATGAGGAGAAACCAGTAAAATAAAGCAAAAAGCAGTCCCCAATGGAGTTGGAAGTCAGAGAGCATTAGTTTGCCAAAATGTTTTTGGAAACAAAATTGTCTTCAAATTTTGGTTAACAAATTCCATGGTAATCGTAGGCACAAATATAAAAATTAACAAATACTAATCCACTGTGAAAATGAGAGAACATAAGTTAATATTTGAAAATTGAGCACAATACTATACAGAAAAACTGAATTTTAATATGAAGTGTAAGTATATAAAAATATTAAGAATTAGAATTAAATTGACAAAGGTATCTCTTAATATTTATTATCTGTAACTCAGGAACCAAAGATTCTCTCGGTTTTCAAAAATAGGAATTAAATTTGAATAGCAAAGTGCTTTTATATTACCTTTTTTTGCTTATGTGCATATAGAAAAGAATTCAATGGCCCTGGCCAGGTAGCTCAGTTGGTTAGGGCATTGTATGTCATGGTTGCAGGTCAGTCCTGGTCAGGGCACATGCAAGAATCAACCAAAGAATGCTTTCATCTCTCTCTCTCTCTCTAAAATTAATACATAAAAATTAAAAAGAGAAATTAATAAATAGTTGTACTCTGGTTTTATAACTATATTTTCCTCGCTGTTGCTTCATTTATCCTAGCAACTGAGAATATCTACACTTTTGCATTTGTGATGAAATTTAATTGTTACCTGACAGGTAAAAAAATCTTTTATTGGGAGAAGCAGCAATTATGATTTATGAGACATTTTATTACTGTGATTGAAAGGGGTTTTATTTAATGTAAAAAATGTCTGGTTATTTTACATTTACAGGTTTCTGAAGGATTGTCATTTTTGCATAGCAGTGTGAAAATGGTTCATGGAAATATTACACCTGAAAATATAATTTTGAATAAAAGTGGAGTCTGGAAAATAATGGGCTTTGATTTTTGTGTATCATCGACCAATCCTTCTGAACAAGAGGTAATGAAGGTGTTGTTAGTCTTCTAACTTTTTAAAGATATGGAAATTTGTTATTGCATCTGGAATGGACTAGAGAATTTATAAGCCTGATAAATGCATAGAAATAGTCTGCATAATACAAAGGTATGTTTAAATGTGTAGAAGATTTTTAGAGTTCATTGTACCTAAGAGTATCCCTCAGTTCATTAATTCCACAATAGTTAATGTTACTTGAGAAAAAGATGCTAGAGTTCAACAAATTTGAGAACTATTGGGTTAAGGTTTTTTTTTTACTCACAATGTCAAATATACTAACAAACATAGTGTGAACCTTGAGCAGTATTACCCCAACTTTTGGACCACAGAATCTTTATGGAGCATGATAACAACTATAGCAATAATAACATTTATTGAAGCACTTTTCCAAACACTTTTTATATCTTTATTTATTTAATCCTCACAACAACTCAGTGAGGTATAGGAAAAATACAGACGAGGAAGTTAGGTTCGTAGAATAAAATAACCTGCTCAAATTTAGGCAGGTGGTGAATAGTAGAACTAAGATGAATCCAATCTTTCTGGTCCCAAAGCACCTGTTACTTAGTGATTATGGTACCTGCCTATTTATACTTGGAAAACACTGCAGTATTTCAAATTTTTACTATATGTGATTGTTAAAGGGACCTTGATTTGTCCTAAGATAGATTTGTAATTTAAGTAAACATTTTTAAGAGATGCAGAAAGAATTTGTATTGATTATGTGCTGTGGGTGAAGCACTGTTAAGTCTGTTTTCCATACATTTGTTTAATCTTACCTTTTGAACCTATTAACAAAGTCACATAGCTAGTTAGTGAAAGAACAAGGTTTCAAACAATAATCTATTTGTACTCGTAAAACTTGAAGCCTGTATATCATAAAACATAGACCAAACCTTTCTATATTCATACTGTATCATATAGGGATAATTACGAGAGCTCCAATAATCTCAAAGTTATAAGAGTTCTTTCTGTTATCTCTTAGTTTGTTCCATGTACTTTTCAGATTTGGGAATTTTAGAATTTTAGGATTTAATGTGTGGATGACACTTTTTACTTGCATGACTAAGTATGAATTTAAAACTAGATTGTTGCTGCTTGGTAAAGGTTTGTTTTAATTTGAAATATGTCAGCTGTGAAATCTCTTTTCTGTCTTATTATAGCCCAAGTTTCCTTGTAAAGAATGGGACCCAAATTTACCATCATTGTGTCTTCCAAATCCTGAATATTTGGCTCCTGAATACATACTTTCTGTAAGCTGTGAAACAGCCAGTGATATGTACTCTTTAGGAACTGTCATTTATGCTGTATTTAACAAAGGGAAACCTGTATTTGAAATTAACAAGCAAGATATTTACAAGAGTTTCAGTAGACAGTTGGATCAGGTATTTGCCTTTAAATATTTGCTTGCATTAAAAATACTAAGTGCTTCATTGATTTCTTTTTTTTTTCCTAAAATGTATTTAGAAAATTCTCTGAGATGAATGTTTTACAGTTTGCATAAAATCAACTTAAATATAATTCTGTAGTTAATGAGGATTAAAGTTTGTTATTGCAAGTGTAATCATGACGTAGTTACTAGACTAAATTTTGAAATATGGCCTAAAATACTTTGTTTTAGGAATAGAAACAATTTCAGGTAACAAAGATAAGTGTTTTAATTATCTTGCAGTAGTAGAATTAGCAATTTGAATTTAAAAATACATTTTTGAGTATACTTTAAGTTTCTTAAATGAGCTTGACAATGTAAATGCCTATCTCTGAATATTTTATATTCATATTTAATATTATCACTCTTTTGAACAGTTGAGTCGTTTAGGATCTAGTTCGCTTACAAATATACCTGAGGAAGTCCGTGAACATGTAAAACTACTGTTAAATGTAACTCCAGCTGTAAGACCAGACGCAGATCAAATGACAAAGGTGAGTATACATGAATTCCTGCCTTAGATGGAGGACAGAAAATCAGTTCAAGTAGAGTAACTGCTTCTAGAAAAGACTTAGTCAAATATAGTCCCCAGATAATACTGTATTCTTGAATGTATTAAATATTCAGCTTCTTTTCCTCTTAAACATTAAAAAATTTATATAAGTGTGCTGATAAAATTCAGATTTCAACTAAACAAGAATTCTAACAGTCATAGTTAGGTATGTAGAAGTTTTGGACACCCCAAGAATTTATAACCCTTTTTTTACTCATATAAGTTTGGATTTTAATAGATAAATGATATTAATTTATACCTTCAAGATATTTTACTTAATCTTTCGATATTCTATTAATCATGTAAAGAAAATGTTACTCTAGCCAACTCGAAGGTACTAATTCTGAAAATTTGAACTTGGAAAGAAAAATAAATCATTACTTCCTTATTCTAATTATTTTCATTAGAATTTTTATGAAAGGATCTTTAAATTTTGCTAAATGTTCTGACTATTTTTGCACCAAACTGTCAGTTTTGTTACCAGAGAACTTGGAGTGGGTCCAATTTCTCTGTCACTAGTGGGAGTGGGGTTTTGTGATACTTTGAGAAGGAATTTTATAAGACTCAAACGGGAGAATGAGTAATTTTTATTTGTGTAAGTTACATTTCTTGGTTTGTGAAGTCCCAATTCCCTTAGTCCAGTCCTGAAACAGGGATAGTTGGGGATTCAGCAGAGCTAGAAGCAAAGCCAGTGTCCAGAGTTTCTGTTCCATGGTGGAGTTGCATCCGGCAGAGCATCAGGCTAGATTCAGTCTATCAGTCTATTGTATGGGTTTCTGTATGGCCATGAGCCATGTGAGCAAGTGCAGGGGAGCGCTCCCCTTGTAACAGGAGAGCCAGGAGCACAAGCAAACTAGGAAAAGAGCCAAGAGAGCAAGGAAGGACATTTTGTTTAGGAGCTTATGTATCTCAGATATCATGCCCTTGCATGGCCATGCCTTTTCTGGCTGGTTACTTGTTTCCTGGTGTGATTGATAGGCAATCATCTTCCCATGTCACCCAGACCTATCTGGGCATGTGTCTGTTGTCCATTCCCTTCCCCCATCGATCTGCAAGGAACAGACTTGGAGAGTGCTAACTGCAGCTTCCTGGCAAAGCTGTATAAATAAATGGCATGCCTATGTGATCTAGCCTTCCCTTTATTCCTTTCCTGTTATTTAATAATCAGGCTATCATAATGGTATTAGTTTCAGATATGAGAAGTACTTTAATATTTATCAAAATAATTTTATTTTTCTGTTCTTAGATTCCATTCTTTGATGATGTTGGTGCAGTAACACTGCAATATTTTGATACCTTATTCCAAAGAGATAATCTTCAGAAATCACAGTTTTTCAAAGGACTGCCAAAGGTTCTACCAAAACTGCCCAAGGTTTGTTGTTGGTCAGTTTCTTATTATAGCCAGAATTTTAGAATTTAAAGTTTACTTTAACTTGCTATACTAACTCTTCCAAAGAAATAAATATAACTTTATGACTATAAAAGACTACAAACTGAAGCCAAAAGTTTAGGGCACCATTTTTTTGCATTGCTCAAAAATAATTAAGTAACATAAAAAAATTAGGAGGATAAATGTCAGAAGAGAAGCCGATAATCTGTCTTCTAGATATCATTGTCTTACCGGCAATTAAGGGGATACTTTTGTACTGATGGTAGCCTCTCCACTTCCCTTAATTTTTCCTCTCTGGCTTATTAAATCATGAGTGTAATATAGTATAAACACTGTTAGTGAATGCTAAAGAAACTACTGGTTGGCCCTGGCTGGTTTGGCTCAGCAGTTGAAGTGTTGGCCCGCAGACCAAAGAGTCACAGGTTCCATTCTGGCCAAGGGCACATACCTCGGTTGCGGTTCATCCCCGGCCCTGGTTGGGGTCGTGCGGGAAGCAGCCAGTCGATGTGTTTCTCTCACATCGTTGTTTCTCTCTCTCTCTTCCTCTCTCCCACTCTGTCTGAAGGTAAATGGAAAAATATCATCAGGTAAGGATTGGAAAAAAAAAGAAACCACTGGTTGGAAAACTAATAATTTTGGGTTACAAAATTATCTCCAGTGTTTAATCTATCAGATATTCATTGATTATGTACTCCTTGTCTAGCCTGATGCTATGGAGAATAGAGAGGAAACAAAAAGTGTTCTTGCTCTCAAAGCCCTTACTGTAAGTGTAAATAGGGTTAATGTGCATGAAGCAACAATTAACAATATAGGACAGTGTTTAAATTATGTGGTATGAATCATATGTAATGAAGGAATTAAGAGGGAAAACATATTCATGAAAACCAATTTGGGAAGGTCTTCTAAAGGCAGGATGATTATGTATCCCCTTTTATCTGTGACATTACCTAGTTATGCCTTTTGTCCTGGCATAATTGGTAATAGTACCCTATTTTACTCTAAGTGTCCCAGTTTCACCGTGGCCGGTTTGGCTCAGCAGTTAGAGCGTCGGCCCACAGACTAGAGAGAACTGGGTTCGGTTCCCTCTAAGGGCATGTATCTCGGTTGCAGTTTGTTCCCGGCCCCGTTTGGGGTCGTGTGGGTGGCAACCACTCGATGTGTCTCTGTCACATCGATGTTTCTCTCTCTCTCTCTCTCTCTCTCTCTCTCTCTCTCTCTCCCCCTCTCTCCCTCCTGCTCTATCTGAAGACAAATGCAAAAATGTCCTCGGGTAAGGATGAATAAAAAGTGTCCCAGTTTCAACCATAAATTATAAGGGCACTTTATCCAAAGGGATTGGAGATTTTAAACTATAATTTCTATGTTAATACTAAAGACCTGAAATAAAATTTAGTTTTATGAAAACATGTTTTTCTTTCAGCGTGTCATTGTGCAGAGAATTTTGCCTTGTTTGACTTCAGAATTTGTAAACCCTGACATGGTACCTTTTGTTTTGCCCAATGTTCTACTGATTGCTGAAGAATGCACCAAAGAAGAATATATCAAATTAATTCTACCTGACCTTGGCCCTGTCTTTAAACAGCAGGAGCCAATACAAGTACGTATGTAGATAATTTTTTTATTTTTCTGCTCTTATTCAGTGATGTTAGTCAACAATGACTGACTATCATTGAAAACAAAAGGAATGGATATGTGACTTTTAAAAAGTTGAGGTAAGTATATGAGACTTTTCTTTTCCATTAGTCAGCTATTTTGCATGTTTGAAGTGAACCATTCCTGAAATTATAATTGAACACACCAAGTAAATGTCTGCAGCTCTCTGTAAGTAACCATCTCAGAAAATTAATGGTAATGAGATTTTACCTGTGTTATATCGTTTCCATTTGCCTTATTGAAAGTTATAGGTTTGGAAAAAGGAGTATATATTTTTCTCTTACATTTATAATTATTTTTATTTGTTTTGTTATTTAGGGTCTTTCATTTATAGATGGTTTATGGTAGTATTTTCTCTTTATTTTATTGTTAATGAATAGTTTAATAGAAAAGTGAAAATGCTTCCAGCACCCAAAAGTAATATGTGTGTGTATTGTAAATGAAAAACATAATTAGTCTCTGATGTAGACTCTATTACAGTATGTATTTGCCAGATTCAAGTGTAGTCTTGGATTTAAGAGCAATAGGATCATACACCTGAGTTGGAATCTGTCCTTCTTTATCTCCTTACTTGAACAAGTCATTACTCTCTTAAAGCTTCCATTTTGCTCATTTCCAAAATGAAAGAGATTGTTGGGAGTAAATGAAAATTTCTGGCACATAATAAATTTGCCACTACATGGCAATAGCTTATTAGTAGACTGTAAGCTACCTGATTAAATGGTTTTGTGGCAGGCTGTTTGCAGTTCTTTCCTTGAAAGGAGGGGAACAGAAGGAAGTCTGGTGGTAAGGCAGGAGTTACTGTAGTAGGGAAGGGCAGGTGAGGGAACTGTGTTGAAGCAGAAGTGTGCAAACACTGTTAAGACATTAGCAGAAAAGTAGTGGAGCCACATGTTCACTAAGTTATGCGTCAGTCAAGATAGTATCAGAGGAACCTACCATCTGAATTCTTATTTGCCTCTATTCTCTGGTACTCTTTTTTCCCTTAGTAGTTCAACTAAAAATTCCTTTGAAAGAGTTTAACTGAGCCTTGGCAAGGCTAGGTGTTCTTCATGAACAGAAGGGGTAGTGTGTTCCTTATTATTTAGATATGTGGTAGCAGCTAGGTCGGAAAACAAATTGAAATATTTCTTTCTAGGATTTTTCCTGATAGCCCTTTTTACTCCTGTACCTTTTCTTCTCTCTTGAGCTTCACAGAAGCAGTGATAGAATTTATTTCTTTGGCCCTGTGATTTTGCTGCCCTCAGGCTTGTATTTCTTTATTCAGTTGCTTTCCCGATAGTTGGTACTTGTGGGTGAATGATATGTTACTGAGTATATGCGAGAGTTAGGAAATCCGTCTTATTTCAATGCCTAAACTGAGAGCAGATGTTAAATATTGTGCTTTCCGAAATGTAAGAGACTTGATTTGTATGTTTTTGTCTTCCATGCCCTCAGGCTAGCAACATGGTGAGTGTAAAAATATATAACTTTTTCTTTAGAAGACACTTTAAATTTTGGCAGATGTAAAATCAGGTAAAGATTCTGGGCTTTAATACACTGTTCCCTTTTTCTACACAGATTTTGTTAATTTTTTTACAAAAAATGGATTTGCTACTAACCAAAACTCCTCCTGATGAGATAAAGAACAGTGTCCTACCAATGGTTTACAGAGCACTAGAGGCTCCTTCCATTCAGATCCAGGTATAATATTTTATTTTTTCCCTTCAATGATGATTTCAATTCTTAAAGCTAAAGAAAGAAGTAAAGTACATTTTGGGTTTGTCCTAAAATTTTTTATATAAAACTCAGTAGTATATATTAATCCATTGAATTGCATCATACACTGTTAGTAAAATGTACCCATTCTTAACTTATTTATTTATTTTATTTTTCTGTGAGCATTGCATTTGAATGGCATAAGGGTTGTCACATGGAAGAATTAGCTTGCCCTGCACAACCTCAAAAGTAGACCCAAGACCAATTAATGGCTTCTTCAGAGAGGTACAGATGTTAGTCCAATGTGAGAAAGAGTTCATGACTCACAGCTGTTCCAGATCAAGTGTGCCATCCTCAGGCTCTGTGATTTGTGACAGCAGCAGCGGAGCTTGGTGATGCTCAGAACTAGGATAATCCAGTTTCATAGTGCCATGTTCCAGAAACAGCTCAGCAAACAAAAATTCCCATGTTTTCTTCATTAGCATGTTTACATGCTTGATAGCAGTATTAATTATATCTGAAAATCCCCCTTTTCTTTTCTATCCATGTCACCTAATACCTCAGCTACGTCTGCTCCTAATTCTCTCTGAAAACTTCCTCCGCTCCACTTGTTTCTCTTCCCACTTTTCTCTTATTTCTTTATCACCAAAGCCCTAATATGTTTGTCTTTTGGTGTGTGGGGGGGCAGTTTGGGGTGGAGGGCCCTATGGGAACTTAATGAATTTGTCCATTCTGAATGACAGGCCATCTTTCTTTGGGCAGAGAGGTAAGAGGTTCGTTTTTCTCCCTCACTCACCACACCTAATCCAGTCATCTAGTGTGAATGCAAACCTGAGGCTAGAGATGGCACAGGCCTCACACTCCAGAGCAAGAGCCTGGATTGAACTGAGGACAGTCAGGGAACCAATCAGTTAGATCGATTCTACCTTCTAAACTTTCCTAGCACCTGTCCCTTCCTCTCTCCCATATTATCACAGCCCTAGTTTAGGCCACCTTCGAGTCTTACAAGAATTTTTTTCCACCCATGCACCAAGAGGTCACTGGTTCAATTCCCAGTTAGGGCACATACCCAGGTTGCGGGCACAATCTCCAGTGTGGGGCATGCATGTAGGGGCTGATCATCGATGTTTCTCTCTCTGTCTTGCTCTAAAAATCAATTTAAAAATATTTTAAAAAATAATTTCTTCAGTTCTCTTTTCAGGTCTCAGAGTTTTGTCCCTTTATATTACAGCTAAACACAGAGCTTTCTAAAATTTTCCTAGAAGTCAGATCTGAGCACTTCTTTGCTTAGTAAAGTCTTTATCTGTTTTCCAGCTGTCCTCAGTTCAATCCAAGCTCCTACTCTTAGCATTTGAGGCCCTCCCTGGTTGGCTCCATGACCTCTCTAGCTTCATCCACTTTTCCAAACACCTCAACTACAGGCAGTTCCCCAGCATGCCCCCCTGAGCCTTTGTGCAGGCTGTGCTCTCTGCCGGGGATGCCTTCCCTCCTCCTAACTACCTGACAGATGCCCACACATCTTTCAGTACTTGACTTAAACATCGCCTCTCTGGGGAACTTTCTGACTCCCTCCTTCCAGTGAGTGCTCCCTCTGTGCACCTCTGCTCTGCCAATGGACTTTCACCTGCGTGCTCCTCTGCATCCCTTCCATCTTCTTCCCACTTAGTCTGGCCATGGGTTGTGGCTGGCTTTTTATCTATCACTGGCAGGCTGTACTGGGCTGGACCTACCACAAACTCCAGTAAATGTTGAAGGAATGAAAGTACTGTTGGGGCCCTCACACTCTTTAGGGAGACCTTTTGCATTGGAGTTGGTGAACTTGGGTTAAACTACAAACACTCCCAAGAGTTATGTGTGCTTGTGGGCAAGTCACTGGAATTCTGAGCCTCAATTTCCTCAGCTCTGCCTGCTTCAAAGGATTCTGTGAAGTAACATGTGGGGTGCCTGGTACGGTGCCTGGCTTACCATAAGGGCTCAAATATGTATCACTCTTGCAACCAAGAAGCAGAGGAAAAGGTGTCCAGTTAGTGAGCGGGGAATTAGAAATGGGATGTAAGGGGGCAGGAACAGAAACTTCTGAGACCCCAGTGAGCTTGGGTTTCTAAAACTCCTGGCCACCTCCTCTATCTTGAGCAAAGTCAAGTTAGGCGATGGGGGTGGAGGGTGACAGTCTATGATGGGCCCGCCAAGGCCACACCCTCCCCATGTCACTGGAATGGACCAGCCCCCAGTGACATCACAATCCTGAGTGGTTGCCAAGGCACTGCTGGAGGTGGACCCCCATTTCTTTCCTTGGAGCTCTAGGATGTGGCTGTGAGCAAGGAAAGCAGATGGCAACAAGGAACAGCCTGAACAAGGCTCAGTGTGACCCTGGAGAGACAGGAACTCTGTCAGCTCCTGATGCTGGCATTTGGGACACAGGTTCAGCCACTCAGCTGAAAATGAAGCCCAAGAATGTGAGCAAGATCAGGGCGCTCATCATCGACCTGGGCTCGCAGTACTGTAAGTGTGGCTATGCAGGGGAGCCCAGGCCCACCTACTTCATCTCCTCCACGGTGGGCAAGCGCTGCTCCGAGGTGGCGGATGTGGGGGATGCCCGCAAGGAGACCTACGTGGGCCACGAGCTGCTCAACATGGAGGCACCTCTGAAGCTGGTCAACCCTCTGAAGTACGGCGTTGTGGTGGACTGGGACTGTGTCCAGAACATCTGGGAGTACATCTTCCACACGGCCATGAGGATCCTCCCTGAGGAGTACGCCATGCTGGTCTCCGACTCTCCGCTAAGCCCCACCAGCTACCGGGAGAAGTATGCAGAGCTCCTGTTCGAGACCTTCGGCATCCCCGCCATGCACGTGACATCTCAGTCGCTGCTGTCCCTCTACTCCTATGGCAAGACCACAGGGCTGGTGGTGGAGAGCGGGCACGGTGTTTCACACGTGGTCCCCATCTCAGAGGGTAACGTGCTGCCAGGCCTGACAGGCAGAGCTGACTATGCCGGGAGCGACCTCACCAACTACCTGCTGCAGCTGCTCAATGAGGCTGGCAATAAGTTTACTGACGACCACCTGCACATCATCGAGCACATCAAGAAGACGTGCTGCTACTCAGCTTTGCTGCCTGAGCAGGAGCTTGGCCTGAGCCTGGAGGAGCTGCGTGTGGACTATGAGCTCCCCGATGGCAAGCTCATCACCATTGGCCATGAGCGCTTCCAGTGCGCCGAGATGCTCTTCAAGCCCGTCCTAGTGGGCAGCAACCTGCCTGGCCTCGCTGCGCTCACAGCCACTTGCCTGGGCCACTGCCAGGGGGCAGGCTTCAAGGAGGAGATGGCTGCCAACGTGCTGCTGTGTGGTGGCTGCACCATGCTGGATGGCTTCCCCGAGCGCTTCCAGAGGGAGCTGAGCCTCCTCTGCCCCCGGGACAGCCCCATAGTGTCTGCTGCACCCGAGAGGAAAACCTCCGTGTGGACCGGTGGCTCCATCCTGGCATCCCTGCAGGCCTTCCAGCAGCTCTGGGTCAGCAAGGAAGAGTTTGAGGAGCAGGGCAGTGTAGTCATACACACTAAGTGCTGAGCTGCAGGGCCCCGACTGGCCAGGCCTTGTGGGCAGGCGACCTCAGGCCACTCTATACATTTACAGAATTTCACATAAAATTTTAACACAGTGGCTCTTGTTTAGTCTGAATTTCTTGCTTTAGTCTAATGGCAGAAGGTGGTAGGGAGTTGGGTTTAGAGGTATCAGCAACTTTTGCTCTGCTGCATTGGGAGAAGCAGGGGTAGGAGGTGGGTGGGAGGAATGCCCCTCACTGGCCCCTCCCATTATGAGGGTGACATCTTCTCAGAGCCCAGAGTGCAGCTTCCTGTTTGTTCAGCTCCTCAGGATTCAAAACCCAGTTCATCAGACACATTGCTTGCTCGCCCATGAACCAAGAGGGAAATGAAGACTCAGATTAAGGGACTAGCTCTTGGGTCATGTATTTAAGTGGGGGGGGGGGTTGCTCACAACCAGGTGTCCCATCTCCTATTTCTGGCCAGTGTTCAGTCTGCCTATAGCATCTTCATTGCTTGATTGCCCCAAGCTCCATCACTAACCCCCCTCACTGCCTGCCCCCTTAGAGGTGCAGCTCACAGAGTGCATCTCCTGAGTGTGAGGGGCCTTTCCTATCCATCCACCTTTCAGCTTCAGCCAAAATTGCAGCTTTTTTTTACAGTCACAAAAGAGAGCCACTGAATCCAGAGGGTATCGGAAGAACCAGAGGGTCCTTTGGAACCCATGTGGTTCTCTTCTTCCTGTAGAGGTGGGGAGACTGAGGACCTGGAGGGAAGGAGCCATGTCAGTAGATGAGTCCAGATCTGCTGACCCAGGTCATGATTATTTCCAGAAGGGCAAACATGGTTGCTTTAGTTTGGGCTGCTATAATAAAATATCACAGACCAGGTGGCTTATAAGCAATAGAAATTTATTTCTTACGGTTTTGGAGATGGGGGACCAACATGTCCAGGTTTTAGTGAAGGCCCTCTTCTGGATTGCAGGCTGCCGACATCTTGCTGTGTTCTCACATGATGGAAGGGATCTTTGAACTAATTTATGTATTTATTAAACATTTTTTTTCTTTATTGTTTAGAGAGGAAGGGAGAGGGGGAGAGAGATGGAAACATCCATGAGAGAGAACATTGATTGGCCACCTCCTGCATACCCCCCACTAGCGATTTGGCCCACAATCTTAGCATGTGCCCTGACTGGGAATCAAATGGACCACCTCTTTGTGCATGGGCCATCGCTCAACCACTGAGCCACACCAGCCGGGCTGTTTGAACTAATTTAAAGAATCATTTGACAAATGCCTGTATTAGTGAAGTAAAATGATTCATTGCTTTTATCTATCACAAACGTACTATTCTGGAAGGTTTGATTGATTGTAGTTTAGATTATTATATACCTTCTTCCTAAATGAGTAATTAACATATGAATGAAAATGTCAAATATATATGTGTCTTTTTCTTATGAAAACATTAAGTAGGTTCTTCCATACTCATAATTTTCTTTCATGCTTGGTAACTTAATTTTCTATTCAGAAATGTTGTTCCTTTTGCATTGAAGCTAGTGTGTACAGCAGGTAGGTAGAAAAGCAAACAGTAATTTAGTGTAATTGTTCCAGTTTATTTATAGTCATGCTTTTGTGACACAGAGGTGATGCGAAAACATCATGACTTTGCCAAACTTAGTTTTGTAGCTTTGCTATTAAAATTTTGATTCTAGGTCAATCTGTCTGGGGAAAAATTTTGTATTACTATTAAAAGTGTAATTTTGTTTAGGTTTTTTTTGTTGTTGTTTTTTTTTTTTTATCTTCATCCGAGGACATTTTTCCATTTTTTGTTCAGATAGAGTGGGAGGGAGAGAGAGAGGGAGAAACATCAACGTGAAAGGGACACATCGAGTGGCTGCTACCCGCACGACCCAAGCAGGGCCTGGGACAAACTGCAACTGAGGTACATGCCCTTAGCAGGAATCGAACCCGGTCTCTCTGCACCGCAGGCTGATGCTTTAACCCCTGAGCCAAACCGGCGAGGGCTAGTTTTTTTTTTTTAACTTTGGAAAATACTTATATTAAGAACATTCCACTGTAAAAATGGTTTCATATTTAAAAGTTTATAGTTTCTTTGCTACTGTAGAAATTCTGTGCAGATTATTATAAAGAAAAACATAGAATTTTAATTTTAAAAAGTTACTGACCTGCCCTGGCCGGTTTGGCTTAGCAGTTAGAGTGTTGGTCTGAGGACTGAATGGTCATGGGTTCGATTTCCGGTCAAGGGCATGTACCTGGGTTGCAGGTTTGATCCCTGGCCCTGGTTGGGCTCATGTGGGAGGCAACCACTCGATGAGTCTCTCTCATATAGATGTGTCTTTCTCTCTCTCTCTTTCTCTTTCTCTCTCTCTCTCTCTCTCCCCCTCTTTCTTCTCTTTCTTTCTTCCTCCTTCCCTCTCTCCTTTCCACTCTATCTAAAAATCAATGGAAAAATGTCCTTGGGTGAGGACTAACAACAATAAAAAACATTATTGACCAAAGGTGTTTGTCTTTTTTTTTTCCTCACCCGAGGATATTTTTCTATCTGTTTTCTGATAGAATGGGAGGGAGGGAGGGAAGGAGAAGAGAGAGAGAGAGAGAGAGAGAGAGAGAGAGAGAGAGAGAGAGAGAAACATCAACAGGAGAGGGACACAAGTCCAGGTGCCTCCCACGTGACCCTGACCAGGGCCAGGGACAAACTGTGCCCTTGACAGTATTTGAATCCACAACTCTTTGGTCCTTGGGCCGATGCTCTAACCACTGAGTCAAACCAGCCAGGGCCAAAGATTTTTTTAATGTAAGCCTAATACCACATGTATAAGGTCATTTTTTTGACTCATGTCAATCTTTGTCTACTAAGTTCTTTTGTTTATTCAGAGTTGTGAAGTTGAGGTTAAAACTTTTTTTACATCGACATGAGAGACATATCAATTGGTTGCCTCCTGCACAAGGGATCGAAACTGCAGCCCAAGGTATATGCCCATGACCAGGAATTGAACCCTCTACCCTTTGGTTTACAGGCCGATGCTCTAACTGCTGAGCCAAACTGGCCAGGGTGGTCATGCCATCTTAAAGGGAAGGGTATGGTGCCTTTGTCCAAATTACGTGGGTGATTGGAGAAGGTGTACTTCTACTTTTTAGCCCTTTCCAATGGAGTTGTCAGTTATAGCTTCTTGAGACATTCCCACAGGCCCTGTGTAGCCCACCTGGTTGTATATTTAGTGAGATTAGTAAGGAGAGGGAAGGTTAAGTGACATAAAAAGACCATTTTTCATAATAAGGGCGTTAGTTTTGCCAATAGATATCAGGCAATATTTTATTGAAATAGTTAAGTCAACATTTTTGATATTATTCAATATAAGTGTTTAGGCCCCAGTCATATTAACTAGTCAACCTTGCTAGGTAAGAGTCTGATAAAGTTAAAGCCTGTCTAAGCTTTGGGAGAGTCCTAGAGCAAGAGCAAGAAATAAAAATCTTTTCCTCAAGCTTCACGCAGGCTCGCGGCTGGAAAGTAACTTCTGAAATTTATTTTTGGAGTGGTAGGTCTAAAGTAGAAGTTCGATGTATTTAAGAGGCTAGAGAGAGATTAGAAAAACATTTTGAAAAGTAGGAGATGGTCTACAACAGTTAGGGTCTTTAGAGGTAATAATAGAAATGTATCTGTGGGCCAGTTTTTCTTACTTTATTCACCTTTAAAGTTAAACATAGAAGCTATGTTCATTCTCCTCTCCCTACCACCAATTACAGAAAAAATATAAAATATAAGGCAGAAGTTCCTGAGAATGTACTAATTGGACTTCCTTGAGTTTTGCTTGTTTCAATCTCATGTTCTTGGGTTCTGGATCCTGTCTTCTCCTAGGGAAAGAGCTCTCCTCTCCTTTTGCTAAATGATTTCCTCAAAATTCAAGACTTGCCTCTTTGTAACCTACTGCTAGATTATACATCATAATTCACCTCCCCCCGCACCCTTATGAAAGACTGATTTTTCTTAAGGAGCTGCCTCTGGTAACAAGAGCACAGTATCTCACTGACTACTAGCCCTGTTCATTCTCTCCCATTTGTGGAAAATGGTTCCTTAAATGTAGTTTGTATTTCTTATCCTCAGTGATCCCACCCACTTAATTACTATAGTTCTGAGTGGATATAAGCGTACAGCTCTCATATCAGTCTTTTGAAAATCTGGGAATAAGTTAAAGTAAATAAAATGCTTCACAGTATTTTGATAACAGATTCTTAGTAGTTAACTCATTTCTGTCTGCTAACTGCACATGAATGTCTTTTAAGTTCACCAAATATTATCAATAACTCCCCTGGTACACATTTTTGCTTCTATTTTCTTTATTTACCTCTTTCCCTGTGCTTTGCTACAAAGCTCATTCTGACCCTTAAAAGGTGTCTGGAATGTTCACTAGTTCTCAGCCATTTTTTGTTATTTTTCTTATCTCATTTAATCCACTTATCTTCAGTCATCCTCCTTTTTCATATTATCCTCATTCAGAGTTCCCATTTTCAGTTATTCACATTATGGCATGGCATTAGTTAACAATTAGCTGTTTTAAATAGCTTTTCTGTTTCTATGAGTTATACTTGCTTAAGTTTCACAATTTGGAAGTACTTAAAAATATTAAGAAAATTAAAATCCTCTCTCAGAGATGCCCATAGTTAACATTTTGAGGAATATCCTTCCAGTCTTTTTTCCTAAGCCTGTAGACAGACACATGCACATATGCATATTTTAAAAATTGGGACTAGCCCGGCCAGTGTGGCTCAGTAGACTGAGAGGTCCTGGTTTGATTCCTGGTCAGGGCACATGCCCGGGTTGCAGCCTTGATCCCCAGTAGGGAGCGTGAGAAGGCAGCTGATCAATTTGTCTCTCTCACATCGATGTTTCTCTCTTTCCTTTTCCTCTCTCTGTAAAAAATAAATGAAAACATATTTTTTAAAAAATGGGACTATATAATAGTGTCTTATAGCATTTTCTCAGTATTATTAAACAAGCTTTTAAAATATATTTTAATGTGTTTATATTATATTCCATCATATGGATATATATGACCACAAAGAAACCCCTTATTTAAGAGGAATACATGACTTTGTTTTTAATTTTCCCTCTTTGTGAAAGACAGCAAAACTTAGGTGTTCTGAAGTTTCTTTTTTAAAAAAAATATGTTTTTATTGATTTTTTAGCAAGAGAGGAAGGGAAAGAGAGATAGAAACATTGATGTGTGAGAGATACATCATCAGTTGGCTGCCACCTGCATGCCCCACACAGGAGATCGAGCCCATAACCTGAGCATGTACCCTGACTGGGAATTGAACCGGAACTTCTCAGTCCATGGGACGATGCTCAATCCACAGAGCCACACTGGCCAGGCTGAAGTTTCCTATTTTTAAAAATAAATAAAGAATTGTGTTATCAGGGAAAGAAATTAGGAATGAGACCAGGGAGTTTTGGTATCATAGCTAGTTTTATGACCTAGTATGATTTTGAGTAAGGTCTTCTGAGCCTGTTTCCTGATCTGTAAAATTAAAAACTGAAAACAACTATTCTTTCTAGTAGTTGTTGAAAGGACCAAATGATATAACATCATAAAAGTTTATTTCAAACTATGACAAATTAGCCATGCAAATGCAAAATATTCTTTAATATGTGAGAGGAAAGGTGAGTCCCTAAGATTGACCCAATTAATTTTCTTAATAGGAACTCTGTCTAAACATCATTCCAACCTTTGCAAATCTTATAGACTACCCATCCATGAAAAATGCTTTGATACCAAGAATTAAAAATGCATGTCTACAAACATCTTCTCTTGCTGTAAGTAATAGCATATTAATTTTTGTTTTTCTTTTATTTATTTTTGGTTTAAATGATTTTATTGTTTAATAACCCTTTTATAGTTTTTTTACATATTTTGTCTTGGCTATAGGTAACCTATATAGCACTATAAAAGTGAACAATAGCTATAGTTTTCCCTGATATATAATTTTACAGTAGTATATTCCTGATCTTATTCCCTACCCCCTAATTTTGAGTGCTTCAATAGAAAATTTGAGTAATTTCATTTTCTTAATTATTTTCTGCTTTAACTCACTATTTGGTGGGTAGTTTCAAAGTAATCATGAGAGTTTAACTTGGTCTATAAGCCTAAACACTTTTTGAATGACTTCCTTTTATAAACTGCCTTTATTTTTAGTAATCCACTCAAAATTTTTTTAGTCCTCACTTGCCTACTTTAAAAAAAGTAAAGGGTACAATAAGACAATACATTAACAAGAGTACAAGTGGGGGAAATAGTTGTAGTAAAAATCTAGGATAAGGGTAGTTTCCTCCCTTGAATACAGAATTTTACTACTAAGTTACTTGGTAGTCTATATGGTAGCATAAGTAACATAGTTCTCATTATCTTATCTTGGATGAAATAAATGTCCCCATTCTTTTCTGAAACAAGTCAGGGAATTAATAAATATATGAATTTTCTATATTAATAAAGGATGAGAGCTTTTAAACCTACTTTTATTCTTGAATTATTTTTAACGTATATAAAGATGAGGTTTATTCTTAAATATTTTGTTCTAGATTGCAAAGATTTTAAATGACTAATACAATTTACCTCTTTTAATAGGTTCGTGTAAATTCATTAGTGTGCTTAGGGAAGATTTTGGAATACTTGGATAAGTGGTTTGTACTTGATGATATCCTGCCCTTCTTACAACAAATTCCATCCAAGGAACCTGCAGTCCTCATGGGGATTTTAGGTAGATGAAAACTTAATGTCATTTGATACTACTTTATCGTAATTTTACTGTCATGCAAATAAATTTTTCAACCTGTAGAACCATTGTACTCTCCTTTCACGTATATAGCATTCAGTAATTAAAGAATGATGGGATAAATGCCATGATATAACTTTTCTTTGTGTCAATTTTAGCAAAAACAGTAGAAGCTTGACATTTACAAAGGAATAAGACATTTGGAAATTGTAGCTTCACAAATACCATGATAGCATATAGTTTTCCCTCTAAAATGGTGCCAAAAAAGAGAGGCAAACAAAGCTACTTGAAATACTGATACTAGTCTTAATAGTAATACCTAATTTTTTTTTTATCCTCACCTGAGGACATTTTTTCCATTTTTTGTTCAGATAGAGCAGGAGGGGGAGAGAGGAAGAGAGAGAGAGAGAAACATTGACGTGAAAGGAACACATCGAGGGGCTGCCACCCGCACAACCCAACCAGGGCCAGGGACAAATTGCAACCGAGGTACGTGCCCTTAGCAGAAACCGAAACCAGGTCTGTCTGGACCTCAGGGTAACGGTCTAACCGCTGAGCCAAACTGGCCAGGGCTTCTGTAAATTCTTTTTTTTTTTTTAAACCTAATGTTTATTTGGTACCCAATTTGAAAGAGGCACTATGCTAAATATTTTCTCTGTGTTATCTTATTTTGTCCTCTCCAAAATCTAATGAGATATAGCTATTATTATTTCTGTTTTACAATAGTTAAACTGAGGCTCAGAATTGAAGTAAGTTATTGAAGATTACACAACTGATAAATGTTAGAGCTGGTTTTTAATTTATGTTTAAATCTTAAGCATTATGTTGCTCTGCTAAGTGATGTGCTGATGAAGCATATTAGCCTTATAGCACAGTCTGTTCTATCAGCATACCTACAGATTACTATGTTAAGAAACTCTGAAATTGTTTATAAACAGTTAAAACTATGAGAGTCCAATCTGGAAATGCTGGAGGTCAACTATACTAATAGAAACAGACATAACTATAGAATCACAAAAACAGTAAAAAGCTCACTTTTTACTGAATTTGAAGTTCTTTGTTAATTTTGAAGAAAAACTCTATTACTCAGCCAAGTATTTTTAGCATTGACTATATAGTGTCTGGTCTATGGAAAGCTCTCAGTAAATACTTGTAGGAATGGTCAGCAAGTAATTTATTGTGGACCTCTGGAGATGCAGAACTTTTGCAATATGGTATGAAACTTTTGAGCTCAAAGAAATTAGTCGTCTTTTTTTTTTTTTTATCTTCACCCGAGGACATTTTTGCATTTATCTTCAGATAGAGCAGGAAGGAGAAAGAGAGAGAGAGAGAGAAGCATCGATGTGAGAGACACACATCGAGTGGTTGCCACCCACACGACCCCACTGGGGGCCGGGGACAAACTGCAACCAAAGTACGTGCCCTTAGCGGGAACTGAACCTGGGTATCTCTGGTCCGTGGACCCACGCTCATGCTGAGCCAAACCGACCAGGGCAGAAATTAGTCTTCTTGAGAAGAAGTTTAACGTATTGGTAAGATGCTCTAGCCCTAATCTGTTTCTTCATCTATCAAATGAGGATAAAAATAACATCATTGTAAATGGAGTCTTGTGAAAATTCAGTGAGACAACCGAATAGAAAGTAATTAGCACAGTGCTGAGCAAATAAGCATTTAGTAGGTTCTCAATAAACTTATTATTTAAGTATGTAAGTGAAGTGTACATTAACAGAATAATAGGAGATCGTGTGCTCTAAAACTTTGGATTATATACAAAATGCTTAGAACACAAAAAAACATTTAGAGAATGAAGAGTTAAATGTGCTCAGTTGACCAAATGAAGGCTTTGTGGAATAGGTGTAACCAGCAGAGTCTTTGGAAGTCCAGTAAATAGGTGAGACAACAGGAGGATTGTGTGGAGTTGCACTAAATTACTAAGGTTCAAACACGTTGAGCATCAGTGGTTAAAGATATGAAGAGATGTGTAGGAGCTATACTAATACACTTTGAAATAGATGTCTCCATTTGAGTGAGAGGTCTGAAATGTTTTCAGGGTAGAGGGCATTCTGTAACCTTACTGCTGCACTGTAAGTACTCTACCTAGTTCTGATAAGCTTTTAATGTTACACTATTATTAAATATGCTCTTAAACCAAAGAATACAGGATAAATATGTCATGGTGTTTAAATCTAAACTGATGATAAAGCTGAAATCATTCTGATCCATATGTAAGAGCATCCTCATTCTAAACACTGAGAAGGAAAAACTTATAACTCTACTGATTGTCAAGAGATTTCATGTTGATAAACTCTTTTCCTCATTTTTATTAATTTGTGGTATTGAATTATACAATTTTCTTATTCTTTTCTGTGAGGCATTTACAAATGCACTTTCACTCATAAGAAGTTGGGCATCACCAAAGAGCAGCTGGCTGGAAAAGTATTGCCTCATCTGATTCCTCTGAGTATTGAAAATAATCTTAATCTCAATCAGGTAGGAGTAGTTTTGTGCTTTATTCAATTTATTCAGCTTACTCTTTCTTGGCACTGAATATATTACATATTAATATTGGTAAAACAAGAAAAACTATGTCACACACTTAAGTGAAAGCTTGTGGGTTCGAAGTAAAGAATATGTGAGGTGGAAGGATGGATTATCAGAGGCTTCCTTGGGAGATAGTAAATGAGCAGAATGTTGAAAGATGTGTTGGATTTGGGGCTACTTTACATTTGGGGCTGGGAAGTTGTCACGAACAGAGAAATATTAATGTAATGTGTCTGGGATGTGTATTCATTATTGCTACATAGCAAATCACAAATTTGATGGTTTAAAACAAGTTTCTGTGGGTTAGTCAAGCCAGAGCATGGATTCTCTGCTCAGTTTCTCTTCTACAACCAAAGGCTGGTTCTCAGCTGAAGGCTCAGCTGGTGTAAGGATCTCCTTCTAAGCTCATTATGTGATTGTTGGCAGGATTCAGTTCCTTTTGGGCTATTGGACTGAGAGCCTTAGGAGGACCTAGCTTTCAGCTGGATGCCACTGTCATTCCTTGCTTCATGGGTATCTCCAACACGGCAACTTGTTTTTATCAAAAACAGAAAAAGAAAGAAGCTGCTAGAAAGACGGAAGTTAAAGTCTTATAATCAAGGAAATTATGTTTTATTATCTTGGCCATATACTATTGGTTACAAGCATATCACAGGTCCTGTCCATGCACAGAGAATGAGGAGATAGTTGGGAACCATTCTAGTCTTATTTGCCACGGGAATGAATAGCCCAGTTTGACTATGAGATAACTATAATACAGTAGGGGAATAGTGGGAAAATGATAAATTGAGACTACAATAGGTAGATTTTAAAATGCCTGTATGATTTAGATACTTTAACTTTCAAAATGTAATGTTTGAGCGAAGGGGTAATGTGTTCAAAGAGTATTATGGAATTGTCTCTCTGCATACCTCTATCTCCGCAGTTATCACAGCTATGTATTTACGTGCCTGACTCGACTGGAAGGCTGGTTATTGTAGCTCATTCTTTATATCTCCAGCAGTTGATGTAGTGCCAGAAACAAAAATATTTATTGAGAGAACATTTGTGGGACAGAGTAATGACACCTTTTCTTTACCACAGAACTTGTGTTTAGTGAAGTATAATGGAAAAGACTGGGAAGGGTTACTGTTAAACCGAGAGTTCAGAAATGGATAGGCAGGCAAGGTTTGGAAGTAAGGGCTGAAAGGAATCAGAGCAAAGCTGGCAGGTAAGCAAGAGAGCATTGGGCATAGGGGGAGAGTGCTGAGTGAATGGGATTTTGGAGTTAGAGACATGTATGACATGAATCAGACCCCAAATTACATCGATGTGGTGTAGGATAAGCCTCTGAAAGTTTGTTCCTAGATGTTAGTTTTTGGCTTGATTCTTTATTTCTTGGATGGCATGGTTTTTGTTTGTTTGTTTTGTTTTTAACTTATCTTTATTGTTGAATGTATTACTGATGCTCCCCCCCTTTTTTCCTCACTGACCCCCTCTTCCCACTCCCACCCCTCTCCTGCCTTCCCCACACTATTGTCTGTGTCCATGGGTTATGCATAGAACTTCTTTGGTTTATTTCATCCTGCCCTCCCTCCCCTGTTATAACCAGTGTTTTGAGCTCTGCATCTGATTGATTGCTAGATTTTTGTTCCTTTCTTTCATTTGGGACATGTTTCTTTGTCTCCTCATTTTGGCTGCTTCCCTGTGATTGTTTCTATGTATTAGGTAGAGTTGCTATGTCTCCTAGTCTTTGTAGGGTGGCCTCTTGTAGGTGTCCTGTAGGATCCAGTGGCCCAGCCTCCCTGATCACCCAACTGGGTCCTCGATGTGCACCCTTAGTGTGAACTGTCCACCCTTCTGTTGTAATTGAGTCTTTTTAAAAAAAAAAATTATTTTATTTATTTTAATCCTCACCCAAAGATATTTTTCTATTTCTCTTCAGACAGAGTGGGAGGGAGAGAGAGGGAGAGAGACAGAAACATCTACGTGAGAGGGACACATTGACTGGTTGCTTCCCGCATGACCCCAGGGCCAGAACGAACCCTTGGCTGGAATTGAACCCGCAAGTCATTGGCCCTCGGGGCAATGCTCTGACCACTTAGCAAAATTGGCCAGGGCAGTGTAATTGAGTCTTGATTGCTGTTGGCACATCAATGGGAAGGATTTAATCAGGCTGATCAGCCGCAAGGACTAGCTGTGCCCACAGACCACTAGCCTCTGATTACCTTGGAGGATCAGCTGTGTAGAGGCCCACCACACAAAGCAAGACTTAACTTCAGCAAGGTTCTGTTACCCACTGAGTCCAATTATTGAGTGTGTCACTTGTGGAAGTGGTTGGGTGGTGGTGTTTTGATGTGGTTTGAAGCTGCCCACTGGGTGTGCTGGCTCTGGAGCAAGGTCAGCCACTGCCTGTGTTCTACCCAGGGCCACCAGGCATAAGCTACAAAGTGATCTGCCAATGGCTGCTTCCTGTGTTGGGCTTGGAGGTGCCCAGGAAAGGCTAAACGAACCAAGGTTTGTCCTTCTAGTGCCAGGCCTGGGGTCCCTTAAAGAGAGAGGTATGGGGCTCCCTGAGACCAGATGCTGCTTATTTGAGAGATTTTAGGAAAATCTGAAGCAGGATGCAGGGCAGGTGAATCCTATGGTAAAACCATTGGGTGGGCCTCAGGGATCACCAGGGCAGGGCAGACAGTATGAGCCAGGTTGCTGGAGTCCCAGATATGGTGGCCTTTGGCTGCCCCGGGGGAAGGGCTCACCAAAGGAGCAAGGGCCTCTGGGAGCATGTCTTTCTGGGAGAAGGCTGCCCATCCAACTCTGGTCCGGATGCCAAACAACTCAATTCTTCACTGTGTGTCTCTGGTGCCTTTCAAAAAGCTGCCTCCCCCACACTGGAGCCCAAAGGTAGTGGTTCGCGTAAGTCCATTTGCGGGCCCTTTAAGAGGAGCTGCCTGGGGCTCCAGCAGCCTCAGCCTTCCTCAGGCTCAGTTCCAGCTGGATTTCACAGCCAAAAGTTATAGGGACTTTTCTTCCTGGCACTGGAACCCTGAGCTGGGCACCTGGTGTGGGACAAGGACCCCCTCACTCCTTAGTGAGGATCTTCCCAGCCGAGATATCCTCCTGATTTTTATCGGCCACATGTGGGTGTGGGGCCAGCCTGTCCACGCCTCTGCCTCTCCCCCTCCTACCAGTCTGGATGTGGCTGCTGCTTTAATTCCGTAGTTGTCGGACTTCCATTCAGCGTGATTTCAGGCGGTTCTGAATGACGGTTGTTCTGTAGTTTAGTTGTAACTTTGATGTGGTTGTGGGAGGACGCGATACTGCGTTTACCTCCCCGCCATCTTGACCGGAAGTCTTGGATGGCATGGTTGAAGGCATGGATGGCAAAAAAGGGACACAGCAAATATTGGGGAAAAATAAGATGATCATATGTCCGAG
This sequence comes from Molossus molossus, assembly GCF_014108415.1. Classification (NCBI taxonomy): domain Eukaryota; kingdom Metazoa; phylum Chordata; class Mammalia; order Chiroptera; family Molossidae; genus Molossus; species Molossus molossus. Next base: position 15,448,056 of record NW_023425345.1, on the reverse strand, counting down.
ATAGTCTTCAACTTAGGGTTATTTCTGTTGTTAGTTCTTGTATTTATGATTTAAGGTGTTTAAAAATATTCCCAAATGCTTATTTTAGTATATAAAATTTCATTTGAAATGTGTTATTAGTTTTCTTCAACTTTATGGTTGACTTTGGGGGGGGGGCTATTTTCATCAACAGAAATACTTTTGATTTTATCTTTGGGTATTTTACAAAAGTTAGCATGCTGTAACCTTTAGAGTGGTCTGCTTTTCTATTCATTTTATCTATGGGGTTCCTAATTCGAGACTGGCCTCTTCTGTCAGTTCTGATTTAAGGTTATATATATTATGCATTATATGAAAAAGATGAGGTAACTTACAAAAACTTTTTTTAGCATTTGATTAAAAATATTAAATTCCATGCAGTAATCAAAACAGTCACCACTTGTGTTCTGGAAAGATTTCTAAGATCACCCTCAGATTCAGTGATTCCCTGGGAGGATTCACAGGCCTCAGCATATAGTTGTATTCATGAGTGATTTCTTTCTTTTTTTAAAAAAATTAAATTTTTTTTATTGCTTTCAGAGAGAGAGGGAAGGAGAGGGAGAGAGAGATAGAAACATTAATGATCAAGAACATCAATTGGCCGCCTCCTCCACACCCCCAACTGGGGATCGGGTCCACAACCTGGGCATGTGCCCTGACCGGGAATCGAACTGGCGACCTCTTGGTGCATGGGTCGACGCTCAACCACTGAGCCACACCGGCTGGGCCATGGGTGATTTCTTATGGTAAAAGTATATAAAGCAAAATCAGCAAAGGGAGAAGGCTCATAGGGCACAGTGGGGGATGGGTGGTAGGCTCAAGCTTTCAAAGTCATCTTCTGCAGGAGTCACATAGGATGCACTTAATTTTCCCAATAATGAGTTGTGACATTATGTGTGAAATGTTGCCAACCAGAGAAGCTCATTAGAGTCAGTGCCTGGAGTTTTTATTGGGAGCTAATCAAGTGGCACCCTCTGCTTATCATATTCCAGACTCCTAGAAGGAAAGCAGGTGTTCAGCATAAAACGTATTCTTTGTACAGTTTAGGCATAGTCAGCCACTATCATCAGTTAATGGTGGGAATCCCCTGAGTTCCTGGACACTAGCCAAGGGCCAAACTTGTAAGCAGGCCTTTTCAAGGATAGCTGTTCAGGCCTATATTAACTCTTTTACACCAACTATATACAACAATGTGGATGAATTTCACAAACAATATTGAGCAAATGAAGGCAGACACAGAAGAGGATTTAAAAACCAATCAAAGCTACATGCTAAAAATCAGACTAGTGTTTACTTATGGGGGTAAAGGGGGTTGTAAATGGAAGAGAGCAGAAGGAAGCTTTTGGGGTGCTGCCAGTTTCTTCATATGGCTTTTGGTTAAATCTGGTTTGTGAATTTGTTGAGATGTGCACTTATGTGTCTACTTTTCTGTTACTATTTTATCCTTCATTAAAAAGTTTTAAGAACTAATCAGCATAGAGTCAGTCAGTCGTCATGGTAAGTCAAAGGATAAATGGATGGTAGAGCATGGTGACAGGCAAAGTAATGTAGCAGAAAGGAGCAAAACCTTAGAGACAGACATTATGAATTCTACTTCTGCCATGTCAGTTATTTAGTATCTCTGAATGAGTTACTTTCTCTCTCTCTTTTTTTGATACATGCCTCTAGTGGGAACCGAACCTGGGACTCTCTGGTCCACAGGCTGACGCTCCAACCGCTGAGCCAAACTGGCCAGGGCTCTCTCTCTTTTTTTAATCCTCACTTGAGGACATACTTACTGATTTTAGAGAGAGGGGAAGGAGAAGAGAGAGAGATAACACATACACAGATATCAGTGTGAGAGAGAAACATGGATCTGTTGCCTCCTGTACACGCCCCTGACCTGGGATCTAACCCACAACCTAGATATGTGCCCTGACTGGGAATTGAACCTGCAACCTTTCGGTGTGGGGGATGACACTCCAACCAGCTGAGCCACCTGGCCAGGGCAGTTACTTTCTCTCTTGCTGAGCCTAAGTTTCCTCATTTATAAAATGCAAATATTAATAAACCAACTTTGACGAGTTGTGAGGATTAGTGAAATAGTTTGTATGAGCACCCAGCACAGAGATGTAGTTATGAAATTTGGGAAAGGAAGAAAGCAGTTTCTAGATTTTTCCTGTAATATATGGTAAATTGTTTGTGATGATCCTGAAGAGAACCATAAGAATTACTTAACCAAAGTTTAACCACTATGTTATGACATAGTGATTGGTTTACTTTATGAACTTTAATTATTTGAAAGTTAGATTATGTACATTTAGTATTTCTAACTTTTTAGAAAACAAGGTTTACTTTGGCCAAACATTTTTACAACAATATGAATACACAATAATTTTTTATGTTTTATTAAGCAGATTGCTTCTAGATATGCACAAATTTAGATGTTCAGTTTTGGATATTTTAGGAAAATCATTATGTAATAACTGCTGGGGATGCATTTTTATAAGACCCCTGAATAATAACTGTTAGACAGTCAGGATATAAAATTAATTGAGACATGTTTTCTGGAACTTAAAAGTCTCATCAACTATGTCACCACCATCCTAAGATATTGTAAAAGCTTGCTATGATACACTGAATTTAAATATACTTTTTTTGTGACATCAATGCTATGAGTAGGTTATATTCTGGTAAAAATAGACTGTTTCACTTGCTTAATTATCTTATTAGATAACATTTGTTGCTAACTTAAAACATTATAACTATATCAATTTCTTATTATACCAGTTCAATTCTTTCATTGCGGTCATTAAAGAGATGCTTAATAGATTGGAGTGTGAACATAAGACTAAACTGGAGCAACTACATGTAATGCAAGAACAGCAGAAGTAAGTGAATTTCGCATGGTCTAGGAATGATATTAAAGTTATCTCGTGATTAATTTTCTGAAATATGGACTAGAAAAATTGATGGATTTCAGCTTGACTATATGTAAAACATTAAAAAAGATTTCCAGAATATTAAATTGAACTGAGTTAAGATAGACCGTTGTTGAAAATGTAATGTCATTTCCGAGTACAGAAGTATAATATGCTATCTTAGCATTTTCTCTACATAGAAAAATCTCTTGTCAGCATTGCCCTGGCATTACTATTGTCAGCTTTACCCTGATCATCACGAGCACCACTTATAAATATTTTTCAAATCTATGAAACCTTGGTGTTTTAATTCCCCCCTTTCTTTTTTCTTTAACCTCCAAAATATTGATAGAACATTCATTTTATATTTAAAGGAAGAAGGGAAAGGTAAAAATTATGCACTGGAGAATGCCAGTTTATTATAATAAAATCTTCACTAGATTCTTTGCCCTGGAGGGAGAAAAAACACATGGTTTTAGGATACTTGTTAAACTCTGACCCTAAGCCAAAAGACATTGAGTATCAGTGAAATTGATATCAGTCATGAGCAAGGTTCCCAAATAGAAACTTTTTAGCTTCTACCCCAATGTAAGATGAAGGCTTATGGAAGTAAATACACAAGATATATTGTAGAATGATTTGAAATAGCCTTTGTGTGCTCTAAGTATTCTGTGATGTATATATTTATGCTGCTTGGTGGACTGGCTATATAGACGTAGAAACCCTGAAAAATCATTTTAAAAAATTTATAACATACATTTTTAATATCCAGTATTTATACTTGAGGTATAAATGAACTGTCCTTTTTTCCTTCTAATCTAAATCCTATCTTTTTTTCAAGGTGTAGATCTGGTCCACATCACAGGGATTACAGTATTTATTGTTAAGAGTCACATATTCTGAACTTTTTCCCATATTATATCTTATTTCTCAGTGTATAAACTGATGGTAAGAACCACGTTTGCCTTAAAAAAAAAAAGACCTTGAACAAGTAAAAACAAACAAACAAAAGAACCACGCTTGCCTTGTTTTATGACATCCTGAGTAAATTTTCCAGTAAATCTCAAATGTTGAGTTAAAAAAAGACTTGTATACACATGTGAATTTGAGGGGCAAGCAGACATTTCTAGTAGAAAATAGTGAAGAAGATTCATGACTCTCCGTAAAGAATAAAGTTGCAGTTTATTTAGGTTCTAATAAATTCCATGTGGATGAACTATTTTTAACATGAGTATTTTTTAAATATGCATTCTTTTATTGCTTTGTCATAATTCTCAACTCTCCTGCAGGTCTTTGGATATAGGAAATCAAATGAATGCTTCTGAGGAGATGAAAGTTACAAATGTTGGGTCTCAGGTATGAAGATATTAAGTTTTTGTAAAAAGTGTTTGAACAGTGTGCTTCATTTGGGGAGCTTTTGGAGTAAAATCAGTTTTTTTTTTAAATGTCATTCAAACAGTTGACTTTTTTCTATTTCATCAGATTGAAAAAGTTTTTAACAACATTGGAGCAGACCTTCTGACTGGTGGTGAATCAGAAAATAAAGAGGATGTATTACAGAATAAGCATAAAAAGGTAAGTTTCTTGACTACCTTTCTTTTTATTACTCATATATATATTATAGGACTTCCTGTAAACCACAGATTTTTGTTGGGAAATACTGTTTAACATCTTAACAAGAAAGATTCTTTAATTATTTTTGTGAAATTTATAAGTTATCAGTGCAACATGAGCTGACCCATGTTGGGAATAAACATGCTTCAGATTTTTAGTTGCTTTATTACTCAGCCTCTCTCACATGGTAACATTTCTAGATTGCCTAACTCCTTTGTCTTCTCTGCTTACTTTGCCAGTCATACTCCTTGGTAAATTCGGTGTCTCTTCTGTGCTTCTGATTTTGAATAAGAAACTATAAAATTATACTTTCCAATTGGAATATTGGTTAGCATTCAATATAAAAAATACGTCAATTTTGAATTTCTCCTGAGGGCAGTTTTCTTCGTTTCATTCAATAAATAAGAGTACCTGTGTGTGTAAAGCCATGGAGCTGTTGGACATGGTGGCTTACAAAATTATAAGAGAACTGTGAGTTTATAGTTTAGCAAGGATGATAAACAGATAAATGTCGAATTTGATGCAGGCATTGTGAAAGGAGCTGTTTACTTCTTCCTTCGCTTTTTGAAGAGTTCCTCTAAAATATTTTTGGAATGAGAATAGACTAAGTTGAAGAAGAATCTCCCAATTTTTAAAATAATTTTTCTTTATTGATTTTAGAGAGAGAGGAAAGGACAGGGAGAGAGAGATAAAAACATCCAATGAGAGGAACATCGGTTGGCCGCCTCCTGCATGCCCCGCACTGGGGATCAGGCCCACAACCTGGGCATGTGCCCTGACTGGGAATCAACTGGTGACCTCTTGGTGCATAGGTCAATGCTCAGCCACTGAGCCACACCAGCCCGGCAGAATGTCCTGATTTTGTAAAATGAAATCACCTAATTCTATTCTCAATGTCTAGAAAAAATATGATTCTAAAGAATGGTTTAAAAATAATTGTTTTCATACTGGAAATATTTTAGCACAGATTCTGTGAGTTTCTACCTAGTTAATTGTTTTTTGTGGTTTGTTTAAACTTAAAGTTAATTTGAAATATAACTTACCTGTAGCAATCACCAATACAGGAGTAGTTTGCAAACTATTTGGTATTGTCAAACATATCAAAACATGCTTTGCAAAAAAAGAAATGTTTTACAAATGGAATTATGAAGTTGCCAGTTAATTTTTTGTTTTGTTTTGTTTCAAGGCATCACTTACACTTGAAGAAAAACAAAAATTAGCAAAAGAACAGGAGCAGGCACAGAAGTTGAAAAGCCAGCAGCCTCTTAAACCCCAAGTGCACACACCTGTTGCTCCAGTCAAACAGGTCAGAAATCATTTCTTTTTTATAAAGCATACTGTACTACTCTTAATCTGCTTATTTGGGTTTGTATAAAAATGTATTTTAACAAATAATTTAATATACAGTTTTTAAGAAGTATGGGCATAAAGGATTTTCCAACAACTCAATAGCCTGCCTGGTGCATAATGTTTCATGATAGTGCTTGTTATCAATGATGAAGCAGCTAGATGAACAGGAGGGTTTTTGTTTTTAAATATTAGGTCTCATGGTATTAATTCAACACTATTCACTTTGAAATGATCAGGAATATAATATTCACGCATTTATGTATTTTTGAGCAAAAAATAAATTTTCAGATTTTGGCTTTTCAATTATAGTTGGGTTTGTAACTTTTTGTATGTCCTGCTCAGTGATTATTTCCTACTATGTGCTAGGGCAGTGTTACAGGTGCTGGTACTATGACAATGATTAAAGTCCCTGCCTGTAGAGAGTTTAAGTTTTTACTGGTTTCAGAAATAACTCTCTTCAAACATTTCTTTAAATTATTTTTTGTTATTTTGCCCTGGCCAGTTTGGCTCAGCGGTTAGAGCGTTGGCTTGCGGTCCAGAGAGACCTGGGTTCAGTTCCCGCTAAGGGCATGTACCTCTGTTGCAGTTTGTCCCCAGCCCTGGTTGGGTCATGCGGGTGGCAGCTACTTGATGTGTCCCTTTCACGTCGATGTTTCTGTCTCACTCTCTCTCTTTCTCTCTTTCCCTTCCGCTCTATCTGAACAAAAAATGGAAAAGAGTCCTTGGGTGAGGATAAAAAAATAAATAAATAAAATTATTTTTTCTTATTTCTTAATCACTGAAATTCTGAGAAAAATTTTTCTGTGCCAAGAGGCAAATTCCAGAATATTTTTGAGTTACATAATAGAAAAAAAATTTTTTTTACAAAATTTTGATAAAGTTCAACATATAAAAATAATAAAGTATCCTTTTTTGTAATACAGATTTACTAATGAGAAGAATGCAGTTCTATATTTGCGACGATGGGGGAGACATCATGTTATTTGAGTTCAAAATTAGTGTTCCCTCTCTGCAAATTGATGTTAGATGTTTATCTGAAAAAACATGCAACAACGTGTATTGGCAGGTTGGATTTGACCTATGGGCCATGGTTTGCCAACTTGGTATAGACTGTTGAGCTTAATTTTAACTTGTCCTTTATAATATAATCTATCAAATGTTTACTAATTATAAAGTAATTTGGAATTCTTGCAGATGAAGTAATTTCCTCATATTTTTCAGACTAAGGACTTGACAGACACACTGATGGATAATATGTCATCCTTGACCAGCCTGTCTGTTAGTACCCCTAAAAGTTCTACTTCAAGTACCTTCACTGCTGTTCCTTCCATGGGCCTTGGCATGATATATTCTACACCAATTGATAATACAAAGAGAAATTTGACAAATGGCCTAAATGCTAACATGGGCTTTCAGACTTCAGGATTCAACTTGCCGGTTAATACAAATCAGAACTTCTTCGGTAGTCCAAGCACACCTGGCGTGACCACGATGACACTGGGAACACCTTCCACTTTGCCAAACTTCAATGCTGTGGGAGTTCGTTCTGCTGGAGCAAAGCAGACTCAACAGAGACCCACGGACATGTCTGCTCTTAATAATCTCTTTGGCCCTCAGAAACCCAAAGTTAGCATGAACCAATTATCACAACAGAAACCAAATCAGTGGCTTAATCAGTTTACACCTCCTCAAGGGTCTCCAGGTATGGGCAGTTCAGTAATGGGAACACAAATGAACATGATAGGACAATCTGCCTTTGGTGTGCAGGCTAATCCTTTCTTTAACCCACAGAACTTTGCACAGCCACCAACTACTATGACCAATAGCAGTTCAGCTAGCAATGATTTGAAAGATCTATTTGGGTGAGATGTATTGCTCCTAATGTTGAAGGATTACTTCAATTTTAATCATGGGTGAACTGATTTACACCTTTATATAGTTGGCTTGGAGGAACTACTTCTATGGGAAAATGAATTGTTCTAAGACAGAAAATGAAAATACCTATTTCCATGCCAGCATGGTAGTTGTATGGACTCCTCTAACAGTTGGATTTTTTAAAGCATTGAGGATTTTTCCCTCTTATCATATTCTCTTCAGGTTTTTAAAAGACCAACCTGTATCAATCTCAAGAAAAAAAAAAAATACCTGAATATCTTGAATAGCAGAATTTTTTAATCAAATGTTTATTTTGCTTGTAAATCTTGGTGTTATTTTAAAGAATTGAGTTGATGGTAATTGCAAGTTTTATCTATTAAATACTACATGGTACACAGTCTGCCTTCACAAGTCATTAGTCTTCATTTTAATATGTGAACAATCTTGATGCTATATTGATTTGTTTGCATTTAGTATAACTGAGTGAGAAAATAATAAGCATAATGAAAAGGATCAGGTCACTTTCTTTGTCCAGTTTTACTTCTCAGATGAACTAATGTTTAATACAAAGGACTGAGCAAATACTGCAAAATTTAACTTAACATTGATTTCATTGGTTCAAACTAAAGGCATCATTAACCATCTTAAATGCAAACTAATCATTGTATATTATATTTTAGCATGATCTGCCTCAAATAGTAATGTATTTTTCTGCATTTCCTTGGATATATTTAGAATCCCTTTTTCCTATGGTATCACAGACAGAAGAGCTATGTGCTGATTTGTACAGATATTTGACAAAGCCCTCTGATGTGATTTCCCTGACTACTGCCTTCATATTTCACTTGAATTCAAAATTCTGAGGTTGCAGTATATACGAATTGCATTTTCAAAAGGAGATTTGTAAGAATTGAACCTATATTTAATGAGTAAACTTTTGAGATTTCTGCTGTACTGTTTCAAATGTAATAAACTTTACTTCTATAAAAACGAGCAGTTGTATCTTCTGGCTACGAAGAGGTTAATTTTGAATTTACCAGGATAAAGTGACCTCATCAATTACTACAACTGAAATTTACTTTTTTTTTTTTTAGGAATTTCAGAAACCTTTTGTTCATATGTGTATAAGTAGATATTTTAGGAAGGAAAGAATAAATTCTTCTAACAGCAAACATGCTTTAGTTTTCAAAGCCTTTCTCTGGTATTTTTCTTTGATTTGCTGATTACTCATCCAATTGCAGATGGAGCCTTATGTTATAAATTTGACTTGTATTTTGTTAAATTATATTCCACCATTATATAACGTTAAAATGATCTTTCAGAGAAATATATGTATTATAATTGCTGCCATAGAGTTTGTGGTTTTTTAAAATATCTGAAACCAGCAATTTAAAATAAATCATATGTCGTTTAGTGTGCTAAGTTTATTCATTGAAATATATATGTATACACACACTAAATATATCATTGACCATAAAGTACTTGACTATAAAGTATAATTTGATGATAATATTGCTGGCAGCACTCAGTGAGAGCATACTTAAAAAAATAAAAGTCAGCTTTCCATCTGGTTCTGTATGAGCTGCACCTTGGTACCTGGTTTGAAGGAACAGCCAAGAAATGAAAAGCGCTAGGAAGAGCAGGCTATTCGTCAAATACAGTCACGCCTTGACCAGATTATGTCTTGTGTGTAACATAATATTTCTCTTGAGAAAAGTTTACATGTGGAATAAAATTGCTTAATGTTAATGAGTTTTTCTTTGTAACAGTTCTGTAGTCACTGTTTATTAGGAAATTGCTTTTTTCTTTCTTTTTGTAAAGTACCTTGATGTCAGTGTTAAATTTTTAGTTAGAAGGAAAGTTTAATGTAATAACATATACTTTGAACTTCTAAGTATAAAAATAGGTTATTTGAAAAAAATATATGTAATTCTTAGGTAATTTTTATATCTTGAAATTTGCTCATTTATTGAGATAATGGTGCTACATCTTTAGAAAAAATTTTCCCTACACTTCTTTTTTATTTTTTTGAAGGTATTTTATTTAAATCATTTTCATCAATTGAACTGTTACCATTGCTTTTTTCTGTTGAGAAATTGCCTCTGAAAAAGTTTTATTTTTAGGCTTATATTTGTATGTGAACAGAATTTTCTAAGTGCTGGATTATCTTAAAAGTCATTTTAGATGTGACAGCATTTAAGTTTCTTGTGCTTAGAGTAGAAAATTGGTAGGTTAAAAAGTACCTGTAGACAAAAATGACAAGAAAGATTCCATTTTATTTGAATTGACTCTTCTAATGCTAAAGCATATGATATATGTAGAGGAGGTGTGAGAGGAAGTGGAAATAGACCATGCATTTGGTTGGGTTAGATTTGTTTGTTTTTGTTTTTATTTTGGAATGTTTATAACTCTTATTTTCACCTGAATAAGTTAAGGAAGTAGGTTTTTGTTATTTTTTTTTTTAACCTGTAAAATACCTCACATGATTGCTTTTTACATATTAAAGAAAAAGGTATATGTAAAAGTACCTGATAGCAAGCACAGAGTATGCACCAAATAAATTTAGCTTTGATAAAACTCCATATTAAATTGTGATTTCATGCTTTGTGATTTACTGGTTTTGAAATAATTTTAGAGCAAATCAGATCTATAAGAATGCAAACTACTATGTAGGAATTTAAAAGATTGTGCCAGTGGCTTTCAAACTATTGTGACAATTCACTAAGAAATAATATCTTATAATGCAAACCATTATATAAAATACAGACCTGAAACAAAAGTCTTGAATTTTTAATTATATTTTATTTATTAAAAAAGAAAAGAAAAGAAAAAGCTAATTGCAATCTCTAAAAGGATTTCATGTTGTAGTTTGAATAAAAGTGAAATAACTCAGCCCTGCCTCTCTCTAAGCAGATGTAGAAACAGAGGGCCGGAGACTTACACGGCGTTTCCCAGGTGGGTCAGAGCCAGGAAGAGAAGCTGACTGTTTTCTAAGCTGCAGTCCTGTGCTCTCTACTGTGTTGCATCCTTTATGTCCTTTACCGTATGAATTCTGGAGTCGCTTTTGTTGAAACAGTTTTGTGTGGCAAGTATGTGTTCAATACTTATTGGGTACCATTAAATATATTTATATTGGAAAAATTGACATTAAAGAGAGAGAAGGAGATGACAGAACAAATGTTTAGGCAAAATCAGCCTCCGGGCTGCTTCCTGAGCTGTGCGTGCGGAGGCCGTGGTGTGCAGGACTGGGGTGCGGAACCTCGAGGGAGGAGGACGTGCGGGACCAAAGCCATCTCACCAAATGGCGTTCGTGGGGTGCTGGGAACGACCCAGAGCAGCCAGGTTGCTCCAGCTTCTCCGGGAGGACTAGGGTGCAAGCCATGTATGTAACTTTAAATTTCCTAGTAACCACATTAAAAAAAAAATAGGCCAAATTAATTTAAAATTGTATTTTATTTTATTGACAATGTTACAGATGACTCCCACAAACTTAATTTTAATAGTAGATTTTATTGAACTGAGTAGAGCCAAAATATCACTTTAACATAGAATTGATGTAAAATTTAATGAGAGATTTTACATTATTTATTGACTACCTGGCCTTTGAGATCTAGTATATATTTTGCACTTAGCACATCTCAGTTTGGGCTAGTCACATTTTAAGTACTCAGTAGCCAATGTGACTAGTAGCTCCTGTATTCGTGTAGGTGCATATGGAAGCCCAGTGGCCAAGAGTGAACTGCGGCAGTTGCCCACTTCCTGTCTCCCAGCTCCAGATCCCGCCCTCTGGACCCTGCTTTGTAATGCTGCAGTGGGACCCTGGGCATGGTCAGCTTCACCAGCTTGCAGAGTGGTAGGCTCTGTAGATGGAGGGACCTGACACTTCACTCTGGGTTCCTCTATTTCCATTCGTAGGAGCTCAGCAGCCCCCAGCAGAGGGCCTCCAGCTAACTGCCTCAGGTCCACTGCCCACCCTGCTGCCACTGTGGAGCAGCTCCCGTGGGCTGCTCCCGTGGGCTGCTCCCGTGGCAGCTGGGCCATTTCCTCGGGGGGCGCTCTTCCCACTCCGTGCCCTTTCCCTCTGACAGGCTCCTGCAGCGCCGGCAGGCTGAGTGTTCCTGGGGCGCACCCCCAGAGAGGTCTGCTGTGGCCTCTCCTAGCCTCAGTTCATTTATTTATTTTTTAACTTTCTCTCATCTTAGGGATATAGCTGCTTTGTTTGCAACGGTTACTTCTGGACTCCTTAGAGTCCTCTTTTATCCTTTTAAAGAATCCACCTTCTATTCATTAACAATTCTTTTTTTTTTCATCCTCACCTGAGGACATTTTTGTTCAGATAGAGTTGGAGGGAGAGAGAGGAAGAGAGAGAGAGAAACATCATCGTGAAAGGGACACATCAAGTGGCTGCCTCCTGCATGACCCCAACCAGGGGCCAGGGACAAATCGCAACCAAGGTACGTGCCCTTGACTGGAATCGAACCCACGACTCATTGGTCCAAGGGCCGGACACTCTAACCACTCAGCCAAACCGGCCAGGGCTCATTAACAATTCTTTGATTAAAATTTCCTTGTTTAAGTATCTGGTGTGGGTTCTGTCTCCTGACCTCACCCTCTGAAATACTCCTGGGTCTACTAAGCCATTTTAAACTAGGGCTAAATGGTATACATGTATGCTGCTAGCAAAAGACAGGTGGAATTATATGTACCGAGCCTATAAATATCATGAACAAACTAAGGTGTCGACCAAAATAATAGACCCAGAGTCATGGAAGTAGGGAACAGACTAACCTCAGAGGGATGGGGGTGGGAGGGTTGGAAAGGGATAAACCAAAGAACTTAATATGCACATATGCACAACCACTGGACACAGACATTAGGCTGGGGAAGACAGGAGGGGGTGGGAGCGGGAAGGAGAAGGTCAGTGGGCGAAAAGGGGTACATCTGTAATACTTTCAACAGTACAAAAAAAACTTTCCCATCTGAAGAGTTCTTTTGAAATGTACCTGTAGTGGAAATAAGGGTTAGCTGCTTTGATTAGAACTAGTTGATGCAGTTTCTGTTTTTTGGATATGTTCCTTTGTGTGGCGGTGGAGATTATTAGGAAAACCCGTGTTTGACTTTCATATAGAAGAAGTAAATGGGACTGAAACTTCAATGTCGAATTTGAACATAGGAACCCATATTTATGCAGGTCTCTTTCAAGTCTGTCCTTCCAAGCCTGCCAGTCTTTCTAAATGCAGTGGTCAAACGAAATCAGAGAGGGGCATTCCACGGGCACAGCAGCGCATACAGAATGCCAGACTGTGGAGCCAGATGAAATTGGGGGTTTTGGATATGTTGTTTTTTAATTTAGGCGAAAATTATAGCATTTATACAATGTGAAGGTGGGGTGGGATGCTTTAAGCAATTGTTCATGTGTTGAAACAGATCCAGAATTGTGTTTAAGAAAATCTTATCTCTAACAGTGGGTACTCTTTATTTTTTAAATTTTTATTTATTTTTTTTATCTTCAGATAGAGCGGGAGGGAGAGAGGGAGGAAGCTAGAGAGAGAGAATCATGGATATGAGAGCAACACATTGACTGGTTGTCACCCACACAACCCCAACCGGGGCCGGGACAAACTGCAACCAAGGTACATGCCCTTAGCAGGAACCGAACCTGGGACTCTGGTCTGTGGGCCGACGCTCTTAACGGCTGGGCCAAACCGGCCAGGGCATGGGTACTCTCACGATCACTTTTGTGAAGAGGTGGAAAGGCCTCTGACGGAGGCGGTGTCCTCATGGGACTGCTCAGTTTCAGAAGATACTATCTCTGTCCCCAGCTCCAAGGGTTATGTGGACCTGTGCTTAATCAGCAATAATACCTGCACCCCACATACTTGTCAGAAAACAACCTTTAACTATTTCCCAATGTTCAAAATCTCATTTTTGAGAAATGTTTATGAAGGAAACCAAAAATGGAACAACCCATCCTTTTCTCTTGACATTTGGAATGATACTAAGCCACTATGGAGACCTTTGTGCCCGGTTGCATAGTTTGGGCCACACATCAAGTTCCTTGACCACCCTTAGCTTTGGACTGCATGGTGACATGTATGTTCACACCAGAAATGGTCCTGGTTCATTCGAGCCCACAGTAGTTCCTCTGAGGACTCACAGGAGACATTGCTGGTTTCCGTTCAGGAGTTAATGTGCTTCTCGTAATGTGACGAATCCCATCTGGACAGTTGGGAGGTTCAGACAAGTTGACAAGCTGCCTGTAGCTTATGTCAAGGACGTTAAAAGTATGCATTGCTCAGTACTTCCCCTCTGGCTTGATTTGATTTAAATTCTTACGTCTTCTTTACTCTGATTTCCTTTTCTTTTTTTAAGTGTTGTATGATGTTCTTAGAAATTCTCAATTTGGAGTAAGGTAGAGTAGAAATAAATATATGGAGTGAATGACTAAATCTTCTCTTTCGCTAATTGACCACATTAACTTTTTCCAGCTATAAAATGAGGATCGTTTCTTGCAGGCTTCTTAGGAGTAAATGAAACAAAGATCGTGAGGTACCAGCAAGGCTCCTGGCACGTGGTGCGTGCTCAGTAGATATCCTGCCTTCCGTACGGGGGACATAGGCCTCTATCACAATACCTGCTTGAATGAAGAACGGATACCGCACCTAGCATTATTTGAATACATTTATTTTTCAAACCAGAGGAAAAAAATGAGTTTTAGGCTTGGCACTATGAGATTCTTGGGACGTAAGTAGTAATGAAATAAGGCTTTACCCTCCAGGAATTTGCACTGTGGGCATAGAGGTAGCTGAGTAAGCACACAGGACAGTGTGATACCTGCTGTGACCACCTACAGAGGAGGGACCTCGAACTACACTAGTGGCCTTGGGAAGGCTTCTTCAGCGGAGGTGGGGCCTGAGCCCGGCCTTGCATGGCGCCTTTTAAAAATTGTTTTTGATGCTATCAAATGATTAGTTAGGAATCACGTTTTCCCAAATAAATTGGACACACTGGGGAGGGGATTAGAGCAGGGAACTCCTACGGCCCTTTTGAATTCCGAGATTCTATGAAAAGGGCTTGAATTAGGGCGGCAAGTCTGGTCAAATGAGTTTTGATCATCAGGAAGAGTGGAATTAATATAGGCCGCTTAAAACGTTCCCGGTTAGGTTAAGACAGCGAGGCAAGGAGCAAAATAAGTGAGTATAGTATTATTTTGTAGCTAATAATTCTTGCTTCACTGGACATTTCAGAAATTTAAGAATCTGTACTTACGGGCTCAATAAACATATGCTGAATAGATCAATCTATACAGGGTGGTGGTGGGGGAGTAACTGGCACAAATGTATTTAGTCTACGAACTACCAGAAGATGTCACTGTCTCCTAGGTAATGGGCCATCTATTGGCTCCTTTTCAGGTTCCTTTTTTTGAATTTTGTGACAAAATGATAAGAATATCCGGCTCCTAGAACTTAAATTATGACAAGGATAGGACCTCACACAAATACTTGCTGAAGGTGTGTAGGTTTGTTCCATCTTAACGCTTAATGTCCTGAACGTGAGCCTTCCCACTGCTTTATGTATTGAAATGATCTGGACCGAGTTCCACCCCCGCTGTCAAGAAAAGTGAAGGTGCTGAGAAATTCTCCAGAATACTCTCATCTTGACTTCTACATATTTGGTTACATTATTAGGATACAATTGTATTTACTAAATTACCAGATTTTCTATGATGTTTTGGCCTTGGACACAACCTAAGATACCCTTGAATCTTTTTTTAAAGTCACCATTCATATGTGTGAAGCAAAATGGGAAAGTGTTTTCACGCTATAACAATACCAGATGAAATGAACCAGTATTTTCCCAATTACAAGGGGAGAGACTTCAGACCAAGTCTGAACCAATATATACTCGGTGTCCGTCCACACAGTAAAACATGTTGAAGAAAAATGAATTTCTATTGTTTTCATATACAGAAGACAGACTAAAAATTGATATTTGAGTATTTTATATTGGGGGCTCTGGGGATTATATTTTCCAAGATGAAATGATAATTTGTTAAAGGCAGCCAGTGACAGCCAGCAGAGGAGGGTATGATTTCCAGTCTAGCTCTGCCCAGTGTCTCAGAAGAACTGAGTACGTCCGTCACTCCATGACACTGGCTTTGACAGTGAAAATGGAGGAGTCTGCCCCGAGAAGCAACGAAAAAGGAAGTTAAAAGCGATTCATAAATAAATATAAGGAGTTCATGTTCTACATAAATCCTTCTATGAGAAGTGTAAAATACTTAGAAATTATTCTATGCTGTGTAAAGAATCCTATATTTTTGTATTTTGATTACTTGACTTTCTTTTAAATTTTTATGAATGGGCCCTGACTTGGTGACTCAGTTGGAGCGTCGTCCCGTACACTAAGAAGTTGCGGGTTCTATTCTTGGTCAGGGGACATAACTGAGGTTGTGAGTTCAATCCCTACTTGGGGTATGTATGGGAGGCAGCTGATTGATGTTTCTCTCACCTCTCTCTCTTTTTTTTTATCCTCACCCGAGGACATTTTTGCATTTATCTTCAGATAGATCGGGAGGGAGAGAAGGGGGAAGAGAGAGAAGCATCGATGTAAGAGAGACACATCGAGTGGTTGCCACCCACACGACCCCAACCAGGGCCGGGGACAAACTGCAACTGAGGTACATGCCCTTAGCGGGAACCAAACCTGGGTCTCTCTGGTCTGTGGGCCGATGCTCTAACCACTGAGCAAACCAGCCAGGGCTCCCTTGCTCTCTCAAATTAGTAAATACATATCCTCAGGTAAGGATTAAAAAAATGTTTTATTAGTGGGAAAAAATGACATTTCATTCTTAGTTACAATGCTGAACTGGAAATAGAACTCGATGTTTCTAGAGTGTCCATGTATGCAACCATATGTTTGTAAGGTATTAGAGATGTTTTATTTATTAAAAACGTATAGGATTATGTTCCTATAATTTAGGAACATAGAGCTGCATTGATGCAGACTCACAGGGAGCTGAACTATAACGGGACTAGCCATGCTTTATTGTGGACTGGAGGAGTAAGGTGAGCATTTTTTTTTTTAATCCTCACCCGAGGACATTTTTCCATTTTTTTTTGTTCAGATAGAGTGGGAGGGAGAAAGAGGAAGAGAGAGAAACATTGGCATGAAAGGGACACATCTAATGGCTGCCACCCACATGACCCAATCAGGGCCGGGGACAAACTGCAACTGAGGTATGTGCCCTTAGTGGGAACCGAACCTGGGTCTCTCGGGACCGCAGGCCGACGCTCCAACCGCTGAGCCAAACCGGCCAGGGCAGTGAGCATTTTTATTTTTATTTTTATTTTTATTTTTTTACTGATTTTAGAGAGAGAGGAAGGGAGATGGAGAGAGCAATAGAAACATTGATGAGAGAGAACATCGACTGGCTGCCTCCTGTATGCCCCCCCACTGGGGATTTGGCCCACAACCTGGGCATGTGCCCTGACCGGGAATCAAACCAGCAACTTCTTGGTTCATGGATTGACGCTCAACCACTGAACCACACCAGCCAGGCTAAAGTGAGCATTTGTATTCAGATGGTTTTAAATTCCGGCTGCACCAAAATTATATAACTTTGGACAAGTTCTTGAGTTGGAACCTCAGTTTTCTGATATGCGAAATGGCGATAATATCTATTTGGTCATTCTATTTTGTCACATCTATTTTTTCACTCTACTTTATGAGAATGAAATGAGGTAGAAAATTCACGTCAGAAAGACAGATAAGGAAACAATTACAACAGAATGGGATGAGGGTTCCTGTTCACTTCCCCGTAGAAGGGCTGTTTTATCAGACTTGGGTGGATGGTGGCAATCTTAACCCAGGGGCCAACGCATTGGTGTTTTATGTTAATCTCTCTTTTATTTTTCAATTACAGTTGACATTCAATAGTAGTCTGTATTAGTTTCAGATGTATAGCATAGTGGTTAGATAATCATGTACTTTGGAGAGTGGTCCCCCGCTATTTCAAGTACTCATCTGGCCCTGTTCATATTTTACTATTGGTTTGCCTACTTTTTTGGCAGACATTTTTAGTGAAAGCAAACAGATTAGTGTGTAATCTTAAAAACCAGTACCTTTTTTTTTTTTTTCTAAAATTTCCACAGTAGTTAGCACAAGCTCACCTATAGTTAAATGCTCAATGACATTTTTAAAGGTGCAAGGATTCTGAGGACATCTTTCCTGAGATGTTGAAGGCAGCCTTTAGTACCCACAGTGGGCTTAGAGAATCACAGTGTACTGGGGGCCCTGGTGATACAAGCTCGGGAAATGGGTTTAAGGATCTAGTCCCAGATTTCCACATTCTACTGGCCAGGTTACCTTGGGCACAATTGAGTCTTAGTGTCTGCTTATGTGTTTCACGGGGTTGTTGTGAGAATTGAATGGAATATTTGAAAGTGCTTTGCATACACGTTTGAATGTTAAATATAGAAGTACAATGAAAAAATCAAATTTTATATACATTCCGATTAGTACTAATGGTGGTTATCAACAGTATTCAAATGTGGAAGGACTGAGAGAAGTCCTGGATGGACAGAAACTGGTGTGTGGATCTCAGCATGTTCTGGGGGGTAGGCAGGAGTTTGGAGATGGACGAAGAGAGGGTTGGCTGGAAAAGCTGCCGCAGAATCCAGGAGAGAAGGAACCTCAACATGATTCGTTTTCTTTGTTACCTTTGTTTCCTTATGAAGTTTCTTATCAATAAAAGGTGACTAATTTGGTCATGAGCTCTAAATCAGGTTAAACATTTGACCCAAGACATTATGCTCAATTAATATTTGACAAAGGTGGCAAGAACACACAATGGAGTAAAGACAGCCTCTTTAATAAATGGTGTTGGGAAAATTGGACAGCTACATGCAAAAAAATGAAACTGGACCATCAACTTATACCATACACAAGAATCAACTCAAAATGGATAAAATACTTAAATGTGACTCGTGAATCCATGAATATCCTAGAAGAAAATGTAGGCAACAAAATTTCAGACATCACACACAGCAGAATTGTGACTGATACTATGCCTAAGGCAAGAGAATAAAGGAAAAAATTAATACATGGGACTACGTCAAACTAAAAAGGTTCTGCACAGCAAAAGAAACAATCATCAAAATGGAAAGGCAACCCACTGTATGGGAGAGCATAATTGCCAACAATGCATCAGATAAGGGGTTGATTTCCAAAATATATAGAGTGCTCATACAACTCAACAAAAGAAAGACAAAGAACCCAATTTAAAAATGAGCAGAAGAGTTAAATAGACACCTCTCCAAACAAGACGTACAAATGGCCAAAAAACATATGAAATTATTTTCTTGAATAAATATTATCTTCAGGTTGGTTGCTTGGGATTCGTTTGTTTGCTTTTTTGAAGGGGGGCGGAGTCTAGTAGCAGATCGGAATCCCTTGGCTCACGACCGGCCTCTGAGCTTTTCCCTGTCGGAGACTGGAGTCCTGCCTGTTACCCAGTGGTCAAGCTTGCCTGCGGTGTCAGGTAGAGACAGTCTTGGTATTACATGATTTGGGTTTTAAATCATTGCAATACTCAAAAATTTTTTTTTAATCTCTGAGAAGTAGAATAAGTTAAAAGAGGACAGTTTGTTATAAGGATGTGGGTATTTCATGAACCCCACGGGTTGGGCAGCAGGGTCTCCACAGACAGGGACTGGCAGGCTATTAGAAACACAGACGCCCTTGTCCTGGGAGTTTCGTTCCTCTCTCTGCCAGACCAGCGTTCTATGCATCTCCAGTCCATACGTGAAGGTAGCCACCCCGCAAAGTTCCAGGGTCCTGCAAGATTAAGTAGCAGTCTTTCCATTCCGACTTTGAAGTACTGGAAGAATCCAGCATCTGTCTGGTTTAGCTTGGTGCAGGTGCCCAATCCTGGTCCATCAGTGAAATGGGAAACATTATATAGTCTAGTGTACAGGACTTTGGGGGCCTGTCACCATAAAAGGGGAGGAGGGACTCTGGAAGTTCCCTGAGAATGAGGACTTGCTATGATCTGGACGAGTACCCCTAACGATGTCTTAGTTAATATTATTTTTCTCCAAGGGAAGAGGCTGTTTTTGTGTAGAATGATGGGAAGTCATCTAATATCTGTCAGTGGCTGGGTTTGTTTGTGGATTCAGTCTGCGTATTCCTAGCATAGGCCAAAGCTTTTGTTTCCTAGCTCGTAGGGGTTCTGCTGTACACATAATCTCTGTCTTTTGAGATGGGAGCACACGTTTTAATGCCCTCCTGTAACCAGTGAATTACTTAGTGCTCCAGGTCATCGCTCCACCTGTTTCCATCACAGAGCACACTCACCCACCTCTCTGAAACTGCAAGGATCTCTCAGGCACCATCTCGCTCACGCAGGTCTTTGCTCTCACATTTTTTTCTTCTATTTGCCTCACTTTTTTTAAATCTGAAAGCTCACACTGCCATCCCCTCATGTAGGAAGCCCTCTCCTACTCCCCTCAGCAGGCTAAGTTCTGAGTCCTTGCCTGCACCCCATAACCCACATGTGGCCCTTCCAACACTCTGATGGATTCATTCATTTTCCGGTTGGTTTGTTTCTTCAAGGAGAATATCACAGTCAGCCTTTATCACCAGTGCCTAAAAGGGCCTGCCACATAGTAGGCCCTCAAGAAAAGGTACGGATGAAGAAATTACATGAGCCTCAGTCCTGAGAAGTCTGGCTTTATATTGCTTCTACTACCCACAGCTCTAGCGTAGAGGTTAAGCGTACAGGCTCTGTTGCTAGAATTCCTGGCCCATATCCCATATCCCAGCTTAGTTTCCTAGCTGTGTGCACTTGAGCAAGTTTACACGAACTCTCTGGGCCTCAGTTTCCTTCTCTGTAGATGGTATAATGATAGTACCTACTTCAGAGGGTCATGGTGGGGATTAAATGAGTCAAGTGCTTCAAGTCTGGCACCTAGAAAGTGCTCCATAAATGGTAGTTCTTAACATCAACCATCAAAATGACCACCAAAAATGTCTGCAGACTCAGGTGTGTTTCACAAGCAATACATTCTGCAGGGATGGTTAGTGCTCTTAGCCGTCGCTGACGCTCAAGAGAGTCCTGTGATCTTTGCCTAGTAGGGCTTCCATCATGTGCTTTAAAAGATTAGTAACCTAAGGCTACCTGGGGATTGAGGAAACAGAGGCTCCAACAGTGGATGCTTTTTGTAGCAAGAGAGTGTGCTTATTGTATTTTGATTATATTTACCTTTAATGAATGAGCAAGCTTTTTGGAGACAGGTAAGGACTCGCTGGAGTGAATAGTTGTGTGATTTCTGGGGATCTTAGCATTCTCAGCTTTGAGGGTTTGTGGAATGTAAGGTTGGTGGCCAGAAACTATCTTTTTAAAAGCACAGGCTGGACAGGATTTTTTGCAGAAACTTACAAGCTCCTCCTAAAATTTATATGGCTGTACAATAGAATAGTCAAAACAATTTTAATAAAAGAACAAAATTGGAGGACTTTTATTTTTGAATTTCAAAACCTTACTATAAAACTACAGTCAGGATATTGTGTTACTGCCATAAGGATGGACGTCAAGATCAACAGGGCAGAATTGAGGGTCCAGGAATGACTCTCTGTGTTTATGTTCAAGTGGTTTTTGACAGAAGTGCCAAAGCATTTCATTGGAGAAAAAATAGCCTTTCTACCAAATGGTCTGAAACATTTGGATATCCACACAGCAAAAGGTGAACTCTGGTGTCTGCCTCACACCATACACAAAACTGAATGCAAAATGGACCATGGACTTCAATGTAAGAGCTAAAACAAAACTTTCAGAAGAAAAAAAATAGGATACAATCTCTAAGACCTCAGGTTATGATGTCTTAGATATATATTCTATAAAAGAAAAACAAACTGGTAAGTTGGACCTCATCAAAATTAAAAAATTTTTGCACTTAAAAAAGGCAGGCATCTGTAATACTTTCAACAATAAAGATAAATTTAAAAATATATGTGGCATGAAGAAAATAAAGATAAGCAGTAGACTGAGAGAAAATATTCGCAAATCTGATAAAGAATTTGTATTGAGAATATATACACATATATTTCAATAAGACCAAAAAAATCCATTTAAAATGGGCAAAATATTTGAATAGTAATTTCATCCAAAAAGATAGACAAATGACTCGTAAGCACATGAGAAGATGGTCAGTGTCATTAGTCATTGCAAATTAAAGCCATGATGAGATAGCATTTCATACCCATTGGAATGGTTACACTGAAAAAGACAACAAATATTGGTGCAGATGTACAGAAATGGGAGCCCGCATTCATGCTAGTGGGGAGGCAAAATAGTGCAGCCACTTCGGAAAATAATTTGGCAGTTTCTTAAAAAGTTAAACATAGGCCCTGGCCAGTTTGGCTCAGCGGTTAGAACATTGGCCTGCGGTCCCAAGAGACCCGGGTTCGGTTCCCGCCAAGGGCACGTACCTCGGTTGCAGTTTGTCCCCGGCCCTGGTTGGTCGTGCTGGTGGCAGCCACTCGATGTGTCCCTTTCACATCGATGTTTCTCTCTCTCTCTCTTCCCCTCTCTGACTCCCACTCTATGTGAACAAAAAGAAATGGAAAAATGTCCTCGGGTGAGGATAAAAAATAAATAAATAAAAAGTTAAACATAGAATTACCATAGGATCCAGCAATTACACTTCCAGGTATTTACCCAAGAGAAATGCAAATATATGTTTACCCAAAGACTTGCACGTGAGTATTCTCAACAGCTTTATCATAATAGCCAGAAATGGGAAGCACCCTCAGTGCGCACAGCTGGCGGCGGATAAGCAGATGTCGTCTGTCCGAACGAGGAAATTCCACGGAGAAGAGGAGGCAGGAACAAACTCCTGATACAAGCTGTTACATGGACAGATCGTCAAAATCCCGTGTTAAGTGAAAGAAGCCAGACACAAGCGGCCACATATTGTGATTCTGTTTATATGAAATGTCTAGAAAAGGCAACTCTGCAGAGACAGAAAATAGATGGATGGTTGCCGGGGGCAGTGTGGGGGATGGGAGACAGGATTAACGATGAAGATGACGATCTTATTAGGGTGATAGAAGTGTCCCTTGTGCTTTCTGCTTTGGGGTGATGCGTGTACAACTTGGCAAGTTGACTAAGAATCGATTGTCACTTGAAATGGGTGAAGTATATGATATGTAAAATATACCTCATTGAAGTCGGAGGAAGCTGTTGGGGAGGGAGGGGTGGAGGGAGGAAAGAGAGAGAGGGGGGAGAAGCGAATACGGAATGAGAGAAACAACGGGCTGGCTGGAGCCAGGCTCTTTGGATCGGAAACTTGGCAAGTCCAACCTCTCCTAGCTCTAGTTTCCTGTCAATCAAGTTGGGGAAAATAAGTTACTAACCACAAATCAGTGTTGGGAAGGTTATGATAATACATAAAGAGTGCTTAACACAGAGTTTGGACCCGAGAGCTCAATAAGTATTTGCCATAATAATAATAGTTGTTATTGGTAATAGTATTTAACCTCCCAAGCATCCAGTTTGGATTTAGAGCAATTTAATTCAAATCTTGGAGAAGGATTTGGACTGTGGCGTGCGGAGGGCAGTGACTGGGCCTGTGGAAATAACTCCCGGGGAGTCTGAGAGCCTAAAGCTTGGGATTCGTCCGGCATGTGGAGGCTGGGGGCTGGGGGGCAGCATCACTCATGGAGGCACATCCTACCCCCGCAAATGTGGGAGCAACCTGTGACGACGTCTCAGCCCCAGTCCAACGATTTATGCTACACCACTACCTGCCAGGTCCTATGTGCAGAGGGCAAACGCCCAACCTCGTCTATGAGGGTTTCTAGAGGAAGTCATGGTACCCAGATGGAGGGCGAGGAGCGCTCCCCAGCAGAAGGGACAGCTCGGGCAAACCCCAGGGTCCATAGGGAGCTTGCTGAATTCTGTCAAATGCTGATAGGAGACAGAGTGACAAGAGTCAAGGCTGGGTCCTCCATGGAGGGCTTTGCGTGCTGTGATAAGGAACTTGGATTTATCTTGAAGACAATGCGGACCAGTGAAGTGTTCTAAGCAGGTCCAAGACCAGCTTGGGTATCTCCATTAGATGGTCCCAGGGGCCCCTGTGCATCACACCGTGAGAGACCCTGCTCTGTTGCTGAGGAGCAGATAAATGCCCTCCTGGGTGTCCGTGGCCAGTGTTTTGCGTTTAACCTCCTTAAGAACTGCTGCTCCTCCAAGGACCACATCCACACTGGTGTCTGGCTGAAAACTGTCCCGCGGCTCCCACGAGGGGCCTAAGAGGCATAGCGTGGTGGCCGAGAGCCTGTCTGCAGGGCAGATCTCCGAGCAGCAGAGGACTTGTCCATGTTTCATACACTTCTGCCCGGGTGCCTGCTCTGGCTGAGAGCCCATTCATAAGCCCCAGCGGCTGAGGGGCAGGTATTGTGCCGGTTACTATAGCATCACCTTGGAAAGGATCACTCAGTGATCACAGCCAAGCCGAGTGAGGCCGGAGGGGGATGTGGTCAGAGCAGCAGGAGGGGCTGGAGACACACCACAGAAGCTGTCGCTGGTCTCCGAACACCTTGTGGGCTGGAGCCCACTCAGCCTCTCCAGCCGCAGCCCCAGGGAGGGAGGCAGGCTGCACGCAGCCTGAGACAGCACCACGCTGCTGCTGAGCTCCGAGCTGTTCAAGGGGCTCAATTCCCAGCCAGACCTTCCTCAGCCTCCTTTGGGGGGGTTGGGGGGGAGGGGGGGCGTGTGGGTGTTGTCTCAACTTGAAGGATCTGGGCTGGGTTTCATCTCCTTTTTGATTTAAAGTAGTTACCTCCATGAGACCTGACTTCAAAGTGTTCGCCAAGGAAAGCAGAGTGGTCCCCACGCTGGAAAGGAGAAAGGATGATGGTTTCTGAGACCGACTGGTGAAGAGCTCGGAGGTGTCCCCCAGTCAAAATGCCTTTTAAAGCATTGGATACCTTCAAAGAAAAAATTCTGAAACCTGGAAAGGAAGGAGTGAAGAATGTCGTGGGAGACTCGTTGGGAATTTTACAAAGGTAAAGTTTGAATGCAAACTTCAGGTTTATTTCTGAGTAGCTTCACAGTGCTGATGCTTGAGGGGTTTTGCTTAATGTTTCTAAAGCCATAGTTTAATAAGGATTAGATGGGTCAGATCAGATGGGGAGCCCCTTCCACTCCATCAGACTACGCCTGGGAGAAAAATACGAATCCAAAGTACAGGGTTGAATTAGGAAAATACGAAGATGTGCATTCTGCGTACACAGTAGGATTAGCACTAACTAGACAAGGTCATTTATATATTGCCTGTTTGGCATTGAATTAGAAAAGACTTGGCGAAATAATACTAATTCTGTAAGAAATACAAATACGGTTATGCTTGGAGCTGAAATATTTTTTAAAAATTTATTTTTTTTTTACTATAAATGAAAAGATATTTATAAATTGTTTAGCTTGTCATATAAACTATACATAGTGGTTCCTAATTGTGTAGTTTTCAAAGTGCAGTGTAGTTACCCAATAGTTTGAAGGAGGTAACTTAATATATAAGCATTCTTCAAAGCAGAAAATCTTATATGATTTTAGTGGGAACATGTTAAGTACTACCATTGAATCGAATGTGATTGTCCAAACAAAAATAAATATTTTTTAGGATGAAAATACATAATCATTGAAAGAAGACTTTGCCCTAAATGCATGAATTGATGTGACATTTTAATTTGTGATTTTTAAAATAAACATAGTAAATGCTTTTCTAGGTCTTACTGGTGAATTAATAAGTGGTCCTCAGGTACAAGGTAAAATGACTCCCTTAATCTCTCTAATATAAATACATGTGCAAAGTATCCTTGGTAGGATTTTTATGTTTGAATGAGTATTTCTAATCATGATGAGTGAAAATGTCACCTGGTGCCTTCTTTCAACTTTTTAATGTTTTCTCTGAAATTTAAAAACGTTAGCATTTAAAGAACTGCTGCTAGGCACACACAGATTCTTCCACTTCTTGTGCTTATGACACAGGGGCTCCTGTGTGACAGTTGTTATGGGTTACTCTTGATGAGCATCCATAGGCAGAGAACTGGGTGGAGCACTTCATTATTAGTGATTGAAGACGAAAAGGTTTCAATCAGACCTGCACTATCATGTAGAGATGAAAACCTACTTCAGTGAAAGCAGGATAAACACAGGCTGTGATTAAAATAACCTGTTCTTTAAAAAAATTCTTTTTCTTTATTGATTTGAGAGAGAGAGAGAGATAGAAACATCAACGAGAGAGAACATCGATTGGCCGCCTCCTGCATGCCCCCCACTGGGGATTTGGCCCGCAGCCTGGGCATGGGAATTGAACTGGTGACCTCTTGGTGCATGGGTCGATGCTCAACCACTGAGCCACAACGGCCAGGCTAAAATAACCTATTTTTGTAAGAGTGTTTTATCCCTCTGCTGCGCTCTCCCCGGGGAACGCCTTTCCGTGGTGGTGTTCATTGGATTAAAAATGCAGACGGGAGGCACGGTGGCTTCACTGACATGTTGGAGTGACAACAAAGGAATCCGACAAAGTCAGAAACAATGACTCTGGACCACGTCACCATTGTGCTCACCAAACTGTCTTCATTTATAAAATACTTGACAAAGAGTACTTAGGAATTTTCTTTTCCAACTTTAAGTTTCATTGATATTTTGAAATTTAATTGTTTTTTTTTTTCTTCCAATAAGTATTCTCCTAAGAACTGGTTTTGCTATTTGAATAGATGCTCCACTTGAGGGTCCTCCTGGTTACCAGTTGGTTTACTTAGGGATGTAACAAGATTAGTCATTTCCGAGTTGTTCGACCTCAGCCCCAAAGTGAGCTCTGTGTTTCGGCCTCCGGACAGTTTTCTGGGACTTGAACTGGGAACAACAGGAACACGGGTGACTGTGCTTGGGATAGAGAGCGCACTGAGTGCGTGCCGGATGTCGGCAATGTCATGGTGGGAGAAAGACTTGAGCAGACATAAAGCCAAACTCGAACCTGTTCGCTCAGTGATCCCGGCAGGGACATTATTGGCCAGGGAAGGGGGAAGGGCGGCCACTGACCAGCCCTGTAGGTGGAGCCTCGGCTCCGGGTCCGGGCGCCTCTGAGCAGAGCTCCAGCCTGAGGCCCCTGCCGGACTAGCTCTGCCAGGCGTCGGTGGCACCTGTGCGTCTGCCCGGTAACTAGACCCGAAGTGCCCGGCCCAGAGCCTGGCATCTAATAAAGGACTTTCCCTCCCTGGGTGATTTTCCACATGAAGCCAGTTGACAGAATCCAATGTAAACAAAATGACGAAGCACCGTTTTCTGTTTGGTAAGGGACGTTTGGAAGTTAGAAAGGCCGACGTTCTGACTTAGCCGGCAGGGTGATCACGGATGTCCGGTCCTGTGTGTCCGTGGCCATCGTCTCGGTGGCATCGTGAGGCGCTCTGTAATCACGGCACGTTCCTCGGGGTCGGGGCACCTGAGGACAACAGTCGGGCATTGTGAGGCTCCCCTGAGAATAGTTCATGATGAGAAGCAGCTGAACAATTTCATCAGCTAAAGGTACAATGATATTTTAGAAGTGCAGGAAAAAGACGATGTGTTCACTTGTCGTCCAGTATGGGAACACACGGCATAGAAGGCATTAACTTGGAAAACTAACGTCCAGAAATTGATACAGAGATTTGCCCAGCTTAAATGATGCTATCGGTGTCCTCTATTTATGTGTAATAAATGATCATAACAAACACTATGTTCCAGGTACGGTAAACTTACTTAATTTTAACAGCCCTCTGGTGGAGTCTGTTACAGTTTTACAGATGAGGAAGCTGAGGCACAGAGAGGTTAAGTAAGTTGCCCAAAGACACACAGCTTTTAAGTGGCAGAGCCAGGTTTCGGACCAGACTGCCCACCTTCTCAGTCATTACATTATGTTACCTCTCTAATCAACTGTCTTTGCTCTTCCCACTTGCTGTCTTGAAATTTAACTACTCTTTTAGGTTTAGGGAGTTATTAGGGCTACAATGTAGCCAGCACCTTCGGATCTTAAGGCAAGTATGGGCTTTTCCTCCTAATCCATTGTTCTACTGAAAACTTTCCCCAACGGAGAGTGAAAGCCAGTGTCTTCAACGGCCTTCAAGATGACACCTGATCTGTAACAGGTCTCCCTGACATCATCTCTGACGCTCTTTCCTTGCTCTCGCCCCTCCAGCCCCCCTCCACACTCCGACTGGAACTCCCCGGACCTGCTCCTGCACCCGCCTTTATACCCTGAAAGCTTTTCTTCCAAACAGCCTGCAGGCTCATTCCCTCACTCCCGCCAAGTCTCTTCTCAGAGGTCACCTCCCCAGGGAGGACCTCCTGACCATCCTTACTGACAGATACAGCTCCCCTTTCTCCTGACCCCACCTAACCCCTCCCTCTTCCCTGCTTTCTTCGCTCTACCTCTGTCTAAGGGAGGGCCTCTAAGAGCAGCGCCTGAGACAGGGATTGGGATGAGCCCAGGATGGGATTTATCTGGAGGGGGTGGGGTGGAACTTTCTGGAAAAATCGGCGGGGAAGGAGTAAAGCAGAATAGGGAAGGAGAAAACCAAGCAAGGATGTGATCTCAGGTAATGCACAGGGGCCAGATCTCAGTGGGAAGCTCTGGGGCATTTCTGGCCCTGAGCAAAGGGCCCCGCCTTGTTTGTCTCTGTGTCAGTCAATCCTCGACTGTGGGTGGTCCCAGCAAGGCTGGGGGTTTACAACGGAGGTCCCTGAGCAGCGGGCTGGCAAAGGGAGCCCTAGAGAGCTGCCAAGAGCTTTGGAAGTGTGCTGGCCTGAGAGAGAGGACCTGCAGTGTGTGCAGTGTCTGTGTGCTGGCCCGAGAGAGAGGACCCGTAGTGTGTGACAGTGTGTGTGTGCTGGCCCGAGAGAGAGGACCCGCAGTGTGTGACAGTGTGTGTGTGCTGGCCCGAGAGAGAGGACCCGCAGTGTGTGACAGCGTGTGTGTGCTGGCCTGAGAGAGAGGACCCGCAGTGTGTGACAGCGTCTGTGTGCTGGCCCGAGAGAGAGGACCCGCAGT
The DNA here is from genome assembly GCF_014108415.1 of Molossus molossus. Taxonomy (NCBI): domain Eukaryota; kingdom Metazoa; phylum Chordata; class Mammalia; order Chiroptera; family Molossidae; genus Molossus; species Molossus molossus. Next base: position 15,419,207 of record NW_023425345.1, on the reverse strand, counting down.
GTGTGACAGCGTCTGTGTGCTGGCCCGAGAGAGAGGACCTGCAGTGTGTGACAGTGTGTGTGCTGGCCTGAGAGAGAGGACCCGCAGTGTATGACAGTGTGTGTGTGCTGGCCCGAGAGAGAGGACCTGCAGTGTGTGACAGTGTGTGTGCTGGCCTGAGAGAGAGGACCTGCAGTGTGTGACAGTGTGTGTGCTGGCCTGAGAGAGAGGACCTGCAGTGTATGACAGTGTGTGTGTGCTGGCCCGAGAGAGAGGACCTGCAGTGTGTGACAGTGTGTGTGCTGGCCTGAGAGAGAGGACCCGCAGTGTGTGACAGTGTGTGTGCTGGCCTGAGCAAAGGGACCTGCAGTGTGTGACAGCGTCTGTGTGCTGGCCTGAGAGAGAGGACCTACAGGGTGTGACAGTGTGTGTGTGCTGGCCCGAGAGAGAGGACCTGCAGTGTGTGACAGTGTGTGTGTGCTGGCCTGAGAGAGAGGACCCGCAGTGTGTGACAGTGTGTGTGTGCTGGCCCGAGAGAGAGGACCTGCAGTGTGACAGTGTGTGTGTGCTGGCCCGAGAGAGAGGACCTGCAGTGTGTGACAGTGTGTGTGTGCTGGCCCGAGAGAGAGGACCTTCAGTGTGTGAGAGTGTGTGTGTGCTGGCCCGAGAGAGAGGACCTTCAGTGTGTGACAGTGTGTGTGTGCTGGCCCGAGAGAGAGGACCTGCAGTGTGTGCAGTGTCTGTGTGCTGGCCCGAGAGAGAGGACCTGCAGTGTGTGACAGTGTATGTGTGCTGGCCTGAGGGAGAGGACCTGCAGTGTGTGACAGCGTCTGTGTGCTGGCCTAAGAGAGAGGACCTGCAGTGTGTAACAGTGTGAGTGTGCTGGCCCGAGAGAGAGGACCTGCAGTGTGTGCAGTGTCTGTGTGCTGGGCTGAGAGAGAGGACCTGCAGTGTGTGACAGTGTCTGTGTGCTGGCCTGAGGGAGAGGAACTGCAGTGTGTGACAGTGTGTGTGTGCTGGCCCGAGAGAGAGGACCTGCAGTGTGTGACAGTGTGTGTGTGCTGGCCCGAGAGAGAGGACCTGCAGTGTGTGACAGTGTCTGTGTGCTGGCCTGAGGGAGAGGAACTGCAGTGTGTGACAGCGTCTGTGTGCTGGCCTAAGAGAGAGGACCTGCAGTGTGTAACAGTGTGAGTGTGCTGGCCCGAGAGAGAGGACCTGCAGTGTGTGCAGTGTCTGTGTGCTGGGCTGAGAGAGAGGACCTGCAGTGTGTGACAGTGTCTGTGTGCTGGCCTGAGGGAGAGGAACTGCAGTGTGTGACAGTGTGTGTGTGCTGGCCCGAGAGAGAGGACCTGCAGTGTGTGACAGTGTGTGTGTGCTGGCCCGAGAGAGAGGACCTGCAGTGTGTGACAGTGTCTGTGTGCTGGCCTGAGGGAGAGGAACTGCAGTGTGTGACAGTGTGTGTGTGCTGGCCCGAGAGAGAGGACCTGCAGTGTGTGACAGTGTGTGTGTGCTGGCCCGAGAGAGAGGACCTGCAGTGTGTGCAGTGTCTGTGTGCTGGCCTGAGAGGGGACCTTCAGTGTGTGACAGTGTGTGTGTGCTGGCCCGAGAGAGAGGACCTTCAGTGTGTGACAGTGTGTGTGTGCTGGCCCGAGGGAGAGGACCTGCAGTGTGTGACAGTGTGTGTGTGCTGGCCTGAGGGAGAGGACCTGCAGTGTGTGACAGTGTGTGTGTGCTGGCCCGAGAGAGAGGACCTGCAGTGTGTGACAGTGTGTGTGTGCTGGCCCGAGAGAGAGGACCTGCAGTGTGTGACAGTGTGTGTGTGCTGGCCTGAGAGAGAGGACCTGCAGTGTGTAACAGTGTGTGTGTGCTGGCCCGAGAGAGAGGACCTGCAGTGTGTGACAGTGTGTGTGTGCTGGCCTGAGGGAGAGGACCTGCAGTGTGTGACAGTGTGTGTGTGCTGGCCTGAGCAAAGGGGCCTGCAGTGTGTGTGCTGGCCTGAGGGAGAGGACCTGCAGTGTGTGACAGTGTGTGTGCTGGCCCGAGAGAGAGGATCTGCAGTGTGTGACAGCGTCTGTGTGCTGGCCCGAGAGAGAGGACCTGCAGTGTGTGACAGCGTCTGTGTGCTGGCCCGAGAGAGAGGACCTGCAGTGTGTGACAGTGTGTGTGTGCTGGCCCGAGAGAGAGGACCTGCAGTGTGTGCAGTGTCTGTGTGCTGGGCTGAGAGAGAGGACCTGCAGTGTGTAACAGTGTGTGTGTGCTGGCCCGAGAGAGAGGACCTTCAGTGTGTGACAGTGTGTGTGTGCTGGCCCGAGAGAGAGGACCTGCAGTGTGTGCAGTGTCTGTGTGCTGGGCTGAGAGAGAGGACCTGCAGTGTGTGACAGCGTCTGTGTGCTGGCCTGAGAGAGAGGACCTGCAGTGTGTAACAGTGTGAGTGTGCTGGCCCGAGAGAGAGGACCTGCAGTGTGTGCAGTGTCTGTGTGCTGGGCTGAGAGAGAGGACCTGCAGTGTGTAACAGTGTGTGTGTGCTGGCCTGAGAGAGAGGACCTGCAGTGTGTGACAGCGTCTGTGTGCTGGCCCGAGAGAGAGGACCTGCAGTGTGTGACAGTGTGTGTGTGCTGGCCCGAGAGAGAGGACCTGCAGTGTGTGCAGTGTCTGTGTGCTGGGCTGAGAGAGAGAACCTGCAGTGTGTGACAGCGTCTGTGTGCTGGCCTGAGAGAGAGGACCTGCAGTGTGTGACAGTGTGTGTGTGCTGGCCTGAGAGAGAGGACCTGCAGTGTGTGACAGCGTCTGTGTGCTGGCCCGAGAGAGAGGACCTGCAGTGTGTGACAGTGTGTGTGTGCTGGCCCGAGAGAGAGGACCTGCAGTGTGTGCAGTGTCTGTGTGCTGGCCTGAGGGAGAGGACCTGCAGTGTGTAACAGTGTGTGTGTGCTGGCCCGAGAGAGAGGACCTGCAGTGTGTAACAGTGTGTGTGTGCTGGCCCGAGAGAGAGGACCTGCAGTGTGTAACAGTGTGTGTGTGCTGGCCCGAGAGAGAGGACCTGCAGTGTGTGCAGTGTCTGTGTGCTGGCCTGAGGGAGAGGACCTGCAGTGTGACAGTGTGTGTGTGCTGGCCCGAGAGAGAGGACCTGCAGTGTGTGACAGTGTGTGTGTGCTGGCCCGAGAGCGAAGACCTGCAGTGTGTGACAGTGTGTGTGTGCTGGCCCGAGAGAGAGGACCTGCAGTGTGTGACAGTGTGTGTGTGCTGGCCCGAGAGAGAGGACCTGCAGTGTGTGACAGTGTGTGTGTGCTGGCCTGAGGGAGAGGACCTGCAGTGTGTGACAGTGTGTGTGTGCTGGCCCGAGAGAGAGGACCTGCAGTGTGTGCAGAGTCTGTGTGCTGGCCTGAGGGAGAGGACCTGCAGTGTGTGACAGTGTCTGTGTGCTGGCCCGAGAGCGAGGACCTGCAGTGTGTGACAGTGTGTGTGTGCTGGCCTGAGGGAGAGGACCTGCAGTGTGTGACAGTGTGTGTGTGCAGGCCCGAGAGAGAACCTGCAGTGTGTGACAGTGTGTGTGTGCTGGCCCGAGAGAGAGGACCTGCAGTGTGTGCAGAGTCTGTGTGCTGGCCTGAGGGAGAGGACCTGCAGTGTGTGACAGCGTCTGTGTGCTGGCCTGAGAGAGAGGACCCGCAGTGTGTGACAGTGTGTGTGTGCTGGCCCGAGAGAGAGGACCTGCAGTGTGTGACAGTGTGTGTGTGCTGGCCCGAGAGAGAGGACCTGCAGTGTGTGACAGTGTCTGTGTGCTGGCCTGAGAGTGAGGACCTGCAGTGTGTGACAGCGTCTGTGTGCTGGCCCGAGAGAGAGGACCCGCAGTGTGTGACAGTATGTGTGTGCTGGCCCGAGAGAGAGGACCCACAGTGTGTGACAGTGTGTGTGTGCTGGCCGGAGAGAGAGGACCCGCAGTGTGTGACAGTGTGTGTGTGCTGGCCTGAGAGAGAGGACCCGCAGTGTGTGACAGTGTGTGTGCTGGCCTGAGAGAGAGGACCTGCAGTGTGTGACAGCGTCTGTGTGCTGGCCCGAGAGAGAGGACCTGCAGTGTGTGCAGTGTCTGTGTGCTGGCCTGAGAGAGAGGACCTGCAGTGTGTGACAGTGTGTGTGTGCTGGCCCGAGAGCGAGGACCTGCAGTGTGTGACAGTGTGTGTGTGCTGGCCCGAGAGAGAGGACCTGCAGTGTGTGACAGTGTGTGTGCTGGCCTGAGAGAGAGGACCTGCAGTGTGTGACAGTGTGTGTGTGCTGGCCCGAGAGAGAGGACCTGCAGTGTGTGACAGTGTGTGTGTGCTGGCCCGAGAGAGAGGACCTGCAGTGTGTGACAGTGTGTGTGTGCTGGCCCGAGAGAGAGGACCTGCAGTGTGTGACAGTGTGTGTGCTGGCCTGAGAGAGAGGACCTGCAGTGTGTGACAGCGTCTGTGTGCTGGCCTGAGGGAGAGGACCTGCAGTGTGTGACAGTGTGTGTGTGCTGGCCCGAGAGCGAGGACCTGCAGTGTGTGACAGTGTGTGTGTGCTGGCCCGAGAGAGAGGACCTGCAGTGTGTGACAGTGTGTGTGTGCTGGCCCGAGAGAGAGGACCTGCAGTGTGACAGTGTGTGTGTGCTGGCCTGAGAGAGAGGACCTGCAGTGTGTGACAGTGTGTGTGTGCTGGCCCGAGAGCGAGGACCTGCAGTGTGTGACAGTGTGTGTGTGCTGGCCCGAGAGAGAGGACCTGCAGTGTGTGACAGCGTCTGTGTGCTGGCCCGAGAGAGAGGACCTGCAGTGTGTGACAGTGTGTGTGGCAGCCTACTCATTGCACCTCTCAGATCTACTTGCTTCCCAAAGTCAAGTTCACTCCATCCAGGTGCAGCTTCTCCGTTGTCTCCAGTGGGTCCCGTTGTCTGTGGTGATAATTCCCGAAGGACCTTCAAGAGAAGGGTTGGTGGGATGCACTCCAGCTCCCCCTGCTCCCGCTGGACCCCCTGTCCACCCATTCCCGGTTCCCCTCACTGCCGTTCACCTCCCTGAGGGGTCTGAACCCCTGGCTAACATATCCTTGCCATGTCCTGGTTGCTGCATTTGAGTTAAGTTAGACAAAGTGGTGTCAGGAGATGTCCTATAGACTCACCTGAGGTCCAGACACCTGTCTTCCTGCTCTCGTGATGAAGCAGCAGCCCTCACCCCTCCTGCAGATCAGGGTCAACTACTCGTGCCACTCTGGTGACCCCTAACTTGCCTTTCGGTCTTAGCATGAGGACCCCAAGGTGACTGGGCAGTAGTCATAACTGTTTATTGAGTGGAATTTCCATTATATTCCAAAGTGGAAGAATTTTTCCTTGGGAATCAGGACTTCTAGACCCACAGAACCTAAAGTTGAGGAGATGATGTATTCCTCAAGTGGGTTTCTTGATGGTACTTCCACCTCTTGTTTCTAAGACTGTATCTCCTGGGGACATAGTGCTATATACAACCATTGGTTTCTGGAATATACTGATCCTGAAGGATGGCACCCTGTCCTCTCAGGGATCCACCCCTAAGCTGATGCCTTAGCTGCGTCTTTAAGAAGCTTCCTCAGCTGGGGCGGGCAGCCAGCCTCTGGATGGTACCGCACCTTGTGGGGCGGTGGGTCCCATTGTCATGTGCCCCTGCTGTTCCGCCTTTGCCATAAATGTTCTGCCTTGGTCTTAGGTGACGTCGTGTGTGGGAGCCCATGTTTGCTGATCAGGATTCTGTAAGTCCTCAGACAGTGATAGTGGCTGAGATTTGCAGGCTAAACAGGCAAACTTGTGTGGAATGTATGTCAACCCCAACCAGTACGAATTGCCACCCTTTCCAGGATGAAAGGGGTCTTCCATAAACGGTTTGCCGCCAGGAGGCTGGTTTGTCTCCTCAGGGCTCAGCACTGGTTTGTCGCTATGTAGTGGCAGCTAGATCAGTCCCGGTGAGGGGGAGTCCAAGAATCCCCCCACCTCCGCCCGCGCGGTCACTCCACGCGTCCGCTGCTCCAGGACTGGGAGGCTGAGAGCAAGCCGGAGAACCACCCGCCAAGTCAGCCTGTCTCACTGGCTGTTTAGTGCCTCTTCCAAGTGGAAACTCTCTGGTGTGTGTCCCCGTGCAACCTAAAGATCTCACCTTTCGTGTCCACTCTCTCTGATCATCCATATGTCTGTCGATTCCCATGAGTCAGACCCCTCAATTGCTTTTGTCACTTTGCTGCCCTTGTCTTTGATCTTTGAAGTGCTTCCACTGGCTTGGCTACTCCAGGATTCTATCACTCCGATTGCTGCTAGGGAGCCCGGTTCTGGTACAGCGCCTCCTACTGTCCTCAACCTGCAGAGCACAGCCCTGCTGAGCTGCTCCGTGGCGGGTGGCTGTCGCCGCTGCACTCATGGCCTTGGTAAAGGGAGCGTCAGCCAGGCCTCCTGAGGAATAGCATTAGCTTGTGGATCTTCTGGTCTCACACAGTAAATCTATTTTAGCATGTCCACTTCCTTGAGACTTTTTCACCCCTTTCTCTGTCATCTGCCACAACAGATCTGGCTTTTTCTTTTCTTTTTTAAAAATTATTTTTATTAATTTATTTTTGTTATAGATGTTTCTCCTTTCCCCCCATTGACATGGCTTTTTTTTTTTTTTTAAAAGAAACAAAACAGAGAGAAACCAATTTATTGAAGAGTATGATCAACATGAGAACATGTCATGGATTTTTATGTTCCAAGTAATAGACATCGGACTTTTAGCTACAGGAATAGAGGAGAGGCAGTTTAGTTCTCACTGATTCATCTGTGTGGTCCACCTAAATTCAGTAGTTATAATATACATTTAAAAAATGAAAGAAGCCTATAATTTAGGTTTATTGAACAATGAAGGAAAGGAGAGGAAGTGGTCCCAAGGAGGAATACTCCTGTAGCATCCTTGGGTCGTCTCTCTTCAAAATGAGTATAAACGGCAAGAGGAATGCTGTCGGATCCACTTGTTAAACCATGATCTGACTTCACCAGGCCCCCATCTTCAGGTTCTTGTTCGAAGGGAAAGTCACTCATGGGCAGATTGAAAGGCAGACGTCACTGATGGTCAAATCCACTTCAAAGGTGTGGTCTGCTCACCTGCCCGGTGTGGCTCAGTCGCTGAGCATTGACCCATGCATCAAGAGGTTGCTGGTTCGATTCCCAGTCAGGACACATGCCCAGGTTGTGGGCCTGATCCCCGGTGGCGGGCATGCAGGAGGCGGCCAGTCGATGTTCTCTATCATTGATATTTCTCTCTCTCTCAAATCAATAAAGAAAAAAAATTAAAAAAAAGAAAAAGTGTGCTCTGCTCAATTACTGAACCACAAGAAACGCTCAAATTATTTGTAAAGAGCCATAGCGGCCATAATTCCTGACCACACAATAATGACTAGAATCTAGTACGCAATTATTATTAAAAAGAGTCATCAGGATCCTCTTGGCATCCCTCCTTTGTCTAACCTTCCGAGAGCCACTGCCTTGGCCCTTGCCGGGTTGTCAAACCCTGTGTCATGGGAGAATGCGCCTGTGTTAGTTTCCTAGGGCTGCTGGAACCAAGGGCCACACACTGGGTGGCTTAAATGGACTGATTTTCTTCCCGTCCCGGAGGCCAGAAGTCTGAAATCGAAGTGTCGGCCAGGCTCTGCTCTCTGAAGGCTCGGAGGAGGGTTCGCTTTGCCCCTTCCTCACTTCTGGGGGTTGCTGGTACCCCTTGGCCTGCCTGTTGGCACACTGCTTCAGTCCCTGTCTCTGTTGGCACTTGGCCTATGTGTTCAAATTCCCCTCTTTTTATAGGGACACCAGTCATTGGAGTAGGGTTTACTCTAATCCAATATGACCTCATTTTAACTTGATTACATCTGCAAAGGCCCTGTTTCCAAAGAAGGTCATGTACACAGTTATCAGAGGGGAGGACTTGAACATATCCTTTGGGGGGGGGAAAACTCAACCAACCCCTCATGTTGACAAGCTTTCTCTTACCCAACTTTATGCCTCCTCCGTCTCCCTCCAGTACATTCAGGACCCAGTCCAGGCCCACGTTCCCACTTCCTGCTGGTACCAGTCAGATCCTGCTGCTTTGGTGTATAACCCCGTCTTCCACTGGCAGGCCCAGTACATGCCCATGCGGACTCTAGTTTTAATTATTGGTCTAGTGGCTGGGAAGATTTCTAAGAGCATTAGTATTGTCTTGTAAGTCGCCTGCCCCATTTAAGACTTTGCCTAATTTTTAAGCAAGAGGAGGGACATGCACCTTACAACCAGGAGAAGTGGACACTTCTGCAGGTCCAGAGGGTTCTGAGGAATTTAAGGTGTTAGATGTTCAAGTGCAGCTGTCCCTTAACCCAAGTCTCAGGATCTTCTCATCCCAGGTTCTCAGGATCCCATTTCTTACCAGGATCTCAGCTTTGGTGTAAGAGACCTAGTTAAGCTTCGAATTCCTCCTTCTCTGGAGCTCTGCTGTTTTTTTTAAAACTAAGCTTTTGTTTTGGAATAATTTTTGACTAACAGAAAAGTTCAGAGATAGTGCAGAGATTTCCTATCTAGTCCTTGGTTTCCACTAATGTTCACCTCTTATGTGACTACGGTACATTTGTCAAAACTAAGACACCAACATTAATGAATTACTAATTAAGCTCCACACTTTATTAAAATTTCATTACTTTTTCCACTGATGTAATTTTTCCTGTTTCAGGATCCAATCCAGATAACACATTGCACTTAAGCGTCGTGTCCCCTTAATCTCCTGTCATCTGTGACCGTCTCTCAGCCTTTTCTTGTTTTTCATGACTTGGACAGTGCTGAGGAGTGCTGATTGGGTGTTTTGAAGAAAGTCCCTCAGTTTGGGCTTGTCTGATCTTTTTCTTATGATTAGACTATGGTGGTGATTTTTTAGGAAGAATGCTGCAGAGGCGAAAGGCCTTTCTCATCACATCCTATCGAAGGGCACATGCTATTGACATGACTTATTACTAGTGACGCCAACTTTGATTGCTTGGTTCAGCAGTGGTTGTCGGGCCTCTCTGCTTCCCATACTCCATTCTGTGGAAACAAGTCTCTTACGTCCAGCCCACACGCAGAGACGATTTGCCACTTTTACAAGTTCTTGTGCCTGAACTTCCAGTTCTGTTTGCCCTCCAATTGCAGGAGAGAAGGGTCTCTTTAAATGGTGACAAGGGAGCAACTGATTCTTGCACTTTCCTTTAAATTAGTGACCGTCTGAATCCTGTTGTTTTCTCTTTTCCAAGCATCAGTGGCACTGAACACTAGCCGCTGAACTCCATGGAGAAATCGCTGTTTTCCCCACACCTCCCCCATCACCAGAGATGTTGCAAGGACCAGTGACTCCCCTCCACCTGAATTCCATCCCAGTTCCCCACAGGTGCAAGTCTTAGCATTTGCACTGGTACCCCATGTCAGGGACTGTCAACACCCCACCTACTACCAGTGGTGGGGTCCTCGTTGCCAGCCAGCTAGTGAGAAGTCAAACTCCAAGATCTCATCCTTAGAGGCCCTTCCTACAACCATCTCTTAAGGGCTCCCCACCTCAGGGGTTCTGCCTGAAATGCAAGGCACAGGGCCCCTTGGCTTTTAGACTCAGCCTTCTTTCTTCTAACCATCTCTATCTTCTCTAGCAGTATATTTTCTTATCTAGGGTTTATTTTCTCTGTTTTTTCAAAGTTCCCTAAATATATATATATATATTTTTAAAGATTTTTAAAATTGATTTTTAGTGAGAGGAAGGAAGAGAGAGAGAGAGAAAGAGAAACATCAACATGAGAGCAAAACATTAATCGACTTCCTCCTGCACACCCCCTGTTGGGGGTCGAGCCACCAACCTGGGCATGTGACCTGACTGGGAATCGAACCGGTCACCTTTCGTTGCATAGGTTGACACCCACCCAACTGAGCCACACTGGCCAGGGCCCTACATATCTTTACACTAACTAAACCATCTATGTGCTTCTTAAACCTTAGTGCAAGGACCATAGACTCAATGCCTACAGAGTGCAACAGGACCTATGGTATTTTTTAACAAAGTCACACTTTACATGTTAACACAGAGGCAGTCTCCACTTCCATGAAGAAACACGCGCTGTCATTCAAAGTTCTTAGTTGGAACCAACCAAACCCACTCTAGCTCACATGGAATACAAATGAGTAAAGTATGTTAGGAAACTCTTGGGTCTGGATGCTCCACCTCCAGGAAGAAGGCAGGAGAGAACCTGTTGTCAAATCACACCACCATTGCTTTCCTCAAAGGACTAATTATGATCTGGCCAGCAGTTCTGCCACAGCAGTCACAGAGGGACCGGTTGCCTCCTCCACCTGCCACCATTGGCATCGCCACTTCCCCTGCATTCTCTTCTTGCTTCCTGCACCATCTAAATCTCACTCACGTGCTACTGATTTATACACATCACATCAACACCATAGCTGCAAGAGAGCCTAGCAAAAGTAATTTTCTCTGCTGGTAACTCAAATTTCAAGGGGCAGTGAAGATATTAGGCATCCATGCATGGTGGTTGAGTGCGTGTGTTTGCTCCTAGTCTAGTCTTTGTTTATTTACTTCTGATAGAGATATGTGTATGAAAAATATTTTCCTTTCCTCTTCATTTTAACTAAAGAAAAACAACAGTGCAAGTGTAATTGTGCAGTGCTGGAGTGACAGTGGGGACTGGTGGGGACTTGACTAAACAAGAGAGCTAATTGTAGCTGTGAAAGAATGTGGGCCTGACAGTTCCAGACTTTCATATTTTTTAAAATAAGCCAGAAGGGTTACAATATGTGAGAGGATGCCAATGGGTCCTTTTTTAATGGACAGATAGTGTTCAGTTTGCCCCATTACTTATTTTTAAGGAAAGAGTAAATTCACTATAATGGACATACCATACTCTGAATCTATAGAAGTCAATGAAAAATCCCATCATCTCGTTAAAAGATGCCAGAGTGTCACCTCTTTAGAAGAACCACCTGAGGAAGAAAGGAAACACAACCAACTGGGTGTGTGCTATCATAGAAAACCTACCTACCTCTACCTAGCATTGTATTAAGACTTAGAAAAAGAGGGGAAAAAAAGAATCTGCAAATATATTAATATTCCCTTATACATCTTTTTAGCAAGATTTGATGACATTAATATTAAGGTCAAACCTAAGAATTAGCTGTGTCATGCAATGTGGATGAAGTCTATTGATACCCTTCAGGAGGAAATTCAGTGAAGCCCATTGTTGGAGTCACAGCCTCTGGTCTTGGGCCGGCATCCCACTTCAGATGACTTAGTTTTCTCATCTGTAAAATGGCAAGGTAACACTATCTACCTTGTGGGATTGTTATGAGATTGTAATGATTTAATGCCAATCAAAGGGCAACACAATATCCAGCATATCAATAATTTTAGTCTTTATAATTTACTTCAGTAATAATAATAACATTTAAAAACGCAGGCTGCATCCTACTTAGTTTTCCCTTTTCCTTTCTTGGTACACTTTTTCTTTTTGAAGAGTGAATTTTGTTTTTCTCTAGTCCTGACCATTCTTCTCTGCCTGTTCATTTTCCACTGTAGAAAAATTGATGGGACCCAGGAGGAAGAGAATAACATCGAGCTGAATGAAGAAGGAAGGCCAGTGCAGACGCCGGGGCAGAGCCCCCCACTCTGCGACTGCCACTGCTGTGGTGTCCCCAAGCGTTACATCATTGCCATCATGAGCGGGCTGGGATTCTGCATTTCCTTTGGGATTCGGTGCAACCTTGGGGTTGCCATTGTGGAAATGGTCAACAACAGCACTATCTATGTGGATGGAAAACCGGAAATTCAGGTGGGTGTCAGTCTACGGTGGGAGCTCTTTTGGCCACAGCTGTGCAAATACTGTGCAATGGGAAAGTAGCACTGCATCTCATTCATTGACGTGACAGAAGGTAGATGGCAGCCACGTGCCGGGCACTGTGCAAGGTGATGGTGTAGGTGCTGGATGGTGCAGGCTGGGTCTGTCCTCCCGGAGACATGCAAGCAAGTGATTGCAATTCGGGGTTCTAGGTGCTCCGAGGGAGTGTTCACAATGCTCCGGGTCATACAGGGGAGGGGGCCTAATACAGGATTTGATATTGTGACAGAATTCCCAGAGAAAGTGACGGCTAAACCTGGAGCATGAGGAGGGATTTGACAAAGAGGGTTTTGGTGGAGTGGAAAGAAGTGTCTTTGAAGGAGAAGGAGCCGCATGTGTCCAGGACTGTAGGGGAGAGAGAGAAAGAGCGAGCGAGCGAGCGAACTGAGGCAGGAGTTCATATTTTCTGTGTCATGTTTGGCAACCGGGTGAAGACTTACGGAACTTATGAACCCTTTGTCAAAATAATGTTTTAAATTCTTAAAATTAAATATATGGGACTATAAAGGAAACAACATTAAAATGCAGAAATCAATATATTTGAAAATAAAATTTGTGATATAGAGACATACGAGCTTCTTTATGAACACATCAGATGACAACGTCTAGCAAAGGGTCTAAAACCCAGTTGTTTTGAACTATAAACAACAGTTTGAGATAGTGGCTACAACTGCCATGTAGATATGAACATATTCATAATTTCCACTAGTAATAGAGTCACAGATACTGATCATACGACTGTGGTTTGTTGCCTACATTCCTAATCGCAGAAAATGCTAAATTTCAGTTAGCAGTTAGTAGAAATAAAGATGCTGATTTTTTTCCATCCGAGTTAGCAGATCTGCAGGATTCCATTTCCAGGCTCCAGGTTGAGAACCCCGTGGGAGAGTAGAGTGTGGGGATGGGCATTAAGAGATGGAGGCAGCAAGGTAAAGGGGGTCAGGTCACGTCAAGACTGTGAACTGTGTAAGGAGTCACGGATGAGCTTTAAGGAGCGGGCGATACTGTCAGATCTGGGCTCCAGAGAGATCACTAGTTAGCCAGTGATCTCCCAGTGGGTTGGGTTAGATGTGGGTGGAAACATGAGGCCCAGTTCAAGGGTTCAAGGGCTGTTGTAGTCCTAAGTGAGCACACTCTGATCTGACTTAAATACTATTGTTTTTACGCATCACTGGAAAGATAAGAATTCTGGTTTGTTTCTTTTTTTTTTTAATCCTCACCCGAGGACATTTTTTCATTTTTTGTTCAGATAGAGTGGAAGGGAGAGAGAGAGAGAGAAACATCGACATGAAAGGGACACATCAAGTGGCTGCCACCCACATGACCAACCAGGGCCAGGGACAAACTGCAACCAAGGTACGCGCCCTTAGTGGGAACCGAACCAGGGTCTCTCTGGACCACAGGCCAATGCTCTAACCGCTGTGCCAAACCGGCCAGGGCGTGGTTTGTTTCTTAAATAGTAGGCCTAGCGAATCACTGAACAAGATGAAAATATATGCCCAGGAGATACCCAATAAATACGCATTTTATTGTATTGAACACACGCACTGGAATGACTCGTGGAGATCCATCCATTTGTGGGGAGGCATCTAATAGTTGTCTGGCCTGGTCCCCACCCGCAGTTGGAAAAACATTTAGACCAGATCTCCCCAAACTAGTGTCAGGCCAGTCACTGTCCTGTAGGCTGTGCTGTGAAGAGGTATCAAGTGAAGTGGGCGGGTCCCGGTGCTGCGTCCTGTGAGAAGCTCCAGGGGCTGGGCAACCCCGTGTTTCTGGGACTTGGTTGCTGAACGCTGTCCTTCACGCTGCACCTGTAGCGTTACCTGGACCAGTGCTTGCCGAGCGCTGATTTGGGACAATTTTATTTCAGTCCACGGCAAAGAAGTCTTTAGTTGGCCCGCAGGCTTTTTTTGAATTTTAATAAACTTTATTGGGATGCCATTGGTATACTGTATTGTGAAGTCTCCTTCCATGCTCACCGTTTATCCCTCATTTACCCTCTCCTACCACCCCCTTGCCATCTGGGAATCACTGTCCTGTTGTCTGTGTCTCTGAGTTTTTATTATTATTGTTATTTTGCTTAATGCCTTCAGCTTTTTCACCCAGAACCCCCACCCCCACCCCCTGCTAACAGCTGTCAGTCTGTTTCTATTTTGTTCGTTGGTTTGTTTTGTTAGATTCCACATAGAAGTGAGATTGTGTGGTATTTGTCTTTCTCTGACTGGCTTATTTCACTGAACATAATACTCTCCAGGTCCATCTACGCTGTCGCAAAAGGCTTTGTATTTTATTTTATTTTTACATTAAGAGATTATTCTGCTGGAAGGAAAGAGCTCCGTGGAGATCCTTCTAAGGGGTCTCATCTTGACGCCACAGATGACTCTGTTCTAAAGGCTATCCTGGTTGTTTATTTTCACTGGGGTAGTGGGGAGAGGGGTTTAGGGTGAGGGTTAGGGTCATACATTCTTTACATAAAGAGGGACGTGTATCAGCGAGCTCTCAGATGTGTATCGCGTACGTTCCCCCAGCCTTCTGTGAGCAAGGCCAACTCGTTAGAACTTGTCTGCTGAGGCCCCATCACAGTGAGATGCTGGTTTGCATCGGCTTGTGGCCTGAAATGACAGGCCTAGTCAGCTGAGTCTGCTTTGAAGCTTGTGGATAAGACATTTTGATAAACCTTAGGAACAATGCTGGTGTCTGTGGTTTTGCCTTCTGTCATCTTAGTGAAACTGATTAAGATCTAAAATATACTTCTTGTCCTTTTCACTGGCTTTCGAAGTAGATGTTGAGGAACATTTCAGAAGCTCTAACACAACTAATTTATAGCAGGCTGTTTCTCCTTTAGCCAAACAGAACAAAGCTTAGACATCAGCTGAGTGTTCAAACAGATGACAAAGATATTTCACTAATAGTATTAAGAAAGACTACGAATGGCTGATAATTTTGTTTGTTTGATTTTTTTCATTTTATGAAGGGAAATCTAGACATTTTGCACGGAGATCATTTTTAATCCTCTTTTCGAAGGAGAGAAGGAATTAAGCAGTATGGATGGACAGTGTGTGGTCTGTATTCTCCTACTGCTGTAAAGGTAGTTTCAGCCAATGTGTGACTCCTCGTTTGTAGTTTCATAGTTGTGAGTTTAAAACATGTGAATCTAGCTTAGCGATAAATGACTGAAGTTAGAGAAACTGCTATTATTTCTCACTCCCTGCAGGACACATCTACACTCCTTTCCATGAATCGTGAGACCTGTACATTAAGAGCATGGACTTTGGAACCAGCCAGACCTGGTTTCAAACTTGACTCTTGTTTATTGGCTCTGAGGCCTTGAGCAGGTTGCCCTTGTGTCCTGGGAAGGGATTGCTGGTTACAACAGACTAGGAACTCAGTGAAATCAGTTCAGGTTAAAAAGGGAATTACGGCAGGGCTTAGAGGATCTCAGGAAAGGGAAGGGCAGAGAGCTGATGTGCTGGTAGGTGTGTACGGTCTGTGCCTGGACAGGGGTCAAGCCTGAGGTGGGACTGGAATCCAGGCTGTTCACCGTGAGGAGGACAAGGAGTCTTCATGTCATCGTCTCCATGGGGACTAGGAAATCCTTGGCCAAGGTCTCCAGCGTGCTCACTCCTCACGGTCTCTCCTCTGCTTCTCTCTGAGTCCGCCCCACCTCGGGGCTCTCCAGGACTGCTTTCTGTCCTTCTCCACGGCTCTACTGCTCGCCAGAGCTGAAGTTCCGGGAGCCTCTGCCTTGCCAGGGAGGTGACTTAATTGTCTCTGGCTCTAGTGGGACTTCTTTCAGTTCAGTACCGTTTACCTAGAATCTCTGGGTTCAGACTGGAGGGGGAGAGGGAGGAGGGGAGGGAAAGTGGGGGAAGGAGGGGGAGAGAGAGAGAGAGAGACACTGACTCTTCGGCAGCAGGGAAGAGGCCCCCATGGTTCTGGGGGGGGGTCCTCTGAGAAGGAATTGGTAGTTGTAGAGAATATATTCAATAATATTGTTATAACTGAATGGGACTAGGTGGGTACTGGAAATATGGGGGGGGCACTTTGCAAAGTATATGATTGTCTAACCACTATACTGTACCCCTGAAACTAATACAAAATAATATTGAATGCAAACTGTAATTAAAAATAATTTAAAACAATTTTTAAGTTAAAAAAAAAAGAAAAAAAAAAAGAAGTGTGAGCAAGGAGAGAGGAATCGGCATTTCTAGCAAGTCTTGGCTAACTTTCATGACCCTTATTGTGAAATAGGGATGACAGACCGGGTTTGTAGATCAAATGAGGTAATTTGGTACTAGTATATTAAGTACCGGTTTTAGTTTTATAACATTGCCATAACAAATTACCACAAAGAAGGTGGCTTAAAACAAGAGCAGTGGATTCTCTTACAGTTGTGGAGACCAGAAGTCCCAAATCAAGGTGTCCGCGGGGCCGGGCTCCCTCCGCAGGCCCCAGGGGAGGGTCGTTCTTGGCCTCTTCCAGCTCCTGGCGGCTGCAGGCATCCTTGGCTTGTGGCTGCATCACTCCAGTCTGTGCCTCTGTCCTCACGTGGCCTTTCCTGCCGGTCTCGAATCTCCCCATGCCTTTCTCTTACAAGGATGCTTGTCAGGATTTAGGGCCCAGCTGGGTAATCCAAGATAACCCATCTCAAGAACCTCGGCTTTGTCACATCCGCACTAAGGCAGCATTCACAGGTTCCAGGGATTCTGTTCTCTCTCTGGGGGCTGTTTTTACAGCCAGAGGGTGCCTGGCACTGCCTGGCTCACGCTATTGGCTCATACGCGGAGCCACAATGATTCTAACAGAGCTCAAGTGATGAAAGTCAGTCCTCAGCAGGCCCAAGTGCTCTTCTTTAAAAAAAAAAGTTTATATAATTTTTTTTTAGAGAGAGAGGAAGGGAGCGAGAGATAGAAACATCAGTGTGAGAGAAACATTGATAGGCTGCCTCCTGCATGGCCCAACTGGGGATGGAGCCCGCAACCCAGGCATGTGTCCTGACTGGAATCGAACCAGGGACGATGGGATGATGTTCAGTCCACTGAGCCACACTGGCTGGGCCCAGGTGCTCTTCTTCATGTGGCATTTCCTTCAGAGTCTGGACGGAAGCACCGCCCTCTTAGAGAGAAAGGCACGAGCAAGGGACCCTGTGGCTGACAGCCACTGGATCAGCGGATTCCTCTGCCTTGGAGCCTTGGTTGTTTCGGTTATTCTGTGACTCAAGGCAAAGAAGCCTAGTCTCGACTTCTTAGCAAGATAGTCAAGTCTTCACAAGCAGTGGAAAGAAATAGTGTTTGGGGTCAGGGAGGTTAGAGGTCTCAATCTCAACTCTCCTTGTAACTAGTTGTTGTAACTAGTAACTTGCAACTAGTGTAACTCTGGGCAAGTAAGTTACTCTCTCTAAGCCTCAATTTCCTCATCTACCACGAAAAGGAGCTAATAATTACCTTTAGGTGTTACAAGGATTAAAGAAGGAAATATATGGAAACTTCCTTAACAAAATCATGTGTCTTTTCTGCTCAAAGCTTCCAATGGTTGCTATCTCTCTTTGAGCAAAAGTCAAGGTCCTTATAATAACTTAAAGGGCCCTTCATTATTGGCACCTCTCCTACTCTCCTCTCCTTGACTCTTTACCTTCCAGCTTTCTGACATCCTGCCATTCTCTAATACAGACGATACATCTCTACCTCAGGGCCTTTGCACTTGCTGTTTCTGTGTCTGAAAAGCTCTCCTCTCAGATAATGAATGTGCGACTTGTTCCCTTCCTTCTTTTAAGTGCTTTACTCAAACATCACCTCCTCAGTGAAGCCTTTCCTGGCCACTCTATCCAAAATCGCACCTAACCTCACTCCTACCGAATCTTTTCTCCCCCTTCTCCACTTTATTGTTTCTTCTCATCACTGATCACCATCTATGACAGTACTTGTTTACTATCTGCCATCTCTACTGGCATCTCTATGAAGATAGCAATTGACATCAATGTTCACTGACATGTCCCCAGTCCCGGTAACAACATGTAGCACATGGTAGCATGAAATAAAAAATTGGTGAAGACTTCCGGTCAAGATGGCGGGTAGGTAAACGCGGTATCACATCCTCCCACAACCACATCAAAGTTACAACTAAACTTCAGAACAACCATCATTCATACCGCCTGAAATCGAGCTGAATGGAAGTCCTACAACTACGGAATTAAAAAAAAAAAAAAAAGCAGCTACATCCAGACTGGTAGGAGGGGCGGAGGCAGGTGGGCTGGTCCCACACCCACGTGTGGAGGATAAAAATCAGGAGGAAACCTCAGCTGGGAAGGTCCTACCTGAGGACTAAGGGGTCCCCGTCCCACACCAGGTGCCCAGCTCAGGGTTCCAGTGCCAGGAAGAGAAGTCCCCATAATTTCTGGCTGGAAAAAACAGTGGGAACTGCCCTGGCCAGTTTGGTTCAGCAGTTAGAGCATCAGCCTGCGGTCCAGAGAGACCTGGGTTCGGTTCCCACTAAGGGCATGTACCTCGGTTGCAGTTTGTCCCCGGCCCCCTGGTTGGGTCGTGTGGGTGGCAGCCACTCAATGTGTCCCTTTCACATCGATGTTTCTCTCTCTCTCTCTCTCTCTCTCTTCCTCTCTCTTTCCCCCAACTCTGTCTGAACAAAAAATGGGAAAATGCCCTCGGGTGAGGATAAAAAACAACAACAAAACAACAGCAGGAACTGAGGCTCAGGGAGGCTGAGGCGGCTGGGGCCCCAGGCAGCTCCCTAAAGGGCCCGTGCACGGACTTAGCGGACTCTCTCCCTCTAAGTTTGGAGGGGAGGCAGCTCGAGGGGCACCAGAGACATACAGGGAAGAACTGAGCTGTTTGGCACTGGAGCGAGGGCTGGAGAGGGGGCTTTCTCCTGGACAGACGTGCTGTCAGAGGCCTTTGTTCCTTTGGTGAGCCCTTCCCTGGGGCGGCAGACAGTCGCCATATCTGGGACTCCAGCAACCTGGCTCACACTGGTAGCCCTGCCCTGGTGACTCCCTGAGGCCCTGCCCCACCCAACTTTTAGGCTCACCCAAGATGTTGCCACTTGCTTAACCATAGGATTGGCCTGTCTTGGATCCTGCTTCAGGTTTTTCCTAAATTCTTTCAAACAAGCAGCATCTGGTCTCAGGTAGCCACATACCTCTCGTTAAGTAATACACTGAAACAAACACAGGGAGGCAGACAAAATGAGGAGACAAAAGAAACAGGTCCCAAATGAAAGAACAGAACAAAACCCCAGGAAAGAAATAAGCAAAATGGAGATAAGCAACCTAACAGATGCTGAGTTCAAAACACTGCTTATAAGGATGCTCAATGGACTTAGTGAGAATCTCAGCGAACTTAGTGAGGGCCTCAAGAGCATAAAATTGGACCAGTCATAAATGAAGGGGACACTAACTGAAATAAAGAATAATTTACACAGATTCAATGGTAGAGTAGGTAAAGCCAAGAAACAAACTATCAATTTGGAATATAAGGAAGCAAAAAACACCCAATCAGAACAGCAAAAAGAAAAAAGAATCCAAAACAATGAGGATAGTGTAAGGAGCCTCTGGGACAATTTTAAGCATGCCAACATTCACATCTTGGGGGTACCAGAAGGAGAAGAGGGAGAACAAGGAATCAAAAACCTATTTGAAACAATAATGGCAGAAAACTTCCCTAACTTGGTGAAGGAAACAGACATACAAGTCCAGGAAGCACAGAGAGTCCCAAACGAGATCAATCCCAAGAGGCCCACACCAAGACACATCATCATCAAAATGCAAAAGGTTCAAGACAAAGAGAGAATCTTAAAAGCAGCAAGAGAAAAGCAGTTGGTTACCTACAAGGGAGTTCCCATAAGGCTGTCAGCTGATTTCTCAAAAGAAACTTTGCAGGCCAGAAGGGAGTGGCAACAAATATTCAGAGTGATGAAAAGCAAGAACCTACAACCAAGATTACTCTATCCTGCAAAGCTGTCATTTAGAATTGATGGCCATATAAAGAGTTTCCCAGACAAGGAAAAGCTAAAGGAGTTCATCACCACCAAACCATTATTATATGAAATGTTGAAGGGTCTTTTTGAAGAAAAAGATAAAATATATGAACAAACAAAATGGCAACAAATACATATCTATCGACAATTGAATCTACAAACAAAATGAACAGGCAGAACAGAAACATTCTCATAGATATAGAGAACATTTTGTTAGTTGCCAGATGGGAAAAGGGTTGGGGGAATGGATGAAAAAGGTGAAGGGATTAAGAAGTACAAATTGGTTGCTAGACTGACAAACCTCAAAGTGAAAGGGGTTGGGAGGTGGGAAGAAATAAACCAAGGAACTTATATGCATAACCAATGGACACAGACAACAGTGTGGGAAAAGGCAGGAGGGGAGCGGGAGTGTGGAGGAGAGGGTCAATGGGAGAAAAATGAGAAATATCTGTATTACATTCAACAATAAAGATAAAAAAAATTGGTGAGCTGATTTGAATGAATGATTGTTACTCTTGAGCTTTAACTTCCCAATCTGCAAAATGAGAACTACAGTGTAGAGTACAGGCCATTGTCACGTGTACTGTGATCTCCTAGAGGCAAAGGCAAGTCTTACTTGAGTTTGTATTTACATTGTCTGGCACCTGACCCAGCGCCCAGGAGGCACTAGGTGAATGTTGAATAAGTGAGCAAACATATACTTAACAATTTGTGACAGGAAAATAAACTGTGATTTAAGTTTATAAGACATAGTATATTGATAACTAAAAACCTTTACTCCATCATAGGAACACCTTGTATTCTTGTTGTTGATGTTAATCCTCACCCAAGGATATTTCATCCCATTGATATTTTTGGGGACAGTGTAAGGGAGGGAAGGAGAGGGAGATTGTTGTGAGAGACACACATCAATTGGTTGCCTCCTGCAATGGGCATCAAACCTGTGACCCTTTGGTGTGAGGGTCAAAGCCCTTAACCACTGTGCCACCCTAGGCAGAAAAGGAATACCATGTGTTTTTTTTTTTTTAGTTTTATTAATTTGTTTTTGTTATAGGTGTTTCTCCTTTTTTCCTCACAGATACCCTCCTCCCTATCCCACCCCACCCCAGCATTGTTTGTCTATGTTCATTGGTTACGCATACATGCGTATAAGATCTTTGGTTTATCTCATCCATCCTTTCCACCCCCTCCTCTGAGGTCTGTCATTCTGAACCATTCTCCTTTCTATGTCTCTGGGTCTATTTTGTTCATTATATTCCACAAATAAGTGAGCTCATGTGGTATTTGTTTTTTTTTTCTGATTGGCTTATTTCACTTAGCTTAATGCTCTCCAGGTTGTCTCAAAGAATAAGCGATCTCTCTTTCTTACGGCTGCATAGTATTCCATTGTGTACATGTACCACAGCTTTTTCATCCCCTCATCACTGATTGGACACTTAGGCTGTTTCCAGATCTTAGCTATTGTAAATAGTGTTGCTCTGAACATAGGGGTGCATATATTCTTTCTGATTGGGGAACACCATGCATTTTGATACCAGTGTTTACAAAGCCATTCATTTATTCATTTGGTAACTATTTACTTGCATCTTCTATGTTCCTGGTATTTGTTTTAGGTTCTGAGGCTATAAAATCAAAGGACACGGGTGCTACCTTAGAGTTGCTTGCCACCCAATGTGGGCAATGGACACACGTGTGCATGGCTAGCGTAGGTACCTGGGCAGTAAGAACCAAGGTCTGTGGAGCTAGCACAGGAAGAAGTGGCCATATCATTCAGGGGCATTGGCGAGCCTCCTCAAAAAAAAAGACATTTGCAGGGAGTCTGAAAAGAATGAGCTACTTTGCTTGAGGAAGAATGTGAGGAAATAGATTCCAGCCTTGGAAATCACATTTTCACTGGTGTGACTTGTGCAGGGTGTTGTCATGCTCTCGTCATCATCACAATTACTGCTGACATTTACCGAGTCTACACGATGTCCCAATGTTAAATGTGTTAAATGCAAAATCTCTAAGCAGATGAATAACCTACTAGAAATATCTGTGCTGTTTCTCTCCATACATCTGCTGGGTGGGTGAAATAGGTTTATTATCCTTTTTAAAAATGAGAGACTTAAGACTCTCATTCCCTTTGTGTCCTCACTAAATTGGCATCTGAATAACCTAGTAAATAACTCAGCAAACCTAGGACTTACTTTTTGTTTTCTTCACAAGCTGTTTTATTTTCTTCTTGGCGCTGGCCATTATTTGGTATATATACAGTGGATTTAAAAGCTCAAGCATTTCTGCCCATTACAAATAGTGTAAATTAAATTAATCCATTCCAGCCTTCCAAAGTGATTTTCCGTTTTAACTTTTCTTATACACAGGACATATAGAATGTACTGTTTAATCTATAAATAAACACTTTGTTTTTTTCTTTTTTAAAAATTTTTTTTGCTGTAATGATTTTTTTAGAGAGAGAGATAGAAACATTGATGAGAGAGAACATCAATTGGCTGCCTCCTGCATGCCACCACTGGGGATCAGGCCCACAACCTGGGCATGTGCCCTGACTGGGAATCGAACCGGCGACCTCTTGGTGCATGGGCTAATGCTCAGCCATTGAGCCACACTGGCTGAGCTATAAATAAACACTTTAAAAACAAAAGGCACAGGAAATATAAGTGAAAATTTAACAAAAAGGAATGATATATACAGTAATAAGTGAAAATTTAATAATAACAGTAAGCAGCAACAAAAGCAAAAACACATGAAAATATTCGCAGCATAATTTCCTGAGGTGTGAATAGCAGTAAACTGGCTTATACTCGATCATCCCCTCCTTTGTTTGTTGCCTGAGAGACGTGTGACTAATCACACAGGTACCAACATGTTGGGTTGAGAAGCAAGTTGTTCGAGATGGGAGACATTAGAAAACCAAGGGTTAATTGTATGTGTGTGTGTGTATATATATATATATATTTAATTTGGTATATGGTATAAATATATTTGGTATATATACATACCCATATGTACCATAATATATGATGGCATATATGCATTTGCTATATATGTGTGTGTGTGTGTATGTGTGTATACCATATATACATATGTATAAATGTGTACACGATCTCTCACTACAAGGTGAGCTCCAGGAGAGCAGGTAGTTTGTTGTGTTCACTGCTACATCCCCAGCACACCAGAGGCCCTCCATAAATAATTATTGAATAAACAAAGGAAAGAAAGAACTTGTGGGTTTATTATGTAGGCTCATGAATGAAAAATGGCGGTCAAGTGTTTTCTTACAAACAACTGGGTCTGATTTCTCATTTTCAGAAAGCACAGTTTAACTGGGACCCAGAGACGGTGGGCTTTATCCACGGATCTTTTTTCTGGGGTTATATTGTGACCCAAATTCCAGGTGGTTTCATTTCAAACAAGTTCGCTGCTAACAGGTAAGATACATCAATATAACACGAGTGCTACATAGATCATAACATGGCTTTGTACTCCTACCAAGTCTGCGGAGCTGGCTCTCAGTCTGGGATACAGAATGGAAGATAGGAGCCATTCCGATAGATGTGATTCATAGGTATCAATCCACACGATCCTGTTCTCAGAGTCTCTTTTTATTTAATCTAACTTCTCTTGCAGTTCTTTAAGTGATTATGTAGTAAAAAGAACAGCTGAGTCTGAGTCAGGAGAAACAGCTTCTGGACCCTAAGTAACTCACTTGGTGACCTCTACTGAATCACCTTCCGGGCATCAGTTTCCACACCTGTGAAATGGAGCATGGCTTAGGCTGTGTTTGAGTTCCCTTTGACCCATGACATTCTGTGATCCTATGTAAATATCCTCCAGTACCATACAGGTTTCGTCATGTGAGTGGTAGGGACTGGCCTCTAGATTGCAGGATGTCTTTAATGCCCTTGAGATCCTATAGTAGGTGTTTGAGCAATTCAAAGTAGCCAAGACAGAATGAGGTGCCCCAGGAAGCAGTGAGTTCTGTTACTAGAGGTATTCAAGCAGAAGAGGATGACCACTTGGAGGGGACGGAGGGTGGATATGCACCAGAAAAGGAGTGTGCTAAATATCCCCAGGTCCCTTCCAATTGTGTGTCCTGTGTGACTTCACATGTACGGATTTTGTAAAGTATGCATTTTATAAAGCAGTGCTTTTCGAATTCTAAACCAACTCTTTAGATGGTAATAAAATCAATATAATAATTTACCAATGAGCATTTTCTAAAAAAAAAAAAAGAAAAATAAATAGCAGAGAAGATAAGTAAATAGAATAAAAGAATAAAAAATACCTCAGCTCGCTGCACATTTAAGTTTTGGTTGTTGAAACATGTTACGTTTGTGTGTAGGAGTATGTATTGGGTTGCAATATAAAATAGATTTTGTTTTATCAGTCCAGGTAAAAAACATGTGACGGTTACTACCATAGAATCTCAATATATATATATAAGCATGACTGTATTTTGTTTTTATCTAATTTATGTCCTTTTTTATTTTCACTTATCGATAATATTCTTTTAAAATGTGATGAAAATACGGTCTCCTGTGGCCTCTGGGGTTACTGCTTACACTTCTACCCTAAAAAGAAATCATACATAATGTCCCAGCATGTAAAACAGGCCGAAGCACCTTTAACACACGTGAGAAAGGCTGAGCGTGCAGCTGCTCATTCCCAGGGCTCGCTGGGGAAGGCGGGGAGGAGAAGGCAGGGGCAGAGTGGGGGCTGAGACAGGTACACGGCCTGTCTTGTGCTTGGCTGGTTCCAGTACACAGTGTGCTTCCCAGACAGTCTGCGTCCCCGCTGGTAATGTGAGAGCAGAATGTGAAGCAGGAGACACAGCCCGAATGTGCACAGGTCAGGAGGTAATAGTCAGGATGGGTCCGTTGGGCCGAACCAAGCAGAAGGGGGTCTCCAGCAAGCTCACCTCCACCGCCAGGACCTCAATCCAGGCAGGACATGCCTGTATTGCCAAAAACGTGCCCATGATTGATTGGTCCAGGGCCCGGAGCCTGGGAATCAAAGCAGCCCAACAGTCTAGTTTGGGACACACTAGACTGTAACACATCTATTTTTCTTTCTGTTAATGTCCATAGTGATCTCCCACGAACTGTTAGGTTTGTTTCTGGTATTTAGCTTACGTGTGACATCCGTGAGCAGGCCTGCCCAGTAACACTGTGCTTGGTCCCTCAGGGTCTTTGGAGCCGCCATCTTCTTAACATCGACCTTGAACATGTTCATCCCATCTGCAGCCAGAGTGCATTACGG
This sequence comes from Molossus molossus, assembly GCF_014108415.1. Taxonomy (NCBI): domain Eukaryota; kingdom Metazoa; phylum Chordata; class Mammalia; order Chiroptera; family Molossidae; genus Molossus; species Molossus molossus. The sequence continues at coordinate 15,394,088 of NW_023425345.1, read as the reverse complement.
CTGCGTCATGTGTGTCCGGATTTTGCAAGGTCTGGTGGAGGTAGGAGGTTCTTTCCTTAACAGTTTTCAATGTCGCTGGTGACAACATGGTTCCTTAGAAAATTCAGCCCCTGAAGAAAACTCCTTTTACTGGGTTTTCCTGTCTTCTACCTTGTTTTGCTATCTCAACTCTCTGGTTATGGTTACCATTATGAATACTTTCATTTAATACTTGTGGTGTGCCTGGCCAGTGTGGCTCACTTGGTGGTGGCCGGTTCGATTCCCCATCAGGGCACATGCCCAGGTTGGGAATTTTGTTCCTGGTTAGGGTGTGTTTGAGAAGCAACTGATGGCTGTTTCTTCTCCCTCTCCCTTCTCTCTTTGAAATCAATAAAAACATATTTAAAAAAATGAACAGAATACAAACCTTGTGTGATTCCAAATTTAAACACAATAAAGGACCGTTTCATAGAGTACAGAATTTTAGATGAGTAAGGACTGACCTTGGAGATAACCTGATCTAACCCTTTTCATTTAATAAATGATGAAACCAAAGCTCCAAACGTACAGTTCACATCACAAGGGCTCTTCCCATTGAAACAATGTAAGTGGCTTTATTAATAAATCTGTAAAGTTCTACTTGATGAAGAAGGAAGCATAATATAGCCAGAGGACTTGGCCAAATACTCAGCCCAGCCATTGTCGGTGCAAAAGTAGCTGGAGGCCACTGGTTAACAAATGGGCGTGGCTGTGTTCCGAAAACCCATGAACACAAAGAACCTCATCACAAGCAGCAATGTCTTTGAAATCATGGGTTTGATGTGCTGGTTATATATTTCCTGAAGCATATTAGAATATATATATCGTAATTATATTTAAAAAATCCAGGTTGCTGTAGCACCTCACATCCAACTCTAGTCCAACTAGAGGGATATATACCACATTTTTGAAAATACTGATATGGTGGAAAGAAGATGATATTGCAGCCATGAAGACTTGAGTCTAGTGACTTAATGGCTCTGAGCCTCAGGTTCTGTATCTTGAAATGAGAGAATTGGGGAAGTCCCTTTCTTTTTTTCTTTTTTTTTTATTTATTTAAAGTTTTGAGAGCAATCAAACACAATACGTAAAGCCGTAGAAAGGTAATTCTTTCTTTCTTTTTTTTTTTTTTGAGAAGCCTGTTTTAAAAATTGATTTTAGAGAAAAGAGGGGAGAGAGAGAAAGAGAGAGAGAAACATTGATTGTTGTTCCTCTTATTTATGCATTCTTTGGTTGCTTCTTGTATGTGCCCTGACCAGAGATCGAACCTGCAACTTTGGTGTATTAGATGACGCTCTAACCAACTGAGCTACCGGCCAGGGCTTGGAAGTCCCTTTCTATAGTGATATTCTATATAACATAGAACTATAAAGACCTTCTCCCCCACTCCCCACCATGCTTACCTTTGAACTGGTATTCAAATGGGAGCATCTGTGCTGTCAGTCAAAGTGGCTGACACATGCTATTTAGTATCTATGAAATTAGGCTTTTATATTGTAGCCTGTGTTAAAGAATCAGGATCCACATTTTAAACATAAACAGAAACTAGAGTCCAATCCAATAATCTATTTTCCACCATTTGGCCAGGGTGTGACCTACCCAGCCTGCCACGGGATGTGGAGCAAGTGGGCGCCGCCTTTGGAGAGAAGCCGCCTGGCCACGACCTCTTTCTGTGGTAAGTGTACTACAGCCGTAACGCGTTTCATTTGGGGATGCTTTTGGTTTCAAAAGAAGACCCTACTAAATAGAATCTATTTTTTTCACATAATGGAAGTCCAAAGGTGAGTGGTTGCTGGTGTTGGTTCTGCTGCTCAATGATTCATCCATCCAGGGCCTACACATGCTGACTTTCTACTCCATGGTCCTCAGAGTGATAGCTTTTTACTCTCAGACTTGTTCCTCATGTTCACAAGATAGCTGCCACAGCTCCAGGCATCGAGTCCACATTGAGGGCAGGAAGAAGGGGGAACGGGCATCCTAGACACCTATGTTCCACTCATTGGAAAAGCAAAGACTTTCCCAAAACCCCCCTAGCAGGCTTCCACTTCTATTTCCTTGGTCCTCATTGTGTCCTGTCCTTTACTAACTGCAGAGTAGGCTAGGGAAGCCGGAGCCTAGCTTTCCCAGCATCTTTAGGAGAGGAAGGTCAAAAGGAAGGAGTTGGAAATGGTTGTTGGATTAGCCATCAACAATACTTGCCAAAGTCAAAAGCTGAAGAGATAAAATCATTCAGCCCCCCACTCCTATTTTCATAGAGGGAGAAACTGAGACTAAAGTTTAAAGTTTAGTTCCATTGAACTGAAACTAAAGTTCAATCACTTGCCCAAGTTCACGTAGTTACCAAGTCATGGAGCTGGAGCATCTGATCCTGGATTCAGAATGTTCCTCACTGCTCACTACTACGTATACATTGTCACAGGGGCCCTTTAACTGGTTTTCATGATTACATTCCAGATTAAAACGAAGTGGAGACCATCCCCCTTACCCAAAACTAAATGAGTGGCTTTTCAGTAGTGATGTGACTTTAAGTCCTGGGTCTCCAAACGTCACTTGCTAAGGTTGCTCCCCCTCTGAGCCATGCCTTTGGGAGTAGTCGGTGTTCTGAAAGGTCTCCCTAGGTACCAATCAACAGCTGAACACGAACAGCACATGCGCCCCCCATCAACACAGGTGCAACATATATTTTCAATTTATTTTAGAGGGTGAGGGGCCCAGGAAGACAAAAGTGCCTTCGGTCGCAAAAGTCGCAGTGGGGCCCAGGCAGAATGAGCATCAGATTTTAAGTCTGTCTAATTTTCAAGCTAATGTTCCTTTCCTAAGATAAGCTAACCTGTGCTTGTTAGCTAAAGGGGAAGTAAAGCTTCCTCTTTATTTCTATGAATGTTTTTATTTCTCCCTCATTCTTTCTCTCTCTCTCTCTTTTTTTAAAATTAATTTTAGAGAGAGAGGAAGGGAGAGGGAGAGAGAGATAGAAACTTCGATGAGCGAGAACATCGATTGGCCGCCTCCTGCATGCTCCCCACTGGGGATCAGGCCCACAGCCTGGGCATGTGTCTTGACTGGGAATTGAACCGGTGACCTCTTGGTGCATGGTCGATGCTCAACCACTGAACCACACAGGCCAGGCCCTTCATTCTTTTCCTTTCTCTTTATCTCCGTAACCCGCCCTCCTCATCCCTGACATGGGGTGTGGTGTGCTCAGCAACGTGCCTGCTCCTGCCGAGTCCGGAACTGCGTGCACAGCTGAGATGTCTCACGTCTTTAGCTTCTCTTGTCTTCAGAAGCCACTTCTGTCCTCCTGTTTGCTGTTCAAGATCATCTCCACCCCCATACTGGCCTCACACCAACTCTGGGAGAATATGAGATTCTGCCCCAGCTGGTCTTGTGAACTGTCAGACCCTGAGCTGCTTCTCCTCGGGTGGTTCACTTGTAAGGCCTTTGCTTTCGATTCGCCAGCAAAGCAAGCGTGACTCGTGCTGCTCCCATTCTCGGTGTCCTTCTAGCCCTAAGGGGGCTGATGTAAGAAACGGTTTGACTCTCAAGGGAACATACCTGATCCAAGTCACGGGCTTTATTACAGTTCCCAGCTGAGGTGTGGCCTCGGTTTCAAAGACCAGCCAAGGGAAATGCCATTAGAAGGAAACATAGGCTTGGGGCTAATTGGTTCTTTTCTATTTATTTTTTCAATTCTTGCCAGAGAATATGTTTATTGATTTTAGAGAGAGGAAAGGAGAGAGAGAGAGAGAAACACCGATCTGTTGCCTCCTGCACATGCCACAACCGGGCGCAGAACCTGCAACCTAGGTATATACCCTGGCCGGGAATCGAACCCGAGACCTTTCGGTGTACGGAATGACGCTCCAACCAGCTGAGCCACACCAGCCAGGGTGCTAGTTGGTTTTTATACTTAAAGAGCATTGGGGTTGGGAGGGACTTTAGAGGACATCTCATTACAGCCACTGCTTTAGAGAAGAAATGAAGGTGAGGGAGGAACAAATGTCACTTCTCAGAACTAGTGAGGACAGAACCGGGGACGCTCCCACCCCCAGAGCTGCCATGGCCCACTCTGCCCGCCACTCAGCAAGCACCAGGGCTTCCTCTGCCGTCTGTGCTGAGCTCAGGGGATGGAGGCCGTCGGGCGGCGCGGGTGGAGTGGGCCACGTCATGGGAGATTCGTGCCGCCGTGCTCAACGGACAGGGAAGGGGCGAGTTTGTTCAATGGACAGGGAAGGACAGTTTCAAGTTATGACATTTCCTCGGTGGAAAAAATGCTCCTCACTCAGGAATGACAGCGTTTCTGAGCGGGGGAGCCTGGCCTGAATTACGATGTAGTTCAGGGGAAAGGCTTTGGATTCCAGCAGGCTGGGCCCCGGTCACTCACACCTGTGCGACCTCAGGCACCTTCCCTCCCCCTCCAGCCTTGGTTTCCTTCTTGTAAAATGGGGGCGACCTTGGTACCAAGGTCATCAGGTTGAAAAGAGGGTTCGGTGACATCATGGGTCCTGAACACTCAGCACAGTGCTGGGCACGGACGGCACCCAGGGCGTCTTAGTGCCTGGTGATCCCCCGACCCTCCCTGTCCTGGGCATTCTTCTCATCACCTAAAGAGGAGCCTCCCACCCCCAGCCCAGGGTGTGGGGCCTGGGAAGAAGACCACCTTCTCCACACACAGCGGAGTTGGGTGCAGCTCTCTCCGGAATGCTCTGGAACGCTAGCCTCCCTGCTCTGAGGAAGTCTGAGGTGAACAAGGAAAACGTGCACCGTCGTTCTGCACAGGACACCAGCCGTCACAGCCGGTGCCTGCGGCTCTAACTACAGCCCCGCACAGCTTCACACACTTGGTGTGTTTGCTCCTCAAGTCAGCAGACGATGCAGAGGTCTCAGCCCGTCCTCTGAGGACAGCGGTTAGAGACGGGGAGCCTCCTGTCGTGGTGTCCAGATTGGGGATTCCACGGTGGGCCGTTCGGGGCCAGCCAGCCCTGCTTGGAAAGATAGGGTTTTGTCCTCTCTGGGACCCCCAAATTCGCGTTTCCGGAGGTCTTCCTTAGTATTGCTTTCTGGGACACAGAATTGCCCTGTGCTGTTTACTGTTACTAAAGCAAGGTGTTTTTTTTTTTCATTCACAGCCCAGAAGGAATTTCAGGTAGCTATTTTTTATTTAATCCTCACCTGAGGATATTTTTTCTTTTTCTTTTCTTTTTTTTTAGATAGAGTGGGTGGGAGGGAGGGAGAGAGAGAGAGAAACATCGATGTGAGAGAGACACTCGATTGGTTGCCTCCTGCACGACCCTGACCAGGGCTGGGAATCGAACCCCAAACCGAGGTACATGCCCTTGACTGGGAATTGAACCTGCTACCCTTTGGTCTGCAAGCCGACACTCTAACCGCTGAGCTAAACTGGCCAGGGTGATAGCTATTTTATTTTATTTTATAAATTCAGTTCCTATTTATTGGGAGTTTGCAGGGCTCGTGTTTCCCCGTAGATATTATGCAGCTGCAGGAGACAGTGGAGGCCAGGGCACCGCCTCTGCCCTCCTTATCTTGTCTAGACAAGACCAACATCCACGCACAGGCAAGTGCGTGCCAGGTGAAGTAAGAGGTACACGTGAAAAGGTACCCATTCGGGAGGTGGATGGGGACAGCAGCCATGCTGGCATCCTTCCACTGAACTCTTTGAAAGGCATTTAACTGTTTTCTGATGTTAAAAAATCAAGACTCTAAAAGAACATGATCCTTTAATCGTTTGAAGTCCCCTATTTGAAGACCTGGTGATAACCCTCTGACCTGTGGGCTCTGAAGGGCAGATTCGGGTTTCGCCACGTGCTGCCCTCAGCACCCAATAACGCGCCTGGTTGAATTTTCTCAAATTTCTCTCGGATTTTTCTCATTTTCTTATTCCACCTTGCTATTGATTTCACATTGCTGTGCCTGAACAATCTTGGCTAACCCCTCCATGGTACTGGATGAAGTTCAAGGGTAGCCTGGTGACCTTTCTGTCCTGGACGCCCTGTCTTAAGGCAGGTTTGCCTGTTCTGCGTGGAGGTGTTTTCACTCCTGCTCCATTGATGCGTCCCCCCCCAGCCCCGTGATCTGTGAACGGGATGAAAGTTCGCAGGATGACTGGTAAATGTCCCGCACTCTCTCTGTTCTAGGCTCCTATGCGGGGGCAGTGATTGCCATGCCCCTGGCGGGCGTGTTGGTACAGTACATTGGCTGGGCCTCCGTCTTTTATATTTATGGTGAGTGATTTGCCTTCATGAGCTCCCACGGGTGACTCATAGAGATGGTATTTTATTGTCTAATGGGATAGGCTAAGAGATTACGATATCAAGGAATACTTGTCTACCTATGACTCATTTAACAGCTGAGTTTCTATCTTCAAATACCAGTTAAAATTTTTTTTCCATCCTCACCTGAAGATATTTTTGCACTTATCTACAGAAAGAGTGGGAAGGAGAAAGTGAGGAAGAGGGAGAGAGAAACATCGATGTGAGAGAGACACATCGATTGGTTGCCACCCACACAACCCCAACTGGGGCCGGGGACAAACTGCAACCCAGGTACATACCCTTAGCGGGAACCCCTTAGCAGGACTCCCTGGTCCGTGGGCCAAAGCTCTAACCACTGAGCAAAACCGGCCAGGGCTCAAATACCAGTTAACAACAACAAAACCCTTTCCACTAGCTGAACATAGTACTGTTTGGGAATATTTTGAAAATTGAAAAACTTAGAGATGGAAGGAAATGAGACCATATAGTAAAACCTTTTGTTTTTTACCTGCAGGTATGTTTGGCATTATTTGGTACATCTTTTGGCTGTTGCAGGCCTATGAGTGCCCAGCAGCTCACCCAACAATATCCCAGGAGGAGAGGACCTACATAGAGACAAGTATAGGGGAAGGAGCCAACGTGGTCAGTCTAAGCGTAAGTATCGGTGGATAGAAGGATTTGCCTCTCTCTTCTCCGTGAGTTATTTCTCTTAGTGGCTGTGTTGTCCTCTTAAGAAAAATAACATGTGAATTGATGGCTACCAGATGGGACAGGGGTTAATGGGCTGGGTGGAGAAGGTGAAGGTATTAAGAAGTATAAGTTGAAAGTTACAAAATAGTCACAGGGATGTAAAGTACAGGGATGTATATTCCCTTGTAGAGAATATAGCCAATAACATTGTAATAACTATATGTGGTGCCAGGTGGGTACTAGACTTAATCAGGGGAATCACTTTGTAAATTATATAAATGTCTCACTACTGTGCTGTACACCTGGAATGAATGTAAAATAATATTGAATATCAACTATAATTGACAAATAATAGAAGGAAAATGACATGTCAAATATATTTCCCAAAAAATCTCATGGTATTTTTACTCTCTAGAAATTTAATACACCATGGAAAAGATTTTTCACGTCATTGCCGGTTTATGCGATCATTGTGGCAAATTTCTGCAGAAGCTGGACCTTTTATTTGCTGTTAATAAGTCAGCCTGCGTATTTTGAAGAGGTCTTTGGATTTGCAATAAGTAAGGTAAACACCTAGATGCTTCAAATGTTCTCGCACTTTAAATCTCTTGCTTCTACTTACAAAATTTTTGCATGATAGAATAATAAAATTGCTCATTATAATTTATAACAGTCATATGACCCCTGATACCCTGGTGGTCAGACAAGTCGTACATTCTGTGCGTAGTATACATGGTTATTTAATTTCTTCTTAGCAAGGATCAGAGCTGCAGTAAGCTGCTTTTCAAGATTCATGTTCGACATGACCTCAAAGTGTTTATGACTCTAACTCAAGGATGGCATATTAGACAAGAATAAAAAGATTAACAGTGAGAGGTTTTCTTTTTCTATAAACACTCAGTGAATAGCAGTAAGAACCTTAAGGCTTGTTTTGCAGACCATCCCTGTGCTATGACAAGGATGACCATTGTCCTGTAGAAGAGCCTTTTGAAATCTTCCCCAGCCATTGTCATTGGGTTGCCTGTGTTTCGGGGAGGAAGGGTGTGAATGGTGAGACTTAAACTATCATCATAAAAGAATTAAGCCTCCTTTCTATGAGGGAAGAACAGCAGCCTAGTAGGGGTAGATGTCCACATCGCTGCAGGGACTGTCCAAAGTGACCAGGGCAGAGCTCACATAGCCAGGGAATAGCAGGTGCCATCAATGAACATTCACTGTGTCAAGTGTTCACTTACCGTGCACCAGGCCTATGCTGGGTGCTGGGGCCTCTGTGATGAATAACAGTCATCTCTGCCCTCAAGGAGCTTCCAATCTGGTGGAGGAGACAATTAGGTCTACCCTTGAAATCATTCATTCATTCATTGTCTATTTATTACAAAATTCAGGCCTACCTGAGTCCCATATAATTAATTAGCTGATTGCATTTGGTGGTGATGGTAGTGGGCAGTGTAGCTGGTGGGAGCAGGGATTCGTACTCTCCAGGAAGCAGCTAAAAACAGCTCGGTGTTTCTTTTCACCCAGGTGGGCCTCTTGTCTGCACTCCCACACATGGTGATGACCATCATTGTGCCTGTTGGAGGACAACTGGCTGATTATTTAAGAAGCAGACATATTTTGACCACAACTGCTGTCAGAAAAATCATGAACTGTGGAGGTACCGTGGATTTCATAGGTGGTTTAAGCAGCTTTTATAGAAAGAGATGAAATCTTGGAGGTTATGCCTACTCACTGGAAAGGATATTAAAAACCCCTAAGCTCTGGCCGGTTGCTTAGTGGTTAGAGCGTCGGCCTGCAGATCAAAGAGTCTTGGATTTGATTCCGGTCAAGGGCACGTACCTCGGTTACAGTTTGCCCCCAGCCCTGGTTGGGGTCATGCAGGAGACAACCAGTTGATGTGTTTCTCTCACATCGATGTTTTCTCTCTCCCTCCCTCCTACTCTATCTGAAGATGAATGGAAAAATATCCTCCAGTGAGGATTTTTTTGGGGAAAAAAAGCCCCTAAGTCCACCCCCAGCAGATACTTGAGTGTCCATCACCCCCTGCCAAGTGGTCACCCAGCCCGTACCTGTGCGACTTGTGAGGTGATAACTTAGCTGATAAATCGGTGCACACCTGTAACTGCAGAAATGCTTCTTTTCTCCTGCTCTTCAGCCGGTGCAACGTGATTTCCTGTTACCCATCTGTCTGTTGTTTATCTCTCCCATACACTCCTCCACATGCAGAATCCTTTGCTGATGTTTATTCCCTTATCTCCATCTTCCCTTTCTACATATACACATGTTTTAGGGAGAAACATAAGAAAAGCAGTTTCTCTGAGTGGTCTTCTTTCCTCTCAACATATGCTTGTGCATGGAGTGTACACACACACACACACACACACACACACACACACACGTCATCTTCTTTCCCACTTTCTTTAGTTCCTGCGTTTTGTTTTGATTTTGCAAAGTGAGAGCTGGGTGACTTTTCAAAAGAGATAAGTAAAGGGAATCATGGACCCCTGCAATGTTTATGACTGCTCACCTTTCAAAACTCTGCATTTCCTTAGTATCTCTTTTGTTTTGTTTTTAAAATGAGCATGTATTCATTGAGTGCGGTCTGTGTCAGACATGAAGCTGAGTTCTTTACACACATTGCCTTATTTATTCCCCATAACCACCCTGTGGAGCAAGTGCTGTCATTAAACCCAACTGCAGTGAGGACGCTGGGGTGTAGTAAGGTGACTTGCTCATGTGGCAGACTGTGCCTAAGATCCTGGAAAAGGCAAGAAGAAATTTCCCCTGGAGCCTTCAGAGGGAACTTCGCTCCGTGGACACGCTGGTTTGAGCTCTGTGGGACCCGTTTTGCACTTCTGACCTCCAGACCTGTGCAATATGAAATGTGTGTTGTCTGAAGCCACCGCCTTTGTGGCCGTTCGTTACGGTAGCCACAGGACACTAGGACAGTAGCCGAAGACCCACTGCCGTAAGGATCAAACTCTGCTCCAGCTGACTAGCCCTCCACACCAGGCCCTGGAAACACCTTCCTGTCTCTGACTTTGCTCATGGCCTTTCCCTTTACTGTGCGTCCTGCTCACCTTCACCGCTCACCCCAGGCCCCTCCACACACCCTTCCACATGGGCTCGTCTTCCTCTTGTGACTTGTGAAGGCTGCGTCAGCCTCCAGTGATCTCTCCTTCCTATCCACACACTCGGTTGGCAACTCATCATGTGCTTACTACCTTGTCACCGCTCGGGCAGGAGTGTTTTAGGCAGAGGGAACAGCATGTGCGATGGCCCCGAGGCAGGCATGGATGTGGCATGCTGGAGAACGGAAGGAAGGAAGGAAAGTCAGAATGGTTGGAGCTTAGTGAGTGAGGTGGAGACTGACAGGAGGTGGGAGCAGAATGCGCAGCTGGGGCCGGATCTTGGGAGCCCTTGTAGACATACACACGGGCTTGGGTTTTAGTTGAAGTGCAATTGGGAAGCTCTTGGAGGGTTTGAAGCAGGAAAAGGGACACGATCAGATACATGTTTTCAAATCTGAATAGTTGAACATAGAACACAGGAACCAAAGAAGGGAGACCAGCTAAGAAACTATTTCAGTTTTTCTGTCAAGAGAAGGTGGTGGCTTGAAGGTGGAGAGAGGTGGATGGACTTCTAAGTTCTCTAAGACTGACTTTCTTCTTATTTAAAATCGGAATAATAGTATTTACCTCAGATGATTGTTATGAAGGTTAAACGAGATGCCATATACATGCACCTAGCGTGGGTCCAACATAGGTTAGTGCCTTCTTCTTCTCCTGTGTTCAAGACACTGACAATACAGAAGTTTTCCAAAGGTGACATTCCGTAACTATCTGCTATTCAGTCCTATTTCCCATGGCCAAAATATGCACCCTCTAAACCTGGAACTTGAGAGAAAATCCTGGATTAAACTAGATTTGCACAACCTCTTCTAAAGACAGGTGCTTTGGAGACTGTGTTTATAGGAATATCGTGTTCCTGTTTAATTTTGTTCCAATCACCTTGGCCGTGGTTTCTCCATGGTTGGAGATTGGTGTTTGTTGGTGGGTGAGAACTCAGAGGTAAGTGCTACCAAGTGCCTGTGTTTTTTGAGAGTAAGTCTTCTTCTCCCTTCTCCTTTTATTTTGTAGAAACTAGAATGCATATGCAGATACTCACCAGCCTCAATCCCATCCTAAAAAAACAACAACAATCAAAAAACCTCTCTACATGTCTTTTTGTGTCATTTTACATTTTGATATATCAGAAACAGTGAGCTCCACATAGAAAATTAAGGGAAAAACCATGGCTGTCCCTCTTTGCTTAAATACAGAGACGCTAGACTAGAGATAAAAACATGAAGACAGAGTTTTGTGCCTTCCCTGAATAAGCCATGTTGATTTGGACATGATGAAGCACTAGAGAATTTTAGTTGGTTTCACATTTTCTAAAGAAATATAGAGGGCATTTCTCAGCTGAGAAAGATCACACAGTTCTTGGAGACTGTCACTTTCTTCTTTTTCCATGGGCAAGGGATATTTGCTGCTAGAATTTCGTTGTTGTTAATCCTCACTCTAGGATATTTTTCCATTGATAATTTAGAGAGAGTGGAAGGGAGGGAGAGTGGGGGGTGGGGGAGAGAGAGAAAGAGAGAGAGAGAGAGAGACATCAATGTGAGAGAGACGTTGATTGGTTGCCTCCTGCATGCATCCCGACTGGGGCTGGGGATCAAACCTGCAACCCAGGTATGTGCCCTTGACCGAGAATTGAAACGACCCTTCGGAGCACAGGCTGGTACTCTAACCACTGAGCAACACTGGCCCGGCTGGGCATGTTGTCTTTGAGGCACCTGTAGGACAGTCATGTGGAGACATCTGAAATCAGCAGACAGTCTTCAGAATGAAGCATCCTGTCTTCCATTTTTTAGGGCACATTTATACCTGGAAATGGTACTTACATCACCATCCTGTCTGCTGTTGGCTGAACGTGTGTGTGTGTGTTGTGTGAGAGGAGCATCTTTAGGATTTCCTCATCCTTTTGGTTGTGCTGGAGTCACTCATTCTGACAGGCACAGGAAGTACTTTTATTCGGCTGTGTTTCTGTGCAAACATCTCATGGCTTTAATAAGGAAGCCTGAGAGCTTCTGAAAGGGAAGAATTTTGCTTTATGCCTTTTGCTTCAGATGTTCACCATAGATCTTCACCTTTGGCAATAAATACTAAGAGTGTTGTCGTTTTATTTTTCTGTGAGAGGCCATAACATATAAACGAAGGGAACTCACTCACAGTATAAAGGAGAGTTTGGTATTCAGAAATGGCAGGGGCAGCTACCCACGAAGCAACATCCCTCCCCCAGGGGCTTCTTTGGAGTCTGCTGGGCCATTTGGGGTTCAAGGTGCACCAGGATAAAGTCAGAAGGCTCACGGAGCAGCTGGGTAATAGTAACATAGTCATGCAGTCAAGAAACACCTGGGGAATATTGTAAGCACCGTGCCAAAAGGTGTGTACTAAAAACTAGTCCACGGAAATATTAGTAGAGTCTTAGTAAATAAATTCATGAGCTTGGGCTGACTGACTTGCCAATGACATTTTCCCCTTGCGGTCCCCATTCGCAGGTTTCGGCATGGAGGCAACCTTACTCCTGGTGGTCGGCTTTTCCCACACCAAAGGGGTGGCTATCTCCTTTCTGGTGCTTGCCGTGGGATTTAGTGGCTTTGCTATTTCAGGTAAAGTGTCCTTCGGGTTTCCAGATCTTTCCTATAGATCCAGCAAGTCTTAGGAGAAAGCAGGGAACATATGCTGGCTGACCTTCCCGGAGCAGGCCGGCCATGGGCTTGTCCCTCGTTTCTCCGTCTTGGAAAAAGACACAAAGTGCTGGCAATGCCCCGGAGGCCTGGCAGAGGCCACGCGTGTGGCCGGGTGAAGTGGCACTTCCCTGCGTTAGCACCAGGTCATGCTGCCTACCTGAGGCTTTGCGACCGGTCCACCCCTCGCCTCCTCCTAGTGACCTGCTGATACGAGTTCAGTGGACATTTCGTCGTGCAATCCGAGTTGCTTAGACGGGAAGGCTTCTCCACGTGTTGTCTACTCCATGGCCTTCCTTGCAGAGAGGGGAAGCGACTTTCGGAACAGGCTGGGACAGGCAGAGATAACAGTGCCGGTGACGGTGCGATCTAACGGTGGTCGCTCTGTGCGTGCCCCGTGCGCGCCAGCCCCCGAGTCCTCCCAGCTGCCGGGGCTGTCGGCACCCCGTTCTACAGGAGCAGAACACAGCCCACCACGGCAGAGGTCCCAGTACCGCGGTGTTGCATCTCACAGACTTCAGAAGCTCCTGTGCAAAACTGGGTGAAAAAGTAAAATTCACCTGTTCTTCTACCTTTAAAACATGCCATACTACTGAAAACCACCACTTACAGAACACGTCACATAAATTGGTTCTACCTGATGACATCGGGAAGCAAATAGTCATATCACTATTTTACTCACGAGGTACCTAAAATTCGGAAAGACTGGGTGCCTTCCCGTGGCCACACAGGGGACAATTGGTGGCCAAGGAAGAGCCAAGGGGCAGTCCTGCCTGGCTCCAGGCCTGCGATCTCCCTTTCATCTGCCTAAGAGGTCGGAGTGGTAACATCCCAGAATGGACAGATATGGAAGCTCGGGTGTAAACTACCCCAAAATAGGTCTGGCAAAGAGTAAAATTAGGAAAAAAGTCTGCTTTAAAAGTAGCTTGCAGCTGAGAACTTGGGTTTGGAGCTATGTAGACTTTGAGTCCTCTCTTTGCCACTTACTATTTATAAAAGAAAAAAAATTGCCAAGTGATTGACTTCTCAAGCCTCCATTTCTTCTAGTAGCGATCGGGAAGATGCAATGGTGACCTCACGGGGCTCTTGGGAGATGTCAATGGACTCATCCGTGCATTCACTCACACGCCGCGCGCCAGGCACTGTGCTTGGCACAGGGGATGTCGCCTTGGGAAAAAGTCAAAGAGTGTCCTCATAAAGTTTCCATTCTAGTGGAAACAAAGCATTGGAAGCCCTTAGCCCAGCGCGAGAGGCATAGCCAAATTAAGTAGTCACTATTATTAATACTTATTCACTATGGCCCAGACCTTCTCCCTCTTCAAGGTACAGATCACCCCAGGATCTTGCCAAACGCAGGCTCTGATGCAGCATGTCCAGGGTGGGCCTCAGATTCTGCATTTATAAGAAGCTCCTCAGCCAGGCTGCTGCTGCTGCTCAGCCGTCCACACTTTGAGTAGCAAGAACAGAACAATCCCGACTTGTTTCCCGGAGGATGTTGAAGAATCCCTTCCCCACAGCTCTGTGATGCCAAGGAGATTCATGTCCTGCCCAGAGATACTGAAATGTTTCAGTTCCTATTGCTCCCAGATTGCCAACTGGGCCACCGTCAGAAGGAGCAAAATCCAACATCCCAAAGCGCAGCGCTGCCATCATGATTTTAGCACTTACTCCAAGCTAGCCGTTGTTTGGACCTGGTCTCATTTAATCCCTGTAGCAACCCTGCAAGAAGGGTATTGCTCTGCCCCTTTAACCAGCAAGGACCCTGAGTCTTGGAAAGGTGACTTAACTTTCCCAGGTAAGTTAAGTGGCCAGGACTGGAATTCAGGTTTGTCTGACCGACAGTGATATGATAGGAGGGACTATGGCCATGGGGGCGGTAGTTCCTCAGGACTGGCCACCTGCCAACTTACAAGGAGTTTGTAGGGATGCCAAGGAAGACTGGGACAATCGAGGGACTGATTATAGACAAGAGAGTCGAGACTAATGACATTGAAGGATACAAGGGATGGGTGGTGCCTATTTTGAGACATGTCCTAGGTGGAGAAGACAGACTCTCCCAGCTTGTATACAAAAAATTTTTTTGGTATCTGCAGCTGCTGCTGCAAAAAATCTATCAATATCTCAGTTTCTCAGAGATTTCCCTACAGCAGGATTGTGCAGCTAGAAACCTAAATGACTTTTCTCACGTTATCTTGAGCTGAACACACATGCCTGAGCTTTGCATCGGAATAAAATGCTCGACAATCCGATTAATTGCTTCTTATCTCGGGGTTCTTTTGTAATAAAATGTTTATCACAATGAAATCAACAGCAAGATTAATTAATTTTGCAGCTGTTTTATATTCGGATCGTCTGCCACTCTGATCTGAAAGAGATGGCATGTTTATTACAAGAAAAGATTTTCTCAAAAGTTTTCCTGGATGGAGGTAGGAAAATACCACCAGCCAATGTGCCAGATTAGAAAACATTTTTTAAAATTCTATTTTCAGGTTTTTTGCACAGAATAGAGAATTAAAAAGTAAAACAAAGCACAACAAAAATATGAACAAATAGAAATGACAACCTCCTGCTGCAATTTTATAGCTTAAATTTGTAATTAATTAAACAATAATTTATTGAGTGTCTACGGTGTGCCAGACACTTTGCCAGTTCAGGGAGGTAGTGGAAACAAGACAGATGGATAACCAACCAAGAAAAACATAGAGCTGGTTTTCACCTCTATGTGCCATGTAATGAATATATGTTACTTAATTCTTTTTTTAAAAATATGTTTTCATTAATTTTTTAGAGAGAGAGAGATAGAAACATCGATGTGAGAGAGAAACATAGCTCGGCTGCCTCCTGCACACCCCATCCCCCACACCGGGATGGAGCCCGCAACCCGGGCATGTGCCCCGACTGGGAATTGAACCAGGACCTCTCAGTCCATGGGACGGCGTTCAATCCACTGAGTCACACTGGCTGGGCATACTTAACTTAATTCTTACAACAATTTTACAAGGATGGTTATGCCAGTTTATAGATGAAGAAGTAGAGGTTCAGAAAGTTTAAATCCTTTGTCCAGAGGCAGCTTTCTGACTAAGATTCACCCTTGGGCAGTACTGGACAAGTGTTCTCAGCGCCTGAAGCCTCCCCTTCACAGCCTGGCCCTTGCCCTGCCTCGCTCCTCCCCTCCACCCACCCTCTTCTGATAAGCAGTGAATGGTGAGATGCTGGCCACGTACCCGTTTACACTCCCTGCACCGTTCTCTTCCGATGGCAAACCTCCAAGAGAGGGGCATGCTTAGCAGTGTCACAGTGGGAGTAGTACTGGCAATGGTAGTTAGTGGTAGTCGTGGCAGTCAGTGGAAGAGATAGTTAGTAGCAGTTAGTGGCAGTGGTAGTTAATGGCAGAGCAGTGGCAGTGGTAGTTAGTGGTAGTTAGTCGTAGTAGTGGTAGTGGCGGTTGTGGTAGTTAGTAGAGCTTAGCTATTTGCCATGGGCTCTCTCACACATACTTCCCCTGGGTCTCATATTACAGCATCTATATGACTTCAGTAGTAATATTACCCCATATTAGAGATGAAGAAACAAAGGCCTAAAAATGACAAGTGGTAGAAATACGATTAAAATCCAGATTTACGGACTCCAAATCAAGTATATACATGTAAATGTTTTGTAAATTACAGAGGATTTTGCCAATGTCTCTGCAATTGTTTTATTTATTTATTTATTTATTTAGTTAGTTAGTTAGTTAGTTAGTTAGTTTGCTAATCCTCATCCAAGGATATTTTTCCATTGATTTTTTTTTAGATAGAGTGGAAGGGAGGGAGAGAGAGAGAAACATCTATATGAGAGAGACACATGGATTGGTTGCTTTCCACATGACCTCGACCGGGGCCAGGGATTAAACCTGCAACCCAGGTATGTGTCCTTGACTGAGAATCAAATCCTTGACCCTTTGGTACACAGGCCTATGCTCTAACCACTTAACACACTGGCCAGGGCAAATTGTATTATTTAAAAAGTACCCTTTCTATGATGCCATTTGGCTAAGGGTGGCCTTTTGAGGGTGAGTGGAGGTCTGGGAGGGATGATGTTATGAGGCAGGCTTCAACTCTAATCACACTGAATGTGATTGTGTGATTGTTTGCTCTGAATAAATGTGGTCCAGGCTTTCTGCTGTTCAGTATTGCTGTCATTTTGGAGTTCCGAACCTACAAGGCACAGGTGCCATACTTTTCCCCATGCAGAGTCCATGGTAGACATTGCTAATCAACCACAGCACATTCCTCTGCTATGTGCAGACACAGCCTGACAAGCCGCAAACCAGCCCTCTCTGTAGAGGTACCCCCCATTCACATGCTGGAAGAAAACACACAGATTGATGAGAGTTGGGGGGAAGCTAAGTATTTTCTAAAGTGTATTTGGAGTTCTCGTCTTGACTCTGATTTTGAGCTTTTCACTACAGGTTTTAATGTCAACCACCTGGACATTGCCCCCCGTTATGCCAGCATTCTCATGGGCATCTCAAATGGAGTGGGGACCCTCTCTGGAATGGTCTGTCCCCTCATTGTTGGTGCGATGACCAAGCACAAGGTAATGCTCTCCTTTGGTCTGTGAGTATTAGGACTGAAACACTGCACAAACTGGAGATTTCAGAGCCCTACCCCAGCCTGTAAATGTGTATGTCCTTGACCTTGGCTGAGTCATTTGAACCTCTTTTGCATTTGCTTTTTTTCTTTCTCTCTTACCCTTCCTTCCTTCCTCCCTCCCTTTCTCCCGCCCTTCGTCCTTCCTTTCTCCTCCTTCTCCTTTAATCTATTGTTTACTGATGGCAACACGACTGATTAATTTTGGTTCTATGTTTCCTTTCCTCAACCGAAAAATAAAAGGTGTGTGTGTGTGTGATGGGGATGAACACCATGAAGACTGTTTAGAGACAGGAAGAAACTGAGGCAATAAATTCAGGATGAATAAATTACTCAAGATTGTTTTATAATTCCAAGTAATAAAACTTTATAGGCCATTTCCATCTATTGCTTAACATGTTCCAGCACAAAAATAGTGCTGTTATGCTTCCTTATTATGAAGAAAATGAACAAGACATTAATGACCCATCCTAAGGACCTACAAGGGTATGGCGCTGGGTTATTACTGAGCTTTTCTGTGTTTAGACCAGGGTGGGTGGTGGAGGAAGACCCCAGATTCATCCAGAGTTCAACCACAGGTCACATGGTTTCTTAATCTTTGTCACTGAAAAGTTTTCAGGATGCTGCTTTCAACAAATAAGAATTTTTTTTTTTCTTTTTTATCCTCACCCGAGGATATTTTTCCATTTTTTGTACAGATAGAGTGGGAGGGAGAGAGAGGAAGAGAGAGAGAGAGAGAAACATCGACGTGAAGGGACACATCGAGTGGCTGCCACCCACACGACCAACCAGGGCCGGGGACAAACTGCAACCGAAGTACGTGCCCTTAGCGGGAACCGAACCTGGGTCTCTCCGGACCGCAGGCCGACGCTCTAACCGCTGAGCCAAACCGGCCAGGGCTACAAATAAGAATTTTTTGATACTATGAGTTTTTTTTTTTTTTCATTTCATAAATAATGTATTTTATTTTATTGCATATGGCTATTAAGGAGAGCATCCATGATCAATACAGACTAAATACAATGCACTATTCTAGTTCCATTTATTCTTGTCTCCAGCAGCGTCACATTGACCCTTATATACAGTGTGGATAGTGGAAGACAGAGCAAGATTAGTTAAGTCTTTTGTCATATCACAATAGACTATGAGGTTTTTATCCAACTACTTTTTAAGTTAGATTGCCTATTACAAATATGACTTCAGAAATTCTCCTAACTTCTTGGAGAAGAAAGTGTGGGGGCAATTTATCTTATTTTTGAATAGAAAAGAGAGGTGGAATTTGGGGAATTTTATAGGGAGAGGATCCACATTTTCCCTCTCTGTTCATGAGATGATAATATTGATAACATGGCTATTAAATCTCAGATACTATCTTCTTGTAACTTTAAACTCAAATATTCATTATTTTTGATACTGTATTTTACACAGACAATATGATTATGCATAAGCTATTGACAGTGAAGACTGAATATTTTCATGGCTCAAATTGTTACATCTCCAACAGTAAGCAAGAAGGAGACCTCTGATATTTAAAATGGTGGTTTCTGCCCTGGTTGGTTTGGCTCAGCGGTTGAGCATTGACCCGCAGACCAAAGAGTCGTGGGTTAGATCCCAGCCCCAGTTGGGGTTGTGCGGGAGGCAACCAATTGATGTGCCTTTCTCACATCTGTGTTTCTCTCTCTCTCCCTCCCTCCCTCCTTTCCACTCTATCTAAAAAGAAAAAAGTCAATGAAAAAATATCCTTGGGTGAGGATTAACAAACAAATAAATAAATAAATAACAGAAATCAAATGAAATGGTGGGTTCCTAAAGCAAGTTTCACTAGGCATGCTAGGTGAGTCAGAACCTCATTTGTATATTTAAAGAGCTGGGAAATGGCACTGCATGTATTTTATGTGATGTTTATTTTATAAAGTATTTTTCTAAATTAAAAAAGGCATATTCATTGTAGTATTAACTTTCTTTTCCTTTTTCTTTTTCTTTTTTGGTTAATCCTCAAGGACATTTTTTTTTCCATTGATTTTTAGAGAGAGTCGGGAGACACAGAGAGAGAGAGAGAGAGAGAGAGAGAGATTGGTGTGAGAGAGACATATCAATTGGTTGCCTTCTGCATGTGCCCTGACCAGGGCCCAGGATCAAACCTGCAACCCAGATACATGCCCTTGACAGGGAATGGAACCGGTGACCCTCCAGTGCTGGGCCAGATTTCTAACCACTGAGCCACAACGGCCAGGGCTTAACTTTCATTTTTTGAGCACTCAAACTCTGTTGGGATCTTAGGCCTGCTTCTGACGTGTCTTCCCAAGAAGCACCACATTGCCTTCGGGGTGGTTGGTTGCTTTTGTCCAGAAAATACTGTTCACGTCTTTTTTGTTGATAAAATGCTACTTGGTGCTGTTTCCGTGTTTAGACCCGTGAGGAATGGCAGAACGTGTTCCTCATAGCTGCCCTGGTGCACTACAGCGGTGTGGTCTTCTACGGGGTCTTCGCTTCCGGGGAGAAGCAGGAGTGGGCCGACCCCGAGAACCTCTCCGAGGAGAAGTGCGGGATCATCGACCAAGACGAACTAGCCGAGGAGACAGAACTCAACCATGAGAGTTTTGCAAGTCCCAAAAAGAAGATGTCCTATGGAGCCACCATCCAGAATTGTGAAATCCAGAGGCAGGAATGGCGAGGACAGAGAGGAGTGACCCTGGATGAGGAGGAGCCGACATCTTACCAGAATGAAGAGGGAAGCTTCTCAGATGCGTCTTAATGTCTGCGAGGCCCTTCTGGCGTCCCCTCACCTTAGACCCAGAAAGCATCCATACCTATTGCCTTCCCCTGTAGCCCAGCTAGCCAGAGGGTTAAATGTGGGGACACTGGTGGTGGGGGGAAGGGGAGAGAAGATTCCATCAGCAATAGAGAAAGGAGAAATGTGATATTGCAGTGACACTTATGGGTGTGGAGTGTGCTCTAAGTTGACAAAATGGGTATATATATATATCAATTCCATGTTTGTTTGTTTTTTGAGGAAATGGGGATATTTGGCTTGGAGGAGAGAAAACCTTAGCTGCCACTACTTTGCTGATAGCAGCCATGCAGGGGAGGGTTCCCTGTTCCGAAGAGGGGGCCCTGTGCTGTGCCAGGTGCTTTATGAACATGCTCATTTACTCTTCACACCCATCATGACGTGCACTTCTTATCCCCAGTTTACAGCCTAGGAAACGAGAGCGGCGTGAGATCGACTGGCCCAAAGGCATTCTGCCGGGGCCAGGGCTGAGATTGGTGGGTCCGCCCTTGGTAGCAGTTCTGGGGAAGAAAGTTTCACCATGAGGAAGACAGTTCTAATAATGAAAACGAAGATGCAGTGGGTTGTTTTGGGCATCACTCCGTATTTTGGCTGGTGCAGGGGATGGGAAACATTTGGGTTCATGTGCAGAGTATTCAAATGTCGTGTGAGGGGCTGGATTCAAAGACCCTTGGGTTCCTATAGGATCTAAAAAGTCAAATGATTCTGTGAATTCATAGTTCTTTTTAAATAATAAGGTTCACAGTCTATAGGCGAGCTACACATAGGTTTTAAAAAAGAAAGGAAAAGATAAAGCTATGCAAGATAATACATTTCCAGGAATCTCTGGTCAGAATGGCCAAAGAAGTAAACAGGCTTGGCAATTAAATTTCAACCCTTCATAATATCAAGAATGTTGTTAAATAATGTCTCAAATTACTTATAAATCATTAAGATATTTAATAACTAAAACATTATATTAGGTAAAATTCTCTTGAAAAGGTCTTTTGTTGTAAAAATATATATATATGTCTTGGGCCATTTCTGCTGGTGATATTAGGAAGTTTGATCAAGTTATACAACATTATTGAAGTATTTTTTTTTTTTTAATCCTCAGACGAGGATATTTTTCTATTGATTTTCAGATAGAGTAGGAGAGGAGAGAGGGAGAGAGAGAGAAACATTGATGTGAGAGAGACAGATTGATTGGTTGCCTCCCACACAACCCCAGGACCCCGACCAGAGATGGGGATTGAACTGCAACCAAGGTTCATGCCCTTGACCCGAACTGAATGCAAGACTCTTTGGTCTGTGGGCCGACGCTCTAATTGCTGAGCCAAACCCGTCAGGGCATGAATGAAGTATTCTTAATGACTGTATTTGGGATGATATTCAGGAAAAACAATAATATGGTAGTAGTTATATAGGGAAAACTAGAATGAAACATCTGGAACAACTATACCTAGTGTTGAAAAATTCATATTTGATTGCATAAGGCAATAACATGGATGCTCTTTATATTTTAAAAGTTAATGATATTTTAAAGTTTAATGTTGGCATGTAAAGGGTTGTTTGAAAATAAAATTATTTTCCTGTTCATTGATTTTGAAAATTTTATTTCTAATTTCACAACAAAAATATATTGTGGAAAAAATTATACATTTACATGTAGTCTATTATTGTAAAGTGTTTTTTCCCCTTTCCCCTATTTCTCCCATATATATATATATATATTAGATCCCCTCTTGTATCAGCAGAGTTGTGGTGTATTCTATAAAAGAATACTTTTGAGTTAAAAAAAAGAATTGCCTGATTCTCCATTAAATAATATTCTTTATATCATTGGTATATAATTTATATCATCTATCTTTACATCTCTTTAATGAGTGAATTCATGTCAGTCCCTAAAACAGTTTCCGGCATGTAGAAAGTGCTCAATAAACATTAGCTGTCGTCATCATCTTTAATCTTTTGGGAACTTTCATCGAAAAGAAAGCATGCTGTGTCATTTTCATCCATTAGCCACAGAATTTATTGTGAAAGTCATGCTGTTTGCTAAGTAAAAGAGAAAGAGAAATTTATGGTGGCCAGTGTTTTATTTTTTCTTCTGTTAATAAAGTCAAATAACTATTTTAAAAACTCATGAGAATCCTTAAGATAATATTGTAGATTGACACCAAGTTGTCTTTGCTCCGTCATTTAAAGTCAGTTGTCATATGCAGAAATTTCATACTTTGATAAGTCAAAGCATTTAGGGTACCTGTAACTTGCCCTTATAGTATTAAAAATAATGGAGCCCTGGCCCTGGCCGGTTTGGCTCAGCGGTTAGAGCGTTGGCCTGTGGTCCAGAGAGACCCGGGTTCAGTTCCCTCTAAGGGCACGTACCTTGGTTGCAGTTTGTCCCCAGCCCTGGTTGGGTCGTGTGGGTGGCAACCACTCGATGTGTCACTCTCACGTCGATGTTTCTCTCTCTCTCTCTCCCTCCCACTCTATCTGAACAAAATATCAAAAAATGTCCTCAGGTGAGGATAAAAAAAACAAAACAAACAAACAAACAAAGCATTTAGGGTACCTGTAACTTGCCCTTATAGTATTAAAAATAATGGAGCCCTGGATGATGGTATTAAAAACTAGAAAACACATTATTTTGTTGTGATGGGTATTGTGAAGGTTGCCTTGACCAGATCATTATGATTGAATACCAGGCAGATGCAGTTTGCAAGTCACTGTACATTTTGCTGCAAATATCCATTTGTACATCGACCCTGGGAGGCAAACCATGGATTCCAGCAGGAGAGAGAGAGGCCTCTGAGGGTGCTGGATTCTTGAGACAAGAAAGGTTTATCAGCTTCTTTTTAAAGAAAGAAAGCTTTGGAGACTCCTGAACATGACAAGAAAAAGAACAATTACTCAGGACATAATGGCACGTTTGTTATTCCTGCCTGGATGTTAAATTCAACAGGTAAAACTTGAAACCTGCTATTTCCATTTAACCCCAATCCCAACCAACCTGTTCTTTTTCTGTTTGTTGTTGTTGTTTTAAATCTCAGTAAGTTGCATCACCCTTTTGCTGGAGCTAGAATTCTTAAAGTCGTCTTCAACTTTCTTATTTATTTAAAAAAATGTTTTTTCTTTATTGATTTTAGAGAGAGAGAAAGGGAGAGGGAGAGAGAGAGAGAAACATCGATGAGAGAGAACATAGATTGGCCGCCTCCTGCATGCACCTCACTGGGTATTGGGTCCACAACCTGGGCATGTACCTCTACTGGGGATCAAACTGGTGACCTCTTAGTGCATGGGTTGACGCTCGGCCACTGAGCCACACTGACCAGGCCGTTTGTTGACATTTTTAATCTTATTTTTTTCCTGGAACATAGTAAAGTAATTGTTTTAAAGTCTGATTAATGCCACTATCTGGAGACCAAGTGATTCTGTTTCTATTTTCTGTTTGTTTTGTTGATTCTTGTTCATATTGTTTTATTTCAGTCTATGCCGGTTTTTTTCTTTTTTTTTTAATATCTGAATTTGTATTTAAAATTTTTGTTGTTGAAATGAATGTAGGCTTAAAATAATGTTCTGTTTTTCTCTCCAGGGAGCAGTTTTGTTTGCTTCTTCCAGGAGCCCGGCGGCCTTAGCAGTCGGATCTCTCATCCAGTTGCAAGGCCCGATACAGCCTGGGCCACCCAGATGACTTGAGGCTGTGTGAAGGCTCAGTTCCCCTCATTCCTAGAGTACAGCTCTTTGCTTTCCCAACTTACCCTGCGGGTTTCTACCAGCATCCACCTTTTGTCTCCCTAGCAGGCCATCCGCTGCTCAGCTACCAAGCACTGGC
The DNA here is from genome assembly GCF_014108415.1 of Molossus molossus. NCBI lineage: Eukaryota > Metazoa > Chordata > Mammalia > Chiroptera > Molossidae > Molossus > Molossus molossus. The sequence continues at coordinate 15,370,090 of NW_023425345.1, read as the reverse complement.
GTAGTTATCATTAACAAATGCTCCCAGGAGAAAAGTGGCCTCAAAGATCAAGCTCACTGCTCTGGGTTTTTATCTTCTCCCAGACGGCCAGATGGTGGCCAGGTAAATTTTCACTGCCATGCTGGCCCTCCAGTGCTTTGAAGCAGTCATTTAAAAAATATAGATATATATATATTTTAGGGTGAGGGTTGGTCTGAATTACCTAGTCTGCCATTAGTGAATACTGAAGTCCCTTAGTTTTATCTTCACACGTTCTCTTGAACGGATTTGTTTCTTTAGAGATAATGTGGTAAGTAAAACCCCAAACCAGTGTTTATTTCTCTCTTGGGTTACTGGGTGGACCAGAGGCTTGTTCCAGACAGTCACTCAAGGCTCCAGGATTTATTTTTTCTCCACTTGCCATCTTGTGGTTCACCATTTGGAACATATAACCTTTGATGTCACCCTGAAGGGAGAGGGAAAGGGAGGCACTCTGGGTTTTCGCCGCCTCAGTTGGAAGACACAGTCATTTCTGCTCCTACCCCATCCACCCACACTAGCCATACAGACCCAGCCCGACTTCAGACGTGGCTGGGGATTAGTGGGGCGCACACGGATTACTTAGTCAGCACTCATTACACCTGCCGCTCAGGGCTGGCCTGGGGTTAGGGTCCTCTGAGCTCTCACTTGACATGTTGAAATAGCCTCCTGACCCCAGGTGTCATAAATGACGTGACTCTGCTATGTGGCATTCTGGGAGATCTGAACTGGGTTGCAGGGAGCAAATCTTGTATGGGAGGAGCTTTGAGCCCCTCTAGGAGACACCACAAAGATATCAGTTCGTTAGAATAGAATAGCATCTGGTCTGATTCAAGCTTGAGATGAGAACTGCATGGACCCATTTCAAGAGCCAGGAAAGCTGAACTTTTATTTATACTTCAAGAATGACCATGTCCCAGGGCTTATGCTAAGCCCTTTTCACACCTGAGCTCATTTGATTCTCATGGCAACCCAATGAGGAAGGGTGGTGATGCCAAGGGACTGATTTCCCCCCCAGGTACCCCAGGTATGGAAATGCAAACCCTGTCTCGATGCTCAGGACATGCCCTGCACAGAGTGCGTGCTCAGTGAATATATTCTTCAAAATCTGATGCGGTGTTGAAGGAAGATTATGCTGGAGATGATATTCAGATTGGCCGGTTAAGCATGGCAGATTAAATGTAGGTAGCTATAGCTGCTTTCTAAAATCATAATAAAGGAGTATAAGAACACATACACTTCCCAGGACAAAGAGAAAGGAGAAAATCACATTTAGAAGTGAAATAGGAATACATCAATCTTAACTGACCTCAGAACCGAGTGAGAAAAGAAGGAAGTTTTCGTTTCTGCACCCAGAATTGAAGGCACCAGCACCAGGTACCTCCGGAGAAGAGTGAGGGAGTACAGTGGGGTTAGAGGAAGGGGGCTGACAACGTAAGAATTGGTTGAAAGAGTTGCCAGACTTAGCAACCCTGCTGAAAGTGCACATAAGGAACAGTTATAACTCCAAGGTCCTCCCCAACCAGCTCAGCTAAGAAACTGCCCCTCCCCACACCTAGTGGAAAACAGAAGGTTTATTTTCTGGACAGAGAATATCTGGGTTCAAGAACATCTGAAAATGCTGAATATAACCTCCAAAAGTGAGAGATTTTTAGGTTATTGTGATCATTGATGTATCTCAAGTACCTAGAACAGTGCCTGGAATTTAATACTCACTTGGTAAATATTTATCGAATGAATGAATGAATGAATGAACCTTACTAAACACAGAGAAATTAAATTTGCATACTAAACACTGAAAACTTTGGGCTGCCTTTGTGGGCTGATCTTCTAAAATGCTGGCCGCTAGGTTCCCTAGGCAGGAGACTGGAGGATTCAAGGGATGAGGGGTGGGAACTCATTCAGAGAAAGGCTTAAGGCCACTGACTTTTGGGGTTTCTCCCTCAAAATAAGTAGATACCTTCCTGATCGCTTCCTGTGCAGGCCTCCCTCCAAGCCCTGCCCATCGAATCCCTCATTTATTCATTCGTTTTACAATTACTGAGCACCTGTAATGGTCCAGGCACTAGGGGTAGAACATAAGTGAACAAAAGAAGTCTCTGCTCCCATGAGGCTTACGTTCCAGAGGGCAGACACAAAACCAAGCAGGTGGATGAGTAAATCCAGTACACAGTATGTCAGAGGGTGATACGTGCTAAGAACAAACATGAACAGGGTGAGAGGCACAGGGCGTGTGGGGGCTGGTGTGTTGTGCTGAGTGTTTATGGATAAAGTGTACTTTGAGCAGAGAACTGAAGGTAGCGATAGAGCGAATCAAGAGCACATTTGGGCAAAGGGTTCCCGGAATAGGGCGACACAGTTAAAGAACCCTGAAGTGGAACACACTTGGCATATTGAAAGAACACCAAGTGCCTTAACACGGTCAGGTCCTGAGCCTATTGAAGAAAGACAGAACATTTACTAAGAGGCAGAGATTGGGGAGGATCAGGATTGGTGGGGGAAGGAATCAGGAATTTTAAACATGTTTGATTTGGGAGTTTTTCTTGCCTGTTGGTATCTAAGTGACAATATCAGGTGCGCAGTGGAAATGCAGTCTGGGATTCGGGGCAGAGCTAGAGCTGTAGATTTGGGAATTATCATCACATCACACAGATGGTAGTTAGAGGCATGAGACCAGGTGAGACATGAAGGGTGGACATGACTGAGCCCTGTGGTCACTCGACCTGAGAGATCAGGAAGATGACAAGGAATCCGCAGAAGAGATGGACAGGTGATGGGGAGAGCAGGGACGGGGGTTGAGGGGAGAAAGAGGGAGGGACCCAGACACAATGGCAGCCTGTGGCCAAGTGAAGAAAGAATGGCTTGGAGGAGGGTCAGGGTTAGGGTTAGGGCATGATCAGTTGGTCAAAACTGCCGCTAGGTCAAGTAAGGTGAGAACTGAGGATGGGCCATTAGATTTAGCAGCATGGAGGTCATAGGTGACTTTGACAAGAGCAGTTTTCAGTGTAGAGGTGGTGACAAAACTCTGAATAAAGTGTATTCAACAAAGGGTAGGCTTTTAATGATCTTGCTCTTACATGTGACTAGACAGCCAAGGATTGCTTAGAGTTCGGGAAATTTCCAAGACAGGGAGGAAGATTCTTGGAGGAAACCGGACGGTGCAGGAGCAGAATAAACCTTAATCTAAAAACGGAGGAAACATACTGCATGCATGACACAAAAACAGAATTCTGCTTTTTAAAAAAGGAAGAAACATCCAGAGAAGCAGATCGGGCTAGATAAAAAGAATCTTGAGTCTGGGGAGTCAGGCATCTACAATAACACCTTAGAGACGAGGGCTCAGGCCAGATCAAAACAGTGGAAATGAGGAAGAAAGGGTAGTTATGGAAAACTTAAAAAGGATCTGTTTTCTAAAAAATGTAATATATACTCCTTGTAGAAATTTAAAAATTTACAAAAATATATTTAAGGGAATAAAAATCCCTTGAATATGACAGAAGATTTAATTGATCATAACATTCAGGCACATGGGCCTTCAGTCTTTTTTCTACACACATCTATTTTTGAACAATTTGGGATAAGGCGGTAACATATAGTTTTATATCTTGTTTCTTGCACTTAACCTATATAATAAATTCCTAGGTCTTTAAATGTGTGATTTTAAGAGAATGACTGAGATATGATTTACATCCAGTAAAAAGCACACATCTTAGATTTATAGATCAATTTATTTTCGCAACTTAGGTAAATGTATACCTGCATACTGCTCCCTAGTGTAACCGCTGTTTTGATTTCTATTATTGTGCATTAATTTTGTCTATATTTGAGCTTTACATGAATGGAATCAGACAGAATCGCCTCTTTTGAATTTTTTTCCCCTCAAGTATAATATTTTAAAAGTTGATCTATGTTACTGTGTTTATCAGTAGTTCCTTTTTAATTGGTGTGTAATATTATGTGGTACTGTTGGTTATACATTCTCCTACCCATGGTCCTTTGGATTGTTTCCAGTTTGGAGGAGGAAGGGCTGTTATGAGTAAAGCTGTACAAGCATTCTTGTCTTGAAAAAGGGAAAATTAACCTTACTTTCCATTTCTGTAGTATTTATCTTTCAATATGTAACTGGTTAGCTACATTTATGAACAACAATAACAGAACAGATAATGCAGAAATGTGTCTGTCAGAAGAACAGTTTCAAGGTGGCTTTGAAATGCACTTCTTTAAAGTTACATTTGAAGTAGACAGGTGACTACAATTCCGGGGCTTGAAAGTACAGTTGGCCCTTGAACAACACACAGATTAGGGGTGCTGACCACTCATTAAGCGGAAGTATCACTTCTGACTCCCCAAAACAGAACTATATTCGGCCCTTCCTCCTTGGATTCAACCAACCACAGATGTATTTTCCATCTGGGTTGAGAATATGAAAATACTGTTTTCAATCCATGCTCGGTTGAATCTGCGGATGCGCAGCTGGGGGTAGAAAGAGCTGACCTGACTTAACTGAAAAAGATCCGAACATAAGTGGACCTGCACAGGTCAAAGGTCAACTGTACTTGAAACACAGGCAGAGCAAAAGTGTCTCTCTCTGCCTGTCTCTCTCTCCCTCTTTTGTCAAATGACAAAAACTGAACCAGTTAGCTACGAGGTTGATGTCCTTGATTTAAAGGAAAGCGACCCGTGGTCGGGGGAGCACAGCACCCCTGGCAGGGGGCGCTCCCGCCGCGGGCTTCCAGCCAGAGCCAGTTGATGGGGTATTAGAAGGGGCACCCGGGACGTAGGCCGGGAGTCCTTGTCCTCTAGGGTGAGGTGGCCTTCCTGAGGCTGACCCGTCGGCTTGTGCTTGGTGTACGGTAGGTCCTGGACAGGTGTCCAGTAAGCCCGGCCAATTCCCTCTGGCTTTGTCACGGGAGCCGGGCACCGGGCAGCGACACGCGGGCCGAGGGCGCTGGCGCTCGCCCTCCACGTGCACACGGCCGCGCGTGCTGGATCCGGGTCAGGCTGCGGGCGCGCGGGCCCCTCCCCGCGCGGCTCCCCGTGGGCGTGGGCGGAACCAGCTTCCCGAGCTAACCGGGAGAGGGGCCAGCTCCTCTGCATGAAGCTCTAGCTCTGGAGAGGACGTCAAGGGCAGGAGGAGGGCAAGCGTCCGGCCCTGAAGCGGGTAAGCGCACTGGACAGTGCTGGCGCGGGAGGAGCCATCCAAGTGCCTCGATTTAGGGTCCATGGAGCACCCCAGAACATAGGAGCTAATTGGTCAGCGTATGTGTTGACTTTTACCTGGAGATGGGGGTCGTCTGTGTTGTTTGTGTCATATGCTCAAAGTGGCCCAGGATCCATGAAGATTGGTCAGAATGAGCTACAGAGAGTGTGCTGAATGGAAGGACACCTAATAATTGCGCGGTGGCTTTCTAGTCCCTGCCCGAGATGCCCTGCGTGGAAGCCCAGTCCGTCTCAGGCGTCCGGCTTCTCATCTCCCCTGTTTCTTCCTCATTGGACTTCCTCTGTTTCTCTGCCATGTTCCCCCTCTTGCCTTCACTGGGATGCTTCTCTTTTCTTTCTTGGCCTTCCCGCCCACTTTCTTCTGTACGGTGACAGACTGACGGGGGACCTCGGCTTGGAGTGGTGGTGTGGTCAGGTAGGCGAGAATGTCCCCAATTTATTTCTCAACTGTCTTTTCCCACCACCGCTAGTAGTGACTGCAAGAACGAAACAGATAAACCTGTTTCGCGAGTACTTTCCCAGTTTCCTTTCAAGGCATATAACATCTGAGCATCATATATCATAGAGCACGCTGATCAACACCCTGGGAAGATAATGTTAGCATCCTTGAGAAATGATTGGAGCCTGGGGTGGGGCTCAGTGGCTGAGCATTGACCCCTGCACCAAGAGGTCGCCAGTTCGATTCCGGGTCAGGGCACATGCCCAGGTTGTGGGCCTGATCCCCAGTGGGGGTGTGCAGGAGGCGGCCGGTCGATGTTCTCTCTCATCGATGTTTCTATCTCCCTCTCCCTCTCCCTTCCTCTCTCTCTCTAAAAATCAATAAAGAAAAAAAAAAAAAAGATTGAATAGCCATAAAGACTGGTTAGATAGTATCACTTAAAGAGCCATGTGCAAACAGTGCTGTTTTTATAACCAGGTGGACCCCGTTCCTCTGCAGATCACATAATTGTGCACAGCAAGAGCCAGCAGCTTGGCTTTTACTAGTCACAGAATTTTTTCACAAAATCGCTTTCTGTATTTTAAGGGTGCTGGTTGTTTTCAAGGTTGTTGTTCAGAGATCATCTTTCGATCCCTCTCCCCACTTTTGTTTTGTTAATCCTCACCTGAGGATATTTTTTCCATGGATTTTTAAGAGCGAGTGGAAGGGAGGGAGGGAGAGAGAGAGAGAGAAATGGATGAGTGTGAGAGACACATCGATTGGTGCCTCCCCGCACTCTCCCCTACTGTGGCCAGGATCAAACCTGCAACTCAGGTGCGTGCCCTTGACGGGGAATCAAATCCATGACTCTCGGGTGCACGGGCCAACGATCTAACCACTGAGCAACGCCGGCCAGGGCTCAATCTTTCCCATTTTTAAGAATGATGTAATACTTCCTTGATTATTTCAGCATAACATAGATTCGAGACTGCACAGTTCAGAATTCACAGACGTTTCCTTTTTACTCTTTTTTAGGAACACATTTTAAAATGAGTTGTGATCTAGGATGTGATCTTGGCTTTCATCAGAATTTTTCTCATTCTGTTCTTGGCAGAGATGTGGTAAAGAATGAAATGACTTTCAGCTCTCTTTTATCGTCTAGTGTTGTGGTTTCACAGTTTCAATATGCTTGAGGATAAGATTTCCTTTTGAAGAGAAGAATTTAAGGCCCCTGTAGCCCTGGGATCTGCTCTCTCTGACGACGGCCACCATATTTTTAATCTTCTTTAGAAAGACTATAGACCATGGATTTTATGGTTGAATTCCATCACCGTACTTGGGATGAAGCTGGTCTTTAAAAAAAATACAAATGTTATTCCACTCTTTATTTAAAACTCCAGATTTCTTATTACTTGTCTATCACTGCATAACAAGCCACCAACCGCATTTTTATGTTTTTTAAACACAAAAATTGGCTCACAGTTCTATGGGCTGGCAATTTGGACGGGCTTACAGGGGTCCTTCTGCTGGCCTCCCCTGGAGTCACTCTGGTGACTCAGTCACTTTGTGCTTGCCTGGTGGGGATGGTCAGATGGCCTCCCCGGCAGTGGGTGCGAGCTGTTGATGGGTCCTGGCTCTCTTCCACGTCTCATCCTCCAGTGGGTTGGAGGGTGTCTTTACCTGGGGGACTCAGGGAAGCATTCTAAGGGGGAGAGAGCGGGAGCCATGGGGGCTCTCGAGGTCAGGTCTCAGCTGTCCCACTTCTTCCACATGCTCTTGGTTCTGGGCCAGCCCCGGAGGAAGAAGAGGGAAAACAGACTTCACCCATTGGTGGGAGACGCCTCAAAGTCACATCGCAAAGGGACGGTGGGTAGAGATGGGAAGACAGTGGTGGTCATCTCTGGAAACAGTTTACCATGGCTTCTCGTCTTAATTAGGGTAAAAGCCAAACTTTTACCAGGGTCTGCAAGTCCTTACATCTGCCTACCTTTTCAGTCTAGTGTTGTTCATTCCCCTCCGTGCTGCCACTCAGACTTCCCACCTTGTCTGTCTGAACTGCTCCTTCCTCGTATCTTCGCTGCTTCTCGTCACTGGGGTCTCGGTTAAATGTCACTGAGATTTTTAAAAACACCACTTTACTAAGGTGTGATTGACACGGAAAAAGCTGTATATATTTCATGTTTACAACGTGATGAGTTTGGGGATAAGCCGTCATCACCCTCAAGACCATGGGCATGTCTGTCACCTCCCAGTTTCCTCCCACCTCTATTATTAGCAGAATTAGTGTGTGGTAAGAGCACTTAATAAGATCTACCTTTTAAGCACATTTTCATTATAAAATGCCATATAGTTAACTACAGGCATGATGCTGTGTATCTCTCCAGAACTTATTTATTTTGTGTAGCTGAAACTTTGTGCCTTTGGCCATCACCTGCTCATTCCCCCCTCTCCCACCCGCCTTTGAGAACCACCATCCCACTCTTTGCTTCTATGAGTTTGCGTATTTTACATTCCACATATAAGTGAGTACCCTCAGAATGTTTCAAGTTGTCTTTTCCACTTTCTTAGCTGTTCTTTGTTAATGTATATGCTTCATCTATTTTATCACTCTCTGAAATTTCCTTAATTTTAAAAATATGGTCATTGCTTATTTTTCCACTGGAATATAGTTCTATGAGATCTGGGCCTTTTCCTTATTTATCCTGTGTGTGCAGGGAGGAAACTCTGCCGGCTACAATGTGCTCAACCTCGGCTGTACCGTAGGGCCGCCTGGAGGGTGTGGAGGGCCCAGGCTGCACTCTGGACAACGCCACGGAAGACCTGGAACCACAGCTGGGTTTGAAGAGAGGGCAGGAGTTAGAGAAGCGGAGGAAAGAAGAGCCCCCCTCCGGTCGGAGTGGACAGAGAGTGAGCACGGGGAAGGAAATGGGTGTTACAGAATGAGTAGTGCTAAGAATTGACTTGGAACCTTGATCCAATAAGCAGTTGGCACATTGATCATTTTTCCGGAATTTTCCAAGCTAGTTCTGATCTGAAATATTTTGTTTTGTTTCCCCATATAAACCAACATCTTTTAATATTTCAGCATCCAAACTCCATTTCTAAGGCAGAAGCAACACAAAATCATAGTTAAAGGATGGATCTTTTTTTCTCCAGAAAATATATTCTCTGGAAAATGCCTTGAGGAAGACAGATTAGGTTCTTCAGCGGGGGCACAGGAGTGATGAATAAATAAATAAATAAATAAATAAATAAATAAATAAATCTTTATTGTTGAAAGTATTACAACTTTTGGCTCGGAGGAGGTTTGGGTGCAACTTTCTTCTGTCGTCCTAAATCCGGGTTCATCCGACACCAGCCGCCTCCACCATTCCGCTGAAGTTCGACCCCAACGAGATCAAAGTCGTATACCTGAGGTGCACCAGTGGGGAAGTCGGTGCCACGTCTGCCCTGGCCCCCAAGATTGGCCCCCTGGGCCTGTCTCCTAAAAAGGTTGGTGATGACATCGCCAAAGCAACCGGTGATTGGAAGGGTCTGAGGATTACAGTGAAACTGACCGTTCAGAACAGAGGCCCCAGATTGAGGTAGTGACTTCTGCCTCAACTCTGGTCATCAAAGCCCTCAAAGAACTGCCATGAGACAGAAAGAAGCAAAAAAACATTAAGCACAATGGAAACATCACTTTTGATGAGATTGTCAACATTGCCCATCAGATGCGGCACCAATCTTTAGCTAGAGAACTCTCTGGAACCATTAAGGAGATCCTGGGGACTGCCAAGTCTGTGGGCTGCAATGTTGTTGGCCGCCACCCTCATGACATCATAGATAACATTAACAGTGGTGCTGTGGAATGCCCAGCTAGTTAAGAACTACAAAGGAAAATGTTTCAATTAAAGATCATTTGACAACCAAAGAAAGTATTACAGATGTTCCTCCCTTTTCCCCCCATTGATGTTCCCCTTCCTGCTCCCCCCAACCTTCACCACATTGTTGTTTGTGTCCATTGGTTGTGTCTATATGCACATAAGTTCTATGTTTTATCTCTCTCTGATTGGCATATTTCACTTAGCATAATACTCTCCAGGTCCCTCCATGTTGTCTCAAAGGGTAAGAGATCTTTCTTTCTTACAGCTGCATAGTACTCCATTGTGTACATGTACCACAGCTCTTTTATCCACTCATCTACTGATGGACACTTGGGCTGTTTCCAGATCTCAGCAATTATGAGGAGTGCTGCTATGAACATAGGGGTACATATATTCTTTCTGATTTGTGTTTCAGGCTTCTTAGGATATATTCCTCAAAGTGGGATCACTGGGTCAAATGGAAGTTCCATTTTTAATATTTCGAGGTAACTCCATATAGTTTTCCTTTGTGGCTGCACCAGTCTGCATTCCCACCAGCAGTGTACTGGAGTCCCCTTTTCTCCACACCCTCCCCAGCATCTGTGTGATGATTTTTTGATGCAGCCATTCTTACAGGTGTGAGGTGATACCTCATAGTGGTTTTAATTTGCATCTCTTTGATGATAAGTGGCACTGAGCATTTTTTCACACCTCTTGGCCATTTGTATGTTCTATTTGGAGAAGTGTCTATTCAGGTCATCTGCCCATTTTTAAGTTGGATTGTTTGTCTTCCTTTCATTGAGTTGTGTCTTATGATTGTTTTGTTAGAGCAGATTGGAGATGACAGGCAGGAAAGGGAAAGAAGTAGGTACCCCATCAGCTGTCGCACTTATCCATGTGAAATGGACCAGGGTCATGGTGATGGGGACATGAAATCAAGATGTGAGAGGCATTGGGAAGGAAGAAGCAAGTCACAACTCATGATGATGGGTCAGTGTGTCACATATAAAAGAGAAGGGTGGTCTTACTCTCCTGGTTAAATTATTCTGGGTGGGCCTGGTCAGTTTGGCTCAGTGTATAGAGCATTGGCCCTTGGACCAAAAAGTTGTGGATTCGATTCCAGTCAGGAGCATGTGCCTCTGTTGCGGCTTAATCCCTGTCCCTGGTTGGGGTCATGCAGGAGGCACCCAATCGATGTGTCTCTCTCACATAGACGTTTCTCTCCCAGCCCCACCTTTATCTAAAATTCAATGGGAAAGTATGTTCGGTTGAGTATTAAAAAAAAATTATTCTGGGTGGGAATTTATATTGATCAATGTCACAGAATTAACTTCACTGACTGTTGTGTGTGTGTTTCCTGAGGGCAGGAGGCTGACAAGGCAAATAGCAGAGAGAAAAAGCCGTTTTCCTGGCACCAGTTTCTAAAAGCCTAAATCCTTGATTTTTAAAATTGAGATAAAATTTATATGCCATAAAATACACTCTTCGAAGTGCGCAATGTAGTGGTTTTTAGTGCAGGGTGGGGCAAAAGTAGGTTTACAGTTGTAATACAAATAATACAATAATTAATAAGACTATAAGAATAAACTCTATATTTTGTGTACTCACAACTATAAACCCAACCAAAATCATCATCTAACCTGGAACATTTTTATCACCTGAAGGAACCCTGTGCCCATCAGCAGTCACTCCGCATTCCTTCTTGCCCATTGCTTGGCAACCACGAATCGACTTTCTGTCTCTATGGGTTTGCCGATTGTGAACACTGCATAGAAACGGGGTCATATAATATATGTCCATTTGTCACTGGCTTTGTTCATTTAGCGTAATGTTTTCCAGGCTCATCCATGTTGTAGCAACCTATTTGCACTTCATCTCTTTTTATGGCTGAATAAATGCCACTGTGTGCAAGAGCCATATTTTGTTTGTCTTTCATCAGTTGATGGACATGTGGGGTGTTTCCACTTTTTGGTTATTCTGAGTAATGCTTAAGCCCTGAATTTTCGAGGTGATCTTGGCTACTTTCATGAGCTCTTTCAATATTTCAAGGATACCCCTGGAAACCCTTGATTGGCTCGCAGAACTGTTGGAATGACGCCATCACAATGAGAGACCATGCCATGTCTCTTCTCAAAACCATCCCATGGCTCCTTCTCACTCATAGTAACAGCTGACCCTGAGGACCAACTCCAAGACTTTGCTCAGCCTGTTCTGCTAACTGAGTGTCTTGTTTTGGTTCTCTGTCTCAGCGGCCCTGGCCTTCTGGTTGACCCTCAACCACGCGCATGCTTCTTCCGCAGGGCCTGTTCCTATCTTCTCTCCCCCTTCTCCCAGGGATCGCAGTGGGTCCCTCTATCACCTCCTCCAGGTCTTTGCTCAAATATCACCTTCTCAGTTTGACCTTTTCTGCCCTTGCTGTTGAAAAGAACATCCGCGCACCCGCACTGTCTCATACGTCCTGTCTCACTTCCTGCTATGTTCCCCTTAGAACAGATTCTATCTAATCTATTTTATTTAGTTGTCTTGCTTATTGTCTATCTTCATTAGAATGCAGACTCCGTGAGGATCGGGATTTCTGTGTGTTTTGTTCACTGCTGTATCTCTAGCATCTAGATTTGTGTCTCGCAGATACTAGATGTTCATTAAATATGTGTTGAACGAATAAATGAGTATAGTTCAAATTAGGCTGCTCAGGTTATCATCTAAAACATCAAATTTTTGCCTGGCCAGTGTGGCTCAGTGGTTGAGCATTGACCCGTGTACCAAGAGGTCGCTGGTTCGATTCCCAGTCAGGGCACATGCCCAGGTTGTGGGCCAGATCCCTAGTGGGGGGCTTGCAGGAAGTGGCCAATCGATGTTCTCTCCCATCAATGTTTCTATCTCTCTCTCCCTCTCAACCTCCTCTCCCTCTGAAATCAATGAAGAAAAAAATTTTTTTAAATAAAACATCACAGTTCTTTGTGGCTGGAAGGGTTGCCGCACAGTCTGAAAGTACGTCAGCTCACGCCGATTGGAAGTTCTAATGAGCACATGTCTCTGACTGTACTCATTAGTTGGACTAATGTAAAAGAATACAGAATTATCACTTGGTGCAGGCAGTTCGGTAGAAAAAAGTTTGGACATCTGGGTTTATTTGCGAGGACTTGTTGGGGGAGGTGGGTGTAGGAAGCAGCTTGGGGATAACTGCCCTGGACGGCTGTGTGAAAGGGTCTTGTGTAGTGCTGTTGGTTAATTACCGAGGAATTCCAGGAAAAGGAACGCTGGGCTCCAAACAAACGTTTATCAGCACATACCATTTGACTGGTCTTCTGTTCAAAGGTTCCTGTTGCAACTGATTTTGGCAGCCCTTGTGTAAAACTGAGGCAGCAGTAAGTGACAAAGGTTTTATTTATCTCCTGTTATTATCTGTTGACTTTTAAAGGGCTCAGTAACGAACTGCACGGCAGCAGATTAGCTAACCCATCGGAGCGGGTGAAGCAACGCACTGTGAGGCCCAGCACCCCGCCCCCCCGGAACTCTTCAAGCCATGGGGGTCATGGACATGTATGAGAGAGAACATCTCAACAAACTCTTCGTGAGTTAGCTGTGCGACCGAGCCTCCAAAAGGGGAGGTCATGTGTTCAAAGCGATACTGTTAACTTAGAATCTGGCCAAAGTAAAACAAAACTAATTTGAGAGAGTTCATTCTAATTGTCCTCTGATTTACCAGATTCTTTCTCTGTATTGCATCGCCTCATCAGTGCTGCAACCTCGCGAGCTAGGTAGTATTTTCCCCATTTTTACATCCAAGAGTCTTGAACCTTGCAGAGGCGAAGTTACTTGCCAAAGCTCCCAAGTAAATGGCAGAGCAAGGATTCAAATCTGGTTATCTTGGACTATGAAAATTTTTGATCTCTTTCTCTGAAGTCTGATGTCTCTAAGTGAGAAAATCTCTTTCTCTAAAGGCCTATAGTTTCTGCCCCTTGACATTCATTAATAATATTGATAATACATATTTACCAGGTTCCTACAATAGACCAGGCATTATTCTAGCCTTCAGGAACATATAAGTCAATAAAAGGAAGAGAAATTTCTGCCCTTGTAGGGGAAGAAAGACAACATAATATAGAAAAAATTTGTATAGTTTTTTTAGGTCTTAGTGTGATGAGAAAAATAAATAGAGTAGGGTTAGGAGGATTGGGAGTATCTGAGAGTATGCCAAGCTCAAAGAGAGTGGTCAGGGCCTTCACTAAAAAGGTAATACTTGAGCAAAGACTTGAAGAAGTTGAAGATAAAGATATCTGGGATGATATGTTTAAAGCAGAGAGAAGAGCTAGTGCAAAGGCCCTGAGGTAGAAACACGCCCTGTGGGTTTGAGACGTGGGAGAAAGTCAATGTGACTAGAATGACAAAAGTGAAAGATGCGAATGGAGGAGATGAGGTCAGGTGGAATGGGGCCCGGATTCCGCAGGACCTTCTAGGCCATCGTAAAGATGTTGGTTGGCTTTTACTCTCAGTGAAATGGGGGAGACTTTGTAGGGTTTTGGACAGAGGAGTGACAAAATCTGACTTACTTGTTAAAAGGATCCCTCCAGCTTTTGTGTTGAGGAAAGTGAAGGGGAGAACTTGGTGACACCAGGTGGGAGTCTAGTGCAGTAATCTCGACGAGAGACGATGACAGAGACCACACTGGAGGTAGCAGGGGAGGCACAGGAAGGTACTGGGCTCTGGAAACGATTTGCTGAGGGATTTGAGAGAAAGAGAGAAATCAACACTGACAGACTTCCTGCCAGGGATCTCCCCACTGAATCCTCTAAGCAACGGCCACGGAGAGAATGGAGGCTTCACAATGTGTGTGTGACACATGGCAAAATACTTCAGTCTGAGGAGAAGCCAAAAGAGTAAAAACTATTTCGTCAAAACAATCACGCTCTACTAGTTCCAGTGCTTTAAATTCTAAACCCCGAGAATTGGGGTCTAGTGCTCTTCTCTCTCTGTTTGACACAAACCAGTCACTTAACCTCTGTGAGCCCCAACTTCCTTTTCGATAAAATGGGATTGCAGTTCTGCTGTCGTGGTTCTGAGGCAGTGTGGACTCTGTGGAGCAGTTACTTTGGATTAGTGCTGTCTCTGGGCACTTAAAATGGTGCCTGGCACATAGTAGGTGCTCAGTAAACACTTGTCAAATGACTGAATGAAAGGGAAGGTACTCAGAGACCTTAGGGAAAAAAATATAGAAATCTATATATTCTTATGTTAAGTGTATTATTTTTATTTTATGTTTATTGTTAGTGAACTCAGATAACTGCCAAGACAGGCAGCTTTTTGGGAAGCCTGAATTAACAGGATGATTACTTAACAGCCTGTCATTTCTAGTTGTTCATATAATGGAATATTGAGGACATCCCCTCGGAGTTTCTAGCCTCTGGTGCTCCTATGCATTTTCATAAGCCAGCAGCACCTGGACAACTTACATAAGAATGCCTTTGATGAGCATCCTCTTTTTAATTAAGGACATTTGCTTCTTTTATTAGTCTCATTAGAGAGTTTCTTTTCACCATAAATGTGATCACTGGTGAAGCATATGGAGCCAGGAAGAATTGAATTCTAGTCTCTAGTCAATGAGTTAATACATGAAAGCACTTAAAACAGTGCCTGGCATAGTAAATGCTCCAGAAGCTTTAGTCATTCTCACTGTTATCTGTGAATTCATTCATTCATTCATTCATTCATTCATTCATTCATTCATTCTTCACCCTCCCTTCTTCCTTCCTAATTCACCAAGTAATTCATTTTATGACTGTTTGCTGACACCTGTTTTGTTCCTCTGCTCATGAGATATTCACGTGAAGCCAAGCAGAAAACAATGTAGAAATGGCACCTGTCAAACCCATCTTTTTTCCTGACATAATATTAATGTGATGCAATGCCTGAGTGGATGTCCTTACATTCCCCAGAATTTTGAGGTCCCCTTTTCTCTTCATATGGAGACAAAAAGGCTCAAACCATCACATGTGCTGTGGGAAATTCGGCGCCCACCCTAAGGTCGCTGAGGGTTCCTGTTGGTCACTTCACGCTCCGGTTTCTTTCCTGTTCTTCGCCTTGTCGTCTTGTCCCCTTGCTCTGTGCTAGATCTGAATGGCTTTACCACAGCAACCCAAAGCGCCATGAACTCAAGATTACACATAAAATATTGTCATTGTGTTTTGGGTGGATAATGGGAGATGAGGTGTGCAATTTAAGCACAGAGTAGGAACACAACTTCATATGCAACGTCAGATTTGGGGTTTCTTGAAATGTATCAGCCATTTCCTTCAATTCCCCCATTGGAAATGCTCCTCTTTAGACCCCGAGTTACTGCTCTCTAAATGGGACTCTGTTTTACTCCCCACGAGTTTCTCGTAGAATCCCTGGGAGTGTAAGTGTGGAACAGAAACACTGGAATGAAAGCCGTGGCAGAATCCAGGCAACCGCTAACGATTTGGACCATAGAGAGAGGAGGTGGTGAGTGAGTGAATAGATTCTTTGTGAAGGTGGAGTTGACAGGTTTGCTGATGGATTGGATACAGGATTTTAGACAAAAAATGTCAAGATGGCTCCAAGATTATTGGCTTGAGCAACAAGAACAATAGCATTAGTGAAAGTAACTCATTTAATGCAGAATATTTGGAAAATATTTAAAACATAAGAAAACACATTTTGGTGTGTTTCTATCTAGTCGTTTTTGTAAAGTATGTTTTCATTAATTTTTTTTTTTTTTTAGAGACACAGTAAAGGAGAAGGAGATAGAAACATCAATTGGCTGCCTCCTGCATGCCTCCTTCTGGGTATCAAGCCTGAAACCTGGGCATGTGCCCTGACTGGGAATTGAACTGGTGACCTCATGGTGCAAGGGACGATGCCCAAATTGAGCCACACTGGCAGGGCAATCTAGTCATTTTTAAATCTTGTTAATTATTCTATGCTTGTTAATTATTCTAGGCTTGCTCTCTCTCTCTCTCTCTCTCTCTCACTCTCTCTCTCTCTGTGTTTGTGTGTGTATACATATACACAAGTATATAAATGCACATATATTGCCATATATGTACACACACACACATATTGCCTTAGCTGTACAGAACACATATTTATCCCATTTAAAAAATACTTAACAAAATGAAAATACCTCGGAGCTATGCTACCCAACATTTTTCTGTTATCAGGTAGCATAATACAGGCAAACATTTTGTAGTATTATTTTCTAATATTCTGAGTATTTCCCTACATCATTAACTGTTTTATTTTTAATTCTCACCCGAGGACATTTTTTCATTTTTTGTTCAGATAGAGTGGGAGGGAGAGAGAGAAAGAGAGAGAGAGAGGGTCACATCGAGTGGTTGTCACCCGCATGACCCAACCAGGGCTGGGGACAAACTGCAACCAAGGTACATGCCCCTAGCAGGAACCAAACCCGGGTCTTTCTGGACCGCAGGCCAATGCTCTAACCGCTGAGCCAGACTGGCCAGGGCTGGAAAACATTTTTGATAGATCCACAGTGTAGCTGTGACATAATGCCTCTAGCCATCTCTCTATTGTGGACATCTAGGTACTTTCCATTTTTGTGCTATGAAAAATGATGCTGCAATCTTTGTTTTTGTTTTTTTTATCCTCACCCGAGGATATTTTTCCATTTTTTGTACAGAGTGGGAGGGAGAGAGAGGAAGGGAGAGAGAGAGAGAAACATCGATGTGAAGGGACACATCGAGTGGCTGCCACCCGCACGACCAACCAGGGCCGGGGACAAACTGCAACCGAAGTACGTGCCCTTAGCAGGAACCGAACCCGGGTCTCTCCGGACCGCAGGCCAACGCTCTAACTGCTGAGCCAAACTGGCCAGGGCGATGCTGCAATCTTTGTACGTAAACATTTGTGTGCGTCTCTGATGATTTGCTCATGAGAAATTGCTAAATGTGAAATAGTTAATATTTCTAAAGGTTAAAAAAAACTTCTTGATGATTGATCTTTTCTCAACATTATACCTAACACATCAGAGCATACTCTGAGAGATTACGGTTTCCAACAGTGAGTCATTTGAACGCTCACTTACTTGCCTTCTCACCAGGCTTTTAAATCAGTGCCTACTTCTCCGACCTTGATTAAACTTAAAAGGCTAACTATAATTAATCTGTGCTAATGAGCATGAAGAGCATTTAAAAGTCATGTAGAAACGGATAATTATGAAATCTTTTCATCCATCGTTGTGCCCTTTATTTCATAGGAGAACTTCCTTTTCCACCAACCCTAGGCCAGTCTCTTCATTCTTTGCCCCTGTTCGGCAGGGCATGGTCCTTAGCTCAAGAGGAGATGTTTCTAAAACTAAGAATCAAATCTAAAAATTATACTTTTTCCCTAAACTTATGACGTATCCAGCTGCTCACTAAGGACATCACTTAGGATGATGACAAATTACTGGAACCAGTAAGACATTGGCGAGCTCCAGATGTGCCGACACGGAGAAGCATGAGAACAAAGTTGGGTGTCTGGCTGTCGGCAGCTGTGGGCTGGCACAGGGTTCTCGCTGTGTGGTTGGGACTGTGATGCCGCTTCGCAGGGGTGCAGCAAGTGTGGCTATATTATTTCTCTGTAATAGAGTTAGGTTCACGTCTTACTGTTTGTGTTCCATTTTGGGTCCTCCCTTCCCTGCCCCATGCATGCATTCATCTTAGTTGACACTGCTTGATTATTTTTTGGCATAAGAAACATCACCAGGATTCTAAGAGTCAAGGCTAGCCAAAAGACGTATTCAGAGAAGAGTTACTACCAACCTCATCCCGACTACCCCATTCCTCTTTCCCCCTTTCTACCTCATTTGCACTCAATATTTGCAGGAAATAATCTCATTAGTTTCTGGTTTCTCTTTCTTGCATTTCTTTTCCAAAAATGAGCAGGAACATATATTTTCTCTTCTTTTCTTTTTTTGATATTTTATTTATTTATTTATTTTTAATCCTCATTCGAGGATATTTTTTTTATCATCAGATGGAGTGGGAGGGAGAGAGAGAGAGAAACACCAATGTGAGAGGGACACAGTGATTGGTTGCCTCCTGCACGACTTGACCAAGGCCAGGGACGAACTGCAACCAAGGTATGTGCCCTTGACCGGAATCAAACCCATGACTCATTGGTCGGCGGGCTGATGCTTTAACCGCTGAGCCAAAGCCATATATTTTCTTATATACTCTTCTTTCTTTCAGGAAGGATAGCATTATATATATATGTATACCCTTGAACTTTGCTTCTTTTTAGGTTGGAAATATATCTTGGAGACTACTCCCTACATCAGCTCATAGAAATTTTCCTTATTTTTATTTTTGCAGCAGCATAATACTCCATTGGGTGGATGTATTGTAGTTTATCCAGCCAGTCTCCTATATTGAGTATTTAGGTTGTTTATTATTTTGCAGTTGTAAACGATGACGCAGTGAATAACTCTATGGGTATATTTATGTATATTTCTTATTGTTGAAGGTACATCTTCAAGGTAGAGTTCTAGAAGTGGGATTGCTGGTTCAGAAGTTAAGTACGTACATCGGTAAATCTGCAATGTATTGCCAGATTTTCTTCCTTGAAGAGTTTTACCAGTTTGCATTCCCATCAGCATGCATGCGGTCCCTGCTTCCCCATAGTCTTATCCATGGAAAGTGTGGTCATCATTTTTTTAAAATATCTTTTTATTGATATTTTCTAGAGAAAGAGGAAGGAAGAGAGAGATATAAGCATCGATGTGAGAGAGATACATTGATTGACTGCCTCTTGCACACCCCCCACTAGGGACTGAGCCCACAACCCAGGCATGTGCCCTGACCGGGAATCGAACTGCGACTTCTCAGTCCATGGGATGATGCTCAACCCACTGAGCCACACTGGCTGGGCTGTGGTCATCATTTTTAATTTTTGCCATTTTGATAGCTGAGCAGTGGTACCTTCCAGAACCCTGACTTCTGTCTCTTCAACTCAGCAAGACTGCCAAGGTATTTGTTTGACTACATCCTCCCTGCACTGTGGTCTGGGAACTGTCTTGCAGCAGGCCAACTGGGCCATCATAAGGTTCAACTCATTTGTTTCATTTTTCTCAGGGATGACAGTTCTAAATTATATTATCCAATAACTGCACACCATTGTTTTATATATTTAGTCCCATTTTCTAGTTGTTTAAGGCAAGAGCATACATTCAGTCCCTGTTACTCCATCATGGAGTGGATGTAGAAGCTGGTCCCGTATTCACCTGATCAGGTTTCCAGACACAGAGAGGACATTTTCAGATCATCGAGGCAGCAGAAAAACATTCTGGAACCGAATAGACACTTGCTCTCACATCGAACGGGCCCAGAGCAGAGTGAACAGAACAAAATCCACCCTGTGAAAATTCTTCACTCTAAAAGAATTTTTAAAAAGTAGGAAACTTCTGCAGCAGGAGAAACAGGGAAAAGGAACGGGAAGCTTTCTCTACACACGTGAGAAAAGCCGAGATGTTAGCAGCCTCTCCCTGGCAGAATGCTAAAAGACTAGACCAGACTTTCAGGGGCCTGAGAGAACTTGGTTTCGATTCTAAAATTCTATAACCAGGCAAATTAGAATATGAGTAATAGCAGAATTTTAAGAGACTACTGTGAACAGCTTAATAGGAGCAAATTTGAAAATAAAGTTGGAATGGATGATTTTCTTGGAAAAGATAGTAAGTTACCAAAATTGACTCAGGAAGGTATAGAAGAATTGAATGGACCTATATTTATAGAAGAAATTGAAAATTAATTTCTCTATATACCTATTAAAAGGCACCAGGCCCATAAGTACCTATAGGAGAGTTTTACTGAACTTCAAGGAACCGATGAAAAAATATGGCAAGCTTTCTAACTCAGGCCAAGAGGCTACCAGACCCTCTCACAGAGCCAGACAAGGGTAGTGAACCAGTGAAGGTCTAGTTAGGAGATTGAAACCTTACCAGATATTGAAAAAGAGAAAATAATGGAAAGAATTGATAACTAGGTATAAAGTTGTTACCTAGGTAACCCAAAAGAGGGCTTTAAGGTATCACAATTGTAGTAGTGGCAGAGGGAAGCTTCTACCCAAGGGCATGAAGAAATAAAGGGAAGGAAGAAGTTGAAGTCATTAAAATATAGAAGTCTGGAGGAGGGTCCCCATGAACTGAAACATGTCTGAGGAGAGGCTGCTGTCTCACTGGTGCTGGTACCTGGAAGGAGGGGGTGTGTGGGGCAGGGGATGGACCAGGCTGAGGCTGGTTCTCCCAGTGCTGGAAAAACCCCAGACTGGATGCAGCTGTTGCTATGGAAAGAGCTGCTGCGGCCTGGGTGAAGAAGCGTTGCCAGGATACCACACACAGGAACAGGAAGCAGACAGGAAGATCATAGCAAGCTGTCAGGAAGAAGTGAATCCCTTCTTCCTCCTCTAGCCTTGCAGTCTCCTTTGTTAGCCAGACTGAGGAGAAGCCAGCTGGCAAAGCAGACATGTGGTTTGCGGGGTTCCAGCCCCAGCAGCACAAATCACAGGATAGAAGGGAGGACTTGGAGCTGAGACAGTAACCCAAGAACTGGCACAGAGAGCATACCCATGAAGGGAAATTTATGCCCACCCCATTTACAAGTGGATGAAAAAAATCCTAACACATTAGCATATTCAATCGGCAATGTGGAGAAAGAAATCATTACATAGTCGGGTTTATCCCAGGATTACAAGGGTGCCTCAATATTCAGAAAGTTATTTATTAACAGGTAGAAGTAGAGAGATACTGAGAAGACATCTGATGAAATTCAGGGCCTGTTTCTGATAAAATCTCTTAGTAAATCTAGAGTTAGAAAAAAAATCATTGTACTTAATAGTGAAACGTCAGAAAAACTTCTACTAGTGTCAGAAAACAAGACAAGGAAGCCTGCTGTGTCTGCTACTATTCAACGTTATACTGGAGAGCTTAAAAATACAATCTAACAAGACAGTAAGTATACGTTTCTGAGTGTCACTTTGGTAAAAACCTGATTTTCTATTAAAAAAAAATCCAAGGAAAACAATGGAGAAACTAGTAAGACTAAAATGAAAATTCATAAGATCGTATACACGATCATACAAGAAACAAGAAACCACACCTTTCTGTATATCAGTGATGAGCAATTAGAAAATGTAAAATAAAACTCCCACTTATTTTGTCTTAGCAATAAAACTATAAGAGTTATATTTTTAGAATATCACAAGAATTGCACAGACCAATAAAAAAACTATAAAATACATGTATTAAGAAAGCTAACAAGAAATGAATAGGAAGCTCTTTTAAAGGACACAAAAGACATTTTTAAGAACTAGATCTGGATGGGAAGACGGAATTTCATAAAAACATCCATTCAGCCCTGGTCAGTGTGGCACACACCCAGGTTTCGGGTTTGGTCCCTGGTTGGGGCACATGTGGGAGGCAACTGATTGGTGTTTTCTCTCTCACATCCATGCCTCTCTCTCTCTCTCTCAAAATCAATTCAAAACAATCAATTCCATCTAATTCCAGAAATGATTACAGCTGGGTTTTTAAAAGGAAACCTAGTAAATTGATTCTAAAGTTCAGCTGATTTAAAAAACTGGGCTGCAATAAAAAACTGTTTTAAAAAAGATAAGCAATGAGGATCTTGCCTTACTAGACAGCAAAGAAATACTATATTAATATTAATTCCAACAATGTGATAGTTATGAGGAAATAAATAAATTGACCAATGAAACAGGACTAAGTTTAGAAAAAGAGTCATACACACATGGGATGGTAAAGTTGTCATTCCAATAATGTGTTAGACGAGAATATTGGATATTGATTTGGGAAAAATGAATTTTGATCACAATCTAACACTAAGTCTCAAATTAACTGCTTATACTTAACTGAGAAAGTATTAGGAAAAAAAGCAGGACAATATTTAAATCTTGAAAATGCCAAAAACTTCCCTAAACAAGAAATAAATACAGAATCCATAAAGAAAAAAGTTGGACAGACCCGACTACATTAAATGAAATTTTCTTTTTGCCCAGAGAAAGAAACTTTATACTAAGTTAACAAATGTATGACTACTTAGGGGAGTGTTTTTTGCAACACAGTTAACAGATATTTAGCCTCAATAACCTTTTTAATATTAAAAACAATGTATAAAAGTACCGATTTAAAACGTTTAGTTGTTTATGCCCTGCCCAGTTTGGCTCAGCAGTTGGAGTGTTGGCCTGCAGACCAGAGAGTCCCGGGTTCGGTTCCCACTAAGGGCACGTACCAAAAAAAAAGAACTTTCAGTCATTAAAACTGCACGATAAGGCAAGCACTGTGCAGACATGATTTAGTCTTAGAACAGCCCTGTGGCATTGATATTATTATCCTTATCTGGCAGAGGAAAAACGGAGATTCAGAAAGTATAAGCAACATGCTTAATTTCTCAGTTCCTAAGTGGTGGGGCCGAAATTCAGTACCGGCTCTGTCTGACCTCAGAACTCTTTCCCACACCCTGTCTTTTCCCCGTGCTAAGTTAGTTTACCTTGAACATTTCTAGAATTGCACTCTTATCTCACATGGAGTATTCCCTGACCTCCTCTTTATGCTCTGGTCCAAGAGACTATTATCCTCTTAAATCTCCAGTAGCACGAGGAGAGAATAAATGCATTCTATGGATAGTGTAATGTCAGCGAGCCTACAAATATTTATTCTAAGTGGAGGGAGAGGGGTAACCTTATCACATCCATTCACAATTAAAAACTTGGCAAAACAGTAGCTGGAGGAGAAATGTGAAGTCGGCCAGTTCACTAATTTGGTGTGCAGTGTTGTCAGAATTATTCAGCAGCCTAGTTTCATGCTGACAGGCAATAATTTCTCAGGGCGAGAGCTGCATGATGCATACCCACAGGAAACTCTTCAGCATGGAATTTGAAGATGCTCACTTTGTCTATCAATAAATGACTCCCAACGAATTCTTGATTGGGATAATGAGGTGAAAAAAAAAGAATGAAGCTCCCTGAATTTTTTTTTTTTAGATAAAAACCTTTATTTAGATAAAAACCTGTCTCCTGTTTTCCACCTTATCTTTGGCCAAATATTTGAACAGTTTTGCAATTAAAGAGCTACATCCACCATTTTCAGTGACATTTCTCTTAATCTATTTTTTTTTATGGTGCTGCTAGGCTATGACTACGATTACATTTGTTATATGGAGTTATTAACATCTGGAAGATGACTCTCTTCTCTGTCCTTTCAACATAGGTATTTTTCCAAACTTCAATCTGAGTCTTTTTCTGCTGGTCTCATCCACTCCTATGGCTCCAAAGATCAGGGGTGTGCAGGTGTTATCTGTATTTAGGGAGGTTTTGGCTGCAGACATCAGTGTACCCACTAATGGCTCAACAGTGATGATGTCTAAGTACTTGACAGACAAGAAGTCTGGGGCAGTGTGCTCCAGGGTTGGTTCCGGGGCTCAGAGAGGTCACTAGGTACCCTGACTCCACCCACCTCTCAGCTCTGCCTTCCGCAGAGCCATCTTGCCCGTTTCTCAAAGGGAGCCGAGTCTCCAAACCTCAGGTTCTCACACAGCACATGTAAAGTAGGAAAAAGTGGGTTTCAGAGGCATAGGAGAGCTTTCTTCTTGTGTTGTGTCTGTTTTATCAGGGAGTAAAGTCTTTCCTAGAAGTTCCCAGTACAGTCACTTGCCTTAGAAATGGGTCATCTATTTAACTTCAGCCAATCAGTGACAAAGGGAAATGGGGTTGTCATGGTTGAATGAACCAATTAAAAAGATTTTTTTCTTTATTGATTTTAGAGAGAGGAAGGGAGTGGAGAGAGAGATAGAAACATCAGTGAGAGAGAACATGGATTGGCCACCTCGTGCATGCCCCCCACTGGGGATCGGGCCCACAACCTGGGCATGTGCCCTGACCGGGAATCGAACCGGTGATCTCTTGGTACACGAGTCGACACTCAACCACTGAGCCACACCGGCCAGGCAAACCAATGTTTCTTAATACCACCTGTCCCTTAACTCTCACATTTAGTCAATTATAAATTCCTATCCAATGTATCTTCTAGATTTGGCTCAGACCTTCGTCCTTCTCCTTAGCGTCCCTTTAATAGAAACAAGCCAAGTCATCAAATGATGGATCTGTCAATGCACCAGATCATCACTTAGTATTTACAAAGTTTACATATCACAGTCGTAACAGCTGTAATATAAATGTTTACCAGTTTTCATTAAAATGTTGATTTTTAGTTATTGATGGATAACATCTGTTTTTACATTGTAAGCAAACTCTCTCAGCGTAGGGTCCTTGGAAAAGAGAACATGAAGCAGAACGTCCATGCCAAAGCTTACCGGAGAAGAGGGTGCAATCCTGAGAGTGCAAGAGGGAGAGAAAAGGGGGGATAGAGCAGGGAAGGAGGGACAGCAATACAGATCCGTGTGTTGCCAAGCTTAGGCACACCTTCTCGAGAAAACAGTATAGCTGATGAGGCAGTTCCTGAGTGCTTCTCCGAACAGTCCACTGTAAGCTCGTTTCCATCTTCTGACTCATTAGTGAAAGTCTGCCCTACAGGGCATTGAGTCTCCCGCAGTTGCCTCTTGTATTAGCCAATCCTTCTGGGCAACCCCTGGCTGGGAAAACCGCAATCTCCATGGGGTTCAGTCAGGTTGGGCCTGCACACCAGACAGGCTGCAGCTCCCACACAGCTGGGACAGAGGAGCCCATGCCTAAGCCCAGTCCTGGTCCTGGGAAGGCGGAGAGAACTGGAGATGGTAGAGTATGAGGCAGTGGTGGCAGCCGCTGAGATGCCAGCCATGTCCGGGATGCTCCAGCCAGGGAAGAAGGGCCAGTGGCCAGTGCTGGAGAGTACACGAGGGTGGGAAGGTCTGGAGGGTGCACACTGAGCTCAGTGCATCAACTAAGGAGCGTATGCTGCACGAGAGATGGAGGAACGGATCCTAAGAGTTCTTAAAAGGGGACAAAACAGAAAAAAAGAATTCTTTCTACTACTGCTGATATTTTTCATACAGAATACAACAGAATTCTTTCTACTACTGCTGATATACAACAGAATTCTTTCTACTACTGCTGATATTTTTCTGGACACTGTCCTTTCTCAAAATGTGATCACATTTTTTTTTTCTTTCCCCAAGTCCTCAATGTCATAAAAGCCATCATTTGGTAACCCCAGAATGGAAACATTTGCAGTTATATTTACTTCTCTATGGTTAAAGACCTCTATGTGAAAAACAAAACTTTAAAAATGATTAGAACAAAATATTGAAGAGCATTTTTATGATTTCAGGTGGGAAAAGATTTCTTAATCAGAAGACAAGAGCACAGTTCAAAGGGAAGAATAGCTAACCCATAAATAAAGTTAAATTCTGAAAAACGCAGTATTCATTGGAAATGTTTGGAGGAAAATCCCATTGCATATAAAATACTAAAATTTTTATTTATCACCAAAACCAAATAGAGATCTGCCGACTTGATAAGAGTCTGCAGAATGATGCTACATAAAAAAGGAAAACAAAAAAAGCAATAGAAAGGAAATGAATAAGCCTTACTCTAATGGATAATCTGATTAGAATGCCTGTCACAGTATTTATCAATGCTGCTGTTGTTTGCCAATATCTGTGTAAAGAGGTGTATTAGGCAGGGTGCCATTTTAACGGCTGTCACCAAGAACCAAAATAAAAGTAGCTTAAACAAGGGAAAAGTCTGTTTCTCTCACATGATAATCTGAGTGTAAACAGTCCAGGACTGAAACAGCAGCTCCACAGTGGCCAGGACCCTGACTCCTTCTATCTCGTTGCTCTGTGTTTCTCAACGTACCTCCTCTTATGGTCCCAGCGGCTGCCCCAGTTTTCAGCATCATGTCCATCCAATAGGAAGGAGGTACAAAGAAAGTGGAGCTCGTGCGCCCTCCTTGTGAGGATGTGCCTGGTGAGTTGTTCACAGCACTTCTGCTCATGTTCCACCTGGCTGCAAGGAGGCTCCAAAAGATAGTCTTCAGCCCGGCTGGTGTGGCTCAGTGGTTGAGTGTCGACCCGTGCATCAAGAGGTCGCGCGTTCGATTCCTGGTCAGGGCACATGTCCAGGTTGCGGGCCCGATCCCCAATAGGGGGCATGCAGGAAGCGGCCAGTTGATGTTCTCTCTCATTAATGTTTCTATCTCTCTCTTCCTCTCCCTCTAAAATTAATAAAGAAAGAAACAAAAGATAGTCTTTATCCGAGGTGTCTGTGTGCACAGCTAAAGCTCAGGCGCTCTGATGCAGAAAGGGAGAGTGGGTATTGGGAATCTACTCAAGGGACAAAAGTCATTCTTGAACAGTAGGTACGAGACTCTTCTTAGGAAGTATCTTGTTTAGGAAAATATCTTTATGAGTCATTTAGGTATAAAAACATACACAGCAGAGCGAACACTCGAGAGAGAAGGTACATAAAAGTATTTGGATTTCTTTTCCTACTAGGAGGAACAACAGAGGGGTACCAAGTTACTTGATGGACGTCCGAACCCCCCAAACTTCCGTCAAGCCTACCACTCCAAGGCTCTGCGAGGCTGGGCTTGTGGCTGGGTGTGTGTGGAAACCCAGAAGGGCTTCCTTCTCGTGTGAGACATTATCGTGCACGCCAGGGAGGCAGAGCACTTGAGAGAGTGAACAGCTCACGAATGAAAGTACTCGGAATCACCCTCGGCATTCCACCGGCTTGTTGCTCTCGGACCCAATTTTGGAAGAGTTATTTCCCAAGAGTTTCCTGGGCCTCATCCACATTTTCCAGACATGAAATAAGCCTGAGTTGTAAGAAAAACACAAGCCAGCCTCCAGCTGCAGGCCTTGCCAAACTCGACCTTATCTTGGAGGGGTCCACTCCTACCTCTCTGCCCAAGCTCCTCCCGGCCTGAGAGAAAGGGCAACGCCATGGCCCGAACACGGCGAGAGCTTGGGGAGAGGTTTTTGTTCGTTGAGAATTTTGGTGAAAATAGACAAAGACATCCAAACTTTTCAATGCTGGGCTTGGCTTTGAAAGTCCTCTAAACACTGACTTTGGGATTTCCAAAAAGTTGTTATTTTGTGGCTTAAGCTAAAAGAATTATGTTGAAATTGTTATTATTGAAAAACTTCTTTTTATCTCAAGTGAACTCAGCTAAATGACACTCATTCGTTCATTCACTGTGATGGGTGCCACAGGAAGAGAACACTGCGTTAAATACTGCCCTTGCCCTCGTTAGTGGATTGGTTCATTCATTGATTCAGCAAATGTTTATCGAGCACCTACTATGTGCCTGCTACTGGACTAGGAACAGGGGATGAATGGGGAGTGCCAGCCCTCAAGAAGTTTTCTTACTGTAAGTGAGGCAGACATGGAAAAAAACCAAAGACAAGGCAACGTGCTGGATGCTATTAAAGAGGAAAGCTTAAGGTACTATACTTGTCATTAGCCAATGACGTTTGAAGCCAGTGTCATTTGTGGAGTCCTTAAGATTAAAAAAATGCAGATGGGAGAGCCCTCCTAGTTTTCAAAGCATCTGTGATTTCTCTAGTATTGTTTATAGAACAGAGCCTGAGAAAAATCTTACTGCTAACAAGCCAGAATTTAGTTTATAATTAGACAAGAGGGCTCAGCAACCAGGGGTGATGGAACATGGCCGAGAATCTTGGAGAGGACCAAAGGGAAATGGTTTAAAGTTAATTAAAAATGTGAGATTTATAAAATGTCCATTACCCCACCCACCCACCATGGAGATCAAGCTCAACCTACCTTAAAGTCTGGGTATTTGTGATGGAATTATTTGTTGTATGTTTACCTGCTTGGATCACAGGTAGTGACTATTAAACACTTACTATGTGCCAGGCAGTGCTAGATGCTTTATATATAGTTTTCTTATTTAATATTTATAAACATCTTGTGTGGGGATTCTTAGTCCCGTTTTACAGATGGGAAAACTGAGGCGCAGAAAGTATAATTTGTCTCGGTTCACACTGTGAGTGGGGCATAACTGAGACATGAACCCAGAGTCTAAGATGCTAAGCCCTGTGCTCTGAGCCCCTTTACTACAGTATGTCCAAGATTCTGCCGTATTTACAGTTAAACTATTTTATTCGTCTGTTCATCATTTACATTTTATACTCCCCTGACTACTACCGAAATACACATTTACTGAAACACATTATAGTAAACATATAATGGAAAGGCAGTTACAATAAAGTTAAAAAGAAATCAGAAGGCCTTTGAGGCAGGGATAAGATAATCACACTAAAGCAATCATTTCCATAAATGTCTGTTGAATGAACAAGTGAAGGAATTAAACTGAGATCAGAGCTTTTAAGCTTGGAGGTTCCTAGAAGTTAGGGCAAAAGAGACACATGATGAGTTCCCTATCTAGCATAAGAAAGCACATAAGCTTAGCAAACCAGTTATTGTGGGGACTTGAATAACGGGTAACAGGTGATATCATCTACAGTAGTATTTCAGAAGAAACAGAACAGATCTCTCTATGTAAAAGTTATTTTTCAAATGGCTTTAAGAAAGAGATGAGACATCTTTATGAACCATGTCCTTGAGGAGCTAGGCTCAAATGCTCTCGGTAGGCCTTTTTCTGTTATGCTAATACGATGATTCTGGTTGTTAGCTGGGGAAAGCCCTCTGCCCACAGTACTGAGAAAGGGTGTAGTGCTAGAAGGGCTGAGGGCTCTTGGTTCAAACCCACTTCTTGGCTGTAGACATCCTCTTAGTTTCCTCAGCTGAAAAGACGGGAACAGAATCTACTTTGGAAACTCTGTAGGTATTAGAGTAGTTATATGCAAATGGCAGGTCAGTACATAACAAATATGACAATGATTATCTGATTTTCTTTGATTCCTCTATTTGTAGCCATGGAGGTCTAAGTTAAGATTTATTTCAATTCTCTTCAGTTGCTTTTGCTTTTATAAATTTTTTTTCCCCATTTTTAAAAATGTGGAGTAGTTTTAGAGTTTTCTAGATAATATGCTTCATGAAAATAGGAAATGCATCAGTCTTGTGCACTGTTCTATACCCAGCAACTGGCTCAGAACAGGATCTCAATAAATATGTACTGAATGAACGATTAAATGCATGAATGAATGAGAAGTGGGGAGGGCTTGTTCCCATAACTATATTCTTCCTCATCACACCATACATTAAGGCTTCGGATTTAGAAATATTAAAATGATTACATTGTACCTGAGATACAATATCGTATTATATAGTAATATATTTTTCTGCTGTTACATTGTACCTGAGAATGAGGTGGTCTATTTTAAAAGGGGCGGAGGGGTATAGGCCCTCCCCCCTCCCTCACTGATCTGGTCGATATTCACGGGCTCTTTTTTCTGCTATTGTTTGATTTTTGCAAATCCCTTTCCCTCTTACTTCCTTTTACATTTCAGGAGAGAGATGAACTCCAGGTCTGATTATAACTTTAGACTTCATATGTGGTTTCTATAGACGCATTTTGCTTATTTTATCAAGTAGCTAATAACTTTGTTTTCTCAACATAGTACATTCAGCAATTAAGCTCAGGGAGGCCCACATTTGCAGAAATATGGCTTAATATTATGCTATAAGAGCAATACTTTAATAAACTATCCATTAATGAAAAAGCCCATGATTAGTTGTATTAGTCATTGGCTATGGACTCACAGGGAAGACATTACCGAAGTGATTCATAGATACTGGTGTCTAGAACTGAATTTTTAAAATCAATTATGAAAAAAATGTTAATAAACTAGGCATTTAGTATTCATAGATAAGGAATAATAAAATCAGAAAGGATGGGAAAATTTTCCAAGAATTTTCTTCAGAGGAAGAAAATGAAAAGAGATGACATGGACAAAATTAAACCTGGTAATTAAAACCCAATGAGTAATGATCTGGCTTTCTTCATAAAATGATGCTGGGCCTGTCCTGATGATAATCTGATTCTCTTTGATAAGTCCAGTAGCAGAGAGGGACAGTGCTTTGAAAACGGGCTTTATTAAAATAACAAAGCATTCTTTCTTTTAACCTCCTCCATGGTATCTGATCCCCAAGTCTGATAGAGACACACTCCTTCCTTTGCCTGGAGCCCGGAAAGACGAGGTGGGCTGGCATCTGTCTGAAATGATTCATCATTCTCCAGTGACATATGTCTCCCCAAAGTGTCACCTTGTCTTATATCCTCCCAATAGAGTGCCTGATGATGAATCATTGTGGTAGAAGTATTAGTTTACTTCTGAAACGTAAGGCCTCAGAGATTGGTATAGATATTCAGCTCATCTTTAGCCTGTTTTCCAGGCCTGCTTGTAAGACACCAACCGACAGCTTATAGCCCAGCTGGGCTGTGGAGAAAATTGCCTCCAAAGTCCACAGGCTGCATAGCCTAGGAAGGAAGATTTCAGCCACAACTGCAGAGGTGCCCCGAGGTGATGGGTCCAGGAGGGGGCAGGCTTAAATACTAGGCCAGGAACTCAAGTGCATAAAATGTAATTTTATATTCCATTCTGCCATGCTGTCAAGAAATTAAATCTTGGTCAATGTTGGGAATGCTCTGTGCCGTGTCTCTCACACATAGTAGAAGAGCCAACCGCGGGACAACGACATGTTCACCACTGGGCTGCCCGTTGTCCCAGCTGCAGGGACCTTCCCTCCACACTCAGAGTACCCGCATCTTTGACAAGGAACCCCTGGGTCTGGAGCCCAAGCTTTCTATTTCTTGGGAATATTGTCCTTCTCAAACACTAAGGGGCTAGATGAGCTCAAAGGCAGAATAAACACTCAGTTGGGACATTAGCAATGCAGGACACACACACACACAGAAACTGAAATGAGTGGGTATTACAAAAAAATTGTGTTATTGACCCAAAGGAAAAAAGTCTATATTAAGTTGGATTTCTCTCTAGTGATGTGTTGGACGGTATTGTTTGGAGGACAACTGTGTTGGCACTAAATTCCTCCCAGTTTGGGTCTCTTCTCCTTGACTCTCAGGTCACCAGCAACATCTCTTTGAAGAGCCCTCTCTCCTGGTAGAAAGCTTCGGCTTTTTCTTCGTTGAATGTGTGTGTGTGTGTGTGTGTGTGCGTGCGTGCGTGCTTGGGTGAGGTGCAAAGAAAAGGAAATACACAAGGGCTACCTGCCTGCTCACAGTGGTGGCTTCTTGGGAGGGAGGGAGTTTGGAGAGCTGAAGGGCGGCATACGCATGATCGTGCCATTAACATCCTGCCGCACCAGTCACAGAAGTGATAGAAGCAACATCGGAAACCCGTGTTTAGTTCTTTCGGGACCAGGCCGGAGTGATAACCGCCAGGTTAAAGGGAGCCTGTGGGAGGTGTGCTTATGGATAAAATGCCCAACTGCTTTTTCTGCCGATTGATTTCAAACCACGGTGCTAGCTGTCCTTCATCTTTCACAATGATGTTTTCAACACGCAGAATGTAGTCCTTTGAGGAACAAGATGTGTAGCTATTTTTTTGTCCTTTTGGCACTTGGAATGAAATATTTTTCCTAAACTGTTTTCTGTCCTGCCTTTTAGATGGCAGATGCAGGACATGCCTCCCCTCTGCACGGCTCTCAGACCCTCATTCTCATCTGGACTCGAACACTAAGTACCGTCTCCTTGTATTTGGGGGAGTGCCTTGGCCTCTTGCCTGGCTCCCCCCTCTCCCTTTGCCCGGAAGTTCCTCCCTGGTTTGCCCATGAGCATAGGCTGTAGTGGGGAAACCCAGGGCCAGGACCGGAGAGGACCCCGGAGAATCACAGCGAGGAGGCTCCGCTGTGGCTGCCCCGGCTCCAGCGCAGAGACTTCGTTGCCGCCGGTTGAATGGTATAATTGGTTTTTATTGAGGATGGGCTACTCAATAAATATTAGGCACAGTGTACTTGGTGTCTGAAATTAAACTTCCTGAGACACTAAAATATAGGTAATTTAATCCCCTTTTACTGGTGAGCATGCAGATCCAAGAGCAGTTCAGAAACTTGCCCAATGTTGTCAGGAGTCATAGCTCTTAGACTTTACACATATTTTTCAAACTATGGGTCACAATATATCGGTGGGCCTTGAAATCAACCAAGTGGGTCCTCACCAGTGTTTTTAAAATCAGATCAAACTGCTCAGCCAGTGTGGCTCAGTGGTTGAGCATCAACCCAAACACCGAGAGGTCGCTGGTTCGATTCCCGGTCAGGGCACATGCCCAGGTTGTGGGCCCGATCCCAGTGGGGGGCGTGCAGGAGGCGGCCAGTCGTTCTCTCTCATCGATGTTTCTATCTCTCTCTCTCCCCCTCTCCCTTCCTCTCTCTCTCTGTAAAAAGAGTCAGAAGTAAACTAAAACAGAAAACATCCATGTAGGTGCCAAGTAGAAAGCCTTAGCATTTTCTTGCCAACTTTCACTTCAGTTACAGGTATATGGACGTGAGTGTAGGAAATTTATTTATTACTGTGGCTCACAGACCAAAGGTTTGAAAAACTGCTCTGCACTGCATTCCCCCAGAGGATGAGTTGGTTAAAAACGGAACTTTAGTGGCTGACACTCTTCACAAACAAAGCAGATGAGACACATGGTCTAATTTTATTCTAGAAAACTTAGAATTTCATTATAAAACTGTGGACATGAAACTATGGGTAAAGGATTTGGGATATTTGCTTGAATCAAAGAGACCGTTTGGGACCTTCCAAGTCATCATCTAAATCACTTAAGACCTTAATAGGTACTGGATACTGTCTATTTTACCTTAAAGCTCAATCACTGCTATCGATCCAGAATTTACTATTTATTGGGCCCTGTCCAAAATGCTTTACACGCAGGATATCTTCAACCCTTCTGACAACTTTATGAGGTTGGTCTTATTTCCCACAGTTCAAGACGAAGACATGGGGATACAGAAGAGATGACCGATTGGACCCAGCTTCTTCTGCATCATCAGGTCTAATTTAGAGGGAGGGACAGCAACACCCTATCTTCCCACAGTCTTTTCCCTCAGTGATGAGCAACTTGATTGTTTTTCTGAGGGACAGATTTCCTGTGAATCTCGTAGAAATTGCTCATGCTGCAGTTGAAGTCCTTTCCCTCTGTCTCCTTTGTGGAGCAGAGAACAGCTGGTCACCATCCCATTGACAGTGCTGCGTGGTCAAGTCGGGGACAGTAATTGTCCTCCTTCAGAACTAACAACCTCAGCTCCTTGACCCATCTCCCTTTGGCCCTGTTTCCTGTAACCCTTTGATTACATTTTTTGTGTCTTGTCCATTCCTTATAGAGTGGCCCCACAGTGTAACTCCTTACTGGCCCTGGATACGGGACAGGATGTAACTGAGGCACTTCCGGTTTATATTCTTCTGAATTTCCCTAAAATGGGCACCACTGGGCTGGCTTCTAATCTGCACGCAGCCTCACGGGCCCCCTGTAGCTCCTCCCAGAGCCTCCCACACCCAGATCTTAGCCTCCTGTGCTTCTACCCACAACTGTAGAGGGCACAGGGCCCCCAGTGACCTTCACCTCATTTGGTGTCAAAATTTGTCCTGGACTTCTTACCTTTTCCCCTCCCCTTAAAATGCCCTTCCCCCACTCTCCGGATATCCTCACAAGTTTCCCACCTTTAAAGGCTCTGCTCGAAGTCTCAACTCTCCTTGGTGACCAAAAGGATGGACTCTCATCCATCTCTGGCCACATGCACACTTTTTCTGTTCCTCTGTAAGCTCTGTTGACGTTCTGCCTCAGAATCCTTGTGTACATCACTCATTAAACATTTAATTTGAAGTTAATTTTTAAAATAGGCAGTATGTGCACATAGTATACACACATACACATACATAGATGCACACACACCACACACATATGTGTGTATCCATGAATTGGCTAACTACACACATTTTTCTGTACTTTCTTTTTACTTGATAGAATGGTTTGGATACCATTCCAGTATGAGTTTGTAAAGAGCTTCCTCATCTTTTCTTTGTGGCTGTATAATATTCCATTCCATGGAGATACCCTAACTGATTTCACCAATTCCTATTGAAGGACATTTGATTTGAAGAGCAGAGGCTTTAGAATCAGACAACTTTGATAGAATTTTGGCTTACTGTTTATTAGCTATATGACCTTGGGCAACTTACTTAACTTTGTGCCTCAGTTTTCTCATCTGAAAAATGGGAACTACAACAGTACCTCCTTCCTGGGGGTATTGTGAAGAGTAAATAAGTTAATCAATGTGAAATATTTGAAACAGTGTATGGAACATAGGAAGGTCTCAACAAATGTTAGTTTTTGATTAGGTTGTTTCCCAAAGTTTTGCTATGGCATTTGATGCTGCAGTGAATAACCTCGAACATAGGAATGATGTCCAAATATTTAACAACCCTTACAGCACAAGCCCTGACCAGTCAGAATGATGCTGCCCATAGTGCTGAAGCATGGTCCTGCAGTATCAGGCCTTACCTCTTGAATTGCTGGGTTGCAGCAAGGTCTGGGGACTTGGGGGAAGGGACTGGATGGCAAGGCAGCAGTAGGGTACTGGGTGGGCTCAGGACAGCAGTACTTACCAATAAATAAGAATTTCAATATTTTGCCCTGGCCGATTTGGCTCAGCGGTTAGAGCGTCCACCTGCGGTCCGGAGAGACCCAGGTTCGGTTCCCGCTAAGGGCATGTACCTCGGTTGCAGTTTGTCCCCGGCCCTGGTTGGTCGTGTGGGTGGCAGCCACTCGATGTGTCCCTTTCACATCGATGTTTCCCTCTCTCTCTCTTTCTCTCTCTCCCTCCCACTCTATCTGTACAAAAAATGGAAAAATGACCTCGGGTGAGGATGAAAAAAAAAAAAAAGAATTTCAATATTTTAATACATCTGTGCATATATCTTTTGGGATAAGTTTCTGGAAGTGGAATTGCTAGGTAAAAGGTTGTACACGCTTGTAATTTGTTCTCCTTAGAGGGTGCACCAATTTACATGCCCACCAGCAATACACAAAGGTGCTTGCTTCTTCACCCTCATTGGCACAACATATTAGTGAACTTCTTTTTATCTTTGCCCACCTGACAAGTGAAAAATGATATCTAAGTGTGGTTTAATTTGCATTTCTCTTATTATAATTGAGTTTGAATATCTTTATGTTTAATAGTCATTTATATTTCCTGTTCTGTGTACCATCTTTCCATATGCTTTACCCATTTTTTATTTTGTGTCATTGATCCTTTTCTTATTGATTTGTAGGAGCTCTTTATATATAATATGCCATCCATTCATTTACTTAACTGTAGAGATTTACTGATCACCTAAAGCAGGCTTGGTGTTGTGCTGCAATTAGGGATACAGAAATTAAAGCAACACCACAGTACTTATGTTCAAGGAGCTCACAGACAAGTAAAGATAAGGAAATAAATAATTGCAATGAAGAATAGCAAATGCTTTAAGAGGGGTGAGCATGGGGTGCTTTGAGGGCACAGAGGGGAGACAGCATTCATGTGGACCATGTCTAATTAGGTGATTCTACAAAGGGTGTACAAGCCTTTGAGTAATGATGCTTAATAATGTTCTATGTATCAAGACTGATTTTGTAAGTACCTAGTTGACATCATTGTCTCAGACACATTTCCTAGAAGAACAGGATCATGATTTTCATCATTTCTGATTCTGCTCCATGGTCATAACCTATATCCAGTCCTTGAAATACAAAAGGAACAGTGTAGATACATCATCCCAACCTCTAAAAATATCCTTTCCCGATGATAAGTATATGTGTCTCCAATAAAGAGGTAGCTTACCACTGAGCTAGCAGATACATTTCTCAAACAGGTAGGAACCTTTCCAAATATAAATTGGGTCATGTCCCCAAATGTGGTCCTTCGTTTTACCTATTAATAGTTTTTTTTGGCAACCTCTTGGTTTTATATGCAGGTTGGTCATAATATAGCTCTCAGGTCCAACACTGACCTTCATCTTTCCATTATATCTTTTATCGAGAACCTGCTGCAAATGTTTCACGTCCAATTAACCCAAGTAGCAGCACATGACATTAAATGGGTCATCCTATTTTAAGACTGTTTTGACAAGAGTTGAATGCAGTTTGGACAATCCACTCCAGCTGGGCCGGAACAATTGCGCACAAGCCTTCAGCAGAACAAAAACTCCGCAGAGCCTCCCCCGCCCGGCCCCCCGCCACGTGTTCTCGTGCACAGCAGACTTGGGAAACCGTGTGTATCATAAACCCTCGGAGCCTCTTGTACTTGATCCACCGAGCCTGAGAGTCACTGCTCAGCTCTCAGCAGTGCCGAAAAAATTTCCACTTTCCTCTTAGGGAGACTTCATATCGTCTGAATTAATAGACTGCACCAGCTATATAGTTTGTGGAGCTCAGTGGGAAATGAAAATATGAAGACCTTTGTTGAAAAATTAAGAGTTTCGAAAGAATGACAGCAGAATGTGAAATCAAACGCAGGGCCTTCCAAGGCAGGGGCCTGTGTGACCGACCAGGTTCCGTGCCCACGAAGGAGCCCTGGGAACGGACAGCTGGGAAGTCCGCTGGGCCAGCACAGAGCAGCCCGCTCCTGCATCGGACTCTGAGATGGAGGTGTGGAGGGGACCCAGGCTGCCCTCTGGTGAACGTCCCCATCTTACAGGTGAGGAAACCGAGGCTTAGAGAGATTAAAGGAGTTGGTTAAGTTCCAAACACAGCTGGGGCAAGGCGAAGCCAGATCCATCACCACAGACGTAATGTGGAGAAGAAAGATGTGGGGGAAAGGTGTGGATTTCTTCTCACACCCAGAAATGTATAATTTCCCATTTTATAAAACTAGGACATGTTATTCATTTTTTTTTAGTAGCTAATTTTGTACCTTGGAGAATTTTTTTCACATTTCTACCCACATTTTCCCACTAGATGGGCTGTGTGTCCTCTCTCTTCTCCTTTGGTTTCCTTCTCCACCAAGTTATGTCCAGAATCCAAGTCTCATGGGCCCCAATTCAGTGATCTTTTGACTGACCAGTGCTTTTCAGACCTTCCAAACTGTGGCCTTTCTAAACTGTGTTATACTGAAATCTAGGTCTCATCAACACACATATATACGTGAATAAGTACTTGCCTTTCTACTTGCAATGCAAATATTTGCTATGCTATATTTTTTGTTTTTTTATCCTCATCTGAGGACATTTTTTCCATTTCTGTTCAGATAGAGTAGGAGGGAGAGAGAGGAAGAGAGAGAGAGAGAGAAGCATCGACGTAAAAGGGACACATCGAGTGGCTGCCTCCCACACGACCTCAACCAGGGCCGGGGACAAACTGCAAC
Organism: Molossus molossus; assembly: GCF_014108415.1. Lineage (NCBI taxonomy): Eukaryota > Metazoa > Chordata > Mammalia > Chiroptera > Molossidae > Molossus > Molossus molossus. Next base: position 15,332,323 of record NW_023425345.1, on the reverse strand, counting down.
CAAGGTACATGCCCTTGACCAGAATCGAACCCATGACTCATTGGTCCACGGGCCGACGCTCTAACTGCTGAACCAAACTGGCCAGGGCAGCTATGTTATTTTTTAATATATTATTTAATTGACAACAAACAAATAATGGTCATGACCCACGAAATCGATTTTGTGAACCACGAATGGGTCATATCACACAATTCAGAAAACATTGCCTGAATGTCTATGCTGCTTCTCTACGTCGTGGGAGGGGTAGGCGAGCATTTCACGGGACAGCTCCTCTGGGAAGAGAACCCAAGGGGCAAGAAATAGACACACTTGGATCTCCTGGGGGAAAATACTTTGGCACAGTCTTTCCAAAAACAGTTTTCTAAGTTTACTATAGAGTCTTAAAAATGTGTTCCCTCTGACCCAATAATTCCATCTCTAGAAAACCAGGCGAAGGAAGTAATCATAGATGTAGCCAAAGATTTGTCTACAAAGGATGATCATTGCAAAATCCTTTATAACGGAATAAAAATAAAAATAATTCAAAGGTTCAACGGTAGGGTATTGGTCAAATGAAGACATATTTCTGGATTGGAATAGGATACCACCATTAAATTATGTTATGTACGTCATGAAATATTTAGTACTATCAAAATATTTATGATACATTAAATGAGAAAAAGATTCAGAATAGGATTCACCATGTGAAATAATTTTTTTTTTTTCTTTATGGAAAGAGAAGACATGGATGAGTCCATTTAACATTAAAAAGTTTGGAAGAAAATATATCAAAGTGTGAATAGTGTATTCTGTGACTCTAGGAGTTGTAGGCAGGTGAGAGAATTTTATTTCCTTCTTTAAGATTATTTGTATTTTCTCATTTTTCTACAATGACATGACTATTTGTGTAATTAACAACAACAACAACAACAACAACAACAGACTCCTCCAAAAAGGAGTGGGGTAGGGAAGAGACAGAAGCAAAGTGCAATTGAGCTGGGATCAGTGGAGAAACTCCTTGGAGACTTCCTAACTAATAGAGGCTAATGTTTTATCTTATGGGTTACATACTCAATAAAACGGGTTGTGAATTTTTTTTTAAAGGGTCTGATCACTAGGACTGTACAGGTTCAGATGAAGGTTTAGCCATGTTCTTCACCATTTATAGGAGGGTTATCTTTCCAATGTAGACCCCGTTTTAATTTAAAAAAAAGAAGGAGCCTGGAGGAGGTAAAGAAGCCAAAGCATTCATCAAAAAATAATCCCTGTGATTGGAGATCTGTTTTTGGCAGATTGGCTTCCCTGCTACCTACCAAATACTACACCAGAGGTGATCCCTAGAAATATGTTAATGACTTCCTCGTCCATCTCTATGCTATTTGGCAATTAATTAAAATATCCCAGGAATGATAAGTATTTAATAGATCAAATACAGGGTAGGGCAAAAGTAAGTTTGCAGTTGTTCCGATGGAAAATCACACAATAATAAATAAGTAATAATACAAGTATAAACTGTGTTTTGCGTACTCAGAACTGTAAACCTACATTTTCCCCACCCTGTTTTAATACCCCTTTGACTGGGTTGATAGTGGAATAAAGTAAAAGGGAAAGTATATAAACTTTGGAGAAAACAAACTGAAGTTTAAAGCCCAACTTTGTTGCTTTGATGAGTCACTGAATCTCATCATCTTAGATTTCTTATTTATAAAGAATAGATAACACTTCCTCGTTCCTAACGTGTAAAGAGTGAATGTCAGAAGCCCTCATCCCCCCAGGGCTGTGCTGAGCTGACTTGCCCTCAGCCATGATAGTCAATTGTTAAATTTTCATGAATTTTTGAGCCACTGTTAGAAGTTAAATCATATAAACTTACAAGGAAACACATTTTTTAAAAAAGGTAACGAATACTCAAAATTCATCACACCGTGATTATTTCACTACGGTTAGCAATTACCGATGCTCACGTGGTCGCTTCTGTCTGTCACACCTGTGTGGTGGAAATGCTCAGGTAGTGATGTGCCCCTGTCCCTCTCTCCCCAACTCTGTGTTAAGTGACATCACTTTATAGTTTGACTTTGGCTGTGAGAATTTTTACACCTGGGAAATTAGCAAAATCTATAAATCAGGACTTGATGTGTTGCTTTGTCGATTGTCTAAGGCAGGGACTCTCAGCCTTAGTGCTCTTACATTTGGGGCTGGATAACTCTTGCTGTGGAGGGATGTGCTGTGCATTGTGGGATGTTTAGCAGCATCCCTGGCCTCCGCCTACAGGATGTCAGTAATGCTCCCTCCAAAGTTGTGACAATCACAGGAGTTTCCAGATATTATCAAATATTCATTGGGAGGCAAAATTGCCCCCTTCTCTCCATTAAGAGCCACTAGTCTACGGGTGGGTAAACTAGGGTCAGCTAAAAACTTCTCAGCCTGTAGGGTGAGAAGAGGTTTTAGATTTTTAAAAGGTAAAGTACGACAGAGACCACATGTGACCCTCAACACCTTAAATATTTACTTTTGGGCTCTTTAGAGAAATCATTTGCTGACCTCCATCTAAGTGATGGAGAAAATGGTAATAATGCTTATTAAGCTTAAAAGCATGTCATGTTCATAGCTGTTCCATTGTGAAGGTCACACACACAAAAAAAGATTGAAGAAATGTTTTTCCAGTATTCAAAAACATTATGTAATTCAGCAAAGAAACAGCTCATGTCACTGATGAACAAGTAAATTTCCAACATATGTAGTGTCGGAGCTGAAGGAGGGCTCAGATGTAGTGCACATACTCTGTATGTGAGTGGCAGTTTAACAGTAGGTCACATGTGTGACTTCATGGTAATAAATACATTGAGAAAAGACTTCGGGAACTGAGGTACAATTCTCCGTGTCAAAGGTGGTTGTACTGCAGCCATAAGTTGGCTATCAATACAAGACTTCAGCAAAACTCAATAAAAGAATTCTGTGAGGATCCATTGTCTACATGGGATTTACAAAAATTGTGTGTATTATTACTTGTAAAACATGAGTTACAACATCCTGTGTTGACTCAGTTAGGCAATAGTGATGCAATACTTCTTCCATGAGAGGCACTATGCTGAGCCCAGGGCTGGGTACGAAGGAAAGTCTGCTGCTTTCCTTTGTTTGTCCTCTAGAAATGTTGTTCTCGTAACAGATAAGAGAGGTGGGCAACTGTAGTCCACAAGGTCAGAGGAATTAAGGGACGATGGGAGAAATGAAGGGTGAGGAGGTCTGGTGGGAAGAGCGTGCAGACGGGAGGCCGGGTTGGCCGCAGGGAGAACTGAGCATTGTGACGAGCCTGTGCGGCTACGCAAGGAAGGGCCTTCGGGTAAAAGGAGGAGCTTGGCATCAGTGGGCAAGAGGCTTGGGCTTCTGAAGAGACGGGATGTGAGAAAATGCCAGGAAGATAGGTTACGGCTCGATTGTCGGGGGGGGGGGGGGTTCTAAATGCCACGCCATACATTGCACTTTATACTTACTTTTTAGGCTCTGGGCACCCCTTGGGGATCTTTGATTAGCAGGACCTCTAGCAAGGTGCTGGGTACATAGCGTGCAGAAAATCAATCCATATTTGTTCAAGGAAAGATAAATAATATTTGTATCTAAATATTAGCTAAAATGTACTGAGTGCTTGCTCTATGCCAGGCCAGTTTTCTAGACATTTTGCACACTTTTAGGTGTGCATGTGGTTTGCACTGCAGCCATGAGATAGTTACTCGGCTCCCGCCTTGCAGATGGGGAAACTGGGGCTCCCAGGGGCTAAGGGTCTTGCCGAAGGTGGTGACAAATGAGTAGGCATCTAACCAGAGCTCATACTTCATGCTGCTATGCAATTTGGAAAGGAGAAAAAAGAAAGGAAAGAAAAGAGTTATGCAGCCAGTATTTTTCTTTTCTTTTGTTAATCATCACCCCAGGATATTTTTCCATTGGTTTTTGATAGAGTAGGAGGGAGGTATGGGGGGGAGAGAGAGAGAAACATTGATGTGAGAGAAACACATTGATTGGGTGCCTCCCGCATGACCCCGACCTGGGCCAGAGATCAACCCTGCAACCCAGGTACGTGCCCTTGACCAGAAATCGAACCTGTGACCCTTCAGTCATGGGCCGACGCTCTGACCATGATTTTGCTAAACCGGCCAGAGCAGGGCTCAGTGTTTTTCTTAGGCAAGGAAGCTGTGATGGGCCCAAATTAGCAGAGGAAAAGGGTGGGCTGGAAGTAAGAAACATTCCAAAGATAGAGTGCTCGGGAATCTGTTATTACTTGACATGGGACACCCGGGAGAGGGAAGGGTTGAGGAGGTTCAGCAACTCTAACTTCAGTCCCTGGGAGCTGGTGACACGATTAAACAATATTGGAGAGAGAGGGGAGATGACAGTTCACCTTCAGACAAACTGTACTTAAGTCTGGGTGCTCAGCAACCCCAAAAGCAGCCTCAGGAGAAGTATTTTAAAAGGCTAGCTTCAGCCTCCTCGGCTTTGCCGCATCCCCTGCTCCGGGGCTCTGGAGTTGGTCCTGGGAACCTCCAGGCTCTCCCTTTCTATGTTTATATCATTTAGCAGGGAAAGGACTGTTAATGACTAATCTGTGTCCACGAGGCACGGAGCCAAGGAAGAGATGCTGCTGCTGGGCTGGAAGGCCGCCCGTGGTCATCCACAGCTTCTGCTAGACCTCCCTCCTCCTCCTCCTCGCTCCGCCGTCTCCTGGATTCACCCCAACGCAAGCTCAGGTTCTGAGCTTTGGTAGACACATTGCTGGGATCTGGAGAGGAAGACTGGACCCAGAATCCTCCCAGGGCCTGGGAAGTTCATCTCCGACCCAGGACAATCCGAGTGAGTACCTAACTCTAGCTCAAGGCAAACGTTTCTCTTTAACATCAGGAAGTTTGGTCGACAAAAATTCTAGGTTAGTAGAATTTGATATAACATCCTGAAAGTTAAAAAAAAGAAAAAAGAAAAAAGAAACTCTTAAAACTAAACCGAAAGAAGCAAAAGTTAATGGGTCTAACCTGAACTGACTGAAAAATAAGTTGTTGACCTTATTGAACAAGTATTTAGAAATATCTCTTTAACATTGTGGCCACCCGGCAGAATCACTGGGGACAGTACATTTTGGAAATGCCTCTGTTCTGATTTCACAGATAATGTGATTTGTATAGTGTGCTACATTTTGTTGATTTATCAAATCCTGGTGTGTTTGGGACTATTGCTTAGGTTAGCTGACTTGAAAACTAGGCATAGGACAGTGTTTAAGCGACGCTCAATTGGCATAAAAGTGTTTTCCTAGACGAGCGGGTTTAAAAAGCTTTCTTTTGACTTCCATCACACACTCTTCTATTGCTCTTCATTTCTCATATTAATAGCAGATGGAGATATTTTAAGAAGATGGAAAATGTCAGAGAGAGCTTTATTATTAAAATTGTCCAAGATCTGAATCTACCAATAAGGCATCTCCTGGGCTGCTTACTGCCGTAGGGAATTAGCAACAGTGAGGTGAGCCACGGTCATGTCTCTCAATTGAGTTTTTCTTTAGAAGCGAGGGGAATGGGGGTCTGTACATAACTCACTTTGGATTCTTGCTCTGAGAAACACACCTAGCTTTAAAGAAATCTGGTCTAGCCTTACAGCCAACTCGTGAGTATCTCCAAGAGGGATAGAGATAGATGTTGGGGAGCCATCGCTGGGCTTCTAGCTGTCATGGACACCTTCATCTTTGAGTTGCGCCCCCACAATCCTCCGAATTATGGGCCTGTGCCGTGTGCACTGTGTACTTTTCTGTTTTGCTGAGAATGTTGCAATATGTCTGATGCAATTCCGAGTCAGCTGATAAAGAGCAGGCCAGGGACGACACTCTCTTGTCCCGAGACCCTTCCTCAGGTCTGGCTGCGCTGTTTCCCACTGTGCCCCTCGCCCTTGCCCCCCAGTTGGAGAGGGAAAGTGATGTCACCCTTGTTCTTTCTCTTATTTCCACTTCTCCCAAATCTGGCCAGTTGTAAAGGGACACCCACGAGCTGTGAGCCCCTGAGAACTTGGAAGGAGAACGAAAGAAACGAGTGTGCGCATGAGTGTGTGCGGCGGAGCCCACTCAGGTTCAGTGTTTACGGACAAGTCACAAGCTTTACCAAAATTGCCTGTTTCCTGCTCACAACCACCCTGCATGGAAGTTCTTCTTATACTCATTTTACAGATGAGGAAGCGGAGGCTCAAAGAGGACAAATAATCTGTCCCGGGTCACACAGTTAGGACAAGCAGGACCTGACTATGAGGGCAGGTCTGTCTGGCTCCAGAGTCTTCGTTGCTACCCAGATGTTGTTGGAGGCTGGGAGCATCTGGATTCTGGAATGACGCAGCTTGCAAACCCTTCGGTGTGACAGGGGTGAGTTTTCAGCCCCACCGCAATTTTGAATACCCCTAGGATATTTTCTAACGACTGCACCAGGAGCAGGGAAGGGAAAGTTTTCAGCTCTGTTTGCTGGAACTCAGAGGTCGGTCTAGGACAGCTGATTGGAGACTTCAGTTATCAGCATCTTAATTAAAGACTGCGAGAGCTCACGGGGTGCTGTGATTAGGGACCTCCGAGAGGAGCTCAGAATGCAGAGCTTTGGTAAAGCTACGGTGACGAATGCCATGAGAAGGCGAAGAGCTCACTTTGTCATTAGATGGGGAGATAAAGGCGAGAATAACGAGTATGTTCTTTTCTGGATGGACAGTGTTTTCCCTTCACTTTGCTCACAGTCTCATTTTTCTCTCCAATCCTGGCCTCATAGATCAGGAAGGGGCACAAAGACATAGAAACTCTTTTCTTCTTCTCAGGTATTTTTATTGCTCCTGTATTTTCTATCATCAGAGATGCAGCGACAAGGCAACACTGTGTGAGGGTCCTTGGTCACCAGCTGCACGGGGAGGCAAAAGCCACCTTGTATAAAAACATCCACCCTCCTCTCTTCTCTCCCACCTCCCTCCTCTCTGTAATCTCCTAACCCCTGTGCCGTCCGCTGTGGGTTCTTCCCTCCGTCAGTTTGCCTCTTTCCGGTTTGGGCAAAAAAAGAACTCCTGCTATTCTTTCTCTCCTCTTTGTACATTTGTGTCAGCATGAGGCTAACGTAGGGTGACGTGATTGGGAAGGGAAATATGGCACGGGAAATAAAATAGTACCCAGGAAAAAATACTTGCCCAGGACAAGAGAGCATGGGCAGCATAGTCGTAGGTCTAAGAATTATAATAGCATTTTGGTGTCTGAAGTTAATGCATAGGAATAAAAAACAAACTTTTATTAACCTTCGTTTTTGTTTTTTGTTTTTTTTTGTGATAAAAATACTAATGGAACTTTGAGATTTTGGTTCCTATTTTAAACAGATTTAGAAGGCCTTTGCCTGGTCCTGGTGATCCTGGGACAACTTGGATCCTTTATACTTTAGTTAATGTCATTAGTTCAAAGGAAGAGAGAAATAGGAGCGCTTTGCAGGTTCAAGTCCTGGCAGAACTGTTTCACGTGGTTCTCTGGAGGACACTTGTCCGTGGAGAGGACAGTCTGCTGAGGGTGTTGCTGAGCAGGGAAAAGCTTGCTGTTCTGGGCTCAGATGGTCCCTGGCCGAACAGAACTGCCCGCTCTCACTTCCTAGAGAGCCGCAGTTCTCAAGATTGACAGCGAGTCTGCGCCAGCCTGTCACCTGAGGAGAAACAGCTGGTCGTGGCCCCGTGTTAAGAGGGCAGGATAGAGTAACATCATCCCGATGGGGTCGTGTGGGGAATTCTTATTCTTTTGCAGTCCAGACTCTGAATCTGAGGCCATGATTGGTTTTGAGGGGTCAGCGACCCTCTGATACTGTATTAAAAAATACATGCATTTTGTAGAGGATTTTGAGGACAGTGAAACTATTCTACATCGTGGAAAATGTGAGACTACACAACACCAGGAGTGAACCCTGATTGATGTAAACTATGGGCTTTGGGTGATATGATGTGTCCACGTAGGTTCATCGGGTGTAACAAATGCACAGTCCGGTGGATGTGGATGGTGGCAGAGGTTGCACATTTGTGGGGACAGGGGACATAAACAGAATTTAAATGTCCTTATGAAATCCAACTGTATAATTGGTCAAATGGAGAATGGGGAATGATATCCGCAGTGAGTGTATCTCATAAAAAAATTACAACCTTATAACTAAGTCTAAAGTCTCTCTCTACCTTCCTCAAAGCTATTCTCCTCTTTCCACTTTCAATTTTAAGACATATAAAACCATCTCAGTGTTTTCAACTGCAGCCTATTGGCTGGCACTGTAGATTGAACACAGTGTCATCATTTCACAGTTGATGGTCATTTAGGTGGTTTCCACCTTCTCACCATAGGAAGCAATGCTGTAAAGGACAGCCTTGTGCACATGTCCAGAGGTTTTCCAGGGAAGATACTTAAGAACTAGATTTGCATTTTATTTTAATATACACTGCTAAAAACCCTGCAAAGGATTAAAAACTAGGCCCCCACTAGCAGTGTCTGAAAATATGTATTTTTTTTTTATCCTCACCCGAGGACATTTTTTCATTTTTTGTTCAGATAGAGTGGGAGGGAGAGAGAAAGAGAGAAACATTGACGTGAAAGGGACACATCGAGTGGTTGCCACCCACACGACCCAACCAGGGCCGGGGACAAACTGCAACCGAGGTACATGCCCTTAGTGGGAACCGAACCCGGGTTTCTCTGGAACACAGGCTGACACTCTAACCACTGAGCCAAACTGGCCAGGGCTGAAAATATGTATTTCTATACACTTACTCCAACTTTTTTTTTTTGGTAATCCTCACTTCCTCACTGGAGGATATTTTTTCCATTGATTTTTAGAGCGAGTGGAAGGAAGGGTAAAAGAGAGAAAGAGGAGAAAAAGAGAGAAATAAATATTGATGTGAGAGAGATGCACATTGATTGGTTGACTCTGCACGTGCCCCCACCAGGGCTGGGGATTGAACCTGCAACCTAGGTATGTGTTCTTGACTCATAATCAAACCCGTGACCTTCTAGTGTGTAGGCTGACGCTCTACCCACTGAGCAACACCGGCCAGGGCTTATTCTAACTGTTAATATTATCAGATTTTAAAAGATTTGATAGTCTAATAGGTGAAAATGGTATCTAGTTATATTAATTTGCATTTTTCTAATTATTAGTTTCAGATGCTTTGCATGTTTATTGGCCACTTGTATTACCCTTTTGGTAAATTTCCTCTTTATATCCTTTGCCAATTTCTACCCTAGATTGTTTATCCTTTCTATTTTTATTTATAAAAGTTATTTATGTATTGCTTGTACTGTTTTTTTTCTTTGCTGTTATTTATGTTGTAAACATTTCCTCCTAGTTTGTTTCATATATTTAGCTTTGTTTATGGTGTCTCAATTTCTGTGTTCTTGACTTTAATGTAGTCAAATTTGTTCTTTTTCTATTTATTTCTTGTTTAGTAAGTCCTTCTTAATCCCTAGTTATAATCATCAATGTATTTCCCTAAATTTCTCCCAATAATTTCATAATTTTAAGTCTTTAATTCATCTGAGACTTATTTTCAAGAATGATGCAAAATAGAAATCTTTATTCTGCCCCACCCCACCAAAAGAATAGCTAATTTTCCTGACACTATTTCTTGAACAGGCCATTCTTCTTCCCCTGATTGGAGCTGAATTCACTAGCTACAGTGTAGAGAATGATTTATGGTTGATCAGAACACATTACGCTATATTCCCTTCCTGTGCCTTCCCCATTACATGACTTTGCCTAGTCTAATGCCTGCTCCTTCAAGACGAAATCAAGAATCAGCCTTTCAACCTCAGGAAGACTTTCCTCATCCTCCTAGCCATACCCCTGCTTAAAACCCCCGATGAATTCTATTTAGAATAAATCCAAACTCTTCACCATGGTCCACAGGCCATACAAGAGCCATCTGCTCTTAGACCTGATCTCCTGCACCCCCTTTGCTCCCTCATCTCCAGCCGCCCTGGGCTTTTGCTGCTCCTCCAATTCTCCAAGCCCTGGCCCTGAGCACTTGCTGACCACTCTGCCTGGACTTATTTTTCCTTGAAATGGCTTACTCCTTTTTAAAAAGAATTTTTTTTCTTTATTGATTTTAGAGAGAGAGGAAGGGAGAGGGAGCCAGAGATTGAAATATCTATGAGAGAAAACATTGACTGGCCGCCTCCTGCATGACCCCCACTGGGGATCGGGCTCACAACCTGGGCATGTGCCCTGACCGGGAATCGAACTGGCAACCTCCTGGTGCAGGGGGTGATGCTCAACCACTGAGCCACACCAGCTGGGCACTCCTTCTTATCCGTCACATCTCAGTCCAAAAGTTCGCTCTTCAGAGAGCTCTTCTGGGATCACCATTTCCAACCACATCACTGTATTCTGTATCTTCTGTATTTTCTTATGATCATCATTGGACATCTTATATGTTTACTTGCAGAGTAGCCATCTTTCCTGCTAGAATGTAGGCCCCATGAAGACAGGAATTTTTTTCTGCCTCATCCACCCCTCTATTTTCAAGACTTCCATCAAAGCCTGATCCATAGGGAGAGTGAACAGATGTTAAATGAACGACTGTCCTTGCTGTGATCCTGAAGGGATTTGTGCTACCTCTGTTAACCTGCACACTATGTACTCTAATGGGGTTTTCCTTGCCTGACTTTTTCACTAAGCTTCTTGAAGGATCATGCTTTTTCTTTTCCCTTAAGAACATTCTTCTTGCCTTTGGGCTGAATCCAGTGCTTTCCCTGGATATGAAATGTTGATGGCTAGAAAAAGTTCACTTATCCCCTGCCCTTTGGGAATGGATTGCATATTCAACAAAATGTATGCTTTGCCATCAACAACTGGTTTCGTTGAAAAAAAATGCCACTGAGAATGGTACCTCTGAGTATGTCGGGTTCGTAGGTAATCAGCACATGTAACTGGGTTTTAACTTTATCTCCTCCAAACTGAGATTCTTCTAAGTCAGAGTCAGAGCTATTTAATTGCAATGGGGTGTTTCCGAGGTCTCTTTTGCAAATGGTTTATGATAAATCAGAGGAGCTCCATACACTATGAACTTCCTGTGACACACAGTGTCTAAACAAGTAAAAATTGATAACCAGAAAGTGGGAGTCTAAGCTACCAGTCCCTGAGTGTCTTATCACATTAAAAACAAACAGCACATACCATTTCTGAAATTACTGCTGAGTCCTTAAATGAAGACTTAAGTTACAGATTATACAAATAAACATAAAGTAAAATAAACATTTTGTCCCTGTTTCCACCAATACTTAAGGCTTAAACTTGGTTTCACCAGGCTTCTTCATGTCCTTTCTCCTTTCTGTGAGCTGGATTCGAGTCCTGCCCTTCCCATCCTACAGGTACCACCATGGTATGCATCTGAGCATCTCACCTCGGCAATGAATTTCCTGAATTCTCCTCCTTTTACTGCTCATCCTCATTAGAGTAATCTTTTTTTTTTATTTTCAAGGTAGAAAAAATGTTTTATCTTTATTTTACATTTTCTGTAGGGCTTGTCCCGTTACTGGGCATATAGCAATCACTAAATATGTGTTGACTGATTGATCAATTAAGGTCTTTGATTCTATTTTTTTTTTTTTTTTTTTTTATCCTCACTCGAGGATATTTTTCCATTTTTTGTACAGATAGAGTGGGAGGGAGAGAGAGGAAGGCAGAGAGAGAGAGAAACATCAACGTGAAGGGACACATCGAGTGGCTGCCACCCGCACGACCAACCAGGGCCGGGGACAAACTGCAACCGAAGTACGTGCCCTTAGCGGGAACCGAACCCGGGTCTCTCCAGACCGCAGAGTGACGCTCTAACCGTTGAGCCAAACGGGCCAGGGCAGGTCTTTGATTCTAAATATCACACTACCAGATCTACCATTAATCCCTTTATCTAGTAGGAATATCAGGGGCACTAAATATTAACATCAGAAGTTATTTCTTTCTTTTAAAAAAAATCTTTATTGTTGAATGTAGAATGTATTACAGACGTTCCTCATTTTTCCCCCATTGACTCCCTCCTCCCCACTCCCGCCCCCCTCCCGCCTTTTCCCACACTATTGTCTATGTCCATTGGTTATGCATATAAGTTCTTTGGTTTATTTCTTCCCACCCCCCAACCCCTTTCCCTTTGAGGTTTGTCAGTGTAACAATGAACTTGTACTTCTTTTTTTTTTTTTTTTTATCCTCACCCGAGGACATTTTTCCATTTTTTGTTCAGGTAGAGTGGGAGGGAGAGAGAGGAACAGAGAGAGAGAGAGAAACATCGATGTGAAAGGAACACATCGAGTGGCTGCCACCCGCACGACCAACCAGGGCCGGGGACAAACTGCAACCGAGGTACATGCCCTTAGCGGGAACCGAACCCGGGTCTCTCAGGATCGCAGGCCGGCGCTCTAACCACTGAGCCAAACCGGCCAGGGCTGAATTTGTACTTCTTAATCCCTTCACCTTTTCAACCATTCTGGCACCCCCAAGATGCAAATGTTGGCATGTTTGAAGTTGTCCCAGAGGCTCCTTACACTATCCTCATTTTTTTGGATTCTTTTTTCTTTTTTGCTATTCTGATTGGGCATTTTTTGCTTCCTTATATTTCAAATTAATGGTTTGCTTTTTGGATTTACGTACTCTACTGTTGAATCTGTGTAAATTATTCTTTATTTCAGTTAATGCCTCCTTCATTTCTGACTGTGCATCCATCATTTCTGAGTGGTCCTTTTTTATGCTCTTGAGGCCCTCACTAAGTTCACTGAGGTTCTCACTAAGTTCATTGAGCATCCTGATAAGCAGTATTTTGAACTCAGTATCTGTTAGGTTGCTTATCTCCATTTCGCTTAGTTCTTGTCTTGGGGTTTTGTTCTGTTCTTTCATTTGGGACCTGTTTCTTTGTATCCTCATTTTGGCTGCCTCCCTGTGTTTGTTTCTCTGTATTATTTAACGAGCAGTATGGGGCTCGCTGAGACCAGATGCTGCTTGTTTGAAAGAATTTAGGAAAACCTGAAGCAGGATCCAAGACAGGCCAATCCAACGGTTAAGCAACTGGCAACAGCTTGGGTGGGCTTGAAAGTTGGATGGGGCGGGGCCTCAGGGAGTTACTAGGGCGGGGCTACGAGTGTGAGCCAGGTTGCTGGAGTCCCAGATATGGCTTCTGTCTGCCGCCCCAGGGAAGGGCTCACCAAAGGAACAAAGGCCTCTGACAGCACGTCTGTCCCCGAGAAAGCCCCCTCTCCAGCCCTCGCTCCAGTGCCAAACAGCTCAGTTCTTCCCTGTGTGTCTCTGGCGCCCCTCGAGCTGCCTCCCCTCCAAGCTTAGAGGGAGAGAGTCCGCTAAGTCCGTGCGCGGGCCCTTTAGGGAGCTGCCTGGGGCTCCAGCCTCCTCAGCCTCCCTGAGCCTCAGTTCCTGCTGGTTTTTCCAGCCAGAAGTTATGGGGATTCTCTTCCTGGCACTGGAACCCTGAGCGGGGCACCTGGTGTGGGACGGGGACCCCTCAGTCCTCAGGAAGGACCTTCCCAGCCGAGGTGTCCTCCTGATTTTTATCCGCCACACGTGGGTGTGGGACCAGCCCGTCGTGCCGACGCCCCTCCCACCAGTCTGGATGTGGCTGCTGCTTTAATTCCGTAGTTGTAGGACTTCCATTCAGCTTGGTTTCAGGCGGTTTTGAATGATGGTTGTTCTGTAGTTTAGTTGTAACTTTGATGTGGTTGTGGGAGGACGCGATACCGCGTTTACCTAGTTTACCTACCCGCCATCTTGACCGGAAGTCAGAAGTTATTTCTAAGACACTGAATTATTCAACCAGAAAAATTATCATCTATGCCAAAACAATATATTTTCTTTTAATTACTATATATTTTATTATCTTTTTAAAAATATTATTTTTATTGTTGAGAGTAATACAGATGTGCCTCCTTTTTTCCCTCATTGACCCCTCCTCCCTGTCCCCCCACTTCACCGCACTGTTGTCTGTGACCGTGGGTTATGCATATGAGCATATAAGTTCTTTGGTTATCTCTTTCTGCCCCCTCCCCCCTCCCTCTGACGCTCCGCAGTCTGTTCCCTACTTCCATGTCTCTGGATCTATTTCGTTCTTCAGTTTATTTTGTTCATTAGATTCTACATATAAGTGAGATCATGTGATACTTGCCTTTCTGACTAGCTTATTTTGCTTAGCATAGAGAATCTTCTTGCAGACAGATTATGCCACTCAGAATTTCTAGTAGCACCTCATTGTACACGGTTAAGGTCCCCTAATATCTTATGAGAAGAAATTACTTTAAAAAAAAATTTTTTTTTTTTTTATCCTCACCCGAGGACATTTTAGAGCGGGAGGGAGAGTGGGAGGAAGAGAGAAAGAGAAACATCGATGTGAGAGAGACACATCGACTGCTTGCCACCCACATGAGCGGGGACAAACTGCAACCAAGGTACGTGCCCTTAATGGGAACCAAACCCGAGACTCTTTGGTCCGTGGGCAGATGCTCTAACCACTGAGCCAAACCAGCCAGGGCTCTCTTCAAAGTCTTAAAAATGTATGTTTGCATGTGTGTGTATAAGAGTGTACAACAAAGAATCCCTTTATCCACTTGAATGTCTTTATAGATGAGGAAGCTTTTCATATACAGGGTGGGGCAAAGTAGACTTACAGTTGTTTGTATGGCAAATGATACAATAATTAACAAGTAACAATCCAAGAATAAACTTTGTGTTTCGGGTACTCAGAACTGTAAACCTACCTTTGCTCCTCAGTGTATGTACTTTCATTCAATCTTTTTTATGATGAAATATTTCCAATATGCCAGAAATTAAGTAACATAAGCAACTCCCTTGTATTTACCTCCAAGCTTAAGAAGGAGCGCATTACAGATATTACGGAAATTTCCTATGTACCTGCCCAGTCTCTCTGCACCACTATTTGGAATGTATGTGTGACATTTCCTTGCATGTCTCTAGGTTACAGCAGGGACTCAAGATGTTTCTGTGAAGGCCAGATAGTGAGTATTTTAGGCTTTGCAGACCATGTGGACTGTGTTGCAGCTACTGCAACTCTGTCACTGTTGCGTGAACTCAGCCACAGATAATGTTGTAAACATATATAAATTTTTATCAAACTGCATGTATTATTCAGCAACCTGATTCTTTTGCTCAATATGATGTTTTTTAGCTTATCTATATGAATACATACAGCTCTAGGTTTTTCACTTTAAGTGTTGTAGAGTTTGCTGGTGAATATATTATTTATTTATTGTATCCAGTCTCTTGAGGTGGACATTTACACTGTTTCCAACTTTTTTACTGTTAGAAGCAATTCAGTGAACATTTGTGTACATGTTACCCTATAAATATGTATGAAAACTCATGAACAGTTCACCTTTTAATCTTTATAGCAGCTATTATTTAAATGTTTAAACCCTCATGCAGCTGAAGCCCAGGGTGTCGTGTGGGGAGCGGAGTTAAATGAGTAGTTGCAGGTCGTACATGAAGCAGTGACAGGTTGGAACAGGTTTTCCATCCTGACCTCCTCATGCCTCCCCTGCCCGTGACATTTCTACTAGACCACAGCTGTTATTTATGTGTGTGCACAACACTACTCGCTGTGAAAGGGGAATGCAAAAGAAATATAACCTAAGCTTTCTGCCTTCTAGGAGTTTACAATCTGGTGATAAAGTAAAAACAAGACAGATGAAGTCAAATAATTAATTATCACGTGGTGGTGGGTGGAGGAGGAGGATAAATGATAGGGAAGGCGCCCATGGAGAAGTTGAGACACACATGGAAAAAATCTGCAAAACTAAGAGATATGAGCACATTTGAGTAAATTGAGATATACCTTGCCCCTACAGGGAAAAAATGAAATTTATAAAGATGTATGTCTTCCTACCTAAATATGTAAGTTTGATATCATCCCAAACTCCCAAAGGTACTTTTTTTTTGGTTGTTGTTGTTTTCAAAGAATGAGACAGAAGATGTGATAGTTTATCATGGAGAACAAGAAGGTGAGAATATCTTAAGAAATGTTGAAAAAGGATAAACAATAACAGGAAAGGGTGATATTGGTGTAAGATGTAACTACATGATCAAAGGAAAACCAAATTGAGTTTCAATCAAAGAAGCCTCATAAATCAATGTGAAATTAAAAAAAAGTATTTAACAGGCAATTCAAGAAAAAAATGTACCTTGTACCATAAACTAAAAATAAAAAAGCAATAAAAGTAAGCTTTAAAAATAGTTAACATGCTGGTGGGAATGCAGACTGGTGTAGCCACTATGGAAAACAATATGGTGTTACTTCAAAAAATTAAAAATGGAACTGCCATTTGACCCAGTGATCCTGCTTCTAGGAATATATCCTAAGGAGCCCACTACACCAATCAAAAAGGATATATGTACCCCTATGTTCATAGCAGCACTATTTACAATGGCTAAGATCTGGAAACAGCCCAAGTGTCCATCAATAGATGACTGGATTAAAAAGCCATGGTACATATACACAATGGAACACTATGCAGCTGTAAGAAAGATCTCTTATGCTTTGAGATGACATAGAGGGATCTGGAGAGCATTATGCTTAGCGAAATAAACCAATCGGAGAAAGATAAATACCACATGATCTCACTTATTTGTGGAATATAATGAACAAAATAAGCTGATGAACAAAATAGGCCCAGAAACATAGAAAGAAGTATGGTGCAGACTGACAAACCTCAGAGGAGGAGGGCTGGGGGCGGGATGAGATAAACCAAAGAACTTACATGCTCGTGTGCATAGCCAATGGACATAAACAACAGTGCTAAGGGGTGGGACGGGATCGGGAGGAGGCTGTCTGGGGGGGGGGGGGAGGAGAAACATCTGTAACAAAAATAAATTAATAAAAATTTCAATAATAACTCCAAAACACCACCCCCCAAATAAATCAATAAATAAATACCATCTGGGGGTGGAGTGGGGGAGGGGAAGAGTCCAGTCTCAAATAAATGTCTTAGAAATATCTTCTCTTTTAAAAAAAGTTAATAACCCCTGCCAGTTTGGCTCAGCGGTTGGAGTGTCGGCCTGTGGACCAGAGAGTCCCGAGTATGGTTCCCACTAGGGGCATGTACCAAAAAAAAAAAAAAAAAAGTTAATATATTTAACTATATACAATGCAAAACTTTTCAGGTAGAGATAGGTAAAAGCAAATAAAAATGCTTGTAGCGAACATACCAGAATGCTATTACATTCAAGATACAAGGAACTCGTAAGTCAATAAAAGAGATGAATATTTCCTAGAAAAAGTGGCCAAGGATATAACAGAAAATGGAAAGAAATGACCATATATAGACAGTAAAGATGTACAATTTTTTCAATGTCACTAATAATGAAAGAAATGCAATTTAATACAGAAAGATAGGATTTGTCACCTAGCAAATTAGAGAAGATGCTTGAAAATGAGAGTAGGTGATGCCCGTGAAGATGTGGTGAGAAAGAGGCCCTATCACTGCTGGTGGGCATGTAGATTGAAAAAAAAGTTATAGAATGCAACTTGGCATTTAAAAAATAACTTTCTGTACTGTCTACCTTTTCTGCAATGGTCGTTTTATTTCAAAAATACTTTCATTTAAAAATAAATTTTAAGAACTTTTCAGGGAAAGAGTGCATGAAGGCAGGAAAGTCTGTGTGCAAATTCAGGTATTTTTTTATTATCTGCTCTGAGTCCAAACTGAATCCATCATGTATTAACACTCACTGTCCCCGAATCCCTCTGACTGGAAATGGTGGCTTCCTGCTGTCCGGGCTTTGATTAGTGATTAGAGACTTCTTAGGCTCTCTGTCTGCAGTTTCTCCAAGTTCATTATTTCAACAGAAGCTTTAGCTGTGTCTCCAAGGAGGGGTTCTTCCACGAATGCATGTGCTCTGACCGTGTTCACTGTGGCTGTTACGTGGCAGTGGTTCCTGCCTTCCTCCCAGCTCGCTCTCCTCCACGCAGACCCCGTCCTCCACGCGTGCTCTTTCGCCCTCGGAGAACGAGCCACCCTGTTTGTCAAGAAAGTCTAATAGGCACTAATTATAGGTAGTGATAAACTCAATCCAGAAAATAATTCACTTAAACGTTTAAAATTTTGAAGTCACTAGAAATTATTTTAAAATCCAAGTTTATATACATATTTCAGTTGCAAAAAAGTATGATAGGATGATCAATAGTAGACAATGCAGCATAAACATGTGCTACCTAGGATAAAATGTGAGCTCAAGGACAAACAGGGATGATTAAAAAATGTTCAGGGCTCTGGCCGGGTTGCTAAGTTGGCTAGAGCATCGTCCTTGATACACCAAGGTTGTGGGTTCGATCTCCAGTCAGGGCACATACAAGAATCACCCAATGAGCACATAGATAAGTGGAACAACAAATACATGTTTCTCTCTCTCTCTCTCCCCGCTCCCTCCTTCTCCCTTCCTCTCTCTCTAAAATCAATAAATTACAAAAAATTCCAAATGTTAAAGAACATCTTGTATTTCTTAGAAGGATGAGAGAGGATATTAAGTTGCTACGGTAGTTAGATTTAAGAGTAACATAACAATATGTATAAATGTCAATTTTTATAATATGTCAAAATTACATTTTTTATAATTACTTTTAGTAAGAAAAAACTTTAAATGCCAACCCAAAAGTGTATCGAGGGAGCATATTGTTTTTCAAACTTCTTATAGGGGGTAAATGAGCAAAACTATTCAAAGGCCACTAATGAAGAGAATTCCTATTGTTTATTCTCAGCCTATAAAATGGTTCTTTATATGGAAGGGAATGTTTGAAGGAAAAAAAATATATCTCAGAGCTAAGAGCTGGGGTCTCCTGGGAGTTAATCATCCTACAGTAGTTCTCCCAACAAAAGGGTAAAGAGTATTAGAGTAAAGAAGACATGGAAGTAGCCCTAATTAAAGAAACGGTGTATGCAGAAACACTTGCCAAGTGCTTGGGACACACTAGGTGCTCATTAAATGACATGCCAATTGTGGCTAAAGCTGCAATCCCAAGAAGGAGCTGCTAAGAGGCAAAGAAGACCCTACCATTCTGAGATGTACATAAGTAAGTGGGTTTACACCCCAAGATATTCATTATGTTTATCCACAGTTTACCTGTAATATGACCAGATTAAAAAATTCTCTTGTGATTTGTTTAAGGCAGAGATTAACAAACTTTTCTGGCAAAGGGCTAGACAGTAAATGTTCTTGGCTCTGTGGGCTGGAGAGTGTGGGTTGCAACTACTCCCCTCTCCCACGGTAGGGAGGAAGAAGCCTAGATAACCCATAGACAAATGGCTGTGGCTGGGTGCCAATAAAACTTTATTTGTGAACACTTAAATATGACTTTTATGGAATTTTTATGTGTTGTGAAATATCCTTCTTTTAATTTTTTCAATCATCTGAAAATATCAAACCATTCTTAGCTCACAGGCTATACAAGTACAGGCGGCAGCCCAGCTTTGACCTGCGGGCAATAGTTTGCCAAACCCCAGTTTAAGGTACAGTGTTTAAGGGCCCTTCATGCTATGAGTGGGCATAGTATCTGGAAGGTTGCACAAGAAACTGGCCATTGTGGTTGTGTTTTGTGAGGGAAATGAGGGACAGAGCTGGAAGCAAGACTTATTTTTCAATGTACTATTTGAATTGCCTACTAGGTGCCTATGTTGTTATTTAAAAAATTTGAGTTTCCTTTTCTTTTCTTTTTTTTCCACATCTTTATTGTTGGCTGTAAAATGTATTACAGATGTTCCACATTTTTCCCCCATTTACCCCCTCCTCCCCCCTCCCGCCCCCCTCCCACCTTTTCCCAAACTATTGTCCGTGTCCATTGGTTATGCATATAACTTCTTTGGTTTATCTCTTCCCACCCCCCCAACCCCTTTCCCTTTGAGGTTTGTCAGTCTAGCAATGAATTTGTGCTTCTTAATCCCTTCACCTTTTTCACCCATTCCCCCAACCCCCTTCCCAACTGGCAACCAACAAAATGTTCTCTGTATCTATGAGAATGTTTCTGTTCTTCCTGTTCATTTTGTTTGTAGATTCCATTGTTGATAGATATGTATTCATTGCCATTTTGTTTGTTCATACATTTTATCTTTTTCTTTAAAAAGACCCTTCATCATTTCATATAATAATGGTTTGGTAGTGATGAACTCCTTTAACTTTTTCTTGTCTGGGAAAGTTTTTATATGTCCATCGATTCTAAATGACAGCTTTGCAGGATAGAGTAATTTTGGTTGTAGGTTCTTGGTTTTCATCACTCTGAATATTTTTTGCCACTCCCTTCTGGCCTGCAAAGTTTCTTTTGAGAAATCAGCTGACAGCCTAATGGGAACTCCCTTGTAGGTAACTAACTGCCTTTCTCTTGCTGCTTTTAAGATTCTCTCTTTGTCTTGAATCTTTTGTATTTTGATGATGATGTGTCTTGGTGTGGGCCTCTTGGGGTTCATCTTGTTTGGGACTCTCTGTGCTTCCTGGACTTGTATGTCTGTTTCCTTCACCAAGTTAGGGAATTTTTCTGCCATTATTGTTTCAAACAGGTTTTCGATTTCTTGTTCTCTCTCTTCTCCTTCGGGCACCCCCAAGATGCGAATGTTGGCACGCTTGAAGTTGTCCCAGAGGCTCCTTACACTATCCTCATTTTTTTGGATTTTTTTTTCTTTTTGCTGTTCTGATTGGGCGTTTTTTGCTTCCTTATATTCCAAATCGATGGTTTGCTCCTTGGATTTACGTACTCTATTATTGAAGCTATGTAAATTATTCTTTATTTCAGTTAAAGCCTCCATCGTTTCTAACTGTGCAGCGATCATTTCTGACTGGTCCTTTTTTATGCTCTTGAGGCCCTCACTGAGTTCATTGAGCATCCTTATAAGCAGTATTTTGAACTCAGCATCTGTTAGGTTGCTTATCTCCATTTCGCTTAGTTCTTTTCTTGGGGTTTTGTTCTGTTCTTTCATTTGGGACCTGTTTCTTTGTATCCTCATTTTGGCTGCCTCCCTGTGTTTGTTTCTGTGTATTACTTAATGAGAGGTATAGGGCTCGCTGAGACCCAATGCTGCTCGTTTGAAAGAATTTAGGAAAAACCTGAAGCAGGATCCAAGACAGGCCAATCCTGTGGTTAAGCAAGTGGCAACAGCTTGGGTGGGCCTGAAAGTTGGGTGGGGTGGGGCGGGGCCTCAGGGAGTCAGCAGGGCGGGGCTACCAGTGTGAGCCAGGTTGCTGGAGTCCCAGATATGGGGACTGTCTGCCGCCCCAGGGAAGGGCTCACCAAAGGAACAAAGGCCTCTTACAGCACATTTGTCCCCAAGGAAGCCCCCTCTCCAGCCCTCGCTCCAGTGCCAAACAGCTCAGTTCTTCCCTGTATTTCTCTGGTGCCCCTCGAGCTGCCTCCCCTCCAAGCTTAGAGGGAGAGCGTCCGATATGAGTTTCCTTTTCTGTAAGCCCCTTCAGGAATCATAAACCCAACAAACCTGATTTGAGCAGACTCTGCCAACTGCCTGGATTCTGGAGGGCTCTGTTGTTAACTGTTCAGGGGCACCCACAGAGTGGGTCTCCAGCCAGGGCTAATACCTCAACCAACACGGAAATTGGTGGAGTGGGACTTTCATTTGGGTAAGAGTGATAAATTCTGTCCTTTGTGGTGGTAGGAGAATGAAACTTATCTTGTACCATTTCTTCAGGAGGAGCATGCCAAATGTCAGGGGAGTTGCTGGAACTAAGCAGGAAAAACAATTAATACAACATTTAATTGAGCCAACATTTCTTGAGGGCCAGTGGTGTGCCAGGCACTTGAATTGAAAGTGTCAAGTTGATATGAAGGTCTGGAGGAAAATATAATAATCCAAAATGCAGGGATCGGACCTGGGAACTATCAGAGAGCTGTAATGGGGAGCTTGCCGAATACGACCGAAGGTTAAAGAGGCCAATGTGAGAAAAAGCTAGCATGGAGGGAAAACTAACGTGAGAGTCGGAGAGCTGAAACCTCCTGTTGCTTGTTTATCCTCACCTGAGGACATGCTTAGAGAAAGGAAGAAGGAGAGAGGGAGAGAAGCATCAATCAGTTGCCTTCCGAATGAGCCCTGACCGGGAATCGAACCAGCGACCTCCCGGTGCACAGGACAATGCTCAACAAACTGAGCCACTCCAACTGGGCAGACATCTTCTGTATTTTTTTAAAGACCAGAGCAACTAGGCCTTACATTACAGAGTATAAGTTTAGATTAATATTAGGGGACATTTCTGACTCTGCACATTGTAGTTTCCTGGAAATTATTATGGAAAACTGGAATTTCCTATTGTAAAAATAAGAGAGACTCAATCTAGAACAACAGTTGGATGAATTGTGAGGGACTTTTCAACTCATTTACTATATAATATGCCGACACATATATACAATTGTTATACATAATTCATGTATATAAATATATACACATTGACTATGTCCATAACAATTCATATACATATATTAAAATGAGAATTTCCCAAGCCCTCAAAGCTTGTGAGTATGAATGAGGTCCCATTTACAGCAACAACTCAACTTTCACTGGCTTATTCCTGAGGACCTTCAGCTCCCGACCAGAGTCCTCCCCGCAAGTATTTAAGGAGTGCCTTGGGGACCTCTGCATGTTTGTTCAGAATCAAGTCCTCTCCGGCCATCTGCTACTACTTTTTGTGTCCATTGAGAGACCAGTACCTGACCAGTGGTCACAGCCCCTCTGCTGGGCATTCCCCATGGGTTATGGTGACACCTCAGCTGCTTCTGCTCTTTCCCAATTGCCCCGGAACGGCCCTGAGTCCTGGGGGGGTCAAAGTTCCACTGTGATATGCAGCAGAGCTGTTTGAGGGTGAGGGTGGAGTTGACAGGAGCTCTCTCCTACTTACTGTGTTTTGTTAGAAAGGTCTACCTTATACTTCAATGTTTCCAAGCTTCATTTTTATTTGTAACTCTCTCCCTTTTCACATCAGGGTGGTAGGAAGGCCTCTTGAATCTAGTACAGGTTGGTCAGACACTGTGCTACACTGAGAATTACACATTCCCCTAATGACTGTGGCTTTGCTTTGGGGTGAAAGTCATGGTTCCTGGCTCCCTCTGACTTGAGGATGAGTTTTCTCCCAACAGGTCCTTCGGCTTACTGGACAGGAGAATTTGGTGGGTCCATGCCATGCCATGGGTTCACCAGATGGACCCGGATATGCCTGCATTCGCACAGTGGACACAGTTCATAGCCTTCGCGGGAGGCTCTCTCTCTCACTAAATTCTTCAGCCTCTCTGGTGTCTTCTCATCAGCTGTGCCCTAGTATTGCCTATCATAAGGGAATGTCTGCAGGTAGAGGAGATCTTAGCGTTGATTACTTAGGCAGTTCAATGTTGATATTAAAATAACGGGTTCTTCAACTTGAACAAACAAACAACACAGAAACAGACTCATAGATACAGAAAACAGACTGATGGTAGCCAGAAGGGAAGGGGCTCGGGGGCTGGGTGAAAAAGATGAAGGGATTGAGAAGTACAGATTGGTAGCTACAGAGTAGTCGTAGGGATGTAAAGTATAGCATAAGGAATATAGTCAATGATATTGTAATCACTATGAATGGTGCCAGGTGGGTACTGGGAATACCAGGGGGGATAATATGTAAAGTATGTGATTGTCTGAGGATATGTGACTATGCTGTACAGCAGAAACTAATGCAAAATAATATTGACTGTAAGCTGTGATTAAAAATTTTTTTGAATAAAATACAAACTGCCCTTGAAACCACACCCCCCTCAGCTGCTCCCCTATCTTGACTCCTTTTCACACTTGACCTCTCTACAAGAGCATCCTACCCTTTGTCTTCACCATCAGCTTTCAATGTAACAGAATTGTCTGTATATTTGTGTGATTATTTTTTAATGTCTCTATTCTTCATTAAGCCTGATGTGATAGATCAGGGATGCTTTTTCCCTTTTACCATTTTGTTGCCAAAGATCCAGCACAGAGCTTAGTGCAGAATAAGTCATCAACACATGTATTTTGAAAGCACAAGCTGAGATACATATACACAGCGGAACACTAGGTAGCTGTGAGAAAGAGAGATCTCTTATCCTTTGAGATGATGGAGGGACCTGGAGTACTATGCTAAGCAAAATAAGCCAGTCAGAGAAAGACAAATACCGCATGATCTCACTTATTTTTGAATATAATGAACAAAATAAGCTGATGAACAAAATAGACCCAGAGACATAGAAGTAGGGTACAGACTGACAAACCTCAAAGGAGGGGGGCAAGGGGGAGCGAAGAGATAAACCAAAGAATGTACAAGCATGTATATGTAACCATGGACATAGACAACAATGCTGGGGACGGGACATGAGGGCATGGATCAGGCGAGGGTGTTGATGGGGGAAAAAGGAGAAACATCTGTAACAAAAATAAATGAATGAAAAACAATGCTGGTTAGCAAACGTGACAAAAAATGAAACTAAACGTCATTGTCAATCAAAACAAAAAGGAAGCACAGAGAAGGGAGCGAGTGCTGCAAACGTCGGGCCACCTCACGGCAGATGCGTGCCCACTTCTGCGGGAATGGACTCTCTTGCTAAATGAGAGGGAAGAAAATAGAGACACGAAAAGTAGGAGAGTTCTGATGAAATAAACATTAGACCAAATAAAATAACCCTATGTTCTCTTCCTGAGTAGAAAATATAAATAGTTACTTATTTGTAAACAAAGTGATTTCTTTGCGGAGACACGATACAAAGGTTTGAAAATCACCCTCAGGAAACAGTCTTGGAAAAGAGGTTCTGATAGCACACCTTGTCATTATTTGACCTTTCATATGATTTCTCCAGGGAGGTACAGGATATATCGGGAGGAAGGAAGACCTGGAGATATAACTAAAGGTGAACACTGCTTCTCTTGGGTTCTGGCATTAATTCTGGACATCTCAGGATGAAACTTCAGACATTGTGGTGAGATTTACTGTTATTTTTCTGCTTATCATAACTTCTTGTTAATGCTGGATAAATATATGGCCAAGATAGACCATGACAGTAAAAATGCAAATCCCTTAAATTTTCTCTGAAAGGCCAAGATAAAGATCTCGAAGGAATCTTTCTCAATTTTGGATTTGCTGACATAGTGCCTACTCAAGAAAATTCCAGTGGAAAGTGGACTTACTTTTGTGTCTGTTCAACTTTAGAATAAAATTTAAGATAATATATCATTGATTCATCCCATTTTAAATCAAAGCCTTTGTATTTGTTTCTGTTTTTCCATTATGTAGAAGAAATAAAGACAACCAAAATGTCATCATGCTTTGCCCAAACCTCTTAAGAGTTAAAACTTAAATGAAAACATATGGTGTCTTCCCAGATAGATTAGAGAGTATCTCTGTGGAAAGCACATACCCTGGACACTTGTAAGTCCAAATTAAGTATAAAAATGATAAATACTGATAAGTACATACAGAAAGGTCTTGGCAAAATGTCAAAAGGGAGCCATTTGCTGTTTTGTAAATTAGCTTGTACTCTTCCTGCCCCTCCCTCTTAATGTCTCTCCCCTCTTTCCCAAATTCTCTATCTATTTATTTGCCATTCAGGGTGTTGTTTTGAAGACCACGATAACAAAGGAGCGTTCTCAAGTAGAAAACTTTGGATGGGATCAAAAATGAATCTCATCCAACACTCCCACTTACCTGCCGTGGATGACTTTTCTCTTTCTGACAATTTATTTGGTAAGTTGTCAAGTCCACTTAAATCCATATAAAACAAACTACTATTTGGAAATGCATAAGAAAAAAGCTTAGATGATGAGTGTCACAGAGAGTCCAGAAAATGTTTTGTTCCTTCTAAGGACTCAGTAAATGTTAGCTGCCAATCGAGGTTAGAGGTAGATAGAACCTTGGATTCATTGAACCTAATGGTCTTCTCTTTTATAGCTGAGAACAGCTAGGCTGTGTCCAAGGCCACAAGGCTAGATAATTAACAGAGCTGGGAGTAGAAGTGAATTCCTGGTCTAGGGCTGAGTGTGATCTTATTGCAGCATGTATTAAAGTATGAAGTCATGATTCTTATGGCTTAATATTATACCTATCAAAGGCTGAGGTTACTTAGGTTATAGCTCTGAGCGAGGTTTTCTACCCACCGTCCTTCTGGTGTTGGGGGACATATGGCATCATGCCAGGATTAGTCATTTAAACTGGCTCAAGGACAAATTGTACTAAGTTGTTTCCTGTAGATCCGTAACTAGATGGCACCATAAAATGATATATTGCTCCACTTTATGCATTTATGAAAAAAAAACTCATTATAAAGAGTTTTAATTGGGAATATCAGCAAAGAGTCAGCAGGGGTAAGTTTTGGGTGGGGCTGGGAAGCTTTGTGCCACTTTTAAAATAATTCCCTTTGGCATAATAGCCCTGCTAAGGGAGCTTGTAGAGTTATTCACTCTACATTAATATATGGACCATGGCAGATAAGGTAGTGAAAATGCAAACACTTGAAATTCCCAGAAGTCAGTGTTTGCAGACAGCCCTGGGAGATGTTAACAGCTTATGCTATTATGTACCCGCCATTAGCACCTTAGTGTAAACTGGTTTATCAGGTCCTTTCCAAGGAGAGGTCATTATTTGTAGTCCCCAATTACATGCCTACCTGCCCCCATACAGTATAAGAGCATTTCGGAGAGTGATGCTATTTTATTAATCCTAGTATGCACTTGATAAATAAGAATCAAGTCATAAATAATAGAAGGGAAGGAGAAAAGAGGTTAAGGAAAACAAGTGATGTTTATTGGTAGCTCAGGAATCAAAGGCAGCAATATTTATGAAATGCCAGTTCTTAGACATACTATCTGCATCTTATTTCTTCCATTTGTCTTTTCTTCATCCTGTGGGTGCCTTCGAGGCCAGTGGGCCCCACTTCCGTGTGTAGCTGCTTGACCGTTTGCTTCTGGCCTATCCTACCCAAAGCACTCAGACATCTTTATCATTTTTGCTCTACCAGTCAGAATGCACAGGATAATTAAGACTGTAGGTCCATATCACAGACTAAGGAAAATTCCACTTACGGTATTTTTTTCCCCACATAAAATCTCCATTTTCTGCTCTGAATTATGATTGCATGTTAAGGTCTCCAAGCAGGCACTTCAGGTTGAAAGTCGATCCCGGCAGCCACGACGGGGGAGGATGTGAGCACACAGAGAATCTGGTGACAGTGCTGTTGAGTTGGAGCATCTGAAAGTGACTGCTGAGGAAGCATGGTGACCCTTGCCCTCAGGGTTGTTCTTCCCTGTGTCTCCTTTGCTGGGCCACACTCTCGTCCAGTTTCCTAACACTTCTTTTAACGTTTCTAAGACTAGATAGCACAAGATGCACAAGCTACAATGCGCAGCTGTTAGTCCCGGCTGGAGCAGCGCCCTCATACCTTCGTCTGATCTCCCCTCCTGGCAAACTAATCTGAACCATGTGTGACCACTGGAGCTCCCTGTCCTTTTCCCTGTGAAGTTAGACCTTAGAGCCAGGTCTAAGCATCTGTTTTTTCACCTGCCTTTCCCCCAGGGCCTCAGGCTCATTCTGCACGACATACCTGAGTGAAGGTATGCCAAAGTAAAGGCTGAAGACTTCCATCTTGATGCCCTTTTCCTCCTGCTCATCTTCTTGTCTGTCCTGATGACGCTGATGGATTCTATGGACCTTCCACCCTGAGCTTAGGGTGCCGAGCACCAGGGAAAAGACTGTGGCCTGTGGATGAGTAACTCACAGTGCCTAACTCACCATTCTTGGATCTTGAGCTATACCAGAGATTCAGAAGGGTTAACTCATGGGTTCCACTAGCCAGAGAACTAAACTCTTTTCCATCCAAACATTGAACACTCCCTATACACGGGACGTTGAAATAAAGCAGGAAATAAGACAGCCAAGCTCCTAGTGGAGGGTAGACTCACAGGAAACATGCAAATAAATAAACAAGATTGTATCAGGTAGTGGTAAGAGCTATGAAAACAAAAAACCAGGGTGATGTCATAGTAACTCGAAGGATGGGGCTGCTCTCAATGGTGTGGTCAGAGAAGGGTTCTGGGTGGTTAAACAAGCTGAGCAGAGGATGAAAAGCAAGCCAAGGAGAACATTCTAGGTGGAGGAAATAGCCAACACAAAGGCCCACGGTCTAGAATGCACTAGGAAGGGCCTTGTCTTCTCATTTTTATTTAGGGCAGTTGGAAGAGTCTAGAGAACTGACTCTGGACCCTGCATTTTCATTTACCAGAACTTGTAAGAGGAGACTATCAGACTTGGAATTCTAGGACCTTGTCTATAAATGGTTACCCTGAAAGCAGAGGCAGTTTACGGAGAGGAGTTCCAGGGAGCAGAAGCGAGGGACTGGGGCTACGAGCAGGGAAGGAGGGGAAGGCATGAGATAAGTTATGAAGATCACTGCTGTGGGCAGGGGAGCTTGACTCCACGGGGCGTGTGCAGAGCATTGTCCACTGAGGGACTGGGGACTTGCTCACTGACCTCTGGCTCCAGCTGGTGGAAGGTTCCCCCTGGGGGCATGAGCTCACCGCACTTCTGGGCTGGGCTTTTGCCACTCCCGTTGGAACAAGGCCAAGCAGTCTCTGGAGGTGTTAAAGAACTTTGAGACAGAAAGCAAAGAGACGTGTGGCGTGTTCTTGAGATGATAAGCTGTCAGCATGAGGTGAATTGTCAACATGATCATCGGCTGCATGTCCAGTGAAATAAGAGGTGAGGCAGAGCATGTGATAGGGGGGGGCTTTCACATGGTGTAATGGGGTCCCCCCCTCGCTCAAAGCAAAGCTAAGATTGGGGGGTGGGGTACGGATTTGCCTTATAGTTCTGTTTTCCTAGTCTGGTCCTTGTAGGAAAAAAGGAAAGATGCTTGGACCGAATAAAATGATAAAAACGGGGCTGGAATAAATAACCTCGTGATGTCCTTTGCCTGCTGCCACGCAGCCCTGACAAACGCAGATGAGAACTGAGCTCATCCGTAACTCAATCCACACTGGCCTTAGAAAGGAAGGACGTGGTGACCTAACAGAGTTACGTCTCCTTTCCTTTGGGAAATCCTGCCAGCTAGGAAACTTGGTCAAAGATTAATTCAGTGGATTAAGAAAGGCTTTTCTGGTGAGTGAAGAAGGCAGGGTCTTTATGTAATTAGTGCATAATAAAAGGTAATAATGACAAAGTCCACAGCTTCCCATGGTTCCACATAGTGAGTAGGGCAGGAGGTGGCAGGCTACTTAACATCTATGTGTTCTTTTAGCAAATTGTGGTTTAGGAACTTGAAAAATCACAGAATTTCAGCTGAAGTAAGTAGAAAGGCATTCTAACAATAGCACGGAGTACACAAGAGAAGGTACAGTCTCTCACCAAATGCTCTCAGTGGGATGAGTCTAGTTCACTTAGCTTACTGATACTGGGAGAAGTTCACAGGATGTGAGTGGAAATAGGCAATGAAATGGAAAGAAATAAAGTTTCAGAGGTGATTGAGACTCTCTGAACTTCATTTTTTTCCCTTATAAAATGGGTATAATTACTGACATTTACTCCCCAGCTTTCTAGGAGGACTGAATGGCTGTGGGGGGGTAGTGTTCTGTAAACTTCTCAAGGCATCATAAAACAGTATAATTAGTTAGTCCAGGGCTTGATATGTAGTTGTTATTATTTAAATTGTTGAAATGATAAACACCACTCTCCTCATTAAAGGGAGGAAGTTCTGTTTATCTTAGCATTGTGGAGTGCAAAGAATTTTCAAGGGGCCAACAGAAACTAACAGAATGGAAATGAATTTCTGGGTGCCCCAAGGAAGGAAACACACGTTCTCATGTCGGCACGACAGCCTTGCTAACCACAGCTATGCAACCCCCGGTTTTATATTAGTTTATTATTGTGTTTAACAGTCTTTGTAGAGCGCATTCCAAAGGAGACCCAGCACATGTCGGGAAGCGTACCCCATGTAATCTTGTTCACTCAGATCCATTCCCTGAGCTATTTTTCATCACTTGATACTTTTGTTAGCTCTTTGTGCCTATTTTCTCTGGTAGGTTTATATTTAATTATTTATTTATTTATTTTTTATTTAGTCCTCACCCGAGGACATTTTTGCAGCTATCTTCAGATAGAGTGGGAGGGAGAGAGAGAGGAAGAGAGAAAGAGAAACCTCGATGTGAGAGAGACACATTGAGTGGTTGCCAACCACATGACCCCAACCAGGGCTGGGGACAAACCTCAACCGAGTTACGTGCCCTTAACAGGACCTGAATCCGGGTCTCTCTGGTCTGCGGGCCAACGCTGCAACCGCTGAGCAAAACTGTCCAGGGCACTGGGTACCTTTATTTTTATTGGAATATGTTTTTGTCTGTCTTTTGCTTAACTTGAAAGAATCTTTCAGGTGTTATAGCATCAGCCAGATGTTTTAAAACACAATGAAAGGTCTTGAGATGCAGTTTTGTGGAATAATTCTGACATTTGAATTCAGGCATTCAATTCACTGAGTTTAACTCAAGCGAATGCAGTCCTGACTTAATGGGTGAATCACAGCTGAAAGTTTCCAGAAGGTGGAAAGATATCTTACAAAATGGAGTTTCGTTTGAGCATAATTTAAATATTTCTTATCCACATCTCTTCCGCCAATTTAAGCAGTCTCTAAGATTTTTAATTCACCATGACTTTGGCTTTTGCTCTCCCAGGAATCTCAGATCTGGCATTCTTCTTAGTGAAGTTTAGAAATGGTTAAAGTAAATACATATTTAAAGAGCCTTTCCTGCCCTGGCCAGTTTGGCTCAGCGGTTAGAGCGTCGGCCTGCGGTCCGGAGAGACGTGGGTTCAGTTCCCGCTAAGGGCACATACTTCGGTTGCAGTTTGTCCCCAGCCCTGGTTGGTCGTGCCGGTGGCAGCCACTCGATGTGTCCCTTCACGTCGATGTTTCTCTCACTCTCTCCCTTCCTCTCTCTCCCTCCCATTCTATCTGTGCAAAAAATGGAAAAATATCCTCGGGTGAGGATAAAAAAAAAATGAGCCTTTCCTTGCCTAGCCAGTGTGGCTCAGTGGTTGAGCATCGACCCTTGAACTAAGAGGTTGCCAGTTCAATTCCCAGTCAGGGCACACGGTCAAGTTGTGGGCCTGATCCCCAGTGGGGGGCGTGCAGGAGGCAGTCGCTCGATGTTCTCTCTCATTGATATTTCTCTCTCTCTCTCTCTTCCTTTCCCTTTCTCTCTCTTTCTCTAATAACAATACAGAAGAACAATTTAAAGAGCCTTTCCTTATTATAAAATATATTACTGCCTTTTTAAGATAGGGCGTGCATAGCTTATTGAAGGCATGCAACGAGACAAAGAATGATGGACGAGTCAGCCAGCTGGTGGGTGAATTCATTATCACCCAGGGCCTGGCTCTCAACCTTGCAGGTTAAGATATATCTCAGGGGCACTCGGGATAACCAAGCCAAGAAATGTTGACTATAAAGTCAGATTGCAAATTCACACATTTACAGTGATAACAGGAATTGTGATACTGATAACAGCTACCAGTTCTTGAGTGCGTTCATGCTAAGGACCTTTTAGATTTCATCGCAGGCAGACTTCCCACATTCAGTCCCATCTCTGCCACTTACTAGTATGTGGTTTTAGGCAAATCCCTTAATTTTGTGTGACATACTTGCCTTATTTATTCAAGTTCTCAGAAGAATGCCTGGCCCATCTTAAGTATTCTGTAGAACTATTTGCCATTAATATTAATTACCACGCCACTCCTCTAGGGTAGATACCATTACTATTCCCCTTTTACTGGTGAGAAAATAGAGATGTAAAGGTGTTAAATAATCTGTTTAAGGATCCATAGATAATAAGTGGGCAACCAAAATATAATTAGGACAAGGAATCCGAATGGAATGATCAAGGATCCAAGCTAGGAGAGTACGCCAGTTCACCCCGGTGGAGAAACTCTTTCCAATAAGATTGTATCACTCTAAGTCTGCTGACCAAGTCTTGTCTCAAGGGTAGTTCTCAGAAAAGCATTGCCAGCATTGACCCCTGAAGCCCCCTCCCCTTTTATAGGTTCATGGCTGATGTCCCCACTTGCCATCATGATTGGTGTAGCTTCCTGATGCTCCCAAGGACCATCTACAACAGTGCTGTCTGACAGAACTTTCTATGCTGATGAAACGCTCCAGATCTATTTTGTTCAATGAAGAAGCCACTATCCACATGTGGCTATTGGACACTTAAAATGTGACTAGTGCACCCGGCCGGTGTGGCTCAATGGTTGAGCATTGACCAATGTACCAAGAGGTCGCTGGTTCAATTCCCGGTCAGGACACATGCCCAGGTTGTGGGCCCAATCCCTGGTGGGGGACATGCAGGAGGCAGCCAATTGATGTTCTCTCTCATCGATGTTTCTTTCTCTCACTCCCTCTCCCTTCCTCTCTCTCTCAAATCAGTAAAGAAAATAAAAATAAAATGTGACTAGTGTAACTGAGGAATTGATTTGTATGTATTTAATTTAAATTAAAGTTAATTTAAGTAGCCATATATAATTAGTGGGTACTCTTTCAGACTGCAGAGGAAAAAATGTATTTTTAGAAAAAAAATAACATAAGGTAGTTGTTTATCACAGAGAGAAGCAAAGAGATTTAATCCGTTTTATTATGAGACCATCTTGTGTGGATTCACTCAGTAATGAGGGTTTCTTAGTTATCCTGCTCATATATTAATTATTTTAATTAGTTTTTGTTACAGATGTTTCTCCTTTCCCCCCCGTTGACACCCTCCTCCCCATTCCCCCACCCCTTCCCAAGCTTTGTTGTCTCTGTCCATTGGTTATGCATACATGCATATAAGTTCTGTGGTTTATCTCTTCCTCCCAAAACTCCCCTCTTCTGGGGTTTGTCAGTCTGTACCCTACCTCTATGTCTCTGGGTCAGTTTTGTTCATCAGTTTGTTTCGTTCATCATATTCCACAAATAAGTGAGATCATGTGGTATATGTCTTTCTCTGATTGGCATATTTCATTAGCATAATGCTCTCCAGGTCCCTCCATGTCATCTCAAAGGATAGAGACATTTTTTTCTTACAGCTGCATAGTACTCCATTGTGTATATGTACCACCGCTTTTTTATCCACTCATCTACTGATGGACACTTGGGTTGTTTCCAGATCTTAGCTATTGTAAATAGTGCTGCTATGAACATAGGGGTACATATATTCTTTCTGATTGGTGTTTCAAGCTTCTTAGGGTATATTCCTAGAAGTGGGATCACTGGGTCAAATGGCAGTTCAACTTTTAACGTTTTGAGGTAACACTATAGTGTTTTCTACAGTGGCTGCACCAGTCTGCATTCCCATCAGCAGTGTACTAGAGTCCCCTTTTCTCCACACTTGGCAAGGGCCAGCACTTGTTGTTCGATGATTTGTTGATGGCGGCCATTCTGACAGGTGTGAAGTGATACCTCATAGTTATTTTAATTTGCATCTTTCTGATGATTATTGACATTGAGCATTTTTTCATATGTCTCTTGGCCATTTGTATGTCCTTTTTGGAGAGGTATCTATTTAGGTCCTCTGCCCATTTTTTGATTGGGTTCTTTGTCTTCCTGTTGTTGAATTGTATGAGTTCTCTGTATATTTTGGAAATTAACCCCTTATCTGATGCATCATTGGCAATTATGGTCTCCCATATGGTGGGTTCCCTTTCCATTTTGAGTTTCTTTTGTTGTGCAGAAGCTTTTTAGTTTGATATAGTCCCATATGTTCATTTTTTTCTTTGTTTCTCTTGCCTTAGGTGTGGTTGCAGTGAAAATTCTGCTGGTATGATGTGTGAAATTTTGTTGCCTACATTTTCTTCTAGAATGTTTATGGATTCATAAGTTACATTTAAGTCTTTTATCCATTTTTAGTTTATTCTTATGTATGGTGTAAGTTGGTGGTCTAGCTTAATTTTTTTGCAAGTAGCTGTTCAATTTTTCCAACACCATTTATTGAAGAAGCTGTCTTGACTCCACTGCATGCTCTTGCCATCTTTGTCAAATATTAATTGGGCTTACTGTCTTGGGTCAGTTCTGGGTTCTCTGTTCTGTTCCATTGATCTATCTGTCTGTTCTTCTGCCAGTGTGAGACTGTTTTGATTACAGTGGCTTTGTAGTATAAGCTGATATCTGGTAATGTGATCCCTCCTACTTTGTTCTTTTTTAAAAAAGATTGCTGTGGCTGTGGCTATTCGGAGTCTTTTTTGGTTCCACATAAACTTTTGGAGTGTTTATTCTAGTTCTGTGAAATATGTCATTGGTATTTTGATGGGGATTGTATGGAATCTATAGATTGCTTTGGGTAGTATGGACATTTTAATGATGTTAATTATTCCAATCCATGAACAAGGTATGTGCTTCCACTTTTTTTTATATCTTCTTCTATTTCTTTTTTCAATGACCTGTAGTTTAATGTGAACAGGTCCTTTACTTCTTTGGTTAAGTTTATTCCTAGGTATCTTAATTTTTTTGCTGTGATGATAAATGGGATTTCTTTTTTAGTTTCTCTTTCTGTGAGTTCATCATTCGTGTATAAGAATGCCGTTGATTTCTTGACATTAATTTTGTATCCTGCTACTTTGCCAAATTCATTTATTAACTCTTGTAGATTTTTGATGGAGTCTTTGGGGTTTTCTTTCTTTTTTTTTTTTTTTTCAATAGAAGTTTTTGAGGGTAACAGACATATCCATTTGTTTGACTAGTGAAAAACTCAGCACAGGATTTTTGAAATAGAAACTTCAGAGGTAGCTTGTCCTGGCTCACATCCTTTGGGTAGCTCTTCCACATAAGGCCTTCTCAAGGCAAGGGTAGCTCTTGGGTTGTGAGGAGAGGAGAATGAGGTAGGAAGTAAACCGAGAATGGAGAACAGTTTTGCAAATGGCAACCATTGATTGAGCAATCCAAACCGGATATACCCACAGCCCGTCACTCCTTTCTTCTTTCTCAGCAATGAGGGCACATGTGCTTTAGTTGTTCGGCCATGGGGTCTTGAGTCGGAAGATCTTGGTTAATGTTTAGGTTTATCCCTTAATAACTGGGTGACTTTCGACAGATCACTGAACTTCACTGAGTTGCCTTTCTGAGTCTGTGTAATAGGGTAGAAGAGAGTTGGTATCATACCTTCGACAAAGGGTGCAAGTAAGGACCAGATGAGATAATGCATGTGAAAACACTCTAGCCCGGCTGGTGTGGCTCAGCTGGTTGGGTGCTATCCTGTGCATGGAAAGGTTGCTGGTTAGATTTCCCGTCAGGGCACATGCCGGGTTGCTGGCTTGATCCCTGGTAGGGGGTGTGCAGGAGGCAGCCCACCGGCGTCATGCTCTCACATTGATGTTTCTCTCTCTCTCCCTCTCCCTTCTTCTCTCTCTAAAAATCAATAAAATTAGAAAAATAAACAAAAGTACAACAATGTTCAAAAAAAGAAAAAGAAAAAAACACTCGAAGTTTGTACAGGCTGTAGAGACATCTTAGCAACGATCATTACATTTATAGAGATCACGTTTGCCTTTTAAAATTGCTCTCATATTTATTACATCATTTTATGTCACAACAGATCTGCGAGGGATGCAGGGCAGGAATGATCTACGAAGTTGATGTATACAGATGCGGCCCACAGAGCTGAGAGACTGGCCCAAGGGTACAGAGTGCCTCCGCTCGCATTATGCCTGAGCTCACCCCTGGCCCCACTGAGTCCTGTTCGAAAGCCCTCTCTTCCAAAAAAATAACACAGTTACAAGCTTTTAATCACCAGTTCTCCTGCAGAAATTATTTCTACTCAGTATGCAAGCCACCCTAAAACATGCGTCCAAAGCTGAATAATCAATGACATCAATATGATGATGATGGATAGCCACCCATTGCGCCGAGCATTTTATAAATTTCATTTTATTTCATCCTCATAATAATTCTATGAGGTTGTGTGATTATCAGGAAATTGAGGCAGGAAATGGTTCAGGAATTTGTCCATGGTACACACAGCTAGTGGCTGCCAAGGGAGCCTGAAGGTCTTTGTTTGCTAAAGCTGCTGCCAGGAAGGGCCACTGACTGGGCAGCTTAAACGACAGATGTATTGTGTCACTGTCCTAGAGGCAAGAAGTCCGTAATCAAGGTGCTGGCAGGGTTGGGTCCTTCTGAAGGCTGTGAGGGAAGGATCTATGTTCCTGACCACGGAGAGCCTTGGAGAACATTGGCTTGTGGGTGACTGTTTTTACCCTTGTCTTCTTCACAACGTCTTCCCTCTATCTGTGTCTGTCTCTCTGTCCAAATTTCCATTTAGTATAAGGACACTAGTTCTATGGGATTAGAAACCAATCTGATGACCTCATTTTAACTTGATTACCTCTATAAACACCCTGTTTCTAAATAATGTCCCTGGCTGGGGTACTGGGGTTAGAACTTCAACATATTAATTTGGTGGGAGGGAGCACAGTTCCACCCTAACACCAGATATAAACCCAGATCAATTGGCCTCATGCTGTTAAACTTTATGCTTTAACATTTTCTGATGTTACAAAACTATACCATTCTGTAGCCTTTTGAAAGGAACACAGTTGACGACGTAGCACGTGGCGCTTGACCCGCCCGATCCACATTTAGAGTAACTGAACAGAATTCCACCCTCTAAAAGTTCTTAAAGTAGAAAGTACTCCCCAAAATGTTTATCCAAGAGACTGGTTTCCCGCTTACTAGGCAATTTGGCATAGAGGACTTTTCTCATAAACATTTACAAATATTCTGCTCAGTAATGAAGTTAATCAGTAAGCCACACAACCTCTGGCCTCTGTCACTTCTTACCTAGTCTCATTTTCAGTCGCTGGGAAGAAGGTAAGAATGGTAATGCAGTTTCAGGAGTTAGAAAACCCAGTTCCAATTAGTCCTTGCCACAGCTGCACGTCACCAGGATTTGTCATGGAAATGATGAGCGTGAAGCCTGCCAAAGGTAGGACACTGTTCACAGGGGCTCTTGGTCCAGCTTCTGCAACCGGACAGAGGAAATGTGGGGGCTTTTGTTTGAGATGACAGTAGCAGATCTCTGTCAAAGATGACTCAGTCGGAACCAGAAGGCTGGAGTGAGAAGTTGGGGTGGAGTGATTTTTATAGGGCTCTAGGTAGGTGAGTATTTCATTGAGATCAAGTACGTGTTCCCTAAAATTCTTCATTGGATATTATGTAAAATCAGCACCATTGTTTCAAGTGAAACACTAGGCAGTTCTAACACTGATGCCTGTGGACACTGGAAATAACATTGTAAATAATATTATTTGTAAATGCAGTGGATCATGAAAGCTATATTGTGGCTTGTGATCAGCATTAAAAACTAGACTAGAACAAAACAGAACAGAACAGAACAGAATGGAATAGAAATGTCAGCATGCACCTCAAGGAGTAAAGATGGGTGTTGCTTCATAGAAATTTTGTTTCAATTACTTACCTATATGTATAAGTATGTACAGGAGTCAAGACATAAGATACATTTCAAACTGTGGGTTGCAGCGAGAAAAGGAGTTGGAGAAACACTTATTTCTGAACTAGTTACACAGCACATTTCTCCTGAGGGTTCAGCTTTAGGCCTCAACTATTTGTTTTCTCTGAAAAAAACGTGAATTGTGATGAAAACATAGATGAGAATGAAGACAGTGTATTTTGCCTGTGTTACTAGTTTTCTCCAAGAAGAGTCTTGCCTTTTAAATTTCCAGCTAAAAGAGAAACTCTAATCATTTTTACAACAATTACAGTTTGGAATATTTTGCGACCCCTGACTTGGTAGCGTATTAGCTTGTTTCAGTGTGGTGTTTAAAAGGGACTGACACTGTATTTAAAATGGAAGTTAGTAAAAGGCTGGGGAAACAAATTTTCTATTACTATGTAACAATTATGAAACATTTAAACTGTATCAGGCTTTGTTGAAGGTGCCAGGAATAATACAAGGTAATAATATAGTTAATGTAGTATAATTCTCCAGAGTTCACAGAGCAAGCACAACAGTGACTATGTATCGAACATGAATGCTGTCAGGCACTATGCTGTTTACATCCTTGGTCTTAGTTTGTCTTCATACAGCCTGTCACCTACGTCCTGTATTACTCCAACGTTACAGGGGAAGGAACAGAAGGTTAAAGATGCTCAATGTCTTTCCCCAGCTCACACATCTAGCAAATTGTGGGTGAGCTGAATCCAGAGTTGTCCATGGAGTAGGACCCTCGTTATCAGTGTGTCATTCTCCCTGAAGTTTAGCATGGAAGATAAGCCTGTGACGAACAAAACGGATCGGAACCAGCTGTAGCAGAGGTGTGTGCAGAGGGTAGGAGAGGCCAGCTCTACCTAGGGGCGCTCGGGCAGACCTCAAGGAGAGGCGCCAGCATCACAAACGCCCGGCACCGGGAACAGCAAACAAGTCCGCGCACGAAGCCGTAGCATACAGTTAAGAAGCCACGAATTAGGAAATAAATCAGGCAGAGAAGGCAACTTTCCCATTCATGAAACATTTTAACAAACATCCATGATATATTTATTCAGGTCGGCATTACGCCAGCAATGAAAAACGTTAAAACCTGGCCCTCTGTCGGGCCCAGGAGTGGTGGGATCTCAGGCAAGGGCAGTTGTTACTGAACCTGCCTCTCCCGTTCGGGTACACAGTGGTTCTGACCACAGGCTGCTGAGAGCTGCACTAATATGCTGTCATTGGCCTCCTGCAGGTACTTAATTTAAAAATTTAATTATTTAAAATTAAATGAAAAATTCATTTCTTCATTAGCGCCAGCCCTGTCTCGAGTGCTCGGTGTTCCATACGGCCGGCGCCTAGAGGCTGGTGGGTGTGGACACTTCTCAGGGTTCCCCTCGAAGGAGCTCCTCTAGGGAAACTGCCACGTGCTACCGTCTCTCTGCCCAGAAGAATTTTGCTGTCCTTTGCAGGGGGTCTGAGACCCCCTTGACTCCATTCAACTGCTCCCCTGGAAAAACTCTTCCCTCAACTCTCATACCCTCATTTATGTAGAATTTCCTGTAATAAGAAATCCAAATTTTCCAACTCCTTGATAGACTGATTCCAAAAAATCACTCACAAATTCGAAATTATATATCTGTGTGTATATATCTTATATATCTTAACATTATATTAAAGTGTTTCCCTTTAAATTATATTAAAGTAGAAATAAATTTACCTTTTCAGGAAGCACTCTCTAAAGTTGACTTACTACCTCTGCCTCCTCCACATCTTACGCTTTATCAGAAAATTTGTCTTTGGTTACTTGGTTTTATTCCCCAGTCTTTGACATTCCCCCTCACCACACACACACACACACACACACACACACACACACCACACATGAAAGGCTGGGCCTTTTCTGTCTGTTGTCTGTCTGTTGTCTGTCTTATTGTTTATCCTCAGAGCCTAGCACCACGTCAGGCAAAGAGTAAGTGTTCAATATACATATATATGTGTAAAAGTGTCCTAGTTTATGTCATCAAAACAGACCGATAGGTGTTAAGAATTACTAATTAACTATCAATTAACTGTCATTAGAGTCAGGATTTTGCTAGATTATTTAAGAAACAAACATGTGCCCAGCCAATGTGGCTCAGTGGTTGAGTATCAACCCATGCACCTGGCCGGTGTGGCTCAATGGTTGAGCATTGACCCATGCACCAAGAGGTCGCCGGTTCAATTCCTGGTCAGGGCACATGCCCAGGTTGTGGGCCAAATCCCCGGGGGGGCATGCAGGAGGCAGCCAATCGCTGTTCTCTCTCATTGATGTTCCTATCTCTCTCTCCCTCTCTCAATAAAGAAAAAAAAAAAAGAAACATGTCTTTTAATGGTACTCAACTTATCAAAAATTTTTTGACTATATTTTATACTCAGAACTACGTTATGAGATTGCAAGCCTGGGTGTTAATAGCCCCCGTTTACAAAAGAAATGGACAAAATTGCTAGGCAGTAGTTCAAGGTCTCACAGTCAGTTCACAGTAGGAGTACCCCATTTTGAAAAAAGTTGGCCATGGTGGTTTTTCTTATTGTAAGTTGCCTATATATTTATTGTCTATTCTGGAGAGATCTGGTGGGGACACCGGGAAATACTAGTAGCAGATGTGCTTTGGGAATAGAGGCACTGTTCGCTAATGTTGTTCTGACCATGTCTGGTTGTTTCCGTGTAATAGAACTGATGTCTTTGTGGAAGCTTCCCATTTTAATTGAGATGCTTCCAGAGATTGCTATGATGTTGTTACCATGACCTGGCTTGTGCTGGAACTCCACCGTGTCTCTTGATTATTAAGATTTGCTTTGTTGAAATAACGCTCAGAGATCTTGGAACTGGCATTTGTCTACAGAACCCAGATTCTGTCCTTAATTGATTGTTTGACCTCAGGCAAGCTGTTTAACCTTCCTGGGAGTGTAGGCGGAGAGAAACTGGGGCTTGGGGGAAGGGGTGCAGAGTTGATTAGAGGTAAAATGGTTTGGAGGACAACATCTAGAAATAAGCGCCAGTGAAATTGTTTTGAATGCTCAGTTCTTTTTGATTCTATTCACTCCAGAAATTTTAGTCACACTTAATTATTAAATAGATCAGGATTTTATATCTATCTTTTCTTTTTTCTCTTGTATTTCATAGTTTTATATTCTTCCATTTTGTGGTCAGCAGACAACTGTTTCTGTCTGTCAGATATTCTGACTCAATGCTGGTTTTATATGATGAAGTGGAGCATGAATTAGAGGAGATTGATATTTGCACACATATTGTATACTTTGTACTCTGTCAATCATTTCCTGGGTCAATGCAGAAAGCATTCTTTTCAACAACATTAAATATGCATATACTCCACTTTGCCATTGTCTAAAGGCCCTGAGTTCTAATGCCCATAGGCCATTCGTCATACACTTATAGATATTTTAGATATAAAGAAGAACTGTAAGATTATCCAGCATGGAGTTGTCTTTACAGATAAGCAAAGGTTGGCCCAGGCAGGGAAGGTAAGTACCATAGAACTAGATTCAGAGCCAGGAGTCCCAGGGACTTAGAGTCAGGAAAAACTTCCAAGAGAAACCACATTAAAGGGGAATTTGCAGGTGAGTGGATACTGGTGAGCGGAAGCTCTCAGAGAGGAGGGGGTGCCGGCAGCCCGAGCTGGAGGTTCCCTACTAGCAGGAGCATTGGAGGGACTAAAGAACTCAAGTTCGAGAGAGGACGGGAGGCTTTCAATCATGCCCTAAGCCTCACACATCTGAAATTATCGTGGAGAGATACAGTTCTGCACTGGGCTTTGAAGTCGGACTCCCAAAGTTCAAAGCTCAGCTACTTAGGTAGGTAGGAGTCAAGTTGCCTAAATTCTCCATGTCACAAGCTACTAGTTTGTAAGTTGGGTAATATTGTTACTTCCTCGTGGGATTTAGGAGAAGGAAGTGAGGATATACAAGTGCCTGGCACGAGGAAGAGCCCTGTGATACACTTTCTAACAGTAATAGTAATAATCATGGTATTATCAACCGTCTTTGGAGCATCGTAAAGAACACTCTACAGGCATAGCCAGATGCATAGACCCACAATCCCTAACTGACCATTCCAAATCCTAAACACTCTAAAATCTAAGCATTTTTTTCAAGGAGTGGCATCTACTTTTTCAGTGGCAGAACCTGACCTGAGTGAATGTGAAGGTATTTATGGCCTTGATTTATTCCTCTTAGTGTGAATATTCATACATTGCATTGTGGGAAATATTGCTGTTCGATTCTGGGTTCTGCCCCAGGCCATGCTGGGAGAAATAGCACTGTATTCTGTTCTAAGGTCCAAACAACGCTGAATTTGAAAACACAGGTGACTCAAAAGGTTTCAGATGAGGAATTGTGGATCTGCATGATCTCAATCTCCAGCAACCCTTGAATAGATATTTTCATCCCAAGCCTTCTGCTGTAAACATTGAGATTATCAGTAGTTTAAATAATTTGCACAAAGCCTCATTGTACACAGAGGTGGAGTTTGAATTTTAGTCGAGGGTTGTCTGACTATGCTTTGAAGAATCACACACATTTGTACACTCTCCTATACCTTATTCACGTCTATGAAAATTTTTAGTGTTTTGTATAATTTAAATGCTGCTGTTTTCTAAAGAGCCATAATTTATGTTTCTAGAAAATAGAGCCTTTTTACAACCTGATCATTTTCTATTGCCTAGAGGTTTTGTAGCTAAGGGCTCATTTCATGATGGCAGGAATAATTAGTATTACCATTTTGCTGGCAGCTATAATTTATCTGACATTTTGTGTGTGCACGTGTTAGCCGAGTGCTTCCATTTTGCATGCATGATCTCATTTAATCCTTACGTCAGCCGAATGAGGTAGGTATTATACCCTGTCTTATAAAGAGAAAATCGAGACTTAAAGATGTTAAGTAAACTGTCAACATGCACAGATAATAAGTAATAAGATAGAGCTAGGATTTGAACCCAGGTAGACTAATTTCAGATACTGCATTCTTTTTTAAAAAGCTTCTCCTTTAAAAAAAATTTATTAAAGTAACATATAAATGGCAAAATTACAAATGGTAAAAAGAGTGTGCAATCTCCCACCCCAGAAAACAATGCAACACTCTCATTTCTCAGTCACCATCATCCAGTTCCTTTTTCTTTTTTTTTTTTTTTTTTATAATTCTTTATTAATTTTTTTTAGAGAGAGGAAGGGAGAGAGAGATAGAAATATCGATGAGAGAGGACATCGATTCGCCACCTCCTGTATGCTTCCCACTGGGGATGTGGCTCACAACCTGGACATGTGCCCTGACCAGGAATCAAACCAGGGACCTATTGGTGCATGGGTCGACACTCAACCACTGAGCTACACCGGCTGGGCATCCAGTTCCTTTTGTACTGTGCAAAAATATTGCCACACACACAGTGTTTTTTTGTTTTGTTTTTTATCCTCACCCGAGGATATTTTTCCATTTTTTGTACAGATAGAGTGGGAGGGAGAGAGAGAGAGAAACATCGACGTGAAGGGACACATCAAGTGGCTGCCACCTGCACGACCAACCAGGGCCGGGGACAAACTGCAACCGAAGTACGTGCCCTTAGCGGGAACCGAACCCGGGTCTCTCCGGACCGCAGGCCGACGCTCTAACCGCTGAGCCAAACTGGCCAGGGCCACAGTGTTTTTAATATCATATAAATACACACAGTATTCTATTGCCTAACTTTTTCAAAAAGCACCACATTGTAGAAACCTTTCCATATCAGCACATATAGATCAGCACATATGGTTTCACAGCTACATAGTATTTCAGTGTATGGGCATAATATAATGTATTTAACTAGACTCCTGTTGCTGGATATTTAAATCATTTTCAATTTGTGGTTCTTACAAATGTTGCTGTAGATGACCACTTTACATGTTTTCTTTTTTTTTATTCAGATGCAAGCATATCTATCTATCTATCTATCTATCTATCTATCTATCTATTTTTATTCTCACCTGAGGACATTTTTCCATTCTTTGTTCAGATAGAGTGGGGGGGGAGAGAGGAAGAGAGAGAGAAAGAGAGAGAAAGAGAGAGAGAGAGAGAGAGAGAGAGAGAGAGAGAGAGAGACATTGACGTGAAAGAGACACATGGAGTGGTTGCCACCCGTATGACCAACCAAGGCCAGGGACAAACTGCAACTGAAGCACGCGCCCCTAGCGGGAATTGAACAAAGGTCTCTCTGGACCACAGTCTGACGCTCTAAACGCTGAGCCAAACTGGCCAGGGCTGCAAGCATATCTTTAAAATGAAGTTTCTAGCAGTGGATTGTTGGGTTAAGAGTATTTGAGTTTTAAATGCTGAAAGATTTTGACAAATTTCCCTCCAAGAATTTTGCTTTCTTATGAGTGTGTGTTGCCAAATGGTTTAAACCTTTATATATTTAAGGGTGAACACTGGGATATTTTTTATTGTAGCTTCA
The DNA here is from genome assembly GCF_014108415.1 of Molossus molossus. Taxonomy (NCBI): domain Eukaryota; kingdom Metazoa; phylum Chordata; class Mammalia; order Chiroptera; family Molossidae; genus Molossus; species Molossus molossus. The sequence goes on along the minus strand of NW_023425345.1, from coordinate 15,288,385 downwards.
ATTTAAATTTAATTATTGGCAAATACGAGCACATTTTTGTATCTTTATAACACTCTTGTGTTTTTATTTCTAAAAACTGACTATTCATGTCCTTTATCATTTGTCCATGGAATGGTAAATGTTTTGCATGTTGAATAATGCTTTTCTTTTTTCAACGTTCCTGTTTTGTTTTTGTTGTTTTTTTCCCACATGGAGTGTTTTCTTATTGGTTTGCAAGAGCTCTTTACATATTAATGATATGACTATTTGGTCAGTCCTTCATGTTGTAGATATTTTTCTGAGCTTGTAATTTAGTTCTTTAATTCTCTATGTAGGCTTTTTTAAAAATGTAAAAATAGTTTTTACTGTTCATATAGATAAATATTTCAGTCTTTTCTCAGAGCCCCCACTTTTAAACATACTGTATGCTAAATTGCCTCTTTAATTTATAGAATGACAATGTTAATTTCAGTTTTTATTATCGCTTTTGCTCAGGTGTACTAACAGAGCCAACAGCAGGTCCTCTGGGGCAGAATCTAGAAGTGGAAACATACTCACAATACAACAACATTCAGTTTCCTCAAGTTCAACCACAGATTTCCTCTTCATCCTACTATTCCAGCCTGGGTTTCTACCCCCAGCAGCCCGAAGAGTGGTACTCGCCTGGCACGTATGAACTCAAGCCGATGCCAGCTGAAACTCTCTACCCGGGAGAGACCGAGGTAGCAGAGATTCCTGTAACCAAGAAGGCCCGCCTGGGCGCATCAGTGGGGAGAATAAAAGGAGATGAGCTGTGTGTCGTCTGCGGCGACAGAGCGTCAGGGTACCATTATAACGCGCTGACCTGTGAGGGGTGCAAAGGTAAGAAGCCTTTGGTTGGCATTGAGGTTTTACTATACTGGTTGTTGAAACCCCTCAAACTGGATTCTTCCCTTTTCCCAGATAACTTCCCATTTTCTCCTACCTCTTCCTATCTCCTCACCTTTGTTGGGATACCCCAGATCTGTGGGAAAGGCTGTTAGAATATTTAGCTTAGGCATCAGTCACCTTTTTTCTATTCACAACCTTACACATAGTGAAGGATTTTAGGATTGTGGCTTTCGTTTGTTTTTGTTGTATTTTTAAAAAGAGACTTGAACTTAATCTCTTTTAAAATTAAGAAAGAAGGAAGTAGTGATAGCTTATTTCAAGAGATATCATGTGGGAGGAACTATCTGTGAGATGCTGTTTCTAAATGAAATTGCAATCCATTTAGAATGAATAAAATATAACACATGAAAGATAAAAATGACTCAATGTAAAGTCCTATGTGATTACTCTTCCGACAAGGACACAGGTAGTAAGTTCCCAAAATTTCAGAGAAAAGGACAGAGTGGACTAGTAGGTTAGGCCATTTAGCTTTGCATTTCTTCATTTGACAAATATTTGTGGAATGCCTACGACGCGTAGACACTCTGTTAGCTTCAGTGACATTGAAAGCTGAATAAGAACTGCCCTTGAGCAGAATCTATTGAATGGTGTGCCAAATTCAGGTTCCCAGATGCCAGTGATTGCCATAAAAACAAACAGTCACATATAAATGGCTCAAGGACACGTCAAACCTTTGAAAGTTCAAATAATCAGATTGTGTAAAAAATCCCCCAAAAACGACATTAGTCACCTCTTAAAAACTTGATGTGATGTCATTAGATTTTTAAAACACAAAGTAGTGTTTATGCCGCACATTTAAAAATTAAAACAGATCTATAAAGATCATTGAAAAGATCTCATTTATGGTCTTCAACATATCCCTGCTCTCTTTGTGGAAAGTCAAGTTTGAATAGGGGAAAAGAGAACTCGTAAATGCTTTGAAGGCTTAGATATGTCTTCAGGTTTATTAGGCCCCATCGCACTCAACACAGTGCCTGGTACATAGGAAGTATGGAATAAATGTTATTTGAATGACGTATGAAAATCCATGACCATCGCATATAAAACTCTACTTCGTAAAACTATATTCAAACTCTTTTATACTACTTAATTCTTTTGTATCTCCAAAGGATAAGAGTAAATATTATCCTTCAACCTCCATATTTGGTGGCTTTTTTTTTCTTGAGCAGGCAGAGTATTAGAGATGGAAATCTGCTTTTGAGACAGTTAAAAGAAAGAGAGTTGAGAGTTGCTAAGAGAGTAGATCTTACATGTTCTCACCACAAAAAAGAAATGGCAGTGATGTGACTTGATGGCGGTGTTGGCCAAGGCTGTGGGGGTAACCGTTTTGCCATGTGTAAGGGCATCAAATCGACGTGTTGTACCCCTTAAACTTGCGCACATTGCATGTCAATTATATCTCCATAAAGCTGGAAAAAAAGAAACAAAAAATTCTGAAATCAAAGAGAGAGAGAGAGAGAGAGAGTTGAAGTAAAGTGGAGGAATAGCTCAATGGTTAGAAAAAAATAAAATAGTTTCAAAATGACCGGCCTGAAAATTGGATTAAAAATTCTACACGTGGGTTTGAGAAATCAACTACTGACCTCTAAAAAGCAAAAGAGCTTCGCCGCGGCCCTAGTCAGAAAGCGGCTGGATCTGCTACTCGGGAGGGCGCAGTGAGGGCCAAAAGATGAAGCGCATAAAATGACATATTTGGGGCATAATCCAAGAAGTAATTTTCATTTTTTAAGAAAAGAAACATTCTTTAAAAAAAAATTTCCACCTGAGGATATGTTTTTATTGATTTTTAGAGTGACGTAAAGGGGGAGGGGGAGAGAAACGTGGATGTGAGAGAGAAACATCGATGGGTTGCTTCCTGCCCAGGCCCGGGAATCGAGGCCACAACCTTTTTGGTGTACGGCTCAGCCACCCGGCCACTTTCTTCATGTGAACCATGTTTCTCACGTTGATTTAAATTGCTCTTATTAACTTCCTTAGGCTATTTTTTTTAATACAAAAAGATTTTAAACAACAAAAGAATAAAAACAAATGCACAGCCCTGGCCAGTTTGGCTCAGCGGTTGAGCGTCGGCCTGCGGACCGGAGAGTCCTGGGTTTGGTTCCTGCTAGGGGCACGTACCACAAAAAACAAAACAAAACAAAAAACCCCACAAATGCACAAAATTAAATACAAACAAAACTATAAAATCAATGAAATAATAGACAGTTCATATTACGTGGTTTTGTTGCTCAAGATGTTACTGAGGCAGAGGTGGTTCTGAGTCTGGTTGGCCCACGAATGCCACAGGTCATACGAGGCCTCGGTCCCCTGCTGCTTTTCTCTGTTCAAACAACTGCTTCATCCAAACCTTGATTCATCCAGGGCTTTGTTTGGCCAGCCCTGAGCTGAGGACATCCAGGCCTACGAAGTTTACCTTTGCCACTTTTTCATAGCTCTTGACAAATAAATCGTGCCTCTTACTGCTAGTGAGATCATGGACGCAAACAAACATGAGGACATTTAGTTTGAAAGGCAGTATCAGATGGTCCTAGAAATGATCCAGGGAATGTCGTTATTAATTTTTAAAGACATCTAAAGTAAAAGGATACAAATAAATGCAATGTGTGCAAAGGACTGAGAAAAAAAATCTGGTACATAGCCCAAACTCAATAAATGCCTATCATTATTGTCGTTATGGTCTTAGACTCCATTAACATTGAGTCCAGTGACAATGTGACTATTTTCTGCTTATCTTGATACATGTTGATGACCCACCCATTATCAGTTGTGTGGCAAGACTTATTCTGTTTGATACTGACTCATTCCAAAGGCCTGTCCACCCTGTCTGTGTAGACCAGTGCTACTCAAAGCGTGTTCCCTGTCCAGAAGGGTCAGTTCAGTACCACTTGGGAAGTTGTGGGATATGTAAATTTGTGGGCCCCGCCCCAGACTTACTGAAACAGAATTTATGAGAATGGGGCCCAAGAATCTGGGATTTAACAAGCCCTCCTGGCTAAAGCTTGGGAACTACTGAAGGAAATCATACCTAACAGACACCTGCGCTGACTCACCTGGCCCAGCAACGTGGCTGTGCGTTGTGATTGTGACATTCTCAAAGGTGACGCGGTGCTCTCCAGTTGTCCACAGTGAAGTGCAGTGGGTGAAAATGCTGGCCGGGAACACTCAGCCTGACCAAGGCATGTTTGCTGCTCGGAGAGAAATAGAAAAGAACATGCATAGTTTACTCTGAATATCTGATTCAAAAGAAAAATCCCATTATAAATGTGAACCTACAAATTTCAATGCCAATGACATGCCGATGCTATAAACATTTTCTCAGGTCCTTGCAGCAACCAGGGAAAGTAGGGATTGCTGTACCCATTTTAAAGGTGAAGAATAAGCATATCATTTCAAAAAGAAGCTGCGATTTGGAGGCCAGTGCTGATAGCTGTGCGATGTATTTATTATACTTCAGGAGTCAACTTGTTAAGTCTCACACCTTGTCCCCCTTTGATAGATGAAGAAAGTGGATACAAGAGGTTAATGAACTTACTCAAGGCTTCCCAGCTGATAAGGGGTGGAGCTTCTAATCTACAGCTTATACATCTAACTCCAGGGCCTCTATTATTAACCACTGGGTTAGGCTACCTTTTATTGCTTGCCCACTAAATGATCATTCTACTCTTTGAGCTATTTGTTTAAGACTAATATTGACTAGTTCAGCGGACTAAGGAGGAAAATCGAGAGCTCATTTAGGTGTTAAGGGATTGGTATTGCCCAAGCCAAGGACATAAGCCCCTAAAGTCACCTGGGCCAGCTCGCCTCCTTACAGGTGAAGGCTGGAGTGAAACCTGGTCCTCCTGGGAAGAATTCGGGGATGTGACAGGGTGACTGGAGTGTGACCTGTGTGCCGAGGACAACCCTAAGAAACCCTGACTCTAAAGGCAGGCAGGGGCGGAGACTCTCATAAAGGATATAGAATAGAAGTCAGAGGTAGGAGGTCGCCAGGGAAGGGCAGGGTCACAGGAGATGGAAAAGTGGCCAAAAGAGAACCAAGGCTCGGGGGAGTTCGGGAAGGAAAAGTTGGATCTGGAAGTAAATACAGTTTTAAGAGCAGAGAAAGGAGGCGGGGCTTTTTCATTGACACCCCCCCCCCCCCACACACACACAGTGGCATCAAAAGGACCAGAGTATAAGGGAGGACATGAGATGGAGCCAGACAGAGCCATGGTCTAAGCCAGGGGTTGGCAATCTTTTTCTGTAGAGACAGATAGTAAATGCTTTAGGCTTTGCACCGTAGCACTCTCTGTTGCAATTATGCAACTCTGCAAATGCAGCCATGCAAAGGAGGGATGGCTGTGGCTTCAGTTAGCTGACAAAAAATGGGCAGGAAAGAAACACACACACACACACACACACAGAGAGAGAGAGAGAGAGAGAGAGAGAGAGAGAGAGAGAGAGAACAGGCAATGGGCTGAATTTGGCCCCTGGACCTAGCAGTAGTTTGCTGACCCTGTTTGAGACCAGTGATTCTCAAGGGCCAGTGTCAGAATGAACTAGAAGCTGTACAGTAAGAGACAGCAGAGCGCCGAGGGCCCGTGTGCAATTGCATAATTGGATTTCAAGCGCTAGTGGAAACTTTATTTTATTTAACTCAGGATTATTCTACTCACCACGCCCATCAAACAAACAAACAAAATCATTTTTCTGGGGTTTTATCTGAGTTCCAGGATTAATAGCCCTGTGGCGAGAATGGGCGCTGGTGGGGGTGGGCGGAGCTCTGGTTCTCGGTGCTGTTAACACACAGTCTGGCTCTGCTGGGGTTGTTCTAGCTGTTCTTTAGTGCCCGGTGAGAAAGGTCTCCGAGGCTCCACCCTGGGGCCCTGGGCACACCCCTCCGTCCTGGCTGGCCTCCTGCTTCCCCGGAGGGAGCTCAGTGTTGGGTCCCTGCCCCAGCCCGGTGGGGCACTGGAATGCCTGCTGCCAGAGAACCCCTGCAGCCCCTGCCCTGCTCCTGTGCCGTGCTGGGTGCAGGGGACCCCGCTGACCTCCCAGAGGCCCCCCAGGAAAGGACACAAGAATCCCTCTGCCCTAGGATTCCCGAACGACGTGGAGTTCCTGTAATCTTTCATCGCACCCACCCCAGCACTCAGTGTGGGGCTGGGGCGTGGGAGGGATAGGGCGCAGGACCTCCTCAGGTCCTGAGCACGTCCCAGCTCTTTTCCTCTCCTCTTTGCCTCTCCCAACTTGGGGACGTTTAGTGTCTGGGACCTTGCAGCTCAGGCTTTGGTGACTGACAGCCAGCAGTGGGCTCCTTTGTGCTTTGTGCATGTTCTCTTGAGAAAACAAATGAAAATTGCCCTCGCCTAGTGCATGGGAGGAGGCGCTCAGAACAGGGCTCAGAGCGGGGAGAACCAGCGCCCCAGGGCAGGCCGCCTACCAGCTGAGCCCGCGGCCCTCCCACCCACACCCCTCGGATATATACCTGCCCTACAGATGCGAAACGAACGTCACTCCACGGCTTCCCACCAAAGGGAGTGCGGACCTTGGAGTTTGGCAGGCATGCACTGATCCAGGCTCTGTGCTTTTTGACCGGGTAAGCAAGGGACTTAAGGTGTCAGTCATTGTTTAGTGAAATAAGCCAGAAACCCAAATTTCAAGCAGAAGGGAATGAATGCAGGAGAAGCTGGAAGGGCGGAGGAGCAGGTTCTATGCTGAGAGGCTGCTCAGAGCCACCCTGCAGGGGCCTGCCAGGGCGGTTCAAGAAGCTGGGGTATCAGGAAGCTGCCTTCACCACAGTGACTGGCTCCAGAGCCATGGCTCGCCTGCTAAGTGTGTGCAGACACACGACGAATGCCCTGAGTCTTGCCTCTCCACACCTTCGACGTGAGCCACGGGAGGCCAGGTGCTGACACAGCGAAACGCCGGCTCCTGCCTGCCCGCAGAGACAGGAGCTGCAAAGCACAGCGCCTGCTTCACTGCCACTTTGCCAGTGTCTTTCCACGGGCATCTGTTTGGCAGAAGGTCAATCACATCCACGTGTTAGGTGCACGGATGTCTGGGGGAGATGGGTCCAACTCTACTGCCTTTCAGTGGAAGACTCACCCCAGAAGAGAAGGCGATACCGTGGAGACCCAGCTTGCCAATCCTTAGTTTGCAAACTATTGAACTTCTCTGAGCCTCTAATCTGCAAAGCAGAGATCGTATCTATTTCACAGGGTCATTTTGAGGATTAAGTTAGACTTTTTTTTTTTAATCCTTACTCGAGGACATTTTTGCATTTATCTTCAGATAGAGCAGGAGGGAGAGAGGGAGAAAGAGAGAGATCGAAACATCAACGAGAGAGAATATCAAATGGCCCCCTCCTGCATGCCCCCCACTGGGTGTCGGGCCCATAACCTGGGCATGTGCTCCGACCGGGAATTGAACTGGCGACCTCTTGGTGCATGGGTCGATGCTTAGCCAGTGAGCTACACCGGCCGGGCTGCTTCTCCCAACAATAAAAGCATTGACCTTCACCTCCATCATCTTTGAGGTGATCCAGCACCACCCTTCCCGTGAGAGTTTGAAAACAGAAGCCCTGTGTTGAGCTCATCTTTACTTAGAGGTAGAAAGCTTTAGCTTTTGTCTCAACAAGTGAATGTAAAAACATGGCTACCCTTTTGGGATGGCAAAGAAGAGCAAAAAAGCAATAGAACAAAAAGAAAGCACTCATCAGTCACTCAATAAGTTATTCTTTCACATTGCCATTCCTAAAACTATTGAAAAATATATATTTATGGACTCAAATTGGGGCAGGTAATGACTCTCCATTATGGGCTGAGCAATTCCCACCATAGACTCTTTATTTCATTTTCTCTTTATAGTGGCTTCATGAGGTAGTATTATCATCTCCTCCTTTGCAGATAAAGCTGCCAACACCGAGATGCTTGCCCAGGTCTCACAGCTTGAGAGAGTGGAGTAGGTTGGTATTGAATCCGCAGGGCTCCTGGACCACACCTTTTCCCTCCCATCCTGCCTTTCATCCTGCTGTCAAGAACTTTCCAAAGATAGTCGCCACTAAAGCGTATGCAAGGATTATGAGCATTTTAAAAGTTGGTTTTGTGTTTTGGAAAAAACAAACACACATTAACAAAAATAAATGAATGAATGAATGAATAAATAAATAAGTAAAGCCCAAATTATGGTGAATCCAAATCCATTGGCTGTTGGATAGAATGGTCTGTTGTTCTCCACCAATACTTTTTCCAAAAGTAGTCACAACTATAAATCAGTGAACAACATTCACTTGTGTACAAAATAAAACATCCTCTTAATAAGTAAGGTTGTCAGCCCCTCCCACATATAGAAATATCAGTCACCAGTCACAGCTCTTAAAAAGGAAAAAACAGTGTTAAATATAGTAATGCTTATTTATATTTATATATTCTATAGACAGGACCTTGTTTGTTCATTATCACACATTTTAATAAAATATGAGGAAAGGCAGGATGTTTTTAAAACTTTGAGTATGCATTTAAGTAAACAGAAAGAAATATTTTGTGTTTTACTTTATTATTCTATAAATAAATAAATTGCTTTGGGGAACTAAAATAGTATACCTTTATTCATTAGATGAAATCTGCCTACCTTTGATAGGCAGAGGAGGTGGAAAAATGTACATTCTGTTAAGTCAATCTTATGCTGACTTTTATTTTGCTCAGCTTTTAGATGCGTTGTATCTGTAACCATTCTGGAAAATTTTAGGATACGTATTGTCAAATATTATAAAACACCTTTTTATTACAAAATGTCAGGTCAGTGTAAAGGAGAGTGTAGGTTCTGGGGTTTATTGAAAAAGAAAAACGAGCTTATGTCAGTCAACTTATCAATAGGATATCTTTCCATGTCTTAGACTTTGACCTCGCACTTTCTATTAATAGGTGAAGGCAAAAGGAGAGACAGACTCAGAGCTGCCTTCTGGGCAAACTCCCACAAAGGCAGTTCCTAAATGACTCTAGGAAGAAGAGCGATGTCATTCATTGAATAGCCTCTGAAATTCCCTGCTCACTTCTCTGAAGATGCTGTTTCTGTTTGAGCAGCCTGCTTTTAGTAAGCAGGATGGAGGACAAAATGTGCTGTTGGGTCCGGCCAGTGTGGCTCAGTGGTTGAGCATTGACCCATGCACCAAGAGGTCACCGGTTTGATTCCTGGTCAGGGCACATGCCCAGGTTATGGGCCAAGTCTCCAGTGGGGGACACGCAGAAGGCAGCCAATCGATGTTCTCTCTCATTGATATTTCTATCTTTCTCTCCCTCTCCCTTCCTCTCTCTCTCTAATATCAATAAAGAAAAAAAAATTTTTTAAAAAGGAAAAGATGTGCTGTTAGATAAAATGTTCTGGTCCTTGTCCTCTGGGCAAGGGGACTACCCATTGCTCCTGGGCACTGGCCTCCCCCTCTGGCTTATATTCATTACTTGAGTCTGCATGCAAACACTACTGCTATCCATGCTTTAGCACAGGAGTTGGCTGACTTTCTGTAAAGGGCCCGAATTTTAGGCTTTGTGGGTATTAAGGTCTCTGTCTCAGCTATTTGACTCTACATTATAGTGCAAAAGCAGACATCAGGTAAATGAATGAATTTGTCTGTGATCTAATATACATTATTTATGGATACTGAAATTTGAATGTCATATAATTTTTAAATATCACAAAATATTCTTAAAAAATGTTTTCAATCATTAAAAATGTAAAAACATTCCTAGGTTGTGGGCTATACAAAATAGATAGGGGTGGGCATGAATTTGCCCTGCATAATTAACCAGCTCCTGGCTTAGCAAGTTCTCCCCGTGAATGCTTGGGGCTGTCTGAATCTCCTTGTATCTGAATTGAGACCTTCCCCCCATTGCTCCTACTCCCGCATAAGGTGGGCCATGTTTCTTCATAAATTTACCGTTTTCTATCTTTTAGAGATTCAGCAACATTTTTTATATATTGATGAAGCTATATTCTAACTCTTTTCTAAACTATGCTGTTTTTTATTTTTATTTATTTATTTTTTTATCCTCACCTGAGGACATTCTTCCATTTTTTGTTCAGATAGAGTGGGAGGGAGAGAGAGGAAGAGAGAGACAGAGAGAGAAACATCGACGTGAAAGGGACACATCAAGTGGCTGCCACCCGCACGACCAACCAGGGCCGGGGACAAACTGTAATCAAGGTACGTGCCCTTAGCGGGAACCGAACCCAGGTCTCTCCGGAACGCAGGCTGACGCTCTAACCGCTGAGCCAAACCGGCCAGAGCTAAACTATGCTGTTTTAATGAACTTTCTCTCATTTCATGGTATATATATATTTTTTTTGTTTTCCCCCCATGGTACATTTGACAGAAGGAACTGTAGAAGTTTGATGAATGCCCTTTGACTACTAAGTTGTTTATAGATTTGTCTACTTATGAATGATGTCAGGCAACTTCCAAAAATAATTCAAAGTTAATTCTTTTAAAACTATTTAATAAAAAATGAATAGAAATTTAGTTGGCAAAAGTAAATGTTGGAAAAGTCTGGTAGAGCTTTTTGTGGCTCTCTAAGACATAAAAAAATAAAAAAAGTTAAAGTCAATGACTAGCAGTGTTATTGCTGGGGATCATTCCGTGTCCCCGTCTGTTGCCAGTGGAAGTGAGGTTCTTGTGATGTCATTAGAAAAGGAGTTTTCTGAGATTTCCACAGGAAAATGAGTGATATCTATTTGCATGGGATTAGACCCTTGAGTGTTCAATGTCCCATTTCCCTTCGTCCCACCAAGAACAAAGTCCCACTTTGCTTTCAGCAGAGCTAGGATTAAAGCCATTGCCCAGTGTCTATTCCATGTTGGAGCACAGCCCCATCCAGCATCAGGCTGGCTTAGTTTGTGTTCTCTGTTGCAGTACATCTGTCCATTGCATGTAGATTCCATATGGTTGTGGGCCATGAGGCCTCTAGGGCCACATGGCTAGGGAGGGAACATAGGTGAATGCAAGAAAGCAGGAACAAAATTAGAGGAACAAGAGAGCCACAAGAGAGTGAGTGAGTTCCTTTGTCTGGGGGGTTATGTATTCCTAAATTTTTACAGGCTTGCAGTGGCCCCACCCCTCTAGCCAATGATCTTTGTTCCCAGATTAGACTGACAGGTACCTTCCTTACTGCACATGCGTCCATCTCCCCTTTGTTGGACCTCTTCCCCCAGTGATTTGCAGGGACCAGACTAGTGGTTCCTTGGGTAGTGCTGAGTTGCAGCTTCCTGGTAAAGCAATCCGAATGACCATGTTTATAATGTATGGCCTCCCTTTTTCTTCTTTCCTAGTATTAATAACTAGCTAATTACAATGATATCAGCAGGAGCAAAACAGTCAACAACAATTTTCATCATTTGCATCTCAAAAATGTGAGGGTTTTTTCTTTTAGAAACAATAGTCTGAAAAAGCTGTTACCTGATGATCAGGAGTCTATTATCAAGTTCTAAAAAATTCAGAAAGAAGTTCAAGGAGAAGAGCTGAGGTCCTAAAGATTCCGAAAGTATGTGTTGGAGACCAAAGCTTACTTTTTCATATCGGCAGCCCTATCTGTAGTTTGTAGCTTCCTAACAGTGAGATACAGGTGGGAAAAGCAGCTGGGTGCGGGAGGAAGAGCAGGATGTCTCTGAAGAAGTTTTGGAGATAGGGAAGAAACTGTGGGGCACTTAATATGCTGTGTGGGATTGGGGGAGATTCATGACTAAAGACAATTTTTAAGAATGTAAGCTCCTTACTAGAAAGACAGCTTAATATAATGGTTAAGAGCACAGTTTGAAACCTAGCCTATTGGGGTTCAGATCTGAGCTCTACCAGTTACTATCTGTAGGGTCTTGAGCAAATTATTTCATCTATGTGTAACTCAAACTCCTTATCTGTAAGAGGGTAATAATAATAAACTCTACATCATAGGATTGTTATGAATATTAAATGAATCAGCATCTGCAATGTGTTTAGAACAGTGCCTGATACAAAATAAATCCTATGGCCCGGCTGGTGTGGCTCAGTGGTTGAGTGTCGACCCATGCACCAAGAAGTTGCTGGCTCAATTCCCTGTCAGGGCACATGCCCAGGTTGTGAGCCAAATCCCCAGTTGGGGGCATGCAGGAGGCGGCGAATCGCTCTCTCTCATTGATGTTTCTATCTCTCTTCCTCTCTCTTAAAAATCAATGAAGAGCCCTGGCCGGTTTGGCTCAGCGGTTAGAGCGTCCACCTGCGGTCCGGAGAGACCCTGGTTCGGTTTCCGATAAGCTCATGTACCTCGGTTGCAGTTTGTCCCCGGCCCTGGTTGGTTGTGTGGGTGGCAGCCACTCGATGTGTCCCTTTCACATCGATGTTTCCCTCTCTCTCTCTTCCTCTCTCTCCCTCCCACTCTGTCTGTACAAAAAATGGAAAAATGTCCTCGGATGAGGATTAAAAAAAAAAAAAATCAATGAAGAAAAAAAAAAAAAAACCAGAAGAAAAAATCCCACAAAAAATAAGATAAGACCTATGTAAATGGGTGGGGGAGAACTTTTTATCCTCTGGTGGGCTGAGACAGATCTAAAGGCTAATTCTATTTGGGCCATATTCGATGTAAAGATCACTAGTTGCTTGGCTTTGTGTTTGTTGCTATTTTCAAAATATGGAGACCCTTACATTTTAAACAACCATAGTTTCAAAGAAATGGGTAGCCTACTGTCAGTTACGGACTCTGACTTGTGCATGTGGGTTTACGGATGTGTATGAGTTGAGAGTAGGGCGTGGTGTGTGGGTTCCACATGTATACAGAAGCAGAAAAGCAGAGTGCAGAATATTCTGCTTATTTCAGGGACCCATTTTACCATCCTAGTACTGTTTTCCTGCCAGCCAGGAATCCCCTGGTGCAATGCCAGCCCTGTCTATTCATCTTTCGTTACCAGGGCGCCTCAGTTCCTCAGTGAATTTCCTTTTCATTCATTTTCAAATGACTTCTCTGATATGAGCATTGTTGAATATGCACAAGATTGAGGCAGAGGTATGTGTATGGATAGATTTACATAACTATAAATACAGTATATGTACCCATATTTAAATAATATAGTGATAATATAATGTTGCCACCTCAGAGTGAAAGCTGATTAATTCAGCTATTGAGATGATAATGATTTCTTTCTCAGTTAATATCAGAGTAAAAAAAAACCTGCAGATTTTTCCTACACATTGTTCCTTTGACTCGTCTTGACTCATCTAGGAGTTTTATTTCTGTTAACTCTTGAGCTACCTGACAGTGTCAAAGGAAATTGTTTTTGGCAGGGGCTGATGATTAGTAGAAAGATTGACTCAGGTAGGCTAAAGTGGTCACTGAGCTCAATGATTTGGTACCAGAAAAAAATTATTTTTTGCCTATAGTCTCTTTTAAAATGCATACTTTGGTATTTGCACTCCCAATATCAACTTTGATCTGAAGCACAGCCTTTTTTAGGCTTTCTGTGGTTGAATTTGACATTTAGGAAAATGGTAAGATCTTTTCCTTCAGCCTCTGGTTACATAGTTAGTTACTGAGCCCTGATTATTCCTCATTTTCCTCCTCCCTTTTCTCACGACCCCCCCATCAAGTCCAGGCCTTGATCATCTCTTGGCTGTTGAGTCTCCTGTCTCCAGTCTCCCTGTTCTCCCTTTCTTCCCCTTGTACCAAGGATTCTTTCCAAATTGCAGGTTAGGTCATACCCTCCCCTGCCAGAACCCAAAACCCTTTAATGGCTTCTCTTTCTCCACAATAAAGACTCAACTCCTTAGGGTGGCATTCAAGAGCACTTAACCCCATTCTGCCCACCACGTTGCCTTGACCCTTTCCCACTGATTTCACTGCTCACGCTAACCTCCCATCAAGATAGATTATTCAGACTTCCTTGGCATTTCTGTAACCCCCTGCCTTTGCTCATTTCCCAGAATGCCCTTCCTTCTTCACAGTCTATGTTTCAAAATCCTACTTATTCTCCAAGATCCAGCTCAAATTCTACTTCCCTCATTGCTTCTGTCCTGATTCCCCCTACTCAGAATTAGTCAGAGTTATTTCCAGCCCATATAATGCCTTTTCCTCAAGGCACTCGACGTCCACCTATTGGGAAATTGTCCTATTGGACTTAGTTTACTAGAATAATCTGTATTGCCTTCTGCTGGAAAGAATGTCTTAACAAATATGTAAATCTCCATGTCTGTGATGCAATTGCCACCTGCCTCACCTTAACTTGGACACAGCCTTCACCAACATATAGTTTGGCCCTGAAGTGATCCCTTTTCATCTACATTCCAATAATTTATTGTTCCACTAGCCATCTTGCCATCCTCTCTTGTATTATGCTGGGATTTACTTCTTTGTCTTCCCACTGAGTTGGGAGCATTGAGGACAAGAATGCCTTACTCATCTTGGTATCTCCCCGGTCGGAGAATGCAGATTTCAGACCGTAGATACTTATTATTAAATTATTCTACTCTCTTGTCACCCAACAGAGGCTATGGTAATAGACATAGTGCTTAGGACTGTGGGCTTTGCCCACCTGGGTTTGAATCTTCCTAGTCCATTTGTTAACCATCTGATCATGGCCAAGTTACTTAACCTCTCCGTGGCTTTTTTCCTTCATCTATAATATGGGAACCCTATTATTATCTTCATCATAAAGTAGATATGAGTACTAAATAACTACATGCAGGTAAAGTAGTTAGAACAACAGCAAATGAGTACGTAATACATGTTAAAGATTACTCCAACAGGCTGTTGAAAGGGGAAGGACTCTTATTGTCTCGATTTTGGCAGAGACGTGAAGACAATAGATGCTACATCCCAAAGTGAGCCCCCCTGACAGTGGACAGTAAAACTACTGAAAGTGCTCACCTACGTGGCGGGTGTGAAGTGGGCAGGAGCTGGGCAGTGCAGAGCCGTCCATGGCAGAGCAGGGCCGCTCGAAGATCTGGCGCGTGGGACTAGTGTGCTGTGAACCCCACCCCCCCACTGGGAAGGCGTGAACACGGGGTGTGAGTGTTGCCCGCTGGGGTCCACCACCGGAATCCATAGCACTTTTGTGAGAATTAGAAAAAGGTGCCCCCACTTTCCCAGATAAAATCTGTATACCAAGGAGGGCCTTCTGCCCGAGCCCAGTGAAAGTGCTTTCAACAGGATCACCTAGGAGCTTGACACGGATCCCCTGAAGCTAGGGGACTGCAAACTGGCCTCTGACTTCACCTGAGAAGTTGAAGGGGCAAAGGAAGGGTGACTGACTGCTTATGGATAAGTGGGAGAGGTCTCTCTGCCCCGGAGAATCTGCTGGACCACAGAAAGTCGGGCGGGCATCGGAGTGCAGAAGGGGGCGGTGAATGTCCAGATCCCTGGATGCTGAAGGAGACAGGGCCGTGGGCTAGAACAGAGGTGTTCCTGCCCTCATCAGGGAGTTGCAGAGGGACGTATCCCAGGGATGGGAGGCGTTCTCCAAAGAGCCCCACCCAAGGAAGAAAGTCAATTGCAGAGACGTGCTAGCTTTAGAAGCCTGCTTCTGACAACGCAGGCCAGTGCTGTAGGTACTTTCCTGTCACTTTTCCCCTTGCCCCCTGCCATCCTCTCCTTACTTGCCACTCCACCTTGACTCTGGGAGTATCAGGAACTGTGCTTAGCCGGAAGGGGGACAAAGAGTAGAAGTGGGACGTGTGGAGAAGGAGAAGCAGAAGGGAAGCTGGTCATCTCCCCTCCCCAGCTCTGGACAGCTGAACTGTGGCAGTTGCGGCTACACCTTTGCAGGGCAGATGTTTGCTTTTAAGTCAAGGTTGGCGTTTTTATTATTATACCCAGCTGGGCATATTAAGTACTGAATTGAAAGCTGTTTTAAAAATATTTATTTATTTTAATTTTTATTAATTTATTTTTGTTACAGATGCTTCTCCTTTCCTCCCCTAGACACCCTCCTCCCCATCTCACCCCCTAACCCCCCAGCATTGTTGTCTGTGTCCAATGGTTATGCATGCATGCATATAAGTTCTTTGGTTCATCTCATCCACCACCTCTCCCCACCCCGTCCCCCTACTCTGAGGTTTGTCAGTCTGAACCATACTCCTTTCTATGTCTCTGGGTCGATTTCATTCATCAGCCCACTTATTCATTATATTCCACAAAGAAGTGAGACCATGTGGTGTTTGGCTTTCTCTGATTGGCTCTGAATTGAAATCTTGAATGTGACCTCTCCCCATCTGCCTGGTAAACAGCAACTCATTCTCCAAGGCTTAGGTCAACGCTCACTTCCGAGTCTGACCTCTTCCTCCAGAACTGACCATTCCCCCTGCCTCCTCTGCCCCAACTCAGAGCAGAAACGCTTAGTTTTACGTGTTCGGGTCTTTGCCTGGCTTTGCGCTCAGCGAGCCTGTAGACTCTAAGAGCGTAGGGATGACTTACTCCCTTTGTACCAATAGCACCTGGAATAAGTACCCTGGCACATAATTGACCTGCCGTGAAGATGTAATGAACATAATTTATCTTGAAAACTAACTAAGATTTGTCCTAAGAAAGGTTATCACTGAAACATGCCTTTATTTTTGAGAGAGAAACGAGAAATAGCAGCTTTCTGGACGATGCAGTGCAGTTGAAAGCCCTTGTCCACAGTACCCACAAGGACGCCTGGCTGCTGCTCCCCAGGGGTCGGTGAGAAAGCGCTCGGGCACCTCAATCGGAACGTGTTTTTCTGAGTAGAAGGTGTGAGGAGACTCTTGACTCCTTTCCGTGTTCCTTCCCCAGGTTTCTTCAGGAGAAGCATTACCAAAAATGCCGTGTATAAGTGTAAAAACGGAGGCAACTGTGTGATGGACATGTACATGCGAAGAAAGTGTCAAGAGTGTCGACTAAGGAAATGCAAAGAGATGGGAATGTTGGCTGAATGTATGTATAGAGGTATTCACATCAAGCAATTAAATTCCACTAAATATCTCTTAAGAAGTCAGATGTCAGGTAACTCATCTCATTAGAATGGTGTGTCACGTTTTAAAGAAAGGACTTACTAAGCCGTCTTGAGTTCTTGAAAAGGATAATGAACCATAAGGTTGTTCACACTGTCAGCTAAACAGCATTCTATCCACCGGGAAGAAACAGCCATGTTTTGTTGTTCATTGTTGCAGCGAGTTAGACGTGGAGTGAAGTGACATTATTTTAATAAAGGACAAAGAAAGGCAATCTAAATGTTTCCCCCAAATTGGATTTAATACCTTTTTAATTATTGTTTAATTAGCACAAAAATTCACAGTGGAGGGAAACATTAACAATAAGGCACAACTGCCTCTGATTGTCTAAATAGAGTTTTAGACCCAGTCGTTTTATTAAGAATCCTTCTTTTTTTTTTTTTTTTTATTGTTGCAGCTCTGAACCAATTTGTATAGGTTTACACAGGAAATTAACTACCCTGAGTTTTAATATCATTTGGTCCTTCAATCTGATTAAAAAAAAAAAAAGACACTGTATTAACTGTTGGCTTTGTGAGAAACCATAATCTTCATCAACATTTGGAATGCATGCAAGTCTATAACATATTAATTTTTCATTCTGCAAATTCCACAGACCACTCAGATTCTGAGATATGTCCTGTTCCCCCTCAAAACACAAAGAGACAAACAAATGTCACCAAGGGGACGATAACAGTCAGGGAAGGAATGCCATATAAAATGAGAGCCCGTGGAAGGTGATTCCAGTTCTATTGTCCCCAAACTGTACAGGCAGCTGGGATGGACCCAGAGAAATGATGCGTGCAGGAGGCAGAAAATAGGTCAGTGTAAATAATCCAGCTCCGGGAGGATGAAAGTTTTATAGTGGCCGATCACAATCTCCTCTTAGCATATATGAAACCAGAGACTGTAATAGGGGCTGCTACTGGAATCCAGTCTTGCCATGGAAACAATTACTGCGATACGGGGCGGTTCAAGTGGCTCATCACTTAAACATGAACTTGTCCCAGCCGAAGCACGGAGGACATTTTTCATGACACCACCTATAAGCTTCTATAACATCATGAAAATGGATTTGTCCAGTAAGAGATGCAGAACTTTCATATGATCCTAGAAACTGAATTCCCCCGACAAAGAAATTCCTGGAATTTAGTTTCATTAACATTGAAAGGATGAGGAAGTTAAATGGGAATATGGAAGATCATTCTACATTATTTTTTTATAGCTCCGTTTTATGTATAAATTAATGATGATATTATATGATTATTCAAAAGAAAATTTCTAAGTCCCTTGAGTTATTTTCAACTTTAAGTATGTTCTCAATAATTTATACAGTCCTGAAAATGGACAGGATTTGACATTTTTCCTAAAGGATCTTGACATTTGTTTTATTCAACATGTTTATGTGTTTTGTTTGCTTTTAAAATATTTTTGTTGTTTTTGTTAATCCTCACCTGAGGACATTTTTCCATTGATTCTTAGAGTGGAAGGCAGGGAGAGAGGGAGAGAGAAAGAGAAACATCAGTGTGAGAAAGATACATCAATTGGTTGCCTCCCGCATGACCCCGACCAGGGCTGGGGATTGAACCTGCAACCCAGGTATGTGCCCTTGACCAAGATCAAACCCACAGCCCTTTGGTCCACAGACTGACACTCTAACCACTGAGCCAAATCAGCCAGGGCTACTTATGTGTTTAATGTGAAATTGAATACATGTTTTATGGTGCAGTTATGTAAACACGCATGAAAAATAATATCAGTACTATGTCTTGAAACAATAACTTTCAAAGTTCCCTGGGACAGGAATAGGGAGTGTCAGTCTTCATTTTACTGATCAAATACCTTACATTTGTACAATGCTTTGGCATTACATCTTTATAAAAGGCTCATTTTTGAAAAAATGACATAACATCTCATGTACACAGAACACTGCAAGGTAGATATTATTCTCATTTTACAAATGAAGAAACTGAGACCCACGGAGGACACATTTTTTGTTCAAGGCCAAGCCTAAACCGTCAGAAGGGCTAGAATTGGCTCTATGCCAATTGCATGGGCACTCTCATGCGCCGACTGCATCTCAGCTGCCCCGTGACCACCCAGCCTACAGTCTTTTCTGTGCTTGGTTAAGTCTCTGTGTTTATTTTTTCAGGCTTGTTAACTGAAATTCAGTGTAAGTCTAAACGGCTGAGGAAAAACGTGAAGCAGCATGCAGACCAGACCATTAATGAAGACAGTGAAGGACGGGACTTGCGACAAGTGACCTCGACAACGAAGTCATGCAGGGTAATAACACGCAACGGTGTCTGCCAAAGCCGCCGCCACTGAGCTCCTAGGCATGTAGTGATCTGCTTGGGAGACCTTCCCATGCAAGCCAAAGCTAGGAGCGGAATTTCATTTCAGTTGGACATTAAATGGGCTTCTTTCTAAGCAAGAGAGGAATGCACTCTTCTGCGTAAAATTCAAATGCCAGCCGTGTATCAAGCGAAAAAGTGAAAGTTCTCCTCCCTGGCTCCGTTCCGTTCCTACTATTCAGAGGTTGCCAGTGAAAATGGCTTGGTGTATAAAATGGATTTTTCTTTTTTTTTAATGGATTTTTCAAATTTAGTTTTGATGATGATTTTTTCCCTGCCAGTGAGAAGGGGGTTCAGACTGGGAAGGGTGTGGACTCAGTAGAGGCTTGCGAGTTAGTCTCTATCGATGGGTAAAACAGGTGATGCCCATCTGTGTACCTACGGAGAATGCTCCCAGGAATCCTTTGAGCAGCAGGGACAAATAGAGGAACAGCATCTCATATGATTAGCTAAACAAACCGATAATGCCCAGGGCAGTTCAAGGAATTTTAATTTGCCCTCAGCTGAAGAACCAAGAATCTGTTTTTATTCAAGTCCCACCCTTCCCAATGTTTATTACACTGCTGACAAGGAAAACTTCATCCACATTAAGTTTCTCAGATGTCTTATTTTAGGTTTAGTTCGGAAAAATTATTTTACATGAAAGTATTATTTTGCCATAGTGCTCCGTCAGTAGTAACACTTTGGTATAAGGAAGCAAAGAATTAACAAAATTCTTCACTTTCTTCCAAAGGCAAGGGAGCAAGAGATGTTTAGGGCAGGAATTGTCCAGACTGGTGACTTTCTGTTTCTGGGGTCAGCTATTTTTTTCTGTAAAGGGTAAATATTTTAGGCTTTGGTCACATGGTCTCCATTTCAACTACTCAACGTTGAGTAGCACCAGTCATACACCAACCAGTGAGTTGGTTGTCTTCCAGAAGCTTTACAAAACCAGGTGGATTTAGTCCATGGGCCCCAGTGAGTCAGCCCCTGGTCTACATAAATATCCTCCAATGGAGTCTCCATGTTATATGTGGGAAATTTTCCTTAGTTATGACTAAACCTTGAACTTTCCCTGAACTTCTCTCTGACTGGGCTCAATTGGCTTTGTATCTAGATTATTAGTTACAGTGAAATCTCGGTTCTCGAACTTAATTTGTTCCAGAAGGCTGTTTGAAAATCCATTTGTTCGAAAACGGCATCATTTTTTTCCCACTGGAAATAATGTAAATTGAATTAATTCGTTCCAGATCCCCAAATGATTCCGTTTTAAACTTTCTTAATTACAGTGCACGTCTAATGTACTGTTTAATCTCTAAACAAACACATCTTTTCTTAGATGTATGGAACCACCTCTACTCCCCTCAGACGAATCACTTGCAGCACTCCAGCTGGGGTGTCTTTGAGGGTCAGCGTGTGGCTTCTCTGCTTGCCGTCACTGCTGGCTGTCACTGTCGTTTTTCCAAAACAGAAACACTTTTTCTACCTCTTGAATTGCCTGTGATCATTGTTTCTTTCACACTCTTAGCAACATTAGAACTCTTGATGGCCTCTTTATGTTTTAAAATTGTGCCAATTGTCCATTTTGCCAGCAACAAAAGCAAAAAACAAAAACAAAAAACAACAAAAATAGTCACAGCACAATTTCCTGAGATGTCAGCAGTACACGGACTCGTACTGGTGCATTCTCTCCTTTGTAGGTGGTCTGAGAGATGCTTTTCCTTATGCTGATGTATCAGCTTGAAAGAATTGTCAGGTCGAAAAACAAAGCTTGTTCAACAACTGAGACTGTTTTCCATGAACAACTTGGTATGGAACCGAATTGTTTGAGATGAGAGTCGTTCGAGAACCGAGGTTTGACTGTATTCCTAAGAAATACATGAAAGAAATATTTTGTTTTCCCTATTTTACTGAAAGGAGAATGAGTAGCTTGGGGCAAATTTAGTGAAATATGACATGGCTTTCCCAAGGACGCAGAGAAAATGATGACACATTATATCAGAGTGTATAGTTCCTGCCACATTTAGGGCTTTTCCCAACAATTTCTGATACTAGTTTACTCCAGATGACTGCATATATATATATATGCTTCATAGCCACTCTCCCTAACACCTTTTATTTTTTTGCCAGTGTAGGAGAAAACTGAACTCACCCTGGATCAACAGAATCTTCTACATTATATTATGGATTCATATAGCAAACAGAGGATGCCTCAGGAAATCACAAATAAAATTGTACGTACACTATCTGAAAATGCATGGGTTTAAAGTTAATATTTTATGGGGCTTTTACTATGCTGGAGGTGGAATGAATATAGAAATATGTTACTTTGAAATGATTAGAGCTGAGAATTTAAGTTATACATTTAAACTTTTAGCTGCATGAAATAACTACTAAGAAGTCTCATATCTATCTTGGTAACAGTAATTGCTCTCCCAGGATCTGAAAAATATGAGCTGGGTCTTTAAATGTTATCTAAGTCTGGTTCTTTAGCCTAATGATTTTATATTGTTTTATCCTTCTATCTACTTATTAATCACTTGCTTTTTTCTTAAAATTCAGTTAAAAGAAGAATTCAGTGCAGAAGAAAATTTTCTCATTTTAACTGAAATGGCTACCAGTCATGTACAGATTCTCGTAGAATTCACAAAAAAGCTGCCAGGTACCTTACATATAGTTACTTCTCTGCTCCACTGTGCAATATTCTGTGACATTTAGAGAAACAGGTCTGTTCATTGCAAAAGGAGAATGATCTCACCTCTGGTTTAATGTGTCTACTATAGACGTAACATGTTAGAGCCAGATAGGAATTTAAAATCATTTATGGTAACTCTTCCAAGTGATAAATTGGGAAACTGAGACTTTGCAAAGTTGTAATTCATCCATTTATTCATTTAATAGTAAATGTTTGTTGATACCTACTCTATACTGAGTACTTAGCTATTACCTTCAAGGAGAGTGATTAAAGACTATAATTTTTGAAAAGTGTATACAAAGTGCTGTTTGAACAGTGGGGGAGTCATTGCTGACTGTATTTGAGAAAGACAGGAAGGCTTCTGAGAGAGTCATATTTGAGTTGGGTCTAAAACAAAAAGGAGTTTTAGATGGCATGAAGGAGAAGGGGCATTTGAAGTCAAGAAATCTGCTTGTCAAAATATGAGTCGTGAGCAAGAGTAGAATTATTAGAGATGGGAGAAAGAATCCAGTGTGGTTGTAGCATAACGTCTGTAGCTCCTTGGCCAGATATAAGGTAAATTGGTACCAGGCTTAGTAGGCCTGAACTAAGAGTTTTAATTCTCATCCCCTGGGTGATAAAGAGTTCTTGGTGGCTTTATTTTTTTTGAGAAGGAAATGATGAGGTTTATGTTATAGAGATATAACTTTATCTGGCTTGCATTAGATGGATTTGAACAGGGAGGCTCTGGAGGTAAGGAGGACCAGTCCAGGCAAGAGGGCTTGAAATAAAGCAAGAGCAGTGGAAGAGAGGATAGGAAACAAGAGAGATTTTAAAATGATAAGACTTGAACAAGTGTTCGTCATGTGTGGGATGAGGAGGAGGGATTTATCCACAGTCACTCTGATGGTGCCCGTACAAGGAACTAGAATGCAAGATTGTTGTCTCCCAGGCTCCAATTCTTTTAGACACAATTTCAACGAAATCTAAGTTGATACATTTAAGTTGTTCTAAATATATATTAGTATATTAAAATCTCATGTCTAGAAGAATATGATAAATACCTTGTATAGCTACATAACACTGTAATATTAAATTATAGGAGGTAACTTCTGACATAGGATTTTAATTAAACATGCTAATTTGCCTTCTTTTGCCAGCATCATGGTATTATTTTATTAAATGTGTCATGGATAAGCATAAGCCTACATAAAAGTCATAAAATGTGGGAAGAAAATTCTTGTTATCATTTCTTTACTAACAATGAAAGAGGAACTTAATTTGTTATATGCTAATTAAACTAAAGGCAATCTTGATCAAAATCGAGATTACGCAAGAGTTAAAAACTGTGGGAGGAGACATTAGAAAGAGAGAAATATGATGGTTTTTCTTTTGTTGTTTATGGGAAAAGATTTTTTAGGTCAAATGGTCAGTTGGTCTTGAACCAAGAAATAATTGAAGACAAAAAAAAAAAATCTTACTCATAATGAGGTAGCTTATCCGAAAGCAATGGGAATATCTTACACAATTCTTTAATCCGTGCCTGGCCTAGTTTCTGAGGGAGAGAAAGAGTACAATTAATGTGAGTTTAATTTGCAAAACAAAAAGGAAAAATGAAAATACAGAAGAAAAGGCCACCAGCCCTTGAAAAAGAAAAATGTTTTAACAATAATTATAGAAATGATGTTACGAATAGTAGTAACAGTCATTCCCTTCTGTAGTTCATGGAGTATAACCTGTGCTGGGCCCTGTCCAGGGTGCTAGAGACCTAGCGCGTCTCCCGAGATTCTCTAAAAACAGTGACATTACTTCTTTCTCCTTAGCGTTACTCTCTTCTCTAAACTCCAATTGCTACTTAATACTTTGCTAAGCCATTTAGACCTGCAAGCATTATTTTATCTCTGTTCGTGGTGTGTGTGTGCGTGTACACGAGCTTGTGTTTGGTTCCCATTCACTCAGTCATTTCCCCACCCTGAGTGATGTAGTGCTGAGCTCAGAGACGTTTCCTCAACATGACCTTGATTAGTTTTTTAAATTGGAAATGCTACCCATTCTCCAGATTGACTAAAGATTCATAAGTTGTTCACATATTCCTTTAAATCTCTGGATACATGTACAGATTTTTCTGACTTGTGGATACTTCCCTTCTGCAGTGTTGACCTGTGACAGCAGATGTAATTAAACAATGGCTTAAAGAGAATCTGCTTGCCTCTAATTTTTGAGGGTTGCTTCATCTGTATCAGCCTGTCTCTACCATAATATATACATATTTGATGCGAGTTTGACATCCTCTTTTGCCAGACTTGTTTATCAAATCCTACTCAATGAAGATAAAAGTCAGCTTCTATTTGGAAGAGAACAATAGATACATATTGACTCAACTTGTCTACCCAATCATAAAGCAACTACACAATAATTTTATGAAAATGTTTTATCAGTGAGGATCGTGGTGATGATGAAATACTGTGGTACCACATTCACAGCTCCTTGATACTGATTTGCTTATTGTCTTCAGGATTTCAGACACTGGACCATGAAGATCAGATTGCTTTGTTGAAAGGGTCTGCAGTTGAAGCAATGTTCCTCCGCTCAGCTGAGATTTTCAATAAGAAACTTCCAGCTGGACATGCTGACCTATTGGAAGAGAGAATTCGAAAGAGTGGTAAGTGGTTGGTTAGTGGTAAAGAGAGTTTGCTTCTGCAGGTAAGAATTTGTACAGCCCATGAAGGCAGGCCTCTTGCCTGTCTTATGCAATGTTACATGCCCATTATGACCAACATGGAGAATGGCTCTATAAAAATATGTGTTAAATAGATGAGATTTTTAGAGTCTTGGTACAAAAATCCTTGTTGCAACAGCAAAATATGAGAATATTCTTTTCACTGCACTGAGATGAAGGGCCACAGGAGGGATTTTTAAAAAATTGGAAAATTATGCCCTGGCCAGTTTGGCTCAGTGGTTGGAGCATTGGCCTGTGGACCAGAGAGTCCTGGGTTCGGTTCCTGCTAGGGGTACATACCAAAAAAAAGGGGGGGGAATTAGTTTGATAAAAAATATAGCATAAAGGAGCTGTGGTTATTCAGTCCAGAAAAAAATTCATTCATTCAAAGCCTCCAAGTCTGAATGCCTATGTAGCAAACTATTATCAATCTTTATTCAACAAAAAATAAGAAGAAATAATAATAGCCACAATTAGATATCATTTACTATGTTTCAGAGATACTGTTCTAAATACTTTGCATATATGATTCCATTGAATCTTTGAAAATATCCTATGAAATAAGCACTATTATTGTTCCTGTTTTATAGACAAAAAATCCACGTGTCTCAAACACTGTGCTGTACTGTCTGTCAAGAGATAAATGAAATAATAGTATGAGTAACTCAGTTTAACTTGTCATAGAAGAATATTGTAACACGGAGGGTCAAGTGAAAGCAAAATGTTCAACAAAACAAAACAGAAACAGACCCATAGAAACAGAGAACAAGATGATGGTTGCCAAAGAGGAGAGGGTGGGAGGATGGAAAAAAATTGTGATGCAATAAATAATAATATTAATATTAATAATAATAAAAGAGAGACATCAGAATGAATTACCAGAAATTCTATGCAATTTATCTTAGAAGATACTTAAAATAGGATACGTTCTTATTTTCCTGAGAGATTTTATATATAGGTTGGGAGTATGAATGAGATAAGATGACTTTTGAAGATTTTGTTTCTTTTTTTCAAAATAATTTTTCTTTATTGATTTTTAGAGAGAGAGGAAGGGAGAGGGAGAGAGAGATAGAAGCATCGATGAGAGAGAACATCAATTGGCCACCTCCTGCATGCCCCTCACTGGGGATCTGGCCCACATCTTGGGCATGTGCCCTGACCAGGAATCAAACCAGCAACCTCTTAGTGCATGGGTCGACTTTCAACCACTGAGCCACACTGGCCAGGTAAAGATTTTGTTTCCTAAAGTATCATTATCCTACAATTGACTGGAACATGTTTAAATACTCATAAAGCCAATATTCTAGAATAGGAATTGGAAGAAAGGTTTTCAGGCATTTCTGCATCTGTGATATCAGTAAAATAATAAAAAATTTAAAATTATTTTTAAAAGCAGCTTTGCATAGTCATTATGTTTTCTCCTCTTAGTTTAAAACTGAAAGCATAGTTAGTATCATTGGTAGATTTGAAAAACACTTTTAAAGACACATTACTCCTATACTTTCATTGATTTTTTTTTTTTTTTTTTTTGGTTTAACAACTCCGTAAGAGCAAGGTACTATGGTGGTAGTGAAGAGAGGACTCAGATATGTTCTTTCCCCTTGGAAGCTTACAGTCTAGTGCGAGGATATAAACTAGAGAGATATGTAAAGAACTAGTTAAAATAAAATGTGGAAGAGAATAACAGAGAGAGATGACTTCCAGTTGGAAGGGGTCGGGAAAGGTTTCATTGGCATTTTTGCTGGACCTTGAATGACATTTGGTGTGACACTCAGAGTGGAGGTGCAGGAGGTAAGGACCACAGGAGCAGAGGACTGAGGCAGAAAGCGTAGGTTATGCACACAAAGAAGGGTGAGTCATTGCGCTTGATTGAATTAAGAATTGTATTAAAAAGAGATAAAAATACATATATAGTTAGAACTAAGTGGTTGAGGACCTTGAATGCTGGACTAGAGATTTTATTCTTTATTTCCGACATAATGGCGAGATGTGGAAGATTTTTGAGTGGAAAGGGAAAACATCAAATTATGCTGTACAAATCTTCCAGTAATATTAGGATAAGCCAGGATGGGAGACACCTGGTAGGAGGCAGGAGGTTTCAAGGATGTGACCCCTCCTGCTGGGAGAAATAGAGAGGAAGGGAAGGTTCTGAGAAAAAAATGTTATTGCAGCTTTTTGCCCTTTGAAAGACATTGTGTTGTTGAGAAATATGGATTCTAGTCCTGGACAGATTTTATCACTTACCTGTTCTGGGTCTTCATTATTGTGTGTATGCGTGTGTGTGTGTCCAGGAGACTGGGGGTAAGGAAGAAGGGTTGAACCAGGTAACCTCCAAGGCACCATCCAGTTCTACAATTTGTATTGCTTTTCTTCTCTTAATTCTTCTCAATAAATTTTTCTGACTGATGGTTTAGCCAGTCACTCAGCCAGCTCCTTAAGTATCTTTGTTTTTTTATTTTTATTTTATAGTGGTAAAAACATTTAACATGAAACCTACCCTCTTAACAAACATTTAAGTGGTATTGTTGATGATACATACAATGTTGAACAGATCTCTAGAATTATTCATCTTGCTTAACTGAACGAACCTCTATACCCATTGATTAGGAGGAGGAAATAAGTAGTTACCAATAAATGGGCAAGTATCTTGATTTTAAAGTTACAGTTAGTAATAGACAGTTCATCTTTGGAAGGAGTTAAGGATGCAAGCTGCTGAATTTTCATAGTCCAGGCCATTGGATGTAAATTAGTGGTTCTCTCTATGCAGAAAATTGTTGTGGCTGTGGTCTGTGATGGATGAATCCTCTCCAGCTTAACTTAACAGCTATTTGGTCCTGGTTTCCATACACTGTGACAGTGCTCTATTTAAGAAAATTCATGAGTCAAATAAAAATGGATGACGAGCTGGGCTGGTGTGGCTCAGTGGATTGAGCATTGTCCAATGACTGAGAGGTCTTGGCTTGATTCCCAGTCAGGGTACATGCCTGGGTTGTGGGCTCGATCCCCAATAGGGAGCATGCAGGAGGCAGCCCATCGATGTTCATCTCTCACATCAATATTTCTGTCTTTCTCTCTTCCTCTCTCTCTCTCTCTTAAAAAAAAAAAATGACTCATGTGACAATATATTTTTAATGTACAGATATGTCTCTTTAACTATCAAGGATCTTACTCTGGTTGATGTGTTCTTGGTTTCTCCATGAAGAGACAGTGGTGATTAAGAATCTAGCCTGAATCTAGGCTCTGCTACCTACTAGCTGTATGTCCCATTTTTCTTGTTGTTGTTGTTAAAAACTATTGAAATAAATCCCGTAACTAGTTTGATCTCTTTGAAATCATGTCTAATTTTAATCTGGACTTGATATGAAAACTCCATAGACAGGGGCTGCCTCTTTTTGACTTAGTATTTTATCCTAGGTACCTAGTACATGCCTGGCTTGAAGTGGGTGTTCAGCAAACATCTGTGAAATGAATAAGTGGATGGGTGGATGGATAGATGGATGAATTATTATCTTGAAGCTATGAGTCTGGGCCATTTATTTTCTTTCAGATGGTTCTTCTCTTGAATATAGAACCACTCCACTCATCTCTGCAGGTCTAGTCCTGCCCCAGGCTCAGCAAACTCTGGGGAGCCCAAACTGCATCTAATTTTAGAAACTTGGTTCAGCCTTGTTCCTTGTGACAATCCCTGCCTTCCTGTGTGAGTCCATTTGGTGACTCAGAAAGGCTTTCAAAGTTGACAAGTAAATCATGGAGAATGATCAGAAACGTGTCGAGCCACACAAGTCTGAGAAAGGCATTCCAAGATATATAGCATTATAATATAATAATGTAGAAAGTTCAGAAAGGTGAAGGAACAAAAGAGCATCCATGTAGAAGACTCACAAGTACTTTAATATTAGAAAATAATATTCATGGAGCTGAAATTGTAGTAAGTGTGAGATTATTAAGGGCATTGAATGCCACAAATGTATTTTAATTTAGTCCTCATGTAACGGGATGCCTTTGTAATATTCTGACCAGATGTGACATGACCATAGAAGTACTAGAGAAAGATTTAGCAGTAATGTGAAGGACGGTTTAGAGAGATCGAGACAAGTAGCAGCAAGACCCGGGGTGACACCAGTGCAGCAACTAGGTGAGCAGTGGCGAGGGTCTTGCAGGTTAAAAATATGCAATAAAAAAGGATCTTGCTTGATAACATAAACTTCAGAATTTGCTTCTGCAAGTTTCAGAGAAGTTCAAAAATGAACTTTTCCAGCATGCGACCTCTATAAATCAGTATGCATCTCTCTAGTTCATAAGACACTTTACCCAAACATCAACCACATATTGTGAAAATAAAAAGCATCCCAATTCACATGCTGATTAGTATTTTATTATCTATCATGGTGGTTCTGTTTATTAATATTTATGAACTTGCTTCTCCCAGTGGATTTTCAGAACATTGCCTCTTCCACACACCACATAAAAAACTGATCTTTTGAGATGACCTTTCAGAATAACTTTTCATTCTTATGCAAATATAACACATTCTTATTTCTATTGTACATTTAATTCCATAGTAACATAATATCAGTTACCCTGTTTATGTCTACACGACTCTTTAAAGAATATAATGTAAGATTTCTTTTCTTGTTCTCCAAATTTATACTCCTTTGTTTGCTATTATTAAATTCCAATTACGTGCACAAAGATACTGTCTCTTGAGATACATTTACTTAATGAGGGGTACAGTATCTATTTATGTGAATTGAGGCATCAGAACATATATTTGACACAGCCTGTGGTTAAGTTGTTTCTACATAATTTCAGTGCATCAATTTCTTTATTTGTAATGTAGTTTTATGAAAATTAGATTTTTCAGGGGGGATTTTTATTAAAAATAGGAATAACAATATAATACTATAAAATATGATAGAATTGAAATAGGCTTGCAATAACACTGATGGAGTTTACATTTTCACATCGAGGAAATTAGCAATAACTTCTCACAAACCAAAGAAACGTATTCTGTTAATTACAAATAGAACTAAGCTCTGCAATTCATAGTATTTTGTGGCCTTTTGTGATCCCCATAACAGACAGAAATGAAATATTCAAGTTAGTAAGTATTTATCAAGATGACAGTATATCTTGTGATTTTGCAATGGTTTGCTTTCACACATATATCATCTTGTTAGTATTCCCAATGGCCCCTGAAGGTGGGTGCTATGCTGCTATTTTATAGATAGGAGAACAGACTTAGAGAGGCCAGATGACCTGCCCAAGGTCATACAGTTAATCAGCAGAGTGCCAGGGGATGAACACAGCTGTTCCACTCAGAGCCCAGCACTTTCTCTCTTGTTGCACCTGTCACTCACTAAGATCAAATATTTGCCAAATATCAGCTGGTACGGAATATTAAGAAAGACCAGTAAGATATGGTTCCTGCCCTTTGGTTGAGAAAGTATGAGCACGGCTAGCAATTTAAAAATGGTTTTTAAGTAAATGATAAAATAAATAGAGACAGTGAGGTCAGAAAAAGAAGAAATTCTCTTTTTAAAAAATCTTATTATTGAAAGTATTACAGATGTTCCCCCCTTTTCCCTTCATTGACCCCTTCCTCCACACCCCCACACTCTCCTACCTTCCCCACACTATTGTCTGTGTGAAAGGAGGAATTCTTACTAAGGTGATAGTCATAGGTTACAGTAGCATAGTAAAGTACATTGTATATAGTATACCATATTTCTTTTTCTGCTCTGTAAATATATGTAATTTCACTGCTTTAGACTTGGAAACAAATGAAAACAATGATAAGAACTAAATTTTCTAAAGAAGCAGATGTAAGCTGTTGGTTCCAATACTGTCTTTGGAAGAAAGGTTAGACATAAATAAATAAGAGTATATTTATGAGAAATGTAAATGCTTACATAAAGTTTAGAATTCGTAACGCCTCTCCTCTTGCTTTTCAAAGTGGTAATAATTTAATGTAATAATTCTGACATGGATAAATTTGGGATTCAAATTATAGGAAGAAATTTTTTTTTTTTTCAAAATAAGGGGAAGTATTAAAGTAATATAAGAGCCAGTATTTCCACTGGCTGTCACCTGTGTTCCCTAAGCCTTTTATATTTGTCCCATTCTGGACATCACATATTTCTGTGTCTGACTCTTCCATGAATCTGTCAGCTGCTTGAGGTTTATTCCCAGCACTATCACAGCACCTGGCGATACTAGATGTACGAACATTGGTGGGTCTTACTGAGATGAATCCAAACCCTGTCAATTCCTAAGCACCAGTGAGGTCTAATTTGGCTGGGTAACTTTTAGCCACTAGGACTAACGGGAAGTGTGTTATTTATTAAATATTTTGTATTAAATATTTCCTCTTGCAAATAGCTTTTTTTTTTTAAATTGCTAATTTGTTGGCAGCTTCTTACTTAAGGCCAACAGTAGGGCATGAATGACTCTGAGTACAGCCTGGCAGTTAACACAGAGAGGGGCCAGGGTCCAATCTCTGAGCACCGTGAGAATGTTTCCATTGTCTTCATGGCATCCTTTCCCCCATCACATCTCATCACCTTCGTCACAAGAACTGGCAAAATGGAACATTGTCTGATTTATGAATCTCCTACCACGTCTCCAGCAGCATGCTAGTTACTGAATTACTAAGGATACGGAGAGGAATAAGAAGCACCTAGGGAACACGCTGTCCTGGTCAGGCAGCGTGCCAGGCTGGGAATACAGCCGTTGGTTCCTACTCGCATAACATTTAGATGGTATTTCACATTATAATGGGATGGAGAGAAATGAGTTGTGACAGGTGCAATAGCACTGAACATAGAGAAGGGAGCAACTAATTCTGCTACTGTGACAGGAAAGCTCCGGAGAGAATCAAAATTTGACTTTGGCCTTGAAACATGGATGGGCTTCCCTAGCCTAACAAGGATCCCCTGTATAAAATGCACACTTATATATCACACACACACACACACACACACACACACACACACACACCTATCTCTGATCTATTTTTGTCTGCAATTAAAACTAGAAATTAATTAGGAAATAAAATACATTTATATTTACTTATTTTTAAATTTATTTTGTTGATTTTAGAGAGAGAGGAAGGGAGAAGGAGAGAGAGAAACATCGATAAGAGAGAACATTGATTGGCTGCCTCCTGCATGCCCCCACTGGGGATCGGGCCCACAACCTGGGCATGTGTCCTGACTGGGAATCAAACTGGTGACCTCTTAGTGCATGGGTCGATGCTCAACTGGGCAAAAGACATTTACATTTAAAATAACAACTTACAAGAGCATAGTGCTAATTCTATCAAATGATTATTCTTTCAAATATTATTTCTGATCATTGAACAATTAATTTATCAATCACAGACCTCTTTTTTAAAAATAAAAATCAAAACAAGAAAACATTTGAAAAAAGAAAAGGAAAAGAAGAAACAGAGGAACAGAGACATAAATGGTTTATCACAAATTTGGACTTTTTCACAGTAGTCTTTGTGATTAAGTTAGAAAATAGCCCCCCCTTGTGACCAAAAATCAGCAAATTGGGCATAAAGAGCCCCGTTGAAGCCAACCGTAAGCAAGCCTCCAGAAAGGAGGAAGCAGGAACATGGGGCAAGACCGCTCCTTCAGGATGATGTTATTGTTACATTTCTTATGTTAGAAATTGCTGTTTGTAGAGACGTAAAGCACCCCTTTGTTTATGCTGTTGTGGTTAATTCTGATTTTATTTATTTATTTGCTTGCTTCTTTGTTTTAGGAAAAAAGAGAGAGATCGATTTGTTGTTCCATTCATGTATGCATTCATTGGTTGATTCTTTCTGTGCCCTGACGGGGGACCAAACCCACAACCTTGGCTTATCAAGATGATGCTCTAACCAGCTGAGCTACCCAGCCAGGGCTTCACTCTCATTATTGCTTCTAATTCAAAAGCAGATTTATATTTGATCCATCTTGTAGAATTATTATTTTTTAAACCCTTCTATTACTGGTTTTATTTATTTTTATCTGTTATCTGTTTTCTACATTTTCTCTATGTCTACTTCTGTCCTGTAAACATGCACAAAGGTGAAAAATCTCAATAAATATTTTAATCTATTTCTTTTCCAAAATTATCACCTGCAATTAGATAACTAGTAGAAGTAACACCTTTGAAAGATGAGTGGGGATTTGGAAAGATGAATAAAATAAAACATTAGGTAGTCAGAAACAATTTCTAAAAATTAACTATTTTTAAATCAGCTGTCTTTAATATATCCAAATCTCCACATACTATTAAAATAATGGCATAGTCATCAGTTATTATTTTAGATAACCACAACTGATTGGTATAGTCCCTAAATGCCAAAGACTCCTTGTTTGAAGGTGTAAAAGAGCAACCTTACCAAGACAATACAGATCCCAGTTAGCTTTACTACCTAGATAAACGCTGAGGCAAATCACCGATCAGCCAATTTGTATTCATCCCTAGGAAACAGCAAATGGCAAAAGCAAAACATAGTTTTTACATAGCTTTGTAAACACAAAAGTATATGAGCTTAATCTAACTAAGGTTTTGATGAACTGAGACTAAGGTGGAACTAATGTGTTGACCCAATTCCCCTGAATAACAATAATAATAGCTCTTAGTATAATTATTTGCTCTCATATTTATGGAGGTTTTACTATTAGCCAGGCACTCTACATGTATTATCTCATGTACTACTATTATAATTCCCATTTCACAGATGAGGAAACTGAGGCTTAAAGAATTTAAATGATGTGCCCAAGACCAAGTCACAGGTCAGCTTTCAAACGCAGAGCTGGCTCACTGCCTCTTAATTACTGTTTGTTAGGAGCCAGGGCTGGTATTCCCAGGCTCACCCACTCCCACCCTCGCACTTTACGCTCTAGCTAGCTGGGCCTGGATATTCAGTTCAAGCTAAACAGCTGAGAGAGGGCCACCTTCCACATGATGTAATCCCCAAGGTGCTCAACAAAGACACCATTGTTAGGAGAGCCCAATAGCATGCTTCAAGCACCAAAAGTCAAAGGGGGGAAAAGTGTGGCATTTTGACTAAAGAGAAAGGCCAAGGATTCAGTTTGGGACCATGCTTTAGGTTCTTCTAAAGGTGAGGATGTAGACCTTCTGGTCTGTGAAGTGTAATATTAGATGATAATTACACCTCCTAGAATCCGGAATCCAGTTTTATCCGGGTTTGTTTCTCCAGGGCGCTGTCTCTAGGTCTGGTGTGGGTTGGGAAGGAGCAGTGTAGTCTGGCCCAGTCCTGGGAACTCATGTTCATCTCAGGTCACCCATCGGCCACCTCATTCCCTCTCTGCCTCCACATTCCACAGGCAGAGCCCTCCTGGAGTGGATCCATGTGCAGAACAGGCACTGAAGGAATATTTGTTAAGTGGAGGAAGTGACACAAAGGAGTCTTAATTTAGAAAGTGGATAAGCTAGGTGGAGAAAAGGAGGAGGATATACAGAGTAGAAAGAACAGTGTGTACAGCAATTGGGCAACTGCCTGGACTGGTGGCTCAGCTGGGTGGAGTGTGTCCTGTGCACCAAAGGGGCAGGTCCCGCCCGGTCAGGGTGCGAGTGGGAGGCAACCTATGATGTATCTCCCACATTGATGTTTCTCTCTCTCTCCCTCCCCCCTCCGCCTCACCCTCCCTCTCCCTCTCTCCCTCTCTCTCTCTAATTATTCAATAGAAACATATCCTCGGGTGAGGGCTAATCAAACAAAGCTGGGCAATGTGAATCGTTAGGGAACTGCAGCGACTGAACACGGCCGGGCAAAGTCTGTGTGATGTGGGGCGAAGGCCGTGCAGCTTCTCAGCTGAGCCAGGACTCTGGCGTCCGCTAGCTTTGGTCTGAGTCCTGCTTCCGCCTCTCACCAGCGGTGTGTCTTTGGGCACGTTATACAACCTCTCTGTGCCTATCTCATGGGCTGTTAGAAAGATGAAACAAGATAAAGCATAGGGGTGTTTGGAACAGTGCACTCAGCAGGTGTGAACGCCTGTGGTTATCATGTGGGTGAGTGGGGGGTGGGGGACAGGTCCTGGAGTTCCCTGCGTAGAAAGGAAGACCAGTGATGCCGAAAGCCAGAGAGTGTTTGAAGGTTTGTAGGAAGGTGGAGTCAGGGTGTGATTTGAATTTTAGAAAGGCAATTCTGGGAAGGGTGCAACGGCACTAAACTGAAGGCAGGAGGACCGGTGAGGAAGCAGCTGCAGTCTCCCAGATGAAGAGGATAAAGACTTAAACCAAGTTAATTCCAGGTGCAGTGGAGAGGAGAGGGAGCCCCCATGTGGTTGGCAGGGCTAATCACAGGTGTCGGCCCCGGACCCAGGGGGAGGGAGGCTGAATCTGTCAGGCAGGGCAGTTGGGTGGGTGAGGATACCAGTCACCGCGGGTGGGAGCACTAGGCAAGGGGTGCATTTGGAGGAAGATGAAGAGCTGAGTTCTGTTCACGGTGTCTTGAATTTTGGACGTGTTGGGTTCGAAGAGAACAGCCGAGCACCAGTAGGCAGTGGATAAGCAGGTTTGTTACTTCAGAGAGCGATCAGAATTCTGATAAGAACTCTAACCATCATTAAGTGGAGCTGTTTACACTTCTGGGCTGAAGAACAATACTTTTGGGGGTGGGGTATTTAAGATGCTCTCTCTGCTTTGATTATAGATCTTAATATTAAAAAGTTGAACACATGCCATCTAGAAAATGGTGAAGTTGGGAGATTCTTTGGGCAGTTCAGGAACATTATTATTTATTGTCAGACAGTAGTGACTAAAACAAAGGCACTGCCAGAATTAAAGACAGACAAGTCATTGATTTAGTTATACTTTGAGGATTTTATTAGCTGACCTTTGCCCTGCCTTTGTCTGGAACACATAATTTATAGCCATTATTTAAATGCGTGCAAATATTTACGTGTGTATATATGTGATGTGTTTGTAATTTTACACCTTTCAGTTATTCAACAACTTTGCAATGCCTCTGCAATGTTCCAAATTTCCCCGCAGGTATTTCTGATGAGTATATAACGCCGATGTTTAGTTTTTATAAAAGCGTGGGAGAACTGAAAATGACTCAAGAAGAGTATGCTCTGCTTACAGCGATTGTTATTCTCTCTCCAGGTAATTTTGATGTGAGATTTTTATGCTATTTGTTCATTTTTTTCAGTATAATCATAACAGTGTTTATTAAAGAAAACCTGGGAAACACAGAAACATAGCAAAGTGAAATGGCCGATAATCCATCTGCTTCCATTCGAACCATGTTAACATTTCAGCGTATTTCTTTTCTTTTCTTTTTTTTTTAAATCCTCACCCGAGTATATTTTTTCTTTTTTGGTCCAGATAGAGTGAGAGGAAGAGAGAGAAAGAGAGAAACATTGACGTGAAAGGGACACATCGAGTGGCTGCCACCCGCACGACCAACCAGGGCCGGAGACAAACTGCAACCGAGGTTCCTGCCCTTAGCAGGAACCAAACTCGGGTCTCTCTGTACCGCAGGCTGGTGCTCTAACCGCTGAGCCAAACTGGCCAGGGCTTCAGTGTATTTCTTCTTGGCCTTTTTTTCAAACCTGACATTCATTTCATGAATGCATTTTTTTTTTTTTTTAATCCTCACCCAAGGATACTTTTCCATTTATTTTCAGACAGAGTGGGAGGGAGAGAGAGAGAAAGAGAAAACATTGATGTTAGAGAGACACCCTGATTGGTTGCCTCCTGCACGACCCCAACCAGGGTGGGGGGACTGAACTGCAACTGAGGTGCATGCCCTTGACCAAATCAAACTTGAGACTCTTTGGTCCGAGGTCCGATGCTCCAGCTGCTGAGCCAAACCGGCCAGGGCAATGAGTTCACTTTTAGTACCTACTATGTACTAAACGTGATTCTAGACATGGGGGATATAGTCATAAAGAAACAGGCAGGATACAGCTCCATGGAGCTCACTACATTCTAATAGCGGAAGAAAGACAGTAAATGAAGAAACAAATAAAAATAATGGGGGGTAATTATTGAAGGAGTAACTGCTACAAAAAATATAAAGATGAGAATATAAAGAAAGAAAGTGGCAGTAGAATGTTATTTTAATTAGTGGCCACGGAAGACTTTTCTGAGGGGTTCTTGAAGCAGGGACCTAAATTAAATTACATACTTTTTAACATAATAGAAAACATACTGTCTTTTTTTTTTTTTGAAGTGTACTTTTCCTTTTTTGAAAATTAAATTTATTGGGGTGACTTTGGTTAATATGATCATATGGGCTTCAGGTATGGATTTCTGTTACAAGATCTGTGTATTGTACAGTGTGCCTACCACCGAAGGTCAAATCATCCTCTGTCACCATATCTTAGGCCCCCTTCACCCCTCCACACCCCTGCCCTAAAGTGTACTTTGCTTCAAAAGTCTTTCCCCGTGTCATCAAAATATTATACTGGTAAAAGTTTATTGTAATACGTGCATCATATTCCATTGCATCGATGACCAATGATTTACTTGATTTTTACCATATGTTTGGATATTCAGAATTCTTCCAATTTTTTTGTTGTTCTGAACAACATTGCAATGAATACCTCCATACATGTATTTTTCTATATTTTTTGCTTAAATTATTTGGGAGTAAGTGATGCCGCATTCATAATTTGTGGCCTTAACCCATTTTATGCATAATATTAAATCAGAAGCTAGTTGTTACTTTGCTGTATCATGAAACTATTATAGTTAAAAAGAAGAAAAACATTTTGGCAGTACCTACTCACGTTACACATGTACAAAGCCTATGACCCAGCAATTCCAGTCCTTGGGCTGTACCCACCAAAATGGTACCTATGTTCACCATGTAGGTTCTCTTGGGGGCATTAATTGGAAGGGGAATTTAGGGAGGCCTGTACATTTGCTATATCTTGATCTAGTTGTGATTCTGAGCACATGGATGTGCGTGTGTGAAAATTCATCAATTGAACGCTCCACTTGTACATTTCAACGGTACAACGTGTGTGTTACACTTCCAACAGGTTAGCCTTACTCTACGTCAAACCTTCCACTTTGTAATTGTGTTGTTCTGTGCTAAACTTCGAAACAGACAGACAGTACATAAAGGACAGAGAGGCCGTGGAGAAGCTGCAGGAGCCGCTGCTTGAAGTGCTGCAGAAGCTGTGCAGGGCCCACCGGCCTGAGGACCCTCAGCACTTCGCGCGCCTGCTGGGCCGCCTGACGGAGCTGCGGACATTCAATCACCACCACGCAGAGATGCTGATGTCCTGGCGGGTCAACGACCACAAGTTCACCCCGCTCCTCTGCGAGATCTGGGACGTGCAGTGAGGAGATCGCAGGCGCAGGGCTGGCCCGCCATCGTCCCCCCAGTATAAGTCTGATGTGTACCTTTCCTTTACTTCATTTGTACCTGGTTTCACACAAGAATGCCGATGAATATTTATGTAGTAATTATGTAACTCCCACAACTGTAAATACGGGGCTAGGTAGAATGACTTCCTCTACTTTGTATTTTACACGGCTTCAGGGACTCTTCAGTTCGAATTGGCATGCCCTGTTTGCCTAATTGAATTGATCATTACTTCAGTTCTATCTGTTGAAACAGGGAGAATCTCATTTCGCTCTTCGTCTTCCCTTATTGCATAGATTTCATTAAGCAGCTGTGTGCACCTTCGGCAATAAACTGAACACAAAGGCAACAGGCTTTTATTTGGGAATGGAATTTGAAAAGATATACAAACTCTTATTTCTGTGAATGATGAATGACATTCTATGGACTCTGAGGGGAATAATT
The DNA here is from genome assembly GCF_014108415.1 of Molossus molossus. Lineage (NCBI taxonomy): Eukaryota > Metazoa > Chordata > Mammalia > Chiroptera > Molossidae > Molossus > Molossus molossus. The sequence continues at coordinate 15,250,021 of NW_023425345.1, read as the reverse complement.
TACAAAGAGATAAACTCTCACAACACAAATGGTACATTCTTCATCCCTGGAGAAGCCCTGGTGAACAGTCACTCATTTGTAGTAGCCCTCTGATCATTTCATTTTCTTTGAAGTTCAAAGAGAAGAGCATACAGAAAAGTTAATGATTGTCACGTAAAATATTCCCCAGGCACATTGGTTATGCTTTTAGGGGGGGACACTTCCCACAGTCAGGGTCTGGTGGCAGCATTTACATATTCCATGGGTACAGATAACTCCAGGATGGGACATTCCCTTTTCTCTATTAAAAGTGCTCACTGTTGGCTTCAGTGCATATAATTAATCATTTTGTTTTGTTTTGTGTTGCTTTTGGAAAACACTCCTTCAGCTGGGTGCACAGCTGTTTTAGACTTCCCCCAAAGCAGGAATTAGTCATTTCCTCCCTTCATTGTTATACTGTTGCATTCTTCTCCCCATTATCCTTTGGTGAATACAATAAAACACCTTCTATAAATAATGGGTTTATATCTCCCTTTCTCCTGAAGTCAGCCAAAATGGAGCTTGCTTAGCAAGAAAAAATTTTTTGTTTTTGTTTTGTTTTGTTTTGGTATTAAAATACTGGGGCGACCCTGAAGTCCTAAAAATAGCTATTCAGTGGGAAAGGGAGTGGGTTGGGGCTACATCAGTTGGATTCCATCCCTGGAACAAAAAAGACTTGAATCCCCACTAAGTACAAGATTCTTTTGCTAAACTCCATGGGAATGTGAAGATGACTGACGCAGTAATTACCTGGAGAGGCTTACAAAGAAGCACAGAGGAATGTTGTATGGACTCAACTGGGAAGGTCTCATGGAGAAGGTAGCACTTCCCCGGGGCTTGGAAGGATAGCCAGGACTTGCAGGGTCAGAGTAAGAGGGAAGGGGATTACTGACGTTAACAGACCACAGATGGGGTGCACAGTCCCTTTCTGAGCCCCCGTCTTACCATTGTAAAATGAAGGCATCAGCACCTGCCGTGTAAAGGGATTTAGCTGAAGAGTAAGTGAGACAGCGCAAGCCCACCAGGGGTGAAAGGTAACGAGGAAAGGACATTTAAAACAGAGAATTAAACTTCTGAATGCCTGAAGGAGTAGATCCCATTTGGGGAACTGAGTGTGGTCTCCAGACCACAAGGTGTCCGTGGAGAAAGTGGGGGGAAAGGGGCTGGAACTGAGGGGCACTGTCTGCAGAGCTAGGAGTTAATCCTATACGTCCGGGTTTATTCAAATGGTTAAGACCTTGCAGTAGCAAAAGTCTGATGCTAATTGTGATACACTAAGAAATACATGTTTGGTCTTTGTCCCCGGTTTCTGACACAGAGCCTCTAAAAGCCTTGGAATTTCCTGAGCGGATAGGAGCATCTTTCATTATTCATAACAAGCTCCTTTCAACTATACCTGTGTCCATGCTCATAAGGTAACTGTTTGTGGACCTCTACATGCTTTTGAACGGGGCTGATTAGCAGAGGAACCGCCTCTGTTATTAGAGGGCTAGAACTTTCAGCCCCATCCCTGACCTCTGGGGAGGGGAGAGGAGCCCACAGGTGGTAGTCAATCACCAATGATGAGTGATTTAATCAATTATGCCCATGGAGTGGAACTTGCATAAAACCCCTTACTGATGGGGTTTGAAGAGCTTCTGGGTTGGTGAACACATCAAGGTGCTGGGGCGGGGGGTGACATTATGGGGAGAGCATGAAAGCGCCATGCTCTCCTCCTACCCCCAACCTCCCCAACCCATACCTTACTTTATGCCCCTATTTCGCTGTTCCTGAATTGTATTCTTTTTTTTTTTTTTTTATCCTCACCCGAGGACATTTTCCCATTTTTTTGTTCAGGTAGAGTGGGAGGGAGAGAGAGGAAGACAGAGAGAGAGAGAGACATCGACGTGAAAGGGACACATCGAGTGGCTGCCACCTGCACGACCAACCAGGGCCGGGGACAAACTGCAACCGAGGTACGCGCCCTTAGCGGGAACCGAACCCGGGTCTCTCAGGACCGCAGGTCGACGCTCTAACCGCTGAGCCAAACTGGCCAGGGCCTGAATTGTATTCTTCATAATATACCTGCAATAGTAAGTAGACTGTTTTCCTGTGTTCTGTGAGCCATACTAGCAAATATTGAACCTGAGAATGGTGTCATGGAAACCCCTGGATTATAGATAGTTGATCAGAAGTACAGGTGGGGACAAGTACCGGACACTTGTGGGGCTGGGGCAGTCCCGTGCGACTGGGCCCTTAATCTGTGGGCTCTGTGCTAAGTCTAGGTAGTACTGTCAGAACTGAAGTGACTTGTAGGACATCCAGTTGGTGTAAGAACTGGCTGTTAGTGTGGAAAAAAACATATATTTGGTGCCAAAACTGTGAGCAGAAATAGTTCACTAATGAAGTTTTCTATCCAAAAAAATTTTTCTGAGATTTTAAGGAAAAATGAAAAAGAAAAATAAAGAGAAAAAGAGCAGTTCGAATTTGTGATCAGATGTAATATGCATGAAGAAATACGGCAGAATCTGGTTTTAAGGTCAGAAAATGTATATCATCGATACAGAATATCACAGAAGCAGAACTGCCACTAATTAGCCTTGTGACCTTGGGGAAAACTTTTAAAGGCCGTCTTGGACTCAGTTTCCTTATGTGTAAAATGTGGACAATATCTGATTCCTACCTCATAGGGCTGGTGTGAACATTAAGCATGATAATGCTTCAAAAGCAATTTACTTGGCGACACATGGCAGTACTAAGCACCCAATAAATGGTAGCTCCTGCTATTTATTATTATTGTTATTAATGCAACTGACTGTCAGAAGATGATATTACTGGTGTTGTAGTTCTAAATAGACCTCGAGCTTTGATATAGTGCGTGACGGTGGTGAACAAAACAGGAAAGGGACCTGTGCCCATGGAATCTACAATCTAATAAAGGAGACAGGCAGGAAGTACATACGAATGAAATAAGCGCACTGTGATAAGTGCTATGAGAGAAGGGCGCCGCCCTCCCTCTTGGATGTGCACTTTTATGGGTCATTAGAACGACCTCTTGCTGACCTGGTTATGTCCCAGCGTGGTTTCCATTTGGCTTCAGCAAAAACTCTACTGAGACTCTTCACCCTCTGGTCCTACTCCAGCCTTGTCTCCTGGCCCTGCCTAAATTCTAGGTCCAGATAAAACGCCTTTCCCAGAAGGCTGTATTCCATTAAACTGAGTGAGAAAAGACAGAGAAAAAGACAAAGCAGTCTCCTCATTCTCTCCCTTTCCTTTCTCTGTCCCAACAGGTTGCAGCTGGAGGGAATTTTGGTTTCCCAGACAACACCTGGCAATGTCTGGAGGCAGTTTGGGTTGTCATGCTGGTGGGGCAGGGATGCTACTGGCATTATGTGCGCAGGGGCCAGGGATGCTGCTAAACATCCTACGATGGACAGGATGTCCTCCCATAACAATTATCTAGGCCAAAATATCAACAGTGCTGAAGTTGCTATTCTCTCCTGTCCGAAGAAGAATGACCCCTACACTGTACTTTTTTCTGACTTGATCTCTCTGCACCATCATTTTCTCATGGTGATGGCTTATCAACATTATGGACAATAATGTTATTAATGAATCCAACTACTGGCTATGATCAAGTGATTTCATTCTACTAAGCGAGAAAACTGCCATTTATTCTATTGGTTTGTCTTTACTGTGGAAAATAATACATCCAGTAAATTGTCAAATATCATGTATCGCATTTGACTATTACCTACTGTAGGGACTATCTGTTATGTTTTGGACACTGAGAATCCATTGCCTTTGCTTATGATAAGAGTACTCTGATTTCCTCGGGGGACCCACCTCCTTCCTTCTCCTAGTCCTTGTGTTTTTGGATGAAGCTGATTCTACCCTAGCATAGAATTGGAAATCTTACTCAGCCATAACCAATCAGAGCATCACACATCTTAGATCATGGTGAATGGTTTAGGATTAGGCAGGTGACCCATTCAGGGAACATGAGATATTTTGCTTGGAGTGTATTTAGGAGGCAGGCAGTGCTGGTCATTTGCTTGTCTTATTGTTCCAAAGTCTTTACTCTCTTCCTGCCCCGGGCCCCTGTGCCTGGCGAATTTGCGATGCCTCTCCTGTGAGTAGGCAGAACATGTGTCCCAGCCCATGGATAGGGGGCTTGTCCACGTGACTTGCTTTGGGCTATGGAACGTGGGTGGAGTGCCAGCGTGCCAGCTCTGAACTGAGGCCTCAAGGACATCACGTTTCTGCTCGCTGCTCTTGCACCCTGCCGTCTTCCCTGAGAAGAGAATGCCCCTGATGACTGACTGCAAGGCCCAGAATGAGAGTCAGAAGGAATAGACCTAAACCCAACAGACAGCTTGAAGCTGTGCCCTTCCCCTCCACTAGGAGCTCACTTGCAGATCCACGAGCAAGATAAATCAGTGTTTATTATTGTAAACCACTGGGAGTTGGGAGTGGCATCATCACAGCAAAAACTTAAATAATATCTCCTATTTGTATTCAAATCATTCCTCCCCTTGCTTCTGCTCATGTTGGGGTAGGAGGAGGGCGAATCCTGCATTTTATAGGCTCCCCTGTCAGCTAGCTGTGGCCAGGTTCGATCAATGAAGGTATTAGTGGGAGACTGAAGGATAGAAAGAGAAAATCCAGGGCGTCCTCACTCTCTCTGCCTCCCATGGCCTCTTTGGTAGCGACTGCATCTCCTCTCGGGCACACCTTACCCTCCTGATGGTGGCCCTGCCTTCTGGATGCCTCTTTTGAACTTCCAAGCCCCAGAAGTGCAGTGGCTTCCTAGTGTTGCTCAGCTCTGGGTTGTCTCGTCTGCTCCTGTTCATTGTCTCAGTTCTTTTGTCTCTTCTGAAAATAAGTTTTGGTGTTACATTTCCTCTTTTTGAAGTAACCACAGTGGTTCATATATTCTGACTTGAGCCTGACTATACAGTTACTCACTTTTTTTTGTTAGACTTGAACCTAAGAGGATGTGGAACTTGAACTGCTGGGAGCCATCTTGTAACCAGAGGAAATCTGAGTATGAAGCCAATATAAACAGCAGAGACACTTGAGATGAGATTCTGGTTTTATTATTTGAAATCTTAGATTGGGCTTTGCCGAAAGTTAGAGAGTTCTATCCAAGGGTTTCAATTACATAAGCCAATGATTCCCTTTTTTCATAAGTGAATTTGAGAACTTTTTCCTATCATATATAACTAAGAATTCTTATTTCTTATAGAGAAACTCTTATAGGTCCATCCTAGCCTGATACATTCTGAGGTTCCAGACAAAGATGAATTTTGCAGGGGATACTATTCAATTCACCACATTATTAATATTTAGTATTAATAACAATAGTTTTACAATTTTATATCATTGAATTACTTATATATTATATTTGTTAATGTAAATTTGTAACATTTCTTTGACAGAGCTTAGTATTATTTTTAATACAGTTGGTTCTCAATAGATTATCTCCTGAATGAGTAGTTTAATTAATTGTGAATTAATCAAGATCCCTATTGCCCCTACATTTCATCTAGTATATCACCCAAGGCATAGTCCATAGATTGACACTTTTAATGTAAAAGCATTAAAAACAACAGTAGCAACCACAAAATGAAGAACAAAACAACTAATAAACCAAAAGCAAAATTAAAAAAGTCTCCAGCTATGGTCTATTTTAAGCAATAGAACATTTCCCTTAGGGCTGTGAGTCAAATGATATTTCAATATCAAGGGGTATATGAGAGAGCCTCTTCTGTATTCTGTGGAGAGGCTTAGTCAGATGAATGATTATTCTTAACATAGTACCTTAAAATTTAGACCTCCAAGCTCAATACTTTATTAAAGGAAGGTACATCTTCACAATTCTGGGAAAGACAGAACTGATAGACTGTCATCTGAGGGAAGCAGACTGATGAGGCTCACTCTGCATGTTACAACCATGTCAATTTCAAGTAAATTTCAAGTAAAATATAGCTATTAACCTAACCACCAATTAGAAATGCTACACATGAAAGTAGATTGCAGCTCATTAGGTGGAGTCCTCAATTACTAATTACAGTGTTTAAACCAAGGTAGGTGAGATGGTGAGCTGCGGAAGTGGGGTACTAAGTGGGATTAATGTAAAAGTGAGGTTGGGAAAGCAACACAGAGAACTGTTTTCTTCTTTATACAGAAGAGAAAAAGCAACAAGAATAAAATAACACTTCACCCGATCCCCACATTTAACCAGTGAAGAAGATGGGCTTAGAGAGGAGAAGCAGTTTGCATAGACTGGCTGTGGATTCACTTTCCAACATATTGTCTTATATCTGTATAAGGAAGAGAAGTTATTAAGACAAACCACATAGACAAAGAAAAAGTAAGTGACTATAAAATACCCTGCTGCCAACGTTACAACAAATGGTTTAGAAATATTGAGTGGGGTGTGTGTGTGTGTGTGTCACACATGAGTGAGACAGAGAGAGAGAGAGAGCGAGAGAGAGAGAGAGAGAGAGAGAGAGAGAGAGAAAATGTGTGTATATACCTCATATAGCATAATTTCAAATTTTAATAAGTGGTAGTCAAATGTTTAGGCACATTGTATGCATGCAAGAAAAAAATAAAGGAACTGTTAACTAAAGACTCATCATCAAACAAGATATATATAATATAATATATTTATTTTTCAGGTTCTGTAGAGAAGTGTACATATTTTTATATTAGGACTCAATAAATCCAATTTAAAGCCACAACACCACTTGACATTTGGCTAAATAAAGTGCTATGAAAATTGCCCTTAGTTTTAAATAAAAACACTATAAAACAGGTTGATTTGAACAACAGGTCCTGTAAAAATTGATCTGCTGTAGTCACGGTCGGCAAAGTGTTCTGGGATTTGCTATTGGGCATCAGATTCAATTACCACTTATATGTCAACTTTTGATGACCATCTTCACCCACCCAAAGATAAGCTCTGTGACAGCAGGACTCCTATGGTAAGGGCCGGCAAAGAACAAGTGCTCAAGAGTATTTGTTGGCTTGGTTTCTCAAATCTGTATCTCTTACACAAACCAAGTTAGTCAGCTTCAGACCTAACTTTCTAACTATCTTCTGAATACCTCTACCTACATGTTCTTTTTACACTTCAAACTGAACACACCTCAAACCAAAGTATATTATTCTTCCCCCAAAGTTGTCTTCCTGGTATTCCTTAGATTGTATCACTATCACATGATAACCAAGTGCGGATACACCAGCCTCTTAGGTAGCTGCAGACACTTCTTCCTCACCATCCCTTCTGAGCTAGTTTAGTCTTTAGAATTGCTGCCAGTCTTACTTCTTCAAAAATCCTTGAAAATGATTTTTTCCCCCTAAAACACAAACCTGTTCATACCATTCCCTCCTCATAACCAATTCCAATCACCTGTAAGAAAGAACCTAAACTCCCTATGGGGCGTTCATCTGTGCCTACTCTTCCAGCCTCCTTTATCTCCTGACCCCGAACTTGAGTCATTCAATACTGCTATTCCCAGAACCTCCTGGATCTCTCTGCTTGGAAAGCACTCCTTACTCCCAATTAGCCTTCCTCTTCGCAGGTTTCTATTTGTCCTTCAAAAGGCAACTTCTTTCAGACCATCCCCCTAGGAGACTGTTGGGGATGGTCTTGCACAGACCTCCGCAGACTTCCATTGACGGAGCCGTAACCACGCCGCTGAGCTCTTTGAGGGCAGGACTGTCTCCTTCACTCTAGTCTCTCCCACAAGCATTAGTTCTTGTGTTGTTTTTGATGAATGAGTGGAGGAGTGAATGTGTGAGAGAGAGAGACGGTCCTTCCAGGTCAATCCCCACACTTTGCAGACAGGGAAACAGGAGTCCCAGAGAGGGGACCTGATTTGACAAAATTTAACCAACAAGCAGAGAAGTGCCTGGAACGCCAGGCTTTTGGCCATCGATTTTTTTGTTTTTGTTTTTGTTTTTGGTAACGAACAAGCCACATTCACAGTTATTACAGACCTATCTATTGTTCCACGGAAGTCCACTCTGCGTGCTGGCAACCCTCAGAGCTAGTAGGCACGTCTCATCGTGCTGAGGTTCATTTTCTCCCCGGCTGTGCTGAAGGAAGTGCCAACATCCCCTTTCGGATTCTGGTGTAGCCTGAAGTTCTAGGAGTCCTTCCCTTCGTCTGACACCCCCTGACGAGAAGGGGGGCCTCTCTGAAAGGCTCCCGCGTTGGACTCCCGTTCCTGCTCGGTGGCATTTTGTCTCGGGAAACCAAGGCCCTTCTGGACGGCGAGATCGCGAGTGGATTTAAGGTCGGGAGGGGCCCTTAACTGATCTGGACGGAGCTCGGGACAACGCCCTCGAACACACCGGGCCACATTCCAGCAGGGGCGGTCACATTCCAGCAGGGGCGGTCGATTCAACGCTGCAGCCTATCGGGACTAGTAGGAGGGGCTGTTGCTGTCGCTGAGGGGCCAGGCGGGGGACTAGTGCTGCGACCAGGCCACTTCGTCTTTCAGGCGGAGGCGTGGACTGCGGCCGGACGGCGGAGGACGGGACCCACTGACTGGCACGCGCGCGCTGGTCTCGTGCTCCCGGGCGGCCGGGGGCGGGGCCTCCAGCCACGCCCTCTCCCCGCCCTCTGATTGGTCCCTTCGAAACAGGCGGCGGCGATCCGCGGCAGCGGTGGCGGTGGCGGCGGTTGGTCAAGGGCGTGCGGGCCTCGCACAGATTGAGCGGAGATGTCGCCCCGCAGTGTGAAGTGACCCTCCTGCGGGAGGACTGGTGAGTGTTTCCCTGTTTGCCTTCTCTTGTCCTTGCGAACTTGTGCTCGCCTTCTGGGGGTGCCGCGCCTCCACCCACTGTCTCGAGGGATCCCCGCGCTCCGCGGAGTCCGGCGGGTAGGTTGGGACCCTACACTGCGGAATTCCCGGCGCTCAGCGATTGGCCCCCTGCGGGAATCGCGTGCTCTGATTGGTTCCCGGCTCCCGAAGGTGACGCTAAGCCTCCTTCACCTGCCCACCTTGGTGTAGGCGAGGGGCAACAGGTGTGCTGGGGCGGCTGGGGCAGGTCGGGCGTGCTAGTGAAGAAGAGGTGTGGAGCGGCCGCCACCCTTGCTTTACAATCCAAACAGGGTTCAGAGCTTAGGGCCTCCAGGGGCACCCTCATTCCCAAGCGCTTAGCACATTCAGGGTCACTTGATTCCTCCAGTTCACCCCTCGGGAAGAATTGATGACCTCACGGACCTTGGAAAGGAAACGCCAGTCATGTCGCCTACCCTCTTCCCTATTTGCTCGGGGCAGTTCCTGCAGGGCCCAGATCGCCCAGATGGACGCCACAGGGCGACAGCCTCGGAGGCTCCGCGCAAAGCTTCCCTGCGCGCGTCTGTTTGCGGGGCTGCGTGTGCGTGGGTGGTGGGGCGCTCGTAGATTGCCTCGGAAATGCAAGAAAGTTTTGGAGCGCGTGCTTGCCCCTGCGGTCACCCTTGGTTCCTAACTAATCTTTTCAAACCGAGGCATTGAATCATATGAAGTTAGAATGCTCGTGGTAGGTATGGTGGAAAGTAGATTCAGTCGTTACTAAGTGAAGAGGTGTTTTTTTGCAGGCCCAGTCTAGGTCAGAATTTGGGTTTTGCGTGGAGATAAGCAGTTTGAGAACTGCTCTGTGATCACCTCTCTTGGCACTTACGTGATTAGGAATTGGAGTTCTTGCCAGCTCAGATCCCCTCTGGGAGGAGATTGGAATGGATTTGAATAAAAAAGTGGAAACTCAGGTAATCTTCTGGTGCACATACTGATACATGTCTGTCTGACTCATCTGTTTCAAAAACTCGTTAAAAATCAATGTGCAGTCCTGGCCAGGTGACTCAGTTGGTTGGAGCACCGTCTGGTACACCAAAGGGTTGCGGGTTCTGTTCGGGTCGGGGCATATGCCTAGGTTTCGGGTTTGATCTCTGGTCTGGTCCGGGCGCTTTCAGGAGGCAATCCATTGATGTTTTTGTCTTCCACGCTTTCCCTTCCCCCCTTCCTCCTCCTCCCCTTCCTTCCTCTCTCTAAGCATGTCCTCAGGTGAAGATTTAAAAAACGATGTGAAATGAATAGTAGGTGTCCCTGCTATTTTGAGATTACGGAATTAAAAGTATTATTTCCCTTTAGTTTAGCAGAGTTGCATGGGAACTCTGAAATCAGGCTTTACTTCGTGTGTGAATTTAGGCAAGTTATTTAATCATTCTAAACCTACATTTCCTATTCTGTAAAAGAAGGTTAATAAATAGTTCCTGCCTTATTGATGCAAGGGTTGTTGTGAGGATTAAATTAAACGATCCATATGACTGGTTTAGTACAATGCCTGACACAACGCTATTATTATTTCTATGCTGTTTAATTGGATTACATGTTTCAGGCTATCCCCAAAGGGTGGAGAGGAGCAGAGGTGAAGGCAGGGCCAGAGGTAGTGATAGTTATCATTCACTGATTGATACATGCGAGGCACTTACAATAGTATCTGGCACATACTAAACACTCTTGTTTTTCAAATACATTATTAGCTGGAATGTGCCAGGTACTGTGTTCTATGTGCCTTACTTACTGTTAAACCTCTTAGTAATTCTGCACTATAGTTGCTGTTACCTCCATGTTACAGATGAGGAAACTGAAACTCAGAGAGGATGTAACCTACTAAGGCCCTTCAGAATTCAATCCAGACTACCTCACTCCAATGTCCAGCTTCTTTTTTATAATACGCTGCCCTTGCATTTATAATCCCAGCATTAAGCAACTTCTGTGCACAGAGTTGTTTTTAGTGCCCAGGCTCATTTCTGCTGTGAGTACAGGTTTATTTTGATACTTCATTAATTAAAAAATAATGAGAAATAACTTGTGATGGTAAATCAAAGTATGTGATAAGAGAATAATGTCAACAGTATACGTGCTACTACTAGAAAACTAAATGAGTCCCATGATGTTTGGAGAATTTGTCAGTTCAGAAATAATGATTCCTAATTTATATTTTTGCAAAAATATTTAGTTTTTGCTTATTCACTATATTTTTACTAAGCAGCACTCTTCTAGTATTCTTTTTCCCCCTGTAAATCTTAATTTAAGTTTGTAGGTAAGAGAAGGAAGTTCAGTTAATTCAGTATTTTTTTTTCAAGCCAACTGTTGATGAGGAAGTAAGGGATTGAGGTTACCATGTATTAATATAGTATACTTTCTTAGAGTAACATGTCTCTGTGTGTTTTACTTCCTATTGCTTGTTGCTTTCTCTACTTTGATTTCAGATATACCTTTACATACCTAATGAACCATGTGATGTACGTAGGATTTGAGAAAACAGGAAACTTGAGTCCGTCAGTTGTCTCATTTCCAGTTTCCCCATTTTTCATTGAAATTTAACTGCCGTAGATAAATGCCTCAGAAGTAATGTTTACAAGATACAGGCAATAATTATAATTGTATTTTTTTAGTGTTTCTCCTAAAGACTCAAAAAGTTTTCTTATAGTATTACACTGTTACAGAGTAGGTTGTTTTAACAGAAAGTTACCATGTATTTCCTAAACAAATCGCTAATTCCCAAATAACTAGAATGTAATAAAATGTAGCAGACATTGCTATATGTAATTTTATCTTTGATACTGAAAATATCATAGTAATTTACAGTATTATGACCATTATATGCTGGATATTGCTGAAGGGCTGACTGATAGAGACTTTTGCCTATTGGCACACAGCATAAACTTTTCTGTAAGAAAGTATAATATTAGCTATGGCAAAGGATTCGCTTTATATAGTTTTAAACATGAAGACTTCTGATAATATTTTTATTTCCCCCAAAAAGTTGGCTGTTGAAAAATTATTTAGCTATGTTAAAAAGTTTTCTTTTATACACACACACACAATTTAGAAAACATTGTGATCTCAGTAATATAATTATTTAATGTAACTTAAAAAAATCCTTACCCTAGGATAAGAGAGGGAGGGAGGGAGAGAGGGACAGAGGGAGAGAGGGAGAGAGAGAGAGAGACATTGATGTGAGAGAGACACATTGATTGGTTGCCTCCTGCATAACCGTGACGGACCAACCAGGGCTAGGGACTGAACAGCAACTGAGGATTGACCAGAATTGAACCTGTGACTCTTTGGTTTGCAGGTTGACGCTCTAATGCTGAGCCAAACTGGCGAGGGCTCAGTAGTATAATTATGTATGCTTTTGGTTGCATAAGATATAATAGACATCTTTCCAGATGAGTAGATGAAGCTGTATCATATATTCTTTTAAGTGGCTAACTGAATCTCCTGTATGAATGTCCCATAAGTTATCTGAGCAGTTTTCTGCTAGTTTACACTTAGTGTTGTTTTTACATTTCTTTATGTTAGTGTCTGTGTGTATGTTTTCCATAGAGTCTTTTAGTCTGTCATATATAAAGGCAAACTGATTTTAAGTTCTTTTAAAAATGTTTTGTGTCCCACAAAATTTTATGACAAATTAATAATTCTGTCTAATATAAAATTAAGTTATTCAGGTTGAATCCCTGCCAAACATTGAAAGAGGAAAATTTCAAATAAGTCAAAGATTCCCAGCAAATGAAAAGTTTCTATATTTTGTAAGTAATATATGATGTTTTATTAAACTGTAAGAATCTTAAGTCTTCATTTGGCTTTGGAAGCTGCCTTTCTCTTAAATGAATACACCACAGACTTATTATTGTTTCATATTCCTTTTAGTAATAAATGCAACATTTGTTGTATTTAGGAGTAATTCCAGCAATAATTTTAGCACTCATTTCAACATAGAAGTAGACGAAATGGTTACTGTTACCCCCTCAAGGACCTTATTTTAAAAGTATTGAGTACAGTAAAATTGAAGCACATACTGCCGTGTAACCTAAATTGAAGAGGGATTCAGGGCCGCTTTTTGGAGGAATGGAATCTGGAGGACAGGCGGGAGCGAGTCTGGAAGAAGGAAGAAGAGAGTGTTCCATGTAGACGGAGCAGCTGTGCAAAGACCCAGAAATGAGAGGGCATATGCTCCAAGGGTCCAGAAGGAGTTCAGTATGGCGGGAGGGTACGGGGCTGGAGGGGTGGCCTCTAAATTCCACCTCTAAATTCTGCAGAGAAAATTTAGAGGTAGAAGTAATAAGATATGGTCATTGATGGTTTTGGATGAGGTAAGGTAGCTACCCGGGAGGAGAAGGTGGGTATGAGGGAGGAAAGAATCAAACATGACCTGGTAACTTGGTGAATCTTGGTGTCACTTTCTGAGATACTAAATACAGGAAACCTTTGTAAATATTTAAATGGGTGCATGAATGTATAAATGATTTTAAATATACAAAGGCAGGAGCATTTGATGGTGATGAGGTGGTGATAATAGAAAACACATAGCACTCCAGTCGGTTTTACCTATAAATTTTGCCTTTTTTTTTTTAAAGCATGCTGTATAAAACTTGTGGCCTCCCCCTCCTTTTTCATCGTTTCAACATGCTGGACTCTGATACATACTGCTTTCTCTAGGTTAGGTCAACTATCTTGACCTCCTGGGAAAATCTTCCTTTCTTCATTTCACTTAAGAAGTATATTAGGCCCTGACTGGTTTGGCTCAGCGGTTAGAGCGTCGGCCTGCGGTCCAGAGACTCGGGTTCGGTTCCCGCTAAGGGCACGTACCTCGGTTGCAGTTTGTCCCCGGCCCTGGTTGGGTCGTGTGGGTGGCAGCCATTCGATGTGTCCCTTTCATGTCGATGTTTCTCTCTCTCTCCCTCCCATTCTATCTGAACAAAATACCGAAAAAAAATGTCCTCAGGTGAGGATAAAAAAAAAAAAGAAGTATATTAGTTTCCTTTTATTGCTAGAACAAATATTCATACACTTAGAGGTTTAAAACAACACACATTTATTATCTTACAGTTTGGGAAAACAAAAATCTTAAGTGAGCTAAAAGAGAGATGTTGGTCTGGCTGTGTTGCTTCTGGAAGCAGCAGCAGGGGCCCATTCTTTCTCCAGCTTATAGCTGCACCTGCCTGCACCTCGGTTCCCCTCATCTTCAACGCCAGCAGTGTAGCCACTCAAATTCCTATCGCAGTGTCCTCCCGATTATGATGTGCATATTGTAAAGCTTTTATTTGTAACCATATTTATTTTGATGTTAGTAAAAGAAGCTTTCCAAATTACATTTAATGATTTTTGAGCATTATTTGCCTTGATTTTATCTCTTTAATTTGATAAGTTAAATGAACTATAATTATGTTTCATCAGATTATTAATCTAACAACTAGCATTTGTTAAGTGCTAGCTATGTGTCAGGTCCTTTATTTGTATCATCTCATTTAATCATTACAACAGCCACACGAGGGAGGAGGTGGTATCCCATTTTACAGATGGGAACACTGAGGCTCAGAGAAGTTAACTATCCCCAGGTCGTATGGCGAATATTTGCTAAAGCTGGAATTCATACCATTATGTTTCTGCTACTTTCTACTACTGCAGTGGTGTCTTTGTGGTGAGTTATTTCTCCCAATTATGATGTGCACATAAAATATATATGGTATATTGTTGGTATGGATATAACATTTCTATTTTCTCTAATAGGCAGCTAGGAAATATTGAACTGAAAAATTTAAAGCTGAAGAAGTATTCCTTTTTTTGAACAAATGAGGGAGGATGTCTTTTTCAATTATTTTTTCTAAATGAAGCATTAAAAAATGATGTTTTTTGACGTTAGAAAGGCATATAGTAACACCTGTGTTCTCACCACTTACCTGAAATAAAATCTTACCAGTACTTTTGAAAGACCTCTGTGCATTCCTCCCCACTCTCATCTTCCTCCCTCTGCTCAGTGGTAAACACTGTCCCAGCGTTGGCATTTATCATACCCTGGCAGCTTAGGTATCTTGGCAGTAATCTGGCGGCTGCGTGCTGAATGAAGGGTTGGAGTGGTGTTAATGCTGTTATTTTTCTGAGGAAACTTATCTTATGTCTGCTTATTTTGCCATTCTTTTCTAAATTGGCACCCAGTTTGTACCAGGGCTGAGTCATGCCACCTCGTGCTCTCCCCGCCATATCTTATAATGTGGGCGAGAAATACAGATGCACTCAGTTTCAGAGCCTACGGCTATGGGACAAAAGGTCAGCTCAACAGGTTGCCATTTCCTTCCGTCACGACCTGAAGTCAAATTGGTATGAAGAGCCTCCCATCGATAATCGTGAAGACCTCATGACTGGAACTTTAAGATGAGTGGGCTAGGCCCAAATCCAGTGGAAGTTTCAGGTGGATGAGCACAGTCTGCGTTTCCGACGTTTCCCCAGGTTTAAACATCGAGTGCAGCAGTCCTCACTCCGTTGCTGTGGGGCTCCTGGTCTGGTGGAAGAGTGCCGGCAGGGTCAGGGTAGTGTGGACTCGGTCACGGGAGACCCCCAAAGCTAAGGGGAAAGACTTCCTCAGGTGGGCAAACGCCGGAAGGAGGTTTCTCCAAAAAAACAGAAACAAAGTCAATAAGTTGCTGATTAAGATGCTTCAAAAGTGAAATGTTTCTGTCTCAGCATGGTTGGTTTATGGGGGAAGTAGAGACCCAGCCTTCAGGGGAGATAGGAAAGAAGAGTACAGGTGATACAATGAGTGAGCAGCAATCAAGAGTCGTGACTGTGGTACCGATTGAGGCCTGGGGCTGACTATGGAAAAGGTGCTACTCTCGGGATTAAATGCCTGAGACACAAAAGTGGTTTATAAAGAGAATAGCGAGTGCCTGGAGAATATCAACAGCTGGCTCTTAATATCTGGGCACAATGAGTACTCATTAATTGATGATTCACTTTTATAAACAATCTCCAGTTTATACAAATTTTCTGGTAAAAGCAGATATTGGTGTACATGATAGTTTTCATTTATGAAGGTATGTTATCACTTGCCTGAGTATTTATCTGAGTATATTGTTAAAGAATTTCTTTTTAAAGGTAATCCAGATGGTTCTCTTACTGTCATCATGAAAGTTATTTCATTCTACAAGAGCATGATTCAAAAAACGTTCTGCTGAAGTTTAAGTGACTGGAGGTCGTGCACAAATTCTTCATCTCTTTCACAAAACCAAATTTTGGAATTGTCTATTAAAAAAATGCAACTCCTAAACATTCTTGTGATAGCTTCTTTGTGAAAGTGTCGCTGTTCTTGATTTGCACATGCCCTGCGATTTAGGCCGTCTTTTGTTTAGGGTTGGCAGTTCCAACTGTCAAAGCTCTGGTCTGATTGTGTGGGACTCCTTATTTTAATGGGAGAAGCTTCTTTGCTGCATTTTTAAAAAATGGTCTCGGAAGCTTCTTACTGTGGATCTTTGTTGGGGACAAAGGATTATTTATGCTAAAGGAAAATGTATTCCCCGCTGACTTGGCTCGTGGGAAGCATAACAAGCTTATTAGTAATGCGCAGTTGTGCTTTGCCCTTTTGCTATGGTAGAGAGAGGAAAAATGACATCAAAAAGGACATTCTGCTACCCTTTGCCTTCCCGCAAAGAAAATATGATGCAATATTAGACTTTTTAGTTAGGTTTAGCTCAAGTTCAACTTCTTCCAGAAGAAATGTTCTTGAAAGGAAGGTGGTATGGTAATTGGCACTGTGCATGAGGTATGTCTGATGTAACTTAGACGAGAAAATGACTTTTCCTTGGAAATAGATAGCATTAGAGCCTTATAAACTGTTTTAGATTTTTTTCTTAGACTCTCTTACTATAAGCAATAAAAAATCCTAGGTTTTATATAGTCTAATTATTCTGAGTGTTTTTAAACTCCTCACTTTTTTTTTCTCTGAAAATACATTAAATAATTGTATTATTAACCTAACTTAATTAAAGTTGTGGTTTCCTTGAACATTTCAAGAAAAGTATTCTGTAGCTCAATTATGCTGTTCCTTTTCTTTTTGGTCTTGAGCACCTCACAGAGGAAATATGAAGTTATTATAGAAAGGCATTGAGTATTGTTTCATAGTTAAAATTGGTGCTTACATCTGTTACCTTGTCATCTGGCAAAAAAAGAAACTCATGGTTAAGCTTGAGAATTTATATGAAGCCTAGATGAACTTTTATGAGCTCCATGTGAAGGTCAGATGGGGGACACTTGACTTTTAGTCTCAGTTGTTGTGATGTATGTATTTACATTATGTTTACAGGGGAAGATTCTGGGAGACTTTTGTATGGTTCAGTTTTATTGTTAATTTTAGTTTACTAGCCCGAAGCTTCAAGAATTACTTCGAAGCCAGATGTTTCAATAATGTTCTTGCTTGCAGTCATATAGTTAGTGAGAGCGCCCACCACACCGAATTTTCTGTTTTGGTAGATTACTAAATAAGAGAGAGAGAGAGAGAGAGAGAGAGAGAGAGAGAGAGAATGAACACACTGTAGGACTCTTGAGCTACATCACCCCTATTCCTTCTCTTGCATCTTTTCTCTGTCCTGGGTGGGTGGGGGGTCACTTTGATGCTAGTACCAGAAACTAGTTATTAATTGAGTTTCGGATTTTTCTGTTTCAAATGAAGAGTGCCTTTATGAAGTGAGAAGCTAGGAGTGATTATTGGCCTCAGAGTCAAATGGTTCCAGTTAGAAGGAAAAGTTGTAGGTCCTCAGTCAAAGCGAGGAAAGCAGATTGCTCGTCATCTGAGGGTTGGGGGAGTAGGAAAGCTGCCCTCGTCTGCATAGTAATCTTTTGTTCTATTTTCAGAAAAGCAATTTCAGTTCAATATTAATGACCATGCAGCCTGCAATTCAAGTAAGTGTTTTTCTTGGAAAAATATTTTTTATGAGATTAATATAATAACATTATAATTATTAGTAAAATACTAAAATTATTTAAATGTTTTTATTGTACTAGTTTTTTTAAGCATCAATGTTAATAACAGGAATACTATATTTCGACTTTCTAGTTCTGAAAGGATTTTAATTCTAGGCTTATACTGAATATTTGTAAGAATCAAAACTACCTTAGGGTTGGTGGGTCCTTCTTATTTATACTATTCTGGGAAAAGAATTGGAATCTTTTGTAATATTTCTATCATTACAATGTGGTATATATTTGTAGTTAAAAAGCTTTCAATGAAAACAAATACACCTTTTTAAAATTTTAGATGATTGTACGTGTCTTATAATGCCTGTATATAAACAATTATTAAAATTTAAAGAGTTTTTTTGTGTGTGTGGGTTTGTTATTATTTTTTTAAATCCTCACCCGAGGATTTATTTTTTCCCATTTATCTTCAGATAGAGAGGGAGGGAGGGAGAGAGAGAGAGAGAGAGACAGACAGACAGACAGACATTGATGTGAGAGAGACATTGAGCAATTGCCTCCCACATGACCCCCGACCAGGGCCGGGACGAACCACAACTGAGGTAAGTGCCCTTGACTGGAATCGAACCTGAGACTCTGGTCTGCAGGCCTACGCTTTAACCACTGAGCCAAACTGGCCAAGGCGATGGGTTTGTTGTTTGTTATTTTTTATTTACTTATTTTTTGTATGAGTGGAAGCAAGATGAGGACAATGAAACCAGAATGATCTTATATT
The DNA here is from genome assembly GCF_014108415.1 of Molossus molossus. Taxonomy (NCBI): domain Eukaryota; kingdom Metazoa; phylum Chordata; class Mammalia; order Chiroptera; family Molossidae; genus Molossus; species Molossus molossus. Next base: position 15,231,493 of record NW_023425345.1, on the reverse strand, counting down.
TGAATGATTTCCAGAGTTGGTACAGTATTTGCTATATTGTTCTGATATCCTTTTAAGTTTTTTTTTTTTTTCTTTTGCTGTGAATAGAACATGAATGACTATTCATAAAGACAAAAATCACATTGAAGGTCTACCTAGAAAGATGCAAGCAGCTGATAATAAAATTTGCTTGGAAAGTGAGAACTTTAGAGTCAATCAGATTCCATTTCCCATCCTAGTTCTGCAAGTGTGTTGGTGAGACACTTCTCTGAATGTGAGCTTCCCTTCCTCTAACGCGAGGGGACACTGATCTAGAAGGGCAGCGGTGAGGAATCAGTGAGATAACACACGCAAAGTGCCTACAAGAATGTGTGTTGCATTGTAGGCACTTCAGAAGATTGGTTGTATCATTTATGCAACACAGTCATCAAGATGTAAAACTGGAGGTTATACCTGTGTCATGCAATCCTTTCCTTCCTTTAAAAAAAAAATTAATTAAGAAAGGAGGCTTATCAAGCTGACAGTGGGCTATACCTAGAGAAGAGAATTTATCGAATGGTAGAGAACGACTCTGAATGTGGTCCTGCTTGTGCTCCCTCCGGTGCGGTGCAGCTGTATCCTCCTCCGCGAATACGCGGTTCTGCCCCTGTGTCCTCCTCTGGGGGTTTGTACGCCCATAGCAGTCTCCCGGAGGTCTTATTCTTCCCCCCTGAGGCTTCTCAAATCATATTGAATATGCTCAGAACTTCTTTATTACTCAGAACCATTTCTTGTCTGATTATTCTTTGTGTTCTCTTTTTATCCAAGTCTCAGAAATGTCATCAGGTTCACATTGATTATATGATATGTATTTTTGATTCCTATAGTGTGCTTTTTATCCTCGCCACATTGACCATGTTTTTCTCACTTCTGCACTAATGGCCATCAATATTTTCTTAACTTTGTGAATACTTTCTTAGTTCTGTCTTATAGTTCTACGAAGCCTCCTCTCATCCAGGTCCCACAGATCCATCTCTGTTGATTCTTCTCTGAGAACATCCTTGACATCTCTCATGGAAGCTTTTGCTTCTGTACCTGACGAATGTGAGACATTTCCAGGATTTTAACCCCTTTCTCTGCTAACTATGTTAGTTATTTAGTTATTCATAAGTGCCTTACAGAGCGGAGACATCAGTAAATAGCTATTATCAATTGGTTTCTTATTAATATAATACATTAAGATCTTACTTGCCTTTTTTGTCTTTAATTTTGACTAGTATATAAACATACAGTCTAACAACCAATGAACGACAGTTCCTGATCTCTTTTGGGTCAGAGTCCTCTTTTGAGAAGCTGAGAAAAGCTATGAACTCTGTTAGTGAAAAGGCTGTTGGTACATAGGCAGACAATTTTGCCTAAATGTAAAGTAAGCAAGTTTATGTGCCTACTCAGGTTCATCTCTAGACTGCCTGTGAATTAAGAATCTCTGCAATGTGACAGCTTTCTGCATGTTTGAGAACAAACTTTATACATGAAGTTTTTATTAACATCTAGCTTTTAACAACATTAATATACTGCTGACTAGCCCAGGTTATTAGAGAATCTTCTGCTTGCAATAATAGGAAAATTGAAATACTCTTCTTCATGTGGGAAGAAAGTAGAATGACCTTTGTCAATGTCAGCTTCTTTATTTTCACACATGATTTTTCAAAACCACCCTCCTAACTAATGCACATCTTGCCTCGACAAACATTCGCATCTGTTCTGCCTGTTTTCAACTCAGCCACATGGTTAAAGGACAAAGAACATATTTCACTAACCGTAAGAACATATTTCACTGACTGTAAGATACTACTAACTGTAAGATGCATCTGCATTTGGATATCTGTCATTTGCTGATTCCTATTTCCTTAGTTATACCAAAAATATTTTTGACTGAAGACCATGTGCTAGGTATTAATACTGAGTTCTGGGATGGCAAACAGAATTAAGACATGCTTATGAAGGGCAAATTTAGAGAGTAAATCTTTGCTGTACTACTTCTGAAATAATTTTAAGAGAATTCTGGTAAATAAATAACATCTTGTGTTTTTCCTAAAACTTTATAGGATCCACAGACATTTAGGAGTTCATTTCCTGAGCCCTACCCTCAATTCCTGAAATAATATCCCTCAAATGACTTATGTTTCTCTTATTCTTTGGGTATTTTTCTTGAGTTTTGCTACTCCTGCTTGCTTCTTATGGTATATGTTCCTATTCTTTCTTTGCTCTTGGGATTTTTTTTCTCCTGAAGCATGTTTGTTTCTCATCATGGGAGATTAGAAACAGTTGCTGTTGTTGTTTTCTCCATAATTTGTCTGGATTAACTATGGTGTTGCTATGGCTTTTGATTTGGTGTAGTAAGACTTGCCTCAGATAAACCTCAGTAAGTTTAATATATTTTAGGGAGAAAATTAACTATATGTATAAATCTAGAAAGGATATTGGTATTACTTGCACTTATACTTACAAAAATTATTTTTGAACAATGACAAGCCTACCAAGGAATTGTTAAGTATAGCTCAGAGATATTTGTTTGAACTATTTCAGAATGAATTGCCAAAACAATGCCCCATCACTTCCAAATGTGTCATTGTTTATTTCTCATAAACAAGGACATCCTCCTATGCAACCACAATGCAATAGTGAGAATCGGGATATTAACACTGGTACAGTATTGCCATCTGATACTCTGACCACAGTCAGATATCGCCAGTTGTCCCGATAATGTTGAGTCCGGAATCCTGGGTTTCACTGAGTTGTCATGTCTCTTTCATCTCGCTCAGTCCGAAACAGGCTCTCCTCAGCCTTTGCTTGCCTTTAATGACCTTGACCCCTTTTTGAATATTGACCATCAGTTATTTTGTAGAGTGTCCCTCATTTGGGGTTTGCTTGATGTTTTCTCATGCTTAAATTCAGGTTATGTGTCTTTGGCAGGAATATCGCAGAGGGCTGCTGTGTTTTCTCACCGCATCCAAACAGGTGGCACATGATTTTGGTTTGTGCCATTATTGATGGTGTTCACTGTTGTCACTTGATTAAGATGCCATCTGTCAGGTTTCTCTACTGTAAAATTACTCTTTTCCCCCCTTTGTAATAAGTATTTTAGGGGGAAGCACTTTGAAACTATATAAAAGTCACATTCCTCCTTAAAATTCTAGTTTATTCATTTATATCTTTACGGACTTGTAGTTGTTTATTTTATTTAATGTGTTATAATCCATTTTTATCGTTATTCTTGTATGTAATTGCTACTGATGTAGGCAGTAGAAGCTGTTACGGCTGTGTCCGTGTCCTTTGGGCATGTCCTCGTCAGACTTCGAGCACCTCTTTGCTCCTGGTAAAGGAAGCTCCATTCCAACACCACAGCATTCATTCAGTTTTCTCCCATTTCCCATTTGCACCTTTCTTCTTTGGCAGTGAGAACCTGGCTCCCTGTGATAAAGCCCATGTGTGGGACCAGTCTCCCATTGCTGGTGCCACCCCTGCCCGAGATGATGCCCTTCGGCTCTTTGAGCATTGACACCCTGCACTGGGACCTCCCCCTTTCGTCCCCTCCTTATATCCTGACAAGTGCACAGGGCTGTCCCCATGGTGGACTCCCTCTCACTTCATCCAAACTCTGACTTTTCATTTCAGGCTACCCCCGGAAAGCATCCCCTCCCCCCCAGTCATTTCACTTGGGCTCTCTACCGCTTTCTGCATTGGATTTTGATAGTCTTTTCTCTAAATAATCTTATATTAAAGCTTTGGTAAAACTTCAAAATCTTGCAAGTGGTGGTTTGATGGTATGTTTATGTCAATTTTTATTCTAAACTACAGGGATTGGCCACGTAGTAAATATTTTTGGCTTTGCAAGTCACTAGGCAACATTGAGGCAATTATGTAGCTACTTATATAATAAGCCATTTTAAAATGTAAAAACCATACTTAGCTTATGGGCCCTGCAAAATCAGATGACAGATTAGATTCTTTAGAATATATTTTTGGATAATATTCTTATTATGATTTAAAGTTTAAAATGTCACTTTGCATTCATTCAATCAGTTATCCATTATTTAACAAATAAAGGATATTATTTAACAAATAATGGATATACTAGGTCTAGTGCTAGATGTATCTTGTAAGGCAGTGTTCATTAACTTATTTTACAGCCTAGATGTTGAGACTGATCAAGTATCTTGTAAAACTTACTTATCTAACAAGTAAAAGGATAACTTTCTAATTTTTATCCTCTTGGCTTGATAGTAGACTTCATTTCTTAATTGGGGGTTCACTTACATTTATCACAGTATTGACTATTGAAAAATGCCTCAAGTATCTTGGCTAATAGTTTGCTTCTAGTTTATATACTTTTTTGTACGCTGCTGCAGTTTTGTAAATGTTATATATGGTTCGTAATTCATCACTTAAATGTAAACGTGCTGACTTAACCAGGTCACATCCACTCATTTGGTTGGTGTTTTCTCAGGTGTGGTTTGGCGAAGACCTGCCTCTAAGTCCACGGAGTCCTCTGACCCCCAGGCACGGGCCGGGTTTGGCCGACGTGTATCAGTATGACGAGTGGATAGCTGTGAGGCACAAAGCCAGTCTGTTTCCCATGCAAGAAGATCTGTCAATCTGGTTATCTGGTTTATTAGGTAAGTCTTGAAAAGACACTCAGAATCGTATTCTCTTTTTTCAGTCAATATTTATTGAGAACCTTATTTTTGTCAAGGAGTGCTTGTTCTAGAGGCTGGGGATATTCTAGTGAATGAAATCTTTAATGATTTCATTAAATCATTAAATGAATGATTTGAAGAAGCTTTGAATAATCAACATTTTCACTGTTAATGTTAAAAATATATGCCTGTGTGTGTGTGTGTGTGTGTGTGTGTGTGTGTATATATATATATATATATATATATATATATTTATTTAAGTACATAGGTCTAATTTTGGGATCACTATTTTACTACTCCACCTCCCAACCTTGCATAAGGCGTGAGATTCTGAGTGGCATTCATACTACAGATAACATGGTGATTCTGTCTCAGGCATTCAGAGGTAGAGGCATAAAACCTAGGAGGAAATGTCAGGTTGGAGAATGTCCAGCATTATCTTGCTTCACCCAGTTAAACAATATGATAAGTGCTCTGTGCTTTCTCTGCAGAAAAAATCTCCTTTTATTATTATTATTATTATCATTATTATTTAATCCTCACCCAAGGACATTTTTGCATTTTTACCTTGAAATAGAGTGGGAGGGAGAGAGAGAGGAAGAGAGAGAGGAAGAGAGAGAGACACATCGAGTGGTCGCCACCCACACGACCTCATCTGGGGCCTTAGCAGGAACCGAACCTGGGCCTTTCTGGTCTGTGGGCTGACACACTAACCGTTGAGCCAAACCGGCCAGGGCAAAAAAATCCCCTTTTAATATAGAATTTCATGTAGCATTGCAAGGTTTTTTGTGAAAAGGAATACAAGAAGCTCATCTAGGGCCTTCCCAAGATAATTAAAACACAGCAAACACTCACTTTAGATACTAGTATCAGTTTGATTTAGAAATTTTTTTTTAAGTTTATTGTGTAATAAAGCTTTTAAAGAAGATATTTTAGAGGTGAAAAGTTAGTATTACTGGGTGTTATGTTACTGTCTTTAATTTTAAACTTATAACAAAGTCCATCTTATTTACAGGGATTTTTCTTTTTCTTCTGTAAGTAGTAATGTGCAGTGAATCAAAACTTAACCTTAATAGTGAATATTGAAATATAAAACACTTTGGTCTTTTTAAAATGAAATAAAAGACATGTCAGTTTTCTTTACTTTTTTCCCTATACTTCTACATTACAGACATTTTTGTTTCCATTGTCATTTTTTAATTTGACATTCTCTGCTGTTTTAACTCTACCTTCTAAGAGTGAATAATTGTAGTCTGATCTAATATTCATCTAGTATTTCAGCCCTAATCTAATTATATTTACTTAAAATTTAATCATATTGTTTGCACTCACTGTTTCTAGAAGAATCTTAACTTTGAAATATGTTCTTAGGTATTGAAGTTAAGGCGGAGAGACTGCTGGAAGAACTGGATAATGGAGTACTGTTATGCCAACTGATTGATGTTCTTCAGAACATGGTGAAAGCCTGCAGCTCTGAAGAGCCAGGGGTAAGGAGATGTTTGACAGCAGTGATTCTATACCTTGGTGCATGCTCATTTGTTTATGTACATTTCTTATTATCTCTGCACGATTGTAAACTTCCCATACCAAGTATCCATAATATGGATAATTTACTTAATCTTTTTGCGAATCTAGAAGAATTTTCTTACTTGTAAAGTGGAGGTATTAACATTTTCCTTGTAGCACTTATTAGTAAGGATTCGGCGAAATTAAGTGAGATAATCTATAGATGGTGTTGATATTGGTGCCTAGCGGCCAGTAGATAGCCAGTAGCTGGCTCTTCGTGAGCACAATGACGTAGGGTGGTTGAGAGTCAACTGAGAAGAGAGTGAGTGATGGTTCCGGGTACACAGTTAGGAGCTACCAGCATCGTCATCGCCTTTATTCTTCATATATTGTCTTGGTGAGTGAATTCTATAAATATTGGTGGAATGGATAATAATATTTTAGCCAGTTTTTCTCTGTAGACCCTCAAGGTATGATTTGACGTAGATAAGGTTTCTGTCTTTTCATCAAGCATGGGTGTTTTCGGGATCTGAACACTCACACAGTGTTGGTGAAGTATAAAGTGATGTCATCTTTCTGGGGGACAGTGGGTGATGTATATCACACTGACAACAGAGCACATCCTAAAAAACATGAATGGATTAGGAAGTGCAAATTGGTAGTTACAAAAGGGGACATAAAGTACAGCATAGGGAATAGAGTCAATAATATTGTAATAACTATGTACGGTGCCAGGTGGGTACTGGAATAGTGTGTTTATCTAACATTCTGTAGGTACAGATGTCTAACAAGTGTATATTTGTGCCAGGAGATGTCTTGCTAAAATGTAGACGAGAACATTTCAGTTGAGACTAAGCATCTTTGTATTTGGCTGTATTATTTTATTTTTTGGCAATAATCATGTGTTCTGTATATATTAGAAAAACTCACAAGGCTATTTTAATTCTGGAAAATAATAGCAACAGGAAGGATATATCAGGAACTGGTAACAGTGTTTATCTCTAGTGAGAGAGAGGAACTGAGGGTAGAGGTGGGAGAGAGACTTACGTTGTGTCTACTATGTCTATTGCATTTTTAAAAATCATATGCATGAATTGCTTATTCAAGTAAAAATTTAAACTGAAGTAAAACTAAAAACATCTCAACCTCAGCAGGATTATCTAAATACTTTTGGTTCTGATAGTCAGAAAATTAGGATTCTGCAAAACTTAGATCATCAGTTTTCAAAGAGTTTGAATTAAGAATGGGTTACTACTTCCTTATTTGCTAGTCTCCTCAGGAAACTCAGAACCATATTTATGAATCTGCAAATAAGGAAGTAAGCAGACAGGGGGGTGTCTATTAATCTTTAATGGGGCAGCACTTTTGTGTTTGTGTCAAACTGTGTATGGATAGACATACTACAGAGGTTACTTTGGAATCACTAGACTGTCATTTTTAAATTTAAATTTAATTTATTTTAAATTTAAAAGATTATTTTGTCATTTCAAAAAGGAAGAGGTTAGAAATGCTTGATTCTACTGCTAATTGTGACCAGATTGTTTCTGAACTGTACTAAAGGAGAATAAAATAATTTTGAAGATACCAGTTCCCTCCCATGTTGTATACTTTTTACTTACATCCAATGCACTGGACATGTCTTCAGTGATATTAAAATGGAGATCTAATGAAAATATCCTTGATGCATTTTTGAAATTATTCTTTTGTCTTTTCCAGAATTTTCCAATGAGAAAAGTGCCCTGTAAGAAAGATGCTGCCTCAGGCTCATTCTTTGCCAGAGACAACACTGCGAACTTCCTGCACTGGTGCAGGTGCGTCGGGGTGGACGAGACTTACCTCTTTGAGTCTGAAGGGTTAGGTAAGTGTCGTCATTGCTGTGTTCAGTGTTTATTAGGACAGTTTTGTATACCTCGTTCCTAATTTTTCTTTCCAAATAAGGACTCAAATGCCACATCTCATTTTCCGAGAAAAATGTGTACTTTAAATATATGTGAAACAATTAGAGAAACTGATTCTAAGTCAGATAATATTAAGCTTTTCATTTGTAATGAAAGATCTTCATAGATCTAGAATGCCCTAGAAATATTTTACTTCCTAAATGAGTTCGCTATTTCTGGAGGAATGCTTTACTAATTAATGTTTTCATCAAGAATTACTCTTCCAAGTCTGAATGACTAGTAATTCCCCTTTAACTAGGTAATTGTGGAAATAACAGAAGGCTAAGTGGTGCATGTTCATGCTTTTAGATTTACCTTGTAAACAGCAGCTGCCAAATTGATTATCTAAATGGATTAATGCTTTTGACAATTCATTTGAAAAAGTCATGCTCTACTGCAGAATTATTGACATACTCTGTGCAGTAACTAAAGTGGAAGCTATCTAAGTTTTAGACTCTCTATATATTTTCTCAAAGCATTTATATGTGCATATACACATTTATCTCTGTGTGTGTTTGTGTGTGTGTGTGTGTGTGTGTGTGTGTGTACAGAATTTATAATGTTTTGATAGGAGCATTCCAAGGGCGGGGTCATGGGAGTAGTAGTCTGCCCTAGTGTTTTATCACTAGCATTGTTTAGAATTGCTGGTTCATGGTGATAATAAAAAGCAAACTGACTTTTAGTTGGTTTTATTATTGTTTTAAGATTCTCCACTGACGTGGCACACCCTTGCTGCCTGCACGGGTGGGCTGCTCCCGCATGGCTACCTGTTCAGTAAGCCTTTGGATGTTCCCATGCATCAAAGAATAAGAAGCAAATGGAATTGGTTGATGTTTTACCCCCAGTTTGCACCCTGCTTCAATCTGGGCATGCTGATTATTATTGACAGTGTGGCTGATTTAATGGCATATAAAGCTTCCAGAGACCAAGGGGAGAGAACGTGCTTTGAATTCTCTGGTTTCCAGTTCATTATTTCTAGAAGGATATAAGACTGTTGTATATCTCTCGTTCTCAGTAGAAGGCATATTCACACTGTCCTGACAGTTGGTATAAAACTAAATAAAGCACTGCCAATAATTAATTCATTTCTAGACATTGAGCTGATGAGCTAATGTTTTCACTTTCTAAAGGTCTCAGAGATAGATGAGCCTCTTCATTTTTTACATTTTGCTAGGAACTCAAAGCAATTAACAAAAGAAATACACCATTTAAAGGCACATCTAAGTGTTTAGAGAAACAAGTTTAATAAAAATTTCAGTATAATTTCCTTTCGGTATGAATTTTTAAGTCAAACATAGGCCTTTTTATTGCTTTGTACTTGGGGTATATAATAGATGCTATTCATAAATCAAAGAACAACTGTCATTTGCATTCAGGGAGTCAGTATATATGCAATTTATCACACATAACCATTATTCTATTAGGGTTCAGGAATTTCCCAGAGCTTTTAACTCTAAGGACAGGAAAAGAAAGTTAGATAATCCCCAATTATCAAATTGGTGCATTTGGCACAAGTTCTAATGATCAGGTGTTTTGTTTTGTTTTGTTTTGTTTTACTTTTTTAAAAGATCTCTGTTTTAACTGTTAGGCTTAGCATTTGGGTTCCTTTTTAATTAAAAAAATTTTTTAATTGTGATAAAATGTACAGAGCAAAATGTGCTATCACAACCATTTTTAAACATATATGAGGCTTCTTTTCTATAGCGTTAAAAAAAATCAAGATATACTTCATGTAACATAAGATGTATCACTTCATAATGTACCCATCAGTGGTTTTTATTTTAATTAATTTATTTACTTTAAAACATTTTTTTTTCTTTATTGATTTTTTTAGAGAGAGAGGAAGGGAGAGGAAGAGAGAGAGAGAAACATCAATGAGAGAGAACATCGACTGGCTGCCTCCTGCATGCCCCCCACTGGGGATCAGCCCCACAACCTGGGCATGTGTCCTGACTGGGAATCGAATTGGCGACCTCTTGGTGCGTGGGTCGATGCTCAACCACTGAGCCACGCTGGCCAGGCCCCTCAGTGGTTTTTAATATGTTCACTATATCATGCAACCATCACCACTAATTAATCCCAGAACATTTTCATCATTCTCAAAAGAAAACTCATACCTATTAGCAGTTAGGCCCAATTATGTACTCCCTGTCTTCATCCTCTGGCAACCAGTAATCTATCAATTTTTTTCTCTGTGGATTTGCATGTTCTAGACATTTCATATACCCAGAATCATACAATATGTGGCCTTTTGTGTCTGGCTTCTTTAATTAGCATAATTGTTTATGTTGTAACATGTAATAGTACTTATTATGACTGAATGATATTCCATTGTATGGATAGATCTCATTTTTAAAATTCATTATCAGCTACCGGACATTTTGGTTATTTCTACAATTTGGTTAGTATGATATGCTGCTATGAACATTTGTGTACAAGATTTGGGTAAACATTTGTTTTAAATTCCCTCAGGGACATACCTAGGAGTGGTATTGCTGGGTCATATGGTAACTCTGTTTATCTTTTTAAGGAACCACCAAATTGTTCACAGTGGCCATACCATTTTGTATTCCCACTAGCAATGTACAGGGGTTCCAATTCCTTAACCTGTTCTCCAGTACTCGTTCTTTTTCTTTCTTCCTCCTCCTCCCCTCTATTTTTTCTTCTTATTATATTACCATCCTGGTGGGTGTGAAGTGGTATCTCATTGTGGTCTTGATTTGCATTTCCCTAATGGCTAATGATATTGAGCATCTTTTAATAGGCTTATTGCCATTTGTATAGTCTCTTTGGAGAAACGTCTATTCACATCTTTTGCTCATTTCTGGGGGTCATTTGTCTTGTTTTATTGACTTGTAAGAGTTCTTTATTTTTTGTGGATACTAGGCTCTTATCAGATATGTGATTTGCAATTTTCTTCCAGTCTTTGGGTTGTCTTTTAACTTTCTTGATAGTGTCCTTTGATGTATAAGTTTTTGATTTTGATGTTTGATTTATCTTTTCTTTGATTGTTGGTGTTTTTGATGCCATATCTAAAAAACCATTGCCTAATCTAAGGTCACACAGATTTTCACCTATGTCTCCTTCAAAGTGTTTTATAGTTTTAGCTCTTACATGTAGGTCTTTGATCCATTTTGAGCTATTTTTTTGTATATGGTAGGAAATAGGGGTCTAAATCCATCTTTTGCATGTAGATATCCAGCTTTCCCAGTACCATTTGTTGCAAAAACCGTTTTTCCCCTGTTGAGTGGTCTTGGCACCCTTGTTGAAAATCATTTGAACATAAACACATGGGTTTATTTCTGGATGCTCAATTCCATGCCATTGGTCTATATGTCTATTTTTATGTCAGTAACACACCGTCTTGATTAGTGTAGCTTTGTAGTAAGTCTTGAAATTAAGTGTGAGTCTTCCAACTTTGTTCTTTTTCAAGATTGTTTTGGCTAGTCCATGTCTCTTGCAATCCTATATGAATTTTGTTATCAGCTTGTTCACTTCTGGAAGAAAGGGGTGTTGGAATTGATAGGGATTGTATTAGGTCTATAGGTCAGTTTGGAGGGTGCTGTCATCTTAACAATATCATGTCTTCCAATCCGTGAACACAGGATATCTTTCTCTTTTGTTTATATCTTTTTAAATTTATTTTTACAATGGTTTGTAGTTTTCAGTGTATAAGTCCTACACTACTTTGGTTAAATTTATTCTTAAGTACTTTATTCTTTGTGAAACTATTGTAAATGGGATTGATTTCTTAATTGTATTTTCAGATGATCTCTTAATACATTAAAAGTGCAGTAATTTTTGTATATTGATCTGGTAACCTGCAACTTTGCTGAACTTGCTTGATAGCTTTAATCTTTTTTTTTTTTTTTTTTTTTTTTTTACATTATTTAAGGTTTTTCAAACTAAGGGCCATGCAATCAGTGAATAGCGATCATTTTCCTTCTTTCTCAATCCGGATGCCTTTTACTTATCTTTCTTGTCTAATTCACTGGCTAGAACCCCCAGTACAGTGTTGAACAGAAATGGTGAGAGTGGGCATTCTCGTCTTTCCCTGATCTTAGGAGGAAGACTTTCCCTTCCAGTCTTTCACCATTAGTGATATTAGCTGTGGGTTTTTTTTATATATGTCCATTTTTATATTTATAAAGTTCCCATCTATTCCCAGTTTGTTCAATGTTTCATTACAAAAGGGTCTTTGATTTTGTCAAATGCTTTTTCTGTGTTTGCTGAGATAATTGTGTTTCTTTTCCTTTATTCTATTAATATGCTCTATAGTATTGATTGATTTTCATATGTTGAACCAATCTTGCATTTAGGGATAAATCTCACTTGCTTCTGGATTCAGTTTCTCAGTATTGCATTGAGGGTTTTTATATCTATACTCATAGAGAATATTGGTCTTTACTTTTCTTGTGACGTGTTGTTTGGTGTTGGTGTCAGGGTAATGTTGGCCTCATAGAATGAGTTATGAAGTACTCCCTTCTTGCTTCATTTTTGGAAGAGTTTAAGAAGACTGTTGACACATAGTCCTATGCTAAAGTAATTTAGAATAAAATTGAGGTGATATATCTTTTCAAATAGTATCTCCTGTTGAGAGGTCTGAATTATAAATAACTTAATGTTCCTAAGCCCTTAGTTTTTTTAAGAATGAAAATGCTATACAAATAAGGGTGCATGATAAGTTTTTATCCTCGTTAGTTGTTTTAAAAACAATATGGAAGATGATACTATGTGGAGAAAACAAAGATGTCTGTCTAAGTCTCCAAACAAGTAATGTCCTCATCATTCTTCCATGCCAGAAATACATTTCTTTATTTAATTTTGCCCCTTAAAATATGTGTGTTTTCCTCTCTCACAGTTTTGCACAGAGATCCAAGACAGGTGTATCTTTGTCTTCTTGAAATTGGTCGAATTGTGTCAAGGTAAGTATTCTGCAATATTTCAGAATTTCAATGTCATAAATATTTCTAAGCTACTTTATTTTAACTAGAACACTATTTTCTATAAGTAAAAGAAAATAATTTTTATTGAAATAAAGTCACCTAATTTTTTATGTTTTCTTTCTGTTTCTTTGTTAGCTTTGTTCTCTTTGCATGAGCTGTGTCATGTGTCAACATCTCCTTGCTCATATAACTTGCTTTCATTGAATGTTAAACTGTCACAGTGGTTACGTAACATTTGTAGATTAAGAATGAAATAAGACCATGCTGTCTTGTAGCAGTTCAAGGTGAGCAATCCTCCAGACACAAAGAGGAACCTATAGAAGGCTGAACCCCTGCCCTCCCCACCTAGCTCAGCCTATCTTTATCCACAGGCTGACTTTTAAGGTGTCTTTCAAAATCCTTGGTTGAATATTGAGAGCATCCAGTAACCCAAATATATGCTCTGGTGTGACGTTTATAATCTGAATTTTTGGCAATCTGTGGGACATTAAAAAACATTTCCAGATATACCAGTCAAACATTTGGTTGAAAAATCATACAGACTTCATTTAAAAATAAAATATAACCAACTGGGATATGCAAGGAAGTGCTTGGTTAAGACTTGGCTTGAATAATGAAATCTCCTAACTGTTTTTCAGATATGGGGTTGAGCCACCAGTATTAGTAAAACTTGAGAAAGAAATTGAGCTAGAAGAGACCTTACTTAATACTTCTGGGACTGAAGATTCTCTCAGCATCCCCAAGTCGTGCTGTCAGCATGAGGAGCTGCACGAAGCCGTAAGTAATTGCCTCACTTTCGACCGTGACGCGTTGGTCTCCAAGTTCGCCACTGGTGATGCTATGTCTAAAAGAACATGTTTCTTGTTTAGACCAATCACTAGTACTAATTTACACTCCTGGTGAGTTCCAGGCACTATATGGTAAAGGTGACTTTTTGTTGCTTGTGCATGGTGAGGAGTGGAGTTGAGGAGGGTTGGGGCAAAAAAGCTGGAACCTACCCTGGCTGGTTTGGCTCAGTGGTTAGAGCATCGGCCCGCAGACTTAAGAGTTATGGGTTTGATTCTGATCCAGGGCACATACCTGGGTTGCGGGTTCAATCCCGGCCCCTGTTGGGGTCATGTCTCTCTCACATCAATGTTTGTCTGTCTCTCTCTCTCTTTCCCTCCCACTTGTCTGAAGATAAATGGAAAAATGTCCTCAGGTAAGGATTAAAAATAAAAAAAGTAAAACATAAATCAGCAAAGTCTTTATCAAATTCATTCTGCCTCAACTTATGAAGTAAGTAAATGTCAACACTGTTAGAAAAATGTCTTTTATCCATCAAAAAAGTATCATAATAAATAAATTAAAAAAAAAAAAAAGAAAGTGTTGTCTAGTGTAATAAAAATCTGTGGTAAAACATTTGGGTAACCTTGAAGGACAGATTAAGAAAATGTCAGCCTAAACAACTGGCCAAAATATATTTACATATATAATATTATTGATTTGTATGGTGACTGTGAATATCACAATGTGATGTAGTAATATGCAGTAGGTAAGAATAAAACTTAAAATCTCGTATAACCTAAAATAATGATGATTAAATGAAAAGGAAAACATTTGGAAAACATTTTTTATTAAGTGGGAAATATAATGTGTTAATTTTGCTGTTATATAAAGACCATATACAGTTTGATAAGAATAACATTTATATTTGGTAAATGGGCAAGGGCTGTTGTTCAGACAAGAAGATAGTGTATTGAAGCTTGCTGATAATGAAGGAAATCAGGTATACAGTTTGCCCCATTAGCAAAAATGTTTGAAATTATGAAACCTGGTGCTGGAAAATTCTGGTAACACTGTACTTAGGGATTGCTCTTATTAATGGAAAATGATGTAAACTTGAAAAATAAATTGACAAATGGATATCAAGAGCCACAAAAATGTAACTCTTTCATTTTTATTGTAATTGAAGAGGAGGAAAAGTATGAAAGAAAGTGTATTGCACTAATATGTATAATGGTGAAAAGTTGGAAGCAATGTAAATATGCTCAAATAGAGCAATGGCTCAGCAAGCCAGGATTCATCGTCCTAACAGAGTAATCATTTTATGTGATAATTATGGAGACTATATAGCAACAGAAAAATTTATTTTGTGTAAATTATGTATAGACAAACTATAAGAATGAGGAGAATGGAAATAATTGGTAGTAGGGTAGTGTCTTTGCTTTTTGTTTCTTTAGCTATTTCCTTTAGTGCTATAATGCTAAGCATGCAATAAGTAAAACCAGAAGAGAAATTTCTTATTTGAATATTTTAGACAGAGAGAATAAGTGACTTTCATGTCTGCATCCTTGTCATAAAAACTAAAAAGGGACCCATTTCTCTATATATGTACATTCAATGTGCACCTGCGCATGTGTGATATACAGAGAACTTGGGGTCATGTTTAAACTAAGGAACAATTATTACCTGATTCATTATTTAGAATATTGTTAAGTATACCACTGTAGTTCTGTGTACATGAAACTTTTATGGATAGAAAGTAGCTACTGAAATAAATACCTCTCTTCAAATTGGCTTAGTTAACTAATGTGTATATGGTTCTAATAATAATAAATTCTTTACCCAAGTTTAGTTTATTGTTAGACATTTTATGGATGTGTGTATGAATGTGTTCATGTGTGCACATACACCCAGGCAGTGAACTGGATAAACTTGATCGAATGGCTTATGAAAATCAGTTCTATTTATGGTCATGTTATTTTGTTAAATGAATGATGTAGGCAGATAAATTCAGACCCTTCTGATCAGGCCCTGGTGAACCCACATGTGTTCATTCTTTTTAGATAGATAATTAAGACAGTCATAGATATCTGTTTGTGGTCAGGTAAATTGGGCATATCTTTATTTAACATCATGCATAAGTTCAACTAAATGAACTTGTTTGGATACTCTGTGTGGCAGATAATTGAGAAAAATATGCATGACTTTAAAAAAATTTATAATTTTAGGAAAAAAATATTTTTCATGGTGGCTGATATGTGACTTTTTTTCCTATGAAACATATCTCAATAGCTATTTTCATTTAACTAATTTATTTTAATTTCTATGTTTTAAATATAAAATTCCTGCATTTCTTTTTTATATTTATTATAGTTCTTACCATTTTATAGCTATTTGCTGCAATGAAAAATTCTGTAAGCTTTTTGAGGGATAAAAATAGTGTTTTCTCCCTGACTCTCATCTCCATGGCGAACTATTGAAACAAAGTGAGCACTTTATTTATTTCTGTATTTATTTATTGTTAATCCTCACCAGAGGATATTTTCCCATTGATTTGTAGACAGACTGGAGGGGAGAGGGGGAGAGAGAAACACTGATGTACCCCCACACCGCCCTGTGGAGCTGGGGATCTAACCTCTGACCAGAATTGAACCTCGAACCCTCAGGCCGCAGGCTGAATGGGCCAGGGCCAAAGTGAGCACTTTTAGAAAATGCCTCTTGAGTTGAATTTTTAGAATTTTACCCAATTTTGGGTGAATAGATATAAATGTCTCTGCCTATCTTAACAGTGACTTTGGAATAAATCTAGATATTCCCTCATAACATTAAGTTAGCACAGTGTTAAGGGACAAATGAGAGTTTTTACGTAAGCTTTATCTGACTGACCCCATCTTTTTTTTTTTAATCTTTATTGTTGAAAGTATTACAGATGCCCCTCCTTTTTTCCCCATTGACACCCTCCTCCTTGCCCCCTCCCCGCCCCCCCTTCACTGCACTGTTTTCTGTGTCCCCTGGGTATGCGTATATGCATGTAAGTTCTTTGGTTTATCTCTTTCCGCCCGCCATCCCCCTTCCCTCTGAGGTTTGGCAGTCTGTTCCCTGCCTCGATGTTTCGGGATCTATTTTTTTTGTCAGCTTATTTTGTTCATTATATTCCACAAATAAGTGATATCATATGATACTTGTCTTTCTCTGAATGGTTTATTTCACTTAGCATAATACTGTCCAAGTCCCTCCATGTCATCTCAGAGGATAAGAGATCTTTCTTTCTTACAGCTGCATGGTGTTCCATTGTGTACATGTACCACAGCTTTTTTTTATCCATTCGTCTACTGATGGGCACTCGGGCTGTTTCCAGATCTTAGCTATTGTAAATAGTGCTGCTATGAACATAGGGGTGCATATACTCTTTCTATTGGTGTTTCAGGCTTCTTAGGATATAATATCCTAGAAGTGGGATCACTGGGTAAAATGGCAGTTCCGTTTTTAATTTTTTAAAGAAACATCAAAGTGTTTTCTGTATTGACTGTACCAGTCTGCATTCCCACCAGCAGTGTACTAGAGTCCCCTTTTCTTCACACCCTCGCCAGCACTGGTTGTTTTATGATTTGTTGATGACTGGCCCTGTCTTTGACTTGACACAGATACGTTAGTCCAAGACTTAAAATAATTCAAGCTTTATGAATTTTGAATTGACTTTACTGCCGTATACATTCACAGAGTTTCTCCGGTGGTCAGCATGTACATTGCAAGCCTGATGGCACTGGGGAGGGAGAGAGACTCAAGACTCCATCACTGCTGATTTTAAGGGGTTAGCTAATGTCTAATCTCAGTATTTGTCAATAAGTGAAGGAGAACAGACCATTAAAAGTTGAACTGTGTTTAAATTTTGATTATTGGGTTTTATTTTCCCAGCTATCAAATAACCTTGGATTAAACAAAATACTTTTCATCACTGATTGTTACTTATTTTTAACCTTAGGTCACACACATTGCTGAAGACCCTCCTTGTAGCTGTTCCCATCGGTTTTCTATTGAATACTTATCTGAAGGACGGTACCGACTAGGGGATAAAATACTCTTTATAAGAGTAAGTCCACCATTTACATCGTATTTACATACAGATCTTCTTTTTAAATTAGATCTATTGCTGTACCAACCTCCTTTTGCTTTTTAAAAAATGTGTGTTATTAATGAAAGAATTTCACTGTACAGAAAAAATATGGAATTCTTGCTTTCATGAATATATAAGGAATTTACATAAACACTTTTAACACAGCAACCAACCAACTTAAGGATAACTAAGACTATTTTGACATTGACTATAATGGGGGGGGGATATTTGTATATCTCAGGTAACTTATCCCATTTTTCAAATTTTCTAAATAGGAATACTTTTTCATCATCATCATAGATAAAAACAAAACAATAGATCTAATAAGATTAAAATGTCAGTAAAAAGAAAAGGACATAGAAACCTAGCAGTTTATAGTAATAGTGATAGTATATACATTGTGTCTTAGGTATAAAACCTTGTATGTCAACACAGTGTCGGTATCTATACCAAAATGCTGATACCCACGTTCGTCTCCTCTGCCGCATCTGCCATCTATAGCTGGTACCTCCTTTGCTGATACGGAGACTAAAGTTTCACCGGGTCAGCATTCTGTCTCCTGACACAAGAGCTGTTTTATTCCTAACTTAGGAATATAATAGAAAAGTATTTAAAGATATAACTTAAACATCCATATTTTCTTTTATTTCATATAGTGTCATTTCCTCCTCATACCCCACCCAGCTCACCCAGGAACACCTACGTGCAGTTCCTTCTCGTTTGCTTTCTTTTCAAAGGCAATTTGACGTAGTGACAGTGCGCAGAGCATGGGAGTTAGAGTTACAATTTTCAGGGCAATGTCATAAATTGTGCATATTTTCCTGCTTAGTGGAGGGGGGCCTGAAATCCACCTTGGTCTGCACTGGCAGACTCAGGATGTGTCCTACCCACACAGAGGCACCATTTGGCTTGGGGTGGTCCGCTGCTTTAGAGGCGAGGCCAAGCTGTGTGATTCGGGACAGCTAATCTCTCCGAGCCATAATGTTCTCATCTGAAAAGAAGAACTAGTAATACATTATATCAAAGTTTTTGAAAGGTTAAAGTGATATAATACATACAAAAGTAATTTATTAAATTGTAAAGAACATGTTTTAGTCATTTTTATCTTTCATTATAATTTCCTTTATTTTTTATGAGGCATATTTTTCCCTGTAAATTCCCATTTTTCCTGCTCTCTTTTAAAAACAAATTTCTTTTTTTTTGTTTATTGATTTTTAGAGAGAAGAAGGGAGAGGGAGAGAGAGAGAAACATCGATGAGAGAGAACATCGATTGGCTGCCTCCTGCATGTCCCCCACTGGGGATCAGGCCCACAACCTGGGCATGTGCCCTGACCGGGAATAGAACCAGCGACCTCTTGGTGCAGGGGTCGATGCTGAACCACTGAGCCACACCAGCTGGGCTCTCTTCTCTCTTTTATTCCTTCAATATTCAATTTTTTGTTGAACAGTATTGCTCTTGCAATTTTGTATATTGGTAATTTGAATTATTTAGGATGCAGGTTGTTTGTAAATATCTTCCTTACAAATTGGAGGATATGTTTTGTTAGTTGCACGATTCAGTAAGGATTAAATTTATTATTTTAATAATACAAGGAAGAGAATGTCAATTTATAGCAAAGCTATTGGAAAATACTCTGAATTTCATAGATCATAGACATTGCAAATTGTGACTGCCAATCATTCGTACCTGTGAACCTTACAGTTTTACAGCTTTGTTTTTTACTTTCTTTTGGGGGAAAGATGCTTCATGGAAAACATGTCATGGTCCGTGTTGGTGGAGGCTGGGACACTCTTCAAGGATTTTTGCTGAAATATGACCCCTGTCGAATATTACAGTTTGCTACACTAGAACAGAAAATTCTATCCTTTCAAAAAGGAGTTTCTAATGAAAGTGTACCGGATTCGCCTGCCAGAACACCCCAGCCTCCAGAAATGAATCCCTTGTCAGCAGTTAACATGTTTCAGAAAGAAAAAGCAAAACCTGGCGCGCCAATTGGTATCCCAAGGAGCAAAGACAAGCCGGGACGCCCACCAGGAGTACTGCTGCCGGCACCTTCCCCGAAGGGAGGTGCCCCGGGCTCCGTGTCAGCCCGTTCTAAAGTGCCCCAGTCTCCAGCAGCCCCCTCTCAACTCAAACTCAGGTCTCCAGCCGGTGCAACTAAGAAGCCGCAGGCTCCTTCAGCTAGCGCAGAAAAAAGTACACCTTCACCAGCCTTTCCAAGAACGGCGCCTTGTGTATCTGAGTCATTGAGAAAAGGTATCTCATCACCCAGTACTCCAAAGGCCAAGTTTATTCCCGCCCAGAAACCCAGAGAGGTGCCTGAGTCTACACTTCTGCCAAATAAGTGTTCTGGAAAAACTGAACCAAAGCGTTTGAAACACAATCATTTATCTTCCAGGGATGATGCGGTGTATCACTCTGCACATCTGAATTCATCCTCAAAGTGTCCAAAGCCACTTAAGCCTTCTCCTTCTGTCCAGTCCCCTGCGAAAATGACAAAACCCAGTTCCAAAAACGTCCCCACGGGCCTGGGAACTCGGTCTCAGTCCGGCGGAGCCCCGCGGGCAGAGGCCGTGCCCGCACTGCAACCTAAGGCAGCCTTGAGCTCGAACCAGCCGCTTTCGGGATCCTCAGTTGCTCCTGCAAAAGCACAGGAGTCAAAAGATAAGAAGATAGTTTCAGTTGCCAAAAAGCAGCCTCAGAATGTAAGTGCAGCCCCGAAGACAGGACCCAGCTCCGCACAGTCCCCTGGTCGCACCCCACTGTCCATCATGAGCCTTCCCCAGTCTTCCACCAAAGCGCACGCGGTGTCAAAGGCAGCGCAGACCGCCAAGAGCCAGCACGCAGCCAGAGGACCTCCAAAGAGTGGCAAAGCCCCCGCTTCAACCAGGAAACCACCCTCAGCCAGCAAGGAAGCAGCCAGTGGAGATAAAAAACCTACTGCAAAGAAAAAGGAAGATGATGACCATTACTTTGTTATGACTGGAAGTAAGAAACCTAGGAAATAAGTACAAAGGTGTCATTTTTAAGAAAACAGAAAGGAAGAGAGTGAATGTGTTAGCTTCACATCTTAAAGGTTCTATCTGTGTGTGTCCAAATAGGTTGAGACATGAAGCACAGTAGTATGCGGGGTGGAGGGTAGGGTGGTGAGGGGGCTCATCAGAATCATGGTATCTGAATTCACCGGAAGGCACCCTTTTGAGGCAGGAAGTTGTAAAATCACCACAATGTTCTGATGAATGAGAGACATTTATCTGATTTTCAGTCCATAGACTCTTTATTAATGTCTGCCCCTTAAGGGAAATGTAAGGTTAAATAACACTACTAGAGCCCTGGCCAGTTTGGCTCAGCGGTTGAGCGTCAGCCTGCCGACCAGAGAGTCCCAGGTTTGGTTCCTGCCAGGGGCACGTACCACAAAACAAAAACAAAAACAAACAAACAAAAAAACCAAAAACACTACTAGAGCTATAACTATAGTGGCTATATATATATTTAAATTTTTTTTTGTTTATTGATTTTAGAGAGACAGTAAGGGAGAGGGAGAGAGAGAGAGAAACATCCATGAGAGACAGCATCGATTGGCTGCCTCTTGCATAACCCCCAGTGGGGATCAGGCCCACAACCTGGGCATGTGTCCTGACCAGGAATCGAACCAGTGACCTCTTGGTGCATGGGTCGACACTCAGCCACTGAACCACACTGTCCAGGTAATAGTGGCTATATTTTTTAATGTTAAGTATAGGTTTATATTTATATAGAGAGGTTACATATCTGCTAGTAGCAACAGTGGTGCTCTTAATATTAGCTACTGCATTTTACTAAAAAAGCAATGGTTTGACACTTGTCTTGTCAAAGGCACCTAACTTCATTTTCTGATCAGGGTTGTCTGAGCAAACAGTACTAAGTACCAGTGGCTGCTGCTGATTAGCTTGGCATTATTCTGGGTTTGGTAAAATTCTTACTCCTTTCTTTTAAGCTTCTTGAATCAGAGGGAACTGACTTTTTAACTGGCTCATTAACACTGGTAACATTTTGTTACCACTATTTTTGGTTAAAAAAAGAAGAAAGTAAATTAAGATATTGCAGTGTCAACAGAAATTTGCTAAAATCCAAGGGTTTTCATACTATTTATAAGAATTTACACCTTATACTTTAGCTGGTTGTTGTACAATGTGAAGAGGGAAACTGATTTAGTAGCTTTTAGCAAATTGAAACTTTTCAACAATGTACAGATATGAATTTTTACATTAATATAATGTTTTAACATCAGAATTACACTTTAACAGTCTTAAAATTAAGATGATAAAGAAGCTTAGAATGGTGCTATATCAAAATTCTATCGTGGTCATTTTTCTTTACATGGCACAATACCAGTGTTGATTAGATCGCTCTGAGTACATGAATTTTCTTTTTAAAAATCACTCTGCCTTCAGGTTTGCAATGGCAAGTAACAGTGTGTGTGCAGCATTTTTCTGCTTGGTAGTCAGATTCTCCAAGGAACATGTCCAGATCATATATGACTACATAGACTCCATCCATCTAAGATGATGTTTCTAAATTGTTTTTTAAGAGATTGTGAATATTTGAAAAATTATTAATGTGCTTTCAGAAGTTTTAGGGGAATTTTTAATAATTTTACAGTATTATCAGTTATCACAGGTTATTCAGTATTGAGGTTTGTGTTTCTCTATTTGAAACTGTAATCTGTTTTCTAAAGAAAAATAATGGTTTACACAAATGTGCAATCATAGAATAAGCCTCTGAAACTGACTACTAATGCTCTGTAGATTATAAAGTAAGAAAACTATAAAACTAAGTGATCTTTTGTCTTGTCTGAGGCATATAGTTAAAATAAAAAATGTATGCAAGCTAGTTTTTGGAATAATTGATGCTTTTCTTTTTAGAAGGACAGTCACCAAATATTTGGTTTAGTTTTGCTGTAGATCTGAGCACTGAGTGAAATAATATATACATCTTTGGAAAGTGAAGTTAATATTCAAGAAATGCTAGAAGCTTTGCATTTTTTCAGTGATCAGAAATACTTAATGCATCTTTCAAAGAAGAAGAATTTTACCTTCAAGAAAGGTTTATTTTCTTGTAAGAGGAAACAATACTTCTGTATGAGTAACTTCTAGAACTTAAAAAAAAGTAAATGATATTATAGCCAAGCTATGAATCAAACTAGATTTTACAATATGTGAGCTTTTGTTATGAGAATCTTCAGGAATAAAAGCATCCCACAGACATCTGGCACAAATTCCAAGAATTGTTTGTTTGTTTTTTGAAAAATGCGAACTTCATTTATAAAGAGCCTTATTTTCAATAGTAGGGGATTTTTCCAGTTATAAGTCATGTTGAATGAATTTTTATTTATGTATTGTTTACCCTTCTAAAATAAAGGTTTTTCGAAACAAACAGTGCCTGAAAGATACTTCCTTCAAATATATTTTCAAATGCTGTTAAAGGAGAGCTAGTATCTCTAATCATTTTCACAATTAAAAAAAGATATTGTTGAAGTTGGAAAGTTTTTATTTCTTTTTAACAATAGTGCAATTGTAAAAAGTATATTGTGTTTAATATTTAATAAGTCAATATTAAGCTTAAGTTATGAAATAACTAGAAGAAATGTGTACTTTCATAAAAGAATGGAATAAGGTTTTTTGTTTGTTTTTTAACTATAATCGGTTAACAGACTTATATCAAATTAATCTTCAGAGAAGCATGGAATTCTGATAATTTTTGAATCATTGGGCTTACATTAGGTGTTAAAAGCTTATATCTTCAAAATGCCCTGATACTTTCCTCCCCACAATGAGTTTACAATTCTTAATGGATGAGGGAGATTTTTTTTTTTAAAAAAAGCAGAGTATTCCTTTTGCAGTCTATCTCCATGTGATTTAAAAATCTGTTATTCTTTAAAAGGCTTCCAAACATCCAGGCCCACATACTGACTCTATTTGAATACAGTTTTGTGTAATTCTTTCCTTGTGCCAGCAGTGTTTGTATCAGATTTATATTTTCTCAAGTATTAAAATGTACACATGTATACCAGATTCTCGGTTTGCTTTGTCTGTGTATTCTGAATATATTCTGATTGCTTGGTTTATGCGAGAAATTGCAAATATGAAGCAGTCATAATTTGAGAATAATTTTAATTGTATTACTGTTTAAAATGCCTTCCTTATACTTGTGGAATTTATTTCATTGTATCAGGAGATTATAAGGTTTTGCCATTGTATAACAGTATTTGATCTCAAAATTGCTATATCTGCTAGAAGTTTGTCTCAGTATAGCTAGATTCATATTTATTAATCTCGGAGATAATAGAATGAATTTATCAGTTATTAAAGCAGAATTCTATAGATCACAAAAGCATTGTGTTCACATAAAACTACTGATAGTGGGAATTTTCAATTTCTATAATATAGTGAGAACAGTCTTGAAATACTATTTTTTCCCCAGTATTCATGATAAGAGCAATTATAAAAAGCAGTTAATTCAATATGTACTTCCTGTGATGTTTCCAAAATGAAAATGAAAACACCACTTAGGCAAAATTCTTATTAAATTTTCCTAACCATTTGTGAATGTAAAATCTTTAAACGTATTTTGTGAAATTTTGGGGAATATTAGGAAAATATTAACAAAACATTTGCCAGTAAATCTAAAAATATAAAGACATATTAAATTTAAGCTGTTTTCCTACAACATACTGTTCATGTAGAAAAGCACAGTAAGACTTGATCTAGAAGAAATAATAAAAGTAAAGATTTAGCTATAAGTATGTTAATCATAGCACATCACTGATACTGGTATAATGACAAAAATAGAAGACCATGCAGCCATTAAAAACAATGAAGGCCTAGCTGATGTGGCTCAGCTGGTTGGAGCGTTGTCCTGTACACTGAAGGGTTGTGGGTTCCATTCCCGGTCAGGTTGCGTATGGGAGGCAACTGATCAGTTTCTCTCTCCTTCTCTGACATCAATAAAAACATATCCCCAGGTGAAGATTAAACAAACAACAACGTAGGTGTTGATTTATCTTTTTTTTGTTTTTATGCTCACGTGAGGACACTTTTGCATTTATCTTCAGATAGAGCAGGAGGGAGAGAGGGAGGAAGAGAGAGAGAAACATCGACATGAGAGAGACACATCAACTGGTTGCCACCCACACAACCCCAACCGGGACTGGGGACAAACTACAACCAAGGTATGTGCCCTTAGCGGAACCGAACCCGGGACTCTCTGGTCCGCAGGCCAATGCTCTTACCTGCTGAGCCAAACCGGACAGGGTGATGAATTATGTATGGTGCCCTGGCTGGTTTGGCTCAGCGGTTAGAGCTCTGGCCTGCAGACCAGAGAGTCCTGGGTTCGGTTCCGCTAAGGGCACATACCTCAGTTGCAGTTTGTCCCCAGCCCTGGATGGGGTCGTGTGGGTGGCAACCAGTCGATGTGTCTCTCTCACATGGATGTTTCTCTTGCTCTCTCCTCCCCCTCTCCCTCCCACTCTATCTGAAGATAAATGCAAAAATGTCCTTGGGTGAGGATTAAAAAAAAAAAATTATGTATAGTGATGAAGGGGTTTGTTTTGAGAGATTGCAGTGATAAAACATTTATATATAATATTTCTTAATTTTCTGTTTTTGGCCATGATCAGCATAATACTTATTGCATGATTTATGGGCACATGACATGTGTTATCTATTATAATTAACCCCTTGTGGCTAGCCTTTCACATAATACATTATATTTAATATGACCAGCTTTCATAAGTGTCTCGCTAAACTATGTCACAAGTTATATTGTAATGAATGAATATAATAAATAGAATAGATTAGTGTTGGGTATGACTGTTGAGGACCTCTAGTGGTCAAATGTGGCAATACTAACTTTCTACTGAAATCACCGTTTGCTGAGTTATGGGAGACGAAAAGAGGAATAAGACAGTCATCACATTCAAGAACCTTGGATTTATATAGCACTTTGCAACTCACAAAATACTTAATTAAAATGGCATCCAGTCTTCTGAACAGTCCATGGGATAGTATGATCTTAGAATATAAGCACCGTGAAGACAGGACTTGCCATCTGTTTTGTTTACCACTGTGTTCCCACAGCCTAAACCATTGCCTGGAGTATGTAAATATATGTAGGCATTCGGCAAATACTTACTAACAAACTGAATGAACTCTCTTTTTGTAGATGAGGAAACCAATACTCTAGAAAGTAGACAGTAAATACATAAATATCTACTAGGAATGACATTGGATTTTACTTAAAGAACAAATTTATTTTTACCTACTTATACTTTTTAAAAATTTTTATTGTTGAAAGTATTACAGATGTCTCCCTTTTTTCCCCACTGACCCCTCCTTCCCTCTCCCACTCCCTTCCTACCTTTCCCAGCTTAATGTGCGTGTTGATTGGTTGTGCATACATACATGTAAGCTCTCTGGTTTATCTCTTTTCATCCCTCCCACCTCCATCCGTCAGAGGTTTGTCAGTCTGTTTCCTACTAATACTTTCCCACAAACTTGATTTGCTTTTCACATTGATGTGATAAAGAAAATAGGACTAGACATTTAAAAAAAAAAAAATCCCTTCTGCTTTTTCTTTATTTCTTCTGAGAAAAATCTTGATTTAATTGTTTTTGGATTACCCTTTATTTTAAGTATTCTAAACTTGAATATATTTAGAGATTAGTGTATTCTTATGTTTTCCCCTCACCCAAGGATATGTTTATGTTTTGTTTTTTATTGATATTAGAGAGAGGAAGGGGGGCTGGAAACATCGATCAGTTGCCTCCTGTGTGCACCTGACCGGGAATCGAACACACAACCTTTTAGTGTATGGGACGATGCTCCAACCAGCTGAGCCAGGGCACTTAACTATGTTCAAAGTATTGTTCTTGGAATAATGACTTATTACATCCAATAATCAGGACAGTACTCTGTACAATTTGCTGGATAAATGAGAAGAGAAAAATAAGTAAATTCGAACACAAAGTACTTATGTTAGCAATTAATATCAATTTTCTGACAATGCAGTGGAAATAAAGATTGGTTAAAGATATGACTGTAGGTGGCCCTAGAACCTCCATTTAAAAGAACACTTAAAAATAAGTGAGCAGGTCTCACATGCTTCTTGTAAAAGGAATAAACTCATTTCTCTCACAGAGCCCTGAAATGTGATAGGAGTTGTGTCCTGCAGATCCCTCCAGTGATTCATTGCACCGTGCAGGCGCTCAGGCGCCCAATTAGCATCTGGAAGACTAGGCGAAACTGGGGTGTATGCTGGAATTGTGGGACATCTAAAATTTTAATCCTAAGCACTGAGGTAAGCAAAAGTAAGTGCCTTTAAATAGTAGTTTGCAATAGTGTCCATTTCTCTGAAGCACCAGCAAAAACCACTTTGAAGTTCATGAAGTCCCAGGTATCCTTCCAGGTTAAAGAGAAAAACTAACACCACTGAGAGTCAGAGCCTGTGAAATTAGTGCAGCCCGAAGGGCAAGTTAGGCGGGAATAGTCGGGAGCCTCCTGAGGACATTGTAGCAGGGGAGGCTCTATTCTCTTGACTGGACCCTCTCCTCCCCCTACCTTTCACCTGGCTCACAGTTGAAACTTCCAGTCCCTCCAAGCCTGGACTGGATGCCTCTGGTCCAGTGTCTTCCCCAACGGCACTTTCCCTGTCATTGCACCCAAGACTCTCTTATCTCAATCCCTCACCAACCTGATGATGGGAACCTTGTCTCACTTGTTCACCGTGGCATCTCCTGCTTTGCCTAAATGTTTGTGGAGGAACGGAGGAAGGGACGGATACATCCTTTTACTGGTGGAAATGAGCATCAGTGCGTGTAAAAGTGAGCCTCTGGTTTAGTAATGTTGACCCACCTGCAGCAGAAGGGTGTTTCCTGGGAAGATGTAGATGCTGGAATTCTGCAAACATGACCTTACTTTGGAGAGGAGAGCGAAGTAACGAGAGTGGCCTTAGAGATACGGATTTCTTTGGTGACATTCACACAACGGGGAATGCTGCCGTTGTACAGAGGAAAATGTTAGAAACTTCCCAACTTTCTATCCAGGTTTTTGCTTTAAAACATTTGTTTTCAGGGATGTGAGAGCATACTCAGAGCATCACATGCAGACTTAGATGAGCACGGTCCTGCTGCTACGTAGTTCAGTCCTTACGTTGAGCAGATGAGGGAACTCGGGCCTGGGAGCGTGTTGCTAGAGCCTGTTAGCTGCAGAGTAACGACCTCTGAGCAGGAGAATGAAAGGGATGGTAGAGGTGGTTGTCCCAGGGGTTATGTGAGTCCTTCCAGTTGTTGGCTCCTTCAATGGGTTCTAATTGCATTGAGTCCAGCTCAGCATATTCCTTGTATTGCCTGCATTTTTTTCTTTATTGATTTTAGAGAGAGAGAAACATGGATGAGGGAGAACATTGATTGGCTGCCTCCTGCATGCCCCTCACTGGGGATTTGGCCCACAACCTGGGCATGTGCCCTGACTGAGAATCAAACTGGTGACCTCTCAGTACCTGGGTCGATGCTCAACCACTGAGCCACATGGCTGGGCTGTATTAACCGCATTTGCAATTGGTTCTATTCAACCATAATGCAGTGAAACACCAGTTCATTCATATGCTCATCAAGCAAACAATTTTTCTGGGTGCCTACTCTGTGCCAGCCACTAAGCCATATGCCAGGGATACAGTGATATGACTGGTCACTGCTCTCCAGGAGATACAATCTTCATTCAGGTGGTTTTTCCCATCATCCTGTATTGTGTTGATTGAACACCTTTTACACATACTGCAGAGTGGAGCACACAGATTCACTGGAAGACACTGCCGGACCTCAGTGAGTTGCGCTTTTAGCTTTTATTTTTAAATTGAATTTATTGGGGTGACATTGATTAATAAAAGTTATATATGTTTCAGGTGTACAATTCTATACTACATCATCTGTATATTGAATTGTGTGTTCACCACCCAAGTCAAGTCTACCACTTTCTCCCCCTTTACCCTCTTCTGCCCCCCCCGCTTCCCCTCTGCGAATCACCATACTGTTGTCTGTGTCTATAAGGAATTTTTTTTTTTTTGCTTAATCCCTTCACCTTTTTCACTCAGCACCCCCGCCAAGTCCCCTCCCCTCTGATAGCTCTCAGTCTTTTCTCTATATTTTGTTTGTTTTGTTCATTAGATTCCACATATAAGTGAAATCATGGTACTTGTCGTTCTCTGATCGGCTTATTTTACTTAGCATAATGCTCTTCAGGTCCATCCACGCTGTCACAAAAGGTAAGATTTCCTTCTTTTTTACGACTCAGTGGTATTGCATTGTGTACATGTACCACAGCTTTTTTTATCCACTCATCTACTGATGGACTCTTGGGCTGTTTCCAGATCTTGGCTATTGTAAATAACACTACAATGGACACAAGAATGCATGTGTTCTTTCAAATTAGTATTTCAGGTTTTTTGGATATATTCCAGAAGTGGCATTGTTGGGTCATAAGGCAGTTACATGTTTTGGTTAAAAAAATATATATGTAGATATTGTGATATACTTTTTGACTGTAGCTCATTCAGGTCTTTCTTTGTGATTTATTTTACCCGTGGGATAAAATACCTTGATGAGAACAGCTTGTATTTTCTCCTATTGCTTCAGATCAGGAGCCCATCAAAGTAAATGAAAATTTGTTTTTGAGCCTCAAGAACAAGAGTCATTTACCTCCAATTGTCACTCAGAAAATAGAGCAGTAAGGATCAAGTCTTATACATGGGGTTGGATACAGAAAGGGATCTGGACTTTCTCTGGGTAATCCTTTACTTTAAAAATCAAGAAATGCACGTGAATACAAGCATGCTTCTCTAACTATAGACTATTTCCGGTGACTCTGGGAATTAGCCCCCACCCCACCTCCACTAAGCTCCACCTCAGTCTTGACAAGTGTGCCGAATAACAAAGATGGGATCTCAAACAAGCTGCACGTGGGAAGGTTGGTTTCCCTCCAGCTGCCTCAGTTATGTTGGAGGAGCACAGCTTCAAGCAGACACTCCCTGTGATTTGGCATCTCAGTGCCTTGTCTTGCTCCCCAGCGGATGACAGAGGAAACTTGTCCTTCGAAATGCATTGCTGGGAATCACACCACACCTTCTGGGCCTTTGCAGCATCTTCTCGGCTGGCCCGTAGCCCCAACGAACCCACAGGCATCCTGGGAAGAGCTGGTGTGTTAGGTCAGCTCTTTTGATGGCAAGAGACAGATGCACTTCACCTTTCTCTAATGATGAGATATTTTATGGATATACAGAGCCAAAAGGACAACAGGAATCTGGAAGCAACCCAGAAATATCTGTACAGTGAGCCTCACCAAAATTGGAACGAGAGAATCATCCAGAAGCTCTAGAGACAGGTAATCTCATCTCCCTGCTGCAACCCGAGTCCCCGTTCCTCTCTGATGCTCTGCCGTGAGCATACTCTGCCCAGCCGCCAAGTGTCTTCTCCTCTTCGTATGTTTTCTTGCATCATCTCTGAAAAAGCAAAAGCAAAAACTACCTGATCCCATTTGCCAGTTCAGTCTCAAGAGAGAATCTGATTTGCGTAATTACCTTTGTTTCTTCTTCTTCTTTTTTTTTTGGTGGTACATGCCCCTAGCGGGAACCGAACCCAGGACTGTCTGGTCCGCAGGCCGACGCTCAACTGCTGAGCCAAACTGGCCAGGGCTTAATTACCTTTGTTTCTTTTGGGGGCAGAGTGTTTTTGCTCCAGGTCACTGCACAGGTCACTAGTCAGCCATTGAACTGTCTGCCCTTCGATCATATTCTCATCCCCTTGATCAATCAGCGTGGTGAACAGATAGGTCACATGGCCTAGAGTATGGCTACTTTAATGTAAGGAGTTCCTTTGTTCACTTGTCTTAGCAGGAGCCATGTAGTTTTCTTCAAAAGGCAACTTGACTGATTTGCCTAGTACTCTTGGAAAACAAGCCCAGAATTTGGTTGAATTTGGTCTGAGCTACCTAGGAAGAGCTGATGCATCAAGGAACCATCAATTTCCAGTATTGATCTTTTCTGTCAAGCTCATTGAGACCACTATGATGCAAATGTGTGCCTTGGATCCTTCCAAATCCAAATCGGCACTTTTGGTGGCTGGAAATGCTCAATTACAGAGTGTTACTGAGGATGAGTATCAATAATATCTAAATCAGAAAGGCTTATTTTATCCCTGGATCCTGGAGACTCACCAACCTCCCCTGAATTGGCCCACTCAGGATCTTCCAAATCCATTTTCTGAATGGGAGCTAAAACGTTCTAGACCCTTCCCAATTTCCAGAGAAGCCACTCCAACCCTTACCTTATACAGTAGTGTCAACACAAGATATTGATTTGATCAGCTCATTGAAACTGTTAGTCAAACGAGTGCTTGGGAATCATGTAAATAGAACTATGGGTTGGTTGAGTTTTTCTTGTTGGTGATTGCGGTGTTGTAGACACAGTCTGAGATGCCCAGAGTTTATTTTATCAACCATAACCATTTCTATCCCTGAAATTCTGTCCCAGTATGATGTTCAATGACTTCCTGAAAGTGTTCAAGGGCTTTTACCTGTCCTCTTTGTTTTTTCCTTCTAAGAAATTCCTTTCAGATGAAGTGGCACAACTGTATACAAGATAAATTAAGATTGATTATTTAACACACTAGTTTTGAAACAGGTAAAGATGTTAAATATATTCATTGCTTACTATGCCTGTTTGCCTCCTAGGACAGCAGAGCTTTGCTGTCTCAATTCTTTCTTATTATTTAAATGGTTGTGAAAAGAAAAAGAGGAGGAGGAGGAGGAATAAGAAGGAGGATGAGGAGGAGGAAGAGAAGGAAGGAGACAAAGGAGAAGAAGGAGAAGGAGAAGAAGGAGAAGAAGAGGAGGAGGAGGAGGAGGAGGAGGAATAAAGAGGAGGAGGAGGAGGAGGAATAAAAAGGAGGAGGAGGAGGAGGATGAGAAGGAGGAGAAGGAAGGAAGACAAGGAGAAGAAGGAGAAGGAGAAGAAGAGAAGGAGGAGGAGAAGGAAGGAAGACAAAGCAGAAGAAGGAGAAGGAGAAGCGGAAGGAGGAGGAGGGAGAGCGGGAGGGGAGGGGGAGAGGGAGAAAGGAAGTGTTAGCAGATTTCATCACCATATGTGGAACTTCTTCCTAAAACCTAAAGGGGTTCCGAGATCACACTTAAATAGAACCCACTTTGTGCCAGACGCTATTCTAAGTGCTTTACATATAGTGATTCATTTAATTTTTACAACTCTGTGAGCTATATTCTATTATCCCTGTTTTACAGATGACAAAGCTGAGGCACTGAAGTCTTTCTTCCTTCTTCCGCTTGTTACAGGCCTGACAATAAATCATCTCAGCTCTTTAGCTTTCGCCAGAAGCGGTTCATTGGGCAGAAACGTGTGCTGGTGATGTCTGTCGCAAATGCCTCGTGTGAGGTGTGTTGGCCACGTGACCATGTGCCTGGACTGTAGTCACCAGCGTGCCTGCATAGGTGTCACACAGCCACTGGTCTACCCCACAGCCAAGACCAGCCAAGCAACCCCCCTCTTACATCTTCAATTTCACTGTTTTCCCAGCTTTTCCCCGCTTACTCCTATAAACATGCTCAAGTCTGAGTACACGTTCTCTCTTCTTCTTCTCCCGGCTCCCTCATCCCCACGTGGTCACCATGCATTTGCAGGATGGGCTAGGCTTTGCTGCAGAAACAGTAGAACACTCTGTGGCTTATGGCAACAGAGGTCGCTTCTCTTTGATGCTAGACATCTTTCAGAGTCATCTGGGGTTCTGCTCATCAGAGAGACCCAAGCTGATGGAAGCGTCATCTTGACCAGTGCTTCGGTGATTACTGTGGAGGGAGAAGGGGGTGTGAGAATGGCCAGCCCCTCCATGTCTTAACTTTAATTTTTTGTTGTTGCTGTTGTTAATCCTCATCCAAGGATATTTTTCCATTTATTTTTAAATAGAGTGGAAGGGAGGGAGGGGGAGAGAGAGAGATTGAGAAAGAGAGACCAATGTGAGAGAGACACATCAACGGCTGCCTCCCGCATGATCCTGACCAGGGCCAGGGATTGAACCTGCAACCCAGGTATATGACCTTGATCGGGAATGGAACCCTCAGCTCTTCGGTACGTGGGCCAGTGCTCTAACCACTGAGAAAACCAGCCAGGGCTGGACCCTCCTGGTTGAATTCTCCCTTGGTCCTCCTGACACACGCGATTTTTCTCGTGAGTCCCTGACCCCTCACCTCTCACTCCTGTTTTCGCAGTTGTGTTCTTTCTCTGTCCTTTCCTTGACCTTCTTCTAACAAATATTGTCTCTGTCGGCAGTTTCTTCCACACGGGTTTCCAGTCCCATTTCTGTGCGGAGGATTTCCTGACCGGCTCCCGGCCCTGCTGCCTGGAGCGCAGTCTGCAGTCAGCGGTGCTCCGCCCTCTGCCACGAGGGGCTCACAATCTCCTACCTGGAGAGAGTTCCCACCTTCAGCAATCCACACTTCCCTCTGCCACGAGGGGCTCACAATCTCCTACCTGGAGAGAGTTCCCACCTTCAGCAATCCGCACTTCCCTCTGCCACGAGGGGCTCACAATCTCCTACCTGGAGAGAGTTCCCACCTTCAGCAATCCGCACTTCCCTCTGCCACGAGGGGCTCACAATCTCCTACCTGGAGAGAGTTCCCACCTTCAGCAATCCGCACTTCCCTCTGCCACGAGGGGCTCACAATCTCCTACCTGGAGAGAGTTCCCACCTTCAGCAATCCACACTTCCCTCTGCCACGAGGGGCTCACAATCTCCTACCTGGAGAGAGTTCCCACCTTCAGCAATCCGCACTTCCCTCTGCCACGAGGGGCTCACAATCTCCTACCTGGAGAGAGTTCCCACCTTCAGCAATCCACACTTCCCTCTGCCACGAGGGGCTCTCAATCTCCTACCTCGAGAGAGTTCCCACCTTCAGCAATCCGCACTTCCCGACTCCTGGTTTCCGTCGCCACAGCGTCCTCTCCCCACAGTGGAACCTTCAAATGATTTCAGAAGGCCTGGCGAATCCACCGCTGCCTCTGCCCCGAGTCCGGCCTGCTCGCACCTCTCCTGGCTAACAGCGGCCTCTGCACGCCTCTCCCCAGGGCTCGGGCTCGGGGCGCACACCTGCAGCCACCGCTCACACCCAGCCTAGGTAACAGGCACCCCGGAGCTTGCGGAGGCCCCTCTGCCCGCAGCAATCCGCTCACAGTTCGGTTTGAATCCTGACACGTCGCTGCAAGAAACTTCCTCCGTCCAGTCCAGCCCAAGAAGGAGCAGATGCCTGGGCTCCGTGGGCCACGGGCAGGGTGGCCTCGCGCCCCCTCCGCCGCTCCCACCCGAGCGGCATTCTGAACCCTGCCTTGGTGGCTTTCAGAACAGTTTCTCTCTTACTTTCTCCATAAGTGAGACGTGACTTCCTAGTTGGGGGATTTAAACTAATAAAGACCATTTGCTGCCAATGGTGGGAAGACCCAAGGCAAATAGCTTACGTTTTCAAAGAGGAGGCTCCGGCTCACAGAAGGGACAATGGCAGGGCGCCCCGCAGCAGGGCTGGTGGAATGCAAGGCTCGGCCAGAGTCTTGGGGCCCCTTCGCCTCTTCCCAACCCTGGAAGCAGAACCCCGGCAGACCTGTCCGGGAAGCTGGGGCCAAGGCCTGAGAGGCAGCAGCAGCCAAGGACGGGAGAGGGGAGAAGCACTCCGGCTCCTCCCTTTTCCTGTCTCCACCGGCCCACGGGCCTCCCCTTGGAAAACAGCCCACGGGGCTCAGGGGGGAGCAGAGGAAGGGGAGGGGTGCATCTGAGAGCAAACAGGCTCACCGCCCGCGCAAGTCGCTCGAAGTCCACAACAGTAAGGGGCGCAGGCTGTCCTGAACCGGAGCGGAAGCTCTGAAACCTGCCACCGGGTGCTGTGACCCCCACAAAAGAGCAAGCCCTTGAGTTAGAGGCTTCAGTGTGAGCACAGGCACAGGTGGGGGGTCTGCCACCGCGGGGACAGCAGAGGGCCCCCTGGGCTGCAGTGCCCGTGCTTGGCGCTTGCAGAGCGGGGAAGAGGACCCACACTGTAAAACCTGAAGCCCAGGCTCAACAAGTGCCCGTTGTTCAGGAAACAAAAGGGAATGTGCAGAAGGAAAAGAGTTGAGGCATTTATGATACCCATGGCTGGGTAGCTTAGTTGGTTAGAGCATTGTCCTGATACACCAAGGCTGTGGGTTCGATCTCCAGCTCTTCCTTTCTCGCTCTAAAATTAAAAAAAAAATGTTTAAAGGAAAAACAATGTCAAAAACAGGAAGGAAACGCTTGGACTCTCTTCAAACAAAATGAAGATACAAAGGAAAATAATTCCCCCAAATGAAAATGACAAATATAGTAAAAAGTTGCTTTTTATCCTAATTTTTGCATGGTTGCCATCTTTGATACTTATACCAGAAAGGAGGAATGAACATTCGTTCGTTCATGCTTTCATTCATTCCTTCATTCATTCATTCATTCTTTCATGCATTCATTCATTCACTCATTCACACATTCATTCCAGCGAGGACCGATGGCGGGCTGGGCACTGTGCTGGGGTCATTCCAATCTTCCCCTTTTCTTTTGAAGTTGCTGGAGAGCATCCCATGTAATGAGCTTTGGTTTGCAAAAAGATCCGTGGTGCCCAGAAAGTAAATAAACTGGTGGTTTACTTTGTACTCGCTTTGTGGTGGTCAGTCTCAAGGTCCCACACTAAGGCTGAGTTTATTTGAAGTTAACTGCCTTGACCTCACTTGCAAATGATGATGGAATGTGCAGAAATAAAGAAATGTTTGCTAAGAAGAAAAAGGCCTCTGGGTGAGGGCAATAAACCTACACCAAAAGAATTTGTATCTTTTGGGGGGTGAGACTGAGTTAGTTACTAAGTCCCTTGATACTTCCAGTTCTTTAATCACAAATAGGGTATTTGCCATTTATAAGTGATATCATCGTCATCTTGCAACACAGTCGCACCATCTAGACTCCTGCTGTGAGCCACACAGTGTTAGGTGTACCACAAAGGGGATGCTCTGTTACATAGACTGAGTTCCTGCAGGTAGATAGATGCCTTCACAAGTTTTTAATCAACAGTCAGCGAGTCAAAAACTTTGAATGTCCAACTCCCCTCCCATGACCTAACATTTGCAATTTAATTAATTAATTAATTCAACATGTATTAAGTACTTGCTATCTTCCATAAATTCAACAAAGATTCATTAATTGCCTATAGGTGCTCAGCTTTGGG
Organism: Molossus molossus; assembly: GCF_014108415.1. NCBI lineage: Eukaryota > Metazoa > Chordata > Mammalia > Chiroptera > Molossidae > Molossus > Molossus molossus. The sequence goes on along the minus strand of NW_023425345.1, from coordinate 15,195,254 downwards.
AACTGGTGAACAAATAGATGTGGGTCAAGCTCTCATGGAGCTTACGGTCCCGGGAAAGTGCCATCTGTGCACATGGTTTGACCTAGATTGTGCTGTCCAAGAGCCTACTTTTGAGCAGGGAACACACATTTACAAGCATAACTACAAAGACAGTGTGATAGATGCGTGAAGGTCTTCGTTGGGAATGAATGGTGATCTCTCCAAGTGTCCAGGAAAGGCGTGTCTAAGGAGCTGATGCCGTGGCTGAACCTTGAGAGAACCAGCATTTCCAGACACTGGGGAAACGTGTTTTGGGCAGAAAGAGTGGCAGGATGCTGAGGGCTGGAAACGCGAAACCTCCTTCAGGGTTTGGAATGCAGAGTTCTGAGGGTGTGGGAGCAGGTGGGCAAAGCCAGGACCTGTGGGGCCTGTGCACCATGTTTTGGAGTTTGGATTTTATTATGTGGCATATGGAGGCAGTGGATGGATGTAAAATAGAACTGATGTGACTGATTTACCTTTTAGAAAAACCATCCACTAGAATTGTGACTCCAGGAGCTACTAAAGGGACAGGATTGATGCACAGGTGTGTGTGTGTGAGGGGAGTCTAGGAGGCTCCTAGGCTGACCCTGGCTTTTTGCACCATCCTCTATTTGACCCCAGACTCCAGCCTTTTCACATAAACACATTCTGGAGGCCACAGCCAGACCCATCTTCCTTGAACAGACCCTTCCTTTGCCATATTGCTTGTTTGCTTCAAGACTTCAGAGTCAGTGTTTTTTACTTCACTTTTGAACTTCCTTCCAAGGCCCCTCATTGAGTCTAATATCCCTCCTCCCCTGAACACCCTTCTCTCTCTGTTCCACAAATATTGCCTTCTCTCTGGAAATCTCAAGTGCACCCTTCTCCCAGACCAGCTTAAGCCTCATCTCCTTCACGCAGCCTTCTCTGACCACTTCATGCCCAACTGATCTTCTGTATCCTCATCCACTGTAGCTTGGAGCTAAGTACATAACACTAGATCATAAGCTTCACGAGGGCAAGGGATTTTGTCCATTGCTATCCACCACTTAGAACAGTGTTTGGAATATGATAGGGACTTGATAAACATTTGTTGAATAAATGAATGACTATTAGGTCCTCCATACAATTTAAGAAAGAAAACATTATCAAGAAACAGAACACTTAACAAATTTGGTCATTCATGAAGTTAACAAGCATGTACTGAGTGATTGCTTTATGAGAAGCATTGTGATGGTTTCTGGGTTCTCAAAAAATAATCAGACCTGGGGTCTATCCTCAAGGAGTTCACACTGAGAACAAAATCCTCCTCCTACAGAATCAGACCCTGAAGGGTAGTTATATTTCAATACACATAAAGATCAGCAGGGAGCAGTGCAAACAGTAGATTTCTATTTAAAAGGAAAGAGTTTCACATCCCTTAGATTTCAATGCCCCATAGATTTTAAAAGTCTGATTAATACCAAACTTTGGTACAGATCTGTAGCAACAGCAACCCCCCCAAATCAAAGTGAGTGGGAAGGGAAGTCAGTAGAACACTTTGGAGACAGGTTGACCAGTTATCCAGTAAAGGGGACGATGTGTGCATGAGAGAGTCCAGCAGTTCTCGCACACAGAAACACTCTCAGACGTGTGCAACCATAATGTCCCATCAACAGCAGAATGGATAAGTTTGTATCTAGACAGTGAAACCTTCTGGAGACATGAAAATGAATGAACTTGAGCTATAATTGTCCACATGATTCAGTCTCACAAAAATTATATTGAGCTTAAAAATCAGCAAGTTGTAGAATGATAATGCAGCATGATCCCATTTATGTAAAGTTTAAACAGAGAATAAGCCAGTCAGAGAAAGACAAGTGTCACATAGTCGCACTTATTTGTGGAATATAATGAATGAACAAAATAGACCCAGAGACATAGAAGCAGGGTTCAGACTGACAAAACTTAGAGGAGGGGGTGGGGAGAGGGAGGAGATAAACCAAAGAACTCATGCATATAATCATAACCAATGGACACAGACAACAATGCTGTGTGTGTGGCAGGGCAGGTGGTCGAGAGGAGGGTGTCAATGGGGGGAAAAGGAGAAACATCTGTAACAAAAATAAATTCATTTAAATAAAAAACCCAAAAGAAGTTTAAACAGACACTACAATACAATATGTTACATGTGAATTGAGATATATTTAGTAAAAGTATAAAATATGCCTGATAGGGTGACCAGCCATCCTGGTTTGCCTCACACTTTCATTATTTTACCACTGACAGTGCCCAATCCTGGGAAACCAGCCAGTCCTGGGCACACTGAGACAACTGGTCACCTTACCTGAGGAAGCAAAACATCCAGCTTAGGATGGCAGTTACTTCTTGAGTGAGGGAAAGAAGTGGGTTTGGGTAAAGGTATGCTGGGTGTAATCCAGCTGAATTCATAATGTTCTGTTTCCTAAGGTAGATGTATGTGTCTGTGTGCGTTTGTTATATTATTCACCATCTGTATGTCTGAAGTACTGCATAAGTGAGAAACAAAACAAAGAGACCGGGGTGGCGCTGTGGTGTGCCACCCAGATCCGCCCAGCTCTCAGGGCTCATGTGCTCACTCCTCCAGGAGCCAGTTTGGTGGGTGTGTCCCCTCACAGCTGAGTTCCGAACCTCCCCAATCCCTAATTCCCTTGGTCTGAGTACATCCCTCATCTATGGGGGCAGCTTGTAGTCAGTGACTGTTTGATACAGATATCAAGGCGCCCCCTCCTTGCCTCTATTGGAGCCCAATCTGAAGGGCCAACCAGGCTCCAAGACTCCCTGTGGGAGCAGCTCAGATGTCTGTTGAGACAGCATCACACCCACCTGCTGCTGCCCAGTCCTGCTTCCTTTCCCTTCTCCACAGGTGTAGGTGCGAGAGCATCTAGTGAACACGATGCAGGCAACCTCCCTGCCTTGCAGAGTCTGTACCCTCCCCGGCCCCTCCCTCGCAGGGCCCGTACCCTCCCCGGCCCCTCCCTCGCAGGGCCCGTACCCTCCCCGACCCCTCCCTCGCAGGGCCCGAACCCTCCCCGGCCCCTCCCTCGCAGGGCCCGTACCCTCCCCGGCCCCTCCCTCGCAGGGCCCGAACCCTCCCCGGCCCCTCCCTCGCAGGGCCCGAACCCTCCCCGGCCCCTCCCGCACAGGGTCTGTGCCCTCCCGGCCCCTCCCTCTCAGAGTCTGTTCCCCTCCCAAACTTGAACTGTGATATGTCCTTCCAGGAAAAAATAGGGAGGGAGAGAGAGAGAAAGGGAGAAGAGACTGAGCTCACACATTTTTGTCTTTAGCACGTGGCCCCCTTGAAGCCCATTTTATTGTAAATCTCAAGCCTATATGCTGTATAGAATTCCAGGCATGTCTACACCGGGTCTGGCTATGAAAAAGAAAAAAATAATTCCTGATTGATTTTCAATAAACAGTAACAAAATGATACCATTTTGCTTTTCCATGGGGGTATTTTGCGGGTTAGAAAACATTCTGGCACATGGCTTTGTTGTTCTGCCAAAGTCGTCATTCAAGGACAGGTGACTTCATCTGAACAGAGGTGTGTCATTCTGAAAGCAAATAAACAGAGTCTAAAACAACATATAATAAATACATCACTGACTTCTATAATGTAGATAATAGAGAGGAGAGAGGAAATAGGAAAAAAAAATAGAAGAGAAGAGAATCAGAGAGGCAATGCAATGTGGCCAGGTTCAGAAGACAGACACAGAAGAATAAAGATAAATTAGGAAAAGAAGAAGCATCTCAAAGCAGTCTCCTGTCCATAAGCTTCCAGATCTTAGAGAAAGGTCAAGCACTTGATCCTGGACCATGACATAAAAACTGCCAGGAGCCAGCTCATCTGACACGTTTCTTTGCTGTGACCACCATCCCAGTACACACACACACACACACACACACACACACACAGCCCAAGCTCCCACTGTGGTCTAGCCGAGTTTCCTGGCCTGGGTGCAGGTACCATTTGCCTTCTCAATTCTGCTGACAGGAAAAGGTTCTGCAGGGTGGGCTAGATTTAAATCATGGCTCCACCGCTTACTAGGTGTGTGACCTTGTCCAAGTAACCATACCTGAATTTCCTGACTATAACAAGAGAATAGCCACCCTCATAAAGCAGATACAAGCATTAAGCAAGAAAATGTTTCCAAAGCATTAAGTGAAATGCTTGGAAACATACAGAAGTGGGCAGAAGTAGGACCACAGTTGTAATACAAATAAATAATACAATAATTAATAGAGTAATAAACTAATGTTTCATGTACTCACAACTGTAAACCTACTTTTACCCACCCCTGTATAAAGGGTTTAATAAATGGCTGCTTGGTTGAATTTTAAGAATTAAAAAAATAATGATTCTAAGATGGTGTAGGAACATACATATTTCAATACTATGCAAATTATTTTAAACTGGTGGTGATGGGTGACGCAGGATTAAAATAAATCTGGTGAGGAAAGAAGGAAGAAGTTAAACTTCAAATTCTTACCAAACCATCTGTAGAAATGTTAAAATTAGAACATTCTTATGACAGAGAATTGTCATGTTCGTTGAACTGAATTGCGAGAATAAAAAATGGCCAGGTTCTATTGAATGGTAACAATTCCTATGAGAGTAATTAAAAGCTGAAGCTCCGTTTCTTTTTTTAGAATTAATGTCTGCTTAAAAATTAGCTCTAATTGTCCCTATTTACACACCGACAGCCGAGGGCCCGGCCTGCTGCAGACGACTCTGTGATTAGCTCCATTCAAGAACAAAGCAGTGACCATTTTCAGCTGCTGTTCTGGCTTCTGAGCTGTGAGGCACAGGACAGTTTTTGGCTCCCTTGCAAAATGGAATTCAAACCTGCCACAAGCAGTCAGTTGCAAGAATGATAATTGCACAGTTTGTTAGAATTGATTTATAGAGGCCCCCGGAAAAGAATGAAGATCTTCTGGCTAAAATTACTGAACGAATAATCAGTGATGTGTGAGGTTTTCCCTCCTGGGGAACTTAATGGCCACATTTAAAATAAAATGGTAATGTTGACCTATTTCTCATACAGTGATTAAATCAGCTGATATTTTGGGGTATTTCTTTAGTCATTCGCATAGATATCGCCCTTTGGAATATTCACTATGATCTGCTTCACATTCAGCATTCTGTACTTTTCAGAGGAAGCACTTTCAGTGAAAAAAATCTTAATTCATTAAATTACACCTTGCAAACAATGTATGCAAAAGTTAAAATTGTGCTTTTAAGTGCCACCCACATCACCAAAAGCATGTACACTGACTTAGCACCCCCAAACACACACACAGCACACTCACACATACACACTCGGCTCAGAGACACCAGAATGATTCCACTTAGGGGCAAGTATCTTATTTCTGCTTGTTTCACTCAATTTGGAAGTCTCTTTATTATGTCAATTTAATCTATCTATATTTATTGTGATTCCTGATGCGTTTGGACTATGTCTGCTATTTTCTCTGAGTTTCTGTTTTCATACTTTCTCTTTTCTTGTCTTCTGTTCTCTTGTCTTCTTCTTCTCCTTCTCCTCCTCCTCTTTCTTCCTCTTCCTTCTCCTCTTCCTCCTTTTCCTCCTCCTCCTCTTCTTCCTTCTTTTTACCAGTTTGCAAACACTCCATTCCTCTTCTTTTGATGGTTACATTAAAAATGTTGGCACACATGCAAAATGCAGCTCTTAAAGTAAATAAGGAACTTAACATGTTCTCTCTGAACCCCACCTGTAACCATCTTTCATATTATCTAGAATTTTAGGTCCATCTTGTCTCTAAATAAGAAAAAAAATCATTACTTCTAGTTTTGCAGGCATTAATTATTTCTATTTTTCAGTCAATAATTGTATCCCTCACTTTCCTTGTGGATTTAGTTTTCCTCTTCCTTTAGTAATTTTGCAGGGAAGATTTTTGCATAATAAACAAGTTTAGTTTTTACCTGAATATATCTATTTCCTTCTTTCTTGCTTGCTTTCTCTTTTTAAAAATTATAGTACTTACTTTTGAGAAAAAAAAGAATACTTTGACATCATGCAAAATTCAAGTTAGTTAATGTTATTTTAGTTTGATCTAGAATTCTAGATTGAGCACTGCCTTTCCCTGGCACTTTGGAGATAGACCCATTTATTCTGGAATCTATTTCTACTGCTTAGTCATTTGGTATCAGTCTGATTGTCATTCTTCATAGTTTCTCTCTGGTGGCTTTTAAGAATTTTCTGTTTCTTAATATTCAGCAGTTCTGATTCTATAGTATGTAAAAGTGGAAAATAATTTTAAAAGTTGTCTTGCTTGGCCCGGCTGGTGTAGCTCAGTGGTTGAGCATCAACCCAGGTACAAAGAGGATGGTGGTTCGATTCCTGGTCAGGGCACATGCCCAGGTTGTGAACCCGATCCCCAGTGGGGGGCACGCAAGAGGTGGCCAATTGATGTTTTCTCTCATGGATGTTTATCTCTCTCTCTCCCTCTCCCTTCCTCTCTCTCTAAAATCAATAAAGAAAAAAAAAGTTTAAAAAGTTTTCTTGCTTGCCCTGGCCAGTTTGGCTCAGTGGTTAGAGTGCCAACCGGCGGTCCAGAGAGACCCGGGTTCGGTTCCCGCTAAGGGCATGTACCTCGGTTGCAGTTTGTCCCCGGCCCTGGTTGGTCGTGCGGGTGGCAGCCACTCGATGTGTCCCTTTCACGTCGATGTTTCTCTCTCTCTCTCTCTCTCTTCCTCTCTCTCCCTCCTGCTCTGTCTGAATAAAGAATGGAAAAAAGTCCTCCGGTGAGGATGAAAAATAATAATAATAAAAAAGTTTTCTTGCTTGATATACCTTTTTATTCTGAAGACTTATCTCAGAGCATTGCAACCTGTCTTCCATGTCTCTTAGCTTCATTTGTATACTTTCTCTGTGCTGTATTATGGATGATGTCCTCAGTTTCAAACAATGATTCTTTAACAGAATCCAGTCAACTATTTATACCTTTTTAAAGTCAATTATTATTTTTTATTTTCCAGAAGTTTTTGGTAATTGTTCATAACTCTTTGTTCTTGATTAACCTTCATCCTTTATCTCTTTCAAGATTTTAAACAGTTAAAAGACCCTTGGGGATTACTGTATTTCTGTTTATTTGAGTATGCATTTTTATTTGTTTGGTTTGTTAGATATCTTTATTGGTTTGGATTACCTCTTGAATCTGTAATCTTGTGGCCTCAGCCCTCAGTCATGACGATGTATGACTCTTCTCCTGTTCAATAGAAACTATAAAAAATCTATAAGTTATCATTTTGATGTATCTGGACCGGAAAGAAAAATTCCATGTGCTCTTGCTTCTCTATCGTGACAGAAAATGAATTTATTTAATGTTTTCAAATCAAAGACTGAAAGAAAAAAATAAAGCAGAAACTAGATCAAATATATTTAGATAGACTTAAATAGAACAAAATGAAAAAAAAAATTCCAGATAGATTATAGCTCTAAGACATTTCTACATGACCTTGATGTTGCATCTCTGATTGGATTATATGTGTTTAAGTGTATTTTCTATACATAAATAATAGAGGATTATACACTTATTTATTTATTCATCTGAATTCAACCATTATTGAACATCTCCATCTATAGGTATACTAAATATAGTTATACAAAGACCAGTAAGTCTTGGTATTTCCACCTGTAAAGTGAAATCATAGTATAAACCATGCGAGGTAGTTGTAAAGAGTAGAGATGAAGATTATATAAGTGCCCAGCAGAATACTGGTACTTGGTAGGCATCTAATAAATGGGAACTTCTGTTATGGTTATTAGTATTATCGATTGTCTCTATCACAGAGATTGTGTCAGTTTTGGAAGATACACAGATAAACAGATACTTAAATACATGAATACGTATACAACTTAAAAAACGACTGATCAACCACGCTTGGGATGCTTGGAAAGCCTGTGTCAGGAAGATTCTTGAACTGGGTCTCGAAGACTGAGTAGAAGTTTGCCGAGTAGAAATATTAGAAACGGTGGAAAAGCCTGTTCAAACACGTGGAAACGTGAAATGACGAACTGTATTCCGGGAACTGCAAACGCCAGGGCGGGAGGAGGAGTGGAGCAGAGAGCCAGAGATGGCATTTGCAGAGGTGGGCAGAGGCCCAGGAACCAGGGACGGGCATGTCAGCCATAAGCTGCAACAGTTTGGAGGAGAGACAATGAAGGCCTCAGCTAGACACCAGACGAAGATGGTAAGAGTGATGAGATGGGGCAGATTTGCAAAAACAGTCAGGAGATCAAATATACAAGACTTGGCATTTGGTAGAATGTGGAAGTTCAAGTGCCAGTAAGACCAATTACCAGGTGTGGGACTTATGAAAGTTATCTAATTTCTCTGCGCCTTAACTTCCTCCACAGTGGAATCAAACTGGGAATAAAAACAGGGCCTGTCTCATGGGATTGTGTCGAGGATTAAAAAAGACAAGACGTGTAAAACATTTAAAAATGCACCTAGAACAACAACGTCTCCGTGAAGGACAACTGTCATTTCCACCTAGAGCACGCTGGTGCTGGAGGAACCTGCGGCGATGCCCAGATTTCTGGTTCAGCAACTGCGAAGTTGCTGCTGCTACTCCTGCGGACAGGGCCTTGGAGGAGGAGCAGGTTTGCTGCGGATTTCCTGCCCCTCAGTTAGGAAGGATCAGGCTATTGTGAGGGATCAGATGTAACAGGCCTCCTGGGAGCTAGGTTTGTTTTAAAGTTAGATAACTATTTCAGAGCTGTTATCTGTACGTGGTTGTGAGAAACAGTGTTAGCACAGTACAGGACATGGACTGTGGCCTGAGTCAGAAATGCCCAGGAGGTCCCTGGGGAATCTCTTGTCCCCATAGAGTCATAACAAGAAGTACATAGAAGGAAGGTGAAGGAACTTAAGAGCATTTTAAGAAACAAGTTGGAAAATAGCCACACTCTGCTTAAAAGCTGAAAGAAACTATCCAGTAAGAGATCAAATTCTTCATCCTGTGATAATCAACGAGGATCTTGTGTATGTTTTTATCTGCTAATATCATACCCTCATACTCAACAGTTTCGTTATGTTGCATTATTTTATGTCATCTCGAAACATTTTGGAGGATGAGAAGAACAGATATAATCTCCATTTTACAGATGAGAAAACTGAGGTCCAGGGAGATACTATTATTTACTCAATGGCTAGAAAATATGGCAAAATCAGAATGAATGCCAAAAGTTTTTATTCCTATTTTCTTGTTCTTTCCATTTCTTGTTATTGCTTCTCAATGTGCACCTCATAGATGGAGAACCCTTCTCCTCGCCTTCTGGTGTTTCCTTCTGTAAAGGGCACTCAATCGATGTAACACCTGGCCTCTCTTCCTTTTTCACTCCACTCTGGGGAGATAGTTACTTATTTGATTGGTAAATTTAGGAAGAAGTCTCCCCTTACTCCTTTGGGAAGGAGCCTGCCTGCCCATAGCAAGATTCTGCTCCGCTCTGCAACTCAGGAGGCACGGGGGGTGTGGTGGGTGAGTGTGAAGGAGCTTTTCTGGTTCATTTCTGTCTGGAATTTGGTGCCTACATTTGCCTAATCCAGTGAGCAGGTCCACTCAGCTAATACCCGGACTTTACCTTCCCATCTAGCTTTCATTATAAGTAACATTAGTATTTTGGTTTCTATCTCTACTCATTGATTCATTTCTCAACTTCCTCAGAGCCTGGACAAAGAATAGGGTTACCATGTATTGGGGGGTCCCCAGGAGACCTCCTCCACATCTGGAACACTCGCGGGAGTTTGGAAATAAGAAAGAAGTGTGAGATCAAGCAATCATGACTCAGAAAATATATTAGACGTCAACAGAAGTTAACTTAGGGAATCCATTTACAGCATAATAGCAATGAACAGAAATACTGAAAATGAAACTCATTCTTTTAGGGGGAAAAAAAAAATCAATGGATCAGATAACAAATTAACCTCTATTTACTGTTTAAGTCTCAAGGAACAAAAATAAAATCAATGCAACAAAGTATACAGTGGTTCTAAGATATAGCACCAGAAATGAAAACTAAGGTGAAGCATTAAGCTTTTGTGAAAACTAATTTTTAGAAAATGGCCTTAAACATGAGCTTCTTTCCTTAAATCATAGTAAGATTCACATCCTCAATGCAGCGTGCCCAGAGGAACCTTGCTCAATTAAAAAAGAAACTGTTTACAATATGCTAGACACCTTCTTAAACACAAAATGTACATAAATATACAGGTAAAAGCAGAATGCAGTTCCTTACTGAAGAAAGAAGTTTAGCAAACTTCTCAGTTGGGAATAAAGACGAATTTATGATTAAAAAGCAGACCTTCCACTTTGGACCGGGGCTGATGAGCCTGTGAATGTGCATTTGCAGATCCTGGTTCTTACAGAGAGCCGATTCAAATGGTAGAATACCCAAGTCATCCCCGCTCAGGTCAGCCAGGTCCCACATAGAGTCCCAGAGGGGAGGCAGCAGCTGGGTATCTCCCTGGGTCTTCCCGCTTCCTCTGCTCCTCTCCTGGACCCGTCAGAGTGCATGGTCAACGGCTCATTCTTGCTCACGACATCTGACCTCTGACAAGGATGTTCAGGTCAGGTTGCTTGTTTACAAAGAATCTCTACTGAGTTCCTGTTGCTTTTTCATTTTCTAGTAAAGTCACAGGAGACCAGCCCTGTGTATCATTCTAGAGACTTGCATCGAGGAGGGTGTGTCGTGCATAGATATTTCAAAATAGTGCCACAAAGCATTTGGTACCTCTAATAGTGATTTTTTCTTTTCTACTTTGGAATTTTGCTTGGATGCTCCTTAACATGATGTATAAGCAATTCCACCAGGATCTAAACTTCCTGGGGCAAACATTGGGTCTTATTAATCTATGTGCCCCTCCCAGTGCTGTGCGTACAAACTGTGCTCAGTACTTGCTAGATCAAAGGCTGGTCACACTACTGAGGGAAGAAAGAACTCTAAAAGCCCTGAGATTTACTCTTTACTCTAGTTTATCAAAAGGCTTATGATACTCCACAGATCCATTCATATGAAGAACAAAGATGTCGTGCTATAAGAAACTGTAGTTCTAGCAATAGGAATTTTTTTCCAGATAGCTAAAAGTTTGCGTGTCACCTGGCCTGTGTGGCTCAGTGGTTGAGCATCGACCCATGCACCAAGAGGTCACTGGTTTGATTCCTGGTCAGGGCACATGCCCAGGTTGTGGGCCAAATCCCCAGTGGGGGGCATGCAGGAGGCGGCCAATCGATGTTCTCTCTCATCGATGTTTCTGTCTCTCTCTCCCTCTCCCTTCCTCTCTTTAATATCAATAAAGAAAAATAAATTTAGCCCTGGCCGGTTTGGCTCAGCGGTTAGAGCGTCGGCCTGCGGTACAGAGAGACTCGGGTTCAGTTCCCACTAAGGGCACGTACTTCGGTTGCAGTTTGTCCCCGGCCCTGGTTGGTCGTGCGGGTGGCAGCCACTCGCTGTGTCCCTTCACATCGATGTTTCTCTCTCTCTCTCTCTCTTCCTCTCTCTCCCTCCCGCTCTATCTGAACAAAAAATGGAAAAATGTCCTCGGGTGAGGATTAAAAAAAAAAAATTTAAAAAAAAAAAAGAAAAAGAAATTTAGAAAAATAGTTTGCATGTCAACTTTAAAGTATGTGCTCAAGGCTGCAAACAAATGAAAAATCCTTTAGTGCAACTAATCTAAAAATATTTTCACTTGTCAGAAATGCCTTAACTTTATTAGGATTACCAGTCAGCGTTCAAAAACATTTTTATAGTTCTTGATAAATATTGCTAACTGCTTTTCACACAGGTTCTCTTGTTTTTGAATGCTGCCAGAAAGATAAAACATACCTTTCACAGGAGTTCTCTCTCCTCTGACTCGTCATCTTTTTTTTTTTTATCCTCATCTGAGGACATTTTCCCACTTTTTGTTCAGACAGAGTGGAAGGGGGGGGGAGAGAGAGAGAGAGAGACAGAGAGAGAGAGAGACATCGATGTGAAAGGGACACATCGAGTGGCTGCCACCGCACAACCAACCATGGCCAGGAACAAACTGCAACCGAGGTACATGCCCTTAGCGGGAACCGAACCCGGGTCTCTCGGGACCGCAGACCGACGCTCTAACTGCTGAGCCAAACTGGCCAGGGCTGGGTAGTCATCTTTGTTTCTTCCTTTCTTAGCTCTAGGTAGTCATTTTTTAAAACCTAATATCTATAAGATGCTAGTCCGCTGTTCTTACTCTCATTTCTTTGACTACTACTGAGACTGAACAATTTCTTCTATTAATGTCCTTTAGCTCATTTTCATCCCTAGCAGGCTTAGTGGTCTGCTGGCTAATTTGCATAAATGTTATTACATAAAGGTAAAACCATTAACCCCTGCCTTTGCTGTTGTATATATATACTTTTTCCAGTCTGTCTTTTGTTTGGTATATATATATATATATATATGTATATATATATATACACACACATATATATATATGTATATATATATATATTATTTTTTTTATTTTTTATTTTTCCTTAACATTGTTTACAAAAAATTTTTTTTTCTTTACTGATTTTTTTAGAGAGAAAGGAAGGTAGAGGGAGAGAGATAGAAACATTGATGAGAGAGAACATTGATTGGCCACCTCCTGCATTCCCCTCACTGGGGATCGAACCCACAACCTGGGCATGTGTCCTGACTGGGAATCAAACTGGTGACCTCTTGGTGTGTGGTTCGATGCTCAACCACTGAGCCACACTGGCTGGGCTGGTTATGTATTTTTTATTTGTAGAGGTTTTAAATTGTGTGTGGTGAAATCTCCCACTCCTGTGATTTCTTCAGTCACTCCCAAGGTGGAAAGTTGCACTGTCCCCTCCCACCCTAAGTTTGATAAATATTTATTTTATTTTATTCTACTTTTTATAGTTTGTTTTCATAAATAAGGACTTAATTCATGTGGCATTTATTGGGATGCATGTGTGAAATAAAGATCTACATTTTTTTCCTGCTAAACTGCAAACCAAGTATCCTTACACCATTCATTGGAGTATCTTTCTTTTCTACAGTATTTGTTGCTGCCTTTGTGAAAAATCATGTATTCAATTCCTATATGTAGTAGGATCTACAGCTTTTATGTTTATTCTAGTCCAGTGATCTGTGTGTGCTTAGAAGTGTACCACACTATTTCAAATGTTGCCTTAGGATCTTCTCTGTAGGATTAGGCACCACTATTTAAAAAAAAAAAAATGTTTTTTTCTTTATTGATTTTTTAGAGAGAGAGGAAGAGAAAGATAGAAACATCGATGAGAGAGAACATTGATTGGCCGCCTCCTGCATGTCCCCTACCAGGGATAAGGCCCACAACCTGGGCATGTGCCCTGACTGGGAATCAAACCGGTGACCTCTTGGTGCATGGGTCGATGCTCAACCACTGAGCCATACCAGCTGGGCAAGGCACCACTGTTTGTACCCCATCAACAACATTACCACTGTTTCTTGAAAGGTTTTTTTTTTTAATCCTCACCAGAGGATATTTTTCTATGTATCTTTAGATAGAGTGGGAAGGAGGAAGAGAGAGGTAGAGAGAGAGAGAAACACTACGTGAGAGGGACACATCAACTGATTGCCTCCTACAAGACCCCAACAGGGGCAGGGACAAACTTCAACCAAGGTATGTGCCCTTGACCGGACTTGAACCTGCGACTCACTGGTCCAGGGCTGACACTCTAACTGCTGAGCCAAACTGGTCGGGCCTTGAAAGTTATTTTATCATCACCTTTGTTCATTGCTTCCCATAAACTTTAAAATATTTTTTTTCTTTCTTTTCTTTTTTTTTTTTTTAAACCAATTCTATTGGAAATTTGTTTGGATGTCATTCATCTGTAAATGAATTTGTGAAAAATTGAGATCTTATACTATTTAGTTTTCCAAAATGTCATGCCTTTCCATTAATCAAGTATTTCAAGTATTTTAACTGTCTCAAAATTTTGGATTTTCTTCATAGATGTCATTCACATTTCTTATAAAAACTCTTGTTAAGTACCTTGTCTTTTTCTTGCGACTGCAACTGTAATCTCTTTCTCATTATACTCCTGGTAGCTTCTCATATAGAATGCTATTGCTTTTCAAAAAATACGTTGAGCTCTTATGCATCCATTTTTTTTTTTAAACCATGGGTCTTATCTTTTGCAGAGGAGTATTAGGAGAAGCATTCATGAAAAAAACATTTCTGTGTCGTTTACAAAATTTAGTCACCACTTAGTGACTCAGTGCCCCTCGTATAAAAGACGAACATAGGTTTCTCTCCTGGGGCATAGGGATATATCCATATCCTCCACTTCCCTGGTCCTCAAAAGAGTGTTCCCTTTCACCTGGTGGCCCGCCAGCAATTCCAGCTGTGGCCAACAGCTGTTGCTCAGGACTGCTCTTCCCAGGTCTGCGTGGTGCTCCAGCTCCTGCTTCGGGCCCCTAGCCTGCCCAGCCCAGTCAGCGTGCTCCTGTGGCTGTCAGAGTTTGGCCTCCCACATGTCCCCGTGATGTCTCTCTTCTTCTAGCGGTGTCATCAGCCGCTCCCCGAGCCAGCCCTTGTCTCCATTGGTCCTGCTCACTGGGAACCCTCCCAGCCAGACCAGACTTGGCTGAGTGTCCAGAAGCAATAGCACAGTTTGTTTTATTTCACGTTCCCCAAGAAATCTAAAGCTAATTTGTGACTCTCTAGCGTATTCCATGCTCATCTCATCTCTTCATGATTTTTCAATCTTGTAAATATTATTTTATTGTCTCGTTTTATATATGATTTAGTATCACAAAGCACATCAAATATTTTATTAAAAATAAACAAGATATAAATCACCAGCAAAGAGTACTATTAAATCATCCAATGTACACTATCTGGATTAACGGTGTTAAAGAAAAAAAAAAAGAGGGTGAAGTCGTGAGGACAAGGCACATGAAAGTGTTACTACATGGCCAATTTTCCATTCAGGAAACAAGCTAGAATACCGTCTGTGTTCTATAAATGTATATGTGTATGTGTGTGTGTTTGCATATATGCCCATGTCCTACGTATATGTGTATGTACAGGCTGGTATTCAAAACATACACAGGTGTGCACAGGTGATATTAAAAATATTTTAAAACAATATGATCATCTAAATTCACATATAAACAAAAATTTAAGAATACATTTTCTACCCTGGCCAGTTTGGCTCAGGGGTTAGAGCATCGGCCTGTGGTCCTGAGAGACCTGGGTTCGGTTCCCACTAAGGGCATGTACCTCGGTTGCAGTTTGTCCCCGGCCCTGGTTGGGGTCATGTGGGTGGCAGCCACTCGATGTGTCCTTTTCACATCGATGTTTCTCTCTCTCTCTTCCCCTCCTTCCCTCCCACTCTATCTGAACAAAAAAATGGAAAAATGTCCTCAGGTGAGGATTAAAAAAAAAAGAATACATTTTCTTCTATTCTCTAGTAGAACTCCTTTAAATGATTTGTTATAGTGAAAAGAATACATAAAATAATTTCTACATTGTTTGTTGATTTTCAGAAATTGCTGGTGTTACCATCTGTGTGACTGGTTACACGGTGCCACGTTCTGAGCCGTGACCTGATACCCTAACTCTTCCAAATACTTCCCCATTGAATTGATGGACATTAGGGTCCCGTAGCCTGTGACTTTGCTGTAGGCACAGAGCAGTGAAGCCTGCTGCCCAGTCACAGCCAGGCAGCATGGGGATGCCAGTGCTTCTCACGGGGACTGGATCCGGTGACCGTCACCTCCCCACCCCCGACATGCAACTCAGCTTGGGAAGTAGGAAAAGGGAGGGGGGGTGTGTGTCTCTCGTTTTCAGCATGCTCCGATCAAAGAAATGGGTGCTACTACCTAGAGTAGAGAGACCTAGAATTACTATTCATGGACCCTGAGCAATCCCCATCCTTATTTAAACGGAGGCAGACCACTGCCACCAGGTGGCGCCAAACGCAGCGAGCAGGACGTGAGCGGGTTTGGATCTCGCAGGTCTGGCTGTTAGAACTGGCGTCTCCTTTGACTGGCTTACTTTACGGAGCTTAGTACTCTCCATTCCAAACGGTAGGATTTCCTTCTTCTTTGCAGCTGAGTCGTATTCCATTGTGTACGCACCGCACTTTTACACCACTCTCTACTCATGGGCACTTGGGTTGCTTCCAAATCTTGTCTATTGTAAATAACACTGCAGTGAACATAGGGGTGCACACATTCTTTGGAATTAATGTTTCGGGTCTCTTCGATGTCTTCTCAGAAGTGGAATCACTGGGTCACAAGGCAGTTCCATTTTTAATATTGGGGGTAACTCCGTACTGCTTTCCACAGTGGCTGAACCAGTCTGCATTCCCACCAGCAGGGCCAGCACTTGTTAATTTATTGATGGTAGTCATTCTGACAGGTGTGAAGTGATAGCCCATCGTGGTACCATGTGATTTTACTTATATGTGGAACCTAGTTAACAACATAAATTAACAGACAAGACAGAAACAGATTGACAGCTGTCAGGGGGAGGGGTTGGGGAGCTGAGTGAAAAAGGTGAAGCTCAAAACCCAGCAGTGTAAATGTGGGGCCATTGTAGCCAGGTTAATTACATGACAGGCCAGTTTTTGTTTTCTTTTTGATTTTTATTGAATTTGTTGGGGTGTTTCATTTTAGATTGTTATAAAGCTGTGCCTTAATTTTTCCCTCTTCTCATCAATGTTGTATTTGGAGAAATTTGAATTCCCGTATACGTGTACCTTTCCCTCTGAATCTTGAAAATCAGTTGCATAATCCTGACTTTTCATCCTAAATACCTCAGCATGTGCTTCCTAAGAGCAAGGCCAATGACACTCGCAAAATGGAACTTTGGTACAGCATCATTACTTAATATATAGATCTTAGTATTGCGTTTCTTCGGTTGTCCTGAAAATGCCATTTATAATTTCTTTTATAAATCCAGGATCTAATCAAAGATCACTGACTGTATTGGTCATGACTCTGAGTCTCCTTCGTCTGGAATGGTTCCTCCGCCTTTTTTTCTTTTTTAATCTTTTATGAAATGGACATTTTTAGAGAGTCCAGGCCAGTTGTTTTGCATTTATCTGATTATTCTTTCATGATTAGATTTGGGTTAAGCATGTCTGGCAAGAACACCAGAAGATGATGTTACATTCTCTTACAAAGTTTTAAAAAGATCCTGGCAACTCTACCTTAATGTGGACTTTCGTTTAGAAAGAAAACTGCTAGTCACTGGCTCTTTGTGTAAACACACACACACACAGACTTAATTGCTGTGTCGTCTATTGTAATTCTGGTCCCATTTTCACAAGTATACCTCAGATAATGGAGAGATGTAAAACAAAAGGAACCCAGCGCCATGAAAACTGGTGACCCCAGTTCATAAGGAAGTACATCTCAGTTAGTTCCAACTAGTTCTCTGAAATTCTGTCTCTGATGGACACCTGTGTCATCTTCCTTTCAGAGACACCTCTTCCCTCTCCGTGTGGCCTTGGTCGGCTGTCAATCATGGGATTTAACCTCTTCCCACATCGGGAATGGGTGTGGCCTGGACAGAGCCAGTCTTCCCTGAGAGGTTACCTGTGGATTCCGAAAGAGAAGCCTCCCTCTTCCTCCGGGATCAGGAGGGAACCTTTCAGGGTCATCTTCCTGCTTCTGGGGGGCAGACTCTGCAAGAGAAGGGGATACAGTTCACACACACAATGAAGCAGGGCAAGCTGAGAGAGATCAGCGGAGAGAGACAGGGATAGTCTGCGTGACATTTCTAGTCCATGGATCTAGCTCTGCCTGAAGTTGGTTAGATTGTCTGTAAATCCACCCCCCCCCCCCCCAAGCTCATTGGAATTAAGTTCCTGCTCTTGCAACTGAGCTTTGACTAGTTTAAACCATCCCGGTTTGAGAGCTTGGTCAGATTCTCGGGGGGATATTTTTCTTTGCCAGCGTGGGAGCCACGGCAAGTCATGGAGGAGCCCTGGGTGACAGTGGGGGTGATGCTGCCCACTTCAGGGGTCCTGTTTTACAGACTGAGGAGGGAACAGCGCCCGCCTCTTATCAGAGAACCGAATGCCAGAGGCGTGTGCAGAAGCGAAGGGCGCTGCCAGGCCCCGCCGTTTGCTCTGTGCCCTTGACTCCCCCCTCCGCCCAGACGAAGCCAGACTTTGCTGAGAACAGTGCTTGGTCAGGAAGTGATCATTGCTCACTGTCAACATCTTGGTTATATCCTCTCCATTTGTCCTAGAAGCACAGGACAGGAACAGAGAGTTGGATGTGCCTTGAGGGTTTCCAGTTGTCAGGTGGTTGTGTCTCCGGGGACAGGAGCCATGGGCGAGGCTGAGCAGAACGTACCGTGTTGACATCTTCGGCAGCAGGTGTTCCTGGGGCCCCGAGGTCCCTACATGGGCTCAGGTTGGAGCTCGGTGCAGAGGTGACAGTGGGGACAGGGAGAGAACACCTTGGGGTTGGCAGGTATTTTGTTACCATTTGTATTTGTTTTGGCCTCATCTGTCTCCTTTCTGCAGTGGTTTCCAGAAGGAAATTTGTTCTGTCAGAGCCCACAATATCCTGGTGCTTGTTGCTGTCAAAGGCCAGGGGGAAATAGTCTTTCAGAAAAGCAAACTCCCAGGGGAAGAAAGACAGCCTGAGGTTACGTAAGCGCCCTCCCAGCTCGGGCGTACAACAGGGATTCCAGAAGCGACGCCCTCACAGTGGCTGTGTTTTCCTTGACTCCTGCTCAAAGTTCCTTAGCAACTGTTAGAAGGGGCCACCCCTGCAGGAGCCAACACGTGTCCCCGTGGACCTGGAAGGTTCGAGGAGGTGACACAGAGCCGCTGGCTGGACGGGCTGTCCCATGGCAGAGCCTGCGCTCCCTGCCCGTCCTGGTGTTTGCAGTGGGGAGCGAGGGTGCGGCCCTGACCGCTCCCGCCCGAAAACCAGCCTCAAGTGGGGAGAATCCGCTGGGCTTGCTCTGGGGGAGTCAACCGACCCAGTTCCCCAACATCTTCCTGTATGTTTGGGGGTTGAGTGACAGAAACAGGTACTTTGATCAAACCTGGGATCCAACTGGAGTCCCAGGTTCTGTTCCATCCTCCTGGGAGAGAACCGGGGACCCGGGCTCTGTTCCATCCTCCTGGGAGAGAACCGGGGACCCAGGCTCTGTTCGATCCTCCTGGGAGAGAACTGGGGACCCGGGCTCTGTTCCATCCTCCTGGGAGAGAACCGGGGACCCAGGCTCTGTTCGATCCTCCTGGGAGAGAACCGGGGACCCAGGCTCTGTTCGATCCTCCTGGGAGAGAACTGAGGACCCAGGCTCTGTTCGATCCTCCTGGGAGAGAACTGGGGACCCGGGCTCTGTTCCATCCTCCTGGGAGAGAACCGGGGACCCGGGTTCTGTTCCATCCTCCTGGGAGAGAACCGGGGACCCAGGCTCTGTTCGATCCTCCTGGGAGAGAACTGGGGACCCAGGCTCTGTTCGATCCTCCTGGGAGAGAACTGGGGACCCAGGCTCTGTTCCATCCTCCTGGGAGAGAACCGGGGATCCAGGCTCACAGATGCAGCCCAAGACTGCATCCCTGTTGTCTGAGGCCAGTGTCCTCTGGGTACAGAGCAGCCACCTGGCAGGTGCTCCCATCAGAGCCCTAGAGGGAAACTACAAGTAACAACCAAGGAACTTATGTCACCACCCATCTAGTGTGGCTCAGTGGCTGAGCGTCGACCCATGCAGCAAGAGGTCGCTGGTTCGATTCCTGGTCAGGGCACATTCCCAGGTTGTGGGCCCGATCCCCAGTGGGGGCCTGCAGGAGGCAGCCAATCTATGCTCCCTCTCATCGATGTTTCTCCTCTCACTTCCTCTCTTTGTCAAATCAATAAAAAAAATTTTTTTTTTTTTTTTATCCTCACCTGAGGACATTTTTCCATTTTTTGTTCGGATAGAGTGGGAGGGAGGGAGAAGGGCCGGGGACAAACTGCAACCGAGGTACGTGCCCTTAGCGGGAACCGAACCCAGGTCTCTCTGGACTGCAGGCCGACGCTCTAACTGCTGAGCCAAACCGGCCAGGGCGGAAAAAGTTTTTTGAAGAAACTTATATAGCCTTATTTACCAATGTCCCCAATAAATTTAATATTTTTTAAATTAAGAACAACCAGCCCTAAGAGCTGCTCTCACACGTGCTGTGAGCCCCTGGAACACGAGTCAGCACTGCTCCGGGCCACGCTTGGGGGAGGGGCACACGGTACAGAAGCATCTCCCCCTCCACGCAGAGGAGCTGCGGGCAGCCCAGTGAGACTCGAGGGGTCAGTGCAGGGAGCGTGAAGGATGGCGGCAGCCGCGGTGGCCGCAGGAGCGGCCTGGGTACAGCTCTTGTGTGTCCCAAGGACTCCGAGGGGAAGGCAGGCGGTGAGTGTGGGGGGAGAGAGTGCCCCCTGCAGGACAGCTGAGGAAGTACTGAACTGGCCCCGCTGGTTGTGCTGAAGCCTGTGCAGGGACCTCACGGAAGGGAGCTGGCACGGTGGCTGGCAGGGGACGCCGGAGCCCGGGATTGGTGAGCTCATGAGCTCCCCCGCCCAGCCTTCCAGAAATTACCAGCGGAAAGGAGCCGGACAGGAACGGGGGAGTGGGTCAGATGCAGAGAAATACGGTGGTTACTGTAAATGTAACTCTTTTGCTCCCAAGAAGTGTGGCCGGGAGTGGAGGGGAGAAGGGACGGGGTTCCAGCTGTAATTTCGAGTCTGCGTATTCAGACTGTGCCACGAAGGAGGAGAAATGAGAGCTGGTGCAGGGTCGTTTCCTTAATTGGCCGAGAAGCAGGATTTGGAGGATTTCGATTTGGTGCCCTGATGCCCCAACAGCATCAAGGGATCACAAAGGGGCTCTGAAGACCAACTCCTGGCTTCGCTCCGATCCCCCCTGAGGACCGAAGTCTCGAGCTAGTTTTAGACGTGTCTAGGGATTTGCAAGCAAATCTTCTGGGGAGAAGGTTTGAGTTGAAGTCTTCAGAGGGATGATCACAACTAAATCAATGAGAGATTTCAGGACATCATCTACTCGGTTCCGAAGTGAGAACAAAGTGAAGAGAACGGGCGGAAATAACATTAGGTTCTCTGGAAACATCACTTGCAGAAATAGTGACTATATTGGATTGTCCCCGTGCCATCTCTCTCTAGCCAGACTAACCTGTACACCTAAGCCAAATCTAGTTTTCTGATTTGGATCCTGTGGGATCCGTGTGGCAAGTACAAAGGACATTTCTAGTGTCATCAGACCTGGTTTGCTCTAGTCTTTTCTGGTTTGTGTGATCACTTTGCACCTGTCAAGAGTCAGTTCCCGTGCTGGTAAAATGTGGACTATAACATTGGGTAAGTTCCTGTCATTATGCGTAAGGTATAAACATCCCTAAGTTTCAGCGTGGGTTTTTGTTACAGTGTAATATTTATTGGGAACTGATTCAAACGAAGTCTATAAGCAGAAATAACTCTAATAAACACACATTGCGAATGAAGCGGATCCCCGAATCCATGATGACAGGTGTCGGCATTTAGAGGCTCAGGTAAGGCCAGAGCTGTTTGCTCTCGCTTTTCCATTGGCTATAACTTTTGGGGATGGTGACTATCAAGATCAGCAACTCCAACCCGAATCTCAGAAATTATAGTTTTAAATAACTCTAACCTTGATCTACCTACTGAGGTGAGATGGTTCAGTACCTTAGAGAAATGAAACTTGGCTACTTGGATCTAACATAAGCCATAGAGGGATGTGACTATGCTACGTGGAGCATCCAGGAAAATCCAAATCCAAACGGGATGAAGGTGAGACTCTCGCTGGCCCTGTTTAACGAGAGTTTCTGCCCTTGGCCGCCCTTGAGGTAATTCTCCGTGACTCAGGCTGGATCTACCCCTGAGCGGGATGCGCAAGGCACCGCGTGGGGCCAGGAAGGGTTCCTGACTCCCAAGGTTGTTGTGGGCCTTGGGCAAGTGACCGAAAGCAACAGACAGAGTTGCTATGATTAGTGGTGGTGCTACCCAAAGGCGTCCGATTCTTAGACAACTTACTTTTCTCAGAGAGCAGAATGCCACCTGCCCATAATAAATATTTCAGGGAAGCTGAATTATTCATTTATTATATACTTGGGTTCACAAGGAAGGAAATTGGTTCCTTTAAAACAGCACCATTGATTGGCTTAGATAGCAGAAACAGCACTCTCTCATCCTTATTTACAGACCCTGGACTGAGTTCAAGTGCACAGAGGCGCATTATAGATGTACCTTCTGACCTGCAGACAAATATGCGAGTCAAAAGATCAATTAAATAATCTTAACTGGTGAGTGGCAGGGAAAATATTTCAGCTAAAACATTGGTCTTGGTTCTGAAATGTAAGACAGCGGAACTGGACAGGTGCATGTATTCACAGACAGCAGTATCTTTTTCTGGCTTGTCCTTCAGCCCTGGGGGTCTGTGACTGATGGAAGGCGCACCAAGCCCAAGGATGGGGAAAGAGGAGGAACACATATTTATTTAGCACCTCTTGCAGCCAGACACCCCATATGAACTGTTCATATATATACTACTCATATTCATCCTTAATATATATTTAAGTACCTACATATAAAGTACTATCTATTTATGTTTTTCATATATATATATGTATGTGTGTGTGTGTGTGTATGTATATATAACTGGTCAGTGGCAGGTGTCACTAAAATCAGGATTTGACCCAAAGACCATTGTTCTTTGTCACCCCCAGCCTGGCCACTCATTTAGTCAGTCAACAAACATCCATTGGTGGCCTTCGGTGTGCCAGGCCCCTGGGGTGCAAGGACGCAGCAGGTGAGTGCTCCTGCCCCGGGGAGCTCACAGCCCAGGGACGGAGAGAGGCGATTGAACCTGCAGTTTCCGCCCGGGGTGGACGGGTGGGATCAGAGAGCGGTTTATTGTGAATCTTCAGCTTCAGGATTCCTCCTCGTTTGTATGTGTCCTTTCTAGGTAGATATCTGCTTTTATACCTGAACCTGTAGTTGTAATTTTGTGCTACTTTTCTTAAAGAGTGCCCCTCAGACTGTCTACACCTTAGGACCCGCCGAGCATGGATTCAGCCCTCAGCAGAACACGTGTGTGTCGGCCAGGAAGGCTTCGAGTGAGGGGCGCTTGAAGTGAGATTTAAGCAAGAGAAGGGTTGAGGCCTCACGGAGAAGCGGAGGTGGGGGACGGAGTGGGCAGAGGACAGGATGCGTGAAGGCTGGGGTAGGAAGGGGAGTTAAAATATCTCAACTTGCTCGGGAGGCTCAATGATGCTGAACAGCTGGTTGTCCAAAAAAGTGAGCAGCCAGTAGGAGATGGGGTGCTGGTGAGGGAAGTGATGGGCAGGGAGATATTAGAGCCAGTGTAGGAAGAGACTTTTGTGCTGAGTTCTACAGAATTTTAACTTCTGTCCTTCATGCTAGAAGGAATAATGGAAGGCTTTTTAGGATTATGTTTCAGAAGCTTCCCCCCTGCAGCAGGGTGGAGGATAGCCTGGAATCAGGGTGACCAGCTGTCCGGTTTACCCAGGGCTGTCCTGTTTTTAGCACTGAAAGTTCGGTGTCCTGCAAAACTCCTCAGTCCCACGGGAACCAGGACAGTTGGTCACCCTACCTGGAGGAGGGTGGGCCCAAAGCCAAGAGAACCACTTAGGAGTTTTTCTCAGTGATCTCCCCTGAACCTCAGACTTTATGATCCAGCTACCCCCTGGGCAGCTCTACCGTGATGTCAAATTGTCATCTCGAAAATCAACGTATTCAAAACCTCAGGGCCTTTGCACTTGCTATTCCCTCCATTATAAAGGCCATTTTCCAGGAAAGCCTCATGGTTCACTCCTTCACCTCCTTTAGATCTCTACTCTGGTCTCACCTTCCCAGTGAGGTCCCTCTGAAACCCTCTTTATCAGTGCAACCCCCACTCCTGAGGTTCCTTATCCCTATCCGTGCTTTGGTTTTGTTCTTAGAGCTTACCACCCTCCAACATACTTAATCATTATATTTGTCTATGTTCAGTTTTCTCTACTTAGAAAGGCAGGAGTTCTTGTTTGTTTTTCCACGTGTCTGGGACAGTGTCTGGCTGGTAGCATACACTGTTTTACTGAATAGATGGAGTCATCCTCGATTCCTCTTTATTCTCTCAGACCACCTCCAATCCGTCTGCAAATTCTCTTGGTTCTCTATTCAAAATAGATCCAGAATATGGCCAGTTCTTACCACCTCCACCACTGCCACCTGCTCCAAGCCACACCGTTGCTCACCTGGATTCTCACGAGAGCATCTCTGCCTGGGCTCCCTGTTTCCGCTCTTGCCTCTGGACGGTCTCTTCTTGAAACAGCACCCAGAGGATCCCGTTAAAATACAAGTCAGATCATGTCACACTTCTGCTCGCTCTCCTCCACTGACTTTCTCTCTCATGCACAGTAAAAGCCCAACTCCTTACAAGTCCCATCCTGAGCCCCCCTCCCCTCCCCTCTTCCTCCCTCCCCTCCCCTTCCGTACATGCTCACTTCAGCCTCTGTGACAGCACCTTCAGCTGCTTCCACGCGCTCATTTGCTCATTGCACTCCAGCTGCGCAGGCTCCCTCTGTGCGCTTGAAGCATGCGAGGCACTTCCCTGCCTCAGGGCCTTGGGACTCGCCTTTTCCCTCTGCCCATAATGCTCTTCTGTAGGCCTTCACATGACTTCTCCAGGTCCTTCATGTCTCAACTCAAATGTCTCCTTACCAGGAGCCTTCTCCTACACCCATGGAAAAGAACAAACCACCTCCACACACTGAAGGTCCTTTGCTTTCTCTGTTAGTACTTGATCCTTCCTGAGTCACATACGGTGAATTGTCCATGCCCCCCCCCCCCCCCAATACACACACTTGAGTGTAAGCTCCATCAGAGCAAGGACTTTGCTGGTGATGCACCTTCAGTGCCTGGAACAGTACCTGGCATGACATAGGTGTGCAGTAGAGATTTGTGGAATGAATCAATGTTGAATGAAGTGTGTGACATCTACGCACGGACTGGAACAATGAGGATCTGAACCAAGGAGGGAGCAGAAATAAGGCCAAATAAGGAAGTGCAAACTTCTGGGCTTGTTGGAAACAACTGAGCAAACACTCGGAGCCCAGGCCCATTAGGAGTAAATTAATAAAAAACAAATTCATCTAAAATTAATAAAAGAGCTTTGTTTCCTTTTTTGTTGTTGTTGTTAATCCTCACCTGAGGATATTTTTCCATTAAATTTTAGATAGAGTGGAAGGGAGGGAGAGAGGGAGAGAGAAAAACATGGACTGGTTGCCTTTGCATGATCCCCACCAGGGATCAAACCTGAAACCCAGGTACATGCCCTTGACCGGAAATCGAACCTATGACCCTCTGGTCTGCAGGCCGACGCTGTAATCGCTGAGCCAAACCGGCCAGGGCTGTTTCATTTTTTAATAGAGCCAACATCTTTATGACCCAAATTCCTTTCCCTCTTAGAAAAGGCAGAAACTTGTGTGCTTGTCATACTGAAAGAACTAATTACCCTCCTCACTGGTAAAGACTTCAGCAGGAGCATCATTTCAGAAAAACAGATCCTTCCTCTTCTCTCCTCTCACCTGCTCCTGTATTTGGAAATGATTCTCCTTTGGGGAATGGAGGGGTTTGCTGTGACAACCTCCCTCCGCCCTCGAGAAGCGAATCTCTTGAAAGTTCTCTGTGGGAAGCCTGTGCTGCTGGACTGTGCTGGAGAACGCAGCTGCTTTCACCCGTTGGTTCTGTACTTGTGACTCATCGTCGTCATTTTCTCATACTCACCACCTCCCACTCTTCCCTGCTCGTTTGCCTCAGGCTTTCCTCTCTGTCTTTCCATAGCTGCCCTGTGAGGTGCTACTTTATTCCCTTTTACACATGGGGAAACTGAGGCTTACAGACGAAGTGTGTAGTGAGCTCTGTGAGGACCGCCTCCCATGTCCCTCAGGGCCTCACCTTTCTCTGGGCACTGGCTGACCTCACACTGCCAGGGTTTGCGTCTGTCTGCCTGAGGGCTTTCCCTGGCCACTAGAGCGGGCCAGCGTGCTGGGGAATTATGCCCATCACCCCCTCCCCCAAGTCTTTATCCAGCGACTAATGGAGTTTTACCAGCTCGTGTGTTCCGTGGGTGGGAGAGAACTGAGCTGTGTTTTCTGTGCTGCCCCCAGAGACTCCTAGTAGAATTGCGTCCCAGTGGCCCACAGGTATCTAGCTCGAAAATGTACCTTTTCTTGGCTGCCTCCATTCCCCTCTCTCACTTTCTCTACTGATGTTCCCTAAATACATACTCACACTGGAACCCTCGTCTGAGGGTCTGCTTCTAGGGGAACCAAAGACCAGCCCTTGCCCAAGCTTGTGCAGCCTCCAGGGACCAGAGCTGAGTTGCAGACACCAACTGTGTGATTCCAAAGTCTGGGAGCTTAACCTGCATGTTCTATTCTCCTCATCTGTACTGATTAATTTTTCTTTATTCCATCTCATGTAACGGTGATGTCTTTTATTCTAATGTGTCCAATTGTAGCAAACAACGGTTTTACTTCAAAAAGAACAATTCTGATAAGCCAGTTGAATAATGCTAGAAATTTCTTCATATTGAAAATTTAGTTTATAATCACACGTTTATTTTTGCAGGAAAGGACACGTTCCCACAAGTCCACGACCTAGGGCGTCAGTGATGACAGGAAGAAGAGCCTGATAGATGGCGGTAAGTCAGGGTTTCTTTGTAGAGTTAACAATGAATTTACTGGAAGGTGTTGGTTAGATTATGAAATTGAGAGAAAAACTGGACAGTTAAGTCCCAGAAAGGACAGAAACCAGGGCAGCTTTGGGGAAACAGGGACCAGAAACTACTGGATACTGTTTTCAGGGACCAAAGTCAGGTTAATTAAGCTTCAATCATTCTCCATCTCGGTGAAGAATCTAGTTCCAGGCAGTGTGACCGGCTGAGCAGAGGGGGGTGGGGGGTCACTGTGATTGACACAAGCAGTGGGGGAGATGCTGTTCCCACTCCTCCAACTTGCTGATTCTAGAAAAGGAGTGGGATTCTTGGTAGTTAGAATAACCAATGTTCTCAAGAAAGAAGGGAAATGTCTTCTGAGTAAAGGCAAGAGAAGGGGGAAGACAGCACACAGAGGAGACAAATGACAAAAGGCATCTGTGAAGAAAACCAATATGGGCACGCCAGCCGCCTCCCCCGCCCTGCTGATGTCCTCTCCTGCTTTGCTCCGTCTTGCTCACCACATTTGACCTGCCGTTCCCGCTTGTAGAACACCTTCCCCTAATTACCGAGTGCGGCTGTCCCCTTCATGTTTTCGTTCGTATTTCACCTTGCAAGAGATGCCTTGATCACCCAGTCCGCCCACTTCCTGCCCCCTTCTTTGCCTTATCTCCATTTGTCATGGATGTTACGGCATCTAACATCACATACTTACTTGCTTAATATATGTCTCCTTTCACGGTCATCTGAGCTCCATGAGGGCAGAGATCCTGTCCCTGACATGCAGAAGGTGCTGGAGGAACATTCACTGAATGAACAAGGAATCGTTTGTCCCCTCTCCCTCTGGTAGGCTACCAGCTGTCAACATCAGGCTTCCAAACAACTCGGGAGATAAGCTCACAGCTGTGGTCTAAGGGCAGGCACGCGGGGGACAGAGGACAGCCAGGGGGGACAGAGGACAGCTGGGGGGGACAGAGGACAGCGCAGGGGGGACAGAGGACAGCCAGGGGGGGACAGAGGACAGCAAGGGGGGACAGAGGACAGCCAGGGGGGACAGAGGACAGCCGGGGGAGGGACAGAGGACAGCCGGGGGAGGGACAGAGGACAGCCAGGGGGGACAGAGGACAGGTGGGGGGGACAGAGGACAGCCAGGGGGACAGAGGACAGCCGGGGGAGGGACAGAGGACAGCCAGGGGGGACAGAGGACAGCCGGGAGGAGGACAGAGGACAGCCAGGGGGGACAGAGGACAGCTGGGGGGAGGACAGAGGACAGCCAGGGGGGACAGAGGACAGCCGGGGGGGACAGAGGACAGCCAGGGGGGGACAGAGGAAGCCGGGGGGGGGGACAGAGGACAGCCAGGGGGCACAGAGGACAGCCAGAGTGGGGGACAGAGGACAGCCAGGGGGGGTGGACAGAGGACAGCCAGGGGGGGTGGACAGAGGACAGCCGGGGGGGGACAGAGGACAGCCAGGGGCAGGGGACAGAGGACAGCCGGGGGGGGTACAGAGGACAGCGGGGGGGGACAGAGGACAGCCAGGGGAGGACAGAGGACAGCCGGGGGGGGACAGAGGACAGCCGGGGGGGGACAGAGGACAGCCAGGGGAGGACAGAGGACAGCCGGGGGGGGTACAGAGGACAGCCAGGGGGGGACAGAGGACAGCCAGGGGCAGGGGACAGAGGACAGCCGGGGGGGGTACAGAGGACAGCCGGGGGGGACAGAGGACAGCCAGGGGAGGACAGAGGACAGCCGGGGGGGCACAGAGGACAGCCAGGAGGCCTCTGTGGGAAACCCGCCCCTCCAATCACTATGGCAGAGCCAGGGCTAATGCGGGTTCTGACTAGGAATGGAATTCCAGCTCCCATAGGCTATTTGCTCTCTTAATGTTTTAATTGATTCCTGTTAAATTCTGTTGTATCCTTGTGATTACACACACACACGCACACACGCACATGAGGAGTGGTTGACATGATTATCTGTATGTTATATATTCCCAGGGGCTCAGGGAAAGTGGGAAGACTAGGCCAGCAATGGCATGAAATTAATTAACTGAGAAACTCATCGAGGGGTGATCTGATCTTGGTCTTACTCAAATAAATAACCCTTGAGGAACCATTTTTTATGTGTATTTTTGTGGCTCCATTTCTCTTATTTTCTTTCTTCCTTTTTTTTTAAATCCTCACCTGAGGACATTTTGCATTTATTTTTCAGATAGAGAAGGAGGAAGGGGGAGAGAGAGAGAGAGAGAGAGAAACATCAACATGACAGAGACACGTCGAGTGGCCACCACCCACACAACCCCAACCAGGGCCGGGGACAAACAGCAACCGAGGTGCCCTTAGTGGGAATCGAACCCGGGTCTCTCTGGTCCACAGGCCAACGCTCTAACAGCTGAGCCAAACTGGCCAGGGCTTCTCTTATTTTCAAATATAGTTGACTTATATTTTTCATTTTGCAAGTCAGCAGACAGAAGTATCACTTTTTGTTACTGATTTGAGTACATGTCTGCAAAATAATGTTTTTGAGTTAAATACATCTCCAAGTCCTGCCCCAAGGTTTCTGAGCATTAAGAAACAATGAGTGAGCCAAGGTCTGAGGACTGATGAAGACTGATTTAATGACCACTAAGACACAGTGGCTAACTCTTACTGAGCAAGCCGAATGTGCCGGGCACTGTGCCATGTGGGTCTGGTGGACAGAAAGGATCTCATTTAGTTCAAAAGACATTTCAGTTTTAGATTCATAAGTATTTATCAGGTCCTTCTGATGATTTCTGTCTTCAGTTTTCTTTGGTGTTAGATTTTCTTTTTGACACTGAAATAGCATGGGAAAATCTCCTAAGTATGAAGATACGTGTGCCTGCATTACCTTCACCTGGGCACACAAAGACCCACACGCTGGCTTGCAGCTTGCTAATCTTCCTGCCTTATCATCCGTTTTCTCCACAGTCATATCCAAGCCTACACATCTCTCTAAATAAACCACATGGCCTCACATCCTGAGGTCTTTACACATGTCCTTCCCTTTGCTTTTGAATTCTCTGGTCTGTCGGCAAAATTCCAAATGGCTTTCAAGCTTATTCCACACATCAACTCCTCCAGAAGATCGTCCTTGGAACCCCATCCCCCGCCGGTCCACGAGGATCAAGGAGAGGAGGGAGAGTTGCGGATGTCTTATTTTCGCCGGCCCAGGGTCCAGTCTTCCTATTTGGTACTAGCAGCCCCCTCTTCACTGAGGAAGTCACTCCCACTCTTTCTCCTGGGGTTTGGGTAGGACTGACCCCGCCTCCTGCTCCTCCACGGGATGGGCACTTGAGCTTCAAGCCCCAGTTCGGAGCCCCAGCCAGTGGCTCAGGGATGAGCACATGACTCACCCAGACAGCTGGGGACCAGCTTCAGCACTTTTGCTAGAGCTGTTGAGAAAGAGGCTCCCTGTTTCAGCTGAGGTTGCTAAGCTCGAAGACAAACCGGGTGCCTGTCCTTGGTCCCTGTGAGAGGAAAGCAGAGCTGGGGGTGGGTAGAAGGGGGGAGAGAGAGAGAGAGAGAGAGAGAGAGAGAGAGAGATTTCTAAAGATGTGGATCCAGCTTTTAAATAAACTCTTCTTCTTTTAAACTAGCTTGAGTTGGGTTTCAGTCATTTGCAACCGGGAGTAATCTATTAACTATACCCTTCCTCAGTGTTAATATGATAGGGGTAATAGAAAGATGATAGATAGATAGATAGATAGATAGATAGATAGATAGACAGATCAATCAAGGTGTCTTTTGTTATGTTAATGAGGTGACTTTTAGAAAGCAACTAAGGATGAGGGCTGGTTGTCCAGAAACTAATCATGTCTTTAGAGGATGGTTCACTCCCCTACCCTCTCCGCCACCTCCAGGGAGGGGAGAGAGGCCAAAGTTTGAATCAATCAACAATGGCCAATGATTCAATCAATCATGACCATGTAATGAGGCCTGCTTAAAAACCCAAAAGGACAGGGTTTGAAGAGTTTCTGGGCTGGTGGACAGGTGGTGTGTTGGGAGCGTGGCACACCTGGAGCGGGCACGGGAGCTCCGCGCCCTCTTCCCATGCCTTGCCCTGTGCACCTGTCTCTTCCATCTGGCTGTTTCTGAGTCATAGCCTTTTATAATCTGGTGATTTACTAAGTACATGTTTCCCTGAGTTCTGTGAGCTGCTCTAGCAGGTTAATCAAACCCATGGAGGGGGTCTTGGGAACCTCTGATTTATAAGCAGTTGGTCAGAAGCATAGGTGACAACCTGGACTTGCAGTTGGCATCTGGAGGGCAGTGTTGTGAGACTGTGCTGTTAACCTGTGGCATCTGGTGCCAGCTCCTGGTAGATATTGTCAGAATTGTGCTGAATTTCTGGCATCTCCCCTCTGCCCCAGAGAAAACACACATCAGGTGCAGAATCTTTAGATGTCTTGGCCCATGATGTTTGATGCCATGTGCTGGGATGGCAGTCACTTGTGCTGAGTTTCTTCTACTCAACTAACTGACTATAAGTCACTCCCCCTCCCGTGGGGATCAGAGAAGCCAGAAGTGTGGCTCCAATCGAAGTTCTCCAAATGGAAACACGAGGAATCAGAAATCAGTGTTACCTTGCATACTATTTTTTTAAATCTCAATTTTACTTTGGGAAACTAAAGGTAAACCATTATAGTAAGTGTAAAGTTAGAACTCTAGTTCAACTCAGCTGGTGTGGCTCAGTGGCTGAGCGTCAACCCATGCACCAAGAGATCACTGGTTCGATTCCCGGTCAGGACACATGCCCAGGTGTGGGCCTGATACACAGTGGGGGGCATGCAGGAGGCGGCCAATTGGTGTTCTCTCTCATCGATGTTTCTATCTCTCTCTAAAAATCAATAAAGAAAAAAAAATTTTAAAAAAAGAACACTAACTCGCCCTGGCCGGTTTGGCTCAGCGGTTAGAGCGTCCGCCTGCGGTCCGGAGAGACCCGGGTTCGGTTCCCGCTAAGGGCACGTACCTCAGTTGCAGTTTGTCCCCGGCCCTGGTTGGTCGTGCGGGTGGCAGCCACTCGATGTGTCCCTTTCACGTCGATGTTTCTCTCTCTCTCTCCCTCCCACTCTGTCTGTACAAAAAATGGAAACATGTCCTCGGATGAGGATTAAAAAAAAAAAAAAAAAAAGGAACACTAACTCAACTCAGCCTAGATCTGAAACCTGTGTACCTCGCGACCCCGCTATACTGCACCAGGTCACCATGACTAACAGCAACTTGCTTGTAAATATTTAACAAGCAGTTGGGGGTGGGAGGAAGAACCTGGTTATTTTCTCTCTCTCCCTCCCTTTGTTATTGAATGTATTGGGAAGACATTGGTTAATAAAATAGAAAGAACATAATTTTTAGTGTTTGCCCATTTCCTTGCTGTAAACATTCCTACCAGGCCAATTTCAAGCTACCAAGAGTTCAACAACTGACTTGCAAAATTCCTACACATTGAGCAGTCTGCCCTTGGAAGCCCGTATGAGCCAGCTCCTGCACACCTCTGGAGTGTAGCTGAGCCTGAGAAGTTCCAGGCGATCTGCAGGATGTCTCCAGCTGCCCTTCCAGAGCCAGGTGTTGTGGCTCTGGGTCGAATTATGATAACAGCATCCCGGAGCAAGCAGAAGGCTCAGTGAACAATGATGTTGGACATGAAGTGATTAAAGAGTAAGGCCCTGATCTACGGCCGCTGAGAGATGTTCATGGAGCCACATAGGACGTGTCATGGCTTCCCTAGTCCTTTTTGCTGGGCTATCCATTTTCAGAGCGATCACAAGTAGCAAGGGACTCTTCTGGCCAAAAGACATTTTCTTTTAATTAAATGTATTGGGGTGACATAGGCTAATAAAATGACATTGATTTGAAGTGCACACTTATATAATACATCATCTGTACATTGCCTTGTGTGTCTCCCTTTACACTTTACTCTCTCCCTCCCACCTCCCTTTCCCTTTGGTAACCATACTGTTGTCTGTGTCTATTTTGTGTTTGTTTTTCATTTGCTGCCTTCAGTTGTATATCCCACATATGAGTTAAATCATATGGTTTTGTAACAGCAAAAATAAATGAATGGGACTATATCAAAATAAAAAGCTTCTTCACAGCAAAGGAAACCATCAACAAAACAAAAAAGTCAACCAACTGAATGGGAGAAGATATTTGCAAACAGCACCTCTGATAAGGGGCTAATATTAAAAACATATAAAGAACTCATACAACTTAACAACAAAAAATCCCGTTATAAATGGGCAGAGAACCTGACAGACATTTTTCCCAAGAAGACATACAAATGGCCAACAGGTATATGAACGGATACTCAATTTCACTAGCCACTAGGGAATTGCAAATCAAAACCACGATGAGATCCCACCTCCTAGCTGTTAGAATGGCAGTTATCAACAAGACAAGTATAAGTGCTGGAGAGGTTATGGAGAAAAAGGAACCCTCCTTCCCTGGTGGTGGGAATGTAAACTGGTACAGTCACCATGGAAACGATCTAGTGGATCCTCAAAAAAGACTTTCAAATGCTCCTGCCGATGAAACTGAGCAGGCCGTCCCTGGAGCTGAGAAGGGCACTCAGGCGGGGGGAGGCAGGACGGAGCAGCTGGGCTGAGAGCGAGCGAGCTCAGTCACAGATCTGTAGGGCACCTGGCAGGGTCGTTGGGGGGATGCAGTGCTCCCTTCTGTCATCAGTGGATAAAGACCCAGAGTCAGGGAGGCTGGAACTGGGGCTCGTGCTGGAGGAAAGACTGAGACTCTTTAATAAGGAGTCTGTGGTGACAAGGGCAGTGCAGGGCACACAGCTGAGGATTTGGGCAAAACCTTCCCCAGAAAGTTCTCTTACTTACCACATCCTTAGGAGGAAGGCTGGAGACTCTTATTGGAACCCACTGTACATCCTCCGTAGTGTGGTCATTAGTTTATGCCACAACTATAAATAGTTCTAACAGAGTGGGCTCAGTCATCCTCAATAAGTCATTTTGTGAACTGCACAAATTCCTGGGCTTAAGAAGCTCTTCAGCTTTGCTGAACACAGATTCGAGGCCCAGAGGACCCCGAGTGAGGATGAGAATCAAGGGTCTCCACGTGGGCAAAACAAGGCCATCGGACCCTCCCAGGATTCTAGCTCAGGCGAGACCTAACGCTACGTGCCTTAAGTAAGCAGGACGCTTTGATCTGGCTGTTTTCCTTCAAATCTCTGCTCCCAGGGCCCAATGCTTCTGATCCAGCGCACACGTTTTGGATCTGGTTTTTTACTCCCAAGGTTGAATCCCACACCCAGTCCCCTGTGTAGATTCTGTTTTTCTGGTTGTAGTCCAGTGCTTCCCCAGTGCTTGCAGACATCTCCCACGGAGGTATCGGAGAGCGAGGGTCGTGCCCAGAGTTTCCACTGAGTCCCTATTTATTTAAAATATTTTTCTTTATTGATTTTAGAGAGAGAGGAAGGGAGAGGGAGAGAGAGATAGAAACATCCATGAGAAAGAACATTGATTGGCCGCCTCCTGCATGTCCCCCGCTGGGGATCGGGCTCACAACCTGGGCATGTGCCCTGACTGGGAATTGAACTGGCGACCTTTTGGTGCCTGGGTTAACGCTCAATCACTGAGCCACACCAGCCGGGTGAGTTCCTATTTATGAGGCGGTAACTCTCACCTACTAGTCCATGAACAAGCCTCAGAGAGTCCATGGACTCCTGATTTGTGTGGTGCATGTCATTGTGTCTGTTTTTCTGGGTAGGGGGCCTATTCGATTCTAAAAGGATTCTGTGACCCCCCAAAGTGAAGATCTGCTGAAATTGTCCCTATCTTTCGGAAAAGGTGAGCATTCTACTTCAAAGTATGTTCTCTCCTTATCTCCCCTCCCCACTGGTAGTGTCTGACACTTGAAGTGTGAAGTC
The DNA here is from genome assembly GCF_014108415.1 of Molossus molossus. Lineage (NCBI taxonomy): Eukaryota > Metazoa > Chordata > Mammalia > Chiroptera > Molossidae > Molossus > Molossus molossus. Next base: position 15,160,599 of record NW_023425345.1, on the reverse strand, counting down.
GTCTTTTCTTTTCTCTTCTCTGTACATGCTCTCTTATCCGTCTCACTGCTGTTTTTAATAGGACTCTTCAGAGAAAACTCTTAAAAAATAGGTAAACAGATAAACGGATAGTATTGAAACAACGGAAAACAGTATTTCTAATGTGGGTCATAGAGCATGTCGTGTAAGAATAGTTGTGTTCATGAGAAGCTACTAGGATGCATTTTAATTATGTAAAAATATAAAAAACCAGAGAATCCAAAACTTAATATGTAAATAGGAGGGAGTAATTTTCACCAAAAAGAGGGTATAATGTGCTTAGGAACAAAGCAGAAATCAAAAATGGAGGAAGAAAGCCCCTCGAATCCCTCACCGCCTACAGTGTGTCCGGGTCCCAGCAGCAGGGACATCACCTGGGAGCTTGGCAGAAAGGTAGGTCACAGGCCCCACCCCAGACCCCGGAGAACCAGATCTGCATTTTAACAAGGTGATCCCCAGGGGATCTGAATGCAGTGACAGTTCCGGAAGCATTGCTACAATCTATCTCCCCAAGCAAATGCCAGGCCATGTTCAAACCCACACTCTGAAGATCAGAGCTAACATCTGCGCGTGGTGAGCGTGCTGGATGGATTGCATGCTGATGCTTGACACGGATGACCTCATTCATCCCTCAGTCCTTTGAGGTGGGCACTATTATTAACCTTATTTTAAAAATACGTTTTTATTGATATTTTTAGAGACAGAGGAAGGGAGAAATAGGAACATCGATGTGAGAGAGATATGTGCCCCCTACTAGGGATCGAGTCTGAAACTCAGGCATGTGGCCTGTCTGGGAATCGAACCTGATCTTTCAGTCCTTGGAACGAAGTTCAATCTACTGAGCCACACCAGCCAGGCTAACCTCATTTTATAGTTGAGGAAAGGGAAGCTTAGAGAGTTTGAAAAACCTGCATCGGTTTCCAGCCTGGGTCTGTCTGTCTCCAAAGCCCAAGCATTTAACCACTGCCTTGATTAGAGGCTTTTCTGCATCTAAAGAGAATCCCCTTTCTTCCTCTCACTTTAGGCTCCGAGGGTGTGGATCACACACTGCCATCTGCAAAGAGGAACCTCGTCAGATCAGGTAGGATGTTGTTCCTTGCCAACTTTTTCTTTTGAAATATTTCAAACTATAGAAAAGTTGCAAGAATCAATGAACGTCCACTTATCCTTTATCTAAATTCACCAGTTGTCAGCATTCTGCCACGTTTGTGCTTTCTCCACACAGATGAAAATAAGTTGCAGGCGTATGGCATCTCACTTCTAAATTCTTCAGCAAGTGTTTCCTAAGAAAAAGGGCTTTCTTCTGTATCAACATTGCTATTATTGCATGTAAGGAAATGAACAATTCCCTAATATATTTCAATATGCAGTCTATTCAAACTTCCCCAATTTTTCCCGAAGGGTGTCTTTTATTCCTGTGTTTCATTTTTTTTCCTTTTTGATCCAGGAATCAGTCAAAGGCTATGCACTGAATTCCTTCCTATGTCTCTTTAGTTTGTTTAAATCAGAACAGAACGCTGGCTTTCCCCACTATCTTCCGTGACTTTGACATTTCGAGAATCTGAGCCAATTGTCTTGTAGACTGTTTCCTCTTGTAGACTCTGCTGGAACATTTTTGGCTGGAATGTGGCGCAGGTGACATTCTATTACATTGCGTCAGGTTCTCCTGTTCCTGGTAATCAAGCTCTCTTCATTGCGAAGATGACTTTCCCTTTGTAATTCCTAACCTGTCATTACTTGAGATTTTGTGAATATCCTGCTTCCCCCAAATCTCTCATCCAACGTTTCTAGCAGCTATTGATGATACTTGCATTATTCAAACAATAGATTGATGGTGGAAGAATTGAGGGTTTTTATTCTATTATTTCTTCCATTTTCTTTTCTTTTTTCCTTTCTTTGCTGATAGTCTTCCTAAAGAAGAGCTTCCCCCTCCTTCTTTTTTGAGTTAATAATGTGGACTCATAATTTTTTAAAAAGTCAATGCCGTTTTGTCCTTTCCACATAGGCCCATTAACTTTTGGGCATGTCCTTGCTGGCTGGCACCGGCTATCTCAATATCATCCCCTTTTACGTTCCCTGCTCCAGCCTCGGAGCCAGCCAGGTCCATTAAAAGCCCTGGTTTCTTTGAATGGGAAGTGCTACTTAGGAAAAGAGAACCGAGTGTGAGATATGCCGATTACTTCTGGAGTATCGTTGCTTCTGGTCCTCTTTTTTAATACAGAGCTAGAAGAAAATTAAATGATAAATTCATAATGTTTTCTCAATTCAAATAAAAAAATAAACATACCCCAAAACATAATTTTTCCATTCTATATGTGTATTTCCCTTATCCCACCGTGAAAGTCTTAGTTTTCAACATTAATATACTTAAGTGTTTATGCTGTAGTACAATAGTCACAAAATAGCTTCAGAAACAAAACGACCAATAACACTGCCACCAATAAAATCATAAAGTTCAAGATGATGTTGCAATCTTGTGATCTTAAGATATAATCTGTTAATAATATATAGTCTTTATTTTTCTGTGTAGCTGTTATCTATCTAGTGTACAGTAAGATTCACTTCTTTCTGTATTCAATAGTAAGGTTTTCTTTTATCTTTCACTTTATTTCATTTTATGTCTTTAATATATAGAATATTTACATAGTTTAAAAGTTAAAACTAGTAAAAGATGTTCTCATTAGAGAAGTCTTGCTTGCATCCCTGCCCACCCATACCCTCTGTAGGCGGCTATTTTTATTATTTATTTGTCCTTCTTGACTTTGTTTTTGCAAAAATAAGAAATATATACATGTATGTTCTTATGTCCCCTTGGTTCTTATAGAAAAAAGCACTCTGTGAACACTCTTTTGGCACTTTGCTTTTTATCACTTTTTATGTCCTGCAAATTATTTCATACCCATAAATAGAGATCTTCCTTATTTTTTTTGATGGCTGCATAGTATTCCATTGTGTGGACGTACCATAATTTATTAATAATGCCCAATGAATGGGCATCCTGGTTGTTCCTAATATTTTGTTATTACAAATGTAATGAATAACTTAGGTCATATTTTTTTGTATTGTGAAGGTGTATTTTCAGGGTAAATTTCTCACAGTGGGATTGATAGGTGAAAGGGTTATACATATGTGATTTTGCTAGAGCATGGCAAATTTCTCTCCATGAGGGCCGTATCATTTTTCTCTCCCACCAGAAACATACAAAAGTTCTTTTTCCCCCATAGTCTTGCCATAGAGAGTATTATAAAACTCGAGATTTTTTTTTTGCCAGATAGTTGAGAAATAGTTATCTGAGTATAATTTTAATTTGCATGTCTCTTATTACGAGTAGAATTGAGCATTATTAATATATGCATTTAAAGGCCACTGTATGTCTTTTTCCATGAACTTCCTGATGCAGGAGAATGTCTTTTACTGTCAGGTAAGCTTTTAGTGTATATTTTGAAGATCATCACATTCTATTTATATCACTGAAGTTTACAAAAGACTTTCACAAGTCATCTTATTTGATCCCAAAGGATTTGGAAAACTTCAGGACGAATAAGGACAGCACTGTTGAAACAGACTGGTTTCAAAGACAGACTTATCAGCCTGGAAAATATGGGAGCACCTGCAATTATGTGCATGAACTATCTTGTCTGATGCTGTTAGAGGCCTTGAGCAGAGCAATTCATGTAGAAGATTATCAACACTGGCTGAGGGCAGCTTGGAACGTCTTCATAACCATTTAATAAACATTCTGAGAAATCCGAAGCTGTCACATAACAGCTCGAATTGTTTTTTGCTGATAGTGTGCCCCAAAGGAATGCTGGGGTGAAGTGGGGATTGGCAAAGCAGCAGCTACACTCACAAAGCATTACAGTCTGATGAGTCTGTTCACTTGGCTACTTTTGTAGTTTGTTTTGAATGTTTCCTTTTATTTCTTTTTTTTATTCAGCAAGTAAATTGAACTCTCCCCAATGTCTGTAATGGTTGCTCAGTCCAGCAATTTTCCTCAAGAGGTTCCCGGCCAAGAACCTTCTACTTAGCACGCCAAACCACCGAGCGCAAGAGGGGTTGAATGATTGGAATTACTGCCTGGCCAATGCAGAACGGTCAACCTGCCACACTCTGACCCGGAGAAAGATTTCTGAAAAATTAAAGTCATTCCCCTCAGCTGGAATGAAACTGCTCTGCGAGGAATCAATGTGGCCCTCGGTCCGCACGATCTTCTTAAGTAAAGAGAAAGACTAATGTACTCAGCCCACAAATGAATTTGGCCAAGCAAACCAGGAACCAAAGAGTAGCCTCACCGGCTTCCCCACTGGTCTGACCATCAGCTTCGTAAAGGAGTAAGGTGAGAGCGGGCACACATCTCTAGTCCACAAACTGCTGTCACTCATGGGCAGGAAGAAAGAAAGAAAGAATACAGTGTCTCCATTAAGCTTAGATGATCCTCAGAAATCAGGCCAAAAGTGCTCACAGGCCTGGGAATGGAGGGGAGTGGATGACTCAGGAGTTCTTATGAGAGAGGCGAAACAGCTACCCTCTGGGCCCCTCCCTGGACTAAGGCTCAGGCCAAAATGACCAAACTAGTTAATGTCCAAAGGTAATCAGTGACCATGGGGAAAGAAGGACTCGAGGCCTCAGAGTTTTTACAGAATAGGTTTGAAGGTTATAAGGGTAACCTCCAGGGTCTAAAATAAACAGGAGAGAGAAGATACAGAGTGCAACTAGATTACAGGAAATTAAGAGTCAGAGAAGTCATATATTTTTAAATCAATTTGGTTGAGGTATAATTTATAAGCAATGAACTGCATACATTTTAAGTGTTCAGTTTGAAGAGTGTTGACAAATGTGTTTACCCATGCTGCCATCACTGTCAAAACGTAGAACATTTCTATCATCCCCAGACTTTCCTTCTTTTTTGTCCCTTCCTGAACTCAGGCAACTACTGATCTGCATTCAGTCACTATAGACGAACTTGAACTTTCCAGTGAGTTTCATGTAAATGGAATCATGGGGTATTGACACTTTTGTGCTTCCTTCGCTCAGCATGGCATTTTGGGATTCATCCATGTGGTTGCTTATACCAGCAACTTGTTCCTTTTCATTTATCCATGGCCTGGGCATACCATAGGTTGTTTATCCATTCACCTATTGATTGACATTGGGACTGTTTACAGTTTGGGACTATTATAAAGTTGCTATAAGCATTCACATACAAGTCTTTGTGTGGACATATGTTTTCATTTCTCTTGGATAAATAGCTAGAAGCAGAATTTCTGTTTCAAGCTGTCCCGTGGAGTGGTGCTATTCTGAACTCCCACCAGCACTGATCGAGAGTTCTAGTTACTGCATGTCCTCTCCAACCCTTGGTATCATTAGTCTTTTAACCTTAGACATCCTAATGGTGTGTTGATTTGCATTTCCTGGGTGACTGACTTTTTAGCATCTTTTCATGTGATAATTGGCTACTTATATATGTCCTTTTCATATTTTTTGCCCATTTTAAAAATTGGGTTGTTGGTCTTATTGTTGTAAGAGCTCTTTATAGATATTCTTGATACAAATCCTTTGTCAATTAGATATATTGCTAATATGTTTTTCTTCTCTGTGTCTCACCCAGTGTGCTATTTGTGGACAGAAGGACAAATGGCTCTAAACTAGAGACATAAAGAAAGACTTTTTTCCCAAGAGGAGGAAGCTCTTGAATTCAGACTTGAAAGAAGAGTCAGTGGGGTGTAAGTAAAGGGTGTTGAGGCCCCCATGGTGGAGCTTTCTCAAAGGCAGCGAAGGATGACCCAACCCTAGGTCAGTCCTTTTTATTCTCACCAATAGGGCACCAATCCAGGGTGATTATATCCAGGTGTGGATATGCATAAATGAATTGATACTAATATGTGAATCAATAGGAAACATATTCATCTAAAGGAATATTTGAAACTAAAAATAATAATTTTCTCACCAAATTTCCTTCTATCTACTCTTTCCATAAATCTATAATTTACAAAATTATTGGAGAGGTACTTTTTGGGTAGGAAACTTCCAGTTTTTTCTATAAATAAAATTCACAGAATATGCCAAGACAGCACATAAGTCAGTTGTATCAAACTCTTTCCCCATCACGTAGGCCATGAAATAACCATCCTCTGTGAAGAGTCAAAGTACTAAAGCAAGATGCCTGCAGGTCAGCTCGGCAGATCATGGCCTCGGTGCACAGTTGCTTTATTCTCTTTCATGTGGTAGCAGCTAGAAATATTATGAGGGGAAGAAACTCACTAGTTCCTGTTCACAGATGCTAGGAGATAACAGTGATTTTTTTCCTTGGGAGGTTGTTTCTCTGGTGGTGTTGCCAGGAAGTGAGCCTGTTCCTTCTGAAATGGTGGGAGTTCCTCAGCTAGGTAACGGGTAGATGGATAGAGGGGTGAATGAGTGGATGGAAGAAAGGAAGGAGTAAAGGAAGGAAAGGAGAAAGGAAGGGAGGAAGGAAGGAAAGGAGGGAGGGAGGGAGGGAGGGAGGGAGGGAGGGAGGGAGGAAGGATAACTAGCCAGGCAGAGGGGTTTTTCTCTCTATCTGTGAGAACAACAGAAGAGGAGAAGCAATCACAGTGCAGTAGAAAGAGTGTGTATTGGCCCTGGCCAGTTTGGCTCAGCGGTTAAAGCGTCGGCCTGCGGTCCGGAGAGACCCGGGTTCGGTTCCCGCTAAGGGCACGTACTTCGGTTGCAGTTTGTCCCCGGCCCTGGTTGGTCGTGTGGGTGGCAGCCACTCGATGTGTCCCTTCACGTCGATGTTTCTCTCTCTCTCTCCCTTTCTCTCTCTCCCTCCCACTCTATCTGTACAAAAAAATAGAAAAATATCCTCGGGTGAGGATTAAAAAAAAAAAAAAAGAAAGAGTGTGTATTGAATGGGAAGGAGTAAAAGAGATTTCAAGAGATAACAGATGACTGTAGTTAGCAGATAAATTAAGAAAAGGAGAAATAAAAGCATGCAGAAGAAGCTATTTGAGTAGAGGATCACACACCCCTTTCAACACACACAACACAGGGACTGTGACAGGTCAGAGAGCCGAGAGCCGTTCAGCCGCCGGCATCACTGTGCAGCTCCCCAGAAGGTGCTGGGCGAGGTCCCAAGGCAGGAGCGTGCAGGGCCTTTGCCGGGACCCTTCCCTTCCGCTCCGCTCTCCTGGACAGCACTCCACTGTCTCCTGGTCCCATTAACACAGATGTGATCTTCTTTATACCCAGAACACTGGCTTTTAAAATTATTATTGGTATATAATTTACATAATATAGAGTCGACCCTTTTAATGTGTCCAATCCAGCGGTTTTTAGTGTGGTTACGATTGTCACTCTAATTCCAGCATATTTTCATCATCCTAAAAAGAAACCCCAATACCCATTAGCCATCACTCCCCATTTCTTCCTCCCTCCACTATTTACTTCTAAAGAAAACTTTATTTTGTTTTAGAACAGTGATAGGTTTACAGCAAAATTAAGAGGCAGGTACAGAGCTTTCCCATATAACCCCCCACCCACATGTGCAGAGGTCCTCCCATATCAGTGTCACTCACCAGAATGGTACCTTTTTTAGCAAGGATAAACCTACATTGACCCATCATAATCACCCAACGCTCATGGGTTACTTTGGGGTTCACTCTTGGTATCGTACATTCTTCGGGTTTGGTCAAGTGTATGGCACACATCCATCATTAATATCATACAGAGCATGTTTACCGCCATAAAGCCCTCTGTGCTTGCCTGTTCATCTCTCCCAGAACGCTTCCCCCAACACGCTACCTACGTTCTGTCTCTACAGAGCTGCCTATGTGGGTTTTCATAGGAATGGAGTCAAACATAGGGCCTCTCGTCTGGCTTTTTTCACTTATCATAATATTTTTAATAAATAAATTTTAGCCCTGGCCAGTTGCTCAGTGGTTAGAGCATCGGCCCACAGACCAGAGAGGCCTGGGTTCGGTTCCCACTAAGGGCACGTACCTTGGTTGCAGTTTGTCCCTGGCCCTGGTTGGGTCGTGCAGGTGGCAGCCGCTCGATGTGTCTCTCTCACATCGATGTTTCTCTCTCTCTCTTCCTCCCTCTCTCCCTCCCACTCTATCTGAAGATAAATGCAAAAATGTCCTCGGGTGAGGATAAAAAATAAATAAATAAATAAATAAATTTTATTTATTAGAACAGTTTCAGTTTACAAAAAAATTGATCAGTAAGTAGAGTTCCTATACCTTCTTTCCCCAGCCCTTACACAGAGGGCTTTTTTTTTTTACCATTTTAATTATTATTATTATTTTTTTAATCCTCACCCGAGGATATTTTTCCATTTTTTGTAAAGATAGAGTGGGAGGGAGAGAGAGGAAGGGAGAGAGAGACAGAAACATCGACGTGAAGGGACACATCGAGTGGCTGCCACCTGCACGACCAACCAGGGCCGGGGAAAAACTGCAACCGAGGTACGTGCCCTTAGCGGGAACAGAACCCGGGTCTCTCCGGACCGCAGGCCGACGCTCTAACCGCTGAGCCAAACCGGCCAGGGCCCATTTTAATTATTTTTAATGTACAATTCAATAGCATCAGCTATGTTCACATCATTGTGCCAGTACACTGTTTGTTTGTTTAAAAAGGTAGAGTGGACAGTAGTCTTCAAACCAGGGAGGAAGAAGTCATGTCCTCCCTGGAAGCGAGAGCTCATGGCCTTTCATAAGACTCGCACTTGTCTCCCCCAGACAGCACCCTGGGAGCTGCTGGCTGGGCTGCTCCCCTCGGCCTAGGAAGCTCCTGAGAGGCCTGGCATGGGGTCTTGGGAGCGCCTGTGACTCTCCAAGAATCTCCACCTGCCTCCCCGACCTTGTAGCATTGATTTGTTCCCTCGACTATGGTAAATATTTTAAGCACTGAATTGAATTTTAAAGATCAGAGGCTTATTTTTATCTTGAGTAAAACTTAACTGAGTTACTATTGAAAGCACTAAATGATTCAACTCTAAATTCTTGTTAAGTCTTCTTGAACTATTTTAATTTTTTTTTTTTTTTTATCATCCTCACCCGAGGACATTTTTCCATTCTTTGTTCAGGTAGAGTGGAAGGGAGAGAGAGGAACAGAGAGAGAGAGAAACATCGACGTGAAAGGGACACATTGAGTGGTCGCCACCCTCACAACCAACCAGGGCCGGGGACAAGCTGCAACGGAGGTATGCGCCCTTAGCGGGAACCGAACCCGGGTCTCTCCGGACCGCAGGCCGACACTCTAACCGCTGAGCCAAACCGGCCAGGGCCTATTTTAATTTTTATATGTAGTGTATTTGTCTCTTCTGAACACAGAGGCCACCTGACTGAAACAATTTGGGACATTGATCATCTTAAACTTTGGAGACTTTTGCAAACATGGAGGGTAATTTAAGGATAATTCTCACGAGACTGGGTTACTTTTCATGAGTTCAGAGGATAAATTGGAAAGTATAAGGACATAAGAAGCACTTTTAGTTAATCTTTATCTAGTAGAAAAAACATTGGATTGGATATAATAATTACTACCTTTTGTTGAGTGATTAGTATGTCCCAGGTACTGTGTTAAGCATTTTCACATTTTATCTTTTAAAACTCACAACAGTCTTATGAAACTGTTATCACAGTTAGCTACTTATTAATACATGGGAAGAAAGAGAGAGAATCAGACACTGAGCCTGTTTGCTTCATTACACTCCAGGGGACTGCCTCCGAGGAGGCTTCATCACTTAATTCCTCGGGGCTTGATGGGGCACCTCCCCAGCAGCACCGCTGGCCTGGGCCAGATTGTCAGGGGAGCAGAGGGAGGTGAGCACATGCACAGAAGTCAAAATGGCTCAGGGGGCGGTGCTTGACTACAGAGGACTGTCAATCTAGTCTGGAAAAGAAATCATTGGTCAGGGGGTGGACCCATCAGAAGCTCAGGAAAGCTTGGGAAATTGGTTATTTTGAAAAAGCTCTTGTCATAATCCTAGGGGAACAAAGATCGATCTCTCTCTCTCTCTCTCTCTCTCTCTCTCTCTCTCCCCTCCCTCCTCCCTCTCCTCCCCCCCTCCCCTCGTCATCCACCCAGTAATGCACTCATGGGTCCGTTCTTAGTCTCTCTTTCACCAGGAAACACACAACCATGTGGGTCTAGTAGCCAACTGGGGCTGCAGCAGACCCTGTGGGCTCCCAAGGACTAAGCCTTAATATGAAACAGAAACTCTGGACACTAGCCTTTGTTTTCACCTTGCTGAAGACACAATTGGAATTTTCCATAGTGGAACAGATGGAGATGGGACACTGGGAACCCAGGAGGGGCACTCTTTTGATTTTTGCATGGAGCACCCAAATAAATCTTGCCACCCCACAATCTCCCGTGCATGGGCCCTTGGAATGCTTTCCTCGCAATCCCATGAAACAACCCCATTTCCACCGGCAACAAAACTCCCCATCATCTGGGCTAGACTTCCTCAGAACTGCGCTGAGGTTCTTCCTACCGAATTCTTCCTTCCCGCTCTCTTTCCCAGGTGTTGGACCTGCACGTGATTTGAAAAGATCTACAGGCCTGGTTCTGCCCCCATCCCATTCAGTCTTCACAGAGATCCTCCTCCATAAATCTTTTGAATATCTAATCCTGTCTTAGTTCCTGCTACTCAGAGGACCAGCACCAACACAACTTCCAACCTGGGTGGGAGGGTCAGGAAATTGCTTCAAAGGGTCCAGAAATTCCATGTGCAACAGGCAATGCCTTCAGACTCCATGAATCCTAGGTCTTACATTTATATGAACTGCTACTTTCCAGGTGAATATGGATAAGTATAATGTAGAGTCATTTAAGATTGCTACTGAATGTATAGCTACTTTTGTCACTATGTATGTTTTCAACCAGGACAGTTTAAAAGGATGATCAATAAAATGGGTCTTCATGCTTGAAAATATTGAGAGCAATGGGGCTCAATGCTTGTTCAGGGTCTCCACGTCTGACATCTGATGCCCAGCGGAGGCCATCAGTCACCAAGGTTACAGAGCAGGCTGAGGGCATGAGCTCTGGCATCGGATGGGCCCGGGTCTGAGTCCTTACTCTGCTTCTCGCTAGCTACACAAGCTCAGGCAAGTTGCATAACTTCTTGAAGTCTTTGCTTCCTCCTCTTATGAAATGGACATACTAATAGTGACTTCCTTATGGTGTGGCTGAGAGGGTTAAATGAGAAAAATAAATGTAAGTACATTGCCTGGCTCAGAGCAAGTGCTAATAAAAGTTCATCGGAATCATTAGAATTAGTTATTCTTAGTTTCATCTGGCACATTTAGCTTCAATTTTAACCATAAGATTATTTAGAGTGTATTTCAAAGTCTTTAATTCTTATTTTGTGAGACTACTTCTTATAGGTAGTACTTTTCTTTCCAAATTGCATGGTTCATCTTGCATAGACATTGCATCTCATGCTTAATACACCCCTGACTCCTTTGAGCTTAGACCTTTGCAACCAACCGAGATTTCATTTAATCATCTGGAATAACCTTGTGCTGTGTTCTTCTCCTTGTGTAATTTCTTTCACAGGCTGTTTGTCTGTAATGCTCAGACCAGGACCATTGTAGCAACGCGAAGAACTGAGGAAACCTATCCTTCACACAACCCCATCTCAAATAGATGACCATTTCAGGCAGATGGAGGGGTTTGAGGTTTGAGAGTAGGGAAGTTTTAGGAATAATATAAATAACTGCTTATTTGAGTACTGATTTTACAGATGCCAGCAGAAGTCTTTTGGTGTGGCTCATTATTGGGACAGGTGCAAGGGCAGCTGTTCTAATTAATGTGTGAGGAATCCTCATTCTTGATTTCTACGAAGAATTAGAGAAAAGTTTTGCTATCTACCTGATTACACAAAAAGACTGGACTGAGGAGGGGTAACCAGTGAGACTGTTGTTAGCTGAAAGTAATCAAATACATGACTTCAGTGGCTTAAGCAAATTATTATTCTCATATAAAACAAAGTCAAGAAGTGGATGGTTGCTGGTGTTGGTTTATCAGCTCAACGATGTCTATGCTTATATCCCTGAGATTTTTTTTTGCCTTTCCTCCATTGTCCCAAAATAGTTGCAAGAATTTCCATCATGTTCACAGTCAAGGAAAGAAAAAAGAGGCAGGAGTGGGGAATAAGCAGTTCCAGTAGATCCCCAGCAAACCATCAGTATGAGCAAACCCTGTGCTTATGTCTCATTGGCTAAGACTGTGTATATGACCCAATCTAGCTGCAAAGGAAGCTGGGAAATCGTGCATTTAGTTGGGGACCTTGCTGTCCAGGACACACTGAGGATTCTGTTAGTAAGGGAAAGTGAAGAAAGTGTATCGGGAAGGCAACGAACACACTCTGCCCTCAGAGGCAAGCCTACGAATGTTATCGATGTTCGTCTTGGATCCACTTACGTTTTCTTTGTGGGAAGAATGAGGGGAGTAATGGTGTAGTGAATTTACTGGAGATTAAAACTTATCACAACAAACTTCAAAGAGGTAGCCACAACACTCTCTCTAAGCTTCTTCTATACTGAGAAATATTTGTGGCAAAACGTAGAAATCGTATTTTTAGTCGTGAAGAAATTTTGGTAATATAATTTATCCACAATTACAGGATTTTAGACTGTAATAGAGATTCTTAGGAAGTTGCTTTGATTTCTCTGAAACAACATGTTTTTTTAGGGGAACCAACATGCTGCAATCTGCTTGAGAGATCAGTTGTAATTCACTGAAATTAATTGTTCTCAAATTTACAATTTAATTTCAAGTTTTAAAAAAGATTCAAACTACATCAGGAGCTGAAGCAGAATATAAATAGATCTCAGAGTCCTGAGGTGTGCAATATAAAATAGGCCATGCCTCAGGAGTTTCTCATGAAGATGCCTGCAACATGAACTTTTGGACCCTGATTCTGCAAAAATTATCCATCTTCAGAACCAGGTAAAATTGTGAAAGTTGGGCAAGAATCTGTGTGAGCCTTTTCTCATCTGTGTGGTATTTAACTGTGTTTACCAGAAATGACAATGGAGACATGTAGTCTTCATTTCAGTTTTATTTTAAATCTTGCTTAAAAATTAATTAATTATATGTTTAGCATGAGTAAAAGAAACATGACTATTTGGCTTGTAACATATAATTGCATTACATATACTTCTTTTATTCCCTAATATCTTTGTTCTAATATGTTTAAATCGTTTCACCCTCATATTTTCCTTTTAAAAAATTGTTGATATTTTCAAATTATGTTGTTCATGGAAAATTTGACAAGTACTGAAAAGAAAAATAAAACCTAATATAATTTAAGACACATTTGTACGTGTGTATTTGTTTCAAACCCGATGACCACTTGGTGCAGTGTCCAAGATGGATTTATACTCAGATACACAGTGATGTATGTACCTGAAACGAACTAGCACCTCCCTAAATCTGAACAAATAAAGTTATGTTCCCACTTCAACTGATGCATTTGGTGAGAGCAATCAATTTAAAGGATGATTTGAAAAGGAGAATGAGGTTAGGAAGGGTAGACAAGGAGAGGCAGCTGGAAGAGGCGTCCTCTCATTTATCACACTATGAGTACGTCATTAATTAAAAATATATGCAAATACATATTGTAACCAGAGAAGTTAAATGATGTAACAGGACCCCCAGAGACAGAGAATCAGAACTGGAACTTGGGCTTTCTTGTTTTTATACTAATGAGTTCTCCCACTAAAAAGTGGATGCCTAGGTCATTCAAGCGAACTGCAAACTCATTCAGCTATAAAACCCCCTTTTTATATTTTCATATTTTGTATATATGTGTTTGAGGATAGGTTGAGGAGATAGAGCTATTTTGAAATAATGCCCTCTTCCTTGCTTTGTTATCTTTCTTTCCAACCTTTTTCCCCTCCCTCCCTCCCTCCCTCCCTCCCTCCCTCCCTCCCTCCCTCCCTCCCTCCCTTCCTTCCTTCCTTCCTTTCTTCCTGTTTTTGCATATGAATGTTTAATTGTTCCAGCACCATTTGTTGACAAAACTATCCTTACCTCATTGAATTACCTTGGCATTTTTGTTGAGAATCAATTGACCAGATACATGTGGGCCTATTTCTGGATGCTTTATTCTGCCCCATTGATCTGTGTGTCTGTGCTTATGCCAATACCACACCGTCTTGATTCTGTAGCTTTAGAGTAAGTCTTGAATCACTAGTATAAATCTTCCAAGATGATGTTTCTCTTTTAAAATTGTTTTGACTATTCTAGGTCCTTTGTATTTTCATACAATTTTAAGAAACTGCTTTCTAATTTCTAAAAATGCCTGCTGAGATTTCCTTATGGATTGCATTTAATCTGTAGTTCAATTTGGGGAGAAATGACATCTCAACAATTCTTAGTCTTCTAGTCCACAAACATGATATACCTTATCACTTATTTAGGACTTTCTTGTTTTCTTTCATCAATGTTTTCTAATGTTAAGAATACAGATTTTGCACACTTTCATTAAATTTGTTCTCAATTATTTTTATCCTTTTGTAAAAGAAACTTTAAGAAAGTGCTGCTGGTATATAGAAATAGAATTAACTTTTGTTGAGTTTTGGTGACTTATGTCTCAATAGAAATTTGCATGTTTCATTTAAGTTGCCAAATTTTATTGTCATGAAGTCATCACAATATTCCTTTATTGTCCTTGTAATATCTGTAAGACCTACAGTAATGCTCTTCCTTTTATTTCTAATATTGGTAATTTATGTCTTCTCCCATTATTTTTTGATAAGTTTAGGTAGATGGTTTCAATTATATTAATCTTTTCAAAACAGCTTTTGGTTTTATTGACTTTCTTTACAGTTTTTTGGTTTCAACTGTTATTTTTATTATTTATTCCCTTCTAGTTACTTTGGGCTTAATTTATTCTTCTTTTGTAATATCTTAAGGTGGAAATTAGATGATTGATTTGAGACCTTATTTTCTAATATAAGCAATTAAAGCTAAACTTTCCTTTTTAGTGCTGATTTAGCTGTACCCTACATATTTTAATATGATTTTATTTAATTTTTGTTAAGTTAAAATTTTTCTAATTTTCCTTGTTATTTTTCTTTGACCATGGATTATTTAGAAGTGCATGTTTAATTTCCATGCATTTTGGGATTTCCAGATATCTAGCTGGTATTGATTTCTAATTTAATTCTATTGTGATTGAGGCATGCACTCTGTAGGATCCAATCTTTTAAAATTTGTTGAGTTTTGTTTATAGTACAAGTATGGTCTATCTTAGTGAATGCCCCATATACAACTAGAAAAGATATGCATTCTATTATTGTTTGGTACAGTGTTTTATAAATGTCACTTAGGTCAAATTGATTCATAGTGCTTTTCAAATATATAGTCTTACCTTTTTTTTTTTTTTTTGGTCTACTTGTTCTATCAATTACTGAGAGAGTGTTAAAATAGTCAGTTGTGGATTTCTTTAATTCTGTCAGTTTTTGCTTCATGTATTTTAAAGCTTTGTTATTAGGTGCATATGCATTTAGTATTGCTATGTTCTTTCAATGTGTTAACCCTTTTAACAGGAAATGTCCATCTTTATTTTGGCAACACTCCTTGTTCTAAACTCTGTCTGATGCTAATATACAGTCTCTATTTTTCTTATTAGTAGTCTTGTTTGTTTTTGTTTTTTTTTTAGGTGGGTATCCTTTAATGTATTTACCAAAAGAAAAAGTTGACTAACATAGGTTTTTCTTTAGTTATGTTCATAGACTCAATGCATATACTCACTCATGTACTTTTGTGTAAATATATATTTGTGCACATAAATATCTACATACATATACATATGAACATATATGTATCCAATATGTACACATATATTTTCCTTTTCCTCTTTTTAATGGTCAGTATTAGTAGTCTTTTCATGTTATATTTTCCTCACTCTTTTAACTTTTTTTTTTTAATCCTCACCCGAGGACATCTTTCCATTTTTTGTTCAGATAGAGTGGGAGGGAGAGAGAGAGAGAGAAACATCGATGTGAAAGGGACACATCAAGTGGTTGCCACCAGCATGACCCAACCAGGGCCGGGGACAAACTGCAACCGAAGTACGTGCCCTTAGCAGGAACTGAACCCTGGTTTCTCTGGACCGCAGGCCGATGTTCCAACCATTGAGCCAAACCAGCCAGGGCTCACCCTTTTAACTTTTAACCTATCAGTGTCTTTATAGTTGAAGCACATTTCTTGTCAACAGTCTCCAAACATATTTGATATGTAAAAGCTTTTCTGTTATAAACTAAAGAGAGGTTTTTATGACACTTGAGAAATGGGGACCATGAAGCAAAGAACTAAAATAATCTACTCTTTTCTTTGATGAGAACTCACTGTTCGTGTCTACTTTTGTAGTTTGCCCCAACTGGCTGGCTCTGATATACTTAGGAAAATCTCACTTAGTCTCTTCTCTCCATCACTCCTTACTGCATTTCAGTATAGTTTACCTATTTGTTCTAAGGAAGAATTATAAATAAATGAAATTTTATATGTAAGATTTAGAAGAAAAAACAGTGAGATGGTTTAAGTATATTCGGCAACATTTGGACACATATCATGAACTCTAGAATCTTGGATCCATCCTTTACTAACAGTTAATTAGGCACTCTGTGACCCAGTTTCCCTCACTGGCAAACGGTGATAGTAATAGTATCTGTTTCATTAGTCTTAATATTGATTGAGTGTGTGTGTGTGTGTATATATATGAAAAACAAATAGATAGTACTTTATATGTAGGTACTTAAATATATATTAAGAATGAATATGAATAGTAAGTATGTATATGAACAGTTCATGGTACACAATAAACTTTAGCTACATTTATTGTTATCAATCTGCCAAATTTTATAGAAATGTGTTATAAACATTCATTTAAAGTCCTAAAATATGAACTTGATATATCTGCTTCTTTGACATCTTTAAAAAATGTTTTTTCCTTTATTGGTTATAGAGAGAGAGAAAGTGAGAGGGAGCGAGAAATAGAAAATCGATGAGAGAGAACATTGATTGGCTGCCTCCAGCATGCCCCCCCACTGGGGATCGGGCCCACAACCAAGGTATGTGTCCTGACTGGGAATTGAACCGGCATCCTCTTGGTGCATGGGTTGATGCCCAACCACTGAGCCACACCGGCCTTTGACATCTTAAGTTCTTGGGTTCCCCCCCAGAAAAATAGTTTGAGGATTATACATTGCCATTTAAAAACCCCAAATTCAAGTATGAGGGACTAACAGCTTTATATAATTCAAATTTATTTAATTTTGGAGTTTTTAAAAACAAAGTCATTTCATTTTATCAATATATATTTTTTCAGGTGTATCAAATTATAGCATGGTTCTAAGGGGGGGGGCATTATTTTTTGTTACAGCAAAAGGATCTCCTATGCTGCTATAATGCTCTATCATTGTAATTAGTCTTCTTTAAAGGCTATATTTGAGATGTGAAAGATTTGCTATGCCATTAAGTGTTTTATCTCTGTTGGATCGAGCTCACCACTAAAAATCTGGTGAAAAAGATGAATCCCCTCTCCACTTCAGAAAAAATGTGTGTACACACCCAGGGGACTCATGAATCCCATGAAGCCTACCCACAGACCCTTTCCCAAACACTTAATTTCCAGGGAGAGTTTCATGGATTCAGGAATAAGAACCCCCTTTTTTTGTGTGCCTCAACAGAACAGACATTGCAGTTTCGACATAGTTCTCTGGCCTGGCCAAAGTGTGTTGTACAATGGTTTTCACTCTCTAGTCTTTCTTGAGTGAGGAAGAAGGTTGAGATCTACAGGATAAAGTCACCCACAGCTCAGGTCTCCTAAGCACTGACCCCTTCCCAACCCGTCCTCCCCATAATCACATTTCTTTATTGAACTCATATTTACAATGGGATACAATGACACATGAGACATGCTCCCTGCTTTGCAGCAGAGAGATAGATGGATACATAGAAGAGTTATAATATAATGTGATCCATGATGTAATAAAAATATTCAACATTATGGGAATACAAAGGAGACAGGGACATAAAAAGGCAAAAGCAGAAATATTTTTAAATGTTCAATTTGTTAAATCTTTAATAATGGATCAAATTCTAAGTCAAGATGATGTGGGCAAAAGAAAACTATTACTTTTCAGATGCAAATAGTTTCATGGAGTATTTTTGTAGAGTAGTTACTAAACTACAAAGGAAAGTAAGTTATTAAAAATGTTAATAACAGAAAGTCAGCCTCTTCCAGTGTCAAATGCAATATAATCACGTTCAGGGTAGTTGATAGTAAGTCAAATAGTTTAAGTTCAGAGCATGCTGAAAAGAAGTATTTTTCCTCAATCTATCATCTGAACCAAGCATTTTTCTGGAAATTTTTAGAACACAGCTTTCATCCGGGTTGTGGCAGTTCATATTTTACTCCTGAAAACATGGAGAATGAATAAAACATCAGAAAATTTGGATGGCAAACTTGTCTTTAAGAAATTTTACTGGCAACAACACAAATCCTAGACTTCATCGCTCATCTGTGAATGCTGCAAAGACAGAATCACTTGGTCACCACATGGTTTCTTCAACACTCCTCCTTCGTCACCCTATCACACTATCCCAGGTCTTTGTTGCCGGTTATTCCCCTCGAGAACTGGAGGTAGAGATACCTCCCGCTCCTGCTGCAGACCAGGAGACAGGGAGGCTGCTTAGAGGTCTGTCACCTGCACCACAGGCCTGAGAAGAACAGGAAGGCTCTTAGCAAACCTGACCATGAAGGAGAGAGGAGTATCTATCCATCAATGCCTCAACCAAGAGACCAGGTGTTCTCAATCTTAATGCTATTGAAGGGACTGAACGTCTCAAGGACTTGGGATGGTATTAAGTGGGCAGAAGTTCAGGTGGCCTTACGCAAGGTTAATTAGACCCTACATTTTAGTTCCTCCTAATTAGAAAGAGCTGCCAAGAAGAATTAAAGTGCAATTTGTAACTCATTTTGATTGTCTTTCCTCATGACCCTTCCTGAGCTGCAACGTGGAGGTAAAGAGAGAAGAAGGAGCTGGAGGTCATAAGCCAACTAGCAGATGGCCTTGGATCCCAGCAGAGACACAGACAGGACCCCAGGGAGCAGCCCCGCAGACTCCAGGGCGGCAGGGAGAGGCACCCGAGGTAGAATAGGCCCGTGCAAGCGCCCACCCCGGTTCTGGGGAGCTGGGGGGAGCCAGTGGGAGAAGCAGCGAGGCCTCCGCAGGTGGAAAGCGCGCTCGGGAGCGCACTGCGGGGAGTCTGACCTGCTTGGAAGCCCGAAGCCCGCCCCGCGGTCTACAGCGGCCCCCCAAGGCTGGGGCTGAGGGCAGGTTTCCACATCGCTCTAAACTTGGGGACTTGGGGTCCGGAGGAGTGTGCAATTGAAGGGATCTGGGGGAGAGGCAGGTTGGGGGCACTTATGGGGCAAACTCCTGGCAGAGAGCAGCGTTCAAAATAAAGCCTCAGAGATAATGATACTGTCCGCATCCCACCTGATCCCGCCACCGTCCGGTGAGGTGGACAGGGCAGTAAGGACGGTCACCGCCACTTGATAGGCAGGGGACACGAAGGCTCGGAGGGACGCGACGACCGCCAGAGCGAAGAGCTGCGGGCTGGGGCGCAGAGCGCGCCCGGAGCTTCCCAGAGAAATGCCGGGGTTTGCCTCCGCCAGATTTCCCTGTGCCTCCACCAGAGCTGGCACGTCTACAGACGTAGTTAAGTACCCTTGATGGCCTAGACTCCCAATTCCTTGGCCGCTGGCGTTTTTCAAGGCCGCAATTCCCCAGTGATCAGGTCAGCCCGAGCCAGGAAGCCCCGGGTGCGCTCTGCGCGTGGTGGTGACTTTGCACTTGGGAGCTGCAAAGCCTTCGCTGCACCTGACCCCGAGGGGACGTTGGTGGCCTCCCCACTCCCCCAACCTCCTTATGATGGGAGCCGCTGGCTTCTCTGGTCTCCCTCTCCCACTCCCCATTTCCCAGACAGCCTGCTCCAAACGGAGAACCCCACAAAAGGATGGGTGGGCTCCCAGGGAGGGCGAGCGGAGAGCGGCTCGGGCTTGAGTCGTTCAACAAATCTTGTTTGAGTTCGCTCCCTGATCGAGGCGCGGGGCAGAGCCAAACAGGACACTGATACAGCCTCGTGGGGCGACAGACGCACGCACAGTGTGACAGGATGATGAGCGGGGGCAGTCAGAACAGTTCGCGTCAGAACTCGGTACCTCGCTGTTAACGACTTCATTAGTAAAAGTCCGCAGGACAGAGTTGCCACTTTCCCCTGGACGTTGGCCTCAGGGGCAGACGCTTCTCGTGACTGTCCCCTAGGGTAGGAATTGCGCCCGGTCACAGGCTACCGGACCCACGCCCTGCGTCGCCAGGAGTGCCCTCCAGGGGTCTAGGAAGGAAGCTGAAGGCTGGAGGTCCGGGAGGCTGTTGCACGCTCCGGACTCCCCGATCCCGCGTTTGACCGCGTCACCCAGCCGCCGCGACTCGGAGGGGCACCCTGTTGGCGTAGATGTAGCCGGGGTCCTGCCCGACGCCCGCCCAGAGGGGCCGCACCAGCCGTGCTCCTCCGCTGGCACCTCCCACCGCCTGCTTCGCCCCTCCTCTCTCCGGTCCCGCGTCCTACCCAGCAGGTTCAATCACCGGGTGCCGCGCCCCGTCTGCGCCCACGCTCCCCACGCCCTCCACGGCCTTGCAGCGGAGACCCGGCCCGGGGCATCTGCGCGCCGCGGCAGCTCTCCGGGACGCGGCGGGCTAACTGGGCATGCTCAGGAGCCGGGCGGCCGGGCGCCGCGGGAGCCAAGCGCATGCAATCGCCGGACCGGGCGGCCGCCGTCCAGGGGCGCCGCGCGCAGGCGGCCGCTCTCGCCGACGCCTTGGCCCGCCTGGACAGATCGACAGCCGGCATGGCCTCCCTCGCGGCTTACGGTAACGGCGGGGGTCGCGGCTCCGGGGCGGCTGGGGCAGGCGGGCCCGGGAGCCATCCTATACCCCCGGGAAACTTTGGGGTTGGCTCTGGGAAGGGAGGGAGAAAGGGTGTCGGCTGCAGCGCGCACTGCTCTTGGGGAACGATGCTCTGTGGGGTTGGAAGCTGCCTGGCACCGGGAAAAGGGGGTATTTGCAGAACGAGTCTGGGGAGTAAAAACTCCTGAAATCTAGAAGGTACCTGAGAGTTTGGGGACTCCAGAAACCTCCAGTCGCTTCAGAGCACCCAGAGGAAGGGATCCGGTGCTAAGTCCTTTCAGCGGTGTGAGGCTGGGAGTTCGGAGATCCGGGTCCAGTCGGCCCTTGTCTGGTCCCTTGCTGACCCTGGGCAAGTTATTTAAACTTTCTGTCCTTGCATTTCTCCACCTGTCAATGAGAGATGAGGATATCTCTGACAGACGCTATGGGGTTAAATAATATACCCAAAATATGTTTTTCTTTAATGCAAAAAAAAAAAAAATCATCTTGGGAAGAAAAATTCCATGGAAATACGAGGCATTATTCCTCCCTCCTTTTTTATTTTCGGGTAAAGAAATATATGTTTTTATTATTTTTTAAAAGGCATTGCACAATTCTGAAGGAAAACAAAATCAGTATGAAGGCTTCAGACTTAGAAATCTTAGCTGGGTGGGGAAGCCAAGGAGGCTTTTTGTCAATTTTCCTGCTTGTGTGGAAAAAAAGCGATTCTTTGTAGTCCATTGTCAGAGATACTGCCCAGACTGAGTTATAGGAGGCAGAAACTCAAGAAGACCTCCTTCCCTGGTCCGCCTTGCAATCAGTTGCTGTGATAACATCAAGTTTTGGCGTTTTAAATGTGAAAGTAGTGAACACTTGTTCCGGAATGTTCTGATGGGACATCTTTGATCAAGCCTGGAGTTGATGGGAAGGGAATTTCTGCTCTTCGGTGGGGAGGCTTCCTTCTCCAGGCCAGTGATGCTTCTTTTCCCAAGGTTGAAGAGATCCATCTCTTTCTTAGGATTTAAACTGCTTCGGGTGATCACTCAGGTGGCCCTGAGGGTTTGCAACTGATGCTTGGGAACTGCTAACAAATTGTAAGCTGGTTACAAATTACATGCTAGTAGCTTTTTTTTTCCTTTCCTTTTTCTTAGAGCATTTTCTGCTGGGTTGTGAGTTGTTCTTGCCCCTGCTGCACAGGTATCAAACACCAGCCTTGGGTTACCAGCTGGGGATAATTCAACATTCTGGTCATGTTTTAGGCATATTCATGGGCAGAAATCTATCTTTTACTCCCTTTTCTATCCAAGGGATCTGACTTCTGGTTTTTATATCATGTTAGACTTCGCATGCTGTCCTGTGGAAACTGTCAGTCATAGGTTTATGTAAAAGCAGTTCTATAAGTTTATAGAAGCGTGAACAGCTTACTTGGGCACCCAGGTGGAGTACGTGAAGCCAGAGGCAGTGCAGCTGTTTTTGAAAAACAAATATGTCTCAGTAATTAAAGGAAAAGGGTAGCAGATCATTTGGGGGGTAGGGTAGGGTAGAGGCAGTTAAGAATTACACAGTCTCCTCTTTAGAACCTTAAAGGCAACTGAAACAGATTTAAATAAACAGATTTAAATATCATTTAGAATTTGTGATGTTTTAAATATATTCTTGACATACTCTGCTCACCGCCCCCAGCCCACCCAGTCCCTAAAGTGGTGGATACACTTGAGGCAAGTGTGCCTCAGTTCTCCGGCCTGTGGCCGTGTGACCCGAGACAAGACAAGTTCATCCATCAGGGTGTTCAACCTGGAGAACAAGTTAAGGAACAACGGAATTGAACACTTTGAATATATTCCTCACCCGCTGGATGCTGTCGAGATGGTTATCTGATGAGAGCTTGGCCCAGCTCTGGAACCTTCCACAAATCATCCTTCTGAAAAATTGAGCTGCTTTAAAAAATGCCCCCATGCATTTATCTTGGATTTGGGCTTAGATACCATGATGAGGGATGATCTAAGTTTCTTACCAGGAATGTATAGGTTTCAATTTTTGTATTCATTTGCCTGATTTATGAAATGCCTTAGGTCCCAGCTTTAGCATGGGGCTGCCTAAAAACCAACAGTTACACTGTAGACCGGGTGTGTTAGGTTCCTAAGAAGAGAAAAAAATTTGGCTTATATGTGCATTTCATTAGCAGCAGCTCCCAGTAAACCTCATTAGTTTCCCATCTAAATATGCATTTTTGATCCTATATTGAATCTGCCTCTTCTGTATTTTAGCATGAATTTTTACACTCAGGCAGCCATTTAGACTCATATGTTCTAAAAATGTGAAATGAGATTAGGGAAATCAACTACAATATATCCTCTAATATATATATATGTTCAATGGAGGACACAGTTTTTAAAACTCTGGATTTGTCATGCTTTGACCTTTTGTCCTCACTGCTAATCTTCTTTCTCTCCTTGTCCTTGGAATGGTTAGGTCCTTAACCACTTTTAGCTCATTATGTAACGATGTACATGAGACCAAGGATGGGTGACAAGTCTCTTGTAGAGAGAAATGACTGGGACTTGTTTCGTTCTCGGCCGTGCGAAAGAAGACACAGGGCTGTGTCCCAGAGTGAACCAGGAAGGGGCATGTGGTTGGAACTGCCAGCCGGGCACTGTGCTGTTAGCTTCAGATCCGAAGAGGCCTACTCAAGGGCCCAAGGAGCTTAGGGAGCCCAGGGAGGCTGTTTCACACAGGCAAAGTCTCTCTGAGGAGGTGTTTGAGCAGAGACCTAATGAAGGGAAGGGGCCAGCCATTCAGTCGTGTGGGAAAGTGCATTCCTGGCAAAGGGGGCAGAGTGTGGGGTGTGCGAAGGCCTCAGGGCGGGAACAAGCTTGTCACTCTCCAGACTGGCTGGAAGGTTAGCGTGGCTAGACCCCAGGGTGCAAGTAGAAGACAAGAGGGAAATGCGGTCCGAGCCAGCAATGTGGTTATAACTAGTCGTCTCGTTTTCCTCCTACCTCTTAAATTGCATCTTTTCTGTGATCCTTCCTTTTGTGTGTGTTGGTGTTGGCCTGCGTTCTGTCCTTGACTTTATACTCTCACTCTCAACTTCGACTGTGACATTGATCGGACATCTACCGGGTGTGGGACCAGGGCCCCAAGCGCAGTCATTCTCTTACCGGAGGTCTGTAAAGGGGGGCCACGAAGCCTTCGGCGCTGGAAGGGGGAGTGTGGGGCGTGCAAGGACACGGGCAGTAGTACTGGCACTTCATGTGAGCTAGCTCATTTTAATCTCACAACCATGTTCAAGAAACTGGTCCAATGTGGGCCTCATCTTCATTCAAAGACACTGAGGCACAGACAGATTGAAGAATGTACTTGGTCTCACATAAGGAGTGTGGCGTCCAAACGCAGGTCTAGAGAGTTTGGCTGGGGAGCCTGGGGCTGGGGGTAGTTAGGAAGAGGCAGGAAATAAACGAAGGTGTGGGTTGGTGTGTGGGTAATTCCAGGCCGAAGAGGGCTAAGCCTAACCATGCAACATGGGAACGGAGAGAGGCAAACATCTGAGACCCAGGACGTAATTTCTCCTCCGTGACTTTGTCTTCATTTAGGTGACTTCCAGATTGAAATCACCAACACAGCACTCTCTAGTGTGTGCTATGCTTGTATACCCAGCTGTCTGCTAGACTCTTCTACCTGTATGCCGCTCTAGCATCTCAAACTCACTGTGTCCGAAACAGAAGTCCTCTCCCATACCTGCTTCCTATGGAATAACTACAGCTACTGAGCTCAAACTATGATCCCACACTCGAGCCTGGACCCAGGGTACCCGAATAAATGAGATCTCATCATTTCTCTCAGACGGCAGGGTCAGCTGGAGAAGACAGATTCCTAAACTGAGGACTATGATGCATTGTTGTGGGGGAGGGGCTGGGAGGAGGAGGGATAGGTCAGGCACAGTCACCTGGAGGAGACATGTTAAAAGGCCAACTGGGAGAAGGCAGGCGGTCCAGAGAGGGGCGACAGCATGACCAAAGATGAAGGGGGGAGATGGCAGGGGGTTAGAGGCAGCCGCCAGCAGCATGGAGTTGTACAGCATGACATCTGGCTGAGGTTTGGCAGGGCCCATGTGCTCTATTAAGTTGCCCAGGCTGGAGTTCTGGGAGTCCTCTGAGTCCTCCATTTCATCACACACTCACAGTGTCCTGGGGCAAATTAATTCACCTCCTGTGCCTCAGTTTTCTTATCTGTAAAATGGGTCACTATGGGGTTTAAATGCAATAGTACTTGTAAATGCGTATGAGTGGTATGTAGTGAGTCCTCAGCAAGCATTAGAGATTACTATCAACTGCCTCTCCCAGCCAATATACAGTCAATCACCAAGTCCTGTTGATTCTTCTTCCACAGAGTCTATCTCTGTTTTCTCCTCTCCCTGCCCACGGCTCTGACTAGTCAGCAGCCATTGTGGTTCACTCTGCAGTAGCAACCTCTTGATCTGCAAATCTGGTCCCTCTTCAAGGGGGACAGGTCAAAGTCTGCTTACAGGTCAAAGTCTAATCTCTTTGGCAAACAGGGCTCTCCAGGAGCTGACCACCCTTCTCTCCTGCTGCCCGAGGCCCCAGCATCCCACCTCTTAGGGAGGGAGGCGGGTTAGTGCAGCTGATTACACCAGGTTTTCTCCGGTGTCTGGACTTTGCTCTGAAACACCTCCCTCTGCCTTTCTGAGGCTCACTCCGGCTCCCCCTCTGACTTGGTTCCTCCCTTGGGACCTCTCAGGGTAAGCCCTCCCCGTAACAGGCTTCAGTTTGGACTGTAAGGAGTATTCCCCTCTGTGGGTTGTAAATCCCCAAGGGCACATAGTAGGTGATCAGTAACTGGCCGTCTGACCGACCGAAGGACCGAATGAAGGGTAGCAGAGGGCAGTACACCATGTACAGGTTTTCAAAACCCCATTTTCCTATTGCAAATAAGCAAAAGAACTTTCATCATCGAACAAACAAGAGAGCAAATGTGTCCATCTCAGTGGTGGAATAGATGCATGCCAACTGACCGGAACTCGGTTTACAAAGTCAATCCGGAGAGCTACTGACGCCCTCCCTGGGTTTCGCCCTCCCTGGGTGTCCCCCCCCCCGGCATTATGCAGGCCAGACGCTCACGGTCAGCGCCCTTAGGAGCCTGCGGCCGAGAAGCTGCGGCAGGGCACGCACTGGTTTTCCTTTGGCCTTCAGCCCTTCTCATTTTAGAAAGCTTCTTTCTGGGGTAAAATTCAATTAAAATGTTGCTTCGATCCCACGAAGAAGCATTTTAATCTTTTCGTAACAGTCGTGCGGATTTTCTATGAGAACACTGTCCTGGACAACCGGTCCACGGCCGCCAAGGAAGTTTCTAGAACCAACGATTCAGCATAGGTTTTGTGAGTGTAGGAGCCTGGAAGTGAAAACAAAGCAAACACTGCCTGTTCGCACAAATCGTACGTTGTTGTGATAAGGCATGGATCGTTGCTCTCGGGGAAACTGGAAAGAGAAGACGCGATGTTCAACACTGATTGGAGGAGGTACACGCAGGAAAGAAAGGAAAAGCTATTCTCTCATTAGGGTTCAAGAAAAGACTTGTTATCACTGTGCCTGGAAGAGGAGACTCAAAGGGAAGCTGAGCTGAGGAGTCTCAGGCACAGTGTTTAAAATGCAGGAATGGCCCGGCTGGTGTGGCTCAGTGGTTGAGCGTCGACCCATGCACTCAGAGGTCACCGGTTCGATTCCCGGTCAGGGCACATGCCCAGGTTGTGGGCCTGACCCCAGTAGGGGGCATGCAGGAGGTGGCCAATCGATGTTCTCTCTCATTGATGTTTCTACCCCTCTTTCCCTCTCCCTTCCTCTCTCTCTAAAATCAATAAAGGAAAATGAATAAATAAGTAAAACGTAGAAACGATGATTCAAGTATTTGCAAGCTCACTAGAGGCTTGGCCAACCTTTATTGTGCCTTCTGTGCATTAGGCGGAGCCAGGGACTGCGGTGGGAAGATGAGCGGGAGATAGCCTTGCCCTCCGGGAGTTTGGGTCTAGCTCAGGTCCAGTGGACGATACAGAGGATGCTGCTGCTAGGACTCGTACCTGCCCTGTTTGTCTTCTCCGGCCCTTGCAAAAATCACAAGAAAGAGCAAATGCAAAAGTTTTGTGAAAACCTAGGAAGCCCTATGACAATTTAGTATACAGCACCACGATGGGCGTACCGTCCTTACTGCAGCATTAGAGATCTGCTGGGGAGTGGAAACACACTCTCTAGGCTTGGAGTCATCAGCACCTTGGAGAGGCCTCCCAAGGCCCAGTTCCTACCTGGACCAGCCCATGTCTGCTATACACGTCCATGATTTGTGAAGGAATGAATTTCATTCACAATACAAAGGAGAAGTGGAGGCCCACTTAAAAATATATATTCCTGAAGAATTTAATCAGAACCTTTTATTATTATTTATTGACCCTCTTTTATCTTTAATAATGCTTTTTTGTTTTAAAGCCCTTTCATCGAAAATTTTAAAAGCTACTCTACCTTTATTTTGGTTAGTATTTGCTTGCTGTGTATTTTTATATCTTTTACATTGAACATTTCTGTGTCCTTATATTTTAGGTGTTTCTCTTATAAACAGCATTTAATTATTGTTTTTTTTAGAAATCTATCTCCATGTCTTAAATAGCATATTTATGCTATTTACATATATTGTTATTACTAATATATTTGGACTTAATTCTACCACTTTACTTTGTATTTTCTTTTTGCCATTATTCTTATTTCTTTCTTTTTCTAAGTTGAATTTTTTTGTGACATTCTCTCTCCCATTCTTCCCCACAATCTGTCTCCCAACCCCTCCACACAACACAGTGCTTTGGAAATACTGTCTCTTTCTGTTGTTCTAACGATTACCCTTCTCCTTTTACTTAAATCTTACTCAACACATTTCACATTTACTCATCACATTTTGTTTAACTAACTCCAACTTTATCTGTCAATCCTAATTCCTGTGGCTTGTATACTACAATTATTTATTATTTTAGTTCTATTCTTCTTCTTTTTAAAAAATCCTCACTTGAGGATATGTTTGTTTATTGATTTGAGAGAGAGAGGAAAGAGAGAGAGAGAGAGAGAGAGAGGAACATTGATGTGAGAGAAATATCCATCGGTTGCCTACTGTATGCCAGCCCTGACTGGGGATCAAACCCATGTGACCCCACTGGGAATCAAATGTGACAGTGCTCTCACCAACTGAGCCACCTGTCTGGGGCTAGTTCTATTCTTTTTATTAAAAAACATCTCCCCAATTAGACATTATAATCATTTTCTATTGACAGTGTTTTGTTCTGATTTGCCTACATATTGACCAGAACTCCACATTCAGTGGAACGTCGCAAGCAGGCCCGGCCCTGGCTTTCTTGCTGTGGCAAAGTTGGGAGGTAAAATAGTTTGCACGTTGAGATGGGTCTGATATTTTCTGTTGTTGTGCGATCATACAGTTTATGAGTATACCCCAAATAATTTGGGACAAAAAAAATCGTGTGTTACTTTTGTCTCACATTTCTGTTACGTGGGCCTCTGAAAACAGCATCCACGAGATGACAGCTGTCTGGTTCCCTGCAGAACGCAGATAAGAGCCTGTCAGCGAGGTAGCACAGGGACAGAAGGAGTCCACCTGACCCCATGTGCCATAGGAACCTGTCCTCCTTCTGTCTCCGCCTCTGTCCTCGGAGCTGCCAGTGTAAGGCAAACCTGCGCTTTAACTCCAGCTTTGTGACTTTTCTGAAGTGTGACCCTGAGCCAGTTCCTTGACTTTGTGGGCCTCTAGTTCCTCGTCTTACGGAAGGGTATTCCCAGCCACGTGGGGGTTGTTTCGGAGCTCGGGTGCGATGCTGCGTGCACATGGAATAAGGACTGTAACCGGCGTCATCTAATTCTACCACCGGCTCATTCTCTTCATTGTTTTGTCCAGAATTTACATTTCAGTTTGCCCTGTCGTGATTTCTGCCCTTCCTTATTTCTTTAAAAAGATAATTATTGGCCCTGGCCGGTTTGGTTCAGCAGTTAGAGTGTCGGCCTGTGGTTCAGAGAGACCCAAGTTCGGTTCCTGCTAAGGGCACGTACCTCGGTTGCAGTTTGTCCCCGGCCCTGGTTGGGTCATGCAGGAGGCAGCCGCTTGATGTGTCCCTTTCAAGTCGATGTTTCTCTCTCTCTCTCTCTCTCTCTCTCTCTCTCTCCTCTCTCTCCCTCCCACTCTATCTGAACAAAAATGGAGCAATGTCTTCGGGTGAGGATTAAGAAAAAAAACAAAAAACAAACAATTATTGTGCACTGTAATTTAAATACAAGCAGGTGTGTAAGACAAATTTATAACAACAAAAAAGTACCCAGTGAATCTGTGTGACCACCACCTAAGTGGGGAAATAGCACCTTCCCAGCCCCTCGGAAACCATCCTGCACTCTGTACCTGTCAGACAACCTTCCTCCCCACCACAGGGAACCACCATGCTGACTTTTGTGCTCATTATTGTTACTTTTCCTTCCCTCTTTACCATCCTTGTATACATCGCTAAAGAATATACTTTTGGCTCGGCCGGTATGGCTCAGTGGTTGAGCATCGACCTATGCACCAAGAGGTCGCCAGTTCGATTCCCGGTCGCCAGTTCGATGCCCAGGTTGTGAGCCCGATCCCCAGTGGGGGGCATGCAGGAGGTGGCCAGGCAATGTTCTCGCTCATCAGTGTTTCTATCTCTCTCTCCCTCTCCCTTCCTCTCTCTCTCAAAACAGTAAAGAAAAAAAATTTAAAAAAAAAAGAATATAGTTTTGTCGTGAAATTTTCACAAATAGAATTGTATTATTTTGTGTTGCCTCTTTCTTTCACCATGATGCTCGTGAGATCCGTCCATAATATTTTATGTGGTTTTACTTCATTTTCTTTGCTGTAGAGTATTCCATTTTGTGTGGATTTCCTTGGTCTTTTTAAGTATAAAATAAAAATAATAGCTAGCATTAAATGAATACTTTCAATGTGCTGCCTTATAAGTTAGGTGTCTTTATTATTCCTTGTGTACATGCGAGGAAACGGAGCCCCATGGAGATGAAATAATGTGCCTGAGGGTTGGACACAGGTGTCTGATCTACATGCTGACTCCAGAGTTTACGAGGTTGGCTCATCTCCTTCAGAGTTGCAAGTGTTTCCACGAGTTACCAACTTCAGTTGGTTCTTAAAGGAGTAAGTGGCTATTCAAGCTCTCCTGGGAAATCTAGCCTTTCTGCTTTCCTTCCCGCAGAGAGGACACACCTTCCTCTATTCAGAGCCACCTTGTACCCTAACTGCCACACGTCTTGGTATCTTCGCTCTTTGAGTCTTTTTGAAATATTGCCACCAAAAGGACGCCCTGGTTTTACCAATCAGATCTGATTCATAGTCCAGTGGTTTTACCCTTCAGTTTATTCACAGCCTCTCCCCAGGCGCTCATTCCTAATGGAAGCCTTCTGCGGCTTTGCTGATTACTGATTCTCAGTACGTTTTCCTCTTTCATTTGTTCTTTCCTCTCCCGGTCCGTAGGCATTTCTGTGTTTGTGAGTCTCGATCAGTCTCCGTCTTTCCTTTTTACCCCCCTTCGCTCTCTCCACCTTTGACGCCACTGACCTTGTCCCTTGAAGGCCTCCTCATGTCCAGAGTCTTTTAAGGACAGATCATGAGTGAAGGCTTTAAGAAGAATTAGGACTGACAGCTTCATAATAGTGAGAGCTCTGTGATATGTTTTAGGGCTGGGAATTGTTGATTCAGCTCATTCCACAAATATGTCCTGAATGATGTGCTAACTATGCACTTTGTGTAGCTGAATTATTAACTGTACCCCACCCTCCCCCACTCCCCAAAAGTGAGATAAGCTTTATTGTCACCTTTTTCAGGAGGAAAAAACAATGAAAAGAAGCTAAAATGGAGTAAAGCGAAGAAACAATGACCATTCATTTAAAAGCAAAGATTCTCACCCTGGCCGGTTTTGTTCAGCGGTTAGAGCGTCGGCCCGCGGTCCAGAGAGACCCTGGTTCAGTTCCCGCTAAGGGCACGTACCTCGGTTGCAGTTTGTTCCTGGCCCTGGTTGGGTCGTGTGGGTGGCAGCCACTCGATGCGTCCCTTTCACTGGATGTTTCTCTCTCTCCCTCCTCACTCTACCTGAACAAAAAAGTGGGAAAATGTCCTCAGGTGAGGATAAAAAATAAATGAATAAATAAAAGCAAAGATTCTCTCCGGATTCCTTTCAGTTAGGGAGAACAGGAACCGATGTAGTGTTTCAGAAAAGCAAAGTGGTGTTTCACCAAGTTCAGAGAGTTCAAGGGCGGCAGATTCAAAGCCAGGCCTGTTCTCTCCCAGCCCAGCAACTGCTATTGAAATGATAACCAACAGGGAGGGAGGATAGCCATTGGTTTATTCTTTAATTTCAGGCATTCCTTTTTTCTTTGTTTCTTTCAACCGACGAGCACGTGTTGACATCTGCCTTATGCCAGGGACAGGGTTCAGCTCCGGAAACTACAACCTTGAATGAGCCTGGGTCGGCCCTCGAGGAGCACGCGGTTGAGGACACGTGTAAACTGGTTCCGGCGGCCCCCTGTTTTTCCCAGTTCGTGTTACTCCACGTTGCTTTTCTGAAAGGCTACCTTGGGACGGAAAGAAACCCCAAGAGGATTTTTGCTTTTAAGTGAATGTAATTGTTTCTTCGCCTTAGTCCATTGTGGCTCACGACAGGTTGCATAGGAGCGCCCTGCTTTTGGGACCGGGGAGCCGGTGCAGACACGCCTCCTTTCATTGTGCTGCTCTTCGCTGATAACTGCGTTTTTTACGAATTGAAGGTTTGTGGCAACCCCGTGTCGAGCGTCTATCGGCACGTTTCCCAACAGGCTCAGGTGAGGGTTAGCGTTTTTTTAGCAATAAAATCTTTTAAAACTAAGGCATGTACATTTAAAAAAAAATTGTGTTATTGCCCACTTACTAGCCTCTAGTATACTGTAAACGTAACTTTTATATACACTGGGAAACCAAAACATGTGTGACTTGCTTTATTGTGACATTGGCTTTATTGCTGTGGTCTGGCACGGGGTCGGCCTGTGCAGTCTCCCCGCCCAGCACTCAGGAGGCATCCAGGACGAGGGGATGGTCTGGGGATGTCTCTTCCAGGAGTCAGACGCATGCATTTGCCAGACTTATTTTTCCCATGTTCAAAGAGCTTAAAAATATTTTTGCATTTCACTCCCTGTTGGTGGACCTGCGGTGGCCTCGAGGAGGCCGCGAGGGCCACCCCTGTTTTCTGCCCTCTGGCTCACCATCTGCTTTTGTCAGTCCTCCCAACTGCTTTCAGACCTGGGCACAACCGACTCCAGTGCCCACGACCCCGTGTCCCGCCGTCTCCAGATGTTCACCTATGAAACCGTCTTCTCACCAACCCTCTTCACTCTCCCTTGAAAATCAACTCTCTCTGTTTCCACAAACCCTTTCTCTTTGTGTTATTTTTTCCTTCAGACCTATAGTTTTCACCATTATAGATCAGCGTTTCAGTTTTCCGAGTATCACCGAACAGAACGTATTCAGATATTCCCCGCAGGCCAGTTTTGCAGTCGTTACTGTAATAATCCCGTCTCTAACCGGTAGTGCTTTATATGAGATGACAGTACAGACTTATCTTGACGTCGTACTGCGATCATTTCTGCCCTCCACGTTTCGTAAACAGTCTGAGCAGTCCTCGCCTTGCCTGGAGGTCTGCTGTGCCACCCGCTGCGGTGTGACCTCGGGGGAGGACTCAGCCTCTCCGTCACAGACAGGTGGTGTCTGCCCTGGCTCACCTGGTGCAGGCAAGGATGTGGATGAAAATGCTACACACTATGTAGATGCGAAATTTGTGTTTCTTTGGCCTCTTCTGTCTAGAACATTTCCTGTTCCTAGTGCAAGGAATCCGGTGCCGTGTGTTATTTTAGCTGTGAAGGGAGTCGCACCCATGTCCCTCTGTCTCTGCTTCACGTCTCTCGTGGTTTGGCCACCATCACAGCTGGCCCCCCTCCTCAGTTTGCTGCTGCTGCTGCCTCACAGAAGCGTCTTCCTGCCTCCCCTCGCCCCCCTCCCCTCTGTCCTCCACGCTGCTGCAGTGACCTTTCTGAAATGAAAACGGATCCTGCTCTCTACGCAAACCCCGGACTTGGTGTGGTTTATAAGACCCTTGGGCTTCCGGCGGCTGCTCACCTGTCCTTTTCTGACTGCATTCAGCTACCAACCCACAGGCTGTCGCTGGTCTCTGAGCCTCCAGACGTGCTGGTAGCTCTCTGCCTGGGTTTTTGCCTCCATCTAGTCCCCTTTCATTTAGTCAGATAGAGTTCACCTTTAGGTGTTTGTTTAGACGTCACTTCCTCCAGGAAGCCTTACCTGATACCCTCTGGTCTGGATCAGGTGTTCTTTCACCGGCCTCAGGCCCCCCTCCTCCATCACTCTTCATGCCTCCCCTGTAATAACACCGACACTGAACTGAAATTGTGTGGGTGGCCTGGATTGTTTGTTGAAATGTTCCGAGTGCCTGGGGCCTAGCACCCCCTAAGGCGAAGACTGAATGAGTAGGAGACGCAGACGGCTGGTTTCTTTACCAGCAGTCATACAGTTACATTGTGATCCCGGTGTCTCCCAGAATGTAATCGACCTCCTCTTTTATTTTCTTAGCAGACAATGATGTGAGCAGCTATAACCTTTCCACCGCAACGACAGGCAGCTACTACAGTTGTGTCAGCCAGATCACCATAGGTGAGAAATTGTTATTTTGTTCTATAAAATTTATTATTGCCTGGAATGGTGGGGGTTTGGGGGCTAAGGAGAGAGTGAGTAGAAAATGCAATCGCCACGAGCATTTATTTCCTATCAGAGCGACTGCTAGTGGACGCGCCTTGCTGGGGCGCCCTCTTGTGGATCCCTGTTGCACTGACATAGAAATGGAAGGAGGCAGGGTGATCCAGAGAGATTTTAACAATCCGGGTTTGCCCAACTTTTCATCATTCGCTTTAACTCTTTCATTTGTGTATCACCTGTATGACGATGTGCTTAATATCAAAACTGGCTTGCCTTTTAAGATTTGTGTTTATCTGATTTGAAAAGAAATTTTATATCACCCCTGTAAATAGAAAACATGCATTATTTCCCATAAATGTGTGTGAGATGTATACCCACAATACATGAGAAGGATGGATGTATGCGTATAATAATAACACATCAGTGCTTTTGAATGTTAGCTGCACTGTGTGTACCAGCTGCCCTGTCCCCCGACTTCTCAGCTTGGGGCGTGTTGTTTTCTGTCTTGCCCCTTTTGGACGAGGGAGCCTGACAGGAGAGGGGGACGCTGCGTGCGCACCATACGCTGTCTCCCAGCTCCTTCCTACTCAACTTCAAACATGTTTTATTTTGGTCGAAAAGGGAAAAGTGACCCTTATTACTTTTCTTTACTGAATCCATCCTCTCCTTTCATTGTCCATTCAGTTTTCTTGATTCCAGAATCTTGGCCACCACCTTAGAAGAAAAAATAATGTTGATGATATTTGCAGTTGACATTTATTTGTTCTTCCTATTTGCCGGCTGCTCTTGGCGCTTGGCATCCATTGTCTGACTTAATCACGACTCTGAGGAAGGCACGGTTACTCTCCCGTCTTACAGACCCGGACACCTGCTCTCAGCCTCCCAGCCAGCAATGAACATGCCCAAGATTTCAATCTAGGTCTGCTTGACCTGAAAGCTCATGTTGTTAAAGACACTTTCATGATTTTTCAAATCCCAGCAGTGTGGGCCCTACAAGAAGAAAGAATAATTACGAACCTCTAAATGGGTTTAAATTATTATTATTATATTCTTTATCCTCATCCAAGGACATTTTTGCATTTATCTCCAGATAGAGTGGGAGGGAGAGAGGAAGGAAGAGAGAGAGAAACATCAACGTGAGAGAGACACATCGACTGGTTGCCAGACACACAACTCCAACCAGGGCCGGGGACAAACTGCAACCGAGGTACGTGCCCTTAGCGGGAACTGAACCCGGGTCTCTCCGGTCCATGGGCGGACGTTCTAACCGCTGAGCCAAACCGGCCAGGGCTAAATTATTTTTATTATAAGGATACCTAGGTATGTTCAGACATGAAACTAAGTATATGCCTATATTTCAAATAGCCATTAAAAGCAAATCAAATTTACCAGTAAACTTTAGAACACTGTAAAGCAAAACATGACAAACTCGCCGCGTTCACTGAGCACGAGGGGCGCTGTTATTCTGCTCGAATGCAGTCACTGCGTGTGAGGCCCTGTGGCACTGCCCGAAGGTTCAGCCGGCTTCGCTGCCGGGGTGCCTGCTGACTCCGCTTTCCACCTCCGTTCTCCGTTCAGCCCCGGGCAGTTCCTGGCAACGCTCACTCAGGTGAGCTTATGGTATCTTCGTTTGATGTGACTCCACCTTGGTAGATCCCTCTCTCCTTTTGGTAAATTGGTGCCAACTTCATGGAAGCCCAAGAGCAAACCCAGGCACGGAAATTAAGTGGCAGAATTTGGTTTTCAATAGGCATCTATTCATTTTTAGGCAATAACTTTTAAATGGAAAATAAAAACAATTGCCCTGGCCGGTTTGGCTCAGCGGTTAGAGTGTTGGCCCATGGACCAGAGAGGCCCGGGTTTGGTTCCCACTAAGGGCACGTACCTCGGTTGCAGTTTGTCCCCGGCCCCAGTTGGGGTGGTGTGGGTGGCAGCCAGTGGATGTGTCTCTCTCATGTCGATGTTTCTCTCTCTTCCACCTTCTCTCCCTCCCACTCTATCTGAAGATAAATGCAAAAGTGTCCTCGGGTACAGATAAAAAAAAAAAAAAAAGGCAAACAATGAAAAACTTCTGTGGAGTGCTCCTGGACTCTGATTTGAAACACTCAATAACCTAAACTGTCATTCTGTAAGACGTGTGTTAAGCACTTGGGAGGTCATTCTGAGTTCAGAGGAGGAGCGTGGCAAGATGAACTCGCGGGCGAAAGGTCTTTCTGGTGGTGAACAGAATGGATTTCATGTGGGAGAAGTGGTGTCACAACAGGAAGTGGCCGTGACTGTAGTCTTTGTTTTTATTATTATATTTTTTATTTGCTGGGGAAAGAAGGGGGTGGGGAAAGGTGCCTGTGTGGGGGAGGAGGAGGGGCAGAGGGAGGAGAAGGAGGAGGAGAAGGGAGAGGGAGAGGGAACCTGTGGCTGTGGTCTTGATGGAGACAGTAAGGGCCTTGGGAGGTGGATGAAAGGCCGCCTGCAGGGGGAGGCATGGAGGAGCTGCCAGGACCAGCCATGCCCGGACATGGGGGAAGACAACTGTGCCCTGAGATTCTGAGTCAGGGCACCAGGCGTCTGAACCACTCCTAGGCATACAGAAGTCAGGAAGAGGATGTGATGGCCATAGGTTAGAAGTGTCGGATTTGAGGTGCTCACGAAACTGCCCCCACATCGGAATGCCCCACAGGAAACTGGAAATGTGGAGAGTGGGCAGGAGATGAAGACCACACTGAGCACGTAGCGGGCCAAGGACCCGCCTCTTGGGAAGCACAGTTAGGGTAGAAACAATGACAGAGGTAGGAAGGCAAAAGGAGCACCTTTCTTGGAAAGTCCAAAACCTTTTAGAAGGGGAGACTGCGGAGCGTTCAAAGTAAGGTCTGCTCTGGTGACAACCCCGAGAGCCATGGCGGGGGGGAGGGGGCCAGGCTGCACAGCTCTGAACGAGGAGTGATGGACTGTGAACACAGACTTCTCTCCTAGGGCCCTACCACTGAAAGTGGGGGGGTAGATGGTGAGGGCCATCTGGCAGCTAACACTCTGTTCCAGGTACTTTCGCCTCTGTTTACTCATTAATCCTCACAACAATCCCAAGGTAGATACTGTTATTGTCCCCACCTTACAGATGAGGAGACTAAGTTCTCTAGAGATTAAGAACGTTACCCAAAGATACATGGGTAGTAAGAGCTGGGTTAAAACCGAGCTATTTCCCATTGGACAAGACTTTTGTCACTTGCCATCTCATAGACTGGCTGGCCATGGGCCAAGTGCCTGTCCCTGGTCTAGTTAGCTGTGGCCACCATGTTGGGGTGTTATGGGTTGAATTGTCTCCCCCCCAAAAGGTATGTGGAAGTCCTAATGCCTGGTACCTGTGAATGTGACCATATTTGGAAATAGGGGCTTTGCAGATGCCAAGAGGAGGTCACACTCGATTAGGGTGGGTCCTCATCCAACATGACCAGTGTCCTGGAGAGAAGAGACACAGAGACATTGGGGAAGAACACCGCATGACGGCAGAGGCAGGGATCAGAGTGATGTGTCCGTCAGTGAAGGAACACTGAGCGTGGTCAGCAAATTCAGAAGCTAAGAAAAGGGCACAGAACAGATTTTCCTCCAGGGATTTCAGATAGCGCTCAGCCTTGAAAACACCTTCGTTTTACCCTGTTCGCTCCAAAACGGTGAGGGAATAAAAGTCTGTGGCTTTAAGCCACCCAGTTTGTGGTGACAGCAGCCCCAGGAAAAGAATATAACAGGTCCTCTCTGACCTGTGTGGTTGCCTCTGAAAGGGAGGTGGGACCACACACTGGGTTTTCTCAGGAGGTGATGGGATAACCGAAAGGTCCTTGCATGTGGCTCCGGTTCCCTGACTCTAAATGGTCGAAACCGAAAGGAAATGTATCATATCCGTAAGGGAAGACCAGAGGCAGGCCCGTCCTGAGGTTGAGGAAGCTGCTCGATGCTTCTGTGAACGGCCTTCTCCCCTGTGCTTTCCTCCAAGAGCTATTCGGTGGCGGCGGCCAGATGGCTGCCACGGCCCAGGAATTGCGTTTGGATGCTGCAGGGATCAGGGGGAAGGAGCCTTGGTGCCTCCCTTGGGCCTTCACTTGCAGAGCTGAGCCACTTTCCGCTGCCAAGCCTCCTTCGGGGGTGTTGGGTCACCATCCTCCCTTGAACCAGTCATGGACAAGGGTTATCTTTAGACCCGTGCAGCCAGGGGCGGGAGGTGAGGGGGAGTCATGTGGCTGAGTGGGGTTGGGATGACTCCCCAAACCAAATGGCACTCTGGGTCAAGAAGAGCGGACGGATCCCGTGCAGACGTCAGGCGGCGTCCGCTGCCCACGGTCTGTTCAGCCCAAAGCACTTTTGCAATGTTTGCGGTAAAAGTAGAGAATAATGAACTTCAGACTCAGAGAGGACTGGAGGGAGGACAGAGGGCGGGATCGTCCAAGTCGTCCTGTTCTGAAAGCTCCTTTGTTTTCCTTCCTCTCGGGCCCTTTGCTCCTTCCAACAGAAGGGCAGTGTCACCTTGGTGAGGGAATTTCACTGAAGGAACTAGCACACTCGTGATTTCCTGTCACCGTAGTTCCCGTGGGAACCTATGCCCTGCCCGGACAGAGCTGCCAAAACATTTCAAGAAACAGATGCCTCCTTCTGAAATCTTTCTTTTATCCACGTGACCCTTAGCAAACTCCTTGTTTTCTGATAGTAAACTCCCATTTTGCCCATGTATGAGAGATTAAGAACTTTATACTTAATTAACATCATTCTTTCTCAAGACAGCCTGCAATTCTGAGCGTTCATTACATGTCTCTCCTTATGATATTGGGTCTAGTGGGAGATAGGACTCACAGAGCTGAGACCCCGCTCCCCACGCGGGACGGGATGGTGGTGAGGGAGAATGGGCAGGGTGCCATTAGGATTCTTGCCTCTGGGATGCTTGGACACCAGCTGTTCCCCCGGATGGTTGGTTAGCCTCTGGAAAGCCTTTGACCTCATTGCAACTATTAAATTTAGGCTGGTCCATTTATAGTCCAACATAATTATGCAGATCTTACCATAGCTCATCTATATCAATAACATGGATTAAAGCATTTGCTAATGAATACCATTTCTGGAGTAAATGATGTGGTAATTTCCTAAACTAAAAAAAAAAAAAAAAAGACTTGTTAACTATGTGAAGGATATCTTTTAAAAATAAGTATATACTTGCCCTGGCCGGTTTGGCTCAGCGGTTGGAGCGTCAACCTGCACTCCAGAGAGACCCGGGTTCAGTTCCTGCTAAGGGCATGTACCTCGGTTGCAGTTTGTCCCCGGCCCTGGTTGTGCAGGTGGCAGCCACTCAATGTGTCCCTTTCTCATCAATGTTTCTCTCTGTCTCTCTCTGTTCCTCTCTCCCTCCCACTCTACCTGAACAACAACAACAACAACAACAACAAAAAAAAACAAATAAAAAATAAGTATATACTCTAAGTCAGCTATGATTTTATTTTAAAACATGGACGTGGTGGCGAGTCCAGAGTCCCAGGGGGTGTTAAACACACGCGTTCACGCTGTGCTCTGCTCTGCATAATGGTTCCCAGGAGCCTGGGACTGGGGCAAGGAAAAGGGATTTGGGCGCGTTTCTGAATAAATCACCCAGGCAATTCATCTCGTAAGGGATGTTCTGGTGTAAATAGAAAGTAGTACGTTTTCAAATTTTTAATAAAAACATAATGGCACATCGATTTAAAGAGAGCCTTCTGGAATTTTATTTCTACGGACCAGCTCACTCTTAGCAGATATGGGAGATCCAGGAGTACTGATCACAAAAAATAAATTTGCCTCCGAGGTTTAGCGCAGCAAACACGTTCAGGGCTGGGCCTGGGGTAGTAGTAGTATTCGCATCAGTCTTCTGCGGCTCTGGCTCCCCCAGACCCCGACACTGCGAATTTGTGTTCTCCCTGAAAAACCCCGGACGCTCCAGGTCCCTTGCTCAGGACACCCACTCACCGTCCCTGCGTCCCCGTAGGCACCTTAGCAGTTTCCACCAGGGGGCGCTCCAACAGTCCCGCGGCCCGCTGCCTGTGGGCTTCCCCTCTCTCGGGAACTCTGGTCCCCGGAGATCCCGCTACGAAAAATTGTTCAGAAGGGAACGAACAACCTCAGAGCAGTTTGTGGAGAAGCAGGCCCCATTTCCAGCCCCCGGGATGCCCCTTGCCGCCCCCTCCGGTAGCGAGGCGGGATGGCTCAGAGGCGCAGGCCGCCTGTGCTGTCTTCAGTGAGCCTGGGCTTGAACCTTGACGGTCACTTCGGTAGCTGTTGACCTCGGGGAAGCAGCAATGTCCCTGAGGCTCAGTTTCCCCATCTGGCAGTGGGAATCATAGCCCCTGCCCGACAGGGTTGCTGCGAGGTGGTGTGGGCGGATCCCTTACGCAGTGGCAGTAAGCATGGTCATTTGCGGTGGTTTTATGATCCTGTAGTAGTGGACTGTCCGTTCCTAAGCTTCAGCCATGTCTTCGACATGGATGGATATTACAGTTACGACTCTGGCCCCATGCCACTTGTATGTCCAGCCTCCTGCCAGACCGTCCACGTGGGTGTCCTGGTTACCGCTGCGATCCACGTCTGAAAGCCCCCGGCCTTTCCCAGTCCTCGCAAAGCCCGTCTTACCGCCCGTCGGGACGGGGAGCTCCCCTACTCTGCTGGCCAGATGTCGCCTCTGACTTGCCAGCGAAGACAAAGCCACCTGGCAGCCCCGAACGTCTTTCCCCACGCCAACGTGGCACCTGTCTCAACCTCTTTCCCTTTCCTGCTGCCCACACTTCGATCTGGTGGCTTAGGAACGCTCACCTGGCCTCTGGGTCGCAGCCTCCTGCATCACCTCCTTGCCACCGGCATCTAGGAAGAACTCAGGGAACAGTGGGCATCGGCTGAGTGCCAGCCCTGAGCCGAGGCTTGTGCCGGGTGCTCGCAGGTGGGAGAGGAGAGAGTGAGAGGGTCAAACAGAAACACGAGGCGGAGTGTCAGAGACGCCCGACGCCCTTTGACCTTCAGGGTTGCTCAGTGCAGAGGAGGTGCACCCAAAAGAAAGAACACTTGCCCAGTGTGTGGGCGGAGACCGTCTGACACTGTCTGCTGCTGGTGGTTTCTAGCACAGCGTGGGACGGCTGCCCAGACACCAGTCTCCTCCTTTGTTCCCCTTTTTGGGCTTTCTTGGTTCCTCAATGCCTCCATCCTCAGTTTGGATATTCTGCCCACACACCTCCGGTCCCTGCACACCAGTATCTTTTCCTGGGCCTCTCTCCACCATGGTTAAGACAGCTTGGGGGAGTCAGAGGAAGTTCCTGGAGGAGGTCACCACCAGAGGAAGGAGGGACAGGTTCTGGCTACTTTAGTTGTATTAATTTGATTATGCCAGTCTCCACAAACTTTCCAGAATATTATTTTGCCTGTCAAATAAAATCCAGTTTTCTTACCTTGGCATTTATGATTCTCAACTGTTTTGTGTCCATCTACCTTTCCATTCTGTGTTTATTTTTTTCTGTCTTTCTTTCTTCTGACTACACTTATATTGTATTCCTAAATTCTGTGTCTCGGTGGCAAATGAAAAGGCCTGCAGAGGTCAGGCATATAAAACAAATGAGTGAAGCAGGCTGGGAATAAGTATTAGGGAGTGGTGAGGTCTGCGGCAGAGGGGATTTCTTTATTCCACCTCAAGAAGGTGGCTGCCATGGTTACTCCAGCTGACAGTTGCCATGTGGGAATGTGGTCCAGGATTGCTTGATCTGTAGGAGAACATCAAGACATTTTTCAAAAGAAGCTAAAAAGCTGAATTTTTCTCTACATTTTTATTGTTATGAATTTTAATTTGATTTCAAATGAAGAGAGGTGTGGACTAACCAAAGCACATCTGCAAAACAGCTGTGTCCGTCTGGCCTCTAGGCTGACGCCTTTGCCTCTAAGGTCAAGTTCAAGCCACCTCTCTATGACCTTGTTCTTTCACCTACAAGGGCTCCCCCCGCCCCGATATCCTGGGAAGAAATGTATATCCTACTTTTAAACTATTTCTTCCATCTTGCTTTATAATAGGGCGAGTTGTACTTTAGGGGGAGAGCATAGATTTTGGAGTCAGACATATCTGGGCCCCAGTTCTGTGTCTGGCCCTTACTGGCTGCTTGACCTGGGGCAGGCTGAGATGCAGCCTCCCCATCTGTCAAACTGAAATAGTGACAGGTAGTCCCCTTGCACAGTTGCTGTATGGATTAGACTCATCTGTGGAAAGTGTCCAGCACAGAGCAGGTCTTCAGGTATCTTTTCTTCATTGTGAACATAAGTCTCAATCTCTTTTACTAAGCTCTAAGCTCCTTAAGGGAACAGAGTGGGCACCCAGCACACAGTCTGTGGTTAATAAACGTGTGTTGAATAAGTGAACAAGATCCCTCAAGTGTGATGATTTTATTTTATTTATTTATTTTTATTTAATTAATTTATTTTTGTCACAGATGTTTCTCCTTTATCCCCCACTGACACCCCCTGCCCCCACCCTCCCCGAAGTGTGATGATTTTAGACTGCATATTTGTAAGGCAACATGCATTCTCATCTCAAGTGGTGTTTGATTTGGCTCACAGATAAGACTTGTGGGAACTATAAAACCACTACACGGTATAAGGCGTCTGTTGTGGCTCCTGACTGCATGTGTTTGTCCCTCCAGGTTACGACGCTGCCGGGCCTGTTGCAATAGGGCTCACCCACTGGAAAAATCCTTATGCTCAAGGCAGGCCTACTCTCCCGTCGGATCTGCCTCTCTTCATCTCCAAAGATGCAGGCGTCCCTGTGTATCACCAATCCCTCACCCGCAAGAGGGAGCTGGCCACGCCTTTGTCCTGCCCAGCTTCACTGTCCATCACTCCAGTGCCTTCTTACAGCAGCAGCAGCCAGGAAACCCTGAGTCAAGACACGACAGGTAAGAAGCTGGCTTCCTATTGGAGAGCCAGGACTCACCGGATTTAAGATTCACGCATTTGCCAGCTGACCGAATTGCATTTGTGTTTCTGCTTGTGCGGTGTTGGAGACTCCCCGCCCCCATGTGGCAGCTTGGCTGTGCCTGGAGGACGGTGGGATGTGTTTATAAATATTTGACCTAAGTCTATATTTGACCTAGTTCTACTTGGTAAAATGATCACCTTTGTCATATGGTCCCACATTCTGTCATATGGCTTTATGTTGGTTTGTTTAATGTCTGTCTTGTACTAAAGTCATCCAAAAGTCATTTTTGAGTGCCCTAGTTACCACCAATTCATGGTGCTCCACCAGCCTGATCCGTGTCAGGGGTGTGCAAATCTGTGCCAATGGGCCAGCCTGGCCTGCTTGGGTTAGCTCAAGAAGTAAGAGTAGTTTTTACTTTTTAGAAGTGATGGGTGTCTCAGTCTATTCAGGCTGCTATAACAAAATACCACGGACAGGGTGGTTTATAGACAACAGATACTTACTCCTCAGTTCTGGAGGCTGGGAGCTTGAGCGCAGGGCACGGCATGGCTGGGTGAGGGCGCACTTCTGGGTTTTCTATTTGCACTAGGTCCTCACATGGCAGAAGGGGCGAGGATCTCTGCGGGGTCTCTTTTATAAAAAACACTAATTTCACTCATGAGGGTCCCACCTTTGTGACCTAAACATCTTCCAGGGGCCCTACTTCCTAATACCATCACAGCAAGTGGGGGGTGGAGGGTGGGGAACACACATTCAGACCACACAGTGGAAACAATGAAGAGAGTAATGATATTTTGAGACACATGAAAGTCAAATTTTAGTATTCACATATAAAATTGGAACACAGCCACACTCATTCATATATTTATGTGTTGTCTTTGGTTGCTTTCCTGTGACCACAGCAGAGTTGAGTGATTGTGACAGAGACCATCTGGTCGGCAAAGACTAAAATAGTCCCCCTCTGGCCCTTTGCAGAAAATGTTTGCTGACTGCTGCTCTGTGTGGTCCTTGGGAGTTACGACTTCAACAGTCAGGGCAGGAAAACGACTTCCAACGTCTCGCCTTCTAATTTATAATTTACATTACACTTTAAATGAGTTACAGAAAGTTTTACCTGTCTCAACCTGTGGGTCATGACCCCTTTGGGGGTCGAACGACCCTTTCACAGGGGTTGCCTAAAACCATCAGAAAACACATATTTCCGACGGTCTTAGGAACCAAGACACCCGGTCTCCAGGCGGGTCCGCCCACCCACATGCAGATGCGCCCACATACAACACCAGGAACTGTGTTAAAGGGTCGCAGCATTTGGAAGGTTGAGAACCCGCTGGGTATGCAATGATAGCCGGTTAATTGTGTTCATAATAAAAAAATTTGAGTTGGAGGTTTAAATTATCTAAAATATATTCTGCCACGTTTTTCTGCTATAGCTATAGCACCTAGAGATAATGGTGTAGTCGGCTAAATCCAATGTGTAATTCCTGTTCAGGACATGCGACTTCGAATGTCCAGGCTCAACATTGCAATGCTACTCAATGGCTCACTGATGCTGCCACCTAGAGGCGAGATGCTGATGTTGCATAAATCTCAGATAATCAAAAGCAATCTCAAAAGCAGCCTGTTGCAGACTCCACTTGAACTTGTTAACAATGAAGATTCCTGGGCTCTACCCCAGGGGACCCTGTGTCCATGGCTCAGAGTGAGCTTCAGCAATCTGCACTCTGCAGGCTGTCCCTCCTGGGATTTTGATTCCTGAGGTTCCCATACACACCTTGGGGGACCCCCTCACAAGTGTCTTTGGTTAATTGGCTAGATGGAAATCCAAGAGACTGATACTGTC
Source organism: Molossus molossus (assembly GCF_014108415.1). Taxonomy (NCBI): domain Eukaryota; kingdom Metazoa; phylum Chordata; class Mammalia; order Chiroptera; family Molossidae; genus Molossus; species Molossus molossus. Next base: position 15,116,024 of record NW_023425345.1, on the reverse strand, counting down.
GAGCCCTGGGAGACATTTGCGTACCATCGGCTCTGCAACGGCAAATACCCAGCTTTCTGATTGTCCTCATAGAGGGTTTGTTTGAGGATAGAAAAGCCATGATCGAGGGTGTGAACATTTTTCCACATGTAAGTTTGAAATATCCTGAATTTGGATGTTATCATGAAGGAAAGCCAACTCCGCTTACTTGAAAAGTTTCATAAAATTTGAAGTTAAGAAGTAAATTACTGCCTTTGGCCGGGGTAGCTGAAAGGCTACGACATTTCGTGACAAAGAACCGCGTGAAATGGCAGCTGGCAGATTAACATTTTCCCACCGTTCCCTTGGAGTTGGCTTTTTTCTTGCATAGAGCACTGTACTCCGACTTTTGGGAGAGGCTTCTATTTTTAACTTGTATGTTTAAAAGAAAAATGAAAAGCCCATAATTCTCTTCATTCCTTGGAACTTTCCATTGGCAATAAAATGCTGAATTTTTCCTACCAACTGTTATTATTATTATTTGTACACTCACAAAGTAAGCCTGAATATTTAAGGATATAATACATAAGCAGGTGTTATTTCATTATAGAAAAATTTAGACGCTAGTATAGTTTCTGTAAATTTTAATTATGATTATATGTAGGCCAATTGTTACATTTATTTGATTTCTTACAGGAATTTATTGATCTTAATATGTATTTTTGTGTGAAAGCATCCAGATTCATTTCTTCTTTTTGCTTTTTGCAAAATAAAGTTAATTTAATTATTTCTTTATATATGAATATATATACGTGTGTGTGTGTGTGTGTGTGTGTGTATTGCTTCTGTTGCTAGTTTGAAGAAAACTGGGGTGAGATAAGTCAGGGAAAATATACAGAATGTCCTACAAACTCCAGACTTTGCAAGACATACATACCTTCCTATTTCTAAGCTATCTTTCTTCTGCGTAAACTGCAGGTATGATGCAGAGGAGTTGACAAGTTGTAGGCACAAAATAACTATACGATTATTTATTAATTATTTGAATTTTCTTATGTTTAAGAATTTATCCAGTGTTTTAGTTAGTATATAAATTGTAGCAGGTTAAGTTGGAAAAACAATATCAGTTTTGGACTTCCATCAATACATCATCCATCCCATACAAAGTTCTCACTCTGTACTATGTACTGTGATAAGTCATTGGGATAGAAAATTGACTAAGGCATCACCTCAGTCCAAGGAGCTCAATGTCTACAGGAGGAGACCGATAAGTAAATGAAGTATTTTAATTCAGTGTGGTAAGTGCTTAGATAGAAGATTTCACATTAGGTGGTCACACACACACTTTTTTGTTATTAAATTATTTAATTAGCGTACTAATACTAATGACAGTATTCAAATATGCTATTATAAAATTATAACAGTAAAATGTATTAGTAAAATATGTTGGGTGCAAAGGATATTATTAAATTACTTCTTCACTTAGAAGATCAGTTTGAAAGGCCCATGGGGGAAGCTTGGCAGCTGTCTCCCTCTCAGACGCTCTGTGTAGGTTTGGCGCAGTCTCTGATGACCAAGCTTCACAGCTCACATCATCACCATGACACAACGTACATGGCTGGTCACTCCCCACCCCCAGCCGATTCTCCGTCACTCCCTTCCGTCGGACTCAGTCACCGGCTGCAGGCTGATGACTCCAAGGCAGTATTTCCCTGTGTGAGTTCTCGACAAGCTCTACCGACGCATCTACAACTGCCTACCAGATTTTCAGCTTAGACATATCCCGTACATTTCAAAACGTGTGTTCCCTGAATGGGACTTTTTTCTGGTTGCTCTCACAGTTCAACTTTTTACACTGTTTAAGGGTTTCACTGTCCATTCAGATCCCCAACCCAAAAACTGGGTGTCCATATGCTTAACCCTCTGCTAGCCATCAGAAGTTTGGCTTTCAGCTAGCAGAGGGTTAAGAACATACATTTCTGTGTCTGCCTTAGAAATCTCTCTAACTCGGAGTCTCTTCTCCATCTACCGATACTGTCTCAGCTCCAGTTCTCATCTCTGCCTAGATTAGTGCAGCCTGATTGTAACCAGTCTCCCTACATCTTAATTCTCCCATGTCCACAGGATTAGCTTGCTCAAATTCATACCCGTCTCCCTGCCGTCTACCCCACCCCTCCCCCCTCTTCCTCCATTCCACCTTTCCAACTTCGACCTATGCTCCCTTGAAAATTTTGGTTGCTTCCCCATTGCCAATAGAACAAAGTGTAAACACTTCATATATGGTGTACAGGGGCCTTCCTAAGTAGCTTTAAGTGGCTCTCTAGCATCTCTAACCACTCTCTACAGATGTGTCCACACAGTAGTTATACTTAATTCTTTACTGTTCCCTAAAGATTCATGATCTTGCACATGCTGTGTCTTCTACTTGGATGCCCTTTCTTACATCTTCTCCTAGGACATTTATTCTTCAAACCCAAGTAAGAGGTGACTTCTCTATAAATCCTTTCCTTTTACCCTCAGCATTTTTAATCATGCTTTCTGTTCCTTGGGTAGTTCCTATAGACATCTGGAGTTCTGCTCTTAGTACAGTGCAGTATACTTTTCTTTTCATAGGTCTGGTTAGTCGACTAGATGTACAGTTCTTGCGTTGAGAATTAGTGTCTTAATCATGTATTTATTTGGTCAGTGTACAGCTGAACATTAGAAAGTATGTTTTCTATGACCATTTAAACTGCAGATTAGATGCAGTTGAAAAGAGAACTAGACATGGAAGGTATATCTGAAGATGTATTGTAGAGAGAGAGGAACTAGAGAAATAAGGAGGAAGAGGTTGATAGAAGACAGAATGACAAAATCCAACATACATTGCATATGAATTCTGTTCTGGTTTATGGATTATGAAGGGAGAGAAGAACTAAAAAAAGAAAAGGGCCAGTGTCTGAGCATTTTCCAGAACTGAAGAGCAAATCCTTTGATTCATGAAAGAATGACTGCCAAGCAGGATAAATAAAAACAAATCCACATATAAACATACTATGGTGAGTCAGCAAAAAACAAAGGGAAAAATCTTAGAAACAACCTAAGGGAAAAAGACAACCCGCAAATGAGAAACACAGAGGGTAGACTTTCCAGCAGTAGTGATAGGAGCAGAAGACAGTGTACTGATAGCTTCAGTGTACTGAGGGAAATAGCAGTCAATGCAGAATTCCAAACCCAGCTCAATTATCGTTGCAGAGGGAGGTCAGCATGAGAGTATTTTTGGAAAAAGACTGGGAGAGTGTACCCAATGCTCATCTACTGAAAGAAATGATCAAAAAGCCTATTGTAGAAAAGAAGGAACTTGAACCTTGAAGAAAGGACTTGTGGGTAAGGAAGTGAGAGAAAAAGTATGTATTTAATTCAAAAAGATCCCTGTAGGGTAATTGTTTTCCACCAGGAATGATTTTTATTTCTCAGGGAACATCTGGCAATGACCGGAGATATGTTTGGTTGTCACAACTGGGCAGGAAGTATGACAGGCAGCTACAGAGGCCCGGAATGCTGCTGATGTCCTGCAGTGCACGTGACATGGTGCCTGACTCACTGTCCCGTGTTCATCACTAGTTCTCAACACCGCTGCTTCCCTTTGGGTTTCTCCTCCCAGGTGTCGCACCCTGACCTTGCAATGGAGCCTGCGCTATGTATGGCATTCGCAGGGCTCTGCTCGCTCCCCTGGAGCTGTCCTTGTTAAAGCATGCCCTCAGCACTCTGCGTTTTCCCTTGTTCGTGTTTCTTCATGTCAGTGAACCCCCGCTGTACTGTATCTCTGCTGTCCTGGGCCTTTACTCTTCTGAACTTACGCCAGTTTCTCAACCTTGGTGCGGTTAATAGTTTGGGCTGAGTCATTGTATTGCTGTGGGGGCTGTCCTGGGCATTGTAGCACCTCTGGCTCCTGCCCAGCTGAATGCCAATGGTGAGAAGCAAAGATATCCCCAGATGTTGTGAGATGTCCACGGGTACGGGGGTCACCCCTAGGTGAGAACCATTGATTAACACCAATCAAGTCCGATCCTGTTCTCTGGAGGTCTGTTTAGTGGGAGTAATCTGGAAATCTAATCATTAGGAAGGGTTTGCAGGTTATAATGAGCTTCATCCTATGGTTAACAAGGGTCTTTTGCAAACTGTGCCCTAACCAAAATCCGGGAGTGAATTTTTTTCCGAAGAGGGAGATTTTCTTTTTCTCCCTGAGGATACAGGCAACACCTTTGATACTTGCCCACCAGCCCCAGTGTACAGTCCTCTGAAATTCTGTTGTAAATCAGAGCTCCTCCACTTGAGTTCAAGACCAGTGGTAATCCCCCTGCATCCCGGTGCACAGGAACACTGAGAACAGCCCCCTTACTTGCTCCCTCCTTCCCCAGGCCCTTGTCTCGCCACCTGCCCCCTAGTGGTCTCCTGGCAGAGTTGAGTTTTAGAAAGAGATCCTGAATGAATTGCAAACATTCCTTATGGCTTTTAAATATGTTCCTCATCCGGGAAAGGGGAGGGAGATGCGAGAGGACTGTTCTCTGTTGCAGATATGTGGTCATTTCCCGAGATCCTAGGTTTACCTGGGTACCGAGAGTCTGAGCACACGTCTCGTCGTGGGATGGAAAATGTTCTTTACCTTTCCTAGTGACCTTGTTGGGCTTACTGGTGCTTCTATACGTGCGCGCTCCGAGAACTTGTCATATGATGAACTGCGGCGATGCTGCCAATTTGCCTGAGGGACAGAGAACCTTAGAAGAGGTACACATTTAATAGCAACATTTCTTCCAACAAATCGTGATCAAATACATTCAGAACTGACGCCGAAGGAAACAGGGAGGTTTTAAATGTCAGAGGTGGGGGGCCACAAAATGTGACCCTGCAACTTGAGCTACTGATGTGACCAGGAGATGAGAGTAATCTGACCCCGCTGGGAGATGGCATGCTCCCATTTCGAAAAGCCCAGAGATGCTCACTGACCTGCCCATGCGTGTATGTGATGTTCCTGGTCAGTCTGAAGCTGAAATTCCTACATGAGTGTTAGCCCTGTTACATTCTTAGTACACAGTAAAGGGAGAACAGCTACCCTCTGTAAAAAACAGGACACGTGCAAATTAGACACAGTTTCTAAACCATTATATTTAAAGTGGGTTTCTTGTAGACAGCACAAAGTTGGGTCTTGTGTGTCACCCTCTTGGACAGTCTTTTATTGATGTAGTTAGACCATTTACATTTAAATTGATTATTGCTACAGTTGGATTAAGTATGATCGTGTTTGTAACTGCTTTCTATTCATTGCATTTGTTTTTTCCTGCCTTCTGGTGTTAATTGAACATTTTATGCGATTAGTTTGTTTGCCTTTTTTTTATCCTCACCAGAGGACATTTTTGCATTTATCTTCAGATAGAGCAGGAGAGAGAGAAGGAGAAACAGAAAGAGAAAGAGAGAAACATCGATGTGAGAGAGACACATCCACTGGTTGCCACCCACACAACCCCAACCGGGGCCGGGGACAACCTGCAACCGAGGTACGTGCCCTTAGCGGGAACCGAACCCAGGTCTTTCTGGTCCGTGGGCCGATGCTCTAACCGCTGAACCAAACTGGCCAGGGCATGATTATTTTTCAAATGGAATGGATACCTACCCACTTCTCCCTCTCCTTTTTTGTCCAAATGCCTCTGAAACAGTATTTCAGTTTTAATCTTGGAATACATTTCCTGGCGAGGTTTATATGGTGGTTAACTTACTTAAGTTAGGAAGTTATATCAGGTAAACCACTTGTCCTGGCATTTGGAAGGTGATTTGTGGTTTTCTAGAATACTGATTGGGGCGAAGATGTCACAGTAGAAGGGCCGGCCTCTGAGTAGAGGCTGTTCAGGTGAGGGACTGGTGTTCCGAGCGACGGGACGGTGTATGAAGGCTGATTGAGTTGGGCAGCTGGGGGTTAATGTGTCTTTCACATTCAAGGTCAAGCACTGAATGCATTATCCACAGAGATATTATTGCATAGGGTGGTTGGGTTCCCTGGGGCTATTACTCTGGTATTCCATTTATTTTTGGCATTTCATGATTAATGGACATTTGGGAACAAGCCCAGAATTTTAGCCACCATGCTTTGCCACTTCTCTGAGAAAAAGCTGACATTATTGGGGATCACCTGTACTTTAGAACTAAGAAGATCATCGGGAATGTTTATTTGATGCGAGAACTAAGATAAATCGCTGAGCCTTGAATTCAAATTTCCTAATTTCCCCTTCTTCTCCTAAATTTGGTTATATTGTTTTTTTCAGAATGCAAGGCTATATCTCATCACTTTATTCTGATTCTAGCATAGTTCTGTTAATTTCTTCTTCATGTGTGGAGGTGATTTAGTTTTAGACAATTGAAAACAGTAAATCAAAGAATGATTAATAGCACACGAGGGCGAAGTCAATTAAATGAGGCAGTATGAAATTACATGAAGATTTCTGATATAAGAAACACTTAATTTAAAGGTGTATTAAATCTGATTTGCAAAGAGTTATATATTTTAGAGTGAAGAAGCATTACAATGCTCCAGTGAAGTCATCCGTTTACCCAGCAGCCCCCTGAACGTTCGCTGCTCAAAGTGTGGTCCTCAGGAGATGTGAGGGCCGGAGCTGGGATTGAGCCGCACTGCCCCAGAGGGACACTTGGAGATAACTTCCGTAGGGCGTGGTGATGGATGGATATGACATGAAGTGGGTGGATAGATCCCAAGCATTTCCAAGGTAAAATATGATAACAAAGCTCTGTAGTTTAGTGCTTCCCGAACTCAAATGTGAATACAAATCACCTGGAGATCTCAACAGCGGCTCCTCATTCAGCAGTGGGCGGTGGGTGGGTAGGTGAGAGTCTGCATTTTTAACAAGCTCCCAAGTGATGGTCCTGGAGCTTGGAATTTAGTAAGAGATGAAATGACAACAAGTAGTATCTCAAAGAATGTATGGGTACCAACAGACCACGAAGGTCTTCTTCAAGATCCTTGGCAATACTAGCTTCATCCAGACATGCTTCTGAGTTCCCCAAACACGCTCCATAAAGACATTTGCTTTTTCACCAGTTTTAAGGGGAAGGGATACTTGTATTTTATTATGGGAAATGACTGACCTGTGAAGTATAAGGGTTCTAACTTTTTCATATGCATTGTTTTGGATACTAAAAGTCAAACAAAAAATCACCACAATCATGGTTACTGACTTGAGAAGGAGGTTAGTTTTCTTAGTTTGGGTTCCCTGGGAAACATCTGAGCCAGAGCTGGACGTGTGAGAAGTTCACTGGGGAGAGCCCGTGGGATCAGTGTGCCCGAGTGTACATGAGAATGGGGGGGACGGGAGGGGGAAGGAAGCAGGATTGGTTAGACAGAGGATGTGGACCGTGATGCACAGAGGCCTCAGCCAATCACATGGGAAGATCTGGAACTGGAACAGCCCTTCAAAATTGTCCCACAACTGGGCTTTTGTACCTTCCCATCATCGCCTGGACGCAGCCTGCTACAGGGGAAGGAGGGGTGTGACCTTGAGAAATTCCCTTTGAGGACAAGGCCCAGAGAGAAACTCAGCAGCAGGTGGGGGTGTGTGATGGCCCCCGGCAGCATCCCCTCCATCAGATGACTGGAGTGAAGCCGTTGAGAGGATTCGTGGGAAGGCGAGTTGCAGAGAGTGGTGGAGTCTCCAGCCGCAGCAGGGTGAGTTTCTGTGGACCTTTGTCAGGATGGGGAGGTGGTGACACTCGTTTGCTAACTAGCGTGCTGAGTTGAAATAGGTCAGCGTGTTGGAGATGTGGCTCATCAGAGTTCATCGGTGGGTTTGTGGACACCAGCTGGGTTGCTGGTCATTTCGAAGACCAAGACCAGGTCGAGGGTCAGGGCTTGGAGTTCTGGGGAGAAGGGGGCCAGCCTCTGGCAGATTTTCTCAGCTCCTGGATTCAGGTTCAGCGGGCGGTTCTGTGAGCAGAGGGACATCTAGAGAGCTGGGTAACACCCTCTGATCCTCGGCTGTCTAGCTATCTAGTCATGTGGGTCTGTGTTTGGAAAGTCTGTGTAGCCTTTGTCTTTTTCAGGAAAGTACGGACAGGACTAATTGGTGGTTGTAGGTGGAGAATGGGGGAGTCAGCTCTTCTTTCCCCAGGCGAGGTAGAGTGGTTCATGCTTATTTATTAAACAGCTGTTCCTTGAGTGCCTACGATGTGTCACGCATTGCAGAGGGGCTGGGTATCCTGGGGGGACCCAAACTGGGCTCCTGTCTATGGGACGACAGTGGAGCAGGTTAGTGGATGAAGCAGGTGTTAAATAATCATACAAGGAAGAAAAGTCTGTTAGTTCAGCAGGGGAAAAAGCAGTATTGCGGTGCCGGCCGCGCTGGCTGTGGCTGACCCACCACTGGCCTGGGACCATGCCGAAGGGTGAGTGTCATGCAGGCAGGGAAACTGTGGTCCGAGTTTGGATCCCTGTGGCCTTGAACAGTATGTAATACACAATAGTGACCAATACTTATCGAATTGTGTGACTTGGTTATTAAGTATTCACTCTGTCCTTAAACCCATGCCGTATCCCTAACTCTTAATTTAAAACTCTTCGTAACAATCACTATACGTTGATTATCATCATCCTTGGTTATCTTCTTCTGATGACCATTCATCGACTTAGCAGATTTCTTCTGAGGGTAGTCCCACCGGCTCCACTCAAATCCTTGTTTTCTTAAGTGTGGGCTCGCACTGTTGTGTCCTGCTCCCCACTCTGCCGAGTCACAGCTGCCATCCTCTTACCCTCCCTCCACCCGCACAGAAGTCCTTTCCCATGCCAACACGTCACCGTTTTCACTATCCCAGGGAAAGGACAGGGACAAAGTCTCTTGTACTGTTTTATTAGAGTATCGTTTGGTCTTAGAATAGCATAGTTTGCAAAGAGGGTCTGAGAGAAAAAAAACACTAGGAAAAATAAGGTATTTCGCCCCATTTATCCCAAGTCAAGGCTTCATATGTCATTATTAATTGCTATTACTGTTATAATTTTTCTCAAGCATTAGATACGGCTTCCTTAATAAATAAGAAGTAACCACAACATTGCAAAGGTACAGCTAAGTGACTTGTGGATGTTTCACATTATCCATTTGTACTGCTCCCCTCCCCCCTCCCAGTGTTATTGGGATGTAATAGACATAAATAACTGTGTAGGTTTAAGGTGTAGAACATAATGATTTGATACAGGTATATAATGCAAAATGATTACTACAGTATGTTTAGTTAATATCTGTCACCGCACATAGTTACAATTTGTTGTGTGTGATGAGAAATTTTAAGATCTACTCTGTTAGCAACTTTCAAATATACAACACAGTGTTGTTAGCTATAGTCACCATACTGTACGTTACGGCTCCAGAACCCGCTTCTCTTGTACCTGGAAGCCTGTACCTTTTGAGGGTCTTTATCACTCCCCCCACCCCACCCCTACCTCTGACAGCTACCAATCTGTTCTCTGTTTCTGTGAATTTGGTTTTTAAAATCTTCATGTTAGATCGATTATATAGTAATTACCTTTCTCTGTCTGACTTATTTCAAGGTCCATTCATGTTGTTGCAAATGGCAGGGTTCCCTTCTTTCTCATGACTGAATAATATTCCTGTGTGTGTGATATCACATTTTCTTTATCCATTCACCCGTCGATGGACACTTCAAGTTTCCGTGTCTTGGCTGTTACAAATAATGCTGCAGTGGACACGGGAGTGCAGACAGCTCTTCAAGACGGTGATTATGTTTCCTTCAGCTGTATACCCAGAAGTGGAATTGCTGGATCATATGCTAGTTCTAGTTGTAATTTTTTGAGAAACCTTCATGCTGTTCTCCATAGTGGCTGCACCAATTTCTATTTCTACCAGCAGCACATAAGTGGTCCCTTTCTCCACTACCTCGCCACCACTTGTTACGCTTGTCTTTTTGATAATAGCTGTTGTGACAGGTGTGAGGTGACTTGCATTTCCCTGACGACCAGTGATGTTGAGCATCTTCTCATGTGATTGTTGGCTATTTGTATGTACTTAGAAAAATGTTCAGTTACTCTGTCCATTTTTAATCTTTTTTTTTGCAGTTGAGTTGTATGAGTTCTTTATATACTCTAATATTAACGCCTTATCAGATATGTGACTTGTAAAGTTTGGCTTTTCATTTTGGTGATGGTTTCCTTCGGCTGCGCAGAAGCTTTTTGGTTTTCTGTTGTCCCACTTGTTTTTGCTTTTGGTGTCAAGTCCAGAAAAAGCATTGCCAAACTGATGTTGGGGAGCTTCCTCCGCACTGTAGTTTTCAAGAATCTTTATGGATTGTAGTGCTCACCTCGAATTTCAACATAGTAAAGCCTGCTAAATAAAATGTTTTTGAGTTATTTTCCTCATTTAATTTTAGAAGGGCCATGATTTCAATATTACGTGTTCTGAAATACACTTTGTTTTGGAGCCTTCCTACATAAAAAGCAGATTAGTGAAGATTCAGGATGAAACTAAAGGAGTCACTTTAATATGTGCACAGAAAATTATTATTATTTTATTATTTTTTAATCTTCACCAGAGGATATATTTTATTGATTTTTGTTTTTAGAGAGAGACAGAGAGAGAAACATTGATGGGAAAGAGAAACATCAATTGGTTGCCCCCCACCCGTGCCCCAACTGGGGATCAAACCCTCAACCTTGGTATGTGCCCTGGCTGGGAATCGAAACCCTTTGGTGTATGGGACATGCTCCAAGCAACCGAGCCACCTGACCAGGGCCAGAAAATTATTTTATAATGTCATTTAATGGTGAAATAGAAATTGACCAGGAAGCCCAAGACTTAACATGGGCCAGGAGAACAAGAAATTAAGCAATGCCTCTTCTCTCCTTACCACACCCAACATTTGATTTTAAAAAAATCTCTCTCTCCTCTTGAAGGAAGATTTGCTACAGAACTTCAGTTGAGCTACTTATTGAGAAAGACTTTTATCCTTTGGCTGGACAGCACAGGATAGTAGCCAGAAACTCTGAGTTTTCAGTTTGGTCTTATTGTTTACTTGCTCTGAGTATTTTCACATAAATAAATTAGGGACGATAATAATACTCACATTACTGTGTTTTGGGGGGAAGTCAAAGAGCTGGTCACCCTAAAGCTTCGTGGCCGCTGACCCTGTTTTCCTTGCAATTTGCATTCCGTATTTCTGACTCAAATTGCCCACCTGACTTTTTCTGACTTCTTTCTAGACAGTTCCATGTAGATATCCCACAGTCAACCTCCACTCAGGTTAACCCAAAACTGTCTTTTTGCGACAGTTTTTTCCGTCCCTTCGGTATTTTCCATTTTGGTGAAAGTACCTAGTTGTTCAAGCCAGGAGGCTAGACCAGCCCTTCTCCTCTGCCTGCTTCCCGCACCCCAGAGAGCGAGCCTCGAGGAGTCCGCCAGTATTCTTGTTCCCACCCAGCTCTGCCTGCCTTGCTCCACACCTGTCACCTTGGTCTGAACCCTGTTTTGCTACTAGTCTTCCCTGAAGTCTCCGTTCTCAGGGAGGCTGTTGGCTTAATCTGTTTCAAGTGGACATCTGGTCCTGTCACTTCCCTTTGTAAACCTTTAGTGGCTTCCAGTTGTCTGGAGAGTCAAGTTCAGTCTTGTTGGCACCTCAGGCTTGGGCCCCTGCCTGCCTTTCGCCCGGCTCATCTCTTACTACTCCTCTGTCCCTCCTCGCCCCGGCCTAACTCCTAAAAGAGGCCGGATTGTGAGCCCAAGTGCCGTGGGCCCCGTGCCGAGAATCTTGACCGTGTGCAAACTTGGCGTTGAGGGACGGCGAATTGCGGGCTTGGAAGGAACCTTTGAAGGCCACTGAGTCCACTCACCTTATTAATTCTCTCAAGTCAGATTGCCAGCCTGCCTCTGTTCTGATGTGTAAAGTGGGAACCGGACCAAGTTCAGGCGAAGGTATTGTGACGTCTGAAGTCAGCATGAAATCCGTCAATGATGATGGTCCCACGTTTCTCCTGCATTCTTCTTTAGGGTTTCTGCAGCCGTTATTCCTTCTCCGTGTGTCTTTATCTATCTACACGCGACCCTTTTTGAGCTTTTGGCTGACCTACTTTGATCCATTCATATTTGCTCCCCGTTCCCGCAAGGACTGTGGATTTTAATATAAAGGAAAAACAATGAAAATCAATACTCAAGACGTCCCTTCAAAAGGAATGGCTGGGAAGTATCACAAGATCACGTCATACCTGGAAATGTCCTAAACGAGGCCCTTGGGATAGGAAGGAGCAGGGCCTTGCGGCAGGTCCTGCGGCAGCCTGGGGCTCATCTGCTCCCAAATACTCTGACCCAGAACGACACCGTTCCTGGAAGACTCTAGCCCCAGGGTTCCCTGTCCCAGGGCCTGGTGCAGACAGGATTAGAGTGAGGCTGACGTTAAATTGGACTTGGCTGTGAGTTGTTGGTGCCGGTGGTGGCCCCAGTGTGTGACGCTTGCCATGCGACCAGCATCTGAGAGCAGAGGGCACCGTCTTTCTGCACCAGCTCCGCTCAGAGCCTCCAAAGGCGCCAAGGGCACACGGAGGGAGGCGGCCTGGAGCCCGCAAGGAGCCATCGCCAGTGTCCTGACAGGCCTGTCTGCAAGGAGCTGCTGGGGGTGTGTCCTCAGGTGCGGGACTTGGCCCCTCACAGATTCTGTGATTTCGTGACGACAGCTACCACCTGTGTCCCTCTAAATCGTTCGCAGTGATGCGTGTCCACACGTGGCACTGGTTTGATGTCCACTTGGACCCTGAAGGTAGTGTGTTCGTTTCCTAGGGCTGCTGGAATGAATGGCTGCAAGCTCAGGGCGTGGAACACAGAAATGTATTCTGGCAGGGTTCTGGAGGCTGGGCGCTTGAAATCAAGATGTGGGCAGGACTGCGCTTCCTCATGACACTCCAGGGAAGAATCTTCTCGTTCCTCTTCCAGCTTCTGGAGGCCCCTGGAATTCCTTGGCTTGTGCCTGGTAACTCCAGCTACTGCCTCCACCCCTGTCTCCACACCGCCTTCTGAGTGTGTCTGCCTTCCTCTTTTCTGTCTCTTACAAGGATACCTGTCATTGGATTCGGGGCCCATCCTAATCCCGGGAGATCTCATCTTGAGATCCTTGAGTATATGTACAAATACCCTAATTCCAAATGAGGTTACATTCCGAGCTTCCTGGAGGCCATATACTTTGGGGGCACTATTCAGCCCACCATAGGTAGGTGTTAGAATGCTCATGTGAGAATGTGGAAACTTAGGGTACATGTTTCGCTAGAGACATATCGGAGCGTGGACGTAAGCTCGAGTCTTTGGACACCGAATCTCATGCCTTTCCACTGTCCCCAGCCTCTGTGTGTGTGTGTGTCTGTGTGCAGTGAGAGCATTGCTTTTAGTCCGTATATTATTTAGAACCGACTGCACGCCTTGTGAAATGCATACATCCTTCAGATGAAGAGCAGACTAGATCGGAGCTTCCTTACCACGGCCGAGACCAGCACCAGGGGAGAGTGAGTTCTCTCCTTACACTTCTCCTTCCCACAACATTAGGGCTGTTAGGGAAGCCCTGAAATCCAGTGACAGTGTGGATGCCAGGGATCCGGGGTCCGTGTAGCTCAGCTACACCTCCTTCCCTTTCTGGACGGCAGGCATCTACACCCCAAACCTGAAGCTTGAAAAGCAGTGTAGATATAAAAGACATTTCCGGTTTCTCCGCACAGTGCACAGGAAGGCCAGGTGAAGCTGGCGGGGGTCAAGGCTGTGAGGTGCTCCTAGTCCATGTCCTCCCGGGACACACCAGCACCCTGCTGCTGCCCAGGACCCCTCCGCTGGACCTGTCCCGCTGGGGCAGCTCCCACACTCGCACCGTTTCCCCCTTTTGGCCCCCATAGGAAGGCTTTCTCATGTGCCATTTTTTTCAAGGATTTTTGTTCTCTCATCTCTTTTTACTTAAACATTTTATTATGGAATAGCCATGCGAACAGGCGTGAGATACGGTGAAAGCACACCTAGCCACACCTACCTGAGGACGTCACACGTTCCTGGTACACTCGATGCCCCTAGGTAACCTCCTTTCCCCACAGAGGTAGCTGCTAATCTGAACTTGGGGATACAGTCCCTCGCATTTCTTTACACGGTCACTCCACTGCCACTATCCCTGCGTGATGCAGAAATCTCGATCCCAAGGGAATGCAGGGCTTTGTGAGGCTTTGGAGAAGGCCGTTTGGGGGAGAGAGATGGGGCTGGTATTTATGGAGCCCCTACTGTGTCATGGTTCCGTGCTGGGGGTTTCGTGCACTCGTTGGCTGCAGCCATCTGCATTCGGAGCCTCAGCCTGTTGCATAGCCCTGCAGGTAAGGAGCGGAGATGGGAGTGCCCCGCAGTCCGGCAGCGAAGACCTGTTTGACTGCACCACGCTGCTTCTCCTCGGATTGCTGCTCATCTCTCCCAGGCAGGTGAGGAGGGCGCTGAGCGGCTGTGATCTGGTTGTGTGACTCTGAGTGAGCTTCCTGACCTCTCTGGCCAGTGTCCCTCTAAGACATTCAGGTGGACACCTCTCTGTCCCTCTGAGGTTCCTTTCTGTCCCACTCCCCTCAGGCTGCGGGCGAGGGTGAGGACCCGTGTATCGCCCAGTGCGCCGTCCCTGAGAGGTGGACCGTATTCAGCCTGCTCTTCCATCTCCCCTCCGTTCAAGTTCTTTCTGACTTTCTAATCTTAGATTTTTACAATATAAGTGCAGCTTCACCATAACAAGTCAAAAGGCATATTTCCACCAAGGAAAAGGGCTAATGGCTAACTCTCACTAAGGGACAAGTGCCCCCCGAAGGCATTTGTTACCCCGGTGAGTGTCTTCTCGCCCTGCCCTCCTCCAGCTCCCACGTCTCCTCCCCAGGCAGGGTGGTCCCCTGTTCGCACGCGCCCCCCGGCAGAGCGCAGCTCTAGCAGGGGTCCCTGCTCCCCCCAGTCCGGTGCCCACCTGCTCCACTCTCAGCCCACGATGATGGTCTGGGTGCTTGTTACAGCCATGGGGGCTTTGTGAGCCGGCCTCAGAGTCCACTGTGGCTTGTAACCCATGTCTTCCATTAATCCACCTCTCGTGCACTGAGCATGTGTGGGCTTGGTGCCACGTCCTGACAGTACAAGGGGCACACATGCCCCTTAGGCACTTGGTGAGCTCGTTTTCTGTATTCTTTTTATTTATTTATTTATTTTTTATTAATTAATTAATTAGTTTTTGTTACAGATGCTTCTCCTTTTCCTCCCACCCCCTCCCTCCCCGCCCTGTCCCCAGCTTTGTTGTCCATGTCCATTGTTCATACACACATGCATATAAGTTCTGTGGTTTATCTCTCCCCCACCACCCCCTCTTCTGGGGGTCAGTCTGTACCCCACTTCCACGTCTCTGGGACTGCCCCATTCCTCAGACTGTTATGTTTGTTTTCTGCATTCTAAACCCAAGGCCCAGGACACTTGGTTCCTACAGTGAAGACCTCCTACTATGTATCTCAAGGAGCAGCAGCAAGGCTTGGGGCCATGTTTGGTTAAGAGAGGCCTCTACAGGGACATAATACATTCAGCTGCAGGCTACGGTTAGACTGGAAAACCTGACACCCGTGGACGACTGGGGTAATTGCTAGATGATCATTTCTGTTGCTAGGCTTCCTCGGGGCATCGTTCAATCACACATGTGTTCCGGAAGGAATAGTGCTGATTGTGTATGAAGTGGAAAGGAATGCTGTTGGTCACACGGTGCCCGAGCAGGACAGGAAGGGAGTCCATGAGCCATTGCTGGTTATAGATGAGTTCATGGTGCTGCGTGTTGGACTCTCCTGCCGTTCTAGCTGTGAGGGTTTGCAAGACATGTTCTACCTGGGAAGGATGTAGCTCAAAGTGAGTAAAAATGTCCAATTGCTTTATTTAAGAAATATATCGAAAAGGAATACAAATTTTGCAAAGCTTTGAGTTTTCCTGAAAACCGGGAGGAATGAGACACTTGCCTGATGTCCTGGGGAACAGCAAAGTGAACCCCGTGTGGAGAAGGACTGTTGGGAAGTCTGGGTTTTGAGCTGAGCTCCACGTCAGTAAGTCCCAGCTCTCCGGCGGTTGGGCCAGAGAGTCTTAGAGAAATCTAAGTCCCGGTCTGGTAGTGCCACACTGAACTGTCCTTCAGCTGCCATTTTCATGCTGAAAGTGTAAGCGTAATTAATGTAATGGAGTTGTACTAAAAAGCAGCCGTGGGAGACATTCAAGCTGTGGTTTGAAGAATGCCAAGGCTCTCGCTACTTGAGATCTTGTGGAATTGTAGCCATGAAAAGTATGAATCTTATATATACAAATAGAAACCTTAGTAACATTGCTCATCTAAGAATCTTTATCTTCAGGAAACAAAGTCAAAAACAGTGTCTGTGGAGGGACTACAGACGAGTCCTTGATGCTTTGTAACACATGTAGTGGGTGAAATGAAGGTGATGGAGATGACAAATTCTTTGAAATCCATGAAAAAAGTTATAACTCTGACCTTGCCCCTTTTACGTGTATTTCTGCCCTCATTCCACTGCATTTTTCATTTGCATGCTTATGTATCCAGCTCTCTCTTGGGTCTCTGAGTGCCTCCGGGTCAGGAACTTTGTTATTTCTGTGTGTGTAGTGTGTGTTTAGCCTAGGGCCTGAGCTGCACTCCAGGTCCCCAGTGCATTTGTTGAATCAAATTGCTTTATTCGGTGTGTTGTACCTTTGAGTTGTAAATGCGTATTTTCATGTTAATATTTTTTGGCTAATACCTTTGAGTGACAGAATTTACTTCATTCTTCTGTAACTCAAAATGCTACAGTTTCCCCAAATTTCCGATTTCCCCATAGTGAGCTCACGACACACGCAGTACCATTCTGTGTTTATAAAATCTAAAGCAGACTCTGACTCCCTTAAATCTGAATAATTAACAGATATTAAAAATGTCAAGCCATGAATCTCCGTGCCTGTGACAGCATCGAATGTGTGAAAAACCATCTGTGTAGGTAGCTATTTATGATGTGTCAAGTGCTTCTCTGAAACCAAAAAACAACACAAACACGAAGATGCAGAACCTATTCACACAGTCCTTTTTAAACCCACAAAAATCCATGCCTTCTCACAGAAAGACTCCAGAAGTCAACATTTTTGGGGGTGACATTCATTAAATTAGAAAGTGATGCATCCTTAGCAAGCTCGCTTCCCTCGTCAGGGATGTAAGGATCTCCTGAGAGGTACGCATTCGCGATCTTAATACAAAGGAGAGATGCGAGGGATCTAGCTGGCTCCTGCAGTTGATCTGACCTCTTGATGAATAATGCAGAAAGATGACTAGAATATTCCTGAAGATAAAAATGGAATCGTTACTTTGGCGTTATGTTCTAACCATGAGAGTTTATAGTGTGGTCATCGCACTGGACTGGAAGAGCCCCTCGGGGTTTCTCACCTCTGCCCTTACCAGCTGTTGTCCGTGGGCAGTGCCTTAGCATTGCCGAGTCTCGTTTCTCTTTGTGATACGAGGCTGTTAGAAATTTGCATACAGGGCCCTGGCCGGTTTGGCTCAGTGGTTAGAGCATTGGCCTGCAGTCCAGAGTGACCCGGGTTCAGTTCCCACTAAGGGCACGTACCTCGGTTGCAGTTTGTCCCTGGCCCTGGTTGGGTCGTGCGGGTGGCAGCCACTCGATGTGTCCCTTTCACATCGATGTTTCTCTCTCTCTCTCTTCCTCTCTCTCCCTCCCACTCTATCTGAACAAAAAAATGTCCTCGGGTGAGGATTAAAAAAAAAATTTGCATACAGGGTGTTGTGGTGCTTAAATGTATATGGAAAATCTTGATATGAACTGGGAAGGGATATACAAATATAAGGAGTTATTATCATAGAAGCTGTATTGTAGATTACTCCCAGGAAATCTTCCTCAGTTCTTTGGACATAGTTAAGTGCATTTTAGGGTAATACACTTTCACGCCCATGTCTAACATGCCTTCTCTGTGCTGGGCTCCGTTAAGGCCCGTGGACTTCCACACTTACCACGGAAGCCAGCTCTCGTGGAGGCTTACGAGCCAGAGGCAACGTTTTAAATTGGTTGTAAGATATTGACAAGATACCTATTTCCAGGAGTAAATGAATTTTGAATTTTATTGAGTACTATTTAATGTATTTCTACATAATTTTTTTTCAACCAAATTGTCTAATTTTTCAGGAGATAGCATTTACAAGTTTCAAGTAATTCAGCTTAGAGACTGTTTATTAGGCAGATAGTAATAAAAACACATGTGATATTACTTTTAGGATTTATAAAATGTCTCTCTGGAAAGAGTGCTGGTTATATATGATACCATGTTTTTCCTTTTTGCTTTGGTTGGTAGGAAACTCAAGTTGTACTTTTTGTTGTTGTTTTAATCCTCACCTAAGGATATTTTTTCATTGATTTTTAGATAGAGTGGAAGAGAGGGAGGGAGGGAGGGAGGGAGGGAGGGAGGGAGGAGAGAGAAAGAGAAACATTGATGTGAGAGAGACACATCAATTGGTTGCCTCCCACACAACCCCAACCAGGGCTGGGAATCAAACCTGCAACCCAGGTACATGCCCTTGACTGGGAATCAAACTCAAGACCCTTTGTTCCACAGGCTGATGCTCTAACCACTGAGCAAAACCAGTCAGGACTCAAGCTGTACTTTTTTTAAACCTCACCCAAGGATATTTTTCCATTGAGTTTCAGATGGAGTGGGAGGGAAGAAGGAGGGAGGGAGAGAGGAAGAAAAAGGGAGAGAGGCAGGGAGAAGGAGAGAGAAACATCGATGTGAAGAGAGACACATCAATCAGTTGCCTCCCACACAACCCTGACCAGGGCCGGGGATCGAACCACTACCAAGGTACATGCCCTTTACCGGAATCATAACCACCACTTTTCGACCTGTGGGCTGATGCTCCAACTGCTGAGCCAAACTGGCCAGGGCTCAAGCTGTACTTTAAAAATAAAAATTAAAAAAAATGTTTTTACGGTTTTTTTTGAGAGAGAGGAAGGGAGAGAGAGATAGAAACATTGATGTGAGAAAAATATTGATCAGCTGCCTCCTTCATGCCCCCACTGAGGATTGAGCTCACAACCTGGGCACGTGCCCTGAGCAGGAATCGAACCGGGACCTCTCAGTCCATGGGATGACGCTCAATCCACTGAGCCACACCAGCCAGGCTCAAGCTGTACTTTTAATCACAGTAACAATTTTAGCCATGTCAGTGGTGTTTTAGAGGGCTCTCAGACCACTGCCTCAGAACCACCTGGAACGCTGTTCATTTGTACTCTGGACCTCACCCCAGATCTACCGATGTAGGTTTCTTAGATCCCGGGCCTGTAAGTCTGTATTTTAGACAGAACAAAGGTTATCCTTAGGCACACTACAGTTTGAAAATTACTGGCTCAGGATTTCAGATTCTTGCTGCTTCTTCCCAATGCATGAGTTTTGATTTTATGTTTCCATCTTCAGAGCCATATTATCTATCTAATAATCACCCACAACCCTCCTGGAAGTAGGCAGGGCAAAATAACTAAAAACATAAATGTTAATTTGAAAAAAAATTGTAAAATTCAAGGCAGAATCAGTAAAGAAAGTACTTTCTACCATTTGCCTTGTATTCCCTTCCCCTAGATGTAAGTAAGGACTTCGGATCAGCTATTGCATTGGAGGAGGTGGGGGGAGCTTGTGGCTGGGGCCTGCTGCTGTGATTTGACCCCATCTCTCTGGCAGGAGTGGTGATGTAGGGGATACAGAAAGGCATCAGAGATCCCTGGATCTCAGAGTTAACAGAGCCTAAGAGGTGGTGTTTTTTGCATTTACCCATCTGTCTCGCATTTGATGCTCAGGTCCTTGGGAGCAGGGGCTCCTGATTATGTTGTCTGACTCTTAGACATAGACAGTGCCGAGCATTGGGAACACAGTGGGTGGGAGGGGACGGGGGGGGATGAGTGCTGTTGATGGATGTCCATAATCCAAACATGACCTGTACGTTTAAGTTGCTGAGAACTCACATCATTACCTGTCTTTAAACATACATTTCAGAGCCAACTGTAAGTGCTTTCAAAGTATGACTTACCCTCTAGTACTCCCCACACCACTGCCTGTATTGAAAAGCAATGTGTTAAATTAGAACGAGCAGGTTTTGGCCAGGACCTGAGGGGCTCTTTGGTTTGCTCTGACTGCTCATGCTGTTCGTGCCCCTCTGTCTGGCGTGTATGCCTCACCCCCAAATCACCCCTCCTCTCTCAACACCCAACGCAGATAACATTCAATTCACCCAGAAACCATGTGGCATAACGGAAGGACTGTGGGCCAGGGAAACCTCACCCCAGGGCTGCCACAACCTCAGGGGGTGACTGACACCTCCGAGATCGGTGACCAGGGCAGATTGGTCAGAGACTTTGGTCATTGGTCGGAGACTTTCCCCCGAACCCAGACCGTGGCTCAGCCAAATGCCGCCAACCAGTTAAACGGATACAGAGGAGAAATGCAGTTTGCCACGGCGACCAGTCTGTCCACGTTCCCCCACAGACGCGACCTCTCTTCTTTAATTCTTTTTAAAAAATAGGTTTTTATTCATTATTGAGTAGATATAAAATATTTACAATGTGGCCGTAAACTGGAAAGGATCCCATGCCCTCCAACACCTGTTTGGCTTCCATTCTGTGTGAACAAAAGCACATGAGCATCGCCTTGGAAGGCCCCTGCAGGCTTTGCCGGATCCTGGCCCTTCTCTCCCCGCGCCAGAGGCAACCTGTCTCCTAGATTGAGGGGTTTCCTGTTTGCTTTATTGTATAGCTTTACTGTACATTGCCATCTTTCAACAACACATAGCTTAGTTTTGTTTTTGAATTTCCTATTAGCAGCATCACGTAGTACACTATTTTTGAGTCATTTTTCACCTGATGATAAATTGGACAAGATGTGTCCATGTTGTGGACAGGCGTAGCTCATTCACTTCTGCTACTGCGTAGTGTTGCTGTATATTAATGGGCTCTATGTATTTCTCTATTCTTCCATGTATGGACACCTGTATGATTCCAGTTTGGGGAAATGAAGAAAATTTTGCTTTGACTTGTTCACAGGTGTTCGGGGGCAGGAGTTTCTCTGGGGTTGTACACAGGAGTGGAATTGCTGGCTGTCGGGTATACACCCGCTTAGCTGTATTAAAGGTCAAATTGATTTCCAAATTAGTTCTACCAATGTCCACTCCTACCATAAACACATCATAATAATTCAGTGACAGCCATGATGGCTGATGGTAGCCATTCCACACAGTGTTGCCCGTGTGCCTGGCAGGACAGTAACTGCTCACTTAGTGTTGTTGATAAGTTCTTGGAAACGGCAGCTTGAAGCGAGAGTTTTTCAGCCTGCTCGTCCCAGTCTAGGGTCCTGGTGGCGCCTCTCCCAGCAGCGCAGGGCACGAGGCAGGAGCGGCCCTGGACAGGACACCCGGCCACCACAGGGCACACTCACCCGCCACAGTCACACTCACTCAGACAATTTATTTATTTTTTAATCCTCACCTGAGGATATTTTTTTATTTATCTTCAGATAGAGTGGGAGGGGGAGAGAGAGAGAGAGAGAGAGAAACATCGACGTGAGGGACACATCGACTGGTTGCCTCCCGCACGACCCCGACCAGGGCCGGGGACAAACTGCAACCGAGGTACGAGCTCTTGGCTGGAATTGAACCCGGGACTTCCTGATCCTCGGGCCGACGCTCTACCGCTGAGCCAAACTGGCCAGGTCTAGACTAGGACAGGTTAGACCACCCGTTCACCTCAAGTGCACATCTTTGGGCCTGGGGCAAACTCACTCAGACTTGGGGAGACTGTGCAAACTCCACACAGTTGCCCGGGCTGGGAATCTCTTTGTTTTTTGTTATTAATGTTCTAATAAAACAATGTTAAACAAACTGACGTTATTCAAGGACCTGCTCTCCTGGAAGCACTTTACAGCTGTAAGCTCATTCCATCCCCACAGCAACCCTGAGTGTGTTAATTGCTCTGTATTCTGACCAACATCTGAAATGGTCTGACTTTGCCAGTCTGGTGGAGGAGAAATGGTGCCTTATTGTGATTGGACTTTGTATTGCTCTGGTAACTAATGAGGCTGAGCATCTCTCCATGTACCTGTGGAGTGCTTGTTCAAGTCCTTCCCCTAGTTTTAATGGGGTTATTTGTATTTCTTCTTATTCTTTAAGTCATGATAACTTTCTACTATTTCTCTACATTTTGTTATAATTATTTGTGTCCTGTCATTTTTATCCATTAGACTGTAAGCTCCCTAAGGGACTGACAGTGTCTTAGATATTTGTTCTCACTGAGTCAAGCATATGAATCGAACCTGGTCATTGCACAGGCATATTTATCTATCTTATTTACTTTTGAAAGTTTGTGCCTTTTACCAACCTCTTCCTAGGTTCTTTTTTTTCCATGCGACCACTTTTCTACTCTTTTTTTTCATGAATTTGACCTTTTTTTTAGATTCTATATACTGATATCATGTAGTATTTTTCTTTCTCTGTCTGGCTTATTTCACTTAGCTTAATGCCCTCAAGGGTCCATCCATGTTGCAAATGGCAAGATTTCCTTCTTTGTCACGACTGGATATTCCAGTGTGTATATACACACCGCATCTTTATCCATTCATCCATTCTTGGCCACTTAGGTTGTCATCTTGGTGTGATACTATGATTTATAATAAGAAATATGTATTTGATCTTCATCCCCATTTTTGGCACAGAGCTCCGCTTAGATATTTCTAAGTACTGAGAGTGATCAAGATGTCTTGTATTATGTTGATGATGTGACTATTGGAGTGCACCTGAGGGTAGGGCTGGTTGTCAGGAGAACCAACCCTGTCTGTAGACAGTTGCAACTTCAGCCCCATCCCAGTCCTCCAGGAGGGGAGATGAGCTGGAGGGTGAATCAGTTGCCATTGGCCAATGAATTAATCAATCATGGCTATGTGATGAAGCCTCCATTAAAAACCAAAAGGATGGCCCTGGCCAGTTGCTCAGTGGTTAGAGCATTGGCCTGGGGACCAATGAGTCTCAGGTTTGATTCGGTCAAGGGCGCGTCCCTTGGTTGTGGTTTGTCCTCTGCCCTGGTCAGGGTCGTGCGGGAGGCAGCCAGTGAATGTATCTCTCTCTCCCTCTCCTCCCTCCTCCCCTCTATCTGAAGATAAATGAAAAAATATCCTTGGGTGAGGATAAAAAAAAATTTAGAAAAAAGGCCCCAAAAGATGGTTCAGAGATTGGTGAGCATGTGGAGGTTCTGGGAGGTTCTGGGGAGGGCATGGAAGCCTCGTGTCCTTTTCCTGTGTCTTGTTCTATGTATCTTTTCCACATGGCTGTTCCCGAGTCATGTCCTACTGTAGTAAGCTGGTGATTTCGTAAGTGAAATGTTTCTCTGAGTTCCGGGAGCTGCTCTAGCAAATAATCAAACCCCAGGGCGGGGTGGGGAACCTGTCTGTGATTTATAGCCGGTTGGTCAGAAGTACAGTTGACAACATGGACTCTCTCTTGGCATCCTGAGTTGGGGGAAGGGGGTCATTGGAACCCCAGTCTGTAGCCAGCCAGGTAATAAGCTGTGGAGGGTGATCTTGTGGGACTGAGTCCTTTACCTGTGGATATGATTCTGTCTCCCAGTAGATAATGTCAGAATTGAGTTAAGTTCTTGGACACCCCACTGTGCTTGTTGGTGTGGGGAAGCCTCCACACACACAATGTAATTGGGTCCAGGAAGCCTTGTACTTGGCTATTGTGAATAATGCTGCAATGAATACGAGAGTGCAGCTCTCTCTTCATTGTCCTATTTTCATTTCCTTTGAATATATACCCAGAAGTGGGATTGCTGGGTCATATAGTAGTTTTAATTTTCTGAGGAACTGTCCAGCTGGCTCCCACAGTGGCTGCACCAATTTACATTCCCACCAGTAGTGAACTAGGTTTCCCTTTTCTCCACATCCTCATCAACACTTGCTGTATTTTGTCTTTTTGATGATGATAATTCTAAAAGGTGTGAGGTGATATATCATTGTGCTTTGATTTGCATTTCCCTGATGATTAGTGATGTTGAGTACCTTTTCGTGTGCCTATTGGCCACCTGTACGTCTTTCTTGGAAAAATGTCCATTCGGTTTCTCAGCCCATTTTATAAACGAATGATTTCTTCTGTTGAGTTATATGAGTTCTTTATGGATTGTGGATATGAACACATTATCAGGTATATGATTTACAAATATTTTCTCCCATTTGTTAGGTTGCCTTTTCATTTTGTCGATGGTTTCCTTTGGCTGTGCAGAAGTTTTTAAATTTGATGTATTTATTTTTGTTTTGTTGTCTTTGCCTTTGATGTTCACAGGAATATTAATTGCATGAAATAATTAGAGAGGACCAATTTTGCTTTATACAGTGATACTTCTTCCCCCACACCAGCCATAGACATAACCCTTCAGAGGTTAATGGACACCTGATGGGGATGTTACAAAAAGAATTCCTCTACCAGGAGGGAGAGTGAACTACATAACATTAAGTTTCTTCTAACCCCAAAATTTCTTTCTCAATCTCTTTAAAAATTTTTGACCTACCCAGAAAAGTTCCCATTGTATCTTGCCTCTAAGTCTTGACAAATCAGGGTCCTTGGGTCACTTGGTCACTTCAAATTTTCTTTTCTTTTTTCTTTTTTAACATGAAATAGAACACACACATCCAGGTGCATAAAACACAAATGTATACAATAAGGAGTAATTATATAGCACTCAGGTTACTCAGTTTTAAAATAACCTCTGTTGTGATGCCGGGTAGAATATCAACCGCCTTACATATTCAGCCTTTCGGAATGACCTAGAGAGGGTTGGCAAATCATGGCCCACTGCCTGGCTTTGTAAATAAAGTTTTATTGGAACATAGTCACGCTCCTTTGTCTTCATAATGTCTAAGGCTTTCATGCTACAATAGCAGAATTGAGTAGTTAGCAGCAGAGACCATATGGGCTGCAAAGCTGAAAATATTTATTTGCTCTTTGGCCCTTTGTAGAAAAAGTTTGCCCACCCTTGTTTTAAAGTCTGATTTGGAAAAAAACAACAACAACCACCTCTATATCCTGTGTGGTTTCATCCTGTCAATAAAACTAGTCTAGCAAATCTTTGAGAAAAGAAAGTTAAATAATTATAACATTCAAAAATGTTAAATTGTGTGATCAATTTTAATGAAATCTTGAGACTAGCTAGAAAAGCACATGATCTGTGAATGCTGACCTCCTTAAGGGCGTGTTGAATTGTATCAACAACATTTTATAACCAGAAGGCTAGAGCAACCCAATAATTTTTTAGGTCACAGGGTGTAACTAATTGAATAGAAAACGGGATCCACATCTTGAGATTACATCCCTGGAGAAGGTAATACCTGAAACTGATTGAGTTTTTTGATTAACTTATTCCTTAGTGAGTAGAAGTTAAACACCCACACAGATGAAAAGACGCAGTAAGAAATGGAGCTGGAGCATTCGTCATTCTGTAACTGACATTTGGGAAGTGTGTTGCTGGGTGCACCGTGGCCCCCACTCCCACCTGCATGGACTGATGCTCAGTCAAAGACAGACCAGAATGGCATGGCCATCGTCTGTCCATGTTTTTTCATCTTCAACACAAAGTTTCGGCTTTAATTGTTTCTACAAGTGTCAATTTCCCATTAGCAAAGCCAAGTGAGTTTTCTTTGGACAATCTCATATGGGAAAGTAAAATTAGGGAATAACTTGACTGTCTAAAGGGGAAGTGCAGCTGAAGACAAATGATTGTATAAAGTTAAAAAAAAAATCCAGTGTAATTTCTCCTCCAAGCTATATTTCAACTTGCAGGTCTCTCATGCTTAGGCAAAAGTGAGTTGTAATCTGAAAGAGACACAATTCAAAGCCTTCTTCCTCCTCCAATTAAAACAAAATTTATATATTAAAAAAAAACACAAAAAACCTTTCTTTTCAATTTGCATTTAAAGAATGCTTGTTTGGGGCTGTCTGAGTGAAAAACTGAGCACATTAAAATAGCTGTCTTTCAAGTATACAGAGAATTATTTTTCCTTCCCCAGTGGAGTACTTGCTGGGAGTGTAGCTCCTTGGAAATGTATTACTTAGAAATGACGTGTGGGACGTGGGCGAGATTGGAATCAGGAAGAGGTCCAAGCTCCAAGCTGAACCCTGGCCCCTGAAAGAAGACTGACCCACGAGCTCGTGAATATGCATCTTTTATTATTTGTTTCTTTATATTGCTTATCAAAGTGGGGTGTAAGTGATGCTTAGCAGTGGGGTACAGTGGCCGGGAGTCCAGTGTTTATCATTAAATAAACCTCAGCTTGACTCCTGGATCCAACACTTCATCATTGTGTGACTTTGGGGAAGATGTCTGTCGTCTCCGAATCTTAGCTGCCGTACCTGAAAAGTGAAAGGAATACTGATCCCTCGCCTCAGTGTTAAGTATGAAATGAAGTAATATATGTAACAGTCTTTACTTAGTGCCTTTGGTGAAAGAGTGCGAGGAAAATGAGCATGAAGTTCCCACGTTCCCACGTCCCCACGTTTGTGAGTGGCCACTCGGGTGAAGCTATGAACAACTGCTGCAGACTTTTTTTTTAAGTTGCTGTTCTGGTGGTCTGGTTTCATTTACACAAGAATAAACTCAAAATGGAAAAAAAAACTTAAATGTGACTCATGAATCCATAAAAACCCTAGAAAAAAGTGTAGGCAACAAAATTTCAGACATTACATGCAACAGAATTTTCACTGATACAACGCCTAAAACAACAGAAACAAAGGAAAAAATGAACACATGGGACTACATCAAACTAAAAAGCTTCTGCACAGCAAAAGAAACAATCATCAAAATGGAACCCAGTATATGGGAGGGAGAGCATAATTGCTAATGACACATCAGATAAGGGGTTATTTTCCAAAATATACACAGTGCTCATACAATTCAACAAAAGGAAGACAACCCAATTAAAAAATGGGCAAAGGACCTCAATAGACACCTCTCCAAAAAGGACATACAAATGGCCAAGAGACATACGAGAAAATGCTGAACGTCACTAATCATCAGAGATCTGCAAATTAAAATGACTATGAGGTATCACCTCACACCTGTCAGAATGGCTGCCATCAACAAATCATCAAACAACAAGTGCTGGCGAGGGTGTGGAGAGAAAGGGGACTCTAGTGCACTGCTGGTGGGAATGCAGACTGGTGCAGCCACTATGGAAAACAATATGGTGTTTCCTCAAAAAATTAAAAATTGAACTTCCATTTGACCCAGTGATCCCACTTCTAGGAATATATCCTAAGAAGCCTGAAACACCAATCAGAAATATATATGTACCCCCATGTTCATAGCAGAACTATTTACAATAGCTAAGATCTGGAAACAGCCCAAGTGTCCATCAGTAGATGAGTGGATAAAAAAGCTGTGGTACATGTACACAATGGAGTACTACGCAGCTGTAAGAAAGAGAGATCTCTTATCTGCTGAGACAACATGGAAGGACCTGGAGAGCATTATGCTAAGTGAAGTAAACCACTCAGAGAAAGACATACTACATGATCTCCCTTATTTGTGGAATATACTGAACAAAATAAGCTGATGAACAAAATAGACCCAGAGACATAGAAAGAAGTACAGTTCAGACCGACAAATCTAAGAGGAGGGGGTTGGGGGGAAGGATGAGACAAACCAAAGAACTTATATGCAGGTATGCGTAACCAGGGGACATAGACAACAATGCTGGGGGCGGGGGACGTGGGATCGGGAGGAGGGTATCTGGGGTGGGGGGAACATCTGTAACAAAAATAAATTTAAAAATTGCAATCAATCAGTCAATCAATCAATCAATAAATAAATAAATTGCCATTCTTACAGTTTGCAGATGAGAGCTTTTCACTTAGGAGGAGGAAAAGAGAAAACTGAGGGGCTTTCTCCCAGCTGTGAGTTTTTAGACACCTATGATTTAAACAGTCTGCAGGCTGTACTGCAACTACAGACTTTCATTGCCAATTGATGAACGTAGGCAGCCCCGAGAAAGGAGCCAAAAGGTTCACTGACGACGACGGTGGACACTTAGTGAGTGCCTGCTGTGTGCCAGATGCTACTCATCCGTGAATTCGTGCCCCGAGTCCTCATAAAACCACGTAAAGTTAGCAGTCTTCTTCTTCCCATTTTACAGGAGGGGAGATAGAGGCACCGAGAAGTAAAGTGACCCATCCAGGTTAGCCGGCCAGGAATGTGTAGACCCGACTCCAGGCCAGGCAGTCTGGCTCCCAGGCCTGTTCTGGGCATGGCCCTGTGTCCTGGATGCTCAAATGTCCCGGCCTGTTCTGGGCGGTGAGTGAGTGGATGCTGGAATTGAGGTAATGGGAACCAACTCCAGAGAGCCCTCTGCGGTGATCCAGATGCCAGGTTGAGCTTGGGGAAGTTACTGGCTCAGTTCAAAACCACCCCAGGAATTCGGCACCGGAAATGACTCAGGGCCCTGTTTGCCTGGGAAGACGTCTTCTGTTCTTTCTAGACCTCTCATTGCAGGGGTCCAGGGGTTCAGGGTCTAGTGTAATTGCTGGAATCTGTTGGTGAAACACTTTTTGTGATCCCTTGCTTGGACAAGAGTAGCTTTTAATGTGAAGGGGCTACTTGAATTTGTCGTAAAAAGAATGGTAGCCTTTAAGAGCTGGTTTTAAGGATTCATTTAATTAAATTAAGATTTTTTAAAAAATCACCTTTGTTGTCAGGGCCCACCCACTGTTCACTTTATTTTGCCTTTATTTCTTTGACAAAGATCAACAAAGGGAAAGTGGGTGCTTTTCAGACAATCCATCGCCTGTTCTTTTCCTTCGAAGGTGCGCAACTTTTTCTTGCCGATGATATTTTTAAGGACTGCCTGGGGATTAGAGGAAGGAGAGTAAGAATGGTGTGTGTGATGAAAAATATCCAGGTAGTGGCATTTAACTTGCGGGACACTGCTTACCACGTTTTAGATGGGACACATAGGTATTCAATCCAGTTTTAGTTGTAAAGCCCCTGTAAAACAGTTTAGTCTTTACTTGTACAGGGAAGGAAGATGAAAAAGCAATTTAGTGACCATGCTGGGCAAGGAACAGGTCTCCAGATTTCTGTGGCCCTTTTTAAACTTGAACTCGCTGCTGGGAAGAGCAAGATGTCATGAGAAAGAGATACGGTCGTCCCTGGACTGGCAGATGCAGCCCTAACATTGTTTCCATAATTTTTGTGTTTCTCCATTAAGAGAGTCCATAAATCAGAAGACTTTCTAAGTATTATGTGGAAAAAATTGCCTCTGTTGCATATAAAATTTGGCAATAAATGGCTTATTTTGTAATGTTATTGGAATTTAGATTTATAAATTTAATCCTTATCTTTCTACTCCCTTCTACAAAATGAATCCTAGTATCTGTAAAGATTAATTTCTGTGCCTAGCCAGTGTGGCTTAGTGGACTGAGCATCATCCCCTGGACTGAGAGGTCCTGGTTCGATTCCTAGTGAGGACACATGCCAGGTTGTGGGCTTGATCCCTAGTAGGGGGCGTGCAGGAGGCAGCCAATCAATGTTTCTCTCTCTCTCTCTCCTTCCCTCTCTCTCTCTAAAAGATCGATAAAAACATATTTTTAAATGAAGATTATTTTCCAGCCTTTTATCTATACTAATATTCCCTGTTCGACATTTGTGATTTATTGTCTTAATACTCGCTTCTGCTCAGGAATATTCTCATACTGTCTTACATTGTGAGGTCTCCTCATTGGCTTCAGAAGACCAGGGTTAAATTTTTTGAAAATGTCCTTTGGAGAGCTTTTGTTTCCAGGACATTTGATTATAAAAGTTTGAAAACATGCAGAAATGTAGGAAGAATTTTACAGGGAACGCCCACCACCCAGCTGCTACCACTAGCACATAGCTAGTTGTCTGTCCATTGGTTGGGAAACCTTTAAAAATACACACATATCCTTGCTGGGCTTTTGTGTTCCCAAAAGACTATTTGTGTTTGCTCTCCACTGAAACATTAATATTCATTTTATTAAAGTTACAAATTCAAAAACCTAGTTTTTCCTTAAGCTTTTAACTCCCAAACCTTATTCAATTCTGAACTTATCCATGGTAACAGTCACAAGGAACTTGGTGACTTTTAGCCTCATTTAGTTAATTCTCCTAAACATTTTAATGCATTAATAATTTTAACACCCTGTTATCTTCCTAAGGCCTTATTTGCCTATCTAACAAAATTTTCTTAACTCTTATCAATCTAATAAAGGAAATGCATAAATGTGGTGAAATGTCAATTCTCCTAAATGTTCAAATATTGTCACAAACCCAGCAAAGTCCCACCATACCTTTTACCTTGAAATCACAGGTCTGTTACTCAGTCACATAATTACATCGGAAACACAGTGCTCATCTGCTAGCTAATCTAATGTGCCAAACTCTCTCTCTCTCTCTTTTTTTAAAAAAATTTTCTTTATTGGTTTTAGAAAGAGAGGAAGGGAGAGGGAGAGGGAGAGAGTAACATCGATGAGAGAGAACATTGATTGGCCGCCTTCTGCATGCCCCCTACTGGGGATTTGACCCACAACCTGGGCATGTGCCCTGACTGGGAATCAAACCGGCGACCTCTTGGTGCATGGGTTGACGCTCAACCACTGAACCACACTGGCTGGGCCAAACTCTCTTAAATATTATAATATTAAATACCAAATATGAAGATGTTGACGTGACAGATTTGGTTTATAACATTATTTCCATGTATTTCTAAGTTCTCCCTGCTTAACAGATATTTGTTAAGGAATTCTACGATCAGCCGTTCTTCTAGTGGCTTGATGGGGGTAGGTGCAGATGTCTAGGTGGATTTTCCTTACAACCATGGACACTAGACTTCTCTTCCTTAGTTGCTGTGCCAGTGAGGTCTCCAAATCCACATGGAGTGGTTTTATGGTCTCCATTGTTAGGATTCTGGTTGTACCTTCTATAGTCTGATTAGGTCTGTGGTCATCCATCTGGGTTTCTTCACCACTCGACTGGATGTAACTGATCTATTTACTGCTTGACTGTAGCTATTTAAATGGTATCTGATTGTATTCTATAAATTTCTATAGTTCTGCTGACATAGTCTTTAATTCTACTGACAGTTGACAGTTAATCATTGTTTTGCTATGAAGGATCCTTTTATTGTCCCCTACCATGAATTTTGGAAGACTGTAGAAAAAGGCAGCATTTAATAGGTGGTAATTAGTGATGACTTTCTTTCGGCTAACCAAAGACCAATTTAACTTCTTATCGGAGCTTCCTATTTGCATGAGATAATCAGTGCTACAAAATGGGTTGACAGAATTCCAACCAAAAGGAAAGAAATCATTTCTGTGCGTACGAAGCCTGAACAGTGCAAATGCCTAATATCTGTTAGGCTCACTGGCAAACTGGAAATAGTCCCTCAGATCCTCATTGCTTCCTTTGTAGGTATCAGATGGGAGGCTACAACTCCATCTTATCGTGCATCTGTCTTCCCTCCTTTCTCAGAGGCTGGGTCACGCACTCTTTCCATCTTTTTGGGGCCTTTATTTCTGGGGCCTTGACTTCCCATGCTCCGATTTCCACCTCTCGTTCTTCTTAGGCATACACATCTCATGACTGACTTTGTTTCTGTCTTATAATAGTCTGACTTCCATCCTTCTAATTACCATCAAACTTTTTGAATGTGGCCCATAGAATGTCTCTATACTTTCTCCTTTTACTACCAAAAAGTATAGCTTCTACACCTCTCCCCTACTTTGCCCTATCCAAGGTCATCTCCTTACAGTTCAACACCATGGGTTCCTCTGGGCATTTTCTAGTCTACCCTTGTTTCTTTGATCTGCTTATTTGGCTTCTGTGTCATAGCATTTCTCTGTTCTTTTCTGTCCTCTCTGACCAGTCCTTAGTCAGGTTCTCCAAGTCCTCGTTCCCATAGGAGCTCTGAGGACATAGTGAGGAACACAGATTTTGGAGTCAAGCAGACCTGGCTTGGTGACCAGGTCATCACCCGCTATGTGACCTTGGGCATTGCTTAACTGTAAGCTTCAGTTTCTTCATCTGTAAAATGGGGTAATAATACCTCACTTGTAAGTTGTTGTGAGGATTAAAAGGACATGTGTGTATAGTGTCCAAAATGGTGACTGGCATTTTATCGACTGTCTTCTCTTTGTAGTTGTAACAACATGGCCATTACACAGGGTTTACTGAGGCACCCCCCTTTCCTGTGGAGCAGCCAGCTTTCATCCTGTGCAGTGTCTCCAGCATTGTGTCACGCTCCTGTCTCCCACCCTCCAGGCTCATATTTTTACTGGTGTGCTGATTTGCTTCACCTGGATGCCCCACATAATCCGAGATTCAACATCATTCAAGCAGTACTCAGCCAGCGATTACTTCCTTGGTCAACCGAATCTCAATCCTCACAGCAGCTCAGAGGTCCGCGCTCCCTCTCTGCCTCCCTTGTTTCCATCCAGCCAACCGCTGCACCGAGCACTCTGTTAGGAACCATTCACTGCTCTCTGCGCCGAGGGTGCGACCAAGAGCGAGAAAGGCCGGTCTGCAGCCTAAAGAGAGGGTCCTTTTTACGGGAGTGTGACGGGTGCTCTGATAGTGAAGAACAGTGCGGTGGGAGCATCGCGAAGGGCCCAGCAGAGGCCAAGTTTAAGTTCCTCCTTTCATCCCACCTCATCTCCAACAGATCCTATGAATTCTACTGGTGGAATAATTTATCTCCTTCTCTTCGCCTCTGTTCCCATGGCACATGTTTCATTCAGTCCAAGTATCCCGGGCACGCTCGTGTTGGCTGGACATTCTTGAGAGTTTTCCAGATCTGTTTCTGGTTCACCTGTCTTCTCTGCAAACCATCTTCTAAGCAGCTGCCAAGGTCGCTTCCTGAAGCACAGATGTGATCGTCGTTCTCCCTTGATTAAAACTCTTTATTGTCTCTACCAGTCAGGATTCAGTCTAGGAAACAGAGGCCACTCTAGGAATTTTAACCAGGAGAGGATCTAACACCGGGTTAGGGATTATGAAATCCGAGGAGGGTAAGAGAAGCAGGCACAGGCAGAAGGGTCTACCTCTAAGGTCTCTGGTACAAGTCTGGAGTTCAGGAACTTCCACCATCAGTGTTATTCATGAATCAGGAAGCCAGTGATGCTACTGCTCCTCAACTGCCTGTCCTCACCCAGGACGATGACGTCCATCATCCTACCTGTCAGAGCGAAAAGCAGCCAGGAGGGGTCAGGGAGATGGTCTCCATGTCGCTTGCGCCTTCCAAACCTCATGCAAATCATCAGATTAATGTAACTTAATTTTCCTCCAGCGTCCTAGCTCCAAGGAGTCTTGTCAGTGTGGGTGTTAGTGCGCCAGCCTCTGCATGGGCAGGAAGACTGAAATGAATGAGGACCAGGGTTGGGCAGGGCCCCCATGGCATCCATCTCTCCCGGCTCCCTGCCGGGTGCGGTGTTGTTACTGCTCACCCCATTTTGCTGAACTCCGTGTCTTCCACCATCTACAACATCTGTCACTGGCAGGTGCTCAATAAGGATTTGTTGAATGTGTGAATGAACCAACAAATTCACTCCCGACCCAGTGCTCTCCTACCTTCTGGCCGTAACTTGAGCAGGAACGACCTTCCTGGCTGGCCCTGCCTTCCTCTACCTGCTGGAATCCTGCCCTTTCTGGAGCGGCCCAGCCAAGTCATCCCTCCTTAGATGGTCTCCTAAAATTCCCCTGGACTCCCCCACTCCATTCTCTTGTCGGCCCTTGTGCATCTGTCCTAGAACTTACCACCGTCTGCCTACATCGAGCGTAGCTGTGTACGCAGAGCTTTTATCTGCCGTCTTGTGGACTTTGGGGAAACAGTGATGGTCTTACTGAGACGCCCCTTTTCTCACCACGTTCTCCCGTTCCCCAGGCACGGCAACCCCAGTTCTCTTCCTCCGCAAAGACATTCCTTTTACTCTCCCTCATTTTCTTGCAATTGCAGTCGAAATGTGATCATTTATAGGTGTACTTAAATCTTTTGTAGCTGCTTTTGTCCTGTCGTTACTCATGCACAGAGATATGTACACTATTTTTTTTTAAAAAATATATAAACACATTATTCTTGTTTTAGTGCTAGGTCGTTATACAGCATAAACCGAAAAGGGGAGGAACCTTGGAAGGAAAGCAGAATTTTTTTTTGTCGTCTCTGTCACTTTTTAGTGGCACGCGTAATATCTCCGAAGTGCACGCTGGTTTGCCAGACCCTGACAGTGGAAATTGTACGAGCAAGAAGTTCCAGCCGTTGCAAAACTCATGGTTTGAGTTCTGAGGTGTAAAATCAGGACCATGTGATTTGTGTGTGCGTTTCTCACAGTGCATTTCTTAGAAACTTGTAAAAAGACTGACTACCTAGTCTACAGGGAAATTCAGATTTTTTTTTGTGTGTGTGGTATTTGAATAGACTTTATTTTTTAGAGCAGTTTTAGGTTCCCAGCAAAATTGAGCAAAAAACCACAGAGAATTCCCATATCAACCCCCTTTATCCTCCCCCCCCCCCCCCAGAGCAGTACATTGGTTATAACTGATGAACCTACATTGACACATTATCACTTAAAGTCCATAGTTTACATTAGGGATTACTTTTGGTGGTGTCAATTCCATAGGTTTTGACAAATGTATAATGTTGTATATTCCCCATTATAATACCATACTGAGTAGTTTCATTGCCCTACCATTCCTGTGTTCTACCTACGTATCCCTCCCTCCCCTCCCACCCCCAGCACCCACTGACCTGGCTCCATAGTTCTGCCTTTTCCAGAACATCATGTGGCTGGAATCATATGTACGTGGCTGTTTCAGACTGGCTTTCAGTTAGTAATACACATTTAAGATGCCTCCATGCCTTTTCATGGCTCTGATAGCTCATTTCTTTTTAGCACTGAATAATGTTTAATTGTCTGGATGTGCCACAGTCTGTTTATCCATTACCTACTGAAGGACATCTTTCTTGCCTCCACCTCTTGGCAACTATGAGTAAAGCTGCTATAAACATCCGTGCACAGGCTTTTGTATGGACGGAAGTTTTCAGCTCCTTTGGGTGAATGCCAAGGAGTGCAGCAGCCGGATTGCACGGTGAGAACGTAAGAGTGTATTTTGTTCCGTAAGAAACCACTAACCTGTCTTCTGAAGTGGTAGCTGTATGATTTTTACATTTCCACCAGTGATACAGATTTTTTTGTTTTGCTAGAGGTTTAAGGGACTTCTTAAAAATTCATAAAGGAAAAATCTATCCTCCCAAAGGTGTACGGTGGTCAGTGTGGCCTAGTTCCATTTTACCAAAATAAAAGCATGTCACAGTCATTTAACATGTTCATTCTGCTTTCTCCTCTCAGCTCAAATAATAGAACTCAAATTTGGTTGCAGAGAAATGAGATGAAATAGAGAAATTCTATTTTAAAGGCAGACTAGATAATCACATCCGTAGCACTGGTAATATAGTTCATTCTTTTTTTATTTAAAAATTATTTCTCGATTCCTTGATTTTAGAGAGAGGGAGAGAGAGATTGATTTATTGTTCCACTTATTTGTGCATTCAGTGGTTGATTCTTGTACTTGTCCTGAGCAGAGCTCAAACCCACAACATTGGCGCATCTGGCCTGGCTCTAACCCACGAAACTACCCGGCCAGGGCCACTGTAGTTTATTCTTGATGTTCTGCTGTGGGTCAGCAACACTGGGAGAATGGGGAATGTGGGCGTTCTTCTGCCCCCCAGCTGGCTTGGCCAGGTGTCTGCAGTTGCTTGGGTGGGCTTCCAGTCAATTAGCTGTCCCCTGATTAGCCACACCCCGGGGAGACCAGGTGCTGATGGCCATTGCCTCTGTGGACAGAGAAGTTTTATTCCAGTTCTTTGGATGCATTGTAGCCAGTGTCCTGGGAGGTGTGAGTGAGGAAGTTGGAGAATCCTCTGACTGGTGTGGAAAGGCCATCGTAAGCCCTCGGTCTTCCCAGCTCTCCTCAAGCCGCGCCCCTTCTTATCATGGTGACCGTACGCTGGGTGGGTGCTGAGCTCCTGAGGAACATCCTCAGCCCAGAGCTAGTCCTGCTCTCGACAGTGACATCTGCACTCAGAAGGACAGAGCTCTTCCCCTGCAAACAAATGCTGGTGGAACATCTGCAGGAAGGCCCTTCAGCCTGAGAGAATCAATACCCTCTCCTCGGCCGGGCGATCCAAAGTAGAAAGTATTTGGAATCCTTATTTTCCCTAAGGCACCTCAATTAGTTGGGTTATCATTAAAAGCCAGCAATTTTAGAGGATGAATCTTTGTGGAGTAAATTAATGCTTGTGGTGCTTTATAATCTTAAGGAGGAGAGTTTTTAGATTTAAATTTTAAAAATGAGCTAATTAGAAATCAGCTCAGAAAGATTTCTAAATTCCTCAAATTGAAGGATTTTTTTGTGTGTGCGTGTGGCCAATCTTATTAAAAACATTTCCACAGTTAATCACTGAGCATCCACATGTGCTGGGCATTGTAATGGCTGAGGTTAGAAAGATAGGTGAGGTACTCCATTAGCCCTCAGAGAACGGAGTCTCATAAGACAGACTTTCTGTAACCACTTATTCTGCGTCTCTGGGGTACAGAGATGAAACTCGGGACTAGGACAGTCATACTGGGTGACCAGTGCTACAACTTGGAGACGATGGACTCTATTAGAGTGTGGAGAGT
This sequence comes from Molossus molossus, assembly GCF_014108415.1. Lineage (NCBI taxonomy): Eukaryota > Metazoa > Chordata > Mammalia > Chiroptera > Molossidae > Molossus > Molossus molossus. The sequence goes on along the minus strand of NW_023425345.1, from coordinate 15,079,256 downwards.
GTCAGGGAATGCTTCCAAGAGGAGGAAGATGCTTGAGTTGGGTCTTGAGAATAAGGTAGGGATAAGTCATGGAAAAACTTGTGCCAGGTCCCTGACTCTAAGCACTTGGTGGGTTCTGAGTATTAGGACATGAATGAACGGAAGGATCCACGTGGGGTGTAATGGCAAGAGGAAAGGTAGCAGAACTGTCCAGGGTGTCTCTGGTAATGGGTTAGGGGGACTTCCCTCCTGCATGGAACAGAGAATATTTTCCAATGGGAGGGAGCATGATAGTTTTTATTTAACAATCCATATATAGCTGGGAAGGGTGGATTGGACAGAGAGAGACTCAAGGTAGGAAGACTGCTCTGGGACTATCAGATCAGCTCAGGGGAGAACTTGTGGCTGGACGGGGCAGTGGGGAGATGATGGAAGAAAGAAAGAAATGTTCAGGAGGTGATCTGAACAAGATGAGTTAAAGTAAGGATGACACTGACATTTCTAGGTACCCTATAAAGTGGCCCAAATAGTCTTCTATGTAACAGTTCAGTAAATATCTTTTTTTTGGACAACAGAATGGATATTGATGCTTTTAAATAGGAATAAAAGAAAGCCAGAGGAAGAGCATGTTTAGGAGAAAAAGATATTTTTGATCTTGGGTCTAGGATGTTTATTCTTACCAAAAAAAAAAAAAAAAAGCTACCTGTTTGGTATTTCCTCCCGATGCAAATTCAAGTGACTTTGGTAGATTGGCATGCTATTGCTAATTGAAAATTCTCTAACTGAAAACGATGTCCTTCCAGATGACCATTGGAAAGTAACCTTCATACATTATAAAGGATTGCCTTGGTTATTTATTTATCAGGCCCCCTGTCGGGCTGGGCTAATCAGAAAACAGGGATGATATGGTCAGGCTCGGGAGGATTTCAGGATCTCGCTTGCAAGACAACTGTCTCGGAGGGAAGAGAAAATGTCTGAATTCCTGGGCTCCTGATCCCCTAAAATCATTTGTTCTAGTCGATGCCTTACAGATAAAGGACCTTATCAGTTTCTTCTCAGGATCAGCTTGGACCAGAGCAGTTTTAACACAAAATGTGAAATATGGATCAAATAAATCTCCTGACTTATTAAATAAACATAATTTACCATATTTGCTCAGTATTTCAGTTCCAATTATATAGATGAGGGTTAGTATGCCATTCTTGGTAATTCCTGTTTCTAGCGAGGGCAGGTGTTAGCATATTACTATCCTTGTTCCTGATAATACTTTAAAAAAATTTTTTTTCTTTATTGATTTTTATTTATTTATTTTTTTTTTTTATGAATTTTTATTTATTTTTTTGTTACAGATATTTTACCTTTTTACCCCATTGGCACCTCCCACCCCACCCCCCTCCACCCTGTCCCCGGCTTAGTTGTCCATGTCCATTGGTAATGCATACATGCATATAAGTTCTGTGGTTTATCTCTTCCCACCCCCCACCCCCCATCCCCTCTTCTGAGGGATGTCAGTCTGTGCCCTACTTCCATGTGTCTGGGTCTACTGTATTCCTCAGACTGTTATGTTCATTATATTCCGTATATAAGTGAGATCATGTGGTATTTGTCTTTTTCTGCTTGGCTTCTTTCACTTAGGATAATACTTTCCAGGTCCCTCCATGTCGTCTCAAAGGATAAGAGATCTTTCTTTCTTACCGCTGCATAGTACTCCATTGTGTATATGTACCACAGCTTTTTGATCCATTCGTCTACTGGTGGACACTTGGGCTGTTTCCAGATCTTAGCTATTGTAAATAGTGCTGCTATGAACATGGGGGTACATATATTCTTCCTGATTGGTGTTTCAGGCTTCTTAGGGTATATTCCCAGCAGTGGGATCACTGGGTCAAATGGAAGTTCAATTTTTAATTTTTTGAGGTAGCACCATATTGTTTTCCATAGCGGCTGCACCAGTCTGCATTCCCACCAGCAGTGTATTAGAGTTCCCTTTTCTCCACACCCTCGCCAACACTTGTTGTTTGATGATTTGTTGATGGCGGCCATTCTGACAGGTGTGAGGTGATACCTCATTGTTGTTTTAATTTGCATCTCTCGGATGATTAGTGATGTTGAGCATTTCTTCATATGTCTCTTGGCCATTTGTATGTCCTGTTTGGAGAGGTGTCTATTCAGCTCCTCTGCCCATTTTTAATTGGGTTCTTTGTCTTCCTTTTGTGGAGTTGTGTGAGCTCTCTGTATATATTGGAAATTAACCCCTTATCTGATACATCATTGGCAATGATGTTCTCCCATACAGTGGGTTGCCTTTCCATTTTGATGATCGTTTCTTTTGCTGTGCAGAAGCTTTTTAGTTTGATGTAGTCCCATGTGTTCATTTTCTCCTTTATTTCTGTTGCCTTAGGTGATGTATCAGTGAAAATTCTGCTCCGTATGATGTCCGAAATTTTGTTGCCTACATTTTCTTCTAGAATTTTTATGGATTCACGGGTCACATTTAAGTCTTTTATCCATTTTGAGTTTATTTTTGTGTATGGTGTAAGTTGATGGTCGAGTTTCATTTTTTTGCATGTAGCTGTCCAATTTTCCCAACACCATTTATTAAAGAGGCTGTCTTTACTCCACTGTATGCTCTTGCCACCTTTGTCAAATATTAATTGAGCGTATTGCCTTGGGTCCATTTCTGGGTTTTCAGTTCTGTTCCACTGGTCTATATGCCTGTTCTTGTGCCAGTACCAGGCTGTTTTGGTTATAGTCGCTTTGTAGTATAACCTGATATCTGGTAATGTGATCCCTCCAACTTTGTTCTTCTTTTTCAAGATTGCTGTGGCTATTCGGGGTCTTTTTTGGTTCCATATGAACTTTTGAAGTATTTGTTCTACTTCTATGAAATATGTCGTTGGTATTTTGATGGGGATTGCATTGAATCTATAGATTGCTTTGGGTAGTATGGACATTTTAATTATGTTAATTCTTCCAATCCATGAACAGGGTATGTTCTTCCACTTTTTTATATCTTCCTCTATTTCTTTTTTCAATGACCTGTAGTTTTCTGCAAATAGGTCCTTTACTTCTTTGGTTAAGTTTATTCCTAGGTATCGTAATTTTTTTGGAGCGATGGTAAATGGGATTGTTTTTTCAGTTTCTCTTTCTGTGAGCTCATCATTGATGTACAAGAATGCCGTCGATTTCTTGACGTTAATTTTGTATCCTGCTACTTTGCCAAATTCATTTATTAAGTCTAATAGATTTTTGATGGAGTCTTTAGGGTTTTCTATGTACAATATCATGTCATCTGCAAATAATGACAGTTTCACTTCCTCCTTTCCAATTTGGATCCCTTTTATTTTTTCTTCATGTCTGATTGCTGTGGCTAAGACTTCCAGTACAATGTTAAACAAGAGTGGCGAAAGTGGACATCCCTGCCTTGTTCCTGTTCTTAATGGAAATGTTTTTAGTTTCTGTCCATTGAGTATGATGTTGGCTGTAGGTCTTTCATATATGGCCTTTATTATGTCGAGATATGATCCCTCTATTCCTACATTGCTGAGCGTTTTTATCAGAAATGGATGCTGGATTTTGTCGAATGCTTTTTCAGCATCTATTGATATGATCATGTGGTTTTTATTCTTCATTTTGTTTATGTGGTGTATCACGTTTATTGATTTGCGAATATTGTACCAGCCTTGCATCCCTGGAATGAATCCCACTTGGTCATGGTGAATAATTTTTTTGATGTATTTCTGGATCCGATTTGCTAGTATTTTGTTCAGGATTTGGCATCTATGTTCATCAGGGATATTGGCCTGTAGTTTTCTTTCTTCGTAGTGTCTTTTTCTGGTTTTGGAATTAGAATTATGCTGGCCTCATAGAACGTGTTTGGAAGTCTTCCTTCTTCTTGACTTTTTTGAAATAGTTTGAGGAGAATGGGTGTTAGTTCTTTTTTGAATGTTCGGTAAAACTCCCCCGTGAAACCATCTGGGCCTGGGCTTTTGTTTGCTGGGAGAGTCTTGATTACCTCTTCAATTTCCTTAGTTGTTATTGGTCTGTTCAAGTTTTCTATCTCTTCCGGGAATAGTTTTGGGAGACTGTGTGTTTCTAGAAATTTGTCCATTTCGCTGAGATTGTCGAATTTGTTGCCATATAGTTGTTCATAGTAGTTGTTAACGATCTTTTGTATTTCCGTGGTGTTGGTTGTTACTTCTCCTCTTTCATTTCTGATTTTGTGTATTTGGGTTCTCTCTCTTTGTTTCTTGGTGAGTCTAGCTAAGGGTCCATCAATCTTGTTTATCTTTTCGAAAAACCAGCTCTTTGTTTCATTGATCCTTTGAATTGTTTTTTTGGTCTCTATGTCATTTATTTCTGCTCTGATCTTTACTATTTCCTTCCTTCTACTTGCTCTGGGGTTTTCTTTTTGTTTGCTTTCTAATTCTTTAAGTTGTGAGGTTAGACAGTCAATTAGAAATTTTTCTTGTTTTTTGAGGTAGGCCTGTAGTGCTATGAACTTCCCTCTCAGAACTGCTTTCGCTGCATCCCATAGATTTTGTGTTGTTGTGTGTTCATTTTCATTGGTTTCCAGGAAGTTTTTGATTTCTTCCTTGATCTCCTCGGTGACCCATTCATTGTTTAATAACATGCTATTTAGCCTCCATGTGTTGAAATGTCTTTGCATGTTCTTGTTGCAGTTGATTTCTAGTTTCATGCCATTGTGATCTGAGAAGATGCTTGATATGATTTCAATCTTCTTGAACTTGTAGAGATTTAGTTTGTGTCCTATCATGTGGTCTATCTTTGAGAATGTCCCATGTGCACTTGAGAAGAATGTGTATTCTGTAGTTTTGGGGTGTAATTCTCTGTAGATATCTATTAAATCCATTTGGTCTAGTGCTTCATTTAGAGTCTCTGTTTCCTTGCTAATTTTTTGCCTAGAGGATCTATCCAGTGCTGTCAACGGGGTGTTGAAGTCCCCAGCTATGATTGTATTGTTGTCGATTTCTCCTTGGAAGTCCTCCAGAAGATTTTTAATATATTTTGGTGCTCCTATATTGGGTGCATATATGTTTATCAAGGTTATATCTTCCTGTTGGATAGATCCTTTCAATATTATGTAGTGGCCGTCTTTGTCTCTAGTTATGGTCTTCATTTTGAAATCTATTTTATCAGATATGAGAATTGCTACCCCAGCTTTTTTTTGCTTTCCATTTGCTTGGAAAATTTTTTTCCATCCCTTCACTTTCAACCTATGTGAGTCTTTTGTTGAGAGATGGGTCTCTTGTAAACAACATATAGATGAGTCATGCTTTCTTATCCAATCAGCTACTCTGTGTCTCTTTATGGGAGCATTCAGTCCATTTACGTTTAAGGTGATTATTGATATGTACTTATTTATTGCCATTTTTGTTTAGTGTGGTTCTATTTTTGTTCCCATTTCTACTGCTAATTACAGCAGTCCTTTTAACATTTCTTGCAGTGCTGGTTTGGTGCTAATGTATTCCCTTAGCTTTTTTTTGTCTGGGAAGCTCTTTATTTGATCTTCTATTTTGAATGATAGCCTTGCTGGGTAGAGTAGTCTTGGATTCAGATTCTTGTTTTTCATGACTTTGATTACTTCATGCCATTCCCTTCTGGCCTGTAGTGTTTCTTGTGAGAAGTCAGCTGAGAGCCTTATGGGGTTCCCTTTGTAGGTAACCTGTTGCTTATCTCTTGCTGCTTTTAGGATTCTCTCTTTGTCTTTAATTTGTGGCATTTTAATTACTATGTGTCTTGGTGTGGGCCTGTTTGGGTTCTTCTTACTTGGGACTCTCTGTGCTTCTTGAACTTGAATGCCTTCTTCCTTCACCAAATTAGGGAAGTTTTCTCTCACTATTTTTTTGAATATATTCTCTATCCCTTGCTCCTTTTCTTCTTCTTCGGGGACTCCTATGATGCGAATATTATTACGTTTCCAGTTGTCCCATAGTTCTCTTAAGCTGTCTTCCTGTTTTTTAATAGTTTTTTCCTTTTGTTTTTCTGATTGGTTGATTTTTTCTACCCTGTCTTCTAATTCGCTGATCCGGTCCTCAGCTTCCCCTACTCTGCTTTTTAAACCTTCCAATGTGTTTTTCATTTCGGATATGTCATTTTTTATCTCTTCTTGTTGGTTTTTAATTTCCATTTGGCTTATTTTCAGTGTCTCTATGTCCTTACTCATGCTGTTCAGCTTCCTCAAGATCATGGCTCTGAATTCTAGCTCTGTTAACATGCCTAATTGCTCCACATTGATCTCATCTTCAGTGGAGGTGGTTTGCTCTTTCATTTGGCTTCTGTTTCTGTGTTTCACCATTTTAGCTATCACTCTGGGCTTTGGAGCCTGTCAAGTTCTCCCTGTGGGTGTTGGTGTTCTGCTGTTTGTGGCTCCCTCTCCTGTGTTTAGATGAGCGAGGGAGGACCCGCGTTGAACACCACTGTCAAGTCTTACTTTCCTGGTTAAAGTTGCCAGCCCAGGAAACGTACTGTTATCCTCTAGCTTTTTGCCTGGAAGCTAGCAGTCTAGGTTAATTGATGAGTTTTGGGTTGTCAGTTGATTGAAAAACTCCCTCTGGTGCTCAGCCAAGGGGCTTTCACGAGGGTGGGGCAGATGCTGGTCCTTGGTGAGCCTCAATTAACACTTCAATGGCCCACAGGGTGGGGTTGGATCTCCGAGGGAGGGGCTGCTGCCTCTCTCAGAGCCCTGGGAAGAAGCAATGTGGCCACCGTCCTGAGTGGCTGCACTCAGCCAAAGCTCCGAGAGCCCTCCAAACCCCGAGTGTCCCGACACAGTTCCAGTCCAGTCTGCCCTCCCTCTGCCGGAGCCCAAGGTGAGTGGCTGTGGCTGTTTTAGCCTCAGTCCCGGCTGCACTGTGGGGCCGCCTGGGAGTGTAACCCGCGGGCGCCGCTTATAGCTCAGGCCGCTGCCGAGCTGCCGACCGTGCGCTCCCAGCCCCGTCTCGCGCCTTCGCAAGCCTACCGGGATGGAGTCAGTGTCCCTCGTTGTATGGTCCTCGCAAGCTGCTTTTCTGTTGGTTTTTCCCGTCGATTTGTCTGTGTTATAGTTGTAATTCCAGTTTGGTTCTGGGAGACGGTCTGTGTAGCTCCGTTCACTCCGCCGCCATTTTTCGGTCTCTCTTTATTGATTTTTAGAGAGAGAGGGAGAGAGAGAGAGAGAAACATCAATGAGAGAGAACACTGATTGGCCGCCTCCTGCATGCCCCCCATTGGGGATCGGGCCCATAACCTGGGCGTGTGCCCTGACCAGGAATCGAACCGGCGACCTCTTGGTGCATGGGTTGATGCTCAACCACTGAGCCACACCAGCCAGGCTCCCTGATAATATTTGTTATGTCTGTTAAGGAGTGTCACACATCATTGCATATCTATATAACTTGAAGATGGTGGTGCTGCCTGTGTACCATATAAGTGAGCCTCACGCTTTCATTCCCCCTCAAATAGTTAAGAATAATCAGAGCCTTGTGCAGATGTAGGAACGTGGGAACAACTTTGATCATGCTGTAAATAGTCAGGAAATGTCTACCAAGTTTATATTATATTCTGAACACTATTTTAGTCTCTGGGCACACAATGAAAAGCGCGTGCGCACACACACACACACCGTTCTTGACAGACAGGAACATAGATTGTACTGAAGAGGGTAAAAGTTAAATAGACAATCAAGGAAATACAATGGTTACAGATAGAGATAAATGTTACGAGAAGAATGAAGAAAGTGATGTGCTGGAAAATGATTGATGAGGTCAAGGAAGCCTTTCTGACCAGCTGTGCCAGGATTAAGGAAAGGTTGGGCAGAGCAGACAGACACAGACCCTGGGGTGGGAAGATCTTTGAGTTGAGGGAGGGCAATGGTTGGAGGGTGTGTAGATATTGTTGAGTTAGGGAGAAATGGCTACCCTTGCTTATCAGAGACTCAGAAATACAATAGATGTATATATACGACATATATATATATCTTATCTCATTCAACAAAGTAATGAGGTAGACGTTGTTACTTCCAATCCCTAATTGGAAATGGAAGCAGCCAGGCCCAAGAGACCAGGTCTGTAGAGCTCGGAAGTAGCAGAGCAAGGACGAAGTCAGGGCCCTCCTGCTTCCCCACCACCCCTAACTGCAGAGCAGCAGAGTGGAAGCAAGGCCATTGGATGAGTAAATGCTGAGTCACTGGACTCCTGGGCTGGCTTTAACAAATGGGCGATGGCTTGGCTGGGTGGTACCAGCACTAGCTGGAGCAGTGATGAGAACAGTGGCCGTGACTGCGCTGATACCACATACGTTTATCGTTTGTAAATTACTTACAGGTTCTTATTCATGCCTCAGGAGAGCCCTCGAAGGTCAGCAGGACAGGGCTTCTTCTCACTTCGGTTAAGAGATTCCCTGAGGGAACACAGGGAACAGGGCTGATACACGGCTCTTATGATGTGAGTCCAGGGCTCTTTCCTTAAACCACAGAAACTCCTGATGGAGGGAGGAGACCCATACGGCCCATGTGCTTGTAGTCCGCCAGATTTCCAGAAGGCAGATCTGTGCTGTCCTCAGAACCCTTTGGAGTGAAGAAGAGGCATAAAAGGTGGCTCACTCATGGTATATGTATTGAGCAACTATGTGTGCCAGACGTCAGGAATATCAAAGGATCCCAATTAAGGAGACTGGAAGGTACTGACCTAGCATGGTGTCATTTGCTCTATAATGTAAGACAAGAAAAAGTGCTATAGGAATGCAGAGGAAGAAGTGGTTAAGTACTTTGGGAAATGTTGGGAAGGCCTCACCAAGAAGGTAAGAGTAAAACTGGGCCTTGAAGGATGAACACTAGGGTTTCTCCAGGAGAAGAGCAAGGAGGGTTATTCTGGGGAAAGGGATCATTATGATAAAAGAATCTGGTATCTGTGGGGAGTAGTAAGTGTGTATTTGGAGAGCATGGGAGTAATGCCGGGAAATGATGCCAGTGGACTGAATCTGACTTGGGGGCAGGTGTTCTTGAGGTGCTGTATTTGACCTTACACCCCAGGTTTGTTAGCAAGGGAATGGCATAATTATATTTGCTCTGTTTAACTAATTAATTTTAAAAATCCTCACCCTAGGATATTTTTTCTATTAATTTTTAGAAAGAGTAGAAAGGAGGGAGGGAGAGGGGAGAGAGAAAGAGAAACATCGATGTGAGAGAGACACACTGATTGGTTGCCTCCCGCATGTGCCCTGACCAGGGCCAGAGATTGAACCTGCAAACCAGGTATGTGCCCTTGACCAGGAATTGAACCCATGACCCTTTGGTCTGAGGACCGGCGCTCAAACCACTGACCCACACTGGCCAGGGATGAATTTTAGAAAGCAAATGCTGTTGGGAAGGGAAGGTTAGATTGGAACAGGGCAAAGAATGGAAACCGCTGTAGTAGTTTCAGAGAGAGAACAAGCCCTGAATTGGTCATAATCCCTAATTATGTCTTTAGGAGAAATGTGGCAGTAACACTGATGAGACTGGAGGGCTAACTGGATGTAGAGCCATACCAACTGGATTTTGGATGCACACTCTAGCCATCTGCACACACACACACACACACACACACACAGGCAGGCACACACTTGTGCCCGCTCCTTACTGTGGCTTCCTGACTCAGTCCAGCTTCTCCCTTACTCTTTAAACTGGCCATTGACTGATTTTTCTCTCCTCCGAAACAGGAGACAAAGTTATAGCTCTGTGTTCTTACGAATTTTTTTCTGTATAATTTAATCTTTGATAATCCCATAGAATTGTTTGGGCTGAGAAATGCTGAGAACAAATGAATTGTTAAAGCCGTGGATGCTATGAGTATATGTGCTGCAGGTTATTTACCTTTCATGCATTTGGAACTGCTGCATATTCCAGAGCCCACCTACAAAGCAAGTTTGGGAAATTATTCTCAGCCAGGGACCACTGGTAGGGAAACAGTAACAGAGTATGGAATATTCTTTGTTTACTCTTCTAGTAATTGAGGATCACTCATCCTCACTTTAAAATGTGACATAGACCCTGGCTGGTTTGGCTTAGCAATTAGAGCGTCGGCCTGCGGACCACAGAGTCCGGGTTTGAAAAGCAGGCTAAGGGCATATACCTCAGTTGCAGTTCGTCCCCAGCCCTGGTTGGGGTCGGGTGGGTGGCAACCAGTCAATGTGTCTCGCTCACCTCGATGTTTCTCTCTCTCTCTTTCTTCCTCCCTCTCTCCCTCCTGCTCTATCGGAAGATAAATGCAAAAATGTCCTCGGGTGAGAATAAAAATAAATAAATAAAATGTGATGTAGGGTCAGAGTCGGGAAAAATTAAAACAACAAATATAAATTGCCCGCTCTTTGTAAGCATTAAGAATTCATTCCTGGCCCAGCCAGCGTGGCTCAGGGGATTGAGTGTGGTCTCATGGACTGAGAGGTCCTGGTTCGATTCCCTATCAGGGCACATGCCTGGGTTGTGGGCTCGAACCCCAGCAGGGGGCGTGCAGGAGGCAGCCAATCTATGTTTTCTCTCATCGCTGTTTCTCTCTCTTCCTCCCTCTCCCTTCCTCTCTCTCTACCATCAATTAAAAAAAATCTTAATTCCTCGATCCCTCATACCTCCATTAATAGATCCTGGTGTCAAAAAAGGGCATTCTGTGGCCATTTACCCCCTTGGTGATACAGAAGGTAGGTGTGTCTTTATGTCTCTCTTCAGCCTGTTATGGAAAGTGGAAACCAGTTTCAGCACTGAAACACTGAGCTTTGAGAATCCCGGTCTCGCAGACTTTATAAAGCTTAGTCAGCAAGCTGCTCTGAAGCACATTTCCTGAAAAAGCTATCTTTGTTTTTTTTTTTAACAAATGGCAGGTATAGTACATAATTCAGAGAACCTTGTAGTCTTAAAAGGCGTTAAATCACGCTGCCGTAGAATTTTCACAGACTCTCTTGGCCATTCAAGTGGCCACCTAACAATTAGTTATTGAGAACCCGCTGGGCGTGAGGCACCGGGTTACACCAGTGAGCAAGAGACAGTCCCTCAGGTTGTCCCAAGTTTAATTGGCTTGGATACATATTTTGTACTTGACAAAGATGAATTGGTGTTTGTTGCGATCTGAAAAGGGAGGTGTTTCTATCATCTTGTGAGGATGGAGGAGTGGAGGAGCCACCAAACCTGAAACATTAATTACATTTGAGTAAGTGACCGGGATGCCTGTTTTCATTGACCAATTGTTATATAATTTAATTATTTAATCTGCTAAGTAATTTGTAATTCTGCCGCTTATCACTTTCATGCTTCATTTTCACCCAATATATTTCAAGGTATTGAATCTGTTCCATAAACAGTATTAATCTCAATCACTTTGGGAGCTTTAAGTTGCATCCCCTTATTAAATAGAGTCCTTGTTATGCTGACCATGTGTTTGCAGTGTCAGAAACTGATGATGCTGATAAAAGCAAACACTGAGTTAAAAACCCTTTTCATGTTTTAATTAGATTTTTTAAAAAGTATAATTTGTGCATTTGTATTTCCCAAATGGTTTTTGGTCATGGAAAACACCTTATTAGGTTAAACTGGAAATTTGAGTTCAAAGTCCAACCTCCTGGTTTTGGTTTTATCTGACAGACATTAAAATAGTAGAGCATTTTCTGTTTTGGCAAGAATCACAGGGTTGAAATAATTGGGGGAAAGAGAAGATTTAAATTTGTCCTCGAGACTACAAACTTCTTGAAGGAAGGGTCTGCTGCTTTCAAGTCTACCCCCGGCACACGGTGCGCTCTCCATGTTCGCGGACTGGACTGGAACCCAGCAGGTGATGAACAGAATCTGAGACCCAGGCTCCCAGCGTTTCCTACTTAATGTCCACAGCACTACTCTAACACAACATCCCTTCTTCCTTTCAAAAATTAAACTTCATCACGTTCCTCTTTGACGCGGGACGTTTTTACAGCCTCGTGCTGTGACTCACTTGGGTGCTGAGTTAAAGGCTCCCCGGGAGCACAGCCTGTTTCTGAAGCCGCGGTGTTCGGTCTCCCCAAAGTTAGCGTGCCCCTGGGGAGACGTCACGACACAGCGTCCGAGCCACGTCACAGCGTGGAGGTAGAAACGGAGCACTGAACTGGAAAACGCTCTATCGTGGAAGTCACCTGGAAAACAGACTCAGGGACATTTGTGTTTTCCTAAGAGCACAAGGGAATTCATCTTTTCTGCAGAGCTAAAAAGGTGACCCAGGACAGTCTCACCAAGATAAAAAAAAAAAAAATAGTTCTGACGTTTTACTGTGGAGTCCAGTTACCTTAGAATCTACTTCCCCATCCAACTTGATCATCACCCAACTCTAAAGAATTAATGTAGGGACTAAGTGTATAGGTTGAGTATTAAAATAGAATGGGGGGCCAGGCAAGCAGGAGGAATGTAAAACTCCTGGCTCGCCCCTTGGTCACCAGTAAGGGGTTTCTCCTTTGTCTTCCTTTAGTCTGGCTCAGGGTTTCTCAAACTCCAGTGTGATTAGGAGTTTGCTGCAGGGCTGTTTATCCAAGACGACGTATTCTGTGTCTGATGGATGATTTAAGAGACCTCAGAGGCGAATGTGAAGTATCTTTATAAACTCGTCCTGAACAAGTACTTCTAGACACGTATTGCACAAGCAAATGAATGAAACGGAGAGGCACATTTCTGGAGAAACCTCGAACCCTTTTCTGTCTAAAATTCTCACTTGTGAGACAGGGAGATGGGTCCCTGGTCGGCTCATCCTGCGCCTTGGCATAAAGAAGCTTCTGTCCCAAGTGCCATTGCTGTCCTCATGGTGACCTCTCTGGGCAGAAGCAGGGCTGCCTGGTCTGTGAGATGCCATCAGATATCATGTGAGGGGTTTCAAGTCAGTTTCTCACAGGGAGGTGTGGATGTGTAGGAAACTTCCTGAGTGGCTGGTGTAACTGTGGGGCTTTGGCTCTGGTTTTTCGTAGCAAGTAGATGCTATCAGCAATGGAGGGGAAGGTAAAATGCCGGTCTTCCCAAACTTCTGCGGAGGCAGGGGGCTGTTCTGCCTCCCTCAGAACCGGCTGTCATCAGCTGCTCTCCTGGGCACTGACACGGCCCCCTGGCTGGGCTGATTGGTTGCTGGCAATAACTGATGTGGAATACTGATATTCTCGCTGGCAGTTCCTTCCACTCCAAAGAGGCTCTGCTTCTGCCGTCCTGACCCCAGCCTGGTGCTCAGCCTCCCCAGACCTTGCCGCCCCTGCACCCGGGGGAGGACGAGTCCTGGGCGTGATGCTCTGAGGCTGGTGAAATGCACCGGCTGCCTTCGCTCCAGCGCGCTCTGGGAGAGTCCTGTTCCTGACTTCTCGGGGGTTTCACAGCACAGACAACTGTATGCGGGCCCAAGGGAGGCTGAAAGGACTTGTGTGTGGTGGTTTAATCGCCTTTCATCACTTCGCGGGCGGCCTCCCCAGCCCTGCCTGGAGCTTCACAGCGGATTTCTTCCTGCCTGAGCCGCCCAGGAGGGATCCCTTCTCCTTCTGCTGACTCTTTCTATTTTTATGGTAAGTACTTGCCTTGTCTGAGCTGGTCTGCTGCAGTGAACCGAAGGCTCTCTCCTTGCTCTTCCCAGCTCAGCTCAGTGACCTTCTCTCTGCGTTGCTTCTGTTTACATGCATCCATGTCCGGGGAGCTCACTAAAACACCAGGAGGCATTTGTCCGGGCTGCCTGTCTCTTTATTTTAATTTGTTTTTTTTTTTTTGCCATAAACCCGAGCTCCTCGGCTGTGATGGAAACATAAGCACTCTCTCTTTGTCCTTGAAGCGGCAGCCAGGGAAATGTGTTCAGGATGGTGAACTGCAGCAGTGTGCAAGGGATCTGTGGAGGGTGACTGACAAATCTGGGCAGGATGAATTCTTGGCATGCTGAGGGGCACTCTCTTGGCTGATCCGCCCGAGGAGCAAACTGTTCCACCTTTCGGGGTGAAGACGAGCGCATGCATGAGTTATGTCAGAGTCTGCTGTGAGTAGGGGTGCTTTATGCACCTGCTGGTGGGTCCAGGATGGCCCCGGATCTTGTGGGTTTAGCAACTTGGGCAGTAACATTGGCGGCAGGAGGAATCCTGCCCTGGCCCGCGGGGTAAACTGCATGACCTCATTGCTGCTTTCCCTTTGAGTCTCCGGGTGCCTGTTCTGCAAACCATATTTTTACATCCTCTACAGAGGGCGACGTGTCAGTGACAATAGGAACCTTTTTGAGTTGACAAAACATTTTTGAGTTTCACCCTCCCGCTGGGAGATAAAATGCTTTGAGGCTATTAGAATGGTGAGACTTTTCTGAGAGAACATAAGCAGGTTTCCAAGGAGGAACACGCATGTTGCAGCATTGACAGGCTGCTTGTTTATTCCAGGGCATCACTCTTCGAATAGTGTTCTGATGTCTCCCTGGGCTCCCAGGCTTGCTGCAGAGGTAGCACAACTTCAGGTCCAAGAACGTTTTGGTATAGTTCTCACCTTGTGGCACCTGTGAGCCAAGGAGTCTTTCTCCACAGGAAAATTTTCTTCTTCCTCTTTTTATTTTTTTTTAGTTTTGGGGTAGCAGGTGTGTTGAATTATTTTGGTCAATGCAGTATCCCAAAGAATAAACATCACATTTGCAATTCTGCTTAGTTTTATTTCTAGTCTGGGGCTGGAGGTGGGTTGTCTTACTTGATTTTGTGGGGTATAATTCTGGTCCATTTTAGTCTAAGGAATCTTCCCAGCATGGAATTCAGACTCTGGTTTGTAAGACAGTGTACTAATGCATGTGTTTTTTGGGGGGGTAATAAAGACACCATGGAGTGGGATTTCTGGGCTCTCCCCCTGTGGACAAGGAGTTTGGAATGCGAAGTTCCTTACTGCTCTGCCCACTCTCCCCACTTTGCTTTCCACTGTCTGTGTGGATTTTTCCTAAAATAGTTGGTGGTAACATCAGGCATATGCTTTTATTGTGTTCCCTGGTCCGAATTGGTGTTTTATGTTTGGTGGAGGGTTTTTTTGCATGTATGAAAGCATACCTATCTAGAAATTCCTGCTCTTCTTAATTTAAGTGATAGTCCGGTTGCGGAGTAAAACCGCGATGGGTTGACAGCAACAGGAACACATTAAGATCCTTGCAGATTGTAGCCTCTGAATTCTTAAGTAATGTTTCAATTACTTTCAGCATTGTTTAGATGAGCTCTTCTAATATCCACTGTTTCCTACCTCAATTAGGATCCGCAGCAAGACAGTGCTTTCCCTGGCTGACTTCTCTGCTCTTCCGATGATTCTTTAATGTTCAGTTGTTTTCTTTCATCCGTAACGGTGTTTTCTTGCTTTGCTTATTATCACTATTATTATTTTTGTCCAATTGCAAGAATTTTTGATAAGGTGCCTGGCAACTCAACTTGAAGTATTCATCAACTTGGGTGTCATGGAAATAGACGCTGTATTTCATACTGCGGGCGGTTTAGGATGCGTCTAGAAATGACTTTATTTCAATTAGTAGCAATTTAAGCTATGAGATTAGTTCCCTAGGCTTTCTTTATTTTGCTGAACAATGTTTATCTATGCAATCAGAATTGCACATTTATATATATATATATATATACACACACACATATATATGTATATATATGTAATTTGTATACACTCACACACACACACGCAGAAGCATATACATAAATGTTCTGTTTATTTGTGACTATTATATGTTCATATTTTTAATAATTGCAGCATGCCCACTTAGAGAATAGAAGAAAAATTCCTGAGATACTGTTTAGCATTTTCTATCCTCTAGCTAAAGAGGGTGTTTGTTTTTTGTTTTTGTTTTTTTTGGTAGGGGTTTTCCCACTTCCCTCACCCCTCCTGCAGATAACACCTTTGGGAATTTCTTTGAATTGGGAGAGTGCATCCTTCAACCTTTGCTTGTTTCAGGACATGGTCTCATGTTAATTTCTTTGCAGGGTCTCCAAAGGCAGCAAAGAAGACTACTGCAGGAAAAATTGATAAAAGCAGTGCTGAATAGAACCATTAGCTTCTTGGTGTGATGAAGTCACTGCAACATTTTATTTGTGTTGCTAATTTAGCTGCTGTGCCTTGCAGCTGAGTTTGCTTGCAACCCTAGCCGGTTGAACTTATTTGAAATGGGTCTAGAATCACTGCGATTGGTGTCGATGCAATTATTCACTTTGCACATTTCTTAATTACAGCTATCATTGAAACAGTTCTCTTATTACTCTGTTTCTTTTTGGTGGTGTTTTCATTTGAAACCTGCAGCTTATATTGTGAGTCAGTGCTTTCCATTGTTATCCTCTCTCGTTCTGCTTCCTCTCTTTCCCTCTTTTGCTTTACATCTGTTTCTGTACGTGAACACACATGTGGGTACACATATAAACTCAGACAGTGAAAGTTGTGTGACGATTAATGAAGCGTTGGTTATGGCTTCTCTTTTAGTAACCAATCTCCAGTGTTCAACCTGCAATCATTTAACTGAACGAAGAGATCGCTCCCATTAATATAACTATCACCTCATGCTTCTGCAGACATTCTTGCTATTGAAACTGTTTTCCATAGTTGATTACCAGGACCAGAAATAGAATCAATTTTGCATTTTAATTAATGATATTCTGGGACTGTTTAGGTTGGACTGCCTTTAAATCCTGACATGTTTACCATTTAAAAGGTCTTTGTGTTAAGAGGGGGCGTTTATGGGTGATACCAAGTAAAATTGTTTGATTATGTGATACAACCTTTCTCTGGGAATTGAATGCATGGTATCAATAAGGATGTTGGCTGAATTTTTCTGTTGCTTTCCCAATGCAATTAAGCCAATATATTCCCTTTACCATTTCTCCATGAGCCTTTTTTTTTTATAGAGTAAAATGAGTAATGTACATCTCCCACATAAAGCTGCTTAGAGGGAGGACCATTCTTTAACAGAGATTCGAAACCACTTCTAACACCAGCTATGGTGATCTCCCTTGAAAGGAACTTGCTATTCAGTTGGCAACTTAGACAGATTGTATAACATAGGAGAAATGCTTCGTGAGCTGTGTTGAATACTGAATTTTGATCTGTGCTTCCTTACTGAATTAGTTTAGGACTATAGTCATTAGATCAGCTTTGCAGAAAAAAAAAATCATGTCCTCAGTAGTATAATAACCTAGCCAGACTGTCATAAATGTTTATGTTGCAAGTTCTATCTCTTGGGTGGTACAGGGAGGTGGCAGAATGTTGGAGGAGAACCAAATCACAGCCCCAAAATAATGCAAGATGAAAGGGGAAAATTTTTCTGTATATTTAGCATTTAATTCTCTAGAAATACCATTGGTTCTTAGGTCTGAAGAGCTGAGAGATTGTTAAAAACACGTAGTGACAGGTTTTGAGGGCTTTTCCTCGAATGGAAATCTTGACCCTTCATTAGGCATCTGCTTAGTGACCCTTTGGCTTGTGTGAGCCAACAGCCGTTCTTATAGAAAGCAGACATATTGTCATACAGCGGGAATTCACTTACTTACATGTTCCCAGCTGGTTTCCCACTGGGGACCCCCTGGGAGTGGCCGGGAGGGAACGAGTGGAGGTTACTGGAGACCACAGCCAGTCCCAGCAGCATGGCTTCAGGACCCGGGTTCCAGTCCAGCTCTAGCCACTAACAGGCTGTAAGACTCAAACTCGTCTTCTACACTGGGCTTGGGACAGATGATCTCAGCGGGCTTTCCCAACCATTAAAAATTATGAATTATTATTTTACCTCTAATTTTTACCAGTGGGTGGTAGTTTCTAAGGCAGTTGACTCATCCTGGAGGGGATGGGCTATACCTTCCTTTGACCCTACAAAACCCACAGAACTGTGACAGAGACATGAGTATCAGGGTTACTCAGAAAAGTGTGATAATGGTGAACTTTTGTGGACAGGGCTCTTATGTATATGACAATTACCTGCTGTCCCTGGGACGTCTCGAAACGTCTCTCCTTACCATCGAAAGGGACCGTGTGGAACATCTTACCTATTCTCTTATGTCCTCGATAAGGAAGCTGAGGCCAATGGACATTAATTGCCCTCCTCAGGGTTGGAGACCTGGTTAGCACCTGGGCAGGACAGTTTAGTACAATGTTCATGGATTGATTCAGACCCCGGTTTCATTCCTGGTGTGGGACCCTTCCACGAAACACAGCTGACACTATGTCGTTATTCATCGCTCACAGAACTGCTTTGTGGCATCTAACTCACTAGGGTCCATTATTTCTGGGTTCATTTCATGCAGATTACGTGGCTGTACCAGTCAGAGTGAATCACGTCAAGCAAATGTTTATGGTAATTTGTTCATGCTTGTGTGGAAATGCATTTTTTATATTGAAATTCTGCTTTTCTTATGAACATCTTAAGAATTTTACAACCACTATGCTTAATTCCCCCCTGTGCTTCAACTATTTAGTTTAGTACTTATTTCTGTTTTGCAGGGGTGGGGGGGGGTGATGCTTATGGATTCATTCCTGCATCCATTCATTCATGTAATACTTATCGAGCACCTGTTGTGTCCCCCCTAATGCCAAGCAGTTGAAATCAGTGGTGAGACAGCTGGATGTGGCCACTGGTCTGAGGAAGTTCAGAATCTAGTTATGCTTCATGGAGTTGATCGTCTTTTGATTCTCAGCCAGTGATCTGCTTACTGTTTCACATGGTGTCTCAAAGAATCCAGTCAAAAAACAGTTTGCTTGGGCAGTTCTTGCCATGATTATTCCACGGAGAAGTCCCTCTGATAAAAAGACACCTTTGCTGTCATTGCAACATATTTCTTACAGTTTCCCAACACAGTATTTTTAGCTCCTGATTTTGTTACCTGACTGAACAAAAGAAATTAATTCGCTTAGCTTGTTTGTACTATTGTTGTGATTCAAGAAGTGACAGTTCTTTTCTTTCCTCAAACCTGTGGCCTGGAATTCTCAGTTGATAGTCTGGATAGCAGTGGCTGCGGAACAGACCGCAGGTGAAAGACCAAGGTCCTTGGCCAAGCGTCCTGAGCCATCCTAACGTACAGTCCTTGCTTTCTCGTTCTGCCTCTCGTTCTGCCACTCCCCTGGGATATGCCACAAGCATTTGCAGTGCTCAGAAATATGCAGCTCACTTTCCTTAGTGCCTTCGCCCATAATGTCTCTTCTGCCTGGGTAAGTTCATCTACCTCCCACGGAAGCTTTTTGTCACTTACCATCTTTGTGTGACCCTTTTCTGCAAAGCTGAGCTGGGCAGACCATGTCTGTCCTCTTACATTCCTTAGTACAAAGATCTCATAGGACTTTGTAGACTATCTTGTAATTATTTGTCTACTTAGTTTGCTCTCCCAAATAGGTATTTTGTTTCTTGAAGACAGGGACTTTATTTTTATCTTTGTACCGCAAGGTCTAGTTTGGTGACTGCTATAGCAGATACCCAATAATTCTTGAACATGAGGATTAGGAATGACTATATAAAACCAATGGTGCTGGTATTGGTGACTGCTGCTCTATGTGGACAACTGAATTTTTCAAAAACAGTGTGACTATATGAAGGATAAAGAGATTGGCAGCCATTAGAAATTCTATGTAAAACCTCAGTAAATGTCTCTGCCTCCAAATGAGTTTCAATAGAGTAAATAATAAGAATTTATTAAGTGTCCTCTCTAAGCAAAGCATTGTGTTAGGTCCCCAGGAATGGAAGATTAAAAAATTTAAAAAAGTAGACTTTCAATCAAGATGGCAGCATAAGTAATGTGGTACTCGCCTCCTCCCACAATCACATCAAAATTATAACTAAACTACAGAACAACCATCATTCAGAAGTGCTTGCAATCTAGCTAATGAAAGTCCTCCATCTAGGGATTTAAAGAAGAAGCCACATTGAGTCTGGTAGGAGGGGCGGAATTGGCTGGTCCCACATCCACATGTGGTGGATAGAAATTGGGAGGGATATCTCGACTATGGAGATCCCCCTGGAGGAGTCAGGGGTTCCAAGCCCCACACTGGGGCCCCCAGCCCCAGGGTTCTAGTGCCAGGAAAAGAAGTCCCTATAACTTTTGGCTGTAAAAACCAGTGGGGATTGTGGCTGAGGGAGACAGACACCTCTAGAGTCCCAGGGAGCTCCTCCTGAAGAGCCCATACACAAACCTCTCAGGACTCCCCTCTGAGCTCCAGCCCTGGGGCAGCAGCTTGAAGGGCACCAGGGACACATGGGGAGGAACTGAGTTGTCTGGTATCAGGGTGAGAGCTGTGGGGGAAGCTTTGTGTGAGACAAAAGTGCTGGCAGAGGCCGTTGTTCCTTTTCTGAGACCCCACCGCCCGTTCCACTCAGAGCTGGTAGATGAGCACCATATCTGAGTCCCCATCAACCTGGCTCACACTGTGTCCCTCCCCTGGTGACTCCCAGAGAGCCTGCCCCACTGAACTTGCGCACCCTGTTTTCAGTGGCATTCCCATATGAATGGCCTATCTTGGCTCATGCTTCAGACTTTCCTAAGATCTCTCAAGCAAGCAGCATCTGGTCTCAGCATGCCTTGTACCTATTGCTAAGTGGCCCCAGGCCTGGCACTAGCAGCAACCAGCCTTGGTTCACAGCTTGGCCTCACCTGGGTACCTCCAAACCCAGCACAAGTAACCATCTGCAGATCTATTTGTAGCTCATGCCGGGTGGCTCTGGGCAGAACACAGGCAGCGGCTGATCTTGGGCTGTACCTGCTGGGAGTCCCTAGGGCCAGTGCACCCAGTAGACAGCTTCAAACCACATCAAAGCATCCCCCAACCACCTCCACAAGCAACACACTTAAGGGGTGGACTCAGCAGGCACCAGAACCCCGCTGAAGTAAGTCATGCTCTGTGGGGTGAGCCCCTGCATAGATGATCTTCCACGGTGGTCAGTGATTATAGCCAGTCTTTGCAGCAGATCCACCTGAGGATAAACCTCTCCCACTGATATGCCAATAGCAATCAAGGCTCAACTACAACAGGAGGGTGAACACAGCCCATATGGGGGGGAGGGGTACACCTTCAGTGCTCAGCTCAGGTGATCTGGGAAGCTGTGCCACTGGTCCCTACAGAGCATCTACTACATAAGGCCACTCTACTGATCCCAGGGGGTGTCACAGCTTACTTAATACATAAAAACAAACACAGAGGCTGCCAAAATGAGGAGACAAAGAAACATGTTCCAAATGAAAGAACAGAACAGAACTCCAGAAAAAGAACTAAAGAAAGTGGAGACAAGCAATCTACTAGAAGCAGAGTTCAAAACACTACTTACAAGGATGCTCAATGAACTCAGAACTTCAATGACATAAAAAAAGGACATGAAAAGCATAAAAAAGAACCAGTCAGAAATGAAGGCTACCTTTACTGAAATGAAGAATAATTTACAGGGACTCAAAAGTAGAGCAGATAAAGCTGAGAATCGAATTACTGATTTGGAATATAAAGAAGCAAAAAACACCCAAGCAGAACAGCAAAATGAAAAAAGGATCCAAAAAAATATGAGGATAGTGTAAGAAGCCCCTGGGACAAATTCAAGTGTATCAACATTTGCATCATGGGGGTGCTAGAAGGAGAAGACAGAGAGCAAGAAATTGAAAACAACTTATTTGTAAAAATAATGACAGAAAACTTTTCTACCCTGGTGAAGGAAATAGACCCACAAGTTCAGAAGTGCAGAGAGTTCCAAACAAGATGAACCCAGAGAAGCCCACACCAAGACACATGATAACCAAAATGTAAAAGGTTAAAGACAGATATCCTAAAAGCAACAAGAAAAAAAACAGTTATCTACAAGGGAGCTCCTATAAGACTTTCAGCTGATATCTCAACCAAAATTTTGCAATCCAGAAGGGATTAGCAAGAAATATTCAAAGTGATGAAAGGCAAGGACCAAAATTAAAATTACACTACCCAGAAAAGCTATCATTTATGATTGAATGACATAAAGAGCTTCCCAGAGAATGCTAAAGGAGTTCATCATCACCAAACCAGTATTACAAGAAATGTTAAAGGGTCCTCTTTAAGAAGAAAAAGAAGAAAACATTCAAAATATGAACAATAAAATGGCAATAAAATACATATTTATCAAGGATTGAATAAAAATGAAATAAACAAGAGTTATAGAGAACATTTTGACAGTTTCCAGGTAGGAGGGGAGTTGGGGGGATTGGTGAAAAAGGTGAAGGGATTAAGGAGTACAAATTGGTAGTTACAGGACAGTTATGGAGATGTAAAGTACAGCATAGGGAATATAGTCAGTAATATTCTAATAACTATGTATAATGTCAGATGGATACAAGATTTATCGGGATGACTGTTTAGTAAGTTATATAATGTATAATCACTGAGGTATACACCTGAAACTAATATAATATTGTATGCCAACTATAATTAGAAAAATAAAAGATGATTTACATATTAAAAAAAAAAAAGTAGTACCATCATTTCTGTCCTCCGAAAGGCCACAAATTAGCAAGTATTTTTTCAGTGTATAGATGACCTGGTTACAATGCAGACTGTTATGGATAGGAGTTCTGGTACGCCATTGATTTAAAGTAAGGCAGAGAGAAGAAAGGGCATTCTAGAAAGAGGGCTGGCTTGAGCAAGAGCCGAGAGATTTGATAAGGTGTCAATAATGAGGTGGCTTTGGTGGGGGAGTTGAGTGAGTGGGGGGTTGAGAGAAGGGGTGTGGATGATGCAGGGGAAGGTGAGGAATCTTAGGATGGGGAGATGGGAATGGTATCTAAATGGCAGTCTATTTCTGAAAGTTGGAAGATACTTAATATGGTGTAGAAAAAGCCAAATGGAAATTTGTTTGGAGTCTGTCCTCGGGTTTAATTAAATCAAAAGTGTGCATTCAGCAGGGAAGAAGGGCAGTAGCTCAGACAGAACTGTGTGGGATTGTTTCTCAACCATCCCTTTTGCCCTTGAGGGTACGCTTTGACATTCAAAGTCATCACAAGGAAATGAAGCCAGGAAATCTAACCTAAATCAATCAGTTTAGACTTAGAGAGAGATGGATGTAACTGAAGTGTCTGTTAATATACTGTCCAGGGCCCCTTGGTGCTTTATTACTTATAACTTAGTTATGTGTCTTTTTCTTTGACTTCGTGCTATTTACAAGGAATACACTCATTTTATGAACCACTGGGAATATGCACACACAGGCTAGTTTCATGCAGAGGAAAAGTGGCTTAGGGTTTTCTATCTGTGATCATTCAGTTCATACCTAATATATGATGTCTGTTGTGCCTCTTCCCTCATTTTTTCCCCCTGAAAAAAATCAGGGAACATGTATTTAGGGAGTAATCAGTTAAGTTTTGTTCATCTCAGAATTGGATCCGATCAGAAGACTCTTCAACCTGGAAATAACCTCAAAGAACTGAGGAGTTGCAAGGAAAATCTCAAGATATCTTGGCCAGAGCATGAAAGCAAGTAGGGTTTGTTTATGGAGCAAGAGATGATGAGATAGGAAACAAGCTTCACTCACTCTTTCAACAAGAACTTTCTGAGTTCGTACTCTGCTCTAGGCTCAGTTCTAGGCACTGGAGATACAGCAAAGTGAACAGAACAGTCAACATCTTGCCTTCATGGAGCTATTAGCACACAGACAGCACCTTAGTGTATACAGAGCATATCAGATGATTTACGCACTGTGGAGACAAAATAAAAATAAAAATAAATGAAAAACGTCTTTGCTACTGTTATCTTTACATTTGCGCTTTCGATTCCAACTTGCACATTATGTTAAAATGATCTTTTCTCCATTCACTGTTTTTAGCTCACTGTTATTATACTTACTGTCTGTCTAGTCTATCATAAACCACAGTGTTGAGAGTTGTTTCCCCTAGACAAGATCAGCTGTTGAAACAATTGGGAGTACTGGGAACAAAAATTATAAACAGGCATTTAGTTCTTGAATTGACGTAAAGGAAAAGTACTGTGGATTTCAAGGCTCATAAGTACCTTTCTCAAGAGTAAAGTTGTCAGAATTTAGATGAAGAACATTGGAGAGAAAATAACCTGTTTCTTGCTTGAGTTTGAGGGGGGCAAGTTGGGGTGTTCTGGCAGCCTGGTGGCTTGAGTGCAGGGAGCTCTGACCCTGGGAGGGACAGAGACACGGTTGACATCACCAGTAAGCACAGCTCAGTAGGAGAGGGAGGTGAAGGTGAATGAGAAGGTGAACACACAAGAAATTTAGCAGGAATTTCAATCTGGGAAGGAGCGAGAGGGGGAGGGCGAGAGGATAAAGCCAGAGACATATGTACATCGATGAGCAACATTTACAAAAACAGGTTTTGCCTAATGCAGAACTTCTGGGTGAGAAATGATGCCTGGAAACAAAGAGCAATATTCATGGATTCCCCCAGATTCCCACTCTCTGTTCTCTGTGATCTTTAGTGCAATATCAGTGTTTCATTGCACCCCAAGCAAGCTTTTCAACCATACATTCTACTTTGCTTCTAGAAGAATTAGGATTTACAGGAAAACATCTCCTGGTGGTGGTTAGCCTGGGCTCTGGGGCAGACAGTCCAGTTCCCATCCTGCCTTTGCCGCTTACTTACCTTTGGACCTTGGGCAGGTTACTTAGTCACTACGTATATAATTGTCCTCAGTTATAAAAATGGGATAACTGGCAGTCCCTACCTCGTAGAGTTGCTGTGACTGTTCAGTGAGATAGCACATGGAAAGTGCTTAGCTCGGTGCCTTCAAGATGGTTACATTGCCCAGCCACTGTTTATCTCATTATTATCATCACTATTTGTCTCTCTGGTATTAGGAATTTGGAGAAGTTCTCATACATCTGTGTGTATTTACTTGCTTAGCAGAACTTTTCTTTAATAATTATGATCATGCTTTTCTTCTTCATGTTTCTGATTAATGATTTGATGATGACGCTTTTTGGAGGGATCTCACAGTTTTTGTTATCAGCCTCTCAAATGCTCGTTGTAATTTGGAATTCACTGGGATTGTGAGTCTGACTCACAGCTCACAGTGATGTATGGACAGGGCATTGAAGGACCACATGGCCGTGGGGATCCATGGGAAGAGGGACCTACTAGACACAGTAAATGACTTTCTAGCAGGAAAAGAAGAAAAAAAAACTTTAGCAAAATGGAAGCGAATAAGATAAAATTCTTTTTAACTTTTATTTTTATAGTTTTTTGATATTTGAAAGGGGTTAGGGATGGTGTCTCCCCGGGTGCACCGTGACTTGCAGTTTCCTGGAGAGAATAGCGGAGGGTGGGATTGGTGTAGATGGGGGAAGGCTGCTTAGGGAGAACTATCTGTGTGCCGGTGAGTGTATAGGTATGATTTCTGAAAGTAGGGTGCCTGGTCACAGGGCATGTGGGTTTAAAATTTTGATAGTTCTTATCAAATTGATGGAAGTGCGATAATTTCCACTCCCACCAGCAGTGGGAATACCCGTGTCCTCACTGCTAAACCCACTAACCTTTGATGTTTGCTAGTCTGCTAGGTGAAAAGTTTAATTTGAGCATCTTTTCATGTGCTTACTTTGCATTTTCCTCTTCTGTGAACAGTCTGTTCATGCCCTTTTCAAGCTCACCGTAAAATTTAAGTGTTGGCCTTTTTGATTTTTAGGAGCTTTTCATAAGTTAAAGAAATTAACATTTCCTTATGATTTCCCCCCCCAAATCTGTCATTTGCCATTTGATATAATATGTGATATTCTGAGCATAAGAACTTTTTTGTTTTCATACAATTGAGGTGGTCATTGGTTTCCTTTGTAGTTTCTGGATTTGGGGTAATAAAAAATTAAAAAAAAAAAAAAGCCTAACCCCTTCTGGGAACATAAAACTGATTCTTTCACAGTTTCTTTTTGTATTTTTTTATTTTATTTTTGTTTGTGTCTTTAGTTCACACATATTTTTGGTGTAATAATGAAATAGAAATTCAGTTTTATTTTCCCCCAATAACTACCCAGTTCCATCCAAATGTTCCTTGCCTGCGATGTGGTAATTCTTGAGCCAGATGATGTTTACTTGGACCAGGATGAAGGTTGCCTGAAAAGGTAGCATCATCTATTAAATCCGGCCACGCAGTTAGAACTGTTTGTGGAGAGTCTGCTGTGTGTCGTTGGCTGTCAACTTGTTGGCTAGCTCCACAATGGGTTGACTTCCTAGTTTTATGTGTTTCAGTATCTGGTTTGGCTCATCTTCTCTTATTTATTTATTTATTTATTTATTTATTTATTTTTTTTTCTGTTTCAGGATTTTTTGGGATCTTCTATTATCTAGTTCTTTAAAAAATCATGTTTTAGGGGAAGGGTTAAATTAAATTTATAGATTAATTTAGGGAGAATATTTGAATGAAATTGCCCCAACCTATCCCCAAACAAGATATATGTTACTGTTGATTCAGATCTTTTATGAATCTCAGTGGTGTTTTAAAGTATTCTTCTCTCTCTCTCTCTCTCTCACACACACACACACACACACTGATAGTATTTTTTCTTTAAATAAATTATTCAAAATGGTTTTATGATTGGTCCTTGTCTAGTCTTCACACATTTCCAGGAGTATTGAGAAAGAAGAGGAGTGTTCTTTAAGTACCAGAGAATGAATGAATAACGGGGAGAAATTTTGAAAATTTATACGAGTAGATGTGATTGACTCATTTATTTCTTTTATCACTCCTTCAAAACCCCATATTTTGAATTGTCAGTCTAGCTAAAAAACATTTCTTTTAAATTTGCAATTGAATTCGACCAATGTTTCTCACATTTCCAAATTCAGAGCACTAGTTGCTCAGATCCTTTTGCAAGTGTTCTGTAACATTGCCTTATTATTAATTAATTTGTCTATAATTAACTCAGGAGGCAATTAATGAGCACTTATTGTAGACCAAACATTAGGAATATGAATACTAATAAGATAGGATCCCTTTCTTTAAGGGGTTTGCTGCTTACTGTGAGGCTGACCTGAAAATAAATATTCAATAAGGTGGTGTGATATCTTAAAAATATGTGCAAGGTGGAGTTGGGGCATGGAAGGGGTGGGATTAAGGCTGTCCTGGGGTAGAGACAGCCTCGCTGAAGAGGTAGTGTCTGAGCTGAGGCCATTTAGATGAGATGCAAAGCAGGGGAGGCTGCTCCAGACAGAGAAACTAGCAGGTGCAAAGACACTGGGGCATAAGTGAGCTGCAAGTAACTTAGTCTACAGGACGATGGAGGAGATGAGGCTTAGCCAGTCATGTGCCAGATCTCAAAAAGCTTAATATGACAGACAAAGGAGGTTTTGCTGTATTCTCTAGGCACTGGAGAAAATTTTGAGCAGGAGGAAGACAAGGTCAGATTGCAGATAACATCACTCTGGTAACCCAATGCAATCCAAATTAGGAAGACATGTGTATACAATAAGGGATAGTTGTGTGGTTATAATAGTGGGCCCAGTGAGAGGTGATTTTCATAAGACATGAGGAATGACAAAGGGGCCTTATGTAAGTTTCATTCATTTGGCAATTATTTATTTTAATTACCTGAAGGCCAGGCTCTAGTCTAGGCTCCAGGGATACAGTAGTATGTAAAATAAATATGCTCCCTGCTCCCAAAGAGCTTACATTCAAGCAGGAGGAGACTTACAAAGAAGTTGATAAATAAACTGATATGCCAGGCAATTGTAAGAGCAGCAAAGCCGAACGAAGGAGACAGGGAGAGCGGCGTGGAGTTGGCTGGTCAGGGCAGTCCTGTCAGCAAGGTGCTGTCTGCGCAGAGCCCTGAGTGTGGGAGGCAGGGAGGGTGTGAGCCAGGGACACACAGGAAAGGGTGCCCAGGCAGCGGGAACAGCCTGTGCAAAGGCCCTGAGAAGAGTCTGTGCTTGGCATGATTAAGGAATAGCAAGAAGCCAGAGTGACAGAGGAGGAGGCTGGGAGCCAGAGGTCATAGTAGAAATTAGAGTTTTCTCAGAGTGAGAAGCCAGTATTTTGAGTAAAGGAGTTTCACAGTTCGACCAGCAATCTTGAAAGGATCTTGCTGGATGCTGCATGGAAGGCAGGTGTGGGAAGCGAGGGTGCAAATGGACCAGTCAGGAGGCTGGTGCGGAAATCCAGGGCAGCGGTGATGGTAGACCAGGGTGGTGGCATTGGAGGTCATGAGATGTGGGAGGATCACACGTCTCTCTCCACCCTGGAGCTGAAAGGATGCTGGAGGATGTGCCCAGGAAGTCAAGTGGGAAAGTATAGATTAGATAACTGCTACTAAGTAGACAGACAGAGTCTTAAAGGGAAATGAGGAAACAGTAGCTTGGGGAGGTCACTTTAGCAGGAGCAGTCAACGCGGTCAGTCCGGAGAGTGGGCCACCATGAACTTGGGCATGTATCTGTGTGGACTTGTAAACCACCCTAAAATGTGTGAAATCATTCAATAGAGGATTCTGGCAATTCCCGTACTCTGAGAGGCTGTGTTAAATAGGGTTAATTGGAAGTATATTATGGTGTCTACTTTCCTGAGCAATATAATGGACAAAGAGAGTATGCTTAAATTTAACTTGAAGCAATTTTACATCCTGAAAATTTTTCAGGAAATGCTAATTAAGGGCCTTGATAGTATAAGAAGTTGGCAGCCCATTTGGATTGACATGGGAAAGGAACAATCTAGGGGACAGAGAAGGACGCACAGATCATGGATCCTGGGAGTGAAATGAATTAAATGTGGCTGAAAATTATAAATTACCTAACATCTTATCCACGTGTTTTTAACTGAAAAGGTTCTTTCTAAAGCCTAGGTACTTTTTTCCTTTAGCAAAAGCTATAAAATGTTCCAGAGAGTCGAGTCAAGGCCAGCGCCCTTATCTCTGGAAGTTATCTTGGAGTGATGCGGTGCCGTCCATCCGAGCTGTACGTGTGCTTCTGTGAATCGTGCTCTGTGCTATGTCATGAAACTGAAAATGCGCTCATGAAAGATTTTATGGATCCCAGCCAGATACCTCTTTTGTCAGACCTGCCTTTTGAAGGATTTTAGGCTGCTTATAAGATTTTAGATTTCCCCTGCAAAACCGAGGATGAAAAGCACGCCCCAAATTGCCCCAGTCACTGGGGACTGGGTAAGTTCCCACAGTATGGGACAAGTAGAGATCAAAACTGGATAGGCCTGGAGGATGTCTTCTTGGCCATACTGATGAAGTGGTATAGTGTGACATGTTTTTTTCCAGTTAACCGTACTTACAGTAAGACAAGCACAGTCTTCATTGAATTAAGGAGTCCCTTAAACCATGGCAGTCAATAAAAAACCTTCCTTCTGTTATCCCCTTAGGTGGCATTAACTGGCCCTTGTTTTTATAACCTTATATATAGACTTATGTCATAGTGTTAATGAAACATCACGTATGTGTATGAATGAATGTATCTGTATATGTAGACATGTAGACATACAGACATAGATGCATATGTAACTCCTCTCTGTCCTCCCTCCAGACTGTATTAGTCTTTTTGTATCATGAACTGTTCTTATTTTCCTTTTAATTCTTCACATCTAGCTTAGTGTCTGGCACAAAGTAGGACCTCAAAAAATGGTGGTTGATCAAAACCTAGAAACAGATTTTGATTTTTGTTTTAATCCTCACCTGGTGATAGTTTTCTTTACTGATTTTTTAGAGAGAGGAGAGAGAAACATCGATGTGAGAGAGACGCCTCTCATATGCGCCCCAACTGGGGATTGAACCTGCAACCTAGGTATGTGTCCTGACCGGGAATTGAACCTACAACCAACTGAACCACCCGGCCAGGGCTTGTTATTGTTTTGTTGTTCTGTGGATCAAATACTCCTGTACTCTGTTTAGTTTTGAATTTCTTTTGGAGAACCTAATGATTGTACTTGGTGTTCTAACTTGGTTTTATGTGACAGTATATAGCATATTTATGACTCCAGCTATGAAAAGAACAGGCAGTATTTTCAAGGGAATTAGCTCTGTGGATGGATGTGGAAGGAGCATGAGAATCCTGCACCAAAGTACATATATAGGTATTCACGTGTGTATAATCTCACACCAGAGGCATTTAGGGTGTTGCTACAAATACATAATATTTGACGAGAGTAAAAATAGATCAGAAAGTAGGGAAGAAATGGTGTAAACAAAACGGAACCAGGAAGACAATTAAATTGCATGCCGGAATGACCTGAGCACAAGGTGGAGGGGCCACAGTTTTGGCCGTAAGCTCTCCATCAGCCGATGGGGAAGGAAACACTGGCAGGAATAAAGAGAAACCAGTTGTTCGGGATGATTATAACTACTCTTGGCACCAACATCAGACAAGAATTTCTCCCAGGAATCTCCATAAAGAGTACACTGTGTTTGTTATGAAAATCATCAAGTTTTATAAGGCTGATCTTCCATAAACCCTTTTGTGTTAACAGCATTGCTTCAAAGCAAAATTTTGTCAAAGGCTCCTTTACAACTTCAAGGTTCTGTTTAGGTACCCCACTGCCTGCTGCTCCAGTTTGAAGAGTGGGTGGAGTACTTGCCCTTCAAACAGGCTTCCCTGTGTATTGTTTTTCTCAGCTGAGGTCTTGAGAACTATTCATTGACATTGAACTTGAGGTGGCATCACTCCCAAACTCATAAAGCCTAGAGTGCAGCTATTCTGTGTGGCCAGTTAAGGACACATTGGTGTCTTAGCCGAGTGTCAAATTAAAGCTGGGGGTAGCATCCTTTAGAGATGGCTGAGTTGCTAACGAACACATTTGCATGAATGGCAGGCTGCCTTCCTTATTTCCAAAGGCAGCATTGGGGGACCAAGCAGCCAGGCCACAGTTACACACAGAAGATCCTGTGGTGCTCAGACAAATGGGTGCTCCTCTCCAGGGCCTTTAAACTGGCATTCCTGGGATATAGCCAAACGCTTAACAAAGTACGGAAGGTTTTGAAGGCATCCCAAAGTCTGGACTATATGCTTAGTCTTATTTTTCACCTTTCCATTCATAATTAATCTTTCCCATTTTATCAAAGAAAGGACTCTCTCTAATCCTTCCCAGATACTGCTCTAGTGTATCGTGCGGCGGTATAAGCTCCACTGGGCACAGAACAGAGCAGCAATTTGAAATATTCTCTTGTCAAATAAGTATGGTTGTGTGTAAACAGTAAAAGACTTTCCAACACAAACACATACTACATTGGGATACAGTTCTGTGGGGAAGTGGACTCAGTAGAAGAGTTAAAGGAAATAAAATAAAAACTAAGCATATAAATTTTCCATCTGATAAGGGGGGGTCTTCTTGAACTTGGTGAGTTTTTTAAAAAGTGAATAATGGTGCTTGTATTAGAGTCCTCTAGAGAACAGAACTAGTAACACACACACACACTCGCACGCACGCACGCACACCTGGGGTAGGGAAGGGGAGAGATTTTAAGAGATGATAGCAATTGGCTCATGCAGTTATGAAGGCGGAGAAGTCCCAAGATCTGCAGCCAGCAAGCTGCAGACCCAGGAGAGCCAATGGTGTTAGTTCTGGTCCAAAAACTAGCAAACTCGAGACCCAGAAAGAGTCAATGTTTCAAATGAGTTTAGCAGCAGGAAAAGATCAATGTCCCAGCTCAAGGTGGTCTGGAAGAGGAGTTCTCTTTACGCAGCCTTTTTGTTTTATTCAGGTCTTCAGTTAACTGAAGGAGGCCCACCCCTTAGGAGGGCACATTGCTTTACTCATTCAGGTGTCAGTCTCTGCCAGAAACCTCCCCCCCCCCAGACACGCCCAGGGCAGTGTCTGACCCCTCTGTGGGCAGCCCCTGGCCCAGGTTGAAACATACCATTTAACCATCAAGGTGGGATATTAAAGTTCTGTTTTAAAATTTCAATGTTTACCTATGCCAGAAATTATATTCTTTGTAATCTTGTATCAATTTATGATGACTTCAACTTAACTTCATGAGGGGAATAAAAAAATTCAGGATGGAATGCATAGGTTTTTTTGTTTGGGTTTTTTGTTTTTAATCTTTAGGATATACATGAGCAAAAGGTTTTATTTTTATTTTTTAATTTTTGTTATAAATGTTTCTCTTTTTTCCCCATTGGCACCCTCCTCCCTATCCCACCCCTCCCCCGACCCCAGAATGAGCAAAAAGGTTTGAAGACCCCAAATCTACTTCATGTCGGATGACCAAAATAATTTTAGCCTTATATTTGCTTTACCCAAAAGAAAACCTCAAAGATTGAAGGTTAGTCCTTTCTTTAAGAAAAGAACATAGGTTCAGAATATATCAGAATACAACATTTCTCAGTACTTCCTCCAACGCCACCCTGGTCAAAGCCACTGTCATCTCATCTCCTGACTGGGTCATCTCCTCGCCTTGAACTCGGCTGTCACGCTGTGTTCTCAGCACAGAAGCTCAGAGTTACCTGGTTGAAACAGAAGACATGTCATGTCAGTCTTCTACTCAAAATCCTATTTTGACTCCCCATGCACCTAAATGATACCCTCATTCCAACTGATACTAGTTTCCCCTACATTTAGCTGGTTCACTCTGCTCCTTCTTCAGCTGACATTATGCGCTTTCCAGTCCTAAGTCTTTGCACTGTTATTCCTTGTGCCTAAGAACACTCTCTCTGTTACCTTTTTGGTTGACCCTTACTCCAGTTCTTGGCCCACATTCTCAGTGCTGTCTTTCTTACCCACCCTACTTGTGATTGTACCACTTCCCACCTCTTGAGAGTCTCTGTCTCCCTTGCAGCTTAATTTTTCTCCATAGTATTTACGATTTTCCAACATGCTATGTAGGTTACTCACTTGTTCTGATATTATCTGTTTCCATGGATTAGAGAGCCAGGATTGTGTGTGCGTGTGCTTCACTGGTGTTCTTCAGTGCCTGGAACAGTGCAGAGTAGGCACACAGGACATATTTGTGAGTAAGACTGCATTTTGTGTACTTTTCATAGATCGAGTTCAGTATTTTATCTACACTTATCACCTTACATGATCGGTAGTAAAGAATAAATAATGAATATCAACATAGAATCTTGAGAAGACAATTATGGTTTAACGTTTCACTGAATTCGAGTTTAAAATTGTCTTCACCCTTTTCCCCTTTTCCTTACTATGGATTTTGTTTAATTTAAATTTCACTTGTTTATTTGTTTATCAGGTTTGAATTGTTTTATTAAAATGTTTATTTTTAAATTTTGGTTGAATACTTGCATTTGAAGTCTTAAACGGCCTCAAACCCACTTTAGAGAGTGGAGGTCGACATGACCGTGCGCATCTGGGCTTTCCGGCTGACTGCAAGGCCGGAGGAGGAGGAGACTTGCGTGGGTGTTTGCTTTGCTTCCCATCTCTTCCCCATCTCCCTCTCTCACGAATATAACCTCGCTCGTTCCAAGTTGGGTTCAAGAATCAGAAGATATTTGTAGCACCGCTTGAAAGGAAAACCGTCATTGTGGCGTGATGGACTAAAACTGAGAAGGCAAAGACAGAAATTTGGGGAGAATTAGGTTTCTCTGTTAAGGCTGCAGTACCCTGCCCATGGAGCAGGAAGGTCATTGGCAGTACCAGCCAGCTCCATAAGGCACCAAGAAAGAAGGGAACATCTATGCAAAGATGCTGCATCTCCTCCTGTCTTGGGTAGCTATCTTTATTGTTTTTCTGCTAAAGTCTGTATTCCTGGCAAAGTAAATTAGGAATTGATGGCAGAGGTGCATGTGTATCTGTGTGTGTTTCTGGAGGTGTTGGAGTTGTAGGCAGTGGTGTTAATGGTTGTTTTGATGGTGCTGGTTGTGGTGAAGGAGGTGGTGGTGCCGGTGGTGTGAAGAGTTCTTTCCACCAATCCATAATAAAACCTATCGTGCTGCATGAACTAAATACAATTGTTTTTATTTATGTATGTGATTATTTTGGAATATAAATATTCTATATAGATAATTAATATCCACGATTTAGCTAGAGATCTGAATTAGTCATTAAAAGATACCATGAACATTTGTTATACACATTTAATTCACTGAGACCCATGGTGTTTTACTTACTATACTGCCATTTGCTTTATTTGCATTAAATTTGTTACACATTTTTATAAACCTATTTTAATATACTTGGAAGTAGAAATAAAATGAATATAAATGGTAATTCTGATTTTCTCTATAATACAATTCAGATTTACCAATGTTAAAATAAGAATATTTTAGGCATTGTTAATAAGACTTTAGCAGATAACATTATGTATGCATGCATGTGTATGCGTGTGTGTAGATTTATGTGTGTATTTTTGCCAGCCAAAAAATACAGAAATCTTTTGAGACTAAAATTGAATATTTAGCACTACAATACTATAAACAACTGAAAAAATTTAGCAAATTGAGATATTGCAATGAGCAACAATACTTTGAGTGATAATCCTTTTAACTATTTATGCAACTTTTAAAAATGTTTATATTCCAAAATAATCATTTTTATAACTGCAAATAATTGTATTTCATTTATGCAACACAGTAAGTCTCATGGATTGGTGGACAGTGTATAGAAATATCTTATAGATTGGCAGATGGCATCTGTGGATATTGAGAGAAAAGCTTACGATTTTGAAGAAAATTATATTAATTTTTAAAATCCCTTTAATTCAGCATTCTTTATTCCCAGAGAATTTAAAATATATAACCGTTATAGCAGTGACCACATGGCACACTATTACTCCTTGATTCCTTTTTTAATTTAAAAATACTTACTGAGCACCTAACATATGGTATGGCATTGCTAACCAATTGGCATACAGTAGTGAACAAATAGGGCATACTCGCTGTCCCTAAAGTACCCGGAGTTCCAGGGAGTAGATTCATGAAGTGGACACATGAATAAGCATGTAATTAGAAATTGTGGTCATTGCTATGAATACTAGGCGAATGGCATGAGAAAGAGGACCTGGGGAAGCACAGTATGTGGTACCAGGGAAGACGTCTCTGACTGAATGGTATTTACCTAAAGCTGTGAAAGATGAGCAGGCATTGTTCAGCCCGGAGAAGGTAAGTGTACAGGCGTAGCTTGTTTTGTTGTGTTTCCCAGATAATGCATTGTTTTTTTTTATCTTCACCCGAGGACATTTTTGCATTTTTCTTCAGGTAGAGCAGGAGGGAGAGAGGGAGAAATAGAGAGAGAGAAGTATCGATGTGAGAGAGACACATTGATTGGCTGCCACCCACACGATCCCAACCGGGGCCAGGGACAAACTGCAACCGAGGTACGTGCCCTTAGCAGGAACCAAACCCGGGTCTCTCTGGTCTGCAGGCTGACGCTCTAACTGCTGAACCAAACCAGCCAGGGCCAGATACTGCATTTTTTACAAATTGAAGGTCTGTGGTAACCCTGCGTCAAGCAAGTTTATCGGTGCCACTTTTCCAACATTTGCTCACTTCCTGTCTCTGTGTTGCATTTTGATAATTCTCACAATTTTTCAAAGTTTTCATTATTATTGTATTTGCTATGGTGATCCATGATCAGTGACCTTTGATGTTATTGCTGTAATTGTTTTGGGGTGATGTTATTGTTGTAATTGTTTGGGGTGCCAAGAACCATGACCAAATGACAGCAAACCTGATCCATAAATGTTGTGTGTTCTGACTGTTCCACCCACCAGCTGTTCCCCCATCTGTCTCCCTCTCCTTGAGTCTTCCTAGTCCTTGAGATACAACATATTGAAATCAGACCAATTAATAACCCAATAATGGCTGCTAAGTGTTCAGGTGAAAGGAAGAGTCACATGTAACTCACTTTAAATCCAAAGCTAGAAATGACTGAGCTCAGTGAGGAAGGCGTGTTGAAAGCCAAGACAGACCGAAACCTAGGCCTCTTATTCCAAACATCCAAGTTGTAAACGCAAGGGACATGTTTTTGAGGGAAATTAAAGGTGCTACTCTACTGAACACATAATGATAAGAAAGCGAAACAACCCTATTGGTGATATGGAGAAAGTTTCAGTGGTCTGGAGAGAAGATAATACCAGCCACAACATTCCCTAAAGCCATAACCTAACCCAGAGCAAGGCCCTAACTCCCTTCACTGTGAAGGCAGAGGGAGATGAGGACGCTACAGGAGAAAAGTCTGCAGCTAGCGGGCTTTGGTTTATGTTGTGTAAGGGAAAAACCGTCCCCATGACATTCAAGTGCAAGGCGAAGCCCCGCGTGCTGATGCAGAAGCTGCACAAGTTACCCAGGGACCCAGCTAAGATCATCGATGAAGGTAGCCACACTAAACCAAAGGCCTTCAGTGCGGATGAAACAGCCTTATAGTGGAAGAGAGTGTCATCTAGGATGTTCATAGCTAGAGAGGGGAAGCCAATGCTTGGCTTCAAAGCTTCAAAGGGCAAACCTTATAGCCATGAGTGACAATAGGAAACTTTATTGTTCAATTATTGGATTCCATGCTTGTATCTGCTAAACTGGCCATTGACTTTCATACTGTGGACTTTATTATTATTTTAAACTAAGACTTTATTTTTTAGAGCAGTTTTAGGTTCACAGAAAAATTGAGGGGAAGGTACAGAGATTTCCCATATACTCTTGCCTCCACACAATGATAGGCTCCCCATTATCAACATTCCCCACCAGAATGTTACATTTGTTACAATTGATGAACCCACCCTGAAATATCATCATTTCTCCAAGTCTATAGTTTACATTGTGGTTCTTTCTTGGTGTTGTGCATTCTGTGGATTTGGACAAATGGATAATGGTATGTATCCGTCATTATAGTTTCAACAGTGTATTTTCAGTGCCCTAAAAATCCTCTGTGCTCTGCCTGTTCATCCCTTCTCCACCCTACCCCTAGCAACCACTGATCTTTTTACTGGCTTCATAGTTTTGCCTTTTTCAGAGTGTCATATAGTTGGCATTATGCATATGTGAGCCTTTTCAGATTGGCTTCTTTCACTTAGTAATATGCATTTAAAGTTTTTTCATGGCTTGATAGCTCATTTCTTTTCAGCACTGAGTAATATTCTATCGTCTAGCTATACTACAGTTTAGTTATTTATTCAACTACTGGTAGACATTTTGGTTGCTTCCAATTTTGACAATTATGAATAAAACTGCTATAAATATTTGCATGTAGGTTTTTGCGTGGACATACATTTACAGTTCCTGTGGGAAAATATGAAGGGGCAAGATGGCCAGATCATATGACAAGAGTGTGTTTAGTTTTATAAGAAACTGCTAAGCTGTCTTCCCAAGGGGCTGTGTTAGTTTGCATTCGATGAATGAGAATTCCTGTCCCTCCATATTCTAACCAGTTGGTGTTCTGGATTTTGGCCTAGAGGAGTGAGGGGTATCTGATTGTTTTAATTTGCATTTTCCTGATAACATATGATGTGGAGTGGACTTTCTTAATGTCACCAGAAACATCGTTAGAGGTTCCTTTACTCTAGATGCTTAGAATAGACTTTTTGGGCAATAGGAATAGATTTTTAAATGAGAGAATCATTAAAATAATCTGATATACACATTTCTTGAACATTTTATTATAATCGAAAACTTAAGTTGATCCACTAATTTTTTGGTGTGGGCATAAGACCTGTTCTTCACATAAGAATCCACAGATTTGTGTTCTACATTATCTTTCTTGCATAAATCATGCCTGTAATTTATCACTTGGGAGGACTTAGACACGTGTGAAAACACCCGAAGTTCTGAATTCATTTAGTGTTTTATGATTTCTCTCATTACTACAGTTGCTTATTCTATAGCAATTATTTTTGTAGATGTACTCAGCTTTATCAAGTGTTCCCAAAGCTCTCAACTTATTTTTCAGAGAAATGCCAACTCTATTTTTTCCCCACTCACATCTCGTTGGTTTGTATGCTATTTAATTCACATCACACAACTACAGTAATAAGTATAAATGGCATGACGTGGTTTGGGGACAAAGCACAACTAATTCTTGAAAACCATACAAATTAAATAAAGGGATCAGAAGCGGGTGAGTGTGCTAAAGATGAGCCAATTTTCACAATGAGTTTTCGTGAGCTGTGGCATCAGTCTGTTTTACAGAGGGACTGAAGATCGTTGGTTGGCTATACATTGGTTTAATTGGCAACATGTATAAATTGTGACCTTATGGATTGTGATGGGAATGATTCATTAGTGGGGAACTGTGATAGGAAAACCTATTTTCCTAGAATGCAGTAGATTATCCACATTATTTTTGAGCTTCTCCTTTCCAGAAGACTGTCATAACTCAGGACTCAGAGTATGTGATTATGCCTCATATGAAAAAACATAACTTTCACTTTATAATCGTGTAGGTTTTATAATAATATACTTAACATAAATATTTATACATGATT
This sequence comes from Molossus molossus, assembly GCF_014108415.1. Classification (NCBI taxonomy): domain Eukaryota; kingdom Metazoa; phylum Chordata; class Mammalia; order Chiroptera; family Molossidae; genus Molossus; species Molossus molossus. The sequence goes on along the minus strand of NW_023425345.1, from coordinate 15,041,024 downwards.
CATATGTGCAAAATTCAATCCTTTTTTATGAAGAAATGTATGCTTTGGAACATATTAATGAATAGTTTTGTTTTTTAAAAATATGTTTTTATTGATTTTTCAGAGAGAGGAAGAGAGAGAGAGAAACATCAATCGGCTGCCTCCTACACGACCCTTACTGAGTATTGAAACCCGGGCATGTGCCCTGGCTGGGCATCCAACCAGGACCTCTCAGTCCATGGGCAGTGCTTAATCCACTGAGCCACTGGCTGGGCTGAATAGTTTTTTTCCCCCCTTTATTGATTTTAGAGAGAGAGGAAAGGAGAGGGAGAGAGAGAGAAACATCAATGAGAGAGAACATCGATTGGCCACCCCACGGGACCCACAGCCTGGGCATATGCCCTGACTGAGAACCAGCAACCTCCTGGTGCATGGGTCAGTGTTCAACCATTGAGCCACACTGGCCAGACTGGGCTGAACAGTTTTCTGCAAACCCTTACTTCCTGGCCTCCTCTGAGCTCTCCAACCCTATCTTTGATCATTCCTTCATAGTTTGAAAGATTGGGTAACAAATTGCAGTTCCCACTATTTCATGGCTCCTTGCCTTTGCCTTTGCCATTATCTTTGTTGATATGCTTTTGTCACTTTTTTTTTATCCTCACCCGAAGACATTTTTGCATTTATCTTCAGATAGAGCAGGAGGGAGAGAGGGAGGGAGAGAGAGAGAAACATCGATGTGAAAGAGACACATCAAGTGGTTGCCACTCACATGACCCCATCCGGGGCTGGGGACAAACTGCAACCGAGGTACGTGCCGTTAACGGGAACCAAACCAGGGTCTCTCTGGACCGCAGGCCGACGCTCTAACCACTGAGCCAAACCGGCCAGGGCACTCTCGTCACTTTGATTGATTGAGTGGCACTCTAAGTCATCATCCTTCAAAGCTCAGCTGGAGCACAGCCTTCTTTAGGAAACGTGTCCCAACACCCCAGTTTGGCCTCATTGCCTCTGATTTTTGCTACCATGGCATCCTCTATGGAATCATTTAAAAATTTACTGTGTATATTAAACACTGTATTATAAGTCTTTCGAAGGTGAGCGCCATGTCCCATTGACCTTCATACACAGGACTTGGCGAGGTGAATGTGCTCGGTACTCAGCGTTTGCTTTGCTGAAGAGCAATGTGCTGAAGTTCATGTTTCGCAAAGTGCAAAGCCATCCAGTTACAGAATTTTACCTTAGTGACAGACCTTTATGATATTTGCATGTAAAGAGCAGAAGTTTGGGAGAGGACTAAAAGAGGTTAATATAAAAATTATACTTAAAAATTGTGTTTATTGTTGAAAGTATTACAGATGTCTCTCGTTTATTTCCCCCACTGACACCCCCCTTCCTGCCCCTGCCACCCCCACCTTCACCGCACTGTTGTCCATTCATTCTGTGTGTACGTTCTTTGGTTTATCTCTTCCTGCCCGCCCCCCCCACCTCCCTTCCCTAAAAATTGCACTTTTAAATTACTGGGTGGATAATAGGTTTGTATCTTGACTACATCCTATTATTATCATTCAGGCCTTGAAAAATTAGGGTCAACTTTAATAGTAGATATATAAGCAGTAGAAGCCTAAGTATGTTTATGGTCTTCTTAAATTATCCGAGGCTAATTTCTGTAAATTGTAGATTTCTCTCAAGTAGCTAAAGACAACTGATGGTGGGGATGTATTTTTATCTAGTGCAAATAGATTAATTGTTAAGGTTGTAAACAAATTCTTATTATTGAGCTTCATCATTATAAATCAGATAACTAAAATGACCTTTTGAAACCCTAATATGGTGATATCCAGTGGGAGAAACAGAGAGGCATTGTTGAAAGAACATTAGTCTAAGATTCAGATAATTTGGGTGTGTTCCCAGTGATGTCTTACTCAAGATTTGCAACTCTGAGTGAATTCCTGAACCTCTCTGAGATTCAACTTCCAAATCTGCATGCTGGTGTTTTTCAACTGGAGGTAATTTTGCACCCCAGGAGATTTTTGGCAATGTCTGGAGACCATTTTTTTTTTTTTTTTGATTTGGGGGATGTTACTGGCATTTAGTGGCTAGAAGCCAGATCTAATGCTAAGCATCCTGCAGTACACAGAACAGCTGCCAACAGCCAAGAATGCTCCATCCAGAATCTCAGTGGTGCCAAGACAGAGAAGTCCTGGGCTAGGTAACCCAGGAGGGTTTCCAATCTTAGTTTCACTTATTCTCAAACCTAGGCTGATCATGTATTTTTTCTTATTTTAAATGACCCGAAGAATACAAAAATGAGGATATTCAATCAATTCAGTTGTCCGGTAGATCTGTAAATGGTGTTCTAGTCATTTTCAATGAAGTAAGTAACATAGAAAAGAATAAATGTAGTCCAAATGGACTACTCTGCTCTTTTTCTGATTCCACTTTATCAGAGGTACATTAAATATAGTCATAGAAAACTCAGGATAGATGAAGCTGTTCATTTTTCCAGCAGTGTGACAGTTTCCCATTCTCTCAGAGGAGTACTAGTAACATTTCTAGGGACGGGTGAAAACGATTCAATGTTGGAGAGCTTAAATACTATAATTTAGTTGAAAACTATATTTCAGTAAATAGCAACTTTCAAAGGTGGATATTCATCCCTATGATTTAAAGTAAGCTTCATCAGCAGTATTAAAATGATAGTTCAGAAAACTGAATTTCATGGCTTAGGATCAGTTTAGAATGCATATCAATGCTAATAAAATTCAAAGCTGTTTCGAGCAAATGTGTGTTTAAAAATTCTCAGTAATTCAGTGGGGGATAAAAGAGAAACATCTGTAACAAAAATTAATTAATAAAAAAAAAGAATTGTTATAAAGGAAAAAACAAACAAACAAACAAACAAACAAAAACTCTCAGTATTGATTAATAGTTATGGCCTATCTGCTTCATGTTTTAATGAAATAAAGATTGACATAAAGAACTTGAAAATAGGTTTTAAAAGCAACAGCACAGTTGCCAGCTACATTTTTCTAAGTTTAAGATACATTTTTCACTTGTCTTCAATGTTTTCTAAAGACTGATTCTCTGCCTGCCTAGTCACCTCCCTCTCGATCGCCTGCCCTGCCTGCCTACCCCATCTGCAGGCACACTTACTTACCATGCGTGGAATGCGGGTTGGAGCCCATGCCAAGCTCCTTGGATGGTGGGCCATGTCTTATTTGTCTTTTTATCCTTAACGTCTTACATGCAGTGGTCCCAAATCACCACCCCGTCCCCAGGCTTCAGGCTTTTTCCCTGAATTCAGCCCTGGCATAGATTCTGCTTATTGCTCTTACCTTTGAATCCCTCCCTCTTGACCTCTCTCCACCCTCCTACCTCTTGACTTTCCTTCCAGCTTGGCTTGGCATTTACAACTTTTGTGGTTGTGTAGCTACATTTTAGGTACCAATTTTAGATGTTTAGAATAGAGGGGGAGCTCTCCCACCTGACCTCAGCCTGCACATTGCATTCTTCAGTCTATTAAAGTCTCACTCCTTCATTTTATTACCAAAGAAACTCTTTCAAACAGCTAATTGATGGGTCTCCTGGCTTTCTTTCTACCCCAGCAAGAAAAGTGGTTTCTCAAAACAAATTTCCCCTTTCCCTCCTCTGATTACTATGTAGCATGAGAACTGACAGAGCAAAGATGGGATGATTGCAGAACAGTGTTCTTACTCTGTGTTGAAAGGTATTTGTGGCATGTCCATCTCAAAGAAAACCAAATACTTGGCTTGAAATAGAGAAAAATGGAAGTCAGCAAGATTATCTGTTGCTCTCCGTGATGAAGGAAAGTGGGTGTTTTACAGCTCTCCGTGGGCCTCTTGCAGTTCTTTTCCTACTGCTGTGTCAATGACTTTGCTCCCCTCCAAACAGAACTAGTGTGTAGGCAAAATTTAAGCCCGCAGCTGAGATTCTGGACTCTCTCTCTCATTGGATTTTATTCCAAAGTGTTTCTCAAGGGCCTAGTCCTCCCTGGTTTGCAATGCAGAGTTGTAGCCTCAGTCATTTCTTCCTGTGCTGATGAGGAAAAGGATGAAGGAATGGATGCTCCTCCCTCTTCCTCTGCTTTGTCATCCTGACCCTGGTCGTGCTGCCTGATTTCCTCATTAATGATGTAAGGCCCAGTTATCTGCATTGTGCTCAGCTGGGCATCATTTCTCATATTGTATTTTTTATTGGTCAGCACTAATGAATAGTCTTGGAACTCATTTACGTAGCATTCTAACTATGCCACCGCCAGCACACTTTGGAATAAAAGTGCTTATGGTTGTTAGAACAGAAGGAACATTCCTATATTTCTGATTGGCTCCCAAATCCATCTATTGATGCCCTGAAGGTAATTGTCAACTGTTTTATTTATAGACATGGTTTATGCAGTGTAGTCATGTCTAGTAAGCTGCCATATGGTACCATAATATGCCATCAAATGGGTAATGAAAGTTTAGGAGCAAATTTCCAAGAACCAATAAAACAAATGTGATGTGTACAATGAGCTTCATTTAGGACAACAGACATCAGTGGTGGGGTCTCTAAGAGGGGTCTTGCCTTGCTCTCGGCTGTTTGGGAGACAGGAATTTTTAAACAGATATGCCCAGCATAGTACTTACATTTAAAAAAAAAGTATAAAATTAATATATGTTTAGTATTTAAAAATCAGTATGGCATGGAAGAATAAAGAAGAAATGACTCAATTTATCTCTTTGCTACTCCAAGACCACTCTTTAAAAATAAATTTGTTGATTGATTTGAGAGAGGGAGAAAGAGAAACATGAATTTGTTGTTCCACTTATTTTACATTCATTGGTTGATTCTTTTTTTTTCTTTTGTTTTTAAATTAATTAATTTATTTTTGTTACAGATGGTTCTCCTTTTCCCCCCATTGATATCCCCCTCCCAATCTCTCCCCCTCCCTCTCTGCCCTGTCTCCAGCTTTGTTGTCCATGTCCATTGTTCATGCATACATGCATACATGCATATAAGTTCCGTGGTTTATCTCCCCCCCATCCCCTCTTCTGGGGATTGTCAGTCTGTACCCTACTTCCACGCCTCTGGGACTACCCTGTTCCTCAGACTCTTATGTTCATTATATTCCACAAATAAGTGAGATCATATGATACTTGTCTTTCTCTGTTTGGCTTGTTTTGCTTAGGGTAATACTTTCCAGGTCCCTCCATGTCATCTCAAAAGATAAGAGATCTTTCTTTCTTACAGCTGCATAGTACTCCATTGTGTATATGTACCACAGCTTTTTTATCCATTTGTCTATTGATGGACAGTTAGGCTGTTTCCAGGTTTTAGCTATTATAAGTAGTGCTGCTACGAACATGGGGGTACATATATTCTTTCTGATTGGTGTTTCAAGCTTCTTAGGGTATAATCCCATAAATGGGATCACTGGGTCAGATGGCAGTTCAATTTTTAATTTTTTGAGGTAACACAATATTGTTTTCCATAGTGGCTGCACCAGTCTGCATTCCCACCAGCAGTGTACTGGAGTCCCCTTTTCTCCACACCCTCGTCAGCACTTGTTGTTTGATGATTTGTTGATGGTGGCCATTCTGACAGGTATGAGGTGATACCTCATTGTTGTTTTAATTTGCATCTCTCTGATGGTTAGTGATGTGGAGCATTTCTTCATATGTCTCTTAGCCATTTGTATGTCCTGTTTGGATAGGTGTCTATTTAGTTCCTCTGCCCATTTTTTAATTTGGTTCTTTGTCTTCCTTTTGTTGAGCTGTATGAACACTCTCTCTATATATTGGAAATTAACCCCTTATCTGATATATCATTGGCAGTTATGCTCTCCATAGAGTGAGTTGCCTTTCCATTTTGGTGGTTGTTTCTTTTGCTGCGCAGAAGCTTTTTAGTTTGATGTAGTCCCATGTGTTCATTTTCTCCTTTGTTTCTGTTGCCTTGGGTGATGTATCAGTGAAAATTCTGCTACGTATGATGTCTGAAATTTTGTTGCCTATATTTTCTGCTAGAATTTTTATGGATTCATGAGTCACATTTAAGTCTTTTATTCTTGTGTATGATGTAAGTTGATGGTGTAGTTTCATTTTTTTTTGCATGTAGCTGTCCAATTTTTCCAACACCATTTATGAAAGAGGCTGTCTTTACTCCATTGTATGCTCTTGCCACCTTTGTCTAATATTAATTGAGCATATTGTCTTGGGTCCATTTCTGGGTTCTCTATTCTGTTCCATTGATCTATCAGCCTGTTCTTGTGCAAGTACCAGGCTGTTTTGATTATAGTGGCTTTGTAGTATAGCTTGAAATCTGGTATTGTGATCCCTCCTCTTTTGTTCTTCTTTTTCAAGATTGCTGTGGCTATTCGGGGTCTTTTTTGGTTCCATATGAACTTTTGAAGTATTTGTTCTAGTTCCGTGAAGTGTAGTATGTCGTTGTTATTTTGATGGGCTATTGCATTGAATCTATATATTGCTTTAGGTAGTATGGATATTTTAATGATGTTAATTCTTCCAATCCATGAACTAGGTATGTGCTTCCACTTTTTTATATCTTCCTCTATTTCTTTTTGCAATGTCCTGTAGTTTCCTGCAAATAGGTCCTGTATTTCTTTGGTTAAGTTTTTTCCTAGGTATCTTAATTTTTTTGCTGTGATGGTAAATGGGATTGTTTTTTCAGTTTTTCTTTCTGTGAGTTCATCATTGGTGTATAAGAATGCTGTCGATTTCTTGATGTTAATTTTGTATCCTGCTACTTTGTCAAATTCATTTATTAAGTCTAATAGATTTTTTGATGGAGTCTTTGGAGTTTTCTAAGTATAATATCATGCCATCTGCATGTAATAATGACAGTTTTACTTCCTCCTTTCCAATTTTGATCCCTTTTATTTTTTCTTCATGTCTGATTTCTGTGACTAAGACTTCCAGTACCATGTTAAATAAGAGTGGCAAAAGTGGGCATCCTTGTCTTGTTCCTGTTCTTAAGGGAAATGCTTTTAGTTTTTGCCCATTGAATATGATGTTGGCTGTAGGTCTTTCATATATGGCCTTTATTATGTCGAGATATGATCCCTCTATTCCCAAATTGCTGAGCGTTTTTATCAGAAATGGGTGCTAGATTTTGTCGAATGCTTTTTTAGTATCTATTGATATGATCATATGATTTTTATCTTTCATTTTGTTTATGTGGTGTTTTGCAAATATTGTACCAGCCTTGCATCCCTGGGATGAACCCCACTTGGTCATAGTGAATAATTTTTTTGATGTATGGCTGGATTTGATTTGCTAGTATTTTGTTCAAGATTTTGGCATCTATGTTCATCAGGGATATTGGCCTGTAGTTTTCTTTTTTTGTAGTGTCTTTTTCTGGTTTTGGAATTAGAATTATGCTGGCCTCATACAATGAGTTTGGAAGTCTTCATTCTTCTTGAATTTTTTGAAATAGTTTGAGGAGAATGGGTATTAGTTCTTCTTTGAATGTTCAGTAAAATTCCCCTGTGAAGCTGTCTGGGCCCGGGATTTTGTTTGCTGGGAGAGTCTTGATTACATCTTCAATTTATTTTGTTGTTATTGGTCTGTTCAAGTTTTGTATCTCTTCCTGGTTCAGTTTTGGGAGACTATGTGTTTCTGGAAATTTGTCCATTTCACTTAGATTGTAGAATTTGTTGTTCACAATATTTCTTAACAATCCTTTGTATTTCTGTGGTGTCAGTTGTTACTTCTCCTCTTTCATTTCTGATTTTGTGTATTTGAATTCTCTCTCTTTGTTTTTTGGTGAGTCTAGCTAAGGGTCCATCAATCTTGCTTATCTTTTCGAAAAACCAGCTCTTTGTTTCATTGATCTGTTGAATTTTTTTTTTTTTGTCTCTATGTCATTTATTCCTGCTCTGATCTTTACTATTTCCTTCCTTCTACTTGCTCTGGGGTTTTCTTTTTGTTTGCTTTCTAGTTCTTTAAGTTGTGAGGTTAGATAGTCTATTAGAATTTTGCTTCTTAAGGTAGGACTGTAGTGCTATGAACTTCCCTCTCAGAACTGCTTTCGCTGCATCCCATAGATTTTGTGTTGTTGTGTGTTCATTTTCATTGGTTTCTAGAAAGTTTTTAATTTCTTCCTTGATCTTCATGGTAACCCATTCATTGTTCAATAACATGCTATTTAGCCTCCATATTTTCAAATGTCTTTGCATGTTCTTGTTACAATTGACTTCTAATTTCATGCCATTGTGATCTGAGAAGATGCTTGATATGATTTCAATCTTCTTGAACTTGTAGAGATTTAGTTTGTGTCCTAACATGTGGTCTATCTTTGAGAATGTCCCATGTGCACTTGAGAAGAATGTGAATTCTGTAGCTTTGGGGTGTAATTCTCTGTAGATATCTATGAAATCCATTTGATCTAGTGCTTCATTTAGAGTCTGTGTTTTCTTGTTAATTTTTTGTCTAGAGACCCTATCCAGTGAAGTCAGTGGGATGTTGAAGTCCCCTGCTAAGATTGTATTGCTATTGATTTCTCCTTTGAAGTCCTCCAGAAGATTTTTAATATATTTTGTTGCTCCTATATTGGGTTCATATATGTTTACCAAGGTTTTATCTTCCTGTTGGATAGATTCTTTCAATACTATTTAGTGGCCTTCTTTGTCTCTAGTTATGGCCTTCATTTTGAAATCTAATTTATCAGATATAAATATTGCTACCCCAGCTTTTTTTTGTCCTTTGCTTGGAAAATTTTTTTCCATCCCTTCACTTTCAACCTGTGTGAGTCTTTTGTTGTGAGGTGGGTCTCTTGCAAACAACATATATATGAGTCATGCTTTTTTATTCAATCAGTTACTCTGTGTCTTTTTATTGGAACATTCAATCCATTTACATTTAAGGTGATTATTGATATGTACTTATTTATTGCCGTTTTTGTTTAGTGTGGTTATATTTTTCTTCCTATTTCTTCTACTAATTACAGAAGTCCTTTTAGCATATTTTGCAGTGTTGATTTGGTGATAATATATTCCCTTTGCCTTTTTTTGTCTGGGAAGCTATTTGACCTTCTATTTTGAATGATAGTCTTGCTGGATAGAGTAGTCTTGGATTCATATCCTTGTTTTTCATGACCTTGATTACTTCATGCCATTCCCTTCTGGCCTGTAGTGTTTCTGTTGAGAAGTCATCCAAGAGCCTTATGGGGGTTCCTTTGTAGGTAAGCTGTTGCTTATCTCTTGCTGCCTTTAGGATTCTCTCTTTGTCTTTAATTTTTGGCATTTTAATTATTATGTGTCTTGGTGTGGGCCTGTTTGGGTTCTTCTTACTTGGGGCTCTCTGTACTTCTTGAACTTGAATGCCTTCTTCCTTCACCAAGTTAGGAAAGTTTTCTGTCACTATTTCTTCAAATATATTCTCTAACCTTTGCCAATTTTCTTCCTCTTTGGGGACTCCTATGATGCAAATGTTATTATGTTTCCAGTTGTCTCACAGATCTCTTAAGCTATCTTTCTGTTTTTTAATTGTTTTTTCCTTTTTGTTTTCTGATTGGTTGATTTTTTTCTACCCTGTCTTCTAAATCACTGATCTGGTCCTCAGCTTCCTCTACTCTGCTGGTTAGTCCTTCCAGTGTGTTCTTTATTTCCACTATGTCATTCTTCATTTTTACTTGGTTGGTTTTCAATGTTTCTATATCTTTACTCATGGTGCTGATGTCCTTACTCATGCTGTTGAGCTTTCTCAAGATCATGGCTCTGAACTCTGTCTCTGATAATTTGCTTAACTGCATTTCATTTATCTCATCTTCGATAGAGTTCTCTTGTTCTTTCATTTGGGATTTGTTTCTTTGTTTCACCATTTTGGCTATCTCAGTGGGTTTTGGAGCCTGCCAAGTTTTCCCTGTGGGTGTTGGTGTTCTGCTGTTTGTGGCTCCCTGTACTGGGTTAGGATGGGCCAGGGTGGGCCCACATTAAACACCACTGTCAAGTCTTACTTTCCTGGGTAGATTTGCAAGCCCAGGAAAGGTTCAGTTATCCTCTAGCTTTTTGCCTGGAGGCTAGTAGTCTCAGTTACTCAGGGCCTTGGAATGTAGCCCTGGTATTCTGTGTAAGAGGATTTCCATAGGGTAGGATAGATGCTGATTTTTAATGAGCCTCGATTTACATTTCTTTGCCTCACCTGGAAAAAGCTGAATCTCTGAGGGAGGGGCTGCTGCTTCTCCCCACAGCTCTGGGAAGAAGCAAACTGGCCACCATCCTTTGTGGCCGCAACTCAGCAAAAACTCCGAGTGCCCTCCAAATCCCCAGTGTCCCTATAGAGTTACAGCCCAGTCTGCCCTCTCTCTGCCAGAACCCCAGGTGAGTGGCTGTGGCTATTTTAGTGCTCTGCCCTAGCTCTCTGTGCTGTGGAGCGGGCTTGGTCTTTTATCCCCGAGGGCCCTGCTCACAGCTCAGATCGCTGCTGTCCATGGGCTCCCAGCCCGCCACCCTCACATGCTTCTGCAGATCCTGCCAGTGTCTCTGGTTATATGGTTTTGTCCTGCTGCTTTTCTGTAGCTTTTTTCTATAGATTTGTCTTTATTTTAGTTGTACTTCCCATTTGATCCTGGGAGATCGTCTGTGTAGCTTCCATTCACTCCACCGCCATTTTCACATCTCCTCCATTGGTTGATTTTTGTATGTGCCCTGACCAGGGATTGAACCTGCAACCTGCAACATTGGCAATGAGAATGAAGCTCTAACCAACTGAGCTACCCAGCCAGGGCCCCAATACCACTCTTGGGGAATATGTGTTTATGTAATTATAGAGACTGGAAATAAAAATGGAGATGGAGCTAGAGTTGCATATATGAAATTTCAAAATATATAAATGGGTCATAACATATATTGTTATCCAACTTGTTTTTTTTTTTTATTGTTAATTTGTCATGGAGAGTTTCAGCCAGGATATATAGGTCCATCTCATTATTAACAGTAGTGTAGTACTCCAGATCATAAATGCAACATGCCGTAATTTAGGTAATTTGATAAACATGAGGTTATCATCAGTGTTTTACTGCTATAAATAGTGACTTAGGGAACATACTTGTATGTATATCTTGGGGTATGTGGGCTGACATTTCTCTAGAATTAATACCTAGAAATGGAATTGATTACTCAAAAGTTATACATAGTTTGAATTCTGATGGATATTCTCAAATTGCTTCTCCTTAAAAACACTGTTTTGTTTTGTTTTTTTTCATCCTCACCCGAGTACATTTTTGCATTTATCTTCAGATAGAGCAGAAGGGAGAGAAGGGGGAAGAGAGAGAGAAACATCAATGTGAGAGAGACACATCGAGTGGTTGTCACCCACACAACCCCAACCGGGACCGGGGACAAACTGCAACCGAGGTATGTGCCCTTAACGGGAACTGAACCCGGGACTCTCTGGTCCATAGACCGACACTCTAACTGCTAAGCCAAACCAGCCAGGGCAAAGAGACTGTTTTAATTGACATGTTCACCAGCATTAAACGAAAGTGTTTATTCCCCCCCATGCTCCTCTACCCTAATCCATACCCAGTGATTTTTTTAAGGTTTTTAAAATTGACTTTTAGAAAGAGAGGAAGGCAGAGGGAGAAAGAGACAAAAACATCAATGTGAGAATGGAATGTTGATTGGCTGCCTCCTAAGATCCCTACTGGGGATCAAGCCTGCAACCTGGGCATGTGCCCTGACCAGGAATCAAACCTCTATGACCTTTTGATGCACAGAACAATGCCCAACTGAGCGCTACACTGCCCAAGCTACACTGGCCAAGGCTTTTCTTGGAAAATGTTTGGGGGTTCTTGAGAATTGTTTTGATTGTGAATGGGCAGGTAAATAATTGAAAAACAACATCAACATGAAAATTAAACTGAGGATTCTTGAGCTTATTTTTTACAATTGGGAGCTTTCAAGACTGTGGGAGAGGGAGTCTTAAAACATGTATGCCCAACATATCATACACGCGTGCAACGTGCCCAGCATAGCACGCTGTGGAAAGAACATTGGATTAGGCGCAGCAAGGTCTGTCTTTGGATTCAGCTGCCTTGTAAATTAGTCGTGTCACTTCCTCCTCCAGGTCTCACGTTCCTCAATTTGAAAAGGACTTGGTACTACAGACTGAGGGCTTAATAGATGCTTGCCGAATGCATGAAAGAATGAATGCAGCTTTTAAACATTCCTTTTCAAGATTAGGAAATTCTTTTATAAAAATGAAAGAAGAAAAATAAAAGGACAGCATCTCAGATTTCAAAAACTCCAGCTAAACATTCTTTTTATTTAGTTGAATTTGTTTCGTAGATTTACAGAGTTTCCTAAAAAACACATTTTCTCAACTGGGTGCAAAAATTACTTCTAGTTTCAGAATACAATGCTACACTGAACTGGTTTGGAGAGTTTACCGTCTATAGAAATGTGACAGGACAATGCCAGTTTGGCACAGATGGGGATGCATTATTGTCCAAAACATTAAAATATGTGATGCATAAAGTGACACTGGCAGCCAGTGGGGAAGGTCTTCTCAATGAAGCAGACAAAGCTCTGAATGTTTACAGCGGAAGTGGCTTCACAAACCAGAAGACTAAGTTGCCATAGAAACCCTATGCCAGATAGTGTGTTTGAATTCCAGCATTAATTTATTAAGTGGATTCAGACACAAAGGAGGTGTAATCTGACTATTAAACTCAGGTATTCTGGTTTTCTTTTCAACTTGCTTAATTGATGTCCCTTTACTATCTAGATGGGAGTAAAATACTTTTGTGTAAATTATCCATAGATTTATGTTGGAAAGCTGTACAAAATCAAATGCATGTGTTATAAAATGATGAGCTTTCTCATATTTATTTTTCATTATAAAGTATTTTTTACCTGGAATCAAAATAATTTAATTGGTATCAATTAGTGACATGGGAAAATATATATTCCAACTATAAACATTTTTATTTATTTTAAAATATGTTTTTATTGATTTTACAGAGAGTGGAAGGGAGAGAGAGATAGAAACATCCATGTGAGAGAGAAACATTCATCGGCTGCCTCTTGCATGCCCCCTACTGGGGATTGAGCCTGCAACTTGGGCATGTGCCTTGACCAGGAATCGAACCAGGACATCTCGGTCCATAGGACAATGCTCAATCCATGGAGCCACACCAGCCAGGCCCAACTGAACACAGAATTCTAAATCTCTTACTGAAGGAATCAGGTAGTAGCTGCTATTAGTTTAGGGGGAAAAAATTAATAATTAGAACCCCAATCTACTGAGTAGTCAACCACTTAGGAAAACACAAATATGGAATCGGTTGATTTTCTGGAAAGCTAGTATTTGAGGACCTGCTATGGGCTTTGCTATGCTAGGCTCTCTGTGTACATGATTTCATTTAATCCCCCAAAAACTCTAAAGTATGGTTTTGCATTCCTTGATGTATAAGCTGAGGCTAAGAGATATGATGTGCCCAATGTCATCACAGGTAAACAGGCTGAGCTGGAATTAAAACCCATTAATTTCTACATACAGTTTACTAGATACAAATATCAAAGAGGCAGAATGGACATTTTATGATAAATAAGACACAGCTGAAGGAAGTTAGAGACTCTGTAGTAAGAAGAACTTGGAGAATGTTAAAATCTCACATGTGAATGTCCTTACTGGACTATGTAAGACATTGAGTTAACCAGCCTCCCAGCCTGGGGTGGACATTAGAGGCACTTAATTATGGGCTTGAATGTATTCCCATATAATTAACACTAATGCCATTTTTATAAATGATCCAAAATATGCCCTGGCCGGTTTGGCTCAGCGGTTAGAGCATCAGCCTGCAGTCTGGAGAGACCCGGGTTCGGTTCCCGCTAAGGGCACGTACTCAGTTGCAGTTTGTCCCGGGCCCTGGTTGGTCGTGTGGGTGGCAGCCACTCGATGTGTCCCTTCACGTCGATGTTTCTCTCTCTCTCTCCCTTCCTCTCTCTCCCTCCCACTCTATCTGTACAAAAAATGGAAAAATATCCTCGGTGAGGATAAAAAAAATAAAAAATAAAAAAATAAATGATCCAAAATATGCCTGCATGTGTTTTTAGCTTTTAAAAAGGGAAGATGTGATTCTGCATTGTAAATTATGCACCACCTATAACTGGACATTTTCACATGTTTCCCTAGAATGTTTATATGTTGTTATTTATAATATGTTAGTAATTACTTATTAAATAAAAAGTTTAAATTGTACAGAATTACTTTATCATGGGCCTTGTTACCAAAATCAACCATCTTGAAAATATGCATCACTGAAGAATTTGGACCAATCAAATTATTAAGCAGAGAGCTCAGCTAACCTCTGATGATGGGCAAGTTAGTTGCACTGTTCCCAACTCCACTGTGGTCAATATGATATTTTATAATGAGCATAGATGAGTAAAAGATAATATAGAGTAAAATTTATATTGGAATATGAAAATTAGTGAAGAGAGAAATGCTGTAAAATGCATAAGCAGATTTCCTGAACTACGTTTTTAAAGACCAAAAAACAAATATGTCTGAAGTGAAGTTGAAAAAGAAAATACTTAGAAAATAGTGACTGGCCATAGAAAAGATTCACAGAGCTGATCCATTCAGAATAATGATTTCATGGATGCAACTAATATCTGTTAACACTGATGCACTAAATTTCACTAATCTGAACTCATGGATGTACTATGACTATATCTCTGTTTTTGGTATTCAGCCCTTACCAATTTGTCGGGTACTGTCCATGGTGCTGAACCAGTGTTGCCTGCAGGACATTGTAGGGATGTTTTCCTTCTCCCAGCTGCAGTGCCCAGTTTCTTTACCTTAACTGTGCTTGGATCTTAAAGAAAACGTATAAATCTTTTAGTAGTATGTCTGTTATTATTTCCAACACAGCATCTCAACAGAGGCCCCAAACTTAACATGGGTAAAACTGAGCTCCTGATATTTTCCCCCAAAGAATTCCTCCTTCAGACTTCCCCATCTCTATGGCAACTCTGTTCTCTATTACTCAAGCTGAAACCTGCGTATTGTCCTTGACTCCACTCTCTTTCTCACATCCTTCATCTCTCTGGTCTACCTTCAAAATATATTCGGAATCTCACCAGTTTTCACCACTCCACCGGGATCATTCAAGTCACCATCTTTCATTGTTATAGGCTTCTCGCTGGTCTTTCTGCTTATGCCTTGTCCCCCTCCTATGCCCAGTTTTGAAGTTTGTTCTCAATCCAACAGTCAGAATAATCTTGTAAAATGTTAAGTCAGATCATATCACTCCTTTGCTGAAAATCCCATGATGACTTCCTGCTTCAGAGTAAAGCAGTGTCCTTAAAATGACCTTTAAAATGACAGTTTTCTTCTTTAAAAATCATTGGATCTTTTTTGCAGGTTTAATGTCTATGATACAGTTTTGTTGTCTATAATCACTCTACAGTAAGCCTTCAAATAACCTTGTTTTATTCAATGTCGTTTTGTTATAATACTGATAAGGGAAAAAAATCGATTCCAGGCTGGGGTCACTGTCTGTGTGGAATTTGAATGTTCTCTTCATGGCTGTGTGGGTTTTCTTTGTGTACTCTGGTTTTCTTCCACATCCCAAAGGTATACCTATTAGCTGAAATTGCATGTGGAAACTGACCCAGTGTGGCTGAGAGTGGTCTGTATGGGTCCACCTTGTGAGGAAAGGGCGTCCTGTCCATGATGGGTCCCTGCTTTCCATCCTGAGCTGCTGAGACAGGCTTTGGCCACATGAGACACTGACCTGGAATAGGCAGGTGGGACATCATTATCTCCTTTGTTTGTACTAATATCTCTTACATGTATGTATAGTTCACATTTATTTCACTGTCTTAGCAGTATTTGGGGTGTTTATTTGGAAGTTTGACTTTTTTTTTTTTTTTACAAGAAATGTGTTGGAACTTAACTCTTATGTGTATCAGTTAGTCTATGGTTTTGTTATACAACGTTTTGCAAGTTGTAGTTTCCAAGAACCTATCATTGCCATTAAAGACTTACTGTACTATGTATTAGGTCTCTAGGACTAGGTATTTACTATTAATTATCTACTGTAAGTATGTACCCCTTAAACAACATCTCTCCAATTCTGCAACATCAGGCCCTGGTAAACCCATTTTAGGCTGTGCTTTTATTATTTCGATTTTCTTAGATTCTACATATGAGATATCATATAGTATTTATCTTTCTCTGTCTGATTTATCTCACTTAGCATAATGTCCTCAAGGTCCATCCATGTTTTTGCAATAGAAACATTTTTCTTTTTTCTCATGGCTATTGTGAATAATGCTACAATATGTCCCTTCAATAATCTGTTTTTATTTTCTTTGGATATATACCCAGAAATGGGGCTGCTGTATTGTATGGTCATATTAATCTTTTGATGAACCTCCTTACTGTTCTCCATAGTGGCTGAAACAGTTTAAAACCCCACCAACAGTACACAAGGGTTCCTTTTTCTCTACATCCTCACCAACATTTGTTATGGCTTTTCTTCTAGACAAGAGATCACCATTCTTAGACATGTGATGTAATATCTAATAGTGATTTTGACTTGAATTTTCCTGATGATTAGTTATGTTGAGAAACTTTTCATGTACCTGTTGACCATTTGGATGTCTTCTTTAGAAAAATGTCTGTTCATTCTTCTGCCCATTTTTATATTTGGTTGTTATTATTATTTTGGTTATTGAATTGTCTAAATTTTTAATAAATTTTGGATATTAACTCCTTATCTCATACATAGTTTGCAAAAAATTTTTCTCATTTTGTAGGTTGTCTTTGCATTTTGTTGATCGTTTCTTTTGCTCTGCAGAAGCTTTTAAGTTTGATTAGCCCCATTTGTTGAGTTCTTTCATTTGTTGTTTGTGCTTTTGGTGTTATAGTGATATAGCTTTCTTGACTGTTCTGCATTGAATTCATTGAATTCACATACTTCTCTTCCCCTCATACATCCCATCTTAGCCATACAGACCCTTGTGATGATTCTTTTTTTTTTTTTTTTATCCTCACTTGAGGACATTTTTGCCCTTGTGGTGATTATTGAATCCACTAACTTATTTATGTTCTTGTTTTAGGGCTTTTACACTTGTTATTCCCCAGTCTGCTTGGACATTTCTTCTGTTATCATATGCATGGCTCACCTCCCACTCTCTTCAGGTCTTTGTTCAAAGTCTCTTTTTTTGTTGACTTTCTTCTTGGTCTTCCTGTTTAAAAAGCAAAAAAGAAACCCTTCCCCCATAACAGTTTATGCCTCCCCTTTCCTTGATGTTTTCCACCCTTAGCATGCTGATAATCCAGCACACTGTATCTTTGAATTCCATATATTGTTGCTTGTTTCTTCCTCGAAGATATAAGCTCTAGGAAAATAGGGATGTCTTTTTCTATTTTATCTACCACTACACCTAGTATAATGCCTGCTACATAGTAGGAGTTCAATAACTATTTGTTAAGGATGGAATTATATTCACAAATGGTAGGCTTTATGAAGACAGGGACCTTTTCTGTCTTATTTTAAAACTAGATCTCCAAAGCCCATATGGTGCCTGAACATATTAGGTGCTCAAAAAAAAGGAATGGAATTATATTCACAAATGATTGATTTGGGGGAAAATGAAATGTCAGTATTTGATGATGTAAACAGACACATCTCATTCTATCAGATTACTATTTTAGGTAACAAAGAAAAATGTTTTTAGCATTGGTTGCTTTACATTATGAATTCTGGTGTTTGGAGGTACCCAAATGGTTATGAAGTCCAACCATTTAAGATGCATAGGACTTCTTTTTTCTTTTGGTACGTGCCCCTAGCGGGCACTGAACCTGGTCCACAGGCCAATGCTCCAGTTGCTGAGCCAAACCGGCCAGGAATTCAGCAGAAGCTCCAGGGCAGGTGCGGCCCCAGGACAAAGCTAATATGAAGCCAAGCCCCTCGATCCTATAGTTCTTGCCTTCATTATTTACCCCCACTTCTAACCCAAATATGTCCTAGAAAAACTGAAGGTTTCCAGTGGTATGGGGCTAAGAGGGGTGTTTCCTTAAATCATTTCATATGGGAAAAGCTAAGTTGTTTCTAGAGGCTTATTTCTAGAAACAAGGTTTGATATATACTCCTGATTAAAAAAATAATAATTTCATAAATGTGCACCAGACACTAGGGGGTGCTGGGTATTCATATTCGGTGTAGGGTACACAGTCTCACTGGGCTTGCAAGCTAGGATGTCTAGCCTAACATGCCCCTGAATCATTATTTTATTGGTATTCCTTTTAGCATTTTGTATAAACTCACATTTACTATTTCCCTACTTCCCTCTTTCCCCAATATTTTCTCCAGTTGGAGAGGGCAGTTGTGAGCGCATCTGGTCTCTCACCTTCAGGGACGGTGTTTAAGGGACGGTGTTTAGTGCAGATAATCTCCTTCCCATTTGCCGAGCAGCTGGGACTCATCCAGGCGGGGCTGGCGCTGGAGCCCTGCTGGTTCCCCATCCTTTACATGTCCTCACTTTCCTAAAGAGTGTGAAAGTCTTCTAAGGGTGTGTAGGGGACAGATTTTAAGAAAAATGATGTGCAAAATGACTAGGGTTTATTCTTAGGAGTCCCAGTTCTTTCAAGTTTTTGGTTCTCATGCTATTTCAGTTTAGGAAAATTACAGCCCATGAAGCCCCCCACCTTACCCTTCTATAACTTTTACACGCGATGGATTGTACAGGTAATGGGGAGACCAGTGTTCTATCGCCGCGAGTTAAACAGGAATCCGATAAGAGCAAGGGTTGAAAGGTGGAGAGGGAAATACACATACAGAATTCTCTGCTTCTCCCCCACCTAACGTAGCTCACTAGATCGTTAACTGAAACTCAGACAACCCCAACAGAGCACTCTGCTGCTGGAGAGCCATGTGGGAAAAACGTACATTTGGATTTCTTTAAATAAATTAGTAGATGGAAAAACAGAGTCAGTATATGTTGTCAAAATGTAGTGGTTAAAATCAAGTTCTTTGGGGTTACATACCTCGGCTTAAAACTAACCACTGCTGGTCATAGGTGACTCATGGCAGACCAGTTACCTTGTAAATCTGTTTCCTCAGTTTCCTCCTCTATTTGATACGTTTAATAATCCTTAGCTCATAAAGATTTTGCCAGGATCCCTGCAAAGCGCTCGCCACTGTGAGGTGGTTTCTTGTGGTCAGACCGGCGGCTGCTGCCTTGACCGCTGACCACACTCCTGAAACATCACAGGGCCAGTTCACGTTGAGATGTATGGGGCCCAAGACGGTGTGGGGAAACCGTCTTTCTCGACTTTCTTTTCTGAATGGCAGTGGTATGTGGGTATTAATTAGGGGCTGGTTCCATGTTTGCCCAACAAGATGATGTTTCTAGTGCTTTGAAGTTAGACAGTGTTCTGGAGTCTGCTGCCTGTGTTTCTACTTGAGTCTTTCTGTGTTTTCATCAAGTAGGCCCCACACATGTTTTCCTACCTCATCCCAACAGGCCTTTTCCTTGACCTGGGATGATGGCATGGTTGGCTCTGAGTCCGCCAGGTCTTCGGCTCTTGCCCTTGGAGCAGATGAACAGCCCCTGGGCGGCTCTCTGGGCGACGGTGAACACCCCGTGAGCCCCCAGCCTGTCTGCGGGGCTCTTGCACCATGTTCCTGCTCAGGCAGGGATTTCAGCGAGACTCCTGCCATCAGCTCTGACCCGGCTGCTGAGATGATGTTTCTCACGTTTCATTTCACTCTAGCATGTCTATCTGAAGACGTGCTTAGTTGGACTTGTGTTCACTGGTGGCTGTGCTGTGATTTCACTTTTAGCTTAGGCATCTACTTTGAGCACAAAGGTCTGAATATTTAAAACAAATAAGGCTTGCCCTGGCCAGTTTGGCTCAGCAGTTAGAGCGTCGGCCTGCAGTCCAGAGAGACCCGGGTTTGGATCCCGCTAGGGGCATGTACCTCGGTTGCAGTTTGTCCCTGGCCCTGGTTGGGTCGTGTGGGTGGCAGCCACTCGATGTGTCCCTTTCACGTCGATATTTCTCTCTCTCTCTCCCCCTCCCACTCTATCTGAACAAAATATCGAAAAATGTCCTTGGGTGAGGATAAAAAAAAAACAAAAACCAAAAAAAACAAATAAGGGTTGATTTTTATCTTACTGTTTCAATGAGTGTAACAGAAGGCTCTTATAAGTAGTATGGAGAAATCTGTCTCTTGTGGAAGGTAAAACCTCACTGAGCATACATATATATTTCCCTCTCACTAAGAGTCTAACATACATACATTTTAAAATTTTACTGTGTTTGTACCTTGTTTTGTGACAGTGCCTTTTATCATGTATTATAACTTGGCTAAACATGCCATCTTGAAGTGATCATCCAAACTGCATAGAGAGCCTGCGGTGACTGATAAAAGTTCTTCATTAGAAAACAGTGTGATGTTTGACCACGTGGCCAAGTTGCAGTGGGGACTTCTCCTTCAGGCTGTTGCAGACACCCCACAGTTGGCATCGAGCCACTTTTCCTGGTGCCGGGTGACCTGCGTGATGCCTTCTGAGCGCGCTGATGCTTGTGAACTGGACGGCTCAGAGGTCCCTGGAGGCGGCCCCCCCCCCCATTGTTTTTTTCATCAGTTTCCTGATGGAGATTTTCTAAAATTCCAAACTGATCCCTTTTGATTTTTTGTTTTTGAACGTGTAGCTTCATAAGTGAAGTCACGTAACAAGTATTTCCTGTGCGTCTAACGCGTGATAGGTCCAGCGTGGGTCCTGGGATCAGCCCTTTCTGCCTGGAGGCGGAGGAGCTGGGGTGACGGGAGGGAACAGTGTGAGCACGGCCTGCTGCGTGTGGTGAGGGAGAGGGGAAGGGTGTGCGAGCGTTTGGCCGTAGGAGATGTTTAATAAATGCTTAGAAACTAAAATGTAGTGAGTCAAATTAGTCTTTGATCCTGGCTCAGCAGGGTGTGATAGAGTGAAATGTCTGCTGGCCCGGGCGTAGGGGACCTTGGGTCTGTGTGGCCATCTCTGCCATAAGCCACTCAGCAGGGACCCCCGATCAAGGCATTTCACTTCTCGGGGCTACGCTTTCCTTATTAGGGGGGTGATGGAGTGGGACAACATAATTTCTATAATCTAGTGAGCATTTTTTCCCCTGAAGCACGTACACCGAGATCTTTGTGACAATATTGTTACTATTTATTGGGAATAAAAATGGAGCAGTCACTGTCTTTATTCCCATCCTACAAATGGGGCACTTTGTCAGTTAACACTCCTAAAGTTTGTTCTGGGGTCAGGGCCATGATTTGAAAGGAGACTCACCAGTCTCAGTCACCCCTGTGCTTAACCATTATGCTACACAGCCTCCAGGAGGAAGGCTGATAAAGACAGGGAGGTTCATTTTCTCCTGATCCTCTGTGTACGTTTCCAAGGCTACTCTGAGCGATGCCTCTTATGGAAGAACACATGACTTTTTCAGAAGAAGTATTAGCCTTATGTTTTAGGGTACCTGAGAGGCCTTCTAAGGTCCTAACTTATTTTTTTTCAATGCAGGAATCCTTTCTGTAACACCCATAATTACATTCTTTCCTAAATGATGGGTAGGGGTAGGTATTGGGGTCTACTGGTAAAGAAGCAAGATCAGTAGTTTCTTTGACACATGTTACAGGGAACTGGCAGTGAGTGAAATGTCTCTTTAAATACCCTCATCCCCCAATCCATATAGAGCTGGGGACATTTGCCAACGTTGACTCATCATCTCAGGAGTCATTCTGGTTTCCCAGAAACATGTGTAGAGTGTTCACTCATGTGAGCATTATTTTATATTGCTGATGTTGGAGCATCTGCTTTAGTCAGCTTATAGTTCTTTACTTGCTCTGCTTTTTGCTTGTGTATTTGTTCAGACCTACTCCTTAATGATTTCAGCTAGCCACCTGCCAAGTCAAATCCACTTGCCACTCAAGATGTGCTGAACACTTTTATCTTATCACAACAGGAAAGAATTCATTAGGCCACTCTGGGCTGCGTGGTCTTAAAGATTCCATCTTAATAAGGAGAGGCCAAGAAACAAGATTTTTATCATTGCTTTCCCCCCTTAGATCCATTTATTACCTCTAATATACGGAGTCACGTGGTGTTTTTGTTTTGTTTTTGCTAATGCTTTGACACTTAAGCTCAATAAATATTTAAACTTTTGTGTAGGCAACTGGCTTTAGACTATCCAGCAGACTGATTGTCTGGGACTGACACTTCTAACCAAGTAAAATACTGTTTTTTCAAAACATTTTATTTTCTCCGTTTATTCAAGAACACTAAAACTGAGCCCCCATGAAGGGTATGGGGGGACATGCATAGTTTCAAAAAATGTATTGAGGAACTGTAATGTAATGTATTAATGAAAATGGAATATATTATTTATGGTGCTCAGACTATATATATTTTTTAAATCAAAAATGAAAAGCAAAAAATAATTATTTCTTCCCTCTAACACCATCATTCCAACACTTGGGGTTTAATGCAGCTCAAGAAAAACATTGTGTGAAAAAGTAATAAGCAAATGGAAAATATTGTCATTAATATGCACAGATATATTAGTTTACTACTTTAGAGAACTCATTCACTATTTCATGTTCAAATTTGTTCTTGCCATATTTGCTTCTAGCCATTTTTCATTTCTGAATCATTCAGAGATGAATAATCATAGAACCTGGAGATATAAACTTAGATGCTTCACTATTTACCAGCTCTACTTAATCTCAAATCTTTTTTAGATCCCCTCTAATTAAGTGGCTCTTCTGTTAGTCACTTACATAAACTTATGTCCCTTTGAAACCATACTTGATCTTACTCAAGTCTAAGTTTCACCACTTTCTTACTAGCTATGGATTCTCTCTTTTTTTTTTTTTTAATTTTTTTCTTTATTGTTTAGAGAGAAAGAAAGGGAGAGAGAGATGGAAACATCAATGAGAGAGAACATTGACTGGCCGTCTCCTGCATGCGCCCCACTGGGGACTGGGCTCACAACCTGGGTATGTACCCTGACCGGGAATCGAACTGGTGACCTCTTGGTGCATGGGTCGACGCTCGACCACTGAGCCACGCTGGCCGGGCTAGTTGTGGATTCCTGGGTAAGGTGTCTGGCAGACACCTGAAAATACTGACCTTGTTTCCCTTGCCTCAGAGCCTCATCCTCTCCACCCCTCTAGATCCTGCTCATTATTCAAAGACCAGGTCTGGTCACATCTCTTTCATGGAGGCTCTGGGACTTGCATCCTCCTCTGAACCACATAAGGAAACTTTTTTATCTCTTATTAGACACTGCACTGAATTATTTTCGTTTTTCATGTTGTATCAGTTGGGGTTCTTTGGGTAAAAGCATTAGAAATGGATTTAGCTACTTGAGTGAAGAGAGAAAACATTGGGGAAGACTTTGGGTAGCCCACTGGACTCACCAGAGCCTGGAGAACCAGGGCTGGAAGTGGACGGGAATGAGGCAATACCATGTGGATGTGCAGTGAGGAATCTCGTGAATGATCTCAGGTCAGCAAAACACGGCTGAGATGAATGAACTCCAATCGCTTTGTCCACTATTGTGGCAGTTACTCAGGATGCAAATAAGAAGAGACTGTCATGGGCTCAATCCAGCCATAATGCCAGGGCAACCAGTGGAAGGACCTGCCCTTTCCATCACCTTAGCGGGAGGCCAAGCCCTTGGATTTACCATCCCCCAAAGACTACACATAGCAGGAGACAGATTGCCCCCTACAATGAAACTGGGATGCTGTTAAGAAGTAGAAATAGATGGTTAGTAGCCAACAAAATGTTCCCTACTAGTTTTGCCCTTCAAAATCCAGAAATGTTGATTTTTCTTGACAGCACAGATTGTATCATGCTATTTTTTAGAGTTCCTATAGTTTGTTTATTGTGTATTTATTAATTCATCCTGCACATCCACATGGTATTGCCTCATTCCCGTCCACTTTCAGCCCTGGTTCTCCAGGCTCTGGTGAGTCCAGTGGGCTACCCATAGCCTTCCCCAATGTTTTCTCTCTTCACTCAAGTAGCGTGCACTAGCACTGTTTTAGGTGCTGTGTATACAGTGTATACAGCAGTGTATACATAAACCTTCCTGTCTTCTGGGGGCTTGCATTTTGGTGAGGGGGTGAGACAGACAATGAGCTGAGTCAGATTTGGGTTGTGTTGGTGATATGTGCTATGGAGAGAAAAGAAAGCATGGCAGGGAGACACTGTGGTACGGGACTAGCCAATTTAAAACACGGTCAAGGAAGGTCTCACTGGGTAGGGGACATTTGAATAAAAGCCAGTGGGCACAGGGAGGAGGCAATGTGGTATCTGGGGGAAGAGGGACCAAGGGAAGGGCAACAGCAAGTGTAAAGGCCCCGAGGCATGTGTTTCCTTGGCATGTTGAGGAACAGCATGAGGCCAGTGGAGTGGAACGAGGGAGAGAAGAGGTAGACAGAGGAGATCAGAGGTGTAAGGGGAACCAGACCACCATGGTTGCAATGCATGAACAAGGCGTGGCCTCTGTTTCCATGGGTCTTATGGTCCAGTAGGAGGCACAGATGTGTGAGGACACACTTCAGTACATTGTAGCAAGTACCACAATCAGGCGTGAGGTCTGAGCCTACTGCACCCAGGCAGCAGGGCAGGCCCAGCTAGATCTCCACTGGTCAGTGAGTTCTCTAAGGGAAGGACGCGTCATTCATTCTACATCCTGAACAGCTTGTAGTGAACCGGGCACATACCTTTTGTATGTAATTTTAAATTTGCTTTGAGTGGCTGAACAATGGATACAGGGGACAATGTGTAGAGAGGAGGAGGTTTTTCCTTAGTCACGTGCTAATGAGGTTTAGAGAGGTCAAGGAAAAGGAAAAAGTCCCAGAGGCTGGAGGAGCTGAGGCTTGAATCTCTGCAATCTATTCTCTAAGCAGTACTTTTCCATCCTGGCATCATCGCTCTGATGTTGTGAAGTACTGACAACAAAACTGCTTAAAGATTTTAGAGATGTAAACACGCCTATTAGTTGCCTGATTTGTAATGTTGACGCAGTTGCTTATTTTACCGCAGTATAGGCAATCGATGGACTGATTCAGCTGTGCCCTTTGGGTTTTTCTGCAACATACCCAAATGTGAAATGGAACCCCATCCCTGTATGGCTGCTCTCAGAGAGGCTGATGATTTGAATGCTTCTGTGGTAACTGGTCCTGCCATTGTACTCAGCTATGGAGTGTTATCTAACACGGAGTGGCTCTTTCCACCATGGCCTCTTGAACTGTGGAATGGACATCGGGTGCCCTTATGTAGCTGAGCACTTGTGTTATTTAATTAAGGTGCTACAGGAGTCAAGGACACACGCCACACTGAAGGTCAGGAAAGCACATTTTAATAAATGACAGCAGGACCACTTGCCTGAGGGCCCCGTTCATCAGGTGGAAATATGACAATGCCAGAAAAATGCGAATGTATTTCTTATACTGTTCTGTCTGCTAAGCGAGTACTTATTGGTGTCAGTCATTTGTCCCTGTGTATCTTGCTTACTTCCCTTTAGATTCTATCTGTCAATACGTTTTTAGAGTCCCCACAGATGGAAATGTGAATCTGTATTAAGTATTTAAAATACCTAGTAAAACCCTGGCTGGGGTGGTTCAGTGGATAGACCATCAGCCTACCTACCGAAGGGTTGAGGGTTTGATTCCTGGTCAAGGGCATGTACCTGGGTTGCAGGTTCAATGCTGACCCTGGGGTGCATGCAAGAGGCAACCAATCGATGTATCTCTCTCACATCGATGTTTATCTCTCTCTCCCTCCCTCCCTTCTACTCTCTCTAAAAAAAAAAATCAATGGGGAAAAAATATCCCCAGGTGAGGATTAACACAATCAATCAATTATCCAGTAAAGGTTCGCCTGGGCTCAGAAGCCTATCAATCAACTTGATAAACATTTTCTGCCTTTTGTGTCAAGCACTGTACTAGGCATAAGGTGTACAAAAATGAATAAAATATTAAGTCTTCAACTGTTGCTTAGCCAGAAAGACAGAAGCCAGTAACTATCATACAAGGTGATATGGGCTGTGGCACTAGAATATTTGGAACAGAATACTTTGAAAGTGTAGAGGAGAGAGAAAGTATCCTAGCAAGGCTGAGGAAACGCTTCCAAAGGAGTTTATGTTAAAATGGAGAAGAAAGGAGAGGGATTTCAGAGGGAATAGCATGAGCTTAGAGAACTGCTCATGAGGGATGGCAGTGTAAGGTTCCACGCGCCATGCTCACGAGAAGTCTGGCGGAGGGTTCTGGACTTTGCCCGTAGGCAGGAGGGAGCTGGAGAGAGGCGGTGTGTGAAGTGCGGTGGAAGGCGCATCCAGGTGAAGATGTCAGGAGACAGTGAGGAATCTTAGCTCAGACTGTAGGTGTGGAGCCTGAAGGAATCTGGGTTGGTGACTGCCCCAGGGGCGAGTTGACATTGTCGGTGGAAGGGGCTCAGGGCTGGGCATGGGAGAAGAATCCTGCTTGTGGGTGGAAGGAAGGGTGTCGGAGAGGCCAGGCTTTGCCTTCTGTTTGGAACAGGTCTTCTAGCTACTTTTTTAAGAGTAAAAAAATATATAACAGTAGGAAAAACAATGAGGATGTTGATCGTGATAGCTAATATTTATGGAGCACTTACCCTGTACCAGGAGCTGTTCTAAGACTTCATTTAGTCCTTAGGCCAACCCTACAGGAAGAGTAATCTTGTTGTCGTTCCCATTGGGTGTGGACTAAGGAGCAAGGGAAGTCCAGTGGGCAGTGCGAAGTGAGGAGTGAGAAGGAGGGGGTCAGACACAGTAGATGAGAGAGAAGGGAGGTTAAAAGTGGGTTCCAAATCCAGTTTAGAGGAAGGGAAGACTGAGAACTCCACTGATGAGGTACCGGGAAATAAGCCCATTTCATTATGTTAGAAGATTGTTGTTGGAAACCGATTCTCCCAGAATGCCACACTCTATGTCACTGATTCCACGGTGCACACTGTTAATTCTCGGGGCCCAGGATGCATCCTGTTCTTGCTGTGGGTCAGATCACAGTTGTGACGTCACTGCCTTTGACTGTGGGGTTTGCCCCAGACCTTGCAGAATGGGTGTCAGTGGCTCAAAGGAAAATCTCGGAGACGGCGTGGGATCCCTCTCCATGGCAGAGACTGGAAGCACCCAGTCAAAATTGATTTGGAGCTGAAACTGCAGGTGGAGACAGTTTAGGGATACCTTAACCAATGTGTTTCTTTTTTAAAAAAAATCCTCACCTGAGGATATTTTTCCACTTATCTTCAGATAGAGTGGAAGGGAGGGAAAGGGAGAGAGATCAACGTAAGAGAGACACATCTACTGGTTGCCTCCCACACAGTAAGAAAGCATCCCTTCCTAGTTTAGATGGCGTGTTTTTCATTCTCAGTACACATAATGGGCAGCTTGCCATCGGCGACATCTTCTGTTCAATGAAATAAGGTAAAATATTCAGGACCCACTGCCTGACTGAAATTTGCTTGCTAAAGATATAAGACAAAAGAGCATTTTAAAGACTTTTTTTAGGCAGAACACTTTTTCCTTTGTGTAGGTTGAATAGACTTGAATGCTGCCCCCTCCTAAATTTAGGCAAAAAAGAGAGAGAGAGAGAGAGAGAGAGAGAGAGAGAGAGAGAGAGACCCAAACCATAAGAATGCCGAGGTTGCGGGCTTAGATTCGGAGAAAGCTAATGAATTATTGTAACATGTGCACTAGTCCAAGATGTGGATTAGCCTTCTCTGAAGTCTGAGTAAGTAGTGTTTTGCACATAACTGCACTGTTCTTTTGCCCGTAGGCATGGATCCCATGGTACTTTTCCATTGTACTTTTGGTTAATTTGAATTTTCTTAGTCGTGTGCTACTGAGGGTACGATCACTCTCCCTCTCCCCCCACCTGCTATGTATATGTGAGTGGTGTAGATATTTAGTCTACCATTTCCTGTTTGCTTTTTGTAGATGGTAATGGTTAAATAGAAGCTGGAAGGTTGTGCATCTCCTATGACATTTTTGCTCCTGTGTTCTAAGAAGGAACATCGCCTCCTTGTGGGTGTTGGATCTTCCTGGTAGCTGAGTCAACCAGACTAGTGGACCCAACACTGGCTTGTATCTTAGGCAGGTATCCTGTATAGCTTCTGACAAATGCTAATACTGCAATGTCCACCCCCCTCCAAAAGCCAAGGACGTACTATTCTTTACTCATTTTTCTGGCTGAGAATGTCCTTTTGTTTTGTTTTTGCAGCCTAACCTTTTGGTCACCTTCAGCATTTTTAACAGGCTCCAGTTCATTCCTGGTTTTAGTTGAACTTTTCTGACATTCTTCTTATAGATCAGTGCTATATGTCTATTTCATTCTTTGTTCTATGTTTCCCCTTTCGTCTTTTATGTGGTTGTTTTAAAACCCGAACCCCTCTGAAAGTTTCCTCTGAAGCCTGATATCTTGCCTTTTCTTTAGAGCTGTTTGCAAGTGTGTGTGTGTGTGTGTGTGTGTGTATTGAGATGTCATTCTTTACAGTCTCTGGATCCTTTTGAGGTAGGTAGGTTTCCATTTAGACCTTCCGAGCGTAACATCATGATATTTACTCCTAAGTTTAATAAACACTTTCATTAAAATCTTAAGTTCGTGATTTAACCCGACCTTTCTCATCTTCCATGGGCTGCTTACAACATGATGCAGTTTCTTTCTCCCAAAACTTCTGTCACACCATCACCACCAGCCCACGTTTCCTTGTTGTTGGGATTGTGATGGAGGAGCTGTGCCAGTATTGTGATCAAGAGCATGGACAAATCTGGGTTCAAGTCCAACCCCGTCCTCTCTCTCTGGGCGATTTTGGGCAAACTGTGAGGAAGACTGAAACAGTGCACTCCAAGCACTTCAGACAGGGTTTGGTATCTCATCATCCTTAATCATTGTTCGTGACCATCACTACTGCCATCATGGTCATCAACGCCATGATTCTGAGAGAAGAAATTATTGTCAAGAATTAACAGGTTCTCTGAAGAAGTGTCTGGATTGTTGTTGATCCCCATCACTGTGATCTCATAACTCCATAAAAATGTTTCTAATTTATATTTAAGGAAATATCCTTCATACCATCTTTTCCTGAGAACGTCAGTAGTTTTTTTATAGAGTAGTTTAACCCTCCCCAATTTCCAGCCCCAAACTTATATATCCAAACCCTCATCAAGGTGTTCACCAGAATAAAGAGCCTCACACATACCAAAAAAAAGTACCCTGTGATTTAGAAACCTGGCGGCCCATTAGATGACGAAAGAAAAGCCTGTTAGTGTTAGGGATGACCTCTGTCCCTCCAATAGATATGAAAATCACTTTTAACTTGGTTCGAATTTTCAGTAAGGAGAAAGAAATGGTTTAATTAGTCATCTTAGTAAGTAATTATACTGTGCTGGTAGAGCGGCCTGGGATAATCTGAGTGTGGTTGTGGGAGTTTGGACTTCAATCTGAGCTATGTAATGAGCTCTTCATACTGAAAAGTTGACCAGGAGAAAAGAATGGTGGAATTACTCGCCACTTCTCTTCAGATGGAAGTTAAGGTAAAAATAAACCTACTGATCACTTTATTTCTATTCCTTTCACTTAAAGTCAAAGAGCAATGACCATGATGTTGGGAGGATGGCAGTCACTGTGCCCTAATAAAAGTGGTTTTGGTGGGATTTAGAGGTGGGAGATCATTGGAGGAATTAAGGACTGAATGGCGGGGACAGAGCAGATGGAGACAGTGGGGGCACACAGTGCTTTTAAGAAGCTGTGAAGGGGCCAGAGAGAGGAGGAGGGCATGGAGAGGCATGTGGATTAGGAGAATAGTAGAAATTTCTGAGAAGGCAACTGAAAGAAAGTTGATCGGGGCAGAAGACTGGGTGGTACATAGTAATTCCTCTGGGCTTCAAGGGTAGAGATGGCTTGGGGTCAGGGTCTCTGTCCCCTCTTCAGTTGAAGGCAACCTGTTTCTTGCCCTTTTGTCTGTCACAAGGGCATGTTGTTTGAGTATCCATCCATGACTGAAACTAGCCTGTCCCTGCACATTCTGGTAATGTGAGCCAATAAATTTGCTTACTTTTAAAAAGTGGCTTAGGACACTTTCTGTAGAATTTTTTATTGTTCACGTGATACATATATTGTGGTGCATGTCTCTATGATCAGACAGCTGTGTGGTCTGTGTCATCAAGTTTCAAAGAATTAAAATAAAGCACACTTTATAGCTCATTGTGATAGCCACCTGGACTAAAGGAAGTGGGGGAATGAAAAAAAAAGGTATTATATTTTATTATAGAGTTGGTTTTAGATAGCACATACAATAGTTATTTTACCATTTCAAAGTAAATTAACAGATATTTAAAAGTGGAAACGCAGTCAGAGGTTATCTGGTTGAAACCATTCCTTGAATAGAGGAAACGGATGCTGAAGCCGGGAATGACCTGTGGAAGGAAAGAACCCAGGACCTGGCCTGTAACTCAGGAACTAGGGCTTTGGGGTCACACAGACATGAGTTCGAATCCCAGCACTGCCACTCAGAAGCGCCGAGACTATAGAAATGATTTAACTGTTCTATGTTTGCTTTCTAATACTTAAAGTGAAATAAAAGCATTTTGATCTTACAGTTATTGTGAAGTATAGATGGGGTTGCAAATTAATCAGCAAGTATCTGGCGCCTAGAAATCCCTTGCTAAGTGTTCATTCTATAGAGTCCCAGGGCCTTTAATGAATTAATAGTCTGAACACTGAAAAACATGAAGGTCTTCATCATATACAAAGGTTATACTTTTCTCTCTTATCTTAGTTATGCAATAAACTAAAATATTGATTTTTTAAATTAAAATTATTGTTTAAATTGTTGTAGATTCACATAAAGTTATAAGAAATAGTACACAGAGAACCTATGTACAGTTCACCCAGTCCCCCCCCCGCCATGGTCACATTTTGAAAATCGATTATATCACTCAATAACTTGATTTTATGGGCAGACATTCCCTTCCTGCCCTGCCTCCTAATCGATACACGCATTCTTATACTCATTTTCCTTCCTCCCTCCTTCTCCCTCTCTGACTTCTTATTTTTCAGATCACACCTTTCACAAAGTCCATAGGGGAAACTCTGCATGAACCCCCAGGCTGCGTTAGGTCCCCATGGTGCACGTTCTCTTAGCATCCTGCGCCTTGCTTTACAGTACTTGCCCCCAAGTTCTTGTGCTTTTGTCTGGAGTCTGTTGTCACCAGGATGTGATGTAAGACAGGGGGGCATTGTCTGGATCGCCACTTTATCACACGTATCCCAGTGCCCCTCCATAGAGCGGGCCCCCAATAAATACCCATGGAATGAGTAAATGACTACATTTAATAAACACAGGCTTACCTTTTTGGAAGAAAACACAGCGCAGGTCACAATGGTGGGTGGTATTCCTGTTTAGTATGTGACTCATCCAGATTTAAGACTCTTAAATGTTTAAAAATAGATCTTTGTGGGGTGGTTTGGTTTTCCTCCTTTTTTTTGTTCCCTGTTGTTTTCATGTCAGAATGCTGTGTAACTATGTCTTGAAAAATACCTTAAACTGTGGCCAAGCCGAGCTTTGCAAAGGAAGACAGCCCAAAATAGAGATGGATGTTTACTTTGGTGCTTTACAGAGCTGTGAGTGTGAAGCTCAGTCCTCAGGAAAGGCCTGACGTGGTTCTGGTACAGTATCGAGTTGCTGCTTCTCGTTTTATGTCCGATGGTGAAAAAAAATCTCTGTGTTCAGCTCAATTTGGTTTGTATGTGCTGCTTGTCTCTAAATGCCCATTGTGAGTCTGTAATTCCAACCTTGTGGCTGAGAAAAAAAAAATCATGTTAAAATATGCTCTGCTTTGGTGTGTTGTACTGACTTGAAAAAAAAAAAAAACCTCAGTCACTTTGGATCTATTGCATAGCAACTGGGCTCTTATATGGTTTCTCCTCTTGAAAGATGAATCTTGTAAATGCTCCCCTTTGGGGACTGGCCTTGAGCTATGCCATTGTCCTTGCTTTCCGTTTTCTGTGGTCTTGGGTTTGGGGACAGCGCAGTGAGGCCAGCTTCCTGCTTCCTCCATGGAGAGGGAGGAGCTGAGACCTCCATGGAGAGGGAGGAGCTGAGACCTCCATGGAGAGGGAGGAGCTGAGACCTCCATGGAGGGGGAGGAGCTGAGACCTCCATGGAGGGGGAGGAGCTGAGACCTCCATGGAGGGGGAGGAGCTGAGACCTCCATGGAGAGGGAGGAGCTGAGACCTCTCCTTGTCTCTTTCTCAGTCATCAGCTGGGCAGTTTGAACCACTGTGTCAGGAGAGCCTAGATTCCAGTGGTTTCCTCACGGTTTGCCATCAGGATCACCAGGCAAACTTTTAAAAACCTTAATTTTTATTTTTTTTCAGGGCTCCATACCCTACAATTCCTTCAGTAAGTGTGGGTGGGACCTGGAAATCAAGCACTGGTGTGAAACTGATGTATGGCCATGTTTGGCAGCTGCTCCCCGGGACCACGTGCTTGACCGTGTTTGTGTCTCTTTGATGCTTTTGAGCTAAAAATCTCAATCCATGAATATGGTCCTTTGTGACCTCGCTTCTCTTGGTCCATTGCTCCAGCCTCATTTCTGCCCTTGACCCCCTCACACTCTCAAGTCAAGTAATTACTTGTAGGTCCCTGAATGTACCGTGGGTTTCCTTGGCTTTTGGATGTGGTGGAGCCTTCCTGTCCCTTCCAGGCCCTGGATAATTTCCACTGGTCTCTTGAACTTCTCTCACCGGTTTTGATTGAGCTGGGCTGCCCTCGTCTGGGCTCCTCTCAGGAACCCCGTCTCTTCCTTTTCCATCAGTAGTCACCACATTGCATTGACTTGCCCTGCACACGGTGAGTGTTAAACCAATAGGTGTGGGCTGAAAGGGGTGACTGTTTACTTCTCTGTCTTCCCTACTGTATTGTGAGCTCCTTAAAAGAAGGCCTTTATCTTTTCAACTTTTTAACCCACGTGAACTCAACTAATACAAAGTTAAATGAATGAATGCATGAATGAACTGATAACGAAAACAAGAGACTCCTGTCCTTTGGGTAGAAAGGTCTGATAGTTGCTACTGTTCTGAGTTGGAGAACATTTACCTATTACAACAAAGACATATCTTAGTAGAACAGAGAAAGAACTTGGGTCATTAGCAGTAATTGGTATTGTGAACATTAGTTAAACAAACGTACAGTTAGATTATCCTGTATTTTTCAAGTGTTTTGTGTTATTTTTATATAGGTAATACAGTCACCTGTTATGAATTCTAAATGTACAAGAAGGTACACAGGGAAATGTCTTTTTCCTGCCCCTGTCCCCTAGCACCAGTTTCTTTAACCCAGAGGCAATCCGTGTTTCGGTTTTGTGCCTTTAAAAAGACACGTGGTGTCTGGCCGGTGTGGCTCAGTGGCTGAGCGTTGACCCATGCACTAAGAGGTCACCGGTTCGATTCCCAGTCAGGGCACATGCCCAGGTTGTGGGCCTGATTCCTGGTGGAGGGCGTGCAGGAGGCAGCCAGTCGATGTTCTCTCTCATCAATGTTTCTATCTCTCTCTCCCTCTCACTTCCTTTCTCTGTAAAATCAATAAAGGGGTAACGAGACACGTGGTAGCATATGCCGCACACTGTTCTACTTTACTTTTTTTTTCCTACTGCTGTATCTTGGTAAATATCTGATGTAAATGAGTATGAAAGAGGCTTCGTTTTTTCCTGTTTTACAGCGTCAAAGTATTTCAATGTATGAGTATATCCCAATTCATTTTACTAGTCCCTCATGGGTGGATATTTAGGTTTCTATTTCAGATGCTATACATATATAAATTAGTTTCCTTGGACATGTCATTTTGCATGTGTATATGTATGTGTAGGAAATGTTCTACTCATTAGATCATTGGATATGTGCCTTGCAATATTACCAAACTCCCAAAAATAAGGATTATATCAATTGTCCTGTTAAGTGTGATCACAAAACTACAGGGGGACCTTGACTAGTCAGGACCTGTGGGCTCTGACCATCAAGCACATGGTCTTTTGGGTTGTTCAATATGCCCTTAGTCTGTACAGTCGGTTGAAGTGAGTTGAAAGCATTTGAAGGCAACTGGAAATAGGCAAGTTCAAGAAATTTTACTCAGATCTAAATCTTTGGTCTTTTCCTTTGTAAGTGATTTCTTAGCTTTTGTGTTGAGAAATCCTTTCCACATCCATCATGCAGATGGATATTTATCTATATTTTCTCCTATCTATTCTTATCATTTTAATAACATTAAAATTTCTTAAAGGAGTAATTCTATAGTGCATCAGATGGTGGTCATTGCGAACCAACCAAGAGGGGTGTTTGAAGGGAGGCTGGGAGGGAAGACCTCATTGATCAGGATGCATTTGAGCAAAAGACTCAGCGGGTGAGGGAGTGAGCCAAGTGGACGGGCGGATCTGGGCCACGGAGGAGCAGCAAGGGCAAAGGTTCTTCATGGAAGCCGCTCTGCATGCTCAAGGAATACAAGGAATCTGGAGCGGGTGGGGCAGAGTGGGTGAGTGGGAAGGAGCAGGAAATGTGGTCTGAAAGAGGATGGTCTGGGGGCAGGAGTATTCCCTCTCTCTCAAACCATTTTGAGACCTTGGGTTTGTACTCTTAATGGCATGGCAAGGTTTTAAATAGAAGTGTCCCTGACATGCTTTGCTGTTTGAAATTGCTCTAGCTGTTGCACAAAGCATAGCTATCAAAAGGCGTGCATCCAGGCAGGGGGAAAACCGCAGAAGGGAGCCTAGGGTGGGAGCAACGTGGGGCCTGGGAGGGATGGCGACTCAGCTAATGTGACTGAAGAGGGGGGAGATGGAGACAAGGTCAGGAAGTGTGTGTGTGTGGGGGGGCAGAAACTGGGGGAAGTGATATGCTTCTAGTTTCTTTCTTCGTTATCTAGTTTTTACTCCTGAAATTAATTTTGCTAGTTTGTAGTTAATCAGAAAATTGTCTACTTCCACTTCCTAGTATTCAGATGTGTTTCATTTTCTCTTAGAAGTTTTCATCCATCTGTATCTATCATGTAGACCTTTGTGCCTTTTAAAATTTGTGTTTCCTGTAAACGTGTGAAGTATATTTGCAACGTTGATTAATAAAAGGAGAAATATATTTAAAAACTCGCATTCATCCCTTTCTTATTCATTTGTAGTATCAGTTGGGTTGCATTTATGTTATGTGACAATTCCTACTGCAGAGACTCAAGCACATTAAAAATCATTTAAGTCAAACTATCATTAAGTCGAGGACCATCTGTAGTTTTATGTAGCTTTATCAACACAATAACCAGTTTATTTGCTTATTATTGGTTTTTGAATTTCATTCATCCCTCATATTCTCTTTGGTTCTTAACAAGGAGCATCTTTATGGCTCTGCAGGTGGGAAAATCTTATTTTCTTGAAAATATATTTGTTTTGTTTCATTCATGAGTAATAGCATTGCCGAGTGTAGAGTTCTAAAGTGAGTTATTTCTCCTTCATGCGTAGAATATATTTTTTCATTGATTTCTGCATCCTTTGTAGCTGATAAAAATCTGTGCTCTAATTATGCTTTTCTTGTCAGTAATTGATCTCTGTTTGTTTTCACTATTTCTTCTTGTCTTTGAAGGAGTGCAGTTTGGAGTGGTGATAGCTGTGCTTGGGTTTAAAAGTATTAGAGACCCAGAAGTTCTTATGAGTAGTGGACCTCATCGTTACGAAATGGCAATACCAGGAGGTAATGACAGTAACTAACATTTATGGGGCACTCAGGTGTCCATAGAAAGTTTGCTAAGTGCTTTGTATCCATGACCTTATTTAATCCTCACTACAAACCTTACACAGGGAAATGGGCACACAGACTGTTCACAACTCACCCAGGGCCACCAGCTTTAATGTGAAGCCTGGAGTTGGCCAACTTCTAAGGTTGCATTCACTGCCAGCCATCCTGCTCACCTGTGAAGCCCATCTAGGGACAGGTGTGGTGCCACATCGAGGTGTTCGGGGTTCAGCTGTCAAAGTGATGGCATCACTGGACCATATGAGGTTGAGTGCCCTACATCAGCTGTGTTCAAGGAGTGGCTGGATGTGGGGTGAAAAGAGGAAATTGGTTTCTCCGAATAATAGAACTACAATCTCCTTGAGCCAAAATTATGGAATAACCGATGTCACTGCTTTTCTTGCGATAGACTCTTCTTACTAAATAGGTTAATGTGAGAAGACAAAATGAAACAGATTAAAGACCATATGAAAGGCATTCCCTAGGAATGAAACCATTAGAACCAGAAAAAACAAAAACAAAACAAAAAACACCTGAAATGTAACCATCCCCTAATTCTTTAGCAGGGATATAAGTATGAAAATACTTGGTGGTAGGAGGATTTGAGGTTGAGGACTTCATGGGTTGGCATGGGGAACAACTTTTTAAATAAGCTGATGAAAATCCACATACATAATATTTTATCTTGCTAAAATAAAGCTACAGACCTCATACTAAATAGATAAAATTGGCATTTTCTATATTTATATGGGCATGGATTGTATAATTAACTTTGGGCATGGATTGTATAATTAACTTCTACTTATCATCCTTTACTTCCTAGAAATGTTATGCTCCCTTACAGTTTAAAAAACCGATCCCTCTTAATTTCTTCTCTTTGGTGACAGATAATTTGCACATGCAAAGGCTTTTGTCCTTATGTTCTGTTCCGGTTCTCCATTCAAACAGTCAATGCCTGTGTAACTTAGAATCCTTATAAGATTTCGATTTCTTTCTTCTGACAGATTCGGGTGGCTTTTCAGGATTCAGGGTCCATTTTCCCTCAGCTCCCTGTTTCTTGCCAGTAGCTTCATTGTAGAAACTCCTCCTACCCCGCCCTCTGCCCTGCTTCCTTTTTCTGTTTCCACCCCCAATCCCCTCATTTTCTAATGAACCTCAACAGTAGTGCTCAAACATATACTGGGAGCCAGATTCCCACAGTTGCAAACAGCAAGGGGAAGGTGTCACATGCTTGATCTTCACCACGGAGTCCCTGCATTGGACGTTCACCTCCCAGAGAAGAGAGGGGACATTCCCAGAACAGCAAGCCTTAGGTAGAAAGTAACAGCAGGCACGTGCTGGGGAAAGCAGTTCCCGCCGTCCATGTCTGTTCTGCTTCAAGGCAGTCTTCCGGGCTGCTCACAAATATTTGATTCCCTCCTCCTTTTGGGAGGCAGTCCAGTAGCTCTTTCCTACTCAACTGAACTCAGGTGCAGTCATAGGACTCGTTCCAGCCCATTAACTGTGAGGGGCAGAGACCGGGAGAGCCGGTGTGCACACTGGCGTACACTCTGCTGTCTGAGGGTAGCTGCTCCCTCAGCTTGCGTCCCTGAGCGGTGATGTGAATGGCGCCCCCAGCGGGCTCACCTGGAATGGAACATGGGCCACGAGCAAGGAATCAGTCTGTTGTTTTAAGTCACTGCGGTCCCGGGGGGTGTTTGTTACTGTGGCATAACTCGGTCCGTCCTGACTGAGACTCTAAAACTCTTCTGATATCCGACGCCCATAAAAAATGTAGTACAGATGGAAATCTCGTAGGACCTCCTATACCCGGATCAAAGATGGTTGGAAGGTCTAAAAATGTAAAGAATGTTTCAGCATTCACTCTACAGAAGACACTTTTCTGCATCCCTGGAGCAGTGCGTAACCTGTTGTGCAATAGTTTGTGTGTACAGATCTGCTGTGGTTCTGGAGGCTCCCTGAGCGCAGGACTGACGTCGCTCCTCTTCTGTCCCCTGCACCTCGTGTGACGTGTGACATTGGTGAGCACTAGATGGTGCTGGTCAAATCAATGAAAAGGACCAAAAAAATTGCATGGCACATAAAATACGTGCTCAGTGCCTATTTGGTGTTTAATGTCTTATTATTCGTGGTGGCACACAGTGACCTGCTGACATTTCACCTCCTTGCTAGCTCTTTGGCCGTTTTCCACAAACAGAGAAGCTGTTTAATGTGGATTCTCGCATTATGTCTTCCCTGCCTCCAGGGCTTTGAAAAAGCTTTATAGAAAGCAGTAGCATTAGTGCAACGTGGCTGGAGGGATGGTGTGTCTGCATGTACACCGGTCCGCAGCAGAATGCTGAGCTTGCGGTTTGAGCATCTTTCCACTGAGCATTATAATTAGGAGGAAAGTCTGATGCGAACGCTTGGCTGGTGAATAGTTATTGATTCAGTTTACTACTTCACTAGGGATTGCGAAGAATTTTGCTGGGTTCAAAACGTACTTAATAGATTTTGTTCTGAGGTGTTGAGGGATTATCAACTGGGCTGCTCTGTGTGCTCACCTTGTTTCAGTGAAAACTCCGCCTCAATCCCAGGACTCCGCCGGCCCCGATTTTATTGGTTTCGTCCCAGAAACCATTTCAGGCATCTGGAAGGACATCAGTACGCAAGGCTGTTATGACCTGGTCCCTGCTTGCCGACCTCTCCATATTCTCCCTCCTAAGTGTTAATTTCCTAAATGGAGCCCATTTTTCCTTAGCTTGGTTTTTTTTCTGTCTAACCAGTTTCTCCAATGCCCCAAACGCTTCCTGGGTTCATGCATGCATTCATTCATTCATTCATTCTCAAATATCTATTAAGAACTTCCTCTAGGCCAGGCATTGTGTGTACAGTTTTCCTGGAACTTACCTTCTACTAGAAGAGACAGATGATTCACAAATAAACAAGTACAGTGATACCTCGGTTCTCGAACGCCTCGGTTTTCGACCAAATAAGGATTCGAGAAACTTTTGTCTCGGAATCCGAACAAATATTTGGAACTCGAACTTCCGAGTTGAGCCTAATGGCGTTCATTCGGCCCAGCGCGCCTTGCTTGCGTCATCAGTGTGAGTGCAGAGAGTCACGCTTTGTGGAGTCCGCTTTCCTATTGGGTTTCATTGCTTCGGTTCTCAAACAATTCGGTTCTCGACCGTCCTCCTGGAACGAATTATGTTCGAGAACCGAGGTATCACTGTATAGAAGTATATCATGTTGCTGTCAGTACTATTGTGAATATATAGAGGGTAAGTGGAGTCACGACGGCGGGGGAGGGATGGGGCAGTGTTGTAACTGTTGCGGGGGAAGGAAAGCCTCGCGGACAAGGTGCTCAAGGAAGCAGCGAAGAGATCCATGAGAGGAAGAAAGCCATGAGCACTCGGAAGCTGGAGCTCAGAGGGTTTCCGGCAGGGAGAGCAGCGAGTACAAAGGCCCTGAGGCAGGAGCATGCTTGGAGTGCTCCAAGAAGAAGAAGGAAGCCAGAGTCGAGGTCTGGGCCGGGGTGGGTGATACAGATCATGCTGGGCTTTTTGACCAGTGTGATTTGGTCTTTAGCCTGAGGGAAGTGGGAAGCTATTGTGAGTTTTAAGCACAGGTATATCTTAGAAGGACCTGAGTGATGTGGTTAGAGTAGATTTTAAAGTGGTTAGAATAGGAAAAGTGATGGGTTAGGAATGTGTTAGATTAAGCCAGCATGAGATGAAGCTTTGACCTTCAGAACTCAGCTCAAGCATTGGCCCTTTGGGGTAGCTTCTCCTGACTCCTGTAGGCTGAGCCGGTCTACCTCTTCTGAGCTCCCATCAAACTCACTCTTGAAGTAAAGGTTTGTAGTTGAGTCTGCTTAGGTCTGGAAGACAACTATATAAGCGGGAATTCCCTGAATTAATTTCCAATTAGAATACAGTGTCTATTAATTAATTCCCAATTAGAATATAAAGTCTATTAGAGTCAATGCAAACAGGCGAATTTAAAGCTTACATGTATATTATATTATTAAAACCTAATAGTAACTTCAACAATTATTTAGAACTTTGACTAATAAAAAGACTTTGTGTGTGGGTAGGGGGGTATTTTAATGAGGTTTAAAATTGCTAATGAATGGTAATAATAAAAAGCAGACTGACTCTTAGTGGGTTCTCTGATTGTTTTAAAATTCTTTATCATGTGCCGTCTTGATTAGCGCACATACGGGGTGGACGGATCTCATCACCCCGCCCCCAGTAAGTCCCAGATACTAAGAACGTTCTCTATTGCAAGTGACAGAGCCCCCGACACAAAGTGCCCGAAGCGAAAGGAAAGTTCAGAGATCTAGCTTCAGGCTTGGTTTCATCCGGGGGCCTCACAGTGTCCTCAGAGCTGCTCCCCACCATTCCAATTTGTTTTTCTCTGGGGTGGCTTCCTTCTCAGGCCGGCTGTCCACTCTCAGTTGCAAGGTGACTGACGGGGGCTCCAGCCATCCGGATGCCTAGCTCCAGGTCACTGGAGCAAAGCCCCCAAATCTGACTCTAGTACCGTCATATGTTTACTCTTGGATCACTGTCCGTGGTGTAGGGATGCGCTGCTCTAGTTGGCCAGACAGCCTGGGCCTCTTGTCCCCTTGTTGGACTGGGGATGCGTTGGTTTCGTTTCACTTGAATCACGCGGAATCATGGAGGGTTGGCCACCAAGACAAGTTAGGATTCTGTGAGCGGAAGAAGAAGGAACAGATATGGGGTAGTCAGGCAACAGCAACTATTTCCTCCCGCTATCCAGAATTCTGTCCTAAAGGCTTCCCAGTGGGAGGTCAGGGACACAGATGTGGGGGTCTCACCCCTGAATCGGTTGTTGCCCCCCGCCCCGAGGATTCAGGATTCCCAGCGGGATTCTCCGCACCGCTCACTCACACACTCACACTCACACACTCACACACACTCACACACTCACACACACTCACACACTCACACACACTCACACTCACACACTCACACACTCACTCACACTCACACACTCACACTCACACACTCACACACACACACTCACACACTCACACACTCTCACACACACTCACACTCACACACTCTCACACACACTCACACTCACACACTCACACACACACTCACACACTCACACTCACCTTTCAGATGCAGCTGTGCTTTTGTCTCACGCACTTCCCTGGGATCAGTCTCGTCATACTTTGTGTGTATGTTCAGAAAAACAAAATAATGCCTCCTAAAAGCTACGTTTTATTTCCCCCTGTCCAGGCTATCTAAATCTGGTCTCAGCAGAGACAGATGGGACGCTTAAGATAATTTAAGCCTGTGCTAGTGGGACCGCTTGCCAAGGTGTGGGCAGGGTGCAAGGCAGGGGCGGGGACATCCGGGCCATTTCAGGCCCCCCAAATCAATACCAGCTAACACCACACACCTCACCAAATCAGCCTGACCAAATATAGCAGGCTAATTTTTAAGTTGATAATTCTGTTTGGCCCAAGAATGATGTTATAAATATCCAAATGGTGCTTGGCAGAAAAAAGATACTGTAAGGAAACCACAGGCAGAGTCCAGCACTCTGGGGCCAGTAACTGGAGGTCTGTCTGCCTCCCCGAAGCCTGAAGGAGCGGGGCTGTGAGGGAGCTGCCGGCTCACTTGGGGGGACACAGCCCGCACAGGGAAGGGACTGGGAGAGTTAGTGCCCTGACAGCTCTCTCCTGTAGCCCTCCCGGCTTCTGCTCATGCCCCCTTGGCAGAACCCAACCGGAAGCCTCCGGGCAGGGAAGCCCATTGCCATGAGCCCGTCCACACATAGCCTCCCAGTGCACAGGGCAGGGAGGGGAAGGGCGGAGAGGAGATCTAGGAGGGGAACGAGTGATATCCAGCTCCCCCCTTTATTCCCCTCAGTATATATGCTTGTCTTCTAAGTGAAAAAGTTCTTGTTCCCTTCACAGGGGACACAGGAAGTCC
This sequence comes from Molossus molossus, assembly GCF_014108415.1. Taxonomy (NCBI): domain Eukaryota; kingdom Metazoa; phylum Chordata; class Mammalia; order Chiroptera; family Molossidae; genus Molossus; species Molossus molossus. The sequence goes on along the minus strand of NW_023425345.1, from coordinate 14,999,265 downwards.
CAATAGCTGTGCCTCCTTGTTGAAGAAGGTCATTCAGTGATACTTCCCACTCAAACTAGAGGCAAAGGGGCAAAGGAACAAAGCAAACCTCACTGCTGCGTTCGTGGTTCTGTGGCAACTCCACTCCATGGTCCTGTTCGATGGGACTGGAAGGGGACCCAAACCTTTATTCCTGCAGAATCTGTCCTTGGTGGCCCCTTCTTGACTGGGTCCTTGTCTGCTTCCAAATGCAGCCCTCCATGCGGTATCAGCAGCCTGGTTTCACCGCGGTGTTTGGGACTAATCAGTGAGACCCTCTCTGCCCGTTTGTTTAGTAGTATTTTGACGGAGCCACGCTACCCGGGCAATCTCAGCTTCTAACTCACTGGAACTCTGGCTGTGTTTCCCGATAGAAGGATTTGTCCCTTGGCAAGTACGCCTTCCAGCCTTGGGTGGTCAAGGTCATGGGATGAGAAGCAAAAAGTATTAAACATAGGTTATTAAGTGTAGGGTTAGAGTTAGGATCGGAAGACTCTCATCGCTCCTTGTTTCTGGACCAGGGCATTCTGATTAAGGAGATACATGATCTAAAATGCTGTTTCCATGGGAAACAGGGTAAGACCAGTGAATCCAGGGACCAAAGCACAATGCTGCACTTCTCTTCCCTTAAAAGCCTCTCCTGGGACAGAGGCCGTGCTGATGACCTACCGCAGACAAGGGGGGAGACGTTCTGCAAGCCGGTGAGCGGCGGAGCTTGGCGAGGTGCTCCTGGAGGTAACGGCAGAGAGATGGGATGCTGACGGTGCAGGTGGACTTTTCTCTCCAGTAACCAAAAGCAAACGGAGTCTGATTCTCTTTATCGATGGAGAGGAGGACAAAGAACCTTTGCCTGGTCAGTCGCTGCATGCCAGATGCCACAGTCAGACCTGATTTCTAGTCAAAATACACTTCTGGAGCCACAGCCGTGATTGGCAGTGCCCCTTGGTTCAGTGTGTGACTGCCTCCTAGTAGTCTCCGCAAACCATCTGGCTTTTTCTGAGTTAAATGAAGAGAAGATAGGCATAACCCCTCTTTAATTCCTCAAGTCTTGGGCAGCAGTACCAATCTCTGTGATTCTCCCTGGTGTGTGGCAGTGATCTGAGTTAATTCTTTTGGGTGGGGCAGCTCTAGCAGTGCCCATTGGGCCCTCAGTCCATGGATCAGTGAATCAATGTGGGTTTTTCCCAGTTGATAAATGAATCTACTTCCACTATCCATTCTGGGACTGAGGAAATAGCCCCAGGGTGCATCTCTGGTGCCACTGGACCCACTTTGGGTTGGACTCAAGCCAAGACTATCTGGTGCCCACTTCAGTGCTCCATAGCAGCTGTTCAGAGAGTGACTCAGAGAGCACTGTGCATTCAGACCCAGTATCCAACCTGTGGAAGATCTGAGTAGTTCCCTTTCTTCAGAGCACAGTCACTCTGGAAATAGCCTCGTGAAAGGCTTGATTCACAACATCCATCTGAGACAGTATTGCAGGTTCTTTCTCAAAGCGACCCAGCCTCTCCCTTGTTGAGAAGCTGTGGATCAGTAGAACTTGGTAACAGGCCACGAATCTCCACCCTATCGACTGCGCTAGGTTTCAGACCATCAGACCTAGAAGTTTCCCTCTTGTACATGTCAAGTAGCACCATCGTAGGTTGCCCACCTATTTCACTTCTTGGAAGCCTGTGATCCTTTTGCCATCACCCCAGTCCTTGTGGACCAAGGCTCTGGTTACCGCTCATCCCTGTGGTGTGTTGTGTCCGGTGCCACCAGCTGCCTTCTGCTCTTGCAACCCTTTCCTCCGTGGAGAGCAGAGGACCTGACTCCATTTCAGCATCCCCACCACCACCATCTGCAGCCTGCAGAGGACAGCCCTCCCCTCCCCCAGCCTGGGGGGTGTGGGAGCTGTGGTTGGGGGGGGTGGCAATTGCTCGTGAGAGATCCACTCGCGCACTCCCGTCTCTCCGAGGCTTCAGGGTCTTTTCTTACCGCAGGAGTCAGCTCCGCCAGCTTCTGTATGGGGCCAGGTGGTAAACAGTTTGGGCTTGGTGAGCCAAGGGGCAAACTTCAGTCACTGTTCTTGCTAAGGCCGGTTTTGTCTTGTTTGTTTGTTAACATTTAAACATCGTAAAAACCATTCTTAGTTTGCAGATCATACCCAAACAGACAGCAGTCCAGATTCGGCCCACGGGCCATAGTTTGCTGACCTCTGCTCTACAGGATGGCAAGGATGTTCAGTTTGGCTGTGTAGACCTAGGCTGCCTTTGAGCGCAGGCTTTAATCTGACAATGTGGCAGGTCACTGGTGCTCCAACTCAAACATTACCTCTTAAATCCTGGGTGAGAGCACCCTGTCCATGAATTAAACCACATCAAGTCTTATATTTCATCTTCCTTGATCCAGTGCCCTTGGAAACTCATACATGCTCTCCTGGTTTCTTTTCTTTCTTTCTTTTTATTTATTTTTTATTTTTTTCTTATATTGATTTCTTAGAGAGGAAGGGAGAAGGAGAGAGATAGAAACATCGATGAGAGAGAATATCGATTGGCCGCCTCCTACATGCCCCCCTGGGGATTTGGCCCACAACCTGGGTGTGTGCCCTGACCAAAAATCAAACCAGCGACCTCTTGGTGCATGGGTCAATGCTCAACCAGTGAGCCACACTGGCTGGGCTCCTGGTTCCTGCCAATACAGATTGGCAAGGTTCTATATCTTAAGGTATGCTGCCCGTCTAATCCTTCTCTCTCTGGGCTGTGCTGGACTCACCCTAGGTACAGACCTAGAGGCAACAAGAGGAGATTGCAGTGGTTCCAATGACAGATTATTCTGCAGGGAGAGGCTGTTTTTCTTAAGAAAGACATGTCCCCTGTGCAGGAGGATTTTTGGGGTTCAGAAAGTTCAGCTTTGTTTATGTCTGCCCAAATGATCCCATCCCATTGATCAGAGTCACCCTCCCTTGCCACCAGTGCCTAACCTTCATATCTGACACCTGGTAGAGCTGGCCATGTGACGGGCACCGCAGCTCAGTCGTCCACAGCCAGCCTCTGGGCTTGGTCCTCAGCCACGTGCTCTGGACTCCAGAAGCTGATGGATTGCTGAGACTGCAGGAGATGAGTGGCGTTGGAGACATGCTGGCTTATGCGTGGCTGTTCTCAACTGTGTGTTACAGAAAACAATTTCTCATTTCCTTTGCTACACCTTCCAGGGATGTGACGAGAAGCCAAGAGACTTGGCTTCATCTGTATGATACGAACGTCGTCATAGCAATTAAGTGCCTCAGCCCCTTGGCCTTCCAGCACCTCCCCTTCCACCTGCACTTCATCCCGTGCCATCCCGGGTGACAGATGAGTACTGATGTCACCCTTTTCCCTGGGTCATTGGCCTTCCATGTCCTCCTAGCAAGGAGGTCCTACCTGCATTTCCCAAATATGTGAGCAATCCAGTACCAGAATCCCACTTCCGGTCTCAGTAGAAAACAGACAGCGTGCTCAGATTAGGAGAAGTTGCGGAGAAGGTCACGCAGGGATAGAGGCTGGCAGCAGTGATGGGCAGGAGCAGTTGCTGGAACCCACGGTACACGTAACTGTGCAAAGAGTTGCCAGAAGGGAGCTGAGAGGACCCCCGTTTGAGGGACACAGTCAGCACTTTTAATATTTTTCTATAATATTTCATGCAGCAAATCTCATTTTAAATGTACCTTATTTAGAACCCCAGAGCATCATATGACTCCTGTTTTTAAAAGTTCACCACATAATTATTTCACTTTCTTTAAGCATCCTTATCGTATTCTGCAGCTGATGGGATTCAGTTAAGCAGCCTTGGTTGTCTATTGAAAACATTGAATGAATAGAGTGAGGATTTATTTTCAGTTTTTATTTTATTTTATTTATTTTTGCAGCAGAGTCCTTGAAACATGACAGTTGGGTCATTCCTTATCGTTGCCGACTTTTAAAAAGTAAACCATCCTGATCTTCTCTTTTTTTCCAAATACTTTCACAACATAATCTATTTTAATCCCTTAGCCTGTGGGTCCCTTGTATCTGATGACTGCTTTCATTTAAATTTTAATTAAGGTTTGCAAGCCCCGCTTCTAGACACGGCAGGACAATAAATAAACTTTTGTAGTGTGCAGTGTGATCCATAGTCCAGGAAACCAATATCTTTTATATGCCTTGGTTCAAGGCAGGAACTATTTTCTCATTTGTTCCTAAAATTGCTTTAGCTTTCCAGACATATAGGATTCCATAAGGTTTGTGCTCTGGCCGGTGTGGCTCAGTTGGTTGAGCATCGTACCATGCACTGAAAGGCCACCTGTTCGATTCCTGGTCAGGGCACTTGCCCAGGTTGGGTTTGGTCCAGGTTGGGGTGCATACGGGAGGCAACTGATCCATGTTCCTCTCTCACATCAACATTTCTCTTGCTCTCTCCTTTCCTCTCTTTCTAAAAATCAATGAAAAACATGTTTTTAAAAAAGGATGTAGGTTTGTTTATTCTAAAGATGTCTTCTCCACAATGGTATTTTTTAGGTATTATTGGGGTGTGTCCTCTCCTCATACATGGGGCTCCCCATGTATGGCGCTATTAATCGTCCCCTAGAAATTATCTCACTCATGTTGTTCCTGGTGGTCTAGCTCCATCCATCACTTTCTGACAACCAAGTTTTCACATCACCTTAAATCTTTGATGAGCTATTCTTAAGAGAAAGGTCATTCATCATCTGTGTTTTATTACAAAGAGAACTAGACTAGACAAAGAGCTGTTACGTGATCCACTGCGCCCATGAAACTTTCTAAGCCATATTCTAAAATGCATAGCAATTTTTAAAAATCAAACTCTGTACAGAATGAACTGGGTACTGTTTGTGAGAAACCCCCCTCTCTCTCCATGCCAGACTTTTATACACTTTAATGTGCAGCTTGAAAGTCAGCTTTCCTATGAAGCAGACTTTAAGACTGCTGGAGGCTGTTAGCTGCCCCCGGGCATTTCGTGCCCAAAGGCACTTTGTATGCAGTTGGGTTACAGCACTAAACACCTCGTGGCTGATACCTCTTTACAAGTCTTTCTCCTCCTGTAGACCGAGTGCCCCGAGAACACAGACTGTTAGTTATTCACCATTCTGTACATAGGGCTGCTTAGGGCATGTGTGATGGGCCACCAAGTCAATATTGAGAGACAAGCTTAGCTGACATATCTTTGCATTTATATGTAATCGCCTCTAATAACTCCGATTATTGAGCTTGTGATGCATTGATGATGTTGTTTTCCTAGTCTCAGCAGCCAAATGTTTCCTGGATTAACTTTTCCAATTTTTGTCCATTTGTTCGTTCGGCATTAATTGAGCACCTACTGAATGCCAAGCTGTGACTTCAGCTTTGAGAATCAAAGAAGGGTAAGACCTTGTCCTGCCTTGCCCTTCCTTCAGTTAGGAAGACAAAACAATTGCACCACAGCACTGTAGATGCTGTCACAGGGCAGAGAGGGAGCAGCAGAAGGCAGGGTGGGCCAGAGCAATTGAAAGCTGCCCAGTAGCTCCCAGGGAGAGTGAACTTGTGATCCTGAGGTCAGCTCCATTTTCTGAGCAGTGCTAGCAACCCAGTCTCCTCAGGATCGCGGGTTTACATGTCCAAGTAGCCATTTGCATTTCACTGTATGATGCGATGTGTAATTATGAGGATTAGCTGCAGAATTAGCATGCATTTCATTTTCAGCTAAGCAAGTCATTAAAGAGAAATGCAAGTCCAATTCAGCTATTCTTTTAGCTTTAATAAATTCATGTTACCGTAAAAGCCTTGTTAATGTGTATGCAGATAGGAAGAAGCCACCAAAATTACCTTATTTGCACTTTAATTTATATTCAGGCAGCTATAATTTTATGAAAATGGGACATGTTGGCTATCTACGAAGTATTTAGCTATGTAATTTCTACAAGTCATTGAAAGTGATTGTCATATCATGATTTAAATGCGTCCCTGCAGTTCCCGTAGAAAGTAAAGAACATTGTGTCCTAAGCCGCCGAGGGCCTGTCTTCCCCGTCACCATTTATTTAACAAATACTGCGTACCTACTATGTGCCAGTGAACAGAAAGACGGAAATCCCACGGTCACTCTTAGCTTGACTCCTAAGTGAGGTCACACACGATAATCACTGGGAAGGACACCCTCAGAGACTCCCTCCCGCATCCTGCACCGTGATTCCTAAGCCCGTCCTCTGAGGCCCCTTCTTTTGAAACGGAACACACCCCGGAGACACGCTGTCAGAGAAGTGGTGAATTTGTATTCAGGCAACTAATTGCTGTGACAGATAAATAGCGAAATCTCTGTAGCTGAGCACAATAAAGGTTTCTCACTCAGATCAAGTCCAGTGGTCCCGCAGGGAGGAGTGAAGTCCTGCCCCACCTCCCAGGCTCTGCCATTGTCAGAACATGGTTTCCAAGGTCAAGATGGGATACGCCCACCAGCCAGCAGGAGAGGGTGGTTTCAGGCAGGAAGGTTCTGTGACCCAGGATCACATCACTTCCGCCCTTTTCCACTGGGCGGAACTCGGGCACATGGACACTCAGACTACAGGGCAGGGAGCCTGAATGCTCAGGAGCAGACGAGGAACTGGGCCTGGAGAATAGGTAGCCAGTCTTTGCCACAGTGATGTTGAACTTCCTTTCATTATTAATCACGTTATCTACAACTACCATCTACTGAGCACCAACTTGTAATAATAAGGACTGTACACTGATTGCCTCAGTTCTCACAGCAACCCCATTCACCCATTCATTCATGGACAGATATTTACTGTGTTCCTGTTCTGTGCCAAGTATGGAGCTAGAGTGGAAGTAGTAGACATGGTAAAAAGTTGGTCAGATGAAGGATATCTTTTGAAGGTAAAACTGATAGGAAGTTTTGATGGATTAGATCTGGGATATAGAGCAACAGAGGGATCACGAATGACTTTGAAGTTCGGGCCTGAGCAGCTGGGAGAATGAAAGGGTCATTTACTGATGCCCTGAGCCAGGGGAGGTTTGTAGGGTGGGTGGGAGGAGGGCTCTCAAGAGTTTCCTTTGGCCGTATCAGGTTTGAGAAACCTGTTAGACAAGCTGATGGAGTCTAAGGAGGTAGCTGGATAAAAACGTCTGTGCCTCCACCACATTGTTGTCTGTGTCCATTGGTTATGCCTGTACCTTGGCCCGTTTTTAAATTGTACTATTTGTTTGTTTGCTTGCTTGCTACTGCGTTGTATGAGTTCCTTGCATGTTCTAGATATTAAATCCTCATCAGACATGTGGTTTGCAAGCATTCTCTCCCATTCTATAGGTTGCCTTTTCATTCTATTGATGGTTTCCTTTGCTGTGCAGAGGCTGTTCAGTGTGATGTAATCCCACGTGTTTATTTTTCTTTTGTCACTTTTGTTTTTGGCATCAAATCCAAAAACCCATTGCCAAGACCAAGGGCAAGGGACTTGCCATCTTTTTCACTAGGAGTTTTACAGTTTCAGGTCTTCCATTCAAGTCGTTTATCTATTGATCTATGTGTCTGTTTTTATGCCAATACCATACTGTACTGATACTATAGCTTTGTAGTATGCTTTGAAATCAGAATGTCTGATGCCTCCAGCGATGTTCTTTCAGGATTGCTTTGGCTACTTGGGCTCTATTGTGGTCTAGTCTGTATAACATCCATACAAATTTGAGGATTGTTTTTTTCTATTTCTGTGAGAAATGCCACTGACATTTTTTTTTTTATCCTCACCCGAGGATATTTTTCCATTTTTTGTACAGATAGAATGGGAGGGAGAGAGAGGAAGGGAGAGAGAGAGGGAAACATCGACGTGAAGGGACACATCGAGTGGCTGCCACCCACACGACCAACCAGGGCCGGGGACAAACTGCAACCGAAGTACATGCCCTTAGTGGGAACCGAACCCGGGTCTCTCCGGACCGCAGGCCGACGCTCTAACCGCTGAGCCAAACTGGCCAGGGCGACATTTTTTAATTAAATTTATTGGTGACATTGGTGAATAAAAGTATGTAGGTTTCAAGTGTACAGGTCTGTAATACATACATTGTATGTTTGCCACCCAAAGTCAAATCCCCTTTTGTCACCACGTATTTGGCCCCTTTACCCTTTATTCCCCCACTCCCTTTCCTTCTGGAAACCACCAACCTCTTCTATGAGTTTTGTTTGTTTATTTGTTGCCTTCCATTGAGATTTTGTACTGCTTTAGGCAGTACAGACATTTTAACGATATCAATTCATCCAGTCCAGGAACAAGGAATACCTTCACCCTTTTTTTTTTTTTAAATCAGTGTTTTATGATTTTCAGTGTATAGATCTTTCACTTCCTTGGCTAAACTGATTCCTAAATATTTTATTCTTTTTGATGTTAGTATACTTTTTCTTTCCAATAGTTCATTGTTAGTATGAAGAAATGTGACTGATTTTTGCATATTGATGTTGTACCCTGCAACTTTTCTGAATTTATTATTTTTAACAGTATTTTTGTGTGTGTGTGGAGTCTTCAGGGTTTTCTTTTTCTTTTCTTTTCTTTTTTTAAATTTGTTTTTTGATCCTCACCTGAGGACATTTTTGCATTTATCTTCAGGTAGAGCGGGAAGGAGACAGGGAGGAAGACAGAGAGAGAAACATCGATGTGAGAGAGACACATCGAGCGGTTGCCACCCACATGACTCCAACTGAGGCCGGGGACAAACTGCAACCAATGTACGTGCCCTTAGCGGAAACCGAACCCAGGACTCTCTGGTGTTCAGGCCGATGCTCTAACCACTGAGCACAACTGGCCAGGACTGTTAGGAGGTTTTTTAGTACTGATTTTTATCTCCTTATTAGTAATTGGTTTGTTCAGATTTTCCATTTATTTCATCATGATTCAGTTCTGGTAGGTTGTATGTTTATAAGAATTTACCCATTTCTTCTAGATTATCTCATTTGTTGGCATCTAACTGTTCATAGGTGTTTCTTAGGATTCTTGGTATTTTTGTGTTATCAGTTTTAATATCTTCTCTTTCATTTCTAATTTGATTTATTCAGACTTCTCTCTTTTTTTCTTAGTCTAGGTAAAGGTTTGTCTATTTTATTTAGTTTTTCATAAAACCAGCGCTTAGTTTCGCTGATCTTTTTATTGTCTTTTAAGTCTCTGTTTTATTTATTTCTACTCTGAGCTATGTTATTTCCTTCTTTCTGCTAACTTTGGGCTTTTTAAATTTCTTCGAATAGCTTTCTGTACTTTTCTCTCTGTTTTCTTTCTGGGACTCCTATAATGTATGTATGGGTCCCCTTGATGGTATTCCATATGTCCCTTAAGCTATCTTTATTCTTTCTTTTTCATTCTTCTTGTTGCTTAAAATAATAATTCCAGTAATACCTAAAAAATACCATTGTGGAGAAGACATCTTTAGAATAAACAAACCTATATCCCTTTTTAAAAATATGTTTTTCATTGATTTTAGAAAGAGAGGAAAGGAGAGAGAGAGAGAGATCGAGATAAATGTTGATGTGAGAGAGAAACATGGATCGGTTGTGTCCCGTACACACCCCACCTGGACCAAACCCAACCAGGGCATGTGCCCTGACCAGGAATCGAACAGGTGGCCTTTCAGTGCATGGTACGCGCCACACCGGCCAGAGCACAAGCCTTATGGAATCCTATATGTTTGGAAAGCTAAAGCAATTTTAGGAACAAATGAGAAAATAGTTCTTGCCTTGAACTAAGGCATATAAAAGATACTGGTTTCCTGAACTATGGATCACCCTGCACACTTCAAAAGCTGGAAGAATCCTACTGCCTTGTCTTTCAGTTCACTGATTTTGTTTCTCCTTGATCTAATTGCTGTGAAACTCCCCTACTGAAATTTTCAGTTTAGTTATTATATTCTTCTGCTCTGTACCTTCTGTTTGGAACTTTTTAATATTTTCTGTATCTCTGTTGAAATTATCATTTTGTTTATGTATTGCTCCCTTGACTCCTATAAACATCTTTATGACCATTATTTTGAACTTTCTATTGAATACATGTCTTATCTCCGTTGCAGTGTCTGGAGATTTCTCTGGTTTTTTTGTTTGTTTTATTGGAATATATTCTCGTTTCTTCATTTCCTTTACTCTCTATGCTGGTCTTTTCATTAGAGAAAATAGCATTCTCTTTCCATTTTGACAGACTGGCCTTGTGTAGGAGATGCACCTTCTGAAGCAGCCCAGCCCGGGTTTCTCAGTGTCTCTGAAACCTTTATGCTTGTCCAAAGCACCAGCTTTGTTCTTAGTGGCTCTCGGTAGGCTAGGGTATGCCCAAACCTGCCGGTGTCTCAAAGGGGAGGATGGCAGTCAACACCCAGATGAAGGCTGAATAGAGATCAGCCTGTCGGGCAGCAGCTGGGAAAGTGCGTAGCTAAGCCCCTTGCAAGGAGAAACTAGGAGATGGGCATTTTTGCCTGCTTCCTTTGCCCTGATCCTGGGTATATAGCCACAATGTGTGTGTGTGTGTGTGTCCATTTAAAAACTCTTCTTGTTGGCTATCAGAGTTAGGCAATATCAGGGGTCATCCTTCAGATGGCAGCTTTAAAGTTGGGGTGCTAACTATGTGGACAAGCTCCTTCCAAGGAGATACTGGTAACTTGGTTTTCTTGTTGGAGTGAGCCAGAGGTAGAAGGTGGGACTCCAGGGAGGCTAGCAGTTAGTACTAGATGCATGCTAGTTAGAAGCCAGACCCTCAGGCAGCAACCTACAAAGCGTGCAGTCAGTTCCTTTCAGCAAAGGGCTGGGAAGTGGGTTTATTTGCCTGCCCTGTGCTGAGCCGTGGGCACAGCTGTGATAGGTGCCTGTGCACGCATCACTAACTGCTTCTGTTTGCTACCATCCTGAGAGTCTCGTGAATGCAAGCCGCATTGGCTTTGAGAGCTAGGTGTTTGGGGGGCCCATCCCTTGGGTGGGAGCCTTAAAAATTGGGGCAGTAGGTGTGTGGTACAAATTCTTCACCCCTCAGGGATTAGCTGAAAGTTGGAAGGTCCCTCCTGACTGTATGGCACTGTGCCAGGGATGGGATTTATGGCTGAGAGTGTCTCAGCCTTCCCTGGGAACCCATTTCGATGTGGGTGTTCTCCCATCATCCCCATGTGTAGGACTCACTCAGCTAGTGTGTGAATTCTCAGAGGGAACTGCTACCTGTGCAGAAGGAGGCACACAGTGGAAGGAGGAGTTTCGGGAGACTTCAGTGTCACCATCTTAGACCCTCCCTCCATAGCTCTTTCTTTTTTTTTTTGTTCAGATAGAGTGGGGAGGGAGAGAGAGAGAGAGAAACATCGACGCGAAAGGAACACATCGAGTGGCCGCCACCCACACAACCCAACCAAGGCCGGGGACAAACCGCAACCAAGGCACGTGCCCCTAGCGGGAACCGAACTCGGGTCTCTCTGGACCGCAGGCCGACGCTCCACCGCTGAGCCAAACCGGCCAGGGCGCTCTTTCTTTTTTTTTTAATCCTCACCTGAGATTATTTTTCTATTTATCTTCAGAGAGAGTGGGAGAGAGGGAGAGATAGAAAGAAATATTGACGTGGGAGAGACACATCAATGGTTGCCCCCTGCACGACCCCAATCAGGGCCGGGGTGAACCGCAACCAAGGTATATGCCCTTGACCAGAATCAAACCCGCAACTTATTGGTCCGCAGGCCAACGCTCTAACCACTGAGCAAGACCAGCCAGGGCTACAACTGTTTCTTAATCAGCCTGTTTCCCCAGCACAAATACGCTTCTATTATGACATAGGCTCAAAGCTCTGGTAATGCTGCTTTTAGAAAGGCTCGGTTTCCAGTTTCATCACTCCCTGAATGAAGCCGGCTACTTAACCTCCCTGTTCCCTAAATTCCCGTATCCTAAGTAGTGTTGATAATAGTATCGACTTCACAGTGTAGAGCATTTACCATCAGTCCTGATGTGCAATGATTAGAATATTAATAGCCATGATAATACTGATAACTGAAAATTTAAAAAAATAGCTAATATTTATTTATTTTTCTCTATTGACTTTAGAGAGAGAGGAAGGGAGAGGGAGAGACAGAAATATCAATGAGAGAGAACATCAATTGGCCACCTCCCGCATGCCCCACTGGGGATTTGGCCCACAACCTGGGCATATGCCCTGACCGAGAATCAATCTGGCGACCTCTTGGTGCATGGGTCGATGCTCAACCACTGAGCCACACCAGCCGTATATGTTCTGTGCCAGGCACTGCTGTATGTACTAACTCATATAATCCTCCAAATAGTCAAATGGGATAATGCTACTATTATTCACATAGTAGGTCAAGTTGTCCAAATTTCTACAGCTAGAAAGGGGTAGAACCAGGATACATGCCAACTTAGGCAGACGGGTTACAGAGCCTACACTCTTACTATTAATCTTTTTCTCAATAATGAGATTATTAATACATCACTGTAAATAGTCAGCACTTTTTATTTTTATTTGTTAATCCTTACCCGAAGACATTTTTTCCATTGACTTTTAGAACAGTGGTGGTGGGCGGGGGAGAAACATCAAGGTGAGAGAGACACATTGTTTGGTTGCCTCTCAAACAAGCCCCGACCAGGGCTGGGGATTGAACCCGCAACCCAGGTACGTGCCCTCGAATGGGAGTCAAACCCATGACCCTTTGGTGAGGGTTGTGCACAAGCTTACACTCTAACCACTGAGCTACACCAGCCAGGGATTTTATGTATCCCCCCAAAACTTGCTGTGTTTAGAACTACTCTATTCTATCAGGTAGACACTATTATTATCCCTATTTGATAGCTAAGGAAACTGAGGCCCTAAAGGCTGATTATAAAAACACAGTTCATAGTGGCAGAGGCAGGATTTGAACCCAGGCTGTCTGGATCCAGAGTCCGTGTTCTTAAGTATGATGCTTCCGTGTGAGCTATTATGGCTCCTATGCCCAGTTCACTTTGATCTCCATGAACAACATAAAAAATTATTTTATATTACATTACAATATTATTGTTGTATCTACCCACTAGACCATGTGAGTCTTTATGTGGTTTATTGGAGCTCTGTTTATATTCTTCCCTTCTGTTATCTATAACCCCCCAAAATGTGCCCCTAACTACCTACCACATTAGTCTGTGAACAGCAAAGCAACTACATAGGTATTTTGCCATGCCTTACCAAATAAAACCAGAGGAGGTTAAGTGCAAAAATCTATGAAATTTTAAGCCATTACCGTTAGAGATTTCAAACAACAGACATACCGTAAACTGTTTGAGACATAGGGCTTCCGTTGGTCACAAAACCTGACCAGTGTCTTCCAAATAAATACCTTAGATACTGATCTGAGACAGGGGAAGGCAAACTTTTTCTGTAACGGACCATATAGTAAATATTTTCAGCTTTGAGGCCCACAGGGTTTTTGTCCCAACTGTCAACTCTGCCATCATAGTGCAGGGACAGCCACAGACAATATGCAAACGAACGAGCGTGGCTGTGTTTCAGAAAAACTTGATTTACAGAGACAGGCGGTGGGCCGACGTGGCCCTGAGCCATGGCCTGCCGATTCCTCCCCGCAGAGGAAGATTGCACACTGCAGGGGGTAGTTAATGCCAGTGGATTGTGGACCCAGTGCCCGCACAGGCATAGACTTTACAGCAATATTAATCCCCTCACTTCCTGTTTTCCCTGGGACCTGATTTTGACATCATCCCACATATACTGAGCAAGGTGCTTGCAAATTGTGGTTAGCGAAGGCTTACAGTACTTACATAGCTATACCTGATACCTGCCATCTGACTCATTATATTGAAATAGCACTTTAGGGATGGGCTTTCAGTACTGTGTAACAGTGAGGACTAAACAAGTTTTCAAAGATATATAGAGTGAAATGTGTGACTATATGCCTTGCTTTAAGCGATCTTGAATCCTTTGGCTAAAAATTTTGCACAGTAGGCTAGTTATTCTAAGTAAATGCTTATTTGAGGGAAATGGAATATATTTTTATAAAAATTAATTTAAGGCATTTGAAGGGGGTCTTAAAATATAACAGTTGCCTGCCAGAGGGATTTTCACTAATTATTAACTGTATAGAAATTTAATTATTAGCACAGCAATTAGTCAAGATCAACTTGATAACTCAGATCACATAAATAGCCTTTATTTTTCCTTTGAAATAATCATTGTAAATTTGATGAACAAATGACATTTCAAAATCCATGTAATTTAATGTTATTTTTGCCCCTGTTTTTCAAATATTTGTTAAACTGAGTGTCTATAGAAGGACATTATGTTGGCTAAAATCTAATGATATCATTTTAGCATAGAGCTGCAATCAGTAAATAATAGGTTGTCTTATGGAATTAGTTTTGATACATTTTTAGACTTCTCTGAGTTAACATTTGTTTAATGGTCAGTTAAATGAAATATTGATTAAGGAAATGCAAAGAGGGCCAGCTTTGCCATCTGTCTCATTCACTGGCCTCTCAGTACGTCGCCTTGACATTCAGGAGGCTGTGCTGACTCTGGGTAGCGCCCCTGGTCAGTGCGCATTGCCTGGGACAGGCCAATGGACCAGGGACTGAGCATTATTATCAAGAATATTGATCAACCAGGCCGGAGTGGCTCATTTGGGTGAGTGTCATTCTGTGGTTGGCGGTTCGATTCCCCGTCAGAGCACATACCTGGGTTGTGGGTTCCATCCCCGGTCGGGGCACATACAGAAGGCAGCCAATGATGTTTCTTTCTCATATCTCTCTCTCTCTGTCTATCTCCCCCCTCCCCCATCTCCCTCTCCATATTTCTCTCCCTCCCTCCCTTTCTCTAAGCGTGTCCTTAGGTGAGGATTAAAAAAAAAGAAGAAGAATATTGATCATATTAGGAAGAGATAGAGACCCGAATTAGTGTTCCATTGCTGTGACAACAAATCGCTACACATTTAGTGGCTTATAATGGCACCAATGTATTACCTTAGAGTTCTGAAAGTTAGAAGTTTGGTCTCACTGGGCTAAAACAGTTAGCAGTTGGGTATTTCTGGAGGCCTTAGGGGAGGTGTCCTCGTTTTCCACCCTCTCGAGCCGCCACGTTCCTTTCCTTACAGCCCTTCCCTGAGCCAACCACGCGGCATCTCTCTGGCTCCAGCTGCAAGAGGTTGTCTACCTGTTTTCAATTATATTTTAATTTATTGTTTTATTTCTTTAATTGAAGTATAGTCGGTATAGAGTATTTTATTAGTTATACTACTTTAGGTATACAATATAGTGATTCAACATTTTTATACCTGAAAATGTGATCACCCCACTCATTTTAATGATGATCTGTCATTATGCAAATTTATTGCAATATTATGGACTATGTTCCTTTCTACCTTTTTCACTTCTTCCCCCTTAGCTATTTTTGTTTCCCGCCCCTTCCTCTCTGGCAACCATCTCTTTAGTCTTTGTTCCTATTCTGTTTTGCTTTGAGTTTTTTGTTTTGTTTTATTAGATTTCACATAAAAGTGAAACCATATAGTATTCGTTTTTTTCTGTTTGACTTATTTCACTTAGCATGATACCTTCACCATCCATGTTGTTGCAAATGGCAAGATTTCATTTTTTATTGCTGCATAGTATTCCTCTGTGTGCGTGTGTGCGTGTATGTGTAAAGATTCTCTGCTTTTAAGAACTTGTGCGATTAGATTGGTTACACTGGGTAACCCAGGATAATCTCCCCATCTCAAAATCCTTAATCAAATATGCAAAATCCCATTTTCTATGTGAGGTAACATATTCACAGGTTCGGAGTTTAGGACTTGGCCCTCTTTGGGGACCCATTATTCTGTCTGCCACAGGCCCAGGGTTGGGTGTGTTGGATCACTGTCTGCACTTCTTGTGCTCATGGCCTCATCTTCTCACGCTTCAGCTTCTTGTGTTTGGCCATCCATTTCTGTCTCAGTTCACGGAACACCTTTCTCTTCTCGGTCTTCACTTTCCAGCCTCCTCAGCATGCAGTCCTGTTGCCTGCCTCCTCCTACTGAGCGCGGTGCTGCCATGTGGGCTAGCCAGGCTGCCTAGGTTCACACATTGGCGGTGACCTTTGGCAAGTTGCTGTCTCAGGACCATAGTTTTCTCATCTGTAAAATGAGGATAAAGAATGTACATGTACCACGTACGACTGATGAGATGGTCGAGTGAGTTAATGCAGTCAGCACTCAGAACAATGCCTGTCACACAGCAAACCCTCGAGGGATGCTGCCAACCTTGTTGCTGTTGGATTGTTGCTCTCCTTGTGGATGGTCCCTCCAGATTTCATCTGTGATCTCTTTTCTCCAGACATACAAGCCTTTCTGAGAGCTTTCGCATTCAGCTCTAGTTCAAGCACTCCAGCCAGAAACCTTTCCAAACTGCACACCTCTATTTCTGGCAGTGCTGGGTGAGCATTTTATTTGGATGCTTCCGGGAAGCCAGAAACCAAGCATATCCGAAGCCAAACCAAAATATTCCATTCATGTTTTCATTCCTTTTCTATCTTCAGGTCAAAAATCAATTTTGATTCTTTCCTCTCTCCTTTACACATAAAAAAGGTTATTAAATTCTACAGACTACTTTTATTCTTACCACAATCTACTGCCCCAGTTAAAGTGGAACATTCTTCTTAAATCCCTGTTCTGAGATGCCCAACCCCCAACCCTGTTCACCTAATGACAGTGACTCTTCATTGCCTTAATATGAAAATTATGCTTCTCGTGTAGCATTCAGAAATTCTCTATAGATTTTAAATGTCATACAAAAGTAACTTGTCATTATTATTACTTTTAGTCTAAATAGCCAGTGTTACTGCGCAGACATCTTAACCATGCTTGAAACTGGGCATCTTTTCCTACCTCGAATTCGTTCTGTCTTTTTCATATTTTCATGCCCTTTGCCTCTGCTGCCCAGAGCGCTCTCTCCCTCCATCTCTGTGTGTTAGTCTTACTCAGCAGCCGGGCTTGGACACAACGCCACCTTCTCTGTGGAGCCTTTGCTAACAGCCTTCCCTCAGACTCTCTAAGTCAGGGATCAGCAAACTACAGCCCACGAACCAAATTCCACCCACCGCTGGGTTTTATCAATAAAGTTTTACTGGGTCTCGGCCAGTCATTCATTTATGCAGCGTCTGTGGCTGCTTTGGGTGTACAATAGCAGAGCTGAGTAACTGCAACAGAGATCACATGGCCCACAGAGAGAGAGACATTTACCGCCTTGCTCTTTATGGGAGCAGTATACGGCCCCTCTGTCCCGCTGGAACTGCAGAGTCCGTACTGGTCCTCCCTCATGAACCTTTCACATCTTCCTTCTGCAAAAAGAGTACTTTTCACTAAATTCCACTCACTTGCCTACACTCATTTATGTAAAGCACTCTGGAGGGTTAGTGCTTATCAGTTGATGCCACTGGTAGTAAATCATTTTGTGTTTCATTCCTAGAAGCATTTTATTGACTACCAAGATAAGTTACAAAGTTGCATCCAGACATCCTAAGGAGTAATGTTCTTATGCTATTTAAGTGGCTCACTCGGTGAGGTCATTTAACAAGCGGTTCACTGGAACGGAGGATTGCAGTGTATACTGTTTCGTTATGTGTGGGTCTCCCCATATGCAGTGGATACCAAGTTCCCCCTTAGCTACTTTTGTTTCCTGCTCACAACCTTACGCCAGGAAATGCCTGCTCTGTCAGACTGTGAGCTCCATGTGTGCCAGGATCTGCCCTTTGTTCTCCGAATCCTCAGTGTGTAGCACAAAGACCTTAACAAATGTTTGTTGAGTTAATCAATAAACAATTGAAGATCTCAAAAAGAACTCTTTCCCAAGGTATTAAATTTAAATCTTGTACTTGTAATTGCCTAATCACATCCTTCAGTGTCACCTGTGACAATACAGGTTTCCAGTTGTTCGTGTGGAAAAGAATACAATAATTAATTAATAATACAACAACAAACTCTGCATTTCACAGACTCACAACTGTAAACCTGCTTTGGCCCCATCCTGTATTCTATTACCACAGGGTAAGTTTTATATCTATCCATGTGTATCCGAAAGGGGGTACAATGTGCCCAAGTTCACAGAACACAACGAAAACCAACCCCTAAGCTTTCCTGAGGTGACAAGGAGCCCATGGCTCTTTTCTCTGTTTCCCTGAATGAAAATCTAGAGATTTAGGACAAGTGAAATATCACAGGATGAGGTAAACTTAGATTAGCCTTCAGAGTAGTGTGTGTGTGTAGCAGGGATGATGACACCAGCTAACACAAAATGAGAAAGTTTGGGGAATAAAGGTAAAGGATAATAAACATGAAGTTCCCGAGAGCCTTCCAATGAAGTGTTCAGTGATGATGTTGACTTATGAGGGTGTAGAACCATTAACTATTAGAACTGAAAGAGATGGAATTCGAAGACTCTGATAGCCAAGGTTCAGGTAGTAGCACAATTCCAGTAAATGAGAAGATGTGAATAAAGGAACTTTTTATGTTTGAGGAGATAAAAAAGCACCCACATCTAGCAACAGTAGGGAGTGTTGACTATGTCTAAAGGGACAAGGATAATATTAACCTGGCTAGTGAGGGAGCCATGGCAGAGGAGCACCCACAGGAGTAGACCTTACAGAGGGCCCTCTGCTGGGGCAGAGCGGGGAACAGGGAGGAAGTAACAAAGGCTTTCCTCCCACCCTCCAACTCCTGCTAGTGCCCCCTGGTGGCTGAGGCCAGCTGGACGCCCGCGAGGGAGCCCTGGTGATGCAATCTGTAGGAGTCAACTTCCCAGGGCACAGAGGGTGCAGGCACAGTCTCAGTCTAGTCCCTGGCTCTGGGGACAGATATGTAGACAGTTATAATGCAGGTGGATAGTTTTGATGTTGGTATGTACCAGGTGCTAACAGGGTACGGGGAAGGGACATGTCAGCTTAGAGAAGTGGGGGTGAGCGGCTGGTAGGGGTTGGGGGTAATGGGATTTCTTCAGAATGGCAACGAATGAGCTGATTCTGGAAGAATGTGTTGAATTGGGGGTCTGAGGGAGAACATTTTAGGCACAAAGGAGGATATAACTTGTGAACTTACTACTTATGACCCAACTGTAACCACTAGCACCATTTCATTCCAGCTTATAAGACTGTTACTGGGGCTATTTGTCAGTTCTCTGCTGGGCACCCACAACCCCACATCTCAGTGGCCACATCCCGAAACCTTTGCCTTTTCTGCTCCTGCGTCTTTGAGCAGCGGGTGTGTGATCGTGGCAGGGGTGAGTGGGATGTGCTCAGGGTTGCGGGTCAGGTTGAAGCCATCCGTGTGTCTCACCGTGGGCCTGTGACTACTTGGGACATATGCTTTTCAGGGTCATGGCAGGAACACCAGAGACCCAGCCAACACCATGCAAACACACCGCACATCTCCACTGTCATCCACTAACATCCCCTTGGCCAAAGCAAGTCATGATGACCAAGTCCAAAATCAGAGGAACAGGGACTATATCTTCCCTCTTTACTGACAGGCCACATGATGGAAGAAGGTAGGAAAAACTGGGGACAGCAATCCAGCCTGTCACGGTGGTTTCCTGAAATGAAGTCCTTCTGTTAGAATTTTATAGCGGAGGAAAAAGGCAACTCTAAACCAGCCCCATTTGGGGAGAGAAAGAAGTTATAAAAAGTCTAAAGAATCTAGGGAAACCCTAGAAATTGATCTCCAGCCCTTTATTTGAATTCAAGTCATGCTGGTTAAACATTCTTATAGGATCTTGTTCTTTCTGATCTCATGAGTTCTTCATATAGACATTGAGCCAAACATGAAATCTGGGAAATATGATCTAATTCTTAGCAGTTTTGGCCTCTTTTCCAAGTGCTTGGCTGCCAGTGTGGCTTTAGACAAGACAACTGTCACAAAATTACAAGTAACAGTGACTTGGCAGGAAGTTCTTTCTGGTTTCGATGGGTCGGTGTTGCCAGATTTGTGGGATGTACACAGCAGGAAGACTGAGCAGGAGGCAGGCCGCCCCAAGGACCTGGGGTGGCGGAGGAGGGTCGGGGTGTGGCGGACGCTCTCCTCAGGCCTGCTGAGACAACTGGGCTCCAGCCTCAGGCCTCCAGACGGGTGCTATCCGGGCTTCATCTCAGCACCTGTGACTGCGCCCTGCAGTGTGCCCAGGCTCAGTCACCCGCCTTTTCTGCGGCTCCAAGCTCCTCGGAATCTGTGTGCTGGGTCCTCCTGCCTCTCCTGACTGAGGTGGCACCAACTCTGCCCCCTCTGACGGGAGGTGGGTTGTGCCCTCTGCTCTGTGCATTCCTGTGTCTGAGTGTTCTTTCTCCCTGGGAGCTGGCAGGGTATCAGCCTATTTTTGTAAACGTTTTATAAAATGTTTTTTGAGCCCAATAAAAGAGGATATTAGAAAAGCTCCAGAAAGGCTGGGAAAATAAATCCAGACCTGAGAGGAGCCGGGAGGATTTTCACTTCTGTCCTCTGAGTGTCCTAGAAGACAAAGTGCTGGGTTCGTCCTCCACTTTGTGGTGAGACTGAAAAAGAGGAAACTGGAAATCAGCCTCCCATTCCACAGATGCCTTTTTTCTTAATTGGGAATAGGTGAGTCTTCTCTTGGGCCCAGGGTAGTGACATTCAAAACATCATGTTTCAGCGACTTGAAAAGTAATTTATCTAAGAAGTGACAAGAGAAGGGATGCGACACAGACGTTGTCGCCGCACGTTGTGACCAGTGATGGGACAATAAGTGTTCCTGGGACCCGGAGCTCCTCTGCATCCCAGGAGTGGCATTTAGATGAAAGGGATCATTTCCGCCCTGCGGTGCAGCCAGATGTGCCCCTTGGAAGCTGGCCAGAAAGAAGGCACATGGAAGAATTTTATTTATTTTTTAAATTCTCACCCAAGGATATTCAGATAGAATGGAAGGGAGGGAGGGAGGGAGAGAGAAAAACACAGATGTGAGAGAGACACATCCACTGGCTGCGTCCGGCACGACCCGACCAGGGCTGGGGACGATCCACCACCGAGGTACGTGCCCTTGACCGCCGGCCGACGCTCTAACCGCTGAGCCAAACCAGCCAGGGCATTATGGAGACATATACTAGCATTTTCTATAGAGTTTCTGAGACAGACAAATAAATGAGCTTCAAAGAGCTATGAATTTTGTTTTCTGTTATCGGAATAGCAAACGTTTCTTGTGTTTCTGTGGACTCGTTGAATTTCTCAGGAGGAAGCGCAGACCAGGGAGGCTCGTGGGCTCGAAGTGGAGGAGACAGAGCAGAGCAGGAGAGCCTTCGGGAGCTGGCCTCGCGCGGTGGCCCTGGAGACACGGAGCAGCGCACATGGGAGAGGAGGGGGAGGAAGGGACGGCCCAGTCAAGACTGCCGAATGCCTACCGTGGGGGCCGACAGTCTCCCAAGTATATGTCCTGATCCCCAGGACCCGTGAGCGTGGCCTCATTTGGAAAGAGTTTGCAGATGGGCTTGAGTCTTTGAGATGTATTATCCAGGTGGGCCCTAAGTGCCATTACAAGTGTCCTTAGCGAGGCAGAGGGCGCTTAGACGCGGGCACAGAGGAGGAGGGGCATGCGTGGGGACGAGATGGGAGCCACGTGGTCACGGGGCGGCGAGCACCCTGGAGTGCAGCAGCCACGAGAAGCTGAAAGAGGCGGGGAACCGACTTTGCGGCTGGGGAAACAGCCCTCTCCACACCTGATTTCACGTCTAGCCCCCAGACTGTGGGAGTAAGTTTCTGTGGGTTTGTTCAAGCCACCAGAGTTGTGGTAATTTGTTCCAGCAGCCCTGGAGCACGAATACCCCATCTCTGGGAACAAGAGAGAGTTTTAAAACAGATGAGCAGAGATTGTGCCAGGGCCTAAGGGGTGTGAGAACGAAGAGTGAGGGGAAGTCATCAAGGTGATAGAAGCTAAAGGTGACAGCTAGCCTGTCACCCGAGCAACTGCTGTATCCCAGGCACTGCCGTAAAGACGTGGACGGTCCTCATTCATTCTTACAGCTCTGTGAGGCCTCATTCGACAGGTGACGACATGGCAGCACAAAAGGGTCCAGTCACTTACACCAGGGAAAACAGGCACCGTGTGGTGCGGCCAAGGGGAACCCAGAAACTCCAGCTGCCGCATCCACATGTTAACCACACACTTTACTTCTCCTCCTCCCTCCAGGTGCGTGTTTCTCAAGGTTCTGACTTGAGATCTTGTGATCATGTAAAGCAGATAATAGGTCTCAAGAAGGAAAAACAACAATATTTTTTAAAAACCATGTTGTGAGGTAGAATGGAGGGAAGAGTAGACGCTTGACGTCACCTGGGCTCCGTCTCAGCTGGGTTGGAGAGAGAGTGGCCCGCTGACACCGAGGGAGGCAGCCAAGCCAGGCCTCGGGGGACCGAGGGAAGACGAGCGGGAGCCTGGCTTCGACTTCTGCTGCGCAGGTGCACACGCTCTGTCATTTCCTTGACTGGCTCTTGACCCTGTGCCTGCCTGTGCCCGAGGAGTGTTTGTGCCATGTGGAATGTCACATGTAGGGGAGAAGGGGCCGAAGGGGGACTGTCCTAGAGGGGGCGCCTCTCTGTGGAGTGTCCTTTGTTCAGGGCCAAGGAAGGAAACAGAGAAGGGCACACTAGCGCCTTGTCCTTAGAGACTCCTGAGCTAGTCAGAGAAGCGGGGTATCCCCGTGTTGGCCGGTGAATGGGGTGCCGGGCGGTGCCTGGCAGGTGATAAGGGTTAATGGCAGTTAACTGGGTGCTGACTGTGGGCCAGAGGGACCGGAGGGCTTCCCGGCGAAGGTTTCAGCTGGTTCTCACTGAAGAGGGAGTTTGACAGCTGGTGACGAACCCGGAGGATGTTTCAGCACGTGGCAGGCTTTGGGTCCAAGGAGCGCCAGAATAGACACCTTCCAAACCCACCTGGGTGGACGCCATGCCTTGCAACCTGCTCGGTTAAATTATTCAGAACATTAGCGTGTGCTCCGCTGTTTGCCTCGCTAGGCTACACGGTACAATGGAGAAGAGCAGGGTGAGGCTCAGTTGCCACTCGCGTGAGCTTGGACCCGGAGCTTCACCTCGGGTTTCCCGTCTGTACAACGTAGACAGTCGTCCCGGCCACTTCGCACTTCGACTTTCACGGCTTCACCCTATGGCGGTTGTTTCAAATGTATTCATTAAAAAGTGGATCGAGACAGTGAAAACGATGCCGCGCGCTCGGTTGTCTGAGTCGATTATACACCCCGTATTACAATTAAAATTTAAATCACTGTACCTGTGGACTGTAGGCCTGTGTATTCGAGCACCCAGGAACCCTTCAACGCCAGGTGCAACCCTAGGGTCTGGAAGCGATTCACAGCGATAAACGAGGGACGACTTTACCCATTCTCTGTCTTTCAGGGTTGTGGCGAGGCATTGATAGGATAACAGTCGATATCTAAGCACAGTGCCTGGCATTTAATGGATAATCAGTGTCACCCTTTTTCTCTACAGTAATTAAGAACAAATTGGATGACGCGGTGTATTGGCTGACAGTTCGTTTCTGAAGATGTGACTGCTGAATCGTCTACAAGTCTTAATGTTTTCATATGTCTGAAGCACATTTTCTGTCTTGTGTACTGTTTGTTTATCTCTCTCCCCTTCGTGGACTTGGCCACTAGATATGCTCTGTGGGGCCAGGCCCTTTACCTGTACCTCTGAGAACTCCTAATTCTTGGAGGACCTGAATGGATTTGCTCAGGTATTAGGGGTTCCTCCCAAATGTCCCTGTAATATATCCATTTCCCCCACATCTATTCTCTCCTGATAATACTCATGAATTCTTTTTTATTTTTTAATATTTCCCCATGATCCCTTTTATTATATATTTTTAAATGTGGAAATCAGTTTCAAGGTCCTATGCCATTTATTTCCACTATGTAATTTATATTCTCATTTGTCATCTTATGTTTCCTTGAGGGGAGTTATATAAGAGCTAGAAGGGCCACACTGACTCACAGTCCTGGTCCCTGCAGCCCAATAACCCTCTGCAAAGAGATGAGAAGAAATGTTTTGGGGACAGCCGTTTATTTCATATTTGCAGACTGAGATGGCATGTACTGTCTGATGTTGACTTAAAACATTTCTCCCAGCCGCTTCATCTGTCACCCAAAAACCTGCCTGCCTTCTTCTAGAATACTGATGGGTGTGCACACGTTCATTTTGCACCCCTGTGGAAAGGTGGGGCACACAGCGGTGTTAGGGAGCATGGGTGAGGGGAAGAATACAGGGTTGGTGGTATGGTGCTAGTCCTACC
The DNA here is from genome assembly GCF_014108415.1 of Molossus molossus. Classification (NCBI taxonomy): domain Eukaryota; kingdom Metazoa; phylum Chordata; class Mammalia; order Chiroptera; family Molossidae; genus Molossus; species Molossus molossus. The sequence goes on along the minus strand of NW_023425345.1, from coordinate 14,975,004 downwards.
CATAGAGAGAGACACCAGGGGCCTATGACACACTTGCCCAGGCGCCTGAGCGTCAGAGCAGGGCCTGCTTTGCCAAGGGAAGGCTGCCAGGCCACCTCCCAAGGGGTCACCCAGCATGGCAGGCCTTACTTGGGTGAATTTCCCAAGACCAAGGCTCAGGCTCACAGCATGTTGGCTTAGAAACCACTTCTCGGGGCTGGACTCATACCAAGCAGTTCACGGGAGATAGACGTGTAGAAAGCCAGGAGGCCAGTTTGCTAGCTCACACCAGAACCCTGTCTGCCGGGTAGGCAGGAACACGGGTATCATCATTCCCCCCTGCGCTGGCGGCCACGTCCTAATCTGAAGGTCGGCTGCTGAGCACTGGCAGAGCGAGGGCATGTACATGGGTGAAGGAGAGTGCAGCCGGGTGTCAGGACTGCCTGGCTGTGCGCTTGGAATTCTCGAACTCTGTGCTGACGCCTGGTGGGTGCTCCCCAATTTGTCTCTATTATACTGTTTTTGTTGGTTGGTTGGTTTTATACTACCATGGCTGACCAAACCTCACTCTGACTTGAGACATCATTTCTTTTCTTTTTAAAATAATTGTTTTCCTTTATTGATTTTAGAGAGCGAGGAAGGGAGAGGGAGAGAGAGAGAGAAACATCGATGAGAGAGAACATAAATTGGCCGCCTCCTGCATGCCCCCCACTGGGGATCAGGCCCACAACCTGGGCATGTGCCCTGACCAGGAATCGAACCAGTGACCTCTTGGTGCATGGGTCGATGCTCAACTACTGAGTCACACTGTCTGGACGAGTCATTGTTTCTTAAAATTTGTTAGAATTTGCAACTTGACCCAGGTTATATCTTTTTTCCCCACCTTGGGGAAATTTAAGGTGACTCTTCCTACTTCTCACATGACCCATGATTACTGATTTATAGTTTACCTCTGAGCAGGCTTTTCATTTCCACACGTCGGGGTTTTCAGCAGACTTCTTGCTGTCGCCTTCCAGTCCTGGTAGTATATAAGCTGACTGTCCCACCCCGCCAGGCTCACCAGACTATTCAGCTAGCCACTGAAGCAACTTCTAACTTTAAAATTTCTACCTTCAGGTGTCACAAGATTCTCTTCTTAATAAAAGATTCGGTGATTTTGTCAAGCTTCGCTATTCCCTGTCCAATGGCATGATTCCTGACCAAGTCCCTCTGCTGGGTGGCATTCACAAGGCTGGCACCTTTCCTTGGCCTTTTAGAACGAACAGCTCTGGGTCCATCCCCGTGACTCTGCAGCCCGGCGCTGCCCTCACAGTGCTGCTTTGCACAGATCCATCACCTTTCATATCTCACTGATGCTTCTGAAATGATTCTCTAGGTCTCTTTTCCATCAGTAATTTATCAGCTGGAATTCTTCCCGAGTGAAGAACTTGCTCTTATCAACTACTCGGTTACCTTGAAACATTGTTAATAAAGGAAAAGGAGGACAGGTGTTTGCATCTTTCCCTCTACCAACTTTCTTGAGTGATGAACTGAGATTTTAGCAATTTGATCAGTGCAGTTTTTAGAAAATATAGCTTTTGAACTCAGAATTTGATGTATTTCATATTTATCAGTACGTGCGATCCATATTGAGATAATCGATGTAAATTGGTGCAATGGATATATTGTTTTGATGAGCTTGACATGATGTATGGGATTTGCTCAAGGCTGTTCTGACACCCGAAAAGCAAACCAACATCAAAGGGAGTGCTGGAGATGGAAAGGGATTGGAAAAATCCTGATATTTGTTAAAGCTGGACAGTAGTTTCGTGGGATTCATTATACCATTATTTTTGCTTTTGATATGTTTAAAATTTTTCCAGATAAAATAGGTCTAGAAATGTACATAATTCTAAGGTTACCAGAGGAGTAAATCTGAGTTTAGTCTTCAACTCCGGCCTCTACCTGAATCCCGTGGAGAAAGGTCTTTGATTTTTGTTGAAATTTCAGATACCCCAGCAACAGTTCTGAATCCTCGTAGCCCCCGGCAGTAGCTTGCCAGATATGTGAATATTTTCCAGGATTTCGAAAAGCATTTAAATACTGGACTTCATTGGATCCCTGTTCATAAAACTCTTGTCATGACATCTGAGGTTGTCCAGCTGTGAACGAAACAGTGTTCAGGAAATAATGTAATGTGAAATCAGTTGGTGTCACAATTGTAGCATCACTCCCATTCCTGAAGAACTGGACACACGGTGGCTTACGCTGCCTGAATTGCACGGGACCCAGTCTGGCATGTGAGCCTTTCTGAACTCACTTCTTCAATGTAATGGTGCTATTTCTCATTCCAGGTTTAAGTGTATCTATTCATGGGGCTGAAAAGCGTTTGCAAGTCCATCAACAACGGCGAAGTGTGGCAAGCCGGCCAGCGTCCCGCCGCCTGCCTGTGGTCAGGCATTCCTCACTCCCACCGAGCAGAAGGTCAATAAAAATGGAGGCGAGCTCTTCCGGAACCACGGGTGGGAAGGCCAAAGCCTCCCACGCAGGTAATGCACGGGGCCAGTTCGACAGATCCACGGCAGTAGCAACCCAGCACCCCGCGTTACATTTTAATGATTGAATTATGCCAAAATTCCAGTTAAGCTTGCTTTTTTGAAGAGTCATGTTTCTTTCCTTTTCTTCACTTCAGTCAGTGTAAGTGTCACAAAGACCAGTAAGAGGAGAGAGAGAGAGAGAGAGAGAGAGAGAGAGAGAGAGAGCGAGCGCTGTGTCAGAAGGGTTAAGGCTGCGTCCTGCCTATAGTGGTCGAACCTAAGTGGAAATCTAAGTGAATACACTGTCTCAGTTAAAAAAAAAAAAAAAAGCTTGATAAAACAAAAGAGATCTGGCCATTTTCTTGATAATTTGTTCTGGGACAGACCAGGGAAAAAGTCAAACTGAAAATGTCCACTTTGAAGCTCAAGATATCTGACTTGATTTGCCTCCATCCTGCTAAAATTGGGGCAGAAGACTGGGATCATACTGAATTTCAAGGCTATGGGAAGCATTCTAACGTGTAAAAAAAAAAAAAAGTTAAAATGAGTCAATATCAAAGTAGATAATTTCAACAAAAAGGTTTTATTTGCCTGTTTGGATGAGAAGCTCATTTAAGTGTTCATTCATTCATTCATTCAACCAACGGATTTATTCAGTGCCTGCTGTTTGCCAGGCATTGTTTTGGATGCGCAGGAAACATCAGTGAAAAAGGCAACTTTAGTGTTCATCTGACTCATAAGAACATTGAATTTTGAGGGAATTTAGAAGTCATTTAGCATAACTCTCACCCAATCCCGATTCCTCTGTGTAATGTCCTGACAGATGACCACCCAGCCCCAAATAAAGCCAAGCATGTCATGCCATTCATATCCTCTCTGTCTCTGTCTCTGTCTCTGTCTCTGTCTCTGTTTCTGTCTCTCTCTCTCTCTCTCTCTCAGTAGACAACCTTATTTTCTGACTTCACTGAAAAACCCCAGGGCTATTGGGCATAAATCACTGCAGAGTCCTTATGTTCCATCTCCAGATGTGTTCCTCTTTCTTCCCTTTCTTCCCCTCTTCCCTACAGGTTTTAGAAGAGGAGGGTCTTTCCAATGACCTTGAATAAGTCTTTACTTGTAGCCTTCACCTGTGGCCTTGGCCATCCCTCCTCTCTTGAGCCTTACTCAGAAGAACACGTCCCCACATTCGCTCGTGGTCCCTCTCCCTTACTGCTGGCTCTCTCCCCTAATCTGTTAAACAGCCGGAAGCCTCCCCCATCCCCATCATAGTCATTTGCCACGTTCTCTTTCATTTGCCATCTCCTCTGCCACTTGCCCCTCCCTTCTAATCCACGCATACATACTAGAGATTCATTTCAAGGAATTGGCTTTCATGATTAAGAGGTCTGTTTACGCAAGTCTGAAATCCATGGAGCAGGTTGTCAGGAAGGGCAGACTGCAACTCTTGGGTGCAGATGAAGCTGCTGTCCACCGGTGGAATTTCTTCTTTTTCAGGGAGGCCTTAATTCTGCTTTTAAGGCCTTTCAAACAATTGAATCAGTCCTGCCCAGATCATCTAGGATAGTCTTCCTTACTTAATTTCAACTGATTGCAGACTTTGATCACATCTACAAAACCCCTTCACAACAATACCTCGATCACTGTTCACTGAGTAACTGGGGACTCTAGACAAGTTGGTACACCAACTAGACTGTTAATAAGATCAATCAGATATCTGATCAGACTGATTTGCGATCAGCTCTTCAAACACTTGGTACTGTTTCATGTCTCCCAACCTTTGCTCATGCTGCTTTCTCTAGGACGCCCTGGTTTTGCTCAATTATATTTTAACATTTTAAAATTACTTGTCTATCTCCCCACCATAAGGTTTTCAAGGGTGGAAATTCTAGATTGTTTATATTTGTATCTCCAGTAATATATAGGGTAGGACTGAAATGAACCATCATTAGCTGTTTTTCAGACTATTAAAACAGATTTCTTTATAAACAATTTTTTTCCAGCTTTGTTGGGTTATCACTGACAAATTACAATAGTTTTCTAATTGTCCTACCTCCCTTTCTTTCAACAAAAATTTACAGAGGGACCACTAGGTTGCCAGGCATCCTTCAGGTACTTGGGATACAATAACGAAATTGACAAAGGTTTTTGACCTCAGAGAGTCCATATAGCAGCTGGGAGAGACAGACAATACAAAAACGTGATACCTTATATAGTGTTTAGGAAGAGAATAAGTACTATGGGTAAAACAAAAGGTAGGGGAATCAGGTGGTAGGATTGCATATTGCAATTTTAAATAAGGTGGTCAGAGTAGGCCACATTGTGGAGGGGATGTGTGATCAAGGACTAGAAGGAGTCAAGAGAGCCATGTAAATTGGCAAGTTCATTCCAGCAGAGGGCCAGCCAGTGGACAGGCCTAAGATAGGGATGAGTCTGGAAGTTTGAGGAACAGCACAGAGGCCTCTGAGCCTTAAGTGAGGCTCAGCTTAGAGAGGTCAGGAGGAGCAGATTGGGCAGGGTCTTGTAGTCCATTGTAATGACTTTAAATCCTGTGTGAAATTGGGGCACTTAAGGGTTTGGAGCAAAAGAATCCTATGGGATGACTTATATTTTACCAAGATCACATTGGCTACTGTTTGAGAGTAGACTATAGATAGAAAGGATGAAAGGAGAAGGGTCAGATAGGAGGCCACCATAACAGTCTAATCAAGAGATGATGGTAGTTCTCACCAGGGGTGGGGTGGGGTGGGGTAGGAGGTTGCAGAAGCAGTAGTGAGGATTTGTATTCTGGAAGTATTTTAAAGATGAACCAACAGGACTTCCCAGTGGATTAGATGGTAAGAGAGAAAGGAGTCCTAAGTATGACTCCAAGGTTTTCGATCTAAGTAAATTGGATTGGTATCCAATGGAGAGGGCTGAAGAGGAAACAGATTGGTGGGTTTAAAGGGAGAAGTAGAGCCAAGATCAAAAGTCTGCTTATGAACCTGAGAGTACCGAGAACTGGCAAGATCATGTAGGTGGTGGGATAAACATGTCTGGAGTCTGAGAGATTGCTCTGGGAAGGAGATACAAAATTGACTGTTGTTGTCATAGAAATGGTCTTAAAAGCAGCGAGGTGAAAAGAGATGACAAAAGAAAGAAATAAAAGTGGAGAAGGGGAGAATATTAAGAGCTGAAATCTGGGGCATTCCAATAGTAAAGGTAAGCGAGAACATGAATCAGCAGCAAAAGAAGATCAAGAAAGAGTGCCCAAAAAGAGTGGGCAGAAACCAGAAATGGCATGTCTTGGAAGTAAGGAAAGTTGATCAAGAAGAGAGGAGTGGTTATCTAGGTTAAATGTTGCTGAAAGTCAAGAAAGTCAAAGACTAAGACTTGGCCATTGATTTTAGTAAAGTGAAGATCAGTGGGGATTTTGATAAGAGCAGTTTTGGTAAAGTGATTGAGATAAAACCCTGATTAAAGTGAATTTAAGAGAGAATGGAAGGGTATGAGTTGGATACTTCGAATACATACAACTTTTTTTTTTCTTTTGAGCTGTTTTGCTGTGAAGGGTAGTGAAGAAATAGGGGAGCAGCTGAAGGAGAAGTAAGGTCAAGGGAGAGATTCTTTTCAGAGTAGCAACTCTCCAGCAGATAATTCATGATGTTGGAAAGGGGGCAGAATTCATGGCGTGGGCATCGGTGAGAGAGAGGAGAGCTATGCACAAGACAATCATGAATAGTTTGTCTGTGATAACAGATGGGAAGGAAGAATATGTGGATGTTGGGAGTTTGATGAGCATCTAAGAAGTTCTTTTCACATTGTGTCAGTTTTATTTGCAATGTGGGAAGCAGGGCCATCGCTGAGAATGAGAATGGAACCAAAGAGAGAAGCAGAGAAAGGGGGAGAGAAAGAGATATGGTGTGATGATATGATGGTATGACAAACAGAGGAAATATGATTGCCAGTCACATTAACGAGCCATTGGAGAGTTGTAGTCATGATTAAAGTAGGACTAGTCACCATGGTTGTGTGTTTTTCTTTAGCCACACCAGTGAAGACATAGAATAGATGGGCAAGCGATTTTGCCAAAAAATTAGGAAAAGAGTGATCGGCAGTCAAAGGTGCATAAGAGGGAATGATTGTAACAATCGATGATGTGATTTAAGCTTTGTAAAGAGGGAAGTCAAGCCATCAAGGGGGTGAGGAACAGTGGAAAGTTGGCAGGAGCAATCGGTTGGAGGTCCCAGAGGGTTGACAGGGTGTTGAGGTAGGGTAGTGGGAAGAAGAGCTGGAAAGAGAAGAGATAGTAATGAGAGAGGGGGTGCATGATACTGACATTATGGAGGGGGTGCTATTATTAGTAATAAGCCAGTCTAGACCAGAGTATGAAATGAGTGACTGTAGTCGGGTGAAGGGCAAGATCATTGGAGGAAAGAATTCTCAGGACTGAGAGGCCAGGATTTGGGAAGGATCATCTATGTAGATACTGAAATGGTCAAGAATGGAATAGTTTTGGGGAGCGTGATAATAAGCCAGGAGTTAACTTCATCATGCAGTGAGGGAGCATGACCTGGGAGGCAGCAGGTGAATGCAGTGATAAGGGATAAAAAATTATGTAATATAACAACCTGAGATTTAAAGCTTGGGGTATTTAGGGAAAGGGAAGAACAGTGGTCTGAAGTAGCATTAAGACTCAAGTCTTCTAAGTTCTCATCACAAGAAAAAGAAATCATGACTATGTATGGTGACGGATGCTAACTAGATAGAGTGTGGTGATGATTTTTCAATATGTACAAATGTCAAATCATTGTTATGTACAGCTGAAACTAATTATGTGTCGGTCGTACCTCAATAATGAAAAAGAGACTCAAGGAAGATACCTTCTCCTCCTGATCCATTGGTGTCAGTGCTGTAAGAGAAAACAGTCCCATACGAAAGAGACACAGGGACGCAGTGACCTCTGGGAACAACCTGGCTTTTCTTAGAGAAGATGAGGGAACAATCTGAGGAAATGCTGGTGATGGGAAGAGAATTTTGGAGGGCCCAATGGAAAGGTTTGGATGTTGGATAGTTGCCTTCAATGGCTCTAATTATTTTTCCAGACCACTCCAGAGTTCTCCACCACAGAAGAGACAATTAACATTATCCCTCCTCTGCTGAAAAATCTTCGTGGCTGTCCAGAAGAAAGCGCAACCTTGTGATCACTCTCCACGTCAAACCCCCTATTTTTCCCTGGCCTGTGTCCTTGAATAGACTTCGTAACCTGCAGGTTCTACTTGAACCACCCCCAGCCTCACTATTTCCTTTCCACTTCTCTGTCGTTGCTCAAGCTCCTCCCTCTTTTTTAGGGATGGCCCTTTCCCCAATAAATCTCTACTTCTCATTTCTCAAAATGTAACCCAAGTTCCACTTTTTCCCCAAAGCCTTTCTAGTTGTCACTGGTCAGAGCTGATCTTCTACAGAACTTGGAAGCCTTATCACAGTCCCCCTGCTTTTAGATTTTATGGTTCTCCTAAAAGGCAGTATTTAATTTATCTTTGTGTTCTCCCCCTACCCCCATGTGTTATTCAGAGTAGGTTCTTATTGCTAAACATTATTTGATGTTTGTCGAATCTGTTCCACCCATTGGATACGGGTTTGCATTCTGAAGTTACACAGAGTAAATCTAATTCTTCTTTCAAATGATGATCCTTCAGTTGTTCACTCATCTGAGCTGTCAACTGAATCATTTCCCACTTGCTTCAATGTTTCCTTCAGTGACTTCTTTTTTTAGATTCTTCACCATCCTGCCTACTCTGTTCTTAGTGACAGTCTTATTTCACGGTTGCTTCTTTGAAAACAGTGTCCAGAATTGCACAGACTGACCCAGGCAGAGTCCTATACTGATACTACTGTAATACAATTTAAAGACATGTTATTGAGGTATTTCCTAACAGTGTAACATCAGCATGGGGTAATTTAGCATAACTCTAGTCACTTAAAAACACATCACTACATTTGTCTGTCTAGAAAGATCCTGCTTTTTCCTTTTTAATTTAAAACCAACATTTCATTGTAAGTTGGATGTAATGGGATGAGATTAAACTTCCCAGATTTTTACAGTAGCAACGAATTTAAGGGTTAAAAACCTGTGTTTACATACCTACATATGATAGCACAATTTTTAATCCCCCAATTCGAAATCTTAGAGCATGTGATGTTGTCAAACATGACCTATTTTGCTTAGTTTATTGCATCATTTGGGGGAGTATGTATTTGTAAACAGATAGTAACGAGGATAGAAATAGCCCTTAGGTAACTTTATAATTCTTTGTAAAAAGGCACAACACTCATGGTCTTTTTGGTTACTTACAGCCTCTCTCATTCTGTACTCAGTGGAGAAGTTCTCAATCAACAAAGAAGAAAAAAATATAAAACCAGACACAACACACACTCACACACATTCCTCCAACACACACACACATCCACACACACGCACATGCACACACACACGCAAAACACAAACAAAAGTTGATCTGTATCGCATTCAACAAATGATGTTTGAATTTAAAGAAGCATTTTGGTATGCTTTTGCAATATTTTGGTCGTATTTTAGCTAGTCATCTGAATACTTATTTATTGTGCTTCTTCTTGTGATGTTAAATACCTACTTTTTGTTTCAAAAGATCAGGTTGTGTATATAATAGGAAATCTGACCCTTTATTTAATGTCAGGTTTTCTTTGTGCAGACTTAAAGTCTTAGTTGTTGTTGTTAATCCTCACCCAAGGATATTTTCCACTGATTTTTGGATAGAGTGGAAGAGAGGGAGGGAGGGAGGAAGAGAGAGAGAAACATTGATGTGAGAGAGAACACAATGATTGGTTGCCTCCTGCCTGACCCTGCAACCCAGGTATGTGCCCTTGACTGGGAATCGAGCCCTCGACCCTATGGTCCAAGGGGATGACACTCTGACCACTCAGCCAAACCAGGCAGGACAAGTCTTAATTTTTTAAACTGGTACATAAAACACGTTTGTGCTGTTATTTCTGTTTGTGTCAACATTGTAGAATATCTTTGGGCCTCATTGTAGTGGGGTGTGAGCCTAGATGTCGTAACATAAACATTGGAGATTCACTCACTGAAGCACCCATCCTCACCTCCAAAACGGACAGTTACGATAGCATCTTAACTCCTTTTGTTCTGTTTTTTTCCTTGTTGTTGAATATATCGGATGACACTGGTTAACAACAGTGTGTAGGTTTCGGGTACACAGTTTCACAACACATCATCTGCACACTGTCTCGTGTGCTCACCACCCAAGTCAAGTCTCTGTCCATCGCCATTTGTCCCCCACACCCTCCTCCACCTCCCCGCTCCCGGCAGTCACCACACTGTTGTCTGCGTCCGTGAGTTTTTTCTCTTTTTGCCCCCTTTTTGCATAATCACTTCACCTGCCCACCGACCATCCCACCCGCCCCCAACAGCACTGAGTCTGCTCTCTGTGAGTCGGTCTCTATTTGCTTCTGTTTTTTCTCTTCTTCTTTTCAGTTTTTGTCCTTTTGTTCTTAAAGGATGTTATAGACTTGCCACTTGGAAAGCAAAGCCTAACGGAGCAAGTGATGCTCCCAGGTACCACTGTGGAGTTTTTCTTTCAAGGTGTGAAGTTTTTACACTGGCTTCTGTTTTATTTTTCTAAGTAATGGAAGCATGTGGCTCTGTAATTTATGTTTTTCTATCCAGACAATACATTTCACTGTTTAGAATCCAGTGACAATTGATAGGAGAGCTGTCCTTTAAAGCATTACACAGGATGCACCACGAAACTGTACATGTGTGCGCTCTCTCGTTCTCTTTCTAGTTAGAGCAAGAGAAGGATGCCTTGTGTCCTCGCTGAATCCATGACCGTAGGGACCCAGCTTGAAGCCTGGCTGGCCTGGGCAGAGCTGTGTGTGCACCACAGGCCTTGCTGTGTACACTCTGCTACCTTCAAGCAGAGTGAGCTCCTTCAAGGACAAGGACAAGCGCACTTTTCTCCTTTGGAGCATCTTTGCTTTTGCTTAAAATCTGCTCGTTCTACAACATACCCTCCCTCACCAGTCCCAGAGACTCGTCTTGGAAACAAGCTGATTCCAAGTCTTTATTGTGAATAAAGCACCCCTACTTTTTGTGTAAGTTCTTAATTAAACCTATATAACTTCTTTAGGTGATTTCAGAAAGGGGAAAAAAATCAGGGGGGGGGGGAGGGCAAGTCCCTTGAAAACTTACTCCAAGTGCAAGAGAATTTTTTTTTCCTTTTCAAATAAATGTGATGTAAATGATTCTGTTGGGGAAGGATGGGGTGTGCAGAGATTGTCTTTTATCATCAAGTGATTTATTTCTAGAGCCTTTAGGGGGATTCAGGTGAAGGAACCCCCATCTGTGGTGGGTAGTTGGATGCTCCTTTAAATAGCCTCTACCACAGTCCTACGGAGTGATCATGCTGGATTATTTGCTAAGCCAGGGTGGCCTGCCTCATCTCCATCATGCTGTTCACACTATTCTGGTTTCAATCAATTTATACTGAGTGTAACTGGAGGATCCCTACTGCTAAATGCACGCTCCCTATTCTGCTTTAGTTTCTAGCTTTGTTTTGTCTGTTCCAAGTGACATAGCTTACTCTTTTGTACAATAAAAATTTCATTCTGACTTTTATTAAACATACTGTGAGAATGATGCTTGTTCTTATTTCCTTCTTTTTAATGTATTTGTGAAGTTTTTTGGCATATGAATGTAGTAATATTGATGTCAATATACCTTGCACTATATTGCAAGTTTCAGGGAGTGAAAAAGCCCTACTGTGTTTTTAAAAAGATCAAGTCTAAGCCCAATACTGAAGACCTACACAGTGCATGTTCTCATGGGCGGCACTTTTATGTATCATGTGGGGTTATTGTGCTAGGTTGGAGTGTTAAATACTGTTGAAGGCAGGGTTGTCATTTTTATAACTTGCCTTGGTATTTTATCACCATTATTTATTACTTTTGATACACGGAACGAGCTGCATGCATTTATAGGCTGACCGGAGGATGTATGTAATGTGTCTTGTTTTTAACGGAATAAGAACTGAAAGCGTGAATTAATAAAACTGATTAAAATGGAAAAACGTGCATATTTAAAATGCATATTATTCTGCAAGGTAGATGGGACTTCAATTTCAACCTTTTGTTTTCAGCGTACTCGTACTAATGCATCACCACTCTGCTGCGAGATTATTGAAGAGCTTTCAAACTCAGCTTCTTATTTGCACAGAGTCATAGATCTTAGGAGCAGCAGGGACATTTTAGCCACATTGAGCCCTATTAAGTCATCCATCTACTTTTTACAAAGTTAATAATCCCAATTCCCAAAGTGCTTTCTGAAAGCCGGTTGTTAAGTATGTAAAGAAAGAGCCAGACAGCCTTGTAGTTCTCCGTGCCATTAGCCCTACGTAATTTCAGTTCTTTTCCCTTCGAGACTGCAAACTTGTCCGAGTGCCTATAATGTACTGACAAGTGTTTATATGGAAGATACTTCCTCGGGGCTGAAATGGTGTAGAACTCTATTACACGTGGTCCTTAGCTCATGGTCATGTCCAAAGAGATGATCAGTCCGTGTTATTTGCTTATAAATAACTGAAACCAATTATTTAATCCAAGCAGAGAAGGAATTGAAATCTGAATGATATAGAAAGCCTGGAGAACCAGCCTTGGAAAAAAAACAGAATGAAGTACTAAACTATCTGAAATCAATGAATTACTTTTTTTTTTTTTTTCCTAGTTTTGCATTGTTTGTCTCAAGTTTTGAAGACCTAAGAGAGACGTCCTACCGGCCATGCATCTTTCCTTTGGCTGGGTAGAGGCAGATGAGAGAAAGGATGGGATGGGGGAGACCTCTCCTTCAGCTTCTATAAAGCTTGGTTCTCCTCCCACCCGGAGTGCACACAGCAAGGGAAAGACACTTGCCCCAAAGAAGAGAGCGGTGATGTCAGAACAGGGAAACAGATATGAAGAATGTCCACTGCAGGGATCTATACTTAACCTGCTAGAATAGAAGCCAAACTGTACTAAGGGCTGGAACAGAGATATAAATAAAGTTATGGGAACATTCTTATTGTAGACAATTTAAGAAGGATTCAAAAGGCATATGTTCTAAAAATTGGACTTTGAAGGCCAACCAGGATTTCAACAGGAGAATAGGGGGATGGCCATCCAGATCTAGGAGAGAACATCACAGAGACAGTGCATTACGCTGGTTGTGAATGCAAGCTTTGTTGTTAGATATTTTAAACCCCAGATATGTTACATAATAGCTATACAGACTTGAACTAATGACCTAATTGCTCTGAATCTCACCTGCCTCATCAGCAAAATGAGAGTATTAATACTTGTCTCTCGGTGTTAGGGCTGCCAGATGAAATACAGAACTCACAGTTAAATTTCAGATAAACTACAATTACTTTTTGGTATGAGCAGGTGCCAAATATTTCAAGGGGCATACTTACAAGAAAAAAAAATGTAATTGTTTGTTTGAAGTTGAAATTTAAAGTGGGAACCCTATATTTTTGTTTCCTATCTGGCAACCCTATAAAGCATTGTTATGACAATTAAGTAAATTTACGCATGTAAAGTGCTCCATATGATCCTTATCACAGAGTAGGTGCTCAGTAATCAATGGTAGCGACCATTTTTGTGTCACCATCATGACAGGCAAAATTCTGAAGTCTGAGAGCACATGTCTTTCTAATCACTTCTTGCTCAGTCGCTGTGCCATGGACCAGCTTCCCAGTTAACTTGTGCCGATAGCAGTAAGAGGACTTCTCACTTGGCTACACTGATTCAGGGCCACTCACCTTCTTGTATTCGTGTGGTTTCTCTTTCTTTCTGATTTTGTCAGATGTTTCTCTTGTGTATTGATTCCACTTGACTTGATCTTTTCGCCACTCATAATTAATGAATATTATTTTCGATTCCCTTTTATAGCCTAATACTAAGAGTATAAAGAGCACCAGGCTTGGGGCTGTAATTTAAGGGTGAAGAACAGAGAAAACTGAAGCATCGATTGCAGTTGTTTGAATTGGAAACTGTAAAGCTTAGTGGGTATGGATCAAATTATCCCGCTTTAATGACTATGCCCCATAAAGCAGAGTTAGAAGCTTTCGGAAGTCTACAATATTTCTTCTCTTGCTCTTCCTTTATCTGTGTGGCCCATCAGATAGTCCTAGAGAAACGTCATGAGTCACAGAATATGTCCCTTATTCCCTTGTAGGATTTGGAAAATGATACTTTGTGGACATGTTTGTTTTTCCAAGTATTTTAACCTTCTTTTACCTCTTAAAAGCTCAGCAGCCCTCTCCCCTTTGTGCAGGGTATTTTTCGCTTGTACCGCTGTGGCATGCAAATGCTGGGACAAGTTGACACCATGGGAGAGAAACTTTAGGATGTTGTTTCCCCAGTGAGCTAGAATATCTGTAGTGCTGTCTGTGTTCAGGAGAATCAAATGTCTGATAATAATAAAACGACAGGTCCCCATATTTCCAACCTCAAGCGCTGTTATCTGCATACGTTATCTCATTTAATTTTCATGATATCCTCATGCTGTTATCCTTTTTTTTAAAAAAAAAATGTTTTTCTTTATTGATTTTAGAGAGAGAGAGGAAGGGAGAAAGAGAGAGATGGAAACATCAATGAGAACATCAACTGGCCGCCTCCTGCACGCCCCCCACTAGGGATCAGGCGCACAACCTGGGCATGTGCCCTGACCGGGAATCGAACCGGTGATCCCTTTGTACATGGGTCAGTGCTCCACCACTGAGCCACACCAGTCGGGCTGTTATCCGTTTTTTATGGTTGGGAAAACTAAGGCACAGGAAAGTGAAGTAACTTGCCCAAGGATCTATGGTCTGTAAGTGGCAGAGGCAAGATTCCAAATCCAGTGGTATGTGGTTCTCTCATTCCTTCTTCTTCAGGCAACATGATCGCAATATTTCTAGCTAGTTAGTATAACAAAGAAAATTTAAATCAGAGCCCTGTACTCGTTCAGACCTTAGCATAAGAAGACCATACTGAAGAAGGAACCATTAGGGTTCCATCGAAAACATACATAGTCACCCTGACGGGTTATTACTGCTTTCTATAGAAGTGATGCTCCACTTTGTAGCTGCTGTTATGTTCTACTCTGCAGTAGACCTTTGTTTTTTCATCCTCCCTTTTTCTAGTTCCAAACAAACCTCACTCATGCTTCCCCGAGTTTCAAAGATTACTTTCTGGCCCTCATGTCAAGGCCTGGTCTCAAATTAGGGGACGGACTGAACTCAGCAAGTGCTTTTCATGTGCTGTTCCACACCGTACACAGCAGTACCATGTTGTAGCCAAACTGCAGAAAATAAATCCTTGGGATGGGGTGGGAAAAAAAATTAATGGCTAGGAAAAAGAATAAATTGTATCTAAAATAGCATTGCAAATTGCAGTTTCACTTTGTTTACAAATAAGCAATTATAAAAGAAATGAGTCCCCAGTCTAGTGCTTTTAAATATATACCACAGCTTGATCTCGAAGATGCTATCCTAATGTAAAACTTCTATTAACCAGAACTCCACATGCTGAAAAACAACAAACAAACAAATCAGAAGAACCAGAGGCAGTGGAGGTGTACCAGAGCGGGAGATGAGGAACAATAAAGGAAAGATAGAAACAATGAAAGAGAGACAACAAACTAGCCTTTCTCGGCTGACTTGTCCCTGGTTCTGCCATGATGAGACTCAAGATTCATCTCATTCTTTAGGGGGAAAAAAAATCAAGGAAAAAGTAAATGTATGATCAACCTTGACAGCAATGATAATCATGGCTCCACCACCTTATAGTAGATGCTGCTCCATTGTTTCTGATGGGCTTTCACAAATATTTGTCCTCCATCTCATTTAGTTCTTGCAGCAGGCCATGAGGTGGAATTACCTCGATTTTTCTGTGGCTCGGGAAATGAAATCGCTTGCTCCGAAGTTACAAAATTAGTAATTGATAGACTCAAACTAAAAGCTATGTTTTTCATTTCTCATGGGTGGGGTGTGTGCATTCTTCACTGTGAGAGTTTTCTTTTTCTTGAAGATGAGAATTAGTTGAGTGTGAAGTTTCCATGTTTTCTCATCACCTTCTCTGGAAACACTTATTTTGAGAATTGTGTCTGGTGCTTTTTTACTAAGCCCAAGGAAACTAGCTGCCCTTCTTTTTTTTTAAAATTTTTTTTTTATTCTCACCTGAGGGCATTTTTGCATTCATCTTTTAGATAGAGCAAGAGGGAGAAAGGGGGGAAGAGAGAGAGAGAGACAAACATCGATGTGAGAGAGACACATCCATTGGCTGCCACCCACACGACCCCAACCAGGGCCGGGGACAAACTGCAACTGAGATTCATGCCCTTAGAAGGAACTGAACCCAGGTCTCTCTGGACCACAGGCCGATGCTCTAATGCTGAACCAAAATGGCCAGGGCCTAGCTGCCCTTCTTGAATAGATCTGGAGCATGGATGAAATTATGTGTTTGTTTTCATAGTTGTGGAATGAATTTTTGGTGTGACTGGAAGATAAGATCTTCCCCATGGCTTAGAAATTATGTTCAATAAAGACGATAAGAGCTTAAAGGGACGTCTGTCTTATTTCTCATTGCGCTGAAGGTCAGTGTGATGTATTTCAGAACAGTTAGTGCTATGGTTGCTATGTGTAGAAATAACACCAATCATTCCTTATTTGATTCGCTCCCTCTTTGTGTGTGCATGTGTTTTTAAGATGTGTGATGTGAGGTTAGTAAATTGGGGGTGCCTAGGAAAACAAGGTATTTTGAGCCTTGGCAAATTTGGGCATTGATGTCTGCGTTCCTTGCTATCATATGCTGAATAACAAACTTGTGTTGTCTAAAAATACATACCAGATTCTTCCTTTCTGTATTTGCATTTTTTTTCCTTTGGCTGAGAAACATATATAGATATTTGTACCTATATGATGCATTTAGAGAGAACTTTCTGAAGAATATATATATATATTTTTATCCTCACCCGAGGACACTCTCCCATATTTTGTTCAGATAGAGTGGGAGGGAGAGAGAGAGAAACATCGACGTGAAAGGGACACATTGAGTGGTCGCCACCCGCACAACCCAACCTGGGCCGGGGACAGACTGCAACCGAGGCATGTGCCCTTAGCAGGAACCGAACCTGGGTCTCTCTGGACCGCAGGCTGACGCTCTAACCACTGAGCCAAACCTGCCAGAGCATTTGAAGAATATTTTCACAAGCATTTGAACACTCAAAGTGAAGGAAGGAAAGCTATCACAAAAAGAGGAAAAAGAAAGAAAGGCAACCACGAAGAAAACCAAATGATTCCTTTCTGAAAAGAGCATTGTGTTTGGGGAAATTTATGACTGCATCTTCTGCATAAGGCTATTTCGAATGATTTTATTTTTAAGAGGCTTGGAGAGACTGAAGTAACCCTTAACTCAAGATTATGTAACTATAAATAGTGGCCTCAACCCGAAGCCAGCCTAGCCCTTGATCGTGGTCATCAGTCAGTCGTCACTTCTGTCATGCTCGTTCCCTGACTGACAGGTGAGAGGCGGATGGACAAGCTCTCGGGAGGCTTGTTGTCCGTGAGGACACACTCCTTCCTCCATCCATGCCTAGATTCATCATGCAGGTTAAGAGAGGACACAGCATGATAGTTACACTGAAAGTTCCATGGCTTCTCTTCTGCAACCCGCCTAATTCTTGGTGTCTCTCTTCCTTTCCTCTGTGAGTCCCTGTTGTTATAACAACAAGCCTCAGCACCTAGGACACTGGAAACCCCCGCTGAGCTCTACCCAGAGGCACACCAGCCCTCTGCCATTGGCGCTGTGAAGCACAGATTTCCACGCCCTCTTTGGAACTGTCAGTGCAGCGACGCATTATCATTTAGGAGGCAACTATCTCGCCAATCCAGGGACACATGGAAGCAATTTTGTTGAAGGCCGGCCATTACTGGCAGAGCAGTGGAATGATTATTTCCATTTTCGACCTGGGCAGCATCCGACTGCTATTAGCCCCACGCGGTTCTCCAGTCAGGACCCAGTTCAGAATCGGGTCCTTAAAATGACTCAGTGTTAATCATTTGAAGGAATAGCTGTCGCTTTTGTAGTGACTAGTGTGGGTGCACTGATCTGGTTTGTTTCCTACTAATACAATGCTGAGCTTTCTTCTGTGAAAAAAATAAAATTGTCATATCACTAGATTTATAGTTACACAACACTAATATAAAAAGAGTGTGATCGGGGTGTGTTTTTACAGTAGCACTTACGAAGCATCCTCTACAGTGAGGCCTTTTTAGTTTGTGGCACACTAAAAGGTTTTGGGAAGCAGTAAAAATGAAGTTAAACAGAAGTGGAAAGTTTTTCCAGAACCATTGGAATATCCCACACGTAAATCTCGGGTTTTCAATCTCAGATCCTCCAGAAGAGCTGAATTCATTTTCTTTCTTCCCTCGTGAAAGATTTATCTCGGACACTAGCCGATGCGGGGAAAGTCCCTCCCTCCCTCCTAACACCCTTCCCGTCTTATGTGCTATCCCAGAAACACCGAATTCGCTTCTGGGGAACCGAACGCAACCTCCCAGTTTTAAAAATGGTATCTTTGCAGACTCTCAAGCCCAAAGCTATTCCATTTGAGGATTTATTTTAGATATTTATGTTAAGTTTTGAAATATCACTGCTTGCTATTCTGTGAAAGATGCCACATTTGAGGGTTGATATTAAATATACCTCTCAGGACAGGAACTACCAATTATTATTTCAGAAGATAAATCGACTGTACACAGAAGCTCACATCTAGCATCATTTATTATGAGGAAATCACAGAAAAATACTGTGTGTCCCCTTAAGCCTACTTCACAGAGTCCCCATCTTTTGTGTTTCGTGGGAAAGGTAAGAGTTGATTTGTCACAATTTCCTTTATTTCTGCTTAAATATGGAATGACTATTTCAAGTCCAAATGACGGGATTTTGTTTGTTTATTTAGTCCAGGCCCTGAACCTGGAATAGGCCCTCAGTGTGCAGAGAAGGAATATGTCGCATAGAAATTTTAGTAGCTCATGATGATTTATCACTATGAGCTAAATTATTTTAAATAATTTTTAATAGAGTCTCCAAATTTTTCAACCTCTTTATTTTATATATGAGAAAAATGAGTCTCCTTGTTTAATGGCTCAGGGTCACATAAAAGTGGAATTCAAATCCAGGTCACGGTAATGTCAGAATCTACTGGGTTTTTTTTTACACCACGTTTTCCTAATTTGCAAGTATAAGAGCTGTCTATATTTGATTGAACAAGACATTGAATTTAAATAATTTATTTCATTTTATCAAACTGAGGCAATATAATATAACAGCTAAGAATAGTGATTTGATGGGTTGGTGGAGGGCAAGGGGCAGTGGTAGTAACAGAAGTTATATTGTCTTGTATCATAGCAGAAAACAATAAGTAATATATAAAGTTGATCAAGAAACAATGGAATACACACATGCATGTGTCCAAACGAAGGAATAATGCAAACTCTTAAAAGGGGTTGTACTGGGGGGGACAGGACTGGGGTTGAGAAAGAGGTGGGTTTAGCAATTATTGATTTTCATTATAAACCTTTTGGTATGTTAAGATTTTCTTTATTATTTGACAAAATTTCAAAAGATTTTACGAAAAAGCAAGTGCATGATCTAGACTATGTCTCCCGTAGTCATCTATAGATAACCTATCAAGATGCCTTAAAATTGTGGACTAGAAGGGAAAACTGGGACATTCTCTTAGTCTCTGTCCATTACTGTATCTAATAATGTGAAATTGCAGTAAAAGCATTGACTGAGCAACTGATATTTTTTCAAGGCCTTGTTCTAGGCTCTGCAGGAGATAGAGAGGGGAGTGCGGTTTGGCCCCAGACCTCTCTCCGGGGCACCCCGTCCAGCGGAGGGTGCTGGGGAAGAGGAAGGGAGCCCGATGGCAGGAGCAGGAACCCTCCTTCTGTCTGTGTCTACGCCTCACTGTGCTAGGTGCTGCGCCTGTCTTACTCTTGGTGGAAAACATGCACCGTAGGAAAGATAAAATATAGGTAGCCATACAAGTTCGCTGGGTAGAAAATGGTATTTACTTGTTAGGATCAAGCAGACCATTTAGGATGGGCCTTAAAATAGAAACAGACTCATAGATACAGAGAGCAGGCTGCCAGCTGCCAGAGGGGAGGTAGTCGGGGGGCTGGGTGAAACAGGTGAAGGGATTAAGCAGAAAACACCTCCATAAACACAGACAATGGTATTCTGATGACCATAGGGGAAGGGGGGTAGGGGGAGGTAGAAGAGGGTAAAGGGGGGATAAATGGCGATGGAAGGAGACTAAGCTTTGGGTGGTGAACACACAATACAATGTACAGATGATATAGTATAGAATTGTACACCTGATCCCTATATAATTTTATTAACCTATGTAACCCCAATACACTCA
Source organism: Molossus molossus (assembly GCF_014108415.1). Taxonomy (NCBI): domain Eukaryota; kingdom Metazoa; phylum Chordata; class Mammalia; order Chiroptera; family Molossidae; genus Molossus; species Molossus molossus. The sequence goes on along the minus strand of NW_023425345.1, from coordinate 14,955,030 downwards.
ATAAAACTATATTTTGAAAAAGTAGAAAGGGATTTCTATAGCCAGAGATGGGATGGGAGAGGCATTGGCATATTCGTTGATCGAGAAAATCCTATTTGGAGCTTGTTTCTTTGGTTCCTTTTGTGGATAAGTATTTAGCTAAAATCCATGAAAGCGAGATACAAATCTAAAATGAATTTTCAAAATACTGTTTTCTCAGCTGAAGAACTTTTATTAAAAGTAAATGCTTTATTGCCCTGGCCGGTTTTGCTCAGCGGTTAGAGCATCGGCCCGCGGACCAGGGAGTCCTGGGTTCGGTTCCCACTAAGGGCATGTACCTGGTTGCAGTTTGTCTCCAGCCTCAGTTGGGGTCGTGTAGGTGGTGACCAGTCCATGTGTCTCTCTCACGCCGATGTTTCTGTCTCTCTCCTCCTCCCTCTGTTCCTCCTGGTCTGTCTGAAGATAAATGCAAAAATGTCCTTGGATGAGGATAAAAAAAAAAAAAGTAAATGCTTTATCAAGGTTACGTTTTATTGAAACTGCTTTCAACTTTGCTCACACTATAGAATCAGCATTAAGATTGGAGCAGAAACATGTCTATCATCAAGTGTGAGAAAGGTGAAAGGTAAATTTAGAGAAGACATGAATTTTGTGTCTACTTTTGATTCTTTTACCTGTTCAGCGTGTTCTCCACATCTTTAGGGATCTTTTTAGCTTCCCTCTGTAATGTGACTTGTTTAGTGTCCTCCGGATTGTACTTAGCAGCATGTCAATTACCGACGCCAAGTGGGGTTGTATCTTATTTCACAGATACTTTGGTTGGAAACCATGACATCTTCACCACCTCGCCTAGTATTTCAGAGCTTTGTGTTTTGACTCAAGGTAGAGACATCCATGACTATAGGAAAAATTCAGATTCTCAACTTTTTAGAAATCACATCAAAACTATAAGACTAATAATAAATAATTAAATATCAAAAGTTCAGAGTAGACAGCTTGTTATATATTGAAGTCATTTCGTCTCTTTCATTGGGGCAGTAAGTGATAAAGGTGACGATTGCCACCTTGAAGGATTCATGGAGGAATATTCTTGCACAGTGATCACTTCCCATTCAGGAAAGTTTGTAAAAGTCCTTGTTTTACAGTGCCTCCTATATTGTTATGTTAGACTTTTTTTTTTTTTTTTAATTAGAGAGAGAGAGGAAAGGAGGAGAGAGAGATAGAAACATTGATGAGAGAGAACATTGATTGGCCGCCTCCTGCATGCCCCACAACCTGGGCATGTATCTTGACTGGGAATCGAACCGGCGACCTCTTGGTGCATGGGTCAATGCTCAACCACTGAGCCACACCAGCCAGGCTGTTATGTTAGACTTTAATGAATGACTTACTCCAGGAATTCCAGACCATTATATTATTTATGAAAGTGTAGTTTATATTTGGTTCTGGAGCAGAGGAAAAAATGCCTTATCTTTCAGGGATTCTAAATGTCATCTAAATGTTTACCATGAAGACAACATTGCATTCTGCAATTTGAAGCTACTTGAATTATCCATTTTAAGGATTACATTAATTTAGAGAATCTTATATTAAATTAGTTCCTTAATGGTTTAACATTGGTAGTCTTTCCGTCTTGAATCCTGAACTCTAAATACTTAATAGCCCCTACAATCACAATCTGAATTCTTAAATTACTTTAAAATTATAAAAATATTTTATACTTTTTATGAAAAACATGGAAAAGAAAAAGAGTAAAACAAAATGGCCCCATAATTTCACAGGTGACAGATAACTTCTGCACCCATTTGGAGGTTTCTTTTCTGTCTTTTTTTTTTTTCTTCCTAGTCATGCAGAAGGGCATGGTTTTTATTATACTTGAGACATATCTATAACTCGTTTCCTTGTTTCTATTTTCCTCACTTTTTCATGATATATTAAGCATTTCCCATATCATTAAATACTCTTTAAAAACAGACTTTAGCCCTGGCCAGTTTGGCTCAGCGGTTAGAGTGTTGGCCCGTGGACCAGAGAGTCCCAGGTTCGGTTCCCGCTAAGGGCACGTACCTCCATTGCAGTTTGTCCCCGGCCCCCGCTGGGGTCGTGTGGGTGATGACCACTCAATGTGTCTCTCTCACGCTGATGTTTCTCTCTCTCTCTTCCTCCCTCTTTTCCTCCTGCTCTATCTGAAGATAAATGCAAAAATGTCCTTGGGTGAGGATAAAAAAAAAAAAAATACTAGTTAAGAGCATAGTTTGGTATTATATCTTTATTACTTAGTAGCTGTATGAATCTGAGCAAATTGTGCCTTCTTATTACACCTGCTTTTCAAGGTTAGAGTAAAGACAAAATAAAATAATGACGTTCATAGCACAATAGGCAGTAATGAATATTCCTGTGTTTTCATCCTCATTGTAAAACCTTTGGTTATTGGACAGAACAAAGGTGATTCACTTCAATAGAGGTTGAAAAGCATCAGAACTTTCTGAGTAGCTGGCCATGGGAAATAGAGCCAACAACCCGTTTTAATTCTGGGCCAGCAGGAAGGCATCTTTGTTCCATGCCACTGAGAAGCTGAGACTTACAGGTAACTTCAGACTCTGCAATCAGCCAACTGTGTACATGTATTTTCCAAGTTCACGGCTGTGTCCGCAGTGTTTGGCAGTCACTGAAATGCATGCTGGTGTCCCAGAGAACTGACTTATGCTTCCTTGTCATTATTCAATAGCTAGATCGTGGCTACATAAATGCCAGTGCTGCTCTAATAAATGATTGTGGATGGTAATGCTTCCATTTACTGGGTGCTGACCATGTGACAGCTAAGAGCTTTTCATGCATCATCTCATTTAGTCCTCATGGCTGTTCTGTGAGACGGTTACTATCATCCCTATTTTATAGATGAGAAAACGAAGATGGATTGAGACTTGGTGTGGCCTAATAAGAATTCGAGCGCTGGTCTATCTGACTCCAGAATCGGAGGCTTTAGCTTTACTTGTAGCTCGACTGCCTTCGTCTCATAATTACTGCAGAGCCTCGTTCATTGGTTCACGCTGCGTTTGCTGACGTCCTGCTCTGGGCCCTTGCAGAGTGTTCTGAGTGCTGGGTTCTGGCACACAGACAAGGTTCCTGCCCTCCTAAAGCTCACCCTCTACTCTGTTACGTTACTGGTGCCCATTTTCCTCCTAAAATGAGTGTTCCCTGTAAGGCAGTGACTGTGTCTTATTCCTCTTGAGTTTTAGGGATGTAACTGAAATGTTATTCAAGGCTAAGGATAATTCCCGGGCTTATGAAAGAATTATTTCTACAAAGCCAGGGCATCCGCCTTCCGTTCATCAGGCTCTGTCTGTTTCCGCCCTGGCTTTCAGCCCTTCCACACTGCAACTGGAGATGTTCCAGCAGCATTCAGAGGTTTATTATTGTTTTTAATAAAGTTGCTTTTTGATATCTTGGCTTCTTTGACTTCCTTTGATGTTCTGTAAGTGTATGGAGCAGCATAAAAATCCTCTTTCTTTAGAATACACCAAAAATACATTAGCAAAACTAGTACAAGAGGCTTAATTACATGATACAGTAAACAAAAATATTCTGATATGATTGAAAAAAATGGATGATATAGATCAGGGAAGTCCAACTGTGAGGGAAAAACGTGATACCTTTCATTCTGTGATATTAAAAATATTAAATCTTTTCCTACAAGGTGAATTATAATTTTAAAGAAGATGATATCATAAAGTGTTTGTATCACGTGTCACTAGCCATGTAGAAGTTGAAAATAATTTTAAGTATCCTTGGGTGCAGGCTACCACATGATATTCGTTACCCCGGAAGTCATCAATAAATATTATCAAGTACATGATATTGCAATAGAGTATTTGCCTTATTTTTGCATCGGGAATGCAATGAAATCTTTTTGGTCCCATAAGGAGCCAGTGGCTGCCAATGTTCCTCATTTTTTACAAAGTAATTTGTCCAAGAGGGAAGATGACTGGCAAAGCAGCTGGCTATTCCCGTTACAATTGGACGTTGCTTCTCCTTGGGACCCTGGTGCTGGGCTTTCTGCTAACCGTGCAAACGCCATGAATATCTTTCATTTCTCTAGAAGGAGGCTACCAGCTGGATATGCAAATACTACCCGACGGCCCAAAGAGTGATGTGGACTTTTCAGAGATTCTTAATGCAATACAAGAAAGTAAGTTTCACTCAAATTTTAAATTCATCATGAAAGAAGAAACTCATAATTCTTGGGAGGGGCACTAAAATTAGAAACTTTGGATGTGGAGCTTTAAACAAATACAATGAGGACATTTTTGTGTTTATCTTGAGATAGAGTGGGAGGGACAGAGGGAGGAAGAGATAGAGAGAAACATCGATGTGAGAGAGACACATCGAGTGGTCGCCACCCACACAACCCCAACCAGGGCTGGGGACAAACTGCAACTAAAGTACGTGCCCTTAGCAGGAACCAAACCCGGGCCTCTCTGGTCCACAGGCCAATGCTCTAACCACTGAGCCAAACCAGCCAGGCCATGCAATGATGTCTTAAAATAGATACGGGTTAAATTATTTTGAGACCGGAAGAGATGGTTAGTGAAATGCTGGTTTAATTTGTGAAACTGTGAACCATGTAATATTGGGTGTTTGAAGAATCCTGGTGGGAACTGGAGTGGAATTATAAATTCTGTATATGTAATTTCCTAGAATATTTAATAAATCACTAGGTATTACAATTTTTTAGAGTCCTGGATTAATCTTTAAGAAAGCAGAATACTATTCCTTTGCTCAAATGTAAGTAGTGGGAAGTAAGTGTTGATGCAGTAAATACGGAATTTTTTCTCCAAAATGGGTATCAGGAATCACTGATGATGGGCTGTGACCTAGAAGTGAACTTCTCTCTCCTGAGCATTTTGATTAATCAAGGTTTACTCTTCTAATGCTACTTTTTCTTTCTTTATTGATTTTTTTTTTTTGAAACAGAGAGAGAGGAAGGGAGAGGGAGAGAGAGGCAGAAACGTTGATGAGAGTGAACATCAACTGGCTGCCTCCTGCATGCCCCCCACTGGGGATCAGGCCCACAACCTGGGCATGTGCCCTGACCAGGAATTAAACCTGTGATCTCTTGGTGCCTGGGTCAATGCCCAGCCTCTGAGCCACACCAACCAGTCCATGCTACTTGTTTTGTATTTTATGATTTTAACTAAGAATTGTATCATAACTAATACATTTACTCAAGTTACAGATTTAGCGCTGAGAAGGGGTGATGCGGTATCACACACTCAGTCATTAACATTTGTGTTTCATGATCAGATCTTTAATTCTAGATAGTGGTGCTCCTCTTTAAATAACAGATAGTATTATGTAATGTTGCCTTTGAAGGATTTGGATCCGAAGATCATTGCATTGCACCAAGAACCACTGCAGTTTTTTGCTACGTTTCGTTTTGTGACATTGCATTTCTATGGGAAATTTTTAATAAACAATTTGAAGCATTTTCAGTCATCCCCCTTTGTCATGATACTACTCTCCTGACCTTACGAGGTAGTATCTCCACTTTACAGTTCAGACAGCTGAGGGTGGGAATAGTTAAGTACCAAGGTGATATGATAAATAATGAGGAACAGACCAGAATGGAGGGCTAATTCCTTCACGGATGTGCTCGGTATAAAGGTTTAAACACAACGAGGAGAAGGATCCTGAAGTTGAAGAGAGGCCGGTTCCGAGACAAATATTCCTGATGAAGAATATACGAGGGCCAGCTCTTTGTTCGGGCTGGGCAATCCCTTCAGATTAGTTAGGTTCATGATGAAAAGAGAAAATGTTCCCCAGGAGAATAAAAACCAAATTAACAGACATTCGCAAGAACAGAACTTTTCACGGAAAGTTATGAAATTGTGTAATTACTTTATTTGATGTGCAAGATGATTGATTATACAGTGCTGGAAGGACTTAAAATATTTAAATAAAGGATAAAATGGCCTCTGTGCAAGCGCAGGAGACGAATTGTTTTAGGGCTGAATTAATATCAAAAGGAACTGAATGTTGATGAGATTATTTTCATGGTAATTTTTGTTAGCACATTGTATATGATGCTCTGTGATGCTTTATAGTTTCGTAGTTGAGGATGGTGACCTCTTGATGAACAGGTAGAAGAGTGTGAGTTTGTGAGAATTTAATATTAAAATTTAAAAATAAGAAAAAGGACGTGTTACTTTAAAATGCAAATTAATTTTTTATAGGTTTAAGACTTTTCTCATACTTTGAAACGAATCTGTGTTCTTGTTCAGAACTAAGGGTTAGCTGAGTGGGTTTGGAAGCTGCTCCCGTAGCCCGGGCCGCTTCTGGTTAGAAGGGTTCGGGCCCTTCACCTCCCTGCGGTTTCCACTGGGACCCCATACGTGCTCCGGGTGCGGAGCCACTTCACTGACATTTCTAGGGATAAAAATACATAATTGGGTTCTTCAATACCTGAAATCATTGTTTATGGACTTCCAGAGACCAACATGTAAAAAATGTAAAATCATAGGTAGGATTTAAACATCAGTAAAACTCCTTCTCTCCTACATTTTGAGCAAGATGATGGAAAGATTTCATTGTTTTCTCAGAATTTTGTGGACATATGTGTATGACCGTCCAGATCAAGCTGTGTGTGTTTGTGTGTGTGTGTGTGTGTGTGTGTATTTCAAACATTTTTTAGCCCAAGATAGGCCAGACTCAAGAAATATTTTAAGAATTTTATTTTTAAGACAACCCTAATTTCTCCATTTTAAAGGTGAAGAAACTGAGTAAACCTTCCAAGGCTATATGGTTAATATATGATAGAGTCAATATTTAATCATGGACACCTGCCTTTGTTCTGCTAAATAAAAGAGTAAATAAAAATGATTAAGAAAAGTGAACTACTTGGGATTTTTAAAATTGTATTACTGTGTTGTTACATCTTCATGTAAGAATTTTTCCCCATGCTTCTACTTGGTGAGAAAAGTATATTTGCATTTTTTCTATAGTGCTTTTGCCCTGAGAATAGCTTCATCATTCAAAAACAGATTTCTCAGCGGGGCTGGCCATCCATAAGTTGTTTCTCAACTGCCCTCATGTCAGACATATAGCTTCTAAGGAAGAAAAGAGTTTCTCTCTGCAGTCATCCACCTATTCATCTCGCCTGTTATGTGCAAGGCACTGTGCTAGGCGTAATATTTTAAAGCAGTGTTGAATGTTTTTGCTGCATAGTTAAATTCAGGAAAAAATGAAAATGTTTGCAGACCACATTTTGTTTCATTGTTCAAATTGAAAATAACCTGGTTCCTTTCTAAGGAAAAAAGCATTTCTATGTGGCAGTATAATGTAAGGGTGAGTGTGTGTGTGTGTGTTCCTTGATGTTAATTTCCCCATCTCTTATTCTCTTCACTCCTCGTCCCATCATGGCAGCTAGGTTCCTTGAACTCCTTTGTTTCAGCAGAGTTTTGCGTTGCCTGAAGTTCCTGGCTTCTGTTTTCTGCAAGCCTGAGCTTCTGAGTGGGTCGGGTTTGGATAGGAGTGGGGGCAGGGGGGAGGGAGAGGAGAGAGGAGAGAGGAGAGAGGAGAGAGGAGAGAGAGAGAGAGAGAGAGAGAGAGAGAGAGAGAGAGAGAGAGAGAGAGGAGAGAGAGAGAGAGAGAGAGAAACACAAAGAGAAATGTCCTAAGATCCATTCCTTCCGGTGTGCCGCAGTGAGCACCGAGAGCTTGGCTTCTCGTGGGTGGGCGGAAAGGGAGGGAAGAGGGAAGGCTGTGTTGTGTGCCTGGGGCACTACCCCTGAGCCACCTGAACTGCAGCCTTGGCAGAGGTCCCCAGCCTAAGGAAGAAACTGATCCTGCAGTGTTCAGGAAACTTTGGAGACTCTGGGGCGGCGGCAGTCTTATCTTCCTGTTTCTTTGTTCCATCACTAGTCCCTTGAGCCAGAGTATGGATTATTATAGTTGCTTAATACATTTTGTTAATTAATGAGTGAATGAATGAATTTCACTGTAGATGTGCAAAGGGGGCAGCTCAGCAGTGGCCAGTGCTGCTTGGAGACCTGAGTGGTTTCTCTAAATGTTCTGCTGTTTACAAAACCTCTGGAACCTTTGTGCAGTCCTGTTATGTGAGGTGGAGGAGTGGGAACATGGGCAATGACTGAAGTGTGACCGTCCACCGAGCCAGAGGGATGAAAACAGGGAGAATGATGTAACTTGATGTAATGATGACAAAACTTTGGGGAAAGTCTTACTCTTGAGTCTGTCTAGTAAGATTCATAGTCTCTGCACATCATCTAAAGATTTGAATGCCTACTTTATTATGTATAATAATTTCTAATGAAATTAGAAACACCCTGCTTTTTAATCACCAAAGTTTTAAAATCCACTGTTTTTTGAGAGATAGATATTTTAAAACATTTAATTCTGAAATTAGATTGAAAATCACATCTTAAAACTTTGCAGTCCATGAAGCAGGCGTGTGTGTGTGTGTGTGTGTGTGTGTGTGTAAGAACATTTATTATATTAGAAATTCATTGACAAATATACCACCATTCAGGTTATACTGAACCTTTTAATTCTCACCTTAAATTATTACCAATGCCCAGCCCTCTGAATAGATACTTCTCCCTCCACTTTGTGTCCCTGTCCACTCCTCCTGCTTTGTCCTTAGTTTTTCTTTTCTTGGTTCCCAGTGTATGCAAATACAGACTGTGGGGACTCTTATTTTTTTTTTTTTAGAAAGTAATTTTTTTTATTGATTTGAGAGAGAAACATTGATTTATTGTTCTACTTATTTATGCATTCATTGGTTGATTCTTGTCCGTGCCCTGACTAGGAATCAAACTCTCAACCTTTGCATATGGGGATGATGCCCTTACCAACTGAGCTACCTGGCCAGGGCCACGTGGGGACTCTTCAGTGGCATTCAGACCCCAGCAGACAGTAGTGTTATAGTCCATTTGGTTCAGATGAAGGAAAGAGAGCAAAGAGCAGAGTGTTCGAAACGAGAGCTGGGAGTTGGCAGGATTGTTGGATGGTTGTTCTGTGGTCGACCCTATGTGTCCACATCATCATATAGCTGTTTCTCCATTGGTGGCTCTCTGTCTGTGCTTCTGTGGCTGAGGACACCGAATCATTTCTCAGTGGCATCCAGTGAGTCCTCATGAATCCAATTTCTTGAGCTCTGATTTATAATTTTTTTTTTTAATTCATGTGGTCATGCTGTTTCAAAGGGAAGGTGGGCGAGAGGGAGGGGCTGACATATATTGAAATAGTCATCTTGTCTGCTAACTCTGCGGTTGACCTCTTTACCTACATTATTGGATTTAATGTTAGAGTCTCTCTGCCTTAATTTCCACATTTGTAAGAGGGAGATAGTTACAGTAAATCTAGGCAAAGCCCTTAGCGCGGCACCTGGCAAGCCCTGGGCAAGTGTTGGCTGCCTCCTCGTCTTCATTCGCGCAACAGTTCTGCAGGGTAAATGGGGTCATCTCCACTTAAAATAGAAAGAAATGAAAGCTTGACTTAAATAACCCAATCTAATAGCTAGTAAGAGGAAGGACTAGCATTTGAACCCAGGCTTGTTGGAATCCAAAGCTCACGCTCCTTCCAGAGAAGGGAAAATTCTGTTCAGTTGATGTTGAGGATTTTGAATGCAGGACATCACTGACCTCTTTTCAAGTCATGAACAGGTAACCAGGGTTATTGAGCCAGGCTTGAGTCAGGCACACAGTTCTGTAAGTATCCCCAGCGCTGGGATAGGCGCCTTCCTTGTCTGTCTTGTTATAGCAGGAATGAAGGGGTCTGTCTTTTCTTTAGAATGAAGTAGTCGGAGAAGATTTTCATAAGACACATGTTGTCCCAGGAACGAGTTCATGATCTTGGCCCCCTTGCAGAGTGCGTTGTGGGCACCCTGTGCTGTCGGCAGCTCTCTGCTTTATAAACAGCATCATTGTTGAGCCAGGAAATGCCAATGAAATTAGTTTTATAATGACCACACATTTTTTTGAATATTTCAAAATATTTCAAGTAAACTTTCTATGGCAGGAAAAAGTGCCTGCTCTCAGATCTGTATCAATGAGGACCCCAGATTTCTCAGCCCAATTTTTCTCTGGGGATGTGTTAATGTAACCATTTAATTGTTGCCATAACAAAGGTTTCCAAACTTTTTACAGCAGGAGAACCAGTTGTTTTTCCCCAAAATATATTCTCACATATAATCTCAATATCTGGGCTGTTCGGGGTGGGGTGGGAGGGGGGAGGGGGGAGGGTTTTGCCCACACAGTTTCCTCCTTACCTCCGCAGTGGTTTCCTGGAGCTCCCGAAAGGGTTCTTTGAAAACCACTGGCTGTATCTTTTGCTGTGCAGAAGCTTTGAGTTTGATGTAGTCCCATGTGTTCATTTTCTCCTTTGTTTCTGTTGCCTTAGGTGATGTATCAGTAAAAATTCTGCTGCGTATAATATCTGAAATTTTGTTGCCTACATTTTCTCCTAGGATTTTTATGGATTTATGAGTCACATTTAAGTCTTTCATCTATTTTGAGTTTATTCTTGTGTCCATGTTTGTAGCAGCACTATTTACAATAGCTAAGATCTAGAAACAGCCCAAGTGTCCATCAGTAGACAAATGGATAAAAAGTAGTGGTACATATACACAATGGAGTACTATGCAGCTATAAGAAAGAAAGATCTCTTATCCTTTGAGACGACATGGAGGGTCCTGGAGAGTATTATCCTAAGCGAAACAAGCCAAGCAGAGAAAGACAAATATCACATGATCTCACTTATTTGTGGAATATAATGAACATAACAGTCTGAGGAATGGGGTAGTCCCAGAGATGTGGAAGTGGGTACAGACTGACGATCCCCAGAAGAGGGGGTGGGGAAGGGAGATGAACCACAGAACTTATATGCATGTATGCATGAACAATGGACATGGACAACAAAGGTGGGGACAAGGTGGGGAGGGAGGGGGAGGGAGAATCAGTAGGGGAGAAAAGGAGAAACATCTGTAATAAAAATAAATTAATTAGAAAAAAGAAAAACACTGGCTGATTGAAAAGGGATAAAGCCAGCTAAGAAAGGATTTATGTCTTTTCCAATTACTTCATTTATTTATTCTGCGTTTTCTAAATTAGTCTCTCTCTCTCTCTCTCTCTCTCTCTCTCTCTCTCTCTCTCTTCTTATTGGTAAACCAGGCAGTCTTTGCCTTAGGGATATTATCAGATTCCTTTGAAGACTAGTGAATGTCTAGAGTCCTAGGCTTGCTAGTGTCTTACAAATGCTGAGTAGTGTTTAGTTTTTTAAATCCCAGCCTAGGGTGCTGAAAGCTGTGCTGAGTCTGAGTGTTTCCCTGAATTTTTAAAAACATCTAATTTGATCTCTTAGCTGAAGTTTAAAACATATCAGATCTGTTGGCTCTGGATGTCAAGTCTAGCTTTACTCAGAACTGTGACAACGTAGTTGTTTGGTGGGTAGATGACTTCCTGTTCTTGAAAGCCTAACATGATTCAAGAATAGCAGAATGCTTTGCAATAGAAAAAAGAAGCCAGTTAGCAATAGCATGGATTTGGGAGTCGGAACCGGGTTAGAATTCGTCTCTGTCACTTTCTAGCTGTGTGGCCAAACTTAGTATCTCTGGAGCTGGCTTCTTTCTCCGAATACCTGTCCCATTAGGTGTTCTGAGGATGAAAGGAGCAAACAGGCCTGCGATTCTTTTTTTAAAATTCTTTTTATATGGTTTTTTAAATTGATTTTTTAGAGAGAGAGAGGAAGGGAGAGAAAGAAACGTTGATGTGAGAGAGAAACAGCAATAGGCTGCCTCCTGCACGCCCCCTACTGGGGATCGAGCCCGCAACCCAGGCAAGTGCCCTGACTGGGAATCGAACCTGGGACCTCTCATGAGAGGACCCTCACTCCACTGAGCCACGCTGGCCTGACAATCCTGGCAATTCTTATCACACAGTCAGCTTTCAATAAATTGTTGTCTGGCCTCACTTTCTTTAAAGTTCATCGCTGAGCCTGAGAAACAAATACTTTTAAATAATCTCACTAAGAGAATTAGAAAAGGAAAGATAACGGTTTATGTAATCTTACAAGTAGCTTTCATTTATTTTAAAATGGATACTAAGTGCCTCCTATTTGCTAGCAATTTTGGAACTACTTGTAAGGGACCCTAGACGTAAATATAAACTTGTTATAAAACAGCCAGGTAAGTGTTCAGATCGAGAGACAAACAATTTTTTTTGCATCCTAAATCATTCCTGAAGGTGTCCTTTTTTTGTTTTTGTTTTTGCATTTTTCCAATGAAACTTTGAGATCGCTATGCAATACCTTCAGAATTCTGAGCATCACGTGTAATATTGCCGAACTCAGGACAAAAGTAGCTTGATGAAGTGGCACTCTGGAGAACAGAGAGACCCGAATGTGCTGCTCAGTCCTCTCCTGTCTTCAGTGACCTCCAATTTCACTTCAGTTCCTCTGCATCTGAAAATACTCAGATCAGAGTGCTCCTGACCTCAAATTCAAGGTGGGGTCGTCCTGCTGCTTTGGGGAAATAGAGAATTAAAGGGAAGAACAGCGAGTCGAACTATTTGATTTTTTTTTTGTTTTTTTTTTTGGTATTTATGTCTTACTCTCTTTTAGACTATTTCTAAAATATATCTACTGTTTTCGTTTTTCGTTGCTTTTACAGCACTTGCTCCTGCTTCCTGGCCCTCTGATTTCTCTGGGATAGGACAGGGGCCAGCAAAAGTAGGTTTACAGTCACAAACACACAAAACACAGTTTATTCTTGTATTACTTTTGAAGTTAATCTTTGCATTATTTTCCACAGGAACAACTGTAAACCTACTTTTGCTCACCCCTGCATTGTGAGTCAGCCCTCAGATCTCTTTGCTATGCCGATTTGGGGGAATTACTCAGACTCTGTTGCTGATTTTTGGTCTTCCCAGACAACTTCAATTTCTTGACCCTCGTTCAGTTATATGCATGCACGTCCCTGCTGTTTTGTTCCCAGGTTTTTTTAGGTTGAGTGTCTGCTGTTTGCAAAACAGAATCGTTTGGGTATCTCCTTTGCTTCCCCAGATGGTATCCAGCTACCCTGACCCGTCTTAGCTGCCCAGTTCTGTTCACACAGCCCTTCCTGAGTCCAAATGCAATGCAGGTCCATTGTTTGGGTCGCCTGAAATTTTTGCATTTTCATTCTCTCTCTTTCTACTCATTCTTCTTCTTTTTTTAACCTTACCCAAGGATATATTTCTATTGATTTTTCACAGAAGGGAGAGAGAGAGAGAGAGAGAAAAAAGAAAAACATTGATGTGAGAAAAACATCAATTGGTTGCCTCCTGTACAGGACTGGACCGGGGATCAAACTCTGAACCTGCTTGGTGTATGGGACGACGCTCCAACCAACTGAGCCACCCGTCTGGGGCTCCCTCCAGTCATTCTTAATCAGCTCCACGGGACATTGGCTCCCTTTCTTATTTAATGGAACCAATAGTACAATTGTTCTAGGCAGGAACTTATCAAACCTATTTTTCTTTGAGAAAAAAGTATAAGGGAGGGGATGGCAACCATTAACAAGTGACCTTATTTGGATGAGGAGTCTGTCTGTGACAGGCATGTGCGTGGATGGCTGGGCTGTGAGCTTGTGAGGACAGAGGCCACGCGGGTCATGGCCAGTACGCGAGCCCAGTTCCTAGCCCAGCACAGCGTCTGCCCATGGTAGGCATGTGATAAATACTTGTTGAATAAATAGATTTTTAAACATTGGTTAACCTCAGAAGTTGGGGGTTGTTTTCTCTTTGAAAAAAAATAATGCAAGTTTGCATCAAAGGACATTGTGGTGTGTTTCTAAAATGTGTCACGCAGTTAAAGCTGGCAGATCAGTTACGACAGTGAAATGCTGACGACGGGCACACGTTTCTTCAGGCTGTGGAATGTTTCCATATTCTACAGCCTTCTTCCTGAGCACGTGTTCGGCTGAGCATCTTCTGACAGCTCAGCATTTCTAATCTCTGCTGCAGCTCTTGACAGTCTGGCGTGTAATCCTGGTGCCTTAATACCACTCACTGTCCTGTAATCACACTGCCACGACACGCCGAGTTCGCTTCAGCGCCCAGGTGGCATCAGCCCCATGATGACTTGCACAGGTGTTTCTGATGGACAGGGATAGGGTTCCGCTCCCTCTCCCCAACTTAGCTGGTCCCTCTAGCGCAGTGGTTCTCGACCTCCCTAATGCCCGACCTTTAACACAGTTCCTCGTGTTGTACGTGGGCACATCTGCACGTGGGCGGACCCACCTGGACACGGACAGAGGAGCAGTGTCTCCGTTCCTAAGACCACAGGAAATATATGTTTTCTAATGGTCTTAGGCGATCCCTGTGAAAAGGTCGTTCAACCCCCAAGGGGTCATATGACCTACAGGTTGAGAACCGCTGCGCTAGAGTCAAACAGCTGGGGCTTTAACGCAGGGCCTTGTTCCTCAGCCTCAGTGCTGTAGGCACTTGGGGCTGGGTAACTATCGTGGGGGCTGCTCTGCGGTGTAGTACGCTCGGCAGCAGCCCAGCCTCTACCCCCTGGTTACTCTTAGCACCGCCCCGAGGACCAAACACGAATCTAGACAATGCTGGATGTCTCCAGGGTGACAGCTTGGTCCAGCTGAGAACCACAGATGGAGAGGACGTTATTGAACCGATTATGCCAGCAACAGAAAGTGATACTGGCAGGAGATGAGCGGGTAATTGTCGTGACAAACGCATAGGGCAGTTCTCATGGATGGATGCGTGGGTGGGTGTTCAGGTTCTCCCAGCCCGAGCCAGCCGCCTGCTTGAGGGTCTCAGGGCCTCTTCAGCTTCCCCCTTTGTCCCTCATCATGTCCCCATCTATCCCTTTTAACAACCAGTCCCTATTTTTTAGACTTAAAAATTTTTTTAAGTATTGTTGATATACAATATTATAATAGATTCAGGTATACAGTATAGTGACTCATCATTTATATACTTTACAGTGTGATCACCTCACTAAGTCTGGTGATCACCTGTCGCTGTGCATACTTATCCCAATATTATTGACTACATTTCTCCTCTGCCTCCTTGTATTGATAAGGCTGGAATGCTAACATAAAGTGCAGGGTCTCAATTTGACAAACCAACATTATTTTTTTGTGGTTCTGCTATGTGTCAGCAACCTGATAATATGTACATTAGCTCATGTAACCCTTCAGCCACCCCAGGAGAGAAGTTTTCTATACCTGTCTCACCAGTGAGAAAACAGGAGCACAGATTCACACGGCTAAGCGGTAGAGTTTAGAATAGTAGGCACATTTTCTGACTTTGATAAAATCATATTTTATCCTGTTGTTCAAATCTAACCAATATCTACTTGAAATTTAATCACTGTCAATGTGAAAATTTAATCAGTATTGACTTGAATCGGTGGCTTGTGAATAAGAGTCGTGTTAGGAGAAACATATATGCCAGGTCCTAGAGCCATAGAAGGTTGGAGAAAAGGCAGATCTCAGACATCAGGACACGTCACCACTCTGAGGTCGTCATTCCATCTTGCAACAGTGTTGAGGGTTTACTCCATTCTGTCCCCCAGTCAAGACAGACAGTATTCCTGCCCTAAAGGAACTTGCATTCTAATAGGGTAAATATCTTACACAAGTAAACACATGAGTAAACAATATGATTACAGGTTGTGGTAAGTGCTGTGAAGAAAATTAGCAATGAGAGGCAATGAATAATAATTGGATTGGGGGGTTTCTTTACATGGGGTGGTCAGGGACGTTGTCTTTGATCTGACGCCTCCCACAACACTGACCACACGGCACTTCTTCAAAAAGTGTTAGTGGCCTTGAGTTACTGGCACAGAACAGACGTTCTTAAACCTTGGTTGTATAAAAAGAACCTTGGTTGTTTTTTTTCTTTGTAGCCTCAGAGTCTAAAAACCTGTAGGAAATGTATTCGTTTTTGTTTGTTGCTGTAACAAATCCACAAACTTAGTGACTCAAAGCAGCACGAATTGATTAACTTAACAGTTCTGTAGGCCAGAAGTTATCATGGCGTCAGCAAGACAGTGTTCCTTCTGGAGGCTCTAGGGGAGAATCTGCTTTTTTTGCCTTTCCTTTCAGAGGCTGCCTGCATCCCTTGGCTTGTGGCTCTCCTCCCTTTTCAAAGCCGGCAGTGTAGCATCTTCCAATCTCTCTCTCATTCTGACCCTCCTGCCTCCTTGTATTTACTTTGGCCCACCCAATAATCCTGGATAATCTCCCCATTTTAAGATCCTTGACTTAATCACGTCTACAAAGTCCTTTTTGCTGTGTGAAGTATCATATTCTCACTTTCCAGGAATTAGGTCACCTTTGGGGGCCATGATTCAGCCTGTCACACTAAGTAATAAATATTTATTTTATTTCCATATCCGCTTTATTTCACAGATGAAAAACTTGCAATAAAACAAATTGCCTAAAATCACTCATTTGGTTACAGCTTTCTGGTCACTCTATCTAAATGCATCATCTTTCTTCTCTCTCTATCTAAACTCAGTTCTTTTCTTTATAGCACTCTATATTTCTTTCTTTGTTTTTTTTTTCTTTTCTTTTTTATCCTTACCCGAGGACATTTTTTTGCATTTATCTTCAGATGGAGTGGGAGGGAGGGGGGGGGGAAGAGAGAGAGAGAAACATCGATGTGAGAGAGACACATCAACTGGTTGCCACCCACATGACGCCACCCGAGGCCCGGGACAAGCTGCAACCAAGGTACATGCCCTTAGGGGGAACTGAACCCAGGACTCTCTGGTCCGCGGGCCAGCACTCGCCAAACTGGCCAGGGCGATTTTATTTTTCTTATCACCACAGGGGCAAGAAGACCTATCACTTGTATTCACCAAGGTATGGCCATCACACATCTCTGTACCTGACACAGTGTGCTTGTTTCTAAAGAGTTTTTGAATGAAAGAAGGGAGAGTCTTTTGTATGCTTAGGTATATAGAGCCCAGTAGCCTACAATTCTGTGTAGTGGCTTCTGACAGGTTAAAAATCCTTCACCACATTTAAAGTGAACTTCAGTATTGGTCCATGATTTGAGTTGGTAGAGAAGGGACTGATACTTGGCACCATACATCCCCACGCAGTAGTGCTAAACTTTTTTTGTTTCTTTTAAAAAAATTTTTTTTAAATCTTCACCTGAGGATATTTTTCCATTGATTTTCAGACAAAGTAGGAGTGAGGGAGGGAGAGAGAGAGGGAACATTGATGTGAGAGGGACACATCGACTGGTTGCCTCCTGCACAACCCAACCAGGGCCAGGGACCGAACCACAACCGAGGTACGTGTCCTTGACCTGGAATCAAACCCTAGACTCTGGTCCGTGGGCCAATGCTCTAACTGCTGAGCCAACCGGCCAGGGCAGGTGCTGACCTGTTGTTTTCAGTGTGCTGCAAGGCTCTGTGCGCTTGAACACGGCACTCTGTATGGGAACTCTGACATCCAGTGCCTTCTGTACTGACTTCATGACTTCAGTCCACGATCAGAGGAGGAAAGAGGCAGAAAATCTAACTGCATGTCTTCACTGCATTGGGTTTTCTCTATTAAGTCTTAAGTAACAAAGGAGGAAGAAAATCACAGTTCTTAGCGCACTATGCAAGTGGCACATTTATGGATTCACTTAGCAAGTTGTAAGGCATTTAAATGGGGGGGGGGGGGATAGGTCATCTCCAGCACAGAGAATGAGTTCTTAGAAGCCTCTAATATCGTACCTTATGCTAAACAACTATGTGAAGGAAAGTTAAACACAACACCTCCTGTTATCAGGGAGGCAAGTTATATTTATATTATAAAGATACTTTACTTTGCTTCACTTTGTCCTTAATCTCACCTAATGAAGACACTGTTTAGACAAACTTGTTTTCCATCTGACATCCTTTTCTCTTAGGAAATAAATACCTGTCATTCAAGGTGTTATTGAAACAATAAAAAAAAAAAAAAATGAAACCCAAGGGAGGTGTCTTCTCTTTCAGTGTTGCTTTTAAGACCCCAGATCCTTAATGCCACTTGTAATATATTTACTTTGGTTCTAGTGGCCAAGGACGTCAATATTCTTTTTGATGAATTAGAAGCTGTCAACAGTCCTTGCAAAGATGACGATTCTCTCCTTCACCCTGGAAACCTGACCAGTACTTCAGATGATGCTAGCAGATTGGAAGCAGGGGGAGAGGTAAGAGAATGTGATTTCTTAAAAAGACAATTTTTGGTCCAGGCGAGCACCTGTAAAGCGATGTCCAAGGGACTGTGTAACGTGACCATCTCATTGAACTGTATGTTCCTGGCAAACGAGGGCGGGTCTTAGATTCTTTGACATCTGCCACGGGTCTGGTGTATCTCAGCAGTCCCAAATCTACCCAGGCTCAAAACAAACCATCGGGGGTCCATCTTATACCTAAAGACATCTTGTTTATACAAAGGAAGAGTCTTTACTCCACCTGTTATTTTAAGAAAATTTACATTCTGAGTGTTACTACTAGGAAAACGGAAGCTTTACAAGGATGGACAAGCTTGTGTAAACCCCCGACGCCTAGAATAGTGACACAGAATGCGCAGCCCTCGGTAGATTGTGGTGCTGGAGCCTCTGTGCGTCTCCATTCACCTGTGTTCTCTGGAAACTCACTGTAATCGCAAATAGACCCATCCGTTCATGTGTCATTTCGGAAAAAGAAGTATTTTGTTAGAGACGTTCACTGTTGCTCGGGTTGTGTTTCACTGGGGTTTAATACCTCTGTATATGCCCCGGGTATAGGCAATAGGAACACAGAACGAGTCATTGAAGTACTGCACATTTCTAATATTGTGTTATTCCAGAGCCAGTTAGCCATTGAAAGGGTGGCAGGGAGGAATGTTTCCTTCCACCAAGTTTCCCAGACTTCTCCCTGCGAACACCACATGCTGCTACTATCCGTGTGTTTTGCTTTTCAAGTCTAATTTTGCCATCATCTTCACACCGATACTTTGCACGCCATGATGTGGACTAACGGAGAGAAGTTGAGTGGGGCCTTGAAAAGCAACTAGTCTCATCCCCTTAATTTAGACGAGGAAACAGTCTCAGGGAGGTTAGGGCTTTGCTAACCCTTCACCCGGTCCCTTGGCCGAAGCCCGATGTTGCAGGCAGGTGCTGAAGTGCTAAAGCCCTTGCTTGGAAATAACTAAGAAAATGTTACTTGGGTAGACTTCTGAGTACCTCTTAAGGGAAGAGTCCAAAACTGCTCAGTGAGAACTGGTCATCCATTGTAAGTGTCTGTTGTAATGGACATTTCCATCCGTCCTGGCTGCGATGTTCTTTCAGATGAGGTTGCGTGCATGGCACTTGTGTGCAAGACTGTGGATCCCAGCACCGGTCTTGGTGGTGGGGCACGTTTGCCTTCTTCCTCCTGGTATCTGGAAAGTGACGTATACTGTGGCCTAGAGGAAAGGTAGCTCCTCCACTTCTACTTGCTGGTTTACAGGCATGTGTTTGACCTTGAGCAGCCTGAGAATCCTGGCTCCAGGCTGGGCAGCCATGCTGATGGTCTCTTTTAGGGTCTTTCCTGATTGCAGCGAGCCCACGGGGTCTGGACAAAAATGACACTGACTGTTTTTGTTCTTTGAATTTTATAGATGTCATCACTGCAAAATGACATTTGTAACTTGTATGTAAGTTAGGAAACATAATAATAAAATCAACACCTTGACTCACCATCCAACTTACCCATTAGAATGGTATTTTTCAAATTACGATGGCAACCTAATTGCAGGTGACTAGCTCCAATTGTTTTTTGATGGAATGGAAAATTAATGTTCATGTGCATGCAAGGAGAAAGAATAGGTATTATTTTGTAAAACTTTCGTCTCAGATATTTTGTGTGTTTATATATATGCACAAATATCACAATGTAAAATGTTTTTCTTATGTGGGAAAAAAAAAAAATTCCTGAAACATTGAACTTGATTATTACTAAAACCATTAAAGCTACTGGTAATCAGTCCTACCAGAGGTACTATCAGAGGTACTATCTTCCTGAATTTGTGTGTTTTTTATTCTCTTGCTCTAAACATAGTTTTACCACATATACATGTAGCCATAACAACTTCTTTTTAGATTTATTTTATTCAGTGCTTTAAAAAAAATGGCATGCTGTATGAAGTCTTCAGTGACTTGTTTTTTTCTGTCAATGTTGTTTTTAAGATTTATCTTATTAGATGCAACTATAGTCCATTCATGTTCAGTGCCGTATAAAGACTCCACTCTATGAATATTACGCAATTTATTTATCTATTTACCTGTTCATGGGCATATGAATTGATTCCAGTTTTTTATTTTCTACACTTCTGCTTCTGAACAATGCTGCTATGAGTATTCATTTACATGTCTCCTTTGCTGCTTTATCAGAATTGTCTCATGTTATGCAAATGTTCAGTTTTACAAGATAATGCCAGTGTTTTCCAGAGTAAGTACATCAGTTTTCCTCTCACTTGTAGAATGTGGGAATTCTCAGCTGCTACATGTTCTTGCCAGCATTTGGTATTGTTAGGTGTCCTAAGTTTTGCCCAATCAATTTAGTGCCTTTTCCAGTTTTTCTTCAGTTTCCTCTTGTTTACATGTTTCAGTAATAAAAATGTAATTTTGATAAAACACAAGAAAAATGCATTTCGTTTTCATTGTTCTTTAACAGTGCTCACCCAAGGCTCAGTTTTTTGAGTGTCTCAAGCTGGTCCTTTCTCTTTGTGTGCAGACAGCGAGGGAGAAAAACAAATCCAATGGACTTTACTTCAGAGACGGAAAGTGTCGGATTGACTACATTCTCGTGTACAGAAAATCCAACCCCCAGACGGAAAAGAGAGAAGTATTTGAAAGAAATATCAGAGCAGAAGGATTACAAATGGAAAAAGAGGTAATAGTTGGCTTGGGTGAGGAAAAATATACATCTGTTCCTATCAAGCAAAAAGCAGTGACTCATCATGTTAGCTGGAGGTTTTATTTGGTCCGAGTTTGCAGTGTTTGGGGAATGTCCCAGCAGTTACTTGCACAGCACAGTGTGCCTTGCGAGCATTTTAATGCCAAATGATTTCGTGAAAATCAAAACGCTCTATTCCAATGGAATTGATTGTTTCAAAGGGTTATAATGTATCTGACTTCCTTCATCCGCTGTCTCTCTGTCTCTGTGAATGGAGTGTTCTAGACTCATGGATTAATGACAACTTTGGATAAAATGCATCGCCCCACACTGGAGGCTATTTTTACATAACAAGTTTGGGCATTCCTCACTCACCAATGGAGACGGGCCGATTTTGACCCAAACTGGAACTTACAAAATGATTCTAGTTTTAAAAAACATGCAGGCTGTTTTTCATCATGTTCCCAAACTTAAGCGACATCTTTCAGTATTCTCTCTCCCCCTTCCCTCCTTCCTCTTTGCATGGGGAGTTTTAAGAGAAATTTAGTGAGGAAGGTACAAGGGGTCCTGCCAGGTCTCTGTTAATAACCCACAATGAGACTGTTGTGCACCCAGAAATACTGTGTGCGTGTGTAGAACTTAGTCCTGGTGGGTGGATTATGTAACTCTTCTCAGATTGTCCCTAAAAATTGTACAAAGATTCCAGAGCTTTTCATAGTCAATAAGAAGCACACGGGCAGTTAAAATTTTTGTGTGTGTTTCTGATTCTGCTCCTCGAGGCCGAGGGGCTACATCTCTGAACCCAGGCCTCCAGGTTTTGCCTTGCAGGGTGCAGGTTGCGTGCTGAGCTTGGGGCCCTTCAGATGAAAGGGCTTTTTCCAGCTCTGTCAGACTGGTCTCGACCCTTGAGGATTTAAAAAACAAGCAGTGTTTGTTCTAGAGTCTCTTCAAAGAGAGTTAGGAAACCGGCGAGATGAGTGTGGTCTGCAAGGTCTCACTCTGAGGAAAGTGGAACCACATTGCTCAAAAGACTGTCTCCGGTGCAAGTTCCCCTGGAGCCACAGACAGAATTGAACGTGCTGCTGTTTTTCATTTTTGTCGGGTTCCAGAAAATCTTTCTTGTATCCGTTAAACATATATTTTTTTTATTTATTTATTTTTATCCTCACCCAAGGACATTTTTCCATTTTTTGTTCAGGTAGAGTGGGAGGGAGAGAGAGGAACAGAGAGAGAGAGAGAAACATCGACGTGAAGGGACACATCGAGTGGCCGCCACCCGCACAACCGACCAGGGCCGGGGACAAACTGCAACCGAGGTACGTGCCCTTAGCGGGAACCGAACCCGGGTCTCTCAGGACCGCAGGCCGACGCTCTAACCGCTGAGCCAAACCGGCCAGGGCCGTTAAACATATATATGTATATATATATATTTTTTATCCTCACCCGAGGACAATTTTCCATTTTTTGTACAGACAGAGTGGGAGGGAGAGAGAGAGAGAAACATTGATGTGAAAGGGACACATCGAGTGGCTGACACCCGCACGATCAACCAGGGCCGGGGACAAACTGCAACCAAGGCACATGCCCTTAGCGGGAACCGAACCCGGGTCTCTCCGGACCGCAGGCGGGCGCTCTAACCGCTGAGCCAAACCGGCCAGGGCCGTTAAACATATTTTTGATAAATCTTGTTCTTTTAGTGCTTATAGAGGCAAATGTACACTCTCTTTTCTTAACATTATTAGTGCATTTATTATTTTTTTTTACCATAAAAATGGATGCCTTCATCTTTTATTCTTATTGCTAAATTTCAGGGTTTTCATATAAAGAAATAAAAGCTCTGAATTGCCACGCGATCCTATATAATGTCAGTCCTTTTTCTGATCCATTCTGACTCTTTCAAAACTTTGAGTCCCATCAAAACTAGGTAGCTTCATTCAACTGATGAAAGATTTATGTTTTAAGTTTCATGACTGTTTTCACCAATCCTGGGGTTTCTTCTACATAGGTCTTTACAATGTCATTTCATGACTTATTAGTTAAAACTCAAAAAGCCTAATACTTTTTCACACACATTACTACGGAGATGACAAATCTCCCACACACCTCAGATACCTAGACTACAGTCTCCATCTGTCGGAATTAGGGCCGGTAGCGGACGAGGATTATTCTGCCCTTTATTATGTAGTTGTGCTGACCACGGTGTGATGATGAACTGCTTTCATGATTGTGGCTGTACACAAGATCATTCTGTTTGGTTACAAGCCACAGTTCTTAATGTATTTATTTTAACGTATACTAGGGGGGAAAACAGTGGTTGGAAAAAAGGTGATGTCAACATATGGCAAAACTTCATAAAAACATTCTAAGCGTCTCTTCCTCCCCTTGCCTCCAAAGGCTCTTTTCTGAGCATCAGCCTCCCTATTCTCCTCTATCCCACAAGCTTCTCTCCACTCCCAACAGCGAAGGACCTTCTTCCTCAGTAGCCTTTCCCACCGCCCGGTTCCCGTCTTCCTACCGCCCACACCCTTTGCACAGCTGGCTGTCAGCCTGCCTCCGAGCTCCACTCTGCACCCTCGCGGCCTCAGCAGCTCAGCAGGAAGAGGGACCTGTGCAGGTTAGAAAACAGCAGAGCATTACAGAAAATTTTATTTCCACCTGCCACAGATAATTAAAATAATGCTCCTTGGTTGAACAATAAACCAGTAGCTACATGGCATTATTAGCTTTAGAAACCATCAGAAACCCTCTTATTTCAATCAAGTGTTTTCTAAACGGCTGCAATGGAGAGACCGTTTTAATGGCTATTTCAGCTTCTGGAAGTTACTTCAACCTTTTATACACAAAACAAAGAACTTAATTCAAGTGGAAAAGCAAAAAAGAAAATCCAGGAGTTCTTGTACATCTGAAATGATTAACACAAAGTACATTTTGTGAATTGCTAGTCTCTTCTTCATTTGCTCTGTATCTTGATGTCCAAAAATTATGGAAGACCTGCTGTATAGACTCAGAGGTTTATGCTTCCAGATGGGCAAAGGCAGGCTCTGTAGTCCACAGTCTGGCAGGAAGAGAATCCTTACCTTTTAACATTGAATGTCAAGGAGCACAGCTAGGAGAATCTTCATTTCATGATAAAAGTGAGGACATAGTCACATTGAATTTTCTTAGAGCCGTTGCCCCAGCCTGGCTGGTCAGCAGGTACACGCTCCCTCTGGCCCCTGGCTCTTTAATACCCTGTCACTCACATGGGCCCAGGGAAAGCAAAAGGACAGCGACATTCCCGAATCAAGTATTATTGCCAAGTGATTTGCTTCTTAGTGTCTGTCTGTTTAGATTCCCTTCCTAGAGGGACACGCATATAGGTGAACCCACATTTTCTGTTTTAGATATAGTTCATTTTTAATTTATGCCCATCGTGACCACTTTCCGTACAAATCATGGAAGACCTTTAAATTATTTAGAATGTGTGAATAGCAGTTGTATTGATGGAGCAGATTCTTCCTCTTTAGAATCATGCAGAACGTGGGAGAAAACCCACATCATTACAGTCATTACAAAATAACTGTAATTAGATAAATCATACCATCTTGATGATAGTTCATTCATTCAGCAAATATTTATTGCACACTCTTTCTATGCCAGGCATGGCTCTACACACTAAGAACTCAGTAATAAATAAAACAGATAAAAATCTCTGCCCTGTTGGAATTTATGTACAAAGTAAATAAGTAAATATATATAAAATATTAGTAATTGCTAAGGAGCAGAAAGTAAAACAGGAAGTGTTGAGAGGGCCTTACAATTTTATAAAAAGTTGGCAAAGGTGATTCTCTCTTCCAGGGAAAGAGAACAGCAAGTGCAAAGGTCCTGAGGCAGGAACATGCCTGGGGAGTTCATGGAACAGTGAGGGGGCTAGTATGACAGGGGTTGACTGAGCAGGGTGGAGAATAGTAAGAAATCACACCAGTGAGACAATGGAAACCAGTTGACATCAGGCCTTAGTGGTCACAGGGGATCTTCAGCTTTTCTCTGAGTGATATAAGAAATCCTTGGACAGTTTTGAGCAGAAGCATGACAAGATCTGGTTTATTGTATTAGGGTCACTCTGGTTGCCCGGTGTTATTAGACGGGGGGAATAGTAAAGGAGGCATGGGCAGAAGCAGGGATATCAGTTAGGATATTTTTGCATGAATCCAGGAAAGAGATGATGGTGGCTTGGAGAAGCGCCCAGCAGAGGAGATGTTGAGAAGAGCAGGATGTAGAGCTTCTGGGAATTGCAAACAGATTGAACAAGTTTTGCAAGAGAGTACAGTCATAGGCTATTCACGTGCCGCATGCTATTCATGTACAGAGTTGAACAAAAGAAGTTGCCGTTTACAGGGATGCAGAGAGGACTGAGTCCCCTTGTAGACATGTTAAGTTTGAGGTGTCCTAGTGGTGGTGAAGTTGAGTAGAAGAGTCTGGAAGATAGGGAGAGATCTGGACTAGAAGTACACATTTAGATGAGATCACCAAAGGAACAGCTACAAATGGAAAAGAACTCCAAATACTGAGCTGTGTCATGAATTTGGAGGACAGAGGAGTCAGCAGAAAGGAGCTTGAAGGAAACCCAGAGGGTATGGTGCCTGGAGGAGAGTGTTTCAGGAGAGAGGGGATGATTGATTGTGTCAGATGCTGCTGATGGGCTGAGTGAGATCAAGACTGGAAAGTTAGCTGTTGAATTTAGCAATGTGGAGGGTTTGGTTGAGCTGGGCAAGAGAAATTATCCTGGAGAAGTGGAAGTAAAAACATGGTTAAAGAGTGTTCAAGAAATAATGGGAGGAAAGAAATTAGAGACAGAAAATATAAATCGTTTTTCCAAGGAGGTTTACTATAAAATAAGAGAAAGAAACGGGTGATAACTGGAGTAAGAATTTGGGTCACGAAAGAGTTCTTTCTATTTAAGAAATAACTCCATGCTTTCCTGCTAATAGAAATCATTTATTTGGGAGGGAAAATTGATGTAGAAGAGCGAAGGGAAAAAGTTTGGCGCAAAGTCCTTGAAGCAATAAGAAAAGAATGAATGACAAGTTCCTCCCAACGCACAGACCCACCTGCCTGCATCTGTGCCCACAGGTGCAGCCTTCCCTCTGCTGCTAAGGATGCCCGGCCATGCTTCTAGCTACGGCCTTTGCTTTGGGACCAAGACCCCATCCTCTCAGTCCTACTCAAGGACATGGCTCCAAAAGACATAGAGTAAGCTTTAAAAACAGAAACGCAGAAAATAATCGCTATGTCGAAACGGTTTGTTTCTGTTTGCACTCATCTCTCAGAAGGACTGGAAAATCTAACCAATAAACATACACACAGCATTCAAGGTTGGGCATCTTGGCCATTTTTCTTTGCGACGATGACAAAATAGTATTAGAAGATTCACTCTTGCATTTACTAATCACTTACTATTATCATCCCCATTGGACAGATGAGACCGTTGAGACAAAGCAGTAACTTGGCCCAGGCGAGAAGGCCAGAACTAAAGCCAGGATTAAAACCCGAACATACTCTTTAGCCCCGTGTGGTGTTGATTCCTGGTCTCGACAGGTGACTCTCGGGATTGAAGAGGTCAGTAGGCAGGCTGAGGAGACAGGTCGAGTTACGAGAAGGAGAAGGAACCGGGACAATTGGGCTGCATAATGAAGCCGGCTGCTTTCTAACCTCCAGCTCTCGTGCACTTTGGTGGACAGTAGCCGTGGACTTGAATCTTGGTACAATCACGTACGAGCTGAGAAGTCGTAAGCAGTTTATTAAACTTTTCTGGAGCTCAGTTCCCCCCTTTAAAAATAAAATTGTGTTTTTATTGACTTATTTTTTTTTTTTAGAGAGATATAGAAACATCTATGTGAGAGAGAAACATTGATCAGCTGCCTCCTGCACGCCCCCCACTGGGGATCGAGCCTGCAACCCGGGCCCTGTGCCCTGACTGGGAATCGAACCAGGGCCTCTCAGTCCATAGGACAACGCTCAATCACCTGAGCCACACTGGCCAGGCAGTTTCGACGTTTTTAATAATGAGGATAATATTATTTACCATGGACTATGTGAGGATTAAATGAGTCCACACAGGTGAACGCATTGTACTGTTTAGATCCTTGTTTCTGATTTCACCTAACCTTTCATTTCACCTTCTCTTTATGGCGAGTGATATTGATGTTTCCAGTTATGACTGTGATAGAAAAGTTCCTTGTGAAACAAATAATTATATTAAAAGGTGAGGCAATTTAAGGAAATATAGGAAATTGAAATATTATAGGTGACGTACAAATTTGGCAGAAATTGAAAGGCACAGATGATTGAGGTCTTACTTGGCGAGTGGTTGTGGAGGCCAGACCCTCGAGTCTGCCATCTGGTTTCCACACCTTTGTGTAGTTTCCTCCCCTGGAGCGCAGACATAATCTGTGACTTGCTTTTAACCAATAGAATGTGGCAGATGTAGGGGGATGTCACTTCTGTGATTATGTGGTAGTATATATGATCCTGTCTCAGCCGAGTGGTGTGAGAGACACTCTCCTATGTTGTGAGACAGTCCATAAAGGGAGCCCCGTGCAAAGAAGGGTGGGGTGGCCTCTTGTCCCTGAGACTTGCCCCTAGCTGACAGCCAGCAAGAAAATGGGGACCTCACTCCTACAACCACAGGGAAATTCATTCTGCCAACAACTGAGGGATTGTGGAAGCTGGTCTGTCCACAGTTGAGCCTTCTGATGATACTGCAAATATACCAGGACCTATGTTGCAGCCTGGTGACTCCCTGAGCAGAGGACCCAGCTAAACTGTGCCCGGATTCCTGATTTACAGAAACTGTGAGATCACTAATATGTTGTTTTAAGCCTCTAAATTTGTGGTAATCTGTTATGCAGCAATAAGTAATTGACACAGTATTTAAGAATCTGGGATTAGACATTCTGTGTGTTCATTTGTTTCCAAAATTAAATGCTGCATGCTCTTGGGAAAGCTAGCCCATCTGCAAAATGAAGCTAATAATGAGATCTGTTTCATGGGTTATTATGATAATTAAATGAGATAATTCATAGTAAGTGTTAATTGCTACCTGTCATATTATAAGCATTTACTAAATCTTTATTATTATCATCATTATAGTTATCCTAACAGCTGAATACAGTGCATTAGCATTTTACTTTTAAAATGGTTTTTCAAGACAAACTTTTAAGAAAAATTTTCTTACAGTTTAAAAATCCCTTAAGATGTAACCATTAGGAATAGCAACTTCCACTGACCCTATATTGCTGGTGTCTGTGCATGAATGGGATTAATGAGTATCTTTAAAGCTCTTGGAAAAACTCAGAATACATTAGGTCACAAGTTTAGCATTGTCAAGGTTCAGACATTTCTCTTCTTTTAGAAGATTTGGTTTGGATGTATCAGGCATGAATTTATAGATCCACCCAAAACTAAAACAAAACAGCTTTATTTAATCGCCCGACCTAGTCTTGCTTCTCCCTATTCCAGAGAAAACCTCACAAAGACGACCCCATTCAAAGTGATCCTCTAATCCAGGTCCTTCTCTGCCATCACTTCCCGCCTGTATTGCCTTTCCCGTTGTCATCCCAGCTTGTTGCTGGAGGTGCTGTCTGAGGAGCCAGATCTTTGAGAATATGGGGAGGAGAGAACCAGGAACTCCTTCCTTCCTTCACCATTAACGGCAATAATGCGTGTCTAAAAGAAATGGATGTCAGGACAAACCACACTATGCCAATTCCTGCCCGTTAGTGCTTTCCGGCCCCAATGAGAGGCTTGACCTTCTCCTCTTAGTTACCTCCCCTTTCTCCTATGCCACCCATTGGGTCACCAAGGGTCCCAGGCTGGCGTGAAGAGAAAGGAAAGTTAAGACTTCCGGGTGGCGGTATCGCCTCCTCCCACAACCACATCCAGTTACAACTAAACTGCAGAACAACCATCATTCAGAACCGCCTGATATCAAGCTGAGTGGAAGTCCTACGACTACGCAATAAATAAGAAGCCACATCGAGACTGTAGGTGAGGTGGAGGCGCAGACAGGCTGGTCCACACCCACGTGTGGTAAATAAAAATCAGGAGGGATACCTGGGCTGTGAAGGTCATCCCTGGGGAGCAAGGGGTCCCTGTCCCACACCAGGCACCCAGCTCTGGGTTCCAGTGCCAGGAAGAGGAGTCCCCATAACTTCTGGCTGTAAAAACCAGCTGGAACTGAGGCTCAGGGAGGCTGAGGCTTCTAGTGCCCCAGGCAGCTCCTCTTAAAGGGCTGCGCACAGACTTACTCGGACTCACACCCTTCAGGCTCCAGCACAGGGGAGGCAGCTTGAAAAGCACCAGAGACATATGGGAAGAACTGAGTTGTTTGGCGTTGGGATGAGAGCTGTAGGGCAGCTTCCCCCCTCCTCTTCTAGATTTGCTGGCAGAGGCCGTTGTTCCTTTGATGAGCCCTTTCCCCACAGACCAGCAGACAGCCACCATATCTGGACTCCAGCAACCTGGCTCACATGTTCGCCCGCCCTGGTGATTCCCTAGGCCCCGCCCTGGTGATTCCCTGAGGCCCCGCCCCACCCAACTTTCAGGCCCACCCAAGCTGTTTCCAGTGGCTTTACCATAGGATTGGCCTTTCTTTTCTCCTGCTTCAGATTTTCCTAAATTCTCTCAAACAAGCAGCATCTGGCCTCAGAAAGCCCCATACCTCTCACTAAGTGGCCCCAGGTTTGGCACTAGGAGCAGCCAGCCTTGGTTCACAGCTTGGCTTTGCCTGGGCACCTCCAAGCCCAGCACAAGAAGCAGCTGTCTCCAGATCACTTTGTAGCTTATGCCTGGTGGCCCTGGGTAGAACACAGGCAGTGGCTGGTTGACCTTTCCCCAGAGTCAGCACCTCCAGTGGATAACTTCAGACCATGGCGAAGTACCACCACCCAACCACCTCCACAAGCGACACACTCAAGGAGTGGACTCAGTGGGTACCAGAGCCCTGCTGAAGTAAGTCTTGCTCTGTGTGGTGGGCCCCTACACAGCTGATCCTCCAAGGTAGTCAGAGGTCAGTGGGCAGTGGGCAGTGGGCACAGCCAGTCCTTGCAGCTGATCAGCCTGAGTAAAACCCTCTCACTGACGTGCCAACAGCAATCAAGACTCAATTACAACAGAAGAATGTACAGTCTACAAAAGGGGTATACCTCGAGGGCCCAGCTGGGGTGATCAGGGAGATATGCCTTTGGACCCTACAGGACACCTACTATCGCAAGCCACATAGAAAACCTAGGAAACATAATATCTCTACCACATACATAGAAACAAACACAAGGAGGCAGACAAAATGAGACAAAGAAACAGGTCCCAAATGAAAGAACAGAATAAAACTCCAGGAAAAGAACTAAATGAAATGGAGATAAGCAATCTAATAGAGGCAGAGTTCAAAACACTGGTTATAAGGTTACTCAATGAACTTAGTGAGGGCCACAAGAGCATGAAAAAAGACCAGTCAGAAATGAAGAATGCACAGTCAGAAATGAAGGAGGTACTAACTGAAATAAAGAATAATTTACAGAGAATCAATAGTAGAGTAGGTAAAGCCAAGAAGTAAGCCATTGATTTGGAATATAAGGAAGCAAAAACTACCCAATCAGAACAGCAAAAAGAAAAAAGAATTTCTAAAAATTAGGACAGTGTAAGGAGCCTCTGGGACAACTTCAAGCATACCAACATTTGCATCATGGGGGTGCCAGAGGAGAAGAGAGAGAGCAAGAAATTAAAAAACTATTTGAAAAATTTATGACAGAAAACTTTCCTAACTTGGTGAAGGAAACAGAATACAAGTCCAGGGAGCACAGAGAGTTCCAAACAAGATGAACCTGAAGAGGCCGACACCAAGACACATCATAATAAAAATGCAAAATGTTAAAGACAAAGAGAGAATCTTAAAAGCAGCAAGAGAAAAGCAATTAGTTACCTACAAGAGTGCTCCCATAAGACTGTCAGCCGATTTCTCAAAAGGTAATTTGCAGGCCAGAAGGGAGTGGCAAGAAATACTCAAAGTGATGAAAAGCAAGAATCTACAACCAAAATTACTCTGTCCTGCAAAGCTTTCATTTAGAATTGATGGACATATAAAGAACTTCCCAGACAAGCAAAAGCTAAAGGAGTTCATCACCACCAAACCAGTATTATATGAAATGTTGACGGATATGCTTAAAGAAGAAGATAAAAAATATAAACAATTCAATTGCAATAAATACATATCTATCAACAATTGAATGTACAAAAAAAAAAAGTGAACAAGCAGAACAGAAACAGACTCATAGATACAGTGAACTTTGTTGGTTGCCAGATAGGAGGAAGACTGGGGGAAATAGGTGAAAAAAGTGAAGGAATTAAAAAGTAACAATTGGTTGTTAGACTGACAAACCTCAAAGGGAAGGGGGGAGGGGGATGGGAAGAGATAAACTAAAGAACTTATGTGCATATATGCATAACCAATGGACACAGACAATAGCGTGGGGAAGGGGGGGAGTGGGGAGGAAGGGGATCTATAGGGGAAAAAGGAAGGACATCTGTAATCATTCAACAATAAAGATAAGTTTAAAAAAAATTAAAAAGTAGAAAGGAAAGTTAAGGATAGTCCTATGCAAAGAGGTAAGAACGGAGGTTTTCTTCTGATCAGGAAAGCTCTGGAGATTCCTTGAGGGACTCTGTCTTAGTGTGTTCAGGCTGCTGTAACAAAATACCAGACTGGGTGGCTTATAAACAGAAGTTCATCACCCACAGGTCTGGAGACTAGGAAGTCCAAGATCAAACCACCCACAGATTCATTGCCTGCTGAGGACCACTTTCTGGTGCATAGGCCACCCCTGCTCTGTGTCCTCACATAGTGAACAGGGTGAGGTAGCTCTTGTGGAGCCTCTTTTTTAGGAACAATAACTCCATTCATGGGGGCACCACCCTCATGACCTAGTCACCTCCGAAAGAACTCCCCTCCTCATGGCATCACCTTGGGGGTGAGGATAGCAACCTGTGAAACTGGGGGGACACAGACGTTCAGGCCATAGCAGGGTCCATCAGGAGTTACCACTGTGGGTGCATGCTTGTAGTGACCCTTTTGTTAACGTGATCTCTTGGGTAGAACTTCCTCAGCAGAAGCAGAGCCCGGGCCCAGGATCCTTGCTCAAGTTGTTCGGTGCATTGTTCCCAGGAGAAAAAGGAGTGAGGAAAGGAGCAGAGGGCAGTGGAGAAAAGCTAAACCAGGACTGTGTCCTGGGACCCAACAGGGAGGCTCTGAAGCAGAGGGTACACCACAGAGCTGGGCCACCTTTAAAGCAAAGGTCTCATGTCGGTCAGTCGTTGGCTGAGGACTATGGAGGTGATAGGGGGTAGGCTGTGCTCCCGTTGGCAGTGGGTGATTCCCCAGCATTCACTGCAGCTCGACGCGACTCTAGCCTTCTGGCTGGGCACCATCAGGGTTCACTGCCAGGGATGGAGTTCGTGGTAGGGATGCTGCCAGGTCTGTGCTTTCAGGCGCGCAGCAGATCCCAGCCAGCAGGGGATTCATCAAGTCCTTGGTGGACGTGAAGAACGCGAGAACAGGTACACAGGCATTTATTCTGCTTTAATGTCTCCAGTTTCCCTCTAAATTTAAGATGCAACATTTTATGTTATCTTTTTCTTGAGCAAGAGGAAGTTTATTTAGCAGGCAAAGCGAAAAGTCCATGAGAAGAGAAGCATCGAGCAGGCTGCTCAGAGAGCTGCCCTGGCCTTTTCTCTCTCTCTTTTTTTTTTCAATTTATATTAATTTATTTTTGTTACAGATATTTCTCCTTTTCCCCCCATTGACACCCTCCTCCCCATCCCGCCTCCCACCCCCAGCATTGTCTGTGTCCATTGGTTATGCATACGTGCATATAAGTTCTGTGGTTTATCTCATCCCTCCCCTCCACCCTCTTCCTCTGAGGTTTGTCAGTCTGAACCCTCCTCCTTTCTATAACTTTGGGTCTATTTTGTTCATCAGCTTATTTTGTTCATTATATTCCACAGATAAGTGAGATCATGTGGTATTTGTCTTTCTCTGATTGGCTTATTTCGCTTACCATAATACTCTCCAAGTCCCTCCATGTCGTCTCAAAGGATAAGAGATCTCTCTTTCTTACAGCTGCATAGTACTCCATTGTGTAAATGTACCAGAGCTTTTTTATCCACTCATCTATTGATAGACACTTGGGCTAAGATACAACATTTTAAAGGCAAAGATTCCACATGGCCTGTATAATCATTTTGAGGACAGAGATTGTGTCATGCTGGTTTTTTACACCCTGAAAACTTAACCCAGTGCTAAATTTATGGAATTTTGACTTTGCTACAAAAGGCTGTGAATAGCTGATTTTCATGGCTGTGTCTGGGTAAGATCAATTAATTCAGTTCTAGGGCTTCTCAACCTCAGCACTATTGATATTTTGGCCTGGATAAGTCTTTGCTGTGAAGGGCTGCCCTGTGGACTACAGAGTATTGAGCAGCATCCGTAGCCTCTACCCACAAAATCCCAATATCGCTTCCCCGAGCTATGACAACCAGAAATGTCTCCAAGCGTTGTCATACGTCCATAGGGTGGAGTGGGGGTGAAATCATCCCCGGCTGAGGACCACTGCGTTAGACACCTTGACCCAGCCTCGCCTAGTTCATTGCAGGGCCCACGAGACAGCTGGAGGAATGAAAAGCAGCATTTTCATTCTCGCGTTCAGCTTATTGAAGCACTCCTAACATCAGACTCTTGAATCAGAAAAGAGACTTATATATTTGAGGGGGGAAATAGGGTATGTTAAGACTGACCTTTCAAACCAGACAACTGGGATTTAGATCCACTTACTATTTCATCACTTTCCAAGGAAATAACTAGGAAATAACTTTTAACCGCTCTGTGCCTCAGTTTCTTCATTTATTAAATAGCAGATAATCCTAACTAATGTGGCCGTTATGAGGATAGAATGAGTTAATACATTACAATATGCTTAGAAGAGTCTGGCACATAGTAAGTGCTCAATAAACAGTTGTTGGTATTGATAAAGAACAGAGTGGCTTCAACCAGGGTCCTGCAGGAAGGCAAGCTACTCTGTGTCAGCCTCCTCACCTCTTGGACTACGGGTCCCTGGCTTGTGTCTAAAGAAAGCTGAAGGGATCTGGTGGGTAGGGCTCAGGCCTTTTTGGTGTCACCTACCACTGCCCTGTATCAGTCCATCAGAATCACAGCTTTATTCTCATTGGTCCATCTTCTTAAGGCAGCTTCAAATTGGGGGAGGAGGATGGTGCCCTCTCCTCTGTCTTTTTATTGGTTTCTCTCTCTCCATCTCTTTTTTTACATTTTTATTTATTAATTGAGAGAGAGAGAGAAAGATAAAGAACTATCGATTTGTGGTTCCACTTATTATGCATTCATTGGTTGATCCTGGTATGTGCCCTGGCTGGGCACCAAACCCACAGCCTTGGCGTATTGGGACAAAGCTCCAACCAACTGGGCTACCGAGCCAGGGTCTCCATCGCTTTTTCTGTCTTTCTGTCTTCCTCTCCCAACCCCCTTACGGTCACTCTAATTTTTGAATCCAGTTAAAGATCTGAGAGCCTGAATATTATCCCCTCAACTGCTTTTGCTTGTTTAGGCAGACAAAGTTTAATCACAACTTTTTTTGTTACTGGGTCAAGATGACCAGTACAAAGTTATCTTGAGCTGATTTGCTCAAAGGATTATTCTAAACCAGTTCACATTTCATGACTCACGCATAGCCCTTCACTCAAAGCAGCACAACATTGAAGGGAAAATACAACCATTAGACAAGGCACAGCTGAAGGACTGAAGTGATTTGATGAAGTATTGTTACCATCCCACAAGCCAAAACGTAATTCATCTGAAAGATCTTCTTAGTGGTCTAGACTGAACTTGTCTGATGTGAAACATGTGTTGCATTGTCATCATTCATTATGTACCAAGTGCAGGGATCGCATTGTTGCAGCTGTGAAAAAAAAACTGAAGTCTTCTTTATGGAGTTTTATTCCTGTTGTTTCTACTACATTTATGTTAAATTGCTAAAAATTACTCAAAGAATATACTCGGGTATGACACTAATTATGTATTAATGAGGTAGAGAGATTTCGAAGCTTTGAAGCAGTCCAGACAAATGTAACCTACGGTCTCCTGCTTGTAATCCTTACATACAGAAAAATTGGACAAAGATGGATGGAAGCTGGATTTATTAACCAAGCCTGGTATACTTTCGTTGCCAAAGTGATGACGCGGTACTGCCCCTCATGGCAGAGACAAGCCTAACTCACTTCCTGTCCTGCCTGAGACATAGTTTAAGAGCAGTTGATGGTACGCGATGATTCTATTTCTAGATGGCATCATTTTTCGTTTATTCATCAAATATCTAATGAGGGTCTACTATTGAGGGAAGAGAGGCATTAAATAAACAAGAAAATATGTCAGGCGTGATGAATGCTGTGGGGAAAAGATGCGGGATACTGTGAGGGAGTCACTCTCTACGGTACAGGCGTTCAGGACAGTCCCTGAATTAATGGGTGAACTGAGCACAGGAGACGTTGGGATGTGCGTGCCTAATAACATGTGTTTTCACAGTTGTGGGCTGGGATGAGAGTGGGAAGGGTGAATGGAACAGCAACTGAACGGGCTGGGTGCACTACAGGAAGAGAGAAACTGGCTGGACTTGGCTGGGGGAGGGACGGTAAAATGTTGGTATTTGCATCAAATGACCTCTCCCAGGGCACAGAGCAGGGACAAATCCACTGTGTGAGCGATGTTGGGACCTGTGGGGAGACCTGAGCTGGTTGCAGCCCCACTCCCTGTCGCCCTCTGCAGCCTATCAGGTCAGCTTCGCCCACTTTGGGAGCTCCCGCCTCTGGTCGTCCCTCTGCGGTCCTCCCACAGACCAGAGTTTCGTAAAGTCTTCCCTAGTGTCTGCGACTGCTTGGCCTTCTGCCAGTCAGGGTCCTGCAGGAAGGCAAGCTACTCGGTGTCTTCCAAGAGTGAAGTGTTTCATACAGCGGCTGACGCCATGCTGAAGAGGCTGGGCGTGAAGGGCAGGAAGCCACCGCCAGCTGCTTCCCGAAGCACCACAGGGGGGGTCCCGGGAGCTGCCTGGAAGCCAGGAGGGATCGCAAGGTCTGTGTGGGGCATACACAGATGATTCCCAGAAACGCACCTGAAGCTGTCTCCAACTTACACAAGTAACTTACACAACCATCTCAGCCTTCCTTGGGGGAGAAATAGCTTCTTCTCCATCTTCCAGATCGCACCTGAGCACCCCTTGTCTGGCCCCAGGGAAGGGGATTCTGGGAAATGTAGTCCTAGCTTCTTTTCGGCAATAAGGGCGGAGGCTTCAGAAGGAGGGAGCAGAGATGCCACGCTGACCACAAGCAGTATAGGGCAGCCACCAGCCTCCTCCTAACAGATCTGACCGGCCACCTGTCCCTTCCTTACACTATGCCTGCCCCCTCTCTGTCCTACCCAAATGGTTTTACAGTTTAAGTCATGAATGTTAACATGGCACCTCAAGGCGATGGTGGAGTAGCCTTTACTGGTGTTTCACGTGGACGTGGCTGGGCAAATTATCCACAGTCACGGGACCTCCCTCGCACCCACACTTTTGTTTTGATACTAATACCAGACAATTCTGTTTATTCAAGGAAGACCTAAATTCACGGAGACCATATCTTTCATCTGAGTGCCAGACAGTAGCAGTCGCGAGGTCCCGCAAGGAGACGTCCATGTGTTTGTGATACGGAGCAGAAAGGAAAGACGAGCTGAAAGCTCCCCCCCGCGAGGACAATAAAAGAGGCAGGTCCCCCCCTCGCGTCCGGTGCCTGTGGTGGTAGAGCATCAGTGTGTTGTGTCTGTCGGAGTCCAGGCTCTGTGCCAGGCAGTGGAGAATCCGAAATGAAAGGGTGTTCCAGTTCCGCACTGCTGCGTGGCAACTCCAGGGCGGGTCACTTCAGACAGCAGTCGTTGATTTCACCCTCAGACCTGCAGTCGGGCGGGCTCAGCAGACACGGCCTTCCTGCGCCCCACGAGGCATCAGCTGGAGCAGCGCTTCTAGAGGTCTGGCGACCCCCTTTCCAGGGGGCTGCTGCACATAGCTGCCAGCCGAGAGCTGAGCCAGGCCGTGGGCCGTGGGCCCTGGCTCCTCTCCAGTGGACCTCTCCGTAGGCTTCTTGAGGCTCCTCTGCCTCAGGCTTCCTCGTGACAGGGGGACTGGGGTGCAACAGAACAAGGCAGACGTGCATTTTTACATCCTGGACTCAGAAGGCCTTTCTCCTGCTGTACCCCCTTGGCAGAGGCAGGATCAAAGGGAAGGGACATAGATTCACCTCTCGCTGGAGCGAGGCCAGGTTCTGGAAGACATGGGATGAAAGCTGTTGTCAGGGCCCCCGTTGGATAATAAAACCTTCCACAATAGGCTCAGTGTCCTCGGAGCCCGTTGATTAGCAATGAAGACAGACAGGACACAGGTGATTAGACTAGAGCCTGAAGCGTTTCTGTAAAAGCACCAAGGCGACTTTAGACTCTCCCCAGAGGTTTCGGGAAGGTTGGAGGAAGGGAGCTGAGTCTTGAAGGAGGAGCAGGAAAGGAGAAAGGCACGGCCTTCCACACTGGAACCAGGATGAGCATAGGAGCAATGACTTCTGAGGGCGGCATCCCGGCTCCCCATGAATCTCTGCTTCCCCAGAGCAGTGGGAATCTCATGAAGACCACATGGGTTTCCCCACAGAGCCTAGCACAGTGCCTGGCACGTCATTTCATCTCGACTTTCACATTGTTGATGCTCATTCAGCAATTTCCTATGACTATAATGTATCAGATATATTTGTTCTAGGCCTTCATGATTGGACTGATGCTAGTCAGATACGCATCTTTTAGTCATTTTGTCAGCGAGATCTAGCCGAATTTCATAACTTCTTTGCAACCAAAGCCATCCCATAGTACTGCTGTTTGAATAAAGTGATCACATTGCTGGATTTGTCTCAGGCCAAGGGTTTTACCAAACCAACTAGACCAGCTATTACCTGTAAACTTAACCAAGGTCATGACGGTCTTCCAAGAAGATGGTGTTTGTTGCTCACTGGAGTTACTGTTTTTCACCTCCTTTCTCCATTCTGGCTTTTTCTACAGATGTTGACGATGAAAAAGAGCTTTAAAGAAGGCTGGGAGGAGAGCAGATAGGAGAATGGAGCTGTACTGCATGCGGTTTGCCTTGACCCTAGCAGTCCAGTGGGCAGGGCACTGACACGCAGTGAGGCGTCTTGTCCATTAGTGTTTCAGAAATGCATTAGGGCTCCTCCAGGGGCCTCTCCTCCTCTGCAGTCTGTGGGTTCTTTGGTTTAGTCAGGATATTATTTTGAATTGCACAGCAGTAAATCACTTTGGTATTCATCTGAGGCTGTCTTGATTCAGTTTGAAAGACTCTGGTAAGTACCCATGGGTCTTCTGAAATCTAGTCCTTCATTTGGTGACTCATGGGTACGTGACGTTGGAGGGGTCCGAGGCCGCTCGCTGAAACTGCACAAACTCCAGGAGAAGGAAAAAGTACTAGTCTTGGTTCTCTGTGCCACACATTGTTTTCTTTGGTTGGCAAAACAAAGATAAGCGATCAGCAAGTAAGTACTGAAGTTTAGTTGTGATTTCCCCTTTTTCTTCTTCTCATTATATTTAGCAAAGTTATACCCTAGTCTTCCCTTAAAACGAAGTGTCTTTCGGGAAAGAGAGTTCTAGATAAACCCTTAAATACTTGGAACTAACACTTGGAACTGAAACTTGCTTTGAATGGGTTTTAATATTCCAAAATGTCACTGGAAAGTGTACTGAATATGACAATGAGCCTGCTGATTAATTGTGCCAGCCACATTTTAGCCATCATTTTATTTTCCTCATTACTTAGCTTCGATTTCATCGTCCATCATTATAACCACCCCTTTACAAGCACCTGAATCCTCTCATGCCTTTATTTCTTTGACTTTCTTCGCATGGCAAAGTCTTGACCTTGATTAAACCCCACCTTCTTTGCACCTGTGCGGTTGAATGTTGCTAGGAAAACATGCAGCCTGGTTCACTTTAAATCACAACCCCTGTGTCAGCTGAGTACCAAAGAGCGCCTAGTGAGCCTGTGGGCTTCTTGTTCCCCTCACCGTATCAACAAACTAACTTCTTTCCTCCCTCCCACCTTCCCTTCTTTCCCTCCCTCTTTAATTCATTTAGAACATTCAACTGTTTGATAAATATATAGTGCCTGGCATAATTATAGGCATTTGGAATATATTGGTGAACAAAACAGAGTCCTTATCTAATGGCGGAAGTAGTGAACAATAAAAGTGATTAATAAGTAAAGAGTATAATATGTTAGCAGGTAATAAGTGCTATGACAAAGGAAGAAGTAGAACAGGGTGTAAGAGTACTAGGGGTGAAGGGACAGTAATTTTAAACAGAGTGTTGAGTTTACTGAAGGTGGCATCAGACCAAAGAGTGAATAGGCCAGGGAGTTGGCCAAATGTTTCTTCCCACTTTCTTCTCGCCCCTCGCCCCTCCCCTCCATCTGTACCACCCCGTCACCACGCACACACAAGCGTTACTGACAACCTTGCCTGTACTCTGATAGGGAATAGAAGCAATCAGCTAGGACCTTCTGCGACTGGCCCCACGCTCCCCGCCATCCCCCGAGACTCTGAATGGAATGTCGGCCACTGTCCCAGGAGTTCCCCTTATGTGCTGAATCCCTTCCCATTTCTATCGGACTTTGCTCCTGTCATTATCTCCTCTCTCCCTGCATCGTCAAATTTTCCTCTCTACTCAATCATTACAAACATGCTTCTGTAACTCATATCTTAAAAGAGAAAGATCCCTTGACCCCCATATTCTCCTCCTCTAACTGCCCATTGCTCTGCTCCACTTCGCAGGAAAACCATGAAGGGTTTGTCTAGCACTGTCCCTTGCCTGCCAGACCCTCTTCCAGTTACTCGGTCCGGGCCTCCTCTCTCCCCAGTCCACAGAAACTGCTTCTGTGAGGGTCAGCCCTGAACAGATCCAGCAGTCATGCCATCCCTATTATCTCATCGGCCTTGTCAGCAGCATCCATCCACAGGTGGCTTGTACCTTCCTTGAAAAACGTTCTTTTCTTGACTCGGAGACAGGGCTCGCTCTTCTGGACTCCCCCCTTCTTCACGGGCCCTTTCTCACCCTCCTCTTTCACTTGATCTCCAAATGTGAGAGCATCCTAAGGCTTGGTCCTGGATCCCCTTTCCTTCCATATCTCTGTCTCCCTGTGATCTCCTGAAGTTTCCATGAGATCTTTATTATTTTTTCATTGGCTTCATTGGAGTGACATTGGTTCGCGAAGCCATACAGGTTTCAAGTGTACAACTCAAAGAAACATCATCTGCGCACTGCATCGTCCTCCATGTCACTCAAGACTCTTCACCTCTGAGGCTTAAGGCAACAGGGTTTACTTCTTGATCTCAGGACAGCAGGGGGAAAGGGAAGGGTCTGTTCTCGTGGTTACCAGGGACCCAGCATTACAGCAGCTTCATCCAGACACCTGCCTCTGTGGCATGGAAGGCAAATCAGCACCAGTCTTCAAGGCTCCTGCTCACAGCTCAGTGGCCCGAGCTCGTCATATA
This sequence comes from Molossus molossus, assembly GCF_014108415.1. Classification (NCBI taxonomy): domain Eukaryota; kingdom Metazoa; phylum Chordata; class Mammalia; order Chiroptera; family Molossidae; genus Molossus; species Molossus molossus. The sequence goes on along the minus strand of NW_023425345.1, from coordinate 14,914,464 downwards.
TGGCTCCAACCTACTGAAGTAGGCCGGGGAGCTCAGACTTCCATGTGCCCCAAAGGAGAGGGGAACCAGATGCCAGGGACACATTAATGACACCTACAAAACATGGTTTCAAATGCATTATCTAATATGACATATATTAATAGATATCTAATATCTAACAATCTAATATATCATTATATAATGTTATCTAGTAAATATGGATATATACATTGTCTATATATATATATATGGTATAGTAAGCAAAGGAGTTATATCATCATTATGCCAATGAGGAACTGATATGAGTTGAGTTATAGTTTATCAGCTATATTCTTCTGTTATTAAAATCATATGAGCCCTGTTTCTTAACAGTGTTTTTATAACATTTAGGTGAAAATAACTTTGTAAGCTATGTTGCTATGTATGCTGTTCTGCATTCTCTAATTTATATCAGCATTCCACCAAGAGATAAATGGAATAGGCCTGGGAGGGATGTAATAACCTTCCAAGAGCATTAGCAAGTATTTACCAAGTTAAATTACCCCTCCACTGGCAGGAGACACCTTGCTCATTTGTCCTTTCTGGGTCATGCTTATTTCATGACCGTTAATCACTGCAGTTTACAAATGACATAATGCCTGTGGGTTATTGATTGGGTCATAACTGTGTATAGTCATCAGTGGGTTGATTATTTGTGATCATATAAAGCATGACTGTGATGATATAGCTGTCCCCAAGTTCAACTTATCTAATATGCCACCTTGAAGGAATAAGGAAGTGTTAAAATGATCCGTAACAAGGGAAAGAACTTGGGAGTTGTGAGGGTCCGAGTTGACACTGCTTACTTCTAAGGAGACACATGTATTACTGCGTAGAGAGGACATCCAGAGAGGGAGGGTTTTCCCTCTCGTACTCCAAGAGGAAATCAGACCAACTTCTGTTCATAGTCATCAAATTATTTGTAGTTCGTGTATCAGTTGATCTGTTGAAATATAAGTTCCTTGAGACCCAGGACCATGTTCTTAGCCTTCTGTATGTTCCTGGGGGCCAACACAGTGCCGGGGCTGCAGTTGAGATTTTCCTTAGGCATCTGCGGAATGACTTTGTGAGTAGTTATGTTGTGAGGAAGATAACACATTGGCTGACACAATAACTTTACTGTGATCCTGAGTAGATGATGGAGGAAGGGTACTTGACATCAGTGTACATTAACTAGCACTACTTATCAGATATAATTTATCTTCCTGGTGACCTTGCAGACAAATGGGTCCATATGCCTACTTCTGTCCAGTGGGCTAGTGCAGAAGTGCTATGTGTCCTGATGAGACCCTTTGAGCTCTGCTTCCCCCTGGCACAGTGACCCATCAGCATGAATTACTGAGTCACTGCAGTGAGCTGACCTGCAGTGGACATGTAGTGAATGAGAAACCTTTATCCCATCAGCAGCCAATAGAAATAATGTGATTTTATATTTTCTAGTAGCGACCTGTAAAAAGGAAAAAACAGCCTTGCCCGTGTGGCTCAGTGGTTGAGTGTCAATCTATGCACCAAGAAGTCACCTGTTCAATTCCCGGTCAGGACACATGCCCAGGTTGTGGGCCAGATCCCGGGGGGGGGGGGGGGGGGGGGGGGCATGTAGGAGGCAGCCGGTCGATGTTCTCTCTTATCAATGTTTCTATCTCTCTCTCTCTCTCTCCCTTACTCTGTCTTTCTAACATCAATAAAGGAAAAAAAAAGTTAAAAAACGATGAGATTAATATTAATTTTTATTTAACTAAATAGATCTAAATTATTATCAATCAATAAGGAGGTAGTTTCCTTTTTTTCATACATTCAAATTCTTCAAGATCTAGTGTACATTCTCTACAGACAGCATCTCTCAATTTGGACTCGCTATATTTCAAGTACTGAATAGCCACATGTGGTTAGTAGCTACCGTATTGACAGTGCAGCTCTCATTAAGTCACTGATATTTGGAGTTATTTGTTGCTGCAGCCTCCCTTAGCTCATCCTGACTGATACACCAAACGGTGATTTTCCTCAGATAGCCTGATGTGGAATTTTCCTAGGCTTGATATAAGGATTACCAGGGTTGAGGCAGAGTAACCAAGAGCACGTTGTCTCATCAGTAAAACATTTGAAACTTTGTGCTTAGCAATTCAGCACGTCTCCACTGAGTGTGGCCTAGAGGAGTGTTTACTTGAGCTTCTCGTAAGTTTAAACCACATTGGAACCTTTGTAGTGGCAAGAAAATGGATTTTTTTCTAATAATAGTGTTTTAATAAGCTGATCAATAATGTGAGAAAGCTACTCATAGTCTAGATCTGAAAATATTCATCAACTAATTTAGTAAACATTCATTCTCGATGACATACTGAGGAGCTGGGAATCCAGCCATGAAGAAGCTGTAAAGACTCCTAGAGACATTAACGAAATATAAGGTGGGCAAAGTAGGTTACAGTTGAAAGTACATGAAAAATAGCTTATTCTTGTATTATTATTTATTAATTATTGCACTATAACAAAATTAATTGAAATGTGACCTATATTAATTTTATTTGCTGCATCAGAGATTACCTCAAACTTAGAGGTTTAAAAGAACATGTTTATGATTTCATAGTTTCTGTGGGTCAGAAGTATGATTTCAACTCAACTGGGTCTTCTACTCAAGACCCTTACCATAAGGTGTCAGCCAGGCTGCATTTCTTTCTAGAGTTCAAGGTCTTTTTTACATGGTTATTGGCAGAATTTAGTTCCTTAAAGTTGTTGGACCAAGGTCCCCATTTTCTTGGTGGCTGCCAACCAGGGACTTCTCTCAGCTCACCGAGACCACTCACAATTCCTTGCCTTAGTCCTTCTCACAACGCATCAGCTCACCTCTTCAAAGCCAACAGCAGAATCGCTCTGACCTCAAGACTGTCTTTTAAGGAATCACCTGATTAATTCAGGCCAATTCAGGTTAAGCTTCCTTTTGATGAACTCAGAGTCAGTGGATTAGTATCCCAGTCACAGAGTGACATCCTCTCATAGTCACAGGTTCTTCCCAGACTCAAGAAGAGGTGGTTACTCAGGACGTGCACACTCAGCAGGTGGGAATATTGTTGGGGCGGGGGGTCATCTTAAAAGTCTGCTGCTATATCACTTGAGACCTGACAGAGCAGAGTTTACCAGAGAGAATACAGCATATGAGCAAAGCCTAGATCGTGAGGGGTTTGGCATTTGGGAAGAAAAAAGAAGGCCCTTGTGACTGGAACCCAGAGAAAGGAAAAGTGGTGTAAGAGAAGGGAGTGGCCAGGTTACGCATTGGCCACGTTAGTGGTTTTCAAGAGCGCCATGGGAAACTGTAGATATCATGCATTTATAAAGATGTCTCTGAGGTCGATGAGACTAGACAAGGCAGGAGTAGAATTGGAGTAGAATTGGAGGGAGCTCAGCTTCAGGGATGCTGCCGTCAAGGAGAGAGAGGATGGTGGGAGGCTGCATGGAGGATGGTGGCAGTGGAGACGGAGAGAAGTGGATGGATTTGAGAGCTATGCAAGGGGTAGAATCAAGAAGACATGGTGATTCATTGGGTATGGGGTAAGAAAGAAAGGAGTCAACGGTGACACCTGGGCTTGAGCAACTGGATGGATGGTTGCACCATTTCCCAAATCTGGGGCTCTAAGGAGCAGTTTGCCAAAGAAGCAGATTCCTTTCTGGCACGTTGAGCCCGATATGCCTGTGAGTCAGCTGAGGCGAGATATCACGTAGGCCGCTGGCTCTGCCGATCTGGAACGTGGAAGAAAGGTCTGGGCCCAAGACATGAATCTGGGAGACATCAAACAATAGGTGATGTCTGAAGTCATTGGGAAGGCATGGGGTCACCCAGGGGGAATAGGCAGATGAGACCAGGACCTGGGTGGAGCCCTCGGGGAGCCCCATTTAAAGATCTGCTATGCAGTAGTGCATGGCCGTTTCATACACCTATTTCCTGTCACGAATGCTAGTGTCATTTTTAGGGAATGAACATTGTGACCACTTAGGAACATACAGTACCTGCCAGGCTTTTCTCCACCAGGGTACAGTCAGCATGTGTGTTGTGGAGAGAGAATTGCATCAAAACCAGCTGAAGAGTGTTTTTGAACTACACTCACAAATTCTGGTGCGTCCCTAAGGAAATCAAGACTTTAAAAATGCAAAAGTTATTTTAGAGACATATGCCCTCATTTTTCCGAGAAAACCGAAGTGCAGAAAAAAGTGCAAGTCATTTACCCAGTGACACCAGCTGGTTGGGCGGCAGCCCAGCAGAGAGGAGTTGAAATTGCTTAGCAATTACTTCCGGGCCTATCACCGTCCAGAAATGTACATTTCTCCATCCGTTTCAGAGACCAGATTCCAGATCGATCAGGAACTTTTGGCATCATCTGTAGGTTAGCAGAATATCCACCGAGCATTCAGTAACTGTGGGAGAAAACCCTTTATTTACTGAACCATCTACTGTATGACTGTGTCAGTTTTAGAACAACCCTGCACGGTGGGCATTGCTGTCCTCACTTGACATGTGAGGAAACAGGCTCATGAACTAAGGAACGTGCCCAGAGACACACAGGTCGTGCGTGGCAGAACCAGGCTTCAAGTTGATTTTTACCGCTGGCCTTACATTCATTTAGGACGCAGAGGGAACTGTATGTACTGTACGCTGGATTCCAATATGTAACTAGCATTTTACCAAACATCAGACTGATGGTGGAATGGGGTTCACGCTGGCCTCAGCTTTCCTGCTGGGGAGCAAGTGCCGAAGGCCAGCTGCACTGGGGAGGATCCAGACTCCCTCCTTACCCACGGTGTGGCCTTAGCCAGGGTACCCGACCTCTGTGCTTGAGTCTCTCTCTGCAGTAAATCAGGGTAATAATGATGCCTGCCTCATAGTGCTGGTCTGAAGATTTGATTATTTAATGTGCACAAAAGCCCCAAACACTACCCAGCATGCAGTAAGCATCTGCCTCTACTACTACTGTGGTTTTTTTCCCTCCAAGAGGCTTATCTGAGTTGGTAATTAATATCACTTTTGCCCCAGCATTTTAGGGGTTTGCTTTGTTTTACTAACAGCATGTTTATGAGAAAGTGCTATCCAGATAGTGACCTAAGGGGACACAGAGCAGATGCAAGTGGCAGCCTGACCTGCCCCTCTGTGCTGTGCTCAGGAAGCGGACATCACGCACGTATATGCCTCAGGCTCTTTGCCTTCACTCTCCCCCTGGCCTGGAATGCTCTCTCCTTAGAGAGTGGAACAGCCTTTGCACTGTCTTCAGGTTTCAGCTTAAATGTCACGTGATCAAAAGGCCTGTCCACACTACTCTATCTAAAATCGCATCTCCTGCTCACCATTACTTTCTACTTCGTTTTCCTCCTTTTGTCCTCTTCTGAGTACAGAGCGGTGTGTTGATTGAGGGTCTGCGTCCCCAACAGACCTTGAACTCCATGAGGGTAGGGATGTGGTCTGTGGAAGGTTGATGAATGAGTGAATGTCCTTGGAGGAACAGGTAGTAGATGCTGTGGAGGGACAGGAGACAGGATTTGGGGGCTTGACTCTCAGGGCTTCTTCTGGTTTAGCCTTGTAGTCAAAGACTGGGAAGTCCTTCCCAGATACCGGTTCCTTATTTGCTGCCTTCCCAGGGTGTAACTTGGACGAGTGCTGTGTTCTCGCCACCACCGGAATGGGGTGGCCCTTTCTGGAGATAATAACTAACGTGTGTTTAGTACACTGTGCGCATCTCACCTGTATTATGTCATTTAATACACGTCAATAAATAGATGTTACTACCATTTCCCATTTTACAGTCGAGCACACTGAGGCATGCCGAGGGTCAGTAGCTTGTCCGAGTCACGGAGCCGGGAGGAGGTGGACACGTGAACATGCGTGTGGGCATGTGCAGTCCAGCTTCGGAATCTGCATTTCTGACGAAGCTCTGTGCTTCGGCTCCCTGTGTGCTCCCGGACCTACGCTTCCTCCGAGTGACCTCGTCCAGTCCCGTGGGCTCGAACACTGTCTGCATCCCGGCCACACTTACTCTGGCCGGACGTCTCCCCTGAGCTCCAGACTCATTTATCTGACGCCCACCAGGGTCCTCTCACAGGTGTCTTGTGAACACTTCTCAAACTGAATTTATGACCTGCCTCTGTGACCCCGTCTCCGAACCTGTTTGTGCCTTGGTGGCCTCTTCAGCAGCGGGGTGAGGGCTCTGCGGTATAGGGATGGGAGCTAGGTGGTGTGGACTAGATCACAGCATGCTGCTGTTTCTCTCTCCAACCAGTGCCTTGTCAACCTCCCCTTACTGAATTTGGACAAATCAAGGCAATGGCCATGATTTATACACCTTTGCATTCCTAACTTCTCATACATAGCATGTTTCAGTGTGTTCTTGCTAGATGAAGGGAGAAAAAAGAACGTTGTCTGTGGATCGAATTCATTTCCACTCCAGGTAGTTTCCATGCTACTGCTTAATTGCTCCAGTTATTCTTCTAAGGGCAGTTTCTAAGCTACTCTCAATGGGTAGTTTTCTTCCCCCCAGGGCTCTAACCTACGGTATTTTTACTGTAGTCTGTTAATGACATGACCCTAGGTTTCAAAGTCATTCTTATTTCTCTCCACTGTGGCACTTGCATACTCGGCTTTATGCGGAAAGGAATATGTAATAATGAGGAAACACTGATTAAGAGACATTAGTGTGATCGGCCAGCGGTAGAGAAAAGAATGATGTATGGACTGTATAATTAGCAATCATTTGTTCCACGTGTATTTCTTCTGGGCTGAAGTTCAGCTGCCCCTTGACAAACTGAATACGAGTAACAAGCCCGTGCACACACAGACACACATGCTTGGGCATGTGCGAGCACACGGGAGCTGTCATCACCGAGGGTGTCCAGTTAACATTTTCCTCTGCGTTATCAAAACACCTTGTAATAGTCTCGAATCAAATCTCAGTTCATTAGTAGCTCAATTTTCCTCTTTGTTTTTGTTGCTTTCTTTTCTAAACTATAAAATTCTTTTTCAGCCAGCCCGTAGGCCATATCAGGCGCGTGAAGTCAATACCAGCTGACATCACTCACCCCAAGTTAGCCTGACCAAATACAGCAGGCTAATTTTTTTTTTTTATTGATTAATTTTTGTTACAAATGATTCTCCTTTTTTCCCCCACTGATTCCCCCCTCCCCCTTCCCTCCCTACCCCTTCCCCAGATTGTTGTCCATGTCCACTGTTCATGCATACATGCATATAAGTTCTGTGGTTCATCCCTCTCTCACCTCCCCACTCCTTAGGGGATTGTCCTCAAACTGTTATGTTCATTATATTCCACAAATCAGTGAGATCATATGAAATTTGTCTTTCTCTGTTTGGCTTGTTTCACTTAGGATGATACTTTCCAGGTCCCTCCATGTAGTCTCAAAGGATAAGAGATCTTTCTTTCTTACCGCTGCGTAGTACTCCATTGTGTATATGTACCACAGCTTTTTAATCCATTCGTCTACTGATGGACACTTGGGCTGTTTCCAGATCTTAGCGATTGTAAATAGTGCTGCTACAAAGATGGGGGTACATATATTCTTTCTGATTGGTGTTTTATGCTTTGTAGGGTATATTCCTAGAAGTGGGATCACTGGGTCAAATGGGAGATCAATTTTTAATTTTTTGAGGTGACACCATATTGTTTTCCATAGTGGCTGCACCAGTCTGCATTCCCACCAACAGTGTACTAGAGTCCCCTTTTCTCCACACCCTCGCCAACACTTGTTGTTTGATGATTTGTTGATGGCGGCCATTCTGACAGGTGTGAGGTGATACCTCATTGTTGTTTTGATTTGCATCTCTCTGATGATTAGTGATGAAGAACATTTCTTCATATGTCTCTTAGCCATTTGTATGTCCTGTTTGGAGAGGTGTCTATTTAGTTCCTCTGCCCATTTTTTAATTGGATTCTTTGTCTTCCTTTTGTGGAGTTGTATGAGCACTCTATATGTATTGGAAATTAACCCCTTATCTGATATATCATTGGCAATTATGCTCTCCCATACAGTGGGTAGCCTTTCCGTTTTGATGATTGTATCTTTCGCTGTGCAGAAGCTTTTGAGTTTGATGTAGTCCCATGTGTTCATTTTCTCCTTTGTTTCTATTGCCTTAGGTGATGTAGTAAAAATTCTGCTGCGTATGATCTCTGAGATTTTGTTGCCCACAGTCTCCTCTAGGATTTTTATGGATTCATGAGTTACATTTAAGTCTTTTATCCATTTTGAGTTTATTTTGGTGTAGGGTGTAAGTTGATGGTCTAGTTTCATTTTTCGGCAAGTAGCTGTCCAATTTTCCCAGCACCACTTATTAAAGAGGCTGTCCTTACTCCACTGTATGCTCTTGCCACCTTTGTCAAATATTAATTGAGCATATTGCCCAGCAGGCTAATTTTTAAGTTGATAATTTTGTATGGTCCGTGAATGATGTTATAAATATGCAAATGGCCCTTGGCAGAAAAAAGGTTCCCACCCCTAAACTGATAAAGGGACAGTTCAGGGATCATGCATCTTCAGTGCAGGTATGAAGCCCTGGATTTATTTCAACCTCAGCGTGTATTAGATAAAATTGATAAGGGAGCCAAGGGATGCGATGTGGGCTCGGCTCTGTCTGGAATAATGCTCAGTTTGGTTGTGGTCACTGGACCTGTCTGTCCTCTCCCTCTTCCTCCAAGAAATTGATGAAACGCCTCTCTCACGAGATTTGTGCGGGAATAAAATGAGATAATGTGTGAAAGTGTTTTCAAAGTTGCAAAGCACTAAAGAGAAATAGGTAGTGGTCTTATAATTATTATAATTGAAATAACAAGAAAAATAAGGTGGTGGTTTTTTTGTTTTGTTTTGTTTTGTTTTATCGTGCTGAATGAATCAAAACAGCTATGCTTCTTATGCAGCAAATGGTTGCAATTCCTACATTGAAATTTTACTTGATTTGGTATGTTCTGGTAATGCACTTGGCTTTTCCACACACAGAAACATGGCATTTAGAAGATGCTCGAGGTGGAGTGTACTAATGTATTCTTCTTAAGGTTTTTATGTGTTCATGAGGATCTATAAAATAATTATTCTTCCCTCTGAATTTTTTATTTTCTGTAAAAGTAGCAATCACAGCAATTCCATGAAGAGAATATATTCTAAGATTATATTCTGCTGTAAATCAAACTTTGATTGATTCTCTGAATCAGTCATACCCTGTGAATCATTCATATTCCCATATTGTTTTTTTTACTGTACATTTTTACTGTTTCTCCCCTAGATGAAAGAAGAAACATAGTGAATGTAGAATCTTGCAGGAAGGCTAGGTGAATTTAAAGAATTCCATTATCACAATTTAGATTTTTTCCCTAGACTCTGAAGTATATCTTCGATATAAACAAAAAAACCCATTTTTAGGAAATACAGTCTTTATTCTGCTTCATAACTTGCATAACCGTACTATATATTGAAGCACAAGTGGTGATGTTTTCCAAAGCACGAGAATGCTCAACTGATGAGCTGTGGACTCATCTCAGATCCAGGCACCATCAGGGCGTCTGCAGACGTGGATGGGACAAGACAGCGAGTTACGTGTCTGTAGGTTCTGTAGTTATTGCTGCCTGTGAGCTCAGTCCCCTGGCTGCTTAGCTTTAAGCACCCTGTTCAGGGAGGGCTGAATGTAACTTGTTACTAAACAGAAAAGCAGTTTGTGCAAAGAGACACAGCACTGATCATCAAGTCTTCAGAGGTTACTAGCTTGTCCTTTCCCTGGGTGGTGCCTCATTCGCAGTAACTTGCTCTGTTGGCTGCAAGAGTCACTTCCTCAAAGGTCACTTCCTGCTTCACAGGACTCACAGCGTCCCCTGGCCAGGACTAACTGTTCACATTGCACTACCCATAGTCATGAACCATACGGACATTGGCTGCATCCTTCCTCCGGAGCAGGCACTGTGCGGGGCCCGGAGGAATCACCATGAATGACAGACACATTCCTTGTCTTCAGGGGTTTATACTCCAGCACTGCTTGTTGTAAGCTTGGAAATAAGACCATGTTTCAGCCAGAACTACCAGAAAGTTTGACTTTTTGGAGCAATGTCAGAGGGTACCTCCCACCATTGTGGATTTGGGTCCTGGCTCTCTTCCCCGTGGGAAACTCTGCGTCACCAGAGTCCTGAGAACGTTGTAGTTGACACCGGTTTGATTTTTATAACATCTAGAGTTCTTATGGATTCAGTACAGTATTTATAAGCCTGGGAAGAAGACCCTGAATGACAACACGAGAAATGAGTTATAATGGAACATCATCTACAATTGAAAAACAATTTGCTGTAGCACAAATGTATCCCTCTTAGTGTGTAAAACTGGGCTTCTATTTTTGTTAGCTGTGTAAACATATTGGATTTTTTGCAGATATTATTTTAGGGAAAGTTCAGCCATAAAGACCTAACATATCTGTCAAAATTGTTAGTTATCAAAGTTTAAATGACACAGAGTCCGGAATGACCGTGTGTGAAAAAGAAGGAGATAAACCACTGGCCGTTTTGCTGAGTTACACTGGTTTGGCTCACTGTTTTCTCTTCTGCATTCTCCCTCCTTTCAGAACCCAGCCCTCTTCCTGGGAAATGACTCTCAAAGTACATCTCCTCATTAGAGATGTCCCTGTGGCCAGAACCACAGGCCAAAGTCTGCCAGGAGGTTAGCAGGGTGCGAAGTCCTGGTTTACTTCACCGTCTAAATTACATGTTGATTAAAAAGTCCCCCAGAGGCAAAGGTTCGGGGTTCTTGGAAAAGGCTTTGCCTGATGCTGACCCAGATTTAAGCCTCATCTCTCAGGTCCCTCCAGCTCCCCATCACCAACTTCCTTTGGCCTGGACAATTGAGAGCACCTCCCCCTCTCTGCTCTCCCTGGAACCTCCCTCATCATCGATTCTCTACGCAGGAGCCAGAGTGGTCTTTGAAAACCTAAATCCAAGAGACTCCCTGTTGTTCCTAGATTAAATCCCAGCCATCCTGCTGTGGCCTGAGAATCACTGCACGTTCTGGCCCCCGCTCAGTTTTCAACCTCTTCTCATGCTCATGCCGGTTTCCTGATCCACACACCCAGCCACTCTGCGCTCCTTCCTGCCCCTGGAACGGGCCATCGCAGGCCGTTTCCCAGGGAGGGCCCGTGGGCCTGGAACACTCGTCCCGGGCTCTTTACCTGGCCGGCTCCTCCTTTAGTCTCAGCTCCCGTGGCCTCTCCTGAGAGGCCCTACCTTGGCCTCTAGCGTGTGCTCCCTGCCCCATCATTCTTTTTCCATTACTCTGTTATCATCAGAACACTCAACGCTATCTGAATTTATCCCTCTCTTTTGAACTTTTTGCCTATCTTTTTGTTTATTTTCATTTTTTATCCTCACCAGAGGACATTTGTACATGTATCTTCGGATAGAGCCGGGGGGGAGAGAGGGAGGAAGAGAGAGAGAGAAATATTGATGTGAGAGGGACACATCGAATGGCTGCCACCCACAAGACCCCAACTGGGGCCGGGGACAAACTGCAACGAGGTACATGCCCTTAGCGGGAACAGAACCCGGGTCTCTCTGGTCCGTGGACCGACGCTCTAACCACTGAGCAAAGCCGGCCAGGGCTGCCTATTTTTTTAAAAACAACTTTTGCAGAATGTAAATGCCACTTGTACCTCTTCTGTTCACAGCTGGGTCTCCAGTGCCTGGCACACAGTGGTGTATTTGTTGAGTGACTACATGCGCATGCGATGGCCCAGCTGATCACTGAAGAGTGCCCCCAACTCGGACCCCACACAGTTCATGCGTTCCGAGTTCCAACTCGGTTTAAACCACAGAAGACTTGGATATACTTTTCAATTTAGTTTCTTTTTTCTGTTTCAGTCCTCTCTAATAAATAGTGACATTATCTTTGTGAAGTTGCATGCCCCATGGGAAGTGCTTGGAAGATACGCAGAACAAATGAATGTAAGAATGCCTTTCAGGTAGGTGTAAATGCATTTTCCCGCTCTCTCTGCTGCTTCTCTGTGAACCCCACGTGCTCCTTTCCCAGAACAGACAGAACTGAAATTCAGACGGGAATGCTCTTAGGGAAGAAAATCCGTCAAATGTGTAGGAAGTGCGGCAGGTCCTTCTGGCCAATAGCGATTTCATGGCGTTTTGTGAAAATGTCTGGCTAATTCGTTCTTAGCGGTTAGATGTTTCCCGTGTCTGTGGAAAAGAATGTTTTCCACGTGAATATTTATGTCCAATGTCCCATTTTGGGGAGCACTTTGCACCACCGCTTTGCTGAGCCAGACTCCAGGCGCCAGAGGTGCCCTGCAGTATTCATGGTCCTTACTGACAGGTGCCTCTGGACAAACACTGAAATCTGCCCCCGTAGAAACGAGTTCAAGAAATTTCATGAAAACGTGCTCTAATTTTAAACATCACCAGTATTTAAATTTTTAAAAGTCAGTTTATAAATACCGTGCCAACACAAGCATTGCTATTTATTCCAAGAGGAATAAAAAATGCTTTGTGTGGATTGCTTAGTTATTGTAAGAGATTAATTTACCTTAATGTCACAGTAAATATTCTTATTTTCCCTATAGGTTAAGGGAAAGTAATTTTTATTTCCTAGATATAAATAAAATAAAGTCCTAAACTTGAAAATAGAAATGCGAAGGTATGTGGGAAGTCCATAATGGAATCTTCTAAAGGAGGTGGAGGGTTTTAGTCCCAAGGACAGTACCAAAGGGAATAAACCGCTACATACATTTGGTTTGCAATTTGCCAGTAAGACCTGGTCAGATGATAGGAATCTGGCAAACTGTTGCAAATTGTAACATACGCCTCTTAATGAAGTGTGGGAAGTAAAAGAGGCAAAGAATCAGCTACATTCATAGAGACAGAGAGGAGCTAGGGACACAGAGAGAGAAGGCCAGTTTCCATTCACAGTCCTGTAATATATCTCCCTGGTGTATATTATTGTCTTTGTTTGTTGGCCTTTATGTTCTAATATTAAGTCCAAATAGAGACTGGGATTTCTAGCATCTACTTGCCTTGAGGCAGAATTCTCAAAGGAATTGAGATAAACATCTTTCTAATCTTTGGATTTATGTTTGCATTTAAAATGCTACAAAGGAAAATAAAATAAAATGTTGCAAAGGAAATCTAATAACCCAAGGATTTAAAAAAGATATATTTTCACGAGGAGAGAAAAGGATTATCAATTTAGTTTCCATGGAAAATTGCTACACTCTAATTATCATGAAGTAAAGCCAGCTATGTATCCAGCTCTCTAATATGGATTAACTCTGTATCACACATGAGGACCACTACAAAACATGCTTAGATTGGCTTATATATCCAACCCACATCTTCTAGCCAACAAAGCCAAAGTCGACCTTCTGGTAAAAGCAAGGTAGTGAAACTTAGTGGAACTGGTACCCACTCCCAAAGAGAAATCACAAAACCTCCTACAAGACATATGTCTGGAGCCAGGAACCCAAGCAGACTGTGGAAACTTGAGTGTTGCTAGCATCGAGCAACTTCCCGTAGTACCTGGAAGGATGTCCCAGCTGAAGGACCCGGCCACATCACGGAGGACACTTCTGCGTGCTCATTACCCAGCAGAAAGTGGGCAATACCACTGCTTTTCTGCTGAGGCAGTAAGAGAGTGCGATCCAAGCAATAACATGAAAACCATAAATAGTGAATAATAATCTTCTTTTTAAATGTAGGAATTCGTGTAGGACAACGATTTTAGGAGAAAATACTCTTAATGTGTGGACCTGAATAGGCCTCATTAATATTGAGGTGACTTTACCCGAGCTTAGCTTCACTCGGTTCAACTCGATGCATTTAGAAAGCATGCTGTCTTCTCATCCAGCATAGCAGACAGATAAGTCTAGCCCAAGGTGGTATGTGCACTTCCAAAAGAGCAACTTTCTGGCCGTGTCATTTCAACAGACTGTGCAAAGACCAGTTAGCCTGAATGTAAATGCCCTCAATAATCTTATCAGTATTTATTATTTTCTGCAGACTGCAATTCTGAATCCTAGGTTTAGTCCCCTTGGATTTTAACTCCTACAGTGTTTAAAAGGAAGTTGAGGATTAGGTTTCTGGTGGGAAATTGCCAATAATACCTGCTTCTTAAATACCTATATGTCCATGAATACGTTTTTGTCTTTAATAGACTATTTAAGAGCATTTTAGGTTTACAGAAAAATTTAGATAGTACAGAATATTCCCATATACCCACCCTCTCTCACCCCATTCAGTTCCTTTGTTAACATCTTACATTAGAGTGATATATTTCTTATAACTGTTGGACCAGTATTAATACATCATTATGAACTAAAGTCCAGAGATTACTTTAGGGCTCACTTTCTGATGCACAGTTCTGTGGGTTTTGACAAATGCATTTGTTGTATCTACCATTAAGGTATCCCACAGACTAGTTTCACTGTCCTAATAGTGCCTGGGTCTCCACCTGTTCATCCCTTCCCCCCACTACCCACCCCAACCCAAAACCCAGGCGACCACTTACCTTTTTATTGTCTCTATAATTTTGCCTGTTAACCACATGGATATGCTTTTAAGTTTTCACAGACATGAAAAATAATTTTAGGGGTATAAACTTTCCATTTTTCAAAAGAGAGATAGCTCAGTAACGGTTCAGAATACATATAAACCACCTGTTTCATGACTACTCCGTGGATCGAAGCCCAAATTATGGAGAGACTACATTTTAATAAAGCAGCCATGCTCTTCATTCCAATTATTTAATATTTAAGTATTTAAACAATGCAGGTACACAGAAGTATGATGTGTCTTTATTAAGTTCAATTTTTAAAATATTTTCCTGGATTCCTTAGTTTAGGTCTTTAATTCACCTGTAACCAGGACCACTGGTCAGACAGTATGCTCTAGTGTGGATGCTGACTGGTTAGTGTTTGTCCCACACTAGTTATAGAATACCTATATTTTTAGATTGCCCCTTCTCATGTCAAATGAGAGAAGGGTTCTGTAAACTTGAAAGTACTATGTAAATATTACTTAATATAATAGTGTCCCGTTAAGGTATGGACATGGCCAGCAGGCTGGCAGTCCACCTCTGCATCCCTGAGAAAAGGTGATCTCAGCTGAATTCATGCAAATACCAGTTGCTCCAAATCATGGCCCTGTACAGGTTTTGTAGACCAGTGGCAACCATAAAAAAAAAAAAAAAAAAATTATGGTAGTGAGGAGAGAAAGAACTGTCGATGGAAAATGTTTCCTAAGATTTCATGACTCGAAAACGCATGCCCTGTGTTCCCACTACATTCCTCACTGTTAATCTCTCTTTAGTTTTTTCTTCTTCACCTCTTACAGGCTTCTATCTTCAATCTCCTTTCCTTCCTTGCTAGTTCAAACTGTAACTGACGATGGGTTTTCTTCTCGACTGGCTTCATTTTTGCTGTTCTTCCAGGAGAAAAATCTATTACCTGCCCCGCCGGTACAAGTTCATGAGCAGGTCAGTAGCATGCTCTGCCGTGGTAGTGTTTGTCTGATCTGCTGCTTTGTGTGCTCCGGCAAGACAGAGTGCACGAGGGGCCTTTGTCACGCGAGGAAACAGCCGCCGTGCACGTCCCAAAAAGAGCTATTTTGGCTTAGCCTGACAAAACAAAAAACAAAAAAGCAGATGAAAATGTCCCTCTCAGAGTGTTTCCTCCGAGTAACCCCACTTGGGAGGATGCAATTCATCTGCAGGTGTGTTGGGGCTGTGTTTTTGTTTGTTCCTTTGAGCCCGTTCTATTAGATAACCCACCAGACTTCCCAGCTGTGTAGAGCATCTTTGGCCTGAATGTTATTTTTCCCCCACACAGATTCCTCCCTCCACCATAGATGTAACTCAATATCTTGAAGTGCAGACAGTCACCCTCTCAAAAAGCTGAGGGTTGTTTGGCCACCCCCCTTGGGTGGGTCTCTCCTATGTTGGTAATATTTTGTTAATAAAGTATATAGATGTATTTCTTCACTCAGGAGCCCTTCCTACCCTGCTTTTACCACCAAAAAAAAAAAAATCCACTGGTTGAAGTATCTTTCCAAAGCTTGTTCCTACTTGTTTGTCAAGAAGCCAGGGAGGAAAGAGAAGCATTCATGATCTTTTTTTTTAACTCAATTTATCTTTTTTAATTAAAAATTGTTTTTCAATTACTGTTTACATTCAATATATGTTTTGTATGAGTTTCAGGTGTGCAGCATAGTGCTTAGCCAGTCCTGTACTTGACAAGAGTGTTTCTCTGATACTTTGATTCTGTTGTGATCATCGGCCATACAATTTCAAATTTTCAATTGGTTTTATGTGATCAGTCACCCTGAAATGCGCTGATGCTTACATTTGGAAACCACTACGTTTCTCTGAGAGTCCTCTGCTTAATTCGGTTCTGTGGGGTTAGGATTCAAGGCTGCCCTGTTTGTGTTGTGCAGAGTGTCGAGGAAAAGAGTGAGTGATCATCTCAGTGGGTTACGCAAATGCACATACACTCGCGTGGGGTGAGAACTGACCTCCTCAGACACTAAGCTGTGTGGTTTCCCAGGGTTCCCTGCGCAGCGGGTTCCCTAGCTGTCCTTTCATTAGGTAACAGCCACGGCATTGACTTCACCGCAGCCTAGATCCGTCCCTTGTCGCATCTCGCATACATTCGAACAAAGCCGGATGCAACACTTCAGCCTCTCTCCGTTCTGAAACTTCAGCCAGCCTCAGGGTCACCTAGAGGGCCTGGGCCTCATTCCCAGGGTTTGTGGCTCAGGAGGTCTGCTGTGGGGCTGGAGCATGTTCACTCCTAACAGGTTCTCCAGGGAGGCTAATGCTGCTGGCTCTGGAAACTCACTTTGCAAACCCCTGGCCTGTGTGTTAGGTCCGTGTCCACCTTCTCGTTACATTGAGGATTTGCCTGGCTGTGGGTGGCATGAGTTAAAACCCAAATTAAATCCAACCTGAAGCAAACACAGCCAAGAGAAGATTCTCCCAACCTTCATGGCCCAGAGGGAAATATACAGTCTCTGTACATATGATTTCAACCTGTTAAGCGCAGTATACTCCAGATGCTGAAAGGAACGGAGAGGGGGGAGAACCCTTACTCTTATCCGCAGTTGCCGAGCAGCCTTCGTTAAATGGTAAACGCAAAGCCTGTCATTAAGTCAGCACTGGAGGATTCTGGGCAAGTGTCTTTGCATCTCTGAGCCTGAATTTTCCACATTTGTAAAGTGAGGATGTGAATTCCTACCCGGTAGGGTTGTTGATGTGAGGTTTAGTGCCTAGTGCGTAGCGGATCTTCAATAAATGATATCAATGATTATTCTATGTAGTATTTATAATAATAGCATGATGTCTTTTTATACTTCCCACCCCCTTTATGCTCTGAACTTGTTCTCCACCCCTTCTTGTCACTGTGCTTTTACCCCCGAGTGACAGTAACTGTTCTCCTTTTGTCCTTTTCTCCATTTATATTCTCTACAGGCCTTGTCCACTACCATACAGTGACCAGATTTAAAACCCAAGGGTCACTCTGGATGATTTTCCCCTCATGCCATCAATCTCTCAGGTTTACAGGTGCTTCCCTAGAAGTAGCTCTAGAATCCATACATTACTCCTCTAGAAACACCTCTAGAATCTATACATTATTCCCCATTCCCACCACCACTCTTATGGGAGCTCTCATCATCTCTTGCCTATTTTACATCAGTCTGTCTCCTCTGTTCTGACCCCTTTCCCTCTGGTCATCCCCACAAGCAGCAAATCTGTTCATGTCACTTGTTGGTTTTCCCAAGGTGGGAAAATAAAGTTGAAAGTCTTCAGTTTATAACACAGCTCTTTATAAATTGTCTTCACCCATCTCTCCCCTCCCCTAACTCTTTGCACCGTCCATATTGAACCTCTTATGGCTCCCAAACACCTCCTGCTTACTCGGGTTTATGTGGTCCTTTTGGAAGGTTCTTTCCTGTCTCATTCACCAAGGTGGCACCCATTCAGTCCTCAAACTCAGTTCACATGGTTGGACCTTTTGACCAGGTTAAAAGATGCCTTGTCCCAATTCTCCCATTGGCACCCTGTGCCCCCATCAGCCTGTGCCCTAATCTCTGTCCACCTTTCCAGCTGGATGGTGTGTGAGGGCCAGGGTGGCTCGTGCAGCTCTATCTTTCCAGCATCTAGCACATAGTAGGTGGAACGAGTGAATGAAGGAATCTCCATACACGTGTGTGAGGACTGGAGTGGGGAACGGGAGGGACACAAAGAACGAGGCATAGAAAGACCAGCTCTGCCCAAAGTGTCAGGCAGATTGGGGACTGGAACACTTGCTAACTCTCTGGGCAACGAGGGCTTGAAAGAAAACGGTGACAACAGGAGCCATGTTGTCTCAAGGCTGGCTAGGATGTCACATGTCATCAAATCCAGCCACTCATCATCAGACACGTGAACGCCTGCTCAGTGGTCAGCCAGCCCACATTTGAGTATCTCTGGGGACAGGGAGTTCCACGCCTGTGACTCTTAGAAAGTTCTTCCATAATCTTCTTTTCTTTTGCTGTAGTTCTGCTTCCCGGGTAGACAACATGTAATCTACAGAGAGAAAAGGCAAAGTATATGAGAAAGAGGGTGAAATTACATACCCAAAGGACTTAGCACTTAGCAAGTATCTGGAAATAGAGAGCTGGGAAGAGAAAGAGGTTTCCATACCTCAGGGACTGGAAAAATGTTGTTGAGGTACAAGAGTGGAACTCCAGAAAAGATGCAGGCATGGTAAGAAAGATGATGATTTTCCTCTTTAATAATTCTGTATCATAACTCACAGTAGGTCTTTGAGGTGTTCATGTCCTGAGGGCCTTTGGAGCTGATGGCAAACAGTTGCAGCTGGAGGTGAAGCTAGAGAGTACCGTGTGGGTGTCCAGGCATAAATGTAATGACTGCAGCCCGGGAAGTGGGTGGGATTGCCCCACGCTGGATGTAGAGAGAGAAGAGAAGAGGGCCAGTGGCCGTTCCTCGGAAAATCTGCATTAAGGAGACAGAAAGGAATGGGAAGAGGATGAAAAGGAGCAATTGGAGAAATAGGAGGAGAGCCGAGGGAGGGCAGTGTCAAAGGCACCAGGAATGAGGCCTCGTAAGAAGGGCTGTTCTTTAGCTGTTGTTGAAGGATAAGAGCTGAGAATCTGGTTTTTGGTTACCATGGTAACCGCCCTGCTAGCAGTCTCCATGGAGTGATTGATGGTTCTGGAGTTTTAGTGTGCACCGGGATCACCTGCAGGGTTTTTTTTGGTACTCAGATCGCTGGGCTCATTCCCAGGGTTTCTGAGGTGAGGCTCAATAATATGCTTCTCTGTTGAGATCCCAAGTGATGCTGATGTTGCTGGGATGACATTGGTATGCTGATGCCCCCCACCCCCGAATGGAGGGTAATGGGAACTGAGTTACAGCTGGTGGGGAGTGGGCATGGACCTGAGGATTTAGAGGTGTTGAGGGGTCACTGCTACCTTGTTGAGTTCTGTGGCAGAGGGAAGGAGAAGGGGGATGGGATTTAGAGCAGGAGCCGAGAGGAGAGAAGCTGAGGAGACTTGTCCAGTCATGTGTGTAGGGGGTCAGCTTTGAGTGACTCAGAGCTTGGAAACACCCTGTTTCTAGAACTGGAAGAGCAACTTCCTAAACACTAATCTCTGGCCGGAAAGAGTCAATCTCCTCCAAGTCTGTAAGTCACACTCATCGGCGGATGTAGGCGTTAGGAGGCACGAGAAGATTCTGGAAAGAAGAATACCTCACTATGGTGGAATGACACTTTGATTCAGAATGGCTTCCTAGGATAGATTTCATTGCTTACCACGCAGAGCTAAGTTTTGACTATTACTGGGGTGGTGTGACCTTGTGAAGCCCAATGTCTGGTGTAAATTTTAGAATGCAGTTTGTCAGCAATGTTTGTGTGTACTTGAAGTCTTCCTTTGACCCCAGAACAGGCTGATTTGGATGATGAAGAGTGTCTGTCTCTTTGTAGTCGGGCCTGATGGGACAAACCAAAAGACACATGTACAATGTATTGTTCTGGTGCTACACCTGTAAAACAACATAGATTTCTGATAGTCTCAAGTTCCCATGGCATACCAAAGATGGGTATTTAATTTAGCTTTTAGTATCATCCATGTAAATATTTCATTTTATTAATTCATGAAAGGATCTCTGAAATAAACCTGTCTCTTTTAAGGATAAATGATATTCTTAGAATGATATAATATAAATGATATAAACTTTATTATATATATATAAAGTTTCTGAGCAGGCAGAGAAGTAAAGTATCTTTTCAAAACTATCTTTATTTGAAAAAGTTTCCTGACTCCTATAAAGATACTCACAAAGTTCAGACATGTATTTTTGAAGTAACTACTCTTTTTATCCATATACTTGGTCTATTAGATGCTGCTTTGACTTATCTTTGGGCAGACTCAACAGGCATTGTAAGTCTTATAAGTTACCTATCCAACAAAGAAAGAGAATTTGTCATCTCTCTTCTGCCTTTTTTTTTTTTTTTTTTTCCTTCACGGAAGAGTACAAATGTAGTCTGTAGAAGCTGTGATTACGGAGGAACAGATCTGACTACTGTGGGTGGCCTGCAGTTGAAGTCTCATTGCTACTCATCCCTGCCCCCTCCGCTCCCCCTGCACATCCTGCCTGAGGTTACCCTGTGCACCTCTTGACAGAATGAGTGCTGGCCCCACTGCCTTAGACATTCAGCACAGTTGTAATCGTATCAGCTTCGTATGTGGGCAAAATGACAAAATGGCTTGTCTATTTCTATCCCCGTTTTAAAAAATTAATACACGTAAATGTTCCAAAGCCTTTGGACTCGCCTGTAAGGCATTTAGGTTGTGCCCCAATTAGCAGTCTTGTGACCGACAAAGGATCGTATCAGCTTCCAAAGATCCCTAAGTTCTATCCGAGGGAGAACGGTCCGTGCAGGGGACTTGGCTTTCAGAAGAGGAAAAAGAAACCCAAGCCTGCTGGTGTCTGTTTCCAGTCCAGGAGACTTCAGTGGCTGCAGTGCAGGGCTGTGTGGGGGACCTTCATTAAAAAAGAGAGAGCAGAAAGAACTCATCTGTGTGTTCCCTGGAGGCAGATCATCCCCGAAAACATAACCTAACTGTTTGAAATGTGATGCTATTATTATAATATTCTGGTCTGGAGAAAAGCAGGTGTCCCTGAATAGCCTGTTTCATTTCATTCAACCTAATTAAGTTGTCATTAGTACAAACTTCCTCCTGGGTGGTTAGCGGCTCAAGGGAACGGCCTTTGTCTTCTGCTTCTCCGGGTCCACCCAGGCTGCAGCCCTACACACAGCAGGTGACTTGGAAAGGCCCACTGAGAGCTTAGCTGGAGGTAATGAACGCCTTAGCATGTGGCCTTGTCTTCAGTCATCACGCTCCTAAGGTTAGTCGGATTGTCTCCCCTTTGCAGCTGAGGGAACCGAGGGCCAAGGAGGATTCAGCAGAACCTTCCCAAGGCACACCTCGGGAAGGCACAGCAGGGGGCAGGTCCATGCCCACGTGCATGCCCTGTGCTGCCAGCTCTTTCCAGCTACCCAGAACCTCACCTGCCACGAACCAGCATTTGAGGGGAACTCTAACTTATCACAACTTTCTATCAAAGCTCGCACCTTCTCGTTCGGATGTTAACTTGACAAGTGAGGGCCAGCCATGCCCAAGTACATGATCCATCTTTTCTGTATTGATTTCCCTGTGTCATCTGGGAGAGGACTTTTGCTTGGTAAGTGGCAGAAATGGAGCAAAGTGACAGTGTACCCAGCCACATCAGTGCTAAATCAAGCCATTTTCTCTTTTCTTTTCCCTATTAGTGGAGACTTTATTAAGTAAGCCCCACTCCTATACCGAAGAGGCAAATCGAGATGCTCCCTGGTTGGTTGGGTTCTGTGTTTTTACCTAAGTGAATATCAGGACTGCCTGTTTAGGGACATTTATTAGGTGCAGAATGAAAGAACAGACCTCAATATACAAGTGAGGATCCTAGCTCTAGAATTCCCCTGGAGAACTCTACATAAACGTTCATTGTCATCATTGTCTTCGTGCTGGATATGACCACTTAATCGAGCATTTTGTACATCCCAGGCATTTTGCAAGCACCTGATGCTCATTGTCTGTGCCATCCTCACCACCGCCTTCTACAGCAGGGATGTCAGCTCAGAGAGGGTTAGTGAGCTGCCCAGAGTGGCTCTCACCACTGGCCAGCTCTGCAACTAGGATGTGAGCCTGCTTCTGGCTGCTGCCAAAGTCTTATGCAAGGTATCCATTCTGCATTGTGAAAAGGAAAGCTCCTTATTAACTTACGTTTGTTTGGAATGATGTGGCCAAGATATTATTGCCTAAGTCACAACCAATATGTAGTATCTCAGAAGCGTCCGATGGATCATTTAGAGATGAGGATACTGAGGCTCGGTGAGGCGAAGAGTCTCGTCGCAGGCCACGCTGAGGTACAGTGGCAGAACCGGGAACCTAACCTGAGTCTCACACTGTCCAGCCTGGCGGCTGTTGAACTTTGTTTCTTCTTTTCCTGGAAGAAGGAGACCCTCAGTGATGTCTGAGGACCAGAGTGTGTTTGTAGAACAATTGTCCTCCAGCCACAGAGAGACAGACCCTTGTTTCCAGAGCCACCTGCCTGGCAGGTGGGGGCAGCGTGTGGAGCGGCAGCCGTAGCACTGGGGGCCTGGCAAGCCGTGGCCAGGTGGCAAGGGGAAGGTCGCACCAAGGTGATTGTCAGGAGTGTGTTGGTTTCCTGTTGCTGTAGTAACACATTCCTGCAAACTTAGCTGCATGGAACAACACAAAGTTATTATCTCACAATTCTGCAAGTCAGAATTCCAGGGAATTGGGGTTTCACCGGTTTCTCTTCCCAAGGCTGAAGTCAAGGTGTTGGTCAGCCTGGGGAAGAATTCATTCCAGACTCACTGAGGTGCTTGCACAATGCAGCTCTGTGCACGTGTAGGATCTGTGTCTTTATAGCTGGTGGACAAAGGTCATTCTCAGCTTCCACCTGCCTGCCCTCCTGGCCTCATCATCTGCAAAGCCAGCAAAGGGCGGTGGAGTTCTTTTCACACTTTGAATCTCTCTGACCTTTCCTTCTGCCTCATCTCCTCTGTCTCTAGCTGGAGAAAGTCCTTTGCTTTTAAAGGGCTCGTGTGGTTCAGTTCGGTTTCCCTGAGTAATCCAGACGTTCTCCCTACTTTTTGGTCCGTAACCTCACTTCCATCTGCAAAGCCCTCTTTGCTCCATCACACAGCGTATTCACAGGTTCTGAGGGTTGGGGTGCACACACCTATGGGGTTCATTCTGCCAACCGGAAAAGAACACACGCTGCTGACCACGTTTGGTGGTTCGTTTCTGTCCTCGTGAAGAGCGCACAGCGTGGACCAGCGTGTGTGATGGAACCTGGACGGTCCGTGCCGGGCCTCCTGCTTCTGCTCTGGCTGCCCCAGCAGGGCCAACCCACAGCCCATCCGCGGTCCGGGTCTCAGGGCCTTAATCTTAAGATACCTGTCAAAGATCTTTCTTCTGGGACAGTGTTTCAAAAGCCCATTTCTTCTGCTTTCCGTCACTTTGACGTCAGCCTCCATGGTCCTCAAGTTGTTGTTAAGAACCCTGTTGTCTCCCTGGGGCTTCTCCAGAGCATTTCTCGCACACCCTCTTTTATGAACCTACCAGCCCTGGGAGGCCATGAAGATGGTACTGATGCCAATGCAGGTCCTGCTTACAACCCTTGACCAGTGAGGCTCAGAACAGTGAGTGGTTTGTGGGCGTTCACACGGCTGATGAGCAACAGAGCCGGGGGTTAGACATCCCCGTTCCGAGTCCCACCTTCTTCCCTCCACACCAGTTTCCTCTTCCTCCCTTTTCACTTCACTGCGCTCCTCATTTTCCAATGAACCCATCACTTCCATTACCCTGATCGACTCTCTTCAATCCCCACATTTCATTTCAGTTGTGGGCTGCAAGCCGGTTGCTGAAAGCTGCCATTTCATCCCCATCGAGCATTTATGCCCAATTTTTCACAGCTTTATTTGGTTTATCCATGCTAAGTACTGTACCCAGCTGGATTTAATTTGTGGTGATTGCACCCAGAGCCCAGATTCTGTGAGAATGTGAATTTTGCACAGCGTGATCCGATCAGTGCTGCAGACTAGAGATGTGTGGGAGGTAAAAGCTCTGTTATGACTAACTCTTAGCCAATGTCCTCTTTCCCTTTTTTATTACGGTAAAATTGCTGTATAACCAATTAGTTTCAGGTGCACAACATTGTAACTTTATATTTGTGTGCATTACAAAGCGATCGGCACCGTAAGACTGGTTACCATCCATCACCATATACTGTGTCCTCTTTCTTGAATGCGTTTTAAGGCAATCAGAAGAAACAAGCCGAGGGCCATGGGGAAAGCCACCAGCTTAGCCGAGGAAGTCTAATTTATGATTCCGTTTAAGGACTTAATCATTGAACTTGGACAAGTGATAGATGCTGGTGAAGCACAATTAACTCTGAATTGAAAAGAGAAAAGACAACAGTGCAAAGAGGCAGGCTGGTTGCTCAAATTCTTATTTTTTTAAAAAAAGAAAAGATGGTAATAATAGCCGTTGCTTATTGCACTCCAGACACTGTACTGGAGACTTTATGTACCTACCAGTCAATCGTCACAACCCTGTGAATGAAGTATCGTTATCGTGCCCATTTTACAGATCAGGAAATTGAGGCACAGCAAAGTGAAACACCTTGCCCAAGGTCACACCGCTGATATGTACAGAGTCGGGATTTGAACTAGGCACTCCGGCCCCGTGTTCTCAGTCAGACGGCCTCTCTGAAGCTCACCATAGCACTGTAATTTAAATATCTTTGAAGAGATCATGAGGGGATGGGGACCAGGAGGATGGAGGAGATTGGAACTTTTTTCCTCTTGGATGCTTTCGGCCTCTCCAATGTACTATTCTTTTCTGACTACACAGCCCTGGGTAGAGTCCTGGCTCCTGTGTGGGTGTGTGGTGTGGACAGGCCCTCTTGGGAGAGGAGGGGCCTGGAGAAGCTGGGGGATTCTTCCCAGTTTGAACTTTCAGGGGGTCTGAAAAAGGACAGGCGCCCCCAAGCAGAGCAGAGGTCAGGTGAGGCTGGAACAATGCTGAGAATAAAAGAGGTAGTTAAAAAAAAAAGTTTGCTATTATTTTTCATTTTGGAGTTGATTAGTAATATAAAAAAATGATTTCAGCTGAGCGTTTTACTGAAAAGGATAAATTGCCATGTAAATTGTTTTTTTTTTTTTTTTAATTGGAAAACACTGAGCATGCCCGGATTCCATGTGTTTTCAGTGAATAGACTTAGAAGGTATTCGATATTTTCCTCTCCAGAGGGGCCTATTCCTTCTGTAGCCCTGAAGTGAAGATTTCTAATAGCAGCTACTTTGATGGGGTGATCCCTAGAATTAAGAGTTCAAATCTGCATTCTGGCCCTGGCTTTCTTTATTGTTTGGGTGTTCAGGGCTGAATAATCACCACCCCCACCCCGGGTCTCTCCTGTAACGTATCAAATGAGCATGGTACCTGCTCGGTCTACCTCACGGAGGTGCTTCGATATGTGCTCTTGGGGGGAATCACTCAGTGGTATGGATGCCCGAGGTAGCACCATCATTTTAAGGTCTGCTGTGGTTTCTGCTCCAGCCAGTGGGTGCTGTGAGTGATTGAGCATCTGGTCGCTTGGAAGCCAGATGTTTTCATCAGCAGAAGTCAGAGGGGATGGCAGGCAGCCAGGGGGAAACCAGGGCTTGAAAACCACCTTTAGGACACTTTCGCTTTTCTTGTGCTGACATCATGTGTGCGGAGGCCAGAATGATACATGTGTGTCGAGATGCCCCGGCAGCATGAGAACCATGGGGTCAATTTAAAAAGAGAGAAGTGGCAACTAGACAGCTGCTGTCTGCTGAGAGGGTCCGGGGACGTGGGGCAGGCAGGACGCAGATCACGACATCAGCTCTCTCACAGTCCACCACAGGGAGGGGCCCGCCACACCGGGCTCTTCCCTAACCGAGGGAAGATGAAGAATTTTCCAAGCACAGAATGAGTTTCCAGAACCTGCAGAATATAAGAAGTTAAGGTCTCTGCTGCTTTGCTTAAGGCACTGTGACCTTCCTTTCCAGAGCCTTCTGGTCTTGCCAGGGCTCCTGGGTCATTTAGTGGCGTCACACATGGCCGCGATCCCATAGGCAGCGGCCCTGAGGCCCCTTGGTGACATCGAAAGAACACAGGAGCGGTGGCTCCTTCTCCCCGGCTGTGAAATGGGGGGCGGGTGTGTGAGCGCCGTGAGTGCCTGCAGTGTGTGGGGTCACAGCCGGGGCTCTGTGGAGATGTCCCACCTGGGTTTTGGTGTAACACTGACCTTCTGCCCCCTCTGGTCTTGCCTTTCATGTACCACAGGATCGATAAACAGATAAGCAGGTTTCGGAGATGGTTACCTAAGAAGCCCATGAGGCTGGACAAGGAGACACTGCCAGACCTGGAGGAGAATGACTGCTACACTGCCCCTTTCAGCCAGCAAAGGATCCATCAGTGAGTGTGTCCTGGGAAAGCCCTCGTCTCCCGAACCACGGGCCGCTGTGAGAGAGCCTCTTCCTGCACGCCCTGGATTCCTTGGCACGTGCGAGGAACAGGGTAGTGCCCCCCCCCCCCGAGCGTCCTGTGAGTGTTCACGTCCCTTTCATATCAGTCAGGGTAAGCAAGCCGCTGTAACAAACAGTCCCCACATCTCAGCGGCTCAGTGCACTAGGACACGCATTCATGGGTGTGTTGGATGAACGACCTTCTGCGGGGCGATGCAGAGGCCCAGGCTCCTTCGGCCTTGTGGCTCTGCCATTCCTGCAGGCGCATCTGCACCCAGCCAGCAGCCAGGGAAGCTGGTCTACACCTTTCCCTGGTGAAAAGGGGGGTTGTTGATTTGTTTGTTTTAGATCTGAGTTCACGTCTCAGTTCCCCTTTCTTCAGCAACCGAGTTGCCCCAAGAAAAGCCGCATTGTCTCGCAGTCGGCATCCCGGCTCACCTGGCAGGCTGTCTCAGAACAATGAATTGTCTGTCGCTTTGGACATATAGGTGGTGGGAGGGAGAAACTGGCTATGTAATGGAGCCTTTGAGGAGTTGCAGAAGTCATAGAGAATTGACTGACACTTCTGAGATGACAGGAACTCCTAGCCAGATGGCAGGGTTGGCAGGAGAAGAAAAGAGCATGCCAAAGACGGTAAACAACTAGGCAAAATCAGCCTTTTAAAGGGGGGCTGAGTCAGGTCAGCCCAGCCTCTCTCTCAGCCAGACTTCAGGAATTCCTGCCTCTCCCTGCCCCAGCCATAGCAACAGCCTCAGTAAAAATGACACACCTGAGAGGAGGGACGAGATGGCAGATTTAAAAAAAAAACAGATTGCCAACTTTGAGAAAAAAATAAATCAAATGGCAGTTGACAAGTTGCAGGGATCACAAGTTGGGGGCACGTAGCAACAGAAAATCATTGGGAAGGTCTGTGGACTTCCAGAGAGCAAATGAGAGAAGAACAATAAAAAAAAAATAGATGTTCTGCATCAAAGTATTTAGTGTATAATGCAAGGGAAGCAGCTCAGGAAGCCTGTGAAATAACCCGACTCTGGATCCCCACAGGTCAGATTGATGCCAACCAGCCACATTATGTGAACACTTAAAAGGGTCATTGAAGAAGACATGAAACTCACAGCCTGAACTCAAAATTCTAGTTAAATCTTCCATGGGAAATAAGAGCTGAGAGGGACTTCCTGTTAACTCAGAGATCAGGATCTATGGTGTTTTCTTAAGCGAAAAAGACAGATGAAAGCTGACAAGTTCCTGCTTACTTTAAATCCTCGTTATGCCTGTGTTGTTCATCTTGAAGCTTCTTACACACGTGATTATTTGGTTTTAAATTCTTCCAGAGTAGGGTCTGATTCAAATCCAGATTTTCCCTTTGCTTCTCCCTGCCTGAGAGAGTGCCTAGCACAGTGCAGGTGGGTCTCCCGGAACAGTGCAGGAAGGATGGATGGATGGATGGATGGATGAATAGGTAGATGGATGAATGAATACATAATTAGGTGGATGGATGGATGGATGGATGGATGGATGGGTAGATGAATGGAAGGCTCAATGAATTATATAATGTGTACTCTTGTTTTACTTCAAAGACATATAGGTAACAGGTAAATGGAAGAGGAAAGTTTCCTGGTATTCATCTTTATGCTGGTTCTGTTTTCTGATGTTCTTGCTTTAGAACAAAGTTTCTCAGCAGGGTTCTCAAAGTCGGAAACACCTGGGCACCCATTAGGATCTCTGGGTATTAGAACCGGGAATCATATATTTAAAGGTGTTTTAAAATATATGATAAATGAAGATGATAGCCTGTGGGACAGGGGTATTCAGCCATCTCACATATATAAGAAACCTTTTTGGACATGTTTGGGTATTCACTGAATGACCGATTCATTCAACAGTTACGTCTGGTGTCTGCTTCTTGTCGGGCACTGTCTGAGTACAGAGGATATAATAAGGAGTACACAGTCTTGACCCCAGCATAGAAAGACAGAAGACCATTTCCAATCACTGTAAGCAGTGTAAAGGTGTGACTTAAAAGACAGCGATCCAGTCTTCAGATCTGTTGGGAGGTTGGGAAGAGACGAGGGCTGGTCACAAGAAGAAAATGCTTGAGATGGATCTTGAAAGATAACACTTGTCCAGGTAGACAAGGGGAGAAACACATCTCAAGAAGAGGGAATAATGCATGCATCAAAGAACAAAGGCGGGAAGCAATGGAGTGTTTGAAGAACCACAAGCAGCTTTCTGTGGATGGAAATAGGGTGTGAGAACACTTGTGTTACTGTTTGAAGAAAGAGGGTGCTCAGTGGGAGAAGATGAGCTTTCCGGGCAGGAGAGCTAAGGGAAAAGCAGGAGGACGGCTGGACGAAGCCAACCTACAAACCAGACCTCAGTGGGACCCACGGGATCGTGTGGGCAGTTCCAACATGCAATTGGAAGATGAAAAACTCAACAAGGTCTAGAATGTTATGGCACTGGGGATTTCTTTCTCTTTGAAAATTGTCATGCCACGTGAACAACATTCTTTTTTTTATCCTCACCTGAGGATATGTTTTTATTGATATTAGAGAGAGAAATGTCGATCAGTGCCTCCCGTATGTTTCTTGACCAGGGATCAAACCCACAATCTGGGTATGTGCCTGACCAGGAACTGAACCAGCAACCTTTTGGTGCATGGGTGACACCCAACCAACTGAGCCTTGCCGGCCAGGGCAAGACCCTATACTCCGAAGCATGATGCTCTGACACGGGATTTTTCAGACCTAGTGCTGTTGACATTCTGAGCCGACCAGCTTTGTGTGGGAGCTGGCCATGCACTGTAGGATGGTTAGTAGCTTCCCTGTCCCCTAGCCATTCGATGCTAGTGGCAGCTCCCTCCCCACTTAGTTGTAAAAATCAAAAAGCTCCAGACATTGCCCGGTGTTCCCTGGTGGTGGGGGTGGAGTGGGCACAAAACTGCACCCCTGTTCCCCCTGGATAACCACTGCTCCACTGCCTTTTGTTACATGAATCCCTTCAGGCAGGACCACCTCCAGTCTCAGATAAGTTCAATTCTAGTCAAATCTGATGACTAAGACAGACAGGTCCATTTAAAACTTAATTTATTCCTCATCACCTCATTGCCTGTGAATGTTGGCCAGTGCCACTCGCTTCATTCTTAGAATGGCATTAGCAGGTAACACCCTTGAGACAGTGACTTTCTAAGGTCAATACTCACAGCAGAGGGTTTGTGCTGGCGGAGAAAAGGAAACGTGGGAAAGGATCGTGGTTTTTATCATAGGTACGCAGAGTTTTCTTTCATGAAGTTGATGAAATCTAAATCGCCTTTCAGAAGACTGTTCATGGTAGATACAGACAGAAACATATCCCTTCCTATATTTTTATGTCTATCCGTGCCATTATTTTATTGTTAGTGAAAATCCATAAAAGGTGGGATAAGATTAAATGTTGACCGCTTCCTAATAGATGAATTCGACATTTGTGTTCGCTGTGGATTCCTGTGCTTCAGCTGGTGTTCATTTGCTCACAAGGTCCATTCCCACTGCTGTTCCGGGAGCCCGGGAGTCAGCGGGAAGGGAAAAGGCAGAGATGCCTGCCTCCCCGGAGCCGACGTTTCGGCTGGGGTCACTGGCGGGGAATTATAAATCAGTGCTTCTCAGTCAGGGAGGGATGTGGCAACGTCTTGAAATGTTCTGGGCTGTCACATCGGTAGTACTGTGGCAAACATTTCCGTCTACGTCCACTGGAAGGCACGTTAGGAGGTGATGAATGCTGTGGAGGAAGAGGGATGAGGAGTGGGGGAGGGGAGGGGAGATGCTGGCACCCGGGGGGGGGGCACCCAGAGTGCACTTTTTAAAAACTATCTCTATGCTTCGAGTTAGGCCTCAAATAGGAGGTGTGACTGCAGAAAGACCGGAAGGGGTGAGAGAGGGAGGGCGAGCGTGCCAGGGAGGGGACAGCCAGAGCGAGGCCCTAATCTGCAAGCACCTCAGGGTGTGTTTGGGGAAAAGAAGGTCTCTTGTGGGTGGAGCAGAAAAGAGACAAGATGGGCAGTAGCAACGAGTTAGAGAGGCAGTGGGGAGGCCAGTGATGCAGTCTCGTGGGCCACGGTCAGGGCTTTGGTTTTTACAGAGCAGTGATGTGGGTCTAACTGAAGTTCTTTTTTTCCTCACTTTTGTTGTATTCAATGTATTGGGGTGACACTGGTTAATAAGATTATATAGGTTTCAAGTGTGATGCATGAGCTGTAGATTACATTGGGTGCCCACCAACCAAAGTCAAAGCTTCTTCCATCACCATATGCTTGACCCCGTTTACCCTTTACTATCCCCCCAACCCCTTCCATCTGGTGACACAATACTGTTGTCTGCGTCGATGAGCTTTTGTTTGTTTTTCTTGTTTGTTCGTGTGTTGCTTTCGTGGATGGATCTTGAGACTATTGTGCTAAGTGAAATAAGTCAGATAGGAAAAGTTAAGACCCATATGATTTCACTCATATATGGGATATATAAAACACTCACTGAGCTTTTGAAAAGTACTATTCTAACTGCTCTGTTTACAACAGATTGTACAGAGCAAAGGTAGAAGCAGGGACCAGTTAGGAGGCAATTGCTGTCATCCAAGTGAGAGATGACATATTTATAGGTGCAGTTTGGTTTCTAGCTTTTCGAAGTCTATAATGAAGATATATACCACATATAACTCAGCATAACTCATGTAGAACTCTTGGCAAAGCTTGGTTGTACACAAAATATTGCTACGTAGGTCCTGTGCATACACGAGGTGGACGTTATGAAAAGACTCCTTCAAATGAAATTTGCTCACATGACTTTCTCCCCCTACTAGACTGAGCCACTGAGGACGGGAACTGTGTGTCTGGCATCGAGTGGCCCTGGAGAATGGCTGTAAGATCTAGCAGAGGACAGCAGAGTTGGCACTATGGCCACTGCTGAAGGATAGAGCCTGCTCTGGTTCCTAAACACAGAACATTCAGTTGAAAAATGGAGTCAGCTGGACAGTCAATTGTGGTCTCCACATTCAAGCTGAATTTATCCCTGACTTGGTGATTTATTTTTGGTCTCAGTTCTGCTGATAGACCATCTTCCCTGTCCAGTTTTATGGCTGTTAAATTTGTTACTGGGAGTAATGCTTGACTCCTACATGTGTCAGGTGCATATATAAAATAGGCAGTATAAAAAGACCACTTGAACCTGGCTGGTGTGGCTCAGTGGTTGAGCATTGGCCCATGCACCAAGAGGTCGCCGGTTCGATTCCCAGTCAGGACACATGCCCAGGTTGTGGGCCCAATCCCCAGTGGGGGGCATGCTGGATTTTTCATCGATGTTTCTATCTCACTTTTCCTCTCCCTTCCTCTCTCTCTAAAATCAATAAAGAAAAAAAAAATTTTTGTAAATGGGCAGTATAAAAAGACCACTTGACCAGAAATTTGCTTACATTCCCTTTTTCTCCCTTCTAGAATGTGAGCTAGGGAATAGTTTTAAAAGTCTAGGGAATAACAAAACAACACAGCTCATAGTGCCCAGGAAGCAGTAACGATGGAAATCTTGGTGCTGGGCCCATGAGGGCTGGTAAGGATGGGAGCAAGTTGCTGCTGGGCCAACAGGTAGGAGATTCTCTGTCACCTCCCTTTGATTGCCTTCTTATCATTTGACCTTCCCGTCAACTGAATAAGCTGGCGGACCACGGCAGTGAGGTGTAGAAATAGTGATTGGTCACCCTGGCCGGTTTGGCTCAGCTGTTAAAGCGTCGGCCTGCGGTCCAGAGAGACCCGGGTTCCGTTCCTGCTAAGGGCATGTACTTCGGTTGCAGTTTGTCCCCGGCCCTGGTTGGGGTTGTGCAGGAGGCAGCCACTCAATGTGTTCCTTTCACATCGATGTTTCTTTCTCTCTCTCTCTCTCTCTTTCTCTCTCTCCCTCCAATTCTATGTGAACAAAAATGGAAAAATGTCCTCGGGTGGGGATTAAAAAAAAAAAAGAAATAGTGATCACTCAAATGATGGTCCTTAAGTAGGAGTGACAGTTGCAGTGATAAAAGCAATAGTGACCACCATTTATAAATAAGCCCTGGATTCCAGAGTTCTGCCATAGATGCATTACCACTCTGAGGGGTGGGTAAAAGGAGGAAGGTCAGAGAGGCTGAATGGGTTGCTCACAGTCACTCCATAGGAAGTGTGTTCTCTTCACGATCCTGCCACCTCACGCATGAGCAGAACCCAAGGACAGTTTTTCAGCGACATTATATGAGTGTGAGTTTGGGTGTAAATATATCTGAGTTTATTGGTAAAGCATTTCAGATGGGTTAGAGACAAAGAAAATAAAATGCTAAAATAGAAAATAAATATTCTGAACCAAGGAGAAGATCATTTAGAGTAGGCGTTCAAGTTCAGGGGAAAATGGACCCCGATTGGCAGGCCTCAGTGATCTATATACCTGCAAGGCTGATGACTCAGCTGACAAATTGGGCTGTAGGCCTAGTGGGCAGAGCAGAGGGAGAAACACAGTAAGTCACAAGGTTCTGAATGTCAGAGGAGAGGAAGGTCATTTCCCAGCGAAGCGGTGTTCTGTATTTTCCTAGCATTTGCAAGAAATGAAATCCTTACATGGAGAAGGGGCTCTGAATGAAGTAGTGGACAGTATGCTCAGCTGCCTTGTTAGAGTAAACACCGCACAGGGCTTTCCCGGGAGCTGTTTCCAGGGGTCCCTCAGCATGGCTCTGGGGAATGAATCAACTGCTCCTGGTCATGAAATGCTTCAGGAATTTAGGCATGTCTTCAGCAAAATACTGCAGCATTCCCTAAACTAATCTAATTGTAAATCTTTGTGGTTTTTTTTTTTTTAACTACATTCTATAAAATTTAAAGTTGAGAACCGATTAAAAAGAAAATAGCCTCACATTCCATTTGAATGTATATTGCTTGAGAAACAACAAGGCAAACCTGTGGGCGCGCGTGTTTCTGAAGTCACAATGCATGCTCTTAGTCGTTTTCTAGGGTATCAGCAGCCCTGGGGCTGCGTGCTGCTCACCAGCCACGACTGCATGGGGCCCTGAGATCGTACCCCGGAAAGCTCTCCTGCCTGAGCCAGCGACGAGAGGTTGTCAGTGTTGGGGTCCTCTTACGGAAGCATTGTAGATCCCGAAGGCTCCTCTTGAAACTCAAACAATTTCAGATCAGCTGGTGTGGCTCAGTGGTTGAGCATCGACCCATGCACCAAGAGGTCACTGGTTCGATTCCCAGTCAGGACACATGCCAGGTTGTGGGCCAGATCCCCAGTGGGGAGCATGTAAGAGGTGGCCAGTCAGTGTTCTCTCTCATCGATGTTTCTCTCTCTCTCCCTCTCACTTCCTCTCTCTCTAAAATCAATAAAGGAAAAAAAAATTTTTTTTAACTCCAACAATTTGAGAAGATATAGTATAACACAACAGTAAGGAGTTTATTGAAGGAATAATGATAGCTGATATTTATATGGTACTTCCTAGTTTCCAAGTACTTCCCAGTTACAAACTCATTTAGCCCTGTGAATAAGGTATTGTTATTACCTTAATTTTATGGAGGAGGGAACTGAGGCACAGAGACATTGAGCAACTTGCCCAAGGTCACACAGTTGGTAAGAGGCAGGCTTGGATTCTAAGGCCAGGCATTCTACCTCCAGTCTTATCCTCTTTACATTATCTACGGCTACTGTCACAAATTACCATGGATTTTATGGCTTAAAACCACGCAAATGCATTCTTACGTTCCGTAGGTTAGAAGTCGAACGGGGGTCCCACTGGGCTAAGGTCAGGGGGTGGCATGGCTGCGTTCTTCCCAGAGGCTCTGGGGAAGAACCCGGTCTTCACCTATGCCAGCGTCTAGAGGCTGGCACGTTCCTTAGCTGGCCGCTCCTTCCTTCATCTCCGAAGCCAGAAATGGCGCTGAGTCCCCCTCCTGTCACACCACCGCACCCTGACCTTACTCTGTCACCACATCTTCCTGGCTCTTCTGCCTTCCTCTTCCATTTTTAGGGACACTTTTTATTACATTGGAAACTGGATAGTCCAGGACAATCGCCCTATTTTAAAGTCAGCTAATTAGCAGCCTTAATTCCATCTGCAGTATTAATTCCCCTTTGCCATGTAGCTTAACATAGTTCCAGGTTCTTGGGATTAGGATGGGGCCTTCCTTGGGGGGATGTTATTCTGCTTAGTACAGCTATTTAAATTTGCCAATCTGGAAAGTTCCAAGGGTCTCTCTAGGACAGAGGACACCTCAGTTTTAATGGGGGAAAAGAAAGCAGGAAGGAAGGGAGGGTTGTGGTAGTAAGATTTGGGGACATTAAATGAAATGACATGGATAAAATACTTAGTCCAGTACCTGGTCCATAGAAAGCACTTAGTAGTTAACAGTTATTATTATTATCATTATTATATTGCTGCTGCTGCTGATACTACTATGAGAATCCTTGAGGAAATCTCTGGAAGTTGGCAGTCAGTGTATGAAGGGACAGTTTGAGGTGACAAGGACTGATTTTTGCAAAAGTAAATAACTGACCTGAACTGGAATAGCATTACTTCTATTATTTATTTTTTTATTTTAAATCCTCACCTGAGGATATTTTTCCATTTATTCTCAGGCAGAGTGGAAGAGAGGAAGGGAGGGAGGGAGGGAGAGAAAGAAACACTGAGGTGAGACAGACACATCTATTGGTTGCCTCCCGAACAACCCGGGCCAGGGCCAGGGACTGAACTGCAGCCGAGGTACGTGCCCTTGACCGAAATCAAACGCGAGACTCTCCGTCCATAGGCTAATGCTCTAACCACTGAGCAAACTGGCCAGGGCCAGGGTGAATTACTTTTAAACGAAATGTTTCTCAGTGTTTTAGATACATTATGGACTGAATGTTTGTGTCCCCCAAACCTAGATTCATATGTGGAAAACTGATGTCAAATTCAGAGGCGGGGCCTCTGGGACGGGATTAGGCCGTGAGGGTGGAGCCCTCCTTGAGGGGAATAGTGCCCTTAAAGAAGAGACCAGAGAGCTGGCTCCTCCTCTTTCCACCACGTGAGGACGCGATGGTAAGTCTGCACCCTGACGAAGGCCTTCACCAGCACTTGACCTCGCTGCCACCTGGTCTCAACCTCCTGGAAGTAAATTTCTGTTGCCGATAAGCCACCCGAGCTGACACAGGATCACCACGTCACATTTATGTATCGGCTACTTATGTGCATTTGTTTTCGGAACCCTTCAGCATGGGCGTTTGAAGATACCGGTTCTTCTAGCAATCTGCCTTTCACTGTACTTTATTTTCAGTCTTTGGCATTTTTGTTGTTGCTGTTGTTGGCATTGATCTGGAATCCTGAGGTCCCGTAGGCAGAGCGGCACGAGATGGATGCAGGAGGGTTAGCGTTCTTTTGGGACCCTGGGGTGGCAGCAGCCTCGGAGCGCTCTGTCACTGCACTCACTTCTTCGGCATCAGGGTCCTCAACATGCAGGGTATCCATACTGATCCACAGAGTCGAGGGAAACACAACTCTCTCCTGGAAGGTTTTCAGCTGAGATGAAAATAAAACAAGCCACGCAGCCTGAGACTTGTGCTTCTGGAAAGAACGTGACTTCTTTTGAGCACAACAGAATGTAACGACTTTAGTTTAAGGGACAAGGAGATCACCTAACCATGGGGGAAGAGCATACCTTTGGGTGTTGGGAGATCCAGTCGTTAGCTGTGTTCTCAGTGTTTGTGGGACCAACTTTGCGTACATCACTTAGAAATCTTACATTGCCACTTATCCGTCTGTAAATGAATATCGCTTTTATCAGCTCCCTCGCTCAACAAATACTTTTATTTATTTATTTATTTTTATTAATTTATTTTTGTTACAGATGTTTCTCTCCCCCCGCCCCCCTGCAGACACCTTTCTCCTCCACAAATACTTCTAATGTGTTATGTGCCAAGTCTCGCACTGGAGTAGAGAAATATATATGTCACTGTATGTTCACGTGTAGGTTTATGTATGTGCATATATATTTTTGTACTTAAATGTTTAATTCCAGCATGTAAATGTGATAGGAAAGAAACTATTTTACTCATCAGAGTGATAAAAGGCAATTGAAAGCACCTATGAGAAAAGGGAAGATTTGCCAGATTTAGGTACCACAAAGTAAGTGAGGGTTGACATAAAGGAGAAGTCGGGCCTGGGCCGCATCTGTGGGTGGGCTGCAGAGGACGTGATTACACTGCGTTCCATCAGCTGGAAGAACAGTGGTCAGAGCGCAAACGGGAGCTCAGAGGGCGAGGGAGCGGTAGCGCCCGTGGGTACCCTGTGCCACGCTCTGTGCTGCATGTCCTTCATCTGTCCTCTCAGCTGGCCCCGCAACATAATCCCATTACCCTTCTTCTACAGAAGGTGGAGCCCAGGCTCAGAGAAGTTAAACAGTGTACCCAGGGCCACGCAGTAACAAGCCGACTTCAGGGTTAGAACCCAAATCGGCCTGATTTCGAACGCATGCTCCTTCCTCGACAGCACCGCTGATGTTCATGGGGCACTCGCTGGACATCAGGCTGCTGTGAGACTGGAGGGTTGTTTCTGCACTTAGAGGCGGAGCAGTGGAACGGGAGGGAACGCGGTTACTGAGTCGGGCTGGCTCCTGACCCCATCCCAGCAGCTCCCTTACCACCGACAAGCTCATATTTCTCTTCAGTAGGGTTTGAGGATAAAAGACAGTAGATTTATCTGTTTAAATCACTTTGTTTGAATCTAAGGGAAGGGCTACTAACAATTATAGAGCCTGGGGCAAGTGTACAAATGAAGACTCTAGACCATATGTCTAAATAATTAAAAGTAATATATCATGTTAACAATTGCAGTGATAAAAACAATCATTTATAAATAAGTCCTGTACTCCAGAGTTACACTGTAGACGTATTGCAACTCTGAGGGTGTGGTCAGATATGATGAAGGTCAGAGAGACTGAATGGCTTGGTCAAGGTCACTCTAATTAATGAACAGGAGGAAAGTGTGCTTTCTCCACAATGCTGTCTTCTACCTGGACAAATACATCTGCATAATGACCTGAAAGTCCAATTCAGGATTCTCGGTGATCTGTTCCAAGGGTGGGTGTGGGGAATTTTGTTCCCCAACCCCCTCGGCCTGCCTGCTTCTCTTCCTACGCATAGCTCCCCACGGAGGGGCTCCAGGCTCAGGCCTGTGGACACCAGCCCATGCCCAGGTGCCGTCAGTGTCCCCTGCAAGCATCTTGGCTACTTGTCAGGCACAGAGGTGTCTTCAGGAAGACGGGCCTGGTGTACAGGTCCACAGAGACCCAAGTGGACCTGGGGCTTTTGAGGCGGGCTCTGAGGACGCACATCCCTTTGGCTTTGCTGACACCTCACCCTGGGGAGCAGTACAGCTGGGAGCCCACTGATGCGCCCTCTGCAGCCCATCAGGTTCTGATAACCCCAGCTCTTTCTTCTGTCCCCCAGCCCTAGGGGCAGGAGCTGCTGCACTTCTGCAGTCATTCTCTGTGGCCTCTGTGCTCCTTTGGGGACCTTTTAGTTCTCCAACAGCTCTATCACCAGTTCCCCATCCTAACCTCCCTGTTGAAACAACTGCGGTTTCCATTTTCCCAAATGGAGCCCGGGCGGTACAGGGAGTTAGAGCACACACGTTCTTAGGGGGAGGCCTTGTCGCTCTGAAATCACATACAACACAGGCAGCCATCTGCCTGTCCTGCTTGTTAGTCCGACAGGACTATCACCACAGTATAAAGATGGTTTCTGAATTTGAACTCGAGAATACTTTCAACCCCAAGTCTGATTTCTACCCTACATGGTTTTACTTTCTTCTGCCAAAGTCTTTGCTAACTTGTACAAAAACTTCCTTTCCGAACAATACAGAAGGTGTTTGAAACAAAACAAAATAGTACAAGACATCACCTGAACCATAGAAGAGTTCGCAGACCGTGTTATATAAATGTGACAGGGCAAAACCAGTGACAACGAGGCATTCCTGGGTAGATCGCATTGTCATCCCCAATATGCTGCTTTTCTTCGCGAGGAGTTTGTGTTCCAACCCGTTATTGTGGACTTGTGTCCCTGCTCCCTGAAGGAGAGCTACGGTTCCCCACCCCATCCCACACCTGGCCATGAGGCTTGTTTTGCTTAGTGAAATGTGACCAGAGTGATATATGCCCCATCTGAGCCAATGTGTGGCTCTACCATTACCTCCCCCTCTGCCATGTCAATGCATGTCTTGGGTATAAGTTGCTTCTTCAGCCAAGTTCCCTTAAGAAAGAGGACACGTGAAGCAGAGCCTCAGCTGACCCATAGCTAGTTGGTTATGTGAACGAGAAATATACCTTTGAGTACGCCACTGAGATCTGAGGGTCATTTGTTATTGCAGCAGAACCCAGCATAATCTGACTGGCACAGTCTCTAACCCAACAATGACAATTCTGTATTTCCTCTCCTGATTTCCCCTACCTCCCCCTCCCCCCAGTAGTCCACATAATAAATGATGGAGAGAGGGGTGAGGTTTTGGGAAGAGGAAAGAAAAACTGTGCAGGCTCGATGGAAGAGGACTGTTTTTGTCAGGGGAAGTAAGGGAGCATGTGAGCGAAGAAGAAAGGGTGATAAGCCGTGGCTGAAGATCATGTACTTGACTCCTCCGTGTGTCCTTTGGGGAACCTGAGTAAAGACTGGAGCACCCTTCTAATGAATTTTGGCTGTTGACTTCTGCTTTGTGCACTTGCCTGAGACATCAGAAGTTTCATACGGATGCTGGCATTTGAATTAGTTCCTGAGGGAAGAACATGCTGTCACCAGAGTGAGAGGAAAGAGAGCACCTTCAGAAGAGGGAACATTGGTCATGGGACAGTTTGTAGCCTCCATGGCCTGATTGTAGGACTGTCCAGCCCAGGAGGCTGGGGATCAGAGGAGGGGCCCCTGGAGCTGACTTCAGACCTCGGATGAGGAGATGCTGCCCTGCTGGTGCTGGTACCTCTGGGGTATGGGGCAATGCAATGAGTCCAGTTGGGGGTGTTGCTTTAAAAAAAAATAATAAAAGATGGAAATTGGAACCAACTGCCACTGTGAGGTTGAAGGATCACTGCTGGGGCGACATGGACAGGAGCAACAGGCAAAGGGGAAAAACCAAGTCCCTTCATGCTCTTTCTTCTTCTTTCAGTCTCCTGTAGTGCCCCCTGCTGGCTGAACATATCAAAGAGCCAGATGCAAAACAGAGTATTTAGTGGGTGGGGTTCCGGCTGCAGCGTCTTAGAGGAGAATATAGAAGAGGGAAGCTAAGAGATAACTTAATAAACAGTACACGCCCTCCGCCCTGGAATTTTACAATTCGAACTCTGATCCTTTGGTTAAAGTCATCAACATCTACAACTAAAATGTTCCTGGGAAAAATGAAGTAGTTAACATTATTCTTCATTTGTACCCCCTTATCAGATCTCTTCTAGAGAGTTAAAGAAGGTGGAGGGAAGGGGTGCTTTGACTGTAGTAGGGATAGGCAGAGGATGCCACTAAGGTGGTAAAGGAGTGGGGAAGTCAGGGGTGACAAAAGACGAGATCACGGAAAATAAATTTTACAAGCTTTCAAATTTTGTAGATGCTTGGCAGTGTCTAGGTGTTTGCTGATCACAGCAATATAAATGAACTGCAGATTGTGGGGGAGGGTGGAGGTAGAAGAGGGGGTAAATGGTGATGGGGAAAATGCATAAGAAAATAAATAAAAATATTTTTTTTAAAGGAAAGTAGATAGATCTGTCCCTTCACTCAACACTTGGGCCGACTCAGCTCCGACAGGGGATGTTAAAACGAGACCCAGGACCAAGACCAGACTCACAGTAGCTGTGAGTGAGTCAGTGAGGGATCGACTTGGGCAGTGAGAACTGCCCAGGTAATTCGGGCAAAAATTTACTATTGATTGAATTACAGTAGCACCCTCGTTAGTGGAAAGCTGAAGCCTGGGTCATTCTAAATTGGATTTTCTGACCTGAGGATGAATTAGGAAATCATTTATGTTTCAAATTTGTTTATAATAGATTTTTTAAAAATGTTTTTCTCTCCATTCTGGCTCACTTCTAAATAGCAAGCAAAAGGGATCTGCCATACATTTGCCTGTTCAATGCTGTCACGTTCTCATTCTGAACAGCCAGCTCGGTCCAGTCAGCATCAAGCCCCTGCTCAGTGACAGGCGCCGGGTGGGGCTGGGCAATGCTGGGTGAGTCAGTTTCTACTCTTAAGGGTTAAGGGCTGAGCTCACACAGCTCTGGTTAGGAGCACGGCTCTGTGAGAATTAGCAACACAATGTGTAAGTGCCTACGGTACATGTTCAATACCTTTGTCTATTATCATTAACACTGTACATACCTAATATATAAATAGGTCATTATAATGATATCCATAGATAACCATAATATATGTGAGTCTGTATATATTGATTTTCACTTCTGCTGTAGGTGGAGATTGGGATTGGTCTGATTTGCTACCAATTCCAGGATGTTACTTTCTTCTCTCTTCTTCTTTTTTTCTCTCCCC
This sequence comes from Molossus molossus, assembly GCF_014108415.1. Lineage (NCBI taxonomy): Eukaryota > Metazoa > Chordata > Mammalia > Chiroptera > Molossidae > Molossus > Molossus molossus. The sequence goes on along the minus strand of NW_023425345.1, from coordinate 14,873,286 downwards.
TGTAGTAGTCCTTCTCCTCTTTACTCCTTTCTTTCCTCCCTACCTCTTTCCCCCCAGAATTCCTCATGCTGTCTACATGCCCAGTTTCCTTGGTTCTGCTTATACCCACCCAAGGTCAAAGGGACTGTCTAGCCCACTGTGTTCCCAATAGATTTTCGACCTCTGGCCCCGTTATCGGGAGCCTAAGGGCATGAAGACAGCTGGGTCTCCACCACCAGGCTGCAACTGATCCTTCAGTTTTTACTACACACCTCCATCCCCAACCATGCCGACGCCCCACAGTTCAGAGATGGCATTGCTCTATAAAACCAAAATAAAACCAACTCCAGTTGTAGAGTGCAGGTCAGGGTACGGGTCTCTAGCATCTTCCTAAACAGCCTTTAACTAGTACCCAGCCTATAATCCCATTTATACTATTTCTAGAGGTCCCTAGCCCCCTAATTCTAAAATTGTATGAGATTTTTGCAGCATAAATATGATTGTTCTTGGTTTTCCCCAGAGCTGGTTTAGGACTCAGCTTTTTCTGGTCTCCTGAGTCTGTTACCACTTCTCTGTGTGCTTCTCATATTCCAACATTTGGTGGTGGTTGTTGTTCACTATCTTTGTTCCTTGAGGATTTATACCTTTATTTAAACACACTACACACACACACACACTTTACTATTATTTTCATGGGGTTTTATGGGAGAGGAAAAGTGAACACAAGTGTTTAATTTTCTATCTTTATCTAGAAGTCTCAAGAGGAAGTATTTCTTAGTCTGTGTTTAACATTCAAGTAGCAAAGATGATATCATGAAGTGCAATTAGAAATGACCGTTGAAAAAAGAAAAATGTCTCACTTGCTTTCCATTCCAGGAGCTTATCACCTTAATCCTAAAACGAGGCTTGCAAATCTTGGCCCGAACAGTCAGAACTCTGCGTAGTATATATTTAGTCTGATAATCATCTCATTCTTTTATTCATAACAAGTATACTTGAGATAAGAAGTTGGTTGTTGCACTGCAGTTGCAGTAAGCAAAAAAATTAAAAAAAAAAAAACTCAAAATAGGTCTTGTCACATTAAAAAATTAATTGGTTGCTTTGTTCCTACTTAGATTTTTATTAATTTGAGGACATAATTTAGGTGACAGTTAACTGTATCACCTTTGCTTCTCCTTGTTAAAAAGAAATCCCTATTTAAAACCTAATTAAGAACGTTCCCTGAAATATTTATTTTCGGGCTTCTTTACCTCGGCCGTCTTGGGGCAGCGTGTCAGGCAGCAGGAGGAGGCTGCAGAGCACGGGCCCAGGCTCAGAACTCGCACAAGTCCCTTCCGCCACATCGTGTTCATTAAAGCCGGTCACGAATGCCCCTCGAATTCGAGAGGCAGGGAGATAGACCAACTGTTGACAGAGGAAGCAAGACACTCACAAAGAGGTGTGTGCACAGGGACGGGAAGAGCTGTGGCCGTATTTGCAATAGACAATGTCTTCCCTCTGGCCATACCTTATTCACATTTCTCCCACATACAAATTACAGTGATTCCCATTCCAGGATCCCCAGAGGTCTCATTCCAAGGTGGCATCGGGCTCAATGTCTGGGATCTCATATCCCAACATCAGGTTTGGTTGGGGGTGAGGATCCTTGGAAGCAGCTCTTCAGGTATGGTCCTTGAGCCAGAGACCTGTTAACGAAAAAGCCCAGCTAACGTCTCCCTACATTTCCATCTGACAGCAGGCAGAAGGGCACAATAGATGCTTCCTTTCACCAAGGAGAGTCAGGGATGGAGAGCAGTTCTGAAGTCCAGCCCAGCAATGCCTCAGGCTCCTCTCCTCTAGGGCCAAGAAACATGCCTTGAGTAGCCACCTGCTTCTGTTTCCTACTGGCCATATGCCGTAGGGTTTTAAATCTGTAGAGGTCAGCAATGTGGCTATAATCCTAAAATAACTGTACAGCACCATCTATAGGTAGGTAGATGCTTCTTGAGAAAGATGCTACTTGAAGTTGTGAACCATGGAGATTTTCAAACCTTTGAGAATACTTATTTGTTTTTTCTGTCTCAAAAATTCCATGGTATTAAGCCAAGTTGTAAAAGTCTCTTCATCGCTTTTATTTTCCCCAAAATAGTATCACATAGAAAGCATAATGATAAAAGAAACTGGTTTTTAGAATGCTCACGTTAGGACAGGCAATGAACCTATAGATACAGCTCTCCCCCCACCACCCCAATAAAGAATTTTTTTCTTTATTTTTAGAGACAGAGGAAGGAAGAGGGAGAGAGACAGAAACACTGATGAGAGAGAACATCGATTGGCCGCCTCCTGCATGCCCCCCACTGGGGATCGGGCCGACAACCTGGGCACGTGCCCTGACCAGGACTCGAACCAATGACCTCTTGGTGCATGGGTCGATGCTCAACCACTGAGCCACACCGGCCAGGCCCAATACAGATTTTTAGAAAGTAAAATGTAAGAAGAAAATAAAACAAGATAATGGAATAGAGAGAAAGTGACTCGTGGGGCAGGAGAGTGACTGTCTTAGCTACATAGTAAGGAGGTGACATTTCAGTTGAAACCCAAAAGTTGTGCAAAAATCTGGAAACAGCATGAGCAACAGCCTGGGGCAGTAACAAGCTGGTTATTCCTAAGGACAGAAGAAAGGGCAGTGGAGCCGGTGAACAGTGGGGAGGGGAGGAGGAGAGATGAGGTCGTTGGCGTAGGGAAGGACCAGACCAGCCAGGCGGGAGCATCAGGACCAAGGGAAGGAGCTTCATCCCAAGTCTATGGGATTGTTTCCAAATCTATGAAGTGTTTCAAGCTGAAGAGAGATGAGGTTTTATTTTTGTTGTAAAGGTCATTACTAGAAAGAGAAGGAATGAAAGCGTGAAATCAGAGGCTGTTGCAGGCGTCCTGGAAACAACCACCTCAAAGCAAAGAGGGTGAGGAAGGGTCAGATTCGGGGTAACGTTTGGGAAGAGGGACCCAAAGAACGTGATTGAATGCTGGACATGAGAGGAAGAGAGGGTCAAGGTTGCATTTCAAGTTTGTGCCTTAAGATATTAGATGCATAGCATCGCCGGCCCTTAAGATGGAAAAGACGAGGGGAAAACAGATTTTACTCTTCCAAGGGTGCAGATCAAGAGTTGTGTTTGGGAAGTTTAGTCTGAGTTTTCTCTTAGACTTCAAGTGCAATGTCAAGGCCACAGTTGGATGAACAGAATCCAGTCATCTACCAACTAGGTCTGCTGATCTGTCTCAGTACTTTATAGCCTCCCTTTGTGACTGTCCAGCCCCATGCCTGGGCAACTGAGGCGATGCGGCCCTCATTTTCCTGACAAGTACTGTGTCCCAAAGAAACTCAATGGTTTCTCCGAAGCCACAGAGCTAAAGTGGAAGAGCAGAACCTGAACCCGGGTCTTCTGGCAGCTTGTACATGGACCTGGAGGGCACCCTCGTCTTCTCACACCTTCCTGTTTCCGTTCGAAGGGAGGTGGGAGATGCAGGGTGAGGATTCCATCACTGCGGCTCTGCCCACAGGCCCACGTGTCTCATCTCAAGCTTTGGCAAGTGCTTGTTTATGCTGTCAGTATGGTACCATCTAGCCATATATCACTATTGAAAATCTAATTTCGATCAGTTAAGATGAACGAAGAGTAAAAATTCACTTTCTCTGTTGCACTAGCCCCGGCCTACATGCTCAATAGCCACGGTACTGGATAGCACAGACAGAGAGCATTTCTATTGTCTCAGAAACTTCCACTCAATGGTACTGGGCTCTAGAAAACTCAGCCAAAGTGATTGTGAGGACAGTGTAGTCTTGCCCTCATAGCCATGGCCTAAGAAGAAAGTTTAGAAAAATCAGTGTTATCTGCTTTAAAAGTGGCACACTTTGTAAGTAGCTGAGTTTATCCCTAGCTCTAATGAGTACCTTCCCCACTTCACACCCTTGAACGGTGGTGTTTTTCTCACGTTATCTGATAAGAAGAGAAGCTCCTAAGTTCCTTCCCCGTTTACGACCCCCTCACTCAAAATACATACGGAACGCCCACACCCCATGCCACACCCCACCCACCTCCACACGTAACACCCTCAGCCACTGCACAGTGCTTGGCACAGGACAAGCAGAAAGTATGTCCAACACCCAGCATATAGCAACTCTTCACAACACTGCTGTGCACAGTTGGCCAATGGAAGAACATACCCGTGAAGGGTAAATACCACATCCCCTGGAGGTCTGTAGCTACACTTCAACTTCCCAGCATCCTCCTTTCCCATCTCCTCCCTTCCTAGCAAAGAGCAGATGGGAATCTTGCCAAGTGAAAACCGAGGGCTGCTCCCCTCCAGGGAAAGCAGGAAAACAGAGGCTCCGGGGGCAGGGGGGTAGTGGTGGGAACTTCAGGCTCAGGTCTGCCCATTACTTAGTAAGCGGGGCCTTCTTCCCAGGGCAAGATGGAAGCATCTAGAAAGCCCCCTTCACACACACACAGCAGACCCGTGCTCCCAGCTGTTCCCTTGACAATGAATGGGAAGAGTTGAAGCAAGACAGATGGTCTTTGAATCCCTCCTCACCACCTGCTGGTTGTGTGACGTGGTGTGTATCACCAGCACCCCCGAGGCCGCGGGAGAAGAAGATGTGTGTTTGGAGTTGATCCTCTAGCAATTCAGCAGTTTTTCCCTCCTCAGCCTCGAGGGGAAAGTGAGAACAGACCTAGAACGAAAGTTGCATTTTCCCTTTAAAATTTCCTTTTATAACAATATTTCTAGTTTTGTAGGTAGCACATATGATAAAAATGCCCTAAGTGTGTACAGTGAGATTTCGTTCCTACCTTCTCAGCCACCTAGTTCTCCAGAGGCAACCGGTGTTCCCAGGGTCCTCCCATGGCCATGGCGTGTGCACAGCAAACATGCAGGCTGTCCCCAAAACGTGTGCATGCAACAGCTGAGAGCTCAATGGCTGCTTCTTTCTTTTCAGATTTAACCCATTGCAATTTATAAGTGTTCAGAGTGTTCAGATTTGGGGGCACACCCTGTATGCCCATGTGTTTACAGCTATATTTGCACGTCTTCCATTCTGACACAAATAGCTGTGTGACTGTTTTGAACCTCTTTTCCCTATCAGATCTTGGAGATTTTTTTTTTTTTTTGTATCCACAGTGAGCATTCTTAGTCTTTCTATAGCTGCGGAGTATTTCATTGGAATGTGTACCGTCATGTTTATCCCATCCCCCGCTGATGAATTATTTAGGTCACTTCCAGGTCATTGCTGCTCTAACCCATGTCACAGTGAACATTCTTACACATCTACCGCTTTGCACATGGGTGAGTACATTTGTGGAATAAATGTCCACAAGAGGAATAGGTGCATACCTTTGATAGACCATGTCAAGTGGCCGTCACAGAATCTGTACCAGTTTGCTGTCCCACCAGCAATGTGTGCAAACAGAGCTGAGTGCGAAGCCTGTGTGGAGCCCACAGACCTCAGAGCCTGGGCACCAGGCATAAGTTTGCCAGAACAGCTCAGCTTCCATCGTGTGTGAGAGTGTGTGTGTGTGTGTGTGTGTGTGATTTCATTTGAAGCCAGCTGTTTTGGCTAAGCGGCTCAAAAACACTTGCGAACCATGAAGTAGGGAAACATCACTGTTCTCTTAGCCCTCCGGCTTGAAAGAGTGACAGAGAAATGAGACTGCCCCACCCCCCACAGGCAGACCCTTACGCAGGCACTTTGGGGAGAGAATGGCCCACAGGGTAGCTGGAAACAGACAGTGAGCAGAAAGATTTTCAGGGAGCAGGAGTAGAAGCCAAGGTGCAAGGAGATGAGACTGTCTCATAACCCCCAGTGCTGGCCAGCGCTCTCCAGAAGGTCAGCCCACTTGAGCTAGTTTAAGGATGCACCGCGTGCCAAGCCCCGTGTGCTGGGTACCGAGCTAGCGTGGCTGGTGTGCCCTCAGGAGCTCAGACTGAGAAGTCAGGCCCGCGGGCAGCAAGGGCCATGCAGTGTCATCGGGGCCATGGTGATGGTGACAGCTGGGAGACTTACTGAATGCCAGACAGTGAGCAGTGCTCATCACCTGGCCTCGTTCTGCAGAAACTCCCTGAGAGATGACGGCGTTAGCCCATTTTCACAATGAGGAAACCGAGACCCTGAGAAGGTGAGGTGCGGTCCTGACACCGCAGCGGGGGTGACAAAGCCAGGGTTCAGACCGAGGCTGCCTCTCTCCACGTCTTAAGGGAAAGCAGGTGGGATGTTGGAGCTGAAAGCCCATCCACCCCTCTGCTAACGGTCTCTGCTCCCTTCATCGCTCGTGCCCCCGTTACTGTTCAGGGTGCTACGGGGAGGGGGGCAGAGGCGGGAGGCAGGGCGTGGACTTTTAGCCTGGAAGGTCCCGCCCAGCCGTGTGTATCCGCTTTCAGTTATCACCTGAAATCGCGAGTCAAAACGGCCTTTTTACTCGTCATCTGTTTCTTTATGACATCTTTATCTGGTACGAAACTGTCATGGTCTGTCTGAAATAAGGTGAAAAAGCAGAGGAGGATACAATGAAACAAATCACAGTCCAGGCAACTCTTGGTTTCCTCTCTTCCCCTTCGATGCCATCAGATGTTCTTGTTTTTTTGTTTGGTTTGGTTTGGAAACCCCTAGAGACGCTAGCAGGGAAATGCAGTGACTTCCTCGTTCATCCACGTCGCATTTCTCTCTCCTCTGTCAGGTCACCTCACCTTTTTCTGAGGACAGTTTCTATAACAGAATCAAGAGAGGCAAAAGTGGGAGGCAAACACTTCTCTCAGGAATCAGGTCATGTGTCTCCATATTTTGTTTTCATACATTTTGTCTTCCTAGTCTCTGGCCTTTCCCCCCTTCTTATGTTATCCCAAACCCACATTCCCAGTTCTGGCCCCAAACCCAAGCCCATGCCTGACCACCCTTTCTCCAGGCCAGTTTTATCTCTTCTTCCCAGCATTTAAACAGCTCTTGAAAATCCATCTTCTTGAAGAAAAAACATTTCATAGCAATTCTTCGTAACCTAAATCCCCATGACCTCACTTAGTGCTATTCAAACACGTGTACTCGTACTGTGTCGCTGCGTCCTGGAGCCACGGGAAGTACGATGATGCGGCCTGTTGTCCTGAAGGAGCTCAGTCTTGGGGGGAGAGGGTATGTGAAAGGAGGCTGCTTCTGCCCATTTTTGCACCAGGATCATGTTCTTTTCCATTATGGTTTGTCTTCCCCTCTGGCTGGTGAGCCTCTCAAGGACAAAGGTCTTATCTGTTTTACTTACCATTGTATAATCAGTACCTCACAGAGTGCCCTCAATAAACATTTGCTGAGTGAATGAATGAAAACAAAGAAATGACAGTACAGAAGGATCAGTAATGTAATATGTTTTCAGGATAAGCAAAAGCTCCAAGGAGAGAGTACTGAATTCTTTGGGGGGCAGGAGTGCCGTTGGAGGAGTGGGGAGACTTGCTGGGGAGGGTGACTTCTGGGTTGGATTTTGAGAGTGACGGCTACCAACATTGATGTGCCTTACATGGTGTCCGACTCCTATAGAGCACCTAGTAAAAGTTTGCTGAGCACTTTATACGGTATGAAGCAATTATACCTACAGTACCGCTAATATTCTATTATTCGACACATCCCTGGGAGGGCAGGGCATGGCTGTTTCATGCTGGAAGATCTGTCTGTCACCTGGAAACCTGTCAGTAGCGTAGGAACACCTGCTGGAAACCAAGGTCGTGTGTGTGTGTGTGTGTGTGTGTGTGTGTGTGTGTGTGTGAGCCCTGTGAGGAAGTTTGGGGGCTGAGTGGGCGCCGGCTGAGAGAGAAAGCAGTCTTAAGTATATGCTTTAGAAGAGGGGTCTCATCCAGGAAAGATCACCAGAAAGAAACAGACAGAGGTGATTTTTCAGTACTTAACCTCATTCCTGGTAACAGCTCATTACCTAACTCCTGTATCCTCCACCCAAGCCAGCTTCAGATAATGAAATTCCTGAAAAATCAGGATGAGGGAGAAGAGAAGAGGAGATACAAACAAAATGCATTTTTAGTTGAATTTATCTAATGCCCATACATTAGAGGGAGAGAGAACAACAAGCTATGAGGTCTAAACTTGCTATTAGTTTATTTTAAGTTTTCTTAATTTTGGTTAGCTCTAGTTGCTTCCTGACATAACGATGTCAATGCTTGGGAGACTGAGAACCAACACTACTGAGATTTGTGAGCCTCCTGCCCCTGGTGTGACTCTGGGTTCCCTCCTGCTACCGTAGACACATCCTCTCTATGACCGATGGAAGATACCGCTGTATGAGTAACAGCAAATTATATCAAAGATGAGACCCCTCGCCCCCAGTTAATCCTCACCTTGTGTTTTCCATATGCCTGTGCAGCTTCATCATACACAACAAAGACACCTTCTTCAACAACGCCACGAGGAGTAGAATTGTACATCATATCTTACAAAGAATAAAGTATGAAGAAGGAAAAAACAAAATTGGTGAGTAGTGTATTCATATAAAAAGCTACTTTTGATTGGGGGGATTACAAACCTTTTGTCCTTTGGTTTTATTAAGTTAAAATCCATTCTAGAAATGGTCCTCATTCGTGAAACCTCCAAGTTTTCCCTTGCTGGGTAACTCACAAGTGTAAAATCTTACCGGCGTCCTTAGATCTCTTTTTTAAATTGCTTGTTATCTCCTTTGTCTAAGATTAGTTCCAGAAATACGTATGGCATGCCCATTACGTGCCAGGCATGCCTGGGGAGATGAGACAGTTCTCTCCTGCAGCTTCTGTTCACGCACTTAAATGCAGACAGTAAATAAGTAAATATAAGTAACATGAAAAATGGAAATGGATGCTGTTTCAGAGGTAGACTGGGAAGGGGAGGGATGAGGAGAAGCTGAGGTGGAATGGTCAGGGAAAGCTGAACTTGAAAGTGAGACCTGACAAGAGGGAGCCCTGTGGGGGCAGGTGGGGTGGGGGAGGGGCACTGCGGGGAGGAAGCAGCAAGTGGGGGACGGGCTGTCACACATCAGTACATTCTCCAGATAATCGCCTCCTCAATTAAACAGCCCCCACAATTTATATTTTGGACATTTTTTACAAGAACTTTTCCATATTACCAGATTTCCTGCCTTATTAAACAGATTATTATATTATCGGGAAGATTTGGGTGGCTTTGTCCTGTGTCCCAGCAAGATATGTATCAGTGGTTTGAATAATGACCTATATCAATCAGGGTCTAATCAGGAAACAAAAATCTCACAGAATTTGAAGAGGGAAAGTTTAATATAAAAAAAATCAACTGTGACAGAGGATGGGAGTAATGGACTGGCCAGTCAAGAACAAGAACAGTAGAGAATAGAGGAGCAGCAGGTGTTAGGAGCAGCCCCAAATCCTTCCCCCACCAAAGCCGAGATGCAGACCCTGTAGGGCCCGTAGGATGGGGTACAGCGGTGGTTCACTAGGCAGCAGAGCCGCTGGGGGTCCTGTGTCGGCAGGACTCTGGGGTTCCCCCCTCTCAGTACTGGGACAAGCGCCTGGAGGGGTCCACGGAAGCCATTCACTGGGAGGTGTGTGGGCAGCACTGCTCTGTGAGGCTGTTCCGGGGCGCCCACCCTTGGGGAAGTGCCACCTGCTGCTGGCCACCACGCACCGCAGGAGCTAGAAACCTGCGGAGACAGCGTACTCGTCCAGGCAGACAGACTCCTTCCTCCGGTGCCCCTCCAGTGCCTTCTGCCAACAGTGCTGAATGCTGCACCGTCTGGCAAAGGAGAAATACTTACAAGGTCCAGCTCCATTATTTCAAAGCAGGCAGTTAAGTTCATTTGCAGCAAAGGGGCAACACATTGATAACTGGCGCTCGCCTGGACAGCCTGCTCAGCGGGCTTTCGTGTGGGTGGAGGCTGGAAGGAGGCCCTAAATGTTAGTCATGGGACTCAAGAGCCTAACTGATCTAAGGGATCTGGGAATCTCAGCGAGTCCACCAAGATGACGTTCGATAGTTCGTAAATGTGACTCTTACCTCACACTCAGCAAAGCAACTGCCCTGGAACTGGGAGGCCGTGTCGTGCCACACCAGGAGGGCAGCAGACCGGGGAGGTTTAGTTGAATGCGGCTCAGTGTGAGTCACTAGTCCAGTGATGCCGCCAAAAACTACTTTGATCCCAAGCTGCATAAATTGAAATACACTAGGGAGAAATGGATAGCTGCTTAGTCCAGATCTGAATATACCTGCAATAGTGTTTTCAGTGAGAGCCAGTGTGGGTGGGAGCGGTAAACGGAACCTGACTGAGGTCTAACTTCAGTGGGGTAGTGGGCTAGCCCTCGAGTTCTCTGCGGCTGTCACCAGTCCTGGGACACATCCTCTGCACGACATCCTTCAGGGCCATTCTAGCCTAAGGCAATCAGCCCCTCCTCTGAGTTCAGGTGGCAGCTGTTTCTGTGTATGTGTTTGATTATTCCCCATAATATAATCATTTACAACTCTTAGTATCTAGAATTATTTCTTTTCAATGACATCATGAAAATTCTACCACGGAAAGAGGGCCACAGTTAACATTTTGGCATGCTACATAGTTTCGACATTACATTAACGGCTTCTTTATTTTATCCCCTATTTGTCCATGCGATCTGCTACACTTAATTATTACGCTACTTTTTTTCAGTTAACATTATTTCTTGAACATACTAGAAAACAAGTGAGTGGAAGTGAAATGATTATGGCAGTAGCTATTCTGGATTATTTCATAACATGCAAATACATTTTTAAAATATTGCCTTTGCTAATATTGGGATTAAAACTTGCAGCATGCCTCGTAACTCACTGTGACACATAGTGTGTTGAGAATCTTCTTCTGAAAACAGCTAGTGTAGATAATGGGCTCCTTAATTGTAAATAAGTTGCCTTATTGGTCTTTGTATCATCATTGCCTAGCACAGTGTCTGACATATTGTAGAAGTACTGTTGAACTGCATTGAAAATCTATTACCATGATCATCGTCTAACCATAGCATACTAGATAGTCAAAAACGGTGCAAAATGAGGCCATACAGCAATGATTGTGCTTAATTTTTTCACCTCAAAATGTGGGCTGTTCTTACCACTACTCAAGATGGAGACAAAAGAAGAGCGGAGACAATGTTTTTTTTAATGTTCGGGAGGAACACAGGAAGTACTATAATATTATCACTACTAAGAAATGATCTTTTCTTGCCCTGGCCAGTTTGGCTCAGCAGTTGAAACTCGGCCTGAGGACCAGAGAAATGATCTTTTCTTACTAGTTCTCTCATTTGATGAAAAATGGAGAAATCCATTCAAGAACCCCCAGTGCTTTGAAAATAAGTGATTATAAACTGGAAAATTAGAAATAACTTATAACAGAGTTATAATCCAGGATCAGGCATTATGCTAAAACATACAAAGTAAAGCTATGTTAGCCTGATGTTTCATTGTCATCTTTGGTTTCATAAATAAAAGAAACAACATATCAAAAAAATTCAATTTACTGATGGGATTAATGTTTATCCAATGTCATTTTCTGCCGGAAACTTTTTCTGAAAGTATCTTGCATGAGCCAGCATTGATTAGAGATAACAAAAAATACTGATTTGTAAACATGATTCATAAGACAATTTTAGTAGAGTATGAACTACCACTATCTAAGTATTTCAGCTTCACTCTGAATTTATTACAACTGTGAAAATCAAACCTGTTGAAATTCATTTTCAAAATATAGCGATTGATAGATCAACAGAGATTTACTTAACCATATAAATGCATAAAATAAGTCTTGAAATTGATTTGTATGTTCAAAATTGGTGCTCAGAGGGGAAGTTACTAGACTTCAAAGATTAATTACTTTCTTACTTTGCAGGACTTTGATAAATTATGATAAACTTATAAAGGGCATCATCAGAGCCTCTTCTTAGATCCCTGCGTATCCTATTTTTTCTAATATCTGGGATGTTTGAAAGTTATTGATGATATACGTGGATCTCAATAGAGACCCCAGGAAATCAAAGCTTTCTACACAATCATTTATTCATTCATAACAAAGCTATTTATTGAGGGCCTCCTGGGTACTGGACAAAATACAAAGCCCTATGGATATTTGTATTTCAAATGCTTTCCTTAAATGTTTCGTGTTAATGCCAAGCATCTTGCAGCACATTACTGGGTCACCATGATCAAAAGTATGTACACACTGCAGGACCCTCCAGCAGTATCAAGCGAACTAGAGCACGTTCCGTTTTCCAGTCAGGCTAAGACTGCGGACTCTAATCAGGACCTAAGCCTAGACGGCATTTTCTCTTAAACCACTGGAGAGACATCCTTCCAGTCATCCCCTCTGAGGTGCGTTTCAGGAAGTAGAATAAATATCGATCCAAAAGAACCTCGGCAGATCAACACATTAAACGTCCACTCTGGCCAAGATGGAAGAACGGGCACAAGAGTCTCTGTCCCACCTGACATGGTCAGAAAAGGAAAAACAGGAAAAGTGTATCAGATAATCTGATTCTGTATATAACCAGGTTTTGATGTGATAAATGTGTCCACTCCTCTCAGTACGTGCCAGTCTCTATGCCGCACAATATACTGGGTGCACTTCACTGTTTTCTTTTTGTTTTTTGTTTTGTTTTGTTTTTTAATTTTTTCTTGATTGATTTTAGACAGAGAGGAAGGGTGAGGGAGAGACAGAAACATTGATGAGAAAGAACATCGACTGGCTGCCTCCTGCATGCCCCCCGCCAGTCACCGGGGACACAACTTGGGCATGTGCCCTGACTGGGAATCAAACCGGCAACTTCTTGGTGCCTGGGTCGAAGCTTAACCACTGAGCCACACCAGCCGGGCATCACCGTTTTCTTTTTGAAAATTCCCCAACTCATGATTCCAGTTTCCTGGTAGAGAGCAACTTTCTCTCTCAACTCTTGGTGTTCCCAGCCAGGTTCACATCACTTTTGAAAACCGAAATGATTTTCTCCAAAAAGTACCACCCCTACCTCAGTCTTGAACATCGTGAGAATTGGGACTCTGCATTAATGCAAATCGAACCTTGTGTCGTTTTAGGTCTGAATCGCTTGCTTACCAATGGCTCCTATGAAGCTGCTTTTCCTCTACACGAGGTATAGTCCTGCCTTTTCTCCTTCTCCGCCAGTTTCTTATTCTGAAATTAACTTCTGGAGATAGTCATTCATTGAGTTTGTTGATATGACATTTCTTCAGAAGGAATTTAATTTGTTCAGTTGATAATTAGGCCTCTTTGCCTTGTGACCAAGCATAGTTGGTTTATTTCTTTGTGTCTTTTTATGTAATTGCAAGAATACTTGAATCAAGAGTCACTTAGTGTGAATTCAGAGGTATGGCTGAGGGATTCCAAGTCACAGAATTAAAGAGGCATTGAAAATTTGCTTGAGGCTTGAAACTGGGGTGGGGTGGGGGGGTGTTCCTGGGATAGATAGTCTCTGCAACAAGAAATGTATAGTTAGTACTTAAAGAATGGGAAGCCATCTCGCAAAGTCTCTGGTAACCGAAGGGTGATAAATGGAAATGAATGGTATTGTATGTATCGTTGCTGTTTTAAGATAGATGCGTTCTGGGGTTTTTTTTTAAACACACTATCTTTTTATTTTCATTTTACTTTTTAATTTTCTTATTATTACATGCTCTTTGTCATATATTAGAACTTTTAACTCCCCATTAGATCTTGGGTTATTTCACCCACAATTCTCTTTACACATGGGTTTTTCAATGTTGGTGAGAGATGATTGTCTTTCCCATAGTATTGTGCCCCGGCCATACTGGTCACTGTATGACACAGAGAATACAAAGAGAAATATCACGGCACATGCCCTCCAGAACATCACAGACTACCAGGCGGAACTCCTGCTAGAGGGATTTTCGGGAACAATGTTAACAGTTTGCCAGTATACTCTAAAGGACAATTCCAACTGTCCCCAAATGGCAAGTCTTTTCATTTGGCTAATGATGTTTCAACACCACAAGCATGTAGAAGGTGACTGAGAATTTTTCAAACCTGATTCATTAACCAAACGAGCTTTGGTCTGACACCCTATGTACAGTCTGCCACGAGACATGTTTGGAATGATCCTTTCAGTATCACAGGGGCAAACCTGTGACACACAGGTGTTCCTAGGGCCACATGTGGGTGTTTCTGAACTCCAGAGGCAGATTTCCCACCAAACCTCACGTGGCGTCCTGTAGTTATTAGTTGGCTTTACCAAAAGAGAGTTTCAGTGAGAACGGCGCCTCCTGCCGGCCAGCCCTCGCCCAGGGTAAGGGCAGTGTCTGGGCAGTGATAGGTGTACAGGTTACTGTGCAGGTGAGTGGATGGCAGGCATCTGAGGAGATGCAGCTATGAAACCTCCCAGAGTAACTAAGACCTTCTCTATGGCTTTGGGAAAAGCCCCATGTTTGATGAGAGAACATCCAAATTAATAATAGCAGCTGCAAGACCATAATTGCTTTTTGATTTTTTTTTACTCAGTTGAACTTCATTATATTATTTCACCTCAACCTTCAGTGGCAAGAAGGCAGGAAGGGCAGATATGTGTGCCCTTGTTACATGTTCAAAATTTAAAGCAATTTAGAAGTTTAGAGAAAGGTCAGCCCATCTCTAGTCACCCAGGGAGTTGGTGGTGGAGCTGAGACTAGAACTTGAGTTTCTTGTCTCTCTGCCCTGTTTACTTTCCACTAAAAACTAACTTCTCTGATTAAAAGGACTTCCCGGTAATTACTCCACCTCCAGGAAGTACCTTTTCTGTCTGTGAAGCCAACATCACCTCTCTGACCCTCCGTCTCCTCGTCTGTTGAAGGAGGAGGTCAGATTTGTTTTGAATTTTTCTAACTTTTGAGGTGACTTCCAGCTTTTACTTCTAGCATTTTCTCATAGATAAGGCCATGGGACAACGTTACAGCTGTAGCTGTTTACCAAGTAAACAGCTGTTTACCAAGTAGTCTTGACACAAGTGGGACCGAGAGCTAATATATCTGGAGCGTGGCCTCCAAGCAAGACGCAGGCATTGGAGCCAGAGAAGAAACCTAATGAGACAGACATAATTAGTCCCATTACGAACTAGGAATCCAAGGCTCAGAGAGTTTAAAGTAACAGGCCTGAATCTGAACTCAGCTCGGACCTGCCTGTTTCTAGTCAACAGGTTCTCCTTCCTGCACGGGATCATCAAGAGAATGTGCAGAATAACTAATCAGTAGTGTGGATCCCATGTTTTCTCATAGCACCTCTGTTGCTCCTCTTGCCGCAAGAGCCTAGTGTCACTGTTAACTTTTCTTGTGGCTTTTGTGGGCATCACCTCACCGGCAGTGCCGTTTTCATCCCAGGGCGGTTACAGAAGTAAAAACTCCATTAGGACCCACGGAGCGGAAAACCACCGACACCTGCTCTACGAGTGCTGGGCCTCCTGGGGCGTGTGGTACAAATACCAGCCTTTGGATCTTGTAAGGTGAGTTTCTTAGCAGCTGTACATATGAGGCTGGCACAGAATGACTAGGGCAGACTGTCTGCTGGGACTCGGGAAAACGCTCTGGGGTCCACAGCGCTCGCTCTAATCTGGCTTCCTCCCCAAACAGCAGCTCTCAGAGGACACCGGTCACTCTTGGGAAACCAGACCTCCCTCTGAGGAGGCTGCTGTTTCCTCCAAAAAGGCCTTGGGAAGGGGCCTGTGAGGTCTGCCGGGTCTCCCACAAGACTCCATAAGGAGCAGGTCACCCACGTGACTTACTGACAAATTATCAGTAGCCGTTGTGGAGAGGTGACCCTGCTTACATATATGAAGTGACAAATGGGATATTAATTACTATGATGTAAGTAAGAAACACATGGTGCTGTCATGCTTAATAAATTTTACGTGTATTTTAATTTTCATTTGAAACTAATAACTTTTAAAGGTTGTTTTGAATACTACAGGTCACAAGAGTATATCAGCTTTTAATCAATGAGAATTGTGCAGGGAATGTGTGTTTTTAAGTGTCTCTATGTGCACAACTTTCTGTGGCAGTGTTCCACTCTGACATCTCATTATTTATTTGAGACTAGTTATTAAGACTGGGTAGCAACAATCCACACCTCATGGATTTTTTATTAAAGAGAAAGTCATGTCTCATTTCCTAGACTAGCTGGATTTGTTTAATTTTTACGGGGCCCCTCAAAAAATGAGCCCAGAGGAAAGTGAAATAATAAGACAGCTCGCTGTGTTTCATCTCCCTGAGTGGTCATTCTTGCTACCGGAAGCCTTACTACCAAGTGTTTACTCCTGTTGACTCAAGGACATTGACGAATTGTGTTCCATTCCTTGTGTTGGTAAAATAAATGATCCAGATAATTTGTGTGAGTGGAAAATATTTGAGATGAGATCATTTTCCATTGACCAGTTTCAATACATGATAAAACAGCGGGGTGGGAGTAGGGGCGGAAATAAAGGCAAATTCTCTTCCAAGCCTCGGTTTCGTATTACAGGATTACACTGATTGAAAATTACAGAAAGTTGCTGCAGGCGAAACATATCTTGTTCATGACAGTGTTTTGATTAGGACTTTGCAGTTTATCAGTGAGTCTTCATTAACTGCCCATTGTGTTTCTCTGGCTTTGAGAAACTCTTGGTTTCCTTCAGGGAAACAGGCCCTGCATACTTGAAACAACTATAAAATAACACAAGACTATGGACAATTAGGGAAAAGGTTCGATGGAGGTGGTAAGTTTACAGTAACTCAGGAAGATGGAGAGGAAGCGTCTCTGTGGAGGGCTCTGCAGAGCTGAGCCCAGGCAAGCGGTGGGACTAGTGTTGGCAGAGGAC
Organism: Molossus molossus; assembly: GCF_014108415.1. NCBI lineage: Eukaryota > Metazoa > Chordata > Mammalia > Chiroptera > Molossidae > Molossus > Molossus molossus. The sequence continues at coordinate 14,856,480 of NW_023425345.1, read as the reverse complement.
AGGGAGCTGAAAATCACAAGCAACATTGGACTAGAATGAGGTTTTAGAGCATCGCCGGGATCTTGTCTCTAAAATAGTTCTTGTCGCCCTGGCCAGTTTGGCTCAGCAGTTAGAGCGTCCGCCTGCGGTCCGGAGAGACCCGGGTTCGGTTCCCGCTGAGGGCATGTACCTCGGTTGCAGTTTGTCCCCGGCCCTGGTTGGTTGTGCGGGTGGCAGCCACTTGATGTGTCCCTTTCACATAGATGTTTCCCTCTCTCTCTCTTCCTCTCTCTCCCTCCCACTCTGTCTGTACAAAAAATGGAAAAATGTCCTCGGATGAGGATTAAAAAAATAATAATAATAATAAAATAGTTCTGGTCCTATGGATTTTGCTTCCTTCATCTCTCGAATCTGGTCACACCCAGCCTCTCTCTGCCACACTGCTTCCTCCCCTGTAGCCTGGACTATGGCTGTTGTCCCCTACTTGGTCTCCCTTTTTCCACTCTGGTCCCTTCCATTCCATACTCTTCCCTCCTGACACAGTGATCTTTTTGGAATGTGAATCTGATCATGTCCCTTGATTATTAAAACTCTCTCATGAGATTCCATTTCTCTCAGGACAAAGATCAGTGCATTTCGCACGGTCTACAAGAGCCTTTGAGGCCCAGCCCCACCGACCTCACGCCCACTGCTTGTTCTCAACGTTCCAGTCACACCACCCGTATTTTACTTGGTCCCTTCTACCACAGGATCTTTGTACATACTGTTTCCTCTGCTGGAAACTCTATCACCAACCCACCTAGCTGACTTTCACTCATCGGCCCAACAGCCACCTTCTCAAAGAAGTAGTCCCTGACTCAGGTGTCCAATGGCCTTGTTCTATATGCTGACAGAATTATATTCCTCTCCTTTTTAGTTCCTTTCCCAGTTTTGTAATTATAAACTTATTTCTTTAATTGATCTACATGAGTCTCCTCTATGAACTTGCAATCTTGACAGGAGCAGAGGCCAAGTTTTTCTCACCAATCTGTTCTCAGCACCTAACACAATATTTGGTATATTTAAATTTATTTTTCTTTATTGATATTAGAGAGAGAGATGAAGGGAGAGGGAAAGAGAGAGAAAAACATCAATGAGAGAGAATATTGTTTGGCCACCTCCTGCATGCCCCGCACTGGGGATTGAGCCCACAACCTGGGCATGTGCCCTGACCGGGAATCGAACCGGCGACCTCTTGGTGCACGGGTTGACGCTCAGCCACTGAGCCACACCAGCCAGGCTAGCACAGTATTTGGTACATAGTAGGTACTTATTTGTTGAATGAATAAATAAATACATGTGTGTATAAAGGCATACATATTGAAAAGTCTTCTGGGAGTAGAAAGTTTCTATTGGGACACTGTGGAAGATGGGGTAAGTAAGTAATCCCATGCTCCAGGAGCCATTGGACGTTCTAAGAGGAAAGCAGCAATCTGCATTTATTTATTTTTTTATCCTCACCCAAGGACATTTTTGCATTTATCTTCATATAGAGCAGGAAGGAGAAAGGGGGGAAGAGAGAGAGAAGAAACATCCATGTGAGAGAGACACATCGATTGGTTGCCACCTACACGACCCCAACTGAGGCCGGGGACAAACTGCAGCCAAGGTACGTGCCCTTAGCGGGAACTGAACCTGGGACTCTCTGGTCCGCAGGCCGACGCTCTAACCGCTGAGCAAAACCAGCCAGGGCAGAAGTCTGGATTTAGAAACAGATGGTCAACGACATTTGTTTAGAATGAGAATGAAAAAACTAATTAGAATATTTTTATGTTGGCCTAAGAAATAATTACCTTCTACGCCATTGAAATGTAGCAGTTGAAAGACACAGAAAGCACGATTTGGCTTGTATTCTAACACAAGTTGATCAAATTCTTGATGCTTAAGAAATATTAGAAAAGCCAAGAAATATCCTGGACAGTTTCAAACTTGATAGACCACAGGCCACTAGGCAGTCTGGTTAGACTCAGAAAAATATTTATAGAAGTAGACATTGAAGCCTGGGAAAAGTCATCACTTTAAAGGAAAGTTGCTCTAAATTTCTATTCTTGTCGAATCTCAGTAATTAGAGATTTGTGTTTGTTTTCTTTCCAGTATCTTGTGATTCTAGCATTGCAAATGTCTTGTGAAGCTATGAAATACTGAAAGGGATATTTAAAGCTTTTCACAATAGGTCAGTTTCCAATTTTTTAAAGATATATAATGGTAATACATACATTACAAATAAGCAGCATACACTCAGAAATGGCAAAAATGAGGTGTTGGCACCAGCTTTTCAAAGTCTGCTTTTGTATTAATAACAATGTTATATCTTCCTGAATGGGCTTGGGATTATTCTGTTTCCTCAGAGCAAGTTTGTGTATGTTTTTTTATAAAAGGGTTCATTCTATGCCCAGCCAGTGTGGCTCTGAGGTTGAGCATCGACCCATGCACCAGGAGTTCGCCAGTTCGATTCCCGGTCAGGACACATGCCCAGGTTGTGGGCCCGATCCCCAGTGGGGGCGGGGCATGCAGGAGGCAGCCAATCAATGTTCTCTCTCATCAATGTCTCTCTCTTTCTCCCTCTCCCTTCCTCTCTCTAAAAGCAATAAAGAAAAAAAAATTTTAATAAAAATAAAAGGGTTTATTCTATTTCTGATATAGAATAGTAAGGAGAAGAAATGTAAGGCCAGAGCCTAGATAGGGTCAAGTGTTCCGTTCACTTGGCGTACATGTTTATCTGCAAGGCCACACTACAAGGAAAAGACTGAGCAGAGGATTGTAATGCTTCATCCTAAACCCTTCACCATAACCTGTAAGGCTGTTGTGTCTTAAACAGGCGCTACTTTGGAGAGAAGATTGGGTTGTATTTTGCCTGGTTGGGCTGGTACACCGGCATGCTCTTCCCAGCTGCCTTCATTGGACTGTTTGTCTTTTTGTATGGAGTCATTACTCTGGATCACTGCCAAGTCAGGTACGGGGAGTTTGGGGGAGCTGGCCTTTCCTTATGTTTTAAAGATGGCTGTTTGTGCTTTGGGGTGTGTGCAGACCATGGGCCCACTTAACTTTTCCTTCTACTTTCCTTCTCAGCCTCTTCTGGAAAAATGCAAAAGCCTCAGTTGACTAAGGCACTCCATCCATTGCCCTTGCTGCTATGGTCTTCAGCTACCAAGGACGCAAATTTTGTGTTTCTGGACATATAAACCATGATATGTCCACAGAACAAATCACTTTTATTCACTGGCTAAAATGGGCTCTTTCCAACCTTTTGACTTTTTTTCTTTCTGCTAATAGTGCAAAATAGTGGGTTAGCAATCATTTTGTATGAATTCTGTGTTATCACAAGGACCCTTTAAACCTAAACCAGAAAGACATCACACTTGCGTGCTGGGTCCCTCCAAATGAGTCACTGTTGATCATTATCTTGGCTCCCTCACCAAAACAGAGTTTAAGGTATTCATAGAGATCTTACTGCAACGCTGGACAGCACTCTCAAATAGTTCATGTGCCTTTTAGAAGTGATTGCAGGAATAAAAGTGATTGATCGTCCTGTTTACAAACATATTTTACTTTCTGCTAAAATTGTTAATAAGCTATAGCTTTCACCCAAAATTCATCCCTAATATTTTTTTTTATTTATTCCTCCATTATTAATTTTATCTTCTGCATATAGAAATCGAAGCAGGTGCTTTTAGGTATCTCACTGTTCCCATAATTCAGTGTGAAATTGCTTTAAGCCTGTGCACTGTTATGAAGGACTTTTGTGTAATTTGGGGTATGACAACCAATGTTTTGCTTCATGTATTTTTCTGAGTTTAACTTATTAATATGTGAAGCCAAGAAATGGCCTCATAAATAAGTGGGTTTATCAAATTTTTAAATTGTGCAGGAACTTGTTTATATTAATAACATACAGCTAAGAAGCTTTGGTGGACAAAAATGTAATCTGTGGATCTCATTTACGGGTCAGATATCCTCATGAAATTGGAGGAGGGAAAATGCTCTTATATCATCAAAAAGCAGTCCTTTCCTGTTCTCTCTTCCAGTAAAGAAGTCTGCCAAGCTACAGATATCATCATGTGTCCTGTATGCGATAAATACTGTCCGTTCATGAGGCTGTCGGACAGCTGTGTTTATGCCAAGGTAATTTCAAATATGCAGCATTTTAGGTGGATTGGATTTTACATACACTTTCCTGAGGAACAGGGGCTCAGTAGATTCTCTCTGTTGTTTCTGGTCTTTGATTCTTACATGTATGTCGTAGGATAGACCCGCCTCCGTCATTCAGTGTTCTAATTCCGATATCTTTCGACCGCGTGTGTATAGTGAATGTATTGGCTCCAGTTCTCATCCCACGCAGCTGCGGCACAGAGTGCAGAGCACAGCTGCTCGGGTCAGAGGAAGGTTCAGATCTGGACTCCCTCCTTACCATTGTCAGTCAAGGAACAGGTGATTTAACCTCCCCGAGCCTCAGCTTCCCCATTTGTACAATGGAGAATGTGATGCTTGTTTCACACCATTTTTATAAGAAATGAGATAAGATGCATTCTGAGCAGAGTGCTTGGCAGGTGGTGATATATCAGTATATGAGAGACACTATCATTTTTCTCCTTTTCATCATCATTATTGTTAAAAAAAAAAACCTCAGATCCACCCGGCCAGTGTGGTTCAGTGGTTGAGCATCAACCCATGCACCTAGAGGTCGCCAGTTTGATTCCCAGTCAGGGCACATGCCCAGGCTGTGGGCCCAATCCCCAGTTGGGGGCATGCAGGAGGCGGCCAATAGATGTTCTCTCTCATCGATGTTTCTATCTCTCTCTAAAAATCAATAAAGAAAAAAAAACTTAGATCCAAGACTAGTTCTGCTACTCTGACCTCCTTGACCCTGCATAGATATACCCTCTTTGAGGCTGAGTTTTTCTGTCTCTGAAATGCACAGCTGCACTCACTGCCCCATGACCCGTCGTGGACCAAGGAAGATAGTACATGTGAAAGTGTTTTTAAAACAAAGAAACATACAGCACCGTCATGTCTGTGATCAGTTATTGCATCTCCTTTTCTCATGGTATGCCTTATTACTTTAATAAAATTTTAGACATAGACTCAATCCCTGTGGTGTTTTACCTAGGGACAGTGTCACTAAGGCATAGCAATAGCTGAAGGATGGGCTGTGAAGACTTTTCCAAGACCTGTTGCCTGTCAACGTGCCCAGATTCCCGATATGAAAGGGGTTGGCAGACTTTATTGAACCTCTGCGATCATTGCAGCTTGGATCTGACTATGCTGTTGGCATTGCAGAGTTGTGTTCCTTATAAATGAGAGAACATTTGATAGGCAGCCCAGGATCCCGCCCATCCATGATGTCTTTAGCACTGCAGGTGGCCAATCTGTGCGGAGCTTCAACCACAGTAGCCAGCTGTGATTTTAAAAAGATTTGGGCTCTTGGTATGTGCAGCAAGGAAACCGAAAGGCACAAAAGACTCTCTCTACCTTCGGAGAACATTCAAGTAGACCTGAGTGGTTGAGGACAAATTTAACAGAGTGAGCTAGGGAAATAGAGATGTTAATGAGGATCAAGAGAGTTTTGTCAGTAATTTAATTTCTGTTTACAGATTGTGAGTTAAGCATGAATAATTTGGGTATAAAAATCCTGCTGTTGGGGGAATCTCAGAAGCTGAATTTGTTATTGTTATTATTGTGGTCGTTTTGGGGTATTTGATTATTTGTTGTTTGTTGTTGTTTTAAGTGGAAAACATACCTTGAGTGAAGTTCTCTCTTTAGGAGATCCAAGACAATTCCTTAAAAGGATGGTCATGTTTGGAGTGATTTTATAGGGGCTTCTTTGGGAAGTTACCCTACTGAACATAACATCTAGAACAATAATTATATTATAATAGCTAAGCTATAACGATCAACGTAGCGAGGCAACCTACATTTTTTCTTTCTAATTCTCATAGCAGTTTTCGGGGTTGATGTTATTATTCCAATTTTACTCAGACGCAGAGAGGCAAGAATGACTCATCCACGATGACGCAGCAGTAAGTGGCTGTGCCGTGGATGATCTGACTGGGAAGCACGCCCTTGTGCCATACTGAGTCACAGATGTTTACATTATGGATTTTAAGTTTGGTCTTGCCTAGAAACCTAGTAACGTGAAGGCTAAAAAGCCTTAAGAAGATGGAATTGAAATTGTACAGACTTTCATTTAGAAAAACTTATCAGAAGTGCCAGACTGGTTTCCTGGGACTGAGGATATGGAAATCAAACTAGGGCTCGGATCCAATTTCATCAATGGCTGCTCCCCTGATCAGGAGGGTTTCCTCCCAAACCCTTGTATTTGCAAGGGTCAGACACCCAACTTTAATTGGCATAAGCAGAAAGGGACTTATTGGCTCATTTCCCTGGAAAAGACACTGGAGTAGTTCACACTCTGCGCACAAGGGCTTTCTGGCCCAGCACTAGTCCTCCAGGCCCCCAGGTGTCGCTCTCTTGCCATCTGTCTACATGCTCGTTCTGCAGACAGATTCACTTCACGTGATATGGAAAGTGACTGCTGAATACCATAGTTCCAGGCTTATATCTTCCTTCCTTTGTCTCCTTAGGCATATTTTTATGCTTATTTTAAGTTCTGCATTGGCTGTTACAGAATGTCTGTTTCAGAAGGTATCTGTTGCCTGCTTTCCAGTTGGGGGAGGCAGCTGTCTTCCCCAGATATTCTGTAATTTTGGCCTGCAGGTGCTTGTCCCGTGGCGGGAACAAGCACTTTGGGTAAAGGTCAGAGGCCAGGTTCTGGGCCGCCATCCTGGTGTGTTCAGAGGGGAGAGGACAGGGTGTCCCCGGCTGTGTGCTGGTACTCCTCCTCAGGGCTATGCCGCTAGGAGTTGCCTGTTTACGCCTCCTAGAGCAGAGGAGGGCCGGGAGGAGTTGCTCTCTTAATTGTAATCCGCCAGCCCCGGGGTTTCAGGGCGTGCACTGAGAAGTGAAGACCCGCGCGCGCAGTGCCTGCGTCATCATGTGCTCAACTAAGCAGGACTCTGAGCGCCCTGGCATTGCCCCAAGAACGCCAGTCCCTGTGGTTTGGCCTATTGCCGCTGATTTCTGAGGAGGGAAAATTAATTGTCCAATGACCCTTGAGGGAGAGCTGGACTAGAACTTAGGTACTTCTCTAACCTATGGGCTCACTCTGCTTGGGGACTACTACCTAACTCTCCCCATATACCACTATCATCACCCACCATCACACACACACACACACACACACACACACACACAGTTCAAGGCAACCTTCCATCTCCCCCGGAGTTTCTCAGAGTCTTTGTTTGTTTTTGTGTTTTGTTAGTCTACTATCTCACTTCCCTAGGATTGATTTTGCCAGAGGTATGCTACCTGACCATCTTTGTAGGAACCAGACATCACTGTTAACTCAACACCCCCCCTGATTCACATGTTCCCAAACTGGTAACTGCAGCAGAAAAATGTCTCTCTCTAACTGTTTGCACACCGGCCCCAGGGAAGGACTCAGTGTGGTTCTGCTGGATCTGTGTGCCCCCTAGTGACCTGCATGAAAGACATCCGTTGCCGGGAGAGGGAAGGAAAGATGATCTGAGAAACCGGCAGTAATGACAATCACAATCCATTCCAGAGTCTACAGTGATAGTGCCCACTGCAACTCCTGCCAACTCCCAGGAAATACCCCCGTGGAGAACACACACCTACCACAAGCCACGGGACTCTCGGGCTTCACTTAGTGCTGCGTGTCCAATATGCAGCTGAACACTCCCTCTACTTATGGAATAAATCAGCGTTAGTCTTTTATCTCACATTAGATTTTAAATGTTGCCTTCTCTCCTAGTATTAAAAAAAAAAAAGGAGAAAGCATAAACTTTTGGAAAATTTTGAAATACTTCACACTCTGATATTGCAGGGAAAGATCTATTTATGCTTGGCATATTCTCCAAGGGACAGTAAAGTATACTTTATAGCGAGTTATAAAGCACCCAAAAAAAGTTATGCTTTATGAACACATCAGTCATCATTTCAGTTTGGCATGATATTGGTGTGATTTATCCTGGAGGCGGAAATAAGCCTGGCACTGTGCAGCAAGGATATTTTTGCATTCTGCTGTGATGTTTGTGATAGAATATATTATTTTAACAATCAAGTATTTGCTAGCTGTCTTCGTGTTATGTGTAATAAGTAAATATAGTGACTATTGGAGGCTTTAATACAGGTGGTAGTGAGTTTTGTTAATGGTCTGTCCTCTGCCCTTTATGATGCTGAGACCTAGAGGGCAGCCTGGAAATGTTTGCTCAAAATTACACAAACAAAATAGCGATGTTTTCAAAGTGAGTAAATTAAAAGGCATTAAAAGCACTTCTTGGGAAATCAGAAACCTTTTAAGCAGCAACAATAATACCTACTGGTGTTAAATATATCCATGTACATATGTGCACATATGGTCGTTTTTATAGTGGACAAAAGGAAATTCTTAGTAGCGCTATTGGGGCTAATGATCAGTGTTCAACTAGCTGATACCCACATAAAGGGAACAAATTCTGTCTTCCATATCCAAACTACTTCACAGTTAGAGGAATTCTCCTCTTGATTATGATCCAGAAGGAATATCTTCCAAAGAAATCCTGCAAAATTCAATGTGCTATTTTTTTTTATAGAACTTGAAAAAATATGTGAATTGAAATATAGCCTATGAGAAGTTAGTTTAACTAAGATTCATAATGTTCCCAGGTCACCCATCTTTTTGACAATGGAGCCACTGTCTTCTTTGCTGTTTTCATGGCAGTCTGGGGTAAGTGTTCCACGTCCGCATGCCATGAGCCCCCTCATGTGCTGTGCTGTGTTCCTTCAGAAATCTGACTTTGGGTGTGAACGGGAGAAGCTGGAGTAAATCCAGTTGCCTGCTCTATTAGACACAAGCTGATAAATAATTAATTTGGTTTATTTAAAAAGTGGTATTGTAGAGGAGAAACATGTCTAGTTCCTCTTCTCTTAAACCTTCAACAATTTCGTCAGCGTTCCATTTAGAGTAAAAAATTTACCTTCTGCTGGAGACAAAAATAAAGCTCATGGTTCATTGAAAGATGTGGTGAGATCTGAACACCCATCGCCGTGTATATAGGACCTTCAACTGCGAGTGGGGTCTTTTTCATCAGGCTAATGTATGAGTACCCACCTCTGGATTTCTTCTGATTCTGCTCAAAATGACCCCCTATAAACAAGGGCTATTTAAAAGTCTGTATCAAGTCCTTCTATATAAGTTCAAGTCCACAGCGCCATAACAACCAGGTGTGATGGGACATTCACTCAAAGAGTTACTTAACCCAGCCCTGGCCAATTTGGCTCAGCCGTTAGAGTGTCGGCCCGTAAACCAACGAGTCACAAGTTCGACTCTGGTCAAGGGCATGTACCTTGGTTGAGATTCATCCCTGCCCCCGGTTGGGGTCATGCGGGTGGCAGCCACTCGATGTGTCCCTTTCGTGTCAATGTCTCCCTCCCTCCCTCCCTCCCTCCCTCCCTCCCTCCCTCCCTCTCTCTCTCTCTCTCTCTCTTCCCTCCCAGTCTATCTGAACAAAGATAGAAAAATGTCCTCGAGTGAGGATTAAAAAAAAAAAAAAAGAGTTACTTAATCCAAAGTTACTTAACTCACTTCTTTGTAAAATGGGTTTCACTTTAACGGGTTATCTTCTTAGTTGAATAATTATAAAGCTGTAAGTCTAGAAAAGAGTCTGGACAAGTTCCTAGTGAACAGTGAACTTGTGGTCACCTTAGTGAATGGTGGTCACCTTTGGAGAGGAGGAGAATTCCTGGAAGGGTAAGTGTGAACCACAGTTCAAAAGACAAACTTTTTACACTATATATTTTCAGTTCGATTTGAAATTTGTTCAATGATTATGTACTTTTTCTAGAATTTGAAATACTAAATCTGAATTTTGATGTACCAAATTCTACTAACTCAGGGCTTAGCCTCATGTTGTTTCTTCTGTCTGGGATAAGTATCAGAATCTTCCCCATTTTGCAGGGCTCAGCTGAAATGCCATCTGCTCCAGCCAGAAGATGTCTTTCTCCTTTGAACTTTCATAGAATTGGGTCTATATTATTTGGGGGGAACTTATGATATGCACATATATTTTATCTTCCCCTGGAAGTCTGTGGTCCTCAAGGACCATCGTAGTCACTGGAGACCTCAGGCATTTCTTTAAAGACAGAGGGATTCATATTTGGAGGGTGGGTGGGTGGATGGATGGAAAATAGAAAAGAGGGAGGGGAAGGAGAAGGAAATTACCAAAAGGATTTGTTTATGAGATGAATGTGTTTAAATGCCCTTTGACAAGTGGAATTATAAAACCTTATTTTCTTGAGGAGGCTAGCCTACCTAGAGATCATGAAAGGAAAATTGTCCTGCCCATCACAGCTCTGTTAAAGGGACGTATTTTGATTTCTGTGACTTCAGCACCTTTCAGCCAGTGGGTATTTGACCCAAGATCAGTCACACTGTTGGTTGGTGAGTGGCCTCAGAGAAGACCTGACATTCTGCGTTCTCCAGAACGTGGATTGGGACATGTGGATAGAGTCTGGGAATTAGCTGCAGGAACCAACAGGGAAGGACACAGAGAGGGTGGGAGGAAGGAGGATTGAGATTGACCATCAGGTAGAAGTAGGGACCAGGAGGAATTATGAGAAGGCTAAAGTTACAAGAAATGAGAACCTACAAATAAGCAGAAACAAAGAACTAGTGGGGAAAATGTAGAACACAGGAGGCAGAAGCCAACTGATACCAACTGGGAGAAAATGTGGACCAATCCCCCAAAGAGAAGCAGAGAGAGATCGTAGCCAAGCCGTGTTGTTAGTGGGTTTCAGTGTGAAGACCAGGGTTCTTGTGACCAGGCCTCTCAAGCTGCTGGCTTCCCTATCCCGTCTCTGAACAGGCCCCGTCTTCAATTCCCATGAAATTGCTGCCTCCCTTATTGGGCCTCGCAGAAAGCCCTTGCCATCGGTGCGTCTCTGTCCCCTGCAAACAGGAAGCTAATCATTAACAGAGTTTTAGTTACTGGACTGAGGTCTCAGATCAAGAATATGTATTGGGTTTTTCTAGACCATATTAGTACCGGTAACCATGATCAGGAAGTATAATAAGCCATCCAGTGCTTAAACTTTGCCACGATCACACGTGAGGAGACTTTGAAAAATACATCTATTTCTTAAACCGGTGGTTCCCAAACTTTTTCATGTCCTAGCACACATAGACAATAATATTTGCACAGTATACTGCTGATGGCCCGGGATAACTCTGCTGGAAGGATCCTAGCCCTCGCTACCCCACGGGCTGAAGGGGTAATTCCCTCTTGCAGACCTATAGTCCATGCCTGGCATACCCATTGGGAAGCTCTGCTTAGGGTCACCAGTCTACTGTGTAATGAGCTAATGCTTCTGTAGAGAGAATTGTGTTTGGAAGAATTGACATACACAACTCCCTTATCCACTTCAGTGTTTCACCCGTTTTAGGTATACTTTGACTGAAATACTGTTTTCTTCTCCCGCAGTTTTCCCTCCGAGACTGTATAGAGAAGTAACGTTCTGGTGTGATGACTATTGTCTATAAGGCAGAGGTTGTCATCTCCCCTACCCCTCACCCGTGCCACTGTTACGAAGGAGATTGTATCCCTTCCTTGCAAGTTGGAGTGTCATATGCTGGGCATAATAAATAGGTTTTATTTGATCCCTGCCAACATCAAGTGATTGATTGGGGGTGACTGACTGTAAAATGAAGTTGGGGAGTTTCTGAGGTTGCAAATAGGTGGATTGGCGATTTGACAGTCCTGGTACCTTGGAGGGTACTCAGTAAGACTCTGATGGATGTTTGGTAATAACTTTGGGCACAAGGGAACATTTTAGCTTTACTCCAGGCAATGCAAGCCTGGAATAATTCATCCTCTGAATTGCTTTGTTTTAGTTGACAACTTATTGCTTAAATCTTATTTGTTCCCAGAAAGAGAATGATTTACTCCAGGCGTTTCTTTGTAGATAGGGGTATGTCTTCTGCAGAGATCTGGAATGACCAGTAATAATAACAGTTATAATAATTGTGTACACTAATTGAGGGCTTACTATGTGCTGGACACTGTGTTAAGAACTGCACGGTATCATCTCAATTAATCTTCATAGCAACCTTTCAAGAAGGTACTAGTACTGTTATTATCCCCTCGTGACAGATGAGGAAACTGAGGCAGTAGCTAGAAGGTGGCAAAGCCAAGAGTTAAACTGGCAAGTCTCAGCTCCTACGCTGTACTTACAGGACCAGATATTACTTGTAACCCTATTTGTTTCTGCTTCAGGGATCTGCAGTTTAACATAAAGGACTTGCCCTGGCCGGTTTGGCTCAGCGGTTAGAGCGTCGGCCTGCGGTCCAGAGAGACCCGGGTTCGGTTCCCGCTAAGGGCACGTACCTCGGTTGCAGTTTGTCCCCGACCCTGGTCGGTTGTGCGGGTGGCAACCACTCGATGTGTCCTTTCACATCGATGTTTCTCTCTCTCTGTTCCTCTCTCTCCCTCCCACTCTACCTGAACAAAAAATGGAAAAATGTCCTCGGGTGAGGATTAAAAAAAATAAAAAATAACATAAAGGACTATCACACCCAGCCTGAGCCCCCTTCATACTGCTTTGCAGTGGTGTTCTATGAAAGTGTGTCATTCCTAGTGGAGCCTAGTTTAATGGTTTCAGGCTCATCCTTTGTGATTGACAAGTTGCAACATTTAAGAAAACAAACTTTATTTTTGAGAAATGGCTGGATACGAAGATGTGGAGAACAGATGTAAGCGGTTTACCAGGCCTTGGAAGAAACGGGTTGAGGTGTTTGTTTTGCTGCCTTTTGCTGTGCGTGTTCACCAGAGAAACAATCAGGCTCCTTTTGGAACCAGTCTGTGGCAGCGGACGAGGTCCTGGGTGCGGGTAGGACGCCGCTACCTCTGTTCATGTTCACACACCTGTGAGGGCAGGGTTTCCTGGGGACCCTCGAGGTACACTGGGGGCCCAGGGCTCTGGGCTTGAACCACAGCCTGGCTCTTTTCTCAGTGCTCATTTTTGTTCAGAAAGATTCAAGGGACAAAATGATTATGGCCTAAATTAGCTTTCCTCCCTAGTGGGAAAAATTAGTCATTAGGGAGTAGACATTGGTGGCGACTTGTCAGAAAGCAGATTATTTTTCTCTGTTCTTCATTTCTGGTTTTTTTTTTTCTCCTTTTTCTGTGTTTTTTTTCTATTTTCAGTGTCACCCAAAATTAAATCATTACCAGTAAACAAACCAACGTTCTCATGGGTATTTTCATGCAAATTCAAAGATTCTGTATGTAATCTCTTCAGTAATTTGTGATGAAGTATGTCCCATTTTTTAAAAATGTTTATAATAATTGGCCTTTTATTTCTAGATACTTATACTATTTTTTATCTTTTATAGTCCTATTTATATATCTAACAAAAATGGTGATTCTATGTTCAGAAAAAAAGGTATATATTGACTAAATGCCATCTGGGTGTGTAGGTACAGACACCTCATCGGTTTCTCATAACCCAGCAGGAATTACCACCCATCTTATACATGAGGGTTCCGAGGCTCGGAGAGGTTATTTCAACCTCTCCCGGGTCACCTAGCGGCTGGCCAGTGCTATAGTCTGGATTTTAAACCAGATCTGGTCTACCTGACTCCAGAGGCATTCCAAAGTGGGTCCACCATCTCATGCACCTTCTGTAGTATGAACTGATTAAGATTTCATTACTCGTCCTGGCCAGTTTGGTTCAGCAGTTGGAGCGTTGGCCTGCAGTCCAGAGAGACCCGGGTTCGGTTCCCGCTAAGGGCATGTACCTCGGTTGCAATTTTTCCCCGGCCCTGGTTGGGTCGTGCAGGTGGCAGCCACAATGTGTCCCTTTCACGTCGATGTTTCTCTCTCTCTTTCTCTCTTCCTCTCTCTCCCTCCCTGCTCTGTCTGAACAAAAAATGGGAAAATGTCCTCGGGTGAGGATAAAAAAAAAAAAAAGATTTCATTACTCTGCAGACACTTTTTTCCTTTATTGGTTTTTTAGAGAGAAAGGGAGAGGGAAAGAGAGACAGAAACATCGATGAGAGAGGACATTGATTGGCCACCTCCTGCATGCCCCCACCGGGGATCAGGCCCACAACCTGGGCATGTGTCCTGAGCAGGAATCGAACCAGTGACCTCTTGGTGCATGGGTCGGCACTCAGCCACTGAGCCACACCGGCCGGACAGCAGACACTTCCTGACTCACTGCCACTCGGCACTGAGTACACAAAGATGAGTAAGATGTGATCTCTGCTCTCAAAACTGTCATAGTATATTAAGGGAGAGTTTGTAATTATAATACAGGGTGTTAGGCCCAATTTACAATGGGGCAATGAGGGTGCATGTACCAACTTCCTGAGTCAAAAAGGAAAAACAGAAAAGACACTGCCACCAAGTCTTAAATTTGCCAGGCGAGGGAGTGGCGGAGCTAACGTTCTGAGCTAAGAATAGTGTGGGCAAAGCTCTGAAGAGGAAGGCTTCCCAGTGAGATAGAAACACAGAGAACGTATTGGTTTCCTAGGGCCACTGTAACAAAATGCCACAAACTAGGTGGCTTGAAATGATAGTAATTTGTTCTTTCACAGTTCTGGAGGCTGGAAGTCCAGAGTCACGGTGCCAATAGGGTTGTTTTGTTGGAGAGCTCTGGGGAGGAGCCTGTCCATGTCTCTCTCCGAGCTTCTTGTGACAGCCAGTGATCCCCGGTGTTCCTTGGCTTGTAGACACATCACTCAATCTCTGCTTCCGTCTCCACCTGCGTTCTCCCGGGTGTCTCTGCCCCACGTGGCTGTCTTCATATAAGGACACTCTTCACGTTGGACTAAAGGACCTCCCTACTCCAGAATGAACCCATTTTAACTAGTTAATCTGCAGTGACCTTATTTCCACGTAAGGTCATGTTCTGAGGTTGGGATTTAGGACATCAACATACCTTCTGGGCGGTGGGGGACACAATTCAATCCATAATAAATGCATGTTGGGGGCTGCAATGTACCCTTTTTCTTTGCTGATTTTACTTTATATCCTTTCACTATAACAAATCTAAGCCATCCAATGTCACCCCAATAAATTCAATAAAAATTTAAATAAATAACCAATAAAAAATAATTAAATCTTAGCCACGAGTACCACCATGTGCTGAGTGCCGTGAGTCCCCTTCATGAACCCTTAAACCTGGAGGTGGCCTTGGGGACGGACTCCTGACACAATAAGACCCACAGGAAGGACCCCAGCGAAAAATGGCTGCTCAGCGTTGGCACTTTTAACCTCCAGGGACATCTATTTGCTTTCATTTCCCTCTTCAAGAATTAAGCACTTGATTATTTCAGGTGTGGCTTTCTGAACAACTATAACTACTCTGGAGTTTAGAAAGGCGCTGTGGTATATGCACCACATACTATGGTACGCCCCAGAAGGTCATATTCCAATACATTGATATGGCTGCTTTCGGTGTGTGGACATCCTCATTTAGGGGGTAATGGAGCCTCTTAGCAGCCTGATGTCAGCCCAGGTCAGAGCTCGCCATAAGATGAGTTTATGCCAGACTTTGGGGGAGCACTTAGAATGTTTAGATCATTTTGAATTTTAGCGTGGCAGACAGGGGTCCTAGACCTATATTGCCCTTTCTCCTTTGCTTAGCAGGACATGGAGAGTTAGAAAAGCCTATTGATTTGCCAACAGTAGCACAGCTTGTATCTGACTTAACTAGATTTCAAACCTAGGGATGAATGTCCAGGTCACATGCCAGCAAGCTCTTAGCTGTTGCTCTATACTGTCTTTCCAGTTACTTATTTTAAAAATATATGTTCGGGCCCTGGCCAGTTTGGCTCAGTGGTTAGAGCGTTGGCCTGTAGACCAGTAAGTTGTGGGTTCATTTCGGGTGAAGGGCATGTGCCTTGGTTGTGGTTTGTCCCCAGCCCTGGTCAGGGTCATGCGGGAGGCAACCAGTCGATGTGTCTCTCTCACATAGATGTGTGTCTCTCTCACATAGATGTTTCTCTCTCTCTCTCTCTCTCTCTCTCTCTCTCTCTCCCCTTCTCACTCTATCTGAAGATAAATGGAAAAATATCCTCAGGTGAGGATATTTTAAAAATTATATATATCTATATATATATGTGTGTATATATAGATATATATATATGTTCTGTTATATATGTGTATGTGTGTTCTGTGTTCAAATACCACTAATGAGGTAGTGTGAAAGCCAGGCAGAAGAGGAAAGAAGGAAGGGATTATCTTTCTTTGGAATGGACATTTGGATATTTACCTTTCCTCATGAAACTAATTCCAAGTACATGACACATTTTGCTTCTGTAAGTCTAAATACACAGCAAGGCCCAACAGAGATGGACTCGCCAGTTCTGTCTCATATGGTGTCCCTATGGTGGCCTTCACTACAGTGGCCCCTGGAGTTTGTGTGTGTGTGTGTGTGTGTGTGTGTGTGTGCATCCCTCGTTTGGCTCGTAACTTCCAAGGCAGCAAGACTGTGTCTTAATTTTTTTTCCGTCACTCTGTCATGTAGAGAGCTCAAGAATGTATTTGAGTAGATATTTTTAAGTAGAATTGAGTAGAAAGTTACTTTGTCTGGATGGGGATACCCCCAGATTTCCCTGAGTGGGGAGGCCCACACACGTTGGGAAAAGCTCTTAACATAACTGACACACCTTTGCCTTCAATGCGACAAGAAAGAGATGGTTTGCAGAAAAGGTGAAGCATTGGGATTTCTCCCTCTAATAAAGGAGCTTCCTTCAGTGAAACAGAAAAATGCATTTTACACAGACATCTGCTGCAGGAGGATCTGGGGGGCAAGTGATCGCTGCCAGTCAAACTGCGAGGCTTTATTTCTGCCGCTGCCTCTACATGCCTCTGGCTTTTAAGAAGAAATACTCTCTCCATTAGAAAGATGTTAGCAACCTAGTTTTCTGTGTTCTTACATCCCAGGAGCTTTGTCACTCTGATTAGTCTCTTCTGCCTCGACTTGCAAATCAGCTCACTTTATTCTAAATGAAATCTCTGATCTTTCATTTCGCGTGACACGAGCTTAGTAATTCTCAGAAAACATTCCTGCTATGTTACCTTGAGCTAGAAGTTCTGGTATTCACGGGCGCTCACAGACGGCTGTCATCCTGCCGTGGCTTCGTTATGTAGTGACAGAGCTAACATGTTGCTTTGTTTGTAAATGTTCTCGTCTTTCTGTGCTTGTTCCAGCGACAGTTTTCCTGGAGTTTTGGAAAAGACGGCGGGCAGTGATTGCTTACGACTGGGATCTGATAGACTGGGAAGAGGAGGAGGTGGGTATCGTTTATGTCAGGTTTTTTTCTTTTATTTTTGTTACAGATGTTTCTCCTTTTCCCCCCACTAATTCCCCCCTCTCCCCCCCCCCATCCCCAGCTTTGTTGTCCATGTCCATTGTTCATGCATACATGCATATAAGTTCTGTGGTTTATCTCTCCCCCACCACCCCCTCTTCTGGGGATTGTCCGTCTGTACCCCACTTCCACGTCTCTGGGACTGCCCCATTCCTCAGACTGTTATGCTCATTATATTCCACAGATAAGTGAGTATCATATGTCAGATTTTTTTCAAAAGCAAATCACCAAGAAATACACAGTCCTCTCGAGTTATCATCCCCTCTGGGTGAGAGAAGTTGGGTTTACTCATAAAACATTTTCAGTATCTGCTTTTGCAGAAAACTCCAAGCAGTATAAAAATGACTGGCAGAATAAAAAAAGAGAGAGAGACATTTTGATTGCTTAGTGGAATCAAAGCCCAGAGCTGAGTAAATCCTTTTACTTTTAGGTAGAATCATCCAAAGGATGGGTGATAAGATCTGTTTAGTTTTCTTAGATATTATCCACTTCTTCACTTCAGCAGCAGGAGGGTGACAGTTTTATAACCCTAGACACGTGGGAGCAAACCTGTAAGAGAGCTACCCGCAGGAAACGAGGCCGCGAGCTCTCCGGGACCCTGGCAGTGCCCAGGTGGGCGCAGACTCGGAAGCAGTCCCCACAGTGGGAATGCTGAGCGGAACCTCTCCTCAGCTGGCCTCCTTGATGGATGTGGGTAAAGGCAGGGCCAGCTCGAGGTAAAACCGCCAAGGAGAGGTGACCTCAGTCCCTCAGACTCCATTTCTCCACCTTTCCCAGCTCCGTCACCCTCCCTTCTAGACAGTGGCCTGTACCTCTCCTGCCCTGGTCTGGTCTTCACACTCTCTTCCTGCCTCATTCCCGTCAGAAGTCTCGCTGGTCCCATGCTGGTCTTGGTCACCACACCGGACCCTACTTCCCTGGTCTGTGGATTCAGACCCAGCACCTTTCCTTCCTCTCGTTCATGATGTCTTACCTCCCTGGGGGCCTTGCTGTGCTAGGAAGTCAGATAAACGGATCATATGTGATGTGATGATGGAGGTCAATGGCTGTTTTCCTTCCATGCATATCTATGTTTATATATTAAAAGGAATCTGGAAACCCACATGAGAATTTAGCCCTGTGGTCGGCTTGGTGGGGGAGGTCATTTTAAGAGGTATTTTTGTTTGTCTTCAAATTGCGCCTCGTGACTTTTGCTCCTCATGCCTGTGAGCACATTCGGGCAGTTTTAGGTCTAGAAATAATACTGGGAATGTCAACAGTCCTTGTTCTTCGGATACGGCCTCTCTCATGCTTTTGAAAGCATTCTCCAGAAGACGATTTCTGGGGTTGCAGCAACTGCCCGGGTGACTGGAGTTTACTGGTAGCTTCCAGGCCGCACTGGGGCCTCCTCCTGGATGAAGCTGTTTCTTGTCGCATGTGTCCATGGGAGTGACTTTCACATGGAATGAGGTACCACTAAGCCACTATATCATCTGAGGCAAATTACTTCACCCTTGGACTTTTGTTCATCTCTAAAGAAAAGGGGTGTTTCTAAATGTTCCTCTTTTGGCGACACTGTGGCATTCTTTAAGTTGGACAAAACCAGTCTCAAAGTCACTGTCAGCACCTTTGGTGGGCCCAGGATAAACCTTGTAAGTCTAGAGCCCTCTGTCTTCCAAGCCCTGTGAAGAAGCCTGAACCACTTTGCCCTGGCCAGGTTGCTCAGTGGGTTGGAAGGTCTTCCTGTGCACCAAAAGGTTGCAGGTTTGATTCTGGTCAGGGCACATACCTAGGTTGCAGATTCACTCCCCAGTCAGGGCACGCATGGGAGGCAGCCCATTGATGTTTCGCTCTCTGCCTTCCTCTATCTAAAATCATATCTATCTGTCTGTCTATCTATCTATCTATCTATCTATCTATCTATCTATCTATCTATCTACCTACCTACCTACCTATCTATCTCCCCTTGGGTGAAGACTGGTGGAGGGGGGGGAGCTTGAGCCATTCTTTTACCTTGCCTCATAGCCATGTGAAATTCCAGCTCTCAGTTTAAGATTCGCCGCACAAATGCCTCTTCTAGCCTGTGCCTCTCAGCTCGCTGCGCAGTAGTGCCCAGACTTGCCGCACGCCTCCTTCAGGGGTAACGGTATTCGTGTGCCAGAGCTGCTGCAAAAGTGTACCACAGACTGGGGCTTAAACAACAGAAGTGTGGTATCTCACAGCTCTGGAGGCTGGAAGTCAGATCAAGGTGTTGGCGGGGTTGGTTTCTTCTGAGGCTGTGAGGGAAGGATGTGTTCCAGGCCCCTCTCCTTGGCTTGTAGTTGATCACCTTTCTCTCCCCGAGTCTTCTGTCTTCTCTCCGTGTCTCTGTCTGAATCTCCTCTTCTTACAAGAATGCCAGCCATATTGGATAAGGGGCTACTCCAAAGACCTCATTTAACTTAATTACTTTTGCAAAGACCTTGTCGCCAAATACAGTCACATTCCGAGGTACTGGAGGTTAGGACTTCAGTATATTAGTTCATGTGGGGAACACAGTTCAGCCCAGAAGACCCAGGAAGACAGGCCTGGCTCCAGGCGGGGCCTCAGTTCCTCGGTGGTGAACTCAACCACTCTTGATGGTACAGCCTGATAAATTCAAAGTTTCCCAAAGAAGCAGAAGTTTCCAGTTCTGTTGTGTTTCTTTCCTCGAGTATAACTGCCTAAACTAAAGGAAGGGAGGCAGGAGCTGTTTCTAACTGTGTCTCCCCTTGACCTTCCCCATCACCTGCCCTGCGTGAGTCCAGCATTGGGCGTGTCCTGTCCCAGGAGCCGGGTCCCCCTTCCTGCTACACGGGCTGTGCCCACTCTCCACAAGCTCCCTCGGGTCAGCCGCTGCCTCCCTCTGGGAGTACCTGCATCCGGCGCAGTGTTTCTGCCTAGATTAGCTCCCTCTCCATTTCCCCAGACTTCCGCTGTTGCCTCTCCTCTTCCCAGATGCTCAACTAGAACATGTGCTTAATTAGCCGGGGCCACTTCTGCTACTCCCTCGCTGATTACCTTTTCCTAATCCCATAATTGCTTCTTACTCAGAAGCTTTTCCCAACTAGAAGGGGCCCAACTAATTGAAATAAAATCTCAGCTTGATTTAGAATTGGAGGAGCATTGATGTGAGCTGGATTTGAAAGTTATTTACTTTGTTTTCGGTCCTCATTAAGAATACTTTAAAATCAGTGGTTAACGTGAATGACTCCTATAGGAACTTACTTAAAAATAGAGAAAGCATGGTTTTAGCTGCCTAAGTGGAAAACCAAACCAAAAACATTGGCAAGTCTTGAGAGTTCTATGGCCGTTATAACTCACAAAATGAATGCTGAACATCTTGCTCTTCAGAAGTTTCATTCATCCTTGTCACCATATAATTTCCTGGTAATGGAAGGAATTATTAGTTGTTTGAAAGTACTCAAGACAAGACAGTTGGTTCCTTTTCTCAGCCTCAGTTTCTTCCTTCGAGCACATTTTTAATAAAAACAACAGACATTTAACTATTCATCTACATCACATTGCCTTAATGATGCTCAATCCAGATCATCATTCTTCAGATGTTCTTCACGTGGCCAAATCCCAAACACTCATACGTGGTCTCAAGCCCATCTCATTGATGGGCAGATGAATGTGGCAGCTGTTGATTCTGTTTCCCCGGGAGATAAAATGCTTTTTTTCTCATTATGTGTGCACCTCTCCAGAACATAAAATGTGCCTCTGTTTTTAGGAAGAAATACGGCCCCAGTTTGAAGCCAAGTATTCCAAGAAGGAGCGGATGAACCCCATTTCGGGCAAGCCGGAACCATACCAAGCATTCGCAGACAAATGCAGCCGGCTGATCGTTTCTGCGTCAGGAATATTTTTTATGGTTTGAAACATTTTTACAAAACTCTTTTATTTGTTTCATCAAGTACGAAGTTGTAGTAGGGTAGCGACAATAATCATGTCAGGCATTCACCTAGTTTTACAAAGCATTTTGTCATGTCCTATTAGTTAATCCTCACAACTCCATGAGGTGATAGAGGTATATTGTCCCCATATTACAGGTGGAGCAGCTGAGACTCCAAAAGGCTAAGGGCCTTGTCCACTGAGCCACGAAGTAGCCTGTAAATTGCCAAGAGCTCACCTCCTCTACTTTGATCTGCCATTCTGTCCACTTGCCCCTCTGTGCCAGGCTGAAAGAAACGAAAAATAGGAACTAGGACCTAGAGCTGTGTTTCTCAGACCTTTTTTTTACCATGCCCATGTAAGAAATATATTCTCTGTCATAACCCAGTATATGCTTTGCAAATAGATATATAAAACTAAATAGAGTAACTGAAAAACGATCACCTTTACAATATGCAATAAACTGATTTTTCTGTTTTATTATCATTTTTATACCCCCCCAAAAAATTGACTTCAGGACTCACTAACGGTTATATAGTCTGAAAAATACTAACTTGAAGCTGGGTTGTTAGCTTTTCCTAACAAGAAGTCTTTTGCGATCCACTTTGACCTTGTTAATTAGTGAACAAACACATGCAGATTGGTCAGAAATGTTATTTGAGAACCACGGGGGTTAGGGTTCTCCCTCCTCCTTTCAAATGGCAAGTGTGTAAATCTACACCCTAGCTCAGTGGAGTGGGAAGCACAAGACTACAGCAGGTCCAGACAGCGTGCCCCCTTAGCTAGGAGGAAATTGGGGAGGTGGAGGGGTAGGCAGGGTGCCCGAGGACCCTCAGCTCAGACCCAGTTTCAGATCCATGCCCTTCCACCGGGATGCTCTGTGAGCAACTGTATCGTGCTGGGCCTTCTGTTGGTACATCCCAAGTTCCTGTCTTGGTTTTTGCTTCTTACAACAAGATTTCTAGACCTCGATTAAGCTTTCCTTGTTCTCCAGATGAGGAACCTGAACACAGGGGACTGAGGCCATGGAGAGGACAAGCTGCTTCTCCAAGGTCACACTGTTTAGGCAGTCGCTGAGCCAGGACTCAGACCCGACTTCTAAGTCCCTGGAGTTCTCCGTTCCATCATACTGCCCCCCTTGTCTGAAGTCCGTCGTAGGCTTCACCTAGCTCCTATCAGCAGCTCTAGGGTTAAGACATGGGCAGCTGTTCATTTCCTTGTTGATTATTACTACTATATGACAACAACTTGGCCAGTTCCAGCAAAGGTTCATGCTCAGGCTTTTAGAGCATGTCCCTCAGAGTGAGCCAAAAACAGTTTGTGGAAAGCAGAGGGATGTGTCTACAAAGAAAGAAATCTGTGTGTCTGCGAAGGCCTTCCGAAGGCCCGGTTTTTTGATCCAGTTTTTGATAACTAAGTAGGCGAAGGTCTCTACTCGGACATATTAAATGAGTCACCTAATGAAAGTCACAAAACATTTTGGAGTCTTAGATTCCCATGATTTTATAGAGAGAGAAGACAGGCTGTATTCTTCTCCAATGCCATGAAATCTTCAGAGAAAGATGTCTCAGTTCAGTCTGTGTTTGTCTCTGATCAGTCAAAGAGTGTGCACCTGTCACATCGCTGACTTATTCAGCAACAGACAGTGGAACACCTGTAATTATGCTGCAGAAGCCGTGTGAGCAC
Source organism: Molossus molossus (assembly GCF_014108415.1). Lineage (NCBI taxonomy): Eukaryota > Metazoa > Chordata > Mammalia > Chiroptera > Molossidae > Molossus > Molossus molossus. The sequence continues at coordinate 14,833,451 of NW_023425345.1, read as the reverse complement.
ACAGATACCGTCCCTGCCCTGAGAGAGACTGACAGTCATCAGCCTGACAGATTGTTAGAAATGTTAAGGAGGATGCTGAAAGAAGGGTACAGATACCATATAACAAACAGAACATGCTGGGGAGTCATGAGGAGCTTTAATTATGAAGTGGATTTGAGGTGAGCTGTGAAGGAGGAGTAGCTGGTGACAGGCTGTGAGTGTGTCTGGCAGGGGAATGGGTATGCCAGCATTTTAGGCATTTTAAGTCTTGAAGATTAAGGGTGCTCAGTCCATTGGAAACGATGAGAGAAGGTCTGAGGTCCCCAGTAGGGGGAAATGGCACCCAGTGGGGCTGAAGGAGTCTTACAGGACATCATCAGGGCTTTGCTCTTATCCTGAGGAAAAGGACACCAGTAAATAGTTCTAAGCAGAAGAGCGACAGCATAAGATTTCCATAATAAATGTGTTAATCTGCTCAGTCCGACATTCTGCTTAATCAAATGCTACCCCGTGGCTTACAGAGCCTATCACCTTGTAAGCACTATGGTCTTTCTATTTGAATAAGGAAATCTAAACAGAGGAGAGCACATATTAAACGCAATGAAAAGAATGCGTTTTGTTGTGCTTTCTGGAGTCAGCACCCCGGTTGCTTTATTTTCTCTGATCGGCAGAGGATTTCCCACGTGGCAGAAACCCTCTTCCTGCAACACACCCCATGGTGCTCACTGGGTCTCCCCTGCCTTCCTGACAGATCTGCGTGGTGATCGCCGCAGTGTTTGGGATCGTCATCTACCGGGTGGTGACCGTCAGCACTTTTGCTGCCTTCAAGTGGGCGCTAATCAGGAATAACTCTCAGGTTGCAACCACAGGGACCGCTGTATGCATCAACTTCTGTATCATTATGCTGCTGAACGTGGTGAGTGAGCTGCCAGGTGACCGGCCAAATGAACAATGCACGTGGGCTGCGGGTGATCGTTTCCTTCTGTTGCTACAGGGACCTGACCTCAGGGTCGTGTAGTACAGCACCTGGCACGAGACACACTCAGGTCTGGGGAGTGAGTCACATCTGGGCTGCAGGATTTTCTCAAGTTGGATGTATGGGCAAGGCACTCAACCTCTCTGAACCTTAGTTTTCCTATTTATCCGATAAGGTAACCCTGAATACTTCTTGGGGACACTTAGAAAAAGAATGTATTCTAAAGGCCCAGCTCAAGCTCTATAACCTAGCTCAACCGTATTGGCTCCCATCTTCGACCCTGCAAGGAACATTTCAAGCCTGTGTTGATTTCAGGCTTTTTTCAAATGTATATTTCAGCCCAGATGCTTCCCTTGAACCCCACATGCATATGTCAAACTGCCTACTCACCCGTCCTCACCGAACACATTCACACCCAGGCTCCTCCTCTTCCCTCCGCAATCGGCTCCCTCCCAGCCTCCCCCAATGAAAACCTTGGTGTCAGCCTTGAGTCTCTGTTTCTGTCACTGGCAAAATGTTTCCAGAATTGGGTCACTGTTGGCACATCCCCGACTCCTACCTGGTAATGGCAGTGCCCTCCCAACTGGTCTTCACTTCCACGTTCTCTGACCTCCGTCTGCGCCCATGACTGCAGACAGAGCGAGCTTCTTCCTCAGGAGCAACTCATGTTACTCCTCTGTTCACAATGCCCAGTGGCTCTCCTGTCACTCGGAATCAAAGTTTACGCCTTCACCCAGCCTCCGGGGCTCTCCCCCACCTGGCCCCCGGGACAGCTCTGACCCCATCTCCTCCCTGCTCACCGATGCTCCTGCTCCTCGCCGGCCTTCTCTTGGTTCCTTGGATGTGCCAGGCATGTTCTCAAACTAGGATTTTTTTACTTGTTCTTCCTTCTGCCTGAAATATTCTTCCCTACTGGGTCTGCATAGCAACTGCTCCCTCACCTCCTTTAGGACTTTGTTCAAATGTCACTTTCTAATGACTTCCCTGGTCACTCAATTTAAAACTGCCTCCCATCTGACAGTTTCCTATCTCCTCGCCTGCTTTATTTTTCTCTGGCATTTATTACCAACCCGTATGCTATTTTTTTTTTTTTTACTTTTATTCTATTCATTATCTGTCTTCATTAGAATGTAGGTCCATGAGGATAGTAACTTTTGTCTGTTTTTATTATTGTTGTTATTTCCCAATGTCTGGAACAGGGCCTGGCACATCGTAGGCACTCAGTAAATTGTTATTATTTGCAAAACAAAAGGTAATGGCCGACATTGTTAGACTTAAGGTCAACCTGTATTTAAAAATGCTAACATTAGAGGTTCGTAGTAGAGAATAAATAAGACAATGTATGTAGAGTGCCCAACACAGTGTAAAACCTAGAGATGTTCAATTAATTATAGTTCCCTTCACCCTCATTTATATTGCATCTTAAATCTGGGCCATGATACTGAAATGCTCTCATGATTAGAAAAAACCAAGTAATTTAATACTATTATCAACATAGTTTTATCTTTTCAGACTGTCATTTCTAGCTCTTTAGACAACCCTAATTTCTACAACCAATAAACTCTGAGTGATTCCTAAGAGCATTCAGTTAGTAATCACGGAACTAATAAAATATAGGCAGTTTATTATGATTATTATTAAAATGCACAGGAATTTGTTATTATAGAAAAAGTTGCAAAATCCAAAAGTTACAAAGATGAAAACTAAGCCGTTGCTGATTGTTTTGACGTGATGATGGTAACTGCTTGGTCAAGTAGAGACTGCGCAAAATGTATTTATAGACTCACTGCATGGATACAGAAATGTATTTCTTAGGATTTATGAACTGCATTTTAATCAGACATTACAGAAAAGAGATGATAAACAACGCAGTAAGCTTTAATTCATTGCATCCTACCTGGCCGTAGAATTTTTCCCGGCTTTGGTGTCTGGTTAATTTCACTGGGGCCACTCCCCTGCACAATGTGTATTCCACGGTTACCTTGGAGACCAGCCCAGTTGTGGAGGGGGGAGTGACAGGAGGTACCAACACGAAAGATATAAAGGATAAACTGGGTGATCGGTGATCGTATTTTTGAGAAAGATGGTCTCACCAGTCAAATCTAATTTTTCTTGATAATTAATTAAGTTTAATGATACAGTGTGCTCGTACTAGTAAAATATATTTAATTGAAACATCTATCTTAATCGATTGTTCACTAGTATTTTATTTTGAAGATAAAATTGAACTATAGGACGAATCTATACCACAAGATTTTTTTATTGAAAATTACACCAATCTCTTTAAACAATAGACTCCACGAGTCTGAGATTTCTATTAGCAAAATTTGATACTCTGGCCATATTAATCGTATCTTACCATAGCAAACCGTAGTCATTGCTGAAAATGTAGAGTCATACATCTGAGTAGTTGCCTGTTTCTTGTAGTTAGCAGAAATCTTGAATAAGAGAATTCACAAGTTAGGAAGGCCCTTAAGGTCAGCAAGGCCTATGCCCACTCTCAAGCTCAGTAAGGAGGACGGTCTGGAGCAGAGGGCAGATGTGAGGTGCGAGGCTGGCTGCTGAAGTTATAATTCCAGCCTGCGGGGTTTAACCAGTGCATCTTCACTGCTTCGGTCTGTGGTCTTAATTTTCACACTGTTCAAATCCATTCGACTGGGTTTTTTTCTCCATTTTTATTTATCATCTTTCATTTGCGAAGAGGCACTGTTGTTTTTCTCAATTTGTACCCTTTCTGAGGAATCACCTAGAGCTGTTTGACCCGAACTGGGCACTTGCACACACATATATGTGCAAACGTGCGTGCACACACACCTCTGCCCTTCAGGACCCCATTTACCACATCGCTAAGTGAAATAAGGATGAATTCAGTGCACTAACAGAAAAGCAGAGGGTTGTAGGCTTGGGACTTCCCAGGAATGTGTGATCACTTCAGCATTTATGAATGTAATAATCTAGGAAACCCAGCAGTCCATAAACAACAGCATTGCAGAATTTTACCATCAAAATCAGTCTTTGAGATTTTACATTGAGGATGCTGAGGCCCAAGAACCTTGTGACTTGACCAACATCACTTAGCAAGTTGGTACTTAGTGGCTGCTAGCTAGCTAGCTCTGTCAGAATTATTTACTTAAGAAGATTTTTTCTTTTTTATTAAAAGTTCTAATCTTGACATTATTGCAGGTGTCCCCCTTTCACCCCCTCTCCCCTACCAACCCACCCCCCACACCCCCCTTCATGGCCTTCAACACACTATTGTCCCTGTCCATGGGGTATGCATATATGTTCTGTAGCTAATCCCTTCACCTTCTTTATCCAGTCACCCCACACCCCCTCCCCTGGGCACCAGCCATTCTGTTCCATGTGTCCATGCTTCCGGTCCCATTTTTTTCATCCGTTTATTTTGTTCATTAGATTCTACATATTAGTGAGATCATATGGTATTTATTTTTCCAGAAATCTAAAAGATGTTTAAAATAGTAAAATGGCACCCTGTACCTTTCTTGCCTGAAAGAACACAATTGTTCACATTATTTTCATTGTTTGAGCAATGGATGGATAATGAAACTATTTTCACTCATGACTTGATTGCCTACCTCGTATATAATTACAGATTTCAGAACATCTGCGCTTCATTTGTTAAATGTATAAAATTTATTTTACAGCTCTATGAAAAAGTTGCGCTTTTTCTGACCAATTTAGGTAAGTGAAACCCTTTTTATTTCAAGGTACAGTGTTGTGGTCTGAAAAGTACATTTTCAAAGAGCCATTTTTGAAATGCTGCTGAAAAGAAATATTCCCTTTATTTTGAATTGCATACAGCAATCTCTTTGCCCTCAACAGGACATTTTAAATATGCCTAAACATCAGGGGATCTTTTCTATTTAAAGATTTAAAACCTGCCACAAACTTTATCTATCACGAGCTAAGGTAAAGTAGGTTTTCTTTGAATGCACCAAAGATATAGTATCACAAAAGTATATGTACATAAAGTACCCAGCATCACTTAGAAAGTGTTCATTTGCTACTGCCTACAATTTTTATTTATTTAAAGATGTATCAAGTTTTCATGGCCTATAAAGTCACGGCAGAGTTGGCTGCTTTGAAGAGGGAGGCCTTCTAGTGGGAGTGTAGGCTGGCCGCCTCCGACATCTGTGCAGACAACATTCCCTGACGAGTCGTCCCTGAGAACATTTCTCTGACTCCGTAAAGCACTGGAACAATCTGGCAGCCAGCTGTGCACTGTACACTTCCCACATTTTCAAGATCTAGAAAGCGTCGGAATGTTGTTATTGAGACATTAGTCATTTTACTCTCTGCAGTTTGAAGGAATTACAGCTCCCACACGTAACCTGTTTTAGAGCATTCCCATATGTAGCTTGCCGGGGGGGAGGAGGTCGCAAGATGCCATTTATTGAGGCCTTCTATATACCAGATACAGAGCGAGGCACTTGGCCTATCACCTTTAATGTCATTAAAATCTTCCTTCACGACCACCCCTTGCCAAAAAGATAGAAAGAGGTTTATTTCCACAGGAGAAGTAACTGCCTTGATAGACTGTGCCCAGTGGCACCTTCATCCAGGCTGGAAAAGAAGCCAGTGGAGATACAGCCCCGGTCCAGCTGTGGTTGGGACACCTAGGGACCCTTTCTAGGTAACCAAGAGTTCAGTAGCAGAAGGGAAATAAAGCTAAAGCGCTTTAATAATTCTTTATTTTCTTCCCTCGAGAGCAGTGCAGCCTTATCTCCAAAATTGACATTTAAACCATTTTAAATCGATTCTGTTTCTTTCTCCCATCCTTTCTCTGCTATGCTCCTAGGAAGCACTGTGAGTTATAATTTTGTGGGAAAGGAATGAATGGGTTGACATGATAAATGAGCAAGTAGGAGCTTAGGGAATGTGGAGACAGAGAAAATGCAGTTGCACTAAACACGTTCTTCTTTTTGACGGTGCTGAGGGTGAGGGTGCAGCTCCCGGGGAGGGATACGTGCATTTGACGTGAGACGTCACGTTGGAAGTTTGGTCCATATTCTCATTCCTATCACAATGTCTGAAGAGCATTTGCTTTGTAGAAGTCAGAACAGAAGATTGGCACCTGGGTGAGGTCAGGAAATTATAAGGCACAGAGGATGATGACATAGTAAATGCTGTAAAGAGGAGGTTGACTTGGTATTTGTCCACGAGAATGAAACACGGTGGTGGAAGGTGACAGGTAAAGAAGTCAAATGCTCCCAGCACTCTGAGATAGGGCCTGATTCCCTCTTGAAATACCAAGAGCATCTGGTATTTCACCAGCAATGGACGTGGAGACCAAAGAATTAATAGGAGCTTGGAGGGGACTTGGTGCCCCACAGGACTTACCCATGGGCAAAAGCTAAGAGCCAAAGGAAAGTCTCCTGTAAGGAGTCAAGACTGGGACTGAGGCTCATTCAGCTCAGCTGTCTCTGCTGCAGGCCCTCTGGGCACCCTGTCTCAGTGGAACTAACTGGATCTTCTACCCCTCAGGCAAGTCAGTTGCTGCTCCCCACCAAACCCCTATTGGGGCTGGTCTGCAAGCTTAGGGATCCCATAGATGGTCCACTTTGTCTTGCGCCATCTACAGGCTAACTGGGTCTCCTGCAGCCTCCTTAGTCTGCTCCCACCCTGTGTGTGGGGAGGGGGACAAAGGCAGCCTTTCAAACTCTACTTCCATTTTGTCCACAGAACAGCCTCGCACAGAGTCGGAGTGGGAGAACAGCTTCACCCTGAAAATGTTTCTTTTTCAGTTTGTCAATCTGAACAGCTCCACATTTTACATCGCGTTCTTCCTTGGAAGGTAAGAACCAGATCTCTCCACACTCCTGGGCCGGGGGACAGAACGCTCAGAGGTCACTGACCGGAGGCGACCAAGGAGTCCCTCCTTCAGTGTGACTCACACAAAGCGTATCGAGGTCAGCCTCTTCCTTTCCCTTTCCCTCCTCATCTCGGGAGGTGGTTTTGCTCAGAACCTGTGCACCTTCCCCAGCTAGGGTTAAGTGGAGGAAAATCATTTGCACGTAGGAGGAATGGATTTAAACCTTGTGGAGTCCACCTGCGCCTGAATCAGGGCCCCGGACCTCACACCTGTAGAAGCAGGTGGCATGAGGGGGAGGGTGGCCTGCAGCATGTCCCAGATCCCCGGCTTCACAGCAGAGGGACGGACGTCCCGACAGGAAGGGGCTGACACAGGGTGCTAGTGCAGCCTGGGTACCTTCGCACTCCAGCGGCTACGAGGATTGGCAAGGCCCCCGCGTTCCTCATCGTCAGGGAGTCATCGCACCAGGAAGCATTTCTGAGCAGAGGAGACCCAGGGACGGGCCGAGGAGTGGGTTTTGGTGAGATGATGGCAGCAGCCTCCCCTCAGTGTTAGGCCTTTCAGAATGGAGTTCTAGTCACATCGTTTGATTTAAAAAATAACAGCAGCATTATTGTTCCTCGGAAGGATCAGACTGTGTTGCAGCCCAGCCTGCAGCTTCCACAGGCCAGACGACCTGCTCTCCAGCAGGGAACAGTGAGAATGTGGTCAGCAGCCAGACAGAAGGGGCAGATCCCCCGGGGACTCCAGAAGCTGCAGCCATGTCCGCTCTGGAGTTTCCTAATCCCCTTAGCCCTGGGACTCGCTGTACCAGTCATTTTCACTGGAAATGTACTGCTCTGCGTAGGATCTTCACTGAAGGCTAATGGTCTGTTTTTCTGTGTGTGTTGAAGATTTGCAGGACACCCAGGTGCCTACTTGAGGCTGATAAACAGGTGGAGACTAGAAGAGGTCTGTATTCTCCCATCATCCCTTGTTTCCCAAAGCCCTGCAGTAAACAGCCTCGGGGCCACTATTGATTCTTGGATTTCTGTGTTTGCTTGCCTGCAGTGCCACCCTAGTGGATGCCTTATTGATCTCTGTATGCAAATGGGTATCATAATGGTGCTAAAGCAGACCTGGAATAATTTCATGGAACTTGGCTACCCGTAAGTACCTTCGTGTCTGTGGCTGAGAGGCAGCATTGCTCGTTATTGGCTTTTCTGGGCATGACGAGTAAGATAAGCAATGCAGACTCAGCCGCTAAGCCAGTGCCTGTACCCGGAGCTATGTGTTTACGCTCAGGTGCTCAGACATTTGTGAAAATAATAAGTGTTGGCCCTGGCTGGTGTGGCTCAGTTGGTTAAGTAACATCCTGTGCACCGAGGGGTTGCCAGTTCGGTTCTGGTTAGGTCAGGGCACATGCCAGGGTTGTAGGCTAGGTCCTTCGTGGGGGTGTGCAGGAGGCAGCCAAAATGTTTTGCTCTCGTATCCAGATTTCTCCCTCTCCTTTTCTCTTCCTCTAAAAAACCAATTAAAAAAAAAAAAAAAAAAGGCATCACCATAACAAAATAAACAAACATTGGTTCTTGTGGAAGTCTTCGTACAAGTCACGTGAGCAAAAGTGAGTATTTTTTAAAAAGAATATTGGGCCCCTCAGTATTGGATACTTGCATGCAAGATGCTTTCAATGATGTCTCTAACCCTTTTAACTCTAGCATTACAAGTCCCTATAACAGCTTAACTAGATCTCCACTCCCCCATCCCTAAGATAAATCAGGAATAGCAATTTTCTAACTACCTTAAATTCAGACTGTACAGAAAAGAAATTTACGGGAAGGAGAGAAGTTACGGGTTCAGAAAAGAAACCGGATTATTTCTAAGTCAGCATATCTTAGCTGGGAAAAATATTATTACCTGGTGATGATAGTTTAAGTTGATGACAACAGGCCAAAACTTGCTTCACCTCTGTTAGGATAACCTTGAATCCTGCTGTGTGCTCAGCTCTGGTCAGTTAAGTTTCAAAGGGACGTAAATCAGCAACATTCCCATTTCTTCTCTGATTCCACACCTGCCGGTTTCTGCTCAGCTCGGCATCTCCATAGAGAACTCTGAGTTCCAGGGAGGACCACTCAGCCAGAAAGCTTGGCTGGAACTTGGTTCACTTTGCAAAGTCATCTATTAGCTTCCCATCAGAACCACTACTGGTAATGTTCTCTTCGAGATTTATTTTTAGAAAACGTATTCCAAGTGCTTTATGTTTTCTGTAAAACTTTTACAAAATAAAGTATAAAATTAAAAATGTTGAGGCATATATTCTACTTTAAGATATAAACCATAGTTTAACAAAATGTCATGGACCTCAAGGGAACTATATATTTTATCATCTAGTAATGCGGACATAGAGCAAAAATGTGAAGTAGACAGTCTGTCTTTGATACCCATCCCCTTATTTCACATTTGTTTTTGTTTTGTTTTTTTGGCGTCTACTCCCAGAAACCCTTCTCCTTGTCCCCTGCAGCACACAGACCTGCCCCCCTCCCATTTCCTCAGCCCTGTTCCATGTCACAAGATGCGTCCCCAAGCTCTGCTACGGATTCGTGTGCTGACCTCCCCAGAGTGAGATGCATTTCATTGGAAGTCAGAGCCCCTGTCGAGCTCAAGGCCAAAGCAGGCCAGTCCTGTCGTGGAACTAACCACAAGCTTCATTGTGCCAGAGAGGAAGCATTCTGTGGGTTTGCAGATTTTCTAGTCCTTCCCCCACGTCAGAATATGCAGGTCAGCACCCATGTGGTGAGACTGCTCCAGGGTCACATCTTCCTCTTCTCGGGGTTGGTTTATGGGTGTTCTCAGTCCTTTATCCATCCCTCATAGCAACACCGAACATGAGACAATTTCATCAATCCTTCTGTTGACTCACATGAAGTAGAACCACCACTGTTATTTTCTCCCCAAGCCAAGTCTTTGTTCCCTCGGCAGCCTGTCCTCGGTTTTTTTAAACTACGAGTCTGTACTCAACTTCAGAGTCTATATTTCTAAATTCAGCCTTGTGAACAGTTACATATTGTCTTAAAGAAACTACACTCGTTGTGCAGGTTAATCCAGAACTGGTGGACGAGAAGAAAAGTGCGACAAGAACACGGGTCTCAAAGGAAGATACGGTTCCCACAGTGGGAGAAGGACTACAACCTCCAGCCGATGAACGCCTACGGGCTCTTCGACGAATACCTAGAAATGAGTAAGGAAATATTCTCCTCTATCCTCCGTCCTCGTTCATCGAAATGCCCATCCTAGCTCTCCAGCTGCATTCAACTAAACATATCAGTTATCTAGGCCGTGAGTGTTGGGGGTTCTTGAGCTGACCGTAGAGCAGGAGTGTGTTACTTTAAGAAGCTCAGTCCATAGGGATGGTGCCAAAAGCCTATAGTCACATCTGTCTTGTTGGGACATTGTGTCCTGTCTGTTGTAATAAATCACCAGAGAACAAAAATGAGTTGGAAAACTTGATGAACCAAAGGAAAAGGGGTTCTCACTCATGGCGTAATTGATGCATTCGGCAGCCATCTGTTGAGCCAAGTTTTGTCAGGCAGACACTATGCTCAACACTTAGAGCTATGAGCGGAGAGAAGGCAGAGTCCCAGCTTTCCCAGGGCGCGCAGGATGTGCGGGCAGCCAGCGGTAAAAAGAGTAAGTGCCATCAGTGGTCAAAAGATGCTGCAGTATGAGTCAGCAGGAGTCGAGTGGGGACAGTCATTCCCCTTGGAGGGTGCTGGCAGGAACTAGGACGGCTTAAGCATGCTACACTTTTATTTTAGAAACCAGATTCCTCTATAATCAAACGCAAGCTGTATATCGTACCATGTAACTACGAGCATGGGTCTGCAAACAGATTACCTGAGTTCGAATCTCAGCGCTATCCCTTATTAACTATGAAATCCCGGACAATTACTTCATCTCTCTTGGTCTTAATTTCCTGATTTGTATAGTGGGGCTAATAAGAATAACTACTTCATAGGGTCTTCGTGTGGATTAAAGAGTTAATTCACGGTAAGGGCTTAGGTTCTTGGTACATGTTATCTTATATCATTAGTATAATTTTCCTCATCTTATCTCCTAGGAGAAAAAGCTAAGAGAATCACATAGCATAATCATTGTGTATAGTTTTTCTTTCTTTTTTTAAAGTTATGTTTAAGCTTTGTAACATTGGGGTGGCAGTTCGGGGTGGGGATGGGCGAGATGCATTCCTTCTGAAAGAAGCAGTTCTCTCAGGTGGATCCGAAGGACGAATAGAATTGACGTTTAATATTCCTTAGATCACTCACGTACTAAGATCTACTAATGTTTCCTGAGTTTCAATTATAAAATGGCAGAGCAATATAGCTTAGAGAATAAATCAATTAGGGCGTTAGTAATAAAACTTAATAAAGAGAATTCATTAAGAGAAATACTTTGAGGTCTCTTAATGGATCCTTCTCCCATAAAGAAGGAAATGAACAAATAATGTTGGTTTATTACGTGCTTGCAAAGAAGCTTTTGCGTGGCTAAACTGGAGTGTTCCAAATACTGGGGTATCTTTGCAGCAAGAAACAAGTCTCAGTGAATTCTAACTGCTTACTAATGTTCTTGTTGCTTTGTTACTTCTTAATGACTTTCTGCTTTGCTATATTTTTAAAATTTTATTTGTGGTTATATAATATATAGTGAGAAAAGTATACATATGATGTGTACAGATCAATGAATGTTCACACAAATGTAACCAATCTAAGTAAGAGAAGCATGGGCAAACTACTGGTCATAGGCCAAATCCAGTCTACTGCCCTTTTCTGTAAATAACTTTTTATTGATACACAGAAACACCCTATCATTATTATTATTATTATTATTATTTTTACCTATATTATCTATAATATTACCTATTTCACCTATATTATCTATAGTTGATTTTGCATTACAACAGCAGAGTTGAATAGTTTTGATAGAAAACTCTATGGCTTGAAAAGCCAAAAATACTTACTATCTGGCTGTTTACAGGAAATGTTTGCCATCCTGTGAGCTAGATCAAGAAGTAGAATATTACCACTGTCAGAGAGACCCTTTTGTCCCCTCTCCCAGTCATAGCACCCTCCCTAACCACTTTCCTGACTTCTAACACCATATATTAATTTTGCCCTTTTTTGATCTCCACATATATGAAATTGTACAATACATACTCTTTTGTAAATGCCTCTTTTGCATTCAATATGATGCTTATTCGATTCTTCCACGTTGTTACAGGCAGTAGGATTTCATTTTCATTGCTGTATAGTATTCCGAGAGTGTGTACCTAAAGCAAAATTATGAAAGAGGCAGTTTGTTTCTGATACCTCTCCCATCTTTCCTTTTGTTATATTTTTTTGCACTTCCGCTCCCAAATATGCCCCAATTTTCTCATCTGCACCCTCCCCCCCACAGAACCCTCTATCCCTCTACCAATAAATCCCTCAACCATCCCATACCATGAAATGTACTCCTGAGCATTGCTAAAGATTAATGTGCTAGATAGATACATTTTAATAGGAATCAAAGCCTCTGTCAAGTTGGAATTTATAAAAAGGTAAGTTGACCTGTGGGGGTGCAGGCATCGGTGTGCCAACAGATGAACTATTTTGTGTTTGCAGGTCTTCTAGGTTCCTGAAAATAGGAATGCACTATTGTTTATCCATCCATTCTACTGGTGACAGACACCTGGATTGTTTCTAGGTGTGTGCTGCTTAATATATGTACAGGTTCCAGAAAGGAGCTTCTATAGGAGTGTAGTTACTAGGACACAGACCTGCATTTGTTGATGTTCCACAGACACTTGCGAAGTTTTCAAAAGTGCATTGTATCAATTTCCACTCCGACTAGCAGTATAACAGCATCAGTTATTCCATATACTGACTAAAACGTGTTAGTGGCATCCTCTTTACAATTTCAGCCATCCCTGGTTGATAAGTAGCAATATCTCATCACGGTTTTAATTGGAAATTCCATGGAAACTAATGAAGCTGGGCACCTTTTCATATGCTCATGGTCATCTGATACCCTCTTTTGTGAATTCTCATTCAAGCCAATCTTTATATTGTCCCCTTTTTTGTGATTTATGGAATGTGTTTACATATTCTGAATATGAGTCCTGTGTCAGATATGTTTGTGGTAAATCAAATACCCTTTCCCGGTTGGTGGCTTGGCTTCTCACTCTCTCTATGGTGTATGTACGTGAACAGAGGTTTCAGCTTCATTATTCTTGAAAATTGGTTCCATATAACTTTCAGGATCTGATATCTAATGTATACAAAAATCTTACTGAAATATTGGTTGGGATTGAATTGAATCCCTAGATCAATTTGGGGGGAATTTGGGTCTTTTTTTAAAATCTCTGAATATGATCTGTCTCGGCGTTTATTTCTTTTTACATTTTTCTCAAAAATTTTTTATAGGTTTTAGTATAAAAATTTTATACAACTTCAGTTAGATTTATTTCTAGGCACTTTATGAATTTTAGTGCAATTTCAAATCATGTCATCTATAAATGATGACAGATTTACTCCTCTCTTTCCAATTTGGGTGCCTTTTTTATTTCTTGTCTGATTGCCGTGGCTAGGACTTGCAATCCTGTGTTGAATAAAACTGCTGAGTCACTTGTGGAGCTGGATGGGTAGGGCTGCAGTGTGGTCTTAAAGGCAGTCACTGGGTGTGCTGGGTCTTGAGCCTCCTGGGAGGGGCTCTGGTGCAGACCAAGGTCCGCTGCCGCTGGGTTTGGGATTCCTTAGTAGGACATACAAAGTGATCTGCAGTTCTTGCCGCTTGTGCTGGGCTTGGAGGCACTTGTGAGAGGCTATACTGTGAATCAAGACTGTCTTCAACTAGTGCCAGGGTTGGGAGCCTTGGGTGGGCACCATGATGTGAGCTGAGGCCAGCCCCCACTTTTGCTGGACTCGTGGCTGCTCAGTTGAAGCTATATTTCAGGCCAAGACTGTCCACCACTTAGGCCAGGCTTGGGGCCACTTAGCAAGAGCTACAAGGCACACTGAGGCCGGCCACGGCTTACTTGAGGTTTATGGACCTTTGAGAGATTTGGGGAAAGTCTACAGCAAGGGCCAAAGCAGGGCCTTTGTGTGGAGGAGCCACCGAAAGAGTCTGGGGGGGGGGTAAGTTGGGTGGGGTGAATGGTGTTAGCCAGGTTAACAGAGAGCACCAATTTGGCACCTGCCTGTGCCAGGCTGGCTGAGTGAGAGAACTCAACAAAGGAACCGTGGCACCTGCCAACAGTCTGTCCTAGGAGAGAGTTGCCCTTGTCCCTCCAACCTTCACCCTGAAGTTAGTCCATTTAGTTTATCCCCATATGTTTCTGGTACTTTTTGAGCTGCAGCCCCTGCACTAAAACAGAGCAAGCGGGTTTATGAGCGAGTGATCTGTGCGTGGCCCCTTTAAGAGCAGCACTTTGCTCTCCAACAGTCTTTTGTCTTTCTTAGATGCAATCCCTGCTGGTATTCACAGTCAGGTTTTAGGGGGACTCCTCTGCCCAGCACTTGTGCTTTGTTCTGGGACCCCTGGAGCTGAGGTATCCCTCCTAAATCTTAATCACAATACCTTCAGTGTAGGATCTGCTCAGTCCATGTCTCTACCCCTCCTACCAGACTACATGTGGCTTCTTCTGTATCTCCTTGGTTACAGGACTTCTGTTCAGCAAGTCTTCAGGTGGTTCTCAGTGGTGTTTGTTTATACTTCAGTTGTAATTCTGATGTGGTTGTGGGAGGATGGGAGCAGAGTTTACCTACTCTCTCATCTTGACTAGAAGTCATTGAATTTTTTAGAGTTGTTTTAGGTTTACCAAAAAGTTGAGAGGAAGGTACAGAGATATTCCATATGTTCCCTGCCCATGCATGGCACCCCAAATTATCAACACCTCTCACCAAAACTGTACATTTTTTACCAAGGATGAACCTATATTAACATATCATAATCACCCAAAGACCACAGTTTACTTTAGGGTTCACTGTTGGTATTTTAGATTCTGTGGGTTTGGACAAATTTATAATGACATATATCCATCATTATAATAACATACAAAGTATTTTCACTGCCTTAAAAATCGTCTGTGCTCTGCCTGTTTATCTCCCGCCCCACCCAGCCACGTGCGTACCATTTATCGGGTTAAAGAAGTTTACTTATATTCTTAGGTTGCCCAGAATTCTTATAAGTAGCTATCAAAATCTAGCAAATCATTTTTCTAAATCTACTGAAATAATGATGCAGTTTTCTTTTAAGTTCTATTAATATGGTGAATTATGTATATTACATATAATTTATATAAGTTATATAATATATAACATATATTATATATAATATATATAAATATATAATCTCCTCTTGGTCATAATGCTTTTTTTCTTTAATTGCCAAACTTTTGCTAATATTTTGCTTATGATATTTGTATATAAGATCACAAAACATAGTATACTTTTTTTTCTTGTGATGTTTTCTTTCAGATTTTGGTATAATTGTTATGATGGCCTCTTAAAATGTTAGATAATTTTCCTTTGATTTCCTATTCTCCTAAATGGTTTGTGTAAGACTACTATTATTTATTTCTTACCTATTTGGAAGAATTCACAATGAAAGTAGGTGGACATGAAATTTTCTTTCGAGGAAGGTTTTTAACTACAGGCATACCTTAGAGATATTGTGGTTCAGTTCCAGACCACTGCAGTAAAGCAAATAACACAATAAGGTGAGGCACACAAAATTTGTATTTTCCCCAGTGCATATAAGAGTTATATCTACACTATATTGTAATCTGTTAAGTGTGCAAAAGAATTATGTATAAAGAGCAATGCACATACCTTAAAAATACTTTATTGCTAAAAAATGCTAACCATCATCTGAACCTGCTGGAAAAATGTCACCAATAGCTTATCCAGCACAGGGTTGCTACAAGCTTTCAATTTGTAAAAAACACAATGTCTGTGGAGAACAGTGAGGAGAAGCCTAATAAAATGAGGTATGCCTGTATAGATTTAATTTATTTAATAGACATAGGACTATTTAGATGTTCTATTTATTTTAGTATCCATTTTGATAAGCTATTTTTTATTGTGCTTTTAAAGAAACTTGTTTACTTCATCTAAATTTTTTAATTTGAAAGAAAATTGTACCCTCTTGTTGACTTTTAATGTATATAAAGTTCAATGATGTCTTTCCATTCCTAAGTCCATAGTTTGTGCTTTTCTGTTTTTTAACATTCTGGCTATAGAGGTTTATTAATCTTTTTAAAATGCTAACTTCGGATTTTGAGGTTTTTCACTAATATTCATTTGCCTGCTATTTTATTTATTTCTTTTCTTATCCTTATTTTATTCTTTATATGTTCTTTTGGTTTAATTTTCTCTTTTTTCAAAATTAGATGCTTAAATCAATAATTTTCCATTTTTCTGCTTTTCTAATGTAGGCATTTAGAGCTATAATTTTCTCTTTGAATACTGCTGTAGCTGCATCCTGTAAGTTTTGATATGCTGTGTTTTCATTATCAAGACATTTTCGCCCTGGCCAGTTTGGCTCAGCGGTTAGAGCGTCGGCCTGCGGTCCAGAGAGACCCGGGTTCGGTTCCCGCTAAGGGCACGTACTTCGGTTGCAGTTTGTCCCCGGCCCTGGTTGGTCGTGCGGGTGGCAGCCACTCGATGTGTCCCTTCACATCGATGTTTCTCTCTCTGTCTCCCTTCCTCTCTCTCCCTCCCACTCTATCTGTACAAAAAATGGAAAAATATCCTCGGGTGAGGATTAAAAAAAAAAAAAAAAAAGCCCTGGCCGGTTTGGCTCGGCGGTTAGAGCGTAGGCCTGCGGTCCTGAGAGACTGGGGTTCGGTTCCCGCTAAGGGCGCGTACCTCGGTTGCAGTTTGTCCCCGGCCCTGGTCGGTTGTGTGGGTGGCAGCCACTCGATGTGTTCCTTTCACATCGATGTTTCTCTCTCTCTCTCTGTTCCTCTCTCTCCCTGCCACTCTACCTGAACAAAAAATGGAAAAAAAAAAAAAAAGACATTTTCCAGTTGCCATTATAATTTATTTTTGACCTATGTGTTTTTTAGGAATGTGTTACTTGATAACCAACATTTGGAGATTTTCTAATTATCCCTTTGCTATTAATTTCTAATGTAATTTCACTCTGGCCAAAGTATAGTCTTCTCTACGTTATTTCAGTTCTATGATAAATGGGTGGGCAAATGTAGGTTTACAGTTGTGTGTACACAAAACACAGAGTTTATTCTTGTATTATTTATTTGTATTACAACTATAAACCTACTTGTTCTCACCCTTGTGTGTTGAGACTTGCTTTATGCCCTGCATATTGTCTATTTTGATAAGTGTTTCAAGTGTGTTCTGCGATTGTTGAGTATAATATTCTATGCGTATCCAATAGGCAAGGATTATTACTTGTGTTATTTAAATCTTCTACGTCATTTTTATACTTTGTCTAGTCCATCTACTAGGTACTAAAAAAAATGGTGTTAAAATTCCCAAATATGATTGTGGATTTACCTTATTCTCCTCTTGTTCTGTCAACTTTTACTTTTTATGCTGTGAAGTCATGTTATAATTGTGACAGGGAAGAGTTCAAGGAGCTAATCTTAAAACCTTGCAAAGGGCAGAACTCAGTCTCCGAAAAGAAACAAAGCAGATAGCTGGCCGGAGTTGGCCTGCAGGCTGTAGTCCGCCGACCTTGACCTAGAGCTTTCACATATCTGACATACAGTAAAAATTAGCCCTGGCCGGTTTTGCTCAGCGGTTAGAGTATCGGCCTGCGGTCCAGAGAGACCCGGGTTCGGTTCCCGCTAAGGGCATGTACCTCGGTTGCAGTTTGTCCCTGGCCCTGGTTGGGGTTGTGTGGGTGGCAACCACTCAATGTGTCCCTTTCATGTTAATGTTTCTCTCTCTCCTCCCCACTCCCACTCTATCTGAACAAAATATCGAAAAGTTTCCTCGGGTGAGCATAAAAAAAAAAAAATTAATAGGCAAGCAGTCTTGAATTTTAAAAAACAAAGTAAACATAAATATTTTTAACTAAGAAAGGTGTCTGCTACTTCAAATGTAAAAGTGCAAGTACATAACAAATACTATGAAAAAAATCAAAGAAATATGTCACCAAAAAATGACATTTCTCCAGAAACTGAACTCAAAGGCATGGAATATTGTGATCTAACTGATAAAAAAAATATTCAAAATACCTGTTATGAAGAAAATCAGTGAGCTACAAGAAAATTGAGAAAGGCAATTCAATAAACTCATGAATAAAATTGATGAACAGAAGCTTTATACCAAAGAGACTGAAATTATCAAAAAGAACCAAACAAATTCTGAAGCTGAAGAATTCAGTGAATGAAATGGGGGAAAAAAAGAATCCAGTGAATGAGATGAAGAAAGCAATAGACAGCAGAGGTAACAGGGAAGATCAGATGAAAAAAAATAAAATAACTTGGAGGATAAAAATACAGAAATAATTTAGTTAGAAGATAGATTTTTTTTAAGTGAAGAAACCCTATGAGAGCAATCACATCTGACCAGAAAGGCAAATGTAAGAATATTGGTGAAGGAGAATGCGGCAAAGAGTTTATTTAAAGAAATAATAGCTGAGAACTTCTCAAATCTTTGGAAGGAACTGAACATACAAGTCTACAAAGCTAATAGAGCACCCTATTATCACAATGCAAAAAGACCTTCTCCAAGACACAGTATAATGAAACTCTCAAAAATCAATGATAAAGAATCTTAAAGGCAGCCAGGGGGTGAGGGGGGAGTATAGTAGTCCCTCCTTATCTGTGGTTTTATTTTCCATGGTTTCAGTTAACGATGGTCAACTGCAGTTCAAAAATATTAAATGGGAAATTCCAGAATTAAACAACCCATAAGTTTTAAATTCTGTACCATTCTCAACAGCATGGTAAACTATCATGCTGCCCTGCTCCATCCTGCCCAAGATATGGATCATTCCTTCGTCCAGTGTATCTACGCTGTAAATAGTGCCTACCCATTAGTCACTAAGTCATTTTGGTTATCAGGTCAACACAGTATTGTGGTGCTTGTGTTCAAATAACCTTTATAGTAATCTAACACTATATCACAGTGCCTTCATCATTCACCTTACTTCACCTCATCTTGTAATCATTGTATATATCATCACAAGCAGAAGAGTAAGTATAATATAATAAGATATTTTGTGGGAGAGACCACATTTACATAACTTTTATTACAGTATATTGTTATAGTTGTTCTATTATTATTAGTTGCTGTTAAACTTAGCATGCATAATTTATAAATTACACTTCATCATAGGCGTGTATGTCTAAGAAAAAACATATTCTATTTAGGGTTCAGTACTATCTGCAGTTTTAGGCATCCACTGGGGATCTTGGAATGTAACCACCGCAAATAAGGGAGGAGTACTGTAACCTACAAAGGACTGTACCCCATTAGAATATAAATGGATTAACATCCTTTTATGATAAAAACCCTCAAGACTCCACCAAAAACCTGTTAGTACTAATAAATGAATTCAGTAAAGTAACAGAATACAAAATCAGTACACAGAAACATGTGGCATTTCTATACAGCAATTATAATCAGGAGAAATTAAGAAAACAATCCCTTTTACAACTACATCAAAAAGTATAAAATACTTATGAGTAAATTTTACCAAAGACGTGAAAGACCTGTACTCTGAAAACTATAAGACACTGAAGAAAGAAATTGAAGAGGATACAAATGGAAAGATATATCATGTTCATGGATTTGAAGGATTAATATTGTTAAAATGTCCATACTACCCCAAGCAATATACAGATTCATTTCACCAAAGGCATTCTTCTCAAAACTAGAACTAATCCTGAAATGTATATGAACCACAAAAGACCCTGAATAACCAAAGAAACCTTGAGAAAGAACAAAGTGGGAGTTATCCTATGACCTGATTTAAAACTATACTGCAAAGCTACAATAATCTAAACAGTATTTTACTTGCATAAGAACAGATACATCAATCAATAGAAAAGAATAAAAAGCCCAGAAATACATCCTCACCTGTATGGTCAATAAATCTACGACAAAGGAAGCAAAGATATATAATGGATAAATACAGTCTCTTCAATAAGTGGTGTTGAGAAAACTTGATAGATACATGCAAAAAAAAAAAAAAATGAAATTGTATCACTTTCTTACACCACATAAAAAATTAAACTCAAAATTGATTAAAGACTTAAATGTAGGACCTGAAACCATAAAACTTCTAGAAGAAAAGATAGGCAGTAAATCCTTTGACATCAATCTTAGCGATATATTTTTGGATATGTCTTCTTGGGCAAAGATGACAAAAGAAACAATAAACAAATTTAAAAGCTTTTATAGAACAAAGAAAACATCAACAAAACAAAAAGATGAACTAGTGAGTGGGGAAGATATTTGCCAAAAATACATCCAATAAAGGTTTAATATACAGACTATATAAACAACTCATAAAACACCTTGAAAAGCAGTCCAATTAAAAAAATGGACAGAGGACCTGAACAGACATTCCAAAGAGGACATACAGATGTCCAACAGACATTTAAAAATGGTCAACATCACTTATCATTAGGGAAATTCAAATCAAAACCATAATGAGATATCACCTCATACCTGTCAGAATGACAATTATCAAAAAAATCAACAAACAGCAAGTATTGGCAAGTATGTAGAGAAAACAGAAGCCTTGTACACTATTGACAGGATTGTAAATTGGTGTCATCAGTATGCAAAACAGTATTGAAGATCCTCAAAAAATTAAAATAGAACTACCAGATGACCCAGAAATTCCACTTCTGGGTATTTATCAAAGAAAACAAAACCACTCATTTGAAAAGTTAGATGCACGTCTATGTTCATTGCAGCATTATTTACAATAGCCAAGATGTAGAAGCAACCTAGTGTTCATCAATAGATGAATGGATAAAGAAGATGTGGTATATATATACAATAAAATATTACATAGCCATGAAAAAGAAACCTTTCCATTTGCAGCAGCGTGGATGGACCTAAAGAGTATTATGCTAAGTGAAGTAAAACAGAGAACGATAAATACTGTATGATATCACTTATATGTGGAATGTAAAAAAAAAATTAATAAGTGAAACAAAAACAGACCCATAGATATAGAGAACAAGCTGATGGCTGCCAAAGGGAGATGGGTGGGTCAGTGGGTAAAATAAAAAATTTAAGAATGAAAGTTAAGGTAATTAAACTAGGATTAAACTAGGGGCCTTATATACCATTTTGACAAAGGTTGATAAATGTTGGGAAAGTGAGGAGACAAAAAGGGTTTGGGACTTATAGAGGTGAAAAATATATGGGAGAAATTAATGGAAGATAAGGAAATAAAGAAAAAAACTATATTAGAATGATATATTAACAACTTAACTGTAGTATAAAATTAAAGGAAAGGGGAGTAAAAATAACTATAGTTACTATTGTTAAATTCACAGCGTAAAAAGAGATAAATTGTAACATCAAAAATATAAAAGGGGAGGAATACAGGTAGAGTCTTTAAAAGGAAACAAAGATAAGTTGTTACTAGCATAAAATTAACTGTTTTATCTGAGATACTTTATGTAAACCTCATAGTACCCATAAAGCAAAAATCTAGAGTAGACTCACAAAACATGAAAAAGGGAGACTGAGCATATGTCCAAGGAAACCCACCAATTTACAGAGGTAGACCGAAACAGAGGGAAAGAGAAACAATCTATATACAAAACAACCAGAAAGTGAAGAATAAAATGGCAAAAGTAAGCCATTCCATATCAATAATCTCTCTGATGGAAATGAATTGAATTCATCAATCAAAAGGAATATAGTGGCTGGGTGCATTAAGAAAAAAACAAGACCCATCTATGTGCTGCCTACAGGAGACTAATAAACTCAAAGTGAAGGGATGCAAGAAGATATTACATGCAAGTGAAAATTAAAAGAAAGTGGGAGTAGTCGTATATACATCAGACAAAATAGATTTCAGGCCAAAAAACAGTAACAACAGACCAAGAAGCTAATTATATAATGATAAAGGAGTCAATACATCAAGAGGAGGTAAGTCTGAAATATACATGCACCTAACATTGGAGCACTGAAATATTTTAAGCAAATACTAATAAATCTAAAGCAAGAAAGAGACAACAATACAATAATAGTAAGGAACTTCAGTTTCTCACTGTCAGCAATGGGTAGATCATTTAAACAGCAAATCAGTAAGGAAACATTGGAATTGAACCATACTTTGGAAAAAAAAAAAAAAAGACTTAATATATAGAGAGACCATTCCATCAAATAGAAGCAGAATACGCAGTCTTCTCAAATGCACACAGAACGCTCTCTAAGATATATTATATGATAAAACACAAAACAATTCCTAGCAAATTTAAATATTACCAACTATCTTTTCTGACCACAATGGTATGAAATTAGAAGACAACAAGAGGAAAGCTGGAAAACCTACAGATATATGGAAAATAAAGTAGACACTTCCAAATAACCAAAAGGTCAAAGAAGAGATCAAAAAGGAAATAAAGAATTATCTCAAAGTGCATGAAAATGGAAATAGAACATATCAAAAGTAATAGGATGAGGCATAAGCAGTTCTGAGAGGAACTTTTTTTTACCAATGAATGCATATATTAAGAACTTAGAAAGATGTCAAGTAAACAACGTAATATTACACCTCAAGGAATTCGAAAAGAACAAATTAAGCCCAAAGATGGCAGAAGCAAGTAAATAATAAAGATAAGGGCAGGGGAAAAAATGAAATAGAGACCAGAAAAACAATAGAATCAAGAAAACTAAGTGCTGGTTTTTTTCAAAAGATAAACAAAATTAGCAAATGTTTAAGTAGACTAAGAAAAAAGAGACTTAAATAAATAAAAGTAGAAGTGAAAGAGGAGATATTACTCTGATACTACAGAAAAACATAGGATTATTAGACTACTCTAAACAGTTACAGGCCAACAAAATAGATAACCTTGGTGGAATTAATAAATTCTGGAAACAACCAACCTACCAAGACTGAATCAGAAAGAAATAGAAAATCTGAAAGACCAATTAGTAAAGAGATTAAGTCATAACCAGAAACCTCCCACCACAGAAAACCCCAGGACCAAATGGCTTCACTGATGGATTCTACCAAACATTTAAAGAGTCAATGCCAGTCCTTCTAAAGCTCTTCCAAAATATTGAGGAGGAAGGAACATTTCCAATGAGGCCAGCATCACTGATACCCAAACCAGATAAGAACACAAGAAAACTATAAACAAATATCCCTGATCAATACAGATGCAAAATTATCAACAATATATTACGAAACCAAATTCAAGAACACCTCAAAACAATTTAAAACTGTGACTAAGTGGAAGTTATCCATGGGCTGCAAGGCTGGTTCAACATACACAAGTCAATCAATGCAATACATCACATTAACAGATTGAAAGATAAAAATTACATGATTATCTCAATAGATGCAAAGAAAGCATTTAACAAAATGCAGTGTCTTTTCATGATTAAAAAAAAGACCCTTGACAAATTGAATATAGAAGAAACATAACTCAACATAATAAAGGCCACGTATGACAAACCTGCAGGTTATACTAAATGAACAGAAATTGGAAATTTTTCCTTTAAGATCAGGAACAAGACAGGATTTCTACTCTCACCACTTCTATTCAATACAGGATATTCAAGATATCCAACTAGGAAAAAATGTAAAATTGTTGCCATTTGCAAGTTATGATTTTGTACATAGAAAATCCTAAAGACTCAACAAAAAACTATTGGAGGTAATCAAGTTTCAGTAAAATTGCAGGATATAAAATAAACATACAGAAATCTGTTGCATTATTCTACACTAGTAAGGAAACATCTGAAAAAATAAACTATCCCATTTTCAGTAGCATCAAAACAATAAAATGCACCCTGGTCGGTTTGGCTCAGCGGTTAGAGCGTCAGCCTGCAGTCCAGAGAGACCCAGGTTCGGTTTCTGCTAAGGGCATGTACTTGGGTTGCAGTTTATCCCCGGCCCTAGTTGGGTCGTGTGGGTGGTAGCCACTCGATATGTACCTTTCACGTAGATGTTTCTCTCTCTTTCTCTCTTCCTCCCACTCTATCTGAACAAAAAAATGAAAAAATGTCCTCAGGTGAGGATAAACAAACAAACAAACAAACAAACAAACAATAAAATGCCTAGGAATAAATTTAATCAAGTGAAAGATCTGTGCAATGGAAACTACAGACCTTGCTGAAAGAAACCAAAGAAGACATAAACAAATGGAAAGACATCTGTTATTATAGATCAGAAGAATTAATATTGTTAAAAATGTTCATACTACCTAAAGCTATCTATAGATTCAATGTAATTTTCATCAAAATGCCAATGGGATTCTTCACAGAAATAGGAAAAATAAATTTAATATTTAAATGGAACCATAAAAGATCCTGAATAGCCAAAACAATCCTGAGGAAATAAAGAACAAAGCTGGGAGCATCACACTTCCTGCATTAAAACTATATTACAAAGCGACAGTAATCAAAACAATATGGTACTGGCACCAAAAATAACAGATACTTAGACCAATGGAACTGAATTAAACCCTTACAAATACAAACTAATATCTGACAAAGGAGACAAGAACATCCAATGGGGAAAGGATAATCTCTGTGACACATGGTAATGGGAAAAGTGGATAAGCACATGCAGAACCATGAAATTGGACATTCTGTCTTAAATTACTCCAAAAAATTAACTCAAAATGTATTAAAGACTTAAACATAAGACCTGATACCATGAAACTCTTAGAAGAAAGCACTGAGAAGTTCCTGACATTGTTGTTGGCAATGATTTTCTGGATATGATACCAAAAGCAAAAGTCCACAAATGGAACTGTAGCAAACTTCAAAGACTGCACAGCAAAAGAAACATTTTACACACACACACACACACACACACACACACACACATACTTTTTTTTCAGATAAGGGGTTAATATCCAAAATATATAAAGAACTCATACAACTCAATAGCAAAAAAAAAAAAAATCTTATTTAAAAATTAGCAGAGGAATTGATCATTTTTCAAAGATGACATTTTTCAAATGAGCAACAGGTATATGAAAAGATGCTCAACATCACTAATCATCAGGGAAGTGCAAATGAAAACCAAGTTGAGATAGATATCACCTCACACCTGTTAGAGTGGCTGCTATCAAACAGATAAGAGACAAGTGTTGGTGAGGACATGGAGAAGAGGGAGCCCTTGTACAGTGTTGGCAAGACTGTAAATTGTTTCAACAACTATAGAAAACAATATTGGGATTCCTCAAAAAATTAAAAATAGATCTACCATATGACCCAGCAATTACACTTCTGGCTATATACCAAAAGTAAATGAAAACAGGATATTAAAGATTATTCAACTTCCATATTTATTGCAGCATTATTCACAGTAGCCACGATATGAAAAAAACCTGAGTGTCCATCAATGGATGAATGGATAGAGAGAAGAAGTAGTATATTCAGTGGAATATTATTCAACTGTGTAAAAGAAGGACACCCTGCCATTTGCAACAACATGAGCATATTATGCTAAGTGAGATAAGTCAGACAGAGATAGACAAATTCTGTATGATATTACTTATATGCCAGTTGTTCCACTATTTAATTTTGGGTCCATGATCCATTCAGGATTCAATATTGCATTTAGATGTTGTTATCTCCTTAGTTTACCCAAGTTTAAGTCTTTGTTTTTTATAATCTTGACATGATCATGATCTTGACAGTAGAAGATTACTGGTCAGTAGTTTTGTAGAAGGTCCTTCAATTTGAGATTGTATGATATATTCTCATGATTAGGTTGAGGTTATGCATTTTTGGCAAAAGTACCACAGAAATGGTTCTGTAACCTCCTCAGCATATTATATCAGAAATATATGATGTCAGTAAGTGTCTTTACTGGTGATATTAACTTTGATCACTTGGTTAAAGTGGCATCTACCAGGTTTCTCCATTGTAAAGATACTAATTTAAATTCCTTTGTAATTAATAACATGTGAGGAAATACTTTAATAATATGCAAATATGCTTCTCTCTGCTCATTTTAACATTCTTTGATGGTTCTTGCCTTCAACAATCATTACCATGACATTTGATCAATGGTAATTTTCTATTTTCTTCCTTTTACATTTATTAATTAGAATTCTACCTTAAGGAATAGTGGTCTCTTCTCCCCCATTTAGGTGTTTATTCAATTATTTATTTAGATCAGTATATATTTTTATCAGTATGGACTTAGACACTTAGTCTTTAGGTTATAATCCAATACCATCATTTTGTTGTACAAATTGTCCCAGCTTTGGCCATTGGGCGCTCCTTCAAGTTTCTCCTGTGTCCTGTTGATGTGTCCCATCCTTTTTCAAGGACTTCTTAACTCTCTGACATCACAAAGTATTCCAGGCTCATCTCCTATTTTCCCTGCCATAGCTCTGGAATCAAATATTTCTCCAAGGACCCCTGGTCCCATTATCAGAGAATGGTACCGAGCGGAGATCGGGACCCTGGGGCTGATCATGGCGTCCAGGATGCCACTGCTCGCAAGCCCCCAAGTGCCTCTCTTTTCAGGAGCTGCCCGCCTTTCTGTCCCCTGCGCTTTGGTATTGGCAGGAAGTGTGGCTAAAACAATGAGGAATTCCTATTGGTATTCTTCTGAAAACAATCATGGGAAGCCAATCCGCTTTTCTGCTTTCCCTCCAGTTCTGCAGTTTGGATTCACAACCATCTTCGTGGCAGCTTTCCCCCTAGCACCGCTCCTGGCCTTACTGAATAACGTCATTGAGATTCGACTCGATGCGTACAAATTTGTCACGCAGTGGAGGCGGCCTTTAGCTTCAAGGGCCAAAGACATAGGTAAGTTGGATTTGGGTATGTGTTGTAAAACATACGAACCACCTGGTAGATAAAATAAAAACAGACACCAACTTTAGATTTTTTTTTACTATGGTTTCCATGTAAGATGAGTCAACTAACTCTTGCAAAAGAAAAATTGGGTTAGCTTTAAATAATATCAGGTAAGAGGTAAAGCTGCCTGTTCAGAGATTTATCATTTCCAGGGCCAGCGAATTTGTACTTAAATAAATTCTCAGTGTAGCTATTTCTGTCTTAAGGCTTTGGAATCTAATTTTGAGTATCCCTTACTTTCTTTTCAAAGTAGATTGTCCATCAGCTTAATTTGTTTTGCTCTTTCCTGAATGAATGCCTGGGTCACATGATGCTGGATCCCGTTTTCCTCAAGGCGGGGATGGCCTTTGGTCTTTGACCAGAGATGCTGAGTTGAGTCAGCTGCAGCCTCGCGAGAGCTGCCTGAGATGAGAGACTGTCTTTCATTCATGTCAGCATCCAGTGCTTAGTACTGGGCAGGCAGGTGCTCAGCCCATGTGTGGGGAAGAGGATTGAGTGTGGATGTATTTGGCCCACAGTGGTCTTTTAATCTCCACTTGAAATAAACACACATTCAGTGAGCTCCTATCCCGGTAGTGTGTCAGGTACTGGGCCCACAAACATGAATTAAGGGACCCTGTCTGTACTCCTAAGGAGCTGGTGGCAGCATGACATTGCATATGCCAAACTTATCAGAGAGGGTTTGGGTGCCTTGTCATTGGCCAGAATTCTCTACTTATGTGTGATCCTGATTGAGTGTTTAAGGTGTAAGCATTGGGCGCTTTCACAGAAAGTCCTTCACTGCCCAGGCGTTTGCAAGTATCAGTATTTGGAAGGGTGAAAGGACCCTAGGAAAGAACTATTGAAAATTAGTTACCCCGATTCATGCCATGCGTATTACCTCTGCTGTGTGTTTGGTATTAATACAACACTTCTCTTTGGATAGGAATCTGGTATGGAATCCTGGAAGGCATCGGAATTCTGTCTGTTATTACAAATGCGTTTGTCATAGCGATAACATCTGACTTTATCCCTCGCTTGGTGTACGCGTATAAGTATGGACCTTGTGCGGGCCAAGGAGAAGCTGGGCAAAAGTAAGTTTGCTGCAGAACCATCATGGAATCCCCATTGCCTAGCCAGTGTGTGACATTAGACACTCAGGCAGAAGCCTCTGCATTGGAGCACACAGGACACAAACCCAGGACAAGAAGGCCTGTGGTGGGGGAGGTGGAATTATGATCTAACACATCCTCATCTATTGAAGGGATGGGGGTCATACAAGTGAGACAAGTTTTAGATGGAACCTAATGTGAGAGCAACAGGTAATCATTTTCGCCATCCCCTATCCACTATAAATTCGGAAA
The DNA here is from genome assembly GCF_014108415.1 of Molossus molossus. Taxonomy (NCBI): domain Eukaryota; kingdom Metazoa; phylum Chordata; class Mammalia; order Chiroptera; family Molossidae; genus Molossus; species Molossus molossus. Next base: position 14,805,311 of record NW_023425345.1, on the reverse strand, counting down.
TGTGTGGTGGTGTGTGTAGCAGAACGGTGGTACATGATGTAGTGTATAGTTATGCCATTTCTATGAGTTTGTAAAAGAATCGTTATAATCTGATTCCCCTTGTGTCTTTATATGTAGGCTCTGAAAAGTCTACCTGGGAAATATGTAACCATGTGCTGAGTACCCACAAATAAGTAACTGAGTGGTTATTTCCTAGCTATTGAGCTGACCAGTGTCTATATAACCTCAGGCAAATTGGGTGAACTTAACTGCCTGGGAGCTCCATTCTGTGCATTACCCCATGGTTCCCAACGCCCAGGCTCTGTATTGCTGGTCAAAGAAAGCCTTGGCAAAGGTATAATATATCTCTTGGTTTTCATTGCTATACACTTGGGGGAAAAGACAAAAAGTCTTAATATACTTTCATGGAAAGTATGTCCCTGTTTGGCTTATATCAAAATGATCTAATTCAAATTGTGGGATTTACACGTCTGTTGGTCAGAGTGGGGTGTGTGCCGGGATTTCAGTGCCCCCGAATTAATTCGGGGCCAAATTCATTCATTCTCTATAGCCATTGTACTTCAAGAAGCTCCAACAAGTCAAGTGCCACTGAATCAAGACAACTGAATTCATCTACACCTGGCCTAGGTCCAATTTCATTCATCCTACATAAATGCTCTAAGGCATGGATGATCAAATATAATAAAGCTCACAGGCCAACTATTTGAAGAGGCTTCTGTGAAGTTCTTTACTACAATAACCATGTGACCATTAAACACTAATTATCTAGCAACTTTAAGTGAGCATATCATCCAATTTTAAGAGAGATGTAAAGACTTACATTGTACTACCCACACATTTCTTTCTAATTGTAACTGTTGTCACCATTCTCTGGTTGACTTAGCCTAAAAAAGCTTACCTTTGTCCAAACCACTTCCACATATGTTTTGCATCTGATTCTCAAAACAAACCTGGGAGGGGGTCATGCCTTATTACCCTTACTTTGAAGAGGAGACAGTAACAGCATAATATTCTCAAGGTCCATCCATGTTGTTGCAAAAGGCAGTATTTCATCGTGTGTCTGAGTAGTATTCCATAGCATACATGTACCACGTTTTCTTTATCAGATCCTCTATGGCAGGACACTTTGGTTGTCTCCATGTCTTGGCCACCATGAACAACACTGCGATGAACATAGGGGTGCATATATCTTTGCGAATAAATGTTTTCAAGTCTTTTGGGTAGATACCGAGAAGAAGGATTGCTAGGTCCCATGGTAACTCTATTCTTAACTGTTTAAGGGACCGCCATATGTTTACCATAGTGGCTGTACCAGTTTGGCTGTACCAGTTTGGCAGTATAGGGCAAAGGGGGTCAAAATCAAATATATGGTGATGGAAACACAATGCAATATACATAGCATGTAGTATAGAAATGTACACTCGAACCTATATGATCCTATTACCAATGCCACCCCAATAAATTTAATTTTTTTTAAAGGCGTAATATCATTTCATCTAAGAGAGAGAGAAATGAATCCAGAATCATAAGGCAGTGTAACTGTGGGAGCCCACATGAAGGTGCTAAGCCTAGACCCATGAGTGCTCTCCATCCTGAACCACACAGACCTCGGGGCATTTGCCAATAAGTGGTTATCCAGCTCATCTGGATACTCCAGATGAGTTATCATCAACATACTCCCTGGGGGTTAAATCCCAATGGTTATTTCAGATCTCTCCCTACTCCAAATCTGGTGAAACCTGTCTTGTTTGGGGAGGAACCAAAAAGTAAAGTAGAAACATTATGCATAGTCGAAAATAAACCAAAGCTTTAGAATACTAACAGCCTATTAGATGCAAGATAGTGCTTATGGTGCTTGAAAACTTATCTAATAGCCTTCTTAATTCAGCTTTATTAGGTTCTCCAGGGCTTTTTAAAATAACCTGTCTCTTTCTGTGTATGTTTCTTCATGAAGCTTATTTCTGCCCAGACAGCCACTCTATCATCCTTTTCAAGTCTTTTTCTTTTCCCAGTTTAGAAATGCTTTAGAAATGACTGAACACATAAAGGAGCAACATTGTCAAATTTTAGATGTCATAGTCTTTTGGGGTATATGTGTGGTTGTAGTCAAATCCCACTCATAATTTAATCTGGCTGTGGAAATGTCCTATTTAAATCGATCCTAAATCAAAAGTATTTCAACAAAACTAATCACTTTTCTCCAAAACTCCAGGCCACCTCCATGCCTCCTTCTCGCCATTGTTTCAGCTTTTCTTGGTTTCTCTGTAGATGAGAATTTGACTCGTGTGTCCAGGGTGATTCAGTTCACACGCCCCTTTTCCCTATGACAGCGTGTTTCCTTAGTCCTGGCTCTGCCTTCGACCAGTCTCTCTACTCTGACGGGTGCCCAGCAAGTGGGTCTTCGGTGGCATACTGGGGAGCACCCTTTTCAACCAGATCTGCACGCGAAAGGAATGCTGTGGTGTGAGGCAGTGTTCTCCACACGGTGACTACACGAGAATTTTTCAAATGCTTTTATCTTTCCTCCGAAGACCTTCCTTTCACCTGCAGTCTGCCTGGGGTGGTTCCAAGACCAATGCCTGCGAGGAGATTGTTCACGAAATGAAGTCAGTTCCTCTTTCAGGCTATACGGGAGCCATTTAGAGAACAGCTTATAGAATTAAAATGGCCTCTGAGGAGACAATGGAGACAGAAATTATGAAGTAAATCGAAGATGTATACTATAACTTTGTTTTGTCCAGCAGAGTTAAAATTTCTATCAGTAAGCTAAAAATGTGACTTCCAGTCAAGGTGGCAGAGTAGGGAAATGCTGTGCTTGCCTCCGTCTATGACCACATCAAAAGCACAACTAAATTACAGAACAGCCATCATTGAGAACCACTTGAAGACCAGCTCAACAGAAGTCCTGTGACCGCGGATATAAAGAAGTAGTCACTGCACACTGCTAGGAGAGGTGGACGTACAGAAAGGTGGTTAAGAATAGGGAGGGCTCCTTCAGCCATGGAGGTCCCTCCTGAGGAGTGAGGGGTCCCATCCCCATGCCCAGCCACCCTGCCCAGGGCACCAGTGCCAGGAAGAAGAGTCCTCGTAACATCTGGCTGTGAAAACAGATGGGGATTGTGGCTGAGTGAGATGGAGAGCTTCTAGAGCCCCAGGTTTCCTCTTGAGGGGCCATGCAAAGACTCACTTGCTAACAAACTCACTCACTCTGGGTTCCAACAGCTCAGAAAACACCAAGGACTATGGAGAGGAACAGAGTTGACTAGCTTCAGGGTAAGGGCTGGAGAGCCAGGGGTTTGGAGTGGCTGTCTCGGGGGATGGGAGAGCTGGCAGGCACCGTTGCTCCTTTGTTGGGCCCTTAGCTGTAAGGCACAGGTGGACAGAAATCTGATTTCTCCATTAACCCTCTAACACTGTTGGCCCCACCTGGTGATTCCCTGAGACTCCACCCAACTTGTGCTTCCAGCCCAAGCTTCTTTCCACCAGCTTCTCCACAAAACTGGCCTGCTCCAGCTGGAACTGAAGACTTACCAAAACTATCTTAAAGGCTCACAAACCCCAAACAAGCAGCATCTGGCCTTGGCATACCCTTTACCACATGTTGAGTGGCCCCAAGTCTGGCACAAGTAACGACCAGTCTCAGCCTGCATTGTAACTCCCATCAGGTGACCTCAAGCCTGGCATAAGCTGCGGTCAGTGATGGCCTGAAACACAGCTTCAGCTAAGCAGCCACAAACCTGGTACAAGAGGTGACAGGCCTTAGCTCACATTATAGTGCCCACCAAAGGATCCAAAGCCCGGCACTAGTGCAGCCCACCCTGGTTCACAGCACAGCCTTTCTCAAGCATGTCCAAGCACAGAGCAAGTGGCTGCCAATCTCAGATCACTTTGTAGCTCCCACCAGGTGATCCAAAGCTGGGTAAATGGCAGCTGACCTTGGCCTGCACCAGAGCCCATCCCAAGAGCCTCCAGAACCAACACACCCAGTGACTGGCTTTGGATGACCCCAGAAGACATCAAACCAGCTCCTTAAGTGAACTCTGCCGGCACCAGAGCCTCATTAAAGCAACTCCTGCTCTGTGGGGTGAGCCCCTGCAGAACAACTCATCCATTGTAGTCAGAGACAGCCCTCATACTCAGTCAGCCTGAGTATCTGTCAATAATCACTTTAAATCTAAATGGACTAAAATGCTCCAATCAAAAGACAGATGGTGGCTGAATGGATTTAAAAATGATACCTGTACATATGCGGCCTACAAGAGACCCACTTAAGATTGAAAGACACATACAGACTGAAAGTAAAGGGATAGAGAAGGGTATTTCTTGCAAGTGGAAATGAAAAAGCTAGGGTAGAATACTTATATCAGACAAAATAGACTTTAAAACAAAGGTTGTAACAAGAGACAAAGAAGGGCATTTTATAATCATAGAGGACTCCATCCACCAAGAGGATATAAGTTCTGTAAACATCTATATATCAATGTAGGAGCAACTAAATATTAAAGCATATATTTATGGACATAAAGGAAGAGATTGACAGCAATACAATAATACTGGGGGACTTTAACACCCCATTGACATCAATGGAGAGATCTTTCTAGACATAAAATCAAAAATAAAAGTGGTTTTAAATGATAAATTAGACCAAATGTACTTAATTGATCTTTTTGGACATTTCACCCAAAAGTAGTACACACACACACACACACACACACACACACACTTCACATGGAAAATTTGCCAGGATAGATCACATGTTAGACCACAAAACAAGTCTCAGTAAGGAAGGTTGAAATCATATAAATATCTTCACCAATCATAATAGTAAGAAACTATAAATCAATTACAAGAAGAAAACTTAAAAACACAAACACATGGGAGTCAAATAACATGCTACTGAACAATAAATAGGTTAACAATGAGATCAAGGAAGAAATCAAGAATAACGCAAGACAAATGAAATGAAAATAAAACAACCCAAGAATCTATGGGACACAGCCAGAGCAATTCTAAAATGGAAATTCATAGTAATACAGGCCTACCTCAAGAAACAAGAAACTATTGAATAAAAATATCTAACCTTATACCTAAAGGAACCACAAAAAAGAAGAACAAACAAAGCCCAAAGTGATGAGATGGGAGGAAATAATAAAGAGCAGAGCAGAAATAAATGAAATGGAATCTTAAAAATCAATAGAAGCCCTGGCCGGTTTGGCTCAGCGGTTAGAGCGTCGGCCTGCGGTTCTGAGAGACCCGGGTTCGGTTCCCACTAAGGGCACGTACCTCGGTTGCAGTTTGTCCCCGGCCCTGGTCGGTTGTGCAGGTGGCAGCCACTCGATGTGTTCCTTTCGCATCGATGTTTCTCTCTCTCTCTCTGTTCCTCTCTCTCCCTCCCACTCTACCTGAACAAAAAATGTCCTCCGGTGAGGATTAAAAAAATCAATAGAAAAGATCGATGAAACCAAGAGCTGGTTCTTTGAAGAAATAAACAAAGTTTATAAACCTTTAGCCAGACTCATCAAGAAAAAGAAAAGGCCTCCCCCCCGAAAATAAAATAAATAAAATAAAAGAGAAGTGACAACTGATACCACAAAAACACAAAGGGTTATCAGGAAATACTATGAACAGTTATATGTCAACAAGTTGGACAACCTGGAAAAAATAGATAAATACTTAAAAACAAAGTGAATCAGGCAGAAACAGAAAATCTGAACAGATCAGTAACTACTAACAAAATAGAATTAGTAATCAAAAACTCCCTATAAACAAAAGCCCTGGAGCAGATGGCTTCTGAGGTAAATTTTACCAAGCATTCAAAGGATTAATACCTGTTCTTCTCAAACTATTCCAGAAAGTTGAAGAAGAGGAAAGACTTCCAAACTTATTTTATGAAGCCAGCATTACCTTGATACCAAAACCAGATGATGACACTATAAAAAAAAAAAAGAGAATTATCAGCCAATATCCATAATGAAAATAGATGCAAAAATTCTTAACAAAATATTAGCAAACTAATTCAGCCATATGTTAAAAGATTATACATCATGATCAACTGGGATTTAGTCCTGGGATGCAAAGTTGGCTGAATATCCACAAATCAATTAATGTGATATACCACATAAACAAAATAAAGGATCAAAATCAAATTATTATATCAACAGATGGAGAAAGAGCATTTGATAAAATATAACACTCATATATGATAAAAACTCTGAACAAAGTGGGGATAGAGGGATCACACCTCAACATGATAAAGGCCATATGTGACAAACCCACAGCTAACATCAGACTCAATATTTAAAAACTGAAAGCTTTTTTTTAAAGTTCAGAAACAAGACAAAGATGTCCACTGCTATCACTTTTATTCAACATAGTATTAGAAGTCCTAGCCACGGAAATCAGACAAGTAAAAGAAGTAAAAGACATCCAAATTGGAAAGTAAGAAGTAAAACTAGCGTTATTGCAGATGACATGATACTATAAAGAGGACCCTAAAGAATCCACCAAAAAACTGTCAGAACTAATAAATAAATTCAGTAAAGTAGCAAGATACAAAGTTAATATTCAGAAAACAGTTGCAGTTTTATACACCAATAATGAACTATCAGAAAGAGTAATTAAGAAAATTTTATTTATAATTCCATCAGAAAGAATACAATACCTAGGAATAAATTAACTGATGTAAAAGACCTGTATTCAAAAAACAATACAACATTGAAGAAAGAAATTGAAGAAGATACAAATAAATGGAAGGATGTGCCATGTTCATGGATAGAAAAAAAATAACACACTTAAAATGGCCGTACTCTGCAAAGCAATCTACAGATTCAGTATAATTCCTATCAAAATACTAGTGGCATTCTTTGCAGAACTAGATCAAATAATCCTAAAATTTATATGGAACCACAAAAGACCCTGAATAGCCAAAGCAATCTTGACAAAATTGCAGATATCACACTACCCGAAATCAAATTATACTACAAGCCTATAGTAATCAAAACAGCATGGTATTGGCATAAAAAACACACACACATAGACCAATGGAACAGAAAAAGAGCCCAGAAATAAACCCACACCCATATGGTCAGTTGATCTATGACAAAGGAGGCAAGAATATAAAATGGGGTAAGGACAATAAATGGTGTTGAGAAAACTGGACAGATAAATGCAAAAGAATGAAAGTGGACCACTTTCTTACACAATATAAAAGAATAAACTCAAAATGGATTAAAGACTTAAATGTAAGACCTGAAACCATAAAATACTTCTAGAAGAAAACATAGACAGTAAATTCTAACTTTGCTCTTAGTAATCTGTTTTTATATGTCTCCTCAGGCGAGGGAAATGAGAGAAAACATAAATGGGACTGCATCAAACTAATGAGTTTTTTTTATAGTCAAGGAAACATCAATGAAACAAAAAGACAACCTACTGAATGGAAGAAGATATTCACCAATGCTACATCTAATAAGGGGTTAATATGCAAAATATATAAGGAACTCATACAGCTTAACACCAAAAAACTATCTCATTAAAAAATAGGCAGACAACCTGTATAGACATTTCTCCATAAAGAACATATGATAACAGATATGGCCAATAGACATATGAAAAGATGCTCAACCTCACTAATCATTAGGAAAACACAAAATAAAACTGCAATGAAGTATCATCTCACACCTGTCAGAATGGCTATCAGCCAAAATTCAGCAAACTAGTGTTGCCAAGAATGTGGAGCAAAGCGAGCCCTCGTGCACTGTTGGCGGGATTGCAAATTGGTGCAGCCACTATGGAAAACCGTAGGGAGTTCCCTCAAACAATTCAAAATAGAACTAGCATATGACCTATCAATTCTGGCTCTTTATCCAAAGAAATCCAGAACACCAATTCAGAAAGATATATGCAACCCCATAGTTATCACAGCATTATTTATGAGAGCCAAGGTGTGAAAGCAAGCTAAGTGTCTGTCCATCGATAGATGAATGGAGAGAGAAGATGTGGTACATATATATAGAATATATATACAATAGAATATTACCCATGAGAAAGAATGAAATCTTGCCATTTGTGACAATATGAACGGGCCTAGAGGATATTATGCTAAATGAGCTAAGTCAGATAGAGAAAGACAAGTGCCATATAATTCCACTTATAAATGGAGTCGAAAAACAAAACCAACAAACAGAACAGAAACAAACTCATAGACACAGAGAACAAATTGATGGTTGCCAAATGAGAGGGGAGTTGGGAGGATGGGTGAAAGGTGATGGGATTAAGAAGTGCAAATTTCCAGTTATAAAAACAGTTATGGAGATGTATTATGTCAGATGAGTACTAGATTTATTGGGGTGATCACTTCATAAATTATGTAAGTGTCTAATCACTATGTCATATATATGAAACTACTATAATATTGTATGCCCACTGTTAATTTAAATTTTTTAAAGATTTTTTAAATGAAATTTTAAAAAAATTTTGCAGACATCATTAATAACCAGTATGATTCTCCACCACAATGACCCACTGAATGTAGTAAATTAGTTACGTTGTTATCAGGTAGACATGGCCTAGAGTTTTGGAAAATTCCCTAAAGAAATAGGCAGTTCTAAGAATTATTGTGAGATATATACCTGATATAGTGATATAAATTAAAATTGATTTTTCTGTAGAAATAATGATACTATAAGGAGTTAAAGAACTGATGAAGAACAAAATGCTCAAATTTTCACAGAATGAACCACAAATATCTTCCTTAATGAATACTAAATATATTTATGCAAACTATAAATCAATTAAATAAACACCATGACCAATTTCAAAGTTGTTTTTTTAAAAGAAAGCTTACTGTACAGAAGTGTTTTCTTCCTTTTCCATAATGTCTGACATTTTTGCAAAAATTCAGTTCATTTTCTTCTGGCCTTACCTAATTAGCCTAATTTGCTATATAAATTAATGTATCTATAAATTAATCTATAAATTATTTATTATCTATAAAGTATGTTTGACTTTAAATGCATAAACTCAATCTATTTCTCCTAGCTTTTTCACGATTCTATCTCCACGCTATTTGAGTCACAATGTCGAAAACCTAAATGGTAAACTTAGTAGCAAAATTCAGAGACACTCTGCAGGGAGTTTTTATCTGGAATACAAATGCAAAAGTCAAATTCTGGTTCTGTTCTTTTCCTTGAAACTGATTATCATGATGCCTAGTTCATCCTTTTCCCCCATAGTAAAGGGTTGAAAACAATAAGTCATGAATGATTTTAAAACCAAAATGCTCACATTTAAATGAAAGTGGTCTTTTTAGAAATTACCTCAACGAGGTATGCATCCTAATTCAGGCAGTGCTATCCTTCATGGAGACATTTTCTGGGTCTCCTTTCTTGGAAATACCTTCAGAGGTCACCTACCCCTCCTGTAAGAACACTGACTTCATTCTTTTTTATGCACTGGAAACCCTTCCTTTGTTTGATACATCTTTCTCCATACCTCTCACTTCTCCCTGATTATCAGTGTAGCACCATCTTTCCTCTGTCTCACTTGGAGCTCGTGGTGGGTCACAGAGAGATGTGCCAGCAAACTGAGTGATGGACATGAAATCTGCTGCAACAGTAGGTCAGAGTTAACACGTCCATGCCATCTGGCTGAACTTGATACAGCCGTGTGGGAAATCTCATTTTCTAGAATTGAGACTGTCTCAACTGTTTGATGTTGGCGAGCTAAGATTCTGTCCTAGTGAAGAGAAGGAGAGAAATACCTAGCCAGTTCAGCATTAGCAGTCCCTTTACTTCCATGATTGTGGAAATTATGTGGGAAGAAGACTTACACAGCCGACAGCTACATGGATATATTAGGTCCGTATGTAACGCTTTGCACCCAGAAGGAGTACGCACACACTACAGGCACATTTTCAACTTGGATTTAAGACAGGAATATGCTTGATAAATAGTTTCAAGATATGTCCTCTTTATTTTGAGGAGAGGGTGTTCAGCCCATGAGACAGCTGTCTGTGACAGCTAATAATCATGAAAGCACTAATTTGTTTTCACGTCATGCTCTAGGCAATTCATAGATGAGGGAGACATAAATCCAAATCGCCCTTCCAAGGAATAGTAGGGAGGCTGCACTAAGGCATGTTACATGCACGCTGACTGACTGTTTCACCCATGAGTGACTTGACAAATGGTCCTGCTTGGTTCATTTTTTTAAAGGCCATAATAAAACTAGTGATCTGTCTTGAGCGAGACAGCACGTAGAACCCATGCACTCACAGAACTGTGTTCATGTCATTAGTTGCTTTGGTGGGCAGCAACTTGGGGTCATCACACCAGGTAATGTTAGCAGAGTTTGATTTATTCACTTAATCAGTAACTACTATTGACCTCCTGTTAGGTACAAAAAATAAATAAGATGAATTAATAACAGCCACTCACATTTATTAAGATCTTGCTATAAGCTAAGCACTATATCCCTTACTTTGTACATATCATTTTATTTAATCCCACAATTATGAAGTGGGGACTTTGGTCACTGAAAGAAGTTACATAATTTTTCAAGATTACATGTCTAGAAAGCAGCAGAGCTACAGTGTGACCCCAAAGCCCCAGAATTTAGTGTTATAATATATGTCCCCTGGTACAGAATGAAAGCCATGTCCCCAAGAGCCTTATAATCCCTGAGGGTCCAGGCAATAGTTTTATTCCTGGTCCATTTTCAAGAAAATCCAGTATTACTGGATTCCTGCATAGAACGAGACTGTCCTCGCTCCTATGATACAAAAATATTCAAGACCCCTGTTCTGCTTAAAAAACAAAAACAGAACACCTGTAGTCCAGAAGAGAAGACACACACGTCTACAGCCAACTCTAGCACAAACTCTAGCATGGCAATTGTGAAGTAAGTATAGTGGCAACATAGGGAGAAAGGAATGAGTTTTCTGACAGGGATGATTAGAACATCTTCCCAGAGGGAGTGGCATTTCAGTTGGCTATTGAAGGATGATCACAGCTGTCACTTTTAAAGAAATGAGTAGAGAATCCCAACAGAAAAGACAAGCTGAGCAGAGGCATGAAAGCATACAATACAAGCAGGGAATGTAGTCTAGCTTGGCCGTAGCATGGGATGTGAACTGGAGAGAAGGGACCATATTTACATCAGTTATATTCAGGGCATTACGAGACAGCATGCATATCTATTAATGAAGCAATGTGTTTATATGTGCATGTGTATCATCTCTCTGTGTATGTCATCAATGCAAAGCAGTGACTTACCTATAATTTATGCCGATTATTATGCACTGTTGTCTTTAACCTATTTCTCTGAATCATTGATTGGGGTAGTGATGTTCTGTATGATGATTCTGCACACAAAGGACCAGAACAAAAGAAATAGTTGTTCTGGATTCAACATACCCAGGGTTTTTCAGTGTATCCTAATAAGTGCTTATGACAATGCAGAGCCAGCTAAAGGTACAACTGTAGGAAATTCCAGGAAGTAGAGCCTTAGTGAATCAGATGCAGAGGTGATAGGAATTATAATTACAGAATTTGCTTTCCCTTTAGGTGCATGGTTGGCTATGTGAATGCCAGCTTGTCCGTGTTTCGAATTGCCGACTTTGAGAACAGATCTGAGCCTGAGTCTGACGGCAGTGAGTTCTCGGGGATGCCGCTCAAGTACTGCAGGTGAGGACGGCACTCTCAGCCTGAGACAGGCTGGCTCTGCCATAGGGAGGTTTGGATGGGACAGCTCTTTCTGACTCAGTTGGTTTAAACAGTGGTTCTCAACTTTAATATACATATATAAAATCCCCTGGAGAATTAAAAAATTTGACATTTATCCCAGCCAGTGTGGCTCAGTGGTTGAGCGTTGACCCATGCCCCAAGAGGTCACTCGCTGGTTTAATTCCTGGTCAGGGCACATGCCCAGGTTGTGGGCCAAATCCCCAGTGAGGGGCATGCAGGAGGTTGCAGTCGATGTTCTCTCTCTCTCTCTCTCTCCCTTCCTCTCTCTCTAAATAATAAAGGAAAAAATTTTTTTATCTGACATCCAGATCCAGGAAGCCCATAGAGTTCCAAATAAGAAGAACCCAAAGAGACCCACACCAAGATATTATAATTAAAATGTTAAAACTTAATGCAAGGAGAGAATAATAAGAGCAGAATGAGAAAATAATGTTACATACAAAAGAATAAGATGATCAACAAACTTTTCAGACCAGGAGTGACATGATACATTCAAAGTGCTTACAGAAAAACAAAAAACAAAAAAAAACCTCCAACCAAGACTACTCTACCCAGCAAAGTAGGAATAGAGTTTTCATACAAGAAACACTAACGGAGCTCAGCATCTCTAGACCAGACTTACAAGAAATGTTAAAGAGACTTCTTGAAGCTGAAACAATGGGTGCTAATTAGCAATAAGAAAACATAAAACTATAACTCTCACAGGTAAAGGTAAGGATATGGAAAAGATGGTAGAGCCTGGCCGGTATGGCTTAGTGCATTGAGCATCATCCCATGTACTGAGAGGTCCCGGTTCAATTCCTGGTCAGGGCACATGCTCAGGGTTGTGGGCTCAATCTCTAGTAAGGGGGTGTGCAGGAGACAGCCAATCAATGTCTCTCACATGAATGTTTCTATCTCTCTCTCTAAAAAAAAACATTAAAAAACATTTTTAAAAAATGGAAAAGGTGGTAGAGTAATCGCTTATAAAGCTAGTATGAAGACTAAAAGACAAAAGTTGTAAAAATACTTATAACTACAATAATTATTTAAGGGATACACAAAATTTTTAAAATGTAAATTGACATCAAAAACATAAAAGCTGGAGAGAGAGTAAAAACATTGTGCTTTAGAATTCAATCAAACTTAATTTGTTATCAACCTAAAATAGACTGTTACAAATACAAGTTGTTATATGTAATTATCATGATAACTACAAGCATATAGATGGGTCTCTTTTTTAAAATCCATTCAGATACTCTGACTTTTGAATGGAGAATTTAGTCCACTTAGGTGTTATTGATAAATGTGTATTATTGCCATTTTGTTCATTGTTTTCTGGCTGTTTTGTAGTTCCTCTGTCGTTTTCTTCTCTTGCTCTCTTCCTTTACAGTTTGATAACTCTCTTTATGGTATGCCCAGACTCCTTTCTCTTTCTCTTTTGTGTACCTTCTATAGGTTTTTGCTGTGGTTACCAAGCAAGCCTACTGCTAATGTCATTCTCAATGCTGAAAAACTGAAAGCTTTTCCTCCATGAACAGGAACAAGACAAGGAGGCCCACTCTTGCCACTTGTATTCAATATAGATTGGAAGTCTTAGCTAGAACAATTAGGCAAGCAAAAGAAATAAAAGGCATGCAAATCAGAAAGGAAGAAGCAAAACTGTCACTACTTGCAGATGACATATTATGTATAGAAAACTCTAAAGACTCTACAAAAAAAAATCTTAGAACTAATAAACTCAGTAAATTTCGGATACAAAAATCACTATATTAATTCCATAACTAATAATAAACTATCATAGAAATTAAGAAAGCAATTCCATTTGCAATTGCACCAAAAGAATAAAATACTTAGGAATAAATTTAACCACAGTAGTGAAAGACCTGTACACTGAAAACCGTAAGACACTGGTTAATAAAACTGAGGACACAGATAAATGGAAAGATATTCCATGCTTGTGTATTAGAAGAAATAATATGTTAAATGTCAATACTACCAAAAGAAATCTACAGATTCAATGTAATCCCTATAAAGTTCCAGTGGCATTTTTTTTTTTTTTTTTTTTTTTTTTTACAAATATAGAACAATCCTAAACTGTATGGAACCACAAAAGATCTCAAATAGCCAAACTATTCTTGATAAAGAAGAATAAAGCTGGAGGCGTCAGCTTTCTTATTTCAAACTATATCACAAAACTATAGTAATCAAAACAGTGTGTTATTAGCATAAAAACAGACATACAGATAATGGAACAGAAGAGAGGGCCCAGAAATAAATGTAATAAATTTATATATGTTCAACTTATGCATTACAAAGGAGCCAAGAATATACAAAGGGGAAAGGACAGTCTATTCAATAAATGGTGCTGGGAATCAGGGCAGCCACATGCAGAAAAATGAAACTGGACCAGTACACAAAAATTAATTAAAAATGAATTAAAGATTTAACTGTAAGACCTAAACTCATGAAACTTCTACAAGTAAATATAGTGGTAAGCTACTTGGCATTGTCTTGATAATGATTTCTTGAATCTGACACCAAAAGCAAAGACAACAAAAAGAAAAATAAACAAGTGGGACTGCATCAGACAAAAAAGCTTCTGCACAGCAAAGGAAGCCATCAACAACATGAAAAGGCTACCTATAAAATAGGAAAAACTATTTGGAAATCATGTCTAATAAGGGGTTAATATCCAAAGTATATAAAGGATTCATACAACTCAACAGCAAAAAAAATCCAAATTTTTAAATGGGCAGATGATCAAAATAGAAATTTTTCCATAGAAGACATGTAGACGGCCAACAGGTACATGAAAAGATACTCTACATCACTAAGCATAAGGGAATGCAAATCAAAATCACAATGAGATATCCCCTCACACCTGTTAGAATGGCTATTATAAAAAAGGATGAGGACTAACAAGTGTTGGTGAGGATGTGGAGCAAAGGGAATCTGTGCACTGTTGATGGAATGTAAATTGGTACAGCCACTATAGAAATAGTTTGGAGGTTCCTCCAAAAATTAAAATAGAACTACCATATTATCCCACAATTCTACTTTTGCATATTTATTTAGAGGAAAACAAAAACACTAACTCAAAAAGATATCTGCACCCCATGTTTACTGCAGCATTATTTATTATATCAAAGACATAGAAACAACCTAAGTGCCCACTGATGGATGAATGGATAAAGAAAATGTTTTACACACACACACACACACACACACACACACACACACACACTGGAATATTACTCAGCCATAAAATAGAAGGAAATCCTGGCATTTACAACTTGAGGGCATTATGCTAAGTGAAACAAGACAGAGAAAAACAAATATTATATGATCTCACTTGTATGTGGAATCTAACAACAAGCATACAAATTTTAAAAATCCAAACTCATAGGTTCAGAGAAAATATTGGTGGTTTCTGGAGTGGGGAAGGGAGATAAGCAAAATGTATGAAGATTTTCAAAATGTACAAACTTCCAGTTATAAAATAAATATGATCTGGGGATGTAATTCACATCATGATAACTATAATTAATAACACTGTATTGCACATTTGAAAGTTACTAAGGGAGTAAATCTTAAAAGTTCTCATCACGAGAAAAAATAATTCTTTTTTCTTATTTTATATTTTTATTTTTTACCTTTATTGTTGAAAGTATTACAGATACCCCCCATTTTCCCCCATTAACCACCTCCCTGCTCCCACCCCCTCCTGCTTTCCCCAAACTATTGTCTGTGTCCATTGGTTATGCATATAAGTTCTTTGTTTATCTCTTCTTAACCTCCCCCACCCCACTTCCCTCTAAGGTTTGTCAGTCTGTTCCCTACTTCTATGTCTCTGGATCTATTTTGATCAATAGCTCATTTTGTTCATAATATTCCATAAATAAGTGAGATCATGTGGTACTTGTCTTTATCTGACAGGCTTATTTCGCTTAGCATAATACTCTCCAGGTCCCTCCATGTCATCTCAAAGGGTAAGAGATCTTTAAAGGCAGAACCCAAAGTGGTAGCAGACATTGCAACCAACTTTTACCGAAAGGGTATTTGCTGAATTGAATACACTTGAGCTTTATTTTTCAAGACCTTACATGGCTAAGGAAGTAGAAAGAAAAGAGTTGACCAACCTTTGAGTATAAATCTAAGCATACACTACATAACACAATAACATTATTCCAACTAGGATCTATATTATAGTGCTAGAAATAAATTAACTACATGCAACAGCATGGGTGAATGTAGTAGCATGATACTGAAAAAGAATAAGACTCAGAAGACTGCATACAGTATTACATCCTTTCTAGAAAGTTCAAAAACAAACAAAACCACACAGTAAAATATTTAGACAAATAAATATACATATACATACACAAATATATGTTAATTGTAAAAATGAAATGGAAGAAAAGGGAATTGAGGGAACGAGAGGTCGATGTAAATTTCTGGTCATGTTTTAATTCTTGGGTCAAGGGGTTCATTTATGAGTTCATCCTGTTATTAAAATGTTAAATAAACATAAAAATTGGAGGGAAAAAAAGCATTAACAGACCAATTAGGTTAGCTATAAAAATTTAAGAATTATGCTTTGGCCATTGTGGCCTAGTGGTTAGAGTGTCATCCCACATACCAAAGGTCATGGATTTGATTCCTGGTCAAGGGCACATACTTGGGTTGCAGGTTTGATCTCGGCCCCAGTTGGGGCATATGCAGGAGGCAACCAATCAGTGTGTGTCTCTCACATCAATGTTTCTCTCTCTCTCTCTCTCTCTCTCTCTCTCTCTCTCTCTCTCTCTCTCTCTCTCTCTCCTTCCCTTCTTCCCTTCCACTCTCTGTAAAAATCAATGGAAAAAATATCCTTGGGTGAGGATTAAAAAACATAATAATAATAAAGAATTATGATTAAGCCAATTTTGTGCACCTACTTTAGGGCCCAAATAATACTATACAGAAATGCAATGGCACATCAGCTAAGGGGTTAATTTCCAAAATATATAGAGTACTCATACACCTCAACAAAAGGAAGACAAACAATGCAACTAAAAAATGGGCAGAGGGCCTGAATAGACACTTCTCCAAAGAAGACATACAAATGGCCAAGAGACATATGAAGAAACACTCGGTGTCACTAATCATCAGAGAGATGCAAATTAAAATGACATGAGGTATCACCTCACACCTGCCAGAATGGCCACCATCAACAAATCCTAACAACTATTAACAAATCCTAACAAATCCATCAACTAACACACAAGTGTTGGCAAGGGTGTGGAGAAAGGGGACTCTATACACTGCTGGTGGAAATGCAGACTGGTGCAGCCACTATGGAAAACAATATGGCGTTTCCTCAAAAAATTAAAAATCCAACTGCCATTTGACCCAGTGATTCCACTTCTAGGAATATACCCTAAGAAGCCTGAAACACCAATCAGAAAGAATATATGTACCCCCGTGTTCATAGCAGCACTATTTACAATAGCTAAGATCTGAAAACAGCCCAAGTATCCATCAATAGATGAATGGATAAAAAAGCTGTGGTACATATACACAATGAAATATTATGCAGCTTTAAGAAAGAAAGATCTCTTATCCTTTGAGACAATATGGAGGGACCTGAAGAGTATTATCCTAAGCGAAATAAGTCAGAGAAAGACAAGTACCACATGATCTCACTTATTTGTGGAACTTGATGAACAAAATAAGCTGATGAACAAAATAGATCCAGAGACATGGAAGTAGGGAACAGACTGACAAATCTCAGAGGGAAGAGGCGAGGGGGCACAGGAAAAGATAAACCAAAGAACTTATATGTATACGTGCATAATCAATGGACACAGACAACAGAGCGGTGAAGGGGTGGGAGTGGGGAGCAGGGAGCCAATGGTGGGGGAGAAGAGATATCTATAATACTTTCAACAATAAAGATAAATTTTTTTAAATATTATACAGTACTGCAAAGGATGAAGAATAGTCAAGACATGATTGAAGAATATTAATGAGATGAAGAGTTACCTTATGTTAGACATAGTATAAAATAGTAATTAATCAGCATGGTGTTGTCAGAGGGAACAGATCAATAGAAAATGGAATAGAATTGAGAACTCAAAAATAAATTGCATAATAAACATGTAATTACAAATAACAATACGATTCCATCTATATAGAGTTCAAAGCAGACAAAAGAAAGAACTATTTTATTGAGGGACACTTTCATAAGTAGTATAACTATAAAGAGAAGCAGAAAATTACTCTAGTTACCTTTAGGGGTTGCCAGTGAGGCATTTCCAAGCCACTGACCACATCCTTGGTCTTAACTTGGATGGAGGTTGCACGAGATTCACTTATTCTCTCAAATGTACATACACTTTAATCCACAGTTTAAAAAATGGGAATAAATTAACTATACCCAGTGCTAGAAAAATAATGTTTTGCAAGCTGATCATCCATTTCTTGAGAAATAAAAGCAGCTTCAGAGAATGCACTAACTTACGTCGAAAGGGAACAGCCCACCTTTCCTGCATGTGAAATTGATTCCAAGAAATTGAAAGTGTTACTTTTTAAAAATAACTCTGACTCACTGGAAAACATTCCTCCAAACATGAATGCCACTGGAATACTCAACGTCTTTGAAGGTACTACACTGAAAAATTAGAAGAGTAACACTTTGATTTAATTAGCTTTGAAGCTTGGCTTCCTGACTGTTTCCATAGCAGGACAGGGAAGTGCTTTCTTTGTACAAGTGCCAGGGAATGTGTAGCCCGTCATTATGCAAAGAAATAGCACTGCATCAGACACAGAGACCTGGGCACTAAGGACACCCGAGCATGGCCTCCCTCAGACCTCTGCCTCGTGGAAAAGGCCAGTGGCGTCGTGGGTGGGCTGGAACACGAACTGAGAGGTCCATTTGCAACAAGGAGAAAACTCATTCAATGGTGGGAATCCAAAATTTTGGAGCAGGGTGAGATGGAGACCCTAACTTTGTTGAAAGGGAAAACTGATGCCCAGAGAAGCTTCATGAATTACCCAAGATCCTATTAGTCAGGCAAACCCCAAACGTGGTGCCATATGCTTTCCTGTGCATCATTCTGGAGACAGCTTCGGGCAGCAAGTCGGATGGCAGCCAGCGCTTTGGCACCGCTGAGTTTTCATTCCTAACTTAGGGTAGCACTAAGAAGTGTTTGAGAGAGAAACTTGACACTATGGTACGACACCTTAAGAGGGCAGGGGAATTTGGTGCTACCTCAAAAAATTAAAAATTGAACTTCCATTTGACCCAGTGATCCCACTGCTGGGAATATACCCTAAGAAGCCTGAAACACCAATCAGGAAGAATATATGTACCCCCATGTTCATAGCAGCACTATTTACAATAGCTAAGATCTGGAAACAGCCCAAGTGTCCACCAGTAGACGAATGGATCAAAAAGCTGTGGTACATATACACAATGGAGTACTATGCAGCGGTAAGAAAGAAAGTTCTCTTATCCTTTGAGACGACATGGAGGGACCTGGAAAGTATTATCCTAAGTGAAAGAAGCCAAACAGAGAAAGACAAATACCACATGATCTCACTTATATACAGAATATAATGAACATAACAGTCTGAGGAATACAGTAGACCCAGAAACATGGAAGTAGGGCACAGACTGACATCCCTCAGATGAGGGGGTGGGGGGGGTGGCGGGGTGGGAAGAGATAAACCACAGAACTTATATGCATGTATGCATGACCAATGGACATGGACAACTAAGCCGGGGACAGGGTAGAGGGGGGGGGGGTGCCAATGGGGTAAAAAGGTAAAATATCTGTAACAAAAAAATAAATAAAAATTCATAAAAAAAAAAAAGAGGGCAGGGGAGCTAGAAACCTGCTGCTTCTGAAGACTGAACCCTCCTAAGAATGTCACAGCTTCTGAGTTTTGTCCTCAGACCCTAAGTGCCAATGCAGGCGCATTGTGTTCCTCGGGGCTCAGGTTAGAGTCTCGTGACGGATCCACCAGTGGACACAGACTACACTTAGGCTGGACAAAAAGATGCATGTTCTCAACAGCTGGATCCTTCCCTAGAAATTATCTAAAATTTTGCCAGATCACCGCAGTGGTGGGTATAAATGTTTTCTAATATTAAAACGAAAATGTAAAGAACAATTAATTTTTTAAATATTAAAAACCCACAAATTAAAATGTAAAATCACCACCTAAAAGCAACTGTTTTTACTTTACATATTACGTGTCTGCCGTTTTACCAATAAAGACTTCCTCGATTTCATCCTTCTATTTAATAGCTGTTTAATTTTATAGATTCTAATGTACTGGGCCATGCTGAATAAATGAATTTATTTGCTATGAATTTGTAACAGGAATTTTAAGAACTTTAAGAATGACACACCAGAATTGTATTTTCTGGAAATAGTCAAGGAAAATGGTCCGCAAGTCAAGGAAAAATCATGATTTCCCACCCAGTGAGTTTAGGAGGGGTCTGAGGAGGAAGAGATTTGTCAGAATTCTTCAAGTGAAAAGCCGAACAGGGTCTGAGAAGCTAGGAGATGGAAGTCATAACAAAGGGTGAAAGATGGGGGCAGAGAAGAGAGAGAAGGGGGAAAGTATAGTGGGTCCTGAAAAGAATTTCCTGTATTCGTGAACAGCATTGTGTAAAAAGTTTAAGGAGTCAGTGAAAATAAGTCTTGAAAGAATGCAGGCTCCCTCCTCTTATATAATACTTTTGTCTAATAATCACCATATGTGTAATATTTTTCTTCTAGAATATTTACTTGAACCATATTTGAAATATATACAACTAAAGATGAACAAAGGAACTATATTTGTTATATATATATTTTTTAATATGTTTTTATTGATTTATTTTTAGAGAGAGAGGAAGGGAGAGAGAGAAACATCCATGTGAGAAAGAAACATCACTCAGCTGCCTCCCACATGCCCCCTACTGGGGATCAAGCCCAAAACCCAGGCTGATGCCCTGACCAGGAATCGAACCGGGACCTCTCTCAGTCCATGGGATGATGCTCAATCCACTGAGCCATACTGGCCAGGCTATTTGTAATATATTTAATTGTAGAAAACAGTACCTGGTTCTTGACTAGCTGTTCTATGCAAAAAGTCAAAGGAGGTTAGAATCGTCCAAGCAAACTTTTCATGCTGAATAAAATGTTCTTCCTAAAATTCCAGGCATTATTACGGGACTTGTGACAGGAACAAACTGTATAACTACATGTTAGAGAGAACAATGTTTTTTGTTTGTTTTTTAATCCTCACCCGAGGATATTTTCCCATCTATCTTCAGATAGAGTAGGAGGGAGGGCAGGAAGGAGGGAAGGAGAGAGAGATAGAGAGAGAGAGAGAAACATTGATCTGAGAGAGACACATCTGTTGGTTGCCTCCCACACGACCCTGACCTGGGCCACAACCAAGGTACGTGCCCTTGGCCTGAATTGAACCTGTGACTCTGTGGTCTGCAGGCCGACATTCTAACCACTCAGCCAAACTGGTCAGGGCAAAAAACAGTGTTTTAAACAATTACCTAATCCTCCTCATCATAGAAAAAAAACAACAGAACGCACTAACAGATGCATTCTTTATTTCAGACCAGGTACTCATCATGAATATCACTTTACCGACGAAATAATCATGACACATTATTACTACATTCCATACACACTAATAATACTTAAGATGATTTTGATGATAATAATAGTGACAGCTCATATTTTTCTAGTCTTTGGTACTTTTGCTAATTCCTATACTCTTCATAGGAATTATCTTCTATCCTCCTGTGCATAGTGCTGACCTTGAGGTTAAGTATTATATAAAAACCTGAATAATTATAATTTTTATTCAGGGAATTTGATATATCCCACAGCAGAACTATTGGAATAACCAGTATTTCCAGATATTTTCACATATCTAGAGCTACTGAAAAGAACACTGGAATCAAATCACATAAACACTGTGTGATGTGGAGAGATGCTTTTCAGTTTTCCCACCTGTGAAAACAGGAATGGTATGGTAAGGACAAAAGGAAATCATATGATGCAAGTTCCTAGGATAGTGTTGGCCCCTAAGAGATGCTCAACATACATTTGTGGAATTTGATGCTGACTCAAAAGTTAATTGGAGCATACATTAGGAAGGACTCTTTAATGACAAGTGGCAGAAATTCAGTATAAACTGACTTAGAAAGAAATTTGTTTGTTCAGGTACTGGGAGGTTGGCGGGGTGATATTAGCATTAGTAATGGCTGGACCCCAAGCCTCCACTCATCAAGATACAGCCTCTCTCCTAGCTCTACTTTTTTCTATTGACTTCATTCTCAAGCAAGCTATCTCCAGTTTGTAATGGCCACCAGCCGCTCCAGGCTTTTACCTTCTATGGGCTTGGTGATAATTCAGTAATGATCATTCTAGCAGAAGTCCTTGTGATGAATCTTATTGATCATATTTGCTTCATCTTCTGAGCTGGGGTCAGGAGTGGGGGTGATCCCTGCCCAACCTACATAGAAGATTCCCCAGAGAAGAAGAGATATTCTTTTATCAGAAGAAGAAATGCTAGAGAAGCAAAACAACAGATGTCTAGGGTACAAAAGTTTTTAAAATTTTTCTCCCATGAATAAGGCCTACACAGTGGGTATGAGAGAGATCTGGGAGTCAGGAAAATCACAGTTTGAAATGTGACCTTCTCCTGTATGTTTATAGGTACCGAGACTACCGTGACCCTCCTCATTCACTGGTGCCCTACAGCTACACACTGCAGTTCTGGCACGTGCTAGCAGCTCGACTGGCTTTCATCATTGTGTTTGAGGTAAGTTTTCTCAACTGTTTCTTTATATCCTTTGCCATAGTATAGTAAGTAAAAATAATGAATAAATATGTTATGAGAACTTTCAATGTGATTATGTATGTCCAGAAGCAATATAGTAATATTATATGAATTCTTCATCTTCTTTTTATTCTCCTTAATCAAGGTCCTTGAATTTTCCAAGAAATATTTGAAAGTACATTGTAGATTGTTAATGGGTAAGTCAGGAATTATTGGTCCTAAATTTAATATTCTAGGGCCATGGGTCTTAAACGTTGGGATAATTGTATTGTTTAAATCCTCATTCACAGAGATACTAATACATCATATCTGCAGTTTGCTTTACACCGCCATCCAAGATGAACTTGATGCAGGTGTTCAAAGACCATAGTTTGGAAAGCATTGAACTGGGTATTACAAGTGGTAGCCCCTGGTTGTGTAGCATCATGGCATTACTTATGTTCAAGCACACAAATAAGTATTCATTACCTAAGACTCAAAATAGACTCCAAAAGTATAATTATACTCACAAAGTATAATCTACCTAGTAATTGTATGTATCGTGTTAATAAAAATTTATTACCTATTTTCTTTTAGTATTTAAGAAAATTGCTACTAAAAATAGTTTGCATTTCCATAACTATACTCATAAATAGAAATTTCATCTCCTGTCACATATAGTAAAGCCAAATTAACAGAAGCCAAGGCTGCCTTTTGGCTTAGACTAGACGCTTTCTATACCTCTTTGAAACTATTGCATCACTGTTGTTTTTTTTCCTTCACTCGAGGGAATCAAGAAAAGACAATATTAAGCTGCTCCTTCCTGGGAATTAGCTTATCAATGGCTCAATCCCTCTTTAAAGAAATGTTAACCCATCACTGTCTTAAAATTTTTCAGACAAAATAAAAACGGTCTTGCTTTAAGTTACAATTTGGCTTATCAATTATAACTTTTCACTCCTTTTCAATATATTGTAATTAAACTATTTTAAAATACTATAAATATACAGAAAGTCCTTTTAATTGGCAAGATCATAAGCCATCTGTGAGTCACCAAGTTTACAAAGTTTTAAGTAAAATTAAGAATGCTTACTGTATCAAAACAGCAAAAAGAAAAAAGAATTCAAAAATATATAAGGATAGTGTAAGGAGCCTCTGGGACAACTTCAGACATACCACCATTTGCATCATGGGGGTGTCCGAAGGAGAAGAGAGCGAGCAAGAAATTGCAAACCTATTTGAAAAAATGATGACAGAAAATTTCCCTAACTTGGTGAAGGAAGCAGACATACAAGTCCAGGAAGCAAGATGTCCCAAAGAAACCCACACCAAGACACCTCATAAGTAAAATGCAAAAGGTTAAAGACAAAGAGACTCTTAAAAGCAGCAAAAGAAAAGAAGTTTGTTACCTACAAGAGAGCCCCCATAAGATTTTCAGCTGATTTCTCAACAAAAAACTTGATCAGTGAGGATTTTTTTGTTGAGAAATCAGCTGAAAATCTTATGGGAGCTCCCTTGTAGGTAACTAACTTCTTTTCTTTTGCTGCTTTTAAGATTCTCTCTTTGTCTTTAACCCTTTGCATTTTAATTATGAGATGTCTTGGTTGGGGGAGGTGGGGTAACATGGGGAGGAGGGGGTCTGGGGGCGGGGAGGAGAAACATCTGTAACAAATATAAATTAATAAAAATTGAAGAAAAAAAGTTTGGCAAATTAAAAAAAAAGATATAGGCAAGAAATATTCAAAGTGATGAAAAGCAAGGACCTATAACCAAGATTATTCTACCCAGCAAAGCTATCATTTAGAATAAGAAAACATATAAAGAACTTCCCAGACAAGAAAAAGCTAAATGAATTCATCACCACTAAGCCAGTGTTACGTGAAATGTTAAAGGGTCTTTCTTAAGAAGAAGGGAAAAAATAAAAAATATGAACATTAAAATGGCAATGAATAAATAAACAAACAGAACAAAAGCAGACTCATAGCTACAGAGAACATTTGACAATTTCCAGATGGGAGGGGAGCTGGGAAGATGGGTGAAAAAGGTGAAGGTGTTAAGAAGTACAAACTGGTTGTTACAGAATAGCCATGGGGATGTAAGATACAGCATAGGAAATATAGCCAATAGTATTCTAATAACTATATCTGGTGTCAGATGGATGCAAGATGTACCAAGATGATCACTTAGTTATATTATGTATAATCACTGGGGTGTACACCTAAAACTAATATAATGTATGTCAACCATAATTGAAAAATAAAAATGATTTAAAAATAAAAACATATTCTTATAATTTACACAATACCCATATTATAGATAAGAAAATGGAGGCTCAGAGTGACTTACCCTCAAGTAGATAGACAGCTCTTATGGAGTAAAAGCTACAGAGCTGGCATTCAAACCTGGGTTTTCTGATTCCACACTATACTTTCTTCTGGCTGTCCTTTGGTTCTTGGACCATTCCCAGTCCACCTCTTTTTCCAACTCCTCTTCCCATTCCCTACATGGTGCCATCAGACTATGTTCAGTCCTCATCTATCCCGGAGATCTTTCCTCACACATACCTCCCCTGGCCTCATCCCATGCTCCAGATACTTAGAGGCTCCATGTCCCTGGAGTGAACCAACTCCCAGAGCTCTTTCCAGCTAAGAGTGGATGGTAGACCTGACTCTATTGCATTCTCCTCTGTGTTTTTAGCACCTCGTGTTTTGTATAAAGCACCTCATTTCATATCTGATCCCAGACCTCCCAAAAGATCTAAGGGATCGAATGAGAAGAGAGAAGTACTTGATCCAGGAGATGATGTATGAGGCGGAACTGGAGCGCCTCCAGAAGGAACGAAAGGAGAGGAAGAAAAATGGCAAAGCGCACCACAATGAGTGGCCGTGACGAGGTGGGTGAGACGTGTGCTCACGGTCTAAAACCTCTTGTTGGTTGGGAGGGGGAGCTTTCAACTCCCTGAATCAAAGCTTGCTGCTGTTCTGCTGATAGAGATCAAATTAACTCCCTAAAAGATTCCAAAACCAGCTCGTTTCCTACCTTAATTGCAAATTTAACTTGATATTCCCTTTACATACAAGACCTGCAACTCCTCCCTGCCTCCATGCCACACTCTGGCCTGTCAGTCAGTGTTCATGAGTTGGCCTAGGTGTTCCCTGAAATCAGCCTTCTTTTCCCTTCTACTCCAGCCTGGCTATTCTCCTTAAGATCTCCAGGGCAACGTGCCCCTCCTCTCCAGTTAAAGTCACAACGGCCTTCTCTCCACTACCCATCTATGGCTTCCTCCCAGGCTGGTCCAGGTCATGCCATATCCTCTAAGAAGTTTTCCCCAGACTCATCAGCCCATGAGACTCACTCCTTATAAACTTTCTCTGGTTAATGCGTCAGTACCACAGGTACTGGCACATATTAATCTGTATTGATAATTTATGATTTCTCAAATAGTTATAAGGCTTCCCCAGCACAGTTGTAAGCACCTTAGGAAAGACTTGCTGGATGGTAATTTTATTCTTGCAACTAGATAGTAAAGTGTTAAGCATGTGGCACCCATTTAAGTGCACATTGAACTAGTAAAGGTTGGATGGATTAGAGCTAAAAACATGGTAAGAAAGGTCCATAATGTTCCCACATATTTTATCAAAAAGTTCTCCTGAAACCTTCTCTCTGGAAGTCGATTACTAGCTGTGTGTCACTTAACTTCTCTGAGCCTGTTTCCTAGTGATGGAATGAGTAGATAAGCTGTGAGTTTTGATACTCTGTGAATATAATATTGTAGCATTTCTTTTGCCTTCCTTGCCCTTCATTTCTCTCTCTCCACTTGTTTGAAGACTAACCTTGAAAGCTTTTCCAAAATTTGGCCTCTAAAAGAAAAATAAGACATATAGGGGGTAAAGTATGTTTTTCACTTTTCATGTGAGTTCAGATGTGCCAGGTATCTGCAGAGATGTTTGCTGGTAAATTGGTGAAGTTGTATCAAGCCAGATCTGGGATAAGAGTCCAGAGGTTATTATAAGTTGGATGTGGGGGTGGACTTGGAGGACAGCATCTAGGCCCCAAGCACACAGGGATAACAGTGGTACACAGAGGTTGAACATTGGCCCTGCCTTCACTTCCAAAGTAGACCTTGGCTTCTCTAAAGGCAAGAAATGTTTTGCTACTTAGTAATTTCACCATTTCCCAGATTTGCCATTCAGCTATGTGACTTCAGAAAAAATACTTAGTTTTTCTGAGCCTGCAAACGTATTGGCCAGAACTAAGCTCAAATAGGTTGTACGTGAGACTTTGAGTTGTTATTGTTGTTGAGCATTATGTTGTAGCCCACTGGGTCCTAGACCTGCTTTTCCACTCTCTGTCTGTATCACCTGGGGTGGCTCCGAAGTACATCGGTTTCCTCATTTGCAAAAGTAAAGAAGTTGGACTGAACAATACTTTAGGAGCCTATTCTGCTTTACTCTTTGAGCTTCTATAGTTTGCCCCAAGCCCCTGGCCCCCACACCCATTCTGATCACCTCTTCTGTGGCTGTGGTCAGCCTCAGAGGAGAAAGGCTGACTATCCGGACAGGGTTATGGTTGAGGAGGGAGACGGTTATTAGTGAGGAGAATTGCTCCTGGGAGTCCAGGGGCCAGAGACCTTGGCCCAGCAGTGGCCCCAGGGCCACGCTGGGCTGCAGGGCCAGTAGCCAGTTGGGA
The DNA here is from genome assembly GCF_014108415.1 of Molossus molossus. Lineage (NCBI taxonomy): Eukaryota > Metazoa > Chordata > Mammalia > Chiroptera > Molossidae > Molossus > Molossus molossus. The sequence goes on along the minus strand of NW_023425345.1, from coordinate 14,778,078 downwards.
GTTTCTTCTGGCCTCGTTGTTAGGGGCTGCTGCCTCCCTAACAAGACCATTTCTAAGTTGTTCTCTTTTTTTTTTTTTCATTTCCCAAGGACATTTTTTGTTCAGATAGAATGGGAGGGAGAGAGGGAGAGAGAAACATTGATGTGAAAGGGACACATCGAGTGGCTGCCACCCACACGACCAACCAGGGCCCAACCAGGGCCGGGGACAAACTGCAACCGAGGCATGCACCCCCACGGGAACCGAACCCGGGTCTCTCTGGACCGCAGGCCGACGCTCTAACCGCTGAGCCAAACCGGCCAGGGCTCTAAGTTGTTCTTAAAAGCATAGTGTTTGTCTCTCTCTCCCCCAGTAGTTGGTAAAATGTCCCCTTGCTTCAGACTGACAGTGTGTTCCTCTGTGAAGCAGGCGCAGTAACATTATGCCTTGCCTGAGTCAGTCTGGGGCCTGAATGCCTTTGATTCCTGTGAGCACAGACCACCGAGCCTTGTGTTCTTACGCCAGCACGTGTACCTACGGTTCTAATGCCTCCTTCTCTGTTTCCAGGCAATGGTTCATTTCCAGGCCAAAGACCTGACTTCTGTTTACTTCTCCTGGCTGTGCAAAAGCACACTCCAGCGAATGACTGAAACGCAACCGCAGTGCATGTCGCAGACATCGGCAGCCCGGGAGTCAGCACCCGCCGAGGACGCGGGGGAGTCACCATGCCGCCCGCACACAACTGCTATCTACCCATAGACCATTCTCGACCAAGCAAGCATGCACGTCATGGGCAGTTACATTCTCGAGTTTTTAAAACCAAGGGGAACTTGTATACTGGGCCTGTTTTTCAGCCTGTTTGCTACCTTTTTTGCATTCTATCCCGTGGGAATTTTACAGACACTGGGCTAAAAAGGGTATCCGGACACCTGGACACACATTCCTAGAATGTCTTCATATGGTCCTGATTCCATGTCACCCAAACAACACAAACAAGACCCTGTTTACAACTTTTTCTTTCTTTTCTTTTTTTTTAATTTCAGATGTTTCTGAGGAGATTATTATATATGACATATCTATAGCTATGTGTATGGCCATAGATGTATTTCTGTGTGTACATATGTATAGTCATGTATTCTTACATATGTACATACAAGTACAGAGATATATAAAGTACATAATTCCTTACTTGTAAATAGCCAACAGGTACTGACATGAATGATGAATTTTCACATTTAAATAGTCATCAACATGAAGCCATGTTTAATGCTTGTATAATGTGATGCAATAAAATTTAAAATAAATTTATGCACATGGAATATTTTCAGCTGGGTCTTCTGAAATTCTGTCGTATTTCCTTCTCATAGACTAAGCGGAGCCATAGCAGAGTGGAATCTTTAAAGAACAGTCTATCACTCCCAAACACTACTAAGAAATCCCTGAACCCTGCAGAGAGATGACATTTTCTTCCTAACTCACCCTTTCCATTTCGCTTCCATGCTACCTTCTTAGAGTAAACCAGGCAACTAATTAGAAGGAGCTTAGAAAATGCCATTGACATACGCGGAGGAAATACGAAATATGACCAGTGAGACAATGCTTTGATTATCCTGCCTACTGTGTGCTCTGCTAATCCTAGGTCAGGGGCTGTCTCGGGGAGGAAAAGGTATGTTTCTAAGCAATGCAGATGTTAGTTACTCTTCTTCCAGGGATTGTAGAACCTGCCCTTGAACCGTGTTATCACTTTTCCTGGGCCACTAGGAGAGAGGCCCGTGCCCCTGTTACCACCATGGCCTCCTCTTAGCTGGGGGTTCAGCTGACTGAGTTTCATCCTGTAGGTGGGAACAGTCAGAGTGGCTCTGGGCAAGCTGGGACTTCAGGCGTTTCTTAGTTCCATGTCTTTAATAGTTCTGATCTGACGTTCCTGGGAGTGAAATGCTTACCCTAGCAGGGCCTAAACTAAGGAGATGCACTTGATTGGAACGAGGGCAATATTGATCGAGTTTTCTTTTTAATCATCGGTCAAGGAGTCTGTGAAATGTTTCATGCTGATCCCAGGGAGGAATTTCCAAGGACCATCTCAAGAGAGAAAATACAAAGTTACAAGGAAACAACATGCTCTCCCGACTCAGCATTGTAACTTCTGCCTGCTATGCCCGAAGCCCAGCTTCAAGCATCATGACCCAGTAAATCCTTGGACTGGACCCCTCGGTAGCTGCTCGCCTACTCCTTGGGGCAAAGAGAGTGGCCAGGGCAGGGGCAGGAATTGTGGGCTCCTCCTCGGGGTGGGGTGGGCCGTGAACATTCAGAACTAGGTAGAGGACTACCCAAGGCACCGGTCAGGAGAAAGAAGCTTGTCTTAAGTGCCACTTTCTACCTGATCTGAACATCGACTGAACCCAAGACAGCTCCGTGGCCAGAAACTTTCCGCCTGTGGAATTCTGCCTTTGCTACTCCAAGTGCCTCTGGCGATCACAATTCCTGATATGTTTCTGTCATTCGAGTCTTGTCTTCCTTCTTTCCTCCTTCTCTTCCTCCCCCACCCCCACCCCCACCCATTCTTCATTTCTTTTTCTTTTTCCTTCATTTCTTTTTTGCAGCACAGTGAGCACTTATTCACCTTCGCTGTTTTGGATAGAAGGAACATGTGAATATCTTAAGATGTTTTTAGATTTGTGGGGGAGAAAGGCAAAGAAGGTTATAGGGGGAAATTTCTGAGGGACCTTGTAAGAATTCAAGTGTTGGGAGTGATGTCACCAAGATGGTGACATAGGTCATTCCTGACTTTGCTCCCCGTCACAAGCAGAACACAACTATGCATGGATGACACACCACTGAGAGAATTCTGAGGCAGGAGGGTGAAGCTGAAGCACCCCACTGCATCATGGAGACCAACACAGACCTCATTAGAAGGGTAAGGGGGGCGGCTACACAATGACCAGGTTGCCCCTTCCTCAGGCTGGCCTCAGCACCTCACCAAGAGGTGGGCTACAGCCCTCCAGGGGGAAGAGAGAGCCCAGTGTGGACATCCAGCTCCCCCAGAATTGTGGGTCGCTTCTTCAGAACCCCTACATAGGTCTCACTGCGCAGGAATTACAGGAGAATCTGCAAAACTTGACCGCTAGGTATTTGATTGTGATGAAGGATGGGGAGGAGCTTACAACAACCAGCACTCAGATCTTTGGGGGCTGAGCTCCCACAGGCCATGTCCAAGGAGTAGTCCCAACCAATAGCTTTGCTCATCTGCAGAGCCATGACCAAGGTACTTGGCAGGGTGAGTCAAAGTATAAAGGTGCCAATTAACATCATACAAAACAAGAAGGTAGCCCAGCCAGTGTGGCTCACTGGTTGACTGTCAACCCATGCACCAAAAGGTCACCGGTTTCATTCCTGGTCAGGGCACGTGCCCAGGTTATGGGCCAAATCCCCAGTGGGGGGCATGCAGGAGGCGGCCAATTGATGTTCTCTCTCATCGATGTTTCTATCTCTCTCTCCCTCTCCCTTTCTCTCTCTCTAAAATCAATAAAGAAATGAAAATAAAATAAATAAAACAAGAAGGTAGCAGAAAACTCACTAATATTTACAAAGTTAGATTCTGCCTGCAACCAAGATTACTCTACTCAGAAAAGTTACTTAGAATCGAAGGACAGATAGAGAGCTTCCCAGGCAAGAAAAAGCTAAAAGAGTTCATCACCACCAAAACAGGATACATGAAATGTTAAAGGGTGTTCTTTGAAAAAAAGAAGAAAAGAAAAAATATATATAAAAAGCTGAAAAATAAAATGACAATAAATACATATCTATCAACATTTGACTCTAATAAACACAAAATATATGAACAAGAAAACAGAAACAGACTCATTAATATAGAGAACATTTTGATGATTGCCAGATGGGATGGAGAGGTTGGGGGACTGGGTGAAAAAGGTGAAGGAATTGAGAAGTAAAAATTGGTAGTTACAGAATAGTCACGGAGAAGTAAAGTACAGTATAGGAATATAGTCAATAATATTCTCTTAACTATGTGTGGTGTCAGATGGGTGCGAGATTCATCAAGATGATCACTTAGTAAGTAAATGTCTAATCACTGGAATGTACACCTGAAACTAATATAATATTGTATGTTAACTGTAACTGGAAAATGAAAAAAATGATTTTTTTTAAAGTCAGATTCTGTAATATAGCAATGGTGGTTCGTAATTCACTTACAACTCTAGTGTAAAAGTTAAAAAACAAAAGTAGTAAAAATGACCATACCTACAATAATATGTTATTGGATACACAATATAAAAAATGGGAACTATAACATCAGTAACCTAAAATGTGAGGGAGAGATGTAAAATTGGAACATTTAGGAATGCCATCAAAGTTGTTACTGGTTTAAAATAAAGTATTCATGTTTTAAGATGTTACATGTGAGCCTCATGGTAACCACAAGAAAAAACCTGTAAGAATTACACAAAAGAATATGATAAAGAAGTCAAAGCATGCTGATATCAAAAGACATAAAAACAACAAAGACAATAGAATAAAAAGCAAGGAACAAGGGACCCACAAGCCAGCAAGAAAACAATGAATAAAAGGGTAATACTAAGTTTTACGTATCAAAAAAGAAATTGAACATAAAAAAGACACAGGACGGCTGAATGGATAAAAAACAAGATCCAGTACATCATGTTGCCTACAAGAGACTCACTGCAGCCTAAAGACAGTGAGAAGGAGCGAGAGATGACGGGAAGAGGTATTTCCAGCACATAGCCACCAGAACAAACAAACAAACAAAGCAGAGGGAGCTATTACTGATATCAGACAATGTAGACATTAAACCAAAAATGGTAAAACAAGACAAAGAAGGTCATCATAATAAAGGGTTCAAGCCATCTAGACAATATAACAATTATAAATATTTTTACCCAATGTCAGGACATCTAAATATATAAAGCAAAATCTAACAGAACTAAAAGGAGAACTAGCCCTGGCCAGTTTGGCTCAGTGGTTGAGCGTCGGCCTGCAGACCAGAGAGTCCCAGGTTCGGTTCCCACTAGGGGCACGTACCATAAAATAAATAAATAAATATTTTTAAAAAAAAAAAAAATAAAATAAAAGGAGAACTAAACAACAGTACAATGATAGCTTGTAATTCGAATACCCCCACTCTCAATCATGGATAGATACATTCAAACAGAGAATCCATAAGAGACAGAATTTGAGCAACACTATAAACCAAATGGACCAAATAGACATATACACAATATTCCGTTTGACAACAGCAGTGTACACATTCGAGTGCACGTGGGACATTTTCTAGGACAGACCATTTGCTAGGTCACAAAACAATTTTTAACAAATTTAAAAAGATTGAAATTATACCAAGTGTCTGCTCTGATCACAATGGTAGAAAACTAAAAATCAATAACAGGAAGGAAATTGGAAAAGTCACCAATAAATGCACACCTAGTTCTATTGTGCTTTGCCCATTACACTTCACAGACATTGCATTATTTTCAAATGGAAAGAAAGACCCTCTACCCACAAAAAGAGTATGAATCACTGAAGTTTCAGATGATGGTTAGCATTTTTTAGCAAAAAAAAAAGTATTGTCAATTAAGGTATGTACATTTTTTAGACATAATGCTATTTATTGCACACTAAATAGACTATAGTATACTGCGAACATAACTTTTATATGTACTGAGAACCCCCTGCTGCAAAAACCATGTGATTTGCTTTGTTGCAATATTGGCTGTATTGCAGTGGTCTAGAATTAAACTTTCAATATCTCCAGGGTATGCCTATATATACATGGAAATTACAACACTCTTCTGAACAGCCAATGAATCAAAAATAAAATTAAAAAGTGTCAAATGAAAATACAACCTACCAGAACTTATGGGATGCAGCAAAAGTACTTCAAAGAGAGAAATTTAAATCATTTAATTACTATAGGTACATGAAAAAATACTCAACATCACTAATCATCAGGGAAATGCAAATTAGACGCACCATGAGCTATCATCTCACACCTGTTAGAATGGCTATCATCAAAACGAAGAGAAATTAAGTGTTGGCGAGGATGTGGAGAAAAAGGACCCCTTGTGCATTGTACTGTTGGTGGGAATGCAAATTGGTGCAGCCACTACAGAACATAGTATAGAGGCTCTTCAAAAAATTAAAAATAGAACTACAGTGTGAATCAACAATTCCACTTATGACTATTTACTAAAAGAAAATGAAAATATTAATGTAGAAAGATATCTGCACCCTCATGTTCATTGCAGCATTCTTTCCAATAGCCAAGACGTAAAAGCAACCTAAGTGTCCATTGATGGATACATGGATAAAGAAAATATGGTGCATATACACACAATAAAAGATTATTCAGCCATAAAATAGTAGTAAATCTTGCACTTTGTGACAGCATGGATGGACCTTGAGGGCATTATACTAAATGAGATAAGTCAAATTGAGAAAAACAAATACCTTATGACCTCACTTACACGTGGAATCTAAAAGAAAAATAGCGAAACTTAACCAAAAAAATAAATTATTCAAAGGTACAGAGGACAGATTGGTTGCAGAGGCAGAAGATGAGGTGTGGGAGATGCAGGTGAAAGTGGTCAAAAGGTATAAACTTCCAGTTATAAAATAAATAAGTCCTGGGAATGTAATGTACAGCATGGCGATTATAGTTGCTAATACTGTATTATATATTTGAAAGTTGCTAATGGAGTAGATCTTAAAAGTGCTCATCATCAGAAAAAATATTTAATAACTGTGATGAATGCTAACCACACACACTATGGTCATTGTTTTGTAATATATACAAATATCAATTGTTATGTAGAACACCTGAAACTAATATAATGCTATATGTGAATTATATTTCACTTTAAAAAGATAAATAAGTTCTAGAGATGTAATGTACAATAAGATGACTAAGGTTAACTCTGTTGTGTGGTACATATATTTAAAAGTTGTTAAGAGAGTAAATCCTAAGAGTTCTCATTAAGGGAATAAAACATTGTTTCCTTTTTCTTTGTTGTATCTATGAGATGATAGATGTTCACTAAACTTACTCTGATAATTGTTTCACAATATATATCAGTTAAATCATTTGCTATACACCTTAAACTTATACAGCATTATATGTCCATTATATCTCAATAAAACTAGAAAAAAATAAACCAAGTGTTTATTGGGTGAATGCATGCAAAACCAAATGACATACCCATCAAAACATTAGCATATATTTATGAACTTTGTTTCCTTTTCCTGATGGTAAAATATTTTAAATATCATGCATAATGAGTAGGCCATAATTTGAGGATTTTCTAGTATACCTAATCTATGAGTCTTTATAAGACTAGACTGTTAGAAATATCTTACTTCAATCCTCAAACTTTCATTAAAACCTTGGTACTCTGGATCCCTCAGGAAAGTAATGATTTGGGATATAAAGTTATTCCAATTGTTAGCGGGGAGGGGGAATGTTAATCTTGGACCCCGCAAAATTTTATTTTAGCAGATATTTTTAAATAGAACTCTTTCCCGGCTGGTGTGGTTCAGTGGATTGAGCACCGTCCCATGGACTGAGAGGTCTTGGTTCGATTCCTGGTCAGGGCACATGCCTGGGTTGTGGGCTGAATCCCCAGTAGGAGGCATGTAGAAGGCAGCCAATTTATGTTTCTCTCTCTAAAAAAAACAAACAAACAACAACAACAACAAAAACAATAAAAACATATTTTGTTTAAATGTACCATACACTCTCAAGGATTTCTTAAACAAAGGAAATTGCAACCCACGTATCCTTCCTTTCATGATTCAGTGTTGTGACTGCAAATACATTATTCCGAAGCAGGCAGAGTAAGAATACAGCAAATGCCCCTACCGGGCAGCACACCTTCCTAGATGCAGTACTTGCAAACCCTGAGTGACTCAGGCGAGTTCTGGTGAAAGTCCTAACTGCACCGTGGCCTTCAGAGCGGGCTGCTTGCACACCATCCCCCTCCACGTCAGGCCCGTCCCCGTGCTGACCAGGTCCACCCCCTCTCATTCTCTCGCAGACTGGACTCCTTCCCTCCTGTCAAAGCTTTGCTTATCCTCTTCCTCATGCACCACACTTCCTGGCAAAACATCCTTTCTCTCTTCGCCTACTCAGATCATCTCTAGCTTCAAGGTCTAGCTCAAACTATTCAACAAGTACATCTCCCATCAAGTCCCGTCCACTGGGTTCCCTCTGCCTGGACTCCGATGGCGTAATCTGCCCCACTCTCTCGGACCCTTTCCTCGGCTAGTGCATGTCTGTTCTATACCCTCAGACCCTAGCACGCGTTAGAGATCAAGAACCACCCCCCCCCCCGGCGCCTAACAGGGTGTGATGCCTATGTCAAGTTTCAGTGTTTCTCAAATGAGTCTAAAGGGGAGAGATACACTTTTGCTTATCACATGCAATCAATTTGAACTCACTTTCCCATAAATTTATTTCACCATGAAAAAGCCAAGGGTAAGACCTCAACTTTATATAATCCTCTACTGTAGTGAAAAAGTGAGTCATTCAGATTAAAGGGCTGGCTACTGTCTTTCCAGCAGCGACATAGAGTCATTTCCCCAGACTACCAATTGACTGTCTGGATATAGATCCCACTTTTATAATATTGTCAACAACAAAAATGTAAGGAAGGCTTGCTTGACAGTGTTTTCATTGCATGAGTGATTTTAAATACGTGATGCACTCGATGTGCATCCATTCATCACCTGGTAGGGAGGGGTAAATACCAGAGCTGTTACAGTGGGACCCTATGCTGGCTGCGCTCAGCTTGCCTGGACATTAGTCCCCACGAAGGTCATTTAACGTCATTATTTCAGACCTTACTAATTAGGAAGTTGTGATCCTCCGAAAGGACTGAGGTCCAATATGCAAAGCAAATACTGTGAACAAAGTACTTTTAAAGAAATCGATTCTGTATCATTTGTTTGCTAACCATAAACCCAGTTTGTTTTTCCTACTAATCATCCTCGTCTGATCCAGTAGCTCTCGAATGAACTCTGGCACGCGTTCCTGTCACCTGGGTGCCACCAGCGCTGTTTCTGACTCGGTCTAAGGCGGGCCCAAGAATTCCAGCCGCTGCAAGTACCCAGGTGGCACTGATGCTGTTCGTTCCGGACTACTCTGAAAACTGCTGATCTAGTCAGTATTTGCCATCATTTGAATTACTTTAATATACTCTACCATCCAGGCTAAACCTCATTAGTTTTATATGACAATGATATTTGGAGAATATCACTCCGGTGGAAAGGTGGGTGGGGAGCAATTTCACGTTGTAGCAGTCCTCAGGTGACCATGTCATCCGACACAAAGCACTGCCGGGCTCCTAGCTGAGCAGAACACTGGGCATTTCTTAAAGGACCGAGTCCGTGTCACACAAAGGCCCTTCACCTTGACCTGCACTGTATTAACCCCAAAACCTGAGAACACGTCCTCCCACCTCCAACCCCACCCTCGCCGGTTTCAGCGAGAGCTCACATCAGCATGTACAACAGAACTAAAGGATTATGGGCTCTGGCGTGAGATGAAACTAAGTTCGGAGCCAAGGTGCATGACCTTGGGTGAGTGATTTAAAGTCTCTACAATGCAGTTACCTCATGAAGTGGACACCGAAGTACACTGCGGAGATCCCCCTTCTAGTAAGGACTTCGTGCCCCCGCCGCTGGGATCAGCAGAAAGCCTTCGTCTCCCGCCCTCCCTGCCTGCCTCACCGCAAAGGGCACCTGGTCTAAGACACTCCCCTGCCCTGCCAGCCCTTAGCAACAAGTACTTGGTGCAGGACTACGAAAGCTTGGCTGTCTTGGCCCAACTTGGGAGAACTCGGAAGGGCTCCTCTCCCCTCAGAGTCTCTGTGGGGGTGGTCCTTGCACCTGCCTTACAGCCCAGCCTCCAGCTCTGCTCACACCTGCTTCCTTCCACAGCTGTTGATCCCAAAGTGCTTCGTAATGAGCACTAAGCATATTAAACTACGTTTTAGACTCTGCTTCCCAGGGAATCAAACCTGTGACCCTCATTTAAAAACAAACAAGGAGCCCTGGCCGGTTTGGCTCAGCGGTTAGAGCGTCGGCCTGCGGTCCGAAGAGACCCGGGTTCGGTTCCCGCTAAGGGCACGTACTTCGGTTGCAGTTTGTCCCCGGCCCTGGTTGGTCGTGCAGGTGGCAGCCACTCGATGTGTCCCTTTCACGTCGATGTTTCTCTCTCTCTCTCTCCCTCTCACTCTATCTGTACAAAAATTGGAAAAATGTCCTCGGGTGAGGATAAAAAAATAAAAAGAAAAAATAAAAACAAACAAGGAAAAATGTGGATGAAAACTCTGAGAGGCAGGAGTTGTTTGAATTCATTGACTCAACAAACATTGACAGGGCCAGACTCTGTTCTAGATGCTAAGAATACACCAGTGAACACCGATGAGCCTGTTTCAGAGAGAGATCACAAGCATTGAGGTTGAAATAAACGTTTAGCTACAGTGCTGATTACTTGCTATAAAAGGAGAACAGTATTTCTTCCTCCCATTACCTCTCCAACCTGCCTAGATTTTTTTAAACTAAGGTTATAATGTTCATGTTCTGTTCAGAAACCATAAAATTCCTGGTTGTCAAGTCTAAACAGGTCTCAGCCTATTTGAGCCCAATTCCCATGTGGGTTTCTTTCCTTACCTTCTACCACACTAGGTTGTAGGAAATTGTGAGGCTGAATTCATATTTGCCTGGGTACCTCATTCAGCAAATTCTGCTTCTGTGGTTATTTAACATGGTAAAGTCTCTCCCAGCTGGTGTGGCTCAGTGGTTGGCGTCAACCCATGCACCAAGAGGTCGCCAGTTTGATTCCCAGTCAGGGCACATGCCCAGGTTATGGGCCAAATCCCCAGTGGGGGGCGTGCAGGAGGCAGCCAATCAATGTTTTCTCTCATCGAAGTTTCTATCCCTCTCTCCCTCTTCCTTCCTTTCTCTCCAAAATCAATAAAGGAAAAACAAAATTTTAACACAGTGAGGTCTCTCTGACACCCCAAAGCCATATATATGCCTGCCCAGACATAGCACTCAGCTTTGTACTTCCTGGGGTCTTGTGGCTTTAAGCCCTAACCAGGCTTAAAGTTCTGTTGATTTTCAAATCCCGCAAACTTAGGGTGATTGCTGTTGCCACCCCAGCACTCAGCACGTGGAGCAGTGACCCACAGAGACCCGTCCTCGGAGCCCCACGAGTACATACACTCTCGTCCCTCTGCCCTCCAGCATGGAGATCCGTTTCTCCTCCAGGGCTTCGAGCGCCTAGCTCTTCCCTTCCGAGATATTTTAGCCTCGTTAACTTCAGAGCTAGATTTTTGACACTGAAACGCCAAGAAGAAATCCCTCTTTTCTCTGGTATTTGCTGAAGCAGCCCTTTTCTGAGTTATAAACATCAATGAGCTGATTATTGAACATGAAAAAGAGCCAAGGAGGCCACTGAATGCTCCAAGGAGAAGGGAAGGTCATTGCTTCAATTTTCTGAATTATGTCACAACCACATTTTCCTCTGAAACTCGTCCCATGTCTCCCTTCTCTGCTTGATCACTGCATCCCTAGACAGCCTCCATGAGCCAGGCCCTTGCCTCAACTGCACGTACAAGGTACTTCTTGACTCTCTCCTGCCAGTTTTGGGATCTTGTCTTTGCCTGGGTATCGCGGCTTCCACACAGCTTCCACACACCTGCATGGTCTCCGAAGGAAGGTAAATCTATGTATCCTGTCTCTTCTCTCATCTCTCCACCTCGCTCACCCACCTCCCTCTTTCCCTCCATCTACCTCAAAAAATGGCCCTATTTTAAATTGCACTGTACTTTGTATGTGATAGTTACTGAAACATCAAGTTCCTTACTCTGTCTTACTCTGACTAGGAGGCTTCATATTTCTCTGCTTCAAAATTATATAGTTTTACTTCTGGTTAGAGCTCAAATGACGCTTTGTAATCATCCAGGATGCATCACATAAATATAAAAAGGTAGAAGTTATGAAGCAGATTAGAAGACGTGGAGGATAGGATACAAAGTTGCAATATTCGTGTAGTAGGAGTTAGAGTTACAGAATAGAGAACATGGGAAAGGAGGAAATAGTCGGAGAGATAATGGCTAAGAAATATCCAGTATTAAAGGTGTTACTTTCTATTTTCAAATATGGAGTTAATTACTTAAAATGTATTATTCAGTAACAAAAATTTTGCATGTTTATTTGCTTACACTTTCATAATCTATATTGTATATAGAAAGAGACCTTTATGTAGTAAATAGAGTGGAAACAACTTCTTGTAAAAGCTGATAAAATTAATTATAGTCGATCCCCCAAGAACAGACAAGTTCAAAGACATGTGTAGAGAGTTTAATCAGCAAGTTGAAAAATCAGAAATGCAACCATGTTATACATTACAATCTTCAAGTCTCTCAAGGGTTTGTTTTGTTTTTTTCACAAACAATAGGCACCCAATTTAAATGTGTAAGTTTTACCATGACTAAATTGTACAGTGAATTTTAAGTAACTAAATGGTCATGCACTCAGTTGACTTCGTATTAACAATCAGTATTAGAAAAAAGTCTGAATTTCCTATTAGAATCAACACAGAGGGTAAGTAACTTCCCAAATCTTCTCCATCCCTGTCCCCTGTATTGACATCATGGACAGACACTCAAATGTTAACAATAAATGATACTTGGGTTTTCATAAACAAAACGATATCATTAAATCATCATATACATATACTTAATATTTCCTTCATCCTAATGTGGGTTAATTCTGGAAATCATGTTAGAAAACAAAACTCTTAACAGTTGTTGTCATAATTATTCACAATTCTATAGTCAGTATTTTCAAAATGCTGTGAAAATACATGGTCATTATTTTGCATCATAACATTTATACACTTTGTGACATTTACTCTTTACATGTAGATGAGAAAGATCAGTTAGAAGACTCTTTGGCAATTTTGCACAAAGATTTAGATATGCTTTGGTATAAGAAAGTAGAGGATGGAGGTACCTTATCTCTCATTGAGAATACATTGCAGCCCGGCTAGTGTGGCTCAGGGGATTGAACGTCATCCCAGGGACTGAGAGGTCCTGGTTTGATTCCTAGTCAGGGCACATGCCCAGGTTGCAGGCTCCATCCCCAGTAGGGGGTGTGCAGAAGGCAGCCGATCGATGTTTCTCGCATCAATGTTTCTATCTCTCTCTCTCCAAGAAATCAATAAAAACATTATTTTAAAAAAAGAATACATTGCAAAACCCCATGACAGCCAGGAAGGAGAAAAAATTACTTAAATAACCTGATTTTGATTTCTAAAATTGAAAAATTCTGCACACATGTGCATTTATGATTATTAAATAAATAACAACAGTTCAAATTACACTCTCATAAAACAAATAAGATTGTCTTTCTAAGTATTAAAACTTATAGATTTACAAAATTCAATGTATGCTTACAAATATATTGATTTAAAAATAACATCTATATATATAAAATATATGAATATACTGTTAATTTAAATGTTATATATATCTCTGTTTTAGATAAATGTTACTTCCCATTTTTTTTATTTCTTAGTCTTTTCAATTGGCAACTGTAAGTTACAGAGCACGCTTACCTTAATATCAGAAAATAAGCAAAAAATATTTAATTATAAAATATTTTAATGTACTTAAATATTTCTGAAATTACTTTAAAACATTGGACAGCTGGTCCAAAAAAAAAACTCTAAACCATATCAAATGTGGGTACCACAGGAAATAAAAGTTATTGATAAAAGCTTTACCAAACTCTTAGTTAGAAACATAGCAAAATAAACACAATGAACTTTGAGACTGCTACTTGAAATGTTGAAACATGGAACAAAGCATATACTTAATAATTTCAGAACATTAAAGAATAATAGTAGTATTTACCTATGTAATTTAGCTCGTTAACAGGGTGAATATATTAGAAATTACTAGAAATCAAGATTTCTAAGCATATGTATCATTAAATTTAATTAATAACAAAGTAGTGGATGTTAAAAAAATTCAGCTTAATAGAACTCAGTATAATCATCTAACTCCATGGAGCTTAATAATTTTTAACCATTAAATGTCCTTGGATCACCAAGTGCATGAGTAGCTATGCTGAAGGTACTTGAGCCAGTATCAGACTCATGGGTATTTATAATGTATAGGCTGGAGCTTAGTGAACCAGGATGTGGGTTAGCATGATTCACTTGGGGTGTCTCAAGACAACAGTGTGAACAGGAAATTAGGAAGCAAGCAAAGGAAAAGTGCACAGCAGAACCAAAGTTGATAGGAAAGAAACCAGCAATGCAGAGAAGAACCAGAGCCGAACAAAGGAGACACAAGCAGCCAGTGGCCAGGAAATCTAGCCAACAAGCAATAGGCAGAAGAATAGAAGCACAGCACCAAGAAGACGCTGCTCACTGGACCCATGTTCTGTCCCAAACAGCATGTTCTTAATTACCACCTGCTTGGGCCAGAGCTGGTTCCAAGGTTACTATGTGCCCTGCAGTGACAGGGCTCAATGAGAAGCAAAGATACTCACAACACAGACCAGTCACCTCACTGCACCCTAAGAATAGACTAAGTAGTAGGAGGAAGAAAAGCTCTTTTCAATATTAATTATGATTTTCACAAACCTCCAAAGCTTATATGCTAGCACCAAAATCATGAAAACTATTTGTAATAATGCCTGAATTTAAGAATATGCCTTTGGCCCTGGCCGGTTTGGCTCGGCGGTTAGAGCATTGGTCTGCGGTCCAGAGAGCCCCTGGTTCGGTTCCCGCTCAGGGCGCGTACCTCGGTTGCTGTTTGTCCCTGGCCCTGGTTGGTCGTGCGGGTGGCAGCCACTCGATGTGTTCCTTTCATGTCGATGTTTCTCTCTTTCTCTCTTCCTCTCTCTCCCTCCCACTCTATCTGAACAAAATGTGGACAAATGTCCTAGGGTGAGGATAAAAAAATTTAAAAAATAGAATATGCTTTTGACCATCAAGGATGTGTATATGCGTGTACTAGCCTTTCGGCACATAAGGGGTCATCACTTTCACAACCATAGCTTCATGGAAATAAACAAGTGCAAGAGGGCAATGCTGGAACTCTGACCTGCACGGTGGCGGTGATGAATGAGTGTCATGAATGAGGACAGTCAGGGCACTGCTTTAAAATTTCATCTGCCGAAGGTTTCCCCAAAACACTCATGATAGACAAAAATTTATACATCGAAACATGATCGGATTATCTTAGAAAACAAAGAACTGGGACACTGTGTAAGGTCATCTAATACCACAGCTGCTTCACAGGTGAGTCCCACTGATCCTGCCGCTGTGATTTGTGAAGTTCAATTCCATGTGGTTGAAAGCAGGGTTATCAGTTCCGCCATCTTCTGCTGGATGAGACTTATAGCTTAAAACCTGCTCCTTCTAAAAGGAAATGTTAACATGGTGATTAGAAAAAAGAAACTGTTCATTCACTCGATTCTAAATAATGGTTACGACTTTTCTTTCTCTAAACCAGCTTTGGAGTCTGCTGGGGGAGACGTACAGCAAACCCCAATCAGGAAACAGGGCGAACCCTTCCCGTGCCCATCACGGCTCAGAAGAGCGTGAAGACCAGCTAGGAGTCTATCCAGGTGATATGAACAGTCTTACTAATTTGAGGGAGAAGAAACTTACTTTCTTAAAAATGTCAAAATTGGATAAAATGTCCTCTTTAGTTAATAGAAATCTGCGGTCCAAGTTTTGTTTTCTTCCTCCTGAAAAACATAGACATCATTTACAATGTTAAGAGGATACCAGTAATTACCCAGTGATGGTCCATCATACAGGCATTTCCCTTGTGCACATTTACTACACACTCAGAAGACACAAAAAGAAAGGGAATTTTTAAAATAGTGTTAGAGCCTGGCCAGTGTGGTTCAGTGGTTGAGCGTCGACCCATGTACCAAGAGGTCGCTGGTTCGATTCCCAGTCAGGGCACATGCCCAGGTTGTGGGCCCGATCCCCAGTAGGGGGCGTGCAAGAGGCAGTCAATTGATCTTCTTTCTGATCGATGTTTCTATCTCTCTTTCCCTCTCCCTTCCTTTTTAAATTAAAACAGTGCTGGAGATTCAGCACATGCTTTCCCTGCCTCAGGCTCCGATTCTGCAAGGCTCTCTCTGGGATCAGTCTGAGCCCAATGTTTAAAGATAAATGCCTCACCTGGTTCTCAACCAGAGACTGAGTCATCTGGCCCAGTGCTGGTCGAAAACAGGTTTAAAAGCATCCTTCATGATCTACCAATAAAATAGCAACCCACCTGCCTCTGCTTCAGAGGTGAAGTCACCCTTCTCCAGTTTGGTGGCTATGAATGTAGATGTGTGTAAAGAAACGCAGGAAATTATGAATAGCTGAATAAATTATTTAAATAAAAGCCAATATGATGATCGCTATTTGATACAATTTATCTTCCCTAAAGTTTTGCTTTGGTTTGGTATTTTATTTGTGGGTCGAGGAGGATGCTTTTAAAACCATGCACCTCAAAGAGTGGTTTCCAGACGATCTCTTCCCAAATCACCTGGGAGAAGTACTTAAAATGCAGATCACTGGACTTCAACTTGGACCGACCCTATTAGAAGCTCTGGGGTGCGGCCCCTGAATTCTGACTTTTACCAAATTTCCAAAGTGATCATTATGCCCTCAAATGTTTGAGAAGCACCAGTTTAGTAAAAAATACTGGATTTTTAATTATGGAAACCTCAACTAGTCACAAGATGAGATCAACTGTAAATTAACTCAGTCAACATCGTTGAGCCACGTGCTAGAGACTGTTAGGTGCGGGGAGACAGAGAGAGTAAAACCATCGCTGCACTCAGCTCGCCGTCTGCTCGGGGACTGTTTGCCCATCTTTCTGCTGAAGAAACATACGCATGGAGCACAGTACATGGTTAGGTGAAGCTGAAACACCCACCACGTCTGTCTGGCCTGGATTCTTACAGATTCCTAGTATCCTATGGTAGACTTTTTTTTTTATCCTCACCCGAGGACATTTTTTCATTTTTTTTGTTCAGATAGAGCAGGAGGGAGAGAGAGGAAGAGAGAGAAACATCGACGTGAAAGGGACACATCGAGTGGTTGCCACCCGCACAACCCCACCAGGGCCAGGGACAAACTGCAACCAAAGTACATGCCCTTAGCGGGAACCAAACCCAAGTCTCTCTGGACCACAGGCCGATGCTCTAACCGCTGAGCCAAACAGGCCAGGGTGATTTTTAAATGAATTTTCCAAGGAGCATCAGAATTTTATGTTTCTAGACTTTTTCCCCAAGGTGCTCACTGCTGTTGTAGAGTAGAAATAAGACATGTATGAAATTCATAAAGTTGAAGTGTTGTGGTTGTTTTATCACTGGGTGCCTATTCACCTGGAGAAAACGTTACTTTTTATTTTTTAAATTTTATTATTATTATTTTTTCATCCTCACCCGAGGGTATTTTTTTCCCATTTATCTTCAGAGAGAGAGAGAGAAACATCGATGTGAGAGAGACACATCGACTGGTTGCCTCCCACACAACCCGGACCAGGGCCGGGACCCAACCGCAACCTAGGTATGTGCCCTTGACCGGAATCGAACCCTTGACTCTCTGGTCTGTGGGCCAACAGAGAGCATTGCTTTTTAAAACAAAATATATAGGTGTTGTATATGGTTATCAGAATCAAAGCATTTAAAGAAAAAAAAGGATTACTCCAATATCTCATACTTAAAGAAAAAAAAAATGGGTTAGGTAAGGACCAAAGTTTTGGTAGCACAAGAGGATCGGTCCGCTCTATTCCAGATCTGAACAACTGGGTTACTGGCAAGAAAAGTTTAAAATGTCTTATATTCAGGGTGGGGCAAAAGTAAGTTTACAGTTGCTCATATGAAAAATCATATAATGATTGATAAATAGTAATACAAGCATAAACTGTTTCATGTACTCATAGCTGTAAACCTACTTTTGCCCCATCCTGTATATCAAAACAGACAAGAGAATAAACCTCCTGTGCCGTTCATTTTATTTATGAGAAAAAGCACAGTCCTTTTCGAAAAGAAAGAGAATAATTTAGAACTGATAAGAAGTAACAAATAGCTACAAACTTATTATGCATGGGTAATAATTATATATTGTAATATGTAACAATTATATTATAATTACTGATATAATCATATTAATTTCACCAGTAATTATTAAGTTAATGTATTCATTCCAAATACAGGTATCAGAAGTTTGGAAGACAAGCTGCATAAAACAACGATGCAGTATGCTAAGCGAAATAAGCCAATCAGAGAAAGACAGATACCACATGATCTCACTTATTTGTGGAAGATAATGAACAAGGTGGGCTGATGAACGAAATAGACCCAGAGACATAGAAAAGAGTATGGTTCAGACTGACAAACCTCAGAGGAGGGGGCGGGGGGGCGGGGAATGAGATGAACCAAAGAACTTATATGCATGTATGCGTAACCAATGGACACAGACAACAATGCTGGGGGTGGGGCAGGATGGAGTGGAGGGGGTCTAGGGGGGAAAAAGGAGAAACATCTGTAACAAAAAATAAATTAATAAAAATTGAAGAAAAAAATTTTTAATAAATAAAGTGAATTAAAAAAACAACAACAAAAAATGATGGACAGAAGGGTTCCTTAAAGAGTCCCAGTGCTGGTAGCTTTGCAGCGTGAAGCAAAGACATCCTGCATCCTTGGACAGAGTGCGGACTTTCTGACTAGTTATGACACATCTGATACAGAGGGCAGTGGAGCTGACCCCTAGTTCGGCTGCCGTGGTGCCTGTGTGTGAGGGGTGTAGGAAATGTGAGCCTGGCACTCTCTACCAACTCCGCTGCTACCCGGTCCGAGCCGCTGGGATCGCTCACCTGGTTTCCGTGACAGCCTCCTACCTGTCCTCCTCCCCTTACAGACTAATCCTGAGGCTGGGTCAGAGTGCTCCTCTGAGAATCACTGGCAAAGTAATTGAAAAAATACCCCATGAAGCAGACCTAAGAAGCACAAAGATGGAAAATAGGAGAGAAAAGGTAAGAAAATTAGAACTGTCCAAGACTCAAACATTTCACCAGCAGGAGTTTCCAGAAAGAGAAAACAGAAAATAGCAGGAAATTACAAAAGCAATAGTCTAGGAAATGCCCCAGAACTGAAGGACACGGGTCTTCAGACTGAAAGGACCCCACAGAAGGCCTCGGCAGGGCAGTCATTGTGGAATGGGTCCCCTGCAAAGGCTCAGCAGATACATGGTTGGCACTCTCAGCAGGAACAAAGTAAACTCGAAGACAATGAAGACATCCTCTCCGAAACAAGAACGTTATTTTCAGCCTGGGATTCTCTACTGAAACAATCATTCAAATATAAGGGAGAACTGAAGACATTTTTTTTCAGAGCTGCATCGTTTCCAAAATCTCTTCTCCTTCAGTGAAGGGCAAACAAGAATTAGGAGTGATGGAATGCGGACAGCAGGAATGCTAACCCAGGGGGGAGCCAGGGGATTCATGAGTGAGGACAGATTGAAGTCCCAGGATAACAGTTCCAAAGCACTCCAAGAGGGCAGTGTATACTAAGTGTATGATCAATTTTATTTTTTTTAATTATTTTTTGAAGTTTATGAACATCTGAAAATAGCCTTCACACACTGTTTACCTACTTCTTCACAGTTTACAAAGGTCAGTATGAGACAATGACACAGGGTGGTTGTAACAAGATATGAAAAATTCTTAGCATTGTGGTAGCTATACATGCTTTCTTTCAAGCATTTTCTTTTTGTCTTAAAGCACCCTGTGAGATAGGCAGGTCGATTATTATTATTCTAATTTAACACAAAAGATCCCCAAGGCTCAGAGTAGCTATAGAGACTTCTCCAAGTTCATGCAGCTAGTAATGGCAAAACAAAGATTCAAACAGAGATGAGTCTTCTGCTTTCAAGTTTCCCATGAGTAAAATGGAACAAACAATTAAATTAGCTGTGAACAGACTATAGTAAAATAACGTAAATAGCTATAAAACAGATACAGTAAAAACTGATGTAGAGGTAAGTAAATACAACAATACTAATGTTTAGATAGTTACCTGTTAGTAAACTGATAAGCATTCCCACAAATAATGTTACCAAAGTTCCCAGGGTGCTGAAGTATAGATATGATAAAGAATACCAGTTATCCATCAGCGGGGTCCTAAGGGAGAGCAAAGTGTAACTGTAAGATTCCATGTAATGCTACTGGCAACTAAGAGTGTCAATAATCCTCTTGGCAAAGTCAAAATATAAGAGTTAATAATGATTTAAATATCACAATCTGCTGTTCCAATTCTATTTTATTCGATCAGGAATTAAAAGTATGACTTAACCTTGACCCTATACTATAATACTAAATGTCCATGTCTAGCCATTCAACTCTGATTGATATTCCAAGCACTGTTCTTGTCTTTGGAAAGTCTATCAATAAAAAGGTAGATAAGGTTCCTCCCACTTACCTTTCCATTAGTCTGTTCTTCCTGTCTGAGTCTCTTTAATGGCATCTGGATACGCCTCTCATTAGTGCTTTCATGGTCGCCCAGACTGCTCCCTGCATTTCCACCCCCTTTCCACACAGCAGCTCACCTCGTCGAACCCCTCTGAATGTGCCCCGGGCGCAGGAACTACCTTTAGTCTCTACCCATACAGAGTCCCAGCCTTGAACTCCTACTGACAAACATTCTCGTAGGCGAGTCCCCTCCAGGACATGAATCACCAACGATGGTCACATTACTCCTCTCAGGAGTATTCCATCTTAAGAGAGATCCATGCTTTGACCCAAGGGAGTGATTCTCCGGTGGTCACATTACTCCTCTCAGGAGTATTCCATTCTAAGAGAGATCCATGCTTTGACCCAAGGGAGTGATTCTCCGGTGGTCACATTACTCCTCTCAGGAGTATTCCATCTTAAGAGAGATCCATGCTTTGACCCAAGGGAATGATTCTCCGGTGGTTTCCTGCAAGGCGAGCTGGAACCAGGTCAATTCTTTGGGGGCAGCGGCCTCATCTTTCCAGGCCTTGAACATGACCACACGGTCTGTGCTTTCAAGCTAGACATTTACACAACTCACCCTCAAACAATGTGCGCAGTCAAAAATCTGTGAAGGGGGTAGGGGCGGGGGGATGGGAAGAGATAAACCAAAGAACTTCTATGCATATATGCATAACCAACCGACACAGACAATAGTGCGGTGAAGGTTGGGGGGGGCGGAGCGGGGAGGAGGAGGGGGTGGTCAATGGGAGAAAAAAGGAGGGACAGCTGTAATACTTTCAACAATAAAGATACATTTTTTTAAAAAATCTGTGTGTAACTCTTGACTCCCCCAACACAGAACTCTAATAGCCTCACCAATGACATAAAGTCAATGAACACACATTTTGTATGTTATATGTATTACACATTGTATTCTTATAATAAAGTAAGCTAAAGAAAAGAATATATTCATAAAATCACAAGGAAGAGAAAACACATTTACTGTACTGTGTGTATTCACTGAAAAAAATCTGTGTTTGTGGAACGGCACAGTTCAAACGTGTGTTGGTCAAGGGTCGACTGTGTACCCACTAAACAAAGCCTTGCCCTTCACATCCTCCATACAATAAAACACTCATCCACCAACAGGTCTTCATCATTTCATTAAATCAGACAACGTCAGTATCCGGAGGCTCCAACGTGCATGCTGTAAACTCCAGCTGAAGGTCTCAGGGGCAACCCACAGCTAGTGCTCTAAAGATCTGGAATCTTTAAACCTGAACAAACAGCATCTCCCACCACATTCAGATAACTGTAGCTTTTTGTCAGTAAGGGCTGTAGTAGGTAAAGACTATGTAAGTAACGTTTTTGTTCAGAGTTGAGCTTCTCATTTCAAAAGATTTTCAGTTGACAAAGACAATGTTTCATTCAACTCGAGCTGGTGTTTCATAGCATTTAACGTATAATGGAATTTTTGTAGTTATTGTTGTTGTTATTCAAGCCTTCTCCTGATCTCTAGGTGAGACCAAAGTTTTTATAGAAACTAAGAAAATGCTGCATTGTTTTTTGGCTATTTCTGAACAAAATATTGTAGCCAGAAAGCCACAGGGGCTCTCCGTACTCGTTTCAGAATGAGGCAAAAATCATCGTGTTGCAGGCAAGACAGAAAGCAACTAGGGTCTCTCCCTGTCACATATCTTTTTAAAATTATGACATTATAAGGCTTAAGTCCACACCTGTCGGCGCTGTGTCCTTGGAAAGCACTCGTAGAAAACGGCATTTCTGTGGTCGTTGTCCAGTTTGCCCCGTGCGTAATGTTACAGCCGTACGTTTCCAGGCTCAGCGGCATGGTTCTCTCCGGGAGTGGAGGATAAAGTTGAGCTCCAATCCCAACCCAGAAAGAAGCCACAAATCCGGCCAGCAGACCAGTAAATGCTCCCTGCAAAACAAGAGTGGTTTTATTATTTATTTATTTATTTTTTATCCTCACCCAAGGACATCTTTCAATATTTTGTTCAGATAGAGTGGGAGGGAGAAAGAGAGAGAGAAACATTGACGTGAAAGGGACACATCGAGTGGTCGCCACCCGCACGACCAACCAGGGCCGGGGATAAACTGCAACCGAGGTACATGCCCTTAGCGGGAACCGAACCGGGGTCTCTCTGGACCTCAGGCCAACGCTCTAACTGCTCAGCCAAACCGGCAAGGGCCAAGAGTGGTTTTAAAAAAATAATAATACAGTGTGTTTTGAGATGGAAATTCACATTAGAGGTTAAGTTCGACATGGTCTAAGCCAAATTTACCAGCTTCCTCCTAAAACTGTTCCTCCTTACAAGATCCCTACGTGCGGCCAAGGGCAGCATGGGCCCCATTCCCTTTCTTCAGATCCCTTTCTAGTCGATCACCAATGTCTGCCCATTTTTCTTTTCACGTGTCTCATACTTGCATTGTCCCCACTCCGTTTCCATGTCCAGCACTCTGCTCTGGCCTTCTGGTCTCTTCACACCCAGGTAACTACAACAGGACCACGGCTGACTCCAGGCCAACTCCTTTTTTATTTAATCTGTGAGCACATGCGTACCATATGAGCCACAGACTGTGCACATACGGAGTGTGTTCCTATATTCGACCCGGTACATGGCTGCAACTGTGCTGCAGGGGATTTGGGGGAAAACAGCCAGCAGTTCTCACAAATGACTGCAGTGGTCCATACAACCGAACCAAATATTTCTAGAGAGAAATGGAGATGTCCTCTCTGAAGACACTTGCTTTCCCAGTCAGTGGAAGACTTGGGTCCTCCGCCCCTGCTTTTCAGCAGTAACCCAGGTGTCCCACCAGCCACTGCATGATTTCAGCCCTTGTCCCAAGTGATGGGGACAAAAGCAAGCCTGGAGCTGGGGAGCTCCTCCCTCTGTGGTGGAATTTCCCCCCTTCTTTAAAAATAATGACCAGCCTGTGCCTAGGCTCCGTGTGGGGAGGACAGGGGAGAATACTTGAAGAAAGGGGGAAATCACAAGCAAGATCATAGGCTAGAAAAAACAGCTGTGTGTTGTCAGGAGGCTGCTGACCAGAGCAGAGGATTAATGTTGGGGACAAGGACTGTGAGTCCTTTCGTTAAGCTGTGAACCCCAGAAAGCAGATTAGGTTCCTTATTTTTAAAAATATGTTTTTATTGAATTTTTTTTAGAGAGAGATAGAAACATCGATGTGAGAAACATTGATTGACTGCCTCCTGCACGCCCCCTACTGGGAATCGAGCCCACAACCCGGGCAAGTGCCCTGACCGGGAATCGAAGTGGAACCTTTCAGTCCATGGGACGACGCTCAATCCACTGAGCCACGCCAGCTGGACAGTTTCTTTATTTTTGATGCCCTAACACCTATCACACTATTGGACATATTATAGGCACAGAATAAATATTTTTTTAATAATAAGAAGTAGGGTGGCCAGTGTTGACAGGCCAGACTTGTTCCCTCTCAGCATTGTACACGACTCAGCCAAGGACACACAAAACTATAAAACCCATGTGGGCAGAAATATCCAGTGCTCTCTACTCCCAGCACAGTTCTCAGCCCATACATTCGCTGAATAAATGAATGGGAGGATACAAAAGAAGGAGGAAGGGAAGGTGGGAAGGAAGAAGTCCATTCCAGGGTAAGGGTATATATTCTGCTGCTGAAAAATGTGGATATAGTAAAAAAGAGGTACTTTTTTATTTTAAAAAAATATCGTTTTATAAAAGATACTAGTATCTTATTTCTCTGGAAAAAAAACATGTTGGACCTAGTCATGTACAGCTTTTCTGGAGTCAATTCATGGTGAAAATAAATGTCAAAACCCAAAAAGCAGCCTTTTAAAAATTTTTCAGACACCCAACAAATCACTATACATTTCATAATGCAAAGAGTCTAATCAAAGCTTTAACATTCTGAGGGTAGGCACAAACCACTTTCTTTCATTATAATTAATTTCTGCCAAGCTAGCTTTCCATATGATACTTCACTGAGAATAATTAATAATGATGACAGTAAAGCCCTTATTAGTATCTACCTTACTAAATCCTAACACATTTTGGAGAAAATGGAACTGTCAGTGTAAAGTCATTGTTCTGTGGTCATTCTCCATCTGTCTGAAACGACCCTGTACATTGTCAGTTTTTTCCGAACTTCTTCCTATGGAAGACTGAACCAGTGGACTTTTGCCTGGCTTTCAGATATATAATTTCAATTTCATTTATTCCAAACAAAATGTAGTTCTTCAAAGCACAGATATACTGATGCAGAAGAGCACAGCTGCTCCCTCTTCTGAAGACTGTTCTCAGTTATGACCACCCCTTTGGGGCCAGAACCATGTTGTTGGATCTACAGCTTTAAATGTCCGGAGGAGAAACTGTCTGGTCAAGTTGGTGTAGACCTCATTGATCCTCTTTGCTGTACTCTAGATATTCACAGGTATCCTCAGCTCTACTGTCCTTAAATCTCTCATATCTGAGCCTGTCACTGTCCTTTAATTGCTAGTGATTAATTTTCAAGAAGGAAAAGACAATGAATGCACAAGAAATGTTGCCCCTTAGCTATATTATGAATATTTGAAATTGCCATATATCATTGGGCAGTTTCCATTGAGCCTCACAAAGGCAGGGTCCCGGTGGATAGTACTTCATCGTACACCCCAGCAAAGTTGCTATGAGTAATCTAAGTCCTTGAGACAAGTCACTGATGATGGATAGCATGGAACCACAGTTTACAACTGAGAAAAGAACTGTAAAGCTGCTGCTGTATTTTGAAAAGAAAGCTTTACACATATTCATTCTTTATACTTACAATTGAGTTGGCGAAGGGAACCAAAATGCCCAAAGAAAATAAGCCTAGAAGTGGTCCACCGATCATGCCAATTATGCTGAGTGCTGCCTATGGAAATAATATAAAGTCAGCAATTAGAAATCTCAAATCCAGAGTTAAAATGTTTCAAAGTAATTTCATCAGGATGAGGATTTAAAGTGTTCAGGCTCCTCCCCAGAAACATGGCAACCCTGTTGTTGGCAAAGAGATCAGTAGAACTTGAAAGCTTCTGCTTTTTTTTTTTTTCATTTGAATGTATTGGGGTGACACTGGTTAATAAAATTATATAGGCTTCAGGTGTACAATCCTATAACACATCATCTGTGTACTATATTGTGTGTTCACCACTCCAGTCGAGTTCCTTCCACAACCATTTATGCCCCTTTAGCCCTCTTCTACCTCTCCTCTCCCCCCTTCCCTCTGGCCATCACCATACTGTTGTCTGTGTCCATGAGTCTTTCTTTTTTTCTTTGCTTGATCCCTTCACTCATCTCACCCAGACCCCATCCCCCTCCTCCCCAACAGCTGTCAGTATGTTCTCTGTATCCGTGAGTCTGTCTCCACTATGTTAGTTTATTTTGTTCATTCGATTCCACATATAAGTGAAATCATATGGTATTTGTCTTTCTCTGACTGGCTTACTTCACTTAGCGTAATACTTTCTAGGTCCATCCATGCTGTTGCAAAAGGCAAGATTTCCTTATTATGGCTGAGTAGTATTCCATTTTGTAAGTGTACCACAGTTTTTTTATCCACTCATCTATACTTGGGCACTTGGGCTGGGAAGCTTCTGCTTCTTAGTCTCAAGTATCCACATGCTACTTCAGGTATCCTCAATAAGGGAAGCAAAATATAAGGGGGGCGGAGACTCGTGTGACAGTGGAACACCCACATGCATGCAAACATCAAGAATGACACCACCCCTCCCAGTGGTGGTCTCGCAGACCTTAATAATCAATCACATCACTCCTTTGTGCTTTGATAGTCTCAAAATCCTCCTCAAAACAAGACTGTAGATAAGTACTGCTAAGTGATCACAAACAGCAAAGAAACCCAATGCCACCCTAGGTTCCCTAA
The DNA here is from genome assembly GCF_014108415.1 of Molossus molossus. Classification (NCBI taxonomy): domain Eukaryota; kingdom Metazoa; phylum Chordata; class Mammalia; order Chiroptera; family Molossidae; genus Molossus; species Molossus molossus. The sequence goes on along the minus strand of NW_023425345.1, from coordinate 14,751,625 downwards.
GTATGGAACTAGAATAAAAAATATGATTAAAAAAAGACTGATCAAGTCATGTAGAAAGAGATTTAAAATTTAATAGACTAATCATTGATGTATAGATTCCAAAATCATGATAGTGAAAGAATACATTGTGGTCCGGCTGGTGGGGTTCAGTGGTTGAATGTCAGCCCATGCACCAAGACATTGTCAGTTCAGCTCCTGGTCAGGGCACATGCTCGGGTTGCGGGCTCAATCCCCAGTGAGGGGCATGTAGGAGGCGGCCAATCGATGTTTCTCTCTCATTGATGTTTCTATCTCTCTTCCCCCTCCCTTCCTCTCTCTCTAAAAATCAATAAAAACATATTTTTAAAAATTAAAAAAAAAAAGGAATATACAGTGTGATGAATGAAAAAATGCAACTAGCTGGAACCTCCAAGTGATCTGTCTTCCCAATAATCAAGTAGCTAGATATTAAAAGTGGATAGACCCATCAAAGAACCATCAGGGACACATTAATTTGTCCACAGGAAAAAGCCCACCTTATGAATTAGGGAAGTTCTGTGGATACTGTGACAGAGAACATGTTTGAGGAGGCTGTGGACGCATAATATCATCCTAAGGAGTTAGTTCACACTTTTCTCAAAGCCAATCTTAATATTTTTGTTTATCCTCACCCGAGGACATTTTTGCATTTATCTTCAGATAGAGCAGGAGGGAGAGAGGGAGGAAGAGAGAGAGAGAAACATCGATGTGATACATCGACTGGTTGCCACCCACACGACCCCAACCGGGCCGTGGACAAACTGCAACCGAGGTACATGCCCTTAGCGGGAACCAAACCCGGGTCTCTCTAGTCCGTGGGCTGACACTCTAACTGCTGAGCCAAACCGGCCAGGGCAAAGCCAATCTTAAAATGATACATACTGTATGATTCCATTTCTGTAACATTCTTGACATGGCAAAATTACAGGAAAGGACAACAGAGTAGTGGTTGCCAGGGGTTAAGGAGGAAGTAAGGGTGGGAGGGAAGTGGGTGTGGCTACAGAAGGGCGGACAAGGGATCCTTGTGGTGACGGAAATGTTCCATCTCTTGACTGTATCACTGTCAATATCCTGGTTGTGATGTTGTACTCCTGTTTTGTGAGATGTTACCACTGAAGAAAAGCCGGCAAAGCGTGTACGAGATCTCTCTATGACTGCTTATACGTCATTGCATGTAAATCTACAATTATCTCAAGATAGAAAGCATAATTTTAAAAAAATGTTGATAAGAATTTAGCCATCTTTGTTCCTTGATACGTCTATGTGGAAATAGATAATAAGAGAAGTCGGGAAGGATGGTCACATCAGCGTTAACAATAACAAGTGAGTGTGACCCAGAGCTTCGAGGGTCAGCTCTTACCTGCAGCAAAGCGCCCATCAGCGAGGCCAGAGCAGCCATCCCGATGCACAGGACTCCGAACAGCACACCTAGGCAGAGGACGCAAAGCCTTGTGAAGTCCACCCAGAGGGTCAGCATTCTCAACAGAACAAGCTACCACACCTCTGATTCGAAGTGGGTGAGAAGGTGGTGAAGAATGCCCACACGCAGCAGGGACAGCTGAAGAAAGAAAAGCGGTGTGTTCCTACAGAACCAGCAGTGTGTGAAGAGGAAAGAAAATCCTGACATTGTGTCCAAGGATCAATTACAGCATTAAGTTATGTAAGTATAGAATCCCTAGAATTAACTATAGGGATTTTAAAGCTAAAAAGTATTGTGTTATTAATCTAATCTAATCCTCCATCAACATTTTTTCATATATATATAAAGGAAGGCTCAGGTCTCTGTTTTCAGTTTGCCAAAAAATAGGATACAATTCAACTCTGCTCTGTACAACGTGGTGGGGGAGGGGACTAATAAATATCAGAAATTAGAGTCTTCTGACTTTAAGTGTTCATGTCTTCTGGGAAGTGGCAGTCCACACAGAGAGGTGGTTGAGGACTTTAAGCCCAAGCCTTTTCTGTTGAGCCAGCAAAGAAAGGCAGCTTCAACACAAATATCATATTTTCCTTTCTTGTAAATTTTCCCCCAAAACACGCCTATAGAAATTCTCAAGCCACCACTGGTGGTTAGATAATAATTTTTTTTTTTTTTTTTGGCTTTCAGTATTTTCCAGATTTTCTTTCAAGTTCATGTTTCACTATTTAAATTTTAGAGAAATTTACCCTGCCCCCAATTTTATTTGTCAAAACTTCCATTCAGCAAAAATTGCCTGAAGTCTGTCAATATAATTTCTCACACATGAAATTCAAATTATAGAAAAATGAATGAGAAATGTGCTCGTCAGAAAATTAGTGCATCCCTTGTACTATGTTACTCCTATTTTACATACACTAACCCTCACATCTTTGTCAAGTATATTGGTAAATAATCTATTGCACCGAAATGGAAAACCTTACATTAATTTTTTTGCAAAGAGCTCTTATTGCCATGACTTTTTATGCCTCTGCATGCTAATATAAATAGTATTAGTTTGATTCTTTTCCATCTGATAGCTCAAGAATTGTCACCATTGTGGATTTTGGTATTCAAAGTTTTTGAAGACACAGTCGATCATCTCTACGAAGCCCTTACCGGAAATACCTTGAGAAAATAGAAATCTCATTATTAATCAGCAGCAGCAGCATCCTTTTTTGAGCACCAGCTAGTAGCTCTTGTTTTATGTGCACTATCTCTAAACCTCATAGTATCCCTACAAGGTGAATATTTTTTCCTGTTTTCCATATAAAGAAACAGATACTCAAGCCTAATAGCAAGTAAATTGGCAAAGCAGGTTGGGTTTGTCTGGCTTCAAAAGCTTCTACTAAGTGCTTGTCCCAAACTATAGTCATGGCAATTACATATAGAAGTATGGCTCAAAATAGGCTATTACTTATCATTTCTTTGACAGTCTGTTAGTGTTACTGTGCTAAGATTAAAGATTCTTTTTTTTTCTTTTTAATCGTTAGTCATTCATTCTAAAACAAGTATACCCAGATGTCAAAATGCACAATGAAGCACACCAGGCAGATTTCTTTGAGTCAGATATTACATGTGAGTCATCTGGGAACTGAAAACCTTTAAACTTTTCCATTCAAGCTAATCTTTAACCCCTAATCAGGTTCTGTAATCTAAAAACTGAGCTTGAACATTCCTTGCACAATTTTATAGGCCATCTTCAGGACACTCTATGTGTGTGGATGCAGACAATCAAGTCGGGTCAAAAGTCACATAATGCTCTGTTTATCTTCAATTCATGCACATGACTATCACCTTGAACTGACAGCTCCTTCTTAGGTCACATAGAGAAAGTGTGGCTCTTGGTTCCAAACCAGGATATTTCTTAAAATTTTGGTCTAAAGTTGAAAAGGAAAAGGGTCACTTTTTTTTCTCCCCCCCTATAGCTAAGATTTTAACAAACTTGGGTTAGGAAATAGTTCTTTGTGATTCCTGACAATGACTTGTTTCGCATGTCTCCCAATTCTTGGTGGCAAATAGGTCACAGGCACACATATGTGTATATGTTTACACTCAGAGGTATCTTCCATCGGAAACAATATCTCTAGAAATCATCTCACAGAGCCTAAAAAAGGGAATTGTGACCATGGAAACTTACTCATTCCTTGGGAAATCCAAGAGAGAGATCTCTCTGAGAGCGAGCTGAAGTTAGGTTTGACTAGGTCTTCCACAGTTACGGCTGCCAGGGCATTAATACTGGAGGACACTGTGCTGTAAGGGAAAGGAAAACTCTTGATTTATAATATGGAAACTTTAATGATACTTTAAGTGGGAATGGAAAAGGAGAAAACAATTTGTTACTTCTGAAACATAACCAGATGTCTACTATATTATTTGCAATGATCGCAGCATCCTCTTTCTGGAAGCTGTGATGCAAGAATGACTCAGGCAATGTTCACAGACTTAGTAGTGGAAAGAGATCATTTAATGTTGCTTCCATGTCCAAACTAATCCTCAGTGTCTATGAAAAGAATCTACATAGATTATGTAGTATTGTTATATAATGACTTCAAAACATACTTTTCTTTGTGCATAGGACTGTCACAAGTCCTCACTAACATATGCTGTAGTTGGTTAATAATAAGAATTCCCTGGGGCCATTAAGACATACAAATTGGTTGTTAGGCTGATGAACCTCAAAGGGAAGGGGGGAGGGAGGGCAGGATGAGATAAACCAAAGAACTTCTATGCATATACGCATAACCAATGGACACAGACAATAGTGTGGGAACGGCAGGAAGGGGGCAGAATTGGGGAGGAGGGGTCAATGGGGAAAAGGGGGGGGGGTCATCTGTAATACATTCAACAATAAAGACGAGTTTTAAAAAAAGAAAAAAGAATTCCCTGGAGCAAACACAGAAAGAAAGTGCATTGAATGTGTTCAAATATAGCATATATTATTCAGCATGTAACTAGGAAATTTGAATTCTAATTTTCCATTTGACCACACTTTAGCCACAAATATATATTAAACCAAGACTGTAGGCAGGCATTTTTGATAATTAGTGAATGCTGCCATCACTGATCACCATTATTGTGACCCTGTAGGGTACAAGGTAGTGTGTTAGATAGTGGGGATCATGCTGACAGTGGAGACTGATGATAAGAGACTCCTAGCCCACAGAGATAGGGTCGGACCACCAGAGGATACGGGAGTGGACTGCCTCCTTTGGGCATCTGTACCCATGTCAGAATTCAGCTTGGTCCCCACAAATATCCAATAAAACAAGAAACATCTCAACAGGGTCACCCCGTTTTGTGAGAGTCATAGTACACACCTTAACGTTCCACTGTAAGCACAGGCCACAAAAAGTCCGGGAAGCCCTGGATAGTCTTGCAGAATGTCCAGTACCAAATAGGGCATGAGCTGAAAAAGTCCAAAATTCACTCCTGAGGACTGTGTGCTACCAAATACAATGAACAATACCTCATGTATCTTGTGTTTTTCAAGAACTAAAGGCAGCTCTTCCACAAGACTGAAATGTCCAGATACCCCAAATTAAACTTTGTAATTGCTAAGACTTAAAGAAAAGAAGAGCATAGTGGTTAAAGATGCAGGTTCAGCATTCCGACAGATGTGGCTATTTTTACTTAATTTCTCTGAATCTCGGTTTCCTCATCTGTAAAATAAGGGTGAATAATACTAACCTCATAGAGTCGCCATAAAAGTTAAATTAGATAATCTATGTAAAGCTGTTAGGACAGTATATAGAATATAGTAAATGCCTAATAAAAGGTAGCTATCCTCATTCTTTGACATAATAAATCTATTTAAAGAAAATATTTTACACACTTCTGTGCTTAAGTAAGCAGCATCTACTTAACTTTACTTGATGACTCAAGGCTATCCTTGCAAACTTCAATCACAACCCAGGACTGAAAGTGTACTTATAGCTGCGTGAGACAAGAGACATAGTGACAAAGTAGAGAGTGATGTCAGTAAATTCCTGGCACTTGCTTCTTTTTAAAAAGTTCCTGATGTCCTGGCTAGTTTGCTCAGTGGTTAGAGCACTGGCCCTCAGAGCAAGGAGTTGCAGGTTCGATTCAGGTCAAGGGCACATATCTCGGTTGCAGCTCGTCCCCAGCTCTGGTAAAGTCATGCAGGAGGCAACCAGTCGATGTGTCTCTCACATCAATGTTTCTCTCTCTCTCTCTCTCTCCCTTTCTCCCTTTCTCACCCTCTAAAATCAATAAGCATGTCCGTGGGTGAAAATTCATTTTAAAAAAAAGTTCCTGATACCAACTTGCTTTTTTGATAAATTACTTTTGAAAAGATATGACTTCAGCACTGTGTTATATGGCAGACTTTCAGCGTAATTGATTTTTAAATCGAAAGGGGCCTAAGTGAATCATTTTCCAGGAAAAAAAAAAATGTCCTCTCATTTGCATTGAAACATTATTGATTCTTTTCCCCCATATTACAGAGTGGATGACAGTCCCTACCTTATCAGACTCTCTGATTTTATTCAACAAAGATCTGTGGATGGGACATGAAAGATCATCCTCCCCTGTCCTAAGGGGCTGTATTGAATTCTTTCAGCAACGCTTCCTCCATGTTCTCCAAAGCTTACTAGCTTTTTATCCATAGAAAAGGAGAATAGCACATTTCTCTATATGAAATTAAGACCCAATTTTTCTAAGATAACTTAAAAAGTTTAACTTCAAGCAATAGTCTCTACATAAGCAAAAGTAAAGTGTCTACTGTTAGTATTATAATGAGACTGAAAATCCTCTACTCAGTCATTAACTTTACTCAAAATCTTTTTTTTTTTTTTTTTTGTACGTGCCCCTAGTGGGAACTGAACCCGGGACTCTCTAGTCCACAGGCTGATGCTCCAACCACGGAGCCAAACTGGCCAGGGCTGGTGTAATATTTCATATGTGGAACGACCCCCTCAGGTACAGGCAGAATCAATGGGGTAAGATTGACTAGAGAAAATTAGTAAATCTGTGTCTAGGTAGTAATTCTGCTTCCTCGGGGTGAGCTCCTGCAGAGAGTAGCAGAAACATATCTTTGCATTCCTCAGTTAATATGTTGACCTCATCTTCTACCTGGGCCTTATTTGTATTGTATCCCCAGTAAATCTTAATTGAATTAACAACACAGTACTTTCCTCTCTATGAGAAAACATCCTGTAAGGAGAAAACCTCTTTCTTTTTTAAAAACTTAGCACACACTCTCTAAGTAATCGTGCATGCATGCAAGAGACCCTTGGATGCTTTCCCTGACAACCAGCCTCAAGGTTAGAACATTGTAGGGAATTTTTTTTTATTTGCCCAGGGTAAGGGGAAGATATATTAGAAACATTTTCTAAAGTCCCTATTGTCTTCATGATACAAACTATAGACAATAAAGATTGACTAAAAAAAAAAAAATCACAAACATTCTTGACTAGAGGGAATGTAACAAAGACTACTTCCACCTTCTGAGTAAACATGATTCTTGGATCCTCTGGGTGAATAGGAAGAATCTGTCTCCCCAGCAGCAGAAGGAAGCTCTCGTTTTACCACAACATAGTATTTTTCTAGAAATATGTGCTACATTTTCATCAACCTAATTCAGCCTATCTTCTATTCTAATGAGTCCCCTGGGCATTTGATTTACAAGCGAGTCTTAGAAAATAATTTTGGCAAGAACAAGGACTCGGACTTTGTACTCTGGTAGACCTGGATTCGAATTCTAGCTACACTTTCTGAAAGGCACTATGTGGTGTCGAAGTTCAACGTTAGGACTGATGGCAGCCTGCCTGGGTTGAAGCCTGGCTCCAGGTTTACCAGCTGGCTCCCTAACTGCTCCTTGCCTCCACTGTCTCATCTTAAAAAGAGAGATAAACATAGAACCTATCTCAGAGGGCAGCTGTGAGAATTAAAAGTTGAAATGTATACAAAGCACTTATGATAGTGCCTGACTCATGGCAAGCATTTGATGAGTACTTACAGCTATTCTTAATTATTGGCTATGTGTTCTTGGGCAATTTTTATAACCTCTCTGAGATTCAGTCATTCCCTCCTCTATAAAATTAGAATTACAAGGTTGTGAGAATGAGATAAAATATGCAAAACTCTTGGCACAGAATCACATCAGTTGGTATTCAGGAAATGTTCACTCATTATATCCATTTCTCTAATTTAAAAACTGAAAGATAAGGGGAACATAGTCAATACTATTGTGGCAAGTTTGCATGGTGAACTGAATTAGTGGGATGAAGGAGGGTGTCAATGGAGAAAAAAAGGAGAAACATCTGTAACAAAAATAAATTAATAAAAAAAAAAAAGAATTAGTGGGATGACTGCATTGGATGGTATAAAAATGTCAAATTAGCCCTGGCCGGTTTGGCTCAGCGGTTAGAGCGTCGGCCTGCGGTCCAGAGAGACCTGGGTTCGGTTCCCGCTAAGGGCACGTACTTCGGTTGCAGTTTGTCCCCGGCCCTGGTTGGTCGTGCGGGAGGCAGCCACTCGATGTGTCCCTTCACGTCGATGTTTCTCTCTCTCTCCCTTCCTCTCTCTCCGTCCCACTGTATCTGTACAAAAAATGGAAAAATATCCTCGGGTGAGGATAAAAAAAAATAAAATAAAATAAAAAAATAAAAAAAAATGTCAAATTACTACATCATACACCTGAAACTAGTATAACTGATATAATATCGGATACCAACTATCCTTTAATTAAAAAAATAAAAACTGAAAAGTAAACTATCTATAAATGGGAGATCTAACGATACCACAAAACGTTCTCCGCTCGCGGTCTGTGTGTAGTTTTGGCTTTTTAAAACTGCATTGACATTTCTACTCCAGCCTTGAACCATTTCTATTTAATACTTGGAAATGTGTTCAGCAGGTATTTCAATATTTTAACCTTGGATGCAGCATTCTTTATTCTTGCTGTATCTGCTAAAGTAAAATTTTGCCAAATGCCTTACAGAGATTAGAGATGATCCTATTGAGCCTATTTACTGTTTATCTACAAGCACTAGAATCTTTTCTCCCAACTAATAAGCTTTCTGAATGTCATTAATGTAAGAAAGACATGGTACCAAACCTGGTCTGGCGCAGACACTTGCTTGTTTGTCCAAGGATCGCAGTCGCGGTACCTGGAATACAGGGCGAGACCGCAAAGCACTGCGCAGATGAGGATTACCCAGAGTCCCACCAGATTGATGTAGAGGGACCTACAGAAGTGGAAACAAACCAGCAAGGATGGTTGTAATTTCTATCCCGAAGAAGAGGAAGTTGTTACATAAACAGAAGAAACGTTCATGACTATAGTCAGTAAATGCATTTTATCTTTTGTCTATCAAAAATGCTACTTATTTCACCCTGGCCTAACCTTCTGCTTATGCTGTCAATCAACACGGTTTGGAAGTACCTAGAATAGGTGACGTTTACCCATTGAATGAATGTGTTCTCCTGGTTGGAGTTTCATGGGCATTATTAGCTTTATAATGGTATCTAATTATACTACTTCAGGGCTTCTTGTCATGAAGTACAGATTTTAATAGTCAACAGATGAGCAACTATTACTCATTTTCCTTTTAAAAGTAATACAGTTTTAAACTGCTAAATATACTGAGCATCTACATAGCAACTCATTGAATGTGTTTAAATGTGGTTTGTAATACTATCCTTTACGTATGAAAGGCAAACCTGTACTCCTTGCACAGTGTCTTCCCAAACAATATTCAGCATTATCATCCACAGTGTGAGCCCAGGAGATGCAAAGGCTCATTGAACAGTCCTGGAGCCAGACCTAAACGTAAACCCTGTCTCCACCCGCCATTCGTGACCCCGGGCAAACAATTGAGCCTGTCCAATCCTCAGTTTCCTCATTTGCACCCGGAGATAACAATGTCTCCCTCACAGAGTGGTAAGACGAAATGAAATAGTATATGTTCTGTGGCACGGAGCTCGGCAAGTACTAAACACTTGCTGGATGGTAGTTATCGATATTATTAGTATTGATGCCACTGAATGCTATGTCTTAACAATCAGTTGATCGGTAAACATTCCTGTCGCTACGGTGGCTACAATTTCCCCCAGTGGTGGTGTAGTTGACACTGTGATGAGCTGCCCCAGTGTGAAGAGAGGCATCACCCCCACGGTCATGGGACGTCTACTGACCACTGGATTCAGAGATGGAAAGGCCCAGTCTCCTCACCCTCACTTGGGACAAGTCTGAAGAATCACGGAGCTTCAGAGCTCCCGTGAACCTCTGTTGAGGATGCGTCACAGTCCAGCTTCTCCCCCTGGCCACTCCTGCTTGTCCTCCTTCCTTTCCTTCCCCAGTGGACTCAGGCACACCAACCTCCATCTCCAAGGCCACTTCCGGGGGGCCCGCCCTGCAGCCGTGCCGAACTGACTCAATTCACTGTGTTCGGTTCACGTCCAAGAACAGGACAGGTAACTATGTCTCATCTGCGAATTACTGCAGAATATACTCACTTTCCTGCTCAGACACCCCCATTGTTTAGATGAGTTTAATACTCTACCGTGTTGTTTTATTTGAAGGGAATGTTATTCAAATAGATCAGTTAGCAACATCTGATGGCCCCGGTCAATCAAGGTCAAGTCGATCTGACTCTGGAGCTGGGATTCATTCTTTCCATGGAGCCAGTGTTAGAAAGCCGGAGAAAATGGTTCCCTGAGCTCAGGGAGTCTGCCTCGTTAAGGAGACCCACGGGGCTATTCTGAAGGAAATCGTTTCTTTTTAAGGAAGCTCCAATGCTGTTCTTTTCGTTATAAAAGTGGGTTTTTTGAGCTTCGTGTTCCCAATGCAACAGAAGAGCATATGCACAATGACTTTGGGAAAGGCACCAGCTCCGGTATAGGTTGAGTCTGGTGCATTGCTGGACATATAAATTACATTCCTTAAAACACTACAACTCTTAAGCTCACCTTTGGGGGATTCCCTATCCAGTGATTATACTCATATTCATATAGGTTTTTCATTGTGGAATTTTCCAAAGACAAATAATGTCTAGCCCAATTTACTCTCAATATATTGAGTTTTGACATATGATATCACAATATTTTCATGTCCACCTTGGAACAGAAATAGAATCGCCACTCTTCCTACTCTGATCACTCTGTTGCTCTTAATCAGTCTTGAAGCCTCTAAATGCCCCTGGGCTGAGTCAGCCTGATTTATCAGCACGGGACTTGGTAGTCACCAAGCTTATCTGAGGCCTCTTGGGAAAGAACCAGTCACTGCTCATACTCTCGACTCGGGCCAAGATGGGCTTGAGGGTCACTGACCCTGTCATCCTTCTGACCCCTGTGCCGTGTCCACACTTCTCTGCCTGCCTGAAATGCTCTGTCACTCTTCTCCACCTGCCTACATGTGCTCACTCTTCAGGATCTGCCTGGCTGACAGGAATCTCTCAACCAGGATTCGCAGCTCCTGATGGGAGGTGGACAAGGACTTCACACTTTCTAGACCTCTGCCAGCTGTGTGCTGAACACAGTATTTTATAATACGTCCCAGGAGATGTATAACGTGTCTTAGGCTCATTTTACAAGGTCAGAAACTAACGTTCCCAGAAACTATGTAACTCACCCAGGATCACTCAGTGACAAGTATTGCAGCAGGGTTATAAACCCATGACCGCATTTGAAAACAAAATGCACCAGCACATCTGGCAATAGGATGCTCTGAGACATTTCCTCTGTTCACTGTGTTGCACGGCACTGCTGCACCTCTCTAGTGTTATTTCGCCTTTTCATACTTGCGCATATTTTCCTAATTTGCTGCTGATTTGCTTCATGACAAGAGCCATATATTTATAATTTCCATCATAATTCTATACAAACAGATGCACAATAAATGCCTGTTTACTTGATAAGATTCGTTTTCCTTCCTAATTAATATACGTATTTGTAGATACCTTGTTTAAAACATACAGTACCGCTTTGTTCTACTGCATCCTTTCGTAAGTGAGTATATCATCTATCCATTGGAATTTCATGGTACAAAGGACAAACGTGAGCAAACTTAAGCTTGACTTATGAAAGAATTTCCATAAAGACAACTAATGGTTGTTAACAATACGTATTCCACAGTTTGGCTTACAGTTTTGCCTGGAATCTGCTTTTACAGGAAATATATCTCTGCACTTGAGATTGGTTGACACCGTACAGGCTGGTCCACGTGAAGGTCCCTCCTAAAATAATTGTCCAGAATGTGTGTCTTTGCAAAGGATTAGGATTAAAACTAAATGAAAACAAACAGAAAACAAATCTGAACGATTGGCAAAGAAAGAAAAAAAGAAAAAAACACTACAAAAATCCCACCCAGTCTATTTTTTGAAGCATATGTACAAATTTATTAATTATAAAAGGTTGAAATAGCCCTAATTTAAGTTCAATGAAATAAAATAGATAATTTCAGAGATTGGGGGATTCTGGATGGGATTGGGGGTAACGAATATGCTAATCATTCTGAGCATTTATATAAATCGTTCTCCCATGGCCACGGGAAATAATTTAAACAAACCATGCTATAATCAGAGAAGAGCATGAAGCTAGAGAGAAAGGTACTTAAGTACATCAGAGCAATAGAAGGTACTGAAATGAACACGAAATTGATACATCCTGTGCATATAAATTCCTCTCCTAGCACATGTATGGTCATAGTTCTAATTTACATTCAAGCTTAAGAATTCTGTCAACTATAGTTTAAAGGTTTTCATGTTCTAAAACTACTATGCCATTATAATTGTGCTTTCTTAAAATGCTGTGTGCACAGGTCAATACTAACAGTTGAAAGTTATTTTTTGACATGTACCAAATATTGTTACAAAGAAAGCTCAACTTCCACATATAATACATTTTTAACCCTTCTTAATGTATCACCTTGAGAGGAACGGTTCTGTTCATCTCTGATACACAACACAAGCTTGAAAGATTTTCTGCAAAATTAGCTTTCATGTCAGAGTAATCAAAGTCTCCTGAGTGGCCACTGCTTCTTTTATTGTTATCATTATTATTATTATTATTTTTAATCCTCACCTGAGGATATTTTTCTATTTATCTTCAGATAGAGTGGGAGAGAGGGAGAGAGAAAGAAAGATCATCGTGAGAGGGACACATCGACTGGTTGCCTCCCACACGATCCCAACCAGGGCCGGGGAGGAACCCCAACTGAGGTACGTGCCCTTGCCGGAATTGAATTGAACCCGAGACTCATTGGTCCTCGGGCCGACGGTCTACTGCTGAGCCAAACCGGCCAGGGCACCACTGCCTCTTGGTATCCATTCCTCCCTTTCCTGGTAACAGCAAGCCAGGTTTGCTCTGGAGAAACCACTGCTTCTCCATTAAATACTCTAAATGGCTGTCAATCAAAACGTCCCGCTCTGCCCTAGCTAAGTGATGGCATCATGGCCAAGCTAAGCCAATTGGAGGCTCTCTTCCTCGGAATCTGCATCTTGAGGTAAAAGGGAAAAGAAATATTGAAACAGTTGAAACTGATTCTCTGTAATACATTCCTGCAAGTTAACACCATGACCCTGTTCAATTCATGATAAAGCTCTTCTCGAACATTAGCACCTGTTTTTGGAAAGCCAGACGAGAGTTGCCAAAAGCAAAATTTTTTCCCTCTTGAAATAGTTCGAGCTTGCCTGTCTCAAAGTAGAGCTGGGTAAAGAGAAAACAAGCTGCTCCACATTGCACATGATGTACAAGGATGACCCTGATGACCCTAAAGCGAAGGTGTTTTAAACATTCTTGTAAATTGTATGATAAATTTGTGGTGAGCTATCCAGTGTCTCCACTCATCTTTCCTTAGGAAAACTGAACAGCCGTTTAACACCTGTTATAGCACGTGCTATACTGACACTTGAGGCATCAGCCACGACTTTTCTAGTTAATTCTCTTGAAATGATATATAATAGTATATAATGAGGATTATACATTTGCATATATATTATATCTATAGCATAATAATATATATAATAATAATAAACTATATATTGCCAGGATGATATAAATATCAGAAAAGAAATTTTCCAGGCTGCTTGAAACAAAGAATGGTCAAAATGAAATCACTGTTTTTTAGTGTTTTCTCTTAAGAGGTTTCCTCTTCTTATCTCTTCACTCTCTCTCCCTGTATCACCCTACCCCACCCCTCAACCTAGTCCAGACTTTAACATCTGGAAGAAAATACTCTTTTCTATCAATCCCTTCTCAGGAGGAAGCACTGTGTAACTAAGTACCACCCAACTGATTTAACCCCTTAGAGACCTGGTGAAAACTCCTTACCCATTTACTTGCCAGCTTCAAATGTCTGTACCACATCCTTAGTGGTTTGTTTGTTTTCTAATGTAAACTTATTATTCCAATAAAGAGATTACTTTACAGGAAAAAAAAAATAAAGAGGAATGTTCTATTAGTCAGGAGGTAAACAGCAACTTACTTCCAGAAGTTTAATCTTCCACCATCAGAGGCATGATTTACAATAGTGCTGATTCCACCTTGAATCACTGACGCTTGTATAATCACAGAAACAAATCCCGCCAACATGATCCCAACTTGAAAAACATCCGTCCATACCACTGCCTTAAGACCACCCTTCAAGGGGAAAGTATGTTAGGATTAGTGCTTTTATCACAGACATTTTTAAGCATCTACATTCTTATACACTATGCTGCACAAACTTTTCAAATACATGGATCTTGGCCAAGAAGTGCACCCCAGGAAGACAGGTTGGAAGAACCTTCAAGAGAAGGTGATGGTTAAACCAAACCTTCCAACACACAAGGGGCAGAGATGGAAGGTCCTCCCGGCAGAGAAAACAGCATACACGAATGCATAGCTAAGTCAACGTATATGGTATGTTGAGTGTAGACAGATACATACATATTTTGGAGTAAAGTGGAATGGTATGAAATGATCATTGGAAAGAAAATTTAGAGTCAAATTGCAAACAGCGATATCACAGATCTTATCCTGTAAGCAGGGCTGATATTCAAACAGTATACACTGTTTGAAGGTCATATCAATTGTTGAAAATACTAAAATTGTTTTGTATTAACCACTGCCACAAACTTCCTGAGTATCCCCCTCCCATCCCTTTGACCTTGGCTGAAATAGCCCCTCCTTTTAGGAGGACCTGTCTCCTAAAAGATCCAGCAATTAGAGGATTAAAACCTGGCCTACCAAAGATCCCACAAGACTTGTGCCACTGCTAAGGACCAGCATCCATGGGAGTATCAGTACCTATGCCATACTGGTTCTTAGATATTCTGTCAGTAAAGGCAACGGGAAGTTATCTCAGGTTTCTGAGTTGAGGAATAATATACACACAGCTGTAATAACTTGGCAACAGTAAGGATAAATTAGGAGACAAGATTAGGGACCATTCTATGGTTCAGATGAAAGAAAACATCTTCAGTTATGATCAATGTTCTACAAAGGATCAAATTTTACCCCAGACTGAATATTCTTTAAAAAAAAAAAAAAAAAAAAAAGTCATACTATAGGAGGTGGGAGAGTAATTGTGAACAACTCTGACTGCAGCACACAACTACTGGAATGTTCAATTTTGCAAAGCAAGTGTGTACAGTCAAAGGAGAAATAATGTTCTTGACATACCAGCGTGCAGTAGAATGTGCAGACCACCCCTGTGGCCACCACTGCGCCCCAGAGATCAAATCCTGTGACTGTTGAAGAAAAGAAAATGCATGTATAGCCGTGAAACATGCATAATAAACGTACTTCTCAAAAAAAATCATCAGGGGAAAGCTCTATCATTTATTGGGTACCTACCTCTATACCCACTCACCTAAAACTAGGTGCAAATCTCATGAGATGTACCAAAACAATTGGAGTTCAAAATTCTATTTGATGAGTTAATCAGACCCGGTTTCTACCCTCAGACACCAAGCATAGATCCAAAATTGGCTAAATTAAATACATTAAAACACATTTACATTGTAATTAAGCTAAGAAACTGCTTAATACCATGAGGTTGTTATTCAGACTGAATGAAGTCCTAGAGTTCTTGTCATCATGGTTCAAATAAACACACCATCCTACTAGTCCTTGAAAGACAAGTTGTGCACGTTACTGAAATGGGACTAGGGTAGAGGAAAGTCTATATAATTCGCTACCATTTATCTAAGCGGGGGGGGGGGGGGCATATTACATTTTATAAAACAGGAGGACGACTCTATGGCCACAAATTGATAATGAACCAATTTCTTGATAGACAATTTGCTTATCCACACAAGAAGAAATAGGTGATCTGAATAAACTCATCTCTATTAAAGAAATTGAATTAATAATCTTCTAAAACAGAAAGTTTTGTTCAACCAAATGGGTTCACTGGTGAGTTGATCATTATTAGTGTAGAGGTAAGGGTACATTAGGGTTCAATATACTATCCTCTCTCTTTTAGTAGATGTTTGAGTTTTCCATGATAAAGGAAATATTGGACCTAGAAAATGTCAAGTTCCAATTCAGTTAAACAAGTTTCTAGTGAGCACCTGTTATACAAGAAGTAATATATCTATGCTTGTGTCTACTGTTTCTGTCCACTGTGAAATGCAGCATTAATATTCAGGTGGTCAAAATGCAGTCCTTCAGGCTCTCATTTATTCCAAGGGAGTTGCTTAGTCCTTGATTTCTTTATATATTGAAGGTACCGCTCTCTTTTTCCTCAAACTGCACTTAAAAACCCTCAAGTCAACATCTTCATAACACTTAAAGTCAATATATGACTTCTGAAGTTTATGGCTGTTTTTTTCCATATAAAATGATTCATTTATGATGCTGGTACTATTAACACAGAACATGCCTAACATTCAGAAGTCAAGAGCACATTATATAACGGAGTCCTTCCTTGTGATGCTGCTGTTGTACTTTATAAACTTGGGTGATACCTACTATCAATCTCTCAAGAAATAAAAAAAATTAAAGTGTGGAGTTAGCAAGGTTTTTTTTTTTCCTTTTATACTGACTACAGGAACTGCACCACATTCTTCCCATCACAGAGTCCATTTGATAAGGATGTTCTAGAGGTGAACTCCCTTCTGGTTGATAAGAATTCGAAGGAAGTAGAGTTTCCCTGAAGCCTTGTGAGATTATGATAAACATGAACCTATGCCTCGATATACTAGGCCAGTTTTCCTGCAAGTATCTGCCCATATCTAGAGAGTATAGTAATTTGTTGATCAGCACAACCCTCATGCATTTGTTTATAAGAACCCTACAGCCATCTGTCCTTTTGTCACTAGGAGAAGTCTAATATTTCAAATCACACAGATCTATTTCTTTTGCATTTTTGGAACACATTAGAAGTGAGGAGAAAAAAAGCTTCTCTTCCTGCCAGATTTTACAATGTAACTGAGCCCAAAACACACAGGAAAAAAAAGCCTGTTGGAGACCGGCTCCGGGTTGTAGCCACAAAGGGAGGAAGTGCAGTCATTCACGGTTTAGACCAGAGGGAGCGCTCATTCTGATGGAATGTGAGTGGCTGTTTGGCACCTCCAGGGACTCACTTGCCTAGTGAAGTCTGTTCTACTAATGTACAGACCTTTTTGAGCTATGGATCCAGGAGTCCAAAGAAACTCCTAGTGTAGACCCTGAACCCCCCTTTCCCACCTCAAGCTGATGCAGGCTACTGAAGTATTCCTTCATCTTCCCATCTCCCCAGAGAATAGGTCTATTAAAAATGAACAGCAAATCGACATAGTTGGTAATTCTAAAATGTACCTTGATTCAAAGCCAGGGCAGGGGCATAAATAACAATTCCAGTATACAGAACCTGGTGGGGAAAAAGAAGACCAAATAAATGATATGAATTATAAAATAAAATGTCAATATTTTTCTACAAATTCAATTATGAATTAAAACAGCAGTTTCCGTATACGCAATAAAATTTGTTTATAACTCGAAAAATGTTATTTAAGTAAGGTTGATTCTCCTTTTCTGTTTGTGATATGGTCATAGGTTACAAAAATCTTTTATGACCAATTTTTGTAAAAAAATGGACTCTTGCCCAGGCTGGTGTGGCTCAGTTGGTTGAGCATAATCCCATGCACTGAAAGGTTGCTGGTTCAATTCCCAGTCAGAGCACATGCCCAGTTCGTGGGCTCAATCTCCGGTAGGGGTGCATGCGGGAGGCAACTGATCGCTGTCTCTGTCTCTCTCTAAATCAATAAAAACATATTTTTTAAAAATAGGGACTTTTCATGTGGTGCTTAGAGTAGATAGTCACTGATTCATCAACTCAAGCTAGAAATCAATTTTCCTGGATCTAAAACAATCAAAAAGAAATAATACAAACTTAAAAGTGGACGGCCCCTTATGCATATGCCTTCAAACTATTGCTAATCTCTGCATGATTAATTAGGAAAACTGAAATTTTAGAAACTGATTTATAAAAATTTGCATGCCCACTAATTATACAAAAGTGTAAATTTACTCTAAAAACTCCTGAAAACCAACCACAATGGCATTCTACCTTTTTTACATTATTTTGTTCATGTATACATTCAATAAATATTTATTAATCTGGGGTACAATAGTGAATAAGATAAATCAGGTCTTTTTTTCTCAAAATATTATCTTCATCGCACTTGATCTTTCAAATACATCACATAGAAGTGAATTCTATGATTACTCTATACAAACATATTATGAAAAAAGCCATATTATAGAGTATAGGAAGTAAATCCTTTGTATGGGAGATGCTAAAGTTCCCCTCTTTTAGTAAGAATGAACTAGCTTTCCAGTCATTATTCTGTCCAAGTCGAAGATTTGAAAATATGATCACAGACCACTTTCTTAACACTAGTCCCCACTTTTCATTTCTGTTGGTATTGCTAACAATGATTCAAAGAGGGTCTGAGCTGTCAGTAAGCCCAAGCTACTAGCCTCAGCTCTGGGTCAGAATGTCTACCAGATCCCAAAGGGTGCCTTCCTTTTATACTGCAAGAGTTAAGGACTGATATAATTTAAGTGACGTAATTCACAAAGATAGACAGTGAAGTCGAGCTAAATTATTTACAAAGGCAGTTTGCCATGCTACAGCAAGTGCTTACATAGGTAGCTGTTAATTGGAGGATGGCACTGTAAATAAAGACGTGAATGAAAACATCCTGGACTTCTATTATCAAACCCATCCCTAAAGCACTTGGCTGCCAAGAGAAGGTAGGTATAAATCATGTGCCAAGGACCATGCCAAGCCTCCAGCAGCTTGGGTGAAGGGTGAAAAACACTCTCTGGCACTGACTGCTTGCATATTCTTGAATTACTGGATTGTGTCCTTGGCTTTTAAAACACCTCCAGAGTGTATGGTTCTATTGTTTTACCCTCGGTGACTGCTTCCATTGGGCCTTAAGGTTCAATTTTTAAAGAGAGACCAGGTTTATTTTTTAAGTATGCGTTCAAAGAAAATCATTTCCTAATATCTTCCGACATCAATTAATTTTTTCAAACCTGTTATTTAACATGTTGCTAAAATACTATGGAATATCTAATTCGTTTTCCCTTTGTTACAATTCCAGGTCTTAGCTACTATAGGTCTTTCAGAAACCTTGGTCATCTCCGCCATGGCCCTGTCACTTTGGGGAGGAAGGGGGATGGGGAACAGCATACTTTTCTAAAACAACTTAACTATTGTTTCACCAATATAATATTTAACATTCACTTAAATCATTCTGTTTTCCCAGGAAGAAGTTTATTTCTTAAAACTCTGTTTAATGATCTTAAAGGTTAAGCTACATGGTGAGTGACAAGTGCTTTTCCATTTTTGTTTTCCCCTATTTTTACCATCTCTTTTTTATCTTTCATGTGTTTACCAAAAAAGCTTGACCCAGATGCTTTCTTAATTATTATTATTTTTTAATCCTCACCCAAAGACATTTTTCCATTTATCTTCAGACAGAGTGGGGGGGGTGGGGAGAAAGAGAGAGAGGAACATCAGTGTGAGAGAGACACATCAATAGGTTGCCTCCCCCACAACCTCGACCAGGGCTAGGGACCAAACCACACCCAAGGTACTTGCCCTTGACCAGATTTAAACCCGCAACTCTTGCCCTGACCGGTTTGGCTCAGCGGTTAGAGCGTCAGCCTGCGGTCCAGAGAGACCCGGGTTCAGTTCCTGCTAAGGGCTCGTACCTCGGTTGCAGTTTGTCCCCGGCCCTGGGCCCTGGTTGGGTCGTGCTGTTGGCAGCCACTCGATGTGTCCCTTTCACATCGATATTTCTCTCTCTCTCTCTTCCTCTCTCTCCATCCCACTCTCTCCATCCCACTCTATCTGAACAAAAAAATGGAAAAATGTCCTCTGGTGAGGATAAAAAAACAAACAAACAAAAAATAAACCTGCAACTCTTTAGTCCGAGGGATGCTCTAACCACTGAGCGAACTGGCCAGGGTGCCCCAGATGCTTTAATTAAAAACATGTTAGCCCTGACTGGTTGCTCAGTGGTTAGAGCATCGGCCTGCGGACCAAAAAGTAACAGCTTCAGTTCTTGTCAAGGGCACATACCTGGGTTGCAGGTTCAATCCCTGGCCTGGTTGGGGTCGTGCAGGGGCAGCCAATCAATGTGTCTCTCTCACATCAATGTTTCTCTCTCTCTCTTTCTCACTCTCTGTCTCTCTCTCCCTCCCTCCCTTCCACTCTCTAAAAAGCAATGGAAAAATATCCTCTGGTGAGAATTAACAAAGAATAATAAAATAAGTAAATAACATGTTAGATGACAAAAGGTAAAATAAACTAAAGGAGAGCTACTTACTGTTTGAATAATGTAGACGATTGTTCCACAGAGGCGAACGTATCTGTTAAATCGAAGTTCTAAATACTGTTTCCAAAAAAGGAAAAACGGTTAATATGTGAAACCTTTGGACACTTTTTTTAAATAAGCAGCATAAGAAGTAAAGGAGTTAGAAATTTAAACCTCATAATAAATTTTTAGTCCCTTTTTCTATTTTACTATTATTTTTATTTACACACAACAACATTGACTCTTGTTTTAGGGTACAGTTCAATGAGTTTTAACACATACAGAACAGTTCCCTCACCCTCAGAAAACTCCCTGGTGTTGCTTTTTTAGAGTCAAACCCTCTCCCTACCCCTCGGTCTTGGCAATCACTGATCTGTTCTCCATCCCTAGTTTTGCCTCTCCCAGAACGCCATATGAATGGAATTATATCCTGTGTTGTTAGAATGAGCAAAGTGTTGTTCTCCCTTTGCTCTTGGTATCTACTCTATACATTTCCCCGACTCACTTAGAGAAACAACTCTTTCCCGCTGCAGGCAATTATGATGGCAAGTCCATCAAGGGGCCCCGCCCCTTCTGGCCAAGCCGTGGTCACATGACCCATGCTCTGCCAATCAACTTCTCTTCTCAATGGGTATTTGAATGTTAGAGGCAAGATATAAAGGTAGAAAATGACTGGAGCAGAGGCAGGCTGATTCTGACAGGGGGGCCTGAAGAGGTCTCCCTGGCTTCTGTCCTTTTCCCAGTCTGTTCAGCTTTTCTCTGTTCTATGAGCTACTCCCATATTCTTCCAATAATTTCTTTTAACTTAAATCAGCCTAAGTCCATTTCTGTTCAGAGTCAACAACCTTGCCATTCTTCCAACTCTCCCTGACATATGTTATATTTTATAATATAATCTGCTCATCTCCTATATTACATATCAGAATGCATTATAGAGTTAGAATCCTAGAATTTCACAGCTGGAAGGAAGCTGGAATTGAACACATTCTTTAACTCAATTATTACTACATGTAGAGAGAATTTTAAGACTGACAATAGTCTTTTCATTTAGGAGAAAAAAAGAGGAAAGAAAAAACTGTCATTAGGTCATGAACATGGGGGAGAGGATATTTTTGCTCCATAATCACAGCTAACATGTACAAAGTATTTGCTTTGTATACTATCCTCTCAACAACTTCATGAGCAGGTACTAAGTATAAGCACATGAGGACACAGGCTCAGAGAGAACCCCAACGTTGCAACCTAATAACTGTCAAAGTCACAGTGCAAACCTAGGACCATTTGACACCAAAATGTGTGCATATAACCACTACATTATTTGAAACAAACAAGTAAGCTGACCACTGTGTGAGACTCCTACAGTGCGTGGGTAGCACTGGCACATAGTATGACCTCCATAAAGAACCAATGGGTAAGAGCTATACATACAGTGTAGCACATCAGGGGAAGAGTCCCAGGCCTTGTCCCAGCCTTAATCCTGCCTCCACAAGCTTCGGGCAGTCACTCAAAATCTCATGTTCCTTCCTCTTGAAAATGAGCTCTTAGAAATAATTCTCTCCCCTCTTGCTTTGCAGGGTTTTGGAGACTATCATATGATATAAATGGATGGGCAAATGTTGTAAACTGTAAAATGAAGAAGTTCATATTCAAATCCATAGGCCTTGAGAATTTGAATCTCAGTGAAATTACAGGTCAAAATGATCCAAGGATAATTCGGTAGACTCTTTAGAAGACTCAGGAAGCAAGTTTGAAATCAGGTCAGTGTTATCTCTTCAGAATAGTTTTAGTAAAAGTATTAAAAATGAATGTACGTGAATAGTCAGAGAAGTCTTTGCCTTTTCTAAGTACATGAATCTAAAGTGCTGGAAACTAAAGAAAACGGAAGAGAAAAATGTGATGAAGGTAAGAATGTATGTAGCAAGTTGAACCAAATAACTTGGTTCAACTATGTTACTTTTTGTCCCCAAGATCAACAGGATCCAGACAAACCTATAGATTTAAGCTCACACAAGACCAACTCAAGACAAACTCAGGAAGTTTATCATTATCTCAGCTATTAGTGATTACTGGGCTGCTAAATAAATACCTGGAGACCTTCCAGAAGCTCAAGTCACTGAGCAGTAGGCTCAGAGAATAGCTCTAGGATTTCCAGACAAAACTAGAGAATAACAGTAGGTGCCTATAGTCAATCAAGATCTGTCCTGGTCCTCAGAACTTTGAATAATTTAGGGACACTAAAACTTCCACTGAATAATTGTTTAAAATAGTCTAGGCAATTCGGTTCAAACACACAGATTTCGCTGGCTCCAGAAAGACACTGAAGAAGTGATTCATGAAATTGCATTCCTGCATTTTACCTCTTCTCTGTGAGTCTGGAGGTTGCTAAACTCCTGTAGGGACTATACATTGAAGGCAGTGATAAATAGATGTCAACAATGCTTCTGAACAGCCCATTTTAGCTAACAAATTATAAATAGGGAGACCTTTTGCGCTTGAGCAAGAAAGCCAGTGTCACTCAATGCTGGGCTTTTTACCCTGTATGGGTGGCTCCATCTCACCGTGAAACAAATTATTCCTCCAGAAGACTCACCAGAAGCTTCAGAAGCAGCCAATGTGCCTCACTGCACAGCCTCTGGGCAAGCATCTGCTTCGCTTCGTGCTCTCTTATGTAGCTGAATTTATTCTGAGCCTCTTTCTCTGCAAAGTGGGGCTCTCACAGTAACTCCCTTATAAGGACTGTTTTGAGGACTGAGTTTGATAATATATGTAACAACATGCAGCCAGTGCCCAGAATATATCAAACATTCAGTGAATGTTTTTTGGTGTGTGTTTGTTATTTTTGCCAGATTTAGCTGGAACCCTGCTAACTTAGCCCCCAGCACCCAGGAGATGTGTGAGAAATCTGTTTCTGGTTGAGTTCACATGGTGCCCTGGAGAGGCACGGGTCAGTGATTATGAGAGCAGCACTCATCCGTGAGAACTCAAGTCCTCTTGCCAGAATCTCCAAACCCATTCTGAGTGTTGGAGCTGGTTAACTACAGATCGGAGCTCACAGACTCAAATGCCTACAGGTCCCATCAGGTAACACACATGAGCATGGCATCGACTTAATGTGTTGGGATATTCCCCACATCCACTAAGAAATATGCTCTCTCACAGCTCCTTCGAAACAATAACTCCCTTCACCCCTGTTCATGTTCCCTTTTGCACTTTTGATAAAGTCATAAATGCAGATAAAGATTTCTCTGCATGCAAATGCAATGATGAGACCTCCATATAGACATAGGAGTGATAGCAACGGGTGACGACTGGGGTTCCTGCGGCCACAGGGGATGTGGGCTCAGTGTTACCAGTCTTTTGGGTGTTCAAAAAAAGCCAGAATCTGGAATTTTATTTGGCTTCCACCGTCCTTAAATGCTAAATTATTATTATTTTTTTCCCAAATGTGGAAAAAAAAAAAAAAAAAGACCATGACTGAAGACTGAGTTTGGCCTGGGGAAGCCAGGTTAAAACCTTTGAGCAAAACAGAAATTCCATCCTGCTTCATGACCAGAAGAAGGCAGTGCTGTCCCAGGAGCGCCTGCCCTGGATGATATCACTAGAATCCATGCAGTTCGTCATCAACACTTACTGTGCCACTGGGGCCCTGTCCACAGCACCAGTTGAACCAGCCTTACTAGGAAACCACCTTCCAGAGACTCTGAATTGGAGCAGACACTATATAAGCTCACGGACAGAGGCAGTTGCTGAGAACGAGGCTCTGAGCCCTCTGGATGGAAATGACTGCAGGTTTGTGGAAGTGACTGGTGGGTTAGTGCTGGGTGAGGGAGACCACTGAGGGTCCTGAACTGGACCCCACCGGCCCTCTGAGCTTTGCTCCTCCCTCAAGCACTCCCATCAACATCTCTTTAAACTAAACCAAAAATTCACCATCTTTGCAAAGCCCTTTCCCGCAGACAACTTGAGAAAACCCATAACCAGCGGGCCTGTGCAATAGGAAAGATGGTTTTCCTTAAGCATTTTTCCACAGAGACAAGGTGTTTAAGGACCTTGCAGCCAAATTTTCCTAGTATACCAAGATAACCACCTCCGTCGCCACCACGCCAATGTTAGCCAACATTTATTCAGCACTTCCCCTGTACCAGACACTGTTTCAAATACTACACTTGCATCATCTCTTTTAATCCTCCCAACAACTGGGTGAGGTAGGTGGTATTATTATTTCCATTTTGCAATGAAGAAATCACAAAAGGTTGAATTAGTCACCCAAGGTTACCCAGCTGGTAAGTGATAGAATCTGGTCTCAAACGCAGGTACTGGGACAAGGGACGCAGCACCTTAACCACCTGCGCCTGCCTCTCTGGAAAATCTGTGTGCGGAGGAGGGAAGCGGGGGGGGGGGGGGGGGGCACAAACGTCTTCCCAACTATCCCGGGTTAGTGCCTGGGAGCTTGGGACAAGGAGATTCATTTCAAGGAGGAGGAGCTAAGACTGGAAGTATTTACCCTTCCCCAAGATAACAAGTATAAAAATCTTTCTTCTCAACTCGGAATCAAAGATGTGAAATCAGCCCTGGCTGGTTTGGCTCATCGGTTAGAGCCTGGGCTGGCAGACCAGAGAGGTCCAGTTTGTTCCCGCTAAGGGCAGGGACCTCTGTTGCAGTTTGTCCCCACTGGGTTGGGGCTGTGTGGGTGGCAACCAGTCAATGTGTCTCTCCCACATCAATGTTTCTCTCTCTCTCTTCCCCTTCTCTCCCTCCCACTCTATCTGAAGATAAATGCAAAAATATCCTTGGGTGAGAATAAAAAAAAATAAAAAAAAAGATGTGAAATCAGAAAGGGCCTTAGTGAGCGCTAGTCCAAATCACTCCATTTACTTTGGCAGCCTCTCTTTTTCACTGAGTTCCTGGGAGTAAGTCCCAAGATTTCTTTTCTTTTCTTTTCTCCTTTATGGGACACCTCTTCCCAAAAGAGGGGGGCGGGGGAGGAGATAGACCTGCACAGGAAGAGATTTCAACTTGGTGAGTTTGCCCTCTGGAAAATACCTTCGGGCGCCTGAGGAGCGCCCCCACCCCCCAGCCCCCCACCCCCACCCCCGCCCCCAGCCTCCTCTCCCACCCTTTACCTCGTAGGTGCTGGTGATTCCCAGTTTATAGAACACCGGGAGGAAGACTTCGGCGCTGATCACCACCACAAGGAAGTAGGTGATGGCAAAGAGGCTGAATATGGCCCCAAATCGGTAGACCTCGGTGGGGGTGCCCAGGACAGTGACGGCAGACATGAAGCTGGCGGTGAGGGACAGCGCCACAGGCACGGCGCTCATCCTGCGGCCGCCCATCAGAAAGTCCTTGGAGGTCTGCTGTTTGTCCCCGGCGAAGGCGTAATAGATGCCGATGGCGGCCGAGATGAGCAGCATCCCGGCGAACACCACGTAGTCCCACACCACGAAGGTGCCGATAGCTCGCGACCCGTCCATGGCCGCGCGGTCGCTGGGGCCCTGCGCGCAAACTGGCGACTCCACGGAGCACGGCCTGAGCTGTCCTTCCCTGGGCCGCCTGGCGCTCGCTTCTTATTTCTCCGCGCCGCAGACGTGGAGGGCGTGGCGCCCTGGGGAAACTGGAGGCGCCCTCCGGGTGTCCTGCCAGCCTCGACAGTCCGACCGAGTGGGTAAGGGGATCCGCGCCGGCAGCAGCCTCTGCACACACCGCAGCGCTCGACTTGGGACTTCGGGGACCGCCCCCTCAGGGCGAGCGAAGTGCTCCCCGGGTGCCAGGCCAGGGTGGGCCGATCTCCCAGACGCCGCGCCGGGGACACCTGGTCAGGTGAAAACGAGCCTGCAGCCAAGTCTGACGAAAGCACAGGGAGCGCTCGGCACAAATTTTTATCAACTGCACCCAAGCAGGTGCACTGCTTAAATGAGCCGGCAACTGATGCGGGAGTGTGGGTCGAAGGGCAGCTGTCAAGCCTTTACTTTTAGCTTTCCAGTTCAAAAGTCCGGGTCCTTCTTTCTGAGAAGACACGCCAGGGACCTTTTGATTGCCTTATTTATAAATGAATGGACGATTGGCATAACAGTATATGCACCCAGCTGAGGCGCCAGTCCTTAGGCAGGTAAGCGATTACAAAGGAGAGGAGGAAATTTGTGCTACTGGCGGCCTGCGTTTTCATTCAATAAATATGTTTGATGCCAAGCAGTCTCCAAAGAAACTATAGTCGTTGTACCATTAATACTACCAACTATTTAATGAGCCTTACCATGTGACATACAACATGCTTGACACCCTTATACATCAGCTAGTGTGATTCTTACTATTTAGCCTTGAGACAGGGATCATCTCCATTTTTCAAATGAGGAAACTGGCTTAGAAAGATTAAATCACTTGCCCAAGAAAATGGTGGCGATTAAGATGTTTAATCTAGGTCTGATTTCATTATTTGTTCTCTTAATCACAGGCTATACTTGTAGAGTCCAAATGTAGATACAAGTTAAATGAGGGGATAAACGTACACTTAAATGAAGATACTTGAAAGCACATGGAAGACAAGATCATTTCCAGTACCTGTACTCAGGATATATCTTAAGTGGCTTATCTTGAAATACTACTAACAACGCATGAGTCACATCTGTAACGCAATGTGATTCGCAGGCTTTTCTTCTAAAATAGACCATCCAGCCCAACGTGCCCAGGCATAGGTCTGTTTCAGGCCATCCTTGTTCATTTTCATACATCTGTATAAATGACTAGCTGGTCTTGGAAAATAGTCCTCAGAATGCATTTAGCCCAGCCCAGTATGAGAATAAAGCTTTTTTTTTTTTTTTTTTTTTTTTTGAAACTTGGCAGTATATGCATAACATTTTCACAAGGAAATAAAGAAGGAAATGGAAGTTAAATCTAAGTAATACAATTATTTGAATAAATATGCTATGTGCGTGTGTGTGAGTTTATATATTAAAAACTCGCCCTGGCCAGTTTGGCTCAGTGGTTAGAGCATCAGCCTGCAGTCCAGAGAGACCTGGGTTCGGTTCCTGCTGGGGGCACGTACCTCGGTTGCAGTTTGTCCCCGGCCCTGGTTGGGTCGTGTGGGTGGCAACCACTCGATGTGTCCCTTTCACATCGATGTCTCTCTCTCTCTCTCTCTCTCTCTCTCTCCCTCCCACTCTATCTGAACAAAATATGGAGGGATGTCCTCGGGTGAGGATTAAATAAATAAATAAATAAAATAAAAACTCATTTTCTTTAGATATGTAGAATTAAGAACGGAATCTCAGGCAGCTAATGACCAATTTATCTTTGTAGTCATGTTAAAGGCAGAATGGCTTGATGTTAAACTCTAGACTCTGACACCTGACTTCCTGATTTTGCTATCTACTAGGCACTATATCTTGGGCAAGTACTTCTATGTTTTACTTTGCCACATCTAAAATGGGGATAATAATTGTTTTCTTGCCCAGCCGGTGTGGCTCAGTGGTTGAGTGTCGACCCATGCACCGAGAAGTCACAGGTGCGATTTCTGGTCAGGGCACATGCCCAGGTTGTGGACCAAATCCCCAGTGTGGGCATGCAGGAGGCGGCCAATCGATGTTCTCGCTCATCGATGTTTTTTGTTTTTTGGTTTTTTTATCCTCACCTGAGGACATTTTTCTATTTTTTGTTCCGGCAGAGTGGGAGGGGGAGAGAGGAAGAGAGAGAGAAACATCGATGTGAAAGGGACACATCGAGTGGCTGCCTCCCGCATGACCAACCAGGGCCGGGGACAAACTGCAACCGAGATACATGCCCTTAGCGGGAACCAAACCCGGGTCTCTTGGGACTGCAGGCCGACGCTCTAACCGCTGAGCCAAACCGGCCAGGGCTCATCGATGTTTTTATCTCTCTCTCTCCCTCTCTCTCTAAAAATCAATAAAGAAAAAAATTTTTTGTAATGACCCTTGCCTAGGCGGTGTGGCTTAGTGAATTGAGAGTCATCCCATGGACTGAGAGGTCACAATTGGATTCCTACTCAGGACACATGCCTGGGTTATGGGCTCGATCCCCAGTAGGGGGCGTGCAGGAGGCAGCCAATCAATGTTTCTCACACCAATGTGTCTCTCTTTCTCCCTTCCCTTCTCTCTAAAAATTCAATAAAAACATTTTCTTAAAAAAAATTTTATAAGGAAACCTTTTTGAAAAAAATTGACCCATTTTCTTAGTTATTTTTCCTTGATTAATAATATTCACATAATGCCATGAACGATATATAATCTATACCCTGGTCTCCTTTCAGATCTTTCAAATGTCTATATATGTTTTCATATAATGTTTTCAAAAAGAATACATGAATTCTCTATTTTCTGAGTCTTTGAATATATGAGGTTGTTTATCTGTTGTTTTCACACGTGAGAAGAAAATTCAGCTGAGAAAACCTTAGGTACTAATCTTTTTTATTCAAAATTTGTAGATATTTTTCTATTGTCTTTTAAAGAAATGTTATAGATGACATTCAATATTATATTAGTTTCAGGTGTACAGCACAGTGGTCAAACATATATATAACTTAGGAAGTGATCACTTGATATATCTAAGCACTCACCTGACATCACACTGATTACAATATCAATGACTATCTACCTTATGCTATACTTTACATGCCCATGACTTCCAATTTTACTTCTTAATCCCATCATCTTTTTCACCCAGCCCCTCAACCCCCCCTCCCATCTGGCAACTATCAGTTTGTTCTCTGTATCTATGAGTTTGTTTCTATTTTTTTGTTGTTGTTCATTTACTTTGTTTTTTAAGTTCCACATATAAGTGAAATGTATGGCATTTGTCTTTCTCTGTCTGACTTTTTCACTTAGCATAATACCCTCCAGGTCCATCCATGTTATTGCAAATGGCAAGATTTCATTCCTTTTTTATGGCCCAAGTAATATTCCATTGTATATATGTACCACATCTTTATTCATTTATCAATGGACACTTAGGTTGCCTTCATATTTGGGGTCTTGCAAATAATGTTACAATGAACATAGGGATGCATCTGTCCTTTCAAATTAGTGTTTTGAATTTCTTCAAATATCCAGAAGTAAGATTTCTGGGTCATAATTTTTGGGGAACCTTCATAGTGTTTTTCATAGTGGCTGCATCAATGTCACTAATAGTGCATGAGGGCTCCCTTTCCTCCGCATCCTTGCCAAAACTTGTTTGCTAATGTATTGATGATGGCCATTCTGACAGGTGTGAGGGGGTATCTCGGTGTGGTTTTAGTTTGCATTTCTCTGATGATTAGTGAAGTTGAGTATCTTTTCATATGTCTATTGGCCATCTGTATGTCCTCTTTGGAGAAATGTATGTTCAGGTCTTCTGCTCATCTTTTAACAAAATTGTTGTTATTGTTTTTGTTTTTGTTTTGTGGATAAGTGGTACGAGTTCCTTATATATTTTGGATATTAACCCCTTATCGGATATATCATTGGTGAATATACTCTCAAATTCAGTAGGTTGTCTTTCATTTTGTTGCTGGTTTCCTTTGCTGTGCAAAAGCTCTTAGTTTGATGCAGTCCCACTTGATTGTTTTTCCTTTTGTGTCCCTTGCTCTAGGAGGAATATCCAAAAACTTACTACTTAGAGCAGTGTCAAAGAATTTACTGCTCATCTTTTCTTCTAGGAGTTTTATGGTTTCAGGTCTTACATTTAAGGGTTTTTTGTTGTTGTTGTTGTTGTTGTTTATCATCCTCACCCGAGGACATTCTTCCATTTTTTGTTCAGATAGAGTGGAAAGGAGAGAGAGGAAGAGAGAGAGAGAGAAACATCGACATGAAAGGGACACATCGAGTGGCTGCCTCCCACAGGGCCCAACCAGGGCCGGGGACAAACTGCAACTGAAGTACATGCCCTTAGCGGGAACCGAACCCGGGTCTCTCTGGACCGCAGGCCGACGTTCTAACCGCTGAGCCAAACCGGTCAGGGCACATTTAAGTTTTTAATCTACTTTGAATTTATTCTTGTATATGTTATAAGAAAGTGGTCTAGTGTCATTTTTTTTTTTTTTTTGCAGGCATCCTCCCAGTTTTCCCAACATCATTTATTGAAGAGACTACCTTTCTACCATTGTATAGTCTTGCCTCCTTGTCATAGATTAATTATCCAGAGAGGCATTGGCGTATTTCTGGGCTCTCTATTCTGCTTCACTGATCTATGTGTCTGTGTTTATGCCAGTGCCACTTTATTCTGTTCACCACCACACTCCTGGGGTCTAGAACAGCCTTGGTACATGATAGGTATTTTTTAAAATCTTGATGAATATATGAACAGACAAAAGAAAATATTATTAGAAAGTCCTCTTAAATAAGTTGACTCAGTCCTAGTTTCTAATGCTACAAATTTCCTTTTTTTTCTGTGTTTCCATAGG
Organism: Molossus molossus; assembly: GCF_014108415.1. Classification (NCBI taxonomy): domain Eukaryota; kingdom Metazoa; phylum Chordata; class Mammalia; order Chiroptera; family Molossidae; genus Molossus; species Molossus molossus. Next base: position 14,721,003 of record NW_023425345.1, on the reverse strand, counting down.
CATTTTGGAGAAAAAAAAAAATGAGAAAAACCTCATCAGGAAGTATTTTCTATTTTAAAGCTGCATTTACACGTAAAGCAATTTTTTATCATTATGTTTTTCTTATCCACTTTATCAGTTAATATTGAATTTGGCTGAGTGTCAAGAACCAAAATAACAATGGCTTATGCAAGATAAATGTTAATTTACCTTTTACATTTGAAGATGGCCAGAGACGAGGAGCCCAGGGTTAGGTGTGGAGAAGTTCTTTGGGATCACACTCCTCTCTCACTGCTAGTTCTACCATGCTCAGGACTGGCTTCCATCTCAACAGGAAGAAGGGAAGGGCTGAATGGGGCATGTCCATACCTTTAAGGATATTTCCCATCATTTCCTGTGACAGTTCCATTTATATCCCATCAGACAGAACTTAGTCACAGGTCCTATTTCTCAGGAAGAAGGGGAGAGTGAATGCAGGGGACCACCAGCTGCCTCTGCCGCATCCAACTTAACCTCAACTTTCACCCAACAGACCTCTTTCTCAGCTACCAGCTTTCCAAGAATTTTACTCTCTCCCTGTGGGTCATCCTCAGCTGACAAAATGAGTTCTCAGATTTATTTTATTATTTTTTTTATCCTCACCCGAGGACATTTTTCCACTTTTTGTTCAGATAGAGCGGGAGGGAGAGAGAGAGAGAGAAAGAAACATCGATGTGAAGGGACACATAGAGTGGCTGCCACCCGCACGACCAACCAGGGCCGGGGACAAACTGCAACCGAGGTACGTGCCCTTAGCTGGAACTGAACCCTGGTCTCTCTGGACCGCAGGCCGACGCTCTAACTGCTGAGCCAAACCGGCCAGGGCGAGTTCTCATATTTAAAAACACAAATCAACTGTGACAGTGGCTAGTTCCTACTTTTGCCCACCTCTACTTAAAGTGGATAGTCTCCAACTTCTTCACATGTTTTGTCAAACAGCTCTTCTCTGTTCAAGGAACTACTCAGAAGTCCACTGGCACAAGGGCCATGGAGGAGCAGACAGGAGCCACATGGAGGTGGCAGGGCACCAAGGAGCTGGAGTGGTACCTGGTCACGGCAGGCAAACCCTAACGCGAATCCTCGTAGCCCTTGAAGAAAGCACTTCTCAAGTGCATTTTGAAATGTGATCTGCCCTTTTAAATCTGTTTGCATGGATTTTAGAAGCACACTTAGCACACAGAGTGGAGTCAAGTCTAAGCTCATTAAGGTCGCCTACAAGGCACTATCCCAATTGTTTTGTTACTTAGCGATGCTGTTTTAAGGATGGCATGTGAAAATCTCTTCAAGATATAGAAAATGTAGCAATGACATCTATTGTAACAAGAACATCTGTGTCAGACGTTCAGTGAAACAAGGGCAGGATTTCCTGCTCACAGAAGTTCTAAATGCAAGGCTATGGGAAAGATTGGTTTGGAAATAAATAATGCTTAAAATTATGAGCAGGTCAACAGTTGAGAGAGTTACATGAGCTTCCTTCAAATTTATAATTTCATTGGCTTGTTGCCTAAAAGTTATTTGGGGATAAAAACGAGATCTTTCCCTAAATAAGGTAAATTATATTAGCTATGAGGTACAAATTCTCACTCTTTTATTTCTCTCCAAAACTTTCCTACTGAGTTCAGTTTGACTCCTCTCATTAATCAATGTACTTATAAACATATAAAAAAATAGAAAATATGCCTATTTAAGTAATAACTTATCATTGGATAGTTCATTCAAGTTTTAGAAGTATAGTTTGTGGAAAATGGCTGTTTAAACCACAATAGACATTTTACACACTTTTTTTAAGTCCCATTTTTGGTGTGTTTTGAAAATTTGGCAAAATACCTTTTTGCCCAGAAAAGTAATTGGTGGCCTTGAAAATGGTTGTCCTGATACATCTGAAGGTCACGGATATAGATACTGGAAAAAGGGCCAACAGAGCCAAAGAGGTTTCCCTGAATGAAATTATGTTTGAACTTCCTATAACTTACCTCATGCTGCCGGGACGTGTTTAATTACCACTATTTGTGCAACAAGGAAATGAGAGTAAATGTGACACTGAAGATCACAGCATTGCATCGCTCATGACTTCACCTCTTTTTGGAGTGGTTTTTCTCTGTAGAAACACAGGTTTTGTGCTTGACCTCTATTTTTTTTTAAAAGCATCGTAGCTAGAGGAGGAAGTTGATGCGAATGGGATGACACTTGCTGGTAACTATTTTCAAGTGGGAAAAGGACCTAGAATGTGCTGACATGTGTCATAGCTCATGCGAGGATGGGAACTGCTCAGAGCTCCTGGATTTTCACAAGAAGACACAACCATCCCCCTCATGCTGGGACAAGGCCGCCAATTTTACTCTCTCCTGTATGGTTCCTTTCACTTATACATGCTCTCACCCCATCTCCTCCTGTTAAATCTTACCCATCATTTATGGTGGACTCAAAAGTCAAAGATTTTCATGGAATATGTCACTACTCCTAATTCCACTCACTCTGCAACCAGATATTCCTACCCTCTCTTTTGCTTTGAGCCCATTTCTCATGTAAATACTTATTTTTGGCCTTCGCAGTGGTACAGTATTATAGCTGTGTAATCAAGGCAGGGATATCCATGGATTCCATGAGTTCGAAAGCAGCAACTGGAAAACCACTCTACATGCCTGCTTGGTTTTTCCATCTCTCTCCAGATGGGTTTTCCCTGCAATGACATGGGTACAAGGTCAGAGATGTCCAAGCCAAGCGCATATATGCCCTCAATTTGGTGAAGAGCAGAGACCAATTAACTTTGAATTTTAATTCAAATCCCTTGGAGAGGAAATCTGATTGGTGCAACTTGGGTCACCTGTCCCTAGACCTCTAATCCAATCCGCTGTGGCAGTAGAGCCGAGTTCCCACTGGGGCTACACAGATTCACTCTCACGGTGGGTAAGGGAGACTAGTCCCCCATGTAGGCAGGCAGTGAGCTAGCTAGACACTCGGAAAGGTGTCTTTCCTGTTAAAAGTCTGTGTCATTTAATTATCTCCCGTGAAAGGGAGAAAAGCTCCGTGGGAAAAGGGACTGTGCTTGTTCAAATGTAGAAACCAAGAACCCAGCGCTCTTACTGCCTACACAACTGTTAAACCTGTTAGTGCACTGATCCTGCTTTGCAGTGCTCCTTGGCGTTGAGAATTTCCCCCGAATTTCTAAACTAGGAAATTTAGAGATGGAGCTGCCATCAGGAAGGAACACTTGGAGGGCTCTTAGGGTGCCAGTAATGTTTTATTCCTTGATTTAAATATCGGTTAATGATTGTCCACATTACAATTATTCGTTAAACTGCAAATATTTTACAATTTTTTTTAAAACTGCTCTTTAAACAGCACAGCAGGTTGAACGCCTGTATTTACCTTTCGTTCCCTCCTAAACCACACTAAAATGACTGCAGTGAAATAAAAACAGCGTGGACCACAAAAGCTACAGGAGAGTAAAAACCAAATAACAGGGATACACTTTTGGAAGCCAGAAAACAGTTGAATCAGTAAAAACTTCCTTAAAAGAAAAAGCAAAAAAAAACAAAAAACCAGAGAAAGCTGAAATTTAAGCCAGCAGTGTCCCAGGCTCCAAAGTAGGCTTATTTAGGCCTTAGAAACCCCCAGAAGGATCAGGAACTGGAGGTTAACAAGAGTTCTTGAAGAAGGGAAGATAATGGAGAAGGGACAGAAAAGGGAATTGGTTGAAAATCTATGAGGAAATGTTACACACACACCCCCCCCCCCCGGGTTTCCCCACCCCACCCCCGCAGAAGACTGAAGTTTCACTCACAAGAGGTTACACCAGAGAAACTCGGGAGAGAGGATACTGGGCACAGCGGTGGCCAAGCTGCTGTACTGAAATCCGGGGACTAAGGGAATGTACACACACTCAAACAAAGAAGACCCCCTGCATTCCTCCCCATTCATCGCTTTCCCCAACTTTTCCTCTGAGTGTAAACGTCACTCAGGGACTGTCACTCCAGCAGGAGATCACCGCGCGCTCCTTGGCCCAGCCGGCTGCAGTCGTTGTCCAGGGAATCAGTTGATCATACTCTGGGGCTTTCCCAGTCTTTCTCAATGGTCTCTTATGGGAATCTCGTGTTTCTCCTTCAGCACGCCCCTTTGTCTTGGCTGCACGCACCACGCTGTAGCTTCCTGAGAAAGTCCCCAGGAGGGCATTCTTTTAAAAGCCAGCACGTCTGAAAACGCCTTTATTCTCCCCTCATACTTCAAGGGATGGTGGAGCGGGGAGGCTTGTCAACTACGGCCACGCCCCGGATGATGACGTTTGGTCGGCTTCGGATGGCACACACTGCAGCGATCCCGTAACATTACCCGGGAGCTGAAGAATTCCTGTCGCCTAGTGGCATGGCCACCCCGAGGCAGCGCCACGCATGGAGCGCCCGGATTGATACAGAGTACAGATGTAAAGAAATACGTTTGTACAGCTGTACAAGGCGGTTGTGTTCGGCTAAGTGTTATTATAAAAGAGTTGAAAAGTTGCCCCCACGGTGTGGCTCAGTGGATTGAGCGACCTCCCCTGGACTGAGAGGTCCTGCTTCCATTCCTCGGCAGGGCACATGCCCGGGTTGCTGCCTCGATCCCCCGCAGGGGGCGTGCAGGAGGGAGCTGATCAATGTTTCTCTCCTTCCCTTCCTCTCTCTAAAAAATCAATAACAATGTATTTTTGAAAAAAGTTGAAAAGTTTAAAAATTACAAAGTTTATAAAGTAAATAAGTAAGCTGAGGTTAGTTTATTATTGAAGAAAGAAAAATATTTTTTAGACATTGAGAGCGGCCTAAGTGCACAGGGTTTATAAAGTCTCCATGGTGGACGGTAGTGTCCTGGGCCTTCACACTCGCTCCCCGCTCACTCGCTGACTCACCCAGAGACTCCCGGTCCCGCAAGCTCCATTCATGGTAGTGCCCTGCACAGGTGAACCACTGTTACCCTTCATACCCGTATTTTTACCGTACCTTCCTATGTTTACATATGTTTAGACAAATACTTACAACTGTGTTCTGGTGGCCGACAGTATTCAGTACAGTAACATGCTGTACAGGCTTGTAGCCTGGGAGCAGTAGGCTACACCATGCAGCCTAGATGAGTATATAGTAGGCTAAGGCTACACCATCTGGGTTTGTCTTAGCACATTCTGTGGGGTTCACACAATGACAAAATAACCTGATGACATATTTCTCAGAAAGTAACTCCCTTATTAAGCAACTCATCACTCTCTGGGGCTTTTCTATGGAGGGTTCTAAGTTCATTAAGCAGCCGTCAGATATCAATATCATTAATGTCCTTTTCTTCTCTTCTCTTCCTTTTCTTCCTCTTCTTCACCCTCTTCCTCCTCCCCTTCTTGCCTGGTCCATTCTCAAGAGCAAATAATCAGTGGTTGCCTCACCCCTATGTTTCCAGTGCCTAGTACCACACTTTATACCCCAAAGCCATAGATTTTGAATTCAAATTAACAACATAACTTGAAGTCAAATGAATTTGATTCCTCTACTTAGTAAGCGATCTGTGAGGGAACTGGAAATGTGAGAGTAAATGATAAAAAGACTCCTCCACTTGACGGACCTGTCGGCCACAATTAAACAGCGTCATGAGTACTGACACAACCTTGCTTCACTTGACTTCTCAGCAGCATTTGAGCGTAGATAGTTCTTTCTTTAAAAATCTAGCCCTGGCTGGTTTGGCTCAGCGGTTAGAGCGTCAGCCTGCGGTACAGAGAGACCTGAGTTCAGTTCCTGCTAAGGGCACGTACCTCGGTTGCAGTTTGTCCCCGGCCCTGGTTGGTCATGAGGGTGGCAGCCACTCGATGTGTCCCTTGACTTCGATGTTTCTCTCTCTCTCTCTCTTCCTCTCTCTCCCTCCCACTCTATCTGAACAAAAAATGGAAAAAGTGTCCTCGGCTGAGGATAAATAAATAAATAAATATCTTGACTTCCAGCCCATTCTTTTTGTTTTTCTCCTGACTCACACTTTGCTCCTTGCCTGTGTCCTTTGCCGGAGCTCCCTTCCATTCCCGAACTCTAAATGTTGGAGTGTCTCAGGGTTTAGTCCTCTCCCACGCTTACTCCATAGTGATCCCATCCAGTCCCTTAGCCTTAAATTCCATTTACAAAATAGGTTGATCATTTCACATAGCTCTCTCTAGCACTGAACTCCAGATTCTTTTTAAAAATAATTTAATGGTTTCTTTTTTAGGGAGAGAGGAAGGGAGAGGGACACAGAGAATATGTGAGAGAAACATTGATCGGTTGCCTCCTGATGCCCCCTCCAAGGGATCGAGCACACAACCTGGACATGTGCCCTGATTGGGAATCAAACCGGTAACCTTTCGGTACATGGGACAATGCTCAACCAACTGAGCCACACCAGCCAAGGCAAACTCCAGAATCTTTACATCCATCCAATGGCCACACAACCTCTCCGCTTGGAGGTCTAATAGGAGTCTCAAACTTTGCATGGCCAAACCTCAGACTTTGATATCCATGCCCCTGAACCTGCCTCTCTGCCCTGGATATTCCTGTCTCAGTTGATGGCACCGTCATTTACCCAGCTGCTCAGGTCAAAACCTTGTAATCACAAGAGGCCTGTGCACAATGGTTTTGAATCTCAACTCTGCAGTCAGAGTACCTGGGGTCAAAGCTCAGCTCTGTCATTTTCTGTCTGAGTCAACCTTACACAAACCATCAATTCTGTGCCTGTTTTCTCATCCAAAAAAAATGGAGATAAAAGTCCCCACGCTATGGAACTGTTGTGAAGACGTGACTGGGCATATGTTAAAGCATTTAGAATCTGGCATAGAGAAGGCAATAGAAAGGCACTCGACATTATTGTTGTCATTAATATATGTAAATCAGCGAAATGGGGCCAGGCACACTGTATGAATTAGGTTACTGTTAGTTGTTGCTGCTATTAATAATATTGATTCCTCTTTTTTTTCTGATGTATCACATTCAACTCAAAGCAGATCTTGTTGGCTTTATATTCAAAATACAACTAATATACTGTGTAACTACTTGTCTCTGTCTGCACCATTGTAACCCTGCCTGAAGCTATCTCCTTCTCTCAGTTGAATCCCATGACATTCTCCTAGTTTATTAGCCTATCAGCATGACCCATAGTCTGCTTTTCAGATATGAATCTGAATGTATCAGTCCTTGCTCTAAATCTTTCACTGGATTCCAAAGTACTCAGGTTTTGAGTATATCCAGCAAGCCTCCCCAACCCAGCACCTGGCTCCCTGGCCAACATGGGCTCCCACCACGCTTCACTTCCCATTGGGCCCCCTCACTCCAGGCTCCTTGCCCTTCTTTGAGCACAGCTAGCAAGCTCTGCCACAGGGCCTTTGCATTTACTGTTCTCTTGCCAGAATGCTCTTTTCCTAGATAGTCCCATGGCTAATTCATGTCATTCACAGCTATGCTGAAATGTCACCTCTGACCAGTCAGACCTTCCTTGTATAAAACTGTGTAGTGTGTGTGTGTGTGTGTGTGTGTGTGTGTGTGTAGGGGGTGGGGGATTGTTGTTGTAAGAAGTAGATTTAATCAGTTTTATTTAATACTTCCTCTTCAGCTTATGAGGCAGTCTTCACATCTAGAGGATGAATTTCGCTTTCTTGGGCTAGGTAGACATGGGGCTCATTCAGTGTTAGTGCCGTGTGGCATCCTTACAGTCTTGGAAATCATGCAGGTCGCCTTGAGTTTCTTCTTGTAAATTTTTTTTTTTTTTTTATCCTCACCCGAGGACATTTTTTTTCCCCATTTTGTTCAGATAGAGCTGGAGAGAGAGAGAGAGGGAGAAACATCGATATGAAAGGGACACATAGAGTGGTTGCCACCCACACAACCCTACCAGGGCCGGGGACAAACTGCAACCGAGGTACGTGCCCTTAGCGGAAACCGAACCCGAGTCTCTCTGCACCGCAGGCCAACGCTCTAACCGCTGAGCCAAACCTGCCAGGGCGAGTTTCTTTTAAAGTACTCATGGGAGTGTTTTTATCTTGTGCACCATTTCATCCACATATTTACTCTTTATTGCTTGTCTTTTCTTTTTTGCATTAAACATTTAATTATATAAATACCGGGTATCATATGATGCTCTGTGAACACAGGCATATGTCCTATGATAATTATTTACCAATGATATAACTATTATAACTATGTCTATTTTAATGTGATTGGTGTTGTTCTAGCACAAATGGGTGTTAATGCCCTGGCCAGTTTGGCTCAGCGGTTGAGCGTCATCCTGCGCACCATAGAGTCCCGGGTTCGGTTCCCTCTAGGGGCATGTACTACACGAAAGAAAGAAAGAAAGAAAGAAAGAAAGAAAGAAAGAAAGAAAGAAAGAAAGAAAGAAAGAAAGAAAGAAAGAAAGAAAGAAAGAAAGAAAGAAAATATGCAGCTGTAAGAAAGAAAGATCTCTTATCCTTTGAGAGGACATGGAGGGACCTGGAAAGTGTTAACCTAAGCAAAACAAGCCAAACAGAGAAATACAAGTATCATATGATCTCACTTATTTGTGGAATATAATGAACATAACAGTCGGAGGAATGGGGTACTCCCAGAGACGGGGAATGGGGTACAGACTGACAATCACCAGGAGAGGGGGTGGGGGGAGAGATAAACCACAGAACTTATATGCATGTATGCATGAACAATGGACACGGACAACAAAGCTGGGGACAAGGTGGGGAGGGAGGAGGTGGGGAGAATCAGTGGGGGGGGAGGAGAAACATCTGTAACAAAAATAAATCAATTAATTAAATTTAAGAAAATTACATTAAAAAAGAAAAAACAAATGGGTGTTAATTTGGGAGGCTCAAGAGAAAAAAATGTTTTTCCCATCAAAATGAATGTTAATTACATTTTCAGCCTATGAGAAAGTAAGCTAAATTCTCTCCCCATATGGGCATATATTTGTTCAGGAGCAATAATCCACATTGGTGGGGGAATATTGCACACCGTTTGTCTATTTATGTATTCTATGTCCACCCCACTAGAATGTTAGTTCTATGGGACAGGGACATAGTTTTATTTAGGACAGTACCTGACACATGTAAGCATTCAATAAATAAATATGAATGAACATTAAAAATGTGGAATATAATGGACAAAATAAGCTGTCAAACAAAATAGATCCAGAGATGTGGAAGTAGGGAACAGACTGACAAACCTCAGAGGGAAGGGGGTTGGAGGTGGGAAGAGATAAACCAAAGAACTTACACGCATATATGTTCTCCAATGGACACAGACAACAGTACAGTGAAGTGGGGGCAGGGAGGAGGGTATCAACGGGGGTGGGTAGGAGGACATCTGTAATACTTTCAACAACAACAAAGATAAATTTTACAAAGTCCTTAAATTGCAAATGAGAAAACACTCTTTTGTTTTGAAAAATAGGAACATGTGTGGTCAGTAATGATGGCTATGACAACATATGAGAATAAAGACATGTTTGAAGAAAAAAATTCAAAAATGATAATACTTATTGGGAAGTTGTGATCATGGGTGATTTTTTTTGCTAACATTTCCAACTTCCCTAAAACATTACATTGTTTCACTTAATTACAAAAAAAATGTCATGTCCCAAGTGAAAAAGTCCAGAGGTCCGGATTCCAATACTGACTGTGCTGTGTGATCTTCGGTAAGTCTCTGAATTTCTCTGTGCCTCTGTTTCCTCTGGGGAAGTAGAAAGTCTGGGACTTCCCAGGTCCAAAATTCTCTTCCGTGCCAGCTCAGTCATTCCCCTCCCCCTCGTGGTGCCTATCTTCACTCTGGGCCAGAGGGTAGAAACATTCTAGAATGGTAGTAGGCCGATCTAAACTAGGTGGAATTATTTTCATTACTAATAGTCTTCACGATTGTTACTTCTTTGTGATAGGTTCTGCTGTGCTTGCAGTGACTGCGCCTGTTCCTGGCAGTGTGCTGTGACCTGTTCTCACAATTTCATTTGCCCGGAGTTCCAGCCTGAGACTAGCTGGTGGATGGTAGAAGAAAGAAACTCAGCATGTTCCATGGCATTAGGCTCCTGTTCTTCTGGTTTGGGTGGGGTGATGGGTTGGCCTGGCTGATGCTGACTTGTTTTTGCCTTCATTATATATGAAACTGCAGAGAAACTCCAGAGCCATAGGTAGGGTACACTGGTTTCTACTGATTACCTGATGAGGCAGTCCTTGGGGCTAAAAGGCCAACGTCGAACACCCTGTATGTTCCAGGCTGCATTTCTCTTTAATGGAGTCATTTTAAGTGCATGTGTGGTCACTCTGTGCATCATGAAATGAATTAGTTAGTCAGGATGGTACTTGGAGAATTCTCATCCAGTGGCCAGTTCTCTCCATGCTGGGAAGCAGTGACATGGGACCCGGTTGATGCTGTTTCAAAATCTCTAATTATAACAATTTCTTTGGTTTGTTTGCACTTCTACTTATGACACATACAAGCCACAATTTTCATGACAGAGTGAAGGCACTCCTTGGTGCCGATACAATGACCATTCCCCTCAAGACTCTCAAGAATGTACAAGTGATTTGGCATCATTATGACTGGAATAATAAAGTAAGTACGTCAATCTACTTACACAAAATCAGGAAATAGCCCAGGTTTTTGAGCACAGGATTTTTTTTTAATTCTCACCTGAGGACATTTTTTCATTTATCTTCAGATAGAGCGGGAGGGGGAGAGGGAGGAAGAGAGAGAGAAAAACATTGATGTGAGAGAGACCCATCGACTGGTTGCCACCCACATGACCCCAACCGGGGCTGGGGACAAACTGCAACCAAGGTACATGCCCTTAGTGGGTACTGAACCCGGGACTCTCTGGTCCGGGGGTCAACACTCTAACCGCTGAGCCAAACGGGCCAGGGCCAGGATGTTTCTTAAGACAATGTTGACACATCTGTGATTAGAAGAATCATCTTTAAGATTAAATGAGCTAAGACATGCTTAAAGCAGTTCTAGGTATATAGTAAGTGCTCGATAAAAGTTAGCTTTGTTTGTTTCATTTATTTATTATTATTACATTCAAGTACATTTGTGGTCCCTTACTCACTAGGAGGGAAGCATGTTGTTGAGGACAGAGATTCTCCCCCACTCCCAGCTGTAGAAAAATTAGAATATGCAGATAAGCAAAAAGAAGAAAACTTAATATACCTAGTCTAACTCAGGTTTCCATGGTGGATATTCCTCAATCTCTTATATAGAGAGGAAAGTATTTGTAAATGTCATCATCAGTATAGTGCATATACTGAGCACCTACCATGGGCTAGGAGCTGAGACAAAGAGAAATAGGTCACACAGTGCTTGACTTCAACGACTTTATATTCTAGTGGAGATAGGATTTAGGAGGAAAGTGAAAAAAAACCTATAATAACAAAAACTCATCCATAAGTATAGTTGTCATTACTTTTAGTTAGACTTTTATCCAGCCCAAGCACTACTGTCCTATAAAATACACCTCTGAAAAAGACGTATTTTTTTTATCTTCACCCGAGGACATTTTTTGCATTTATCTTCAGATAGAGTGGAAGGAAGAGAGTGAGGAAGTGAGAGAGAGAAACATCAATGCAAGAGACACATTGAGTGGTTGCCACCCACATGACCCCAACCAGGGCCAGGGACAAACCACAACCGAGGTACATGCCCTTAGCGGGAACCGAACCCGGGACTCTCTGGTCCGCAGGCCGATGCTCTAACTGCTGAGCCAAACCTGGCCAGGGCGAAAAAGACGTCTTGTATATGGAAACTTTAACAATCTAATAGTCTCAGAAGTCCTGTGGTAACTCTTTTTGTAAAGGCACCTACGTCAAAGAAGAGACACATTGTCTAAGTGACTTTATGACTCAATTTCTGCGTTTCAGGCTCAAGATGAGGTATGCTTGTCCTCCTCCTGAGACCTCAAAATGCCTAAGGAAGATGTCTCATAAATGTGGCACCCCAGCAGCAAGCCCGTACTTGACTTTCAAACTACGTGAGGTGGGCTGTCCCTGAAGATGTTGGCAAAGGTCCCACCCAGTCCTCTCCATGACTGAACAAGCACAGAGCTATTTTTCTACGGCTGCAAATGGGCTCAGAGACTCTAAGAGGAGGAGAAGGGCCAGACAGAAAACAAACACTCGGAACTTCCTTTCTTATGAAGGTAGGCGGGAAGGAGTGTGTCCTCACATTGCTAGGGCTCCACTCGCTGACACTGTGGGTGTCCCTCTGTCCCTTTCCTCTCAGGGCAGCCGCCTGGCCCAGGTTGTGTGTTGGGACTCTCACTGGCCAGCAGGTGTTTGATGCCAAAGGGTAACTGGTTTCTGCAGAAACGTGGCCCAGCTCGGTGATCGGAAATGCTCCCAGCTCAGCCCTGGCTGCTTTTCCAACGCTAGCAATTGGATTTTGCTAGCAAAGTGGAGAGCATCTGCAACCCAACCCAAATGCAGTCTGAACTAGGGGACTAAGCTTTCGTTGTTCCCAGAAATCTGAAGCTTGAGTGAAGAATTCTGAAAGCTGGCCAAATGCCACGAAGCTGACTCTGTTGTTGGTTTCATCGCTTTCCCGTGTCATCCTGAGTGCTTCCCGTCCCATCACCAGCCCATTCACCTCCTTGAAAAGAGCAAAGAGGTCCCTGGCCAGTTTGGCTTAGTAGTTAGAGCATCGGCCCGTGAATCAACGAGTCCCAGGTTCGATTCTGGTTAAGGGCATGTACTTCGGTTGCGGTTTGTCCCTGGCCCGGGTTGGGGTTGTGCGGGAGGCAGCCAGTCGATGTGTCTCTCTCACATCAATGTTTCTCCCTCTCTCCCTCTCTTCCTCTCTCTCTCTCCCAGTCTATCTGAACAAAAATGGTAAAAGAGCCTCAGGTGAGGATTTCAAAAAAAGAGCAAAGAGGCATGAGTTTCCCAGCTTGTTATCAGATCACGAAAGGGCCCACGAGGTTTCAAAACTTCATTTCCACGTTTATTTCTAGGAACTACTGAATTCGATGGACCTAGCATTAGCTTTGCCATGGCTGGTGCTTTGCCATGCTATCACTCCTGGCCAGTGGGGGGAGCCAGATTGTATTCGGAATCTCCTAAGGCAGATAAACCATTTTTGCGTGTGAAATGTAGAAAGTCCCATCCTTATGAACAGGTTATGTTCCTAAAATCTGTTTATTTACAAAACTTGTTTGGCACTAAGAATATACTTCACACCCTGCCCACAACAATCATCTCCTCCTTTTGACTTATTATTAAAAATTTTTTTAATTGTAGTTTAGTTTTGGGGGGGGGTTCCCTGATTTAATTACAATTTTAATTTTATTAAGCTAATCCATGTATAATGGATAAAAAAGTCAAATGTTACCACAAGGCTTATAAGAAAATAAGCAACCCCCCCTAAACAAGCATCCTCATTCCTGATTCCAACTCCCGAGAAAAACTACTTTATATTCTTTCAGCTGTTTCTTCTAGTACTGACCTTCGTATTTCTAAATAGCTATGTACTATAGCTATTTCTTAATATTTTAAGGCTTAGGTATTTTGTATTAACTTCTTACTAGGGAAACTGAGAACTTAGCACCCTTATCAGCCCCCCCTTTTCCCCACCTTCACCCATATACATACAAACTTTTCGTCCCCAGTTTTCCCAATAGAGATAGATCATAGTTTTTATTAGAGAGAAACTCAGCATATATTGTATTATGACTATATAAGTTGATTCATAGCCAAATCACATAGTGTACTAAGAAGAAATTGACTTTCACATGTAACTTGTAGTTTTTTCTGGAGTTAATAATTGTTTCCCTCTTTCTCTCTCTCTTTTTATTTGCTTGTTTTCTTTGAACCTCTTAGCAATTCTTTCATTTTTAACATCCCAATTACTCTCCATCCCCAGGCCTAGACTCAGATTTGCAAAAACAGTAACAATTCTCAACTTTCTCCCAGCTTTAGGCATCTCACATTGTACTCAGTAAGATACAATTCTTCAGGAGATAACTGGCTAACCAAAGAAACTCTAAGTTTTTTTTTATCCTCACCTGAGGACATCCTTCCATTTTAGAGACGAAGGGAGAGAGAGGAAGAGAGAGAGAGAAACATCGACATGAAAGGGACACATCGAGTGGTTCCCACCCGCACAACCCAACCAGGGCCGGGGACAAACCACAACCAAGGTACGTGCCCTTAGCAGGAACCGAACTTGGGTCTCTCCGGAACGCAGGCCGACGCTCCAACCGCTGAGCCAAACGAGCTAGGGCGAAACTCTAAGTTTTTAAAAGACATTTCCTGTTGGTAGAATGAGAACAGACTCCTTATTGCCTTTTGCTTTCCCACAAAGTTCTTCTATTGATTTTCTTGTACAGAAAAAGTGACTTTTCATTTTTAAAAATAAAAACTACTGAAAGTACAAAGAAAAGAGATTCAAAGGAAATTCATGTTGAATGTAGAAGGCACACTGTGTCAGGAAAACACTGAGTGTATAATAAGCATTTTTAAAACATTTGAAAGGATATAAAACATCTGACCACATGCCTCATGCCTCACAGCATCAGCCCTCTCATTTCTGTAACCAGCTGTGCGCTGATGGTATTTACTGCTTGGGTTATTTAATGACAAGTTGCTTTAAATTTTTGCAGAGGAAGTTACTAGATAATGGTTAAACAGAGGCACTGTGTACTTACTTAGAAAATCTTGGACCTCTCCAATCACCAGGAACAAAGTTAAGACCAGGAACTGGTCAAAGGTGAGGCCAATCCTCAGTGGGGAATTTCCCTTTGCATTGGTTGTTGCGGTACAATTTTCTTTTTGTTTGATTCATCATTCCCTATGCTATTTCTATAAAACCAGTTGTTTTTCCCAGACTCATTGAGGTGGACACATTTATGTGCAGCTGCTTACATATCCATCATACCTCAATAAAGAGTTTTCTTTTTTTAAAAAAAAGTCACTCTAATTTGTTAAATAAGCTTAGGTTGATTTTAGAGAGTTTATAAGACACTGTTTATTTACTAATATCAGAGATTGGTCAAGGTGTAATAAACAATAAACTATTAAAATCCTGTCATTCCTGGTCAACCTCAGATTCTGTGTCGTTTTCACTCTATTTGCCAAAATTCTTGGCAGTGTGTCTTTCCATGGTAGCTGTTCCATAAAGCATTGGTGTATTGTCAGCAATTTATCATTTTATTGTTGTTGTTATTGTTATTTTCATAACAATGCCATAATATTGACGTGGCAGAAATTATTTCCCAATTTTTGCAGAGGAAGTTACTATGGTTGAGAGAGAGAATATGATTTGCTACTAAAAAGCACCAGACAAAAGCCCATTTGTATGAAATGGGTTCTTTTTCCCTCAGTTCGAACTGACTCTGAGAAAATTTACGTAAATAGCATTTTGAGTTTCCTTCCCAATTGAAGGGTTAGGTGGTGACTCCAAAAACTCAGCAAAGTGAAAATATTTTACTGAAATGTGACACATCCCAAGAAACATTTGTTAGTTATTGGATGCTACTCAGAAACCAACAATTCAAGGATCTTTCCCAAGTAACTGAAATATCAACCTAAATTGATGTCTATTATTGATGAGAAGTGGCCTGAACTTGTGGCCCCTGGACTATCACTGAGATATGATAAAACATCAGGAATTAACTTTACAAAGGTTTCTTAAATAGGACACAAAAGCCACTAAACACAAAAGGAAAAAAATAATAGATTATGTTAAAATTGAGAACTTTGTTCATTAAAACACATGATTAAGAATGAAAAAGCACCCATAAATCTGAAGAAGATATTTGCAATCGTTATATTAGGCAGATGACTCATAGCCGGAATCTGTAAGGAGCTTCTACAAATCAGTAAGAAAAACACATTCAATAAAACAACATCCAGAAGACTTGCCAAAAAAAATATTTCCAAATAGCTAATAAGCACATGAAAAAGTGTCCATCTTTATAAGTCACCGGGGAATTGCAAATAAAAACCATAATGTGATATGCTACTTAGCCACCAGAATGGCTAAAATGGAAAAAAAGAAAAAAACCAAGACTTGGCAAAGATGTCCAGCAACCTGAATCCAAAGTGTAAATTGGTACAACCTTTTGGAAAACTGTTTGGTACTAAAGCTGGATGTAAGCAACCCCTGAGACCCAGAAATTCTACTCCCATGTGTATACCCAACAGAAATGCGTACACGTGTTCACCAAAGACAAGCACTGGCCTGTTTATAGCAGCACTCTACACAGTAGCCCCAGCATGGAAATTTCCCAAATGCCCATCAATAGCAGAATGGATAAATACATTGTAATATAGTCACACAATGAAATCCTATGCAGAAATGTGATGAATGATTTATAACTACAATGGCAACATGGATGAATCTTAGAAACATCATGTTGGGCAGAGAAGCCAAACACAAAAGAGAGCATACGGTCTTGTTCTCTTTATATAAAATATTAAAATAGGCAGAGCTAATCACTGTCGTCAGAAGTCTGGACAGTGGTTCTCCTTGATGGGGGAGGTGAGTAGGAATAAGGACTGGAAAGTAATGTGCTGCAGGGCTTCTGTGCTATTGGTAATATTTCTTGATCTGGATGCTGGTTATAAGGGTGCATTCAGTTTATGAAAATTCAGTAGGCACTGTTATAATATGTGCAGATTATGGTGTATATTATAGTTTGATAGAAAGCATTTTTAACTGCTAGGATTATAAAGAGATCTAAGAATGCATAGTGACCAGAATTTCTCTTGGAGAGAAGTTCGCATGCGGTTGGAAGCAATCTTTGCATGAGATGCTGGTTAGAACAGCATGGTAGACAGCTGCTATTTTGCCTGCCCTGTATACCTCTTGTTCTTCTGGAAACAAAATTCCAAATTTCCTTTGAATAATTACCTATTACATTACAAGGTTTTCAGATGCAAGGCCCTCCCTGACCCCACTTCCCTGCTACGGGGAGACACATGCAACTCCAGCCAATTACTCAGAGAACCTTATCGATCTAAACACAGTTATTGGTGCTAATACTGGTATATATCCCCAAGAGGGTCAATCATAATCCTTTTTAGTAGATCCGAGGTTACAGGTGCTTAGCGGACCCTTAGAGTCTCAGTTACGTCAGCCAATGAACCCCGTTTTTACATAAGCTCATTAAAGTGGGTTTCTGTTGCTTGCAGTCCAAAGAGGTCTGACCAAGACAATTGGTAAGGTCTCTGAAGGATATGTTCAGGTAACACAGCTACTTGCCAAATTACCTTGTAAGGAGTGGTTCTAGTTAACATTGGAGCTTTGGCTAGGTGGTATATGCAATCTTCCCTGCTCGGTACTTATAGTAATCTATTGCTGTGTAACAAATTACCACAAACTTTGTGGCTCAAAACAGCACATGACTATTACCTCTGTTTCTGTGGTTCAGGAATAAGGCATGGCCTAGCTTGGGAATCTGCTTCATGGTCTCACAAAAGGCTGCAATCTAGTGTTAGCCAGGGTTGGGGTCTCATCTGAAGGTTTGACTGCGGAATTGAATACAAATGTAAACGATACCAGCTTGAGGGACACCAAATTATTAGCCTGCCTGGGACATATGCTTGGACCTGATATATATATTCACAGCTAGTATATATATTTATAAAGAGAGATCTAGAGTCCAGAAGGCCAAAGAGCTTGGACATGATGCACAGTAAATTAAATTAAATCTCTCAACCAAAGTAGAAAAATATTCTGTAGTAAAATTCTCTGTACTCCTCAAACCTTTAGAAATAAAAGGAGTATCATAAACTTTACAGAAGTTTTGCTATGAAAATACGGATAGTCACGCATTTTGTTTTGTTTTTCTTTTTTTCCATCAAGCACTTTAAATTGCCTTTATATTAGTCATCTTCTTGGATTCCCCGAAAGTTCTTGGACAGGCATCAGAAAAGGCAAGATAAATTGGTTAAGATCACAGATATACACCCAATTTAAAACTTGGAAAAAAAGGAAAATTATATGTATATAATATATATACTATGCATATAATTATTATACTTATAATTTTTATACTTTATGTAGTATTAGTACATAATATTTTATATAGCATTTTTATAGTTTTTGTAGTAGTATTATATAGTATTTTATATAGCATATGTCCCATATACAATAGAATATAGATAGCTAGGTAGATAGGTATATAGAGATAAATGATAGATAGATAGATAGATAGATAGATAGATAGATAGATAGATAGATAGATGGATGACATTATTTTCCCTTTAGTTGATAAATTCTGTCTTTATATCTGCCTTACTTCCAGTTCAGATTTCCTCCTTCTGAGGCTATGGGAAGAAATGGAGAATGAAGACTTCTGTACTCAAGCGGTTTAGAACAAGGGGATTTGTGCCAGTTCAGTAGAGAGCTGAGAAAATGAGACCCTGGTGAGCCACACCCAGCGCACACCCATCCAGCTGAATGCTGGCGCGTGCTCAGGTTCACAGGCGGTTTCCAGCCGGTGGAGAGGAAATGTTCCCCAAGCTCACTTGTAAGCATCCGTTAATAGTGACTGCTCTTGTTATCAGAGGTGCACATGACCCCAGATAGAGAAAAATTCTGAAGATATAGTTAGCAGCAGTTTTCTCTGTCACAGGGGAAGCACAGGCGTGTTCTGGAAGGTCTGAGTCAACAGCCTGGAGACCTGGAGACCCGGCCCTCAGTTCTCCATCAGCAGCTCCCATCCGGTGGGCCACAGGATGTCTAAAATACGCAGTGAGGGGCACTGACTTCTTTTCCCTTAGACTGTCAAATGACAAAAATGACAACAACCGATACAGCAATAGCCATCGGGTGTGAATGAGGCAAAATTATGCCTTTTTTCTTTTCTGTCAGATAGGCAGAAATGCCGTTTTTGGTGTGCTGCGGACTGCAGTAACTAGTGTGTGTGCTGAGAAGTGAGCGAGGTTGAACATCGCCGTTCCACATGCTGGTGCTGCTGGCGACGTGATTCATCTGAAGTCCCAGAGGAAGCCTGTGCTTTGAGGCCCATCTCCATCATCTGAACACCTAGTAAGACCAGCGGGGTGGTGGTCGAACAAAGCACCACACGAATCCGGGGTCTCCATTCCGTCGTAGTCTAAGTGAGTGCTTCCCTTGGGGCAGACCCTGAGTGCCCACACAGTTAGAAGTACATGAAAAGTGAAAGCGTGCGGTCGCCTTCTAGAGACCTGTGGTAAACACGTGCGCTTGGGCCTGCCCAGCACTTCCTCCTCACTCCTTTAGTAACTCCACGCTGCTCGCGTGAGCTGACACAGCACACCCGGGGTACACAGATGAGTCACTCAGGCCCAATAAACCAGAGTCACCGAGACTGGTTTATGGTGGGTATGTGGGCATGTGACCCAATTCGGATCAGTGGGAGTCAGTGCTGGGACTTAGGCCAGAACAATGACAAAAGAGGCATCTGGACTCCTCAGGGGGATCAGTTCATGAGATGTATAAATGTCTCACCACTGCGGTATGCCTGAAACGTACATAATATTGACTGGCAACTGTAACTGAAAATATTAAAATAGATAGTATTATTCCATTCTACAATATGCTTACAACCAATTAAAATATATATTATACACATGTGTTGGTATATTTGTGTATGCATCCATCTATATATCTGTATCAATCAATCAACTCTTATAACTCTAAACAACAAAAAAAAGAGGCATTCACTTTTGAGCTTGTAAAATGTAGAGCCATCCTGAAAAACTCTGCTGGGACAGGGTTGAAGAAGCAACGTTTGAGTAGCTAATAATCAATGAATATACTAGGTGCTTCAATTTTCTCCTCGCTTGGTAGTTTCTAGTGTCCTTTGGATTCCCAAAAGGTTGAGGAATGCCTTCATTCATCAGGTGTTAAGGAGCCTAACATTACTGTCCCTGGATCTAATCTTTCCTTACCAAAGTCCTCTTTAATGGTTTTTCCAGATGGCCAGTTATGTTTTTATACTTTAGAATTCCTGATAACCTACTTTGATGTACCTGTGTTCAGGAAATGTGTACAAAAAAACCAAACTTAAGATAGCAAAATGCCATTATTTAAGACAGAATTTTCCAAAAGAGCTCCCCAAAATAAAATGAACTTCTAGGAACTAAAGTTCCATGTCACTAGAGATGTTTTGTACCAGTAAGATTCAGCAAGGCTAAGTAAATTGCCCAAGATCACCCAGCTGGTAACTGACAAAACCAAATGATAACCACGTCTGTCTGTTTCCAGAGGCCATGCTCCTTCCACCCTGCCAATCTACACTGTTTATCTACTCTCCCTAGTACAGATGGATTTGTAATGATGTTTTGGATTTCCTCTGTCTCTCACTCCCCTCAATGATGAGGGGTGTGCATCTTCAAGAGGGTATCTAGTATGCAACCACAGAGCAATATGGACTAAATTACACATAAAAGGACTAATCTAGAATCATGCTTAATTCAAAGCATAACACCACAGAATCTCCGTTTCTTCATTGGTAAAATGGGTGTAATAAAGAATCAGGCTCCATATTTTGATGTTTGACTCTGATCGCTTTTAAGCCTCACCGCTTCTTCTTGCCCTTTCTGCCCCACATCTGGACAAACTGATCAGAAAACCTGGGTGCTCCCTCCTTTCATGCTGGTGAGAAGCTCAAACCACGTGTGGGAACCTTCACCCCGGTCCCATCCCTTAACCACTCACACACACCCATTCCAAACCAATGTCATTTCCTTGCTCTCTCTGGTCTGCCTGTGAATCACCAGCTTTCCCAGAAAGCCTCCTTCTGTGAGTAATAAGCCTTTTCATACCCTCCTGATGTGTGTGTGTAGCATCATCAGTCTTGGTACCAACAAAATTTGGGTCAGGGATCCTTCCTCTTTCTAAGATGTGGTTACAACAATGAAAATAATACTATCTTGAAGGATTACCGTAAGAATGAGAGATCATGCAATAAAGTACAGTGCTTTACAGTCACATAATAAGTGCTCACAAGCCTGTGATAAACTTGAAATGAGCTAATAATTATAGAGCACCTTAGAACAGTATCTAGCACATAGTAAGTGCTTTCTAAGTGTTTGAAGCCTCAGAAGAAGACTTTAGATAGAGACCAACCATGGCAACTTGGGAATATTTACAGTCTGTACTCTCTCATGGAAGTTTAATATGCACTTCATGCAACTTCCCCTACAAGCATGCATCTAGGAAGAAGAGAGTTCAAGGGCAGAAACAGCATCAAGATTGTGAACTGATGTTTGGGAGAAGTCGATCTAACTATTCCCACCCTTCCCCCCAAGAAATGGTAGATGCCTCTATGAAAGACTTCCTCTGAAAACAGTAAGTTATATTAGGACTATGACCAGCCATTGGTCCCGTATCCCCATTGACTTCGATAGTATACCTCTTTCTTTTCTATTTAGAGATAGAAGGAGGACAAGACATTGTGTTTTTAACTGGAGTATGCAGCAAATGTCAAAATCATGAGAAGTTTCTCCTTCCATAAAATGTTTTGCAATGTGTGGGATGATGTATATTATTAAGATACTTTTAGGTGATGGTTCAGCTAGGAATTAAAATACATTAAATTATACAGGGAAAAAGTATTCCTCTTAAAATTCATTTCATTCTTTCTGATTGCACCCAGGGTAAACGCAGTTGCTGCTGGTCTTCTAGTAACCCTCTAAGCAGGGAGAATCAACAATATGGTGATGGCCAGAGGAAGACGGGGGTGGGGAAGTGGAAGAGGGCAGAGGAGGGATAAGTGGGGATGGAAAGAGACCTGACTTTGGGTGCTGAGTACACAGTGCAGTATGCAGATGATGACTTACTGAGTTGTACACTTGAAACCTGTATGGTTTTATTAACCAATGTCACCCCAATAAATTTCATTTTAAAAAGTTAAAATCAATAAATATCAGGAAAGAAGTGGGATTGTTTTTTAATATTTTCTTAGTTTTTATTAGATTTACTTTTATAGGTACATTCAATGTTTAGCAAGTAATGCCTGTCCCCAATTTGATGGTATGATAGAAAGTCCTTTTTCCAAAACAAAATTTTAATTTCAAGAAAGTGAGTTGGTTAAAAATCAAATCAATACTAGTACAGGTAATACAAAGGTCTTGTGGACACTGTGATGGTAGTTCAGAATGACAAAATTTGGGGAATCACTCACCTAACGTATATTTAAATTATAAGGCACACACAATTCCCAGACGATGATATCTCCAACTAGTTTATCTCAATTCTAAACCCTGACCGGAAATTCCTATGACGTGTAGGGAGGGGTGAAACCTGAGATGACAGTATGTTCCTACCTGTAACCCACTTTCTCTCTCCCTCCCTATTCCACTTCCCAGCATGCAAGCATCATCTTCAACTGCCCTTCACTGCCAGAATTGCACCACGAGAAGACAGAGGTGTCCTGTTTCACGGGTAATAGAAATAAGCTCAATGTAGCCATTTTACTTAGAAAGTTATTTTCATCAAACCGACAGAGGTATTTTAATCCACACTGCTGAAAAATCTTCAAGTTCAAAGAACTATAAGAACAAATTAATTGCCCTGGCCAGTTTGGCTCAGCGGTAGAGCGTCGGCCTGCGGTCCCGAGAGACCCAGGTTCAGTTCCCGCTAAGGGCGCGTACCTCGGTTGCGGTTTGTCCCTGGCCCTGGTTGGGTTGTGCGGGTGGCAGCCACTCGATGTGTCCCTTTCACGTCGATGTTTCTCTCTCTCTCTCCCTCCCCACTCTATCTGAACAAAGAACGGAAAAATGTCCTCAGGTGAGGATAAAAAAAAAAAAAAAGAACAAATTAATTAGCTCTGCAGTTATCATATGACAGTATGTATAAAATCAGTTACTTGACACAGAAGTTATGGGATGGTCTTCAACTGAAACCAAGGTAAGTGTACTTATTTATTTATTTATTTATTTTTGTTATAGATGTTTCTTCTTTTTTCCCCACTGACACCCTCCTCCCCATCCCCCCAAAAACTAGATAGATAGATGGATGGATGGATAGATAGATAGATAGATAGATAGATAGATAGATAGACAGACAGTTGTACACATAACACGTGTGTATTCATATCACTCAACATGTGGAGCACTTCCTGTGGAAGGACAGTGTGCTTGTTGCTCAGGGATGCACAGATAAGTAAAGCCATGGCCTCTTCTGGTCTAGGTTCCCCAAAAGACAACATCTATAAGCTTCCTGGCCCAGAGCAAGTGCTAAAGCAACGTTAGTTCTCTTACCCCATTTTCTCCCTTCCACATTCTCATGCCTAACACAAAGCAAAAAAGCCTCGGGGATCCCTTTTAGGTAAAATGGAGAGGAACGCACTGCAGAGCCCCTTGCCCTTAATAGTGCAAGTCATATGCACGAAGATTTCCCTGGCACGGAGTCAGCATTTTCGGAGTAAATAGTTCTGCAGCCCCCCCATCCGGGCTTTAGACTAGCTGGAGGACAGCTTTTGGAAAGCAGGACAGAGGCTACCACCCCAGAGGCTACAGGACAAATGCCAGGAATTGAATGTCTCCACACCAGGCTCCATCTGATGTCGCCACACACTGCCACTCCTGGCAGCCGAGGCGTGGTGGCTTTGACATAGACAGGTGGTTGTAAGAGCTGACTTTGGGGAATTCCAATACACTCCCCACATTATTTATTCTTTTTTTTTTTAAGTTTTATTTATTGATCTGAAAGAGAGAGAGGAAGAGAGGGAGGGAGGGAGGGAGGGAGGGAGGGAGGGAGGGAGGGAGGGAGGGAGGGAGGGAGACATTGATTTGTTGTATCCTGACGGGGGATCAAACCTGCAGCCTTGGTGTATTGGGGATGATGCTCTAACCAGCGGAGCTACCTGGCCATGACACATTCTTCATTCTTGAGGAAGTGACAGACTTTTTCACAGGTGAGCCACAGAGCACGGTGATACTCCCAGGAATCCTGCTGCAGATAAAGAAAACTCCACAATCCCAGTCACAGAGGTTCCTGAGAAGACGTGAATAATCTGTTTTTCTTTTTTAAAAAAATGGAAAATGCGCATTTTCTTAGTTGCCCAGAGCCTAGCACAGTGCCTGACATATCTAGGCATCCAGGATATCAGGTGTTGTTCCAATAAAGAATGAACTAAAAGTGGCACTTAGGAAACTGCCAGTTCTGTGTGACCTGTTAGGAGTCTAACAGAGTGACAATAGCTAACACTTACATAGTTTCTATACAAGCTGGGAGCCGTTCAAAGTGCCTAAGATCACTACATTTTCTTACCCTTACAACAACTCTATGAAATAGATATAATTATTGACAGGAACAGTTATTTTATACACCCACTGTACAAATGGGGGGAAAAAAAGAGACTCCTAAAGATGAATGCACTTGCCCAAGACTGAGCGACAGTGAAGCTGAATTCAAGCCCAGGAATCTGGCTCTGACGTCAGCGTTCCTAACCACTGACCGCACTGCCTCACAGGACCAATGTGTGCTGTACTCTTCTTACGAAGAGATGCTTGAGCATACAGCCAGCCATGTGTGTTCTAGTAAACACACACCCACCTCCTGGGAAGGTAGCACAGCCTGAACTTCTGGACTCTTTTCTATCTAGTTAGTGCCACAGAAATTAAAAATAGATGGTCTCGCCCTGGCCGGTTTTGCTTAGCGGTTAGAGCGTCAGCCTGCAGTCCAGAGAGGCCTGGGTTCGGTTCCCGCTAAGGGCACGTACCTCGGTTGCAGTATGTCCCTGGCCCTGGTTGGGTCGTGTAGGTGGCAACCACTCGATGTGTCCCTTTCACGTCGATGTTTCTCTCTCTCTCTCTCTCTCTCTCTCTCTCTCTCTCTCTCTCTCTCTCCCTCCCACTCTGAACAAAAAATGAAAAAATGTCCTCGGGTGAGGATAAAAAAATAAAAAATAAAAAAAATAGACAGTCTCTTTCAACTGAATTAGAAAGAAAAACTCACAGCTCAAACTAAACAATAGCTTGGAAAAACACACCTTCACATGCCAACCCATAATAAAAATGTATGAACCAGGCCTGGGTTTTGAGGTCTTCCTATGAAGAAGAATCATGTATTTAACTTACAGAAGGCCCCAGACTGTCTTCCTGAGTACACTCATTGCCCCCAAACAGGATAAAGCGAACACAGAGCCACAGGGAATGGAGTCCGGTCCTTACTGCTGCTGGGGGCTCCCACCTGTATACAGAAGCAAAAAATAAATAAATAATCAAGGAAACACATGATTTATGTGCAGGTTTTCTTACATATTTACAAGTTAATCATTTAACTACTTAAATTGTAGACAGAACGTGATATGGAGAACAAAGTGTGCTATTTGAAAGGTACTTAAAGTATTTATAAAAATAGTAATTTAAAATATACTACAGCAGATGCCATTTAGTAATAGGACACAAGCTTAAAGCTATAGGTGAATGTAGGCTTTGTGAATGTGGATAAAGTCTCATTTGGAGATGAAATTCTGAGATGCTCTTGAATTTCATGCCCTGAGCCAAACGGCCTTGTTAGTGCCCTGAGGCAGAGCCTAGAGGGAGCTCCGCATGCCTCTTTCTCTCCTTTCCTTTCTCCTTTCCTTTCCTTCCCTTTCTTTTCTTTTCCTTTCCTCTACATTTCCCTTCATTTCTTCCTTCCTTCTATTTATTTCATATTTCAAATAGACTCTATATTATATGTTCACCCAGTTAAAGAATCTAAAGGTCTAGAAATGATGATAATAAAGTCTCCCTCCCACCCGTGCCCCCTTCATCCAGACCAACTCCTTGCTCCAGAGACTGTTTTTCTGTATACACAAACGAATACCAGTACACATCTCTTCTTCGTACCCAAATCCACAACATACTACTGCTACCCCTCTGCACTTTGCTTTCTCCACGTCACCGTGTTTTTGAGATTCCTCCATATCGGTATATAAGAGTTTTCTCATTCTCTGCACAGTTGCATAGTATTCCATTTTATGCTGGTTAAAAAACATATTTGGCCAGTGCCCTGTCGATGAATATGTAGGTTCCAGCGCATTATTTTGTTATGTCATACAATGCACAAACCTGCCCATTTATCATTGTATTATGTGAGGAAACCATATAGGAAAAAAAGTAATAGTTAATAAGTAAAGACCTTCGTTCAAACAAAGCCTTATCTTTGATAACGTATAGGGAACACGCTCCTACTGAAATTTCGTAACTGGGTACCTTCCGAGAATGGCCTTATTCTTCTCTACTCCCCTTTCTCTTGTCCAGCTACTCCAAGGTTTCATTCTATTGTCACCTACTCTTAAAATGTGCTTTGGCCACTGGAAAATGTGACACAACCAGATGCTTATAAGCACTCGCAGAAGCAGGGCGCCTCACTGACCAGCTGCTGATGGCAGATGCAGGAAGCCCGGGTTAGGCCAACAGAAGAACCACCCACTGAGCCCAGCCCAAACTGCTGACTCTGCTTCATCTGCTTCCTAACTGTGTTTGTTTCCTTGCTGGATTCCTTCTGCTGTTCATTTTAAATACTCAAGTTCCACAGGATTTTTTCTTCTGATACTATAGTTTCTCTTTAGGAAAACACGACTACTTTTATATCTCAGCTATTACCCACATGCATATAGTTCTAAATGTATACCTGCAGTCCCTACCTCTTTCCTGAGTACCTCACAGCCAGGCATCTGAAAGACACCCATATCCCAATATGTCTAAGCACAAAGATGCCACCTTCCTCCATAACCTCCTTCCTCCTGTATTCCTTTCTCAGTCTCTGGCTGCATTTGGAAGCCCCGGTGCTGAAACTAGAGTCATTCAAACAGACTCTAGTTTCTGTTTGCATTCTGATGGGTGTCAAATCCACCCTTCTTCTCGCCATCTCTATATTTTTACCTTAGTTCAGTCTCTGGGTCATCTTCCACTTGACTTTCACCTTCTAACTAGCATCCAACTCTAGAATAGATGTGGTGAACTGAAACACCTACAGTGCCAGGCAAGTAACTTACCTAAATAAAACAGGTCAGGTGTAGATATGTTGTGGTGGTGACAACTAGAGAACACATGCTTTTATCTAAAGCACATCCAGATCTTTAAAGTAGGTGCAGGACTAGCTTTGGCAGATTTAGCAAATTAAAACTCAAGACTCCCATGCAATATTTGGAACATACTTAAATAAAGAAGTATTCATTGTTTAGCCAAAATTCAAACTAAACTGTGGGTCCTGCACTTTATCTGACAACCCTGTCCAGACGCTACTCCCAAGATAAGAGGAAGGAAGGTAGAAGTGACTGGTACACATGACAACAGTCAGCGGGTTGAAACATTAAGCTGTTGTCTCAGGAAGGTTTCTGGTTGATCTCAGGAGGTAGAAAAGCCAAAAAAGGGAGGGTACTAGTAAAAGTATTAGAAGTTTGTGTAGTAGATACCAATTGGATTGCCCATCTACTGTGGGTTGAAATGTGTCCTCCAAACAGATATATTCAAGTCCTAAGCCCTGGTACCTGTAAATGTGATCTTATTTGGAAATAGGGTCTTTGCAGATGTATTCAGCTTAAGAAGAGTTCATACTTAATCCACTAACTGGTATCCTTATAAAGAGAGAAAAATTTGCCCGGACCGGTTTGGCTCAGTGGATAGAGCATCGGCCCGCAGACCAGAGTCCCAGGTTCGGTTCCCGCTAAGGGCACGTACCTTGGTTGCAGTTTGTCCCCGGCCCTGGTTGGGGTTGTGTGGGTGGCAATCACTCGATGTGTCTCTCTCACATTGATGTTTCTCTCTCTCTTCCTCCCTCTCTCCCTCCCGTTCTATCTGAGGATGAATGCAAAAATGTCCTCGGGTGAGGATAAAAAAAAATAAAATAAAAATGCTTTTTAAAAAAAAAGAGAGGAAAATGTGGATAAAGAGGAGAACGCCATGTGAAGGAAAAGGCAGAGAGTGGAGTGACGCAGCTACAAACCAAAGAATACCAAGGATTGCCAGCAACCCACAGAAGCAAAGAGATAAGGAAGGATCCTTGAGCCTTCAGAGAGAGCGTGGCCCTTGGTTTGGGATGTCTAGCCTCCAGAACAGTGAGAAAATGAATTTCTGTTGTTTTAAGCCTCTCAGTCAGTAGTAATTTGTTGTAGCACCACTGGGAAACCAGCCTCGAGGAAACTAACTGGCCTCTTTCCCTTCCTGCCCACATGGATACAGAGGATGCTTTCAGCAGCAAAGCTGGTGTGCGACTGGTCTGAGGCAAGGATCACTGGAATAAAACTAGTTACTGCAACTGAGTCAGCATCTTTCCCCCTAGTCTGCTATCATGAGATTTTTGTCAGTCTCCAGATAACTAGAACTAAACTATGTAAACTTGGAAACCTATCTGTCTGTCCTGATCCAAAGTCTGGAGATGCAAAGCCAGTCCATCTGCAGAGATATGATCAGCTCTGATCATAAATGAGTCCATATTTCCATTTTATCCCCGTGGTCCAGCAAACATCTTTGCCCTTGGGTTTCTAAGATAATCATCTGCCCTTATAATAAATTTGCACTTTTTCCTTAATCTTGAGTTGGTTTCACTTAAGGTCTCTCTCCTAGCTCCTCCCAAAAGACCATCCCATACAGCTTGTAACTGCCCCTGTGGGGAATGGGAAAGAGTCCATGTAGGTAGGTGTACTAGTTTGCTAGGGCTGCTGTAACCAAGTACCACAGAGCAGGTGAGGCTAGGAGTCCAAAATCCAGGTGTTGGCAGGGGTGGTTCCTTCTGATGGCCGAGGGAAGGATCTGTTCCAGGGCTCTGTCCTTGGCTTGTGGATGGACATTTTCATGGGCATTTGATGTTCTCTCCGTATGTGTGTCTGTCTTCAAATTTCCAAACTCTTTACAGAGATATCAGTCATATTGGATTAGGGGCCACCGTAGTGACCTCACTTTGACTTGATCACTTCTGTGAAGACCTATCTCCAAATAGTGTCACATTATGAGGTACTGGGGGTTAGGACTTCAACATATTCAACATATATATATATATTTTAAAGAGACACAATTCAACCAGAAGAGTCCCATGTAAGGCTAGAAGATCTGTGATATTTACAAAAATATATTAGATTACTTTATACCCGATGGTCAAACAATGAGCCGGTTATTTTGGGCAGTGGCCCCACCCTGTCTTCAGAATATGGCTGGGATTTAAGGTCAAAGAAAACTGCACCAACTCTAATCTCACTAAAGACTTCAGCACAGAAACTTGGTTTAATCCTCTTTGCTTCTCTCTCCTCATAGGTCACATTCCTAAATTCACAAGGTTTCACTTTGTTTTGGTTACCAGATTTTAAAACTTTTACTTCTAAAGAGAGTGATCAGTGAAGGAGAGGCCACATGCTGCTCAGGCAGGAGTTTGCAACTTACTCTCAGGGTAAGGGGTAAAGGCGGGTTCCCAGACTAAGTCTGATGTTCAGGGGGTGAAATAATTAAACTTGAAACCTCATTTTTTTATATATTCATTTTAACGTTTCTCTGTAGATGACTACATTTCTAAGAAATTTCTATTACTCAATGAATGTCTTATTTACAGAGAGAGAGCTGAATGGAGAGTGTCATAAATGCGTCTAAATATCTTGACAGGTTCTCTAAGACTCTATGTCTGGTCCTCAGATTTGAAGTTCAGAAACCTACTTAAACAAAACTCATGCTCACCACGCTGACAAAAGACTGAAATATAAACCTGAATGTCGTCTCTTCACCCATGTTGGGGTAGGTGTAGACCTTTTAGGGAAGACTGTGCTCATATCTGCCACCCGGGACAGCCCGGTTATATGCAGCAGGTGGATGCAAGTAGCACCAGGTGTGAAGTGGGACGGACACTGGGGTACACCACTCATCTCCCCTCCAGGACTGAAGCACCCATTCCCTCGGCTGCGGAGCTGGGACGGCTAATGGTCACACCACCCTCAGCAGAAGAGAACCTCTTCGTCCAAGAGCATGCCCTCTTCTCAGACGCAACGCATGCTTTGGCTGGTTGACAAGGTGGTGGAAAGGCTTGGTCCCTTGCTCTAATTCAGGACAACTCTGCTGTGCCATCTCTGCTCCAGAGGTCCCTGTAGGATTGACTTAGGCCTTCATTACGGAAGCCTCGTAGCCCAGCTTCTTCCTCTGCTACAAACTGCTTCATTTATTACTCTCGAGGTATTAACCCTGAGAGCCCTCCCCACACATTTCCTGCACATAAAGCTCCATCTCAGAGGCTGCTTCCCAGGGAACCTGGGAAAACCCATAACTGAAGGTGCTTGTACTATCATTTTGGCCAAAGATAAAAGGTGTAATAAATACAATAACCATAACAGCTACTATTTATTTGGAAGGTCCTGCACTGGATCCTGGGAATGAAAAGATGACTAAGATCATTCTCCTGCCTCCAAGGAGCCGACCAGTAGATATTCTAACATACAAACACAGCCATAGGGTAGAGATAACATATGGAAGTTCGAGGAAGGATCTAGAAAGGTTTCCTAGAGATGATGCCTCAATATGGCTTTCGAGTGACTAGTAAGGGTTCACCAAGGAAAGGAGGGTAAGAAAACGTTCCAGGTAGAGGAAAGCATGATCAGGGCCACCATGAGTACTGCCGAATTGACCAGAATGTGGAGTTGGCCAGACGTCCTTTTATGCCACCAAATTCAGCTCAATCAGTAAATCAGTCATAGCGATAGACAGGTAGTTAGCAGGTGGGGAGAGTAGCAGCATAGTATTCTCAGTGCATATGTCTTAAACCTTTGCAGTGGTTCCCAACCTTCCTAATGCCATGACCCTTTAATACAGCTCCTCACGTTGTGGTGACCCCCAACCATAAAATTATTTTCGTTCCTACTTCATAACTGTAATTTTGCTACTGTTATGTCTTAGGCGACCCCTGTGAAAGGGTGGTTCGACCCCCAAAGGGGTCGCGACCCACAGGTTGAGAACCGTTGCTCTAGAGATTAAGAAGAGAAATGAGAGGGGAGAGGGAGGGCTGTAGCATCACCATCCGATGTGTGACTTCACTGTGTTCTTTACCTGGACGCTGTGGGAAGGACGTCCCTCCACCAAGCATGCACTAGATTTTCCGCTGAGTCATCCACCGTCCATTCCCCACCCTTGTTCGCTGGGCCTCAGGGAATTCCTTTCCCCTGGACACGGTCTCTCCTCCTTTTCCCAAGGTCTTGTCCGTCTCCTTGCCCCTCCGTCCTACCTTAAGGCTTCATTCATTCTTTCTAGCATATGACTCAGACAACTAGAAAATTGGGGCCATCCAGTTTCCCCCAGGGCGAGAAGGAGCTCAGGTCCTGTGCTTAGGTGGAAGGGGTGGAGGAAGCAGCCCTTTTGTTCTCCACCTGAGAGAAGCATTCACAAGACAGACTAGTCTCCTGCTCATATTGGCCTCTTCTCACAATATAGCTCAGATATTCCGGTATGTAAACATTCTACATTTTTCCTTCTCAACATAATCAATCATTAAGTCTCTCTCTCTCTTGCCCTGGCCAGTTTGGCTCAGTGGTTAGAGCATCGGCCTGCAGTCCAGAGAGACCCGGGTTCGGTTCCCGCTAAGGGCACGTACCTCGGTTGCAGTTTGTCCCCGGCCCTGGTTGGGTCATGCGGGTGGCAACTATTCAATGTGTCCCTTCTGCATCGGTGTTTCTCTCTCTCTCTCTCTCTCTCTCTCTCCCCCACTCTATCTGAACAAAAAATGGAAAAAGTGTCCTCGGGTGAGGATTTAAATAAATAAATAAATAAATAAATAAATAAATAAATAAATCTCTCACTGTCTCTGCCTCTGTCTCTCTTTCTCATTTTTCTAAATCTAAGTTTGAAATGGGCCAGAGCTCTAAAACAGAAATCGATAGGTACCCTACCCCAGGGCAGAGCCATCCTAATACATGAAATAAGACAGAGATGCATGCCCTCAACAAACAAGTGATGAGCCCGTGTTTAAGATCTAGTGTGTTGACTCCGAAGCCCATGGATTTTTTACACAACTGTGGTGGGAAATGAGGGCAGGACAAAAAAATAACATATGGAAAATTTTCTAAGTAACAGCCCAGTGTTAGACATCTTACATGGTCCACATCTAACTCTCCCAACAAGTCTGCAAAGGAGATGTAAACTCGAGAGCAATCCTCAAACAGCCCCACCAAAATGCCCTTAATGTGCAGAGGGGGGCCAGCTCTCACGTCCATGGGGTCTGGGGGTGTAGCTGTGAACAGATGCTGCAAACAAGAACTATTTGTGTGGCCTCATGTTTCTTCTATGATTTCATTAAAAATTCAGGCTTCAATTCCATACAACATTTAATATTTGTTTTAATTTTTAACGGTGATGTTCCTTCTTCCTTAAATCTTCAAGTGAAATTGACACTCCGGAAAGACAGTCCTTGTTTATGTTGCGGCTTCCTTCACCTTGCTTCTGAAGCATGGGAATCTTCGAGTCATCAGCCTACGTTTATAAACGAACCTCTCTTACATCAGCAAGTAGCAGGCTGTCCGTTGCATGGGAAGAGAAACCTTGCCTGTTGTTTACCACGGCATCCCTAGCACATAAACGAGTGCCTGGAACACAGTAGGAGCTCAAACAATATTTGTGGAATAATGAGGCAATCCCTGGAGTGTGCTTTTTTATATATATATATAAATAGTTGGATCCCTCTCTTTATCACTGTCTCCATTTGAAAAATTGATAAAAAAATTGGCACAACTGTATATTATGCAAACAACTGCGTGTTATGCAAGTGCGTATTTACAAACATTATGTTATGTAAAGATAAGTCAATATTAGTCTAAGTCTTGCCCAAATTAGGGATTTAGCCCCTCTCTTGTCCAGACTTTATTTTTTTTTATTAATTTATTTTTGTTACAGATGTTTCTCCTTTTTTTCCCCATTGATACCCTCTTCCAGACTTTATTTTGATTCTTGTTTGTTTCAATAAAAAGGATACTGAGGAAACAAGAAATAGCAGATGGACCAAGGGGCACCACTCTACCTTGGTTCCCTACGACGTGCTTCACTAAGTGATATATAAACAGTACCTGTACTGCTTCTATTTCTCAGACGGGTGAGAGTTCTCAACCATCCACTCAGTAGCCTCGTTTTCAGTCTGAGTCAGTCCAGTTATTTTTTTCCAAAGAGATGGATCATAGAGGGTAGAGGTGTCCCCCCACCCCTTTTATTATCTCCTTGAGGGCAGATATCTGTTATGATCTGAATGTTTGTGTCCCCTTTCTAAAATGTACATGGTGAAGCCCTAACCCCCAATGTGATGTTATTAGGAGCTGGGCCTCTAGAGGTTATTAAACTGAGATGAGGTCGCGAGGGTGGAGCCCCCGAGATGGGATGGATGTCCTTACAAGAAGAGGATGAGCCAGAGCTCCCCCCGCCCCTATTTAAGGACACGGCTGGAAGGCAGCCACCTGCAAACCAGGACAGAGCTCTACAAGGGACCAGACCTGCTGGCACCCTGACCTTGGACTTCCATCCTCCAGAACTGAGAAAATAAGTGTCTGTTGTTTAAGCGACTCAGTCTACGGTATTCTATTCTAACAGCCCAAATAAGACAATATCTAAACACAAATGTCTTTTTAGCTTGTTTTGAATGCAAAGGGATCAGTTTTTTTCTATTTTATACACAATTGTTAAAAGTAAACAAGCATGATTTCTAAACGAAGCGACTTCAAGAAGGGCATTCGTAGATGTTACTTGTTTTCTTTCCTTGTAGCTGCTCAGTGGCCTTTCTCTGGGCAAAGGGCACTAAAAGTTTGGTATAACTTACTTCCCAACAATAGACAGTTTTCATAGTATGTTAATCTCAACTGCTTCCTGTGACAATATAAAATTGTTACCTGGCCTTGTCATGAAAGAGTTTCCCAAGGGTTTCCCATAATAATGACCTATTGTATTTTTACAAAGCAGATTATAAAATAATATGCATTATATAATTATAGTTTAATAAGTATTCATCGGCATAAAAGTATCTTGGAAGGATACACCCAAGGGTGTTGACAGGAGCTACAACTACATATTAAAATTATGTATAATATTTTCTTTTTGCTTATCTAAATATTTTAATTTTCATGCTAAAAAAAAGGTATGCTTTTGTAATAAGAATTTTGTAATAAAATGTTGCAACTACTAAAATAATACAAGCTCCCGAAAAACTACATAAACAGTTTTTGAGAGTATCAAAATTGCACTTAGGGTTTATGCTTTCAGAAAGAGGTAATTAAATTAAATTACCATTATTATTATTATTATTATTATTATTTTATCCTCACTCGAGGACATTTTTGTATTTATCTTCAGATAGAGGGGGAGGGAGAGATGGAGGAAGAGAGACAGAGAAACATCGATGTGAGAGAAACACATCGACTGGTTGCCACCCACACAACCCCAACCGGGGCAGGGGACAAGCTGCAACCAAGGTACGTGCCCTTAGCGGGAACCGAACCCATGACTCTGGTCCACAGGCAGACACTCTAACCACTGAGCAAACCAGCCAGAGCTAAATTAACATTATTAAGTGCTTGCTATGTTTCAGCAATTTTGCAAGATTCGCAAAATTGTTTCCATTTTACAGATGAGGAAACTTGAGGTTCAAGGAGGTTATGTGAATAATCTACATCATAGACCCAGTACAAAGCAGAGCCAGGGTTAAACCAGACTCATCTGATCTCAATGGCCACTCTCTCCACTTGACAGGACGGTTTCCCGCACGACATGCTAGAAAGTGCCAGCTCTTCCCCTCATGGCACCCGTGCACACACACACGCTGTCATTATGGCTGCACCTAAGTTGCACCTGAGCTGAGTTCCCTTCTTGTAGCTCAGGGAAGGGGTACCAGGTCAGGCCCACTCGCCCTGAGTAAAGACAGTGTTTGCGATTCTTGTTACACCTTCGTGCCTCTTTTAAGATTAAACGTGGCTTATGTTCTCTCTGCTTAAGGTAAAAGCCCATTATTAGAGTGACTTAGAGACCTTTGATGAAATACACATGCTCTTATGGGAAGCATCTCTACGTCACGGTCCACCAACAGTGGGCCTCTTATTTTAACAACTGGCAAAGCATCACAACGTTGCCTCAATTGTCCTGTTTTCCTGTCCTGTTTTGTTAAGTATTAATATGACTTTGATTCCCGTCACACTGAGGAGCTTCGAGCAAGTTATTTATAATCTCTCCCTGCCGCCACGTCTCTTCTGTGAAGAATGTAATTGCTAGACTTTGTTTTCCCATCATTAAAATGGACGCAGTAGGGCACTGCATGCTGTACCTCGTGGGATACGTTTGGCAAAGTGGCAAGTGGAGAATTATTGGCACGGAGCCAGCGTTATAGGTGGAAGAGAACTGAACTCTGAACAAAACATGGAAGAGTGCTGACATGTAGGGAGAGGAGGGAAAGTAGGCGGGAGGTGTGCTGATGGAGGAGAAGTTCCTGCATTACAACAAAAATGCTCATGAAGCTCTTAGAATGGACGAGACACCGGGCTGAGTGATTTACACACTATGTGGTTCGTGCTCACACGCAGGAGCCAATCCAAGTTGTACGACGCTCTGAAGATTATACACTTCGGGGTGGGAGCAGGGGTCTTTTAATTACAAAATTAGAAATACAGTATACCTAAAGACCCCTGATGAGGGGCCCATACTAGTGAGGTGTCCTGATGCTTAAAGTCCTCAGCTTCATGGTAAACTTCTCAGGTATGCATTATCCATTGTATATATAAGAAAGTTCAACTGGGTTTAGAACCTTGCCCAGTCACAGAGCTATAAAGTAGCAGAGCAAGGATTCTAACCAGGCTCTCCAAATCCTTAAAGAATTGCCCAAAGCCCCCAAATAGGCAATTCATGAGGACAAACTCCCTTGAAAGAGCAGCGTGACACCTTGATGTGGCTCTGAGTTTCCTGGCAGGGCCCGGCCCCGTCAGAACCTGCATTGGGCATGTGGAGTCCTGCCAAGACCTCTGCGGGAATTTGCACCTTTCAGATGCAGAGAGTCTGTAAGGAAAGCCACTGTTGAGGGAGAAAGAAAGACCAGTTTTAATGACTCTGCTCTTCGCATCTAAAACCAAAAGGTAGGGAGGAAAAAAAATAATTTTTTTTTAAATGCACATATTTAATTTATCCACAGTCCTGGATAAAAAGATACCAGTGTTCAAAGTTGAATGCAGGGATATGCTGGTAAACCAGCTTGGAGGGACAGAGAGAACCCCATTTTGTAGCATTTGCCAATTTCTATGTTGTCAACACTCACATATTGATAAGACATGGGTTTCAAGATACCAACGGTTGTCTGGCTTGCAGATTTCCTGAATGTTTAGCAATCTAACTCTTACTAGCTGCTCCAGCACACTGTCAACTGGATGTTCGACTGGGCCTTGATGGTCACAGCCTCGAGTTCTTCAGTTATGGAGATCTTTTTTAAAGCTCAAAGGCAAATATTCTCAGCCTTGAGATCTTGTTTACTTGGCACTGTGGAAAGAGGACTTGGCACTAATTGTAAAGTCTCAAGGATGTTAGGGAAATGAGTTAGGAGTTCTTCATGGCCCACCATGACCCTCAGAAAATCTTTCCGCGACACGTACTCAACTACTGATGCAGAGTGAACCCTCAGCCCTTTTCCTTAGCCGCTGTGCCTTTAGAGCCTCCTCCAGCCTCTACCATCTGCCTATGATAGGACAAGTCAAATCTCCTCATTCTACAGATGGGCAACTGAGGCCCAAGGAAGAGGAAAATGACAAAGGTCATATAAAATTTTA
The DNA here is from genome assembly GCF_014108415.1 of Molossus molossus. Taxonomy (NCBI): domain Eukaryota; kingdom Metazoa; phylum Chordata; class Mammalia; order Chiroptera; family Molossidae; genus Molossus; species Molossus molossus. The sequence continues at coordinate 14,684,316 of NW_023425345.1, read as the reverse complement.
AATACTAGAAGTGGGACTAAAACGTAAGTCTCCAGACTGCCCGTGTTGTAATCCTTACTAACACCGTGCTGTTTAAGCAATCAAGCCTTACAATGGACAGTTCATGATGACACCTTAGAACAGTGCCATATCTTCCACATGAACTTTGTAACAACAGCAGGAAGGTGATGGTTTGGCTGCTTGGGGCCCTGATTCACTTCCTCGGCCTCTTCAGTTTTCCGAAGCTGTGAGCACTCAGCACTGCACAGGCAAGCTCGTGGCTGCTCAGCCCAAAGGGCAGCTGTGTTCCCCACAGAAAACAGAGCCTGCACAAGAGGTACTTTATTTTGGGACATGGCCCAGGGAAGCAAGGAAAGGCAATACAGGTGTGTTATCAAACTCTGGGTGACTGGGATTTACCCCACTGGGACCCCATGAGGAGTCTTGAAGAAGGCCTTTCAGAATTAGGGGGTTCCTGCAATGTGGTACTTTCCATGCGAAAGCCAAGAAAGTCCCAGGAAAACTAGGACAAGTTGGCCACCCTGTCAGAATCATCTGCCCAACAGCCAGCAGAGAGAAACATTTATCCACCAGCTCCCATCCTACAGCAACTAAGTTGCCCCAGGAGATGCCAAGTCTCTCATATCTGTGTGTTTGTGTGTGTGAAACTCAAAGCGCATTTCTTCCCGTGGAGTGAGAGTAGCCCCAGAGCAGAGCGTCTGTGCCCCTGGGGTGAGGGACGCGGCTGGCGCTGCAGCAGTGGCTGGGGAGAGCTGGGCTGGCAGGGTGTGCACAAGGGGCATCCAGGGCAGGGCACGGAGGGTGTGCAAACAGCCTTGGTCCCTGAGCTGGCAGGAGTTCACCACCAAGTGATCCTCTGGGACCTGAGATATGGTGACTACTGAAGCCTGTGCAGCTTACCAGGCTGCCCTTTCATGAGTCTACCCTTGACAAGATGTCGGCCTTTATATGGCCTTCCTTCCTTCCTTCCTTCCTTCCTTCCTCCCATATGGGCATTTAAAAAATGTAACTGCAAATTCCTTATAATTATTTCCATCAAGACATTATCTATGTCCTTTCCCCTAGAATCTGGGTAGGCTTAGGACTGCTTTGACCAGTGAAATATGGTGGAAATAAAGCTATGTGAGTTCTAAGGGCAGTTCAAAAATGGCCTTGAAGAGTCTGACTTTAGGACCCTGGAGTCTCCACGTGAGAAGTCGGACTGCTCATTGTTGTAAGGATGCACATGCCACGTGGAGAGGTTTGAAAGAGGAGACACGAGGGTCAGAGGAAGCAATGAGACAACGGAAGCAGAGGGAGAGAAGGGGATGCGATGTGATGATGGAAGCAGAGGTTGGAGCGACGTTGGCCAGGAGCCAGGGAATGCTGGCATCCTCTAGAAGCCAGAAAAAGTAAGGAAACAGACGGTCCCCCAGGGCCTCCAGAAAGAACGGAGCCCAGCTGACCCATTTTAGACTTCGGACCTCCAGAACGCATGTTGCTGTAAGCCACCAAGTTCATGGTAACATATTATAGCAATAGCAAATTAATACAACTGCCCAACTTTGAGAATAGCCTCAGTAAAGGTTTATTAGTAAATACATAGATGAACTAGGCTACAAGCATCTCTTCTTATAAAAAAAACATGGAATTGTAATCCAGCCTCATTTTATTTAAAAAAAAAAAATGTTTTTCTTTGTTGATTTTAGAGAGAGCAGGGAGAGGGAGAGAGAGAGAGAAACATCAATGAGAGAAGACATCAATTGGCCACCTCCTGCATGTCCCCCACTGGGGATTTGGCCCACAACCTGGGCATGTGCCCTGACTGGGAATTGAACCAACGACCTCTTGGTGCATGGGTTGACGCTCAACCACTGAGCCACACCAGCTGGGCATTCCAGCCTAATTTTAAAAGATTATTTTAATCCTGAAATCTAAATTTTAGGAGTTATGATATCTTCAGTTCCCCCAAACTCCTAAACCCAGACTAAATGCAGGCAGGAACAAGCCAAATAGAAAAATGTCATGTTTTAAGAGACAATGATACCTAAAATTTATTCAACACTTACTATGTGCTTTATCTGTCTCCTCTCACCTAATTCTCACAACACCTCCAAGAAGGAAACATCACTACCCATCATCCACACAGGGGTTAAATAATTTGTCCAAAGTCTCATAGCTCAAAAGTGGTAAGTCCAGGATTAGAACCCAGGCTGACTGACTCTCAAGTTCAAGCACATGGCCTCTGCTATATGCAGCCTTGGCGAGGGAAGGCTACAGCACACGACAATGACCACCTGCTGCACTGGGAGCCACCAGGTACGGGTCCCGATCTGCCTCGGCTTGGCCCTGGGGAAGTTTTCTAGCTTTGGGGGCTGGTTTGTTCCTCTGAAAAATGTGGAGGATGGACCACATTTAACTCTTGGACAAGATGACCTTTAAACCCTTCAGAATAGAGTTTCTGTATCTATTCCAAGTTAAAGAAAAATCACTCATGTTAAGTGAGTGACATAAAGACAATGTAGCATCATACCCTGCTTCATGCACCAAAGGAATTTGCTTCCTTCGGTGAGCACCTGGTTATGTTCCAGTATCCATCTGCTTATTTTATCTCTTTACCAGCATTGTTCTATAAAAGGAACAAGGATGAATGTGGTAGACTGATTTTCCACTCCTCCCTGTAGTTATGGGAATTTGCAGTTCTTCCCATCAAGAGAACATTTTCCCACCCCTTGAATATAAGCTGTTCTTTTTTTTTTTTTTTTTTCTTTGAGACAATTTATTTGATAACAAGATGTAAAAGAAGAATTCTTAATTCCTTTTCTCTCTCTGGTGACTGAACTGCAACAGTCAAACAGATAGCAACACACAAGCGTTCCCTTGCGGTCCTCGATCTTTTGCAGAGGTGCAAAGATGTCTGAGTTGTGTGACTTGCAATTATTATTTTCTAGACAGAAAAGTCAACTGTTGTGCTTTCCAACGTATCCACGGTTTCTACATTTTCCTTCTCGTCTTCGGGTTTCATGGCAGGAGACAGAAGTACGTCCTTGATGTTACTGGAGTCTGTGAGAAGCACGCGGCTCGGTCGGCGCCTGTGCCCCAGCCAGCGGCGGAGGGCGCCCGAGTTCCAGGTCGGGCAGCGGTTCTCATCATCACCAGTGGCCTTGGCCTGTCCCTCAAAAAGCTGCCACTGCCTCATGGGGGTCGTGCAGCTCAGTGTAGGCATTGCGTATTTCCTTCTTCGAGACAAATAGCTCTAAGCACTCAGTCAGACCCTCTTCAGAGCAGTGCCATTTTGCCAAAGGGCTCGCTATCTGTGGGTGGTCACAGATAAATGTAGGATTGCTCACTTCCAGGAACTCCCCAATAAGCTTATCAAGGCGTTCAATGGCTTTTGTCACAGAGATATCAGGAATTCTGCAAGTGTCTTCTGTTTCAAAGAGGTTAGCTTCTTGGTGGCTTCACCCGCAGGGCATTCTCAAGCTCTTCTACCATGCTGCTTTTCCCAGAAGGAGGGGGTGAAGTCAACCTCGCAGGCTTGCCCTCTGGGATGGTGGGTGACCGTGCGACCACCTGCAATGTGCTTTGCATCCCTGAAATCATCTTCTCTGTGATTTCCGTGAGATTGTGATAGTCTGCAGACACCATGTAGAACTCACAGGTGGTGAACTTGCTTGTGAGTCAAATCAGTTCCTTCCTTCTGGAACTGGCATCCAATTTCATAAACCCAGTCAATGCCACCAACCACCAGCATCTTATGGTAGAGTTCTGGAACAATTCTCATATAAATTCACGTCCAGCTCATTGTGGTACGTGAGCAAAGGCTCGGCCCCGGCTCCCCCTGGGATGATGTTCATCATGGGAGTTTCAACCTCTAGGAATCCCTACTCATCCAGGACACTTCTTACATAAGTGATGATCTTAGAGCAGATGACAAATTTTTACCTCACAAAGTCATTCAGGATCAAGTCCAAGTATCTCTGACGATATGGTTTCCTTGTCTTTGAGGCCAAAGTGAAGATGACGTAACACAGGCAAGCAAGGAGACAGCAGTGTGATCTCATAGGGAATGATGCGCAGCTCACCATTCTTGGTTTTCCCAGAATTCCCTGAACTCCAAATATACCTTCCCGATGCAGTTTGCTAGTGACATGAATAAATTCTTCTTCTGATTTATAATTCCTGGAATTGGCCATGACTTGCAACTTGGTCCCTTCTCCTCAAAGGTCATAGAAGATGAGCATCCCTTTAGAAGTTCTTTTGGCATGGAGCCTATCTAGAAAAATAACTGCCACCTTAAAGGTAGTGGATGTCACTGGGGTGGTCTCCGGGCTTCAGGTGACAGTATTCTTGGATGAAGTGAGTGAGCGAGACATCTGTATGGAACTCGTGTGGTTATGGGTCCTTCATTTGGTGGACTGCTTGGCTGCAGGTCTTGAAGTACTGGTTTGGGTCCAGGCTCGCTCCTCAGCACCCACATCATTGTCAGTGGTCTGGTGACAGGAGCCTGGCTTAGCTGTTTCTCACTGAGCTCCTTCTGCTTGGCCTCCTGCTCCACCATGTCCTCCTCAGCTCTCAGGTATCCCTTTCGCTCATTTTTGCTCACTTTCAGCTCACCACCATCCACAATCCCCTCAGGCACCTGCACCATAGCCATCTCTCCGGAGGCTCAAAATGAAAGGAACATGGGCTGTTCTTGCGACTTGCTTTGGTGGTGTGACCTGTGACAGTTCTGAGCCGAGGCCTTGCACTCTTCCAGGCTCTCTCCCTTGCCATGAGGAAAGCCCAGGCTAGCCTGTGGGATGATGAGAGACCACAGGGAACAGAGCCATGTAGCCGAGTCACCCAAGTCAAGGCCATGTTGGATCAGCCAGTCCTCAACCAGTTGGTCAGCAGACCGCAGATGCTTGAATGAGCCCAGCCAAGATCAGCCAAGGCCCACGGGGATCCTTCCAGTTGTAAAACGCAATCATTCTTATTTCTTGCATTTTTCACACCAGATTCATTACAGGATTTGGCCATTAGAAAAGACAGATTAATTTAAAATTGAACTCCCCATTTATTATACTATGTCACCACTCTGAGATATCTGAAGCAGCATCGTTTGGGTAACAACAACGTTTTTGCTGTTGTTGTTTTTTCTAACAGCTGGGTAAATAAATGCTTGTGAAGTAGGTGAAAAATAAATTTCTAACTTTAACAACTTAATAGCTAAGTGCTTATGTGTTCAAAATGAAAACAAGGGAAGATGAATAGCATTTGCCTCTGACTTTGGCATTTGTGACTTGCTAGGTTGGCAAAGTGAATTATGAGTGACTGATTAATTAAAAAAAAAAAAAAAAAAAGATCAGCCAAGGCCCACCCAGAACAGGAGAACCACCCAGCCAACCAGACTTGCTGCACGCCACTGTGGCTGTTTCCTGTGCAGCTCTACTGTGGCAAGAGATAACTGATACAGTTTAGCTCTCAGGCAAAGCAGGAATTAGGCCTGTATTAAGCAGAACAATTTTTAATTAGGAAAACTGTTCTAGGTTGCAAGCAATAGAAATCTGACTCAGACTTGCTTAAACACAAGGGAAGTTTTTGGCTTGTGTTATTGAAAAGTCCAAGAACAGACCCAGCTAGATCTAGATGCCCCAAATTTGTCACTAGGAACTTGATGCTCTCCATCACTAGGTTCCACTTTTGTCTACCTTCGTTTCATTCTCACGCAAATACTCTCAAGGGGCAAGCTGGCCACCAGCTTATGCTCCATCGTATTGGTCATTGAGTGGAAGAGGATGTCTGTTTCCCAAGAGTTCAAGTAGAAGTCCTAGGCACAACGTTCATTAGGCTGACCAGGGTCACACACCTATCCCTGGCTGAACCCTTAGTTTTCTCAGGGAGACACACTGGAACTGTGCCTGGATCACACATGCAACCCTGCCCGGGGGAATGGTCTAAAAATCAAATTTTGATTACATCATATAAATAGATAATAAGATCAAGTGGCCATACCCATGGACGAAAGGGCTTGTGAGAGTCTAGGAGCAGTAAGGTATCTGAACTTCATCTCAAAGACCCTTGAAGTGCACTCATGAGCTACCGGGATCATAAAATTGCTTCAAAATCCTACCTGGAGAGGTAGCATGGCGCGGTGGCTAGGAGCGCAGATCTGGGTACAGCCTGCGTATGTTTGGGTTCCAGCTCTGACTGCTTTCTGAGACCGAGTGACTTTGGGCAAGTTACTTAGTCTCTCTGTTCCTCAGTTTTGCCATCAGTAAATGGGGATAATAGAATTTACTTTACAGGAAGAGTAAATGAGTCATTATACGTAAAGCACTTGGAATGTTATCTGGTACGTGGTCAGAGCTATAAAGTGTCAGCTATTCATCATCTGGGAGAACACACATGGCAACAAGTCCTTTGAATGTAGAATTAGAAAGTCTGTCACCAGTAAGGAAAGATGCATGACCTTGGCTAAGTCATTTATCGTCTCTGGGGTTATCTCATTTCTTCATCTATAATATGATGAAAATTAAATCTACCCTGCTTACCTCACAGGGCTGCCATAAGGATCAGAGGCGATGATAGACGCTTCAGTCTTTGAAGCCTAAATAAAAGGCTTCATTAATATTAATTATCTTCATCCAGATAATCTGATTAGTGTGCCATCAGGGCTGTTTTACACAAGGAATCATTAGGAAAGAAAATCTCCAGAGCACTTATCACCATCTAATTGTCTATAGGTTTACATGTTTATTTTTTATCTTCCCACACTAGAATAAGAGCCACATGAAGGCAGGGAATTTGTTTATAGCCCTTAGATCAGAGCCTGATCAATAAAGGTTCACTGAGTGAGTAGATGAAAAAAAAATTTTTTTTGCTGGTGTTCTGAGGCACTGACATCTCCTTCTGACTCACGTTGATTTCCACAGATCCAAATTTCCTTGGTTTGAAGTGTTAATGAGATTCTGGCCCTACTTCCTCTTACAGCCCCAATGATTCAAAAGCAGGGTGTTGTCTTTCTAGATCCTGTCTAAGACAGCCATAGATGGATCTTGAGAGTGTCATGCTAAGTGAAGTTAGTCAGACCGAAAAAGTGAGGAACCCTATGACTTCACTCATATATGGGATGTAAATGAGAAAACAACAAACAAACAAACTCACAGACACAGACAGGTGTATGGTGGTTACCAAGGGGAAGGGAGGAAGAAAGAGGTTACCAGAGAGGAAGGGGAATGGGTAAAGGGGGTCAAATATATGGTGATGAAAGGAGAACAGATTTTGGGTGATGAACATCATACAATGCAATATACAGAGGATGTATTATAGAATTGTACACTTAAAACTTATATAATGTTATTAATCAATGTCACTCCAATAAATTTAACAAAAAGAATAGCCTTGTGGCCCAGCTGGTGTGCCTCAGTGGTTGAGCATTGACTCATGCACCAAAAGATCGCTGGTTCGATTTCCGGTCAGGGCACATGCCCAAGTTGTGGGCCCGATCCCCAGTGGGGGGCATGCAGGAGGCAGCCAATCAATGTTCTCTCTCATTGATGTTTCTCTCTCCCTCTCCCTTACTATCTCTCTAAAATCAATAAGGAAAAAACAATTTTTTTTTTAAAAGAATAGCCTCATGGTCGAGGGAAAATCTAATGCAGTGGCTACAAACTGAAATGCCTACAGGGTCCAGGTGGAGACCTTAAATCAACCGTCGGGCCGGGGGTAGGGCAGCAGGGAGTGGTGTGGACAGAGGCAAAGGGGCCACCGCTGCTCAACTCCAGTCAGTTGTTGCTTTTCCCAATGTGGCCCCAGTGTGGTGGAGTTTTTATTTTTCTGTTTTTCAGAGAAACTGGAAATCTGAATTTTCACTTGAAATCTCCAGATTTTTAACAAATTTAAATATGTAAAGAATACTGGTTGATAAACACAATGTATCAGTAAGCCACCTCAGGCTTGTGAGGCCCACTAATTTGTAATTTCTAGTCTAACGTCTCTGATGCGTGGGCTTTAAATAAGAAAAAGGAGACTGGATGCTCAGTGATCCCAGTGCTGAAAAGCGGTCACATAATTGAAAAAGAATAATAATTAATGTTTACAGAGCTCTGTATAGTTATAAGAAACTCTGACCTACTTGATCTCAAAGGATCTCCTTATCACCCAATAAATGAAAAGGTAGACTTGGTTATTATGCCTATTTTAAAGATGATAAAACTGAGGCTTAGAAATGAAGTCACTAGTCCAGTTATCAATCAAGATGTGGAAAACTGTAGAACTGGGACCCACCTGGTTCTTCTGCATCCAAGCTCCATGCTCTTGCTGCCTCCCGCTCTACACACACCTGTGAGCAGTACAGAGTTCTCTCAAGAAAGAAATGATCTTTGGATCAGCTTATCTTGCTCCCATGATTAAAAGTTACTAAAATATCCTCCTCCGTGCACTCTCTTTTCTCTTTTGCGTCACTCCCCCTGTTGGGCTGAGATCTCACTTCCTTGGGCCCTTGTGTTGAGTCAGGATCATCTCTGGTTTGATATACTGCCCTCCTTGAGCCCCTTTCTAGACAAGACCATGCCCCAGGCAGAGCTGTCCCCTTCCCATCACCTACAACATCCTAATCTTTCAACAGCCTTGTGTTACTCTTGTAACCACTTTTACAGATAAGGAACCAAGGCTCTCTCCAACTCTCAGTTTCACTCTCTCCCTTATGTTTTCCTTTTCATTAGCTCAGAGATGCTAAGGGTGACACTGAAGCCCAGTGATAACTTCACAGGTTGTGGCTTTGGATTAGGAACTAAAAATGACCAAATTTGTACTCAACCATTTTGAACGTTACACTGTTCGTTCTTATACTGTTCCCTCACCTAGATAACAGCATCCATGTTCAAGCTTTTCCCTTGCCTGGATAACTTCTATTCATCTTCCAGGCCTCAGCTTAGATGTCACATCTACCCAGAGCCTTCTATGGATTCACTTCCAAGTCTAGGCTGGGTAAACTTCTCAAGTGCTCGTATAGTCCCCTGAACTTGAAACTGCAGTGTATTAGGCATTAAGGAAACAAATATTAAAAAGCAAACTTCCAGGTATCCCTGATCAAGCTTAATAAGGAAGAAATCAAGGAACTATATGTGTGTTTTCTGGCTGGAATGGGTGGAGCAGGCAGAACCATAGTGGAAGAAGGAAACAAGATGGTGTTGGGTATTCAAGGACTTAGAACAGAGGGCAAAAGCTGGGGACAAGGAGATGTCCTAAACAGTGGTGCTTTTCATGGCTGCGTTGGCTATTCCACAGAATCTCAGAAACTCAGCTTTGGGAGAGAACTTTAAAATCATGTGGCACAACCCACATCCAGTACAGGAGTTATGTTACTCTTGAGTTTGTCAGGGTTAGACAAAGGACTAACACACATTTATAAAAACTCAAGTTCAAGGGATGCACTGGTGATACAAAGTTGAAGATGCACATGATTTCTGCCCTTAAAGAACTTGTCAGGTGGCCAGATAGTAGAGAATAAATGGGCATTTATCTATCCATTCAGCAAACATTTATTCCATGCTCTATATGCCAACACAGTACCTTGAAAGACTAGTGTTATTATCACCTCCATTTAATAGATCAGAAAGTTGGGTCTTAGCAAGATTAAGTACTTTGTGAAAGGTGCAGTTATGGTACCTGGCACCATTGTAAGCACTTTGCATCTGTTAGTTTATATGCCAAGCACAACAGCCTCCTATGAGGTAGGTACTTTTGTTAGCTTCATTTCACATATGAGGAAATGATGATCAGAGAGGTAAGTCACTTCCCCAAGATCACACCACTCATAAATGGTAGAGCAAGGGTTCAAACCCAGGCAATCTGGTTCCAGCATCCATGCTTTTAACCACCATGTTATATTGATAAATTGTTCAACCAGTATTGTCAATGTATGAGAGTCATTTAATGAGCAATAACGTAATACGTAACTTGTGTCAATTCTTTTAGTGTCCTTGATTTTTCTCTCCATTCCTTATTGTCCAGTTAACTCCACGCCACCAAGAATAAATAACAGAGAAGGAAAAGAACACAATTATCTGGGAGTGATTTTGGCAGTAGGTTGGGACCATTGCTTAGAGTGGGCGCTCTTACCTTCAGGTAACTTCAAACTTCTAACTTCTCAAATAATCTGTACATTCTAGTATGAATAAGCTTATTTGCATTTTTCTGAGAAGCTCTACAGCTTTCTAAGACTTCCTTGAGAAATGTGTGACATAAAAAGAGAAGAACCAACTAAAGGAAGAAAAAAAAAAGCCAATTAGCCTACTGGAATCTAGCCAATCATTGGCTAATTCTATATTTATTATTAAAAAATAAAATCCATAAATGCTATGGGGCCATTAAAAATATTTACAACCCTGGGTTGATATAGAAAATGCTGATGCTGAAATGTTAAGTGTAATGTCTACTTTACTTCACCTAATTCCTCCTCAATCCACGCATATTTTGTTTCCTTGCCTCCACACTGGACTGTATCTGTCAAGGTCACCTTCACCTTGTTGGATCCAGCAGCTAGTTCTCTATCCTCAGCTTTCAGTACAGTCAGCCACTGGCTCTGTTCCCATGTCGAGAGTAGTCCGTTTCTGTCTCACTGGCTCTTTTCCAGGCACCTTCTGGCCACTGCTAATAAGTTGGACCCAAATTAAACTTGGGTCTTCTCCTCTTCTTCATTCTCCTTTTCATCACTCTCTCCCTGGGTGACCTCATCCAATTCCATGGCTTTAAGTATTTTGCATTCTCAGTAAAGTGCAGATAAGGTATTTAATTCACACCTCCAGCCCCGACCTCTACAGTGAGTTCTAAGTAGGTATGTATGCAATTGTCTACATAACATCTCTCCTTGGCTATCTAAGATGTTAGCACCTCAGACTAAATATTTCCAAAAAGAATTATTATTATTGGCAGTGTTGTTCAGTTCACAGAACAGTGTACTGCCCATAGTAGACTCTCAAGAAACATCTGCTGAATGAATATGTGAAAAAAATATATATACAGTACACACAGAGACACACACATGTTTGCACAATTATGTTTAACAACATGACATTAGAGTGGTGGGAAAAACACCAGATGCTAATGGTAGTGCATGAAATTATAAGATTCTTTTTTTTTAAAACTCCTTATCTATTTTTCAGATTTATTTAGAGCATAGTAGTTAAGAAATCAGACTTTGGAACTGAGTGACCTCTGCCAGACCGCCACTTACCTTGCTTTCTTCACATGCCAAAAGGGGCTTAAAAATACGTATCTCATTTATAATCATGCAGCATTCACAGTGTGCTTGAGGACTAGACCGAAGAAATAAAATGGAATCACTATACTCAGGCTACTAAACTGTTAAAATCAAGGAGTTTGAGATATAAGGAAAGGCTGTGTCGATGCCTGCATCTACAGCAAACCCCGGGATAACACTCTGATTTCCCTACCCCCCTGAAGGACTCAGGAGAGAATGGTCCTAGCTCCAGACCACCTGAGGTCATTATCCAGACCAGGGATCCGCTACAGGATTACCATCTCATCAACCCAGAGGCTAAGCATGCACAACTGATTCTTCTCAGGAATGTACTTTGTACTGTAAGAACCCTCAGCGTTTTGTTCTTTTTCAGACCACTCTGGGTATTGCCTAGTTGTATTTTCTGTTTGCAAACCCTGGGAACCTTGAATAAACCTTTATCACATACTTCTACACAAAGATTCCCGATTCATTTGTTCAGTGCACACGCCTTACTGTGAAATTATGAATGTAAAGACCTTCGCAGGGTGCAGGATACGTAGTAAGTGCTGGTTAAGTGTTAGCTGAAAATGATGAGAAACGTTTTCTTTCATAATAAAAACACACACATTCCTTTTGCAACTTCACTAAAAAGATGTAAAAAGAGCTCCACCCACAAACCCCGCGGCAGGCGCCTGCGCCTCCCACGGCTCTCGGACCGCTCGGCCCAGGATGCGCCTGCTCCGTCCCCTTCTTCCGCGCACGTGACCGTCTCAGGCTCCTCCCCTGCCCAACATGGCGGCCTCCAGGCGCGCAAGCTGCACGTGAGAGTTTGGAATCCGAGAGCGCAAGTGTCCGCCGGTTTCCCCTGGTTACCTTCGGGCGCACCCCTTCCACCCTTCCGCAGGCCCTCGTGGGCCGCTGCCGTACGCCGTCATGAAGACAAAGCCCGTTTCCCACAAGACCGAGAACACGCATCGGGTGAGCGAGGGAGCTTGGGGCCCGGGAGCCAGGAGTCCCTGGCGTCTCAGCCGAGGAACTGGCTCTCAGCGGGACTCCCGGGGCTGCAGTGTTGTGGGCCAAGCGTGAGTCACTTGCCCGGTGGCGCCGGCAAAAGAGAGGGAGTCTCTAGGGTAGTAAACATGGGGTGCGGAAGGAAGTCTGGCATCAGACTTCGCCCGTACTTTGTGGAGTCTGGAGTTCCATTCACCCCGACACACAGATTCCTTACGGAGCTGTTCTCCCCTCTTGTTCTACCTTTAAAGGCCAAGTAAGAGGGCGGGCCGGTGGGAGGATGTGAGTGATTTCCAGCCGGTGGCTACTACACCGTTTTCTTTTTGTCCCTTGAGAGTTTCTAGTTTCTTCTTAGGTTTGTATATGTTTAAAAACACTATTATTGCAACGACTTAGCCAAATACCTCTACTTTTAGAGGGATGTGAAGCCTAGCAGTAGCTCTAGCAAGGCCACATCACCAGCTTTCACTTAGGTCCATCCCAGGCTAGCATGAAGAGTTTATTTGAAGTGGCAGAACTGAAAGAACTTATACTAACACATTTATAGAAGTATTGTTTTATCTTCGTATAGTAGTGCAGTGCATCTGTTTAAGGCTGTGTCTTTCGGTTTGTTTTTACACTTATCTTTTAATTCATCAGTGAAACCTACTTGTAGCTCCAATACTCAATTTATACATGATTGATTGAAAAGACAAGTCTGAAATTGCAAGCGAAGCATACCGTTATATGTAAATTATAGGACATGAGGAGGCTTATGGAAGCTTTAATTTTTTGTATTTTCAAGAGGAATTTTTGTCCACATGTGATTATTATACAGCATTCAATTTGATACTCTAGATGTGATAAGTACTAAATGATGATGTTTCTTAAATATGGTCCTCCCTTTCCCTGCAGTTTCTTACATTTGCTGAACGATTGGGGAATGTGAATATTGATATTATTCACCGGATCGATAGAACTGCGAGCTACGATGAGGTAAGAGAATGTTATACGAAACAGTCTTCACGTATTTATAGTTCTTCACTCCTCCTAGAAGTGGATTGTTTTTCAAACCATTCCTTTATGAACACGAAATGCATTAGACCCGTCTAATACAACAGCCACATATGACAAATGAGATTTAAATTAAATTAAAAATTCAAGTGCTCAGTAGTCATATGTGGCTAGTTGCTACCTTATTGGACATATGGAAATATGAAACATTTCCATCATTGCAGAAAGTTCTATTGGGTGATGCTGTGATAGACAGCTGACTTGACACCCAGGTGGCTTCTGTGGTTCCAGCCTCTCTCTCTCCCGCGTCCTTTCTGAGGACTGTTGCAGATCCATATTCTGAAGCTACAATTTTAAAGAGATTTTTAGCAAGTCACTTTCCTGGGGTTTAATTTCCCCTTTTATGAAAAGAAAAGGAGCCTGGCTGGTGTGGCTCAGTGGTTGAGCAAACCCATGCACCGAGAGGTCACTGGTTTGATTCCTGGTCAGGGCACATGCCCAGGTTGTGGGCCAAATCCCCAGTGGGGGGCATGCAGGAGGTGGCCATTTGATGTTCTCTCTCATTGATGTTTCTGTCTCTCTCCCCCTCTCCCTTCCTCTCTCTCTAAAATCAATAAAGAAAAAAATAAATACATAAAAAATATGTTTAAAAGAAAGAAAGGGGCTAGGACTACATTTTTTTTTCCCTAACTCTGTCACTGCTTGAAAAAAAATCTTGCTTTTTGTTGCTTCAAGTGATTACCTCTCTGCTAGCCTCTTACAGTCCTGTGTAACATGTTTTCAGCTTAGGAATTCAATCTCAGCTCTTAACTATTCATCACCTGGCTCTAGTAGGACTCTGCTCACTCTTTCTTTGAATGCCTTATCTCCAATGTGTGAATTCAGTGTGTTAAATGATGTTATCTAGGTAAGCACATAATACTTTGTGAACTCAGTCAAGGGAGCCTAACCTAAATCCTTTGTGGGTGTAGGGTGGGGTATCAGAAATGATAACATAGCCCTGGCCAGTTTGGCTCAGCGATTAGAGAGTTGGCCCTTGGACCAAAGAGTCGCGGGTTCAATTCCGGTCCAGGGCACGTACCTCAGTTGCTCTTCGTCCCTGACCCTGGTTGGGGTTGTGCAGGAGGCAACCAGTCCATGTGTCCCTCTCACGTCAATGTTTCTCTCTCTCTTCCTCCCTCCCACTTTATCTGAAGATAAATAGAAAAATATCTTCAGGTGAGGATTAAAAAAAACAAAAAAAAATAATATAGTTGATGTGATACCTGAATATAGTCTTGTTGTTTGTATAGGTTTTAGCATGGCAATAGGACAGGAAAGGCTGTTTAGGCTGAGGGAGAAGCACATATAAAGGAATAGAAGCTAGAGAATGCTTATCACATTCAGGAAACTACAAAGCAGTTCACTCTGGTTGTTGTATTTAGAGTCTGTGGGTGCATGTGTATGTGTGTGTTGTTGGTGACTGGAATGGGAGAACGGAGTACCTGGTGAGAGAAAACAGAAAGAATAGTCAAGGATCATAAAGCATTTCATATGTCAAGCTAAGTTTGGATTTTATCCTGAAGCAATGGGAATTCAGGGATTTTAAGGCAGGGGAGTGAAAGACTTGGTGAGGTTTAAGCTTTATATTTCTCTGGCTTTAGTGTGGAGGAAAAATCAGGACTGGAGTCTGGGTAACTAGCTGTGAGGATTTGGTAGTTACCTAAATAAGAAATGACTGTGGTAGTTGCAATCAAATGAAGAGAAGGGAAGGATTCCAGAGATAATCAATAAGTAGAATCGATAAGACTTGTGACCTGCTGGATATGCAGGGAGGAATGGAATGGGATCACGTTTTTTGGTTTCAACAACTGGGTGGTTGGGGATATTATTTACCAAGATAGATTTATAGGAAGAGGAGCATGAGATTGGTTTTGTTTTGGGCTTGTTAAGATTGATATACCTGTGGCTGTCCAACCGATAGTGTCCAAAAAACATTTGGATGTATGGATCTGGAGACTTCAGAGGTAGAATTACAGATTTAACATTCACCATATGGTTTATAGTTCAAGCCACAGGAGAAGTTGAAAGTACTAAAGGATTGAGTGGTAGGTTAGCAGAAAAGAGAGCCTGGAATGGGATCCTGGGCTGAATGATCCAGCATGGCCTCAATCAAATGTCTGGCTATCGACTGAGACCTGTTGGTCTAGGTTGTCCTTGTAGCCTCTTCTCTAATAAGCTAGACTAGGCTTCTTTTTGTGATGGCAGAATCTTTCCAGGAAAGCGAAAGCAGAAACTACAAAGCCTCTCAAAGACTAGCTTTAGCAGTTGCAGGGTCATTTATTGCATGTTATTGGTCAAAACAAGTCATAAGGCTAGGCCCGATTTGAGGGATGAGGAAGTGAACTATGTTTCTTGGGGTAGATACTGTGAGTCACATTGCAAAAGGACAAGGGGATAGTCTATCAAAGTAGTTGACATATACCAGTCATAGTGCTAGGCTAGGAATGCCTTCAGCATTTAGGTTTTAAACTGTTAGATGTATTTTCCTTCTCCCTTAAGAGACACTGAACAAAATTTAATTGGATTCTCTTTCTTTCTGTCCATTCTCCTTAACTATTGATTTTATTTTATTTTTATTTTTTAAAGATTGCCAAGTGTAAGGATTTACCTTTTTTTGAGACTGTAGAAGATCTGACATGCTGTCCGTGTCTGCGCTTACGTATTTCTCTCTTTCTCTGTTTCTTTCTCTCTCTCTCTCTCTTTATATATTCTCATATATAACAATATGTTCTCCCTCTCTCTACATATGTATATCCATATATATGTTTATATATATGTATATATACATAAACATACCTATATATATATATGTATGGTAATAATTTGTTGGTTTACCTTTCAAAGTACAAAGTAATATATACTCTGTTCACAAGCTAAATAATGTAGTGATGAACTTAGACAAATATATTATCACCGCCCTCCATCCCTGTTGCCAAGGAAACTGATATTGGCAGTTTGGTATATGTGTATTCTTCCATGCTTTTCTCTCATACAAATATGTGTGAACATTTATTGAGGTCTGTTTTTTTAAAAAGAAAAATTGGATCTTACTATACAGTTGACTGGGCAACTTTTATCACTTTGGGGGGTATATTATTAACTTCCTCCTTATTCAATATAGTATAGATCTTTTTAATTTAATTGCCACATAATATATACCTTAATATGTATTGATTGTAAGTTATTCCAATCATTTTTCTGTGTTGGATATTTAGGCTGTTTTATGTTTTCCCCTCCCTCACTCTAATACAGCTAAATAAACATCTATATATACTTGTATATTTACAAGTTTTATAAGAAATATCTCCAAAAGGGGAATTACTGGGTCAAAAGGCGTACCTGTTTTTAATTTTAGTAGAAATGCCAGATTACTTTCCCATATGGGTTATAGCAGTCCATATTTCCAAAAATAACTGTGAAGGGTGCCTTCTGGGCCTAAAAGTGTAAAAACATAGAAAACAGGTTTTTTCCTTAGTGTGACTATTATATGGGTTTTAGAGAATTATTTGCTGCAACCAAATCAACAACTTTGTTAAGCATTTCTCCTTATACACCTGAATAATAAGTATGTTAGTTAATGCCCTTTTAGAAATAAAAGTTTCTTTAACTCTTGACTATCAGCATTGTCTTAAGATATTAATATACCACTATTATTATTTACTTTGATTATAGTTTGTCTTTGAATTATCTGATTAATGGACTGCTTTACTCTTGACAGGAGGTTGAAACCTACTTTTTTGAAGGTCTGCTGAAATGGAGAGAATTGAACCTTACGGAACACTTTGGTATTTTCTATTTTGTTTCTATGTTGTTCACCTGTCATTTGCACTCTATATGTTCAAAATAACTAAATAGTGGTATGATGGAGAAGCAGAACTTTTTTTTTTTTTATTATCCAGGGAAATTTTACAAAGAAGTTGTTGACAAATGTCAATCATTCAATCAGCTGGTCTATCATCAAAATGAGATAGTTCAGAGTTTGAAGACTCACCTGCAAATCAAGAACAGTTTTGCCTATCAGCCTCTTTTGGAGTAAGTAATATGTTGAGAGAAAGCCCAGGAACATTTGTCTGAATTTTATGAAAGGTTATGTTTTATAGCTACATATGCCTTAGATCTGATGTTTGTAAATTAAAAATAAGAACTTACCTTTTCTGTAGTCTCAATACTAGTGCATTGCCATAAAGCAGAATCTCAGGTATATACTTTTTTGCTTTTGTTTTATACTTTTAAGAGAACCCCACTTTTCTCTGATACAGTAGGAATGATTGACCGTGGTTTGTAAACTGTGAAAAACTTTATACCTCTCTTGAGACTTGATCTGGAAGGTTTAATTGATCCTGTCATAGGCCATCAGCTGTCATTTATGAAATAGTCTTGCAGTATTTGTTTTTTGGTCTGTATGTCTCACAAACGTTACTTTTTCTTGTTTTTGATCCAGTTTGGTTGTACAGTTGGCACGAGATCTGCAGACAGACTTCTATCCACATTTTCCGGATTTTTTTCTGACTATCACCCCAATCCTGGAGACTCAGGACACCGAGTTGTTAGAATGGGCTTTCACCTCGCTGTCATATCTTTACAAGTACCTGTGGAGGCTCATGGTGAAGGACATGTCCAATATATACAGGTGACCCTTTTCTCTCCACTATGGGGGTTTATCTTTTTTCTTTTTTTTTTAAATTACATTTTCTTGACAATTGAGTGCTGTTGGGTAAGTTGATAAAGTAATGCAGCAGTCATCACAATCCAGTTTAAGAACATTTCCATCATCTCCAAAAGATTTCTCTTGCCTGTTTGCAGTCAGTCTTGCTCCCCACTTGCATTAGTTCTGAGAGCAAAAACAATGTCAGTGTTCAAGAGTGCCCCTGAAAACAGCTGTGTGCTTGAGGCCCCTAAAGAGAAAATCCTCAATAATGAGATTTTTAGCATTTAAGTTTGTAAGTTTTTGTTCATACTGACAACCAGGAGAGAATTTCTGACTCTCACATGTATTTAACTAAAACATGCCTAACACCTGCCATTGTGCACCTGCTGACTCTAATATGTTCTTTAATTGCTTGCTCCCTGGCTTCTGACTCCAAACTATTTTTCCAGCTCAGTCTCCAGTTATTTTCTTATATAAAGTTGGTTCTCCAGCCAGAGTGGTTCACAGTCCAGTTCGCCAGTATGCCTTAACCTGACCTTCTCTTACATGCAGCTATTGAAATCATATCCTCCTCCCCATTAAAGCCTGGCTTGGATTCCATAACCTGCACTAATGTTCCCGGCTACCTTGGCCAAGAATGAAAGCTTTGTCCTCAACCCCTCTGGCATTCCATACCACTTACATTATACAACTTCTGTTAATTGTTTGTTCGTAATGTAATGGTATCCTCTACAAACCTGTAAACTCTTCAAGATCATCATCTCAAATATCTACATTTCCTCAGCTTCTATCCTAGTTATTAAGCCAAAAGAGACACTCAGGATTTGTGAGCAAATGTGAAGAGGGAAAGATAATGAATTTTATAGTAGCTTTTTGTTTAAAATAAGGGAACGATTGTTTGTAATCTATTTCAGCTTGGGATTTGATGGAATTTTTCACTTGGTGTCCTGATTATTTCTACATACTTTAATTGCCATATGGATACATAGATGACTCTTCTCCCCTGCCATATAGATGTGGGTATGAGATAAGGCTGTAGATTTTGTTTTTATATCACCCCTGTTGGCCCTACCCTCCTTTGAACAAAGAATGAGAAAAATATTTTTCCAGCCTGTACTAGTTCTCAATGAAGTTTTGGTCAAGTATATTAGAAACTAAGATTACTTTATTAAAAACCATTGAGATCTTGGGGGGATATATAGTTTATTTGGTTTTATGAGTTCTGTTAATTTTATATCTCCTTAGTCAGGTTCTCTAGTTTTAAATGTATCTGCTTTTTTTTTTTTATCCTTGTCCGAGGACATTTTTGCATTTATCTTCAGATAGAGCAGGAGGGAGAGAGGGAGGAAGAGAGAGAGAAACATCAACGCGAGAGAGACACATTGAGTAGTCGCCACCACACGACCCCAACTAGGGCTGGGGACAGACTACAAACGAGGTACGTGCCCTTAGTGGGAACTGAACCCAGAACTCTCTGGTCCGTGGACCGACACTCTAACCACTGAGCCAAACCGTCCAGGGCTAAATGTACTTGCTTTTGGTATAACATCTTTAGCAGCCTGGATATTTTCATTTGAGTATTACTGAAATCAAAGTCAGTACATTCCATTCAAGCCAACTCTTTTCATTCATTCATGTGTTCAGGAAATAGGTACTCCATGTCAGGCCCCATTTGGTTGTCCAGTTTCTAATAGTAACACCATCCTTCTTCCCATCATGGAGACTTGGTGCCTTAGAGGCATCTTCGACCAGTGTCTTTAAAGACTCCAGGTCCTCTTAATTCTGTTATTCATGCCTGCAATCAGTTCAGTGAATTGAACACTGACTGTGTGTCAGGCACTTGAGATAAAGTCACAAAGAAAACATAAAAAAATCCCTCCTCTTTCACAGTTTACATTTAAACAGGTAGAGAACATCTTGGGCATGTGCCTAGCTTGAGTGGGGATTGACAAGGAAGCCTGGGTAGTTGAGTGGCATGTTAAGGGAAAGTAATTAGATGATGTCAGGGTCATGGTAGTTAGGGGGCCAGATCATAGAAGGCCTTGTGGACACTGTTAGTCTTTGGTTGCATTGCAAGGACTCCTGAAATATTTCAGGTCCATCCTTTGCCATTCCTCTATTACCAACCTCTTTCATGCCCTTGTTCTCCCAAGCTTATATGGCTTGAGCAGCTTTCTAGTTGGACTGCTAGTCTCTTCTTTCTTCCTTTATTTTATCCTGTAATTGCTGCCAAATTAGTCTTTCTGAAAATAATCATTTTTTTAGCCAATATTAGCACCTGTTATGAGCAAGGAACTGTTAGGTAATAGGGGTATGGCAAAGATAGGAAGATATACTCCATGCTCTCCTGTCATTAGGGACACCAATTTAAACAGTAATTATACCAGTACTTAATTATAGCTACATGACTCTCTGACCTTGAGCAGGGTGATTAGGCTTTTGGCCTCAGTTTCATTATCTGTAGAATAAAATAATAATACTCCCTACCCTATAGAGTTGTGTTGATCACATAAGGTAACAGAGAGGGGCCCAGCTCCTCTGCTTGGTGTTCAGAGCCACCTGTTTACTGGCAGCTTTATCTGCAGCTGCCTGCCGCCGCCTCCTCTTGACCATGATCATTTCTGCCCCCTCCACCTTTGATCTCGCTCTTACCTCTAGGATATGCACTTTGGTTGTCGCCTGAATTCTTACTGTTGTTCAGGGCTCACTAAAGTTTCAACTTGTCATGGAGTCTTTCCTATAAGTCCAGTGCCACCAATCCTATGCTTCTTAATGTCTGTGACCTTCAGTCTTCTGTTCCAACATGTGGGTGTCTTGGTAAATCAAAGGAGATTTTTAACTCCTTGTTTTATAGCTGTTACATATTGTAGCATGTCATACATCTTTATTAAAGGTATAAATTATTTCTCATTTATAGGATGTATAGTACACTCCTGGCTCATAAAAAACTGCATATAAGAAATTTTGCTGCTGAAAGCTTTACTTTTTTGATGAGAAAGGTTAGTCTGATATTTTATATGTTTATTGCTCATTAATCCTCAAGAACCTGATGAACAAAAGTTAGTATCTTTTATAATGTAGTTATTATGGAATAATTATATATATGTGTATGTATACACACACCTGTACGTATCTTAAGTTGATCGCACCATCGTTGTAGTCTCACCAATGTGAAATAATTTTGTTAATTCTTTTATTGTTATTTAGGTTTTTGGAACTTTTCTGTGTGTGTGTGTGTGTGTGTGTGTGTGTGTGTGTAAAAGTACCCCCTATTCAAGCCAGTAAAGACATGAACAGTGAAATTAACAGGAATTTTTATAATGATTTCCTGGAAGGAATTGATTGCATGGTGTCCTTTGTGTTGGTTTTCATAGTAAATTTTAGAGGGTTTTGTAATAAAACAAGAACCTTGGTATTAAACTCATACAATATATGATTTTCTACTAAAGACAGAATGTTTCCTTACGTAGTTTTCCTTGATACATCCCTTAAACCAAGGAATTGCTTACTCTTGTGTGATATTACAAGTGTTAGTATACTATTATAGTAGTTTGAGATCATTACAAGTATCTATTCCTTTTAGAATTTTGTCCTAATTATACTTAAATATGAGTCTGTAGAATAGCCAGTAAAATTTTTTCATCTAGATATGTTTATATTTTAAATACAATTTTTTGTTTACATTTTATGTTTTAGGTTTCTGATAGAAACGCACTTTTTAATTTAATGTTCCTTGATCTCGATGAACATCCAGAAAAAGTCGAAGGAGTTGGACAGTTGCTCTTTGAAATGTGCAAAGGAGTGAGAAATATGTTTCACTCCTGTACGGGGAAGGTAAGTGACCGGGAGGAATACTTCCAGTCTGTGTGAAAGGGATTAACAAGCAAACCGAAAAGGTTTACTGAAATGGTGGACAGAATACTGCTGAGAATAAATAGCACTGAATGGGGAGCATTAAGGCTTTAGCAGCAGTGTTTACCTAATGTACGCTCTGGATCACAAGGCATTTTTACTTATAAGACTGTTGCTCTCTTCATTCTGAATCCTAGAAGGTAACATCAGTTGATTATTGAGCAAAAGTGGGTGTGGAGGGACAGCTGGGTGATAAAATTCCTATCCTGTTTGGAAATTCCTTTTAAGACAGTTAACCATCAAAGCTGGCATATCCGCCCTGGCTGGTTTTGTTCTGTGGTTAGAGCGTTGGCCTGCAAACCAAAGAGTCCCAGGTTCGATTCTGGCCAAGGACATATACCTCGTTTGTGGTTAATCCCCGGCCCCATTTGGGGTCTTGCAGGTGGCAACCGATCAACGTGTCTCTTACATCAATATTTCTCTCTCTTCCTCCTACTCTGTCTGAAAATAAATATAAAAATATCCTCGGGTAAGGATTTAAAAAATAAAAAGCTGCCATATCCTTGATTATTCCTAGATTTGATTTTAAGGTACTTAATACAATCAGAGTGGGAAATTAGAGTTTACATGTTTATTTTAATCACTCTTTAATTCCTACAGGCAGTGAAGCTAATTTTACAAAAGCTAGGACCAGTTACTGAAACAGAAACCCAGCTACCATGGATTTTAGTTGGAGAAACACTAAAAAACATGGTAAAATCCACTGCGTTCTACATCTACAAAGAACATTTTGGTATATTTTTTGAACGTTTGCAAGTGAGTTCTAATTTTTGACGATTTGTATGTAATAAGAGTCCAAGAGTTGATTGTTTTGTCTTGGCTAGCAGACCACTCCTGGAAATTGCATTTTATAATTGCCCTTGTACTTTACACATTTATTAAGATTTTCCTTCCCTCAACCCCCTGTACCATTTTTATTTGATTTGATAGTTTGAGATGCAATAGAGCATAGTGGTTAAGAGAGCAAGTTTTGTAGCCAGACTGCCCATGTTTGAGTCTTGGAGTCTTGGCTTTGCCACTTATTATTAGTACAACTTGAGAAAGTTATTTAAGTCTCTATTCTCCTGTCTTTTTAAAATGGGATACTAGTATTTCCTCCTCAATGGTTGCCATGTGGCTTGTGACAAAATACTTATAAAGAACTTAACAACCGCCTGGCTGGTATGGCTCGGGTTGAGCGTCGACCCTTGCACCAAGAGGTCACCGGTTCAATTCCCAGTCAGGGCACATGCCCAGATTGTGGGCCCGATCCCCAGTGGGGGCTGCAGGAGGCAGCCAGTTGATGTTTTCTCTCATTGATGTTTCTATCTCTCCCTCTCCCTTCCACTCTTTCTAAAAAATAAAAATAAAAAAAGAATAAAAAAGTAAAAAAGAGAACTTAACAACCGTGCACTCAGAAATGTTAGCCATTGTTATCATTAGTAACTCCCAGTAAATGGGTCTTTGTCTTTCAAAGCAAAAGTATGTGAAAATTTTGAACTGCTTCACACAATGTTTTTATTATTTAGTTAACAGATGAGTGGGATATTTTATAATTATTATCTCTGTTAAATACTCTCTCTTTTAAATAAATTCTTTGTATGCAGGAATCACTCCAGGACCTACATATGAAAGTAACCCAAACTAACTGTGGTGAAAGTTCTGAACAGATTAAAAGGTTGTTAGAAACTTATCTGATACTTGTGAAACATGGAGGTGGATCGAAGATAACCAAGCCTGTTGATGTTTGTAAGGTGAGTTCCCAACCTAACTTGCTTCAAGGTTGTTCATTAAAAGCTGATTGCTAATACACATTGTCTTGTCTTTTATTTACAGGTATTGTCTCGAACGTTACAAATAGCCCATCTCTCCACATCTTGTCGGGCGACCCTCTTGGATGTAATTTCGGCTTTGATCCTAGGCGAAAATGTTGCCTTACCAGAAACCCTCATCAAAGAAACCATAGAAAAAGTAATTTGTTTCAGCAAATACTAATTGATTAGTTAATAATATGTTTAGCATTGTGTAAGCCCTGGGGAGTATAAACGAATCCTGGCAAAGGCTCTGCCTTCAGCGAATTTAGTCTCATCAATAATCTTTGAATTGCATGCTATAATAAGGAAAACACAGTGTGATAAAAACTAAATCTGTTTGTTAAATATTCAAGTATACATAGCCTTCATCATGCTGGGTATGGACTACACTTCACAGTGGGCAGTAGGGTGCCTACGATTCTTGATAGGGCAGTGGGCCTGAGAGTGAGGAGTTCCAGTTTGTGGAACTAACCTGTTGTCCTACGGAAACATAATGGTTACTTTTGTCTGGGGTTGAGGAACAGAGATTGCTTTTCTAAGAACTTGTGTTTGGGATGGTCCTTGAAGGTTAAATAACAGTTTGCTAGTCAGAGAAGGGATAAAAACTCTTCTAGGAGAGCAGTCAGCAAAGCTGTATTTAAAAATGTATGCCATCGTGGCACGTGGACCCACGAGAAAGTGTGATGCACGTCAGATCAGCAAGGCTCTGCTTGGCTTTGGAAAGTTAGGTTGGATGTTGTCCTGCAAGTATTAGAGGGCCCTGGAAAGATTTTAAGCAGGGAAATGATTTGCTGAATTTACATTTGAGTGAGTTTAGAAAATGGATTGGAGGGATGTGGGATTGAAAATAGGTCAGTTAGGTTCTTCCTATAGCTTTGTGTAGTGCAGCAGTAGAAATATGTAGAGGAAGGTGTAAATTTGTGCTGCTGGCTCCTACATAATTCTCTGCTGCTGGAGAGAATTGAACAGCCCTGGCAGAGCCCTGTATGCTCACGAGAAACACAGTGCCCTTCACATCTGTGTAAGTTCTTCCTATGGAGAACGCTTAGCATGCGGACAGAATTATTCTAGCTGCTTCCCCAAGGAGGCCTCCGTGCTGCCAGGCCGGTGTCTCCCACTGGGGTGTGTCCCTCTGCAGGTTCACTAGTCAAGTTCTTTCCCCTCCAGTGACTGTGTTAACTTGTAGCAAGCATCTCACTACTTTCAGCTAGCAACTTAGAGGGCCTTGAGGTTTTGGATGTTTTGTTTTTTCAGGAATGGGGAAAGTAGTCGGTGTACTTACATTAATATTTTTGACTTTTGGTCCACAGATTTTTGAAAGCCAATTTGAAAGACCATTAATTATGGATTTTTCTGAAGTCATGTTTGCTATGAAGCAATTTGAGCAGGTGAGCAAGATACTAAGTTTCGATTTGTTTGGATTTTCATTCATCATGGTAAAATAATCAGATTTTAAATCCTGTGATTTTTGTTTGCTTTTTTTTTTCTCCTTAGAGGAACAGAATAGGTTCTGGATGTTTTTATTCCTACATATTTTTAAAGCAATTATATTCCACTTTCAGGTCACAGGAAATTGTATTCCATATGCTAGGGCATTTTAAATGATGTTGGGTAACCAGCTTGTTTTTATTTTTTTCATTTACAGTTGCCATTCAATATTATGTTAGTTTCAGGAACCAGCTTGTTTTTATTTATATATTTACTTATTTTTAAATATATTTTTATTGATTTTTTTTTAGAGAGAGATAGAAACATCCATGTAAGAAAGAAACATCGATGTGCTGCCTCCTGCATGCCCCCTACTGGGGATCGAGCCGGAAACCCTGGCATATGCCTTGACTGGGAATCGAACCAAGACCTCAGTCCATGGGGTGATGCTCAATCCACTGAGCCACACTGGCCTGGCAACCAGCTTGTTTTTAAATAATCCTTTTGGGAGTTATAGAAATGTGGTAAAATTGAGGGAAAAAAAACAGTTTCAGGAACTTTTATGTGAATTTGAAGTATAGAAAATAGTTTCTAAACACTGCATTGGAGGAATGTTACAAATTCATTTCATTGCTACAAAATAGATACTTGATGGAATGAGGTAGAAATCTTTCTCATCAAATCCTGAGTTTATTTTATCCCTTTCCCCTCATTCCCTTCAAACATTTGCCAATCCTTGTAACTAGAAACCTATCTCAGTATCTGTTCTCTGTTTTTCCCTTTAGTCTTTAATAATATATGTTATCATTTGTCTCAAAAAAACCCCAACAAAACCCTTTTCTGAACACATCTAGGTCTGTTCCTTCCTGCCCAGTGAGGGCCCTTTATCTGGCTTTGTTTATTTTTAACAACTGCATGTTTTCCTTCTTCCTTATTCCCTCTCATCTTTTTAAGAGAATGTTATATTTATCAGAGTACACTATGGTGTTTAAAGTCAAAAGGGCTAAAAGGGAGTCACTTGATTTCCACTTCCATCTTACTCACCAGGAAAAAACCATTTAGTGTTTTGGGCTGTTTTTTTTTTCTGGTATTTACATTTTTAAATCATCTGAATTTACTGCTTTTTCTCTGTACATTAGTTTTAGCTTCATCTGTAGACTTCCTCTATGGCAGATGGGTTATGGTTCTCTTACACCTCTCATCTTAATAGTTACATCACAAACTTTGGCTGAATTCATATTCACCATATACTTAATCCTTACTGCAAAATGAATATTTTATAATGATATTCCTTTCTTGTATACCTTCTCATATTTCCTGAAACTGCTCCATTCTTTAGAAACCAGAAATGGTTTTCTTTGAATAGCTGGTCAATGAGTCTGTTGTGGAATGCCTGTCACATAGCAAACGGCCAGATAATTTATCAGCTCAGTCCCCCCCCTTTCTGGAGACATTCCTCCTGGAGCAGTTCTAGGAGGGTTGCTTTCTCAGCCCGCTGCACACTTGTCAGATTAGAACATCCTTTACTTTTCTCTTATGTCTTGTGTTAGAGTTTACTGTCTTATTTTGATGAGCATTCTTCAGAGGTTAATGGTAGTAAAATTTTGAGATTTAGTACATCTGAAAATGTCTTTATTCTCTCCTCCCACTATGTTACTAGTAGGCTGCGTATATAATTCTAGATTGTCATTTTCCCTGAGTTTTTCAGGCATTGCTCCGTTGTCCTCTGTCTCCCATTGTTCTAGTGGAGAGGTCTGATGCTTTCATGATTTCTCATTCCTGATTATGATCTATTTGCTTTCTCTGTGGAAGTGTTAGAATCTTCTTTTACTTAGGTGTTCTGAATTTTATATTGGTTACTAAGTGTGATTTTTTTTTTCTTATTTTTAGCTCTTTCTACCCAACTTTCTCTTATATATTGAGGATTGCTTCTTGATCGATGATGCTGCAGTCCGAGATGAAGCCCTGGCCATTTTGGCCAAGCTCATTCTGAACAAGGCTGCACCTCCCACTGCTGGCTCGATGGCTATTGAGAAGTACCCTCTGGTTTTCTCGCAGCAGACAGTGGGGTAAGTTCTGCGTCTTTATTCCGTGTTGTTGGTAAAAAATAATGCATTAACAATACTGTAAAAGTGATCTATATGTAGTAACTGGAAAGATGTCCACGACATACTGTTATATGGAAAAAGCAAGTTGTAGAATAGTATGTGAAATACTCCATTTGCAAAGTTAAAACGTAAAGTGTACCTAAGCGTGGGAAAACACATGGAAGATACACAGACGGTTAATTTGGTGAATGTCAGGAGGATGGTAAGTGAAAGAAAGATGTGACTGTTAATCTTTTGTTTTAAAATACATTCATGTGCAGTTGCAAGAAATAGTTACAGGGAGATTCCGTATACCCTTCACCCAGTTTTTTCCAGCGGTAGCCTCTTACGTAAGTTCACTGCAATATCACAACTAAGAAATTAACATTGGTACAATGCACAATTCCATTTATATAGTATTTGGGACCTACAGCTAGGCAGAGTTCTTAGACTTGACATCAAAGACTTGACCTTGCACTGACCTTATTCAGTGACTAGTGTTAACATGCACTTATCTTTGCGTGTGTATGTGAATGGATATAAAGTGCTATGCAGTCTTATCACATGTATATCTGTAACCACCACCAGAGTCAATATACTGAGCTCTTCCATCACTACAATGATCTTTTGTGCTACCCTTTTTTTTATTTTATGCTCACCCGAGGACATTTTTGCATTTATCTTCAGACAGAGGGGGAGGGAGAGAGGGAGGAAGAGAGAGAGAAACATCGACGTGAAAGGGACACATCAAGTGGTTGCCACCCACACGACCCCAACTGGGGCCGGGGACAAACTGCAACTGAGGTATGTGCCCTTAGCAGGAACCGAACCCGGGACTCTCTGGTCTGCAGACCGACACTCTAACCGTTGAGCCAGACTGGCCAGGGCTGTGCTCCCCATTCCATCCCTGCTCCCTGGGAACCACTAATCTGGTCTCCATTTTTATAATTTTGTCATTTTTAAGAATATTATATCAATCGAATTTTACAGTGCACCTTTTGAGATTGGCTTTTTTTTTACTCAACACAATTCCCTTGAAACCCACACACGTTCTGTGTATCAGTAATCCATTCCTTTTTATTTCAGATGTCTTTTCATGTGCTATTGCTGGGTAGTAGTGTTTAATCATTTACCTCTTGAAAGACATCTAGCTTTTGGCTATTATGAATAAAGCTGTTATGAACATTTCTGTACATACTTTTTTGTTGTTGTTAATCCTCACATGAGGATATTTTTCCATTAACTTTTAAGGGGGAGAGAGAGAGAGAGAGATGTTTATGTGAGAGAGACATAGTGATTGGTTGACTGGGGCCAGGGATCGAACCTGCAGCCCAGTGTATCTTTGACTGGGAATTGAACCCACAACTGTTTGGTGCTCGGGCTGACGCTATAGCCAGTGCATAACACCGGTCAGGGGCCTGTACCTACTTTTGTTTCTTTGAGATAAATGCCCAAAAGTGAGCTTGGGTTATGTGGTAAAGCGCATGGTTAGTTTTCTAAGAACCTGCCATGTGTTGTCCAGAGAGGCTGTTCCCCTTCAGGTTCCCAGCTGCAGTGTGACTGACCCAGCCGCCTGCATCCTCATCTGCACTGCATGGCATCACCATTTTTTATTTTCACTGGTCTGATGGTGTATAGTGACATCTCATTGTAGTTTTAATTTGAACATCTTTTCACGTGCTTATTTGTCATCCACATATTCTCCTTAATGAAATATCTGTTCCTTTACTTGACCCATTTTCTAACTCTTGTTTTTTTCTTTACTATTGAGTTTTGAGAGTGCTTTATGTTTTCTAGGACAAGTCCTTTGTCCGGTACGTGATTTGCAAATATTTTCTCTCAGTATATGGTTTGTATTTCTTCACTTAAAGATTTTTCAGAGCATTGTTTTACATTTTGATGAGGTCCTGTTTATCAGCTTTTCCTTTTATGGATAATGCTTTGATGTCAAGTCTAAGAACTCCTTGCCCAGCTGTAGTTCCCAAAGTTTTCTCCTATTTTCTACAAGTTTTATAATGTTTTACGTTTAGATCTATGATCCATTTTGAGTTCATTTTCATATAAGGTATAAGGTTTTAGTCAAGTTTCAGTTTTTGCCCATGGCTGTCCACTGATCTGACAACATTTGTTGAAAAGGCTTTTCTTCCTCATTGGGCTGCTTTTGCACCTTTGTCCAAATCAGTTGGGCGTAAATGTGTGGGTCTCTATCTGGGTTTTCTGTTCTGTCTCATTGATCTATGTGTCTGTCCTGGTCTAATACCACATTGTCTTGTTACTACAGCTCTAAAGTAAGACTTAAAATCTTGAAAAAATATTCTTAATTCTTTTTCAAAATTGTTTCAGCTATTTCTGATCCTTTGCCTTTCTCTATAAGTTGTAGAAGAAATTTGTCTATGTCTACAAAAAAAGAAAAAACCCTGCTGGAATTTCATTTGGAATTGCATGAAATCTGTAGATCGGTTTGGGGAGAGTGGATATCTCCATAAGGATACACAAAACTGTTCACTTTGTTTACATCCGAGGCTGGCAAAAGGAAGAACGAGGTGACTGTTAACAGTTAGTTAACAGTTAGATTATATACCTTTGCATTGTTTGAATTGTTCATTCTATTAAAAACAATGCATTCTCTTTGGAACTTGAAAACAAAGTTTATGTAAGTATGTGAGAGGATTCGCCTTATCATTTTTCAAATAGTTAGAGTGGGTGTGCTTCTAGCAATTATACATAGGAATAAAAAAATTGCCTTCTTGCCAAGCCGGCATGGCTCAGTGGATTGAGTGCCGTCCCATGGACTAAAAGTCCCAGTTCAGTTCCCAGTCAGGGCACGTGCTTGGGTTTCAGGCTCCATCCCCGGTAGGGGGCTACGCAGGAGGCAGCCCATTGATCTTTCTGTCTCACATCGATGTTGCTATCTCTCTCCCTTCCTCTAGCTCTAAAAAAATCAATAAAAACATTTTTTTTAATCGTCTTCTTTTGTATTAGTTAGGCCTGTTGCTGCATTCCTTGAGTTTGTGCTGAGTACTCAGCTCTGAAGCGTCACAGTGTCCCTCGAGGTGGATGTCATTGTCCCCACAGTCACGCAGCAGTTAGTTTTTGAGTCTGATCAGCGTGAGATTCTGAAGGAACCCATCTTCTTCATACGTTGCTCATCTACCAGCCTTAAAAGTAGCTTCTCTTTCAAAACATACCAACGGGATCCTGTTGGTTTTTTACTTTCCCAGCTTTGATTCCTGAGCAGTGGGTAATGAATAACCCTGTAGAATTATTCCCTTGGAACTTTTCTCTCGATTTCGCAACACCCAGCCAGTCTCCCAACAGCAAATTCCTTGCCAGTAGCCAGAACTGTGGGTTCTGAGCAACAGGAGTGAGCCGCTTTGTTGACCTCCACAAGGTGAAGCCAAGGGCAAAACTGAGTCTGCAGGTCAGACCTCACACTGCCGGCTCAGCCTTCTCAAACCCTCCTTCGAAGGTGACTTGAGAAGTATAAAAACATTAACGTGGGCTTGGTGACGTCAGGCAAGTGCCACGGCTTCTGTGTTTGTTCCCCTGAGCAGACCGCCTTCCGCCGCCTCCACTGAAGTTGGTGTATGCCAAAGGCCGGTCACCTTGTGAATGTCCCCAGCCCCCTCCACTCGTCTCGCAGAGTTGGTGTGAGCAGACAAGGGGACAGATGTGAGAGGACTCTCCAGAAGATAGATTTATCCTGTCGTTTGACAGGTGTTTATTGTATCAGGCACTGTTCTGGGGCATAACAATGGAAAAGGAAAAGGTTTCTTCTTTTGAGGAGATGACATTCTCATTGTGGGGGGAAGTATGTGAGTCAGGGAAACAATCAATCATTTTAGATTGTGATAAAAAGGAAAATAAAACAGGGTGTTTAGCGGGAGAGTGAATGGAGAAGCAGCACTCTTCTCCGGAGAAGCGGCCTCTGGGCCCGCTGGAGCCGCCTCTGGGCCCGCTGACGCGACCTCTGGGCCCGCTGGAGCGGCCTCTGGGCCCAGTGAAGCGGCCTCTGGGCCCGCTGGAGCGGCCTCTGGGCCCGCTGGAGCGGCCTCTGGGCCCGCTGTAACGATGGGAAGAGCCAGCCTGGCTGAGAAAGACTAGGTCAGAGCTTTGGGGCAGAGGGCCGTAAGGCTCTGCGACAGGAATCGGCCGGGGTGTGTGAGGAGCACTGAGCTGGGGGGGTGGAGCGAGGAAGTGAGAGAAGTGGACCAGGGTCAGATCACTCAGGACCTTACAGAACCGGGTCAGGGGGCTGCTCTTTGGCAGGTGTGACAAAGCAAGTGGATGACATGGCAACTAAAAACGCACTTCATAAAAGCCTCTTGATGTCTTATTTGCACGGTTTTTCGGATTGTTCAGTTGTGTATATATATATATATCAAGATGCAGTGACTTTTAGAAATTGCCAGTGAAGTTAACTACCAGAATTTCCAAACATTCAATATCCTGATAAGTATGAAACAAGAGGGAGTGCAACTCTGGGATTAATTTTAATGATAAGGAATAAAAACATGATATTCTACTTCTGTTGTGAAACAAGCTAAGCGAACTGGACATGGCAGAAATATTCTAAAAACATTTTACATGTTTCTATGGTCTTTCCTTTGATTAGAGTTCTGTCTTAAAGAGAACTGAGGTATATTTCGTTGGCAAAAAAAAAAAAGAGGCTGACAAGAATCGTTATATCAGAAAACGTCATTGAGTGACTCTCAGATTAAAGCGACAAAGTTACTTCTAAACCATAATCATTTTAGTGACATTTGTCAGATTCACTGTAATAACTTTGCAACATATTCTACATTAGTGAAGTACAGTGGTCCCCCCTTATCTGCGGAGGATTCGTGCCAGACCCTCCAGTGGGTGCCTGAAAGCTTGGACAGTACTGAACCCTATATATACTATGTTTTTATCTTTACATACATACATGCGATAAAGTTTAATTCACAAACTAGGCATAGTGAGAGATTAACAGCATTAACCAATAATAAAATAGAACAATTATAACAATATACTGAAATAAAAGTTATGTGCATGTGGTATTTCAAGATACCTTATTGTATTGTACCCACGTTTTCACTTAAAGGAAGCACTTTCCAGCTTCTCCTGGGCATATCCGAATTGCCAGCACCACTATCCCGTTGTTTTGGGGCCGTTATTTAATTGCTAAGAACAGATACTACACTTGATCTTAGCCACAAGGCCGAGAAGCGATCGGGGCCATTAGTAAGTAGAGTAAGGGTCACTGAACACAAGCCTGGTATCTTGGCAGTTCATCTGATAACCAGGATAGCTTCTACAGGAGGAACGGCAGGCAGCCTCTGCAGTTTGGAGAAGCTGAACAAAGGGATGATCCACGCCCTGGGTGGTGCAGAGCGGGACATGTGAGGTTTCATCACACTCGAGAACAGCATGCAGTTTTAAATGCATGAATTGTTTATTTCTGGAATTTTCTAGTAAAACCACAGGTAAGGGAGGGATGGGGGCTGCTGCAGTAAAATTTTGTCGGCAAGGAAAGGGGATGGCGGAAGTCCGTTTCTTCCAATAAACTTGCTTCTCCAGTTCTTTAAAATATGTCCATCAGCACAAAACTCGGAAACAATACTTAAAACTAGAAAAAACTTACTTTAAGTTATGAAGCAAATTAAAATAAATACAAAAAAGTAGAACCAATGGGGTTGAAAAAGCCTCGCACTGAAAATCAGTAAATGATACACATTGGTTTGGCGGTTTATATTCAATCATCACCGCTGGCTTCCTCCTCCCCGATGCTCCATGCATGGAAAGAAGCACAGTTGTAGCTCAGATTTCTTAAAGCAAGAGTGACTACGTTCTGTTCTATTTTAAACACTTTAAACAAGTGTTTATCTTTTCTTCTTTCAGATCCTATGTAAGGCAGAAGAAGACCAGATCCAGGGGAGGAAAGGGACAGAGCCCAGTTTTGGGCCATCTTTTATCTGTAATTCAGCTACCCCCAAATAACGATGCCACTTTCCTTTCCCATTCTTGGGCCGCCCTTGTCGTGTTACCGCATATCAGGTGAGAAAGCACACCATGCTTTATTCTGAAAGAGATAGTTAGTATGCCGATTAAAACCTTTATTAGCCATTCCCTGCTGTCCCCTGGAAAAGCCGGTTTGAACATTTCCCTTTTTCTCTCCATTTCTTGGATAGACCTCTTGAGAAAGAGAAGGTGATACCGCTGGTCACGTGCTTCATAGAGTCACTCTTCAGGACTGTTGACAGAGGGAGCTTTGGAAAAGGTCAGTAGCAATTCCCAGTTGTTCTCTGGTCTTTCTTTTCTGACACACCCAAAGTCATTGTAAACCCTCAAGAATTTTAGAGAATAGTACCACATTGTGTTCTGACATAACCTCCTGTGTAATGACATGCAGGAAAAATAGCAAGAGGAAGATGTTGCGCTCATACTTCATAACCTGGTGACTGACTGGGTCAGGGCAGCTTGAACATAAGCTGAACTGAAGGTCAAAGAAATAAGCTTCCTCATTGAGCCCCAGCTTATGTCTTGCTCCCTGTCTCCTGCACCCAGGCTGCCCCTGGTATATGCCTTCTGCTCCAGGCATTTCCTTTTCCAGTCCTCTGGCTGCCCTTGGACGTGTGCTCCTTCTCCCTGGAGTTCTTTCTAGGTCGTGGCCATTTAGTGCGCGCTCACTGGTCTTTCAGAACTCGGCTCGAGCACACCACCTCTGGGAAGGCCTTCATGAGCCTCCTCGGTGGAATCGGGCCACCCTGCCCCAAACACCGCTTCCTGTTGTGTACTTGTACGCCTCCCCTCCCTCGCCTATGAACAGCAATTGTAAAATAGGTATTTTGTTCTATTCTAACACAGTATAATTTTCTCTGACAGTAGCCATTTATTCATTTAACTGTTAGCATGCTAGGTTCTGTTAGAGACTAAGCAGACATATTAGAAGGTAAGGTAGTTGCACCACATCCCAAGTGCTCAGCCACACGTGACTGCCATATTGGACTGTGGCTACTTCTTGGCCCAAGTAGAAACATTCCTACCGTTGCAGGAAGTTCTGTTGGGCAGACTGTTCTAAAGTCTAGAGCAGGGCTTGGCAAAATGTTTATGTGAAGGACTAATTAGTAAATACTTTAGGTTTTGTGGGCCACATTCACGTTTGTGGTGTATTCTTTTTGTTTGTGTTTTGTTTTAAACAACCCTTAAAAAATGTAAAAACACATTCTTCCCTGGCCAGGTGGCTTGGTTGGTTGGAGCATCATCCCATACACCAAAAAAGTTGTGGGTTCGACCACATGTTAGATAAATGAGATGAATGTCTGGTAGTTACTGTGTTAAGAGATACAAGTACTGTGGTTTCCTCTGTTTTTCTACCTTTAGGAAACTTGTTTGTTCTTTGTCAAGCTGTAAATACTCTGCTGAGTTTGGAAGAATCTTCCGAACTTCTTCATTTGGTTCCCGTGGAACGTGTGAAGAATTTAGTATTGTGAGTAAACATACTCTCCATTTACCTTAATCATGAATCAGCTTTTACGTTTGTGAAATCTTGGACATTTTATACCTGCGCTGCATTGACATAGCAGGTTTATAATTGATTTAAATGTTCCAGTGAAAATAAATACAGTTCTTGACAGTCTTTAAATACAGATTGATCTTGGTAAAGGGTAGTTTTACAGTGTGGGAACTAGTGTTGTAGAGTTAGTAAAGAGTATTTCATGCTGATTACTCCCAACCATAACATTGCACAGTGTTGACCTTTTGTAACTTGCACAGTGGTTCCAACATACACATTCCTGCTACTTTCATGTTCTCTCTCAGCTTGACATGATCAGCATCTCAGAAAACTTTCCTGTGATCCTTTTGCTATATACCAGAACAATCCAGTTTTCCTAGGGTTACTTGAGCCAGCTCCTGGTTTGGGTAGGAGAAGGGGGCCATTAGCCATTCACCGCTCAGCGTAGCACCTTTCAAAAGGACGGGCATTCTGAAAACCTGGTGGAATAGTTTGCTTCTGTTTCTGGGGCCTAGGACATTTTACTCCATGCTTTTTAAAAACAGATTTAGTCACGTTCTTTCCATAACTATTCATTCGCTTTTCTCATGTACCAGGCTCTCGTCTAGGCCCTGGGAGAGCCACATTTTGTGAATGAGTCACAAAATGCCCTGCCTTCAAGAAGAGAATAAATGAAGTAAATAAGTAAAAGGAAATGCATGTCAGCTGGTGGTGAGGAAATTAAATCAGAGTCGGGACAGGGAGAGTGGAAGTTGGGGACAGCAGCATTTAAAAAAAAAAAAATTTCTTGCCCTGGCCAGTTTGGCTCAGCGGTTAGAGCGTCAGCCTGCGGTCCGGAGACACCCGGGTTCGGTTCCTGCTAAGGGCACGTACTTCGGTTGCAGTTTGTCCCCGGCCCTGGTTGGTCGTGCGGGTGGCAGCCACTCGATGTGTCCCTTCAAGTCGATGTTTCTCACTCTCTCTCCCTTCCTCTCTCTCCCTCCCACTCTATCTGTACAAAAAATGGAAAAAATATCCTCGGGTGAGGATAAAAAAAAAAAAATTCTTTTACTGATTTGAGAGAGAGAGGAAGGGAAAGGGAGAGAGGAGATAGAAACATTGATGAGAGAGAACATCGAATGGCCACCTCCTGCATGCCCTACACTGAGGATTGGTCCCACAACGTGGGCATGTGCCCTGATGGGGAATCAAACTGAGACCTCTTGGTGCATGGGTTGATGCTCAATCGCTGAGTCATACCGGCTGGGCCAAAGTTTTGGGTAGGGGTGTGGGCATTGTTTATTTTTTGTTTTGTTTTTTAATCCTCACCCGTAGGATATTTTTCCATTTTTGTTCAGATAGATAGAGGGGGGGGGGGGCATCGATGTGAGAGAGACACATCATCTGGCTGCCTTCTGCATGGCCTGACCAGGGCCAGGGATGAACCACAACCGAGGCACATGCCCTTGACCAGAATTGAACCCGTGACTCATTGGTCCGTGGGCTGATGCTCTAACCACTGTGCAAGACTGGCCAGGGCTGGAACAGCAGCAGTTTTGGATAGGGCAGGCCTCACCACGACGGAGCCATCTGAGCAGAAGCCCGGAAGCGGCGAGGGAGCAAGCCTTACGAGGCTGCCAGGGCTCTGGGGCACTCCCTTCGGACCCAGGGAGACATGAGTGCCATGCTGGCGGTTTGGGGAGGGTGTTGGCTGGAGCAGCAAGGAACTGTTGTGGCTGAGCAGAGCAAGGAGTGGATAGTAGGACAAGAGGACATAGAGGTGGGGGTGACAGGCAGTATATGACATTTGGCCATTGTAGGGCCTTGGCTTTTGCTCCAAGTGAAAGAGGACTTGGGGCAGGGGAGTGATTTGGGCCTAAAGGGGTCACCCTGGCAACTGATACCCACTGAGAAGAGACTGAAAGGGGATAAGAAAAGCCAGTTAGGATCTCTGTACATGTGTCGTTCACCACCCCACTGTCAGCTTGCACCCTCCTCACCCCCCATTGCCCTCCCCTCCACCTCTACAACCCAGGCTCAGTCTCGCCTCTTCCGTGATTTACTGTTCTCCACCACCTCATCCCTCTCCTACTGATTACTTGCTGGTTTATTTACTTATTGGCAACTTTCCCCTATTAGAAGAGAAGCTTCAGGAACATAGAGACTGTCTTTTGTTTAGTGCTGTATCCCTTGTCTAGAAAAGTTCCTGGCACGTAGTAGACAGTAAGTGTTTGCTAAAGGAGAATGGCACGTAGAGGTGAAGCGGCTGGCCCAGGGCTGTGTGCTGACGGATAGTGGGGCTGCCCTGCCCCTGCCTGTGTGCTGGATCCCTCGTCTGTGCTGCTTCCTTCACTAGCTCAGTGTCGTCTATACAGATTGACAACTGTATAGATTGAAAAGACAGCACTGGATTTTAGTCAAAGCAGCATATTCTAATCCTGCCTCTGCCTCCAGCTAGCTGTGTCCTTGAGCACGTCACTCTCTGTCACTCGACCTCAGATTCATCTCTGAAACGATGCTAGATGTCCACATAAAACTCCTGCCTGATCCCTTCTACATTTCCTTCCTCAGTGATCATTTCCTGTGATTTCTGTTAGAATGGGAATGCTCTGGGGGACGTGGTACAGTTTGGGTCTAACACACATCTCGTTGCAGAATGTTTCCATTGGAGCCCTCCGTGCTGCTGCTGGCTGATCTCTATTATCAGAGGTTATCCTTATGTGGCTGCAAAGGGCCTCTTTCTGAAGAAGCTTTAATGGAATTGTTTCCCAAATTACAAGCAAACATTTCAACGGGTATATCCAAGGTAATGCTGTTTTGTGGTGTGTCCTCCGTCTCTCGTTTTTTTGTTTGTGTGTGTTGCCAGTGGTTGTCTCAGCTTCTTAATCAGAAAATGCTGCGGTGGGGTGATTCCTCTTTAAAGCAGTGGTTCCCGAACACTGACCTACAAACTGATCGCAGCTGGTCTAATTGGGGAGTTGAATAAAAATATAAATTCGGGGTCCCTAAACCCCACAATTCTGATACGGTAGGGATAAGGTTTTCTAAAGCCCTCTGGGTGATTCTGCTGCTCATTCAGGTGTATAGAAATACCTGACTGCGTTGTTTAAAGATTAAAATTACTAATGTCAATGGAATTGTAACTTAAGACTCTAAGCACTTATTCACGGAGATGCCTGTGATGTCACCGTTCAGAGAAACAACATGGTTTCATGTACAGCCTTCCTTTCCCGGTCTGGTCTGGTCACCAGGTGTTCCTGGTGCTGTTGAATAAGGTGTGGCTTGGTGTTGAGTCTGACGTCAGAGATAGAATGAGCTTGTGTTACTCTGATAAGTTGACAAGTGCTGTATTTTTCATAATTCTGTAAAACTTAGATTTCACTGACTATTAATCAGTTTCTTCTTACATTTAAACTTTGGACTTTGAAACATGCCTTTTATTTTCTCTAGATTCGGCTTTTGACAATAAGGATCCTAAACCACTTTGAGGTTCGACTTCCGGAACTAATGGAGGTATTTTAACTGTTCGATTTAATTTGATATATATTTTTATTTCCAAAATTTCAAATTCATAGAAAATCCAAGTACTATGTAAAGATCCACCATAAAAATTGATTTTTTTTTTTTTTTTGTAATTCTTATTCCTACCATGCCAACAAGGCCACCACTGAAACTGCACAGTTCATAGGTGAATATTATTTCAGACTTTTATAAACACACATAGAATGGAAACCAATGGTGCCGTGAAGGTTTTTTTGTATCAGTACCTCTCATCCTACCTCGTTTCTTCTGAAGTTGGAATAGCAGCCCCGGTTTAAAATGTCCTGTTGAACCAGCTCCCTGTGCATGGGTGCTTGGGTGAGCTGTTCACAGCTGTTCAGGACTTCGGTTTTACTGCAGTAAGCGTCCTTAAGGAGGTATTTCCATAATACAGGGATTACTTATGGAGGTAGAAATTGCTTCTTCTAGAAGTAGAATTGAATAGTAAAAATGCATATACATTTCCTTTACTTCAACCAGTGTTACCAATCAATTGAATCATTTTGAGGATTCCTTTCCTGTTTTGTCCTTGTCATTTCTAGACCAGCTACTAACCCTAAATTATCTATTGGAAAGTAAACAGTGCGAGGGAGAATGAATCATTTATCCCCCCCAAAAAAGTGCTGCTTCTTTAACTTAAAATATTAGTATGTCCCAGTTTTTATGTTGTAGACCTTGGGTCACATTTAATGCTTTTCTGGAAAATCACAACCCTGACGTGCCTCCCCGGTGCCCCCGCCAGGACGACGGGCTGTCGGAGCGGCAGTCAGCCTTCGCTGTGCTGCGCCAGGCCGAGCTGGTCCCGGCCACTGTGAACGATTACAGGGAGAAGCTCCTTCACCTGCGGAAGCTCAGGCACGACGTGGCGCAGACCGCAGTCCCCGACGGGCCCTGGCAGGAGGTAGAGACACTGTCCCCTTCTTAAAAAATTCTACTTATGCTTTTAGATCTGTTTTGCTGGCTTTTGGAAAAAGAAACATACCAAGTAGTCACCCAAAAAAATAATTTGTAAAACTAGATAAATCCTCAATTATCTTAGATACTTTGAGTTAGATGGCCCTATCAGTGGTTTCCACAGGAGAAAATTTCCTGTCCCCCTTCCCTGAAGATGGGTGTCGTGTGTGCAGGTGGGTAGGACGACTCGACGTCAGGTGTAAAGTCTGGTTTCTCCTCCAGATTATTTCATGGCCGCATGAAGTGAGGCCTCTGCCTTTTGTATCAGGGAATGTCTGTGCATGACCCTTGCGGGTGCATCACGGGTCCCTTTGGGAGGAAAGCGAAGTGGAGGCATTCCCCTTTCGATCAGAGCAGTTCTGTTCTTACCCTGCTGTAGATATTAGTGGCCTGTTCGTTCTGCTGCTGAAACAGTTACAAACAGCCTTACGTAATAGATCTGCCATTCTACGGATGCCTCCCCAGCACATAGAGACAGTGTGCTGGCAATGACTGTCACTGCAGAAGGCGCCTGAGGAAACGTTCCACCCTCCGAGTGGACTCTAATGCCGCAGCTGCCATTGCCAGCAGACTTCCTTAGGTTCTTCACCATCTGCACTGTACTGGTGACTTTTTCAAATTTTGTCTTAAAAGGTGATGCTGATAGCAGAGTTTATTAGGAGGGGATTCAATCATGGGTCAGATCTGTTCTTTTAAATATGTCTTTTTAACAATGAACATCTGGAATGAGTTTGAGAACTAGGTTTGCTTTAGTGATTCTTCTGTGTGACATAGCAAGTGACATTTTGGGGAGAGTTGGAAAATTATTGCTCACTGACTTTTGGATCGGTACCTACAACTTTTCCATAAAGCTCGAGCTTCTTTCCAAACCTCGGGATGTCTGGGTTGGGATGTTTGCATCTCGGTGCCGTTGTGTCGTAGTTCATCACCCACTCACTAGTCAGGGCTGTGATTGCAGGTGCCGCTTCGTTATTTACTAGGCATGCTGTATGTTAACTTCAGCGCGCTCTGGGATCCTGTGATTGAACTCATAAGGTAAGCATGGGTTAAATGGATGAAGCTCTTACATTTTAATTGCTGCAGATGACAGGGCCATTATTACACTCCTAGGTGTGATTTAAGTGAATAGGTGTGTACGGTATTTATGGCTCCCATAAATCTTTTGTGGAGTAGGGTGAAGAAAAAACAAGCATGAATTGTTCTCTCTGATGCCAGGTTTTCAACAGTTCAAATGTTATATGTATGTTTCTTTGTGCATTGAAATAACTTTGGAGTACTCTTTTTACTTTAAGTGACACATTGAATTTTTTAGTAACAAAGTATTGTATAGTTACATAATTTTATTTATGTATATTGAATCATTGAGCCAAACTCTAATATAAAAATAAGGACTTTCTCTGTGCCCTGGCCGGTTTGGCTCAGTGGTTGGAGCATTGGCCTGCGGACCAACGACTTATGGGTTGAATTCTGGTCAAGGGCACAGACCTCGGTTGCAGTTTGTCCCCGGCCCTGGTCGGGGTCGTGTGGGAGGCAACCAGTCAATGTGTCTTTCTCTCTCACTCTCCTACTCCATCTGAAGATAAATAGAAAAATATCCTTGGGTGAGGATTAAAATAAATAAATAAGTAAGTAAATAAAAATAAGGACTTTCTCTAAATAGAGGCCTGTCCTTCCCTCCTTAATGGGCCATATGTCATACCCCATGACTTCCACTGTGCCTTTAAAAATAGTCTTCTTATAGGTATCTATTTAGGTTTTTATTTACTTTTATTCATTGATTTTATTTTAATACACACCCAAGGATATTTTTCCATTGATTTTTCAGCTAGAATGGGAGGAAATAAGGAAGGGAGAGAGAGAAACATTAATGTAAGAGAGACACATCGATTGGTTGCCTCCTGCACAGCCCCAACCAGGGCCAGGGATGGAACCGCAACTGAGGTACATGCCCTTGACCGAGATTAAACCCAAGACTCTTTGATCCTTGGGCCAATGCTATAACCACTGAGCCAAACTGTCCAGGGCTCTACTTAAGTTTTTTAAAATACTGTTCAGTACTTTATGACTATAAAAATAATTTGTGGTCAGTGCAAGTATTTTGAAGAATATAGAAAAATACAAAAGTTGTTTATAATCCCACATTCAGAAATGATTTAGTTAACATTTTAGTTACATCCTTTCCTTTCACTTTTTTCCCTATGAAATATCTCAAAATAAGGATCATATCAACACCTTTCATTTTGTGACCTTTTTTTTTTTTAGCTCTCACGCACATGAAATGGAAAATAAGAAATTTTGGAATGTCTACTATGAACATCTAGAAAAAGCTGCTACACATGCTGGTACGTAAGGGACTGGGAAGAAAAGTCAGGGGGAAGAAAAGTGGTTACTTTCATTTATTTTTTGGTACGTGCCCCTAGCGGGAACCAAACCCGGGACCCTCTGGTCCGCAGGCCAATGCTCCAACCGCTGAGCCAAACTGGCCAGGGCTTACCTTTCATTTTTATTACTTAATTACACATGAAGTTGGGAAACAGAAATGAGAAACGTGTTATCTTATCGTTGGTAACCTTTGAAAGGGGTTACTGTTTCCTCATGTTACTAGAGAAAGGAATGCCCCTACTTGAGGAAACAAAAATGACAGATGTTAACATTTCTTTGATGGTTCTGGTTACTTTTTTCTTTCAGAGAAAGAACTGCAGAATGAGGTGCCAGATGAGGAGAAGTGCATTGGAGATGCAAGTTGGGAGCAGACCCAGGAAGGCAACGTTGGGGCGCTTTATCTGGAGCAGTTAACATTGAAAACCAGCTGTCAGGAAAGACTGGACCACACCAATTTCCGGTTTCTGCTGTGGCGAGCTCTGGCGAAATTCCCAGAAAGGGTAGAGGCCCGGTCCAGGGAGCTCTCCCCGCTTTTCTTGAGATTCATCAAGTAAGTGTTCTTTTCGTGGAGTATGTTTCTAGAGTGTCCTCAGTGCCTGGAAGAGAGGGTGCGAAGTGTTAAGCTCCCAGATTGGCTGAGTTGTTTTTACATCTGTCATGTTTGCAAATCACTGGCACATCTAAAAAGCACTGGCTCTGTCCTCTAACAGCTAAATTGGTTTGGCTCACCACTTAATTTTATATGAATTTGATTGGCCCACAAATGGTGTTAATAAAATACACCAGGTTACAAAAGGCTTTTGCGAGCCTGGTGGTAGTTTCTCAGTTGGTTGAGCATTGTCCTGTGCACCGAAAGGTTGCTGGTTGGATTTCTGGTCAGGGCACACGCAGAGGGTGACTGATGTTTCTCTCTCTCCCGTTCTCCCTCCCTCTCCTTTCCTCTCTCTAAGCATGCCCTCGAGTGAGGATTTAAACAAAAAAAAGGCTATGTGGAGTTAGCTCAGTGTACAAAGAGCTTGCTGTTTCTTACCCTGTTGGCTCATTGTGTTATTGTCTGCCTGCAGCTTAAAAGTATGTTTTCAGTCCCTCGATCCCAGCTACTGTTTTGAATCTCTTGAATATTTCCCATGATGCAGAGGAATGTACTCTCAAAAAATAACACGAGCTTTCTGGAGCATTTTTCTGTTTTGACTAGATAAGCTGTGTGAGAGTCAGATTGCTTTAAAACTAAAGATAAGGAATGTGGTGTATAGAACAGTTCTAATTAGTATACATGCATGTTTTCCAATACTGTTTCATTACATGGGACAA
The DNA here is from genome assembly GCF_014108415.1 of Molossus molossus. Classification (NCBI taxonomy): domain Eukaryota; kingdom Metazoa; phylum Chordata; class Mammalia; order Chiroptera; family Molossidae; genus Molossus; species Molossus molossus. The sequence continues at coordinate 14,641,529 of NW_023425345.1, read as the reverse complement.
GGTTTTAGGACTAAGTTAGGCAGGCTGCGAAGCTCAACATGCCAGGCTTGCTCAGGGAGCAGCATGGAAGCCTGGGAGGCTGCAGCCGTGACCCGGAAGAAAGTCGAGACGAGGACAGAAAGTTAGCAGGAGACCGAGTTGTGTAAGACATTTAAGTGATAGTAAAGACTTTGGTTTGAATTGTCGGTGAAATGGGAAGACACTGGGAGGTTTAAACAGAAGGATGGCGTGACTTAAGTTTCCTTAAGGAGTTTCTGGCTGCTAGGTTGAGAGAAGACTAAGATGGCAGTGGTAGGAGTAGAGAGAGTAGAGAGTTAGGAGGAGATTGCAAAAACCTGGGGAAGAATAGATGATGGTGACTTGACCGATGTTAAGTAGTACGGATAATGAGAGGTCATTGAACTCTGGATACTTTGAAGGATTTCAGTTCAATAAGATATATTTTTGGAAAATTGCAACTAGATTATTCTGCAGGGTTTGCCAACATATCAGATGTGTGATGGTGGGGATGTGGGTATTGGGGAGGGTTGGGGAAGGTGCAGGAAAGAGGAAGGGAAAGATGTCGCTACGGGCTTGGCCTGCAACTGGAAGAACGTTACCATTTACTGAGATTGGGAGAGATGCAGAAGTTTGCAGATTTGTGGGGAAGATCAAGAGTTCATTTTTTAGATATGTTAAGTTTCAGATACCGAATAGACATCTAAGCAGAGATGGCAAGTAGGCCCTTGAATTTGGAATTTAAAGCTCAAGGGAAAGGTTTGGTCTAAAGGTAGTAAATCTGAGACTCATCGGTATAGAGAGGGAGCTGATGGGTTGCTGTTTAAGATCGAAGCAGCTTGTATGTGTGTGAGTATGCTGTGAAAGACCCCAAAGGGAGGGGGCACTCACAGTGCAGGGAGGGCATGGATTGCTCAAGCCATGTCTTTGAATGGTTAAGAGGGGTAGGATCCCTTGCATAAGGGAAAAGGTTACATGAATAATTCATTCTGGCAAAGGCTACAAGCGAAGATGCGGGCAGGTCAGTAGGTGGGATGGTGGAAGAGTAATGATTCTCTCTTCCACATAACTCTTTAGTCTTTTATTTGTAGAATGAGAACACTGATATTTAGGTTTTGAACACTGATATTTACCTCGTTTTGAAGATCACATAAAATAATGCTTATTAGTTATTTTCAAAATGTTTAAATTAAGATTAGTTAACACTGATTACCTATAATTAATACCTCTGTAGATGATCCAAACTAATGGAAACCCAAATGTCACTTTTAATTCTGGCCTTGAAATATATTATGGGCTTTTTGTTTTCATTTTTGGCTAGAAATTTACCTTTCTAAATTCCTGTCAAATAATTCGATATTAGAGCTAACTTGTGAATGACTCCCTTGTAAGCATTCTCTGAGAAGAATCATCAACAGTCAAGCAGGAACGAATGACTCACAATGACCGAAACACCCAGTGACAGGTGACAGTGACAGTGAATTAGTACTTGCTGTGTAGACACTGTTGTAAGTGCTCTGTGTGAATTATATTTAATAAATGAGCGAGTGAGCACGCTGTGCATGGAGATAAAGGTTAAAGATAAGTTATGATGTCATGTGGTTAATTGAATGTTGAGAGTATAATACAGATGTTATCAAATCTGTAATGATACAGTTTGTAACTGACAGAGCAACTTTGCTCATTTCATTTATTCATCCATTTTTTTAACTTATTAGGTGAGAACAGATAGCTGAATATGGTAGCATCTCAACCCTCCAGTTGTAGTTGAGGGTATTAACCTGGGATTTCCTCCAGGTGTGTTGATAAGGTAATATCCTAAAACATGCTATTTTATCAGTATATTTTTGAGTGAGGACTTTTATGTCCGAGCAGTTCCCTTCCATCTGTAGCTTGGTGCCATGCACAAAACAGACAAGAAGACGATAATTGTTGGATGAGTGTGTTAAAGCGACACAAAACAAATGAAGTGAAGGACAGCGACAGCCTTCTAGATGATACTAGTTACCTGCAGCATGGTCCAGAACTAAAGGGTGGGATTCATGAAGAACAAATGTGAATGCCAACTGCACATGCTTAGTTTAGAGGAGACAAACCTAAAGACTTACTGATTCTATTGTCCAGACATTGAGTTGAGTTTGTGTCGTGTTGTGACTGTCCCTAAAAGCGATGCAGTTGATAGTTCCATCTTCTTATCAGACCACATACCCAGAGGACTGAATTTTTTTGCAGCCGTATACGGAGTAAAATGTATCTGGTTCAAAAGTGACCAACGTAATCTTAATGCTATACTTTCAGTACAGCAAAAGTAGGTTTACAGTCGTGATACAAATAATACAATAATAACACAAGAATAAACTCCGTGTTTTGTGTGTTCACAACTGTAAACCCACTTTTGCCCACCCCTCTACTGTAATTCACCCCTACACCTGCCTGCCCTGGTTGTGTTTTCGGAGACAGGGAGGCTGATTTCAGCTCAGTCCAAAGTAGACATTTCAAATATTTCCAACAGCATAACAGTGGAACAGGCTGTCTTCTGCAGTTAGTGACTGGGTTGTTGAGTAGGGTTCTTCCGAGGGGCTGGCTACAGCAGAGTAACGTAGAAGAGACTTGACTAAGGTGCCTCCGCTGTCTCTTCCACATGCGAGTCTGTGGACTGTGGACATCGTTGTGACAAACAGAATTAGGACATTTCAGCTTCACCTGCCTTGTATCACTCTGTCCGCTGCAGCAATGAGTATTACCCAGCAGATCTGCAGGTTGCTCCGACCCAGGACCTGAGAAGAAAAGGCAAAGGAGTGCTGGCGGAGGAAACAGAAGAACCTGCCGCTGGAGACGACGAAGAATTGGATGAAGAGGCGGTGCCCCAAGATGAGCCCTCTCAGAAGAAGACGACAAGAAGAGCTGCGACCAAGTAAGTTCAGTGTCACTGCTAGATGCCACATCCGTGGTTCTCGGAGGGACGTGTGGAGATCTCTTAGGGCCTGGGGCAGACAAGGTGACCTGCTCAGATAATTATATGCATAAGTGCTGTATCTCCCTGGGTTGTTGTTTTTATTTTTACAGCTCAAAGAAAGCTATCAGTCTTTCAAGTTTTTGGGTTGTTTGTTTCTTATTTAGAGTTGGAATCATCTAATCATAGCTACTTTTATGCATGAAATTGCTGGGGCCCAGAGCTGCTAAATGCTCTTTGGCCCTGACTGGTGTTGCTTAGAGGTTAGAGCATCAACCCACCCACCAAAGTGTCATGGGTTCAATTCCCAGTCAGGGGCACCTACCTGGGTTGCAAGTTCAATCCCTGGCCTTGTCGGGGGGTGTGTGGGAGGCAGCCAGTCAATGTGGCTCTTTCACATCAATGTCCCCCCCCCACTCTCTCCTTTTCACTCTCTCTAAAAATAAATAACTGCTCTCTGACCCGTCGTTCACTTTTCATAGCACCAGGGCACCGTGTTTGTGTGCCAGGGAAACACGTAATGAAACATCTGTCCTCTTATAAATAAACGTGTCAGCACTTTTGCTTTGCCTTTTGACTTGACTCCTCCTGGTTACTTTTTTCCCGTGCTGTTATATTCTCTCTCTTATTCTTTGGGTAACTCATTTACCTAAATTGCTAGACTCTTGAGAAAAACAAGAAGTGGTCATGCTTGTAGAAGATACTCCAGCTACTTGAAGATCTTCTGCACTGGGGTAGCAGCAGTCCACTGGGTTTGGTGATGCTGTGTTCTTCTAGCACTTTCTGCATCTACTGAATTGTTCCCATGAGCCAGTTATTAGTTCATCCATTCAGCAACTGTATTGAGTGCCTTTTGCTAATTGCTGGGCTGCAGAGGTAGCTGGTCCGTAGTCTCTGCAATTCAGGAAGCACAGGCTGATGCCTGGTGAAATATTTTTATAGAGGAAATATTTTTAAAAGAGTTATGGGAGCACAGTAAAAAATGACTTCATTCAACCACACAGGGAAGACTTTTACAAAGTATAAGGCACCTTTGAAGCTGAAAGACAGAAGTTTGCCAGCAGCTAGGGCAGGGAAGGACTCGACAGCCAATGGAAATAGTGTGTAAAGTGCAGGGGAAGAAAGGTCATGGTCAAGCTTCGTGCAACTAGAGTTTCTTCTCTGCTGCTACCTTTTCACAGCTCTGGATAGTCGATTCCCACGCCCTTCCTAAGGCGCATTGCTGTTTTCATCTTTAGATCCTTCAGCATAAAAGCCCACAAAAGATTGGTCCTCCTCCTTGTTTGGTGAATAAACAAATAAGTTATTTATCCAGTGAGACCCCCTCCTTTCTCATCCTGAATCTTTCCTCCTCCTACTCTGTCCCTGCCTCATTTATGCCAAATGAAATTCTGTTCGTTTTTCAAGACAGTTCCCTTACTGAGGCTTTTCTTGTCTTTTAAACTGCAAGTTATCTTACCCTACTTTAAACTTTCATAACAGCCATTTATACCACCATCATGGAGCTTATCCTTGCCTTGAATAGTTAACTTTTTATACATCTTCCAGGAAAATCAGAAACTCTCGAAGGATGAGGTCCATGTCTTAATTAATTTTTCTGTGCTCTGTAGTCAGACCAAGGCTATTGCTAATATATGCAATGATTGAAAATATGAGTCAATCTGATAATCATGATCTTGGTGCCATCTCTGTATATTCATAGTCCAAGTTTATAATCCTTCATGGAGCACACTCCTCACTGGCAAGTATTTAATGAGAATGTCCAGATGAGCTCCTGTTGTCTTTGGCTCTTTAAGGATAACTGGTACATAAAAAATACCTAATAAGTGTTGGGGGAGGAGTGGATGTGTCAGTAGAAAAATTTTAAAGTTTATTTGTTAAACTGCAAGCCCTCAATGGTAAATAATCACAAGGACATTGCATTAGTCAGTGCTCATTAGAAATAGAACCAACAGAATGGAGATACATGTGTATATATACATGTATAAAGAAATTTGTTTTAAGGATTGGGCTCACGTGATTATGGGAGCCAGCAAGCCCAGAATTTTCAGGGCAGTATTGCAGGCTGGAAACTTGGGCAGGATTTGATGCTATAGTCGTGAGTCTGAAATCCATAGGGTAAGATTTCCATGTGGCTTGGCCAAGTTGACACATCAGACTGACCATCACAGACATTTAAGCTAAATATGAACGGCAGTGCTACCCTTACCCCTAGTTCTTGACCGTAGCAGAAGAGGCCACAAGACCCAGCTTGGGTTCTCTGTCAGCTAGTAGGACTTCCACAGCGGTGCTCTCTGTTGTCCGGACAGAGACGTGCCTCGTTGGCATTCCTCGGAGCAGAAGCCCGCAGCTCATGTTCTTTCATCTAGTCCTCACAGGAGAAACAGCCAGAGGTCTTGTCCTTGTCCAGGTGAGGCAGCTGAGCATCCGAGACATGCATTAACCAACCTTCCCCAAAACCACGGCTCAGAGTGACAGGACCTTGCATGCAGCTTGGTTGTTACCCCTCTCCACGTATCCCTGAAACAGGAAAATGAAATCCCTGCAGACTGTAACAGTTCCTTGTTCAGGGTTTTTTAAAAAGTTTTAATACATTTACAAAGTTTATGCAGAGAGAAAACAGTTTTCTCAAATATTCTTTTTTTTTTATTAATCCTCACTCGAGGATATTTTTCTATTTATATTCAGATAAAGCGGGAGGGAGGGAAAAAGAGGGAGAGAGAGAAACATCAGTGTGAGGGGGACACATCGACTGGTTGGCTCCCGCACGGCCAGGGCTGGGGACAAACTGCAACCGAGGTACATGCCCTTGACCGGGAATCAAGCCTGCACATTCCATAGGCCGACGCTGTAACCGCTGAGCCAAACCAGCTAGGGCCTCAAGTGTTCTTAAAACATCATAGCATCCGTGGATTAGAAAGTTTAGCAAGTGCAGTAGAAGCTCTCTTCTTGGTCTGTTTTATAGATGATGTCATTTACCCTGAGGCAACCCCAGCTTCAGATGAACTTTCAGCCACAGATCATCACCCTTTCTTCCTCCTTGGAGCAAGAGCCATGGTTAGCTAAACTTGGACCTCTGTTGCCTGACATCAGTGTTTATGTTGTATGACCATAAGGAAGAATAGAAGCTAGACAAGGAATCATTCCAAAATTCACCTGCACACAACTTTGAAATGTATTACTATTTGACTATTTTTCTTCTACGTTTGGCTTAATTTAAGCCTTTCTAAGCGTACCCTGAATGATTTTCTGTGGTGGGAAACCTGGATTTCATGGGAGGCTTGCCTGAGATTTGCAATTTCTGGACAGTAATTTTTTTAAATGCAAGTAATTAATACTTGTTTGTGAAATTATAGTTAAGGTTTGTGGAATAATTGTCAGCCACTAAAATTGGTGGGTCTTATCATCTTAAGAAAATAATCTCTGTTCTTTCATTTTATGGTACCCTCTCCCTTTTTTTTTTAAGGCAGTTAATCGCTCATTTGCAAGTTTTCTCTAAGTTTTCAAATCCACGGGCCTTATATCTGGAATCCAAATTATATGAACTCTATCTTCAGGTAAGAAAATAAAGTCTCACCTGTGCAATATTTTGTGAATTATTCTCTACCATTTTCTTTGCCAAATAACTTTTAGGTGTTCAATAATTGTTGACTAGAACCCATCTGCATTTTAGTATATGTATATTTTAAACTAATAGACATTGTCTTGAGAAACAGTTTTAGACAGTACTAATTTATTTGATTTTAAAGGCATTTTGGATGATCAAACATTGAGTATAGTGAAGCACAATTATATCATGGGAAGTAGCTTTTAGAAGGGCATGAGGATTGTACCAGGATCAGTTGGCTTTTTATCACTTCTTGGTAAGTTAGTCTGATGGAGTGCTAGAGTTTCAGGCTCTGTTACGTAGAGTGGAAGCAGGTAGTTGGCATAATAGTCTGGTACAGTCACAATATATGACCCTGAATTCCAGGAAAGGTTGAAGAAAAAATGTAATGTCAGAAGCAGAGTAAGAATTGGATGTCGTCCTCAGCCATCTGGGAAACAAACTTTATTTTTTCACTTAGGTGTTTTTTTAGATGAAACAATTCATTTTGGCATTTCAGCAGAATTTATCCGTGTCTGCCCATACTTTGGATACAACTTGTTTATAAAGCCAGAGCTCAAGTCTCAGTTGTCCACAGGAAGCAAAGTTCTGAGCTGCCTGCAGAGAGGCCTCAGAGCAGGTCTTTCCTGGTGGTGTACTGGCGACCGTTACTTTCACTGTATTGTAAAGAACGTTTGCTCAGCACAGGACCAGCTCGTTGGGCGTAAATCCCGGTCATGTAGGGAACTGGTCTTGGCCAAAAGACTGATAGCCCAAAGGTCTGGCGTGCAGGATGCAGATGTCGAATTTTGTTTTAGTCTTTGCTCATATTCTCTTTGTCCACCTTTAACCCAGGGAAATGTTAGGCTTTTGACAGGAATTAGTGTTAAACCACATCTAAAAATTTAGATTCTGAGAAACCTAATTTTACAGATTATCACAAATAAATTGCTATCCCGTGGTATGCATATATGTGACTTCCTTGATTTATTCTATGAAATGTCATTCTTAGTTGTTGCTGCACCAAGATCAAGCGGTACAGAGAATAACCCTGGACTGCATAATGACGTACAAACAGCCCCATATCCTCCCTTACAAGTAAGTTATTTGAAGCTAAAGAAGTGGTAGTTCTTTGGTTGATTTTTATCTTTCTACCTGAGAGCCTCTTCTAAAGCAATTTTGTTAAGGCCTTGGAAATTTCCCTCTTTTCTAAGGTAATCATTGTGCTATTTTAGATAAGAAATGAAAACTGGGAGTATATTTGCTTGTTAAGAGGGCTTCCTCATAGATCTAATAAGGTAGGAAAGAGAATATTAATTGAAAAGTGTGTATTGAGAAGATTATATCATTTTTCCTTGCTTATATGTCTTAAAATTTTGGTGATTACTTAGCAAATCATAATAATCACTCTAAAAGCGGAAGAAAGCTTTTGTATTATGCTCCTTGAAACAGCTGAATTATTGAGTAAATCTGACTCTCTCTGATTCCTTTTATCTTTTAGAATTTGAAAACCTGTTATTTTAGAAGGTATTTTTCTGAAGAATTTTCTTAATGGATGTCAACTACTTTATAGACTATGCTTTACTATCTATTCTAGCTACAATAGTACTCCACAATATAACACTTTTTAGAAAGATTATTAAGTGATGATTTGTGCTGTATTCTATTTTTAAAGGGAAAACTTGCAAAGACTGCTTGAAGACAGAAGTTTTAAGGAAGAGATAGTGCATTTTAGTATTTCAGAAGATAATACAGAAGTGAAAACAGCCCACCGAGCAGATCTGTTTCCTATTCTGATGAGGTATTTGTACTGTTTAAATTCAGATATTTTTAAATAGTTGATCACAAAAACAATTGTAAGTATTAGTAGTATGATTCTTTCAGTAGTTGTAATGGAATGTTTCATTTTGTATTCTTTTTTTGTTTGTTTTTTAACTTATCTTTCTTGTTGAATGTATTACAGATGTTCTTCCTTTTTTCCCCTATTGACCCCCTCCTCCTTGCTCCCACCCTCCTCCTGCCTTCCCCACACTACTGTTGTGTCCACTGGTTATGCATATAAGTTCTTTGGTTTATTTCTTCCCACCCCCCATCACCCTTCCCTTTGAGGTTTGTCAGTCTAGCAACCAATTTGTACCTCTTAATCCCTTCACCTTTTTCATGCATTCCCCCAACCCTCCTCCCACCTGGCAGTCAACAGAATATTCACTGTATCTATGAGTCTGTTTCTGTTCTGCTTGCTCATTTTGTTTGTAGATTCAATTGTTGATAGATATATATTCATTGCCATTTTATTGTTCATATTTTTTATCTTCTTTTTCTTCAAGAAGACCTATTGACATTTCATATAATACTGGTTTGGTGGTGATGAACTCCGTTAGCTTTTTCTTGTCTGGAAAACTCTTTATATGTCCATCAATTCTAAATGATAACTTTGCAGGATAGAGTAATCTTGGTTGTAGGTTCTTACTTTGTATACTTTGAATATTTCTTGCCACTCCCATCTGGCCTGCAAAGTTTCTTTTGAGAAATCAGATGACAGTCTTATGGGAACTCCCTTGTAGGTAATGAACTGCTTTTCTCTTGCTCCTTTAAAGATTCTCTCTTTGTCTTTAACCTTTGGCATTTTGATGATCTTGTGTCTTGGTGTGGGTCTCTTGGGGTTCATCTTGTTTGGGACTCTCTGTGCTTCCTGGACTTGTATGTATATCTGTTTCCTTCACCAAGTTAGGGAAGTTTTCTGTCATTATTGTTTCAAATAGGTTTTTAATTTCTTGTTCTCTCTCTTCTCCTTCTGACAGACATCCCCATGATGTGAATGTTGGCACGCTTGAAGTTGTCCCAGAGGCTCCTTACACTATCCTCATTTTCTGAATTCTTTTTCTTTTTGCTGTTCTGATTGGATATTTTTTGCTTCCTTATGTTCCAAATCGATGGTTTGCTTCTTGGCTTTACCTACTCTACTATTTAGTCCCTGTAAATTATTCTTTATTTCAGTTAGTGCCTCATTCATTTATGACTGTGCATCCTTCATTTCTGACTGGCCTTTTTTTATGCTCTTGAGGTCCTCACTAAGTTCATTGAGCTTCTCACTAAGTTCATTGAGCATCCTTTTAAGTAGTGTTTTGAACTCTGCATCTGTTAGGTTGCTCATCTCCATTTCATTTAGTTCTTTTCCTGGAGTTTTGTTCTGTTCTTTCATTTGGGATGTGTTTCTTTGTCTCCTCATATTGGCTGCCTCCCTGTGTTTGTTTCTATGTATTGGATAGAGTTGCTATGTCTCCTAGGCTTCCTAAGGTAGCCTATTGTAGTAGGTGTCCTGTAGAGTCCAGTGACACAGCCTCCCTGATCACCCCAGCTGGGCCCTCCAGGTACACCCCTTGTGTGGACTTTCTACCCTTCTGTTGTAATTGAGTCTTGATTGCTGTTGGCATGTTAGTGGGAGGGATTAACTCAGGTTGATCAGCTTCAAGGACTGGCTGTGCCCACTGACCTCTGACTACTTTGGAGGACCAGCTGTGCAGGGGCCCCCCACACAGAACAAGATTTACTTCATCAGGGCTCTTGTACCCACTGAGTCCACTCCTTGAGTGTGTCACTTGTGGAGGTGGTTGGGTGGTGGTGCTTCGCCATGGTCTGAAGCTGTCCACTGGGTATGCCGGCTCTGGGGTAAGGTCAGCCACTGCCTGTGTTCTACCCAGGGCCACCAGGCATAAGCTACAGAGCGATCTACAGATGGCTGCTTGTGCTGGGCTTGGAGGTGCCCAGGCCAAGCCAAGTTGTGAACCAAGGCTGGCTGCTTCTAGTGCAGGCCCTGTGGCCACTTAGTGAAAGGTATGGAGCTTGCTGAGACCAGATGCTGCTTGTTTGAGAGAATTTAGGAAAATCTGAAGCAGGATCCAAGACAGGCCAATCCTATGGTAAAGCCACTGGAAACAGCTTCGGTGGGTCTGAAAGTTGGGTGGGGAGGAGCCTCAGGGAATCACCAGGGCAGGGCAGACAGTATGAGCCAGGTTGCTGGAGCCCCAGATATGGTGGCCTTTGGCTGCCCCCGGGGAAGGGCTCACCAAAGGAGCAAGGGCCTCCGGCAGCACATCTGTCTGTCCAGGAGAAACTGCCCCTCCAGCTCTGGTCCAGATGCCAAACAACTCAGTTCTTCACTGTGTGTCTCTGGTACCTTTCAAGCTGCCTCCCCCATGCTGGAGCTAGTCTCGATGTGGTTTCTTTAATTTCGTTGTAGGACTTCCATTCAGCTTGATTTCAGGTGGTTTTGTGTGATGGTTCTTATATAGTTTAGTTGTAATTTTTATGTGGTTGTGGGAGGGACAAGTACGGCGTTTACCTACCCTGCCACCTTGACTGGAAGTCCTATATTTTCTTTTGATTTTTTTTTTAGATTGGGTCTTTTGAGGTAGTCACATTGATGTAGAGCAGCAGTTTTTAACCTGTGGGTTGTGACCCCTTTGGGGGTCGAACGACCCTTTCACAGGGGTCGACCCTTTCACAGGGGTCGCCTAAGACCATCGGAAAACACATATTTCCGATGGCGATTCATAACAGTAGCAAAATTACAGTTATGAAGTAACAATGGAAATAATTTTATGGTTGGGGGTCACCACAACATGAGGAACTGTATTAAAGGGTCACGGCATTAGGAAGGTTGAGAACCACTGCTATAGAGACTTCAGAATATTTTGTCCCTAAACATGAGAAAATATCTTGCCATGGTGTTATTTTAATAACAATGATAAAGTTAAATTCAATATTGCTCTGTTTTACTATTGAGAAATAATAAAAATAATTCATGTAAGGTATGTAAGTGTTTGTGACATATAAAAGCGGTTGACTTTTAACCATCTTCAGCACAAAACTTTCTTACTTGTTTTAATAGTTTTCATTGGATTTTCTTGGTCAAAAAAATAATAGTAAATAACAGTCATCAGTCAGATTGTTAGTTCCTATTTAAAAACCCTTTGAGATCCCGTGTTCTGTGACTAAAATAGAAAATCCTTACTGTGCAGAGGGCCTGGAAGGGCCTAGCCCAGGTGGTCTCTCTAAGCACATCCCTTCCATTTACCGCCTCCTTTGCTTGGAACAGGTGACAGTTAACTCCTCTTCACTCAGCCTCATCTCAAATGTCACATTATCAGAGATACCTTCCCTGACCACTTTATGTAAGATCGCACCTCCTTATCACTCTCTCGTCCTTTTCCTCTATTTTTCCACAGTACTCAGTCATCCTGTATAGCCTCTTTCTGTTTATCTCCCTTGCTAGAAGGTGAACTCTATGGCCTTTAGTAAATATTGGTCAGATTGATTTTTGTGTTCTCTTTTATGATGTAAAACCTCTTTTTTTCCTTAAATGTACATATTACCTACATAGCCTACAAGAATTCACTGTGGTGGTGGTGGTGGTTATCCTTGTCTTGCTCCTGGATTTAACAGTAATGCTTCTGGAACAAGCACTTTTACAGTGTGGTCTGCTCTGTCTTGACAGGGTCTGTCCTTGAGACACTGTCCAGAGGTCCACAAGGTCAAAACTTTTTTCATAATACTGCTAAGACATTACATCAGAGAGTTTTATCATGTTAAGATAATAGCTTTCATTACTGAGTTATTTAATATTTCGTCAGGAATAGATGCTGAATTTTATTAGAATGCTTATTAAGCATGTAATAACTTTTCCTATGAGCCACTGGCCTATATTAATCTACTAGATTTTACTAATGATTCTTTCTTGCATTTCTGGGATAATCCTTATTTGGCTTGTTTTAATGTAGCACTGGATAGTGTATTTAGAAACATGTTCATAGGAAGACTAGTATATGGTTTTATTTTTGTTTCTTAACCCTTCTCAATATCACAGTTATATTACTTTCATAAATGGAAAAGGACCATGTCCTGCTTTCTCTCTTCTATGAAACTTTATGTTATAGAATTCGGGTTTTTTTTTAATGTTTAAAAAATTCATCTGTAAGACTATATGAGTTCCGTGTTTACTCATGATTAGTGGCCTATTTAGGTTTTCTTCTTAAGTTATCTTTGTTTATGTATACATGATTTTCCCCCCATTCTTTTACCCATTTAACTGAAATTTTTCTAGTTTCCTTGTTTTACTTACAGTTGTATTCTCATTTTATTCACTTTCAATCTATATATACTTGTTTTTATTCTTTGATTAGACTTACCTTTGGCTTGCCTGTTTTATTGCAGTTTTTTTCTCCTTTATTATTTCCTCCTTCCTGCTTTCCTTAGCCTTGTTTTTTTGTTAATATTATTTACCTAAATGTCTACGTGAAGTATCTAATTTCTATTTTCATTCTTCTTTGTTTTATAGTGTATGCACTTAAATCTGTTCCGTTGCTATGCTACCCTTTTCAGGAAGACAACACCACTAGTATTGTGTTTTAAGATTGATGTGCAAACAAACTAATGTTCTTTTGACTCTAGGATTTTGTATGGTCGAATGAAGAATAAGACTGGGAGTAAAACTCAGGGGAAATCTGCTTCGGGCACCCGCATGTCCATTGTTCTGAGGTTCCTTGCTGGGACCCAACCTGAGGAGATCCAGATATTCTTAGACCTGCTGTTTGAACCTGTTAAGCACTTCAAGAATGGTAACCATCACCTACTCGGCCCCCTGAGTGTGTTGTTTGCTGTAGACTTCTGATGTCTCAGGCTGTTTCCCATGCTCTTCAGCATCTTTCTCATGGGGTTGCTCCTCCCACTCTCAGTGGTGGGCTTTTTAGCTGAGACGCAGCCCATCCCCAGCTTAATTGGATTAGGTGCGGCTCGCATTTGATGGCAGCTGATCAGCACCCATGTGTTAGGACCCCTTGATTAGAAAATGTGTATTTTTGGTGCTGTTGTGCATCTAGGACATTTGAGAATAGTACTTATCTATCTGCAATGAATGAACTTCTCATTAGAAGTTTGAACCATGCTACAAAATTAATCTTAATTGATATTATTCATTCCCTGAGGCATTCATCTACTAGGTAATGATTTGTTGAATACTTCCTGTAACCCAAAACTCTGTTGAAAATAGAAATCTGAGTATTTACAATCTCTGCTCTCGACCTCATAGTCTAAACAAAGTGGGTATAGAAGGTATTCAGTGAGCAGTGATGCTCTGTGGTATGCTCTCTGATATGCTGTATTAATAATTAATAATATAGTAATGGCTAACATTTATTGAGTGCTTACTTCATGTCAGACATTATGATGGGTCTCTTTACGAACAGTTCAGTTGAACCTTAAAGCAACCACATGAGGTGTCATTACTTTTTGTCCCCATTTTACATATGTAGAGACTGAAGCTTAGAGAGATATTTTGTCCATGGTCACTCAGCTAGAAAATGGTTGGTATTCTAGCCCAGGTCATTTTGACTATGAAACCTCTAATCCGGTTTCATAATTACTTTGCTTTAGGCCAGCATATTTATTTGTAGGGTAATGTGTGGCATTTGTTTTGTATTTTTTCTAGGAAAATAGATTCAGAGGTTAAAAAGGTTTTCACTCAGTATTATACTGGCCTGTGAGAAAGGTTGGCTGTAGTGAAACCATGTTTCAGTTTAGCTAATAGCCTCCATTGTAAGAGGGAGCTACAAGTGATACTCTCGCCCGTGGGCCACTTAGGGCTGAATCCATGAGCCATGACTCATACTGTTAGAAGTCAAACTCAAGCAATAAAAATTCCATTCTTTTAGGTAAATTATGAAATAAGTTTATAAAGGACTTTTATTTATTTCCCAGGAGCTACAAGAGAAATAAAACATTTGATTCTCAGCCTTCAAGGAGCTTATAGTACAAGACATTTTCTTTGAAACAGCGGAAGTCAGCATAGTGAAAGCTGAGAGGGAGAGAGAGCTTGGAGCGTTTCTAGATGGAAGGAAAGACTGTTAGTAGCTCAGGTTTTGAGAAATAGTGTAAGTAGGATGAGGATTGGGTTTAGAGACTTACACTGTAACAAGCTTCTTCACCTTTTTTTTTTTTGATAATCCTCACCCGAAAACATTTTTGCATTTATCTTCAGATAGAGTGGTGGGGGGAGGGGAGAGAAAGAGAAACATTGTTGTGAGAGAGACACATCGAGTGGTTGCCACCCACATGACCCCGGCCGGGACCAGGGACAAACCGCAGCCAAGGTATGTACCCTTAGTGGGAACTGAACCTGGGACTCTCCGGTTCGAGGGCCGACACTCTATGTAACCGCTGAGCCAAACCAGCCAGGGCTTCTTCCTCTTTTTTATCCTTCAGTTTCTCATCTGTAAAGTGATAATACAGAGTGGGGCAAAAGTATGCTTACAATTTGTGAGTATGCAAAACACAGGGTTTATTCCTGTACTGTTGTTTTGTTTATTGTATTATTTTCCATATGAACAACTGCAAACCCTCTTTTGCCCCTCTCTGTAGTAAAACCGACCATACCTAGCTCATTGACTATTGGGTAAGGATCAGGAGAAAAATCAATGAGGAAGGTATATTGTCATCTATAAATTATTATAACAATAGAACATATTACTGAGGGAAATTGAAAGAAAGCTGTCATAAATAACAAGCTAAAATGTTTGTCCATGCTCTGTCTGTTCCTCGGTTTCCCCAGGAGAAAGCCATTCTGCAGTCACCCAGGCAGTAGCAGACTTGGATTTGTCTAAAGTTCTCCCGTTAGGCCGCCAGCATGGGATCTTAAACAGCCTTGAAGTGGTGTTGAAGAACATCAGTCATCTGATCAGCCCGTACTTATCACAGATCTTGCAGATTCTGCTCTGCATGGCTGCGACTGTGTCACACGTTCTCGACCAGCGGGAGAAGGTAGGAGAGCCTCAGTGTGCGCCTTTATTTGGGAAGTTGGTTGGGACAGGAATACCTCACATCTTTCCAGGTTAACATTCTTATGCAAAGTTTCTTTAAAACAGTTTTCCATATAATGGGTATCTTCATTGTTATAAATATTTATGTATGGCCAGAAAATGCGAATTCTATCAAGTGAGTATTTTTAAAGGAGGTGAAATAGCAGAGAGTGAGTGAGTTCTACGTACATCTTAGAAATCAAAGTTGGGCAGAATTGAGCTGCTGTTTCTTAGGTTTTCATTTAAAGAGCCTAGATGAAGGACATCTCCCAGCATTCACTTGTTCAGAACGGCTGGAGAATGAATAGAACACTGTTAACATGATCCTTGCTGTTTAGTCAGTTACTCAGAGCTCTTTTAAAAACGAGTCCTTGGCTACAGTAAGGGCAGAGTTTTGGATGAAGATAAGCAGCACAGTGAGGCAAGACAAGCCAGCCAGCCAACTGCCAGGAAAGGGGCTTCACGAGGTGCTGCTCAAAAAGCATTTTCTGAATCGTATTCAGGACAGTAGTATATTCTGTTAGACTAGGTGTGTAGACATAGGTATACTCTTTGGAGTTCAGGGAAACTTAATGTCTTTATAGGCAAAGGCTTCGTGGAGAAGATGGGACTCAAAGCGAAGATGCAGAATCTGGTTTCTGCAGTTGATTCTTGGTTCATGATAAACAGACACAGCTTTAATTTGTCTGAAATGTGTTTCATTTGTCCTATGGAAATGCCCGGTGAACTGCCTCTCAGATGTGGTCATGATAACTGAAACCAACAGCCAAAGTTTATGCTGCTTTTGGGGGCTATATGCATAAATATAAATCTGCTTTAGTAAAGAAATAATATTCTCTAATTATAAAGATCCAGAGATTTAGAACACGACTTATATTTTGGTAGACACTCTTTTGTTTTCCTCATTCTTTCATTCATTTCTTCAACAAATATAAATTGACCCTACTCTGTGTGAGGCACTGTTGTAAGCGCTGGGGGTGCAGCTGTGAACAAAGCATTTGTCCCTGTCCTTACGCAGGAAATACTTACTTGACACGTGCTGTCTATCAGGCATTGTTATAGGCGGGAAGTGGGAAGGGTAAGGACCACTGTCGTGGAGAGAAAAGTGATATATGCATACATAAGTAATTAGAATGATGTCAGTTGGTGGTAAGTTCTGAGAGGAAAATAAAACGAGACCTATCTTCAGATCGCTGAAAGTCATTCTTTGTGTAGCTCTTGCCTGCCTAGTACCCTCTTCCCTGTTAATTCTAGCTTCCCTGGCCCACCATCTCTAGCTACGTGGCTCTTCTTCTTATCTTAGAAAGATGACTGGACTCTGCCTGGGTTCTTCCTTCTCACACTGATGCCTGAAACTCTCCAGACAGGATGATGGGGAATGTGTAGGTCTCACCTCCTCTATTTCTTCTTTGTCGGGGCTTACTGTCACCTACTGCCTGCAGTCTAGTGTCTGAAATACATTGTTCCTTATATTCTGTTCAGTTGTTAGTGTCTGAGAGGGGAGGCTGAATCTGGTCCTGTTGCTCCATCTGACCAGAATTGGAAAAACGACCAGCAAGAACAGGCAGAGAGACCTCCGAATAGCACGTTGCTGGAAACCCAGTAACTGGAGCAGAAGCCTCAGGGTACCTGGGGCGACAGGAAGAGTCCTCAACAGGGACTGCCTCAGTAGTGGGCCCAGATAACCCTGAGATAAAGGCTGCTTTGGCACCACCTAATAATGCTTAAAAAGGTGACACTTTCCCCAAGTAAATGGACTGCATCCAGAACAAAACTCAGAAACATTCAAATGATTTGAATGAAAATAAAATCCATGATGTCTGACATTCAGGCAAGTTTTTCCAGGCATCCCAAGGAGGAAGAAAATTTTATTCATGATGAGGACAAACAACAGTTAATAGAAGCAGACCCAGAAATGGCGTAGACGATAGAATTAGATAAGGACCTAAAACAGCTATTAGAAATACACTCCATATATTCACGAAAGTAGAGGAAAGCGTGAGCATGTTGAGGAGAGACATGAAAATGTGCAGACTTTAAAATAAAAGGAGAGAATGGCACAGGAAGTAACCCGACTGGGGGGTGAATGGGTAGTCAGGATCCTCATGTACCTACTGATCCATGGGAAGAACATTTGGCACAGAGGTAATGATCTATAGCAGAAGGACAAGGTGGCCAGGGCACAAGGGGCAGGGAGAAGTGTGTAATGAGCTCAAGAGGCAGGTAGGGCCTTGTGGGCTGTAATGAGGCCAGTTTGACTTCCAAGTGGTACTGGGAACCTCTGAGAGGTTTGAATGAAGTAGGGGGAATGATAAGATCAGTTTGATGTTTTGAAACTGTCTTTGATTGCTTTGTGGAAAAGAGGCTGTATAGGGGCCAACAGTGGAAGCTGAAGAGAGGTCAAGAGGAAGGTAGGGCCTTGTGGGCTGTAATGAGGCTGGTTTGACTTCCAAGTGGTACTGGGAAACCCCTGAGAGGTTTGAATGAAGTAGAGGGAATGATAAGATCAGTTTGATGTTTTAAAACTGTCTTTGATTGCTTTGTGGAAGAGAGACTGTATGGGGGCCAACAGTAGAAGCTGAAGAGAGGTCTTAGAGCCCTGGCCAGTGTGGCTCGATTGGTTGAAGTGTCAGCCCATGCACCCAAGAGTCATGGGTTCAATTCCTGGTCAGAATGCATACAGGGGCAACTGATCAGTGTTTCTCTCTCACATCGGTGTGTCCCTCTCTCTCTAAAACCAGTGAAAAAGCATATCCTCAGGTGAGGATTTACAAAAAAAAATGTCACTCAAAAATTTTGGAAAATTCTTTCTCTACATTAAGAGGGTTTAGGGGTAATAGGGAGCATTATCTGAGAATTTTCTTTTATGCCTTATAGCAAGTGACACTGTCTTTATCTCTACATGGATATATTAAATTTTAAATGGTTAAAGGTTTTATGAACCCTCTATAAGTCCACTGACTTTTTGGTTAACTTAGAAGTTAATCGGTAATACAGCCATAGCCTGTGTCAGCAATCAGTAACTCAAAAGCTCATTTGTGCAATTTCACAGTTAGTGAGGTGCTAAGCTTCTTGACAGGTAGGCATTTCTCTTATTTTTTAAAAAATTCTTGGACAAATCCTCAGAATTCTTTGAGGTTCTGTAATGAATTATTGCACAGTAATATTGCTTAAGTAAATTAAAGTTCTACAATTGTGTGTTTGAGCTAAGTTACACATTTACTTTTTTGTATCTGTCAGATCCTCCAAGATTTTGACTGGCATTCAGATGTATATTGTGAGGGTTGCTTTGGTTTGCTTTTATTTTTTCAGTACGTTTAAACAGTGGAATAACTTGGAAATGTACATAAACTCAGACATGTTGACTGTTCCTCTAGGAACTAAAGTCTACAATTGCTCACTTGTAGGGTTTTCCTCCAGTTTATTCAACAGTTACAGAGTAGACTGGGCAGCGGTGCTATAGTTATAGAAGTGGACAGAACACCGTTTCTACCCCATAGAGAAGGGGGCTTGATGGGGGGGTTGGGGAAAAGGTTGGGGGCTGTCTGATTTGTTTTCATGTTTGTTGAGATTAGTTTCTCATTTGTTACAGGAGATCATGATACCATGTTTTTCTTTTTCTTTTTTTCCCAAATATCAGTAATAGTTTTTATCATTCACCAAACATGATACAGCTGATAATGAAAATATTGCCAATAGAATTGAAGCACAGCAGAATGACTTATAATTGTGTCGCCTTCGTGATGGGAATGTGAAATACCATGATTCTTCAGACTTCCCAGCAAATCAGAGCATCCTTATTCTTATTCACTTGAATTGAAAATGTGCTCTTTCAGATTCAAATACTTCTGTCAATCAGAATATCAGGTTTTCATGACAAATAATTTCCCTGTGTTTTTTTGTTTTGTTTTTTTTGTAATTTCTTGGCCATAAGACTTGATATTCATTTATTAGAGCATCTGTGTTGTTTTCCGAAATTGCAGGGTAGTTTTTAGATTTTGATATAGGTAATTAAAGTCGTATGCAAAAATAAGTTGCCACTTACAGATCCAGAGTCCACAGTATATTCATCAAGTGGAAAAACATTTAGGCGTTGAATCTCTTCTCAAGTGTTTGCTTTTTATAGCATTCCGTGCTTGGGAGAAATCTCTCTCAGGCCTTTTTCTATCAACCTACTGAAAAATTTAAGACATCTTGAAATCATGTGGTAACTGACATCTTTTTGGATTGGGAGTCCTATCCATTCAGAACAGCCTGGTCTAAACCTCTTCATCCTTTAAGATCCAGTGGAACTTCTGCCTCTCCCATGAATTTATAAATCAGATTTATAATTCCTCCCCTCTTGGATATCTTTGGCATTTTTAGTCTATCACATAATTTAATAAATTTTCCTTCAGTAAGATTTTAAGCTGAGGTCAGGACTATGGCTGCCATGCCATTGGACCCAGCATTGGGGGCTCAGTAGAGTGTTCTACTCTGAGCCCGAACAAAAGACCTTCCTGTTTGTGATTTCTATAACTCCGTAGAGAAGGAGATGCCAGGAGAAGCAGCAGTGTCTGTTACAAAAGAAGTTGCTGGTAATTAGACATGCACCCACTCCAGCTTCAGTGCCCCTAAAGAGACATCTTGGTTTTTTTCTAAATCGTATTTTTCTTTTTCTTTTAATTACCTATTTTGAGATCTTCCCATGCCTTAATTCAGTTGCCTCATTCTCTTTTACTGCATAAAGTATTCCACTGTACAGTAAAAGCATAAATTCTTTAGTTCCCTAGACTGATTTTAGCAAGAATCATTAAAAATTCCTTGTTTTAACAAAGGGAGAATAATAATAATACAAATGTGAAAACAAAAGGGAATGTGACTTTCATTTGAAATGAAGATTTAATATTTTTTCCCTAATCTAAGGCATTGTGGTGGAAAAAAAAAATTGTTTTGTTTTGCTGAGAATGTTCTATTCGTAGGAAGAAATCAGGATTTTGCTTGAGACAGTTACTTGAGTAGAAAAGGGAAACGCTGTAGAACACAAAGCAGCTGTTCCAGCTGTGCTTTTCCCCTCAGGATACTGGGCTGTGATTTAGGTCTCTGCTCCCCCATCTTGTCCATTGGGAAAACCAGTGTGACTTGCTCAGTCGACATTTCCATGCGAATCAGAGCCATTGCCGACAGACTCAGTAACAAGATTTCCAGTTCGCCTCTTAGCTGTCTGAGCAAGAGTGCCTCCCGGAGAAGTCGAGGATTAAAGTGATGTACGTACATTTTTAATAGAAAATCTTTACTTTACAGATACAATTGAGGTTTATCAACCCACTGAAAAATTTAAGACGTCTTGCAATCAAAATGGTAACTGACATCTTTTTGGATTGGGAGTCCTATCCATTCAGAACAGAAGAAATTGATGCTGTATTTCATGGTGCAGTTTGGCCCCAGGTAAACCTTCATTTCTACATTCTGCCTGGATACCTTTGCTTATTCCTGGGTTATTACTGCACCCACATAGTCTACAGCCAGACATGAACGCCTTTCCTGGTCTTTTCTTTTACATCGAGTCTTTATTTCTGGAAGTTTTAGAACACTTGCTTTGCCTCTACTACCACCTAAAGCTCAAGAGCTAGTTCCTGAAATACTATGGCATTTATTGTTGAGGCTAATTTGAATATGATTGTGTCGCTTATGCAAATGTAAGGTATCACCTCACACGATGTATCTCTGGATTTTGACAAGCATGAGGGAAAATACACACATATTTTTGTTACACGTTTCCTTGTTTGATTTCTTTCGTTGTAGCTACTTGGTAATAGCTTAGGTTAGTTATTGCTAAGAAGACTGCAGGAGAGCCTTGCTTTTAGGAAAGATTTCTAGCTGTTCGAGTTCTGTCATCTCTGACCAGTGTCTAGCATTTCCATGCGCCACCTTCACCATTTTTCCTGTGTAGTTGTTATTTTGTATTACCTCAGTTTTTCCTCAGTCTCCTTTAACTGTTAATCTCTGTGCCTTGGCTCTTATATCCTCTGGGAAGGTTTCCGTGCCCGTTCTGCTTTTTAGTTATTTTTTTTCCTACAATTCTGTATGTTTTTACTTTTTGTTCTGTTTTTATTTTGTTCCTAGATCAGCAGGCTTGGATCTGAGAGTCAATATTCTCCTACTCCTCTGCTGAAATTAATTAGTATCTGGAGCAGAAATGCAAGGTATAGCCTCTCCCCCCACCCCCTTTAAAAAGAGCAGATACATTACTAATAATATGACATGTTCTTTTCATGCAATGAACTATAGAAGTAATTAAAGAGCCCTGGCGGGTTTGGCTCAGTGGTTAAAGCATTGTCCTGCGGTCCAGAGAGACCCGGGTTCAGTTCCCTGTAAGGGCATGTACCACGGTTGCAGTTTGTCCCCGGCCCTGGTAGGGTCGTGCAGAAGGCTGCCACTCCATGTGTCCCTTTCACATTGATGTTTCTCTCTCTCTCTCTCTCTCTCTCTCTCTCTCTCTCTCTCTCTCTCTCCCCCTCTCCCTCTCCCTCTCTCCCACTCTATCTGAACAAAAAATGGAAAAATGTCCTCGGCTGAGGATAAAAAAAAAAGTAATTAAAGAGAATAAGACAGCTGACTCTCAAAATACATAGTTTAAAGAAAAATATAGTTGCTGAACAATATGTATAGTGTAATTCAGGAAAATGCTTGTGCATATATACAGTTAGAAAGTGAAATGAAAAATGTTTAGAAGGATACATGAGAAACAGCTATTGTTACTATAGCATGTTGAGGTTTGGGTGGGCCAGAGTGAGCAAGGGGAACTTTTCATGATATGTCTGAGTGTTTGCATTATTTACAATTTAAAAAATGGAAACATAGGTAAAATAACATTTTGTAGTTTAATGCAAATTGAAATTCTAGAGTATTCTATCAAAACTTATACATTTTGCTATTTTTACAGTTTCATTAAAAGCTGAAAATTAGCCCTGCCTGGTTTCGCTCAGTGGTTGGAGTGTCGGCCTGTGGACCAGAGAGTCCCAGGTTGGGTTCCCGCTATGGGGCACGTACCAAGGAAGGAAGAAAATTAGAAGTATTGGAATTGATAGGGATCTTCTTCCCATGGTTAATAATTGTGTCAGCAGTTTGATTTGGCCTGGCAAAGGGAAAAAACAGAATGTGAAACACACCCAATAGTTATATCAGTACATAAATATTACCATTTTCTACGTGCTTGCTTAAAAATAAAAGCTGATTGGTAATTAGCATTTTATTTTATTTTTTCTCAGTTGCTGCTTAAAATCAGAAAAATTTCACAGGCTCTTTAGATTTTCTACATGTCTTCTACTCTTTGTAAAATTCCATCAAACTAGACATAAGCTCTCATGGTCAACATCCTTTTGAGGACATTATGAGCTGTTTACAGAACCTTTATTTAGATGGTTCAAAGAGGCTGTGTTACAGACCAAATGCATATTTACTGGGAAGTGTGGAAACTTGACCTATGCCATTACTTCTATGATGGCAACAGACTTAATTTTGCCCTAATCTATTTTGAAGAATGGAAGGTAGAATAAAAGAAAATTTTTTTTATTATTTTTTACTTTTTATTGATTGATCTCAGAGA
The DNA here is from genome assembly GCF_014108415.1 of Molossus molossus. NCBI lineage: Eukaryota > Metazoa > Chordata > Mammalia > Chiroptera > Molossidae > Molossus > Molossus molossus. The sequence continues at coordinate 14,618,553 of NW_023425345.1, read as the reverse complement.
GAGGAAAGGAGAGGGGGAGAGAAATAGAAACATTGATGAGAGAGAACACTGACTGGTCGCCTCCTGCATGCCCCCCACTGGGGATTTGGCCCACACCTGGGCATGTGCCCTGACTGGGAATTGAACTGGTGACCGAGTGCATGGGTCAATGCCCAACCACTGAGCCACACCAGCCAGGCGAAAATATTTTATTATTGATTCAACGATGCTAAAATCTTGACATCGGTTTTTACAAAATTGGGATCATACTGGATGATCTTTTGATTTTGACTTTGTTTTTTCGTGTGTCATTATGTCTTATTTCCCTGTGTCATTACATAGTCTTCAAAGACAAACTGAAGACCTTGACATTGTCCTCCTCAGGAAAGCCTGTTATATTTTTACTGGTAGGAAGGACTCTTTTAATTTATTTCCCAGTTTGGGGATGCACTTTCATATCTTGTTTTATTGCTAGATATTTATAAGCAGCACTTCATAGGCACACTTGAGAAATATTTTATATTGTATAATTTTTATGCAAATGAGCCATGAAGGACTTTCATGGTAGTGACTCGGTTTTATGTTAGTTGGGTCCTTCTCAAGGTGTAGAGCCTCATCGTTGGATGCCACCTTCTTGTCTTCTGCGTTTTCTCTTTCATTTTTGTTTGGAGTAAAAACAGGAGCACGTAGTAATAGAGGAGATAGGTGGCAGAATTTTCTTTTTCTTTCCTATTTAACACCTGATAGAAATCTTTAGAAGGGTTAACTTCTCTTGAATCCCCCATAGCAGTAGATATGAATATGTAGCTGTGTGTGGAAGAATTAATGAATGTTTCAGGACCACTTGATAGAAATGAATTTTTATCTTGAAATGTGGCTCCAGTTTATATAGTGTCAGTCAGACATTGCTTACAACTAAGGTTAAATTGTCTCAGGTTAAATTAGGTGCATTCCAGACAACAAAATCTTTCTTATTAACTAGAGTGATCATAAAATCTGTTGTCCAAACTCAAATATTCCTGAGGGTAAAAGAGATGCAACAAATTACGAAGCCATAAACTGGGACTGTCCCTGGCCGCTCTCTGAAGAGCAGCCCTGCTTCTGGCCACGGTGACCCCTGCATGGCTCAGTGTTTCCTTCCCTGCGCTCTTTCCTTGTCTGGAAGACCCTGTGACCACGTACTGTCCTTACTGCACTCGTCAGTCTTCACCGCTGACCACCAAAAGCTCCTTGAGGACAGAGACCATTTCGTATTTATTATTGTATCTTCCTCCACAGAGAGTTACCCTCTTAATCCAAGGCGAGCTGATATTCTATACGTGTTGACTAAGTGATTAAAGTTGCTGACTGAGCCATAGCTTCAAGTCTTAGCACCACTGTGTGTTCTTCGGCAAAGTCGGCCTTTCTGAGTTTTAGTTTTGCTGCCTATAAAATGGAAATAACAGTACCTACCTCATTAATAATATGTAAAGGGTCATCCTTGGTGCTTGTCCATACTGGGCCCAATATCTATTGGACAAAGAGATGTGAATATAATCCCTTCGAGATTTTCTATCAGTTTGTCAGTACGAAGTATATTCAGATGCCTGAGCTCTTTTCCCAGTACTGATAAATATTTTGAGTTTGACCTTCCTACTAGGATTACATCTCTGACTGTTAAAACAACTACTGATTTGCTCTCAAATGGAATGCCTTTGTGCCCTTTACCCAATTGGTGTGTTCCTGTGGGCCAGGATGCTCTCATCATTTGTGAGTGTTTCGATATTGGAGGTGGACTCATCCACGTACCCTCACAGATGACCCTAATCTCTGAACAGTGCATTTCCTGACACAGCAAGTGTTCGTTTTGGCCTGTACTCCTAACTCCCATGTTCTAGGACATTGCTTTTATTTGAGTCATAAGCATTCACATTCTAGGCTTGTCATTGAAAAATAGCCTGTCTTCAATGCGTTTGTTTTAGAAAAGGCTTAGACTTTGGAAATTGTGGTTCAGATCTCAGCTTTACCTGTTACTAGCTTCATGGCTTTGGGCAAGTCTGTGTCTTCATCTGTAATGTAGGGATAATGATACTACCTCACAGAGATGTCATGAGGATTAGATGATAAATGTGTAATAAGTGCCTAAATAATATAATGTTCGTGGGGTGCCTTAAATTATTATCCATCGAATTTTAGACTTGAAAATAATTTTCCTTTTGAGCATCTTATTAAGGTTCATGCACACACACGTGTATTTGTTAAACTCAATATGAAAATTCATATGGAAGATATTTTTAGAAATAAACATTGAGAAATAAGATGACTATTTCAATATCTTTCCTTACAGATACTTCCCTTTTCTGGCTAAACAGAAACCTGGGCACCCAGAATGTGATATCCTGGTCAATGTTTTTGCGCTTCTCTCAGCAAAGAACCTCTCTGAAGCCACAGCCAGTATCGTGATGGACATGGTCGATGACCTCCTCACTATTCCGGATTTTGAGCCCACAGAAACAGTTTCGAGCTTGCCCGTGACCGGATGTGTGTACGCAGAAAGTGCAGATGGTAGGTGTGCTGCGCAAAGCAAATGATTCTTACACCTTTGATGTAGTCTTTATTCCCTCAGAAAGGAAACAGTAGAAGTTGAGTCTCTTAATAACTTATGCTATTAAAAGCTTCTTTCCTCTTGCCTTGGCCAGTTTGATTCAGCGGTTAGAGCATCAGTGTATGGACCAAAGGGTTGCTGGTTCGATTCCCATTCAAGGGCACATACCTGGGTTGCAGGTTTGATCCCCAGTCAGTGTTGTGCAGGAGACAACCAGTCGATGTGTCTCTCTCACATCGATATTTCTCTCTCCCTCCCTTCCACTCTATCCAAAAATTAATGGAAAAATATCCTCAGGTAATGATTAAAAAAAAAAAAAGTTTCTTTCCTCTAGAAATTAATACCAATGTATATAAACTGAGTTTTCTTTGCAGTGGTAGATTTTCAGGTTACTTAAGCTTCAGAAAGCTCGACCATCTTTCTGGAAGTCACCAAAGGATTTCCACCGTCATGTCTCTGAAGTCTTCCTACCATATTATCTTAGTAGTTCTTTTACTGCTGCCAAAAATAGTTTAAATAAAGCCTCGGGGATCTCTTATGTAAATTTCTCATTTAGCTAACGATATAGCTATTTTGTCTAAGAAGAAAGTTATTTAATCTTTAGAGTTGAAATTTATTAAACTTTCATGGTCATTGAGAGCTTTCCTTGCCTGTCATTCCGAAGATGTTGTACAATTATCCTGTAAGAGAGTAGTTAATTAAAACCAAAACATTTGTCACTGTTTATTTCAGAGTCTATCACAGTGGGAGGACGATTAATTCTACCTCATGTACCTGCAATTCTCCAGTATCTCAGTAGAACCACAATAAGTACAGAAAAGGTGAAAAAGAAAAAGAACAGGGCCCAAGTCAGTAAGGAACTTGGCATTCTTTCAAAGTAAGTGATACCTTATCCTTAAAAGATAACATTACCATCCATGGTTTAAATTTTTTAAAATTATATCTAGTTTTTCCATTGTTTTAATTTTCAGTATTTCAGTATTTTTGAATGCCCTTTATTTTTACGTTAATGTAGAATTTTGTTTCTCTGCTGGAGTATTCATTAGAAACCTTCTATGGCATCTGCCTTCATTTACCCATAAAAGAGAACAGACTTCAAAATTCTGAAGAAGACTAATAGATTTGCTTGTTTCACCTTTGCATGTTTTATTCACTTAAAATTTTGAGTTACATGAGATCATATAGTTTTGATTTTTTTTTTAGTTTGATAAAAATAATTTAAAAGAACAATGTGTTTGTTTTTTAAGAGTCAAGAAGATTTCGCAAGGGTTTTTAAAGATTCTCTTTGGCAGTAGACCTAGTATATATAATTGTGATTTCTATAAAGAGCAAGGTTGGTAAACCTGAGTTCAAAAAATGACTCTATCTTAAGCTTTCATTGTTTTAGGACTTAGTTGTTGAAAGTTTATTTGTTTATTTTTGTAAATGGTATATTGGAATTTTCCAGGCACTTCTTTTAAATATTTTATGTATATTGTATTTCTAAAGTATGCAGAGCAGGGACCACAGTCAGTATGCTCGTTAAATTTCATCACAGGCTTTGTGGTAGTGGGAAGATGATGGCAGATTAGCATCAGAAAGACCAGTGTTTAAAGACCTGCTCTGCCACTTCCCAGCCAGATGACATCAGCTTCTCAGAGTCTCGGTTTTCTCTGGGAAAGGGAGCTAATAAATCCTACATTGTAGAGCTCTGGTGAGAGTTAAGTGGAACTACTTTATATAGTCTTAAAGTCTTGCACTTAAAAATGTTACTTCCTTGTAAAGTAAGAAATTACTAATTGACAGATTATAGCGTTGGAGTGCACTCTAATTCACCTACACAGTTAGTGTTACAGAAGAAGTAGAAGAGTAGCCATGAGCCTACAGCTGGAGAGAGGAGTGCGCACTGCTAAGTAACTGAGTTAAAATTCTTATACATACTTAAAAGTCTTTGATCACTGACGGTTCGACCCCTTAGAGAAATACTCTGAACTTGTATATTTTCCTTACCTACCAGTGTTTTTCCTTCTCTAGGATCAGCAAGTTCATGAAAGACAAAGAACAAAGCTCTCTACTTATTACACTTCTCCTTCCCTTCCTCCACCGTGGCAGTATTCCTCAGGTATAAATGCACAGGACATTGACTTTGTCTTTGAAGTGGCTCTTTATGCCCTGGCCGGTTTGGCTCAGCGGTTAGAGCATTGGCCCTCGGACCAAGGAGTCACGGGTTTGATTCTAGTCAAGGGCACGTACCTCGGTTGCAGGTCCATCCCCGGCCCTGGTCAGGTCTTGTGGGAGGCAACCAGTCGATGTGTCTGTCTGTCTCTCTCTCTCTCTTTCTCTCTCTCTCTCCTTCCCATCTTCCCTCCCGCTCTCTCTGAAGATAAATGGGAGCATATCCTCAGGTGAGGATTAAAAAAAAAAAAATGAAATGGCGCTTTATTAGGGTTATTTGCGAACAATAATTTTATTGATTAGATTTTTTTGATGTATTTGTCTTAAAGTGTTTGTGAAAAGATTTTATTCAGAAATATAAAATTGAAAACAGAAGAGAAAAATTGGGGCAGAATTAGGAGTAGGGGCGGGCAGGAATGTGGAGGCATTATCATCTACCGATACAGTAGCAGTGTTAGCCCTCGTTTTCCTTCATTCAGCTTCTCGTCCACTTCAGATCTTTTTTCTCTTGTCTGACTTTGATCAATAACAAATCTGGAACCAGAAAGTGCATTGTGTAATCTTAAATATGGATCACAGTGGCAAAACTGAACGAAACGTCAGACTATTTTAATATTCAGACATAGCAAGAGTTTCTGACATAATTTTCACACCCTAGTTCAGTCTTGATTAAAACAGTCTTCCTGTGGCTCGAACTCGTTTGTAAGGCCTCCGTCGTTACCCTGCCACCTGCTGTTACATAGTGGTTCCGCGTCGAAGACCACAGATCTGTGGACACCCAGAGGCGGGCATGCTTCTTCAGCAGGCTCATTTTTCTTGGCTCTTTTTTGACTGATAGCAGAAGAAGGTTTGTTTCAAGATCGGGATATTTTCTATTAGAATTAAAGGGAGAAACTGTTAGTGGACATTATTGTGGGTTTTGTGTTAAAATGCTAAGAACTTTTAAAAGACTATGGAATAACTCTTCCAGTGACCACTTTTACTTCTTATAATTATTTGTTTTCTATGCTATAATGTGTTAAAGTTGGCCAGTTTTATAAATTACTGAAATATAATTTCTCTTCATATTTCTTCTGAAGGATACAGAGGTGGATATTCTCGTGACAATACAGAACCTGTTAAAACATTGTCTGGAGCCCACAAGCTTCCTGAAGCCCCTGGCAAAACTCTTCTCCGTTATTAAGAACAAGCTGTCAAGACAATTGCTTTGTACAGTTTTCCAGGTCTGTAATGATTCATTTGACCCCAATCACCCCTGTGAGTGGGAGCAGGGGATTGACGGGAGTGGGTAGAAAAGTGAAGGTTTTATTCACTAATATACTGTTTCCATTCCTTTTAGACGCTTTCTGACTTTGAGAGTGGGTTAAAATATATTACTGATGTTGTCAAGGTAAGGAAAGACATCTCATTTCTCTTTTGCCTCAAAAGCGTTACCACTTTTATTTACTTACGATTTATATACCTCCACTTACATGGTTTCAATGGCATCTCTCACAGCTGAATGCCTTTGATCAAAGACATCTGGATGATATCAACTTTGACGCCCGCTTCTCAGCGTTCCAGACCATCACCTCTTATGTCAAAGGGATGCAAACTGTGGACGTTGACTACCTAATCCCAGTTATGCATAATTGTTTCTATAATCTGGAGGTAGGTTTTTAGAGCAAAACTTTGTGAATTATTTTTTATTGTTTTGATAATACAACTACATGATCTAATTTCTTCATTTGTGTTTTGAGGCGGACAAGGGTTTTTTTAGTGTAAAATTCCTTTTAGTTGTGGAATATTTTGTTTGACAGAGACTGTATTCTTATTCTCATGATTTGAAACACTGAGATTTTGAATAAAATAAAATAAGTCCAAAAGCAGTGCGTTAGAATAGGGAAATCCAAAGGAAATAAATTGGGGGTTACCAGGGGCTACAGGGGGAAGGAGGAATGGGGAGTGACTTCTTACTGCTACAGGGTTTCTTCTGGGGGTGATGAAAATGTTCTGAAGTTAGGTAGTGATTGCACCACCTTGTGACTATATTAAAACCCACTGAACTGTGCACTTTGAAAGGGTAAATTTATGGTACATCAGTTCTCAGTTTTTCAAAGTCATGTGACTTTATTGTTTGACAGTTTGATTTGGGAGAAATAAAAGGAGTTTGGACTATATTAAGTACCATGTTGCTGAACTGAATTAAGACCCCAAAATGGGGAAAATGAAGGCCTTATTTAATAGTTAACCATGTGATAGCATCAGTAATCTCTTTGTGTCATTTTATGATTATTCATCTGATTTTAAGGATTATGTAATATATGGAAAAGTAATCTCCCCATTTGGGGCTCATTCTTTATATATCATGTCAAATTTCAACACAAGGAATTCTATTTTGGTGGTGTGTGTGTGTGTGTTGGTGGGGTGTGGCGGGTTTCTCTTCAACACAAGGAGTTCTGAATGACTGCCTGGTTGGCTGAGTTGGAAATACTCTCTCTGTACCACTTTTTACATTTTCAAACCAGGAACTTTAGTGCAACTCGCCGGAATTATAACCAGCCAACTGTCATTTTCAGTGATCACCAAATACTGAATATTGAGAACGGCTTTACTAAACCTTTTATTCTGTTTGCTTTGAGAAGTAAAAATATTTTAAAAGTCTGTCATCATATTTTCTGGAACTGAGTGACACTTCTGAGTAAGCATGGTATTTCAGTCGTTTATTATGTTCCTCAGAACCCTGTTTGGTTCTTCCTTAGGAATGAAGTACTTGGGGGGCATTTCTTAGTAGGGATTTTTACATGGCGCACTGGCAACATTTTGTAAACTTTTTTGTTAGGAAACAGTATTCCATATTGTAGTTATTACACAGGATACTTTGGGTGTTTTTCTGTTTCCAGTTAGGAGACATGTCTTTAAGTGATAATGCCAGCATGTGCTTGATAAGCATCATCAGAAAGCTAGCTGCCTTGAAGGTCACGGAGAAGGAGTACAGAGAAATCATCTATCGTTCACTTCTGGAGAAACTAAGGAAAGGATTGAAGAGCCAGACAGAGGTATTGGGGTTTGCAGCTGTTACTTTATCTTTTAAGTACCACTCTCTGGTATTTTGTTATGTTTTTGTTTCCCTACTTCTGCTTAGAAAAGCAGTCAGGCTTGGTTTGTTTGTTTTTTTAATCCTCCCTCGAGGATATTTTTCCATTGATTAGATAGAGTATAGGGAGAGAAAGAGAGAGCGAGAGAAACATCAATGTGAGAGAGACACATCAATTGGTTGCATCCTGCATAGACCCCAACCAGGACTGGGGATCAAATCCACAACCCAGGTACATGCCCTTGACTGGGAATCAAACCTGTGACCCATGAGCTGACGCTCTAACCGCTGAGCCGAACTGGCCAGTAGATTTAATTAAAATACATATGTAAATACCAAAATTTAATGGCATTTTTGTGTTTCTTTGTATTATCTAGGAAGCAAATTCTTTTTAAAATAATTTTTATTTCTCAACTTGATATTTACAGAGTATCCAACAGGATTATACCACACTGCTTTCCTGTTTAATTCAAACCTTTCCCAATCAACCAGAATTTAAAGACTTGGTGCAGCTTACTGATTGCCATGATCCGGAAATGGACTTCTTTGAGAATATGAAGCACATTCAGGTGGAAGACATGTCTATGCTTTCCTCCCCACCCACCTCCACCCCTGCCCAGAAAATAAGCATTCCAGTCAGTTCTGTCTCTTTTAAAAAGATTTGTTTTAATTTTCCAAAAAGTTGTGAACTACTTGTCCCTTGATCTTCTTGGTATCAGTCAAATTTGAGTAGGAGATGATCATTTCCTGGAGTCTAATTTCCTTGGTGGTATCACAAACCACAATAACAATGTTACCTTTCTCTGCATTTATTTTTTTTTATTTGTTTTTATTTTTTTTTTTGTTATCCTCACCCAAGGATATTTTTCCACTTTTTTGTACAGATAGAGTGGGAGGGAGAGAGAGGAAGGGAGAGAGAGAGAGAAACATCGACGTGAAGGGACACATTGAGTGGCTGCCACCCGCACGACCAACCAGGGCCGGGGACAAACCGCAACCGAAGCACGTGCCCCTAGCGGGAACCGAACCCGGGTCTCTCCAGACCGCAGGTCGACGCTCTAACCGCTGAGCCAAACTGGCCAGGGCTCTCTGCATTTTTAAAGAACTTTAAATGCCTTGGAGCCATTGTTAAACGCTATGGATTATGTCTCTGGAAGCAGTCAAGACACAGGTGTTTGCTCATGTAACACATGGACGGACTGTATTTCACTCCTTAATCCTTTCATGGAAAAAGGACATGATACTGAAGTGGAGCTGGCTGTAGGTAAAATTATTCAGTAACCAGTTCATATTTTATCTAACTCACAGATCCACAGAAGAGCAAGAGCCTTGAAGAAACTGGCAAAACAACTAATGGAAGGCAAAATCATGCTGTGTTCTAAATCTCTTCAGAATTACATCATGCCTTATGCCATGAGATCAATTTTTGATGAGAAAATGCTCAAGGTAGGGCAGTAGATCTAGAAACCAGTAAACCTCTTCTCATACCATGACACTTTCCAAAGTGCAGATGGGGCGTTCATGTTGGTAATGTCACCATAATTAGAGACTTAGAATAGTTCTAAAGCCCTTAGAATTGTGCATGGCACATAGTGAATGCTCTATAAATGGTGGCTATATTTTCATTTTTGCTATTATTAGCTCATAAAAGACTAAACACAGAATATTTTCCCTCTTTTTAAAAAAATTTTTTTTTCTTTATCCTCACCCGAGGACATATTTCCATTTTATTGTTCAGATAGAATGGGAGGGAGGGAGAGAGAGAGAGAGAGAGAGAGAAAAACATCGACGTGAAAGGGACACATCGAGTGGCTGCCACCCGCACGACCAACCAGGGTCGGGGACAAACTGCAACCGAGGTACATGCCCTTAGCGGAACCGAACCCGGGTCTCTCTGGACCACAGGCTGATGCTCTAAGCGCTGAGCCAAACTGACCAGGGCAGAATATTTTCCCTTTTAGAAATGATCACATAACTAAGATGGCATCCTTTTATTTTTGTATCATAGGAATTAAACCTCCACTAATGAGCAGAGCAGTTATCTTCCCAAATGGATCATACGAAATGAAACAAAACAATAGCTGCCTTTTCCTTAGCCCTATACTAGATACAGGCACTATTGTAAGTACTTAAATACATAGTAGTACTGCTTCCTCACCACAGCTCAGCCCTGTGTGGTAGAGACTGTTACCACTGTTTTACAGGACAGGAAACTGAGAATAAGTGAGGTTACATAACTTTCTCAAAGACATGCGTTTCAGAACCAGTATTTAAACTTGGGACTGTCTTCACCATTAAGCTACATAGTGCCTAGAACAGTGCCTGGTACATGGTGACGACTTGATAAAAGTTTATTGATTAAATAGATTAATGAAAGACATTACTGAGAAATTTAAGTCTTAATTGCGGTAATATCAGGATTTGTGAATTTATATTGTATTGATTACATGGTCTTATGAAAGGATAGATTTGCTCTATTGTTTCAAGGTATTAAAATTTTTTTAAAGAATTACCTAAGTAGAAAAAGAGCACTACTTTAAGCTCCAGTGTAAAGAGCCAGTAAGCACAATCAGCTCAGAGTCTGATGGCAATAAAATAGGAAAGTGGTATAGATGGAAAAATAAACTATATTCAGGTTTGGTCAGCATTACCATGGTATATCGTTTTATAGTCTTATTTTTAACCTATTTATGACTTTACATTTAAAGTTGTTTTCTAGTAGCGTAGCTTTTTTATCCAATCTGACAATCTCTACCCCTTTTTTCGAATTTTTTTATTGTTGAGAGTATTACAGATGTCCCTCCTTTTTTCCCCTGTTGACACCCTCCTCCCCAATACCCCAGCACCCTCTTCACCACACTATTGTCTGTGGCATAGATGCATAGAAGTTCTTTGAGTTATCTCTTGCCACCCCCATCCCCCCTCCCTCTGAGGTTTGTCAGTCTGTTCCCTACTTCCGTGTCTCTGGATCTGTTTTGTTCATCAGCTTATTTTGTTCATTATATTCCACAAACAAGTGAGATCATGTGATATTTGTCTTTCTCTAAAGGGCTTATTTTGCTTAGCATAATGGTCTCCAGGTCCCTCCATGTCATTTCAGAGGGTAAGAGATCTTTCGTTCTTACATCTGCACAATATTCCATTGTCTAGATGTACTACAGGTTTTTTTTATCCACTCATTTCCTGTGCCACCCCTGTATTCATAGCAGCACTATTTAAATAGCTAAGATCTGGGAACAGCCCAAGTGTCTGTCTCTGCCTTTAATTGGTTTTAGACTATTTATGTTCAGTATGATTATTTATATGATTGAGTTTAAAGCTATGATCTTATTATTTATTTTTCATTTGTCCTATTTCTTTTTTCTCTTTTTCTCCCTTGTATTGAATTAATTGGATGTTCTTTAATGATTTGATTTTCTTTCTGTTGACATATTGGTTATCATTGTATAGATTTTACCCCTACATTAGATTTAAACCACACACACAATACAGTGTTGTTATTTTTGCTTTAAACAATTATCTTTTAAAGGAATCTGTTAAATAAGGGAAATATCTTTCATATTTGCTTGCATATTTAGATCCAGAAACTCATTTTTGTATCATTTTACTCCTGTAAGGAAGATAGGCGTCCTTTAATTTTTTTGTAGCTCAGTTCTACTGGTGATGAATTCTTTGAGCTTTTGTTTGTCTTTTCTCGTCTTTGCTTTTGGAAGATAATATTTCAGGGGTTTTCCTCTTAGTAGTTAAGAGGTAATGCTATTTATTGTCTTCTGGTTTATACAATTTCCAACAAGAAGTCATTCTTATCTTTGTTCTTTTTCCTGGCTGCCTTTAATGTTTTCTCTTTATCGCTGGTTTTAAGCCATTTGATTTTGATGTACCTTAGTATAGCTTCCTTCATGTTATTTGTGCTTGGGGTTAATTGAGCTTCTTGGCTCTATGGGTTTGTAATGTTCATACAACTTGGAATTTTGGATCATTATTTTTTTTTCAAAGATTTTTTTGGGGTTCCCTTCTTGCCTTGGGAGACCCCAGTGTGTATTAAACCCCTCTAAGTTGTCCCATAACTCACTGAGGTTCTTTTTTTTTTTTTTAATGGTTTTCATTTTGCTTTATTTTCCTATTGCTCTGTCTTCAAGTACACTAATCTTGCCTTCTGCAGTACCTTATCTACTTTTAATTCTATCTGGAATGTTATTCCTCTCAGAATTGTCTTTTCCATTTCCATAAATTGCCTTTTACCTTACATGTCTCTCCTTAACATACTCATGCTTTTCTCTCCATTGATCATGTGGAGTAAAATTGTATGAATTGTTTTACTGTCTTTGTCTACTAAGTCTATCATCCATGTCATTTCTGGGTCTGTTTCTGTTGGTTGGTTTTTCTTCTCTTTAGAGATATTTTTCTGCTGCTTTGTATGCCTTTGCAGCTCTCTTCTTTGTGTAGCTCTCTCCTCTCTGGGGCTCAGGCCTGTGGACTCTGACTGCTAAACCTCAACTCTGCCTTCTTAACTCAGGAGCGGGCCTTTCGGGGTTCCCCTTCTGTGCTGTGACCTGACCATCCTCTCTGCATGGTGATTATATATAGTGCACTTCGTTTGTTTCCTTTCTGTCAGGGAGCACTGTCCTATACGGTTTGATGTCTAAAGTCTGAAAACTGTTGTTCCATTTATTTTAGTCTTAATTTTCTAGGTTAAGGGATGAGGGTAAATCCAGTTCCTGTTCTCCGTCATGGTATAAAAGGGAGATCTTTGAGGCATCGTACTTTTGAATGTTGAGCAGTGCAACATATAGTTAACTTTGACATTTGACAGGTTTTATACATTTAATTTACTTCATTCGTAGTCTGTAGGCTTGAACCTATCGGGAAGGTCTGAGTGGAAAGAGTCCACGATGTGTTCGTGTCTTTCCATCGAAGGAAGATTTCATTCTTTCATTGGCAGCCTCTTTTCCTGGGGTGGAAGTGGAGTGTCGTTTGGCATTCCTTCTTTCCTGCCTCTGCTGGCCACCTGCTGCCTAAGGTTTCCATGCAGCACATGAGCTCTGTATCTTATCTGCAAGTGCTTTATGTTGATGTTCTCGGTTTTTTTACAGCATGAAAATATAACCATTGCTGCCACAGAGATTATTGGGGCTATTTGCAGACATCTCTCTTGGCCAGCATATTTATATTACTTGAAACATTTCATTCACGTCTTACAGACAGGACAGATCAATCAAAAGTTGGGTGTCAGGTATAGTCAACCTTCCTATTTTTAAAATCAAGTTTTGGATTATTCACTGAAATTGTCTCTTTAATCATAAAATGATATTATTAAACAAATATTTCTTTGTACCTTCTTTTAACAGCTTGTTAGTAATAGTGTTGGAAGCATTCCACTTTGACCACAAAACTCTTGAAGAACAAATGAGAAAAATTCAGAATGAAGAAAGTAAGTTTTTAAAACTTTTTAAAACTAGATTTCCATCCTGTTTTTGGATAATTTATGACAGTTAATTAAAGATGACAAAGTTCAACTTACTCCCTTTTTTTTTTTTGCTCTTGTAGCAGTGACCAGTGAATGAATCAGGAGGAAGTTAAATTGAATACTTTTGAGTATACTTGTAAAAACTTATTTAACAAGTAAAGGCAAGTCTAAATTATATAGGTGGAAATATCTGAGCTGTAGATTATTTATATAGAAATCCAATATTATTGCCTTCACATTTGGAAAGAGCATTAAGTAATGAATGCTAAGAAAATATAAGTAAATGATTAAAAATTAGAGTTAATGAAATGTAAATTAGATACAGTAAGGAAGGATTATTAAACTAAAAATAGGTATTTCACAAGGTTATAAATTGACAAACCTCTGACATGATTGATCAGTGAAAATAGAAGTCATAATAAACAACATTTGGAATTATAAAAGGTCACAATTAAATGAAAAGGTGAAATAATATTATGGTCTTTGTATTTATAAATTTGAGTACATGGCTGAAATGTACAAAATCTAAGAAAAGTAAAATACAAAAACTGACCTTAGAAGAAACAGAAAATCTGAATGGACCTGTGACCACTAAAGACATTATTAAATCTGTAGTTAAAAACCTCATGATGAAAATGCCAGCCTCAGACTGTTTCATAGGCAAGTTCTATAAACATTTAAGAAATGGATAATTTCAACCTTAATACCAGCTATTTCAGGTGATTGAAAAATAAGACACCCCCACTAACTCATGCAGTTGCTATAACTGGTTAATGGAATTTAATACATTAGCGTACAAAAAATATTGATCATCTGAATAGACATAAGAGAAACATTTGATTAAATTCAATTTCTGTGCATGATAAAAGCGATTATCAAGCAAGGAATAAATAGAAATTTCTTTAACCTGTTAAAAAATGCCTTTTAAGCCCTGGCCAGTTTTGCGCAGCAGTGAGAGCATCGGCCCAAGGACCAAAGAGTCACGGGTTCAATTCCAGTCAAGGGCACATACCTCAGTTTGGTCCCCATTCCTGGTTGGGGTCGTATGGGAGGTGACCAGTCGATATTCTTTCTGTCTCTCTCTCTCCCTCCCACTCTATTTGAAGATAAATGGAAAAATATCCCTGGGTGAGGATTTTTTTTTTAAAGCCTTTTAAAAACCTAATGCAACATCATAGTCAGTAATAAAGGATTGAAAGTCTTTTCTTTAAAACCAGAATGAGGCAAGGATACCTACTAATATTGTTTATGCCGCATATCAAACCAGAAGTTTTAGCCAGCACAGAAATGTACGGAGAAGAATGAACCCTCAAATTGGCCAAGGTATCTGTCCTAATTGGTTTGACTAAAGACATTTAAATATTCTAGCCCTCAGTTTGCATTCCTCCAACATTTTTACTCAAAATTTTCTAATTCTTTGACTCATGGTAAAATCATTCTAGAAACACATTAATGAATAAAAAAGATGGGTTTGAATGTGTAGGAACCATTTGTGTTTTAAACAATTAATGTACGAAAGCCCTTTATTTTTTTATTTTTTTCCTTTTATTGATTTTAGGGAGAGGGAGAGAGAGATAGAAAAGTCAATGAGAGAGAACATCGATCGCTGCCTCCTGTGTGACCCCACTGGGGACGTGGCCCACGACCTGGGCATGTGCCCTGACCAGGAGTCAAACCAGCGACCGTGGGTCGATGCTCAGCCACTGAGCCACACCCGCTGGACCGTATTAAAGCCCTTGAACAGTTTATCTTTAGCCAGTTGAATCTGCATTTTGAAATTTTGCATAAATAGAAACATTAAAAATTTTAAGTACTGAATTTACTTAACTCTTTTCTTCTTATATAAGACTGAAGTTTATAACATATTTTGATCACCTTCTATGAGCTGGGATTATAGACACTATGTTATTTATCCTCCTAAGAACCTTAGTTATTAGTTACCCAGTATTTTTGATAAGAGAAATTAAGGTTCAGGAATATAAAGTAACTTTTTGAAAGCTACTCAGCCAGTAAACAAAACAAAGACTAGTAACTGCCATTTTCTGAACGTCCGTGAAGTGTCAGAAACATATTTTAGTTGCATTTAGACTTGATCTCATTTAATCCTCACAGTAGCCTTGCAAGGTGCTGTCTTCATTTTACTAGTGAAGAATCCAGAGCCCACTAGGGTTAAGTTAACTGACTGTGGTCACATGGCTGGTTAACAGAGCCACGGCTGGACCTGACCCACAATAATATGCTGCCTAGTTTTCCTTAATAAACAGAACCCTATAGCAAGGGAATTTCTGCATGAGAACTGATGACTGCCATTACGATTTTCCTGGTCGTCAGTGTAGGTTTTTGCTTTTAGAAACTTCTAACCACAGTACTTTGGAAGCTTGCTTTTGTTTAAGATCCTCCCAAAGTTCACACACTCCTTTATTTATTTATTTTTTAATATTTTTCATTGGTTTAGAGAGAGAAGAAGGTAGAGAGAGATAGAAATATCAATGTGAGCGAGAAACATTGATCATCTGCCTCCTGCACGCCCCCTAGTGGGAATGGAGCCTGCAACCCGGGCACGTACCATGACCGGGAATCAAACCAGGACCTCTCAGTCCATGGGAGGACACTCAATTCACTGAGCCACACTGGCCGGGCGACACACTCTTTTATAATGGTCAGTGTACTTGTCTCTGTTCTTCATTAGACTCTCAACTGTGAGGGAAAAAACATCGTCACCCCATAACCCTCATTTACTGTGGTTTCCTCAGCACTTACCTTGCCTGCCTGCAGTTGGTGACTAGATATTTTTTATTGGAGGTTGGTAGAGAAGACTCTGTTTTATTCAATTTAAGATGCCTTTTGTCATTGCTAAACATAGACACAGCAGAAGCGATCGAGTTGCCAGAGCCTGAAGCCGTGGAACTAGAGCCCATGGGTGAGGAAAACGTGGAAAGTGGGAGTGACGGAGAACTGGGAAACCCCGCCCCAGCCGACGGTGAGGGAGCAGCAGCTAAGGAAACCGAGTGTGTCTCCCAGGCCTTCTCTTCCCTTCCTCGGAACAAGGAAGAACTGGAGAAGACAATTAAAAATATCCAAGGAGCCATAACTGGGGATATCCTACCCCGGCTACATAAATGCCTGGCATCTACGGTAATCATTCTCTTCGGGGCCAGCAGGTCTGTGTGAGTTGGGCTGTTTGTGGGGCCCTGTCGGCCTGAGGCTCCTCACTGTTACTGATTGACTTCAGTTTGGGGATGTTCTTTTATCTCAACACTGCACAATTCCCGTCTCCCCCGTCCCTTTGGGTTCATCTCCTGCCGCAGCTGGGCAGCAGTGTGCCCTCGTCCCGGTTTTCCTGTGCTGGATGGAGCTTGTCTAGGTCTGAAGTAGATAGTAAGGTGGCTTCCATTTCGAAAACAGGTTATTGAAAATTAGAGTCTGTTTCCCCTTTTTACTTCTTGGCCACTTCAACTGCTGTTCGAAATGATCTTCCAGCTGGTTGACAGGGATAACCTTCAGCAGTGGACTTGCATGAAGCCAGAGCCCTTCCGACTCAGTACAGAGCATGGGCTGGCACACTGGCTGTGGCTGACTCTAGCCTGCGGCTGTTTCAGTGAGTAAAGTGTTAGTGGAGCACAGTTATTCACAGTTTATTTACATATGTTCAAATTCTGGTTTGTATTACCATAGCAGAGCTGAGGGGTTTCAACAGAGACAAACCAGAAATATTGGCCATCTGGCCCTCTACAGAAAAACTTCTGCCAGCCCCTGGTGTAAAACACTGACTTGGTCGTTTTATATCTTAGTAAATAACCTTATTTGTGGCGGTGTATTTCTTATGGACAATGTCACTCAAACACTTGAAAGTCCAAGTTGATGCAAATTTATATAGTTCATAGCAATCTTAACCCACATCAGTGAAAACTTGGCTTTGTTTTTTTTCTGGTTGCTCTTTTGAAACAACATTTATATCCCTATTATTTTTACAATTTTTAGAGGGTTAGTCTCAAATTGCGTAATTTAGTTTGTTTTCTAAGGCAGTACACTCAGAAATGGGCATAAGCTGTATCAACGGAGCTTGTCATTCAAATGAAAGGTTGCAGTGTTGGTAGGTCCCAGGTCTATTGGTCTTCATTTTAATTTAATGTAAATTTTTCTTACAGACGAAAAGGGAAGAAGAACACAAGCTCATAAAATCCAAGGTTGTGAATGATGAGGAGGTGGTTCGAGTTCCTTTAGCTTTTGCCATGGTTAAGCTAATGCAGTCCCTCCCGTCGGACGTCATGGAAGCTAACCTGCCGGGGTATGTTGACAATCGGAAGAGTTCCGTGAAAATCAAAAATTGGTTCTTTCTTCCTGACTTGAATCTCTTTTATCAGGAATAAGAGAAGTGCTGTCACCATTTGCTGTGGTTTACAATCCTAATTGGGAAATCTGGTTTATGGGCAATTGAGAGAGAGAAGGATGTTCATATTTATTATTTGCTGTTTCTTTTATTTTTTTGATTAGTCATTTTTTAATTTCTCATTTTGTAGTATTTTGCTGAAAGTGTGTGCCCTCCTCAAGAATAGAGCACAAGAAGTCAGGGACATTGCACGTAGCACTCTTGCAAAAATAATAGAAGACCTGGGTGTGCGCTACCTACAATACATTTTAAAAGAATTGCAGACTACCCTTGTGCGTGGATATCAGGTAAGCTGCATCATGTGCTTTGTTTTCAGGTTGGGTTGGAGTTTACGTATTTGCAGTTTGAACACTGAAAGTCATGCTTCTGTGGGTCTGTCTTCAGTATAGTTGATCCACTGAGATAGCAGTCAAGAATAGTCAAAAATGTCCAGCTGGTGTGGCTCAGTGGTTGAGCATTGACCCCATGCACCAGGAGGTCGCCACTTTGATTCCCGATCAGGGCTCATGCCCAGGTTGTGGGCCAGATCCCTGATGGGGGGCATGCAGGAGGTGGCCAGTCGATGTTCTCTCTCATCGATGTTTCTCTCTCTCCCTCTCACTTCCTCTCTCTAAAATCAATAAAGCAAAAGAGAAAAAAAAGTAGTCAAAAGTTTCTAATCAGTATTTCTAGAAGTTTCTATAATTGATTTTTTAAAAATCCTTACAGGTTTAGGTTACATAACCTATCATTTTCTCTTAAATCACTTCATATCAAATTCTGCATTCTCTGGGTTCATGTATTGCCACAAATGTGAAAGAAAGAGAACATACACATTGGTGTAAGAGCTGAAACATACAATATAAGTGATAAAAATAGTAAGATCTCGGGCTGGAATACAAAGCTCCCTGAGTAGGGCCCTGGCTGGCTGCTCCTCGGCACTCCCAGTGGGCCCGGACCAGCGCCCCCAGCGGCACCTGGGAGCTTGCAAGAAGTGGTGGTCTCCAGCTGAAGGGCCTCTGTAGCTTGTTCTTTTCCAGTCCAGCCACGACTCCTGGTCGTGAGCTTTACCTTCCACGTACTGATTTGTGCATAGGTCAGGTTCCTGTTCGACACGTTATAAGGCTAGCACACTGAAAATATCAGTGTTCATTTTGACCATCTCTCTTGGTATAGTTTGTTAGTGGCTGCTCTAGGGATTGCCGTGTTCACACTTAATTTTAATGATCTACTGAGAGTCATTATTTTACCACTTCAAGTGGAACATGAATACCAAATAGGTCCCTTCACCCTCTCTTTTTGCTTTATAGATGTGTATGTATTACATTGCCATATATTGAAAACACCAGGTAGTGTTAAAGTTTTTGCTTCTAATCATCAAACATTTTAAAGAATTCGAGAAGAGTTGTCTCTTATTTTGTCCAGATATTGATTATTTCTACTGCTCTTCCTTCATTTCTGAATTTCTAAGCTGCTTTGTGGTATCGTTTCCCTTCGGACTGAAGAACTTCCTGTAGGATCTTGTAGAGCAAGGTGCTGGCAGCAGATTACCTTTAGTCTTCCCTCATCTGCGCATGTCTTCATCTCACCTTCACCCACAGGATACTGTCACTGCACATGTGATTCTGCATTGACGGTTCTTTCAGCACTTGAAAACTCTCATACCACTTCCTTCTAGCCCTTCCCTGAGCAATGCCCAACAGTCAGTCATGGTTTACCTCTAAGTAATGCATTTGCTCTGGCTGCTTTGAAGACTTCTTCTTTCACTTCACTTTTCAGCAGTTTATGATGGGTCAGTGTGGGTTTCTTTCCATTTACCCTCTTTGAGGTTTGCTGAGCTTCTCACCAGAGTTGAGTCTTCAGTCACTGTTTCGTCTCATACTTTTTCTGCACTGCACTCTCTCCTCTCCTGGGACGCCCATGAAATGACTATTAGACTTCTTGTTTTTATCCCACTTGTCACTGAGGCTCTGTTTAGATGTATTTTTTCGTCTCCTTCCTCTCTGTTGTTTACATTGAATACTTTCTATAAGTCTGTTTGCAAGTTCACTGACTCCTTATTCCTCTCCACCCTGCTATTGGGCCTCTCCAGTGAGTTTCTTATTCTGGGTTTTTCAGTTCTGAAATTTCCGTTTACTACTTTACCTCTTCTGTGTCTTTGCTAACACTTGATTTTCTGTATGTTTCAGTTCTCTGGCTAGAAAGCTGGGGCTTTGTCTCCCATGTTGCCATATACTTCCTGCAGCTGCACCCTTGTCGGGGCCAAGTGCTCGCAAGACAGGGAGAAAAGCAACCAGCGCTGGCCCACCCTCAGAACGGCAGGGCCACTGAAGGAAGGGGGTGCCCCTCCCACGGATTTGTGCCTCCTGCCAGTCCTCACTTCCAGGCCATTGCCACGACCCTCACCATGGGTGCTGAGGGGCTGCGTGTCGGAGAATGGAGACTAGAAAGAGGGGGTGGGTTTCCTCACTCTTGGAGCATGATGAGTCCCCTCTTCTACTGTTCAAGGGGCTTCTAGGCTTCTCTGCATCCTGGCACCCACTCCCATGTAGGCTGAGGGATGCCGGGTACAGTACAGTGGTAAACTCATGGGATGTTCGGTCTACTTGCGTGCAGGTGTTTGTCCCCAGTAGGTGCTCTATGCATCCTGCCAGGTTTACAGCTGTGTTCTGTGTCCCTTGTGACAGGGTGGAGTGCTTCCTCCGTCTTCCCTGGGGGGGGAGTGCTTCCTCCGTCTCCCCTGGGGGAGTGGGAGTGCTCCGTCTTCCCTGGGGGGGGGAGTGCTTCCTCCGTCTCCCCTGGGGGGGGAGTGCTTTCTCCGTCTCCCCTGGGGGCGGGAGTGCTTTCTCCGTCTTCCCTGGGGGGGAGTGCTTCCTCCGTCTTCCCTGGGGGGGAGTGCTTCCTCCGTCTTCCCTGGGTGGGGAGTGCTTTCTCCGTCTTCCCTGGGGGGGAGTGCTTCCTCCGTCTTCCCTGGGGGGGAGTGCTTCCTCCGTCTTCCCTGGGGGGGGAGTGCTTCCTCCGTCTTCCCTGGGGGGGAGTGCTTCCTCCGTCTTCCCTGGGGGGGAGTGCTTCCTCCGTCTTCCCTGGGGGGGAGTGCTTCCTCCGTCTTCCCTGAGGGGGGGGAGTGCTTCCTCCGTCTTCCCTGGGTGGGGAGTGCTTTCTCCGTCTTCCCTGGGGGGGAGTGCTTCCTCCGTCTTCCCTGGGGGGGAGTGCTTCCTCCGTCTTCCCTGGGGGGGAGTGCTTCCTCCGTCTCCCCTGGGTGGGGAGTGCTTTCTCCGTCTTCCCTGGGGGGGGGAGTGCTTCCTCCGTCTTCCCTGGGTGGGGGGAGTGCTTCCTCCGTCTTCCCTGGGTGGGGGGAGTGCTTCCTCCGTCTTCCCTGGGGGGGGGAGTGCTTCCTCCGTCTCCCTTGGGGGGGGGAGTGCTTCCTCCGTCTCCCCTGGGGGGGGGAGTGCTTCCTCCGTCTCCCTTGGGGGGGGAGTGCTTCCTCCGTCTTCCCTGAGGGGGGGGAGTGCTTTCTACGTCTTCCCTGGGTGGGGAGTGCTTTCTCCGTCTCCCCTGGGGGGGAGTGCTTCCTCCGTCTTCCCTGGGTGGGGGGAGTGCTTCCTCCGTCTTCCCTGGGGCGGGGGGAGTGCTTTCTCCGTCTTCCCTGGGGGGGTGGGGAGTGCTTCCTCCGCCTCCCCTGGGGGGGGGGAGTGCTTCCTCCGCCTCCCCTGGGGGGGGGAGTGCTTCCTCCGTCTCCCCTGGGGGGGTGGGGAGTGCTTCCTCCGCCTCCCCTGGGGGGGGGGAGTGCTTCCTCCGCCTCCCCTGGGGGGGGGAGTGCTTCCTCCGTCTCCCCTGGGGGGGGGAGTGCTTCCTCCGTCTTCCCTGGGTGGGGGGAGTGCTTTCTCCGTCTTCCCTGGGTGGGGAGTGCTTCCTCCGTCTCCCCTGGGGGGGAGTGCTTCCTCCGTCTCCCCTGGGGGGGAGTGCTTTCTCCGTCTTCCCTGGGGGGGTAGCGCTTTCTCCGTCTTACCAGTCCCTGCCGGTTTTGATTTTCATTCTGTTCTTCCAACCAGCATTTATTTGTCAGCATTTTGTGTGAGAGACTGTTAGGCACTGAGCATACAAAGATAAAGTACAGCTCTGTCTTGGAGGATTTACTCAAAATATAATGGAGCACCTACGGTATTTAAATGAGTAGCCCTTCTTTAACCAAACTGTTTTTCCTTCCTTTTTTTTTTTTTTGAAAATATGTTTTCACTGATTTTTTTTTTAGAGAGAGAGAAGGTAGGAAAGAGATAGAAACATCTATGTGAGAAACACTGATTGACTGACTCCTGCACACCCTCTACTGGGGATCAATCCCACAACCCAGGCATGTGCCCTGACTGGGAATCGAACCGGGGCCTCTCAGTCCGTGGGATGACGCTCAGTCCACTGAGCCACACTGGCTGGGCTAACCAGCCTGTTTTTCAAGCTTACCCTATTACTTATTAAAAGAATTCGAATAGGGAGAGGCAGTAAAGGATAAAGGGGTCAAGTCCATGGTGGTGGACGGAGATTTGACTTGGGGTGGTGAGCACACAATGCAGTGTACAGACCATGTACTAAAGAATTGTACACCTGGAACTTATATGATCTTATTAACCAACGTCACCCCAGTAAACTTAATAAAAATAATAATAATTAAAATGGAGGACAACTGGTTTGGGCTCGAGTGTTGATCATGTAGACGCTCCCAAAATTGTACCCTTCAGGTGTCATTCCTCGTCCTTCCAAAAGGACTTTCTACAACCATGTAAAGCCTTAGCAAACGTCGTAAATATGTGAAAGTGCTGAAAGGTCCCAAGTGGATACATCTGAAACCATGTCTTTAAAATCCAGTCTGCGTGTTGACAGCCAAGTGTGTGTCCCTGACGTGTGGTCATTAGGTGGTGGTCCCTGTGGTGGTCTGGCAGCGCCGGAAGCAGTAGGGACTCGGAAAGCTTGTGGTGCACAGCACGGTGACGCAGGGCTGGGCTCTGGGGCCAGCCATCTCTTCCGCATCCTGACTCCGCCACTTCCTACCCAGTCACCCCGGGCAAGTCACTTGACCTGTCTGCCTCAGCTTTCTCTTCTACAAAATGCCCGTAACGTAGCGCCCACATCATAGCTGGAAGGGGTGAGGAGCGAATGAGTCAGGGCCTGTGAGGTATCACTGTGTGCCTAGCCTGTGGTAGGCTCTCGGGATTGTTAGCTGTGCTCACTCTTGAGAGCAGAAACTTACCTGTGTCTCTCTCAACACTTTACGTACCAGCTTTGATTGCATTCAACATTTGTGAACTCCTTAATTCACAGGTTAATTATAAAGTTTAAGGCCCTTGCACCTTTATAAATCCCTGGCCTGGTTTAGTCACTGTAATCCTAAGCATGATCGTGTGTTTCTGAGCATTTCTTTTACAAAGTGACCGTTTGGTTGAAGGATTTCAGATGACAGTATGATATGTATCACTTGTCAGAGCTGCTCCCTGCAGCGGTGACAGAGACACACCCCGAGTGCTCCTTTGCAGCCGTTCTCAGCTCTTACTCTTTCTAATGTGGGATTCTTAGCACTCACTGTTCTTCCACATTTCTCTCCAGGTCCACGTGCTGACTTTCACTGTTTACATGTTGCTGCATGGCCTCACCTGTAAGCTGCAAGTCGGAGATTTGGACTCTTGTCTAGATATAATGATTGAGGTAAGGTTTAGAGAAAGGAATTCCAAAGTTTTGGTTTTTTTTAGTGGGCAAAAGGCACCAAAAAAAATCAATTTACAAACTAATAAGAATTATAGCCTACGAAAATGAAATCAGTGCCTGTCTCACGTCTCAGATTAGCGGGTTTAGAAAGCTGAGATCCAGGTGAAGTGAGCTGGGCACGCTGCCGCTGCCGCAGGTTATGCGTTGGTATAACCTTTCCTGAAAGGAAATTGTCATTGAGCAAAATTTCAACCACTTCCAAAAATCTGTTTGTTTTTTTTAAGGTAAAGTTTCCATTTCTTTCTCTTTTTTTTTAATTTATTTATTTTTGTAACAGATATTTCTCCTTTTTCCCCCACTGATACCCCCCTCCCCGCCCTGTCCCCAGCTTTGTTGTCCATGTCCATTGTTCATGCACACATGCATATAAGTTCTGTGGTTTACCCCTACCCCCTCCAAAAATCTGTTTTAAAAGAATAATCAGAGATGAGATCTGGGTTTATATAAAAGTGTATTTAGCAGAGCTTTATAATAGTGAAAAATGAATAACAATCAACTTTTAAAATTGAATAATTTGATAATTTGGGGGTAGGATTAAGAAGAGATTAAATTTGCCACACAATGTTTTGTTCATTTAAAACTGCAGATACTAACATTTTGAATTAAATGCATTAATGTTGATAACTCAGTTGCAAATGTCATGAAGATTCTTAAAGCAAAATAACCCACTCTTTGGTAATAGCTAAGACTTGTCTGTGTGTCACACAGTTATACGTATACATCCTGTAGTGCAGCAGGTCCTTGAACAATGCCCTTTCATGGACATTGATGGGATGTTGATACTGGTTAGTCTGTGGTAGAATTGGGTTTGTTGTGTGTCATTTTGCTTAAGGTTGCAGGACCTAACGACATTGAAAACTTACTGCATTCCTCTTTGTTTCCCATTAGTATAAACCTTCTGGTGTTTCTGTGTTTGTTTTTTTGTAATTGGTCTCTAAACTACATGGAAAAAAGTGAAATCTAATAAAAATTCCTCCCATCTCATTTCAGTCCAGTCCAGCTTGCTTTCCTAGACCTGAGCGTGCCAATGCGCTTTTCAGAGACTGCTTATGTTGGCGTGTCTCACTGTGGCTTTTTTCTTTTAAAGATATTTAACCATGAGTTGTTTGGTGCCATTGCCGAAGAGAAGGAAGTAAAGCAGATCCTGTCCAAAGTCATGGAGGCCCGAAGAAGCAAGAGTTACGAATCTTATGAAATCCTGGGCAAGTTTGTAGGAAAAGATCAGGTTACGAAACTTATCATTCCGCTGAAAGAGGTGAGGACGAGGACTCGCGTGCAGTGCAGGAGCCTCCCGGGGCAAACCTGGCTGCACTTGACTGCTTTCCCTGGTGCAAGGACACCACTACCATATGGCCACTAGATGGCAGCCCTGAGGCAAGCGTGCTCATCCAGGAATCAGATTCCCTGATGTGAACCATGCGATGCAGAAGGAAAGGCAGCGAGAATCAGAGAGCAGGTGAATAGTCCAGCTGAGTCCAGTCAGCAACTAAGAACAGAGCCTTTGGAGTCAGACTGTTCTCCCAGAATGCCAAGAGGAGGAAGACTGGCATTTGTTGAACATATATTATGTCCTAAACATTACGCTTCACTGTCTGTTCTAATCTGCACAACCAACCTGTGAAGTCGATGGTACTTGATCTTAGAGAGAGAAATTCAGGCTCAGGAAGGTAGAAGGGAACATGGTTAAGGAGGAAAGTCGAGATTTAGTTCCAGGTCTTTCCAATCGAAAGCCCACATTTTTCCGCTGTTTCTTTCTGTCCTGTTGGGCAGCAACGTAATTTACCTCCCTTCATAGAGTTCTCTGTGCCTGTTGCAGGGTGGACATTCAATAAACATTTCCATTCTTTTTATCACAGTTTTATGAATTAAAACTAGAGCAAGCCCTGGCCAGTTTGGCTCAGCGGTTAGAGCGTCGGCCTGCGGTCCGGAGAGACCCGGGTTCGGTTCCCGCTAAGGGCACGTACTTCGGTTGCAGTTTGTCCCCGGCCCTGGATGGTCGTGCGGGTGGCAGCCACTCGATGTGTCCCTTCACGTCGATGTTTCTCTCTCTCTCCCTTCCTCTCTCTCCCTCCCACTCTATCTGTACAAAAAATGGAAAAATGTCCTCGGGTGAGGATAAAAAAAAAAAAAAATATTTAAAACTAGAGCAAAAAGACTATCTAGTGGCAGGAGTTCACTATAATTCCAGATGTTTTGGTGCTGGATTAACTCCATAACTGTTGCCAGAAAGCATTTAGCCTGAAAAAGAGTCAACAGAGCACGTGTGTTTTCCGTGTATATCATCCCTCCAAAGTAATGAGAGTTGTTAGTACCAGACCCTGTACAAGGAAACAGCTTTAATGCACCTGGAGGGTCAGCATCTTACCAGCGTCATGTCACACCTACGGCCGCGTGCCCTCGGCCTCACCAGCAGCAGAGCGGGGTGCGGGACATCCAGGTCAGCCACACTGCTGGCCCTGGTTTTCTCGGGTTGAGGTGACGATTTGACTTGATATGTTATATCTCTTTGAAATTGTATTAAGAATTTTTTTTTTTAATCCTCACCCGAGGATATTTTTCCATTTATTTTCAGACAGAGTGGGAGGGAGAGATAGAGAGAGGGAAGGAGAGAAAAACGGACATGAGAGAGACACATTGACTGGCTGCCTCCCGCATGACCCAACTAGGGCCAGGGACCAAACTGCAATCCAGGTTCGTGCCCTTGACCGGAATCGAACCCATGACTCTTTGGTCCGTGGGCCGACACTCTAACCGCTGAGCCAAACCAGCCAGGGCAAGATGTTTCTTTTTTCAATTAGAAAAAAAAATATTAAAAAGCAAATATATGTATATTTTAAAAAGCTACTATCACAACAAATGCAAATGCGATTGTTACCGCATGACATCTGTGTTTGCCTTTAGATCTTACAAAACACCACGAGTTTAAAACTGGCCCGGAAAGTTCACGAGACTTTACGCCGAATCATTGCAGGATTAATTATCAACGAGGAAATGACAGCAGAATCCATTCTGTTGCTCAGTTATGGTTTGGTCAGTGAAAATCTCCCCCTGTTAACAGAAAAAGAAAAGTAAGTTTGAAAAAAAAAAAACAACAAACAACTTTCATTTTGGTGCTTTTTTTCTGATAAGCCATTCAGTTTTAAGTGGATTAACTTAATAGTTTGCTGTAGTGTAAAAAAAAAACACCTTAATATTTATGAGTTATAAGATGGTTCTACTCTGTGTTGTTTGGGCTGAGGTCCTTCCAAGTGACACATCTCCACGTGAGATCATGTTTCTGATGATGAGGTAGCTGTGACAGCAGCTGACTTGGGGGCGTTTGTCTGACACCATTTCTGTTTGGGATACTGATTGACTCAGAGTAGAGTTTAAATACATACCTCTTGTTCTGATCAAATAGAGATTTAGACTTTAAAAGATTTTAAAATAATGTTTTTGTAAACTTCCTTTAGATTTTGCTTCTGTGTTTTAAAAGAGACTCCTCGGCATTTGTTTTCAGAAATCAAAGAAAGGGAATGTCCCTTTGCTATTCACCTGAGTTTCGGAGTAGTTCCTCTGTGTCTCACATGGTTAAGGGAGAAAAAAGCCCAGAGCAAATAGCACATTATTTAGTACTCAGCTCTCATCCCCAGAGAGTGCCGCTGCAGCTAATGGGAATGCAACTCTTGTTTTCTCTTCTGCTGTGATTGGCAGAAACGCAGCAGTCCCTGCCCCGGATCCACGTCTGCCACCCCAGAGCTGTCTTCTGCTTCCCCCAACCCCAGTTCGTGGCGGGCAGAGAGCAGTTGTGAGCAGGAAGACGAACATGCACATCTTCATCGAGTCTGGGCTCCGGGTAAGAAGTACCCTAGGTGGGACTCACTGCCCAGTGGTCTGTGCCTTTCACTACTTTGCTCAATCTCTCCTGTTGCTTGTTTCCACTGTACATGCCTCACTGTAAATAAATTATGGAATTTTTTTTTAAAGGTGCATTGGTCCAGCCCTGGCCAGTTTGGCTCAGCGGTTAGAGCGTCGGCCCGTGGACCGGAAAGTCCCGGGTTCGGTTTCCGCTAAGGGCACGTACCTCGGTTGCAGCTTGTCCCCGGCCCCCATTGGGCTCCTGTGGGTGGCAGCCACTCTGTGTCTCTCTCACATCGATGTTTCTCTCTCTCTCTCTCCCTTACTCCCTCCCACTCTATCTGAAGATGAATGTACAAGTGTCCTTGGGTGAGGATTTAAAAAAAAGGTACATTGGTCCATTTACTATTTATCTCTTCCAGTATTTACTTCGATACTGTAACTCTTTCAAAATTAATGATTCCGACTTAATATTTATTATGGTTTTGTTATTGCTTTGCCCATGACTGCACCTCTGAACTACTTTGAATTTTTTTAAAAAGTGGTGAGCTTTTAAAAACACAAATCTGATCATTTCATTTCCTTTTAAAACCCTTCATTGGTTTTTATTTTTCCTAGAGGAGCTAGTTCTTCGTGTGGGCTGCAAGGGCCTAGCCTCACACTACATTCCAGCACACTCCAGCCACACATGGCTTTCCCTTGGTTCTTAAAGGCTCCCCTGTTCCTGCCCTAGTACCTCATCCCCCTCTGCCCAGACCCCCATACAACCCTGCATTTACAGTTAATTATTTCCGAGAGTCTGTCACCCTGGCTGAGATCTTCCAGTGCAGGGACGTGTCCGTCTTGGTCACTGCAGCAATCCTGCAGGCTGAGCCCGTGCCGGGAGTCAGAGGGGATGCTCGGTAACCATGTGGTAAATGGACTTAGAATCTCAGCTGCACAGTCATCTCCCACTTCTTCACTTACTGAGACTCGCCCAGGCAGTTTCCTGTTTTTTTCAAAATTTTTATATATCAAGTGGAAGCATCTAAACATTCCAGGTTGTCTCTTAAAATCATTTCACCTTCACCTTACTCATTTGGTCTTATGGGCACTTGCTGTGAAATATCTTTTTAAATCTTTAGCTGCTGCATCTGAGTCTGAAGACTTCCAAGATCAAGTCTTCAAGTGAGCACATTCTGGAAATGTTGGATCCTTTTGTGTCTCTGCTCATAGACTGCCTGGATTCCATGGATGTGAAGGTGAGCAGCTGGTCCTTCACAGAGCTGGGTCGTGCAGAATGCCGAGACTTAACTTCTAGGCTCAGCACCACAGATAACGGGGCTCTTAAAGGGATTTATGACGTTATAAACCACCTCTATCCCTGTATTAGCTCCCCAGTTTAGTAATCCCATATGTTTGGATAGCCTTTTACAAGATTTAAAGCCCTTCTAACTACAATAATTACTTCATCTGATCCTTGTAGCAACTTCATGAGGGTGAGTGGTGATGTCCCCGTGTCAGTAATCGTCACCTCATCATCATTGTCGCCCCTACCCAGTGCTATGGATCCTCAGAACAATCCACGGGGCACTTATTATTATTGTTTCTGTTCTATAGATGAGAAAACTAGGCCTTAGACTAAGTGACTGCCCCAGATAATAGCTTTAGGATGTGGTCTCAGACTCCAAAGCCTACACCCTCCCACTTCCTCAGGTTGTCTGTTTTGCGGCAAAGGTTTCGAGAGGTGAATGAGTGACAGCTCTGTAGTCCAATAGGTAAAAGCTGCAGAGCTGGGATTTATGCCCCCTTCTTTCTGACTCTGGAGCTTTTCCCTCTGTGTCTTCATAATCCAGCCCAGGAAGTCCATCCCAGCAGCCAGAGCAGTAGGACTCTACTGGGTAGAGCTGAACTAGGGACAGCGGATCTAGGCGCTCCTGAAGGTTTGGCCTGGAAGTGCAGGGAGTCTCGTGTAAATCAGTCGGCCCCAGCACACTTTTTATCCCTTTGCACAGGAGTTAACTGTATTAAATTACACTTCGTTGTGTCCCATGCTTTATTTCTGAGCCAGCTATCTGCTCCATAAAGAGGGGATGGCGTCCTTTTTATCTTTGTGTTTGTAATACTCATTGGAGTGTCTTGTGTACTAATACAAGCTTAGTAAGAATTCCATTGAAGTGCCATTTTAGAAAATCAAAAATTCATGCCCTGACCAGTTTGGCTCAGCAGTTAGAACGTTGGCCTCGGGACTGAAGGGTCTCGGGTTCGATTCCCGGTCAAAGGCACATAACTGGGTTGAAGGTTGGGATCGTGTGGGAGGCAGCTATGTGTCTCTCTCACATCGGTGTCTCTCTCTCTCTCCCTGCCCTCCACTCTATCAAAAAAATCAATGGAAAAATGTCCTTGGGTGAGGATTAACAAAAAAAGAAGAAAGGATATAGACAGCCCAGCTGGGGTGGCTTAACGGATTGAGCGTTGTCTCATGGACTGAGAGGTCCCAGTTAGATTCCGAGTCAGGGCACGTGCCCAGTTTGCGGCTCGATCCCCAGTAGGGGGCGTGCAGGAGGCAGCCAAGCAGCGTTTCTCTCTCTCCCTTCCTCTCTTTCTAAAAAATCAATAGAAACATATTAAACAAGATAAACAAACCAAAAAAAAAAAACACCCAATTGAGAACACTCTTTTAAAAAAAAAAACAAAATAGGAAATTCATTTATAATGTGTTTATTTGATTTGTTAAGATTGGCCAGTCTGTGCCATCATTTACCCATGTGGGTAAGTGACCTTGTGGGTCATCCTCCCTTGCCTTGCAGAGCAGTGAGTTCTTCTGCAGCGGGGACGGGAACGTCCCTGTCTGCTCACACTCTGGCTCAGCTCTTCAGAGGCCTGGGCAGAGCTTTTATCCCTTCAGCATGGCTGGGTGGAGAGTGCACAGCCTTGGCTGCAGGGTTGCTGAGCGTGGTCACTTCATAAGTTGATTGGTGTGGTTTGGTTTGCTTTTCAGGTGATCACGGGCGCTTTGCAGTGCCTGATCTGGGTCTTGAGGTTCTCTCTGCCTTCCATAGAAACAAAAGCGGAGCAGCTGACCAAACAGCTCTTCCTTCTGCTGAAGGACTACGCAAAACTTGGGGCTGCCAAGGGTCAGAACTTCCACCTGGTGGTAAATTGTTTCAAGGTGAGAGTTTTCACTTCCACTTAGAAAAAACCAGGCCCAGGATTAACATCAAAGTTAGTTTCCACATCGTCCTTTGTGGTCTTGGTCAAAATGTTTTCCAGATTAATTTGCTAAGACCAGAAGCTTGGTTTCTTGTGTGAAAAGCCTTGATGTTGTATCCAGTCCTCGTGATTTCACTGGGTCCTGATGTGTTACATCCTGGCTGTTAACCTCACTGTTGAACTTGCAGTGTGTGACCATACTTGTGAAGAAAGTGAAGTCTTACCAGATAACCGAAAAGCAGCTCCAGGTTCTACTAGCGTATGCTGAGGAGGACATTTATGATACATCAAGACAAGCCACTGCGTTTGGTCTCCTTAAGGTACGGGGCCGTCAGAATGTGGGACTTGACCGTTTATGAGCCTCGTGTCAGATATTTAAAACGTGGAACACAGTGTTGTGACTAGTGGTTGACTTTCAAATTTAAGTAATTTAAAGATGATTTTGGTGGTTATTAAAAGGTTTGAATGTGAGCTCTGTTAATACTTCCAGGGAATTCTGTACAAATACAGGTATGCACCTGTATTTCTCATTTTGGACATTGTTTTCCTTTTTTAATTGTGATAGAGTATACATAACATAAAATTGCCCGTTTTAGGCCCTGGCCAGTTTGGCTCCGCGGTTAGAGCATTGGCCCATGGACCAAAGAGTCGGGTTCGATTCCAGTCAAGGGCATGTACCTTGTTTGCGGTCGTCCCTGGTCCTGGCCCTGGTCGGGTTGTGCAGGAGGCAGCCAGTCGATGTGTCTCTCTCATGTCGATGTTTCTCACTCTTGCTCTCTCTCTCTTCCTCCCTTCTTCCCTCCCGCTCTCTCTGAAGATAAATGAAAATATCCTTGGGTGAGGATTTGAAAAACAAATTGCCTGTTTTAATGTTTTTTAAGTACATACTATTTTTCTTCTGGAGGTACTTTCATTATGTTTGAGAATTGCCTGTGACCACTTTGACATCAGGGCGGCTTATGCCCATGTGCAATAAAACATGCAGACTATGTCTTTTCCTTCTGTGTTTTAGGCCATTTTATCAAGAAAGTTGCTGGTCCCAGAAATCGATGATGTGATGCGGAAAGTATCCAAGTTGGCCATTTCCGGGCAGAGCGAGCCTGTCCGAGTCCAGTGCAGACAGGTGTGTAGAGAGCTTACTCCCACAGCAAGGGCTGAGCCCTGCCTTAGATAGAGAGGTGTCAACACTGCGTTCCAAAGACGGCTTTGTCATACTGATACTGTAACCTGTGACTCAGGAACCCGTTACACTCCAGGTGCAGGAGGGTCTCAGCCTTGGCATAGGGCATTTTTCAGTTAACGAGGAGCATTTTGAGGATAGCCCGCCATCTGGCATGTTCAGTCAGATGTAGCAAGCTAGCCCGTGCAGGGATGTCCACCCAGGGGTCCAGCCATCGACTGCTTAGGCATGTCCCTGTGTGTCGGGCGCTGCTGGAAGAGCAGTCAACGAAATTCTTACAGCAGACAGGCGCAGGACAAAATTCCACAAATAATTACATAATTACAGACATCATAAGTGCCAGGAAGAAAGAGTGTTACCATATTTTATCACAGGACACTGTCATTTACATGTCTCAGAACAAAACACTGACACAAGGGTAAGATGCCATCGATAGTAAGACACATCCCTATTTCAGATGTTACAATGGGGAAAACGATGCTGCTGAGCATCGACGAACTGGAAGAGCGTACGATCGGGTGGAGAGCCACCCGAGTCTGAGTCGGGCAGGCTTTCCCAAGCACTGCACGTGAGCAGGGTTTGAAGGGAGGTGCAGGGAGTGACAGATGCCAGAGGAAGGTAAACCTTGAGGTGAGTAAGAGCTGAGCTGTTGGGGAGCTAAATGAAGGTAAGAGGAGGGAGCCAGGTCAGGCGAGACCCTGTGGTCTCATTAAAGATTTAGAGCTTTGTTCCGAGAATAGCAAAAAAAACACTGTTGAAAGCAACAGGCAGGGGGGTGACATGAGCATATTTGTGTTCGTGCATTTGTCCGCCCTGATCCTGGAGCGCCTGCAGCCCCAGAGGCGGAAGGGTCTGAACTGGAAATAGGGAGTTCGCGTGTAAGGAGGGTTTGGGCTGCTCAGGAGGCCAGAGGAAAGGAAAGAAGCTTGTCTTAAGAGGAAATTTTCTTAACTCCTGTTAAGAAGGAGGGCGGCTGCTATTTATTAAGCACTAACTGTGTGCCCAGCACTTCACATACACAGCATGACTTCTGTTTGTAACTGTCTTTCAAAAGAAACAGTACCCATTGTATGGCTGGGGAAAAGCAGGCCTGGAAAGTTAACGATGTGCCTGATTCTCACAGTTAATTATAAAAGAGGCTTAGTAGTGTGTAGCAGAGCCTTTGGATACAGACAGACTAGGCACTGCCACCGGAGCAGATTGCTTTTCTGCCAAACTCATTCTCTTCATCAGTAAAGTGGGGCAGCATCACCTGCTTCCCAAGGAAGGAATGAAAATGAACTGGGAAATAACCCAGGGCTGGGCACATAGAAGGTGTCTAGTAAATGCAATAGTTAGCAGTGTTAATGTTATTCGTGCTGAAGGGGAATCCAGGGCTGAACCACATCCATGTTCAGTCCACACACCACACCACCTCTCGGGAGTTTCCAACGGGTGAGCTTGGACTGGAGCCCTGAACAGCTGTGCAGGGTTAGGCCAGGACTGGACTGGTAGGCGTGTCGGGCAGGACCTAGGTAAGTGAAGTGGTAGCAGAGGAAGAGGCACAGTTGTCAGCAGGAGGCCAACTTCACCTAACCGATCACTCTTCTAAAAGGTCTTTTTAAACTACCACTGTGTCCCAGAAAGCAGCTTAGGAGACAGGAATCCTGAAGAGAGAGGGTCCCAATAACCTGTGTGACTTCTGTTCCTAGGTTTTCCTCAGATATATTCTTGACTATCCCCTTGGTGATAAATTGAGACCAAACTTGGAATTCATACTCGCTCAACTGACGTAAGTTTAAGCTGCAAATTACACAGAGGTGGTGGGGTAGTTTCTTCTCTCCTCTCAGTGGGCGGCTGTCTTAAAGAGAACACACCTCAGCATAATGGCCCATTCTCTGGGGATGACCTATAAGTCATTGACTCAACTGGCAAACCTTCATGGCTTCATGTAGCAGTTCTGTGAGTCGCTTTCAGTCTGACCATTCATTGTCATTGAGTCCACTTAGGAGAATGGTAAAGATCTAACAAAATCACATGTAAAACGTCACAGTAGCATGATACATACAAGCATTAAAATTGGGAAAATAGCCTGGCCAGCATGGCTCAGTGTTTGAGCGTCGACCCATGCACCAAGAGGTCTCCGGTTCGATTCCCGGTCAGGGCACATGCCCAGGTTGTGGGACCAATCCCCAGTGGGGGGCATGTAGGAGGCGGCCAGTTGATGTTCACTCTCATCGATAGTTCTGTCTCTCTCCTTCTCCCTTTCTCTCTCTAAAATCCATAAACAAAAAAAAAAAAATTCTTTTTAATTGGGAAAATGGCGTTTTCCCCACTTTTTAAGAAATAGACTGGCATCTGGAGACAGTGTTTTAAGTTCTTAAAAATCATTGTTGGTACATTTAAAAGATGACTAACAAGTCCTAATTGTTTTGCCCTAGTTACGAA
The DNA here is from genome assembly GCF_014108415.1 of Molossus molossus. NCBI lineage: Eukaryota > Metazoa > Chordata > Mammalia > Chiroptera > Molossidae > Molossus > Molossus molossus. The sequence continues at coordinate 14,584,534 of NW_023425345.1, read as the reverse complement.
CATGAGACTGGGAGAGGGTCCGCCTTGGAAATGATTGCTTATCTCTTCGACACGTTCCCTCAGGTACCGTATAGCACAGACAGACTGATAGCCGTGTTCCCTTCGAGCCGGGGCGCCCCCGGTCCGCCCTGTAGGGGCCTCCGTGGGGCGCAGTCTGGGTGCTCAGCGAGCCCGTCTCCTTCCAGGGACTGCTCCATGAGAACTGCGCCATGTTCTTTATTCCTCTGTGCCTGATGATGGTGAATGACGACTCTGCCACGTGTAAGAAGATGGCATCCGTGGCGATCAAATCCTTACTCAGCAAAATCAGCCTCGAGAAGAAAGATTGGCTTTTCAGTTTGGTTACCACCTGGTTTGGAGCAGAGAAGGTTAGGGTTGCTTTAAGTCATATTTCAATGGAAAGTCTTAGTTTGGTGTTTGTACTTCAAATAAAAATACATACACATTGTTGAATTAATTTTTCCAAAATAGCTTTATTGTTTTTATTTGATTATGTTAATAATATATTCTTATAGTAAAATTTCAGTAAAGGTAACCAGTTATAGCGGGAACATAAGAATCACCCGCGTTCCCACCGTCCAGTTCATGCCAGCCGGTCGCTCCACTGCATGGACTTGCGTCGTTTACTTAACCAGCCCCCGACGAGGGAGGACCTGTTTCCGTTCTCGCCCTCTCGGTCGAAGGGGTGGAGTTTGTGTCAGCACTTGTGTACGCTTGCGGCCTCGCCCACCATCTCCCGGCCCATCTTCTGTGGAACAGAAACACATGTCGTGTCTTAGTCATGGTTTAAGCATGAAAGTCAGAATTGGAGGAGAAGGGGTGAAACTTCTTTCGATTTTTTTAAAATGTGAAATGAGAAAAAAATGTATTATTCAGTGGATAATGATGAATATCACTTTTTTAAAATGTTGTTCTTAGATATGAAGATTTCTCTGTATTCTTCTTGTTAGTCACCAGTGATCCATTTTCCATTAGTTCGGGTTTTGTAAAGAACTGTTGAGAACAGAGTCATGCCCACCTTCATGTTACAGTTGGGAAACAGCCTCCCAGGCTGTGTTGACGTTGTCTTGTGCTTTGTTTTTGGTAGCGCTTAAGCAGACAGCTGGCCGCCCTGGTCTGTGGCTTGTTTGTGGAAAGTGAAGGAGTCACTTTTGAAAGAAGACTTAGAACTGTTCTCCCTGTGATTGAAAAGGAAATTGATCCTGAAAACTTTGAAGATGTAAGTTATTTGCTAGTAAATAAAAGTTTTGCAATTTTTATAGTTTTGCTTAAGGTGGTATAGCTAATAGATTGAATAATGTGTTCAAAAATGCTTTTTATTAATATAAGCAAGGATTCAATGTAGTTGGATCTTCTTGTTTTAAATGAGGTTAAAGTAAGTTATCCTCCCATAGTATAGGGCAGTCAGAGGTTCTCAAGCAGAGTGATTTTTGTCCCCCAGGGGACATTTAGCAATGTCCTACTGGCATCTAATGGGTAGAAACCAGGGACACTGCTAAACATCCGATGGGACACCGGGCACCCTCCCACAGCAACAGAGTATCCTGTCCAAATGTCAGTGTTGAGGTTGAGACACCCTGATGTAGATTTACACGCTGGAATGCAGGTGTCCATCAGATGCTTTGAATTGTCTTCATTTGTATCTTTCTGTTCTTAGATCATAGAAGAGACTGAAGAAAAAGCTGCGGATCGCCTTCTGTTCAGTTTTCTTACACTGATAAGTAAACTCATCAAGGAGTGTAACATTGTTCAGTTTAACAAGCCCGCCCAGACTTTGAGTAAAATCTGGAGTAAGTATTGTCTTTTTATTTAAATCTAAAAAGAAACATTTGTTGTGATAGAATTATTGAAAACAGGTTTGGGGAAATTAGACTATGAATACTTTTTTTTATTTTTAAGAATCTTTATTCAGCTTTATTTATAGGAGATATTCATCATGTTTATTTTTATGTCTTTTTAATTGGTTTTTTAGAGAGAGAGTGGAAAGGAGAGATAGAAACACCAGTGAGAAAGAAACATTGATCGGCTGCCTCCTGCATGCCCCCTACTGGGGATCGAGTCTGCAACCTGGGCATGTGCCCTGACCGGGAATCAAACCCTCTTAGTCCATGAACTGATGCAATCCACTGAAGCCACACTGGCTGGGCAGAATAAGGAATACTAAAGAAAGTGTATGTCAGGGGAAAAGTCAATAAGAAAAAGATTTGAAGGGTCCTTTCATAATGATTACAGTGAAAATGTGTGTGTGTGTGTGTGTGTGTGTGTGTGTACATATATACATGACTTCATAAGTAACACATTTCATTTATAAAAGAAAGAATATTCAATCTTTTGGAGGGTGCTGTTTTGAGGTTGCATAATTCCATGTAAACTTTTATATCCTGTTTGTACTAGTAGCTATCCCTTTAAATAGCTGTAAATAGTCCATCATATAAATATGCCATAATTTACTAAACCATGTCATTTCCATGAGATATTTAAGTTGTATATCATTCTTAAATGAAAAACACTTAATTTTTAATATAATATATTGAATTTTGTTTAGTCGGTAGGAAATAGATATTGGAATGAATGCTTTAAGTACCCGTCTATTTTAAAAGAACTCATGATCCTGTGAGATATAATACCTACTAAATTACTATGCGGCCTACCCCGGTCTGGCTCCCCGGAGACATGTCTAGATTATTACACAGGTTCATGTAGAACCGAAGTAAAACCATGTGCATGAAATACAACAGCGACTAAAACTCAGATAAGACATGAGTCGTCCAGAATTGTAATTCTGCTTCCCACCACCACAAGGCTTTCCACTGTTTTCCACGTGCGGCAGATGGAGAGCAGCCGTGCGCTCGAGTGTGACCTTTGAGGAGGCCTGTTTAAGAGTATGAGCTGTGGGCCACATGGAGCTGGGCCTGGGCTTGGTTCTGCCTGTTATGCTTGACATGTCACGTAGCCCCTCTGAAAGTCCCTTTCCTCGTCTGGAACGTAAAGTGAAATGACAGTGCCAAGCTCGCAGAGCTGCTGTGAAGTCTGAGCCCTCTGCCCGCACAGAGAGAGCACCGATGGACAGTGCCTCCCCATCCGCTGCTTGGAGCCGCCCATTTCTTTTTTTTTAATCCTCACCCGAGGACATTTTTCCATTTTTTGTTCAGGTAGAGTGGGAGGGAGAGAGAGGAAGAGAGAGAGAGAGAAACATCGATGCGAAAGGAACACATCGAGTGGCTGCCACCCGCACGACCCAACCAGGGCCGGGGACAAACTGCAACCGAGGTACGTGCCCTTAGCGGGAACCGAACTGGGTCTCTCAGGACCGCAGGCCGACGCTCTAACCGCTGAGCCAAACCGGCCAGGGCGGAGCCACCCATTTCATTAGTGACGAGAAGCGCGTTTGTTGTATATGTGAAAGTATACATACACACGTAATTTAGATGTAGGGACTGTAAACGTCGGCGCCACCGTCTCTCCCGAGTTCGGAACCGCTCCTGTGGCGCCGGAAGTCCAGGTGCACCTCTGGGCGGGCCATGCGAGGGCTCCGTTTGCTCCCTAGCCACCTGACAGCATCCGGAGAGCAGGGCCTGTTTTGTTCACGTCCACTTCCCAAATCTAAGCACATAGTAGGCACTGAGAAATGCCCAGTCAGTCCTCTGCCAGCAGTCCGGAAGGCTGTGACACCTGAGAACGTGTTTTGGTTCCCCAGGTCACGTGTACTCTCACCTGAGACATCCGCACAACTGGGTGTGGCTCACGGCGGCCCAGATCTTTGGATTGCTCTTTGCCTCTTGCCAACCAGAGGAGCTTATTAGAAAACGAAATGTTAAGAAAACAAAAAAGAAACTCTCACCACCTGTAGCAATCAGGTTCCTAACAAGGGACCTTGACCAAAAGGTAAAGTTCTCTAAAACCTTTCTTCCTCGTGACCCGTGGGACGCTCTGGTTCATGGAGCTGTTGGGGTTGGCCCCTGGGAGAACGTCCAGCCCACCACGAGCGCGTGGAGTCTCTGGCAGGGACGCTAGGAACCCGAGAGGCGGTCACCCTCAAGGCCCATTTTTTCGAAGATAATTTTTAGACGGTCAGTTCAGTCAGACTTCTGCTTTGCTTATTTAGCTCATTCATCATACATGTTTAAGTTCTCGTCATTGAAAAATAAGATACTGTCTGTCCTGCCTCCTTCGTAACCTTATAGGTAACTAAATGCAGTCATGTTCATGAAAATGTTAGGTAGGGACTGTGTCATGTCCGTCCCTGGTTTCCTAGTGCCTCGCACACCGGCTCACAGTGGGAACTCTGAAGATTGATGAATGAGGACAGAAGGAAAGAACAGAGGAAGGGAAAACTATTGGAACGTTGCCAAGTTCTCTTCTAATGAGTTCAGGGATCATATCTAGATCTCCCCAGAGCTTGAAAGTGTCCCGTTTCCTTCAGCTTCCAAGCTTGTGGCAGGCAGGAGGGAACCATCATACAATTTTGGTCATGAACCTTCCCTCTCCAGATCTATACAAGCGGGCAAAACAAAATCAAGTAGCTCAGTTGTATTATTATGGTTAGTTACTCAGAAGTACCTTGCATCGTGTCTGCCAGTGTCCATTTTTGATTCTTTACACAGATGAAAAGTATCGCCCTCGCCTCTTGCCATCAGTTGCATTCCAAGTTCTTGGATCAGTCTCAAGGAGACCAGGTAAGTGTACTAATCCTGTCCAGTTCAGTAGAAGAGACCTGTTCTACCAGCAGTCTAGGAATAGGTTCACATTTGCTGTTTGCTTTTTGTTTTGTTTTTCCTAGTTTAATGCTTGGAGGTAAATGAAATATAAACAAATATTCAAATACATGTTCAGTTATGCACATATATCTAATTGACTCTGGAGTCCATCTGGGACTACTCTTGGCTGCATTTAAAATTCCCAATAAGGACAATGAAGTGGGAAGCTATTTATTTCATCTCTTCATCTTTAGTCTTGTCTACTCCCCATTGTGACTGGAGCTTTAAAGGGCACTGATTGATTGTTTTTATATTAAATTATAATATTGAATTCCTTTTCTTAGAATTCGAAAACATTTATGCTGCAGTGTGTCTGAGAATTTTCTTAGCAGAAGACAGATAAAAAACTATCACTAAAAAGCTTCATGTGTTTTCATTATAAAATTTAATATGCAAAATTAAATATTAAGAAGGCATTTATAAATATACAGTAAATGTAAATTGCTTTTGAATAGTTGGTCTGCTGCTCCCTTTTATGTTCTCCTCTTGACAGAGCAGTGGGCTGGGGTGCTAAGGGACACACGTGTGCTTCAGGGACATGAGCAAGGCCCTGGCGTCTCTCGTGAGTCGTCGTGGACCAGACCGAGCAGTAGAGGTTAAGGGGCGGGGCACGGGGAACTAGGTGAAGGCGGTATCTGGACTGATCTCAGCTGGCATGCCAACACTTTTCTTTTTTTTCTTTTAGATTATTAAGAATTTGTTGTTTGTAGCCAAAGTCTTATATTTACTGGAACTCGATGCTGGGGGAAAGCAAGGTGAGGTAAAAGAAGTCAGGGGGGAACAAGAAGCTGTGGGAGGTGCTGTGGCCAGAGAGGAAGAACACGAGGCCTGTGCAGCTGGGAAGGCAGCAGGTGACAAAGGAGAGAGTGAGCAGGACAAAGAGCACAGCAAGCCAGCCACGCTGCTGTGGCTGATTCAGAAGTTGTCTCGGATTGCAAAGCTGGAAGCTGCTTACTCGCCTAGAAACCCCTTAAAGGTGAGGTAAATGTACAGTGACTGAAAGTAGTCTTTTCTTTAAGTATTTTAGTGGTGTTAGTGATCCTCCCAAGTCCCTAGGAACTTTTGCACTGAAAACTGAGCAATAATATCTGCCCCAAAATAGACCTTGTTTTCTACATTTTTGTATGGCCGCAAGTATGAGAGACACTTCTAACGAAAACGACGTGTACTTTCAGAGAACGTGCATCTATAAGTTTCTCGGAGCTGTGGCAGTGGATCTTGGAGTAGACCGGGTGAAGCCGTACCTCCCAGCGATCATAGCTCCTTTGTTCCGAGAACTGCACAGCACCTATTCGGACCAGGGTAACCGGCCTCCCCTGAATGCTTGCACCTCCCTCCCGAATGCTTCCTTCTCCCTCTGTCCTCCCTCCCTGCCAGAGGTTAAGAAAGAAAAGTTGCTAGGCATCAAGACAATTAACAGCAAACACATACGGCGTGTTTGTATTATATTTAACTGCCTTCTTTCTATATGCTTTCTCATGTCAAAGAGTAAATGTTTCCTAAAAGATGTTTTACTCCTAGGCATAAATATTCAAAGAAAACTATAAATTGGGGTGGTTCTGAACCTCATAGTGCTATGGACAGTAATGAACAATGAAATGTCATATTCTCAAGAATTACAAGGCAGACCCTGGCCAGTTTGACTCAGCAGTTAGAGCATCAGCCTGCAGACCAATGAATCGCGGGTTCGATTCCAGTCAAAGGCACGTGCCTTGGTTGCGGTTCATCCCTGGCCCTGGTTGTGGTCGTGTGGGAGGCAACCAATCGATGTGTCCCTCTCACATCGAGGTTTCTCTCTCACTCCCCCCCCCTTCCATTCTATCTGAAGATAAATAGAAAAATATCCTCAGGTGAGGATTTTAAAAAAATTGCCCAGATGGTGTGGCTCACTGGTCGAGGTCGCCGGTTCAATTCCTGGTCAGGGCACGTGCCCAGGTTGTGGGCCAAATCCCCAGTGAGGGGCGTGCAGGAGGTGGGCCAGTCCATGTTCTCTCTCATCGATGTTTCTATCTCTCTCTCCCTCTCTCTCTAAAATCAATAAAAAGAAAAAATATTTAAAAAAATATGCTATGGCCCTGGCCTGTTTGGTTCAGCGGTTAGAGCGTCGGCCTGCGGTCCAGAGAGACCCGGGTTCGGTTCCCGCTAAGGGCATGTACCTCGGTTGCAGTTTGTCCCCGGCCCTGGTGGGTTGTGCGGGTGGCAGCCACTCGATGTGTCCCTTTCACATCGATGTTTCCCTCTCTCTCTCTTCCTCTCTCTCCCTCCCACTCTGTCTGTACAAAAAATGGAAAAATGTCCTCGGATGAGGATTAAAAAAAAAAAAAACTCAATGTAAAAAAATATGCTATGTTTAAAACAAAAAAAAGAATTACAAGGCAGAAGTATGAAATAGTAAATATTTCACTTTTTCCTATTTTTTTTTCTTGTCTGGTACATAGCCTCACTTGATCCTAAAAGGTCTGTTTTGGTAATAGGAAAAGAGGGAATTGGGGGTTGGAAAAAGAAAGTAAAGTGGATGTTAAAGAGCCTTGAAATAAGACAAATGAAGTAAATGTCAAAGCAGGACCTGTCGTGGTCCTACAACCTTGAGAGTTTCTTTCCTCTTGAAGAGGACAAGCAATGTCGAAGGTCAAGTCTGCTTTGGTTCTCATCAGCCAACATTTACTGAGCACCTAATATTTGACGGGTCCTGGGGGTTCAACAGTGGAGAAAAGGCCTAGTCTCTATTTTCAAGAAACTTGAACAGGTATACTGAACCCTCCTGAAACGAGGCAGAAACCTGTGGGTTATTTGCCTTTGGGAAAGGGTCAGGGAAGATGGGAGAGCATAGCTTTTCATTAGCTTCACAGAGGAGTCTTTAATCCACACAAATAAATAAGTAAATAAAGGTTATGGCCAGAGGTAAGCCTGTGACCTACGAATTAGAGAGGGCCTGGAGAAACATACTTACCTTTCCCCCATCTGCAGAGCTGAGCAGGTTAGTAAAGGGAACCCAAAACATGCGGTCTTCTGAGCCAGGGATTCTGCTAGGAAGTGGACTTCATGGTCTCTGGCCTCTTGCTGAATCCTGGATGCAGTGGGGGCTGGGACCTGTGTCCAGTGCTTCTGCTCATTTTTTCATCTCAGAAATGTAGGGGTTAGTTTCAGACTGGCATATAAGGTTGAAGTAATAAAAGTGATAATGCCACAGAGTTTAAATTTCGCCTGCTGTTCATTTTGTATATATTCAAATGTATCTTTTCCTACGTAATTGTCTCTGATTATTGCTCTGTGTGTGAATAGATCCTTTGCTGAAGAATCTATCCCAGGAAATCATAGAATTACTCAAAAAGCTGGTTGGGCTGGAGAGCTTCTCATTAGCCTTCGCCTCTGTACAAAAACAGGCTCATGAGAAAAGGGCACTCCGGAAAAAGAGGAAGGCTTTGGAGGTAAATGTGCTGTTTGAAAATACAACACGGCGTGTTTGTCAGGCTTAATATTTTTACCCAGGGGTGTGCGTGCGTGTGTCACGCTGACCCAGGGAGGAAAGAGGAACTGGCTGTTTGACAAGTGCCAACTTTATAGCTGGGGCTCCAGGTTTTCTTTAATGGGTGTGTAAACATTTCTGATGTTTAAAGATGAATAAATGGTCCATATGTACATTTTTTATTAGTTTAACATTTACTTTAAAAGTAATCGAAATTTCTATTCTTTTTTCAAGTTTGTAACTAATCCTGATATTGCTGCCAAGAAGAAGCTGAAGAAACACAAAAATAAAAGTGAAGCAAAGAAAAGAAAGATAGAGTTCCTGCGTCCGGGCTATAAGGCCAAGAGACAAAAGAGCCACAGCCTGAAAGACCTGGCGATGGTGGAGTAGAGCGCCCGCTGCGCGGACAGTCTCATGAACTCGCCAGGGTATCTGCGAGTCAGAAGTCACGGGTTTTATTATAAAAGCTAAACTTTGGCAGAGATTGTATATTATATAGTTTAATACAACCGTGCTTGTACATTTTAAATTAAAACATTTTGTAATACTGTATCTTCACTGTCTAAAAAGCATGTGATGCTAGCAACGGAGTTGAAAAAAGTGTTTTAAGCTGGTGTGACTCAGCGGTTGAGCATCAGCCCATGCACCAAAAGGTCACTGGTTCGATTCCCGGTCAGGGCACATGCCCACGTTGTGGGCCCGATCCCCAGTTGGGGACATGCAGGAGGTGGCCAATCCATGTTCTCTCTCATCGATGTTTCTATCTCTTTCTCCCTAAAAATCAATAAAGAAAAAATTGTTTTAAGATACACTTTAAAATAGCAAGACAAAATGTAGAAGTTAAGAATACATCAAAATGATTTGTAATATCCTTCTGTAGAAAATTATACTTCATCAAAAGACATTAAGAGCCCTGGCCAGTTTGGCTCAGCGGTTAGAGAGTCCCAGGTTCGGTTCCCGCTAAGGGCACATGCCTCAGTTGCAGTTTGTCCCTGGCCCCGGATGGGGTAGTGTGGGTGGCAACCACTGGATGTGTCTCTCACGATGTTTCTCTCTCTCTTTTCCTTCCACTCTCCCTCCCAGGGATAAATGCAAAAAAAAAATTAAAAATCAGCACAGCCCAGCTGGTGTGGAGTATCAACCCATGCACCAAGAGGTTGCCAGTTCTATTCCCCGTTGGGCACATGCCAGGTTGTCAGCCCAGTCCCCAGGGGGGACATGCAGGAGGTGGCCCATCCATGTTCTCTCTCATCGATGTCTCTCTCTCTCTCTTTTCCTTCCTCTCTAAAATCAATAAAGAAAAGAAGAAAATTTTTTAAGAAATATCTGCACAAATAGAGAAATATAACTGTTCATGGATAGGAAGATTCAGTATTGCAAGATGCCAGTTCTTCCCAAGCTGGATCATTGGTTAAATGCATATCTGAGCAGAATCCCCAGAGTTCTTCATATTATCCTAACAATCTGATTCTAAAATTTATACAGGTGGTAAGCTGAGACAGCCATGATGCTCTGAAGAGAGAAACAGGGTGAGGGGCTTTTCCTGTGAGATATCAAAAATGAGACACACGAAGTGCTATCTGTGGGAGGAACACGTAAATTCTGTTCCACTAAAATTAAGAACTGCTTAGGGAAAGAGAAGTGGGATGTGATATGTACTGATAAAGGGTTATAATGAATCCCTGTGAATCAACAAGATAATCCAATAAAAAGTGGCATCGCACAGAAGAAATATAAATGATCCTAAATTTTTAACATTGAGCCAATATGTTCTATATTGTTAAATACCAAAGTACTTACATGCTGGTCGGTAAATAGTCACTACTGTGAGACCCCACAAGGGCTACCTTGGTTGCTTGAATCCCTAGACTCCATGTCCCCCATACCAGAAAGTCAAGGATCAATACCTGGACTAGTAGGGGGTCTTCCTGCACCAGCTATGTCTAGTTGTTAAATGCTTTTAATCACTCCTGTATTCAACCTCATTGATAATCAGGAAAATGCAAATTCCATTTTGAAACCTTCAGATTGAAAAAGACAGTACCAATGTCAGCGAGCACAGTAGAGCAGAGAACTTTGTAAACCACTTTGGGAAACAATCTGGCATTATCTTGTTCAGACTATGGTGTCTTTGCCTCACTCACTTGAAGTGGAAGCAGTATTCTTCAGGGCCCAATGCAACGGGAAGGGAGTGGGGAGGAAGATCATCCTGTGTGCCAGGCACTTTGCATACATTTTGTTTAATCCTCACAGTATTCCTAAGAGTTTCCTAAAATTGGTTATTTTATAGATGAGGAAACTGAGACTCAGATTAAATAATTTACCTATATAGGAAGCACAATCAAGATTCAAATCCAGGCCTGAAAGAAAGCCCATGCTCCTCATAATTTATAATTATGGGGTTAGAATTTTATAGTATATGGCACAGGAATCAAACGGTTAAGCATTCATAACTTCAGCATCTGGATTTCAGTGTAGTTTGTCTCAATCAGGAGTTCTCACACTTCCAAGGAGTTTGTAATGAGCCAAAAGGATAAATGTGGGGCATCATGGAAGGCCGATTTCCATTAATTCTAAGTGATTTAAAGTGCATGTATTGCTTTTATAAAAATTGTAAGAATCAAAAATAGAAGTTAACACTTTGAGCACAGCTTTGCTTTAATTAGTATTTATTGAGTACCTACTATGTGACAGGTACACCACACTAGATGCAAGGGATGCTAACAGTAAATAAAGTCCCTGCTTACATTTCCAAGTACTCTGCTGTAAGAATTCCACCACTCTCAGTTTCTTAATTTTCAGTGAAATGGCATCATATAGCACACCTACTAACCAGTTATAAAACAAAATTTTAATGCTAAAACAAACCTTTGATATTATTTGTCCAAGTCTCTTGTTTTACTGGGCGGGGACTGAAGGAGTAGCTACATGTGCCGAGAACTCATGGGTTATTTTTTAGATTTTTACAAGTATCAACATTTAAACTCCTGTAACATACCTACACAGTTGTTTCCTGCTAGACCAAGACCTTAAAATTTCATGCCATATTAAAATAAGTGTATGCTTTTACTCCCATCTTATTCTTTGTAATAAATCAGAGGAACCAGGATCGTCCAAGTGCTGACCTTGGCTACAGCTTCAGGGGCCCTCAGAATTCAAGACGGTGAGGGTCATGTACCGGACAGCAGCTGCTTGTCAGGGCCTCACTTCCCCCTGCTTCTGCTCTCACGGTGATCCTGAACGTCTCCACTTGACACAGAGACCACTTTAGGAATGGGTACTGGGGAACAAGTAAGAATAACAGTCCCATAGGCGAAAAGAGAAAGCCACATTCACTTGAGCTGAGAGAATGACCAAAGTGTTAAGGAAAGAGACCAGAGGCCAATATCTGGTAAGACAGTGTCAGGGACAGGATATGCACCCCTAGGGCTTCTGAAACATGAGGGGCACACTGGTATTAGGCTCTAATATTTTAAATGTTGGTTGTCCAGCCTGGCCAGTGTGGCTCAGTGGTTGAGTGTCGACTTGTGCTTGGTCGCTGGTTCGATTCCCAGTCGGGGCACATGTCCAAGTTGTGGGCCCAATCCCCAGTGGGGGCATGTGGGAGACAGCCAGTCAATGTTCTATCTCACTGATGTTTCTATCTTTCCCTCTCCCTCTCTCTCTAAAATCAATAAAGAAAAAATATTTAAAAAATAAAAATAAATGCTGCTTGTCCAACCTGAAAAAATTTCTCCCCAATTTTAGTAATTACTGAGGACTATTCATTTATACTTCTGTCACACTGCAGCCAATTCTGTGGTAGACTGGGTAGTTTAAAAAGTTCTCTGAACATAGCTGTTTTTCATAGCCTAAGCAGTAAACCTAATTTTTAAAACCAAGAATGCTTAATTTTTCCCTGTAGAACCAATAAGATTTTGACACCAATCAAATGTTTACGTCCAATTACACATAAATAAAAGGAATGAAAGACAGTAAAGACATCTTTTACAATGCTTCTTAAAATATAGATCTTTGTTTCTTCAATATGAATGTTTTTCTTGGATGTGTTGTGAATTCATCAAATATAACCATATAGGATTGTTTTTACTGCCTCTACTAGTGTGGACAGATAAACTTGGAGGCATTATTTTGAAGTGGAGTCTATTTCAGTTAGCATGGTTTTATTTAAGGAGTCATGTCATCCGTGTTGCACAGTTGGCATTTCAGGAACTTATGATTAGTTCTTGGGACAAGTTTCTGACTCTGAAGTCTCATTCTGAGTCCTGTTCCCAGGTAACTAGCAGTTGGGCAAGCCAGCCTATCAGCCCAAGGTTCCACATGTCCATAAAACAAAGACATTACATTACAGTCTGTCCTACCTACATCACAGGGTTCTTTTACAAATGGACTAGGTCAACATACATAAAATTTTCCCAATAATTATAAAGTTCTATAAAATGACAGTTACAGATACATCAGTGAGGTTAACCACCAAAATAATTATTTCAACTTCATGCCTATAACCAAAAGCTTTGAAATAAAACAGCTTAAATAAAGTGGTCACTAAACAAATGAAAACTATATTACACACACTATGTTCCTAGACTATTCTATTGAGTCTAATTTTTGGAAAAACGTAATTCATTTTAGAGGGAAAAAACTCTGAGCTAAGATATTTATTAGTGTTTATACAAACAATCTGCAACCACTCATTCAAAAATAGGATTTTCCCTCAATAAGAGTGCATTCTTTAATAGGACTATATTTGAATAAGAATTCCACACAAATAGAATATATATCTTAATACAAAAAAGCAAGGAAGGAATATTTTACATTACACAGACCGGTCAGTTGGTTCAATCACGATGAGTTACCCTTCCAACCAAATACTTATTTTTTATATTTATTACAAATGTAGTCAGTCAGTTCTGCACGTGTCAATCATACACGGTTCTAACATTTAGTAGTGCGAAGCACACTTAACTGTTTCCAAGGGATATGTGATGTGGTCTTCATTTCTGCAGAGCAGAAGTGATTACATTACTGTCTGCTCTTCAATGCTTCAACTAACCTGTGAAGAGAAAATGAATGGTTTCAAAAATTTAACTTCACTTTCAGGAATAAAATATGATCATTTATAAACTTGACACTGGAGATGGATTCCAGAGCACTTCAAATGATAAGGCTAAGATAGTTATATTAGAAGCAGGAGGTATGGGCTCGATTTTGAACAGGGTCTTTCAGCTTTCACTTGGTCTATGCTTTGAATGAATAATAAAAAGACAACAACAACAAAATAACTGTCTAGGCTGCTACTTCTACAGCTGGGCCAGATGTGGATAATTCAGAGGTGAAAACTAGTCTCACTCAAGGAGCTGATAATCTAATAAGAGGATGTAAAAACCAATTACAAGACAGCACAACAAGTACTGTATCACATGTGACAAGGACATCCGTGTGTGGTGAGGCAGTGGGCAAGGAGGTATGTCAGGGAAGACTCTAGGGAAGAAGAAAGGCTTAAGGGTAAGAAACTGAAGGGTGAAGTGAGGCAAGAAACAGAAAAATGGCAGAAAGCTGGCTTGTCTAACTATAATCAGGTAGTTATGGTTGAAACAAAAGCAAAAGCACATTAAGGCAAGTGAGAGAGAAGGTTGGAGAAACATAATATGATAGCCACTAAGTAATCTGAATCTCATCAGACAAAAGGGAAGTTACACGTATGTATACAGCGGCACATACACACAGACGGCTTCTGGAGACATGATGCTTACCATTCCATTGCCTCATCAAGGCCAGTGCCTTTAGTTGCTGAAGTTTTGAATATTTGCCATTTTCGGTCCTTCAAGGCAGGTAACCCAAGGGAATTTGCCATCTCCGAGGGAGTCATGGCCTGTTCCATGTCCTGCTTATTTGCAAACACCACCAAAATGGCTTTTCTCAGCTCTTCTTCCTAAATAAAACCAAAGATATTTAATTTCCTTTAATCAATGTGCTTCCGAGTTTAGGAAGACTTGCCAAAAATACATTATTTTAAAAGTACATTTCTTAGTTATTGATATATTATCAATTATTTGAAATTATAGAGAAGTATAAAGAAAAGAAGCTTCACCCCTAATCCTACCTCCCAAACATGATCCCTGTTAACATTTTAGGTATTTTCTACAACTTTGTAATTCAGATATTTAGTTTATTTAGTAAATAAATTTATATATTTAAAATCACATTTACACATAGTTCCATATCCTGCTTTAAAACTTAACTTTAAATCATGGATGATTTTCCACACAATAAAAATTTTCTCACACACACAAAAAAGGTGAAATGCACTGTAAAGTAACTTTATGATTACATGCACCATAAACTGTATGACTGCTTTCCAGTATTCAACCCTTTAGATTCTTTTCACTTACTATTAGAGAAACCCAAGTGACAGAATCATTATGTAGGATCTTTGTGTGATCTCTATTTCCGTAACATAATTTTAAAGAAATGAAATTAAAGTATGAAATTTTTTCAGGCTCTTGTTACATAGATTAATAAACTGCCTTCCAGAAAAGCTGTAACAATTTCAACCCACCAACAGTGCATATGACAGTGCCTATTTTCTTTCTTTTAATTTTTTTTTTCCTTTATTGATTCTGGAGAGGAAAGGAGAGGGAGGGAGAGAGAAATATTGATGTGAGACACATCAATTGGTTGCCACCAACCAGGGCAGGGGATGAACCACAACTGAGGTACATACTTTGGCAGAAATCGAACCCGGGACTCTCTGGTCCGCGGGCAACACTCTTACCACAGGGCCATATTGGCCAGGGCAATGTAATGAGTTCTTAATGAAGTACATGCACTGTTCCACACACAATGGATATTAAGGCAAATTCAAAGAATCTTACATTTTAGGATGGGAGATATACATAAGTACACAAAATATATCTAAAATAATGGAAAGGAATTATAAATGGTACAGAGAATAAGGGGTTAGAAAATAACAGGCTCCTCTCTGGAGAAGAGACATGAAGATGAAACAAATCAAGAAGGTAGTCATGCAAAGATCTGGGGTAGAGCATTCCAAGCAGGATGAGCAAATGCAGAAGACCAGGTGTCAGGTGTGAAGCTGGGTGTGTTCAAAGAACGGAAAGGTCAGCGGGGCTGAGGTACAGGAAGAGTAAAGAATGATAAAGCTGGCAGAGGTAAGCAGGGGCCATAACTGTGCCAGAAACCCAGAAATAGATATTTCTCTGAACTTGAATAAATCTGTAACAAACATGCTTTCTTATTATTTACACCTGCATGTGCTTCCATAGCTAATTTACACAACCAGAAATACATTTTTCTAAAAAAAAAATCACTTCATACAAGTCACAGAATAGTTCAGTTTAGAACAAATTCAATTTTGAACTTCCTGGAAATCAAGGATTTTCATTTAAAGAAAGGCTGGATTTTTTTGTCTGCAACCATTTATGCAACAATATTTGTGGAATAGGAAGTAATATGCATAAAAGAAAATGATAATAAAGGCATAGGGAGAGAAAAATCCCTGCTCTCCTTGTAATTATTCCTGCATGTAATATTAAACAATGAAAACAGCAAGCAAATGTAAATGATTTCCCCACATTTTAATAAGATTTTCTTACCTCCAACATGGCAACTAACTCTGATTTGGAAATGCCAATTCGGTCTCGGTCACAACTGTCTACTACATAAATGACTGCATCTGTGTTTGAATAATAACATCTCCAGTATGGCCTACAGAAAATTGAGAAAGAAAGAATATATTATTATTGGAAAAAAGATAAACCTGATATATTAATTTATATGCTAAGACTTGGCAATGCTGGTGGTGGTTACATACCAATCCAATCCCACCCATGTTAGAATCAATGCCATAATGATGCACTGTTCTAACTGCTATGTATCTTATCACTCAGACGTGAAGGTGGAAAGAATTTAATAAACATTAACTCACAGGACCAAGGAGTTTAGACTTTAGGTTGAGAGAATATATTTATAATCTATAAAATCACTAAATGTACTGACAAAGAATGTACACAGACCTGACTGTTAAATCTTATAACTCTTTAACCAGAAACTCTTTAAGAGGCATGCGTCCCTAAAAAAAATTTTTTTAAGAACATTATAAAATAGGCATTAAATTATTCACTAAAGACACCAAGTAGTAGAATGGCTAAAGTTAGAAACAGACTCAAAAGTGGTTCAAGAAATAAAACAAGTTAAAAGGAAGCAGGACATCTGGAGAACACACTACTGGTCTTTGAAGATGGTACTATAGTGAGCAACCAGTGACAGTCACCAAACACTCACAGCTGCCATGTCACACAGAGAAGGCTGAGCAGGAGACCTGAGTTTCCGGGGACATCTATGTTCACATTAGCCCTAAGCAGTGGACCTGAAAGGTATTTTTAGGAAATCTGAAGTAGCTGTCTGACAGAGGAAGGGGCTGACAAGAACTAAATGGAGGGCCCTTTTAGTAGAAAACTAATTAAATCCTGTGATTCTCATAAAAACATTTTTCATTTAAGTGGTATCTGAAAAACTGGTTTTCTTATATTTTAATCCAATTGAGAGAACAGGCAGTTTTACCTCATTTTAAATTAGGTGGCTACTCAGCCATAAGAAAAAATGAAATACTGCCATTTGCAACAACATGGATGAACCTTGAGAATACGCTAAGTAAAATAAGTCAATCAGAAAAAGCTAAGAACCAGATGATTTCACTCATGTGTGGGATATAAAACTGTAATCACAGCCCAGGCTGGTTTGGTTCAATGGTTGGAGGGTTGGCCCAAGGACCAAAGGGTTGTGGATTCCCGGCTCAAGGGCACATATCTGGGTTGTAGGTTTGATTCCCAACCCTGGTTGGGGTCGCGTGGGAGGCAACCAATCGATGTGTCCCTCCCTCCCTCCCTTCTACTTTATCTAAAAATCAATGGAATATATCCTCAGGTGAGGATTAACAACAACAAAAAACTGTAACTCACAGACAAAGACAACAGTATTCTGGTTACCAGAGAGGAAGGGGGTGTGGGGGAGTATTAAAGGGTAAAGGGGGCCAAATACACGGTGATGGAAGATGATTTGACTATGGGTGGTGGGCACACAGTGCAATATACAGATCATGTATCACAGAAATGTACACTTGAAGCCTATATAATTCTATTAACTAATGCATCCTAATAAATTTTATTTTGTTTTTTAGTTTTTGTTAGTCCTCACCCGAGAACATTCTTCCATTGATTTTTTTTAGATAGAGTGGAAGGGAGGGAGGGAGGAAAAGGGACAGAGAGAGAGAGAGAAACATCACTATGGAGAGAGAGATCAATTTGTTGCTTCCCACATGACCCCGACTGGGTCAGGGATCAAAACTACAACCCAGGTACATGCCCTTGACTGGGAATCTAACCCAAGATCCTTCAGTCTGCAGGCCAACGCTCTAACCACTGAGCCAAACTAGTCAGGGCTAAATTTAATTTTAAAAAATAAAAGTCATTTTTCAAAAAAACAAAACAAAACTAGGTGGCGTCCATTTAAATTACAAAAGAAGGTATCTTTTGGTTTACTGCTGTAAATCCCACAAGACCCAATAAATGTTAAATGCCACAAAACAATCTGGTCTTTGTACCATACCTGATACTGGTCTGTCCTCCTAAATCCCAGACTTGGAATTTAAGGTTCTTGTATGTTACTGTTTCAACATTAAATCCAATGGCTGGAAGATAAATCAGAAGCTTATGCAGACATTAATGCATTCTGCCTTCAAAGTATACAATCTAACTGAGTTTCTAAGACAAATGGTAAATACTGAATTACATTATTGGTTGAGCTATTATTCCATTTTAAGACAAGACACTATGCTGTGCTACACACACACACACACACACACACACATACACACACATACACACAATTAGCAAGATCAGCACCACCTTCAGATTATGTAAGAATCCCCAGTCACCTCTACAAACATAATTTTCAGCTCAGTGGAAATCCTATTATGTTAAACTCCTCTCATAACACAATGCTAACCTACAAAAGTGTTCAGAAAGTTATATGTAAAAGGACAGTTGTAGATGTATTATAAAAAAAAAATCTAAATTTTGGTAGGTAGCAAATAAACAGGGAACAAAACTAAGAAAAGCCAGATTCTACGTTTCAGTGGGTGAGGCACAGCAATGGTTTACTGCTTTATGGAAGACGGGCTCTCCAAGGCTGGCAATCTCACAGGCCCTCTGCAGGCTTCCTCAGCACTCATTTGTCATAAGGTCATAGCTGCGGGACCAAAGGGGAGATGTCCCATCCGTGCCATCCCTCTTAGGTGGAGCCCTGACACCACAGAGGTAAGGCAGGAGACCACTATTTTCATTGCAAGGAATCTAAGGAAAGGTGCAGAGGATGCTACAAAGAATTAGGAGTTATATACACAAACTTTACTATGATTTCACAACCTTTAAAAAAAAAATCACAGCCCTGGCTGGTTTGGCTCAGCAGTTAGAGTGTCAGCCTGCGGTCCAGAGAGACCAGGGTTCGGTTCCCGCTAGGGGCATGTGCCTCGGTTGCAGTTTGTCCCCGGCCCTGGTTGTGTCATGTGGGTGGCAGCCACTCAATGTGTGCCTTTCACATCGATGTTTCTCTCTCTCTCTCTCTCTCTCTTCTCTCTCCTTTCACTCTATCTGAACAAAAAAACGGAAAAATGTCCTCAGGTGAGGATTAAAAAATAAATAAATAAATAAATAATCACAGTAAAAACTGACTGACAGCTGTAACTGAACAATTAATTTTTTTAGACTTAAGTTTGTATTGGTAAATAATTCATATGAGTGTATGGCAAGTATGTCTATTATAACCAAAAAATATCTAGACTGCCTGGCTGGTGTGGCTCAGTGGTTGAGCTTTGACCCATGTACCAAGAGGTCGCCGGTTCGATTCTCAGTCAAGACACATGCCCAGGTTGTGGGCCCGATCCCCAGGAGGCAGCCAATCGATGTTCTCGCTCATCAATGTTTCTATCTCTCCCTCTCCCTTCCTCTCTCTCTAAAAATTAATAAAAAAATAATAAATAACTATACTGTAACAAACTAGAGTGAATAACTAAACAGTAAGTTCATAATGTCTCCCTTAGAATTAGGGAGGAGTGTGATCACCATCTTCACCACGATTAGGAAGTTTATATGCAAGGGGCAAGAGTGTGGTGTAAACCAGCATTCACTAAAATGCAATCCACTGGGCTGTGTACACTGCAGGAACAACTACCAAGTGACGGGAAATTTTAAGAAGCAAAACACAAGGGAACTTAAATTCAATGAAGTTGGCAAAAAGAAATAAAAGATGCCACAGAGTTTTAAAAGTTCTTTCATAAAAGCTAGCCTTCTTTTTGTAATTCAGAAATTTAAATACTACTAAACATAGAAATACCATGAATGACAGAGTAACTTTAGAGGCATAATTTAAATACTCTTAAACTCTATGAACACTTAAATTTGGTTTAATTGTATTAGTCTCTAAGTAAAGTCAGGTCAACAAATGATGAAAAGTATAAATAACAAATAAGTATATACTAGTAATAAGTAATAACAGATGAGTATTCTTATCTAGTCAAACAGGACTATTTGAGAATATTTTTCTAAGATATAAACAATTGATTTCAAGTTGAGGTGTTCTTCTCTTGGTATTTTTAGGTCCCAGATTAATTCAACATTCAATCTCTTCAACTCAGATCTTTACAACTAATTAACAGAATTACTTAGGAGAAACTAATATTAATTAAAATACATAGTAACAAATATGGGGGAAAAAACCATAGGTAATATCACTTAACATTTATATAATTCTTTAAAGAGGTTTACAGCCCTGCTGATGTGGCTCAGTGGTTGAGCATCAACCTATGCACCTAGAGGTCACGGGTTTGATTCCCGGTCAGGACACATGCCTGGGTCTCAGGCTCAAGCCCCAGGATGCGGCATGCAGGAGGCAGCCAATCAATGTTGATACTTCTCTCATTGATGTTTCTCTCTCTCCCTCTCCCTTCCTCTCTCTAAAAAATCAATAAAAATATTTTTTAAAAAAGAAAGTAGTTTACAAAGTATTTTATACACTTCACTCATTCCCCCCTCAAAGCCAGTGGACATTTGTTATCTTCATTTTGTCAATAAATGGCTCTCAATGAGATTAAGTGGCTGAACTCAAGCAATTTTTTTTTAAATTATCTCAGAGAAAGGGAGGGAGAGAGAAAAACATTTATGTGAGAGAGAAACATTGATTGGTTGCTTTCCGCATGCTCCCCACCTGGGATCAAAATCAAAACTTGGGTCTTGTGCCCTGACCAGGAATCAAACCCACTACCTTTTGGTGTACAGGACAAGGCTCCAACCAACTGAGCCACACTGGTCAGGTCTTAAGCAATTTTTAAAACCTCTCTAAAGAGCAAAACCCAGCCATGCACAAGGGTCCATACATTATACCAAATTGCTTCTCAGTTTATGGGGAAAAAATGTTATCAATAATATGCTCATACTAGATGTTTACAATCCTTATCAATTACATTACTATATGAATTATTAATTCAAAAATAAAGTCACATTAGATGGAAAACAGAAAGCTCTTATAGTTTACCGTACCAACACTTACTAGGAATAGTAGTAACGACCTCTCCAACCTGTAATCTGTACAAAATTGTAGTTTTTCCTGCTCCATCTAATCCTAAAATTAAAATCCTCATTTCCCGGGTTCCAAACAGACTAGAAAATATACTTGAGAAAAAGCCACCTAAAAACAAACAAAAAAAATGTATTAAATATCATTTTGTGAACTAGGTCCACAAAACATTTAATCTTGCCCTTTGAGAGCTATACCAAATTAAGTATTATATTATTTTCCTAGATTCATACATGCATATTTTTGCCCCCACTGAAATACATTATTCAACATCAAACAAGTAATTACTGATTGTTATCATGTCCTAGATAATGTATCAGGCAAGCACAAATGATACACTAAAAATAAGAGAAACATGACCACTGCCCTCATGGAGCTCACTTTCTGATCAAGAGAATATGGGCACCTTAGCATGATCTCCCCACTAACCCTAAAAATCAAAGGGCAAATGTGAATGACAATGGTTCAATGAGATCCTTGCACACAAAACACTGTTATTGCTGTACAGCAGCAATACCATCATAACTACCTTCAATCACTAAGACATCTATTAATCAATAAACTAGCACAAGAGATTGAGACAGAAGCCCAAAATAAAAACTATTCTTGATAGAAAATTCATTTAAAAAAATAATAAAGCGCCCTGGCCAGTTTGGCTCAGCGGTTAAAGCGTTGGCCTGCGGTCCGGAGAGACCCGGGTTCGGTTCCCGCTAAGGGCACGTACTTCGGTTGCAGTTTGTCCCCAGCCCTGGTTGGTTGTGCGGGTGGCAGCCACTCGATGTGTCCCTTCACGTCGATGTTTCTCTCTCTCTCTCCCTTCCTCTCTCTCCCTCCCAGTCTATCTGTACAAAAAATGGAAAAATATCCTCGGGTGAGGATAAAAAATAATAATAATAATAATAAAGCTACATTCAATGTATCATGAAATATTTCCAGAAAGCTTCCTATATAGGTAGGTGTAATATAAAAGCACTGGTAAACAGAGAGTAGAATTGCAGTTACTGGATGTGGAGGAGTTGGGGAAAGAGAAAGATGTTCAAACTTTTGTTATAAAATGAATAGTTCTGGAGATCTAATGTACAGCATGGTGACTATAGTTAACACTAATGCAGTGCACACTTGACATTTACTAAGATCTCCAGAGGTTCTCACCACCCAGATGCACAAAAAGATAACTATGGGAAGTGATGGATGTGTTAATTAGCTTGATTGTGGTCATTATTTCACAAGGTATACATACATCAAAATATTATGTTGTACAACTGAAAAGTATACAATTTTGATTTGTCAGTCATACGGCAATAAAGCTGGGAAAAAATTAAAATTAAAAAGTTATTCTTTGTCTCAGCAGGGCCTTCTAGAAATGGACTGTTTAAGTAAAACAATCCGTAAGAGTAAGGAAAGTGGAAATTTAGAGTCTTTATTATTCTTTTTTTACAACAAAAGAACAATTTTTTTTCTTATTTTATGATTACAAAACAAAAAGCATCCTTGGCTTGACTCTTTCCCACCAAAAGACATTAGGTCGAAAGGGCGTTACATTAAAACAATATAAAAAGGTTGACAACATAAGTGATGCCATTCAAAAATACGTGGCTGTTTGACAAAAAAAAAATGACATAATTAAGAGCTACGAGTCTGGAAAAATGAACACACGGGCTAGGGAACCTTGGCAAAGTGTAATAAAAGGGGGTGGGACTTAACAAAGTTCTTTCCACCTTGAACAAGTTATGAAAAAAAAAAAAAAAGGAGGAAGAGCAGAACTGAAGACGTTCCGGGAAGGACAGAGAAGTGCCTGCGCAAAGTTCCCGAGCAGGAAGTAAACCCCCAGAGAACCGTGGAGGGCTCTTCATAAGCCAGACTTTCCACCCCCACTCACATTGCAAACCAAAGAACGCGTGCCCTGCTCTCGGGCTCCTGCGTGCGATGACGATGCCCTTCCCTCCACCAGCCTCGAGACTGGAGACGAGAAGTCCATTCGCTCACCTGTCCCCCTTCCCTTCTCTCCCTAACTCTGTCCTCTACACGAAAAGCCAAGTTGGCTGTAAAACAAAATCGCGAGCGACCCGTTTGGATGTTTTACACATCATGACGCAGTCCCGGCGACCAGGGAGGGACAGTCGAGCTTCCACTATGGGGTCAGACCTCGTCTTCTCCCCAAGAAGCCTCGGCGACCTGGGACGGACCAAGCTGTGCAAGACCAACTCTGCCCGGCTAGTCCAGCTGGGTCCGAGGAGGGAGGGGAAAGTTCACGGCCAGAAGGGCCCGGGCGCCCACCGCGACCCCGCGGGAGGACGGCGACACGGCGGGGCGGCCGCTCCAGGCAGGGCCCACCCCACCGGGGAGCGAAGTCTTCGGCCCCCGCCCCGGGAGAAGCCGGCTCCTCTGGGCTCCCGGGGCGACCCCTCGCCTCCCCCCGACCCAGCCCTCGGCCGCGGCGCCCTCCTCAGCTCCCTCACCCATGATGAACCGCCTGTCCGACCCCGCTGATGGTCAGAAACAGGCCCCGGCCTCGGCAGCGTCTCCTACTCGAGCCTGGGTGCCGCCACCGCCGCTCGTCTTCGCCTCCGGCTCCGGCTCGGAGGCGGTTTCCTTGGAAGCCCAGTCAGCCAGCAACTTCCACGTCGGCCACCCGGCGTGGGCGGGAGCGCGCGGCGGCCTGTGCGTCCGCGTCGTCGCTTTCGACGCGAGTTCGCCGCGGGCGCGCCGGGTGGTCGGCACTGTGAAAGCCAGGAGAGAAAAATAGTCAGGGACCCCGAACCGCTCCGGCTTCCGTCCTCTTGGACGGGAAGGGCTTCCGAAACGGAGAAGTTGGAATTTTCATTTTAAATTCTGACACCCCAGAGTGGCGAATCTGCTAACCGGGAATGCGAGTCGGGCTTCGATAAGCGGCCCGACTGGACGCGGGCGCAGGTTGCGACGTCGCAAGAGTTGCTGGTCCTGCAGCGCCCTGCGGAGGCGACCCAACTGGGCCTGGGAGCTTTCTCCCAGAAAGCAGTAATAGGACTACGTAATGATGCCAGGGAGCACCCCTCTGCAGACGATGTGCAACAGCCTTACACCCGAGGCCGCTAGCTGCGGAGCTGGTGTCGCAGTGGCCCGCGGGGTCAGCGTCAGAGGCCCGCCCCGCTGCCTCCACCTGACGGTGCACCTGACCCCCTTCCCTTGATTGGCAGTGGGGACCAGCCGGTCCAGGCCCTGGGGCCTTGGGTTGCCGACCTTGGGTTGGGGCTAATGCAGGTCTTGACAGTGAAGTGTGGGAGGAAGGCAGCGACACTGGAGGATGGGAAAAGGGATTCTCCTAGACTTTTTTTTTAAAGGTTGGGCATGTGTTTTAAAAGTTTACACAGAAAACTAAACCTATCCCTAGCCCCTCATCCTGCAGGTCTCCCTAGAAGTAATCGTTGTTAACACTTTCTTGGGTCTTCTTCCAAATCTTTACATATATTATGTATTTATTTATAATAGAGATTTCATCCATTAAAAAGTTTATGGACTGCCTGTGTTGTTTTTTATTTCCAATTTTCAGACCTCGCCAGCCACCTAAACATTGGACTAGATTTGTTGATTGCTCTGGATTCCCCCTCCCGCTCCCAAATCATAAATTCGGAGAAATTCTCGCAAGGAAAAGTTTGGGGGTGGGGTGTTTTGTTTTAGATTGTTGTTTGAAAAAGGGAGAGTTGAGTGACGCTTCACCTAAACACCTGGACCTTTTCAAGGCTGTGACTTGTAAGCATTGCGTTGTTCAACTACATTGTGTTGTTCAGTCAGATCTATGATTCCACTGACCTTTCTCACCTATTTTTCGTCCACCTCCAGTCTCTTTGCCAGATTAGCTGCTGCCAGTTGGCACATGTTGGCCACTGCTCCTTCACATTTATATCCATGTCAGATTTGTTTCCAGTGCAGTGTTCCCTGAAAATGGGTTCTCCTTGAAGGACTAAAGGGAAAGATACTGTAAAGTTTATCTTTACCCTGTGTATTCTGAACCAAATAAGCAAATGAGATAGATGCAGGGTGGGACAACAGTAGGTTTTCAGTTGTTTGTATGGAAAACAATACAATAATGAATAAATAATAATACAAGAATAAACTGTGTTTTCTGTACTCACAGCCGTAAACCTGTTTGGACACACCCTGTATATGTGAGAATGCTGAAGTCCTATATACAAATTAGAAAGTGTTAGTACTGCCCTGGCTGGTGTGGCTCAGTTGGTTGGAGTGTCGTCCTGATACCATTGTAATAACCTGGTTATTAATTAACAGGAAAGGAGCAAGGGAGACTAGATAACATAGGCACGCCATTTATACAGCTTTGCCAGGAAGTTGCTGTTTAATACTCTCCAGGTCTGTTCCCTGAAGATCGATGGGGGAAGGGACTGGGCAAAGGTTGTTTAGACATATGCCCAGTAAAGCCTGGTTGAGGTGGGATGCTTACCTGTCAGTCACACGTGGCAACAAGTCTGTTCAGAAGATTTGATATTTAAACCCATAAACAAAGGGAGTTCCCTCTCTTGCTTGCCCTCACTCCTGGCTCTCTTGTTGCAGAGGGAGCATTCCCCTGCATTTGCCCATGTGGTCCACAGCCTGTGGACTCCACACAGTGGACTGATGGACTGTGACTAGCCTGATGCCTGATGCTAACCCAGACCCAGCTCACCATGGAATGGAAACTCTGGACACTGGCTCTGCTTCTAGTCTGCTGAATCCCCAACTACCTGTCTTCTAGGACTGAACTAAGGGAAACGGGACTTTGCAGACCAAGGAATATAACTCTATGCAAATAAAAATCACCCATTTTCCTTTGTGAGTCTTAGAAAATTCTTTTACACCCCCCCCCCAATTTTTATTAATTTATTTTTGTTATAGATGTTTCTCCTTTTTTCCCCCTAGACACCCTCCTCCCCATCCCGCCCCACAGCATTGTATGTGTCCCTTGGTTACGCTTACATGCATGTAAGTTCTCCGGTTTATCTCATCCATCCCACCCGCCCCCCTCCTCTGAGGTTTGTCAGTCTGAACCATACTCCTTTCTATGTCTCTGGGTCTATTTTGTTCATCAGATTATTTTGTTCATTATATTCCACAAATGAGATCATGTGAATTTGTCTTTCTCTGATTGGCTTATTTTGCTTAGCATAATGTTCTCCAGGTCCCTCCATGTCATCTCAAAGGATAAGAGATCTTTCTTTCTTACAGCTGCGTAGTATTCCATTGTGTATATGTACCACTGCTTTTTTATCCATTCATCTACTGATGGACACTTGGGCTGTTTCCAGATCTTAGCTATTGTAAATAGTGCTGCTATGAACATAGGGGTACATATATTCTTTCTGATTGGTGATTCAGGCTTTTTAGGATATATTCTTAGAAGTGGGATCACTGGGTCAAATGGCAGAGCAATTTTTAATTTTTTGAGGAAACACCATATTGTTTTCCATAGTGGCTGCACCAGTCTGCATTCCCACCAGCAGTGTACTAGAGTCCCCTTTTCTCCACACCCTTGCCAACACTTGTTTGATATTTGTTGATGGCAGCCATTCTGGTAGGTGTGATGTTATACCTCATAGTTATTTTAATTTGCATCTCTCTGATGATTAGTGACGTTGAGCATTTTTTCTATTTTTTTTATTTATTTATTTATTTAATTTTTTATCCTCACCCGAGGAGGATATTTTTCCATTTTTTGTACAGAGAGAGGAAGGGAGAGAGAGAGAGAAACATCGATGTGAAGGGACACATCGAGTGGCCGCCACCCGCACGACCAACCAGGGCCGGGGACAAACTGCAACCGAGGTACGTGCCCTTAGCGGGAACCGAACCCGGGTCTCTCCGGACCGCAGGTCGACGCTCTAACCGCTGGGCCAAACTGGCCAGGGCGAGCATTTTTTCATCTCTCTCTTGGCCATTTGTATGTCCTGTTTGGAGAGGTGTCTATTTAGGTCCTCTGACCATTTTTTTTTTTTTTATCCTTACTCGAGGATATTTCTCCATTTGTTGTTTAGATAGAGTAGGAGGGAGAGAGGAGTAGAGAAACATCTACATGAATGGGACATATCAAGTGTCTGCCACCCACACAACCCAACCAGGGCCGGGGACAAACTGCAACCAAGGTACGTGCCCTTAGTGGGAACTGTACCCGGGTCTCTCTGGACCGCAGGCTGATGCTCTAACTGCTGAGCCAAACCGGCCAGGGGTTCTGACCATTTTTTAATTGAAAGAAGATTCTTTTTCTCAAAATATTGCAAGAACCCCATTCCCACTAGCACCAGAGAAATTTCACTCGTGTAATTCTCTGGTAATAGTCCCATATACTGAAAGGTTTCCCGTTCAATTCCCAGTCAGGACACATACCTAGGTTGTGGGTTAGGTCCCTGGTTGGGGCACGTATGAGAGGCAACCAATCGACATTACTCTGTCACATCGATGTTTTCCCTCTCTCTCTCCCTCCTTCTCTCTAAGATCAATTAAAAATAAAATTACCCATTTAATTTTTTGTGAAGATCTGATCGTTTTTCCTGGATACATCAAAAACAAAACAAAAACCTCTTCTCCATTCACTGAAAGCTTTGGTCTAAAGACAAATTCCAAAATATTAAGATAAGGGTTCCTCTTTACATTTTAAAGTAGGTTTTGGACAAATAACTTCTGACCATTTACTGTGTCTACAACCTTAGGCTACACCTATGAAATATTCTAAAATAATCTCTACTTTCAGAATTTGTAACTTTAGAGGCACTCTTTTTTTTTTTAATTTTATTTTTTTTATGAATTTTTATTTATTTTTTTGTTACAGATATTTTAACTTTTTACCCCATTGGCACCCCCCACACCACCCCACCTCCGCCCCGTCCCCGGCTTAGTTGTCCATGTCCATTGGTCATGCATACATGCATATAAGTTCTGTGGTTTATCTCTTCCCACCCCCCCACCCCCTCTTCTGAGGGATGTCAGTCTGTGCCCTACTTCCATGTGTCTGGGTCTACTGTATTCCTCAGACTGTTATGTTCATTATATTCCATATATAAGTGAGATCATGTGGTATTTGTCTTTTTCTGCTTGGCTTCTTTCACTTAGGATAATACTTTCCAGGTCCCTCCATGTCATCTCAAAGGATAAGGGATCTTTCTTACCGCTGCATAGTACTCCATTGTGTATATGTACCACAGTTTTTTTATCCATTCGTCTACTGGTGGACACTTGGGCTGTTTCCAGATCTTAGCTATTGTAAATAGTGCTGCTATGAACATGGGGGTACATATATTCTTCCTGATTGGTGTTTCAGGCTTCTTAGGGTATATTCCCAGCAGTGGGATCACTGGGTCAAATGGAAGTTCAATTTTTAATTTTTTGAGGTAGCACCATATTGTTTTCCACAGTGGCTGCACCAGTCTGCATTCCCACCAGCAGTGTACTAGAGTCCCCTTTTCTCCACACCCTCGCCAACACTTGTTGTTTGATGATTTGTTGATGGCGGCCACTCTGACAGGTGTGAGGTGATACCTCATTGTTGTTTTAATTTGCATCTTAGAGGCACTCTTTAAACCAAGGGTGTTTAAGACAGAAACTTCAAATGTTTTCAAAAAGTGTTGAGACAGATTTATAAATAACAAAGCCATAAACAGAGTCTAGAGAAGTTTAGCTAATCTTTGTCGGTGATTACATTCCACCGCCACCTTCTACCTTCTCTCAGTGCTCAATTCCTAAGACTAGCGTAGTTCCTACTTTCTTTTTTCTTTCTTTTTTTTTTTATCCTCACCCGAGGACATTTTTCCATTTTTTGAACAGATAGAGTGGGAGGGAGAGAGAGGAAGAGAGAGAGAGAGAAACATCGATGCGAAAGGGACACATCAAGTGGCTGCCACCTGCACAACCAACCAGGGCCGGGGACAAACTGCAACCGAGGTACATGCCCTTAGCGGGAACCGAACCCGGGTCTCTCTGGACCGCAGGCGGACGCTCTAACCACTGAGCCAAACCGGCCAGGGCAAGTAGTTCCTACTTTCATAGGAACACAATTGTCAATGTGTAAGCGTTACATTAAGGTGGTAAAACATAAGGTAACAAAACTGCCATTTCATGTGCCATTTCTGAACTATCTAAAGACAGCCATTATGCTGTAGTTGGAAAGGTACATATCTTTAGGACAACATTGATTTTCAAATGTAGGCATTCCTATTACTATTAACCTGGTATTACAGCTTCGGCTTCCTAAAAACAAATACTTGAGGAAGCAGAATTAAAGCTGAATATTTAGATTATAAGTCTATGGAATTTCATTCTTCAGTCAAGCATGTAGAGTTGACCTCACCTCTTTCTAGTCTTTGCTCAAATATCATCCTATTTAAAATTGCAACCTACCCAACATCCCCCTTATTCTGATTTTTAAATACAACTCCCCACTAAACATATTATAGTTCACTTATTTATTACACTTATTATTTATTGTCTACTCCTCTCACCAGAATCTAACATCTATGAATAGAAGTATTTAAGTTTATTTGGTTCACTGTATTTTGTTCTTGTACTTGGGCACTAAACAAATATTTGTTGAGAGAATTTGTTGAATTATAAAATAAGTTTGTAAACCCAATGCCATAAACTTCAGTTAATGTAAATATATAGCATGAAGTATTATAAAACTTGTTTCCTAAAATAGGCATTACTGAACCACTTGTCCTAATACGATAGGAGAGGCCAAAAGATGATCATCTTCAAAGCTACCACCAGGTGGTGGTATTGCTTCAGACTAATGCTCAGTAGAATGTGATCAATTGTTCCAATTTATTAAAGTTCAGCGAAAAATTTAATTCTTTTCAAATTTTATGGTTCAATAATACTTTACTGAATTTTAAATGTGAATGTTTGGTAGTCCAAGCAAGTAAAACAATGCAAAACACCTTTGACTATAAAGTCACAATAAGATCAAATACATACAGAATTTTAAAGCCAGAAGGAACCTCCGTTCCAAGCACCTCAGCTGCAGATGAACAAGTGGAAACCAGCTACGTGGCAGATGCAGGACAGCAACCCTAATCACCTGGGCTCCAGGTCTGGAAAACCAATGATAATGCCTTCTGTAACCGAGCCATTTACCAAGTGACCTATACATTTGGTAAATTGATTTTCAAACACATGTCCATGCCTCAAGAATTAGCTTCAGTTTCCAAAGTTAGAAACACAAAATTTCTGTGTGAGCCATTGCCTTGTTGAAGTTGCATTCTTTTGCTCAGGTTTTATTCCACGAAGCAGAAACCTATGAAATATAAGTATAAATATGTAAGTGTAATAAATATAAGCTTCAGAGGGCTTATCTTACTGTGTATTTATAACTGCATTTCAACTAAGGCACATTTCAAAATCATAACAAGGTGTGTGATTTTCATAAATCAAAATATGTACTGTATTTCAAATGTTTCCTTTCAATAGCATGTATTTTGCCAACAGAACAGAATTTCTCTTTAGAATAAGGGATTTTTTTCTTTTTTTCTCACCTGAGGATATGTTTACATTTATCTTCAGATAGAGTGAGAGGGAGGAAGAGAAACATCGATGTGAGAGAGACATATCGATTAGTTGCCACCCACACGGCCCCAGCTGCGGCCAGGGACAAACCACCACTGGAATCAAACCCAGGGCTACCACTGAGCAAAACTGGCCACGGTGGGGTTTTTTTCTTAACTGAGATATAATTCACATACAAAAAAATTTAGTTTGTAAGTGTATAATTCAGTGGCTTTTAGTATATTCACAAGGTTTGTCACTGTCATTACTATATAATTCCAGAACATTTTCATCACCCCAAACAGAAACTCTTTAATCAATAACTCTCCCCACCCTTTCCTAGCCTCTGGTAACCTCTGTCACTATAAATTTGTACTTTCTGTCACTATACATTTGTCTATTCTAGATATTTCATATAAGCAGAATCATACAATATTTATCCTTTTGTGTTTGGCTTATTTTACATGGCATAATATTTTCAAGTTTAGCCACATAGCATGTGTCAGAACTTCATTCTTTTTTATGGCTGAATACTATTTTAATGTGTGGCTATATAGTTTTTTTTATCATGATGGTCATTTGGATTATTCCCGCTTTGGGACTATTTGAATAATGATGCTATGAACATTTGTGGGAATATATGTTTTAAATTCTCTTTCATATATACCTAGGGTTGGAATTGCTAGGTCGTATGGTAATTAACTTTTTGAGGAACTACCAAACTGTTTTCCACAGTGGCTGCTTGTTTGGTGGAATGGTTTCCACCGTTTTATATTTGCATCAGGAATGTTTGAGGGTTTTTATTTCTCCACGTCCTCGCCAACATTTGTTATTCACTTTATAAATTATAGCCATTGTGGTGTACAGTGGTTTTGATTTGAATTTTCCTGATGTCTAAGGATGTTGAGCATCTTTTTATGTGTATATTGGATATCTGTATTATCTTCTTTGATAAAATGTCTATTCAAATTCTGAGCCCATTTGTAATTGTTATTTGTCTTTTTAGTGTTGAGTTCTAAAAGTTCTTCATAGCCCTGGCCGGTTTGGCTCAGCGGTTAGAGCGTCGGCCTGCGGTCCGGAGAGACCTGGGTTCCTTTCCCGCTAAGGGCATGTACTTCGGTTGCAGTTTGTCCCTGGCCCTGGTTGGGTCCTGCGGGTGGCAGCCACTTGATGTGTCCCTTTCACGTCGGTGTTTCTCTCTCTCTCTCTCTCTCTCTCTCTCTCTCCCTCCCTCCCGCTCTATCTGAATAAAAAATGGAAAAATGTCCTCTGTTGAGGATAAAAAAAATAAATAAAAGTTCTTTATATATTCTGGATAGGAGACCCTTATCAGATATATGGTTTACAAATACTTCTATTCTGTGAGTTGTTTTTTCACATTGTTGATAGTGCCCTTTGATGCAAAAAAGTATTTAATTTTGATGAAGTCCAATGTATCTATTTTTTTTTTGTAGCTTGTGCTTTTGCTGTCATATCTAAGACACTATTGCTATTCCAAGCTCATGAAGATGCACACCTATATTTTCTTCCACGAGTCTTGCAGATTGTGCTTTTAGATTTTTAGTTGGTTTTTGTGCATGATATGAGGTAGGAATACAAATTCATTCTTTTGCATGTGGTTATTCAGTTGTTTTAGCATCATTTGTTGAAACTATTCTTTCTCTATTAAATGGTCTTGGCACCCTTGTCAAAAATCAGTTGACCACCCTGGCTGGTTTGGCTCAGCGGTTAGAGCATCGGCCTGGGGACCAGAGAGTCCCAGGTTTGGTTCCCGCTAAGTGTATGTACGTCAGTTGCAGTTTGTCCCCAGTCAATGTGTTTCTTTCGGTTGGGGTTGTGCGGGAAGCAACCAGTCAATGTGTTTCTTTCACATCGAAGCTTCTCTCTTTCTCTTCCTCTCTCTCTCCCTCTCGCTCTATCTGAAGATAGAGGCAAAAATGTCCTCGGGTGAGGAAAAAAAAATTTTTTTAATAAAAAAATATTTTTAAAAATTGGTTGACCGTAAATGTGCAAATTTAGTTCTGGACTCTCATTTCTAATGCACGATGCATATGTCTATCCTCATGCCAGTAGCACACTGTCGTGTAACTCTGCAGTAGGTTTGGAAATCAGGAGGGGTGAGCTCTGCAACTTAGTTCTTCTTTTTCAAGATTGTCTTGTCT
Source organism: Molossus molossus (assembly GCF_014108415.1). Classification (NCBI taxonomy): domain Eukaryota; kingdom Metazoa; phylum Chordata; class Mammalia; order Chiroptera; family Molossidae; genus Molossus; species Molossus molossus. Next base: position 14,551,994 of record NW_023425345.1, on the reverse strand, counting down.
ATCCTGGGTTCCTTACGTCTCCATATTAATTTTAGGATCAGCTTATTCCTTTCTAAAAAAAATTGGAATTTTGATGCAGATTGCATTGAATCTGAGGATTACTTTGAGAAGGACTGCCATCATAACAATATTAAATCTTTCAATCCATGAACAGAGGATGCCTTTCCATTCATTAAGGTCGCATTTAATTTTTTTCAACAAAGTTTTGTGGAATTCAGTGTACAGATCTTGCACTTTGGTTAAACTTATTCCTGAGTATTTTGTCCTTTTTGAGACTAAAGTTTCTTAACCTGACATCATACAAATCCACAAACTTTTGGAAGCTGCAAACTTACTGAAATTGTTTCCAGAATATTTAAAAAATATTTTTACTTTATTGATTTCAAAGAGAGAGGAAGGGAGAGGGAGAGAGACATGGAAACATCGATGAGAGAGAACATTGATTGGCTGCCTCCTGCATGCCCCCCACTGGGGATCGGGTCCACAACCTGGGCATGTGTCCTGACCGGGAATCAAACCGATGACCTCTTGGTGCATGGGTTGACACTCAACCGCTGAGCCACACTGGCTGGGCCTATTTCCAGAATCTTATATCTGTATGTACATGCATTCCCCCAGCCCCCCACCCGCAGAAAAACAATTCAAAACTTCCATCAGATTCTCAAAGGATCTGTCTGTGACCCAAAAAGTTTAAGAATTACTCCTTTACACTGTGTTAATTGCTTTTATTCTAGATTATATGTGTAGTTTTTTTTTCCTTTCCCTTTATATTAAAGATGGAGGATATTTTAAGACATTAAATTTTTATGACAAGGGTATTACCCCTGAGGATGGTCCTGCCACCTACGGATGAGAATATTTATTATTAAAAATTAATCTTGAAAAATAAGTATAGGTTTGCATAAAATAAAAATGAACAATTTAGCCCGGCCGGTGTGGCTCAGTGGATTGAGCATTGTCCCATGAACTGAAAAGTCCGAGTTTGATTCCAGTCAGGGCACATGCCCAGGCTGCAGCCCTGATTCCCAGTTGGGGGTGAGCAGGAGGCAGCCGATTGATGTTTTTCTCTCACATTGATGTTTCTATCTCTCTCTCTCTCTCTCTCTAGGAAATCAATAAAAACATTTTTTAAAAATTAACCACTTAGCTTTTTAAAAGAAAACTTTTTATTATAAAAAAATTAAAAATATACTAAGTATAATGCACAATTTCAAAATACTCTTTTGAGAGATCAGTTGCAGTGAAACTCCATGCACCTAGCACCCATCCACAATACTCGTGAGCTTATGGCCAGAGGTCATAGCCACTCTTGTGTCATAACTATCCCTACATTTACCTCCTCGTTCCCCACACTCACACACCACATTCTTCGGAATCAGATGCCCACACTTGGACTAATCAATAGTGGTTGGGAAACGTGCCTACTGGAGGATCATATTTGCTTTCATATGCACCATATGCGTAGATAAGGGTGCAGAAAGGGGGAAGTTTACAGAAAGTGGGCTGGGGACACAATAGGTATTCACTATAGATATTTTCTACTACCATTATTTGTCCCCTTGGAGTGGATGTGACTGGTAGTGAGTACAGTATTGCTGGCTCCTCCTAAACTATGGTTTGCTGTCATGGTCCTCGTTGTTCCTGCGAGCTGAGAAAGCAGGACTGCATCTCAGGTCCTCGTTCCATAGGGAGGACTTCACAAGCCACAGTCGCCCAAGGGCTATGGTGTCAGATCTTTTACTGAAATCGTCCTCTTTACCAACCCAAGTCCCCCACCTCTCCTTCTTCTTTTTTCCAAGGACAAGACTGGCTTATCTCTCTATCAGAGTTACTGCATCCAAAGTGAGAGCTTCTCTCTCATTACCTTATTTCCATCTAAATTGCATTATAGAGGGGCGGAGAGATGTTTCAGTTATTTACTGCTGTGTAACAAACTACACCAAACTGAATGACTTGAAACAACAACATTTCAAGCGGGCACACCCCAGTGTGCTTAATAAGCCTTTATTTGCATCATGTTTACTGGTATCCCCAAAACTAGTTACATAGTCAAACTGGTATCCCCAAAACTAGTTACATAGTCAAAATCATGAATTGACTCAGAGTTGATTCATGATTCACAGATCATGGATTCTTGGGAGAATGATTGATTTACAGGGAACTATTATTTGTTTTTTGGTGTTTTTTTTCTTTATTGATTTTAAAGAGAGAGAAAAAGAGAGAGAGAGATAGAAACATCGATGAGAGAGAACATCGATGAGAGAGATCATCGATTAGCCGCCTCCTGCAAGCCCCCCACTGGGGATTTGGCTCACAACCTGGGCATGTGCCCTGACCAGGTGACCTCTTGGTGCATGGGTCGACGCCCAACCATTGAGCCACACTGGCTATGCCAGGGAACTATTATTTGTAACAACTGCATTACACAGTCTATCCTCTGGCCTCAACAATTCATGTATCTCCCACATGCAAAATAGATTTATTCCCTCCCAGAACCATCAAAGTTTCATCCAATCATGGCATTAAATTTGAAATCAGTATTTCTTGCCATTCGCATCAAGCCTGGATACAAATGAAGATCTCCCTATACTCAGCCTACAATGGTGAGACAGGAATAGAAAAACTGCCGGAGATACTCCCACTCAGTTTGAGGAGGAGTGAAAGGTCTGTAGTTGTGAAATCCTGCTAGACACGTGCCCCCTGCTCCCCCTCTCTGGGAGGAGGAGATACTCCTTGGTTATGACCAGGTCTCTCCATTGTTTCTGCGGCCCCCAGCCCTGCCCTCCGAACTCCTGGCTCCATCATGAGAAATCCTTCCTTTTCCATTAGAAATGCCTCCTATTTGCAAATTAGTAGCTTTCTGCCCCTAATATGTTGGGAACTCATAGGTCTCTTTTTATTTGTAATCGTCTGTATCTCTTTTAGTCTAGAAGGGAAGTGCTTTCACCAATATAACTTTTTAAAAAGTTTTGACTTCCAAAGAATCTGATTGAGGTTTATTCCATGCCTCAATAGCTACATTCATAATTCTTTTAGAAACAGACCCCACTTCTGGTACCTGTCTCTATGTCAGTTATTATTTATTGCCATGTAACATACTGTTTCAAAATGTAGGGACTCACCTGGCCAGTGCAGCTCAGTGGATTGAGCATCATCCCATGGACTGAGAGGTCTGGGTGCAATTTCTGGTCAGGGCACATGCCTGGGTTGCAGGTTCGATCACCAGTAAGGGGTGTGCAGGAGGCAGCCGATCAATGTTTGTATCTCTCCCTTTCTCTAAAAAAAAAAAAAAATCAATAAAAAAAAAAGAAATTCAAAATGTAGGGATTTAAACCAACAATAATTATTATCATAATCATAGGGGATTGGCCAGGCAATTCTTTTTCTGGTCTTGCTTAGGGTTGCTCATGCAGCTATAGTCAATCAGTACATTGGCTAAGTTGGTCGGCCTCTCTCTCCATGAGGTAGGTCTTTCATCCTAAAGAAGCTAGACTAGTTTTAACATGGCCATGGCAGAGACCTATGCCTAGGTATAACCTAACAGAAAGCCATGTACATGTACATCAAGAGGTATGTACAATAATATTTAGATAGCATTACTCATAAAAATCAAATTTTTCAATGAATTTACATAATAGAAATCTATATAACAATGCAAATGAAAGAACTAGAGTTGTACACAACAACCTGGAGAAACCACCTCACAAATATATTACTAAGCAACATCAAAATTACTGCTAAACTACAGAACAACCATCATTCAGAACCACCTGAAACTGAGTTGAATGGAAGTCCTACAACTACAAAATTAAGGAAGCAGCCACATGGAGACTGGTAGGAGGGGTGGAGGCATGGATGGGCTGGTCCCACACCCACGTGGGGCAGATAAAAATTAGGAGGGTACCTTGGCTGGGAAGGTCATCCCTGAGGACTAAGGGGTCCTCGTCCCATACCAGGTGCCCAGTTCAGGGTTCCAGTGCCAGGAAGAGAAGTTCCTGTAACTTCTGGCTGGAAAAACCAGTGGGAACTGAGGCTGAGGGAGGCTGGGGCTTCTAGAACCCCAGGCATTTCCTTTTAAAGGGCCCGCACATGGACTTACTTGGACCTGCTCCCTCTGACCTTCAGCACAGAGAGAAGGCAGCTTGAAAGGCACCAGAGACATACAGGGAAGAACTGAGCTGTTTGGCATTGGGACGAGGGCTGGAGAGGCAGCTTTCTTGCAGATAGACTTGCTGTCAGAGGCCTTTGTTCCTTTGGTGAGCCCTTCCCTGGGGCAGCAGACAGCCACCATATCTGGGACTCCAGCAACCTGGCTCACACTGTTTCCCTGCCCTGGTGATTCCCTGAGGCCCCTTCCCACCCAAATTTTGGGCCCACCCAAGCTGTTTCCAGTGGCTTTACCATAGGATTGGCCTGTTTTGACTCCTGCTTCAAATTTTCCTAAATTCTCTTAAACAAGCAGCATCTGGCCACAGTAAGCTCCATACCTCTCACTAAGTGTCCCCAGGCCGGGCACTAGAAGCAGCCAGCCTTGGTTCACAGCTTGACTTTTCCTGGGCACCTCCAAGCCCAGCACAAGAAGCAGCCATCAGCAGATCACTTTGTAGCTTATGCCTGGTGGCTCCGGGTAGAATACAGGCAGTGGCTGACCTTGCCCCAGAGCCAGTACACCCAGTGGACAGCTTCAGACCACGTTGAAGCACCCAACCACCTCCACAAGTGACGCACTCAATGAGTAGACTTAGTGGTTACCAGAACCATGCTGAGGTAAGTCTTGCTCTGTGTGTTGGGCCGCTGCACAGTTTATCCTCCAAGGGAGTCAGAGGCCAGTGGTCAGTGGGCACAGCCAGTCCTTGCAGCTGATCAGCCTGAGTAAATCCCTCCCATTGATGTGCCAACAGCAATCAAAACTCAATTACAACAGAAGGGGGTACAGTCTATACTAGGGGTACACCTTACGGGCCCAGCTGGGTGACTAGGGAAGCTGTGCCACTGGACCCTATAGGACACCTACTATAATAGGCCACCCTAGGAAGCCTAGGAGACATAGCAACTCTACCTAATACATAGAAACAAACACAGGGAGGCAGCCAAAATGCGGAGACAAAAAAACGGGTCCCAAATGAAAGAACAGAACAAAACTCTAGGAAAAGAACTAAACGAAATGGAGATAAGCAATCTAACAGATGTCTAGTTCTAAGCACTGCCTCTAAGGATGCTCATTGAACTTAGTGAGAATTTCAAGGAACTTCATGAGAACATCAAGGAACTTAGTGAGGACCTGAAGAGCATAATAAAGGGCCAGTCAGAAGTGAAGGATGCACTTACTCAAATAAAGAATAATTTACAGGGTCCTGGCTGGTTTGGCTCAGCTGTTAGAGTGTTGGCCCACAGACCAATGACTAAGAGGTTCGATTCCAGCCTAGGGCGTGTACCTTGGTTTTACTTCATTCCTCAGCCCTGGTTGGGGTCGTGTGGGAGGCAATCAGTCAATGTGTCTCTGTCACATTGATGTTTCTCTCTCTCTCCCACTCTGTCTAAAGATAAATAGAAAAATATCCTTGGGAGAGGATTTAAAAAAATAATAATTTACAGGGAATCAATATAGAGTAGGTGAAGCCAAGAAGCAAACCATGGATTTGAAATATAGGAAAGCACAACATACCCAAACAGAACAGCAAAAAGAAAAAAGAATCAAAAAAAAAATGAGGATAGTATAAGGAGCCTGTAGGACAACTTCAAGTATACCAACATTCGCATCTTGGGGGTGCCAGAAGGAGAAGAGAGGGCAAGAAGTTGAAAATCTATTTGAAAAAATAATGACAGAAAAGTTCCCTTACTTGGTGAAGGAAACAGACATACAAGTTCAGGAAGCTCAGAGAGTCCCAGACAAGATGAACCCAAAGAAGTCCACACCAAGACACGTCATCATCAAAATGCCAAAGGTTAAAGACAAAGAGAGAATATTAAAAGCAGCAAGAGAAAAGCAGTTAGTTACCTACAAAGGAGCACCCATAAGGCTGTCAGCCGATTTCTCAAAAGAAACTTTGCAGGCCAGAAGAGAGAGGCAAGAAATATTTAAAGTGATGAATAGCAAAGACCTACAACCAGTATTACTCTATCATGCAAAGCTGTCATTTAGAATCAATGGCCATATAAACAGTATCCCAGCCCAGCTGGTGTGGCTCAGTGATTGAGCATCAATTTGTTCACCAGTAGGTCACTGGTTCGATTCCTGGTCAGGGCATATGCTCAGGTTGTGGGCCTAATCCCCAGTGCGGGGCATGCAGGAGGCAGACAATCTATGTTCTGTCTCAGCAATGTCTCTATTTCTCTCTTCTCTCTCCCTTCCTCTCTCTCTAAAAACCAATAAAGAAAAAGTAAATTAAAAAAAAAAAGAGTTTCCCAGACCAAAAAAGCTAAAGGAGTTCATCACCACCAAACCAGTATTATATGAAATGTTGATGGATCTTCTTGAAGAAGAAGAAGATAAAAAAATATGAACAATAAAATAGCAATAAATATATATCTATCAACAATTGAATCTCCAAACAACATGAGCAAGCAGGACAGAAACAGACTCATAGATACAGAGAAGTTTTGTTGCCAGATGGGAGGGGGCTGGAGGGATGGGTGAAAAAGATGAAGAGATTAGAAAGTACAAATTGGTTGTTAGACTGATGAACCTCAAAGGGAAGTGGGGGGCGCCGGAAAAGAAAAACCAAAGAACTTATATGCATATATGTATAACCAATAGAGACAGACAATAGTGTGGGAAGGTGGGGGTGGGGGGGTGAGTGTGGAGAGGAGGGGATCAAGGGAGGGGGTAGGAGGGACATTTGTAATACAGTCAACAATAAAGATAAGTTTAAAAACAAACAAACAAACAAACAAACAAAAACATATTACTGAGTAAAAGAAGCCAGGCACCAATGAATGCGTACTGTGTAGGATTCCATATATAGAAGTTCAAAAGCAGGCATAACTGAACTAGGATGTTAATTTTTAGAAAGGAGAAAGGGCTAATGATTAGGAAGCGTGAGGAAAGCTTCTGGGATGTTCTGATATTTTATGTCTTTTTTTTTTTAATTTTTTTTTTTTTATCCTCACCGGAGGACATTTTTCGACATTTTGTTCAGATAGAGTGAGAGGGAAAGAGAGAGAGAGAGAAACATCGACGTGAAAGCGACACATCGAGTGGTTGCCACCCACACGACCCAACCAGGGCCGGGGACAAACTGCAACCAAGGTACGTGCCCTTAGCGGGAACCGAACCCCGGTCTCTCCGGACCGCAGGCCAACGCTCTAACCGCTGAGCCAAACCGGCTAGGGCTGATATTTTATGTCTTGACCTGACTTGGTTGCTTCTTTGATAATTCAGGGAACTGCACACTTACGTTTTGTGTGCTTTTTTATGTGTTGTATTTCAAACACATTTAAAGAAACCACATTATGATGTCATGTTCATCTATCTAACTGGTAAAATTTTTCAGAAATGGCATGTGGGAGAATTGTCACTCTCACCCACTGTGTGACCTTTTGATTGGTCATCAGGCGCTATCCACAGGCTAAATTTTAAATGCACCTACCGGAGACAAAAATGCTGCTTCTAGGAATGGATATAAACATGCTTGCACATTACACGGCCACATTTGAATTGTACCATGCTTGCCTGTGCACGCAAATTCATGAATTCTGAAAGTCCACACAAGAAACTTTTAAGAGTGGTTGTTCTGCAGAGAAGTCTTCAGATCTGAAGTGCAGGGAGACTTATTTTTTATTGTATACCCTTTTGTACTGTTTGCATTTTATACCATGTGCATGAATTATTTCCAATAAAAGTGCACCAATTGGCTTATTTTTAGAAGTTACTTGCTCAGAATCATCTGGTTAAAAAGTAACAGAACCTGCCCTGGCCGGTTTGGCTCAGTGGTTGGAGCGTTGGCCTGAGGACCAGAGAGTTCCGGGTTCGGTTCCCGCTAGGGGCACGTACCAGGAAAAAAAAAAAAAAAAGTGACAGAGCCTGAATGTGAGCCCTCTTCTATCTAACTCCAAAGACCATACCATCATACCATCAACTATAACTCTAAATTTTTTCCTGTCTCCCCTATAAAGTGAATGTATTTGCCCAGATCACAAGTATCTCTTTGGAGACCAACATGGAAGCTCAGTTATATGAATGAGCCAAGAAGGCAGATCAGTAGGAGAGATTTACTACTAAGTAATGAAATCAGTGCCCAACCACCCCGGAGACTCCATCCACCTGGTCTACCAAAGCAAGATTCATTCAGTCCCTACTAGATGATAGGCTAATGCCTCCGGTATATGGGCCAGATAGAGGAGCCTACAGAAGCTAGCAGACTGAGGGGAAAAAGACAAAGAACAAGAGCATAGTAGGTACATATAGCAGTTCCTAATCTGCATGTTAAAATTAAATTACCCAATTAACTTCCGAAGAATTTAAAAGCACTCAGCTGTGCATTAATGATAGTAAGCACTTATACAGTCCAGCCAGTGTGGCTCCCATGGACTGAGAGGTCCCGGTTCGATTCCTGGTCATGGTGTATGCCTGGGTTGCGGGCTCAGTCCCCAGTGGGGCGTGTGCAGGAGGCAGCTGATCCATACTGATATTTCTATCTCTCTCTCTCTAAAAAATAAAAAATTTTAAATAAGCATTTATGCAGTTGGTCAAATTTTATAGGATATAGGATAGCTGTGGTTTCTGAAGTTAGCCAGTGTGTTTTAAATGTGAACACCCATAGCCCTGGCCGGTTTGGCTCAGCAGTTGGAGCATCGGCCTGAGGACCAGAGAGTCTTAGGTTCAGTTCCTGCTAGGGGCATGAAAAAAAAAGAGAGAGAGAGAGAGAGAGACAGAGAGAGAGAGAGAGAGAGAGAGAGAGAGAGAGAGAGAAAGGTGAACACCACAGACAAAATGTACTACACTAGAATCTTGAAAATGTTGTTTAAAAAAACAGCTTGGTTATCGGCAATTTTTGCTGTTATTGTTGCACTCACAAGAAAGGGATATTAGTGAACATATGGTTGTGACTGAGATTACAAAACCACTTTGTGCTACTTGCAGCTGAGAAAGCAAACGCTTTGGACCTTTGTTTAAAAAACAAAATGTAACTAGCCCTCAACAGATGACTTGAAGCTGCGCAATCAATCCTATTGACTCCCAGTCGTTCAAATGGGTCGTTAGGAAGATCAAACATTCAAGCCATGATTCCTTCAGCCCTGTTGTTTTCTCTTAAGCTCCAGTTCTGAATCTCCAACTCCTTACTAGAGAGTTCTTTATAGATGTTCACTCAAGACCCATGTGTCTAAAACCAAGTATCTCTCCTCTTAACTAAAAAGTAAAGCAAACAAAACTTCAATAATCTGGTTCATTCTCCCAACGTCCCTATTTCTTCACTCAGGGATACAAATTCTACCTTGCCTTACTGTAACCTCTGCATAAATGCCGACTTGCTTCTTTGGTCCTCCATCAACCTCACAGTGACCAAAGTTTATTCATTCTTCCTTCCTTCTGGCTCATGTACATTAATTACCCACTAACCTGAGCCATCTCTGGGTTTCTCTCCACTCCCAAATACCTCTGAACACCTCTGTTTTGCATGTACTGAGTACTAAGTGAATTTTAACTGAATAAATCTCTATAATAAACCTTTAAAACTTATTATGAAGATATTTAGAATTGCTGGTTCCTTACTTTCCCAGAAGACTGTGAGCTCCTTAAGGGCAGAGCCTAGCTTATTCTCCCCAGTATCACCCAGTGCTACCACATTGGAGTTCAATAAATGTTTGTTCAATTCATGAATGGCTGAGTCCCGAGCTGCTTAACTTGGCATTCAGTTACTTCCACCATCAGATCCAACTCCTGTTTGGGCAAACATTATGAAATTGAGGAGAAAGCTCACTGTTTTCAGGACTCTCTCTAAAGTGAGGTTTGCATTATCATCAGGGAAGCCATTCAACCACTCTCTGGTTCAGATTCCTCTGAAAAAGAAATATTGGCTTAGCCCAGCCAGTGTGGCTCAGTGGTTGAGTGTGGATCCATGGACCAGGAGGTCACCCGTTTGATTTCCAGTCAGGGCACATGCCTGGGTTGTGGGCTCAATTCCCAGAGGGGGTGTGCAGGAGGCAGCCCATTGATGTGTCTCTCTCTCATCGATGTTTCTTTTTTTTTTTTCCTCACCGGAGGACATTTTTCCATTTTTTGTACAGATAGAGTGGGAGGGAGAGAGAGGAAGAGAGAGAGAGGGAAACATCGATGTGAAAGGGACACATCGAGTGGCTGCCACCCGCACGACCAACCAGGGCCGGGGACAAACTGCAACCGAGGTACATGCCCCTAGCGGGAACCGAACCCGGGTCTCTCCGGACAGCAGGCGGATGCTCTAACTGCTGAGCCAAACCGGCCAGGGCTCTCATCGATGTTTCTATCTCTCTCCCTCTCCTTTCTTCTTTGAAAATCAATAAAAACATATTAAAAATATATATATATTGGCTTAGATTAAAGCTCCTCATACTTTAATGCATATAGAAAGCACCCAAAGACCTTGAACATGCTGAATCAGATTTTGATTCTGCATTTCTACAAGCTCCTGCAGGATGCTAATTTATTGGTCCAAAGACCACTCTTTGAATAATTATAAAGTTCTGTGCTCTACAAACTATTTATTATCTTCTGCTCTTGATTTCTGCATGACTGACATGATAATTTTTTGTGTACTGCTTCTCCTCCCTGGGTGCTTTCTCTATTTATTTCCCCCTATATGAATCCAACACATCTTTTCAGCCTTTTTCTCTTGGGCAAAGTCTTCCCTGAGTACTCTAGTGCCCTACTACTTGATCTTACTTTTATTCTATTAAAATATCCATTGATGGCACTTGGAGTTTGACCCATCATCTACAAACAGTTGTTGGCTATCATTGTGTGTATGCAAATACCCAGCTATAAACTTCTTTTTTTTTTTCCTATGAGGCTTAGCATAATGTCTCATACAGAGCAAGTACTCAACAAATTGTTGTGTAAATGAATGGATGAATGAATGATTCAATTGGGCATTTCTGCTCCATAAAGACATGAAATGTTTTACTGTTCTATATTATATTCCAGAACACAGAGGAAAGTGCCGAAATGGAATATCGTCTACTCAAACGAGGGAGTCCAATTTAAACACTTTGACCTATTAAAAAATTAATGATATCAAAATGTCTCAAATAAGTTTATATTAAAATTCAAATTTTCCTCTTCAGTTTCTGAAACAATGAAAATGACTTGTTGTTGCTTCTGTCCCGCTTTCCAAAACCAAATACACATATTTTATTATGCATGAGAACCTGGCATTATATCCAATAAAAGATAAGTTCTATAGACTATGACTTGGTAGTAGGTCATGATTTCAATAGCCTGGTTAAACAACTTACTTTATACCAAATACCATGTTGCATATCAAATAATGAAGTGAACTCCCTGTCTGGTGGAAAACAAAGAGTCTTTATTATTGATATGGAGAAGTTGTTTTAAATTTTAAAGTTAAAATAAGGAAGTTCTTTGAATATTGCCTAACTCACTATTGTGGGAAAAAAGTTAGAAGCATTTCAGAAATTACCAACCTATTTTTCATTAAACAATTTTTTTAACCAACTTGCAATATTTGTTTTATAAAGTAAACTTTAACCTAAATATCAATTTATCATTTTTGACAAGAGAAAAGAGCTCTATTATATATTATCAAATTATGGATAGACAGATGTGTTTAAGTTATTAAACCACAAAATTTCTTGGTAAACCGTGAAGCACCAGCTCCACAAATATAAGGTATTTTTATGCATAAGGTATAATGTATCTGCAAAATGAGGGAAAATATAAGTGAAATGAGTACATCAAGCAAAAGCACTGTATCTTTTGAGCAGGAGATATAAAAGCACAATGAATCTTATAGTAGATTTTAGTAATATAAATCAGTTTGTTTTATTTAAACTCCAAAAGACTTCCATTCTTAATTAGTTGTCCCACTTCTGATGGAAATGCCTCTTCACAAAATAAATAATAAAGTCAAAATACTCAGAAAACAGACATTAACACCGATTTTTAATTAATCTTTATTTTATTTGGTTCTCTAGCTTGTGATGAAATAGTTACGGGAGAAGGTTCAGGTTTTGCAAAGCTCTCTGTCACCTCTTAAGTGGAGTTCATCAGAATGGAGCAATGCAGAACATAGACTCGGAAGATACCAGAAGGACTAAGCAGGCATGGCATTTTCATAGAATTCTTAGATCCGGAAGAACCTGGGGGATCATCTGGGCCAGTTCCCTTGTGTTTTTTGTTGTTTTTTATTCCTCACCTGAGGATATTTTTCTATTTGTTATTAGATAGAGTGGGAGGTAGAGAGAGAGACAGAGAGAAACATCGATGTGATAGAGCCACATCGACTGGTTGCCTCCCGCACGACCCAACCAGGGCCAGGGATGAACCGCAACCGAGGGACATGCCCTTGACTGGAATCGACCCACAACTCATTGGTCTGTGGGCCGACGCTCGAACTGCCAAACCAGCCAGGGCCCAGTTTCCTTGTTTTACTAGTGGGGACACTGTGGCCCTGAGGTCACACAGCTCATTAGTTATTGTCAAGCTTGAACTATTCTCTTTCTCTTTCAGTCTGTGGTTCTTCCACCTGGATAAGTGACATACGGGAAAACTAAGAATAGTAAGAACATCCAGAGAGACAAGTTGATGAAGGAGGTGACAGTCTTTTCTGGGCTGGCGGGGACGCCGTGCCATGTTATCCACGCCCCATTCGACTCTCAATGGTCTGCTAGCCTTGGAAGACTTAACCTTCAAACAGTAACTAAAAATTCCTAGGTTGGTAATTACACAAATGGAACTTCTCTAAATGTGTTTTATCATCTGTCACTGGGTGTGAACATTGTTCAAAAAAGAAAAATGTTGACTTTATTCCATGAATCTCCACTGTTGTGTGGTCTTCATTTGCCTCCCATGGACTTTCTTTTTTTTTTTTTTGTACAGATAGAGTGGGAGGGAGAGAGAGCGAGAGAGAAACATCGATGTGAAAGGGACACATCGAGTGGCTGCTACCCGCACGACCAACCAGGGCCGGGGACAAACTGCAACCGAGGTACATGCCCTTAGTGGAAACCGAACCCGGGTCTCTCTGGACCGCAGGCCGACGCTCTAACCACTGAGTCAAACTGGCCAGGGCTCCCATGCACTTTCTAATAACATTCATCAAGCACTTACTTTGGGTCACTAGGTGGGTTAATTGCTTCAACTGCTTTACTTCCTTCAATTTTCATAAGCAACCCTAAGAAACAGATTCTGTTATTCTCCCACATTTTAACTTTTTTCAAAACTAACATTCTGTTCATTCTTGCCTTTTTTTAAAAAATGGATTTTTAGCCCTGGCCGGTTTGGCTCAGCGGTTAGAGCGTCGGCCTGCGGTCCGGAGAGACCCGGGTTTGGTTCCCGCTAAGGGCATGTACCTCGGTTGCAGTTTGTCCCCGGCCCTGGTTGGTCGTGCGGGTGGCAGCCACTCGATGTGTCCCTTTCACATCGATGTTTCTCTCTCTCTCTCTCCCTCCTGCTCTATCTGAACAAAGAATGAAAAAGTGTCCTCGGGTGAGGATAAAAAAAAAAATGGATTTTTAGAGAGAGTGCTCAGTTGCCTTCCACATGCTCCAGGCCTTACCCACAACTTAGGTATGTGCCCTGACCAGGAATCAAACCTGTCACTTTGCGGTGTACCGGATGACACTCCAACCAACTGAGCCACACTGGTGAGGACACGTTCCCACATTTTGAAGACAATAAAATTGAAGCTTAGTTGGGTTAAGTAATTTACCAAGGTGCATAGCTAATCAGCAGCAGAGCTAACCTTGGACCCCAAGCTGTTTAACATCAGAATGAGACCTCTTGAGCAGTATTGTGTTCTGCTTCTGGGAAACAAACTGGACTATCCATCGTAAGAAAATTCCTTATTAAAAAGAGTACAGCCCGGCTGGGGTGGCTCAGTGGTTGACCATTGACCCATGCACCAAGAGGTCATTGGTTCGATTCCCAGTCAGGGGGCATGCCCAGGTTGTAGGCCTGATCCCCAGTGAGGGGCAGGCAGGAGGCAGCCAATCAATGTTCTCTCTCATCGATGTCTCTCTCTTTCTCTCCCTATCCCTTTCTCTCTCTCTCTCTAAAATCAATAAAGGAAAAAATTTTTTAAAAAAGAGTACAGATATATATGAAAACAAAAAATATCTACATCATAATATAAATGCTGTGTTCTTTTCCTTTTATTTGGGATAGAGAGTAACAGTCAATATGAGAAAACTCAGACTAACTTACCAGTCATTTTCAATTTCAAGATGTTTTGTAATGCATGTTTTTAAAAAGTTATATTTAATAAACTATATATTTATAATTTTATATACATAATTATATGTCTAAAGAAGAAATTCAAACAATACAAAAAGGCAAAGAATGAAAAGTCTCTCACCCACACTGACTTCCACACCAACTCACCTTCTCAGAATTAATCAATATAAATGGTCTCATGCATCCTTCTAAATGTATTTATATAGATATATGCACATATATGTAAATTTCCTTTAATATAGATGATAGCCTATTTAACTGCTCTGTATCTTTTTTAGAATATGTTTTTATTGATTTTTAGAGAGAGAGGAAGGGAGAGGAAGAGATAGAAACATCGATGAGAGAGAAATATCGATCGCAGCCCCCTGCATACCCCATGCTGGGGATCAAGCCCACAACCTGTGCATACGCCCCGATCAGAAATCAAACCAGCAACCTCTTGGTGCATGAATGATGCCCAACCAACTGAGCCACACCAGCCGGGCTGCATCTTTTTACACTTAACAACAATATATCTTTGCAAATATTCTATATTAATACATGTATATTTACCTCATTCTTTTTAACAGTGACAAAATATTCTATTGAGGAGGTATGGGAGAAGAAAATAAAATAAAAAGGTGGAAATGTATTAACAGTAGTGAACAATGTTTCTTAGGCTCTGTCTTCTGCATGAGATGACAATTCTAGCCCCCTTGCACATCCCATAGATACATCTTCTCAGCTTCCAAGTAATGGGGAAAGATGCAGGTGGACCCTCTGGTGCCACCACACAGGGGTGCACGCCATGCTGTCTCCAGCAGGGCACCCCTCTCCCCACTATGTCCCACTAAAACTTTTCTGTTAGAACAACTTGTCCAGTTCCTGCTTTTGACATGATGCACAAGCTCTTCAAATCTGGGTGATAAACAACAATGCAACATTCAAAATTGGCCTTTTCTCTCCACTAACTAAGTAATTCTCTTGAAATAAGTCTTCCTGGAAGCTTCTGAGCCTTTCATGCAAATAACCCTCTGGTAGACCCTTTCCAACCCCAGTTTAAATATCCCCAGCTGTGTCTCAATCCATTTAATAAAACTACATTCATTGGTTCGAGATGAGTCTCCCCACCCCCGACCTCTCATTCCCTAGACATACACCGTGAGGAACTTCCACAGAGTCCCCTTGTCTCATGTGAGCCCTTCTCATGAAGAAAAGGGATTTTTATTAATGGACATATAAATTGACTTATATTAATGGGTGTCAAATTAATGTTAGTGTCGTCATTTACAGCCGAGGAAAGGGAGAATACGTACCATAGATGGAAAGAAGCGGGTCTGGGGTTTTAAGCAGGGAACCAACAGTAACTGATTCAAGTCCTCCCTGCCTCCGCAGGGCTAAGAACCCCTCCATCCACAGCCATGCCAAGCACGACCTGTGTTCAGACTCCTATTATATTCTAAGCTCATCACAGGCCGCTGTATGTTCTTGAACACTATACAAGTTTGATTATTTATTTATCCATTCATTGAAAAATATTCATTGCACCCTGAAGACAGGCAAGATACTGTGCCTGGCCCTGGGCCTTGTTCCCAAGGAGGCAGAACATGTCATGTCCAACATGCCAACAAATAAACAAACAGGACACCCGTAGAATGCAATAAAGTCTATGGCGGAAAAGGGCAGGGAAATGTGATAACCAACTGGGACCAAGACGGAAGGGTCAGGGAAGGCCTCGAAGAAGCTGGCATTTTAGCTGAAGCCTGATGCGTGAAAGATGAGAAGGAGCCAGTCATGGGAAGACAGGGGAGGAGTGTCCAGGCAAAGCAGAGCGCAGCTACTTGATCTTTTCAGTTCGCTTTGGCACGGCACACCGTGGAACTCAAAATACACTTCGCACACAGATCGGCGGTTACAAAACGGTCACAGGGATGTAAAGTACAGCGCAGGGAATATAGTAGAGAATGTTGTAGTAACTGTGTGTGGTGCCGGATGGGTACTGGAAATATCAATATCGGGGGAACACTTTGTAAAGTGTATGATCGACTACTCACGATGCTGTACACCTGAAACTAATACAAAATAATATTGAATGCAAACTGTAATTGAAAAAAATTTTAAAGATTAAAAAAAAATATATATATATATATGCTTCTCAAATGAAAATGAATTCACATTTTTTGTCAAGAATTAAAACACATTTCAAGGCCAACTATTACCTGGTCAATTATTATTAATAAAAATAACACACTGCCCTGGCCGGTTTGGCTCAGTGGTTAGAGCGTTGGCCTGCAGTCCAGAGAGACCCGGGTTCGGTTCCCGCTAAGGGCATGTATCTCAGTTGCAGTTTGTCCCCGGCCCTGGTTGGGTCGTGAGGGGGGCAGCTACTCGATGTGTCCCTTTCATGTCAATGTTTCTTTCTCTCTCTCTCCCTCTCTCTCTATCTGAACAAAAAATTGAAAAATGTCCTTGGATGGGGATAAAAATAATAATAATAATAATAATAATAATACACTAAAAATAGTTTCTATATTTCTATTATTATAATTATTTTTATAACTTTTCTAATATATATTATAAGGAATGATCTCTATTTGATATTGACTGAGGCAGCATAACATAGTCCTTCCACACATATTTATCGAGTCCCTACTATGGGCCAGATCCTCTGCTAGACTCTGATAATAAAGTAGCAAAGCAAAAAGTTTATTTGAAATGAATACCACATTGAGATTGCATTGGGGTCCTCAGTCCCCTCTCCCACCAAGGCAGCTTTTGTATGTTGACATTTCTAGTTAGAGTCGACTATAGAAACTAGGTTCACAAATTAAAAAAGAAAAGGATTTGAAAATTATTGGGTCCCCTAAGTCACTTCTGTAATACCAGATATATGTATTTTTATGGAGAAAATTTTAGTTTCTTCTTAGAATTCCTTACAAGGTAGGTATATGTGGATACAATGTTTGAGACTACTCAAGAATAATATGAAATAGAATACGTTATTTTGCTTGAACGAATGCAAGAAAATCTACTTTTAACACAAATGTCACATTTCCCACTCAAAATATAAAACAACCTACGCTCCTTGCCCCCTCAAAAATAACCTCCTATCTGATTGTTTCTGACATTTTACATTCTTCTTGTCCTAGCAAAATTTTTAAAGAACAGTCTACACGCATTTTAATTGACTTCTTTTCTCCTTTCAAAATATCTGCCAGCCTTTTAAGCAATGGGGAAGGAAATACCAAACTGGCAAAATGTGGGATGTGAAAATGGTGCTCCGGGCATGAGAAAAGTGCTGCTATTACATTAGCAAGTTTCGAGTCCTTCCCCAAAAGAAGAACTGACTTGTTAATTCAGTTTTGCTTAGTCATGTCATTTTTTGAAAGGTTATTTTGCAGTTATGTATTGGTTTTTTCGCTGGCATCAACGTGGGAATCGAAGTCACATGAATTGAAGTTTGTGCTAATTTTTTTTTTTCCTGTCCTTTTCCTCTTCGACACCTATTTAGGGTATCATGAAACTTGTAGCAAAGGCCTCTTCCAGTCTTTGCGAGGGTGGGGGGATCAGACCCCTTTCTTCTCCTGCTTCAAGTACTTTGATGATTTCTTTTTAGATTAAGACCACTATTCCATGTTATTATGGTAGTTGGTATGAGGTAGTGAACTTATTTGGTAATAAACATGCCAGGTACTCAGGTGTTTAACATTGCCCCTGGCACCATTGTGAAGTCAAGTTATGGTTCCTTGATCTTTCGTTTTTGGTGGTCTCTTCCAGCCGGCAGCCAGGGCCTTCCCGGAGTGTGTTTACCTCGCACCCCAGCCGAGGGCTGCATCCTCTGGCCAATTCCTCAAACTCCAGACCTTTCTGACGTCTTTCCCTTGCCTATTCCTCAGTGACTTCTAGCTTCCATAAAACCCAAGCATTAGAAGCAAAGAATGGTGTTGTGCCCAAGGAAACACTTTCATTGTTGTTCACAGGTTTTCTGAAGATTACGCACACTGTGGGATTTCAGGTAGCTGGAGGGGAGAGATTTCCCCACCCTCCACTGTCTTCAGGTGCTTTTCAAATTCTACCCCAGAGAGGGTTGTCTTTGATAAATGGATGTAAACCTCCAGCCTTTCTCACTCAATGAAACTTGCTAACTCATAGTTTACCAAGTTCCCCTGAAGATGATTAGTAAGCATTATTCCAATGTTTCAGCAAAAACGTTGCAGGAGGCTGCCTAACGTGATTGGTAAATTAGCTATATGAAGAGAAGTCACACTGCCTTATCCGTTAGCCAAGTTTTCTGCTAAATTAGTTTTTTTTTAAGTACTTATATAAACAAGGGGAAAAAAATTCACAAAGAAATATATACTGTCGGAGCTGGAAGGACATTCAGGATCGGCTAGGCTGATGCACTCATTTCACAAAGAAACTAAGGCTAACAAGCCAAGTCAGCCCAGCTGGTGTGGCTCAGTGGTTGAGCGTCGACCCACGCACCAAATGGTCGCCAGTTCAATTCCTGGTCAGGGCACATGCTTAGGTTGTGGGCCCAATCCCCAGTGGGGGGCATGCAGGAGGTGGCTGATTCTCGTCGATGTTTCTATTTCTCTCTCCCTCTCCCTTCCTGTCTCTATAATCAATAAAGAAAAAATAAATAAATAAAAAAAAAAGAAGCCAAGTCAACCAAGATCATCCAGCTAGTGGTCAACCTCATTTCTCAATTCCAATCTCTCGTGGGACTATGGTTTTCTCCCTTCTTCTTAGCATAACACCATTTATACTTGCACCTGCTTATGTCATTCTTTGATTGACATCTAGTCTCCCCCACTAGACTATTACCTTCATGATCACAGGTGCTCTACCTGGTTTTGTTTGCCACTTTCTGAAACATTCAGGCACGTAGTTGGTGCTCGGTAAAAATATTTATTGAACGAGTATTAGTAAACATAGAGTCGAGTAAACATATAGTCAACTATCAGTAAACATAGAACCAATAGTATATTTAGTTTTTGAATAATTGTCAAGTCATCATTCACACATTATATGGAATGCTGCTTAAATCAATCAAATAAATGTTAGATTCTACTATAGTAAAATATAAACTTTGAAACCTCAGGGGCTTAAGACAAAAAGGTTTACTTATTGTTCATTTAAATGTGCTGTGTGATGGGCAGCCTGTCTCCACCTCGTCGCCTCCCTCTGGAAGTGCAGCCTGCAGAGTCCCGTGGCGGGAGGTGAGCGACACAGAGGCAGCGCTGGCAGCGTCCTGGAAGTGGCACATGGCATGTCCACCCATAGTCCTTTGTCAAAATGAGTCATGTGGCCCCATCCCAATGGTGAAAGAGGCTAAGAAAGTTTTAGGGAGAACTAGCTGTCTCTACTTGCCACTGTCCGGGTTAATTGTGATAATAACTAGTGGCTTGGTCTTTTTTTTTTTTTTCGGTTAATCCTCACCCAAGATATTTTTCCACTGAATTTTAGATAGAGTGGAAGGGGGAGAGAGAGAGAGAGAGAGAGAGAGAAAGGGAGAAAGAAAGAGAAGAGAAGAAGAAACATCAATATTTGAGAAAGACATCAATTGATTGCCTCCTGCATGAGCACTTACTTTGTGCCAGGCCCCAAACTAAATGCTTTATTACATTCACTGCTCCATTTAATCCTCATCACAGGCAAATGAACTGCAGACACTCTCATATGATTAGTTTCCAAATGAGAAAACTAAAGAACGAGTTAATTTTCTCAAGGTCACAATTGCTGTTATGGGGCAATGAAAATTTTGGGAAAATAAAGAATAGGGAAACTGTGGCAGGAAAATTAAACAAAGCCAAAAAGCTTTGCAGGCCACTTGTAACAGGGTCTTATCCTGGAAACAAAGGGTTAAAACCTCTTCTCACAAAAGGATACAGCAGAGGAGGGGGAAGGGTAGAGGGAGAGGAAGAGAGAAGGGTAGAAGGAGAAGAAGAGGGATCCTAATTTCTCACTAACAGACACTACCTAGTGCAAATCATCCTGAAACTTAATGTTAAAACAGCAGAGAGGCCCTGGCCAGTTTGGCTCAGCAGTTAGAGCATCAGCCAGTGGACCGAAGAGTCATGGGTTCGATTTCTGATCAAGGGTACATCCTGGGTTGCAGGTTCAATCCCTGGCCCTGGTAGGAGTTGTGCAGGGGTCAACCAATCAGTGTATCTCTTGCACATCAATGTTTTTCTTTGTCTCTCTCCTTCCCTTCCACTCTCTCTAAAAATCAGTGACAAAATATCCTCTGGTGAGGATGAACAACAATAAAATCAGCAGGGAGGGGAGAGAAGGGGGCAGTCTTGGGATCTAATTGCCAGGTGCTTCCCATAAATTGTGGAAAAGCCATAACAAAGAAGAGGGGAGAACTTCAGAGTTAACCAGAATATCTAGCAGAGGAATTTTTTAAAAACATAGACAGGAGGATATATAAGGCAAAACCCCCACAACCTACTCACTCTTCAGATTAGCTGAGAGCCCGTCTGTGCTTCACGAGCCAGATGTATAGATTTGCTTGCCTTGCGTCTCTAATAAATGTGTGTGCTGTAATTTTTTATAATAAATTCACTTGAACACAATGTGCATATTATCTGGAGTCTCTCGTTTAAATTCATTTATATGAGAAGACAAGGATCGAGGTGGGGACAGCCCCCCCTCTAACTCGGGGGCTGTTTGATAACACTGCTTCGGTGTCTGTGACAGGTGCCTGTCACACCACTAAGTGGGATCAGGGATTTGAATCAATATGTCAGTCTGCTCTTAGCCACTCCGACTTAATATCACCTATGTGATTCATCAGAACAAAGTTTGGAAGAACAGCCAATTAATTTTTTAATCATACAAATAAATGATTAAAAACTCATATAATCTTGCCCTGGTTGGTTTGGCTCAGCAGTTAGAGCATCGGTCCACAGAGCAGAGAGTCTCGGTTCAATTCCAGTCAAGGGCAGGTACCTTGGTTGTGGTTTGATCCCTGGCCCTGGTTGGGGTCATGTGGGAGGCAACTAGTCAATGTCTCTCACATTGATTTTTCTTTCTCTCCCTCTCTTTCCCTCCCTCCCTCATACTCTATCTGAAAATCAATTGAAAAATATCAATGGGTGAGGATTAAAAATCAAAAAAATAAAACCTTTGAAAAAATTTATAAAATCTATTTGTGTGTTTATAAATAAATTCAATTTAGCTACTCACAAAACATTTCCTTTACAGTCACCAAAAATCTGTGGAGATTTTTCCCCACACTAAGCAACTCTCTGTCACACCAGCTCAGTGTCCTGCCTTTTAACTCAATTCCCACACCATCTACCTGGAGATATCATCAAGTCCCATAGGTTAGGGGCTCAATCCCACAAGACTATCCCCTTCAAAACCATGTACCCACCTCAGACACTAGTTGCAGGCTCAGGTTATCACCTGTTCTTCTAACAGAACAGCTATCGATTGGAGTTTCTAGTGACTCTTTCCTTGGGTTTGATTAATTTTTGAAGGAAACATCACTAGCTTATTAAAGGATAAGATAAAGGGTACAGATGAACAGCCAGATAAAGAGATCCACAGGGTGAGGTCTGGGGGTGTTTTGAGTGTAGGAACTTCTGTCCCCATGGAGTTAGGGGTACATCACCCTTCCAGTGTGGATGTGTTCGCCAGCCTGGGAGCACACAGAACCCCATATTATGGGGATTTTAGGGAGGCTTCCTCATGTAGGCATGATCACATACTAATTCTATTGCTAACCCCTCTCTCCTTGAATCATGGCTTGGCCTTTCTGGGGACCGGCCTCCATCCAGATCCAACCAGGAGCCTACCTCGAGTAACCTTGATAGAACCAAAGACGCTCCTAGTGCTCTTAAAATATGTATATATTATTGATTTTCTTTTAAAGGAAGGGAGAAAGAGACAGAAACATCGATGTGAGAGAGAAACATCCATCAGCTGCCTCCTGCGTGCCCCTCACTGTCGATCACGCCTGCAACCGGGCATGAACCCTGCACAGAAATTGAACCAGGACCTCTCAGTCCATGGGATGACGCTCATTCCACTGAGCCACACCAGGCAGACAATTTTTTAAACTGATTTTTAGACAGAGAGGAAGGGAAAGGATAGAGAGAGAAACATTGATCGTCACCTCCTGCACGCCCTCTGTCGGGGACCAATCCTGAAACCTGGGCATGCGCCCTGACTGTGAACCGAATCAGTGACCTCTTGGTGCATGGGACGGTGCCCAACCAGCTGAGCCACACCGGCGGGGCCTTAGTGCTCTTACTACTTAGGAATCTACAAGGGTTTCAGGAACTCTGTGTCAGGAGCTGGGAGCAGAAACCAATATATATTTTCTGTTATGTTTATTTTTAGGACATAAATACTGAACTATTTAGGCAAAAAGAACAAAATGTCTGAAATTTGCTTTGAAATGGTTCATAAGAAATAATAAGTAGCCCTGGCCAGTTTGGCTCAGCGGTTGAGTGTCGGCCTGTGGACCAGAGAGTCCTGGGTTCAGTTCCTGCTAGGGGTACGTACCACAAAAAAAAAAAAAGAAAGAAAGAAATAATAAGTATAACTGAAAAGTAGAAAGTGTTGACCATAAAACAAAAGTTTACTAGGTATTCTGTCACCAAAAAGGAATTATTTGGGTCCTGGCTGGTTTGGCTCAGCAGTTGGAGCGTCGGCCTGCGGACCAGAGAATCCCAGGTTCGGTTCCCGCTAGAGGCACATACCAAAAAAAAAGGAATTATTTGGGGTGGGGGAAAGATTGCAATCTTGAACATGCGGTAAGCCATGGACAAGTTTTGCCCACACGAAGATGGAGGAAGTGTGTACAGAGAAGAAAAAAAGGTAAAGAGAGAGGCTGTTACAACCATGGGGCCTGCTCTGACCACAGAGGTCTTCCCTGCGGAGGTCTTCCCTCCTGAGGTCACATTGGGGGTGAGATCTTCCACAGTCCCTCCCAATTTCTATGTTAAAGTCTCATCAATGTTAACAAGAGAGAGAGAGAAACAAATGTAGCCAATCTAGGACAACTGCTGGATCTGTACTATCCTTGCAACTCTTTAAAGTTGGAAATTATTTAAAAATAGAAAGTTTTTCAAAAGAAGCATTTAGGCCCTGGCTGCTCAGTTGGTTAGAGAGCGGACCAATACGCCAATGTTGTGGGTTTGATCTCTGGTCAGGACACATACAAGAGTCAACCAATGAATGCATAACTAACTGGGACAACAAATCAATGTCCCCTCCCTTTCTCTTTCTAAAATCAATACTTTTTTTTTTTTTTAAAGGAGTGTTTATTGGTGACTTGGTCAGTGTCAAACACTTCTCAGGACAGAAGAAAATACATTTTTGGAAAAGATGCGTATAGAATGCTGTAACTATAATTCACTGTTGATGAGAGTGACTGGCAGAATCCAAGCTGTGACTGTCTTTCTTTACCATAAAGGCTTTGATTCACTAGGCTTGGTGTTCAAGGGGAGGTAATTGTTTCTCTCTCCTTGGAGTTTTTGAAGGAGGGACAAAAAAAAAAAAAAAAAAGGAAAGAAGTTTCTGGAGTAGGGTGGTTAGAAGGAACCCTACATTGTTTATGACTGCTAGTCCTATGGTAATATAAAAATTGAGGAAAAATGAAAATCTCCTTAGAAAGCAAAGGCATTCTGGTCACAGAAACTCAAGGCTCTGGTGGGAATTAGAAAAAAATGACCCTTCAAGTCCGTTCTCCCTCAAAGCATCAGTGCACTAATTCCATCACTCAACGAAGACCACAGACGCTGGTGGCTTCCCATCCTCCCCTCAGGCTTGTGGGCATTTAAACAGCCTGATAAAACCCATTAAAAAAAAAAAAACCACACACACACAAAACCTCCTTTTCACCAAGGTCACAAGAGTCTCTGAATCACCAAGAACAGTTCCATAGGAGAACTTAGGTTGGGAGAGAGAAATTGTGATTTAAATAGACCAAAAGGTCTGGCTGAGTGGCTCAGTTGGTTGGAACCTTAACCTGTGCACCAGAAAGGTTGCAGGTGTGATTCCCCATCAGGGTTCATATATGATGGTGATCTCATAGGATCATAATGGAGCTAGAAAATTCCTATTGCCTGGTGACACAGTCGACACAATTGCCTAACGATGAATTTCTCAGAATGTATCCTCTGATTAAATGGAGCATGACTGTATAGGGTTCAGTTTGTACTATCCAAGGCTTTGGGACTCCCATATGGACAAGGGGTGACTACTATAATCAACAAATACCAGCTAGCGCTGTTACAGCTATTTTACTTCTATGGCGACCCATTCCTTCGGTTTGCACGGGACTGGTTTAACTTTGCAGTTTTAAAACTGAAAGTCTCGAGTCGGGTTTTAGCTCAAGCGGTTACTTCGTCATGGCAGACACTCAAACTGAACGTCTCACATCCAGGGAACCCCTTTGGTCACGGCAGGTACATCAGACCAGTTTCGCCAATTCAATGTGGAAAGCCTGCTACAAAAATTACGTTCTAAATGAGCAGGATCATTGGTTTGAGACGATTCTGAACAGCCTGTGTCATAGCTGCCTTTCCAGTGTCCCCGCTTTTTGTGGCTTTTCCTGACTCATTCTAACCCTCGACCCACATCTACGCGTAACTAAGCTCGCAAAACTCTTTTCTCATACAGACCCCCGAGCTGTGTCCTCATTCACCGCCCCTTTAGATTATCAGGGCCCAAAGGGCAGAGGCCTTGCCCTGATTTTGCACGTGCTCCATCAATGTTTATAGGTTGAACTGACTTTTACTTTCCCGGTTTTGAATGGGAGGGTCAGGATTAACTTGCCTCTGCATAGTATCTCCATAAAGGTGAGGCTTTTCCCCAAGTAGATAATGTTATGTGACCTTGGGCAAGTTACTTAACCCCTCTGTGTCATATAGTAATGCCATTGTGTTGTTATTGATATTAGGCTTAGGGAAAAAATGAATTTGGAAAGTTGTGGAGCTGGAATATTTAACCCAAAGAATCTACCTCCAGCCTTAAGAGTAGGAGCTCTTAACAATTTTCCTTGATTTCTTTAACTGAGAAAAAAGAAAGAACAGCCCTGGCCAGTTTAGCTCAGCAGTTAGAGCATTGGCCAGAGACCAGTGCGTCTTGGAGTTCGATTTTGGTCAAGGGCACGTACCACGGTTGCAGTTCGCCCCGGCTCTGGTTGGGGTCGTGTGGGAGGCAACCAGTCGATGTGGCTCTATCACATCAATGTTCTCTCTGTCTCTCTCTCTCTCTCTCCCCCTCCCTCCCTCCCTCCCACTCTATCTAATGATAAATAGAAAAATATCCTCGGGGGAAAAAAAGAAAAAGAAAAAGAAAGAACAAAGATATTGAGAGAAAATTCGAGTAGAAATATAATATGTAAATGAATTTGCCTCAGAGACTGAGTGCAGATACACAAAAGCAAGGTCAGTAACTCACAGATCCCATTTGAGCTCTAGATTTTTCTGCACTCATCTTTCAAAAATCTTTACCTTTTAAATGTAAGAAAAATAAGGGCAGGTATAATTTCTTTAACAGGTTTCTGTTGAAGGGAAGCAAAAATTCAAACTAGAGACCTGCCTTCCTCTCCTACCCACTACCAAATGTTCATATATATATATATATATATATATATATATATATAAATTTTTTCCCCTTTAGCCCTGGCTGGTTTGACTTAGTGGTTAGAGCATCAGCAATCGGACGAAAGAGTAGCAGGTTCGATTCTGGCCAAGGGCACATACCTTGGTTGCAGTTTGTCCCTGGCTTTAGTCAGGGTTGTGTGGGAGGCAACCAGTCGATGTGTCCCTCTCACATTGATGTTTCTCTTTCTCTCTCTCTCTTCCTCTCTCCTCCACTTTTGCTCTATTTGAAGATATTTGAGAAAATATTCTTGGGAGAGGATTTAAAAGTACATATATATTTTTTCTTTATTGATTTTTAGAGAGAGGAGAAGGGAGAGGGAGAAAGATAGAAACATCAGTGAGCAAAAACATCGATTGGCCGCCTCCTGCATGTCCCTCACTGGGGATCAGGCCCACAACTTGGGCATGTGCCCTGACCGGGAATCGAATATATGACCTCCTGGTGCATGGGTTGATGCTCAACCAGTGAGGCACACCGGCCGGGCATCATAAAGATATATTAAACAAGATTTGATTTTCTACTAAAATCAAATTGGGAATTGCAAGGATAGGACAATAGAAAGAAAACATTCTTTGAGACTATTCTTTCTATTCTAATCTTTAAAAAAAATTTTTTTTCTTTATTGATTTTTATGGGGGTGGGGATGGGGAGGGAGAGGTAGAAACATTGATGAGAGAGAACATCAATTGGTCTCCTCCATCCAGCATGTCCCCCAACTGGAGATTTGGTCCACAACTTAGGCATGTGTCCTGACCGGGAATTGAACTGGCGACCTCTTGTTACATAGGTCGATGCTCAATCACTGAGCCACGCCAGTCGGGCGGTATCCTAATTTTTTAATATCCTGAGTATATACTTATTTTCACACTGAGTTATATATGTCTTTAATATTTGTTTTTCTTTTGTGGCTTTTACAATTAATTTGAACAACATGTGTCTGCAAGTAGACACATGTTGTTGAATCTTTTACTGAGAGCAACAAAGTACTCACTGATAAAGTTTCTGAGAAAATGGAGAGATAAAAATAGTTTCAATACATTAAAAACAAAACAAAACAGCAATGAAAAACAAGTCCTAATTGCACCATCGACACTCTTCTAGAAGGAAGAACACAGTTTGTTTGCCAGTTTCAGCTTCTTTTTCGCCCATGTACTTGGTTTAGAGATGCCTTCTTATTTGTGTCATCTCGATAAGTTGTATTTTTCTTTTTTTTTTTTTCTTTTTTTTTTCTTTTTTATTTTTTTATCCTCACCCGAGGACATTTTTCCATTTTTTGCACAGACAGAGTGGGAGGGAGAGAGAGGAAGAGAGAGAGAGGGAAACATCGATGTGAAAGGGACACATCGAGTGGCTGCCACCCGCACGACCAACCAGGGCCGGGGACAAACTGCAACCAAGGTACATGCCCCTAGCGGGAACCGAACCTGGGTCTCTCCGGACCGCAGGCCGACGCTCTAACCGCTGAGCCAAACCGGCCAGGGCATCTTTTTTTTAAATTTTATTAATTTATTTAATCCTCACCTGAGGATATTTTTCTATTTATCTTCAGATAGAGTGGGAGGGAGGGAGGGAGGGAGGGAGGGAGAGACAGAGAAACATCTACGTGAGAAGGACACATTGAATGATTGCCTCCTACATGACCCTGACCAAGGCCGGGAATGAACCGCAACCGAGGTACATGCCCTTGACCGGAATTGAACCTGCGACTCATTGGTCTGCAGGCTGACTCTCTAACCACTGAGCAAAACCAGCCAGGGCTATTTTTAATTTTAATTAAATTTATTTTTGTTACAGATGTTTCTTCTTTTTCTCTAATTGATGCCCTCCTTCCTGCTCACATCCACCCTCCTGCCCCCCCACCCCGGCACGTCACAGTATTGTTGTCTATGTCCATTGGTTATGGGTAAGTTGTATTTTACAAAGGATTTGTCCATGGAATCTAAATTTTTCATTATGGGCATAAAGTTGTCCATTATCTCCCTGATTATTATTGGTTTTAAAAATCATCCTTATTGAAGTTGATTTACACACAGTAAAACTCACCAATTTTTTTTTTCTAAATTTTTTTCTCTGTTGATTTTAGAGAAAGAGGAAGGGAGAGGGAGAGAGAGATAGAAACATCGATGAGAGAGAACATCGAGTGGCCACCTCCTACATGCCCCCCCCACTGGGGATCAGGCCCACAACCTGGGCATGTGCCCTGACCAGGAATCAAACCAGCGACCTCTTGGTGCATGGGTCGACGCTCAACCAATGAGCCACACCAGCCGGGCAAAAATTCACCAAATTTAAGTGCACGATGAGTTTTGACAAATATATACAGTTCTATAACCATCACATTTATGAACCAGAGCATTTCCTTCCCTCCAAAGAGATTCCTTGTCCCTTTGCAGCCAGTCTCTTCACTCGGCCCTAGACAACTATTATCTGGTCTCCGACCCTCTAATTTAGCCTGTTCTAGAATTTCAAATAAGTTGAATCATACAGAATGTAGTCTTTTGTGTCTAGATTCTTTCATTTAGCATAAAGCTTTTCAGATTCATCCAGGTTGAATGGGTGTACATAAAAAGCTTGTTCCCTTTTCTCCTGAGTAAAATTCTATTGTATAGCTATACTGCTGTTTGTTTATTCTTTCACAAGTTGACAGACATTTGGGTTATTTCCAAATTGAGGCTATTGTGAATAAAGCTGCTATGATCATTTTCATACAAGTCTTTGTGTGGACATGTTTTCACATCTTGGGCAAATATCTGGGACTAGAATGACTGAGTCATAGAGCAGGTGCATGTTCAACTTTATAAGAAATTAACAAACTATTTTCCAAATGGCTATACCATTTTACGTTCCCACCAGCTATGTATGAGAGTTCAAATTGCATTATATTCGTGCTAACTCTTGGTAATAATCAATTTTTAAAAGTATAGACATGCCAGTAAGTGATTTTTAATTTGCATTTCCCCGGTGACAAATGATGTTAAGCATCTTCTCATGTGTTTATCATTTATATATTTTCTTTAATGAAGAGTTTAAATATTTGGACCCCCTTTCAAACTCGTTTTACAGAAACAAACTCATAGATACAAAGAACAAACCGATGGTTGTCAGATGAGAAAGGAGCTGGGGGAATGGATGCAAAAGATGAAGGAAATGAAAAATACAAATTGGAAGTTTCAGAATAGTCACAAGGATGTAAAGTACAGAATAGGAAATATAGTCGATAACATTGTAGTAACTATGGATGGTGCCAGTGTGTACTCGCCTAATGGTGGAGGAATCACTTCATAAATTATATGAAGGTCTAACCACTATGCTGTGCACCAGAAACTAATGTAATATTAAATGTCAACAGTAATTGGAAAATATTTTTAAAAATTAAAACAAAATCAATAATGAATAAACAAATTTAAACAATAAACTTGAGTCTTTTTATTGAGCTTCAGAGTTTAAAAAAAAAACATTCTGGACACAAGCCTTTTATCAGAAATGATTTGCATAGATATTCTCCCAGCTTATGGCTTGCCTTTTAATTTTCTTCACAGGATCTTTTAAAGAGCCAAGGTTTAAATTTTCATGAAATTCAATTTACCAATTGCTAGTCTTTTAGGTTTGGTGTCCTATTTTAGAAATCTTTGCTTAATACAGAGCATAAAAATGTCTTCTGCTCTCATATTAAAGTTTTATAGTTTTATCTCTTTACTTTAAATCTTTGAATCATTTAGTTAATTTTTATAAGTGTTGTGAGGTGGGTCAGAGTTCATTTTTTTTCCACCTGTATATCAAATGCTTTCAGCTTCATTTTACAAAAGAAGAAAAAAAAAAAAATCAGCCCTGGCTGGTGTGGCTCAGTTAGTTGCACATTGTCCTGTGCAATGAGAGGTTGCTGGTCCGATTCTTAGTCAGGACGTGCCCAGGTTTCAGGCTTGATCCCTGGTAGGGTGCACGCACGACACAGCTCGTCGACGTTGATGTTTCTCTCCCCGCTCACTCTCCCTTCCTCTTTCTCTAAAAATCAATTTAAAAAATCAATCAACCATACATGTGTAAGTCTATTTTTGGACTTTCCATTAAAGACATATAGACATTAATCTATATGTCTATCCTTATGCCAGTATCACACTATGATGTTGATTATTGTAGCTTTATGGCAAGTGTTCAACATTTTTAAAAATTTAATTAATTAATTTATTTTTGTTACAGATGTTTCTCCTTTTCTCTCCACTGATACCCCCCTCCTCCTCCCTCCCCGCCCTGTCCCCAGCTTTGTTGTCCATGTCCACTGTTCATGCATACATGTATATAAGTTCTGTGGTTTATCTCTCCCCCACCACCCCCTCTTCTGGGGATTGTCAGTCTGTACCCCACTTCCACGTCTCTGGGACTACCTCGTTCCTCATACTGTTATGTTCTAGAAATATACCCTAAAAAGCCTGAAACACCATCAACATTTTTTTTTTTTTTCTTAATCCTCACCCGAGGACATTTTTCCATTTTTTGTCCAGGTAGAGTGGGATGGAGAGAGAGGAACAGAGAGAGAGAGAGAAACATCGATGTGAAGGGACACATCGAGTGGTTGCCACCCGCACAACCGACCAGGGCCGGGGACAAACTGCAACTGAGGTACGTGCCCTTAGTGGGAACCGAACCCGGGTCTCTCAGGACCGCAGGCCGACGCTCTAACCGCTGAGCCAAACCGGCCAGGGCTCAACATTTTTTTTAATTGGTTGGCCATTTTACATTCTTTGGACTTTCATATAAATTGTATAATCAGCTTGTCAATTTCTCTAAGTCATTTGCTGACATATTAATTGGCATTGTCTAGAATTTATAATTAAATTTGATAGGATCTGACATCTTAACAATAGTAAGTCTTCTAACTCATGAACATTGTATAACCTTTCACTTATTAGGGCCTCTTTAATTTCTCTCAACAATGTTTGTTTAAAATATATTTATTTTTATTAGTTTTGGAGAGGGAGGAGAGAGAAACACCGATCAGTTGCCTCCCATATGCATCCTGACTGAGGCTCAAACCCACAACCTGAATATGTACCTTGACCAGGAATCAAACCAGCAACCTATCAGTGCATGGGACAATGCTCAACCAACTGAGCCACATCAGCCAGGGTTCTGGTAGATTTCTTAACTTTGTCAACTTAATTTGCCTTTTAAAAGAGCTAAGCTCTCATGGAATCTGGAAAATAGACTTGGGGTAGGAGGTGATTCTTTAAAAATGTAGTCCTGGCCAGGTGGCTTTGTTGGTTGGAGAGTCATCCAGTACAACAAAAAGTAGTGGGTTCAGTTCCTGGGCAGGGCACACACCCGGTTGGAGGGCGTATGGGAGGCAACCAATAGATGTTTCTCTCTCTCTCTGTCTCTCTCTCCCTTCCTCTCTATAAAAATCAATAAGAACATATCTTCGGGTGAATATTTTTTTAAAAAAGTAACTTTCAAAGGTCACATCCAGCCAGTTTTAAAATGCAGATTAAAGGATTTTGGTTTTTTTTTGTTTTGTGAAAATATAAGAGGGTTTCTTAGTTCTATTGAGACTCAATAAAATATTCTTACCTGTTTTCACAGTGCCTTTTATTTCTGATTGTGAAAAATTTCTTCTGGATAAAGGAGGAAAGTATATTTAAACATATGTTATATGATAAAATTCCAGCCTATAATTTTTTTTAAGTTTAATAATTTTTAAACTAGGTATTACATATGATTTTTTTTTTTTTTTAATTCAAGGAGGCTCTCTGCCTATGGAGTAGCCTCTCTCTGTCCCATTTCTTCATTAATAAACTCTCTTTAAAAAAAAAAAATTCACGGAGTAAAAAGTATACAGTGAAAGTGAGTCTGACATCTTTGGTACCCAGTCTTTAGTTTTCCCCGGAGACACTTATTTTTTGCAATTTCTTATGTATCCTTCCAGGCTATTTCATGCATATATAAGTACATATTCAATATAGTCTTTTAAATCAAAAGAAATTATCCCATATACACGAGCATATTGTATTTATATTTTATAATCTGTCTTAGAGTTCCATATTGACATAAAAAAAATGCCTAGTTGTAATGGCCACATAACATTCCATTAAATAACATGAAAGAAAAAAAAATCATGTATTTGGTTCTTTACAAAAAAAAGTTTGCTGAGTTCTATTTTTGTTAGTAAATAAAAATATACTAAAAGCCACTGAGATACCATATTTAGAAATTAAAAACATGCTTATAAATAGCTCCTGAGTCAAAGAAGAAATCATAACAAAAAGTTGCTAATTAAAGCAGAATAATAGTGAAAGCACTCTATATCAAAACTTGTGGGCTCTGGCCATTTTGGCTCAGCGATTGGAGCGTCAGACTGTGGACCAGAGTCCTGGGTTCGGTTCCCCTAAGGGCAGGCACCAAAAAAACAAAAAACAAAAAAACAAAAAAAAACTTGTGGGATAGAGCAAAAGTGATGCTGTTAGCCTTGTCTGTTTATATTAGTTTGAATAAAAGGAACAACAGCAAAACATAAACAAACAAACATTAATGCCTTGTATCCCAAATAAGAGATTAGAAAAGGAATACAAAATAAATACAAAGAGAATAAAAGAAAGGAGACAACAAAGGTAAATAGAAGAAAAAAAGCAAACAATAAGGTCAAAAAGCCAATTAAAAAAAAAGATGAACGTTGTTGTGTTTTGTTTTATTTAAAAAAAAGAAAAGGCATAAATGAATGTATTGCATTCTTATTCTTGGTGCTGCATTTTCCAGTTCTTGAGTTTTCGTTTGGTTCTCCTTCAAATTTGCCATGCTGCCAACCTCTGACATTAAAAAGGAATAATAATCTCCAGTTCTGTGCTAAGACTTTCATTTTGATTTTTAATCTCCTCAAACAATATAAATATAGCTACTTTAAAGTCTGTAGTTGACAACCCCAATGTCAGAAGCCCTGGGGCCATTTTTTGTCTGTTGTTACTAGTGACTCTTCTTCAGATTGCCTAGTCTTCTCTGTGCCTGATGATTCTTTCATGTCTGGTAGGTATTGTATTTGAAACATTGTAGAAATAACCTGATGTCACCTTCTACCTAAAAGTGCCTAAGGGCATTAGCAACAGGGATCACCTTAATCCCATTTGAGGTATTGAAATGATAGGTAAAGAAGTGGGCTAAAGTTTTTAGAAGGGTGGGTCTACTTGTAGTTGTGTTTAATGTTACTGTGAAGGCCCTCAGGCTCTCAACCCAAAGCTAGTGGGGAACCTTACATGCCTCCCCTGCCCAGACTAAGCAACAAGGAATGTTTAATGGCATCCGAAGTGATGGAAACAAATGGACATCCTGAGTAGGCTCCTAAAATGGTACACACTCCAATCTGATATGCTTAAAATATCAATTCTACAGTTAAAGTATTTAGAAATGAGTTTTGATTACAGGAAAGGTGGAATAAAGATCATTTTTGTCAAAGCCCCCAGGTAATCAACATAATGAGCCTGTAATTAACTGGGGCTCTCCCTCTTAGAACGCTCTTGGCTCCTTGACCTGGTAGCTCAATGGCTGCTCCCTCTGCCTGGATCGTCTTCTCACAGATGTTCACAGGGTTCACTTCCTCACCTCCTTCAAGTCTTCGCATAAATGCTACCATCTTAATATGCCATGTCCTGATGACGCTGTTTAAAAGGGGAACCTCTCCAATTTCTGCTTCTTCTCACCCTGCTCAGCTTTCTACTTTTTTCATAAGCTACTTATCTTCCATTACGCCCATCATGCCCATGCTCTGTCTGCTCTGTTCACTGCTGTAGCCTCTAGATCAGCACCTATTTGGGACTCAGTAGATGTTTGGTAAACGAATAAAAGGAGGTAGCGCAGAGGTGTCATGGATACAAGAGGGGGCCTCTCACAGGTCTCGCTTTCTCCTCTGCCTATAGCTTATCAGATTTTTTTGTTGTGCCAACTACTTACAGCCCCGTGCTCAAGAGGAATTTGCGTAAATATATTTCCCCTAACTCCATACACCTCTGGTGATATTTTAAATTTAGATATTGCAGATTATAGTTCTGGGATCCTGCCTGCCTGCCCCACCCTCT
Source organism: Molossus molossus (assembly GCF_014108415.1). Taxonomy (NCBI): domain Eukaryota; kingdom Metazoa; phylum Chordata; class Mammalia; order Chiroptera; family Molossidae; genus Molossus; species Molossus molossus. The sequence goes on along the minus strand of NW_023425345.1, from coordinate 14,517,935 downwards.
GGCTCTGCATCTCTCTAGGAGAAAGGTCTCCTCAGAGATACCTGGAGTGTTCCAAAAACCATGGGCTACCACACCCTGCATTCATGTCCACAACAGCAATGATTTGGCCCAGAAGCAGATTACCTCTCTGGATACTTCTTGGAGAGTTCTAGAACAAGCTTCTTTCTTGGCTTCCTTGAGTAGCAGACCTCCCTTCTGAGCGGCTCATTCTCTTTTTGAATATCCCTCCTTGCCCATCTCTTTCAGGAGACTCCGAGGTTGGCTTTATTCTCCTTGCTGTTTAATCCAATGGGAATAATATTTTCTTTTCTCTTTCTAACTTCCCAAAGGACTGTCACGCTGGACCTATGCTGATGGCGATCCTTTGAAACACATGAACATTCAGACACATTAGCATTCAGTAGCTCAAATCTGATCATTGCCTCTTGAACTTCCTCTTGCACAGAAACCGTGGGAATTCACCCCACAAATACCAAAGAAAAATAACTGGGCTCTTTGGTTTCTCATCAAACAAAATACGAGAGCATAGACCTTACCAAATACATTTAAAACGTCCTGGGCCTGCTTTTTTGTTGCTCCAAGTGGCACACCAAGAATGACGAACCTAGAATTCTAGTCTATATGTGTGATCTGATGGCAAAATCATTCTCCTAAGAGTATAGGGCTTCAGACAAGAAATAATACTTGAAATTGATTGGGTGCTGGGATGAGGGGACAAAACCTGTTTTCTAAACTTTTGTATTTTCTATTACTGTCATACTTCTTCATCACTGTCAAAATTTACATGGATTATATTTAAATTATGCTAGAGTTTTAATAGAATGAAAAATGTAATTGTACAACAGATGAGTGTTTTCACTGTTCAAGGCAAAATTGTTTCCTTAGACTTTTTTTTTTTTAACCTTACCTGCTTTGTTAGATGACTTTCTTCTATATCCTGTTCTCTTTGTCTGTGGTTTTAATTTTTTATTATTTTAGTATGTTAATTGAAGCACATAAAGCATATGCAGGCTTTTATTTTAATAACATGAATACCATGAACCCATCTCCTGATCCAAGGGAAAGGTGCAGGTGTGCTCCCGAGAGGGAGAGTGCAAAAAACTAAACATTTTAAATTATTTGCTACTCTCAAGATCATCTCCCAGCTTTCCCATTCCCAGGAGTAGCCACCACCCTGAATTTCCTGCTTATTATTCCCTTGGTGCACACACGCACACACACACCAACCATTGAAAGATCGATGATAAAAAAAAAAAAAAAAAAAAAAAAGATAGATGATAGCTAGATAGACGATAGATTGATAAATGATACATGGAAGAAAGAAAAAGGAAGGAAGGAAGGAAGGAAGGAAGGAAGGAAGGAAGGAAGGAAGGAAGGAAGGAAGGAAGGAAGGAAGGAAGAGAGAAAGAGAGAGAGAGAGAGAGAGAGAGAGAGAGAGAGAGAGAGAAAGGAAGGAAGAAGAGGAAGAAGAAAAGGAAGGAAGAAAAACTGGTTAAAATATATCTGGTTGTTTGTTTTTGAACTCTTTCAAAATCCTGTCATATTTTAAGTGGTTTCCTGGGTTTTACTTTGTTCACTGACTGTTATTCTTCCATGTCACTGCATTTAGCTATAGCTTATCTGTTTTCATTCTTTTATATTATTCCATTATGTGTACATATCACAATTTATTTCTTCTCGTCAGGGTGTATATAAGTATACATTTATCTATCTATCTTTGTGTGTGTGTGTGTATGGGTGCTTTTTTACTAGTCCTGTGTCAAAGGAGTTTCCTCCGTTGGTATGAACACTAGCAGGAGTTATTAAAGTGATTACAGTAAATACCTAGAGCCTATGGAGAATATTTGCACAACCTGGTTATTGGGAAGAGCACCAGGGATGGCAGGGGAGACCTGGATTTGAATCCTGGCTCTGCCACTTGCCAGCTAGCCTACAGGTCCCAGAGGTGGTAAAATAGGAGCAGTTCTGGTGATAAATAGTTGCCATAGTGCATATTTACTAGTCCTTGTGCACTATCTCAATAAAACCTTTCAAGAGCCCTTCGTCATAAGACAATTATCGATTATCGAATTCTTATTCTCATTCACAGTCTCTTTCCATAGATAAGGAAACAAAGTCAGTTGAATGGCTTAAAGCCTTTGGTTGGAGTTAGGTAGAACTGGTTTGAAAACCATCTCTACCACTCACCAGCTGTGTGACCTTGAGTTAGTCGCTTAACCTCCCTCGCGTCTATTTCTTCATCTATAAAATGAATAATAATTCAAGTGGGACCTAACATTAGTTGAGCATTTATTAAATGCCAGGACTATCCAAAGTACATTATGGGGATTCACTTAGATTTTCACAATAGCTCTATGTGGTTAAAAAAAAAAATTATTATCCACATTTTACAGAGAGGAAACAGAGAGAGTTTAAGTGATTTGTCTGATTTGTCCGAGTTCACTTAGACCTTGAGCCGCAGCTGGAACTCAGGAGTAATAATACCATCACACACTGTGATTGTGAGAGTTGAGTGATCCATTACGATAACATATATAGAAGTAAATATATGATAAGAGTAACACAAAGGATAAGAGGAGATATAAAAGAAATTATACTGAACGTACAGATAAGGGTCTTACATTATACACGAAATGGTAACTCAGTCTGGACTGTGATAAATTCAAAATGAATACTGTAATCTCTGGAGCAAGCACTAAAAATAAATTACAGAAGTATATCATATCATAACATGTCATTACATTATAAAAAGCTAATGAAAGTAATAAAATGAAAAATAAGAGTGAGGATTAGCTCTTTGTCTTATAGTCTTTGGCTCTAATGAATTTTTCTATTCCGAAATGAGAAATTTTTTTAGCATCTTCTCGGTGTAGCCATATTATTTGCTTATTAGATTTTCAGAGCTCTTACTAAGATTTAAGACCTAGTTCTCTAATCCCGTGAACAACTAAGTTGCAATACAAAGTGATAAGAGCTTGAATTCAGTCTCCTTTTTACTGGGTTCTGAAATCCTCTGCTCTCAGAAAATGCAATCTTCCACCTGAAGCTTGGCACCCGACGATTTGGACTCCAGCGCATCTGTTAGTGAAGATTTTCTAAAATAATCTCCGTTGCCACTGAGGACAATGAACTTCTGCAAAAGAGAATCTGTCAATCAGCAAGGAATCCTTTCTTTAGAGCCCTTATTACTCAACTCGTTTCTGTGTTGAGGGAAATATTGGTATCTACCCCCCCAAAAGATGCTCTGTGTGGGTGTGTGTATTGGTGACAAATGTGTCGAGGGGTAGTCCTTAAGGCTCCAGTAAGAAAGCTTTGAAAGAACATGATGGCAGGAGCTCCTAAACTGGGGTCCATTGGCTTCAGTGGGAGGGTGGCTGAAAGTGTACGCTGATGGCATGTTCCTGGGGAGAACACGCAGAGTGTTATCAGATTCTTAAGGAACAGGAGCCGTGACCTGTTCTAACAGGCTAAAAGGACAATGCCATCTTCTTTTGAGTTGCTGAAAGTATTCCTCTCCCCCCAGCCCTACACAAGCCTCAAAACTGCCAATTTTCTCGTCTGTAGTACAGAATTGTGTCAAAAACAAACAATACTCATTGGCTTCACTGAAGAAGTTCTAGCAGCAAAACTGGCTTCTGCTCAACTCCTTTTCAGAACCTGTTTATTAACATCTTGCAGAATAAAACTGTGAAGTCACCAGGCAGGAAAATGCTGGTTTAGAAAGTTGACTTGTTTTCCCACTCATTTCAAATATGTACCAAGCTTGTACTACTGTAAGAATCTTAGGTGCTATGGGGACGGCCGTGGAGCCTGAGAACCGGGTCCCCTGGAACTAACCTGCAGACACGAGGCTCAGCTTGGCATTTGAGAGCATGGAGACAGTTCACGCCAAATCTGGACCCAACCCAGCTCATCTCTCGGTAGTAATTTGCCTTCGGAAAAATCATGAAATGTCTTTGAGCCTCAGTTTAGATTCCTCCCTCTGTGAAATGGGGCTAGGTCGGTAATTACTATTTAGTTTTATTTTTTTCTTTATTGATTTTAGAGAGAGGAAGGGAGAGGGAGAGAGAGATGGAAACATCATTGAGAGAGGACATGGATTGGCCACCTCCTGCATGCCCCCCACTGGGGATTTGGCCCACAACCTGGGCATGTGCCCTGACCGGGAACCGAACCGGAGACCTCTTGGTGCACGGGTTGACACTCAACCACTGAGCCACACAGGCTGGACCACAGGTGATTTTTAAATTCTTTTGAAAATATATTATATTCTTAGTCTTTTGGCTATATCCCCGCCCTGCCCCCCTCTTTCCTCTCTAACTCTGCCTCTAGGCCCACAGGTTCAATTTGTTCAGCCACCCTCCCCCACTTCATTCTTGGTCTTGAAGAAATCACTCATTTCTATCCAAGGCTCTTTGTCCTTGCTGCTTTCCTGGGTCCTTGCATCTCTGCGTTTCCTTTGCTCACTCTTACACGTGGATTCCAGCTCACACGCTCCTGCCAAAGAGAATTTGAGTGACGGTTCACCAGGACCGCATACTCTCTCCCTCGCCTTCCTCGAACCGTTTTCTCCGCACTCACCATGATCTCCTACTTATGTAGTTTGTTTTCAGATCATTTCTCCTCATTAGAACTTGTACAGGGCTGTCTGCCTGAACACAAGACAGTGCTCAGTAGTACCTATTTGTTGAATAAAATGAATCGAGTAAAGAAGTGGCCTGAAAAGGGCGTGGATTTTCAGACAGTACGAATGAAAAACTCATCAGCAATAGCAATTATGCACAACATCTACATTTCAGAAGAAGGCAGACATGTTTACATTTGCATAACAAATTGGGTCAATAAAGTAGTTGCTCTAGAACAATAGTCCCATATCAATGGTGACCTCAGATTTCAACAATGCAAAACAGAAAATCTCTTCTCCTCCCACAAGGTTTACAAAAAAATTCTTAGGTGGTTTTCCCCCTGGCTAAATGTGACATCTATTAAAATGGCTGAAAGTTACGGGTTAGTTAAGGGTGATATTGCCCAGCGATTCAGAGGGAAGATTATTTCCACCTGGTACATGTGGACGCAAGATTGGGCTCTGATGAACAGGTAGGATGGAATGGGTTAATGGGCAGATGGATGGACTGGGAATGAAGCATTATAGGTGGAGGGAGCACCGCATAGTTTCCATCAGAGCCACCAAAAACCGTCTTAAATAGACCTTCAAGCTAAAGTAAGAGCACAGGACGCCCTCTGCAAAGGCAGCAGCTTCCAGCCTTCACACCCACGCGCTCGCCTCCCATCAGCCTCTCCTAGCCATTCTGGAACCTCTGCTGGGTCCAGGAGCGGAGGGAAGGCCCTAGCGTGGATCCCATTTCCTCCTCGTAAATGAACGGTGGTCAGTAAGACTAAGGCTGGAGAGAAGAGCCTCGAATGCCAGGGCAGGGCCATCAGTGAGTGACAGTATGAATAAAGAAGTTTAAGAGGAAAGCGACCGGTTTGGCTGCTCATAGTCCAAGCAAGAAAGGCAACACGAGGCCCAGGATCAGGGGAGAAGTAATAGGAATTAAAAAGGGGGACAGGTAAGCATTGCATCGGTCAGAGGTTTCCAACTGGGCTGTGAGGGCCTGCGGGGCTGCAACTTATTTTGGGTGGGGGTTTCATGGGGTCCGTTCTAACGCGTTTGGCCCATAAGAGACAAATTATTTTGCGCCTCTTCAAAATAATAGCTCCTGGTGTCTACTGGCCGTATCATGGAATAGAAATTATGAAGGCACTGTATCTTTTAAAAAAAATCCCCTTTTGTAGTACTTCCTTAAAAACAGCTATTTAATGCAACCCTGCCAGTGAGTTCTTGACAGTTCTGTCTTAAGGATCCTGGTATTCATGAAACGTCTTTGTAAAGGGTTGAAGTGTCTTCTTGGTAAGTGTTCAGCTTATGCTTTTCAAAATACCTTGTAAAAACTGTTATTAATTTTCTCCTTTGGCCTACTGAGTCTTTTTTATTGACTGCCCATTCTGATCCAAGAACTCTGAAGCAGTTGAGTGATCAATACGTTTTCAAACATTTTTCTGCCCTTGGAGTTCGCTACTTTTGAGAGTTGTGATAGTTCTGTTGGGGGCATCGCAGTAAACAAGAGTAGATCCGTTTCAGTATTTAATTCAAAGTACAACACTCATGCATTGGCTTTGGCGCTAATGAGTTGAGGCCTGTTTGACTGAAAGTCATTGATATGGTTATTTATTTATTTTATTGTCTGCGTGTCGTCCTTGCGCAGGGCCTGTGCTGATCTTCTCTGTATCGTTCCAGTTTTAGTATATGTGCTGCCGAAGCGAGCACTTGATATGGTTCTTGAGAAATACATTTTCCCCAGCTTTCTTGAGGTATATAATTGACATATAAAATCGTGTAAGCTTAAGGTGTGCAACATGATGATTTGACATATATTAGGAGATGGTTCCCACGGTAAGGTTAGTTAACACATTCATCACCTCACACAGTTACCTATTTTTATGGCTTTTCTTTACCTGACATGATACAGTGATTTCCAAGACCTGAATAGAATTTAGATGTTTGACATACTAATGTATTATAGATCTGTATAATAATAGCATTAGCGTGCCATCTCATTGTATTATGAGTGTTAAATATTAGAGTAAGCTCATTGTGCTTGCAGGATAAATGTTAAGAACTAGTATAAACAGTTGTGCTAAATGAAAGGATAAGCAAAGCTGGATCCCTCACGTGCTCTTTATTGTGGGGATTTATTTATTTGTGTGTGTGTAGTTTTTGTTTTTGCTTTGTAAATCCTCACCCGAGGATATTTTTCTATTTGTCATCAGATAGAGTGGGAGGGAGGGAGAGAGAGAAAGAGAAACATCGATATGAGAGGGACCCATGGACTTGTTGCCTCCTGCACGACCCTGACCAGGGCTGGGACGAACCGCAACCGAGGTACGTGCCCTTGACCGGCGAACCCGAGACTCATTGGTCCTCCGGCCGACGCTCTAACCGCTGAGCCAAACCGGTCAGGGCTGTGTGTGTAGTTTTATAGAACATAGAGTTAAAAAAATACTTATTATGGGTCTGCATGATGATTGTTTATTTAAAACAAAATCTAAATTACCTACAGCGATAAAAACTTAGATACAAAAATTATAGGCCAGGGTTTTTAACTCAGGATTTTAGAAAGTCCATGGATGGGTGTCAAAGAGTATATTTTATTTGTAATATAATTCTACATTTCATAAGAGAAGAAGCATGTCTTTCACCAGATTCTCTGAAGGCTATGTAGCATCATAAATGTAAAAAAAAAAATCACTGCTACAAACAAATAGCCATGCTAAGATAAAAATGATTTGATTTTCAGTATTTTGAATTACTTTTAAAATATTTTGAACTACTTAAATATATTCTTGAGTTATTTCCCTATTCTCTTATAAGTTAAGCCAGTTAGGTAATTAATTCTATTTAGTTTTTTTAAATGTAAGAAGTTTTGCAATGATAGAAAAGCAAAATATAATGGTTGTAGAGAATTTTGTAGAAAGAAAATTTGTACTCAACAAATAGGATTCAGATGGTACTTTTGGTTTATAGAAGACATTTTTAGAAAGTATTTTGAGTATGATCTTTTAATTCAGAGGCAAATTAAATAGACAGTATTTAATTTTGTATTTTAAATATTTATCTTTTTCAGAATTGTCAATTTATTAATGAAGTATGGTAAGTTGTCATTTTAAAATCTTTATTCATCCTATTTAAAATAAAACATATGGATCAGATTAATGAGAGCATGAAATGGTTTGCAAAGTTCTTTAAGTTTTAAAGACATGCTTTTGAAATTAAGAGGATTTCATTTTTAAGTAATGATTGAGATTCTGTTTGATTAAGGATAATTTATTGATCCCTTTTTTCATATCAATCTCCAGCCATACAATCCCTTGCTAAAAGTTTACAAGAATGTTAAATACTATACTAGAGAATGCATACTGGTCTCTAAATACTACACTATATGGCAAAGGATCTCAACCAGGGTCGATTTTGTTCCTCAGGGTATATTTGAATATATTTGAGACAGGTGGGGTTATCATAGCTATTGGAGTGCTACTGGCATCTGGCGAGTGGCTGGAGGCCAGAGATGCTGCTGAACGTCCTACAAAGCCCAGGGCAGTGTCCGAGAGCAGCGACTTAACCAACGTAAAATGTCCGTAAGGGCCATGGTTGAGAAATCCTCCTCTGTATCAGAAAAATTAAGTCCAATTGATAATTTCGCAACTCCAGAGTTCTGCCATTGTTCTTACAGGCTTGTGTGGAACAAGATAAACTGGGTCAAGCGTTTGAAGATGCTTTTGAGGTACTGAGGCAACATTCAACTGGAGATCTTCAGTGCTCCCCAGGTAAAATGGCTTGTTGGCAACATACATATGCAAGACTAAGGATCAGAACAGGGCAGACCATCTTTACCCAATGCAGCTAGAATTAATTCTAACAAAGGCAAAATGCATCCAGGGTCATCCAGCCTAAGTAAATCTAAAGTCTCACATATAAAATGCAAAGAACATAGAGAATGACATTCCACATAGGACTACTGAGATATATGATTATTTGTTATTAAGCATGTCTTGTGGACATTTATTTACATAATAGACAGACAATGTATACTATTCAGAAAGTGTTTTTCAATTATTCTAAAAGAACTTCCACCCATCCAAAATATATTCTACTTGGAAAAATAAGTATGCTATTTTTCCTTACCCATTATCCTATAGATCATAGATGTATAGTCTAAATGAGATGCAGATACTTTGAGATGCAGATAAATTGAGTTTACACAGGGTATTGTGGCAAGTTCCAAGATAAAGGAAATCCTGGGATCTGGACCTGCAAGGAACACGTACTCTGCTGGGAGAAATGGAGTATGTAAGAGTATCTGAAATACCAGCATAATGCAGTAAACACCAGAGGGAAATGCAAAGTTCAAAGAACATGGGTGCGAGAAATTGCATCTATAAGCATGGATGTATCAGCACACACACACAAACGTAAACTTGAACTTTTTCCATTTCTTTCTCTGTTTTTCAATTAGATTATAAAAACTACCTGACTTTCATCAACCACTGCTCTCATGTTAGAGGAAATCCCAGCTGCTGTGGTATGCTGCCTTCAGAGGAAACGGTGTATAACTGGAGAACAGTGATAGTGAGTACACAGACCCGGAGAGCAGCCTCAGTGACCAGCACATTTCCTATTCACAGCAGCCTTCTGCTGGGCACTTGGGGTGTGCAGCTGAACCCCGGCTGAAACCCAGCACTGGCTGAAAATGCTGCCTCGTGGCTACCACCAGGGTGGGGATTTGACAGTCAAATGTGGGTGACGATTAGCAGTGCTGTCCAGAAGGAAACTGCTCTTCGTCATTGCTCTTCACCCAGCTGCAGCTGGTTCGAATGACTTCTATAAAGTGGCATTTTTAAGGCTCTAACATCACTGCTTCTCTTTAGTCCATCCGCAACACTGCAAAAAAGTTATGATAGTTCCCTAAATGCCAGAAGGGCAAAGGCACAAACATCCCCCACTCTGCCTTTACCCACAATTTTGTATTAAATCTGCTCTATTCCGTCCTGGCATCAGCAGTTAGATCGTCCGCCTGCGGTCCAGGGAGACCCGGGTTCGGTTCCCGCTAGGGGCACGTACCTCGGTTGCAGTTTGTCCCTGGCCCTGGTTGGTCGTGCGGGTGGCGACCACTCGATGTGCCCCTTTCACGTCGATGTTTCTCTCTCTCTCTTCCTCTCTCTCCCTCCCACTCTATCTGAACAAAAAAATGGAAAAATGTCCTCGGGCGAGGATAAAAAAAATAATAATAAAATAAATCTGCTCTATTCCGCCCACCCCCAAGTTCAGAACTAACTATGTGTATTGGGCCAATTAGCTTATATTTTGGTAGCCTCCCGCAGAGCAAATGGCCCTACCATCCACTCTCCATTGATGTGTTCTTTCACGCTGTTCTAATGTATCCAGTTTACGAAAGCAGTCTTACTGTGGTAGAGAGTAAATAGGAAATGATTTTTCTTTTTTCTTTAGAATCGTGCTATGTAAAAAGGCCTTTTTCTGACCCTGTAAATTGTTCTGTCACGGACGTTCCACAAGATATTTTTTGCAGGGAGTCCGTGGCTCCAGTGTAAGCCCTCCTGCCTGCCTCCAGACAGGGTAGCCAGGTAAAGGGCAGGGTGCCCGATGCTTCTGTTTGCTCAGTCTGGCGACCCTACTTCCACTTCAGTGCCCACACCCTGGCATTCCCACACCACACTTCCCCTTGTGGCTGTGGTCAGGTGGCTCAAGTCCAGCCCCTTCCACTGTGTGCAGTTAACCCATGGAGACCCACGTATTCTTTTAATATTTATTTATTATTATTATTATTTTCTTTATTGATTTTAGAGAGAGGGGAAGGGAGAGGGAGAGAGAGAGACAGAAACATCGATGAGAGAGAACATCTGATTGGCCGCCTCCTGCATGCCCCCCAATTGGGTATTTGGCCCACAACCTGGGCATGTGCCATGACCGGGAATTGAACGGGCGACCTCTTGGTGCATGAGTCAATGCTCAACCACTGAACCACACCGAGCGGGCAAGAGACCTTATCAAACGTCATGGTAGGAGCTCAGGCTGCTTCTTCCTGTCTCCCCTGGTGGCTCTGCCCTCCTTTGGCTGCCATCTTTGTCCTCTCATCTCCTCTTGCTTGGATGGGCATCCAAAGCAGGAATGGAAGCCCACCTTCCCTTTTTGCTGACACCTCCATTTCTACCACTGATTCTTTTGGATCTTGCTTTCTCATTGGGTATTTTTAGGAGAAAAGAGGGAAGCCATCCCGTCCTTTCTCATGGGGAGAGGAGAATATGGAACTCCTCACAAACCCAAAGACGACCCTCCATCCCAGGTCCTCTCTGCTGCTGCTCCTGCCTGGGAGATGTCTGGCCTCCGTTGAGAGTAGTGCTTTTTAGAATTTGGGATATGTTGAATATTCTTTTCTCCCCTAGCTTTTGACTTTAGCCACCAACTGGGGGCCACATGGGAAGTCCCATTTAACATCCTGCTGCATTATTTGTATAGAACAGTACTGCGGACCTCTATTTCGAAGGAAATATTCATCAGTCTCTGCAGAACATCCCTGAAAACCAGCTGGTACAACCTCCTGTTCTCCAGCAAAAGGGAGGAAAAGGTATGTGGATCCATTATATAAAAGAACCAGGTCTCCTCCAAAGCATCAAATCTGAGCTTTGAATTGTATTTGCAAAATATTCTCTAATCACAGCTGAACATGATTAAAATAAATTTTTTTTTCTTTATTGATTTTAGAGAGAGAGGAAGGGAGAAGGAAAGAGAGATAGAAACATCGATGAGAGAGAACAATGATTGGCCACCTCCTGCATGCCCCACACTGGGGATCAGGCCCACGACCTGGGCATGTGTCTTGACCGGGAATCGAACTGGCAACCTCTTGGTGCATGGATCGATGCTCAACCACTGAGACACACCAGCAGGACACAACTGAGCATAATTTAACTCATACTGAACCACTCCAAGCTGTTTGTCTTGGATGAGCCTTTTTATATCATGAAGCTGCACAGTGTTCACTTACCTCAAATACATGAATAATGTGTATATATCATATTTTAGGTATAGAAGGGAGAACTTTTTCACAAGTTATTTTAGAGGTCTTATTCCAACTGTGCAGTTCTTGGGACAGAAATCGTCCTTATTAAGTTTTCTGCAAAAAAAAGTTCCAAAATACTTTGATATTTTATAAATTTGAAATTCTTATTTCATAAATTAAGATGATAGCCCTGGCTGGTTTGACTCAGTGGTTGGAGTGTTGGCCTGTGGATCAGAGAGTCCTGGGTTCGGTTCCTGCTAGGGGCACGTACCAAAAAAAAAAAAAAAAAAAAATTAAAATAATGATCTCTAACAGAAAGGCAAAAGTAGCCTCCCAGGGCTAAGATGTGAGCCACACGCATTCACACACTACTGAAGGGAGTGTAAATCATTCCAAAGTTTTGTAAGGCAATTTGACAACATTTGTCAAAAGTTTGTGTACATATCTTTTGACTCTTCAAGACTGTGTAAACTCAGTGGTTGAATGTGAGTTCTGGGTTATTGTGTGAGCCTGGGCAAATCACTTAATCTTCTGTACCAGAGGTTGTTGATTCAAAACACAAGGAATAACAATTGTGCAGACATTGTAAGATTGCTATAAAAATTAAATGAGACAACCCATGTAATGCATCATGCTCATAGCCTGGCACTGGATAATTTCTCAAAATAACATAGATTGTGTTTGTGTGTGTGTGTGCACGCGCATGCGCGCATATATGCATGTATACATATATTATACTTCTCAAAATGTTGTTTAAGAGTAAAAAAATGGCCCTGGCCGGTTTGGCTCAGTGGGTAGAGCGTCGGCCTGCGGTCCGGAGAGACCGGGGTTCGGTTCCCGCTAAGGGCATGTACCTCGGTTGCAGTTTGTCCCCGGCCCTGGTTGGTCGTGCGGGTGGCAGCCACTCGATGTGTCCCTTCACATCGATGTTTCCCTCTCTCTCTCTCTCTTCCTCTCTCTCTCTCCCACTCTGTCTGTACAAAAAATGGAAAAATGTCCTTGGGTGAGGATAAAAAAAAAAAAAAAAGTAAAAAAATGGCAGCTCACCTACTGTATGTGTTGGTGTATAAGGTACACGGATATATAAGATGATCTCAGTTCTACAATGCAATATTTTAAATGATACTTAATCATAGCTACTTAAAATTATTTTAAGTGAATATTTTTGGGAAAACTAGTTTTGTTCCTAAAAAACAGGATACTGCATCCCCACAATTTTATAAAGTACTAAATATGCAGTAATGTTTTAATTCAGTGAGAAATAATGTATAAAAACCATGCAGAAAAATGAACAACACTTCTACCTCTGTTTAGCTTGTTACACCCACACATTTTTTTAAAAAAACCTAATTAACTATTAACTCACTCCAAGTGTGAAATTTTTATCTTTTCACTGATATTTTCTGTTGTGGAGCTTTGCCATTAGGGGACATATCATTCACAATTTTCTGTTTGTAGAGCTTCGTCTTCGACCTGAAAAAGGGATACATTTGAAACAGAATGAAATAATAATTTGGGAATTCATTATTGGGAGAAGAAGTACATGAATGAAGTAGAACATACATAGCTATTAAAAGGCATGAAGGCATACCTTATCTATTCAGCCAGGAAGAACGCTAAAACACATGTATTTTTCTGTTATAATAGTTTTTAATTCCATAATTCAAAAGTAATAACACCTTTTAAAAATTCAAATGATTCAGAAGTATGTAAGGAACAGGTGGAAGTGTTCCTTCTGTCTTGTGCTGGGCCCCAGAAGTACCCACTGACAATGGTTTGGTATTCCCTCTACCTATAGCTAATCTCTGTATTGTTCTATGTTCGATTTTATGATACCTCATTTACTAAAAAAAGTAGTATGATACCATTCACAATTTTTTATTGATTTTTAGAGAGAGGAAGGGAGGAGAGGAAGAGAGAGAGAGAGGGCAACATACATTAGTTGCCTCTCGAACACACCCCCAGCAAAGATTGAACCCACAACCTGGATATGTGCCCTGACTGGGAATCGAACTGGCGACCCTTTGGTGCTCAACCAATTGAACCACACTGGCCAGGGCTGTAATTTTTTTTTTTTTTTAATCCTTACTCAAGGATATGGATAGAGAGAGAGAGAGAGAGAGAAAGAGAGAGAGAGAGAGAGAGAGAGAGAGATCCATGTGAGACAAACATCAATTGGTTGCCTCCCATATTTGCACTGTCTGGGAATTGAACCCAAAACCTTTTGGTGTATGGGATGATACTCCAACTGACTGAGTTACCTGGGCAGGGCACCATTTGTAATTTTTAAAGACTATGCATGTTTGTTCATGCCAAAAATAAGAAAAACTTTCTAAAAATATGCAGGATAGACTAGAACTTTTACTTTCACTTTATGCTTCTGTTTTAATCATTTACCATGAGGATATAATACTTTTATTTTTAAAAAATTCTAACAGTTTAAAAGATGAGGATGCATTATAATTGACTTTACCACTTGATGAGAGACAGAGAGTTTGTTTAAGGTTGTGACTCTAATTCATGATTTGTTTTTGGTAAGTCCCTTTCATTTCTCAATTCATAAACTCAAGATAATACAATGCAAAAGATAATCTTTGTAAAACCTTTGAGGTTTTTGGATGAATGATGACTGATGCAAGAGTATTACTCCCCAGAGGCTGTTTAGAGCAGTTTGGGAATCCACTGTTCTACTTTCTCAAGGGGAAATGGAATTTGGCTAGGGATTTTTATTTTTTGTTAGCTCCTGATGGCTCTGGTGAGGCATGGCATTTACGGGCCAATTCAGAAGTCACGAAATGGGCTGGGCTGTCACCTTTGTTCTGTTTGCCTAAAGAAATTCAATCAACTGCCCTGGCTGGTTTGGCTCAGCAGTTAGAGAGTTTGGCTTGCAGACCAAAGGGTCTTGGGTTTGATTCCCAGTCAAGGGCATGTACTGGGTTGCAGGTTCGATCCCCAGCCCCAGTTGGGGCATGTGCAGGAGGCAACCAATTGATGTGTCTCTTTCACATCCATGTTTCTCTCTCTCTCTCCCCCCCCGCCCCCGCCCTTTCCACTCTCTCTAAAATTCCTCCAGTGAGGATTAACAACAACAAAAAGTAATTCAATCAACTAACAAAACAAACAAATCTTTCCAAAGTTTCCTGCCTAGTAATTCTGAAATAAAGGGCTATGCTTTCAAAGAGATAAAAACTCTGGCAGTACCATTTTATGTTACAGCAATGAAAAATATTACAATGCCCACTGTCATTGCTCACAAACACTGTCAGAATGTCATGAAGATATTTTGGCATTTTCCACTCCAGCTTTTCTATACTTTATTTTTCAAGAAATTATGCAGACCCAGAGTTCGCATTTTTATCTAAATCTTTGTTATCAGTCTCACTTAGATTTGCATAGTGTTTTGTATTGTACAAAACGGATTCACACGCCCTACCTCATTTGACTTAGCTCGTTTGAATAAAGACCTTCAAATGACTTGATTTCTGAAAATGGCTATTGAGGCTTCTCTTTAAAACCACTAAACTCTGCTGTCCACTTTGTTCAGTTTCGTTGGGCTGTAGAAAGTTCCCCTTTTCATTGAAGGATGGCACATTTTTTGACAACTTCTTCAACAAAGAAAAGTCCAGTTAAAACTTCAATAGGTCAGCCCTGGCCGGTTTGGCTCAGCGGTTAGAGCGTCGGCCTGCGGTCCGGAGAGACCCGGGTTCGGTTCCCACTGAGGGCATGTACCTCGGTTACAGCTTGTCCCCGGCCCTGGTTGGACGTGCGGGTGGCAGCCACTCGATGTGTCCCTTCACATTGATGTTTCTCTCCTCGCTCTGTTCCTCTCTCTCCCTCCCACTCTACCCGAACAAAAAATGGAAAAATGTCCTCGGGTGAGGATTAAAAAAAACAAACTTCAATAGGTCAAATAGACCCTTGACTTTCAAATCCATAAAAGGCACCCCTGGGGGGGGGGGGGAGGAAAACAGCCCCAATGCAGCCTTCCACGCTGCAGTCACTCAACAAACCCTTCTTGAGGACGTTCCTGTTGCAGCAGTGAGTGGATTCTGACCTCGTTTCCCTCCCTTTTAGGCAGGAAGAAGCTCCGACTGTTCGAATACCTCCATGAGTCCTTGTGTAATCCCGAGATGGCATCTTGTATTCAGTGGGTAGATAAAACCAAAGGCATCTTTCAGTTTGTTTCAAAAAACAAAGAAAAACTTGCCCAACTTTGGGGCAGAAGGAAAGGCAACCGGAAGACCATGACTTACCAGAAAATGGCCAGAGCCCTGAGGAATTACGGAAGAACTGGGGAAATCACCAAAATCCGGAGGAAACTAACTTACCAATTCAATGAGGCCATTCTGCAAAGACTCTCTCCATCTTATTTCTTGGAAAAAGAGATCATCTACTCACAGTATGTTCAGCCTGATCAAGGATATCTAAGTCTAAGTAACTGGAATGCAAATTGTAATTATACATATGCCAATTACCATGAGCTAAGTTACCCTGATTGCTAAATATAGTCTTACACATTATGATTTTCTAACATCAGGAATCCCTGAACCCACAATACAATATACAGATTATAGAATTGTACACTTGAAACCTATATAATTTTATTAACCTTTGTTACCCTCATAGTCAGTAAAAATAGAATTAAAAATAAATCCTTACAAATGTCAAGATTTCTCTTAATGCAAATGCTGAAGAGAAAAAGAATGTCATTGTTGCTATTGTCAAATAGCCTATAATCTACAGCCTCTTGGCAAGACATTCTGCCAGTGAACTATAAAATGATCAAGTCCCATCTGAAAGCATAGACTAAATGTCCTTGCTCTTACGATTGGCTATTCGACTTTCTTCTAAATTAACAATGCCAGTAGAGGTTGATTTACATATTAATTTAAACATTTCCTCCCATACTAAACACAAAAAAAATTACTAACATATCTGATGGCTTTAGCAACAACAAAAAACAATTGTTGATTTCATGCTGAAATACATTTAATGGCTTTACAATCTTCACTGGCTATCCTGAACTTACGTTTTCTTTGCACTTCAGACCTCGTGGTCTGTAACCCTGTGGTGCTAAAGAAGTGATGGTCTAAGGGAAATGCAGCCTAACTTAAGGAAAGCTTATACCTCCCACAAATTATTTCCTTGCGTTTCTCTCTTCCATAGGGTAGATCCAGGAGCTCATGTTTCTTGCTCTCCTGCTACTCAGCCACAAGGAGGGGCTCTTGCCCCACTATCTCTCTAGCCCAACCTTGGAGTGTGATCTTTTCCCCTTGAACAAGCCCAGCTGAGGCCAAACTGGCACAGTTGAAAGGAAAAAGAAAACGACTTTGATAAATGATAGAAACTAGCAAAAACTAAACCCATAGTGAAACCAGAATTCAGTCAGGCCAGCTTGAAAGCTGTGATTTAATCTCCACATTCCATGAGGAACCCTGGGAAGACATACTTGGTTTCTTCCTGCTTGGCAGGTTCATGCATGTACCATCCATATAGCATGAAGCAGGAGAGCTTCCTAGACTACGTGGGCCATTTTCATCCAGGCCAACAGCCCCCTGGAGCCTGCCTTAGCCAATCTGTAGCATTCCCACCCTCTCTTTTTCTTTGTGTCCTCTTGGTGCCCTCCCCAGGGAGTCTTAGAAGAGAACAAGTATGGGTTATAAAACAAAAGGAAACAAACAAAAAATACAGACAACAGAATGGTGGTTACCAGAGGAAAAGTGGGTAGGGAGAGGACAAAGAAGGTAAAGTGGGTGAAATATATGGTAACAGAGCATACAATTGAGTACCCAGATGTCTTATAATGTTGTATACTTGAAATTTATGTAATGTGATTAACCAATGTTACCCCAATAAATTCAGTAGAAATTAATAATAAAAAAAACTACATGGCAGATCCAGGGTGATTGAGTGGAGGCTAACTGATATTGGCCATCTCCACGTGTAGACTGGCTTTCTGTTATAAACCGAACACACCCGCCTGGCCGCTGTGGCTCAGTGGTTGAGCATCGACCCCGGCACCCAGAGGCTGCCTACTCAGGGCACATGCACAGGTTGTGGGCCCGATCCCCAGTGAGGGGCCTGCAGGAGGCAGCCAATCTATGTTCTCTCATCGATGCTTCCATTTCTCTCTCCCTCTCACTTCCTCTCTCTTTAAAATCAAAAAACAAAAAACTGAACACACCCAAAACTCATGTTGAAACCTATCCCCAAAGTGATGATATTTGAAGGTGGGATCTTTGGGGGGCGATTAGGTCATGAACATGAATCCCTCCTGAGTGGGCGTAGTGTCCTTACAGAAGACCCTCGGAAAGCTTTCTTTCCCTTTCCACCATGTGAAGATGCACGGCCGTCTGTGAAGTAGGAAGTGGGTCCTCACCAGACACGATGCTCTGGCACCTTGGCCTTGGGCTTCCCAGCCTCCTGGACTGAGAAATACCTTTCTGTTGCTTATAAGCCACCCAGTTTGTGGTGTTCTATTATAGCAACCTTTTCAGTTAGTGCTGACATTAAAGTGGGACTCAGCAATTACACTCATTCCCCCGCAAGGAAAATATGCTTTAGAAAACATCAATAAAGAACATGGTTTACCAAAGATTGCAAAGAGGAAATGAAAGGGTTTACATCACAAATCATTCAGTCAATGACAAAATTCCACATTTTCTCAACATAGTCCCTCCTACGTCCAACACCAGCTAGAGGGGCTCATCTGGTCAACTCTCCCAGAAGTCCCCAGTCAGCTCCAGCTCTTTACTGTTTTACAGAGTTGCTTCCTCTTGGGCAAAAGTCTTGGCTCTGCCTTTTACCCCAAAATGCACCTACCAAAGACCATTTTTACTATCAGGTCCTTATAAAGACATCCCATACTGTTCAAGCTCTAAAACCCTCTTTATATATTATGGGAAATGATACCCTGTTTCAAACAGGGTGTTCCTCACGGCCACCACCGAAGGATGGGAAGAGACTTCTTAGTCTTGACTCATGGCCCCTCTTCCCCTCGTGCCGATATCACATCATCCAACTTGTTTTCACCTGGCTGACCGGCTCAGTTCAACTCTTCTCCAGTGAGTGGGAGTTCTGAGAAGCAAACTCCATCCAATTACAGTGCATCCCATGGCAGCTTCCCATTATTCGGTTTCTTGGCCGAAGCATTAGGCATTCAATCTTTGTTTCTGGGTACTTCCTGTCAGCACCTCCTTTAAATCACAGGATCCTTCGCTGCACTCTGTTCCTGGAGCCTGTGTTCTTTCTGGTTGATTTATCCTCTTTTCTCCATTCAGTTCTTCCTATTCATAAGTCATAAGAACGTGCTGAGAATGTTTTCCTTTTCCTTATCCCAGCCATGCTGTGTAAGAAATATTCTACGGGCAATCCTATGTTCAAAGTCACCTTCTTTACGAAATGAAGAAAACAAATGTAGGAAGTGGATGGCAGCATTAATTGTAATCCATAAACTAAAAAATAGCTGATATCCTTTTCTTCCTCTCCTGTTCTGTTCCCGCTTTCTGCTACCTGTGCCCGGTAGAATGTATCGTGCTCTGGGTATCCAGTGCGAAGTGAAGCAGACATGGCTCCTTCTGTCATGAAGTTTCAGTTCTATCAGTATTTAATCACAGATTTATAAACTCTCTTAATATTGAACCCAAATTTACTTATACTGGCTTACTGATGAGCAATTTCTTGTTTGATTGAGTACGCAAATATAGTAAAGTATATAAAGTGCATTAAGGTAGAGCATTAATTGTATCTAACCTTAACTGTGCACATTGAGCTATACACTGCATAATCATCATCTAGATTAAGATACAGAACCTTCCAGCAACCCATAGGGTCTCTCATTCCTCTTCCCAATCTATGTCCACCTTCTTGAACGTTATATAAATGGAATCACATAGTATGTTCTCTTTTGCCTCTGGTTTTATTTTCTCTAATATAATATTTATGAAGTTAATCAATGTTGCTGGATATATCAGGAGTTGATTCTTTTTTATTGTTTTTTAGACTGATTTTTAAAGGACACTGCCAATTTTTTTCACAGCCCGGGAATCTCTCCTTTAAACTCCAAATGCTGAAAATACAAAATAGACCCGGAAATATTCATGCTTACCTGGATAATGTTACTTTCTGATTTAAAACCTGTTCCCCAAAGAGCTGGAATGACTCTTGTACATTCATATAATCACAATTTAAATTTATATTTAGATCCTTTGGTTCATATCTTTCTCTCCAACTCATAATCCAAGTGGGATGTGACTTTGTATTCTGACGGTATGGATTCTGGTAAAGATATTAATGTAAAAATAGGGTTAAAGCAATTTACTCCTTTTTCATGGATTGATGAAACTTAATAGAAACATTTTTAACAACTGAAGTGAACCATATTTCTTCAAGTTTCCTGTCCCCAACTTGGAGCTGAGGGTACCCTTTGCTTACCCTTGCAATATGGTGAAAAATTACTTTGAATTTCATGGATGGCAGCCTCTCTAATTTAGGCCAGGGTGGATTTTAAGGGCACTGGGTGGGTATCAGAAAGAAAGAGGACTGCAGGTACGGATTGTATGTGCTTTTTCAGGCAAGAACAGTGAGGCATCCCGTGAATGTGCAAAATAGACCACCATAAGACTGGTCGGTGAGGAGCAGCCCTAACTGATCCGGGCCCTAAACTAGTTTAATAAAGAGCTGAAAGTAGAAGAAGAACTTAAGAGCATCTAGATTTTTTCAGTAGGGGGCCACATGATATGGAAAGTGCATGAATATTTTAGTGGTGATCTGCTGAGCCAATAATTGGTGCCAAAGAAGTCAAAGATATTTGCAAATTGTGCAAGGACAAAGCTTGGCACAATGTTTAGGTCTGATTTATCGGAGGTTGATTTATTCTCTACAGCTGTAGGAGCTTGTCAAGATTCCCTCCGATAAGCAAACCCATCCAAGATTTGTAGTGTTGGATTAGTCAACAAAAGCCAGTGAGTTCATATACAGTTTAAGTGAACAGACTGAGTTTCCTATAATAAACATTTTGTGATGCAGGTGAACAAATAAAATTTTACATAACTAGCATGTTTTACATAAACAATTAAAATAGGACATCCGTGTGATAAAAGATTCCATTTACAAGTTTTAGAGTCAAACTGATATTTTTTGGAACACTGTGTTTTTTTTTCCCACTAACTCTTAGTAAACGGGAGATCAGGTGGGACGCTCTGGGTCTCAGGTTAAAACAAACAAACAAACAAACAAACAAACACCCCTCACTCGAACTGCTTCAAGCTATAAGAAAATTTACTACTCACAGATCCAGAAGTTCAAAGGAAGAGTGGGTTACAGCCATGATGCCTTGTTGCTTTTGCTTCATTTCCTGATGCCTCTGCTTTCCTTCTTGCCGTTGGAAGGGAGTAAGACAATCTCTGCACTCTTAGGCTACATCTTGACACAGCAATGTCCAAGGACAGAAAGGGCCATTTCTTCCAGTGTCTCTCCATTGTAGTCACAAGGAAACTTCCCAGAACACCCTAGACATCTCTCCTCATACTGACCAGAACTGGGTCCAGGTTCAGCCCTAAGTCAACCACTGGCAACGGGAGACAGACAGCTGTGATTGGCTCATTGGAGAGAAGGAGAAATACCTGAATAAAACAGGTGTTTTACTTGAAAGGAGAGGGTATGCAATGAATGTTTGCTACAGCCCTTTGACTGCTCAATACCTCTATGTACACTTAAAAAGTGTTCAAGCCTTAATCAAAATTACTCACGTACTCCCTAGGGGAGGTAACCCTCAGTCTCATGAATTTACTATATCCAAGTCCAAGGTTGTTGGATAGTGTAGTTTTAATATCTTCTATTATACGGCCAAGAGATCAGGAGACGACTGCTATGGAAGAGATCATTTATTTGACTCAGAGTCCTGAGAGAAAGAGCTCACATCATGCTAAGTGGACCCCATAGAAAAGCACTAGGGTCAGTTATGAGGCAGATATGAGCGGGAACTGTGGACATACTCTTGATTGTGATTTCTGCAAGAGGAAACGGGCGAGACAGGTGAGCAAGCTTAGGATTGGCTAGCTTGAATAATTTGGGTGAGGGGCTCTGGGGCAAAGGGGCTTCCGTTAGTTGCCTGGTACCTGGCTCTGGGGTGATTAGGATGGACGTATACGAGGCTGGAGTATGAGAGCCCTATAAGAGAGGTAGTCAAGGGTATAGACTCTGAATTGGTTGGTTTGTATTTAAAATATTTCACCCCCTACTGGAGGACTCCCTCTGGAGGGGTTTGGGGGAGAATGAGGGAGGCAGTTGACTAAGGCAAGTTGACTCAGACATATTGTCGCGTTGTCCAGAACCAGGCATGCCTGTTGTATGCGTGCAGGGCAGATGTTAAAGCACCAAGTTTACAGAAGCTAGAAACATGGTTAATACAAACATTCAGTTGTCTCCTCTGATCCATGATGGTGTTTTGCTTTTCACGGTCCAGCAATGGAAAATGAAAGGTCAGCATGGAAAATGAAAAGAGCAGAAAACAACTCCCAGTCACTTCCCCATAACACCCATTTCATCCGACTGCACGGGAATGGTGAGATTCCCGCCTGGGGGAGGAGCTGATTCCTTGATCAGCCAATGGGGCTGGTCTTATTTCCATTCTCCAAGCAATACCCTTTACTGTGTGCTTCATGATCTCTGGTTCTGCTTTCTGGGATAATCTCCCAGCCTATTTTTTCATATAGTCATATCCGAAATGGGCATTCAAAAAATGTATTTTCTTAGTACTCTGCAGCACTGTGTTAATACAAGTTCAGAAATCTGATATTGCTAATTCTATATTTTAGTATTTGCTACTAACCCCCCACTTCTTGGAACTAAACTTTGAAGCAGTAAACTTTCTTGGTTGTGGCTAACTGAAATCAGCTTCGAATCACTGAGGTACTCACTGGAATTTATTGGAAGCTTTAAGATTGCTTACAGAATTTTCGAGAAGGTTGAAAACCATGCAGTCTTTGGGTCATAAAGACCCAAACCACCTCAAAGATCTGGGTAAGTAAGGACATCACTGTCACTGTTACCAGTCACTGGATGCCTCAAATTATGTCATCTCGCATGTCACTGAACAGGGCTAGCATAGCATCATTGCTGCCTGCAGAAACTAACATGCTACAATTGCCATTGCATTCAGAGACAGTTGTCTACCATTCCTGCTTCTGTATGTCACAGGTACCTATTCAAATTCTGAGAAGGGGGCTTCGGATTGGCTGAGGCTTGGTCATGTGCCTATGTTGGCTACAAAGAAAGCTAGAAAAGCAATTATCTGGAACTTTAGATTCTTATACTGGGAGACTGTTTCTGCATCCTACCAAGACTCATAAGGTCAAGAATTCCCCAAACATAGGAAGGGGTTCATATGCTGGGCAGCCAAAAGAGTGACAAAAGTTCATTCGATCTTTAAACTACAACAACAGAGATCAGAGCATGTATAGTTTAATTTTAAAGACCTCTGACCCATCTGGCTAATTTCCCAAAATTCTCTTTGTTCTTAGTACTTCTGTGGTCATAAGAATTTAAATAGTCTATAAACAACTTTTCTTTATCTTCATGAGCAGGCAGTTTCAGCACAGTATTTAAATTCTCTAAATATTAAGTAAAATTGTAACATTTCTGTAACTGAAGCTTATCTAAGACATGGGAGTCTATAATTTCTAACTTCTATAATATGGAAGCTTTATTCACGTCTGTTTTTCTTGTTCAGGAAGTTTCTATAATGTTCCGATTTCATGATTTAATTTTATTGAGATGAAGGTTGGAGAGCTCAAAATAACATAATCAACCAATTACGGTTATAAAAGATAACTATACTGATTCCTTTCCCAAGAGCGTTTTTCTGGTTGCCAGACCTCACTGAGGTGAGCGGTACACCGGAAGTGCTCGGATCTTCATGCCCCTGAGGAGCAGCTCTTGGTCAATGGCAGATGGGGGTTGGGAGATACTTACCTCTGCTTCTTTACTCCTTAATTGAAATAATGCCGAGACATGTTCCTACACTTCCTGCTTCCCCTAATGCTGTTTCTTGGAACCTCTTATCAAACTATTAACATTCATGTTCTTGTCTCAGTGTTAGCTTCTGGAGGAGAAGGAGGCCTCAACACAAGCTATTAAATGACTCAAGTCACCCTGGCTGGTTTGGCTCAGTGATTAGAGCGTTGACCCACAGACCAAAGGGTCATGAGTTCGATTTCGGACAAGGGTATCTACCTTGGCTTCGGTTCGATCCCGGCCAAGGATCATTGGGGTCGGACAGGAGGCAACCAATGGATGTGTCTCTCTCACATTGATGTTTCTCTCTCTCTCTCCCTCCCTCCCTCTCTCCTATCCCTCCCACTCTATTGGAAAATTAATGGGAAAATATCCCCAGGGTGAAGATTTAAAAAATAAAATAAATAAATAAAATGACTCAAACCACTTATAACTATTCAGATGTATCAATTATGGTTAAGAGCAATGAACCAGCACTTAGAGTTTACTGGAATGCTAATATGTTCTCTCTCTCTCTGACTACACCATGTGTGTTAGCAACCCCATTTCCACTTATAGATGGAGAAACTGAAAGAATTTTTTTTTCCTCTCCCGAGGACATTTTTGCATAGAGCGAGAGGGAGAGAGAGAGAGAAACATCGATGTGAGAGAGACACATCGACTGGTTGCCACCCACACGACCCCAACCAGGGCAGGGGACAAACTGCAACAGAGGTACGTGCCCTTAGGGGGAACCGAACCCAGGTCTCTCTGGACCCCAGGCCGATGCTCTAACTGCTGAGCCAAACTGGCCAGGGCATGCAAAAATTTATGTATTTTTTCAAAAGTCATCCAGCTGGTAAATGTTTCATTGTCTGTACTCAGGTCCACTTTCTACTATGCGATACTGCCTGCTGATGCAAAGACTATCTTAGTTATAGGTTAATATAGGTTCTCTCCCTGTGCCAATGCCTAATCATTCTGGAGAAAAAGATTTGCTAAGTCTACTCAGTGACAGTAACAAAAGTCATGTATAAAATAACCACCTACTCCCCATCACTGTTAATGAGACTGTACACTAGTACAACCTTAGAGGAAAACATTTTAAATGAAAAAGTGGATTTTATTTTTATCAAGGTATAATTTTATCATGTATGAAATTTAAACTTCGAAAAGTTCTAAAAGGCTTGTAATGAAAAGCAGCAGTACCTTGTTCCAACCCTCTTCTCAAGTCTTGCTTTCCAGAGGCAACTCTTCCAAACTCATTTACCGGTTTCTTCTGTATTTATGACAATGTCTAAATAAATGCAGGGTTGCTGTTTCTTTGGTTTCCCAACTTTAGGTAGTATCAACTGACATCACCAACATGTGACTCTTCTGTGTTGGCCTCCGTGTCGGATTATCAGGCTTCCTCTCTTGCCAGAGCTCATCTCCAAAGAGCTTGTTAATAAAACTTCATGGCAGCCCTGGCTGGTTTGCCTCAGCGGTTAGAGCGTTGGCCTGCTGTCCGGAGAGACCCGGGTTCAGTTCCCGCTAAGGGCACGTACCTCGGTTGCAGTTTGTCCCCGGCCCTGGTTGGGTTGTGTGGTGGGTTGTGTGGGTGGCGACCACTCGATGTGTCGCCTCCTCCCACTCGCTGTCTTTTGAGACATCAGATGCCCTCCAGAGAGAGCGGTGCCTTTTCTTTTCCCTTCTGAAAGCTTTGGATTTTTTTCTAATCCTGGGTATTCCAAAACATTTTTATTTGTGCCCTGGCATGGGCATTTTTTTATTATATTGTGCTGAGTATTCATTGGACCTCTTTAACCTGAATACCTGTATCTTTCAGTTGTAAGATTTTTGCTGTTGTCATGCCTTTGAAATTCCTCTCCCACTGTTTTCTCCATCTTGCTCTTTGGAGCTTCTAACTCTTAGACCTCATGATGGATCTTGTAAGTCTTATCGTCTCTCTTCTCGTTTTCATCTCTTTTTGGGATATTTCCTTAACATTTTAACCCCTCAATTAAATTTTATTTAAGTTGTTATATTTTAAATATACAAATGTTTTTTGATGTTGTTTTCTTTTGTTTATTTATTTAAGGTAATATTTCCTTAAAAATTTTTTTTAATTGATTTTAGAGGGAGAGAGAGAGAGATAGAAACATCAATGAGAGAGAACATTGATTGGTCGCCTCCTGCATGCTCCCCACTGGAGATCTGGCCCACAACTTGGGCATGTGCCCTGACCGGGAATCAAATTGGCCACCTCCTGTTGCATGGGTTGATGCTCAACCACTGAGCCACACCAGCAGAGCATTATCTTGTTTTCTGACTCTCATTTTTATTATATCTAATTTTTATTCTATGGGTTTATTATTCTCCACCATATTTCTAAGGTTATTATATATATAAAGCTTTAAATTTTCTTCCACTTCCAATATAATACCATTGCTTTCTACCCCCTCACTTAATATTTTACTATTTTATTTTTTTATCTTTCATATTTGTGACTTTCTTTAAATGTCTGGTGATTCTTGTCTCTCCACTGATGTGTAAGGCACTAAAAAGATTTTATGGGTAGAACTTACTGACTATGGGCATCACTTTATGATGGTATAGTTGGGAGGTGGCTATTTTTTTTTGTAAAACCCAAATATCATGACCTGCAGAAGAATATTTCTATGACAAATACTCCTAGAGAGAGCCTGGAGAGATAATGCCCAGTTTGGGGGCTTCTCAGAGTAGGTTGAATAAGGGTCTGGTGATCCCACCATTCAGTAGGCAGATGTTCACTTAATAGTAAGGTTTTTAGCTTCACGTTTCACCCTACCCTTCAACCTATCTTGGAGTCCTTCTGATCCAATTTCTCCACATAATAAACCTGTGATCTATTATTGTATGGAGTAGATAGTGCCCTTTCTGGCTAGAGAATCTAAGGATGCAGCTGTTCCATTTAAAGATTTTCAGGTAATCATCCTATTTTCAGCCCCATGTTGCCCTAGCCTTCCATGATTCCTGGTGCCTCTGAATTTTGAACTTCTCAGGGAGAGAAACCAGTAAATCAGTTTGGTTTTAAATATTCCTCTTCTTTATAGATGTGGGTTGAAATTTCTCTTCCTTACCAAAGCAATTACTACCCTTCCATGGGTCATTTGTGGGTCTGTTTCTATTGTCTATTTTTTCTTTTGGTTTTCTGATCATTTTAAGTTGAACGCCAGACATTTCAAATGAAAAATTATAGAGACTGTAGATGACATTATTTCCTCCAGAAAAGATTTATTTTAGCTTTGGTTAGAAGACAGACTAGGAATAGATCACCGTAATCCAGTCAGGCACTGTGCTAATTCAAGACTGGGTTTCAGGCTTTTTTAAAGAATAGTTTATTGCTCTGACTGGTTTGGCTCAGCGGTTAGAGCGTCGGCCTGCGGACCAGAGAGGCCGGGGTTTGGTTCCCGCTTAGGGCACTTACCTTGGTGGCAGTTGTCTCTGTCTTGTTGGGTTGTGTGGGTGGCAACCAGTCGATGAGTCTCTCACATTGATGTTTCTCCCTCTCTCTGTCTTCCTCCCTCTCTCCCTCTTGCTCTATCTGAAGATAAATGCAAAAAAGAATGTCCTCTGGTGAAGAGTAAAAAAAAAAAAGAATAGTTTATTGATTTTTAGAGTGAGAGAGAAACACTGATGTGAGAGCACAACATGAATTGGCTGCCTTCTGCACATCCTCTATCACAACCCAGACTTACGACCTTGACCAGGAATGGAACCAGCAACTTCCTGGTGCACAGAAGATCCCCAACCAACTGAACCACACTGGCCAGGGCTGGGTTTCAGGCTTTTAAAGGTATAATCTATTTCCTTTTTATACTATCTCCCAAGGTATAGCCCTGCATATATATTATACTTAAATGTAAAATTTTGACTTTAAAATGTCTCTTCTATGATTTTACAAAATAAATCTGATAATAAGAACTTTGTAAACATATGTTTTTCAAATTGTATATATTTGCTTCCCACGGGTAAAAGAAAATGTACCATGTTGTGGGAATATGGTGTTAAGTTATAGGATTAACATATTACTTCATCCTGGAAAATAAATTTTACTCAGAGATAGGGATAATAAACATCTTTTTTCAGTAAAACAAATATCAGTGTGTTAATGATAGAATGCAGTATTTCCGTTAATTCTTATGCTAAGTCATAAAATGATGTTTTACTTCTGGTGAATTTTATCTGTTTCAGTCTATGTAACCCAGGAGTTATTCTCCTTGAACTTTAGACAGAAATCCTAAGAAGCACTGATTACATCTATTGTGCTTCTTCCTTCCTTACTGCTCCATGGCTAGGGAAGTCAGAACATCATATTCCAGACATTCAATAATAATAAATCCCAAATATTTATGTATTTATTTGCCTAAACACATTCAGTCACAACTTCTGATTTAATTATCCATATTTTGTCTATATTTGTTTTCTGCTTTTTCTTATTTTTACCAAATATACTTAAACATTTTTTGTAATTTATTGATTTTAGAAAAACAAAGAGGAAGGGAGAGAAACATTCATTTGTTGTTCCACTTATTTATGCATTTGTTAGTTTTATTCATGCATAGTGTGTGTTCTGACTGGGGATCGGACCCAAAACCTTGGCATATTGGAACAATACTCTAAACAACTGAGCTACCTGGACAGGGCTCAAATATGCTTTTATGTGTAGTGATTGTCTGCTGCTTCATGACCTTTTGAGAAGTAGATACTGGTACAAACTATCTATCTATCTATCTATCTATCTATCTATCTATCTATCTATCATCATCTATCCATCATGCTGCTTATTTTATTCATTGTCTTTTTTCATAAGCTGCTTTCACTTTTTCCTCAAAGACAATGACATGATGTATTAATTTGGGTGGCATTTTAATTAAAAATCACTGGAAATCAACCTAATCTAAAACAAGAAGTTTAAATAATCAATATAAATACATTAGTATTTCTTAGACTATTTATAAAGAATTATTATATTGCTGTATGTTAAAATGTATCAGGCACTTTAAAATGCAACAAAAACCATCAGTTCTATTCATTGGGTCTCAGAAAATTAATATTTCTTTTAGGTTTCCCTTGGCAAATCTTTTTCAGAGGCAAAAACAACCCAATCCTTTTATGGATATTTTTAGAAGCATTTATATGTAGGGACTACATGATATCAGGATGATGTAAAAACATTTTTATAGGGCAAGAATACCTATCATATCCACTGAGTGGCAGAAGGAATACGTCATTCCATCTCATAAAAATATTTTTGCTATCTTATTACCTCCATACTGAATAACTTACTCAGCTCATTTGACTTGTGAGTACAAAGAGACTCATTTTTGTTGCAATAAACAAGAGAACTTACAAAATTATTTCTTGGATTGTCATATGGCTTTTGGTGGGAGGACTGTGACAATGTGAGGAGTAATTTGTAGGAGAAAGGGAATCCCAAGTAAATTAAATAGATGAAGGAGTATTACAATGAGGTTTATGCGTAGGAAATATTACTCACATAACATAGAGGGCTGTTATGCTTTTCAAAATGTGTATGTTAGGTTTCCTCTGTGACTGTAGATTAGCATGAGTTTGAATCCTTAGTTTTGGACAGTGACTTACATTCTTTGAGACACAATTTATTTATCACTATAATGTAGATATCACTCTATCTCAAGGCTGTCCTCAGGGCTAAATGCCATACCAACCTCATAGAAAAACCATGTTCACTTCAATAAAAAGGGACCTCAAATGTAACTTAATACCTCATTTTCTCAATTTTAAAAGTTTAAACAATAAGTTTTCAATCACTTGAAAATATAAACTTCTAGGCTGTATATGAGTCAAATAACTATGTTTTAGCATAGTAATTTTATTACTCTTACATATTTAAAATTGCACATGTAAAATAACAAACAATAATTTATAATTAATCAATAATATAAATATTGTATTGGTTTAAGGAGATACATGTGGGTACCAAGTTGAGAAAGGGTGGGTTTGTAGTGGTTAATTTTTAAAAATGTTTTTATTGATTTTAGAGAGAAAGAAAGGGAAAGGGAAGTAGAGAGAGAAACGTTAGTCAGCTGCCTCTTGCATACCTTTTACTAGGGGTTGAGCCTGCAACCTGGGCATATGCCCTGACCAGGAATTGCACCAGTGACCTTTTGGTGTATGGGATGACGCTCAACCAACTGAGCCACACCAGCCACGGCTATAACGGTTAATTTCATGTGTCAACTTGACTGGGCCATGGGCTGCCCAGACATTTGGCCACATATTATTCTCAGTGTGTCTGTGAGGGTGTTTCTGTGAGATGAACATTTTAATCAGTAGACCTAGTGAAGCAAATTGGCCTCCTTTTAATATTTTTGAACCTCATCTGGTCATGAAGACATGAATAGAACAAAAAGGCTCAGAAAGAAGGAACTTCTGACTGACTGCTTGAGCTGGACATTGATCTTTCCCAGCCTTTGGTCTTAGTTTGAAGCATCGGCTTTTCTTGGATCTCAAACCTGTCTTCCAGCTTTTGGGCTGAAATTTATACCATAGGCCCTCCTGGTTCTCAGGGCTTTGGACTTGGACCAGAACTACACTTTGACTCTCCTGGGTTTCCAGGTTGGGGACTGCTGTTCTTGTCATTCTTAAGCTTCCCAATTGCATGCAGTTTCATGAATCAACATTTAGGCAGAATATTCAGCTGTGGGAGAAACTCTCTAATTTGAAGAGCTAGGAAAACTTGAACATGGCAGATGAATTCGACACTGGTACGTGGTGAGGTAAGCTTCCTATTTTCCTTCTATAATACGTCCTCCATATTAACTCGCATGGTCAAGATGCCTGCCACTCTTTGCCTACCGTGCAGGCTTCATGTTCTCCTCTCCAGTGCTCTCTGCCTTCAGTAGACTCCTGTTATCCCTTCCTAAATAGAAGTCCTAGCCCCGGGAAGAGTTCCATGCTAATCAGTTCCTATGAACTTGCCTGTAAACCTGTGGATCTAATAGCTGATTAATTTTTATTCTTTTTCCTTCATTAACTTAAAACCTTTTTATTTTTATTGTTGAAAGTATTACATATGTCCCCTTTATTTTCCCCCATTGAGCCCCACACCCCCCGCCTTTACCTTAGTATTGTCTGTGTCCATTGGTTATGTATATAAGTTCTTTGGTTTATCTCTTCCCACCCCCCCCCCCACCCCTCTTCTGCATCTCACATCTAATCAATATAATTAAGTATAATCAATTTTGGGTCAATTTTAGAAATATAAAAGTTTCTTTCATGAGAATATTCCAAACAAAACATGAGTTAAGGCCTTTGGCTCTTTTGAATTGCCTTCCAAACTTTTTCTATACACATAAACACGCATATATTTCACAAAATGATGCCGTAATATGTACACACTATTTGTGATGATCTCTTTTCATAGTGTGCAGCCTGAGATATTTTTTTTGTGGACAAATAAAGCTTCATATGATCTTCTGAATAGCTGCATGCTTTTTCTTATGTAAATGTGGCATGATGTATTTGATAGATCGATTACCCTCCTATCTTGATCTATGACATTTTCCAGAATTTTTTTCCAGATTTGACAGCAATTTTTACCCTTTTAAAAAAAATCTTAAAGTACACTTATTAAAGCTGGGGAAACCAGAAAAGGCTTAGGATAGAAAAAGCAACAGGAGAGAGCCCAGGCTGGCTGCTTTAGTTCTCTAGAAATGTTACAGGAAAGAAATGAGCCTCGGAGGGGCTGCTGTCAGCTCACTGGAGAGTCAGAAAGGGGAGCCTTGGAGACAGGTTCAGGGGGTTAGCGGGGAGGAGCTGTCATTGCCCATTGCTCCCCTGGTTGCAAGTCCCGTGGGGTCCCCCAGAGTTTAGGAGATGCATGCCAGTGGGGGAAAGAGAGGGGGAAGGGACAGGCACGTGCTCCTTTCCAGGCGGGAGAGTGACAGTTTTTACCTTTTCCCCAGACGCCAACCTTTTTAGGTTCAAACTGCAAGTCTCAGCAATACAAATAGAAACTCGGGCACCGACGCCTGAGCCCGAAACTCCTGTCAGGTCACCTCCTCTGCGGGGTGCCACCCTTTTTCCACTGTGAAACATTATTTGAACTGATTCTCAAAATAGCCCTTCCTCATTTTAGCATGCCAGTGTTTCATTTGTGTTATCTGGCCCTCCCCAGTGGCCAGCAAGAATTCTCAACTCCTCGGCCTCGGAGTCTCTCTGTCTCTGTGCCAGACCAGACTTAGCAATCAGGGCATGACGTCAGGTTGCTGCAGGCGGTTGGACCTTTGGGACAGCAAGTGGGAATGCAGACTTGTGGAGCCTGCCAGCTCCCTGTCTCCACACACAGCAAGAGATCCTGGTTCATGTGTACAAGTGTTCTGAGTAGGGGATAAAGGGTCAGGGGTACAGGCGGATGGTGTGCTCTAAACCCAGTGGGACCAGCTTCCACTTTGGACTTGCTGTTACTTACAAATTACAAGATTGAGGGAGGTTATTGATTTTTCATTTCTCTAATGATCGCCAGACATAGTATAACTTAGTAAAAGAGTGTGGGCTTCAGCATCAGTCCAAGTTCAAGACTAGATCTGCCACTCACTAACCGTGAGACCTGATACATAATGCAGTCAGGAAGCACTTACTGCGTAACTGGGTTGAATGTTTGTCTGTGATTGTCCACATCCCCAGCTGTCACATGGGGGTGACAATACTACCATGTCAGAGGGTTGTTGTGAGGACTATTTGATGAATGCATAATTAGCATATAAAATGTGCTCCATATAGTAGAGCTGTTACTTTATTCCTCTCAGAAGAAAAATTAGAGCTCTTACCAGAATCTGTTTGACAGCCCCCTTTGCCACATTTATTTGTTCAGAAAATTGTTATTAAATGGGCACTGTGATAAGTTCGGGGGAAACATGTTGAATAAAACACTGTCCAGGGCTGCAATCTAGAAATATCTATTCATTCATTCATTGAATACATATTTTCTTTCTATTAAAAAGTTATTTTC
This sequence comes from Molossus molossus, assembly GCF_014108415.1. Lineage (NCBI taxonomy): Eukaryota > Metazoa > Chordata > Mammalia > Chiroptera > Molossidae > Molossus > Molossus molossus. Next base: position 14,485,289 of record NW_023425345.1, on the reverse strand, counting down.
TTTATTGATTTTAGAGAGAGTTGAAGGGAGAGAGAGAGAAACATCGATGAGAGAGAACATCAATTGGCCACCTCCTGCATGCCCCTCACTGGGGATCAAGCCCACAACCTGGGCATGTGCCCTGACCGGGAATCAAACTGGTGACCTCCTGATGCATGGGTCGATGCTCAAACACTGCGCCATGCTGGCCAGGCTTGAATACATATTTATTCCCCTCCAATTAACCAGATACAGAAAAGTTATCTACCTTCAAATATTTCTTGTATTTGTCTACTTATTTTTATCTCCATTGTCATCTTCCTAACCATTCTCCCTACTTCCACTCTTTTTTATTTTTATCCTCACCAGAGGATATTTTGTTTTGTGGTTTTTTTGTTTTTTTTGGTATGTGCCCCTAGTGGGAACCGAACCCAGGACTCTCTGGTCTGCAGGCCGATGCTCCAACGACTGAGCCAAACCCAGCCAGGGCTTTTGTACTTATCTTCAGATAGAGCGGGAGGGAGAGAGAGAGGAAGAGAGAGAGAGAGAAACACTGATGTGAGAGAGGCACATTGAGTGGTTGCCACCCACATGACCCTAACCGGGGCCAGGGACAAACCGCAACAGAGGTACGTGCCCTTAGCAGGAACTGAACCTGGGACTCTCCCGTCTGCAGGCCAAAGCTCAAACCGCTGAGCCAAACTGGCCAGGGCTACTTCTATTCTTGACTCTTTAAAATCATTTCACATCCAGAGTAGTCTTTTTAAAGTTTTTATTATGTTTTTTAAATTTTTTTTCCCTTTATTGATTTTAGAGAGAGAGGAAATGAGAGGTAGAGAGAGATAGAAACATCGATGAGAGAGAACATTGATTGGCCGCCTCCTGCATGCCCCCCACTGGGGATTGGGCCCACAACCTGGGCATGTGTTCTGACTGGGAATCGAACCGGAGACCTCTTGGTACGTGGGTTGATGCTCAACCACTGAGCCACACTGGCCGGACCAGAGTGGTCTTTTAAAACTGTAAATCAGATCATGGCATTTCTTTGTTAAAGCATAAAATCCCACTTAGAATAAAATCCAAACTTCTTTCCTTGGCCCATGTGGCTCTCCATGATCTGGCCCCTTCCTACATCTCCAGCCTTAGCTTAGCTCTCCCCCAACCCCTGTGATCCACAGCCTGTCAGTTCCTAGAACCAGCCAAGCTCTTTTTGCCTCAGGGCCTTTGCACATGCTATTCCCTTCACCTAGAATGCCATCTCCTAGGCTGACAGGTTTTTCTCATCCTTCATGTATGAGCCTAAAGGCCACTTTTTCAGAGAAGACAACCCAAATGACCATCATTTATTCCCTAACACAGCGTCTTGTTTATTTTCTTTCTACTACTTTTTACAGTCTGCATTTATTGTTTTTATTTATTTGCTTACCTGCTTTTTGTCTCTCTCTTCCAGTGGAACATAAGCCCCATGAAGACAGGAACCTTGTCTCCTATTCATTGTTTGTTCTTCATTGCCCAGGAGTAGGTGCTCAATATCTTCTTACATGGAAGAATGAGTGAGTGAAGTTTTATTGTTTAAAAACCTCCAAAAATAGAAATTCCTCCAGGAATAAAAATTCTGAACCTCAGGTTGGCACATTCTAGAACAGATGTGAAAAGTTATTTTTTTGTTGGGCTAAATTTAAAAAATTAATAGAATGAGACCTAAAGAGAAGGAAGTCAGTCTCCTGTAGGAGAAGAGTGAAGAGAACTCCAACAGCAGAGAATTAAAGACCTCATTTGTACTTAGAGACACGATCGATGAGTTAATTTTCTTTTTTTTTTTCAGTCCTCACCCGAGGATATTTTTACATTTATTTTGAGAGAGAGAGAGAGAGAGAGAGAGAGACAGACAGAGAGAGAGATTGGTTGCCACCCACACGACCCTAAGTGGGGTCAGGGACAAACTGCAACCAAGATACGTGCCCTTGGCCTGAATCAAACCCGGGACTCTTTGGTCCCCAGGCTGATGCTCTAACTGCTTAGCCAAACCAGCCAGGGCATGAGTTGCTCTTCCACTATCCATAAAGTAAGACCTATTGGTGAATAAGATGAGTATTAGAGCCAGGAGCCTGGGTTTGTCATCCTAATTAGCTACTTAATATTAATAGAGGAAAGAAAGCAAGGGAGAGGCCAGACGTTGTAAGCATGGTCATCTGGGCGCTGCACCAGGAAGCTACAGCTTCACGCTCCCAGGGAACCACCGGTCCATTCCCTGCAGATCCCTGGGGAGGAGATGAACAAAGGGGGAAAAGGGCACATGCACAGTGAAATCCGGTGACATAATGAAGGGGCTTGCCTGTCAGTCTAGCCTGGGAAAAGATCACTGGCTGGGAGGGTGGGGCCACCGCAAGTGTGCAAAATCTTAAAAAGTTAATTGGTTAGTTTGGAGAAACTCCTGGTAAAAATCCCCAGAGTTCCCTCTCTCCTGTTCTTCCTTGCTCTTGCTCTCCTGCTCCATGACCCTCACTTGCCCGTGTGCCCGCCGGTTCTCTCTCCATAGCTACGTGGCCTTGGACAGCTGCATGGACCATGGCTGTGCGGCCCCACACGCAGTGGACTGCAGCTGGGAACACAAGCTAAGCTAGCCAGGTGCTGGACTGGACTGGACTTTAACATGGAACAGAAATTGAGAGTAGTGGCCTCAGTTCTGGCCCTGCTGAAGACAAGCTTGGACCTCGTCCATGGCGAGAAGGCAGAGATGGGACCTTGGAGGGGAACCCCCTTACTTTTACATCATCAATAAAGCTTTCCACAAAACCCCCATCCTCTCTTGGGGGGCCTCAGGAAATTCTTTTCCTTGTGGCACCCCAAGAACTCTACTTCCACCGATAAGATTCCCATCCCTGCCCCAGCGCCTGGCTCTGTGACCACGGGCAGGTTAGACAATGGCTCTGAGTCCATTCGAGTGAGAAACTGACCCCAATTCTGCTACAGAGTAAGTGCTCAGTACATGTCAATGAAAAAGAATTCTTTTTATTCTGCTAAATAGATTGTTTTAAGGCATACCATAGCCAGTTTAAAGATAGCAATAGCTAAAGCCTAGCATAGTGCTGGGGATGTCAGGTGTCAGTGGGCTGGCTTGTTAAAACACAGAGGGTTGGGCCCTTCCAGGATTTTCTGATTTAGTAGTTCTGGTGGGGCCTGAGAATTTTTATTTTTAATAGGTAGGTTTCCAGGTGATAATGCTGCTGCTGGTGGAGGCCACACTGTATTAGACAGTGGTTATGCAGGCCACCTCTGGTACTATACTGGCTGCATTCAGGTCCAAGCTGCACCTCCCAAACACATGATCGTGATCAAGTTGCTTAATCCCTCTGGCCTCAGCTCCCTCCTCTGAAAGTAGAGAGAATAATGGAGCCTCTCTCCAGAGGTCATTAGGAGGTTAAATGAGGCCTCACATGTTGTAATTGTTTAAGACACATTGATCCGTAGAAGAGACTGACAAATGTCAGAGGGGAGAGGGGTGGGGAACTGGATAAAAGGAGGAAGAGATTAGCTAAAGAACATACTATATGCATAGCCCAGGGACACAGACAGCGGTGTGGTGATAGACGGGAGGGGAGGGTGGGGGCTGGGTGGAAGTGGGCAAAAGTGGGGGGACATATGTAATAGTGTCAACAATGAAAAATTAAAAAATTAATAGACCAAAAAAAGACACATTGATTGTTATTTGCTAATAAAAACCAATTAAAATGAACAGTGCTATCCAACAGAACTGTCTGGGATTGTGGAAAGGTCCTATTCGGTAGCCACACACTGCATGTGGCTGCTGAGCACTTGAAATGTGGCCAGCACAACAGAAGAGCTGAATGCTTGATGTCAGTTAACTTTCATTTAAACAGCCACACAGGTCCAATGAGAGCTCCTCGCCAAGACCTGGGAAGAGCCCCGCTCTATGGAAAGCTGGCCACACAGGGCAGTGTAAAGACCTGGGTGTGTGTGGGTCGACCTCCTAACTGCTTCACCTCAAGCAAGCAGCTCAATTTCTTAGCGACACAACCTCCTTCATAAAGGGGAACAACACTTGCACTGATGCCTCAGAAAGTCTCTGTTTTTTTTTTGGGTTTTTTTTTTTTTTTTTAATCCTCACCCGAGGACATTTTTCCATTTTTTTGTTCAGATAGAGCGGGAGGGAGAGAGAGGAAGAGAGAGAGAGAGAAACATCGATGCGAAGGGACACATCGAGTGGCTGCCACCCGCACGACCAACCAGGGCCGGGGACAAACTGCAACCGAGGTACATGCCCTTAGCGGGAACCGAACCCGGGTCTCTCTGTACCGCAGGCCGACGCTCCAACCGCTGAGCCAAACCGGCCAGGGCAGAAAGTCTCTGTTTTAATGTGATAATTAATGTATGATCATCAATGCAATACGATTGCACAGATTTCTGTAAAGCTCTGTATGGCTCCTTCAGATTTTCTTCCCTGTGACCTGCATCAGGACAATGGCTCTGACAGCTTCCGGCTTTCGTGTCCGCTGTGCCCGGCACACTGTAGGTCCCGAGTTCCAACACAGCCTCCACCCAGGATGTCCTCTAGTGCTCTAGGACATGTAGTAAAAAGGAAGAACTATCTGCATCACTCAGAATACATCCTTATACCTTAAAATGTTATTGTCCAGCCCTGGCCGGTTTGGCTTAGCAGTTGGAGTGTTGGAGTGTCCCAGGTTCGATTCCCACTAGGGGCACATACCAAAAAAAAAAAGAAAAAGTTATTGTCCAAAGGTATCTTTAAACTAATATTTATTTTGTCCCAATTATAAATAATGTGGTTCTTTTAAGAATTGAAAAGTACGGAATATTATAAAGAAAATATACAATTCATTCATAATCTCTCCTCTTAGAGATAGTCCTCATTGACATTTCGAGGCTTATCTTCCCAGTTATATGACTATGAGTTCTTTCTTTATGTCTTTTTTCTTTGTTTTTTGTTTTTTTAAATCCTCACTCGAGGACATTTTTCCATTTTTGGTTCAGAAAGAGCGGGAGGGAGAGAGAGAGAGAAACATCGACGTGAAAGGGACACATTGAGTGGCTGCCACCCACATGACCCAACCAGGGCTGGGGACAAACTGCAGCCGAGGTACGTGCCCTTATCGGGAACTGAACCCGGGTCTCTGGACCACAGGCCGACACTCTAACCACTGAGCCAAACTGGCCAGGGCTATGTCTTTTTTTTATTTCTCTTATTGAACAAATATCTTTGGAGTACCTGCTATGGACCAGGCACAATTCTAAATGATGGTGCTATAACAATGAAAAAATAAGCAAAAAAACTGCTCTCATGGAGCTTCTATTTTAGTAGATGATGTATGTAAAAAATATACAGATATATAAATATAATAAATATAAATACAGTAAAAATATACAAATCGTAGAACAAAATCAGGCTAATGTTGTTTATATGCTTATGCTGTTTATTGTCTTTTTCTCCTTTCCATTATGTTGAGAAGCATTTTCTAATTTGTGGTCTTTTTATTTTTTTTATTTTTTATTTTTTGCTACGTGCCCCTAGCAGGAACCAAACCTGGGACTCTCTGGTCCACAGGCCGACGCTCCAACCGCTGAGCCAAACTGGCCAGGGCTTATGGTCTTTTTAAAATAGGTCCTTACATTAATTGTCTGCTGGGGCAAAAGGAAAAAATAAATACTTAAGTCATGTCTTCAGCAACTTTAGAGATCAATTGGACTGTCCAATGCTGCGTCCCTTGGGCTATCCTATCCAGAGCCAAGTAATCCCAAGTCTAGAACTCAACGTTCACATTTCAGAGTTACTGAGTCTTCGGGGATCACCATTTCACCTTTTAACTCTGGGATATATTTTTAAGTCTTAAAAAGAAAGTTTTCTGGAGTCATCAGGACCCATATTGTTTGTGGTCCACGTCCTTCTATTTCTGCATGACTAACATGGCTAATTACTCAGCACCTTTGCAGCTTGAGATGGAAAAAATAAAAAACTGAAATCCTGAAAGAAGCTTTAAGGTCAGAGCCATGACCACCACGACGCCCCCATTTCACACGGAGTCCCTCTCTTTTGTTCCTCCTTTCTCTCATGGCCCCACATCCTTTGTCCCTTAGGGTCTGCAAAAAAGAGGAGAAAGGGCTCATATTTTCTCAACACACCAATGCAAAGCTCTTGTCTGACTTGGGAATAAAAGAACAAATCCATGAATGAATGAAATTGCTGGGTAGAGGGAAGTATTATGTTGAGGAGCCCAAGGTAAATCATCAGGAGGGATGGTTTCTCTTTTATTACCTAGAGGGGACCAAGGAAAATGTCAATTGGTTGTTGGTATCTGTCCATCAAAGACTTGAGCCAGGACAGAGTCTAGAAGTGAGAAAGCATTCTATACAATCAATAGCACCACAGAGTTACATGTATTGAAGAGAATAGCCAACATGCATTGCTGCTTTGGGCTTTTACTGTTGATGATCTCGTGACATCTCTGCTTCTCTTCTTTCTTTCCACAGTTGTCACCGCATCACTCATGCTGCCAGTGCATTCACGTTGCTAATAGTCCTATACAAAATGCAACTATTAGCAATAAAAGGCTTTGCTACTGGATTAAGAGACAGTATAATATAGTATAAGACTGTGTGGACCAGCACTGTTCAATGGAACTAGAATGGAAGCCGGGAATGTACATAATTGAAAATTTTCTAGTAGCCACAATAAAAAAAGATGAAACTAATTTTAGTCATGTCTTTATTGAACCCTGTATATCTAAAACATTTCACTATATAATCAGTAAATAAAACTGTTAATGAGATATTTTATACTGTCTTCAAAATCTAACATGCATTTTATACATATAGCATATCTTAATTCTGACTGACCACATTTCAAGGGCTCAACACCCACATAGGTTAGTAGGCAGCCCTGGGCAGTGTCGATGTAGGCTCTGCAGCCAGAGCACCTAGAGCTATAATCTTGGGAAAGTTCTATAACCTGTCTGCTTCATTTTCCTCATCTATAAACTGGGGTAATGATAGTCTCTACCTTGTTTAGAATTGTTATGAGGATTAAATGAACACTTAGAACATTGTCTGACACAGAGTTGGCCATCAGTAAATGTTAGCTCTTATTAGCAGCAGATATATGTTTAACTACATCCTTGTAATAATCAAAGCAATCTTTCAGTAAGATCTTACCCTGGGCTTTCTAAAAAGGGACTGTATACCTGATATCTTGCAATGATAAATATCATCTGCCACTTCAGAATTTCTACCTCCACAAAGAAATGATCAGGAACAGTTTGATCTTAAGCTGTGTTTTCACAAAGCTGGGTAACCTATAACTTGACAAATTTCTTTACACTATTAAATCTGCAAATAGTTCCCTATTGAATTTTCCATATAAGCAGTATCATATTTTTATTAGGATATTTACAGTTATAAAATTATCCCAGATTGCTTTTTAATGAGCTTTTAAGAGATTAAAACCATGCTTCATTACAGTAAGAAGATAGCACTGTTTTCTTGAAACTATGGCATATAGCCATAAATTCATATTAATATCACAGGATATATTTGAGGACCTAAGCACCATGATATACAAATTATTACTTGGGGCACTTGTATGACCCTTCTGAATAAACAGTTGAGTAATCCTACAACAGTTGTTTTGGGCCCCTTAAAAATATGTCTTAGAAGTTTCCAAATCTCAAATCTTTTCATTCATTTATGCATTCACACCTTCATTTGTCAACTATATGTTTATTCAACAAATGTGTATTGAGGGATTACTATGGACCAGGAACAAGGCTAGATAATAAGGAGTCAGTGGTTATCAGAGTACACAGTCCCTGTCCTCAGAAGATTATTGTTCAATGGGGTAGAAAGACATTAATCAAATAATCACACAAATAAAATTGCCAACTAGCATGATTGCTATTGAAAAGAAAAGGTTGCTTTGAGAGTCTATGAAAAGGGAATTCGATTTGGTCAGGAAAGCTTTCCTCAAGGAAATGCTAATGAGACGGAGAACCGGAGGAGAAGGAGGAGCTAACTAGGTGGAGGGGAGAGGCCATTGCAGAGGGAGCAGCTGAGCAGAAGTCCTGAGATGGCAGGGTCATGCTGAAGGGGAGAGACTGAAAGACAGCTGGGGGCCTGAAACAGAGTGAGGTTTAGCTGGAGAAGTAGGTAGGACCAGACATCCTAGGTTCTTGACAATCATGTTAAGGATTTTATATTTTTCAAAGAGCATTGGGGAGCTGTCATTGGATCTCCAGAACTTGAGGGTGCTTTTCTTTGCTCAGTCAAATCTCACTTTGATTCCTGGTAATTCTGTTGAAATAGAAATGGAAAGACACTAAGACATATTGGCCAGGCAAAGGGCTACACATGCCCTTTTTTCCCGACAAGGGCAACCCAAAACAACAGCCACACCAACTCCTGCCTGTGGTCTGCCCTTTAGCAGCTGTTCTTCAGTTATCCAACCAGTTTTGAGTCTCAGACTCTGGGTTTCTCTCTCGGTGTTTAGGAGAACGGACACTAGAGGAGTTCTGATCACAGTTGAGAGGTGGACTCCTGAGGAGACCACCTGTTTCAGTGAAGGAAGTGAAGCTCTGGCACATTTTAAGACGGACCAATGAGTCTCAATTCTGGGCAGGAGGCCACTAGGAAAGACATGATCAGATTTGCCTTTTAAAAAGATAGCTAGATACAATGTGAAGAAAAAAATTGAGGTTAAAGGAGGTTAAGAGAGGATGGAGGAAGACAAGAATTCTATTGCTATCTTCTAGGCAGGAGGTAATTTTTTGTTTTAAATCCTCACCCGAGGAAATTTTTCCATTTATTTGCAGACAGAGTGGGAGGGAGAGAGAAACAAAACAAAACAAAATAAAACACAAAAGGAAAAACATCTGTAACAAAAATAAAATTAAAAACAAACAAACAAACAAAAAACATATGGATGCAAGAGAGACACATTGATTGGTTGCCTCCCGCACGACCCCGACCAGGGCCAGGGACTGAACCACAACCTAGGGACGTGCCCTTGACAGAAATTGAACCTGGGACTTTTTGGTCCTCGAACCTGGGACTTTTTGGTCCTCAAGCCGACGTTCTAACCTCCGAGCCAAACTGGCAGGACAGGAGGCAATCTTAAATGTGAAAACAAGTAGATGAATTTAATAGGTAGTTAGAAGGTAAAACCAACAGGACTTCGAGATGGATGGGATATAGAAAATAAGGGAGAGGGAGATGTCAAGAATAACTTCTAGAATTTTAGGTTGTATAACTGAATGGCTAGTTACAGTTTTCTTCAAGATATGGAGCATGAAGCAAAGAAGATTTGAGGGGGGAATTCCCCCCCCCCATATTTTTGTTCAGATAGAGTGGGAGGGAGAGAGAGAGAAAAATATCGATGTGAAAGGGACACATCGAGTGGTTGCCACCCGCACGACCCAACCAGGGCCGGGGACAAACTGCAACCGAAGTACATACCCTTAGCGGGAACCGAACCCGGGTCTCTCTGGACTGCAGGCCGACGCTCCAACCACTGAGCCAAACCAGCCAGGGCTTGAGGAGGGAATTTTGAGTTTATTTTTCAACTTGTGGAATTTGAGATGCCTCAAACATGTTCAAGAGAAGATGGAAGCAGTGAATTTTAAGGTGTGGGACTAGAGATAGACATTCTCCAAGATGTCTAATGGATGTTTTCAACCTGGGAGCTCAAGTTATTCAGTCTGTAAAATGCTATGGAATTATCGCTGTTTTTTTTTTTAATTCTTTTTCTTTTTCTTTTTTTCTTAACTCATCTTTATTGTTGAATCTATTACAGATATACACCCCCTTTTACCCTGTTGACCTCCTCCTCCCCAATCTTGCCCCCCTCCTGCCTTCCCCAAACTATTGTCGGCGTCCATTGTTTATGCATACATGCATAGAAGTTCTTTGGTTTATCTCATCCTGCCCTCCCTCCTCCCTTCCCTTTGAGGTTCATCAGTCTAACAACCAATTTGTACTTCTTAATTCCTTCATCTTTTTCACTCATCCCCCTGGCCCCCACCCATCTGGCAAGCAACAAAATTTCCCTGTAATTAGGAGTCTGTTTTTGTTCTGCTTGCTCATTTTGTTTGTAGATTCGATTGTTGATAGATATGTATTAATTGCCATTTTATTGTTCATATTTTGGTTCTTATTCTCCTTCAAGAAGACCTTTCAATATTTTATATAATACTGATTTGGTGGTGATGAACTCCTTTAGCTTTTTCTTGTCTGGAAACTCTTGATATGTCCATCCATTCTAAATGATAGCTTTGCAGGATAGAGTAATCTTGGTTGTAGGTTGTTGTTTTTCATCACTTTGAATACATCTTTTTTTTTTAATCCTCACTTGAGGACATTTTTTTTTTTTTTTTCATTTTTTGTTCAGATAGAGCGGGAGGGGGGGAGAGAAAGAGAGAGAAACATCGACGTGAAAGGTACACATCGAGTGGCTGCCACCAGCACAACCCAACCAGGGCCAGAGACAAACTGCAACCGAGGTACATGCCCTTAGCGGGAACCGAACCTGGGTCTCTCTGGACCGCAGGCCGACGCTCTAACCGCTGAGCCAAACCGGCCAGGGCACTTTGAATATATCTTGCCACTCCTTTCTGGCCTGCAAAGTTTCTTTTGAGAAATCAACTGACAGTCTTATGGGAGCTCCTTTGTAGGTTACAAACTGCTTTTCTCTTATTGCTTTTAAGAGTCTCTCATTGTATTTAACCTTTGGCATTTTGATGCTGATGTGTCTTGGTGTGGACCTTTTTGGATTTATCTTCTTTGGGACTCTCTGTGCTTCCTGGACTTGTATGTCTGTTTCCTTCACCAAGTTAGGAAACTTTTCTGTCGTTATTGTTTCAAATAGGTTTTGAATTTCTCTCTCTTCTCCTTCTGACACCCCTATGATACAAATGTTGACATCAGAGGCTCTTTACACTATTCTCATTTTTTTGGATTCTTTTTTCTTTTTGCTGTTCTGATTGGGTGTGTTTTGCTTCCTTATATTCCAAATCGATGGTTTACTTCTTGGCTTTATCTACTCTACTATTGATTGCCTGTAAATTATTCTTTATTTCAGGTAGTGCAGTCTTCATTTCTAACTGGTCCTTTTTTATGTTGTTGATGTTCTTACTAAGTTCCTTGGAGGTCTCCTTAAGTTCCTTGAATGTCTCACCAAGTTCCTTGAGCAGCCTTATAACCAGTGTTTTGAAGTCTGCATCTGATTGATTACTTATCTCCATTTGGCTTTATTCTTTTCATGGAGTTTTGTTCTTTTCTTTTGTTTGGGACATGTTTCTTTGTATCCTCATTTTGGCTGCTTCCCTGTGATTGTCTCTATGTTTTAGGTAGAGTTGCTATGTCTCCTAGGCTTCGTAGGGTGGCCTATTGTAGTAGGTGTCCTATAGGGTCCAGTGGCACAGCCTCCCTGATCACCCCAGCTGGACCCTAGAGTGAACTGGACACCTTTCTGCTGTAATTGAGTCTTGATTGCTATTGGCACATCAATGGGAGGGATTTTTTCAGGCTGATCAGCTGCAAGGACTGGTTGTGCCCACTGAGCACTAGCCTCTGACTACCTTGGAGGATCAGCTGTGTAGGGGCCCAACACACAGAGCAAGACTTACTTCTTCAGGGCACTGATACCCACTGAGTCCCTTCATTGAGTGTGTCACTTGTGGAGGTGGTTGGGTGGTGGTGTTTTGATGTGATCTGAAGCTGTCCACTAGGTGTGCTGGTTTTGGGGCAAGGTCAGCTCCTGCCTGTGTTCTATCCAGGGCCACCTGGCATAAGCTACAAAGCGATCTGCAGACGGCTACTTCTTCTCCTGGGCTTAGTGGTGCCCAGAAAAAGCCAGGTTGTGAACCAAGGCTGGTTGCTTCTAGTGCCAGGCATGGGGCCACTTAACAAGAGGTATGGGGCTCGCTGAGACCAGATGCTGCTTATTTGAGAGATTTTAGGAAACTCTGAAGCAGGATCCAAGACAGGCCAATCCTGTGGTAAAGCCTTTGGAAACAGCTTGAGTGGGCTGGAAAGTTGGGCGAGGTGGGACCTCAGGGCATCACCAGGGTGGGGCAAACAGTGTGAACCAGGTTGCTGGAGTTTCAGATATGGCGGCTGTCTGCCGTCCCAGGGAAGGGCTCACCAAAGCAACATCAGCCTCCAGCAGCACGTCTGTCCCAGAGAAAGCCCCCTCTCCAGCCCTCATCCCGAGGCCAAACAGCTCAGTTCTTCCCTGAATGTCTCTGGCACCCCTCAAGCTGCCTCCCCTCCGAGCTTAACGAGAGCAAGTTCAAGTAAGTCTATGCTCGGGCCCTTTAGGAGGAACTGCCTGGGGCTCCAACAGCCTCAGCTCCCTCAGTCTCAGTTTCTGCTGGTTTTTCCAGCCAGAAGTTATGGGGATTCTCTTCCTGGCACTGGAACCCTGAGCTGGGCACCTGGTGTGGGACGGGGACCCCTCATTCCTCAGGGAGGACCTTCCTAACCAAGGTGTCCTCCTGATTTTTATCTGCCACACGTGGGTGTGGGACCAGCCTGTCTGCACCTCCGCCCCTCCTACCAGTCTCTATGTGTGCTGGCATGTTTATAACCCCATAATTGATGATTGGTACATTATTGTGCTGCTCCATAATTGATGATTGGGAAAGTTACTGCATGCCCTCTAGCTGGACCTGTTTAGTTAAAATAATCTCAGTAAAATGGAATACTCCCTGAACCAAGAAATTTTTGGTAGCTGACTACATGTCTGACAGAGTCCACAGAGCCTGGAGATCTTGAGTCAGAGACTCGCCCTTCCCCACAATCTCAAGAAATTAGGCTTGCATTGTGTTTGTGCAGCTTGGGGCTAAGTGTGACCCAATGTACCTTGAAATACCTGAAATACCTGGGTGTTCCTGGGTGTGCCAGGGTGTTCCTGTTATCTGTAAGGCAAACTAATTCTATACAGCATTGTTGTAGCCCTGGATATTATATCAAGAAGATCCTATTTTCTGTATGGTATAAAACGCATGTAATAAAGCATATCGGGGCTGATTCTGAAGACTCTGTCACAGGGTGTTCGGAATCAGACGCCCGCCGGCTAATAAATGGCTCTTATTTGGACTTTAATTCTCTAGTGGTCTTTCTTTGACTCTGTTGTGCCACAACAGATATGGCTACTTCTTTAATTTCGTAGTTGTGGAACTTCTATTCAGCTTGATTTCAGGTAGTTCTGAATGGTGGTTATGTTGTAGTTTAGTTGTAATTTTGATGTGGTTGTGGGAGAAGGTGATGCCACGTTTACCTATGCCTCCATCTTGACCAGAAGTTCTCACCATTTGCTTGTATCTAATTTTTTACGTTGCCAGAATCTATACAGTGCATTGACTGTAGATGCCTCTGCCACTTCTACTGTCCATCTCCTTTTATAAGTTGAAATGGGAGTGTGAAGATCCTGTAATTACCACTGCATATCTTTGATTAAATTTTCTCTTAATTGTTATATCAACTTGATTTATATCCCATTGGAGGGGGAAAAGAGATATTGGTTGTGTTTAAATGTTAATGATTTTAAAGCAGCCCAGGTTGACAAACTCAGAAGAGTTTGAAGAAAGTGACTATTCATGGCTTAAAAGTAAGCTTTCGCTTTGGTGTGAGGAGCCAAGAGGGATAGTGTTGGATGGTGCCTTGGTCTACACTTTTTTAAAGGCAGGCTTGAGTTGACATTTGACACTGTACCTTAATATAACAATGAATTTCTACCAAGAGCATCAATAATGCCAAGTGGAAAGTCTAATTTCCTTACTGGAGTATGATTTTCCAAGTGGCCCTAGGTTTCCAGCTGACTTTTTAAACACATAACAATTTCCTTCTTTTCTTAAAGCCCCATCCATAAGCTCTCAGCATTTTGAGTTCATTAAAAAAAATTTTTAAGCCACCTTTGCAATCTCCTGAAAATGTTACTAGAATAACCAATGTAGTCCCTTCTCCAGGTAGAGTGATCCTATATGACACTCTGTGCCTTTATTTCCTTGCCTGGCAAAGGAGAGTAACAATAGTACCTACTCAGAGGGGAATAAATAAGTCAACAAATATTTAAAGTGTCTATATATGTAGAAAGTGTAATCAATTACTTTATTATTATCAAATTATTATTATATGAGAGCTGAGTGGCTAGTAGGAGACATTTCTGGCCCAGTATTCTCTTGGGAAGATATCAGAAAGAGAGAATGAATTGACATTTGAGAGTTCTTGATCTATCCAGGGTAGATGAATATGTCACAGTGTCCTTTCTGTACCCACCAGAGACTCCTGTGGACCTTAAACTCTGCCCTTGTGACTTTTCCAAGTTCACAGAGTCATCAAGGGGATAGATTTCTTGAGATTCTAACCACTTGCCATTTAAACTTATAGAACTTAAAGATAATACCCTCCACCCTTAGAATTAGCCCAAAATAGCTAGGATTTGTTATCCACCACTGCATCATAATACCAAGAGGACAAACTAAAGCAAAGAGGGAGTGACCATGATAGGGTAATTGACATGGTTGGTGTAGCAAAGGACAATCTCCTGAGACAGGCCCTGCTCAGCTTTTTATTTCAAGAATGTTAGGCCATGTTATTCCTAGGGTTAATCCATTTGCATAGCAACCCCTGCTCCTCACCCCTCACCCAGGGTGTGATTTATGCATGGCTGAAAGCGCACCAGCTAATTCTCTTTGAGCCTGAATCCCTTCCTGGCTTGCCATTTGAAGATGATTTGTGGGCACAGAGTCCATGTCTAGAATGCTGAAAGAGCTAAATATTTGTCCAGTAAGCAATGCACCAAAGGCAGCCCCAACCTTTTAGTTTTGATGACTGCTTCAGGGTCGGATTTTGCAAATCTATCTTGCTGCGCACTTAACCATAGAGATAGTCTTCTTGGCTTTAGGAAGACAAGCCAATTCACAAATCCCCTTTACCTAAACTAAGTCAATTCTCCATGACTGCCCTAGGTTCCTGATTCCAAGTGTAATCCTTTCATGTTACTCCTGTAAATGAACTATGACCACAGAAAGGTCAAGGGCTTTAGATAAAATGCAAATTAATGTTGAAGTAAGGGATTATCTCAACCAAATTTGAAGAAGCTCATTTCTTTCAACAGCTGGTGTTATATTCTCATATGATATAAAAGTATTCTGTTGAAATGCCAATCCTACAGATCTGGACGCAGGACATAAGGTAGATATAACCAATCAGGAGATTTTTTTTTTTTTATGCCAGTAAAGTAACTCACAGATACCTGACAGCTGCAGCTGTCTGGGCCCCTGGTGATGGCATTGGTCTATGACTCAGAGGGATGTTTATGCCAGAGAATGCTGCCTCTGCAACACTACCCCAGAGATGCCCCAGTAGAAAGTAATTTAGAGCAATGAGTGTGAGAGGAAGATCTCTGGGCAGATTTAGTCAAACCCAGTCCCATATCTGAGTGCAAATAGTGGTATATGGAGAGGCGGAAAAGCATGAGCTTTGGGGTCAGAAAGTCCCGCTTCAATTCTTAGCTCTAGTTACTTTATATTGAGCCAGTCAGTTATTTATTCACTTATTCACTCACTTAACTATCTTTATTGAGAATTTATAATGTGCCAGCCACTGTGTTAGTGTTGGGATATATGATAAGCAGATCTGGCTACATAATTTGTAGGGTCAATGCAAAAGAAAAATGCAGGGTCCCTTGTTCAAAAATTAAGCAATTTGCCTGGCTGGTGTGGCTCAGTGGTTGAGCATTGATCCATGCACCAAGAGATCGCTGGTTTGATTCCCGATCAGGGCACATGCTCAGGTTGTGGGCCCAATCCCCAGTGGGAGGCATGCAGGAGGTGGCCAATTGATGTTCTCTCTCATCAATCTCTCTCTCTCTCTCCCCCTTCCTTTCTCTCTAAAATTAATAAAGGAAAATATAATTAAGAATTCTAAGATGGTGACAGCAGCATATTAAACCAAGCGTGGGGCCCTTCAACTGTGCCACATAAAACAGGTCCTCATATTAAGCCTTATAGACAAGATTTTGTGATCGTGAAGCTGAATTTCTGGGGAAAAAATATTTAATTACACCAATTAATCTATAATTATGGCTCTATAAGGACTGTTGAAGGACAGAAGCATGATGCTATGAATGTCTATAAGAGGGGCTGTCAGTTCAGGGTACCTCAATAAAATACCATTGATTGGGTGGCTTAAACAACAGAATTAATTCCTCACAGTTTTGGAGGCTGGAAAGCCAAGTTCAGGGTGCCAGCTTGGTCAGGTTCTGGTGAGAACTCTCTTTCTGGCTTGCAGAAAGCCTCCTATTTTGTGTCCTCATGTTGCAGGAGAAATTAGGAAACCATTGCTCATGGGAGTGGGGTTCTCAGAACGTCACTGAAATAAGCATATTCAGAAGTCCCCATGGGAGAATGAGATATAGTAAAAGACTCTATTTGTGTGAAGTTACATCCCTTTGGTTGTAAACTCTCAATTGCCTTAAGCCAGTCCTGAAAAGGGGGCAGCTGTGGGTTTAGCAGAGCTAGAAGCAGGGCCAGTGTCCAGAATTTCCTTTCCATGTTGCAACTGGGTCCGGTACAGCATTAATCCATAAGAGCATTGTATGGAGTCCACATGGCCCACAGCTCCCCCTGCAACTGAAGAGCCAGGAGCTCGAGCAAGCAAGAGAGGAAACAGAAGAGAAAGAGAGTGAATTTTCTTTTGCTCAGGTGATTATGTATCTCAGGTTTTGTGCCCTTGCAGTGGCCACCCTATTCTGACCAATTACCTATTCCCAGGAGTGATTGACATTACCCACTCTTTACTGGGCATGTGTCTAAACTACCTTTGTCCAGTCCCTACCCCTATCAATTTGTGGGGAATAAATAGATCTGGAGAGTGCTAAACTGCAGCTTTCTGGCAAAGCTGTATAAATGGCATGCTTATATTATCTAGTCTCTCCTTTATTCCTTTCCTGTTAAATAATAACCAGATTATTATAATAATATCACTACATGGCAGAAAGAGAGCTCTGGTCTCTTCCTCTTCTTCTAAGGACACTAGTCCCATCATAGGTTCTCCAACCTCACAATTTCATCAAAACCTAAATATCTCCCAAAGACACCATCTCCAAATACCGTAACATTGGCAGTTAGGGCTTCAATATATGAATTTTGGGGGAACACAAACATTCAATCCTTGACTAATCTGGTTAGTCAAAGAGATCAGGAAAGGCTTCACCAAAGAAGTAATGCTTAGGATGAGATTTGGATGATGAATAGGTATTCAGTAGGAAAAAATATTGCTGATCTTTGGGGGATTTCATCATTCCAAAATCTACTGGACAGAAATCAGCCTGAAAAGAAGAAAGAAGAAAATGTCAACCTAAGTGAAAAACCAGGAGAGGTGTTTGTCATGGGAACCAGAGGAGGGAAGTGTTTCAGGAAGCACAGAAAATCTACTTTGGTGACTCTGGCAAGGGGATATGTCCCCAAAGGTTTGGTGAGATTCCTGCAATGTGCCATATTTTATTTCTTCTTGGTAATCAACTTTCTCTACTCCAAAGCAGATGCATCTTTTCCCAAACAGAAAATTTAGTTCTCAATCTTTGTGCACATTTCAGAGAGGAAAATTGAGGTAGAGAAACCAAGTTGAGACTCTTCTCCTTAGAAGAGAGATAATGGTCTTTCAGGGACAGACATGTGAATACATGTGGTGTGAAGCCACCAGGTGATGCCTCCTACTCCAGCCCGTTTCCCCACTGTCTACCTCATTCACTAGACCCCACCCTCAGTGTACTCTCAGTCCAGGATACAGCACATTCTCTTGCACATCATGACATTTGTAATGCTGTTGCTCTGTCTAGAACACTCCTCAATTTTCACACTGAGGCCTTTTTGACTCTTGCTTATTCTTTGTAGTTCAACTAATATTTTCTTGAAGAGTCTCTCTCCCCCAAAGCAAAGTAGATACTCTTTGTTTTTCCCTTTCACATTATTACAACTATAATATGTAAATAAATAACAAGTATAAAATAGAATTCTTCTTATAGCTCCTGTTCTTTTCTTGATACCAATTGTCTTACTAATTTATTTATGTGCTCAAGAAGGGACCTCATTTCACTATCGACTCCTGGTAGCCAGGAATAGTGTTGTGTTCCCACTGCATACCAATCACCTGCCATAAGCCAGGGGAGCCCAGCGATGTTCTTGTCCAAGCCTGACTTAGAGAGGAAAATGTTCATGAAGATTGTTTAACCTCATTTACAATAATGTTTATAGGCACCTTTCAATCCCAGCACTCACCCGTCACCATAGCAACGCACATATCAAAAGAGGAGTTTTTTAAAGCTTGCTTTCCATCTCTTCATTAACATTGTATGTGTGTGTGTGTGTGTGTGTGTGTGTAGTCTTCACAATCCATCAAAGAGAACATGGCCCCAAGGTCAGCACTGTGCTCTGAGATCTCTTGTGACTCAGAATTTACATATCAGATGGGTTGGGTTCCTAACTGGAATGTGGGGATGGGGTAGGGTTGGTGTAGGGAATGTAAACAGTTAGGATACATTATTGAAACATGTGTCAGCTTAGAGATAGGGAAAAAAAGCAGATTCCAAGTTTTCTGCTTTTCTGAGTTCATTCAGCACCACCTAAATGTTAGACCACCTTATGAATGATTTTGGGTTCTAAAGATGTTGAACTGCTCTCTGCAACCTCCACTTGCTAATGATCTACAAATCCAGAAGCAAAGAAATAGAAAATCATAAGACTAAGCTTACATGAGCAGTAACCTTGGGTAACTTTTTTCCCCCAATTTTTTAAAACTTTTAAAAATATTTTTTTTTATTTATTCATTTTGTTACAGATGTCCCTCCTTCCCCTCCCCCCATTGACACCCTTCTCCTGGCTCCCATCCCTCCTTCACAGTATTGTTGTCTATGTCCACTGGTCATGCATATACGCATATAAGTTCTTTGGTTTATCTCTTCCAGCCTTCCACCTCCCCTTCCTCTGAGGTTTGTCAGTCTGTTTCCTACTTCCATGTCTCTGGGTCTATTTTGTTCATCAGCTTATTTTGCTCATTATATTCCACAAATAAGCGAGATCATGTGACATTTGTCTTTCTCTGATTGGCTTATTTTGCTTAACATAATACTCTCTAGGTCCCTCAAAGGGTAAGAGATCTTTCTTTCTTACAGCTGCATAGTATTCCTTTGTGTACATGTACCACAGCTTTTTTTTTTTTTAACCTCACCCGAGGACATTTTTCCATTTTTTGTTCAGGTAGAGTGGGAGGGAGAGAGAGGAACAGAGAGAGAGAGAGAAACATCGATGTGAAAGGGACACATCGAGTGGCTGCCACCCGCACAACCGACCAGGGCCGGGGACAAACTGCAACCAAGGTACGCGCCCTTAGCGGGAACCGAACCGGGTCTCTCAGGACCGCAGGCAGACACTCTAACCGCTGAGCCAAACCGGCCAGGGCATCACAGCTTTTTTATCTATTCATCTACTGATTGACACTTGGGCTGTTTCCAGATCTTAGCTATTGTAAATAGTGCTGCTATGATCATAGGGGTGCATATATTTTTCTGATGGGTGTTTCAGGCTTCTTAGGATGTATTCTTAGAAGTGGAATTACTGGGTCAAATAGCAGTTCCATTTTAAATTTTTTGAGGAAACTCCATATTGTTTTCCATAGTGGCTGCATCAGTCTGTATTCCCACCAGCAGTGTACTAGAGTCTCCTTTCTCCACACCCTCGTCAGCACTTGTTGTGTGATGATTTATTGATGGCAGCCATTCCAACAGGTGTGAGGTGACGTTTCATAGTTGTTTTAATTTGCATCTCTCTGATGATTAGTGACACTGAGCATTTTTTCATATGTCTCTTGGCCATCTGTATGTCCTTTTTGGAGAGGTATCTATTGGGCAACTTATTTAGCAGAGTATATCCAACAATCCTCAATGTACCCAGCTAGAAGCAGATATGCCTGGAAGAGGCACCAATAAAAAGGTGGGGAGGAAAGGAGGCCAATAAAGTCATGTTACTGAGACAATCCTATTGGGAAACTCTGGGAGACCATATCAAAGGCATCTCAAAATTATTTTCCTTCCCCAGATGGGAGGAAACTAAAGTATTCTCCAATTTCTATTCACTTGGCCTGTCTGAGAAAAGGCCGTTAGGTGGAGATGACTCCTCAGGCATGTACTGAAATGGTTAATGCTCAGGGGACAGGGATAGACAGCAACAAAGTCTGCTATGGAGAAAGAGAAAAGCTAAGCAAGAGCAAAAATAAAGAGGAGAAGAAATAAACAACTCAGTGCGCGCGCGTGTGTGTGTGTGTGTGTGTGTGTGTGTATAGAGCAGCGATTTTCAACCTTTTTTATCCCATGGCACACATAGCTAATTACTAAAGTTCTGCGGCACACCAAAGAATATATTATATTTTTTGCCGATCTGACCAAAAAAATAGATATGATTTTGATTCATTCCCATCAGACAGCTATTGTTATGTTGGCTGGTGTAATTTTTTAATTTGACAATCTCAGGGAAAAGAGGTCAGTGCCCTGAATAAATAGTCAGGTATTGCATGTTTTAAAAATTCTTGTGGCTTTCTTGCTCTTAAAAACAAGAAAAAAAAAGCCTTGGTTGGGTAGCTTAGTTGGTTACAGCACTGTCCCTATATACCAAGGTTGTGGGTTTGATACCCAGTCAGGGCACATACAAGGAGCAACCAATGAATACATAAATATTTATTATTTTTTAAATATTTTTTAAAATTAATTAATTTATTTTTGTTACAGATGTTTCTCCTTTTTACCCCACTGATTCCCCCCTCTCTCTCCCTCCTCACCCTGTCCCCAGCTTTGTTGTCCATGTTCATTGTTCATGCATACATGCATATAAGTTCTGTAGTTTATCTCTCCCCCACCACCCCCTCTTCTGGGGATTGTCAGTCTGTACCCGACTTCCACATCTCTGGGACTACCCTGTTCCTCAGACTGTTATGTTCATTATATTCCACAAATAAGTGAGATCATATGATACTTGTCTTTCTCTGTTTGGCTTGTTTCGCTTAGGATAATACTTTCCAGGTCCCTCCATGTCGTCTCAAAGGATAAGAGATCTTTTTTTCTTACAGCTGCATAGTACTCCAAGTGTATATGTACCACTGCTTTTTTATCCATTTATCTACTGATGGACACTTGGATTGTTTCCAGATCTTAGCTATTGGAAACAGTGCTGTTACAAACATAGGGGTACATATATTCTTTCTGATTGCTGTTTCAGGCTTCTTAGGGTATATTCCTAGAAGTGGGATCACTGGGTCAAATGGAAGTTCAATTTTTAATTTTTTGAGGTAGCACCATATTGTTTTCCATAGTGGCTGCAACAGTCTGCATTCCCACCAGCAGTGTACTAGAGTCCCCTTTTCTCCACACCCTCGCCAACACTTGTTTGATGATTTGTTGATGGTGGCCATTCTGACAGGTGTGAGGTGACATCTCATTGTTGTTTTAATTTGCATCTCTCTGATGATTAGTGATGTTGAGCATTTCTTAGCCATTTGTATGTCCTGTTTGGAGAGGTGTCTATTTAGTTCCTCTGCCCATTTTTTATTGGGTTCTTTGTCTTCCTTTTGTTGAGTTGTATGAGTACTCTTATATATATTGGAAATTAACCCTTTATCTGATGTATCATTGGCAGTTATGCTCTCCCACACAGTGGGTTGCCTTTCCATTTTGATGATTGTATCTTTTGCTGTACAGAAGCTTTTGAGTTTGATGTAGTCCCATGTGCTCATTTTCTCCTTTGTTTCTGTTGCCTTAGGTGATGTATTTGTGAAAATTCTGCTGCGTATGATATCTGAAATTTTGTTGCCTACATTTTTATGGATTCATGAGTCACATTTAAATCCTTTATCCATTTTCAGTTGATTCTTGTGTATGGTGTAAGTTGATGGTCTAGTTTCATTTTTTTGCATGTGGCTGTCCAATTTTCCCAACACCATTTATAAAAGAGGCTGTCTTTACACCACTGTATGCTCTTGCCACCTTTGTCAACTATTAATTGAGCATATTGCCTTGGGTCCATTTCTGGGTTCTTTGTTCTGTTCCACTGGTCTATATGCCTGTTCTTGTGCCAGTACCAGGCTGTTTTGATTACAGTGGCTGAAATCTGGTAATGTGATCCCTCCAACTTTGTTCTTCTTTTTCAAGATTGCTGTGGCTATTCGAGGTGTTTGGTTTTTTTTCTGGTTCCATATGAACTTTTGAAGTGTTTGTTCTAGTTCTGTGAAGTATGTTGTTGGTATTTTGATGGGGATTGCATTGAATCTATAGATTGCTTTGGGTAGTTTGGACATTTTAATGATGTTAATTCTTCCAATCCATGAACAAGGTATGTGCTTTCACTTTTTTATATCTTCCTCTATTTCTTTTTTCAATGACCTGTGGTCCTTTCTTTCTTTGGTTAAGTTTATTCCTAGGTATCTTAATTTTTTGCCACGATGGTAAATATAATTGTTTTTTTCAGTTTCTCTTTCTGTGAGTTCATCATTGGTGTATAAGAATGCTATCAATTTCTTGACGTTAATTTTATATCCTGCTACTTTGCCAAATTCATTTATTAAGTCTAGTAAATTTTTGATGGAGTCTTTGGGGTTTTCTACGTATAGTATTATGTCATCTGCAAATAATGACAGTTTCACTTCCTCCTTTCCAATTTGGATCCCTTTTATTTTTTCTTCCTGTCTGATTGCTGTGGCTAAGACTTTCAGTACTATGTTAAATGACAATGGCGAAAGTGGGCATCCTTGTTTTGTTTCTGTTCTTAAGGGAAATGCTTTTAATTTTTGCCCATTGAGTATGATGTTGGCTGTAGATCTTTCATATATGGCCTTTATTATGTCAAGATATGATCTCTCTATTCCCACATTGCTGAGCGTTTTTATCATGAATGGGTGCTGGATTTTGTAGAATGCTTTTTCAGCATTTTTGGTATGATCATATGATTTTTATCTTTCACTTTGTTTATGTGTATTACATTTATTGATTTGTGAATATTGTACCAGCCTTGCATCCCTGGGATGAATCCCACTTGGTCACGGTGAATAATTTTTTTTGATATATTGCTGGATCCGATTTGCTAGTATTTTGTTCAGGATTTTGGCATCTATGTTCATCAGGGATATTGGTCTGTAGTTTTCTTTCTTTGTAGTGTCTTTTTCTGGTTTTGGGATTAGAATTATGCTGGCCTCATAAAATGAGTTTGGAAGTCTTCCTTCTTCTTGAATTTTTTGAAATAGTTTGAGGAGAATGGGTATTAGTTTTTCTTTTAATGTTCGGTAAAATTCCCCCCCTGAAGCCATCCGGGCCTGGGCTTTTGTTTGCTGGGAGAGTCTTGATTACATCTTGAATTTCTTTTGTTGTTATTGGTTTGTTCATGTTTTTTATCTCTTCCTGGTCCAGTTTTGGGGGACTATGTGTTTCTAGAAATTTGTCCATTTCACTTAGATTGTCGAATTTATTGCCGTATAATTGTTCATAATGTTTATTAACAATCCTTTGTATTTCTGTGGTGTCAGTTATTATTTATCCTCTTTCGTTTCTGATTTTGTGCATTTGGGTTCTCTCTCTTTGTTTCTTGGTGAGTCTAGCTAAGGGTCCATCAATCTTGTTTATCTTTTCAAAGAACCAGCTCTTTGTTTCATTGATCCTTTGAATTGGTTTTTTGGTCTCCATGTCATTTATTTCTGCTCTGATCTTTACTATTTCCTTCCTTCTACTTGCTGTGGGGTTTTCTTTTTGTTTGCCTTCTAGTTCTTTAAGCTGTAAGGTTAGATATTCTGTTAGAATTTTTTTTGTTTCTTGAGGTAGACCTGTAGTGCTATGAACTTCCCTCTCAGAATTGCTTTCGCTGCATCCCATAGATTTTGTGTTGTTGTGTGTTCATTTTCATTGGTTTTAATTGGAAGTTTTTAATTTCTTCCTTGATCTCCATGGTAACCCATTCATTGTTCAATAACATGCTATTTAGCCTTCATGTTTTCAAATGTCTTTGCATGTTTTTGTTGTATTTGATTTCTAGTTGTATACCATTGTGATATGAGAAGATGCTTGATATGATTTTAATCTTCTTGACCTCGTAGAGACATATTTTGTGCCCTAACATGTGGTCTATCTTTGAGAATGTCCCATGTGCACTTGAGAAGAATATGAATTCTGTAGTTTTGGGGTGTAATTCTCTGTAGATATCTATTAAATCCATTTGATCTAGTGCTTCATTTAGAGTCTGTGTTTCCTTGTTAATTTTTTGTCTAAAAGATCTATCCAATGATGTCAGTGGGGTATTGAAGTCCCCTGCTATGATTGTATTGCTGTTGATTTCTCCTTTGAAGTTCTCCAAAAGATTTTTAATATATATTGGTGCTCCTATATTGGGTGCATATATGTTTACCAAGGTTATATCTTCCTGTTAGATACATCCTTTCAATATTATGTAGTGGCCTTCTTTGTCTTTAGTTATGGTCTTTATTTTGAAATCTACTTTATCAGATATGAGTATTGCTACCCCAGCTTTGTTTTTGCTTTCCATTTGCTTGAAAGATTTTTTTCCCATCCCTTCACTTTCAACATATGTGAGTCTTTTGTTGTGAGGTGGGTCTCTTGTAAACAGCATACATGTGAGTCATGTTTTCTTATCCAGTCAGCTACTCTGTGTCTTTTTATTGGAGCATTCAAACCATTCACATTTAAGGTGATAATTGATATGTACTTATTTATTGCCATTTTTGTTTAGCATGGTTCTATTTTTCTTTCTATTTCTTCTACTAATTACAGCAGTCCTTTTAGCATATCTTGCAGTGCTGGTATGGTGTTAATATATTCCCTTAGCCTTTTTTTTTTTTTTTTGGTCTGGAAAGCTCTTTATGTGACCTTCTATTTTGAATGATAGCCTTGCTGGATCGAGTAGTCTTGGATTCAGATCCTTGTTTTTCATGACCTTGATTACTTCATGCCACTCCCTTCTGGCCTGTAGTGTTTCTTTTGAGAAGTCAGCTGAGAGCCTTATGGGGTTTTCTTTGTAGGTAACCTGTGGTTTATCTCTTGCTGCCTTTAGAATTCTCTCTTTGGCCCTGGCCGGTTTGGCTCAGCGGTTAGAGCGTCGGCCTGCGGTCCTGAGAGACCCGGGTTCGGTTCCCGCTAAGGGCGCGTACCTCGGTTGCAGTTTGTCCCTGGCCCTGGTCGGTTGTGCGGGTGGCGACCACTCGATGTGTCCCTTCACATCGATGTTTCTCTCTCTCTGTTCCTCTCTCTCCCTCCCACTCTACCTGAACAAAAAATGGAAAAATGTCCTCGGGTGAGGATTAAAAAAAAAAAAAAAAAAATTAGAATTCTCTCGTTGTCTTTAACTTTTGGCATTTTAATTACTATGTGTCTTGCTGTGGGCCTGTTTGAGTTCTTCTTACTTGGGGGCTCTCTGTGCTTCTTGAACTTGAATGCCTTCTTCCTTCACCAAGTTAGGAAAGTTTTCTGTCACTATTTCTTCAAATATATTCTCTAACCCTTGCCCATTTTCTTCCTCTTTGGGGACTCCTATGATGTGAATGTTATTATGTTTCCAGTTGTCCCACAGTTCTCTCAAGCTGTTTTTTAACTGTTTTTTCCTTTTGGTTTTCCGATTGGTTGATTTTTTTCTACCTTGTCTTCTAATTCACTGATCCGGTCCTCAGCTTCCTCTACTCTGCTGGTTAGTCCTTCCAATGTGTTCTTAATTTCTGCTATGTCATTCTTCATTTCCACTTGGTTGGTTTTTAATGTTTCTATATCTTTATTCATGGTGTTGATGTCCTTACTCTTTTTTTTTAATCCTCACCCGAGGACATTTCTCAATATTTTGTTCAGATAGAGTGGGAGAGAGAGAGAGAGAGAAACATCGACGTGAAAGGGGCACATCGAGTGGTTGCCACCCACACGACCCAACCAGGGCCGGGGACAAACTGCAACTGAGGTACATGCCCTTAGTGGGAACCGAACCCGGGTCTCTCTGGACCGCAGGCCGATGATCTAACCGCTAAGCCAAACCGGCCAGGGCAGATGTCCTTACTCTTGCTGTTGAGCTTTCTCAAGATCATGGCTCTGAACTCTACCTCTGATAATTTGCTTAGCTGCATTTCATTAATCTCATATTCAATAGAGTTCTCTTGTTCTTTCATTTGAGATTTGTTTCTTTGTTTCACCATTTTGGCTATATCTGTGGGTTTGGGAGCCTGGCAAATTTTCCCTGTGGGTGTTGGTGTTCTGTTGTTGTGGCTCCCTCCACTGGGTTTGGATGAGCCTGGGCAGGCCCACGTTAAACACCTGTCAAGTCTTACTTTCCTGGGTAGATTTGCAAGCCCAGGAAAGGTTCAGTTATCCTCTAGCTTTTTCCTGGTGGCTAGTAGTCTCAGTTACTCAGTGCCTTGGAATGTAGCCCTGGTGTTCTGCATAAGAGGATTTCCAGAGGGTGGGATAGATGCTGGTTGTTAATGAGCCTCAATTTACCTTTTTTTGCCTCACCTGGGAAAGGCTGACTCTCCAAGGGGGGGAGGCTGCTGCTTTTCCCCACAGCTCGGGGAAGGAGCACACTGACCACTGTCCTTTGTGGCCACAACTCAGCAAAAACTCTGAGTGCCCTCCAAATCCCAGGTGTCCCTACAGAGATCCACCCCAGTCTGCCCTCCCTCTGCCATAGTCCCCAGGTGAGTGGCTGTGGCTATTTTAGTGCTCTGTCCTGGCTCTCTGCCCTGTGGAGCAGGCTTGGTCTTTATTCCCCAAGGGTGCTGCTCACAGCTAAGACTGCTGCTGTCCGTGGGTTCCTAGCCCTCCATCCTCTTGCACCTCCGCAGATCCTACCAATGTCCCTGGTTATATGGTCCTGTCCTGCTGCTTTTCTGTTGCTTTTTACGAGGATTTGTCTTTATTTTCATTGTAATTCCCGTTTGGTCCTGGGAGATCATCTGTGTAGCTTCTATTCACTCCGCCTCCATTTTCACATCCTCTATGACTATCTTGTGCGCAGCTGGGTGGCACAGGCCTCTCTGGTGCCTCCACACCCTGCAGGTCCCGTGGGCGGGCAGCTGGATCGCACAAGTCTCTCTCGGGCTCCGGCTTCCCACTGCTCTTGTGGGCTCCTGGACCACACAGGCCTCTGTGGAGCCCCAGGTCCCATCGCTGGTGGCTGGGAGTGCTGCTGCCCTGTGGGGCTCAACTCCTGCTCAGCTTTTGCTGTAGTTTTTGGGGATGGGTTTCAGCTGTTGGTCTGTGCTTCTGTTGCCTGGGGGTGGATGTCTGCTCCCCAGCCTCTGTTGCTGGGGGTATATCTAGACTGTGATGGGGCTGCTACTATGGGGGATGGTGCTGGGCTCCCGGCTGTCTGCGGCTTCCGCAATCGGCACTTTGGGAGCTCCACTACTGTGCACCGGTCTGTGTTGACACAGAGTGTCCACTGGTCAGATGGTGCGAGGTGTGCTGGTGGGCTGAGGTTGCTGGGCCCTAGCTGCTCCCACTGCCTCCTCCCAGGGAAGACCTGGGATCTTCCAAAATGGTGGGACCTCCTGTGGCACAGGGAGAAGCGCCCTGAAGGGCCGCTTACCGCAGGAGCTGGCTGCTCCCGTCCACAGCACAGGAACCTCCTTCTCTGGGCTTTGCACTGCTCAGGTTTGGTCATCCACCTTCATGTCCACTCACACTCTTTCACACACTCGCTCACACTCTCACACACTCACCCTCCCTCCGGTCCTGCCCGCCGCTGTCTTCCTGAAAGTCTGAATACATAAATAAACGGAACAACAAAAATCGATGTTTCTCTCTCTTTCTCTCAAAATAAATAAAAATTAAAATAAATAAATAAATTAATTAATTAATTAAAATTAAAATTCATGCAGCACACTGGTTGAAAATCGTTGATGTAGAATAATGAGATCTATTAACAAATTTTAAAAAGAATAAATAGAAACTCCTCTACAATCAACTCCTCTATACAACCCCTCTCCATCTGAAGTAAGTACTTCTACATTTATCAAAGTATAAATTGATTCTCATGCATGGATTTCAAAATAGAACAACACATTGAAAAGTGCTTATGAATAAAAATGGATTTATAGAAGAAAAAATTCCCTGAAGGGCTAATGAACATATGAAAAATTATTTCACCTCACTGGTAATCAGGGGAATGCATATTAGAACAGTGAGATACTAGCTACATGGGTAAACACAGACACCCAAACCCATTCATACACGCTCACACACACCCCCTCCAGAGGCAAATTTAAAAAACTCCAACCTATCTGCTTTTCCCAGGTCCATTAGCTTTCTAGCCTGAGTCATCACCATCTTCTCTGAAGTACTCCCTGGCCACACTGCCTGGGTTTGAATGACCTTGGGCAACTTGTTTCCATTTGCTCTTCTGCTAAGCACTGTTAATATTAATTTCCACCTGAAAGGATGTGTAGGGATTGAGTTAATTCATGGAGAGGGTTTAGAGCCAATACTCAAGAAACATCACCTACTGTTATTGGGGAATCTATTGGCTCCTATTGCTGCTGTAACAAATGGTCAACAGGTCTGTGTTCCCTTCTGGAGACTAGGGGACAATCCAGTTTCTTGTCTCTTTCAGGTGAAGAGACCACCCATGGTTCATGACTCCCTTTCTCCCCCTTCAAAGCCAGCGACATTGCATCTCTGACCCTTCTTCCATCATCATATCTTCATCTAACCATAGTTGGTAGAAGTTCTCTGCTTTTTAAAGACTCATGTGGTTACATTAAACTCACATGGATAATCCAGGATAATCTCAAGGTTTGTAACAACAACAACAACAAATAGACAAACAAACAAACAACACAATAAGATACAATTTTGGGGGAAAATATTTGAGGAAATATTAAAAATATTAATAACATTCAGTGTTGACAAGGATATGAAGGAATAGACATTGCCACCCATTGCTGTTAGGAATTTGAGTTACTATGACTTCTGGGGAAAGAACTGTAGCAGTATATATTTATTTTTGTTAATTTTTTTTCTTTATTGATTTTAGAAAGAGAGGAAGGGAGAGGGAGAGAGAGACAGAAACATTGATGAGAGAGAACATCAATCAGCCGCCTCCTACATGCCCCCCACTAGGGATTTGGCCCACAACCTGGACAAGTGCTCTGACCAAGAATCAGCCTTGGTGCATGGGTCAACGCTCAACCACTGAGCCACACCAGCCAGGCTGTAGCAGCATTTATTAATAGTAAAAACACATACTCTTTTGTTCTTTCTGGAGTCTTTCCTGAATAAATAAAAGCACCAGAATATAATATTTAAACAAGGATGTTGCAGAATTATTTGGGTAAAAATATTAATTCACCCCAATAAGTGCAATACATAAAAAAAATAATAATTCCATTAATATTAAAAAAATTTGTGGTATATCCATACTAGTAAAAATAATGAATTAGAGCTGTGTGTTGACTTTGAGTAATATTTGTGACAAGGTGAGAGAAATTAACAAATTGCACTGTGATATGTATCGTTCAATCCATTCAAGTTTTTTTAAAAAAGGAAAAACATTATATTTGTATGCGATAGAGTGGGTATAGAAGAAAATTCTTCAACTCTTACCACTAGTTATCTTGAGGTTGGGGGCATTGTTTTCTTTTGAAATATAAAACTAAAATAAAATAAAATGTGAAGTTGCCCAGCCAGTGAGTCTCAGGTGGTTGAGCACTGTCCCATGCACCAGGAGGTTACCTGTTCAATTTCAAGTCAGGGCACATGCTCAAGGTTGCAGGCTCCATCCCCAGTAGGGCACGTGCAGGAGGGAGCCCATTAATATTTCTCTCTCATCGATGTTTCTGTCTCTCTCTACCTTCCTCTCTCTCTAAGAAATCAATAAAAACATATGTAAAAAAAATCTTATTTAGAAGATGGCAGCGTAGGTAAACACTGTACTCAGCTCCTCCCAGCCACATCAAAATTACAACTAAACTACAGAACAACCATCATTCACAACCACCTGACACCGAGCTGAAGGGAAATCTTACAACTACGAAATTAAAGAAGCAGCCACATCCAGACTGGTAGGAGGGGAGAAGGCACGGATAGCTGAGGGAGGCTGAGGCTGCTGGAGCCCCAGGCAGCTCTTAAAGGGCCCGAGCACGGACTTCCTCGGCCCGCTCCCTCTGAGCTCCGAGGGGAGGCAGCTTGAAAGGCACCAGAGACATATAGGGAAGAACTGAGCTGTTTGGCATTGGGACTAGGGCTGGAGAGGCAGCCTTCTCTGGACAGAAGTGCTCGTGGAGGCCGTTATTACTTTGGTGAGCCCTTCCCTGGGGCAGGCAGATGCTGCCATATCTGGGGCTCCAGCAACCTGGCTCACACTGTTGGCCCCACCCTGGTGACTCCCTGAGGCCCCGTCCCACCCAACTTTCAGACCCACCCAAGCTGTTTCCAAAGGCTTTACCATAGGATTGGCCTGTCTTGGATCCTGCTTCAGATTTTTCTAAAATCTCTGAAACAAGCAGCAGCTGGTCTCAGCGAGCCCCATACCTCTCATCAAGTGGCCACAGGCCTGGCACTAGAAGCAGCCAGCCTTGGTTCACAGTTTGTTTTTTCCCCGAGCACCCCAAGCCCAGCACAAGAAGCAGCCATCATTTAATCACTTTGTAGCTTATGCTGGGTGGCCCCAGATAGAACACAGGCAGTGGCTGACCTTGCCCCAGAGCCAGCACACCCAGTGGACAGCTTCAGACCACATTGAAGCACCACCACCCAACCACCTCCACAAGTGACGTACTCAATGAATGGACTCAGTGGATACCAGAACCCTACTGAATTAAGTCAGCCCCTACACAGCTGATCCTCCAAGGAAGTCAGAGGCCAGTGCTCAGTGGGCACAACCAGTCCTTGCAGCTGATCAGCCTGAGAAAATCCCTCCCATTGATGTGCCAATAACAATCAAAACTCAATTACAACTGAAGGGGGTACAGTTCACTCTAGGGGTACACCTCGAGGGTCCAGCTGGGGTGATCAGGGAGGCTGTGCCACTGGGTCTTACAGGACACCTACTATAATAGGCCACCCTAGGAAGCCTAGGAGACATAGCAATTCTACCTAAAACAGAAACAATCACAGGGAAGCAGCCAAAGTGAGGAGACAAAGAAATATGTCCCAAACAAAAGAAAAGAACAAAACTCCAGGAAAAGAACTAAATAAAATGGAGATAAGCAATCAATCAGATGCAGAGTTCAAAACACTACTTATAAGGATGCTCAAGGAACTTGGTGAGACATTCAAGGAACTTAAGGAGACCTCTAAGAAACTTAGGGAGAATATCAACAACATAAAAAAGGACCATTCAGAAATGAAAGAGGCACTAACTTGAGATAAAGAATAATTTACAGAGAATCAACAGTAGAGTAGGTAAAGCCAGGAAGCAAACCATCGATTTTGAATATAAGAAAGCAAAAAAAAAAACCAATCAGAACAGCAATAAAAAAAAGAATCCAGAAAATGAGGATAGTGTAAGGAGCCTCTTCAAGGATGCCAACATTCACATCAAGGGGGTGCCAGAAGGAGAAGAGAAAGAGCAACAAATCAAAAACCTATTTGAAACAATAATGACAGAAAAGTTCCCTAACTTGGTGAAGGAAACAGACATACAAGTCCAGGAAGCACAGAGAGTCCCACACAAGATGAACCCCAAGAGGTCCACATCAAGACACATCATCATCAAAATGCCAAAGGTTAAAGACAAAGAGAGAATCTTAGAGCAGCAAGAGAAAAGCAGTCTGTTACCTACAAAGGAACTCCCATAAGACTGTCAGCTGATTTCTCAAAAGAAACTTTGCAGGCCAGAAAGGAGTGGCAAGCGATATTCAAGGTGATGAAAAGCAACGACCTACAACCAAGATCACTCTATCCTGCAAAGCTATCATTTACAATTGATGGACATATCAAGAGTTTCCCAGACAAGAGAAAGCTAAAGGATTTCATCAGCCCCAAATAAGTATTATGTGAAATGTTGAAGGGTCTTCTTGAAGGAGAAGAACCAAAATATGAACAATAAAATGGCAATTAATACATATCTATCAACAATTTAATCTACAAACAAAATGAGCAGGCAGAACAGAAACAGACTCATAGACACAGAGAACTTTTTGTTGCTTTCCAGATGGGAGGGAGTTGGGGGTTGGGTGAAAAAGATGAAGGAATTAAGAAGTATAAATTGGTTGTTAGACTGATGAACCTCAAAGGGAAAGGGGGAGGGAGGGCAGAAAGAGATAAACCAAAGAACTTCTATGCATATATGCATAACCAATGGACAGACTATAGTGTGGGGAAGGCAGGAGAAGGTCTAGATTGGGAAGGAGGGGATTCATGGGGAGAAAAGGGGGGGGAACATCTGTAAAACATTCAACAATAAAGATAAGTTTTTAAAAAATCTTATTTACACAGGGGGTCAAAACATTTTGTAAATGCCAGTAGTTGATATTTTAACATGGGATTATTTGTGTCTTTAATTAAAAAAATATTTTTATTGATTTTTTTAGAGAGAGAGGAAGGGAGAGAGAGATAGAAACATCAACGTGAGAGAGAAACATTGATAGGCTGCCTCTTGCACGCCCCCCACTGGGGATCAAGCCAGCAACCTGGGCATGTGCCCTGACTGGGAATCGAACCAGAACCTCTCAGTCCATGGTATTATGCTCAATCCACACCACTGAGCCACACTGGCTGGGCTATTTGTCTCCTTAATTTTGTTGATCTTTTACTTTAAAGTTGGTTAATTATCTACCAACTTACATACATAATATTGAAAACAAATCCAAAACAACAAAATCACTTAAGGGTCTATTCTTTCACAATAAAAATAATGTTTTGTGGTATGCTTGGGGCAAATGTTTATTCTCTCTCTCTCTCTCTCTCTCTCTCTCTCTCTCTCTCTCTCACACACACACACACACACACACACACACACACCCCTCCCAGAATAGCCCCAGCATCTTCAGGCTGCTCATGAGGCCTGTGGCTGGACGCTGCAGTCTTACCAACACACAGAGTATCCAGTATGTCTTGCCAGAAGGACCAAGGTCCAGGCTGGTAGAGGGATTTGGAGCAGTTTCACTTAGATTGAAGGGCAAGGAGACACAGATACTGTGCACTTGTCCAGGAAAACTATATAAGCCCAGCTAGTAATAAGAGGAAGTCCAAGTTCCTTAGCAGAGTACACAAGGCCCCTCAGAACCTGGCTCAGCCTCTTTGTCAGTCTCCATTCCTGGCATTAGGCAGAGCCCTACCGTGCACCCTAGAGTCCTCCCTCCACCCCTTCCCAGTCTCTGAATGAAGCATAATGTTCATGCCTTCATGCCCTTGCCCGGGCTGCATTCTCTGTCAAGGATGTCCAACGCACCCTCCAAGGTACCTCTGGAAAATCTCCCTGGTCATTCTCTTCTCTTCTTTTCATGAAGATGGAATCACTGTCTGCCGTGCACAGCATTGGCTACATGTCTCCACCGGAGCACCTACCATCTTGTGGAACTACAGGGTGCTAAATGGTGACACCCCCACCTACATTATCATCCCTACCCTTTTTTGTATCTCTGTCACCCTGCAGTCATTAGTAAATAATAGGCAGCCTGTTGGTTGGCAAAATACACGATGAAAGAAAACACAGAAAGAGATCTTCTTATTCAGTGACATCCAAGAACAATTGAATTCAGCACTTCGCTATTACACAATCAACTCTAACCCAGAGCTAAATATAAACCTAGGCCATGTTCAAACATAGTATATACATCACTTGATATTGATTGCCTTTATTTCCTTCCCTCTTTTCCTTCCCATCCATTTCATTCATACAACAAATTTTGACCAAGCACTTAGTGTTTGCTTAGCACCATGCTATGGGGATACAAGCATCAATAAAGTGTAATTCTTGCAGTATTAAGATTTAGAATCTTGGCATTATCACTCAGTAGTAACATGAAGCTTGAGGAAAACAACCTCTCTGACCACAGTTTCCTCATCTTTGAATTGACCTCGCTTTTCTTCCATTAAGCAAGAATAATAATTTCACTTTAGGGCTTTGAGAAGTGAGAGGCTTCTCTTTAGCGGGACAGGAGGACAGGGAAGAAAGTTGTGGATACTCTTACGTGACTTTTTTTGGTCCCATCACAAGGATGTTTGGCAACCTGCAGGAAAAAATGTGTCACAGTCAAATGTAAGAGGAGAAGCGAGTTAGGAGGAGTGGAAAGGCACACGAAAAGAGTCGCTGCAGCTGGGTTTGCCAGGATGGAGAGGGTGACCCAACCACCTTGTTGTAACTTAAAATATCTTCTCTACTCTATTGATGTGGCTATTGGAGTTTACTGGTGTGGTAGAATTTGTACAGTTGATGAATGGATTCTATCCATGGGTATAAAATAATCCGACATCTTTGGAGAAGATGTTTTGCTTAAAATTTTAAGTGCCATGTGTGAAAGTAAATTATTGAAGAAAGCAAATCAGGAGCAAAGACATCATTGGATTGTTCTCAAAACATATGAACAAGGTTATTGTTGAGTGGAAGAGACAAAAATGAGAGACGGGGGTGTTGAGGGTGGTGTTGGTTTCCGAATATGGGCCTGGAGTCTGACAATCTAGAATTAGATCTTGTCTCCACCACTTGCTAGCCATGCAACCTTGGGCAAAATACCAAAACTTGTGCTCCTGGGTTTCTTCACCTATAAAATGAAGATAACAAAGCTACCTACCATATAGGAATGTTGTACTTGATAAATCATAACCAATAATATTCAGCCATCTTGTGATGAAGAGTTGAGAATGGTTTCTTTTTATATTAAATCTTTTGATGGAATAGAACTTGAGGATTATAATTAAATTGGAATGGGATGAGAAAAGAAAGCAAAGGGGCTGGGAGAAAATTTCTTTTGACTAATTTATTGGCTTGGACAATATAATCATCATACATTACAAGTAGAGAGAGCACTGCAGATTTTTGACCTGAATTTCAAAAATACTGAATTTCAGTATTCACTGAAACCATTAGCACTTCATATATCAGTAAATCCGTTTGAGCCTATATTTATAACAGCCCTGGAAGTCTATCACTGAGATGAAAGATCTTGATTTGAGCCTTAGTCAAGTTCAGGTCAATACTCTAAGAAAGGGCTTGGGACAGATGTCTTCACTTGTCATGGAGAGTTTTCCAGAGGACACAAGGAGTAATGTTGAACTTGGAAGAAAGTTAATGTTTTCCAACTAACCATAGTGTGGCTTGTTTATTCTTTTTTTTTTTTTTTTAAGTGTTTTCCCTCTGTATTATTTATTTATTTAAAAAAAAATATGTTTTTATTGATTTTTTTTTTTTTTAGAGAGAGAGGAAAGGAGAGAGAGATAGAAACATCAATGTGAGAGAGAGACATCGATAGGCTGCCTCCTGCACGCCCTGCCCCCATTGGAGATTGAGCCCACAACCCAGGCATGTGCCCTGACTGGGAATGGAACTGGGACCTCTCAGTCCATAGGAGGACACTCAATCCACTGAGTCACACCGGCTGGGCTCTGTATTATTTTTTAAAACTTACTCTCCTATTTATTTCATATGAAAGGCATGAAGGCTTGACTATTCCTGAATTGCTTATCTGCAAGGGAACCTGACTTTGGGCATATAAGCTTGGTATTGCTATTTTCCCTTTTCCAAATGCAGCTCTCACCAGTACTCAGAGCAGTGCCATGGGGTTGGCTAAATCAAGTGTATCAGGTACCCACCATGTTTCATCAGTCCTATCAAATGATCCCTTCAGCAGGCTATCACAAATCCTATGGGAAAACAGGGCTACACGTGGATTTGGGAATGCCACGGGTTTTACAGGAGAAAGGCAGAGCAAAAAAGTGGAAGAGACCCCTACTCACTAGCCTTTCAGTTGGGGTTTTATAGTTGCTTCAAATTCTGGGCACTTAAAACACTGTACTCCGATCTGCAGTGGTTAAGTCAAGGAGAGGTTCTTTGTTCAAGGTTCTTGTAACCATCCCAAAATAACTCTGAGTGTAATACAGTAGAGCCTCACGTAGCCAAACCCTCAAGCCTTTGACCGGTCATCACTGTCACCCCAATCGTTCCTTCCTCCTTTCTTAGGCAAGCCAAGCACTTGAATAAAAATTTCCATCAACACTCAGAGTTGCATAAACCTCTGCTTTTCCGAATCCACTAAGAGTCTCCCTGTCAGTTAAAGAGAAAAGTACATAAGCTGGACTTATCAAGGACTTCTTTTCCAGGTAGGTTTTCCCAGTGGTTTACACTGTTCTTCACTCAGGTCTGAATCAGATTGAGTCCATCATCCCCGTTGGTTTTATTTCACCAAGGGATCTTATTTTCTTCATTTGTGAGATCTTGCAAAAATTGTGATCATTTCAACTAGCTGTTTATTCATGAGGCCATGTGTGCCACTGTTCATCATGTATTTATTCCGTCAGCCAAGTTATTGTGCTGAGTTGAGCATTAAAGAAATCTGATCGTTTCCTTGGTCTCTGTTTTGGAAGAGACTGGAGTTTTGTCCTTGGTGACAGCATGAAAACAATGTTTAAACGAGGTTACCCAAGAGATGGGAGGGTAATACTGCAAATGTTTTGTTTTAAACTATCTCAAGGTGCAGCATAGGAAATGGAAAAGAGTTTTATGAAAACTGGGAAGTTTCTAGAGTTACAGTAATGTCACATGAAAAAGTAGCACATGAAATAGATGTGTACCAAACAATGTGAAATTGACACCAAAAAGAAGGAAATATACCAATAACCTTGAATACTTGTGTAATGAAATTTCAGCTGATTTATTTTTTTCTTTCATATATAGTGTGGGACTTTTTCCCTCTATTTTTATAGCTTTCTATATCTTCTCTATATCTACATGATTTTATACAATCTTCACTATTTCGTGCAAGTGATTTTTTGTAGAATAAATTCCTAGAAAAGGAAGTGTATATGCAAACCAAAAAAAAATTTTAAGGGTATAAACCATTTTTTGGTTTGTTTTAGAAATGTATTAAATTTAGATAATAAAATATATTACATAGCTAAAACTTTGAAAACTATTTATTTTCCTTTAAAATCATTTGTGTTGGTTTCCTCTTATCCTAGTTACAAATGGTACATGGTATAAAAAAAAAAGAAAACTGTTACTGCTTTAATGAATAAGCCTCCATATTATTATTTACGAAACAGGATCATATTACAATGCTGTTCTGCAACTTGCTTTTAACCCCTGATGCAGCTCGACCATATTGCTCCATGTCAATAAGGAGAAGTCTACTTCTTTCCTTTTGATGGCAATGAGCTTCTCCATTTGTGCCCTTTCACCGTGTGGCAGAAACATAGACTGTAATTTACATATATAACCAGACCCCCCTTACTGGACAGTTGGCTCTGTTTCTTAGCAATTGCAAATATTGCCACGGTAAACACATATTTATATCATCTTTACCATCTTGTGCATAGATTTTTATAAAGTCGATGTTTAGAAATGAAAATTTAACTTTCTCAGTCGGTCTGGGAAATGGGTTAGACGGCATTTCTAACTGATCGTGACCACAGGACGGTGATGCGTGTGTGCTCCAACCAGCTGGTACGGACTGCATGGTCTGAAAAGACGCGAGGTTTTGTTGGGAAAATGGCAAGTTACGACCTGTTGTTAGTGTTTTCACCAGTAGATGGCACCTCGTCTTCCTTTGTATTGACTAAATTGCCCCCTAACTTCAGTGCATTCCCAGCGTGCCGCTGAGCCCGCACTAACAAAGCGATGATCACATCACGTACAAATGCTGCCGTCTCACTGCGCTCATCCCATGTTTGTATTGTTCTGGTTCCAGGACGCTGAGACTTTAAGCCCAAGGCTCTAACTTGAGCAGGAAGAGTTTATTTTGGGATGAAGCATCTTCCCCCCTAGGAGGGCCTCTCAACTAGTGTCTCTATTTCTCTGTCTTTAGAAACCGGGAAATTCTAGAGGGGAAAACTTTTCCTAAATCTGCAGAATTGACTCTTTTTTCTCAAAAATTATTAGACTCGTTTGTTGGATTCACTCAGTTTCTAAAGGGAATCGCAGTGCAGGGACGCTGAGGGGCTGAGGGATTATGCTGAGGGAGCTGACCCTATAAATCTCTTTAAGTATGTAGAGTTGATGGGATAAATATATACAAAGTATCCGTTTCATCAACCCTATAAATATATGTGTTTAAAGGGGCTAAGGAGGAAGGAAAGAGCAGTAAACTATGATTTTAAAAAAATGTGATGACATATCATTTTGTTTTGTGTAAGGTGTCAATTTTCTCTAAAACAAGTATATCAGAAAAGCTCAGTGTAAGAGTTTAATATGTTACTTTGCTTTAAAATTTTTGATCAAAGTGAGTAAGTGTATATTTTTTCTCTAAAAATATTAGTATGACCTTGAATAAACCTTCAGGAGAAATATGGGAGGGAGCTGAAAATTCGTGATTTGTCTTTTCTATAAATAGGGAAATGTATGGACATTTCCATATGTCTCTCTTAAAGAGCAATTCAAGCACATGGGATTTTCTCAGATGAGATAAGAAAGATAAGCTTTTGGGTTTGGTAAGAAAGGAAAAAAATAACAATTTATGACACATTTGGCCAAATGTGCCACGTAGCATTGTGGAAATTCCACTTTGGGCCCTCTGGGGACCATTTTGTACTATGACACGGGGTTTGCTTATCATCACCATGGCCTCTAAAAGTATAGTTCCTAAAAGATAACCAGATTTTCGTCCTCCCCTTTCCCTTTCAAATGCAAAGAGAGAACATCAAGTTAGGGTCTTTTCTAACAGAATATTTTATAGACAATTTGATTATATGGACCAGTAAAACACAAAAATATCTTTGTTTTGTTCTAAGTTCGCTGAACACATAATTAGGTCACCCTCTCCACAGAATATGATGTTGATATGGAGGGGGGGGTATAAGAAGGGAATTTTCTTTTATGTACCCCCTTTCCCCCCCACCCCACCAGACCTTCACCTCACTATTGTCTGTATCCGTGATTTATGCATATATGCATATAAATGCTTTGATAAATCTATTCCAGAGGTGCATTTCAAGTAAAAAAATTATGCAGTGCAGACTTATTTGTTCTTATATTTATACATGCACATTTTCTTATTTTTTAGCGACAACGTTGTGTTTTTAAATCTTCTTGTCCCACCTAAGTCTGATCCAGCACCAAAGCTGCAGCTTAGCCTAACCTGAGATTTTAAAGGTCAGGTAAAGGATAACTTTAGAAATAGGGGAGAAAACTGATTTTTTATGGGACTTATGAACAGAATATAATCTTTTGTACCCAGATCGATAATAAGCTTTTAAAAAATAATCAACAAAGCCCTGGCCGGTTTGGCTCAGCGGTTGGAGCGTCAGCCTGCGGTCTGGAGAGACCCGGGTTTGGTTCCCGCTAAGGGCACGCACCTTGGCTGCAGTTTGTCCCCGGCCCTGGTTGGGTCGTGCGGGTGGCGGCCACTCGAGGTGTCCCTTTCATGTTGATGTTTCTCTCTCTCTCTTCCTCTCTCTCCCTCCTGCTCTATCTGAATAAAAAGTGGAAAAATGTCCTCAGGTAAGGATAAAAAAAAAAAATCAACAAAAAAGGAAAGGAAAAAGAAAAAAGAAAGCAAAAAATAATAATAATAATAATCACAAAACTGTTTACTACAGGATTCCTTTTATATCTTGGTGTATTTAGCAGCAGTTAGTAGAGCATTAGCTACTTGACAAAGAAGCTAAAGTGTCCATGAGCAGCTACAAATGAAAGAATAGGGCTTTTCCAAATAGAGACAGACTCAGATAGAAAGCAGGCAGACAGATCAGCCGGGGGGGGGGGGGGGGGTTGAGGAGGGTGGGGGTAGATTTAGTAAAAGAAAAAAAGAGGGAGAACTCATGGGCAACAAGTGTGGTGATTGGGGGGGTGGGGGTGGGAGAGGGCATAAGGGATAAATGGTGATGGAAAAATAAATTAAAATTGTAAAAAAGAAAGAATAGGGCGTTTAAAATGTATAAAGGTAGTGAGTGAGTTATAGTGGCCTTTTGGAAATGCCTCCATGTAGTATAATATCCTCAAGGTCCATCCATGTTGTCACCAATGACAGATGTCCTTCTTTCTCATGAAATATGCCAGACAGAGAAAGACAATTACTGTATGATATCATTCATATGTGAAATCTAAAGAAACAAATGTGTAAAAACATAGAATAAGAAGGTGGTTACCTGGGATAGGGAGGTGGGAAGAAAGGAAAGATATTAACAGCACAAACTTGCAATGGGTAGTAAACAAGCCCTAGCGATCGAATGCACAGAATAGTGGATATAGAAAACAACTATGATAATCATCAAACTTGCTAAGAGACTAGATCTTAATTATTCTACCCACAAAACATAAATGATAATTTTGTGACATGATAGAGGTGCTAATTATTGCTACAATGGTATATTACAATATATAAATATATCAAATCAACATACTGTACACCTTAAATTTACACAATGTTATATGTCAAATATATTTCAACTGAAAAAAGAAAGAATAGTATTTCCATTGTATAGTGTGAGCTACGCCTGTAAGAATTTTCCCTCTGAAGCAATCAGTGACCTCTACTAAGTCCTTAAAAGTCTGACTGTTGAGGTCTGTGGTCACAACTGGGGATGCACATTTCAACCACCTGGGGGAATATTAATGTAAAAAATGCTAATGCTGGAGCCCGGTTCCACCACCCTGGTTGGATCTGATGTGGGCTTGGGCAAAGCAGTTAAAGCCCCTGTGTGGGTATTTTTTCAAAGTCCCCAGGAGATTCTGATGTGCAGCAAACCATCCATCTATCAGCGGTTCTCAAATGTGGGTCGCGACCCCTTTGGGGGTCGAACGACCCTTTCACAGGGGTGACCTAAGACATAACAGTAGCAAAATTACAGTTACGAAGTAGCAACAAAAATAATTTTATAGTTGGGGGCCACCACAACATGAGGAACTGTATTCAAGGGTCGCAGCATCAGAAAGGTTGAGAACCACCAAATCTAAAAGAAAATCTCCATTTCATATTCCCAGAGCCTCTTAAAAGTATCTGGTTAGATTTTGAAGTTGGTCCTCCCTGAGGCCTGTAACTGGCCTGTGCTAATGATATAACCAAGACGGTTGGGGACAGAAGAGAATCTGACTGATGTGAGAGGTCCGAGGGTGCCCACGGAGACGATTTGAAGAAAGCGGATTTTCCTTGCTAGCGTGTTTCATAGCAACTGTTTATGATCTCGCGCTTGCCAAGGTCTTTTTCTTTTTTCAGAGCCAGTTTCCTAAGAAACTATAAAGCTGGACAGTTGGCTTCCTCCAGTGTCTTGCCCTAACCCCCATTTCGTGAGTCCTAATGATAATTTGAGCCTGTGGAACGTTCACATGGAAGACATTTCTGGTCAAATGGAGCCCTTCTAGTTTAGGTAATGGGAAAGACATTTCGCCCCAGCTTTTTAATTTTTTAAAAAAAATATGTTCTTATTGATTTTTTTTTAGAGAGAAAGGAAAGGAGAGAGAAAAATAGAAACATTGATGAGAGAGAAACATGATCGGCTGCCTCCTGCAAGCCCCCTACTGGGGATCAAACCTGCAACCCGGGCATGTGCCCTGACCAGAAATCAAACCAGGACCTCTCAGTCCATGGGACGACGCTCAATCCAGTGAGCCACACCAGCCGGGCTCTTCCCAGCTTTTCATGGCTGAGTGAGTGTGAGAAACAGCACACCATAGGAGTTCAGGGTGGGCATCGGAGACAGATCATACAGATTCTGATTCTGACTCCTCTATTGCCTAAATATTTATACATTTGTAAAAAGTGCTCAATGTTTCTGAAACTTGTTTTTCTCATCTGTGAAGTGGTGATGATAATTTTCAGGGTTATTATAAGAATTAAATGGAACACTATATACAGGATGTAGGGATTAACTGGAATAATGTATGCAAAATGTTCAGCTTAGTGCTTGACTCAGGCTTAGTACTCAAGAAATAACAGCTATTATCACCTTAACTCTCTTTATCCACCTCCACTTAACTGACTGGCAAAACAAACCACCTCTCTTTACTCCCTCTAAACAAACACACTGACTCCTGCACCCTGGAATACTCTCCAGCAAACAGGCTTACTTCTCCCACCAGTTGAATTATAGCCTTATTAAGAATATTGTTTGTTCTCAAACCTGTTTATACCAATAAGACTTGTAACTGAAATTTAATTAAATATTAGGTAAATAGATGAAACATGAATGTGGAGAGATATTTCTATAAACACTGGGTCGAATGCATAAACAAATTGAAATTGCAAAAAAAACATCAAAGTAGTTGTGGTAAAACAAACTGTAAAGATTTGGAAAATGGTAAAAATCTAGTTGGCAGGAGTGTTGTCCTGCGCACCAAAATGTTGTGGGTTCATTTCTGGTTGGGGGACAAGCC
Source organism: Molossus molossus (assembly GCF_014108415.1). Classification (NCBI taxonomy): domain Eukaryota; kingdom Metazoa; phylum Chordata; class Mammalia; order Chiroptera; family Molossidae; genus Molossus; species Molossus molossus. Next base: position 14,442,792 of record NW_023425345.1, on the reverse strand, counting down.
TGGGTTTTGGGTTCGATTTTTCACCCTGATTCCAGGTGTGTGTAGGAGGCAACCAATCAATCAATCTCTCTCTCTCTCTCTCTCTCTCCTTCCCCCCCTCAAAATCAACAAAAAAATGTCCTTGAGTGAGGATAAAAACATGTGTATATGAATTAAATTTTAAACACTTAAATAATTCATGTGCATGCATGTGTAAATTAACATTCTCTGAGATACTCGAATGTTGCCTATAAACTCAATGAGATTTACTTAAAACCACAAATCTAAATCAATTACTCAATTCCACCTTTTCAATGGGAATGATGAGACTTTCTCCTAAATATATAAATATAGCTCAGTACAAATGCCAAATATTAATATGAAAATAGTAATACCATGGTTTGGATTCTCTGAAACTTTGCCACATTTAATTCTACATCTTCCCGGAATTTCAAAAAATGCATACTCAGTGAAGATGATTACTATGCTAGTGAGTTTGTTCTTTCACAGTAAAGACAGAAACTATTCCAGTTAATGGAGGTTCAGACCAGAGGTCCTGTCCAGACTTGAGACCCAGTGCTCCAGAGACATTTAGCAATTCTTCTCCCCACTCTACTGTCGACCTGAGCTCCTTTTTATAGTCACTGTATTTTGGGCTTTGAAAATTGAAAGGATGGTATCATGTAACTTGCAGGACCCAATTCTCTGCCCATTGCCAACTGTCCGCAACTCTGGATCGACTCAGAACCAGACCCATCACTCGCTTTTCTTGCATGTTTCTTTCTCTCTTAAGATGTGCTCATAGGTTTCTCATTTATATCTAGAGACTTTTGGACTTAACAGGATTTAAAGATATAGAAATGCTTTTTCCCACTTAACTTAAAAGACTTTGAACTCGATGAAGTCCAAAGATATGAGTACATTTCTCTATTTTGCTTACCGGAGACTACGGACAATATACCTTTCAGGAATATTTAAAGTAATGCTTTGACTTTGTCTGACCTGTAGTCCTAACTCGTGAAATCCTTTTATTGATACACCTCTCAGAACTGAAACACTAAGACTCTTATTTGTGGACTTTGTTCCCTTCATAATCAATAGATACACATCCCGAAAGTCCATGCAGACTTGACTAATGGACCGCTGCATTTTCCTCACTTAGTAAAATGTGAGTCAGCCCTTTAAGGAGAGCTAGGCAGCATCTCGGAGATCTGTGGACTGAGCCCACAGAGGAAGCCTTGTTGTCACCCCTTTTATGCTAAGGGAGCGACCAACAACTCACAATAGAAGGAAAAGTGTTGGCGAAGGAAAGATATTCACCTACATTTATTTGAGGAAGAATAGTTTAATGGTTAAGATTATAGATTCTGGAAAACATAACTGCTTTCAAATACGGGCTGCACTTCTTCCTAACTGTGAGCTTTGGAAAGTTATTTGTATCAGTTTCCTCATCTTAAAACAGGGGAAACAATGGTACCCCTCTCATGTGTTTTATGAGAATGAAATAATACATGCAAAATGCTTAGCAGGATTAACGGGGCACCGTAAGTGTTTACTACACGATGATGGTGACTTCCCTGACTTTTCTGGGAGACAGCTGAGCGTGAAGCATGCCTTCAGCGAGGCAGAACGAGGGCACTGCGGGACAGCAGCGAGCGGCAGGGCAGCTGGGCAGCACCAGGGTCTTGTCGACAAAAGCACAGGGCAGAAAATAAATCTGAGCCTCAGAATCCCAGCTCAGAGGCCCCGGCGCTGCAAATAGCAGCTACAGCTGCAGGCGGAGGACTGGCCTTTACATGTCCACAGTGTGAAAAGACTCACAATGACAACCAAATCTTGTCTATCACACCCACACAGAGTCGGCAGTCACACAGAGCAGTCAACTCTGAATGTGCTTTTTAGTGTCTTACTGAAAACAAATTTATTGTCCATGTCATCTGTAGTCATCAGAACTTGGAAGCAGCCATTTTTAGTAGTGTAGAGCAGACTAATAATGGACTGTATGGGAAACAGGGCTTGGTGGATTTTGCATACTGATTAGATGTTCTTGGATGGACTATAGATGATTCTGGGTCACTTAGTTGCCAGTAAAAGCCCCCTTCCATCTATAGAACACTTACTATATCCAGATGCTATGCCAAGGACTTCACATGTGTCAGCTTATTTAACCTTCCCATGTCTATGGAGCAGACATAATTATTGTCTCAAACTAGATCTTGAAAAGAGCCAGTAAAAGATGAAAAAACTAAGGCTCAGGAAGTTAAACAATGTGCCCAACATTACAAGAGTCTAAGTACAGAGCCAAGGTATGAACCCAACTCTGTCTGACTCGAGCATCTCATCTGTTAAACACTTTGCCGTGTTGCCTTGAAATTATAATGATATAGTGCTCATAAATTATTTCATATGCTTATTTCCTGTTACCTCAAATAGTCCCCTATAGGGAGGGGCGGGGTGCCACACTTGTTTGTTTTGTATCTCCAAGCTTTCAACACATAGTGGAAGATGAGTGATACTTGGGGATAGATGTTAGCAATGTTATGATGGAATAAGTGAATGGGAGGAATTAGTCAGATCCCAGTGACATAACCTCAGAGTCACTTAGAAAAAGGAAATGCTTGCCTCTCGATCTACATACATTTATTTTTTCAGCCACAAATTACTAAGTGCTTGCTGTAGGCTGTAAAGATGATTAACACAAGATCCTGCCTTTCGAATGCTGTAGTCTAGACTAAGTATTGCAAATTCAAACGCCCACCTGGGCGAGGCAGTTAGCGTAAATGACTAAAGCGGCCAAAGAAGCTAACTGGGGTGGGCTCTACTGAGCTCCAGCTTTCGGTGTCTACTTGGACCCAGAATTCCCAAGATAGGCCAGAAATTCACATTTTATATTATATACACAATTATATTATTATATACAATTTTAGAGAGAGGAACATCAATGTGAGAGAGAAGCATTCATCGGTTGCCTTCCGTATACTCCCTGACCGGGATCGAACCTGCAATCTGGGTATGTGCCCTGACCGGGAATTGAACCCGCCGCATTTTGGTATATGGGATGACACTTTAACTGACTGAGTCATACAGGCCAGGGCTGATTTTTATATATTTGATATGAAACAAATGTGCGTGCCAAGCAAAATTCATTTGCAAACTGCATTTAGCTCACAAGCTACCAGGTTGAGATCTGGTTTAAACAATAAGAGAGATAAATAAGAACAGTAGGAGGTCAGCAGACTGTTTACAGGGAGTATATCTAAAGTTTCAGAGGAGTCCGAGATCATTTCAAGCTGGAACATTAGAGAGGGCTTTGTGGAGGAAGTCATCTTTGAGATTATCCTTCCAAAACGGATCAGCTTCGGAACCACCACGATGGGAAGTAAAGCTGCTTCAGCCGCAGGACACGGTAGAAACAATAGACTCGAGGATGGGAAATAATGGGTTAGGGACCTCTGAGTCACACCACACTTTGTCCTTGTTTTGTTTTTTAGTGTCTTGCTGGAAATAATTCATTTTACATGTCATCTATAGTCATCAGAATTTGGAAACATTTAGGTTATTCCAATAAGCATCGTAAGCACAGAGAAAAAGTTCTGGAGGCTGAAAATTGTTAGGGTCCATAAACGAAAGGAGACCCCAAGGCAGAGGAACTCTCGCTGCTTATAGCCCACTGCCTGGTGTGTGGTAGGACATGAAGCATAAAAGAACATCTGAGTCTTGGAAGGGATCCAGCAAAGGCACCAGGACTAATTTGGGAGATGAAGAGTATGTCTTATGAGGAGCGGCTTAGAGGGCTTAACATGCTTCGGCTTTAGAATAAGGCGGGTGAGCAGAGTTCTATTGATAGCCTGCAAGGTTTCCAGTGTGAACTTGTACTTAGTGGGAGAGAAAACTCAAAGTCACACTAAGGAATGTCAAGAAGCTGGGTTCCTTTCTTTTTCGTTTCAAGAATGATGAGTCCAGGAACATTTTGTGCAAGACAGTTTTGAAAACATGGAATGGATTTCCATAGACTATATGGGGTAGTGCCTTTAATTTTATTCATTCCCCAAACTGCTAAATTTAAAGATCAATCATTCATAATACCAATTTATAATGTCATGGGTGGAAATATCACTGTCCTGGTAGCCACAAGTGCAACATAGAGCAAACCTCTCTCTCTCTCAATCGCGTGTCTCTCTCTCTCTCTCTCTCTCTCTCTCTCTCTCTCTCTCACACACACACACACACACACACACATACATACACACACATACAGGCAAAATTTGCTTAGTCTAAAGTTTTACAAATTCACCAAACCTTCATCACCTTCATAACTTGTATCTTCTTGTTTCATATACTATGAGGCCAGTTATGGCCAGGAGAACTGGTAGACCTAAGGCAGTAAGTGACAGTGTGGGGGCAGGATTCAAATTTTAAACGACTCAATACATTCTTATGTATTTTAACTAATTTCATTTTGGATCCTGGACCACTGCTTTTCACAGCTTAGCTAAAGCTCAAAAATTTCCACAATATATGCATGGGAGTGGGGTGGGGTGGGGGGACGAAAGAAGCTGTAACAGTTTTAGCAAGTTTCATCCTTAACTGGTTAAATTTTTGATATTCATTGTACATTGTAGGTTTGGAAGTGAAACTCAAGATCAAGGTCAGAGATGGGTTCTGGGAGTCATTCACACAGTGATAGCTGAGAATCTGAGAAGGAATTAGCTCACCAAGGGAGAAAATGTGCATGCAGACTAGAGGCCAGGAGCAGAATCTTGGGGGGAGCCCCCCCATCTTGGCCAGGGCCCAGGAGAGGAAGAAGGGAAAGCAGGGGGAGTCAGGGTCTGGGGACTGCCAGCTGGATCCTTGCACCCCTTCCTCCTGAGCAGCGTCCGCTTTGGAAACCAGCCATCTGAACAGAGCCTCAAGCTATTTTGTTCACATATTTTTTCTATGAACTGAATTGTGTCCCCCTAAATTCATATGCAGAGGCCTAACCCCCCATGTGAAGGTATCTGGAGACGGGGCCTTTAGGAGAGAATTAGGGTTAGATGAGGTCGTGAGGGTGGGACCCTCAGGATGCGCGAGGTGTCCTTTCTGAGAGGCACTGGAGAGCTTTCTCTGCCACGTGAGGACACAGTGAGGAAACTGCCCTTTGCGGCCAGGAAAGAGTCTCCCCCACACCCAGCCGCGCTGGACTCCAGCTCTCCAGCCTCCCGACTGTGAGAAACAGACTTCTGCTGTTCAAGACCCCTGTCCACGGTCATTTGTTACAGTAATCTGAGCTGACTAATGCATCTTCCAGAAATTTTTTTGGGACAATCTTTACATATTTTCAAACTGATATTTACCATTTGCTATCATAAACTTAAATTGCAAAGAATGTCCAGCCTTCTGTAAAAGTTGCCATTAAACATAACAATAAAATTGTAACCTCACTATTTTAAATATCTCCCATGGAATAAAAATATCATAGTGATATGATACCCACGGTAATATATTAAAAGTATATAAATTATCTCTGGAAACGTAACATTATTTCTTTTCTGTCTGAGTAAATATTTTTAATCTCTTTACCTCACAGCGTTCTATCCCCCTTTAATATAATTTCTTGCCTTAACTCTTTAAAAATTGTTTTCATCTGCATGTATGCATGAACAGTGGACATGGACAACAAACTGGGGACAGGGCAGGAAGGGTGGGGGAGAGGGGAATCAGTGGGGGGAAAAGGAGAAACATCTGTAACAAAAATTAATTAATAAAAAATAAATAAATTAAAAAAATTGTTTTCATCTTACATTTCTCTGCCTCAAAAGATATATAAATAGAAATTTTAAAAAACATTCTTTTCTGTGACTAACTGATGAATAATTATTAAGCACAAAATAATATTTTATTGAAAATGCATGTTAGGTGGGAAATGCTTTTTTTTCCCCAATTAGTTTTTTATTCATGGTTGATTATTATTTATTATCAGAAAGAAACAGTATCAATATCAGCCAGAATATTCTAGCCACAAAGGTAACATATTGTATGATTCCATTTATGGGAAATGTCCAGAAGAGGTAAATCCACAGAGACAGGAAACATACTGTTGGTCCCCAGGGCCTGGGCGGAGGAGTGGACGGGGGAACTGCTTACTGGGTACCAGGATTCCGTGTAGACTGATGGGACTGTTTTGGAAGTAGGTAGAGGCGGTGGTGATACAACATCTCGAACTTACTAAATGCCACTGAATTGTTTAATTTTGTGTGATGTAAATTTCATCTCACTAAAAATTAAGCAAGTAATAATAAAATCTTAATTTCTTAGAAATCAATAAATCCCTTTTAAATAACTCCTGGGTCAATGAGAAAATTAAAACCAAAACTGAAGATTACTCAGAAATTAATGAAAAGGTTTGTAGTTTAAGTCAAAATCTATGAAATGCAGCTATAGTCATAGGCTAAAAATAACTCTAAATTAAATAGTCAACATAGAAAATAAACAACAGATTTGATCAAAAGAAGTTATGGAAAAAAAAAGATAATAAACCTACAAACTGGTTCTTTCCTAATTCCAATAAAAATAATTATATTCTTCAAAAACATATTAGGAGAAAGAGAAAATAAAAATATTTATTAGAAATAAAAATGGGACATAAAAATCACAGACATATCACATTTTACAAATTAAAATAAGACATTGTATACAATAATATTTCATAACAAAATCTAGAAAAATAAATAATTTTCTAAGTTAATTTTAAAAGAAATGAAAATTCTGAACATCTCATAGTTAAAAGAAGAAATTGGAAATATGCTTAAATATTTATGACTTAAAAATGGATCAGACCAAATGGTTTTATAATTGTTTGTTATCTTCAAAGAATACATTTTTTGTTATTCAAATTATTTTATTTTATTTTTAACTCATCTTTATTGTTGAATGTATTACAGATGTCCCCCCTTTTCTCCCCATTGACCCCTTCTTCCCTACTCCCAGCCCCCCTCCTGCCTTCCCCAGACTATTGTCTGTGTCCATTGGTTATGCATATATGCACAGAAGTTCTTTGATTTAGCTCATCCTGCCCTCCCTCCTCCCTTCCCTTTGAGGTTCATCAGTCTAACCACCAATTTGTACTTAATTCCTTCATCTTTTTCACCCATCCCTCCAGCTCCTACTCATCTGGCAAGCAACAAAACATTCTCTGTCTCTACGAGTCTGCTTCTGTTCTGCTTGCTCATTTTGTTTGTAGATTAAATTGTTGACAGCTATGTATTCATTGTCATTTTATTGTTCATATTTTTGTTCTTCTCCTTCAAGAAGACCCTTCAATATTTCATATAATGCTGGTTTGGTGGTGATGAACTCTTTTAGTTTTTTCTTGTCTGGGAAGCTCTTTATATGTTCATCAATTGTAAATGATAGCTTTGCAGAATAGAGTAATCTTGGTTGTAGGTCATTACTTTTCATCACCTTGAATATCGCTTGCCACTCCCTTCTGGCCTGCAAAGTTTCTTTTGAGAAATCAGCTGACAGTCTTATGGGAGCTCCTTTGAAGGTAATAAACTGCTTTTCTCTTGCTGTTTTTAAGATTCTCTCTTCGTCTTTAACCTTTATCATTTGGATGATGATGTGTCTTGGTGTGAGCCTCTTAGGTTCATCCTGTTTGGGACTCTCTGTGCTTCCTGGACTTGTATGTCTGTTTCCTTCACCAAGTTAGGGAACTTTTCTGTCATTATTGTTTCAAATAGGTTTTCAATTTCTTGTTCTCTCTCTTCTTCTGGCACCTCTATAATGTGAATGTTGGCACTCTTGAAGTTGGTCCTAGAGGCTCCTTACACTATCCTCATTTTTTTGGATTCTTTTTTCTTTTTGCTGTTCTGATTGGATGTTTTTTGCTTTCTTATATTCAAAATCGATGGTTTGCTTCTTGGCTTTACCTACTCTACTATTGATTCCCTGTAAATTATTCTTTTTTTTTTTTTTATCCTCACCTGAGGACACTTTTCCACTTTTTGTTCAGATAGAGTGAGAGGGATAGAGAGGGAGAAAGAGAAAGAAACATCGTGGTGAAAGGAACACATCGAGTGGCTGCCAGGAACAACCCAACCAGGGCAAGGGACAAACTGCAACTGAGGTACATGCCCTTAGCAGGAACTGAACCCTGGTCTCTCTGGACCGCAGGCCAATGCTCTAACCACTGAGCCAAACCGGCCAGGGCTGTAAATTATTCTTTATTTCAGTTAGTGCATCCTTCATTCTGACTGGTCCTTTTTTATGTTGTTGATGTTCTCACTAAGTTCCTGGGAGGTCTCTTAAGTTTCTTGAAGGTCTCACTAAGTTCCTTGAATGTCTCACTAAGTTCCTTGAGCATCCTTATAACTAGTGCTTTGAACTCTGCATCTGACTGATTGTTCATGTCCATTTTGTTTAGTTCTTTTCCTGGAATTTTGTTCTTTTCTTTCATTTGGCACATGTTTCTTTGTCTCCTCATTTTGGCTGCTTCCCTGTGATTGTTTCTACAAATTTTTTTTAGTATTAGAAAAAGATGCAAGTATCTATAATCAATTTTATGATGCAAACATAACTTACATGATAAAAATGGCACAAAAAATTTATAGAATAATTTCATCAATATATAAATGTAAAAATATATAAACTAAAATATTAGCAAATAAATCCAGAATTACATTAATAAAATAATAAATACATCATAATAAAATAGGATTATTACCAGGAAGGCAAGGATTCTCCAACATTTGGCAATTTTTCAAAGTACTGTATAACTCACTTTATAAGCAAATCAAAGGAAAAAAAAAAAAACCATGTGGCTACAACAATAAATATAAAAAATACATTTGAGCCTGGCCAGTGTGGCTCAGTGGTTGAGCATCGACCCATTCACCAAGAGGTTGCTGGTTTGATTCCCAGTCAGGGCACATGCCCAGGTTGTTGGCCAAATCCCCATTGGGGGCATGCAGGAGGCAGCCAATCAATGTTCTCTCTCATCAATGTTTCTATCTCTCTCCCTTTCCCTTCTTCTCTCTCTCTCTCTCTCTCTAAAAAATCAATAAAGAAAAACATTAAAATAAATAAATAATACATTTGATAAAATTCAGTAGTCAGTACTAATAAATAGTTCAGTGGAAATTACAGAAAACCACCTAAAATGGTCAAGTATTAACTGCAAGTAACTAGCAAATATCACATTAAAGTTTAAATTCAGGATCCAGTTCTGTTAAAATCAAGAACAGGAGAGAAAGACCCACCCAGTGCACTATTATATCATTATATTTGAGCTTCTAACTAATGTAATAAGAAAAGAAATTCAATAAATATTGTAAATAAAAAAAAATTATAATTTTTACATATTATGTAATTATATAATTATATAGTAAATAAATCTAAGTGACATTCGTAGAAATCCTATTCAAACTAAAAAATAATTTGATTAAGTGGCTGGATACAAAGTAATTATAAAAATAACTTCACAACTTTTCTTTGTACTCTTAATATATCAGTAAGAAATGAAAATGGAGAAAAGAATTTCACTTGAAATAGTAGCAAAAACTATAACATGCTTAGGCACAAATTTAACGTGAATGATATAGAATTTTAATGGGAAAAATTATAAAGTGTTATTAATAACTATAAAACAATTTCTGACTTGGGAGACAAGCCATATTTCTAGATGAGAAGGATTCATATTATCAAATGACATATCTGTGAATTAATATATAGCAATTTATGTAATTTTTTTTTTTTTTAGAGAGAGAGGAAGGAGAGGGAAAGAAAGGTAGAAACATTGATGAGAGAGAACATCAATTGGCCACCTCCTGCATGCCCCCACCCACCCCAGGATTGGGCCCACAACCTGGGCAAGTGCCCTGATCAGGAATTGAACCAGCGACTTATTGGTGCATGGAATGACGCTCAACCACTGAGCCACACCGGCTGGACGACAATTTATATAATTTTAATTAGAATATCCTTTGTGTTGGAAGAAGGTTACAGAGACTGACAAAATGAATTTAAAGTTTATAAGGAAGAACATAAATGGAAAATTGCCAAGAAAATTTTGAAAATTTAGACCAGAGAGGGGGATTTGCCCTACTAGATATTAAAATTTGATCTAAAGAGAATTAATCCAAAGAGTATCATAGTGGCTGAAGATATACACACTGAGGAGTGAAAAATGAACACTGCATCTATAAATAGATTTAAATTTATATGAGAACTTAAACCCTGGGTTACATTTCAAGTCAGTGGTAAAGTCACAGGGAGATGGTCTGGCGTGACTCCCTGTTAAGCTGGGGGTGGGGAATGAACAAGCTTTTGCCCCTAATTCACATGATAAAAGTATTTAAATAGCAATATTTGGGGAAAATTTATGAGTTTGTTTGAATAATCCTGGGTGGGGAGACATTTTTAATACAAAAAGTCCGGACGCCACTGAGAAACATGACAGATTTGAATAAATAATAAATTTTAAACTTTTATGACACAAAAAAGCACACATCATAAAATCAGAAGGCAAGAGAGAAAGAAAGTTATTTGAAACACATATTATGGACAGAGTTAATATCACTAGTAGAAAAATAAAATATTTTTTAAAAAGCAATCAGAAAAAAATAGAAATCACCAATAAACATGATATGTTGCTTAACCTTTGGAAAAAATGGTTAATAATGAGCAATTATTTCTAACCTATTAAGTTAATAACTTTTATTTTTATTATTATTTTTTTAAATGTTTTTATTAATTTTTAGGGAGACAGGAAGGAAGAGGGAGAGAGAGAAACATCGATGAGAGAGAACATCTACCGGCTGCCTCCTGCATGCCCTCCACTGGGGATCGGGCCCACAACCCAGGCATGTGCCCTGACCAGGAATCGAACCAGTGGCCTCTTGGTGCATGGGTTGACACTTAACGCTCAGTCTGAGTCACACTAGCCAGGCTAATAATTTTTAAAAAAATAACATACAGGGTATGAGAAAACAGGCAATCTTTTACATTGCTGATTGACCTGTTAATCCACTTTTGGGGAAAACAACCTAACAAAAATCTATTAAGATTTAAACAATGCATCTACACCAGCAAGTTCACTTTTAATTATCTATCTGACAAATTTAAAAGTATTTTTATGTAAATTTATAGTCTATGATATTTACTGCAGTATTAATTGTGGTGACAAAACACTGAAAACAACTTGAATATTCATCAAAACAGAAATAATTAACCTGTTAACCGGGAATAACCGGGGAATTCCCTTTTTACTGTATGCAACGTTTGACGTATTTATACATTCCGCTCTGTTAACAGGTTAAGAATACACGGCACACTATGGCGCATCCATACCATGAATGATTATTATTCAGCTATTAAAAAAGTATACACACACACACACACAAACACAGACACACACACACATATTAACATGGAAGATATCTGTCTAGGACAGGTTAAACGGAAAAAGCAAATTGAAGAGTAGTGTAGATAAAAATAGATGAAGAACTTCCTACATATGAATATATGTTTGCATGTATATGTATATATGAACACAGAGGCAATTTAGACCTTAATTCACATCTTGGAGTGAGGATAAGGTTAGGGAGAGGGTGAGGCTTAATATTTATACTTCTCTGCACTCTAGTTGGTGCAGAGAACATTATTGTTTTTATTTTGAAAGATGTGGCAGAGACTAATATTTGCCTATCCAACATCTATTCTCTTTGATAACAGAAGCCTATTACCACTGAGAATGAAAGACTACATTTCCTAGCTTCCTTTGTGGCCAGACTTGGTCATGTAACCAAGTTCTAGCCAGTGAGAGGTTCTACATGTTTTGTGTGGAACTTCAAAGAAAGTTCCTTAAAATGAAGAAAGGGGGTCCTCTCTTTCTTTCTTTCTTTTTTTCTGCCTGGAATGTAGGTGTAATGGCATGAGCACTAGCAGCCATTTTAGACCATAAAGTTACCTGAAGGATGGTAGAGCAGGAAGGAGGAGCATGGATTTCTTCTGACACTATGGAGCCACTATAATGACTATAAACTAGTTACTTTTGAATTTCTTTTAGGTGATCAAGAACGACTCCAATCTTAATTTAACTGTTATATTGTGGGTTCAATCTATATTCAGCCAAATCTAATTCTAAATAACACAAAGCAGGGGGGACCAATAAAGCATTTAAAAAGAAGAAAACAAGAAGAGCCCTTTTGACCATTTTCCCCACTCCCTGAGAGTGATGTTAGAGCTAAAGAGTCTGCAACCTTTTAGATGAATGTATAAGATCTCAAATTGTTCCTAAAACAATACAATCCTGGGAAATTACACCTGTCAACTTATTACCCTAATTTAAAGTTTTGCTTTAACCATCTAATACACTCTACAACCATTTATCCTAGAATTTGTTCATACTTCCAATTTCTCCAATTAGTTTTTGTCTTTTTTACAATCAAGTCCTTTTTACCCAAAAGTTCCCCAGGTCATAGACTATTTTCTCCATGGCTTGCAGTATTTCCTGGCACTTGTTCACTTCAGTAAAATGATCAGTGTATTAAAAACCCCAACAGAGTTTCTGCAGAAGCCGATGATGGCATGGCACCTCTTTTGTGGCATGTGTGAAATCTGCCCATCACTATAAACATTCTTCTGCAATGTGACACTCAGTCCTTATGTCCATTTCATATGGGGTGTTCAGAGTGCTGGGAATGCTGAAGAAACGATTCCTTTTTAGGGTCTACCCGACAGAAGCACAATGTTAAACCTAGAAGGGGTTTTGGAGGTCATTTTTATATGCCCCTCAATTTACACAAAAAGAAACTGAGGCCCAGAAAGGCCACTTGTCTTTCTTAGAGTAACTCAGCTGATTAATTATGGTCCAGAAATAGAATCCAAGGCTCTGACTTCAGATTCTAGGTTCTTTAGTTTGTTTCATCTGATATTCTCATGGTAAACACGGGGGGTTGGGGGAGGTTTGATTTTTGTTCTTTCAAGGCACTTCTAGCTTTGTGTTGCAGAATATGCTATTTTCTGGCTGATGTTTAGCATCAGAGAGAAAATAAATATTTTTGAAACAATGGGATTAGTGGTGTTATGTGGTTGAGAAAAGGTTTTCTTTGTAGAAGGTGGTCATTGACCTTCCTGACTGCTCTCCTCCCCCTCCCCCCACATAGCTAAAGCATGATGCTATTGAGTTCTAAGTTGAGTTTCCATCCTTATATGAAAAGTTAGCTTGGCACAGAGTTTGGTAGAGCTAAGTCTGACCAGCTGCACTCTCAGCCACAAGGGAAATGAAATGAGACAGTGTGGCTGGTTCGGTGCAAATCAATCAAAGTCTCTTGAGAATGATCTTGAAAACACATGACAATAAAGGCACTCCAGGAGTCTTTTCATATCAACTAATTTTAGTTCTGGTCTCTGAGGTGCCATGAATGTGGGCAAAGAAAGTAGGGTGTCACCCTGGCAGGTTTTGCACAGTGGTTAGAGCGTCGGACCTCAGACCAAAGAGTCTCGGGTTCAATTCTAGCCAAGGGCATGTAGTTTGGTTGCGGTTCGTCCCCGGCCCCGGTTGGGGTCGTGCACGTGGCAACCAATTGATGTGATTCTCTCCCATCGATGTTTCTCTCTCTCTCTTCTTCCCTCTCTCCCTCCCCCTCTATCTGAAGATAAATGTAAAAATATCCTTGGGTGAGGATAAAAAGAAAGTAGGGTGTCTTTTTTAGTTTGACCACTTGGTAGCTCATAGCTCTCCATCAGTTCCAGGAGAGTTTTGAGACAAAGTGGCCAAATCTGATACAGTCTACCAATACCATAAGTTAGATTCCTATGTCTGTTCACTTTCTTGAAACAAAACAATGGCTACTGGTCTGTCTGACTTTTTTTTGCTCATTCTCTCTCTCTCTCTCTCTCTCTCTCTCTCTCTCTCTATATATATATATATATATATATATATAAAATATGTTTTTTATTGATTTTTTTTTTTTTTTTTTTTAGAGAGGAAGGGAGAGGGAGAGAGAGAAATATTGGTGAGAGAAAGAAACATTGATTGGCTGCCTCCTACACACTCCTCACCAGCGATCAAGCCTGCAACCCTGGGCATGTTTCCTGACCAGGAATCAAACCTGTGATCTTTTGGTGCATGGAAGGATGCTCAACAAACTGAGCCACACCTGCCAGGGCACCCCATATATATATTTTTTTCTTTATTGATTTTTAGAGGAAGGGAGAGTGAGAGAGAGATGGAAACATCGATGAGAGAGAACATCGATTGGCCACCTCCTGCATGGCCCCACTGGGGATTGGCCCACAACATGGGCACTTGCCCTGATTGGGAATTGAACTGGCAACATCTTGGTGCATGGGTCAATGCTCAACCACTGAGCCACATCAGCCGAGAATCCCATATATTTTTAAGTGTAAAATTCAGTGGTTTTTAAATATTCACTAAGTTGTACAACCATCACCGTGATCTATCTCCAGAACATTTTCATCATCTCTAAAAGAAACTCCATATCCATTAGCAATCGTTTCTAATTCTGCCTCCCCCCAGCCCCTGGCACTAATCAACTTTCTGAGTATCCTGGGCATTTCACATGAATGGGATTGTACAACATGTGGCCTTTTGTGTCTGGCTTCTTTCACTCAGTGCAATGTACTCAAGCTTCATCCATGTGGCAGCATGTATCATTCCTTCATTCTTTCATATGCCGTGTAATTTTTTAAAAAGACAGTTCTTGAGAAAAGGTGAAGTCTAAGTATTCCTTAACAGAAACCTTTGCTATTCTTGGAGGATAAAATGAGAGAAGATATTCAACATAGAAACTTGGCTCTTCAAATTAACATTTTATTAATGGCCCTGTCCAGGTAGCTCAGTTGGTTAGAACGTTGTCCTGATACACCAAGGTTGCAGGTTTGATCACCAGTCAGCGCATAGGCAAGAATCAACCAATGAATGCATAAATAAGTGGAATAACAAATGCTATTTCTCTCTTTCTCACCCCCTAAAAATAAATAACTCAATAAATAAATACATAAGAAAAATTTAAATCTAATAATTGAGAACTAACAAAATTAAAAATTTAATAGGAGCATAACGTTATCTTAATTCAGAGATTTTTTAAATAAGCTTAGTAGATGTTGAATTCGCATACTACAATTTTTTATTTAACATTTTATTATCTGGCAAACTTTTGCACTCCTGAATTCACACAGGCTTTCGTTCGACAGAAAAAAAAAAAAAAAGAGTAAGGAGGAGCATGAGGCTGCAGCTGAATTTAGAAAGTTAGAGGTGTTCTCATCAGCCACATGAGATGAACAGGAGATTCCTTCCAGTAGGCGAGAGAGCAGAGTGCAGACAACAGATGTGAGAAAGGTCCTCATAGCTGTCAAGTTCCAGCATCCTTATGCTGAAGAAGAGGCGGGGCCACATGATTGATGTTCAGGAGTGGTACAAAAGCACAGGATTTCTTCCTAACTGCTTGTCACACTGACCTGCACCATCTCTCGACTGCTCGTGGGGATTCTGTGAACTACTACTGGAGGGGAGCAAACTCACTGGAGAATAACATTTTATTGTGGCCATGCCAGAACCCACGAAGAAGGAGGGTAAGACTCATCCGTAAATCCTTTTGTTGTGCTTTTTCATACAGTGTGTTTATTTTGGTATTTATTTTTAAACAAATTCAATTCCTTAAACAGACTATAAAAGAACAGACTCACTGTGATTTCAGGAAAAGATCCTTGAGAGCCAAAAGACCAGAGGAAAAATAGAGGAAGAGTATACCGATTTGAAAATATCTGAGAGTGGTAGATTTTGAAGGAATAGTGACTGAAAGTTTTAAATGATAATTTTATCAGACAATGATAAGGGATCGTTAAAGTGTAACTTGAGGATATTAATTGTTCTTGGAGAGACAGTTGCATTTTCAAGTGTGTTTTCATAGGTTCAGTCACAAATTTTTTACCATGTATTTGGAATTTGGTGCGGGTGGGGACTTGGAATATACTTTTTTTAAATGGTCAATAAATTTGATCAAGATTTCAAAAAGGAATTTGTGACAGTATTTCAAGATTGGCTATGTTTTTTCAGTGGAAAGACATTTAGAATATAAAGATGCAGGCATTTTTTTTTTTTTTCATTTATCAGTGCTTTTGGAGTTGTATTAATTATCACATTAATAAATTCTTGCATGGAAAGAAAATTGAACACCTGGGTAAAAGAGATTATCTTTGAATATCACTGATGGATTGTGTTTTTTAATGAGTCTTATTGTAGATAATTCTACAATGTGTTGCCTTTTAAAATTAAACTAAAAATATGAAAATATTATTCATTAAAAGAAATGTTTTTTCTTCATTAGAAGAGATGTTTCTCTTTTCTATTAAAAAAATCAAGATTTTGAAACTGTTAATTAGTAACATAAATAAATTGGAATTAGAAATTATTAAAATCATTTAATGAAAAACACAAATTAACAGCATAAGTACAGGTAGTTTAATTTTTAATGGAAACATCTGCTAAAATATTATTTCATTCATATTGGTCTTCAATAGTGCTCACTAAATTTTTATTTTTTATTTTTGCAAATAAAAGTGAAAACAAAAAGATTAGCAGAGAGCAAAAAACAGTATTTAGTTTCTTTGTTTTTAATTCTTAAAACTGCTTTTAACGGCTATTTTGAAGAACCTTGGAAAAGATGCTAGACGTTGAACCAGATTATCGAAAGTCTTTGAAATATATTTTCTTTATGTAATTAAGTAACCAGTGTTGACAGGCCGTGGTGATCAGTTTACAGGTTGGCTTTACTTGGTGGTGGAGCATTGATGGATGAAGTCTTCCACCCGAAATAACCACACCAAATGCATGCATTAATATGGGAACTTAATCCTGACTACCAGGCAGGGAGTCCAACCCCTGCTAAAGTGTCTTATTTGTAATGCAAATGATTTACATGTGTATTAAGTGTCCTTTTTATTTGATCTGTCACTTGACTAGCCTCTTCAAGGCTTATGTGGATGAAATGCATTCTATGTTTCCTAAGGACAGAATATTGTTTTAATTAGCCTGCATTTAGTGGGAAAATTTGCATGTGTTATTTTAAAGCCCATTTGAAAATGACAGGAAAACTAAAAAACTACTAAAAAAAAAAAAATGGCAGGCTGTAGAGTCTTGAAAGTTAATTAGATTATTCTGATTGCTAGATGCAATAAACTTTTCCTTTGTGTCTGACAACTCCATCTGATCCATTCTGCTTCTAGAGACAATGAAATTTAGAGCTACAAAGAAGACACTATGTCTTTAACTTCAGCTCCCCCCTAAAACATGGAAATTTTTAATAAAGTAACACAGATACCAAAGTCCTCATGATCTTCTTTTGCTATAAAAGCACTGTCGATTTTTTATTTTTTTATATAAGAGTCCTTCCACCCAGGACAGCAATTGTATATTCATAGATTCTTTGGTTAATTTAAATTTGGGTGATGGGGAGTGGAGATAAAAAGAGTTGCTGGTATATTTAAAATCCTTTGAGGAAGTACAAAGATTTTAAAGTTTGTATTCTTAACAGCAGGACTGGTGTTTTTTTTTTTCTTTGCATTAATACAATTTAAAAAAATTGTTGGCACTATTACAGATGTTCCCCATTTACCCCCCTTTGCCCACCTGCACCCAACCCCTGCCCCCCTCCCCTGGCCTCCACCACACGCTTCTGTGTCCATGGGCCATGCATATATGTTCTTTGGCTGACCTCCTCCCCTTCTTTTATCCAGACCCCCCCCTCCCTCCCCTCTGACATCTGTCAGTGTAGGACTGATTCTTAAAGAAACTGCACCTTGAAGGGATTTTCTGGTGCAGTGGTTACATTTTAATATTGTTTTCATTAGAAAACTAAGGACTATGTCAATTCAGGAACTGTTTTGGTCCTTGTACCTTCTTCTAACTGATTTCATTTTTACTGATGTTGATTTTGTTCCATGTAAACATCCCTCTGAAAAATAGCCTCCAGAATAAAATTTGCCTCCAAACCAATTCTTCGGAGTCATTTCCAACTACCTGCAGAAACATTCCCAAGGGACAGGTTCCTCCAGCCCCAAAGGTCTTGTCATGTCTCTTCCCCAACTGAGAGAACCATGCCCAGGAAGGACATGACCACTTGTTGTCACTCTTGATAGAATACATGGGCTGTTTGGCCCTTCTAAGATCCAGGAGGACCTGGCAACCCTTTGAAAGAGGCTTAGTTTTCAGCACCTGAAGCTGCAAATGATGTATCTCTCAACTGCCTCCCAACCTACAGTGGCCTAATTCTGGGAACTTCGTGCTGGGTCTGGGGAGAGCTGGATCTTTTAAGGAGGAGGAAGAAATACACGTGGAACTAGTGATTAGTCAATTGTCCTTGTTTAGACCCTTGAACATATTCTGGATGACTCACTAACCTTTTTGGGGAAAGAAAGTATTATTGTTAAGGAGCAACTACTTTCCATTTCCTTCTTCCCACCTTTATCAGTTGTGTATTTCTTCTATGGAGAACTGGATTCTTTGTTCTACCAGTTGTGGATAAAAGGCTCATTTTACCCTTTAGATTCATGCAGAACCTGAAGCCTAGTAATTTTAAGTTATTCTGTTCTCATAGTGAGAGAGGATGTGGGGGAAAGCTTGAGATTTGTGGGAATGCTTTGCATACATTTATTTATGTATCAACCATTAATCGAGCTCCTGCCATGAGCTAGTTGCTGGGATTTTGGAGAAATGCTGAACACGGTCTCTGTTTTCAAGCCTTTCACAGTTAATTGCCCCTCGATTCTACTGTGTAGGAAAAAAAATCACCTTTCACTGGAAATCTCTCTTTTCTTGTCAAAAAGCAGTTTATCAACATGAAATTAGAAAATCCCAATAGCCTTTCTTTGGTGGTAGAATCTCTAATAGTTTAAAACTACTATAAATGGTTCTTAAACAGCCAAAAAATGGTTCCTCAGAATTGTATCTCTGTTGTTTGTGATCATTTAAACCATTAAGCCTCAATCCTTGAATCATATAAGAAGAAAAACCATCAAACCTCATTCCCTACTATACTTAGACAATTGTTCACTGTCAGAATCTAAAGATACTAGAAAAACTCTCTTTTAAAGCACCAACTTGAGGCTTCAATGTGAATTTCACTTTTCGTTACACGATACATCAGGCCCTTAATGTACGTAACTTTCAGGAATAAGGCTAAGTTCTTCCTTGGTGCTCGTGTACCATCCAAAAAACCTTGGGAGGGTCACTGTCATCCCTCCATCATTCAAGTGAGATCTCTTCTTAAATACTCACACATATGGGAATACATAACTCCGCTTATGACCATAATTTTAATCTTTTTTTCTTTATCGACTTTAGAGAGAGAGGAAGGAAGAGGGAGAGAGAGACAGAACATCGACTGGCCACCTCTTGCATGCCCCCCACTGGGGATCAGGCTCACAACCTGGGCATGTGCCCTGACCGGGAATCGAACCGGCGACCTCTTGGTGCATGGGTTGACACGCTGAGCCACACCAGTTGGGCACGGCCATAATTTTAAAGGGCCATTCTGATAACTCCAAGATTCAAAAGCACGGCGTTATTGCTACAGATTCTTTTGCTATATCAACACACAATCTCTATCTATCTAAAATCTATCTTGGCCTTTTTCAGTACAAACAGGTGGGGACATGGTAATGGAGAATAACTTTTTTTTAAGTCCATAGGACATTATTGTTTGCTCTATCCTGCTCTCTTGGTTCCCTAAAGATTTCATCACATTTTGAAATTCTGCGAAGCCCCAAAGCTATCCCCACGCAGAGCGGCGCTCATTACCTCTTGCCTATTTCTTTGCATCGTTCAAGCCTTAATCATCATCAGGAAAAGGAAGCCTGGTGATGGAAAATCTCCCCCTTATGTTTACGCCTTGACCTTCTCTTTCTACCTGCATGAGACTGGATGGCTGACTTCAACCGCCAAAATAAATTTGTCTTTAGAAAAGTCACCTTATATGCAAAATATTACCTTTCCTTGAAATTGGGGAAAAGTTAATTTGCAGGAAGTGAGGGAAAGAAAGGGAGAAGAGGGAGGAGGTATTTAATCAAGGGCAACTATTCTCCTATTTTGAATGTTTTATTAAGGCCAAGTGAAAGATTTGGAGGAGGAATAAAGAAGTGTATGAATGAATGCCACGATATTTTTTTCCCCTGAAAAGATATTGCTGTGCTCTCCTGGAGAGATCTGGTGGAGATAGATTTGAGCTAGCTATTGGAAAAAGGAATACTCTAGGGTAGTGGTTCTCAACCTTCCTAATACAGTTCCTCATGTTGTGGTGACCCCCAACCATAAAATTATTTTTGTTGCTACTTCATACTGTAATTTTGCTCCTGTTATGTCTTAGGCGACCCCTGTGAAAGGGTCATTCGACCCCCAAAGGGGTCGCGACCCACAGGTTGAGAACCGCTGCTCTAGGGCAAATGCACACTAGAGAGACTTAATACTTGGCAAAATCATTCTTTTTCAGTAGCCTGATTTTATGACTGTCCGGACTGCACCTGTTAGGAAGATAAATAAAGGGCTGGCCAATTCTTTCCTCTCAAGTGCCCTAAATATATCGCTTTAAAAATCCTTGGGAAAAACAAGTTGTATCCTTGCTTCTCATCCAGTAAATCAGAAGAAGTCTCCCCCAGACCTTTCGAACAGAAGTGAAGTCAGGGGTAAGAAAGTTCTGGAAATGAACAGAGGTCTGGGTTAGCGCTCTGGGCCTGAGGGACCCACGAGAAAGGGAAAAGTGTAGCCCTTACAATCCTTTGTTCTCTCAGTGGCTCATTTTATTTTGTCCATGAAACTTTTTTTTTTTTGACTCCTTGTGTATGGATACACACTTATTTATACCAACTTCAAAGTCCCTGAATCCAACATGAATATTGGAACAAACTACCCAGATTGAAGTTGCTTAAAAAAAACAAAAACAAAAAAACAAAAAAAACCCCCCGATGCTTGGGAACCAAAATAAAGAAAAAATAGTCCCTTAAAAACTTGAGTGAATATAAAACAACGTGTTTGCAATACTTCTGTAAACAAATATATGTTTTTTTTTAAATTTCAGAGAGTTGTGGGAAGAGGCAGCTAGGACAGGAAATGAATGCTAATTGCTTTTCCAGCCCTGGGAAGCCTTTTTGTTTTGTTTGCTTGTTGTTGTTTTTTTTTGTCTTGCTTAAATTTCTTTTGATTGTTTTGTTTCAAATTTACTGGTAGGCTTTTTATGGACACACAGAGAAGAATTTTTATTATTGTTAATAATGACTATTTTTATCTGCCCTCTCCCTAATTAGTCTGTGGAACCTATATTAAGAGACACAAAATACTCTTGGCAGCCAGCGTCTTCTGTGGTAACTCTAGACCTCATCTCTAGACATGCTCGGGTGTGTTAGGTAATAAAGAACAGGATTAAAGCCCTAGCAATCAAAATTAAGCAGAAAACTTGTGATTCCATGTGTGTGGCTGATGGGATACGGCCATGTCTTCTCTCTTTGTTTTTACTTTGTGTCCGTTTGTGATGGGAACAGATGTCTTTTCTGCAGGAGTCCGTGGTTGGTTCAGAGTATTCCATCCTGGGGACACTCAAATACGCAGAATCGCAGGGACTGAAGTACAGTGTTCTGCATTAGGGTGATCGTGAAGCAGCTATTGTTTATGCAAGAGCAGTTTCCTAACATTTGAAAACATAATGTTTAAGGAATATGAAACTGTGAAAAAGAAGAGACCTTATCCCTTAATTTCCTACATGTATGCATATTGTCTCATTACCAGAGAGAACAGGGCTTCTGTGCCGAGCTTTTTACAAAGATAGTGACGATATTGTCTTGTTGCACCCAAGTCTCTTTTGCATGGATGGGCCCGTTATAATTAACAGAGCGCACCCGTTTTGGACAGCCACACAGATACACAACAAACCACATTTCAGGGCACTTCCATTCACGGGGCATTTCCAGAGTGAAGTATTGGATTCCATCAGATTGGGGTGTGAAATGGTTGATCTGGCAAAGAGAAAGACCAGGACCGTTTATTTGGTCCATAGTCCGACGCTCTAACCGCTGAACCAAACCAGCCAGGGCCAGGACCATTTATTCACATTCTTTTCTAAATTCCATTTATTCTATTCTCTCTGAAAGGAATTCACAAAAAACGACCTCCAATCTGACTTTTGTTATGTCTTTCAAGACTCTTGTCCTTTTATATGTTCTTAGGAATCTTTTTACAGGCTTAACTGACACATCAACATGACATCTAAAAGCATGTCTAATAATACGTCAGGTGTTAGAGTTTATAATTTTGTTTCTTTCATTTTTTTTTGTCTTGTACATCAGACATTTACAAGAACTGGGGCTAACATTTTTTCTCTCCAAAATCATCTAATTTTTCCTCGAAATAGCATCAACTTAGACTTAGACATAATAAGAACTGCATTTTTTTTTTTTTTTTTTTTTTATCCTCACCCGAGGACATTTTTCCATTTTTTGCACAGATAGAGTGGGAGGGAGAGAGAGGAAGAGAGAGAGAGACAGAGAGAAACATCGACGTGAAAGGGACACATCGAGTGGCTGCCACCCGCACGACCAACCAGGGCCGGGGACAAACTGCAACCGAGGTACATGCCCTTAGCGGGAACCGAACCCGGGTCTCTCCGGACCGCAGGCTGATGCTCTAACCGCTGAGCCAAACCGGCCAGGGCTGCATCAAACATTTTTTAAAGATTTCTCAGGAATTCTTTTGCTTGCATTAGGTAATAGCTTCTGCCTTCTATAAAATTTTATATATCTTGAAACAGAATTTTCTGCTTATGACTAAAAATTTGCCTAGCGTATAATTCTACATTTTAATTTCTCATCTTTTAAGTTAGATGGTATGTATTTTGGCTTTTTTTCTTATGCATTTTATTTATTTATTTATCCTCACCCGAGGACATTCTTGCATTTATCTTCAGACAGAGCGGGAAGGAGAGAGTGGGGAAGAGAGAGAGAGAAACATCGGTGTGAGAGAGATACATCGAGTGGCTGCCACCCACACGACCCCAACCCGGGCCAGGGACAAACTGTAACTGAGGTACATGCCCTCAGCGGAACCAAACCCGGGTCTCTCTGGTCTGCGGGCCGGAGCTCTAACAGCTGAGCCAAACCGACCAGGGCTCTTATGCATATTAAATAAATAATATTAATTATTAAACATAGTGATATAAACAAATTATACTATTTATTTATAGAATATTCTAGATAGTTCAAGGTCCAGTCCCACCAAGTACTGAGTTACTTACATTTCATATGCCTCAGTTTCCTCATCTGTAAATGAGAATAATAATAGTACCTGAGTCATTGGGCCTTTGTAAGAATTAAATGAGATAAATCAGGTAAAAAGTTCAGAGCAGGACTTAGACATAATAAGAACTGCATTTTTCTTCTAATGCAGCAAACTCAGAGATCTTGTCTGTTAAAGGTGTTGCATGCCACTTTCAATATTTCAGGATATTTCTACTAATATATGACAGCCACTGTTACAAAAAAAGCTGTTGTTATCCTAGACATCATTGGCACCATCATAAGCTTTTTCCTTATCCTCACCGAGGACGTTTTTTTTTTTTTTTTTTTTTTATCTCCAGATAGAGCGGGAGGAAGAGAGGAAGGAAGAGAGAGAGAGAAATATCGATGTGAGAGAGACACATCGAGTGGCTGCCACCCGCAGGACCCCAACCTGGGCTGGGAACGAACCTCAACCGAGGTACATGCCCTTAGCGGAAACCGAACCCGGGTCTCTCTGGTCTGCGGGCCATCGCTCTAACAGCTGAGCCAAACTGGCAAAGGCTAAGCTTTTTTTTAAATCCTGGGGTGAAGTATCTTAGCTTTCACCCAGGGATCAAACAAGAGTTCTGTCCCTGGCTGGTGTGGCTCAACTGAGTGTTGTCCCATGTACCAAAAGGTCACCAGTTCGATTCCCAGTCAGGACACATGCCTGGGTTGCGGGCTTGATCCCCAGTAGGGGGCGTGCAAGAGGCAGCTGATTGATGTTTCTCTCTCTAAAAAAAATCAATATAAACATTTTTAAAAAAGAGTTCTGTACTTTCAGAGCCTCTGTTGTGTTTCCATGAAATGTGTCATGTCCAACTGGGGGTCTCCAGTTGTTAGAAGATGACAACCACTTGTTTTTTCACTGTCCTGTTGTAGGGCCTGCTTTCCCTCTCAGACAAAGGACTCACCCGGTACAGTTGAACCTGTGAAATATATCTGCCACCAAAGGCTAACAGGCTTGGGCTTGGACATTAGGATCTCTCCCCACCAGGGGTGCTTTTGGCAGGTGGGTCTTCCTCCCATCTGAGCATTTCTAGGTAACCACGTATATAACTCTCCGCGATCACATATGGATGTGGTGGGTGACTGAGTGCTGCTGTGGTTACTGCTGTGCAATTTTATTTTTATGACCCCACCTGGCATTGGCACTGTCCTTCCTCTATTTTTAAAAAGTTACCCAATGTGAGGCCCAGCACTGCCTCGTGGCACGGCCTTTAAGGAATTTATCTGATAACCCTATAACCACCTAAGAGCGATGTGTTTGCGGTGATGGCCCCGGAACAGACTCCTGGGGAAGGTATAATGAGGGACTAACTGAGGAAACTGTTAACAGTTCAAATCACTTTTGCAGTAATTTTCTTTTGATCTGTGCAGTTTTTAAAACTTCTTCAATTGGAGTAAGGTTTTCCCACAACACTATGCCATTCAACCCTTTATTTATTTATTATTATTAAAAATTTTTTTCCTGTATTGACTTTAGAGAGAGAGGAAGTGAGAGGGAGAGAGAAATAGAACCATCAATGAGAGAGAACATCGATTGGCCGCCTCCTGCATGTCCCCCATTGGGGATTGGGCCCACAACCTGGGCATGTGCCCTGACCGGGAATCGAACTGGCAACCTCCTGGTGCATGGGTCGATGCTCAACCAGCAGGGCTCGATCCTTACTTTAAAGAATGTAAGAATAACAATAAAGAGACAAGTTGTCAGATCTTAGCAAAAGTCTTATTTTCTTCCAGGCCCATGTTTACAGTGAGAAGCTATTTGTTGCGGTGTGTACAAACCACATTTTAATCCTCTTTCTGTGTAGAATGACATCTTGAGTTGAAACATTCATAATTAGACATAAGGACAAGTTGACTAGGAGATGAAAAATAAACATCCCTGTGGATTCGGGGACATTCCATCAAATTGAATAATGAGCCACTGAAATTTTACATACTTGATGCGCAATTAAAATCTATCTATGAAGAACCTTAGAATACAGCCTGGCTGGTGTGGCTCAGTGGTTGAGCGTCGACCCATGCACCAAGAGGTCGCTGGTTTGATTCCCGGTCAGTGCACATGCCCAGGTTGTGGGCCCGATCCCCAGTGGGGGGCATGCAGGAGGTGACTCTCTCTCATTAATGTTTTTCTATCCCTCTCTCCCTCTCCCTTCTTCTCTCTCTAAAATCAATAAAGAAAAAAAAAATTTAGAAAAGAACCTTAGAATACAGACTTTGGCAATATTTAGCCATAGTAAATGAACACGGATTAAATTGATTGAATCATTCTGAATAGCTGAATTCTCTGGATAGCTAAGAGTTTTTGTTCTTGAACCTTATTATTTCAAACAATTTGGATAGAAACATGCCTGAAATGCATATATTACTCCTTGCTTTTAAAAACAAAGTACAGTGGATATAATTTAACTTTGTCTTAAATTATTGGTATCAGTTATTGTACCATGTCATATCCTGAGAGCCCAGATTATTTGCTTTTGTATTAAATGGCTCATGTTATTTGTATGGAAAGTCCAATTTTTCATAGCTTTTCTGTTTCGTCTCTTGCTGAGAGGCTGATGTCTACTTTTATTACTTTTGTCAGTCAGTATGTGATGCTGTCCCTTTTCTTCCCTTTGTAGTTTGCTCTGGACCCCAGACCAGGTCATTAATCTGGTTGAGTAGGACTACACTACTGAGTGTCTGCAGGGCACCTAAGGTACCACATTTAAGGAGGCACTCATTCTCAGGGTTGTACAAGTGCGAGGTCAGTGCCTGTGAGTGAGTGCCTCCTTAAAATTACTCCCTGGGCACCTGGCTTGCCTCACCCTAGTCCCTCCCAGTTCCCAGGCTAACTGAGGACCTGGGTCAGGGGCTTCTCTTATGAGTAAAGCACTTGAGCTCCTAGTGTTCGGAGCTTGAGGGGCTTGAGGATCTTGAGACAAATCCATTCTGCCCTTGGGAGACCCTTTTAATTTGCTGGTCAGCAGCTGTTGTCTGAGTACGTGAAGTTGCTAGATAGCTGAATTCTGAACAGGAGAAGTGGTACCAGACCACACTGCCCTTCAATAGGAAAATAAGTTATTACCCCCAATTCAATTTATGAATTTGACTTTGACTGCTTTATTTGTTTTATTAAGGCTACAGATTTTTCCTAAATGAGACATATGACATGAGTTTATTCTTAAAAAGATAAAAAGCAACACACATTTTTAAACAAGATTGGCAATCAATTCTAAACGTTTCTTAAACTTTTTGGTCTCAGGTCCATTTTTATATTATTCATAATAATTAATGAGAAAATTAAAAAGCCTTTGTTTGGTCATTATATCTATCAATATTTACTATATTAGGAATTAAAGTTGATAAAAATGTTACAACCTAAGAATACACAGCATAAGTTTTATTAGCTGAGTATTATGACATCACACATATATCCTATGGAAAACATTACTGCATATTTGTGAGAGAATGTGAGAGAAAAGGGGCAAATACTGTCTTAGCATTATTTAAAAAAATTGTTTTGATCTCATGGAATACCCAAAGGGGTCTTGGGGGCTTCTTGGGGATCCCGGACCATACTTTCAGAATTACTATTATAAATTAATATAGAATCGCTTCTAAAAAATGTGTAATTCCCTTAAAAGTCAAGGTGTAAAATGTCAGGATCTATAGCCTATGATGACCAGAACAGGGGACAAAGTAAGCACAAAAGAGTAAAAATAGTAAATTAAACATTAATTTATGCCCCAAATCGATATCTTGGATGCCTCAGCAATATGGCCACTAGAAATGTACTATCATTTGCTTTTGCTGATTGTTTTGGTGACACTTGTGATTTATATAATCAAAACTTCTCTAAGAATGTTGAACACCCCCATGAACAATATTTTGTATTCAAGTGGTGTCTGCTGTTCTGCTGTCTGAGATCCAGACTGCAACATATACACACCTCACTATCAGCAGGGGATGCGCCTGACAGTGTCTATGACATATTTACTCTAAAAAGAAAGAAAATTTGCTGTACTATCAAAAGTGACAGAACAGGAGCTGGCCAAATAGAGCCGTGTTCATCATCATGTTTACAATACAGAAGGCATTCACATATTTTATTTTAAACCAAGAATTTGACTTTAAGAACAAGTAATAATAATTAGGAACACGCTCAATATTTTCCTGCACCCCAAATTTCCAAAGGATGGTTTTTAGCACATTGATTGTATCCAAAGAGAGTGACAAAAAGAAAACCAGGAACAAAGACCTATGATCCTACCACTCAAGGATACCAACTGTTACTCTATGTTCTTCCTGTCTTTTCTATAGCATATTAATTGTGCCCTTCACCCAACCAAAAGCTAAATTAAATTATACACAAGAACCCATAACATATTTTTAGCAGGTCATGCAATATATTAGGTGAGCCAGTGAGCCCGTGGGAAGGTGAGAGTTCTGGGTTGTTTATATGTTTTGGTGTAGATACACACACATGGCCCTGGCCGGTTTGGCTCAGTGGTTAGAGCGTCGGCCTGTGGTCCAGAGAGACCCGGGTTCGGTTCCCGCTAAGGGCAGGTACCTCGGTTGCAGTTTGTCCCCCGCCCTCGTTGGGTTGTGCGGGTGGCAGCCACTCAATGTGTCCCTTTCACGTCGATGTTTCTCTCTCTCGCTCTCCCTCCCACTCTATCTGAATAAAAAATGGAAAATTGTCCTCGGGTGAGGATTAAAAAAAAAAAAAAAAAGATGCATATACATGGAGAGAGACAGGTTAATGCCTCTTGAGATTTCAAAATGTTGCCCCTATAATGCACTGACCATGGATCCCTTGATCACTGAAAGTAGAAGTGGACTGCGCTGGAGACCCATTAATGGAGTCACCAGGTTCCCAGTCTTTCAGCACAAGGGCCACACATGGGCCGTCTGTTTAATAGCTGCCACCAGTGCCCGTCAATTAGAATGCCCTGGCACTCACTGTGCAGGCCTGCCATTGGTGGCATACCTGTGCTTTTTACAGTAGGTGGTCATAGGAAAAATCCACCATAAATAGCTCAAGCCCTTTGAAAGCATTTCAGGGTTGCAGAGGGAAAGTCTATATCTGTGAATTAGACGATCAAAGAGCAAGCCGCCCTTGCCAGAGGAGGAGGGCGCTCGCTGGAGCTGCTCGTTCAGAATCCAATTAATTTGTATGCTGTCCATTAAAATATTTTCTTGGGCTTAATTTTGCAGACTATCCTGGTTTCTTCTTTTATTTTTGTTTTTGAAAAGTTTAAAACCAGCAACTTAGTCGAAACTAAAGTTGGACTAAACCGCTTCTTTAGCCCATCCTGTTGGTATGTTTTCTAATGGAGACAGTGGGATGCGGGGAGGGCGGCAAAAACCAGCTTGATTCATGTGGCAGAAAAGGTGTGTGGAATTTGCCCTTTGGCTTTTGAAGAAGCAGAGTTAGAGAGGACCTCACTGGAATAAAGACCTGTTTGTTCTAAGTCTTAAGAGGGAAGATTACAGGGAGGATCCCAAGAGCTTCCCAAGGCCGTGTACCTTCCGATAGTCACAGCAAGGCTACCCTAGTTGACAGAGGGAGTGGCGTGCTTGCCCGAGGGCTTTTTGCTAAGAAATGCAGCCCAGATTTTGAAAGGGGGATTCCTTAGAAAGGCAAGGGGTATACTGTCATTGGCAGCCAGAAGTCTAGCCCTAATTGCTCTCCTGCCCTTGTTAAGAAACAGAAGAGGTGTTGACAGTAAGAAGAAATATAAGTGATGGGGTTGGGTGACTGCTTGTGAGCATAGAGCCAGCGGGAGGGTCACCAATGGGAGACATAGTGTTCCCTGTGGGTAAGCAGACGAAGAAAGCTGTCCTTGGAGTGCCAGGGGCCGGTTCTTCATTTCTTGGCAGTGAGCAGAAGAGGCTTTTGTGCGGGTAGCAACAGGCTGCCAGTCAACTATATTTATGGAGCACCTGCTGTGCAGAGTTTGAAAAGGAGGAGGAGACAGGCCTTGTCCTCAAGAAGCTTGTGATCAAAGAGAGGAGAAAACTCTCCTTCTACTGTAAACCCTTCAGCATTCATGATGGCATTTCACATGGAGAGGACTTGGTGATATTTAGGGCATCGTCTGAACCTTGTCACTCAAAGTGTGTGCCAGGGACTGGCAGCATCACAATCACCTAGGCACCCGTTGGAAATGCAGAATCTTGAACCCAGAGTCAGAATCTGCACTCGACCAAATCCCTAGATGACCTGTCTGCACCCTGCCGTTTCGGAAGCACTAGAGGGCCCTAGAGGTGGTGAGTTGAGAATATTTTGAGAGAGCAAAGCTACCTGGTTTGCTGAGTACATTGATAGAAAGGACAGTTCATTCACCTTGAGTTCCTTAAATGTTGGCATTTCATTTTAGCCTCGTGTATAAGCCACCTCTTATTAAATTCATAGTGGGAGCTCAGTGAATTCTGGTTGCATGGGTGCTTCTTCCTATGACCCCTCTTCGCTGGGGTCCTGTAAAAATTGCTGTGCGTGAATTCTTATAGAGGCAGCCACTGAATTTGGGGAACATGCAAGTGATTTTTAGAGGAGTGGGCAAAGTCAGGGACAAAGGTGTGAATTAAAGTAAGAGAGCTTTGGGGCCCCGGGACTTACTGCAGTGATTTGTTTTCAGTCTAAGTCATGTGCCGCTTGGTCTTCTCCACTCCTGGTTCCCAAGTTCTCCCGGGTTAAGACAGCTGGTATTCTTTGTTTCACAGGCCCTGAAAACTCTTGAGAGTTTATTCTCTACTCTTTTCTGTCCCACCAGGATTGATTGATTGATTGAGTTCTGTACATTGTGCAAACTCTATGTAATGCAAATAAATTTCATAAAAATCAATTATTATTATTATTTTACAGTAGGAGGGTGAGAGGCCTACCTCCCCTGTTCAGTTCCCAGATGCTTCCTCAACTCCCACTCCAATTTCAAACATGTTCTAACGTGACACAGCCCACAGACCTCGAAATAAGGCCAATCCCTGGCAGGTGGCATGTGTGGAAAGACAAGATGTGTCAGAGTAAAATCTGATAATGATGATAATAACCAGGAAGGGATAAAACATACACAGTGTGTACCATGCTCCCTGTGCCTGCAGGAACGCCTTCATTCTTCCAACAACCCTTGAGATAAGTTCTGCTATTATCTCCATTGCATAGATGAGGAAATGTCCCACCGACAGGGCGACATCCATATGTGTGGCCATGACAATAAGACCAGTCAATTCAGTGTGGAAAAAATGCAGTAGTATCTCTGGAAAGTCCATCAGCTTATTTCTGTCTCCACAAGTATGAGCATCTGAGAGGGGAAGGATAGCCCCGTGCCGCAGAGACCAGGTTCTGAGTCGGGCAGACCTGGGCCAGAGCCTGGCTCCACCCTTCCTGAGCTTGGGACCTCCCAGGGCCCCAGTTCCTATCTGCAAAATGGGGATAATTACGGTACTGCCTTCACAGAGTTGTAAGGATGGTAACAATTAATATATACTAGGTCCTGCGTGCAATGGGTGCTAAAAGTGGTTGTGCTTTATTCATCCCTTCACTGGCTGTAAAGTAATGGGGTTTCTATGATTTTAAGAAGGAAAAGTTCTAGCTCCGCCTACCTACCAGGCAGGCACGCATCTTTCTACTTTTGCTTCCTGCAACCATCCTAAAAATGCACCGGCCTTTAATAGCCTATGTTTCTGTAGTTCTAACTATCTGGTGAAGTTGGCTGTTAATGACCACATTCTGTGGATTTTTTTGGAAGTTGAATGAAGCCCTTTAAATTCTCACTTTGGTTTGATTTGGGGCCTGTTGCGCAGAATGCTGCGGCCACAGACACAGTGGAAATGGAGGGTTTGCGTGCAGGGCACATTTATGGTTTCAGTGTCTGAGACAATCCTCCTTTATCTATTCGATGAGAATTCACCCTTGGCCTTATCCCAAAACAGATTGTAGGCAAGCACAGCTTCCCTTACAAAACGGGCCTTGTTGACGCAGATACGGAGAAAGCACGGCCAATCTGATAGTCTGTGCTCAATCCCCAAAGAAACCCTTCTTCTCTTTTAATCCATTCACTATGCATTTAATGTGTTTTCAGCAATAAAATGAGGTACCAGAGGAAGAGGAAAGGGATGAAAGATTCCTGTCCTTGTGTAGTTGGGAGGGAAAAGAAACATAAATATACAGAGACAACTGAAGAATAATTGAAAAACAATTCGTGAACAGTGTGCATCACGATGTGGTCCAGAATGCCAAGGAAATAAGGGAGCCGAACAGAATGGAATAACTAGCTCCGACAGTCTTAAGAGAAATGTCGAAAAGACAGACCGAGACGGCCACAGGACAACGGTGTAATCGTTATTGCTGTAAATTATGGAGCTCTATCTGCATGCCAGGAACTGTGCTTGGCATTACATATAGGATTAGCACCCTAGGAGGTCGCTTAGCTTATTATTCTATGTCACAGCCGAGGACACCAAGCTGATAGAGATGAAGAAATTGCCCCAGGTCACACAACTAGTAAAATGTAGATTCAAACGTAGGTCCATCTGACACAATCCCACGGAGAGAACAACAACAACAAAAAGGTCTGCTGGGAAGAAGATCATCAGTCTTCTTCGTGGCAGAAAGGTCAGAAGGTAAACAGAGACACCAGCTCCAGAACAGAGGGGCCACTGGAGGGGGAGGCAGGGAGGCGCTGTGGACAGCGGCTCTGAATGTAACCTGAAGAGCGCAGACCTAACCACATAGGTAACAGGGACCCTCTCGTGTAGAATAACAGGATAAACCCCCGTTGTGGCCTCAGTAATCCCTGCAGCTGCGGGGGAAAGAGACGGGAGGGCGGAGAACCCGTCTGCAGAGAAAGCCAGGAAGAGGTCCGCAGGCAACGGGCGACAGTCCAGATGATAGCGTGTCCAAGAGACGGGCCTCTGGCTCGCGGTGTTCCGACAGCCTGAGATCCACCTTGCATTCCCGCCTCCGCGCGCAGATTCTGAAAATAAAACGCTTTGACCGGGGCTTTGTCGTCTGCTTGACGCTGCACCAGAGAACCCTTTCCATGACGTGGCGGAGGAACGCAAGCACTTCTCAGTTCCCTCCACGCCAGCTAAGGAATGTTTGTCTTTCGCTGTATCTTTAAGCCACATCACATCCTGCCACGTTATCGTCTGCCAATCCGAAACGTTATATATATATACATATATATACATATATATGTATACACACACACACACACACACACACACATATGTATTTTTTTTATCACTTAGTAATTTTCCTCCCTTATTAGTAAATGATAATGTACTTATTTATGGTCATCTGAGTGAAAATAGATTTTAAACAATAAATTGGAGTTTATACCCGGCACACAAAAAAAAGAGTGATGGAGGAAGACATTGCTACCGCATCTCTCTTTTATTGATTTCTGTTGCCATGACGCTGGTCCTGTGCTCACTCCCGCCTGCCCAGCCTGAAATTGGGCTCCTGGCCGGCCGACGTGGTGACTCTCAGGCCACACTGCTTGTTGCGAGGCATTGTCCTCCTGGCCTGGAAAGTCTTAGATCCAGACAACGATGAAGTTCTTGGGATCCTGCTAAGGGACGATAATACAAAATCTTTCTTTGATATTTAATTGTCAGACAGAAAGGAGTTGTAGAAGAGATCGCCTTCAGTAACTGTCTCTTCCTGCCCCGAAGGAGCAGCTGGTTCTCACCACATCACTAATCCCTCAGTCTGGGCACCCGTGGGGACTCAGCAGGGGAAATTCTATGCCCTTTGGTCATGGGGTGTGACTTTAGCTACTCGGACAACGAATGTTCTTTAAAGGAAGTTTCTTTCACAGACTTGATCACCAGCCGGGTCTGTGAATCTGGATCTCGAACGCCAGGTGTAAAACCTCAAAACCAGAGCTCTAAAAACTTTGGATAAGTGTAGGGGGAAACCTAATCCAGGCATGTGTCCTTGCCACCTGGACCCCCATGTTACCTGAGCTCTGTCCATCACTAGCCTCTGCCATCTCCTGGAAATTTGTACCATACCATTCAGGTGCTCACCCCCGCGTGTCTTGGGCCTCTGACGCCACAGGTTGATGCGTTACCTGTTCATCCCTCCTGTGAGTACAAGAGACATGACTGCCTGGACTTGAGCGTAGTCAGGGGCTATGAGAAGCAGCTCTGTGAGACACGAGCCTGACACTTCCATTACTCTTCTCGTTTCTAGAAAATGAAGTGCCGGCCCCAGCCCCAGCCCCACCCCCAGAAGGTAAGTAAAAATTCTACCTCACACATTTAGGCTACAAATCCAGAATGTCTATCCCAGCATGACGTGACCTTTCATCTAACTCCTATGGAGAAGGTGGATGACTACATTTGTGATAGGTTTATCATTTATAATAATAATAATAATAATACATTGCATTTATATAACCCTCTCACACTGATCTAATTTGGGTGACACGTCATAGAATTATAAAGCCCTTCCAGTTATGCCTAAGTTGTGGTTATGCCCAGGTTTCGGTGTTGTGGAGGCTGAAGGTTTGCAGTGCTTGCTCACATATCGCTAAGGAAAAACAAAATGCACATCTTTCCTGTGAGCGTGGGGGGCAGACCCCACCTCCATCCTGGAAATCAGCAGCCCCTTCTTGATGTGAACTTTGTCACCCCCAAGTACCTCCAGAAACTCTTCGGGCAGTTTCTAGGAAGATCTGGTGGTCTCTGGGTCTCAGCATCAGAACCAGTTTCTCCTGTTCTTAGTACCCTGTTGTCCACCAGGTGGCAACAAAAAACAAGGAGTAAAGAGTTCAGTGAACTCGGCAGGTAGAGGCAGTACCCGGGGACACACAACAGGTGCAGCCGGCTTCTACACCTGCAGAGAGCTAAGGGAGAGACAGGACTGAACGGATGACAGCCCACGTGGAAGGCCAGACTCCTACCAGGGATCTCCAGAATCATTGTTCTGCCTAGCCACATGGTCCTCAAGACGAAGGCAGCCAAAACAATGTGCCTTTTCCCATGAAGTCACCCAGGTGCCTCGTCTCATCACTTTTCCTCTTTGAACAGGATGAGAAACTGGCATTCATTAAAGAACTATTCACACAGTCTCATAGATACAGACACAGACTGATGGTTGCCAGAGGTGAGGGGGTTTGGGGGCCCGGGTGAAAAAAGTGAAGGGATTGAGGGGTACAGATTGGTAGTTATAAAGTAGTCATGGGATAGAAACTACAGCATAGGAAATATAGTCAATGATATTATAATAACTATGTGCGGTGCCAGGTGGGTACTGGAAATATCAGGGGGAACAATTTGTAAAGTATGTGATTGTCTAAGCACTGTACTCTACACCCGCCACTAACACAAAACAATATTGAATGTAAACTGTAATCGAAAACATTTTTGAGAAAAGAATTATCCAGAGGGTATTTACCATGTGCACAGCTCTGCCCTAACCCTTCAGAAGGGTACAGAGCTGTCTGCCAGATACTCACTGATAACTGGGTACAAGCACATGTACCAGAGGTAGTGGAGAACTCTAAGTGGAAAACATTTCCCTCTATTCCGTTTCCTTACAACCAAGTGGAAAACAGACTACAGACCAGAGACAATTCAATAAGTTACAACCACTCTGGTGAAGCGTGAGGCGAAACTTTAAGAACTTCACAAGGCGGCATGTGATTTAACGCGTGCTGCTTGAATTAATGATGTGGTGTGAAGACGGGGGGGGGGGGGGGGGTCACTGTAGACAAGTCCAGCGCAGTTGAAATCAGGAATTGAATAAGGCCTCAGTTGCCGATCTTTTAAAAAAATTTTTTTTCTTTATTGATGTTAGAGAGAGAGAGAGGAAGGGAGAGGGAGAGAGAAATGGAAACATCGATGAGAGAGAACATTGATTGGCCGCCTCCTGCATGCCCCCCACTGGGGATCAGGCCCACAACCTGGGCATGTGCCCTGGCCAGGAATGGAACTGGCGACCTCTTGGTGCATGGGTCGATGCTCAACCACTGAGCCACATCAGCGCTGGTGATCTTTTTTGCATGGAAATTTATAAGGGGATTAGGAAGCTTTTCCACCCTGGAGAGCATTTTCAGGAGGACGGTTTGAGAAATTTAACTGCTCACCGGAGCTCCTTTGTCCAGTGAAGAAGACCAGATCACACGCCCGACAACTCTAAGTAGTACAGAAGACCACTGCTATGGGTCAAGATGAAGGAAACAGGCTCAGTGCCCCTTGAGTTTAAACGGGAAAGCTCAGATTGAGTTTTCCTTCAACCAGTATACATGACATTCTTCTTAGGAACTTCTTGGGTGTTCCCGTCTTGCAGATACACATTTACTTTTGCCTACATTGTGTACCTTGAGGACCTACAGGCCGGTACAGATATAACTTCCCCCTTCTGTTCTCCAGATCAGTAGCTGTCACTGGGCCACTATAAAGTTTCCCCTATTATGCTGTATTCCGTATTCACGGCACAGTATGGACTTCCTGCTGCCCAGTCGAGTCTCTGACTATACTCTGCTGTAAGTGTCTTTATTGGTTAACTAAGATTCAGATCTATATTCTGGAGAGAGAGAGAGAGAGAAAGAGAGAAAGAGAGAAAGAGAGAGAGAGAGAGAGAGAGAGAGAGAATTCAGGCTTTAAAGGATTCTTTTCTTACATATACCTACCACAAGTCAGGTAACATTTGCAGGTATCTAAACTAATATGATCCTGAACTGAAAGAAATGCAAAGTAGATGGTCTCAACTGGTAAAATCTAATTTTACTGCTATTGTATTGCTCAATTATCTTATTGCCACTCAACTCAACCCAGAAGATTAATATGTGCACTAAAACATTTTCTCTGAAGCTATTGTACAATTACAGATTTTATACCCTGGCTATATTATATTATATTATCATAATACTATAATATCATTTAAAAGTGAAAACTATTAGAACCACTACATGGATCAAACTTCTTTAAAAAGTCAGTCAGTTCATTGTTGGGGTATACAAGGAAGTGACCCACATTTTACGCGTACCATGTGCTAACCAATTGGCCACTGGAGCATGACCCAAGTTTTATACTCACTACCATGCCAGCACGTTCTAACATGAACCCGGGAGCTGAATGGAGTTTAACAAAATCCATAGTGTATGTTTCTATATATGCTTTTCAAAGGGGATCAGATTAACTGCTTTTAGGAAAACTTTAAAGTGACTCAACATTATAATCCCCAAATTCATCATTCATGTACAGCATAATAAATGAGTATGTAGTATCACTCATGAGCTGTCTGTTTTCATTTATTCCCACCACCACACCCCCATTGCCCATCACACAATAAAATACTCCCCTTAAGACGCTTTAAAAAATGTGCTTGTACTTTCCACACAGAACCAAATAAAGAGAAGGAAGCCGGACCTGCACCACCAAAAGGTGAGTGAGGGGAGGGAGAACGAGGCTGAATCCAATGAAGCACAAGGAGGTCAGTAACGACGGCCAGAGCGGCTCCGTGGGGTTTCTGTGCATCATCTCCATCAGCGTGGTTAAGTGCGCCTTGTTTTCATCTTGCTGCACAACCAGACAGCGTAAAGGCTAACGGTGCTTTGATCCGTTTTCATCACACACATTTCTGAAAGAAAAACGACACTGATGAAAAATACACACCACAAGCACGTGTTGAGATGCCAGCAAATTAATCAGTAGTTTCCAATTTTCAACGTGCATATATGAAGGAAAAGGGGTGTCTGGTCTTCCTGGGATTACACCAATTTAGAAAATTACCTGGATTGTCCAGCTTTTCTTTAATGGGATGTTTTCACGTTACTGTGGAAACTGCTCCAGGTTTCACTAGTAATTTTGAAGGCCAGCATCTCACTTTGAAACACTATGTATTCATGTAGATGTGTGTAATGGTTCATGTAAATGGACAAGACAACTGCTAGCAAACATCGCGTTGCTCCTCATTGACTTGGAAACCCATTTATTCCTGCAATATTGTTCTGTTTTTACTTTATATAGAGTCTAGTTTTAAACGATGAATAATTTTTATTACGTAGATCCATGGCATAATAATTCCTTTGTGTCCCCATGGAGGAAGTCATTGTCATTTCTGAACATTCATCCTTAATTAAGGAGTATTAGTTTTCTACAAAAGAAAGTTTTCACAGAGGCTGATTTGATAATTCTGCTTTATATGTTTGTATCATCACTTACATGTTATTTTTTTTATTTGTGTAATGAATAACATAGTTTAAATTTTGGAATAACCAATTATTTCCTGACTACAATAAGATCTTTTTCTTCTTTTCTGGACACCACTCCAAAGTATGTTAAGTATCTTTGTTGTTACCATGTCATATTTTATTACCTTAATTCCTATAATATTATTGTCTCCTATGCATTAGTAAAATATTTTTTTTCTTTCTTTCAGTACATTGGACTACTTTTCTTCAGCTAACTTGAACTTATGCTCTCATAAATGAACACATAATGTTATTAGTACATTCACTTTGTCCTTGACCTTCAGTGGCTCCCGTGGATAAGTAACCTGAATACTAATCCTGGCTACGTGAGACACAGTCTGAAGGTTATTTGCTTATGGAATGCAGACAATGCAGACTCCTAGAACTCCTTCCATGAGCTGGGTTTAAGGATGTTTGGACATCTGGCTGAAGTTATTGTAACATTATTCTCTACAAAGCTGATGGCATACACCTCTGTTTCCAAATTTGGAAAGGTGTTTGGGCCAGGTTGTAAGGCTCAACCAACAGAGCAGATGATGTAATCCCAGAGGGCAAGCTGTCAACGTTTAAACAAAGCCTGTGCTTGACCCTTAATATGAAATGTCATACAATTATATTGTGTGCTTAAATGAGAAAATGCCTTTCTGTATATTAAAGTCAACCAACCAACCAGTCAACCAATCAACAAAAATTGTTCTTTATGCAGAACACAGTTTGATGAAAGAGCCAGACCAGATGACTAGGGAGGGGATCCTGAAATGAGTAGCATTTTTTTTTCCTGACATTTGCAGAAGTTAAGCAAGGCCATGACCACATGCAGTCACATGCCCAAGTAGATAAACTGCCCTGGATCTATTTTCTCTACATGCCTAGGAAGAAAATCAATTTAGGATAGAAGGTGACATTCCTAAATAAAGAAGGTAGGTAAATGGAAGTTGTTTATAAATATACAAACCTTTCAACTATTACCCACTTTCATCAAGAACAGGACATTTTCAAAGAAAATACGTAAGCAAAAAGCAGATACCCTAAACATCTGTATGGCCATGGTTGAGAAAGAAGACTTGTGTGAACATAAACAAGATTGACAGGTGCAACAAACCTTTTCTCCATCATTGACCAGAATGTCCTTCCCTGCCCTTCATTCTTTTCAACCCTCAGTCCAT
The DNA here is from genome assembly GCF_014108415.1 of Molossus molossus. Taxonomy (NCBI): domain Eukaryota; kingdom Metazoa; phylum Chordata; class Mammalia; order Chiroptera; family Molossidae; genus Molossus; species Molossus molossus. Next base: position 14,404,148 of record NW_023425345.1, on the reverse strand, counting down.
CGAATTGATTATTAACTGTTCAGCTCAGGTTTCACTCCTTTATGCAGCTTTGCCCTGACTTCCATCTCCCTTTTCTCCTTCTGATTTCTCTTGGACCTATTGCCTCTGTCATTCAGTCATTCTTTTCCCAACTTCATCATGTATTAATGGTTCATTTCTCTCCCTAACAGGCTGTAAGCTTTTCCAAAGTCTGGCACCATGTCTTAACACCTCTTTGAGTCCCTCATCTCATTTTTTCTAGTGTCTGTCATGGAGCTGCATCTCCTAATAAATACCTGTAGAATGAATGAACAATTGAATTTTTGTGCTGGCTTGGTTGTTGATCACACAGATGATGATAATCTAGGTAGATTTTTATTTCCATTTGCTAGGCAGGAAGATGAACATCCCATGCATACTTTTCCCTCCCTTTATTGATTTTTAGAGAGAGAAGAAGGAAGAAGGAGAGAGAGACAGAAACATTGATGAGAGAGAACATCTATTGGCCACCTCCAGCATGCCCCCCCTGGGGATCTGGCCCACAACCTCGGCATGTGTCCTGACTGGGAATCAAACTGGTAACATAGAGTGCTCATCTCAGAAGAGATAGATGATGTAAAACCAACTCACTTAAAGCTGTTGAAATGGTCATGTCTAGATATTAGTACATTTTCACACTGAATTAGTCCCCTACCTAATTATATTCACTTAATAACTCCAAGACTGTCACTGTTAAGAACATTATTCATAGCAACACAGCCTTAATATTATTCCCAGATAGTCTGATTGTTCTGAGACAACCTGAAAGTGTTCTGAAAAGTTTGTGTAGCCACAGAACGTTTTTTGGTTCTGATATCAATCTTACAAGTAGTGCTTGTGGGTAGATTTGTCAACTTTTCATGTTTACTAAGAGTCTCTGTCTGTGAAACAGCTGATATCCCAGGAAGGGTTTCACTGTTTGTTGATTAGTTTGTTTGCCTCTTGGACTTATCCACCCGGCTATCCTGTTCCTTAATACTACCCACTTTGTCCTGGGATTGAAACAGTAGAAATGACAATTAAAAAATGTGTTTTGGCTGGTGTGGCTCAGTTGGTTGAGCATCATCCCATGCACCGAGGTGGTCAGTTGAGTCAGGTTGGGGCATGTGCCTGGGTAGTGGGCTCGATCCCCAGCAGGGGGTGTGCAGGAGGCAAATGATCCATGCTTCTCTCTCATTGGTGTTTCTACTGCTCTCTCTCTTCCTTCCTGTCTCTCTAAAAAAATCAGTAAAAGCATATTATATAAAAATGTGTTTAACCAAACGGCAGTATCAGAATTGATATGTGCAAATCCCTTTATGTGCTGGGAGACAAAGTCTTATAAAAATAAAGCTACCATGACTTAGAATTCTTCCAGAATGACAAGTGGCAAATCAATAAAATGCAAAGTACATATTCTTCTTTTATATTCTCAGTGGGGCCAAAGAACTGTCTTTTACTTTAATATTCATTTATTCAGCAAAGATTTGGAGACAGCTATGTTCCAGGCGAGGGTCTGGTGCTGGGTCCTGTACTCCTGGAACTGACTTTTGGGGTCTTTAGAGAAGAGAATGACCATCAATAGCATACAGTGAATTTCAGACAATTTGAAAGCAGACAATTGTCACAGAGGGCCATGTGTAGAGAATAATGTAGGTGCTCAAATGGCATTATACTTTCTTATGGTCAACCAACATTGCACGTGTGAACACAGACCAAAGAAACCAACTCTCCCATCCAAGTACTAACCAGGCCTGACCCTGCCTAGCTTCCGAGATCAGACAAGACATCGGGCGCGTTCAGGGTGGTACGGCCGCAGACAGAAACCATTTCTCATCTGTGCCTCAACAATGAGCCCTGTAGGAAGTTTCAAAACTGGTCCTGTGGGTGGTCACAAATGTGCCCGCAGCATCAGAAGCAGAGATTACTTAGATGATCGGTTCTCATTTTAATGCCTAAATTCTGATACATATTTTTAAAATTTTAATTTGGCATCTTATTCATGTATAGTCTGTATACTTTTTTGGTAGGCCCAATTGGGATAGTTATGGCCTCTTTTTATTTTTCTTCCAGAAAAAAAATAACTGCTTTTGATAATCATGGCAAGAGAAGTAAAATCTTTCTTTTCCCAGTCATTAACATTAACGTTACCGCATAAACCATCGTAAGTGAACTCTGTGTGTGTTAAAGATCTCACGTGACTTGAGCTGGAGCGTCTTTCTCTTGGCACGAGTGTGATTGGCAGAGGAAGCCAACACCAGAAGGTCCACAAAATTCCTTCTAAATCGTATGACTTTTTTAATTTAAAAAAATTGATTAAAATTTTTTCTTCATTTAGGTCTCTTTACATCCGCCATAACGTGATCTTCATGCTTCTTACTAGCATGCTAAAATATTTTTGTGCAATTTTACCTTTAGGTATCAGACAACCACCTACTAAAATGTCTCTGTGCTTTATCTGCGTATTCTAATTACATATTTCTTTGTGTTGAATTCTGTTAAAAATGAATATCTCCATACTTCTCAATTCTAAGACAAAACCATTATAAAATGTAACATCAATGTAATAGATTTGAGGGAGAAAAAACTTATTAAGTACGCATATTGTCAGATGAATCCTGATATCAGAAGCATCAAAATGTAAAGGCTTGTGTCTTCTCATTAAGAAAATCCAATAAATGAATCAAATGACTCAACACACGATGAATTAGTGTTAGCCGTTGATGTTACTGTCCTCCATGTGTGGTGGTGGTTGTTGTTGCCATTGTTATTTTTTGTCATGTGTATTCATAATTACTAAAACTGATTACCCTGCTGGAGGAATTCATGAATCTATTTAAATCAAATCACTTGTTTAACTGAGGCTTTGTTTATAGTAACATGCATTTGGATTCATATGCTTTTGGGTCTTTATTCTAAAATCTTAACAATAATCCCAAGTTTGTTTAACATAGAACATTAATTTAAAAAGGCAATTTAGATCAACCAAAGGTAGAAGTTATTTTATGCTTAAGAGAGTGTGGAGAATCATAAGAATGCAAATATTCTATTAGCTCTGAGAGTCTCCCCCTAGAATTTCAGATTTCATGTGTACCCCCTTGAAATCCCAGGCTTGTAACGTGAGACCAAGTTCTTTCTCTCCTTTCCAGGCATTCTTCCTTGGGAACTTCAGTTGCTTAAAGAATCGTTTTTACGGTTTTGCGAATGCAATTTTCCCATGACTTGAAGACAAATAAAATTCTGCTTTGGTAAATTTTCCTGCTATGTAGCTAGAGGAGATAGCTCAGCCATCTGGGTCCGTGTCTTCATGCATGCTGTATTTTCAAGAGCCAAAGACAGATGTGCATGTGTTCATCAGCATTCCTTGGGAGGAGAGAGCAGAGGTTCGGCTAACACTGAATGCCCATTTAAGCTTCTAAACTGTAAAGATGCTTTAAAAATCAGACATTTTAGCAAAAGGAAATATTTAGCACATAAACACCCCAAAGCATATTTTGAAGTTTACATATGTGTATGGGTAAATATTTTTTATTTAAAACAATTTTTTTCTTTATTGATATTACAGAGAGAGAGATAGAAACATCGATGAGAGAGAACATCGATTGGCCGCCTCCTGCATGCCCCCCACTGGGGATCAGGCCCACAACCTGGGCATGTGTCCTGCCTGTCTGGGAATCGAACTGGTGACCTCTTGGTGCATGGGTTGATGCTCAACCACTAAGCCACACCGGCCGGGCAATCTTTTTTAAATTATACAGCACTGGCCAACATCAATATAATCTTGGAAAAATGCTTATAAAGTTTCAAAAATAATTATTGGTGAACTTAGTAAGTAAGACAAATTGATTTATATTAGTTAATGTTGACTTTTGTTTTCTGAATATAGAAGGGAAATCAATCATGAGGTTTTAGGGCTGGGGGAAATGAGTTCTCAAACAGTAAATATATGCTTTTATGTCTGTGTCCAAATGATTGTGGTATATGAATTATGCCTGTCAATGACTTTAGTTACTAAAGAACTCAAAAACCACCTCCATTGTGGATTTCATTAAGGTTAAAAATTTTGGCATCTTAACCTACAATCACATAAAATGCTTGCATAGAGTTCCAATTTTTAATTTACACTCTCATCATTTGGATTACCTTACTCTGTCACCCTTTTATTTATCTTTCTCTTTTGCTTGAAATACTCAAATTTAATTTTTCAGGTACCAAGTCTTCTAAGGCTTACTCATCAGTTGAGAATGTTCTGTGTAGTTTCTCCTCTTCTTTTTCAGATTTCTCTTTTCTCAGGATGCTTGGGATGAAGTCCTTTCCTCCTTGACTTTGTATACCTATTTCTTGTTTCAGATGAAGAGGAAGCCTCCCCGTCTAATGCTCTACCTCCAGGTTAGGATGACCCCAAGCCCCTCCTTCCCTCACTTTGTCATTTATCATTAATTGACAGTAAAGAAAAAGAAAGAGCAGAGCCCGTTGATGAGATGAGGCACAGGGCACAAGCACCAGGTTTTGCCAGTGCCAGACACAAGAGGGAAAACATTGGCTCTAATGGTATTTTTGTTTTGTTTTGTTTTGTTTTACGCAAGGTTTTTTTTTAAAAAAAGAGCCTTCCTTTGTGAAATGAATACCACTCTTACATCTTGGATATAAATTTTAGGGGCAAAAATGTTTGTCTTCTATTTGTAGCTATGTACCCTTTTCCCCATTTGATGTTTGGATTTTTTAATCTTGTTATTGTTTTTTATTTTTATTTACTTATTGATTGATTTTGGAGAGAGAGGAAGGGAGGGGGAAAGAGAGAGAGAAACATGGATGAGAGAGAACATTGATTGGCCGCCTCCTGCATGCCCCTCACTGGGGATCGGGCCCACAACCTGGGCATGTGTCCTGACCGGGAATCGACCAACGACCTCTTGGTGCATGGGTTGACGCTCAACCACTGAGCCACACCAGCCGGCATTATTATTGTTTTTGTAAATAAGATATATTTTTAGTTGAAGCTCTACTGATTTTCTAACCAAGCCAACTACTAGTTTTCTCTCCCTATCATCAGAAGAGGGTTTGGGGGATCCAAGGAGGTTGCAGTCAGCACTTCATTGGCACCCCCTTCCCCTTGCATCATCCGGATCACGCTTCCCTTTCAGGTTTGGGTAGTCGGGCCCTGGAAAGAAAAGATTCAGGTGAGCAGACGCCTGGAGCAATCACTAATGACCTCATTTGTTGAAGCTGTATTGATTCTAATCTTTGTTTTATTCAGTTTGTAGCTCTGATAGTCGTCTTTCATTACATTGCCTCTTACAAGAAAACTAATGTATTGAGAAGCAATTAATTTTGCATGATACATACACACAAATTCAGGAATTTAGCTACATACACCACAGTTTGGTTTGTTTTATTGTAACTGCCATTTTTAACATTTGACAAATACACGGAGATTAGAAACTTTTAAAATCTCCATTTGGAGAGTGCTGAAGTTAGACAATAATTCACATTTTTATAGAACTTTACATATAGTTGATAAAACACCTACAGATACATCCTGACAGCTGTGCTACAATTCTGTGAGGTCATTCATTCACTCATTCAACAAATTTGTATTGAGTGCCTACTATAATCCTACCATTTGCAGGCATAGAAATGAATAAAACAGTAAAAATTCCTGCCCTCATGTTCTAAATGTGAATGGCCACTATTCACTATTATTATTCGTACCATAAACACGCAACATAAAATTTTAACATCAACTCTGTTATTAAAAAATTGTGTAATCATGTGACTACATTGCGTAACTTCATTGTGAAAATGATGGTCTCTATGGATAGAAATACTATGCATGATTGATACATGACAACTAAAATAACTAAATCTACATTTCCTTCTTTTCAAGAAGCATTAACAGGTAGAGTTGGCAACCATGCATTTTTCCCCCAGTTATTTAAGCAGCTGAAACTGAACTTCTCTGAATTCAGCTCTCGAGACAGAGGGAACATCTACAGTTCTTTCTCCTACACTCCTCACTGGAGTTGACTGATGATTAATCCAAGCTAGGCCCCTGGAGTGCAAGCTAGAACATGTAAAATAAACTTCATTTCCAGGTTCTCTCTCTTCATGGGAAAGCCTCAAAGCCTTTTTTTTTTTTTTTTTTTTCCTTCTGTTTTTCTGAGTTTTTCCTCCTTTCAGGATGCTTCTAGTATCCTGGGAACTTACACCTGCAGGTCATGATCTGTTATTTAATTGTCAAACTATGACCACATCTATACAATACTAATAGACCTGTCTAGTTATACAATAGCAAGGAATTTAGAAATACCAGGCCAGGCTGGGTTGCATGACCCTTCCCAGTTGACCTGCAAACTGACACATCCAATTCTTCTGTTGTATATATATAACCTTATAGTTAGTCACCTGCAAAAATACTGAGGGTGATGCTTTCATATACTCCCACCATTATTTATCTGTTAGGGGTCAGGCAGGATGGGGAAAAAAGGAACCATGGCTTCCAACAAAGACAGAGTAACAACCTACCTGAAAAGTTTTACTATTTCTAGGAATTAGAATATGCTCCTTTATTCCATCATGGAAGACACAACCCTGTAAGAATGGGAATCTGTCCCTCTCTACTGATGGCTGCAGGGGAGATGGATGGAAAGAATGATGTTACATTTATCCAGGTTGATTAGACAAAGAAAAGCTTCAGCGTTGATGAGAGCAACAAACCCAGGTAAGTCGGCCTACGAAGAACTTGGCCCTGAAATGATCCTTTTTCTCCTTTCTGCTCAATAGAATGGTCTCTTGGCGAGTCACCTGCCACAGAGGAACAAGACAAGCAGAATGCAAATTCTCAGCTGTCCACCCTGTTCGTTGAAAAGCCTCAAACAGGAACAGTGAAAGTTGGTGAGTGTCAAGCATTAAATTCTGCTTTCATTAAAAAAAAAAAAAAAGCAGGTGAAATTCAGATAATAAAATTAACCATTGTAAAGTGAACAGCCAGTGGCTATTAGTACACTCAGTGTGTGACCTTTTCCACCTCTATCTAGTTCCAAAGAATTTTGTCAGCCCAATCAGAAACCTTGTACCCCCATTAAGCAGTTACTTCCCTCGGCACCTGGCAACCACTAATCTCCTTTGTCTCTATACATTTCCCTAATCTAGATGTTTCATATAAATGGAATCATACCGTATGTGACCTTTTGTGTCTGGCTTCTTTCACTTAACATAATATTTTTGAGGTCCATTCATGCTACAATTTTTTCCTTTTAATGGCTGAGTAATACTCCATTCCTTTTACTTGCTGAGTAATATTCCATTGTATGTCTATATTAAATTCCACTCTTATAACCCTGAGAAGGTTAGTGCAACTATCATTTCAGTACCCTTTAGCATGTAGGAGTCCAGTGCCTGGAGCCAGGTTGGATACTTATCAGTTTCTTCACTTGTCAAGTGGGAAGTACTTTGAACAATGCCTGGTGTGTCTTAAATCTCTGAGCCAGTGTTTTCTGCCATCACAACACTCCTCTTTCAATAAGATGATTACAACACTGCACACACACTACATATTGATGTATAGGGTTCCAGAAGAAGCTAGTCAAATAGATGGTTCAACATTGGAAATACTCCTCAAAAATATTGATTGCACACCTGTTAAAACACTGTTCTGAACACCGAGTATAACATGGGAGCACACAGAACTTACAGTTTTCACGGGAGGAGCAGACAACAAGAAATTAAACAAACAGATAATCACAAAGCCAAGGACCATGAAGGAAATAAACAGGGTGGTGAGTTACAGAACAACTTCAGGTCTAGGAATTTTAACTAAATAAATTTTTATGAGAAATATACTAGAATCAGAACTAGTCTTTGGCACTTCCAAATATTATGCACATGAGCACATGAATGACTATATTCTTTTAGGTCGAGAATTAGAAACACACTGCTTATGAATGGAAATGTTTGCTCCCCTTGTGTGTCCGGAATCACCAAAATGCTGGGCTGGCCGTGGGGTTAGAGTTTGCATGTACCTAGGGTCTAATCAGTAATCTGTGAATTCAAACAGATAGGCAAGTTTTATAAAGGTCAGTTTCACTTAGTCACATTCCCAGAATTCCAGACTTCCCATCACTTGCTTAATAAAAAAGATTTGGAAAAAATGTATATTCTGTATATATACAAATATAAATTTGAGGATTTTTTTCTTATCCTCATCTGAGGACATTTTTGCATTTATCTTCAAGTAGAGTAGGAGGGAGAGAGGGAGGAAGAGAGAGAGAGAAACATCGATGTAAGAGAGACACATTGACTGGCTGCCACCCACACAACCCCAACTGGGGCCAGGGACAAATGGTGACTAAGGTACGTGCCCTTAGCAGGAACCAAACCCCGGACTCTCTGGTTCATGGGCTGACACTCTAACCACTGAGCCAAAATGGCCAAGGCTGAGGGTTTAAAAAAATTTTTTTTTCTTTATTGATTTTAGAGTGAGAGGAAGGGAGAAGGAGAGAGAGATAGAAACATCAATGAGAGAGAACATCAAATGGCCGCCTCCTGCATGCCCCCCACTGGGGATCAGGCTCACAACCTGGGCTTGTGTTCTGACTGGGAATCGAACCTGCAACCTCTTGGTGCATGGGTCAACGCTCAACCACTGAACCACACCAGCCGGGCTAAATTTGAGTTTTTTACCGTTTTTATTTCTTACATAGAATATACAACCAAAAAAAAAATATTTCTTATTAACCCATTGCTCCTTTTTTTGTTCCATAAACTTCAAACGCAGAACAAGTTGGAATATCTAAAGAACTCCTAGGGCACCTGTAAAAAATCAGGGCCATCTCATTGCACAGCTCCAAGGGCACCAGTCACACCATAGTGTATGCACTGCCGTCCGGGTAACTCCTTCCAGCTCCAAGCCAAACAAATGACACTTTTTAAACCGGTCTGAATCACTTGTGCCTTTTCTAGGTGAAAACATCACCTTTATAGCCAAAGTCAAGGCTGAAGACCTCCTTAGAAAACCCACTGTCAAATGGTTCAAAGGGAAATGGATGGACCTGGCCAGCAAAGCTGGGAAGCACCTGCAGCTGAAGGAAACCTTCGAGAGACAAAGTCGGGTATGGCCCTGAACTCCTGGCACAGGGGCGTGGCGAGCTCATTCCTTCTGGGTGGGTAAAAGGCGATTTGTACATTCAGCTTTGAGAGATTTCAGTCCCAGAAGATTCTCTGGAGTCACTATTCTTAGCATCTACACTGAGCACGGTTGCCCTGCTGTGCCAGGGGCTGCGGGGCACGGTGGCCCCTCCTCTACTGACAGCTATAGATGTGTCTTTAAGCCAGTGCTAAAGATTTGGGGAAATCGCTGACAATGGGATGGTGTCTTTCTGCCGGCAAGTGGACTGAAATGTGTCACACGCATTCCATTGCAGGTGTACACGTTCGAGATGCAGATCATCAAGGCCAAAGAGAACTATGCAGGAAACTACAGATGTGAGGTCACCTATAAGGATAAGTTTGACAGCTGTTCATTTGATCTTGAAGTACGCGGTAAGAGAGCCTTTTTGTCTGGATACATGTGATAGTTTTAGCGGGGCATGAGGGGGTGGAGAAGGCCGTTTAATACTATGAGATTTTGAAAGTAAAGTTTCCTTTAAAACAGTGTGTGTTTCTGATTGTGATAGGCAGCCTGCTGAATTAAATAGTTAAGAGGCAAATGATAAGTGGAAGTTGGGATATTGTTGCCCAGTATCTCATCCATGCTATCTATATTCAATCCCCCAAATTAGGGCTAATGCCATTTTTTGCTGCTACTGGATGTACCTGTTTCATTGGGTCCACTTATTTCCACTCAGGTTTGGGGATAAGTTAATATGGTACAAGGGTGCTGGGATACCTGGGTGGAAGTTCTCCATTCATGTGTTCTGTGTACTGCCCTGAGTGAATTTAATAGGAATAAATGTAAAGATAAGTAAAAGGGGAATCACTAAGTATACAAAGGGAAAGTTGATTTGGCAGTCAAGTTCATATAAACTTTTTTTTTTTTTTTTTTTTTTAATCATCCTCACCCGAGGAGGTTTTTCCATTTTCTTGTTCAGGTAGAGTGGGAGGAAGAGAGAGGAACAGAGAGAGAGAAACATCGATGTGAAAGAGACACATCAAGTGGCTGCCACCCACATAACCAACCAGGGCCGGGGACAAACTGCAACCGAGGTACGTTCCCTTAGCGGGAACTGAACCCGGGTCTCTCGGGACCGCAGGCCAACGCTCTAACCGCTGAGCCAAACCGGCCAGGGCAAGTTCATATAAACTTGATATGAATCCAAAGTGTGATGTAGCTACAGCAGACAACGTTGGCATAATTTCAAACTGGGCCATTAGAAGTGGCAGAGAACCTAGGTTTAGAAGATGATGCTTCTCTCCGTGACTTGCTAGCTGTTCTGCATCTGGAGTAATGCCTTGGGCCATGCGCACTATACCTCCAAGAGGATCCCTCCTGGAGCAGGACAACCAGGAGGACAGAGGACCCAGAAACCAGGTCCTATTCGGTGTGGGTGGAGGTCAGGCATATATGATTCATTGTAAATGGTGGAAGGGCCGTCACACAGAAGGACAAGGCCATTTGCCATGTACTGGAGAAGTGTTTAGGCAGAACGGGATCAAAGGGTGGAAATTAAGAGAAGGTAAATTTTGTCGTCACATTCGATTGAACTCTTTCGTTAAAACTCTGTAGACACAGCAGGTTGTGAGATTCCCATTCCGAGAGAGGTCAAGCAGAGGCTGCGTGATCGTGGGTGGAGGTGATCGTGGGTGGAGGTGCTGCTGAGATTTCTGTTGTCAATGGGAATCCGGTCCTGAGCAGTCTTCAACCTGGCCATGCATCTCTGAGAATCACTGGAGGGGCTTTTTAAGAATTTTGATTTCTTGGTGCCCATCTCTGATCTGGTGAATCAAAATCTCCAGCAGTGACATCAAAAAACTGGTATTTCATTTATTTATTTATTTTTCTTTATTAATTTTAGAAAGAGAGTAAGGGAGAGGGAGGGAGAGATAGAAACATCGATGACAGAGGACATTGACTAGCCGCCTCCTGCATGTCCCACACTGGGGGTTTGTCCCACAACCTGGGCATGAGCCCTGACCGGAAATTGAACCAGTGACCTCTCGGTGCATGGGTCGAAGCTCAACCACCGAGCCACATAGGCCGGGCAAGAAACTGGTATTTTTTAAAGTTCTTCAGGTGGTTCTAATGGCAGGCAGGTAGAATGACAATGGGCCGAGGTAACTCCGAAAGCCCTCTCCTTGATTCTGTGTGGGGAAGGATAAGCTGTATCTCGGCAGCTCAGCCGTCCAGAAGGAGGGCCATCCCACCTTCGCCTGGCCTGCCTTCCTTCTGAGGAATCCTCACAGCCTGGAAGGAACTAAACACACAACTGTCCTCTTAATGGTATTTATTTTATTGTTTTCTTTCTTTTCGAAGAATCTACTGGGTCTACTCCAAGCATAGACATCAGATCTGCTTTCAAGAGAAGGTAACTTCAAAGGGGATTCAAGGTCGTTTTTGTACATGAACGTGGAGGGTTTTCAAAACACACGTTCTCTTCCTTCATCACCCATAACTCCAACGAGAACAACTTTTTTCACCATAGTTAAACATACCCTATATTCAAAAGTTAGTGTTCTAGAAAAGCCATGGGCTGAAGGCCAAATCAAGTATATACCAGTCATGCTTTTCTTTCTTTTAATCCCCATCCGAGGACACATTTATTGATTTTAGAGAGAGGAAGGGAGACAGAGAGAGAAAGAAAGAAACATCGATTGGTTGCCTCTCACATGCATCTGGGGACGGAACCCATAACCTAGGTATGTGCCTTGACCGGGAATCCAACCCATGACTCTTTGATGTATGGGAAGAGGCTCCAACCAACTGAGCCACACCAGCCAGGGCTTACTGATCATTCCTAAGAATGTTCTTGTCAGAGTGAAGCTCCCATTTTGGCAAACTTCACAGATGCCTTATAAAAACACAGTTTCAACCTATTCATAGTGTTGGCATCGTTTATGGCATCCTTTATGGCATCGTTTCCCACCAAATGGCCAAAAAAGATAAATATATAAAGATGCACATCTTATGTAGAACCAATTAAGAAAACTTCTATTGCTGTCCATCTAGAAATCACTTATGGAGCTACTAAACCACGTGTCCAGAAAACCACAATTAAGTAGCTACTTACTGAAGTCAGCACTATTTAAATACTGGATTATCCTACAGGAAAGTACACTGAGTCTGCTGGAATAAAAACCACTGTAAAAAGTTAAATATAAATACCTACTTGATTTGTTTTTCAACCTCCAAGGCTGAAAAATCAGGGAGTCAAAGAAGAGGAATGAAAACATTGTTCTAGTCTCTGAAAAGGGTAACTCGCTCTTTCCTGCCATCATTTCACTCCGGACCTCAGGCCGACGGTCTAACCGCTGAGCCAAACTGGCCAGAGCTGTACTTAACGTTTTCATCATGTCGATTCCTTAATGAGAGCAAAGGTTTTGTTCTTCATGCAACGGAATGTACACACAGTTTTGTTAAATAAGAAAAGCCATCCCAAATGATTATAAAACAATGATTTAGTCTAATAAAAGGCATCTTTTCCTCCTAAATTATAAATAGATGAAAATTTTAATTACTTTAAACGATATGTCAACGGGCATATTTTTTTTTTTATCCTCACTCGAGGACACTTTTTGATATTTTGTTCAGATAGAGTGTGTGGGGGGGGGACAACATGAAAGGGACACATCCAGTGGTTGCCACCCACATGACCCAACCAGGGCCGGGGACAAACTGCAACCCAGTATGTGCCCTTAGCGGGAACCGAAGCCCGGGTCTCTCTGGACCACAGGTGGATGCTCTAACCGCTGAGCCGAACTGGCCAGGGCTTGATGGGCATATTTTGAAGAAGTCATAACTTGCCACTCCTGTGTATTCCTTCCGCCTTCCCATGGGCAGCGAGTGCAGCAGTCTGACGCGATGCTCATGTTGCAAACAAGTATATTTTAGGAGAGGGAGACATAATTTAATAAATTTTGTGCTTTAAAGGAATAGAAATGTGTTTATTTTCAAATACTCAAAATTCTTTTGAAAACACATTTTTTGGACTTCAATTTGTATGGCATGTGTGTTATACACACTGTTTTTAAACCTGCGGACTCTTCCCTTAGAAACCATAAGTAATGATTGTAAAGAGAAGGAAGCACAATCGTCATTAAAAAAGTAAACATGTAAGTAAATATAGAGTGCCATTTAAGGGTAAGCTCCTTAGATTCTATTTTGAGTGCATACGAAATCAAAGATGGCTCATGCCTCATTTAAGATGCCTTTCTCTACAGAAAAGCACTTAAATTCCCAGTAGAAGGCTCATCAACATTTCAAAGGCAGATTTTTGAAAAATTCATTTTAAAAGGTGGAACTATTAACAAGAAAATGAAAAGCTTATGATTATTTCCCTTTAAAACAGACAGGAAGACATCTTTTCAAAGGTTCTGCACTAGCTCCATTTTCATGCTATGTCGATTTCCCATTATCTGATTCATCCGTTGATGGACACAGAGGTTACCCTTGAACATAAGCCTTGCACTTATACATTTGACACTGGTACAACTTTGTCCGTGAAGCCAATCTCTGACATGAGTGACAGAGATCAGCAAAAGTCCTTTGCTTTTTACATGGGTATGTTTCCAGACCCCCACAACTGGCAAAAACAAAGTACTTTGTGTTGTTTGGCTTACTTGCATTTGTGTTACTCCATTTTAACACAAATCCATGCCGTTTTATATATGCAATCTAAAAAAACTGTGTCTTCTGAAATCGTAGAGTAACACAAGCTCCTCGTGTTTACTTTTCCACAAGTACATACTCCAAAAATTTGCAATGTCACTTGTGTGAAAAGAAATAGTTTGTGTTAGTCCCAGGACTTGTGTGCTGGTACAAAATTGCATATACGTTCTACGTAGAGTGTTTTGGGGGAAACCATTGTGTATGTGTCTCGGCATTAAACCCAGATTTGCTTTTCTTTTGTTAATGACAGTGGAGAAGGTCAAGAGGATGCAGGGGAACTTGACTTTAGTGGTCTCCTGAAACGTAGGTGAGAACCAAGTGATGGAGTGAGGAGCTGTGGCCTGGAGATTTTAGATACCCACACAGAAGTCAAGTTTAAAGTAGTTGTGTTTCAAAGAATTTCTTGTTTCTTAAAAACGTGTTTTGCTTATAGAATATAACAGAGTCAACTAAGAAAGAGACAGAGAAACAATCGCATACTAATCTGTTTAAGATCCTAACTGATGCTTTTAAATTTTCTTCTTAAATGTTTTATGAGTCCTTGCATATTTTCTTAGTGGGGGATGAAGAGATTGAAAACTGAGATAGAAGAATTAAATACCTAAAAACCTCTGATTTCTCTCATTTTAATCATGATTCCCTGTGATGATTGAATAAAGCCTCCATTCTCCTGCCTTTGATATTTGAGAAGTCTCTGCAGGGGTCTATATAAATATATATACATATATATTTTTTAAAGGCAGACCTACTTTAATACAGCATTTATGATTTACTGTATTTCATCAAATATAAGACACCATTCATTTTAAGATATACCAATATTTTATAAATCACTGAGCATTAAAAAATTACTCCCATTAGTTTATTATGACAAATTATTGATTATAAGATACATCCTTCTTTCCAAGATATTTAAAATGTCAAAAAAAGGTACATTTTAGAAGAGATAAAATATGGTAGTAAAATGGAAATAAATATTTAGTATTATCACTCAACCCTTTTAACATTATTCTCTCTTGCAATAAAATTTATTTAATTTCATTACAAATGTTTAGCACATAATCATTTTATAGGATTTCTGTCTAGATAGTTGCATATATATATAACCATATCACATATGATATTGAATTTGTTATGTATAAAGTTAAACATATCCAGATATTTAGTGCAGAAACAACAAAAAGAAATTGACTGCTGGGATTGTATTTAGTAATTTGTAAATAAACAGTAAAACTGCAACTCTAAATTGATGATATATAATGTTGATATCAGTTTTCATTCAACTTTTCAGGTTTACTTTTTATTCCTTTTCGTGCTTCCTACGGTTATTAAAGGAACATAGATATAAATATACTTGACAACAAATTACAAATATAAATAACTGGGCTTGTGATTATCTCAGTTTAGTTTGAAGCCTTTATTCAAGTTCCAGTGGATGATAAGTTCACCCTAGCTCTCAACATTTAGGTTGAGAACAGAAATATGAATAGGTGCAACTTATTAATCACTGATGGATATTAGCCAATCTAATAGACCTTATCAACATCAAATCGCTTTTCCTCCTCTGGATACTTCAAATAATCATTATTCTCAATAATATTTATTAATTCCTCAAGTTTATTTATAGCAACAGTATATGAAGGGACCTTAAGTGAGCCTTACTCTTCCCTCATTCTACAGGTGAGAAACTAGGAACCAGAAATGTTGAATGATTTACCCCAAGTCCCATAGTTAGAAGTAGAGCAGGGACCTAATTCCAAGTTTCCCTTTTCTGAGTCAGCTTACTTCCTGTGACTTCATATAAGAAATACCACTCGAGATCAGCCTCAGATATTGATGCTTCAATTTATAACACCAATTGACACTTTATAAAAAAAAGAAAGGTTTTTTCCCCTGAAGTTATTTACTCAAGCAGGAAAATACTAAATGTGCTTTTTTTCTTGTGTAGAATATGATGCTACAGGTGATGTAAGGAAGAGAAATCCAGTGTCATCAGTGCCTGTCATATAGAAAGGGATGAATATACATTTGTAGGAAGAAAAGAATAGTAGTAAAAACATGGATTTAAGTCTCAATGCTACCATTTACTAATTACATGACTTTGGTCAAAGTATATGTCCTCTCTGAGACTTAGTTTCCATATACGTAAATGTGGAGAATAAAAATTGCTTAATAGAATTTTTGTGAGAATTAAATGTGAAAGACATGGCTCATAGTAGGTGTCAAATATAAATTTCCAATAAAAATGTGACATTTTCCCTTGAAGAGCTTAACAAAATACATACACATATCCATCCATCAATCAAAATGTGATACAGTAGATTATTAAATGCCATACTCTGATGAGAAAGGTAAAGAAAAAAGAACAAACTTAGTTCTACCAATAGTTTGCAGAGTAAAAGAAATCATCTAATTAACGGTGAAAATGACTGAAGAAAAAAATTACTAGAGAACATGGGCAGGCAACATGTCTCCAGTTCTCATTTTCTTTGCATCCCCTCATTATGATTTTGACTCATAACTAGATTGTTGTTAACATCAGACTATATTCATTTAATATACTATACTAATCCACCAACATAACTTTAGAAATCATTGTGTTTTCCTACTAATTTGAGAATTGCATATGTTTTCATTGTGGTAATGACACATGGTTACCATGCCTACTCCTTTAAGAGTCTGTGGCAAAATCCCTACTTGAATAAATAGCATTATGACCAAAATCTCCAACCAACAAAAGATATCCCTGCCCTGAACAACGCCAATGTATTTCAAAGAGACATTAACCAAATCAGAGTACGTCTTTTAGGCAGCATCCTGTTATGGGATTTGACCTATATAAATACTTGACAGTTTTATTCTACATAAAATTTCTATAACTGCTTTGAAATTTTGATGTAGATGAAAGTACTGTGAATGTTATATAGGTCAATCCCGGTGCTTGCAAAGGAATCAGGAGTGCTCATAGAAATGTGAACTTTTCTCCCTACTATGAATTAACATAGCCATGCAGGTAGGGCCACCTGCAGGCACATATGTTAAGAATAGACACGTTCTGGATGAGTTAAGGAAATGCTACAGCTAGGAGCCTTGATCTCACATTCCAGTACAAAATGAGGAGCACTTCAATCTTGCAATTTGAGATTCAGTTAAGTGATGGAGAGAAAAGGAAGGAATAGGCAGGAGGTCATTAATGTTCACATACAAAATTTGATAAGATTAAGAATTTGGCAGAATGAGGAATATTTGAGGGTTTTAATGGAAAAAGATGGTGAGGATGATTAGTTTTATGAATCTACCAACAAAACTTAAGAAATCACACTGCAAATGATCTTGATTACTGGCTTCCATCGTATAAATATTTGCCTCATGGATATGCCTCGGCGTTTGACTTGTGCCTCTTTTTAGCTATTTTAATATAGTTTGCTATCTTCAAATCGTTGTACCATTGCCAGGAGGATACTCGAGATGATTATGCGTCTAATTCTTTTTGGCTGAAATACAAATTTAATACCATGTATTATGACATAATTTTATAGTTTAGGAACTATATTCAGGCTGGAATATGATTAAAATAGAACATTAATAAAGTGGATCGAAGAAACACCCACAGAGAATACACACACACATACACACACACAGACACACATTTAAAAAAAATTTTTTTTTTATCCTCACCGAAGATATTTTTTCATTTTTTGTTCAGACAGAGCAGGAGGGAGAGAGAGGAAGAGATAGAGAGAGAAATATCGACATGAAAGGGACACATCGAGTGGCTGCCACCCACATGACCCAACCAGGGCCGGGGACAAACTGCAACAGAGGTATGTGCCCTTAGCGGGAACCGAACCCGGGTCTCTCTGGACCGCAGGCCAATGCTTTAACCACTGAGCCAAACCGGCCAAGGCTATACACACACATTTTCATTGCAATTCTCCAGGACTTCCTATAAAATATTGGAAAGATGTATTTGAAATCTAGACTACTTTCAGGCAGTAGATTTATTAGATCTGACCAATTATTACCAATATTCCAACTTTAGGACCATCTTCCCAGGCATTTCAATTTCTCCATGTTAATAGAGGGTGTTATTTCAGTGAGTTGAAGATAATACTGTGTCTTGAGTTTTTAAGAGGCACATTTTTCTAATGGTGTCTAGTCTTTTCCACAAGGGTGGAAAGTGGACCAGTGACCTCTCACTTTCTTCCCACTTTCCAGATTAGCCTCAGCATCCTCTGCCACTGGGCAAAAAGACTTCTACGAGAATGGAAATTAGATATTCAGAGATATTGCCTAACATCACCCTAAACTCCATGTTCATATTTATATTCTCCCCTTCCCATGATTACAATCCAGAGTTTCCTCAAGAAACTGAAGCAGGTGTAATTCATGGGACAATGCAAACATATGTAATCATCATTTGCTAACATGATAGCATGAATCTTGTTTTCACACTGATGTTTAAAGATGTGTTGACCAGTTTTCCTGGAAAACCATATCCAAACCAGCATTATTCACAGTAAGTAGTCATTGTAACATTTCCAAATTAATTTAATAAAAACAGTCAATTAAATTTAAACAAAAATCAGGGCTATTTAGCTAGTAAAGGAAATCAATTTAAATTAGGATTTGCATTTATTTACCCTAAGGATCTTTTCCTAAAGAGTGTTTATTCCTGAGTTTTTGTTTCTTTTTTTGTTTTGTTTTAAAATAAGGGCAGACAATCTAATATTTAGACTTTAAATATAATATTTTTAATTGTATATGTTCTTTACAAATTCACAAATTTCAGTGATTGAAATTTTGGGGCATAGTTTTGATAATTGCACTGAGAAGTTACCATCCCCTTGTTTATATAACTGTTGACCATTTGCTTTAAAGCTTAACATTTATAGCTTTATGATTCATACCAAACCTATCCTAAAAATTTCAAGACAGTACTTTAAAATGAAAAAATGAAAGAAAAAAAAAAATTGGCCTCATTCTCCTTTTTTTCCTGACAATTTAGGGAGAAAAATAATTGTTTTAAAAAGCATATGTATCCACAAAAAATCATATGAAAACACCAACCAATCAAAATTAATAAATAAAAAAACTTTTGTGGCAGTTTCAAATATTTTTTGCATTAAAACACAGCAAAAAATGAGTAACGTACACATTTACTAATATGGGAGGAAACATGCTATTTGCAAAATCCAAAGGTGTGTATACTGTCTCCATATAGAGACAGATGGGTGCTGTGTGTACACCAATCGAAGGTAGAGAGCCTTTTTCTTTCATGGACCAATATTTAAAACTTCTAGTTCTTAATCTACTTTTCCCAAGTTTTTCAACAACCAAGTCCTAGATGAAAACTGGTCTTAAGTTCCTCAACTCTCACCTTCTGGACTTCCGAGTTGAAAATAGGTAAGACTATCTTCAGGCTATTTCCCGAGAGCCTGCAGTCTCCCCAACGTGCTTCTCACTGGGCAAGTGGGTGTTGACACGAGTGCGCGTGTCTGACCTGGAACCGCCCGGCGGCTTCCCCAGGCTTCGGGCCAAGCCGGCGGCCCCTCCCCGCAGCTCAAGCTCTCAGACCCCAAACACAGCTTTCAACACCGAACCGAAAAACCCAGACCCTACGGCGACCTTCCCGGTCGCTAAGGGCGGCTACTAAACTAAGCAGTGCTTCTCCCCGGTTAGGGAGGTGAAGCAGCAGGAGGAAGAGCCCGAGATAGACGTGTGGGAGCTGCTGAAAAATGCGAACCCCAACGAGTACGAGAAGATCGCCTTCCAGTACGGCATCACCGACCTGCGCGGCATGCTCAAGCGGCTCAAGCGCATGCGCAGAGTGGAGAAGAAGAGCGCAGGTGAGCCCGCCCCGGGGTGGGGGCGTGGCCGAGGTTTGGGGCGGGACTGGGTGAAGCGGGGTTTGCAGGAAGCACGGTTCTCCTGGTCACCTTTGGCTTCAGGTGGAATAGTTCGCTGCCCCGCACAGCACTGGCTACTTAGGTAGCAGACAGGTGAAAGAAGACTTACACTCAAGAACTGGCACAGACGGCATATAATGGAATATTAAATATTCTCATGATCTGATCATTTCTCGGCGGCCCCTTTCTCCAGCCTCCATCTCTCCCTCACCCTCGAATTCTTGACTCTTGTTCGGGTGGAGCAGACGCGCGATGTCTCTGTTTTGCCACCGTATTCTTGCACCCATTGGGTGGGGCGTGGGGAGTGCTCTTCTCACACCCAGTAAGGGTAGCAAAGTGTTTGGTTAAATAGCTGTGCTGCTCCCTGGGGGTCTAAAGTGAATGCAGCTCAACGTGGTTTTAAATACCTTTAAAGAATATTTTAAGATGTTGAACTTGAAAATAAAAAAAGAAAGAGATTTATTTTATTTTAATCCTCACCTGAGGATATTTTTCTATTTATCTGCAGACAGAATAGGAGGGAGAGAGAGAGAAACATCTACATGGGAGGGTTCTGTTCACTGGTTGCCTCCCACATGACCCCCACCAGGGCCTGGGACCCACCCCAACTGAGGTACTTGCCCTTGATCGGAATTGAACCCACGACTCATTGGTCCGGGGGCCAACACTCTACCGCTGAGCCAAACCCGCCAGGGCAAAAGAGATATATTTTTAATTGATCATTAGCTCTTTAAATTTTCCTGGACCTGGTCATTGTCAGTTATGGTTTATGACACATCAGGTTAACATATCAATCCTATTATTGTTTATTGTTAATGTTCAAATCGAATTTAAAGAATCTCACCACATCGTTGTAAAAATCTGCCCTTTATTTCTAAACCTCCCTGTAAACCGGTTGAGAAATGGCCCCAGAGAAATACAGAAGTGGTTTGTTTTTGTTTTGTTTACATAACTGAGCCATTCTCAGATGCCACTGAGACTCGCGAAGTTTTATTTCAAACGTGAATTCTCACGTGTAGAGCCAGATGATCTCTCTCCCCCAACAGGGCCTTCCTTATTCTTATCACTTAGCTTTGAATTGATTTTTTGAGGTATGTGAGAGATAGCTATTATAAACTAGTGTTTATTTTATCTTGTTAAAATATGAGGGCATGAGCTCGTTTGAGCGGTCGTGTAATAAAGTTGGAATGATGGAAATGTAAACATGACAACTTCGTGAGGCATGCCCCACTTAGAGGTATCTCAGAAACTGTTTAAAGAAGAATTATTATCTTTAAAATCAGAAAAAATAAAATAAAATAAAAAAGAAGTTAACTACTTTTGCTTAGGACCTTTTGAAGATAACATTCTTAAAAACCTCTATGTTCTATGTTATTTAAACTTTTTTGAAATCCTGAGTTTCTAACTATATATATAAGGGGTGTTTTAAACATGCCACTATTTGGGTAAGTATCCACAGTCCAAAAATATTTGATAAACCTATTTCAATTAGTCAGAGGCATTCAATTTAATTTTATGAGTCATTGAATTTAATTTGTAAATTCTATGATAGTAAAACTATCTATGACATAGAAGACATACAAAGGTAATGCCAATAATCCTGACAGTAATTATGCTGGGAGGATAAGTATGTTCAAAATCAATTTCATTTCGATGCTTTATATTATACATTCCCTGAAGGATAGGACAATCTTTTTTTTAATCCTCACCTGAGGACATTCTTTCATTTTTTTGTTCAGATAGAGTGGGAGTGAGAGAGAGAAAGAGAGAGAGAGAAACACTGACATGACCAACCAGGGCCGGGGACAAACTGCAACTGAGGTACGTGCCCTTGGCGGGAACCAAACCCAGGTCTCTCTGGACCACAGGCCAACACTCTAACCGCTGAGCCAAACCGGCCAGGGCAGGACAATCATTTTTAAAGCCTCTTCAGTAATTCTTTTCTTATGTTTCTTCCAAAAACATGTGGATTATCTTTAAAAATTTTAACCATTTTATTCTATATAAACGGACACAGAATTATAAAATATAAAAGATAATTTTAAAGGTTTTTAATTTTTTTCTTCTTTGAGTCTTAATTTTCCATTTTGTTTTAGGTTCTCGTATATATATTGACTATTTAAATTCATAGCATATGTATACATGTATTAACATAGTTTTGCTTCTTCTCTTCTAGCTTTTGCCAAAATTCTTGATCCTGCATATCAGGTTGATAAAGGGGGCAGAGTACGGTTTGTTGTGGAATTGGCAGATCCAAAGTTGGAGGTGAAATGGTATAAAAATGGTCAAGAAATCCGACCCAGTACAAAGTAAGTGAATGTTGCAAATATCAGTGATAACTACATAAATCAAACAATAGTTTGACTTAATTTTCTATGAATAAAAGCACTTTTTATTTAAGCTTTACAACGCAAAATCATATACCGGGAGAGTAGAAACTTTTCATGTATTTTGGAACCGTTAAAATTATAGTATTATATAAATTAAACCTTGTTTTTTTTGTTTGTTTGTTTGTTTGTTTGTTTTTTTATCCTCACCCGAGGATATTTTTCCATTTTTTGTACAGATAGAGGGGGAGGGAGAGAGAGAGAGAGTGAGAAACATCGACGTGAAGGGACACATCGAGTGGCTGCCACCCGCACGACCAACCAGGGCCGGGGACAAACTGCAACCGAAGTACGTGCCCTTAGCGGGAACCGAACCCGGGTCTCTCCGGACCGCAGGCTGATGCTCTAACCGCTGAGCCAAACTGGCCAGGGCTAAACCTTGTTTTTTATTTTTATTCTATGCAAACTATTTCAGGTAACCTCCCCACCCCAATTATGGCTTTGTGTCACTATAGTTATACGTGTGTGATTATTTCAGAGAATTACCAAACTTCTCTCAATTTTTTTAAATAAAATTTTGAAATACATATTTGATATACTAGCTGGCAGTCACACTTTATAATTAGATAACTTTTGTTTTTCCGGAGTAACATCTACAGCCTGTGTTTTATTATTGCTTGGCCTTATCCCAAATGAAGGAGACAGACTAATCCCTGATGTCTGATGGTTATCATTAGTCTATTATGAAACTGCTTTAAAAAGATCCTTCTCAGCCTGAGAGATTTTCAACTCCAATATATATTGTTTTAATTAATGGGAGTCATGTGCATGTTTATGAAACATTTTAATCCTGAAAATCTGTCACATCTGTAGTACAATTAGGTGGCTTCCAAGTTCTTAATGTGGTCATGCCTACAGAGTGACTTCGTGATGACAATGTCCGTACCTGGTAAAAATCTCATGATGATGGCCTGAATTTACCAAAATCATAATTTTACTTGGTTATCTTTATCTATTAAATGTTTAGTGTTTTATTCTTAAAGTCTTCAATTCGAGAATTTTCCAAATGAAATCTTTTTTCTGTAGTCTATTATAATACCCTATGATACCCATTCATAATTCAAGTCACAGATAATGAAATTTTGTAATCTTCTTGGCTTTTAGTTTTTTTGTTTCCAAATACCCAAGTTTTTTCTTAATAGGTGGTAACTGTGATGTGATCACACTAGTTCTTAAGCTCATTTAAGAAAATATCACATTCTATAGAATTACTGTCTATATTAATAATTAAGTTCATGTTATGGCTTTACTTATTTGCCCTCCAAAATCTGTGTCATTGAATTAGGCAAGGAGTGGAATCAATGAATCAGTGAATAAGATCAATGCTCTTTCCTTTTACGAAGTAGATAAATTGGTAATATTTTTTAAAAGTGTACAGAGTGGACAATCTCTCTGACAACCTCAGCCAACCCTATTTTCCAAAATAGTTTAAAAATATTAAATAGAAAATATGTGAGTACTGATTTATATTTTAAATGAAAACCTTTTATTGAGAAGATAACTAAAGTTAAATATTATGTGTAAGTATGCACATGAATTACATTATATGTATTATGATAAAAATTGGTTTCATGTTTGACGTTCATTAAACTGTGTAAGATAATGTTTCATAAATGGTAGGTCAAAATTATATCCCTGTCTTTCAAGCATTACCAAATTATAAGGCAAATTTTCTGGCAATAAAGAAAATAATAAAATCAAGTTTATGGACTCTGTTTCTCTTCCTCCTATTTAAAACAGATACATCTTTGAACATAAAGGATGTGAAAGAATTATGTTTATCAATAACTGTGGGCTAACGGATGACTCGGAGTATTATGTGACCGCTGGTGATGAGAAGTGTTCCACCGAGCTCTTTGTGAGAGGTAAAGTGTGATCTCTTACCATAGTCATCAAGAGCTGATGGCTATCCTTCTCCCAGGGGTAATAATTAAAGTGAAAGTGGTGAGGTGAGCTCTTGAACTCCAGAGCAGAGCTCAGTAGCATCTGCAGCGACGGTTTAGTTTGGATGCACAGTTGGCTGTGCACCAAAGCTACTCTACATCAGCAGTTAATGTGCATCCCGATTAATCTTCAGGTTCGTTGAAGACTAGAAAAGCCAAGGAGAGAAAAAAACAACAATAACAAAACAGCTGAGTACAAATGCAAGGAGGTTTTGACTCAAGCAAGCAGTATTTTACAAAATAATTATTCTAGTTACAGTTTCTGAAACCCAGTGAAGTCTACAGAATGAATCTTCATCTCAGCTGATAGAAAATAGATTTCTCTTGAAACCAGCTTCATACCTACAGGAGCATCAGTGGTTGGCACTGAGAGCTCTAAAGACTATCATTTACTAAGACCTTGTGAAAAGAGCCAGAGGCTGCCAGGCATTTTTTTTTTTTTTTTTTGTGAGCCCCCCTGCTTAAAACAGCTCTGCAACCTCTATCATCCATCTAGAACCAGAATCAAAGATTGTCGTTAGTCCTAAAGGTTCTCCTTCATCAGAAATGTCTACCACTGGGTATCTCATTTGCCCCCCTGCCGCCTCCCAATGACGTTTGATACATTTTGTCTACTCTGTAGAACAATAATGTATTTGATTTGAAGAGTTCTGAGGAAATTGGGAAAATTTACCCAGGGTCGTCAGCTTTTTATTTTGCCAAGAAAAGTCCTAAAGACCCTACCTACTATCTACCACCATCTAACTAACCACAGCTCTGTGGTACGACACTTTCTTACTTTTGGTTTTTCATCTGTGAATAAATTTGGGGTTGTGAGGCAGGTTTTGGACATTTAACGATTCAGGTTCTCTTTTTTTTTTTTTTCACACTAGAGCCTCCAATTATGGTGACCAAACAGCTGGAAGATACAAATGCTTACTGTGGGGAGAGAGTGGAACTGGAATGTGAGGTGTCTGAAGACGATGCCAATGTAAAATGGTAAATAGCTTTTCGGAGGTCTGTTCATTTTTAGTAGACACACACACACACAATTACCTTCATAGTTTGGAAAACAAGAACCTGCTTTTACAGATATGAAAAGAATCTCAATCTCATTCGTGTTAGTAGAAATGGTAACTAAAACTATACTAGATACTGTTGTTGTTGTTTGGAACTTATGAAACTGAAAAATCTGGAAATCTGTATTGGTAAGGACATAGGGAAGCAGGCAAATACTAGTAATAAGTTGGTGGTTCAAGGTTGTCCCTGTCTGTTTAACCCCAAAGCCCACTGATACTCTTCACCTCTATACCATGCCATACTGGCAACTTCCATGGAAAATTGACTCTTTTTTTGTTTGTTTGTTTTTTCATTTTATCCCTAATCATTTTATTGTTATAGTGCCTCAGAAAAATATTTTAGACTGAGAATCACCAATCCCTTTTAAAAATTAAAACCTTTTTTTTTTTTTTTTTTTTTTTGTCAGATAGGAAGTGTTTTCTCAAGTTCTCTTTGAGTCATCTCAAAATTCAAGACTAAAGGATTCAGAATCCTACAATACAATGCTTTGTTGAAAAGTATAATAAATTACACAGCTGGAATGTGTAGTAATTGGTACAGAGTAGATAGTTCATTCTAGTCTAGAATCATAGCTATCTTTAAAATGTATAACAACGTTATTCTCACCAGTGTACATCAAAAGCCCAGACATGGGTAATATCCACTCTTAGCATATTCATCTGATGGATCTTGAGTGGAAAGAAGGGGCTTATGTTCTTCTATTATAGTTTTTCAGACAACATTTGTTACAATATGAATTCATTGATAGATTGACTTATACATTCCTTTTTTTTTTTTATCCTCACCTGAGGACATTTTTTGCATTTATCTTCAGATAGAGCAGGAGGGAGAGGGATAAAGAGAGAGAGAAACATCAATGTGAGAGAAAGACATCGACTGGTTGCCACCCACACAACCCCAGCCGGGCGGGGGACAAACTGCATCCGAGGTACATGCCCTTAGTGGGAAATGAACCCGGGTCTCTCTGGTCCACGGGCCAATGCTCTAACCACTGAGCAAAACCGGCCAAGGCTGATTTATACATTCTTTAATTCATTAAATAGTTCTTGAGTGTCTGGTATCCTGCCAGACACTCTGCAAGACACTGGGATATGGGAAAAACAAAATCAATAAAGTCCATCTCCTGAAGGGTCATTTATAAAAAATTTCTTAAATAATCTATTTTGATGCAGGTTTAAGAATGGTGAGGAGATCATCCCTGGCCCAAAATCAAGATACAAAGTTAAAGTTGAGGGCAAAAAACACATTTTGATCATAGAAGGAGCAACCAAGGCCGATAGTGCAGAATATTCTGTAATGACGACAGGAGGACAATCATCCGCTAAACTCAGTGTTGGCTGTAAGTAAGACTTCCTTGGCTGTCTTCCACGTTGGCTTCCTAACAGTGTTGCATGTTCATTTGGCTTTAGGAAAGTTTCCATCTATTTGATTTCTACTTGTGGCCATTTTAAATATGTAAAATTAAATTCCATTCTAGCTGAGAGTCTATGTCATATCAATGAGGGTCTCTGAGAAAAGAACCGACTACTCAGTTTAATAGTAGAGCACCCATGTTGGGAAGGAAGTATAAAACCACCTGTCAGAGAAGTTACCATGGTTAAGAAGTAGTTTAGTCTCCAAATCATATTAATAGATGATACTTAGATATCAAATCTTGATGATGTTTGCTTAATCCACAGGTGAACTTGCTATCTGTTGATTAAACATTCAACATTCTGCAATTACATTTGAGGTGAAAAGTTATTCAACTAATAGGCCTCAATTGAAAACATTGTAACAACTAATTTGCTAGTATGCTTCAGAGGCATGAGAGAATAAATGTACTTCCCCAAATGCCCACAATTAGTCAGTTCTCAAAGGCAGAGTCTGTCCTTTCCAGTGAGCCGTGAAAATGAAAATAGCAAATCTCACCAGAAGGTTGATAATACACACAGAACAGAAACACTGCTTCCTTACTTCTTTCTTAGTGCAGTTGCAATTAATATGATCACTGAAGTGTTCAGAATTAATTCCAATATGCTCTTATGTTTCATGGAATGGTGGCCATTTTATTTTAATATCGAAAAAGGTTTTTTAACCATAAGCAGATCCTTACCTGATAAGTGTATCCATTTAAAACAATTACAGTTAGTTCTGAGATAATGCAACATAGGCATTTCTAAAAATCACTGTGCTATCCAAAGTAATGAAATAAAAACCAAAGGACTAGTAGGGAAAATGGGGTTATGGGCACAACACTCAAAAATTTTGTCAGCAACACATTAAAAAAACAACAACAACAATAAGAACCTAACAAAAAAACATTTGCACTTTTACACATGTTAAATGGTTAACACATAGTACAATGTATATGACACTTTAAAAAAAAAAGACCTGACATTTGCTTATGGAAGTGTTGCAGCTTGTGAGCCATTGTGAAGTGGTGGACAGAGGTTATTCGGAATTGGATGGATAGTGGCAATCTCAGCTGTGCATGGGATGGCTCATACCACATGGGTGAACTGAGGTAGCTGGTAGTGTGTGTGTGTGTGTGTGTGTGTGTGTGTGTGTGCGTGTGCGTGCGCACAGGGAGGGTGTTCTGTGCTGTCCTACCTGGCTCAGTTCAGTTGGGTGCAGTTTTTTGGATTCACCTAATCTTTGCCATGAATGAATTTGTATGTAATCAAACATGAACTTTGTGTTATGCTCCAGTTGTCCATAATCTATTAATTGCACTGGAACAAATTCTCATTTTCAAAACAAACATCAATAGTGAAACTGTACTGTTGTGAAATGACACCCGCTGGGTCTGTCGGGATTGGGTTCAGCACTTACAACTATGCACTATTTGTGTAGTGAAGCCTCTGAAGATATTGACACCTCTAACTGATCAGACTGTAAAACTTGGAAAAGAAATCTGCTTGAAATGTGAAATCTCTGAAAACGTAACAGGAAAATGGACTAAAAATGGACTACCTGTTCAGGAGAGTGACCGTCTAAAGGTTGTACACAAAGGAAGGTAAGCAAGCTAGGTGATCCCTCTGTCAGGACTGGTCCCCATCTTTACTTTCTCCACTTCCTAAATTATGCATTTGGCAAGGATGTTTGAAGAGGAGCCATAGGGAAAGGATCTATTTCTGATTCATTACTTCCAAATAGCAGTAGTGTGTGATTTCTCTGTTGTACATCATGTCCTACCTGTGATCCTGCATCTACACCTTACAATAGGATGCTTTGTGTATTTGAAACATATTGACTGATTCTTTCTATTTAAACATGAGTTTAGAAGAATGACACTGAATTCTAGTTGACGAACTGGTAGAATTGGGTTAACCATTCCTAACCAATAAGTGTCACGTGAACTTTCCACAATTTTTTTTGGAGTGAGGTGTATAATATCTTAGAATCTAGCAAATAAATTTAAGGCATGAGTTCTCAAGCTTGGATCCATGGATCCTAAAGAGATCATAATAAACTTTAAGAGCTCTCATAAATCCTCTGAAATTGTAAGCAAATTCTGTATATACAAGAATACTTGCTTTTCTCCAGCAAGAAGATCTATAGTGTCAATTAGATTTTCACTAGTTCTTGACCTCAATAAAGTTAAGAAGTATTTTTCTTAGGTTTGGTATATAAAGCCAAAGTCAAGGTTATTCTCAATAATTTCTTGAGTCTTAAAGTATGACATGCCCTGGCTGGTTTTGCTCAGTGGTTAGAGTGTCGGCCTGCAGACTGAAGAGTCTCAGGTTTGATTCCTGGTCAAGGGCGCCTGCCTACCTTGGTTGCAGGTTCTATCTCGGCCTGGTCAGGGTCATGCGGGAGGCAACCAATCATTCTCTCTCTCTCTCTCTCTCTCTCTCTCTCTCTCTCTCTCTTTCTCCCTCCTCCCACTGTATCTAAAAAATCAATGGGGGCAGGGAGACAAAAAAAATTTGGCATTACTGAAATATTTTCTTTTAGCGTTTTTTTTTTTTTTTTTATCCTCACCCGAGGACATTTTTTGATATTTTTGTTCAGATAGAGTCGAAGGGAGAGAGAGAGAGAAACATCGACATGAAAGGGCCACATCGAGTGGTTGCCACCCACACGACCCAACCAGGGCCGGGGACAAACTGCAACCGAGGTACATGCCCTTAGCGGAAACCGAACCCGGGTCTCTCCGGACCGCAGGCCAACGCTCTAACCGCTGAGCCAAACCAGCCAGGGCTCTTTTACCCTTTTTAATGCTATGAGATTAAAAAGGGTGGGGGTGGTAAATTCTTGCCTAGTAAGTAAGTTGTGTTTGTAGAAATAATTCCATATAGTCTAAAACAAATATTTATAAAAATGTATCTTTATTGTTGAATGTATTACAGATGTCCCCCTTTCCCCCCCCTCGAACCCCCATCCCATGCACTCCCCCCACCTTCACCACACTGTCTGTGTCTTTAATATGGACCAATAAATAGGACAATTAAGACTTCACATTATTGTCTCTCTCTAGGCTGCACTAAACAAGTTAATCAGATAAAAGCCAGGTGTCTCCTCAGTTTGGGTCATATACAAGCTAAATCTTTGCAAAGTCTTAGAAAGATGTTTTTCTTGTTTCCTTAGAATCCACAAATTAGTGATAGACAATGCTCTCATTGAGGATGAAGGTGATTATGTATTTGCACCAGATGCCTACACTGTTACTTTGCCTGCCAAAGTCCATGTCATTGGTGAGTAGATAAAATAAATCTTTGCAGGGTTCTGTTCTTTTATTTTTGTCTTTGCTTACCTTGGAATTATGTTCAAAACTATGTGATGTTCAAAGAAAAAATACATGAACTGTTATTAATCATTAATCATAATAGTTGATTCTTCAGAAATCTTACAATGAAGCAGCTTTGCAAGGTGCCAGGTACCATCTACATTAACTCTTCTTACTTTTTTTTTTTTGGCCAGATAAAATATTGATTACTACCAATGTTTAGCACTAGCCAAGCGCTAGCCCAGATATTCACATGGGAATGCTGTCTGATAACAAAGGCCATGTTTAATATTTCAGATCCTCCTAAAATCAACCTGGATGGTCTGGGTGCTGACAATACAGTGACAGTGATTGCAGGGAACAAGCTTCGTCTTGAGATTCCCATCAGTGGAGAACCTCCTCCTAAGGTTATTTGGAGCCGAGCAGATAAGGTTTGTTCTACACACACACATACTGCCCACCCCACATCCTGACCTCCCTCCATTAATTAGATAAAAGAAGAAGCAAATAAATGTACAGGGGTAGAGCAACAATGTAATTCCCTTAATAAAGAAAGATCACTAATTTTCAGGCAAATGTAATAACCATTCATTTACTTTTTATATTTCTGTCTAGCTACCATGTGACCAGGCATGTTTTTATGTGCACTGAACAAGATTCTGTCTTTCATTCTAATGAATGTTAGGGAATGGAGTGGAAGAGAAAGAGACAATGAATTATTAAATAAATAGATGGACCAAATTGTTTTGCATAGTAACAAGTGCAATGAAAATTAAACAAAAACAGGCTAATATGATCAGCCACGTGACTGTGGTGAATGACAACAGCCTGTCTGAATGACAACAAGAAACCAATTATGTGAAGATCAAAGGAGAGAGATTTCCAGGTGTAGTCAATGCAAGTGCAAAGGCTGAAAGGAGAGAGTGAGCTTGATGTGTTGGAGAAATCAAAAGAAAGCCAGTGTGGCTGGGGTAGAGTGAGGAAGAGAATAAAGTTGGAGTGGTAGACTAGTACCAGCTCGTATTCAACCTATGGCTTCTTATAGAAAATGTTTTACAGGCAGCAAAACTATTCCATGGGATGCTATAATTATGGATACATGTCATTAAAGATTTGTTAGAACCCAAAGAATGTACAGCACCAAGAGTGAACCCTAATGTAAACTACTGACTTTAGGTGATAATGTGTTAATATAGGCTCAGCAGTTATAACAAAGGTGCTGCTCTGACATGGGATGTTAACAAGGGAGGAGTTTGTGTCTATGTGAGGACAGGGGTTACATGAGAGAGAACTCTCTGTACTTTTCGTTCAATTTTGAAGTGAACACAAATCTGTTCTAAAACTAATTTATTAATCATCATCATCATCAAAGAGTTAAAGAGAGATTCCTCTTTATCTATTTACTGGAGGAAAAATAAGTATCACTGAGCTATGGGACAACTTCAAGCTGTCAAATATAAGTGCAGTTGGAGTCTTGACAGAGAGGGCCAGAAAAATATTTAAGAACGTAATGGCCTGGGGGAGAGATAAACCACAGAACTTATATGCATATATGCATGAACAATGGACATGGACAACAAAGCTGGGGACAGGGCAGGGAGGGAAGGGGAAGGGGGAATCATTGGGGGTGGGGGGAAAGGAGAAACATCTGTAACAAAAATTAATTTAAAAAAAAAAGAACGTAATGGCCAATTTTTTTCCAAATTTGATAAGAACTATAAATGCAGATACAAGAAGCTAAAAAAAAAAAAAAAAAAGAGTACAAGGAGCATTAAGAAAATGACACCAAGACCCTTAATAATTAAATTGTGCGAAACTTGTAAGAAAAAAAAAATCTTAAAAGTAGACTGAGAAAAAAGTCACATTTAATATGCAGGAATGAAGGCAAGGATGACTTCGGATTTCTCTGGAAACAAGGCAAGTGAGAATACAGTGGAGCAACATCTTTGAAGGAAAAAAAAATAGTCAACCTAGAATTCTATACTCAGCTGAAATACTTTTCAGAAATAAAGGCAAAATAAAATGATTTTCAGATATATAAACTCAGAAAGAAAAATCACCAGCAAACCTGCACTACAAGAAATGCTAAAAGAAGTTCTTAAGTTAGAAGGAAAATGATGCCAGGTGAAACATTTTCACAAAGGAACAAAGAGCATCAGAAATGGTAACTACATAGATAAACATATAAGAGATTTTTAAAATATTTAAATTTCTTAAAAAAACAACCGACTTAAAAATAATGCACTGTGTGTTTTATACCATAGGTATAAGTAAAATTTATGACAATAGAAGCATAAAGTCAAGTGGGGATAAATGAAAGTAAAGTTCAGGAGGTGTAAAATGGGAAGTATGCTATTTATAAGTTTCTTTTGTTTGCTATACATGAAGTATTATAGTATCATGTGAAGGTAGACCATGAAAAGTTAAAGATGTATACTATAAACTCTAAAAGACCTACGAAACTAAAAAAAAAGGTTTATAGCTAATAAGCCATAGAAGGAACATAAAATGCAATCACAAAAACATTTAATTAATTCAAAAGAAGGTAAAAAAAGAAGCATGAAGAACAGACGAAACAAGTAGAAAAAAATAGCAAGATATAGATTGCAAATAGACATATATAAATTAGAGATTTCAATATTCTTTTCTCAATAGTTCATAGAACAAGAAGACAGACAATCTTTAAGGATATAGAAGATTTGAAGAATATTATCAACCATCTTGATCTAATTGACATTTATAGAACACTCCATTGAACAAGCAAAATGGGCATTATTTTAATATGCACATGTGAAATTTACCAAGATAGACCATAAAAAAAGTCTCAATAAATGTTAAAGGATTCCAGTCATGCAAGGTATGTTCTCTGACCACAATGAAATTAATTAGAAAGCAATAACAGAAAGACACCTGGAAAATTCCTGAATATTTGGAAAGTAACATTTTTCTAAACAACTCATGAATTAAAAAAGTAATCACAAAGGAAATTAGAAAATATTTATGAACACACTACATATCAGAATTTGTGAAATGCTGCTCAATCAATACTGAATAGCCTTCTATCTAGAAAAAAAAAAAAAAAGGAGTTTGTAGTTAAAAACTTGTCACAAAGAAAATCCCAAATCTAGATGGCTTTATTGGAGAGTTCTACCAAACATTTAATAAAGAAATAATACCCATTTACACACACTCTTTCAGAAAATTGAAGAAGAGAGAATAAGAGCATTTCTCAACTCACTCTTTAAGGCCAGTGTTACTCTTATAGCAAAATCAGAAAAAAAGACATTACAAAAACAGAAAACTACAAACCAATATCACTCATGAAGATAGATGCAAAAGTTCTAAACACAATTTAGCAAATCAGATCCAATGACATATAAAAAGAATAATACATTGTGACAAAGTAGAGTTTATCTCAAGAATGCAAAAGTTGGTTTCACACTTGAAAATCAATTAATGTAATTTGCCATATTAATAAACTAAGGGAAAAAGTATGATCATCTCAATAGACACAAAAACATTTGACAAAATCCAACACCCTTTTTAACAAACACCCTCTCAGCAAACTAGGAAGTGAAAGGAACTTTCTCAACATGATAAAAGGCATCCATGAAAATCCTACAACTGTCATCCCACTTAATGTTGAAAGATTGAATGCTTTGCCCCTAAGACCAGAAACAAAAGAGAGATGCCCACTTCTCTTCAAAGCTGTACTGGAGGTTCTAGCCAGGGCAGTCAGGCAAGAGAAAGAAAGAACAAGTAACCGTCTTGAAAAGAAGAAATAGAACTGTATTTATTTTCAGTTGACATAATCATAGATGTATAAAATCCAATGTAACATACAAAAAATCCACTAGAACAAATGGTCACAGTAGCCTTATTTGTATTATCCAAAAGCTGAAAACAATGCAAATGTCCATCAACAGGTGAACGAATAAACAAATTGTAGGATATTCACACAATGGAATATTAGTTAGCAATAAGAAAGGATGAATTACTGATATATGCAACAATATTGATGAATTTAAAAATTATGCTAAGTAAAGAAGCTGGACAGAAAAAGAGCATTTTTAAAAACCTGTTATAAAAAACTGACAATACCAAATGCTGGCAAGGATATGGGACAATTAAACTCATATATCATCACTGGTAGGAATGCAAAATGGTATGTCCGCTTTGGAAAATAGGTTTTGTGGGTTTTTTTGCCTATTAATAATCACTTTATTTATTGAATTTATTAGGGTGACATTGGTTATAAAATTATATTGGTTTCAGGTATACAATTTTATAATACATCATCTGTATATTGTATTGTGTGTTTACTACTCCAAGTCAAGTTCCTTTCATTACCATTTATCCCCTCTTTGCTTTGTTCTACCTCCTCTTAACCCCCTCTCTTCCAGCAATCACCATACTGTTGCCTGTGTCCATGGGTCTTTCTTTTTTTCTTTGCTTAATCCCTTCACCCTCTTACCCAGCCCCCAACCCCTCCCCTCTGACAGCTGTCATTCTGTGCTCTGTATCCATTAATGTCTCCACTGTGTTAGTTTATTTTGTTCATTAGATTTCAGATATAAGTAAAATCATATGGTAAGTGTCTTTTCCTGACTGGCTTGTTTCACTTAGCATAATACTCTCCAGGTCCATCCTTGCTGTTGCAAAAGGTAAGATCTCCTTGTTTTTTTACAGCTGAGTAGTATTTTATAGTGTAAGTGTACCACAGATTTTTATCCACTCATCTACTGATGGACACTTGGGCTGCTTCCAAATCTTGGCTATTGTAAATAACACTACAATGAACATGGGGTGCATATATTTCTTTCAAATTAATGTTTCAAGTTACTTTGGAAAGTGGAAAATAGTTTGGTAGTTTTTTATGAAGTTAAATAATGCAGTTACCACACAACTCTACAATGCTATCCTTACGTGTTTACCCAAGAGAAATGAAGACATACGTCCGCACGCAAACCTGTCCATGAATGTTTATAGCAGCTTTATTTATAATTGCCCAAACATGGAAACAACCCCAAAGTCCAGTTGTAGAAACATACAATGGAATACTACTCAACAGAAAAAAGGAATGTACTAATAATACATGCAAAAACATGGACGAATCTAAAGAGCATCATGCTAAGTGAAAAGAGACAGATACAAAAGACTACATACTGATTCCATTCACATGGAATTCTGAAAAAGGGAAAACTGCAGGGACAGATAACAGACCAGTGATTGCCAGGGACCAGAGTGTGGGGTGAGTGCATGACTCCCAAGGAACATGGGGAACCATGGGAGATGATGGAAGTAATCTGTATCTTGATTGCGCTGGTGGTTACATAACCACATACAACTGTCAACACTCATAGAACTGTATATCTAAAAAGTGTGAATCGTACTCTATGTAAATGATAGCCCAACAACAAACAAAATAAAATACAGAAAACTGAAGAGGATAATGTAACCCCACATTAAATAAATATTTTTCTCTTCACATGAAAAAAAGCAGAACATCTTTTATAATCTTAAGATTAGAATTTGGCTAATATGATAACATTTTGTTCCATTATATAAAACAGAACAATTATGAAAACTATTTCAGGTATTCTTACTGTTGTCACGATCTTTTGTTATTGAAGATTTATGAGTTCTAATCCAGAGACAAAGAGTAGAGAGTTAACAACCGTTAGTGGCAAATTACTTAGATTACCTAAAGTTACCTTGATCGCTTCTATTTTGCCTCTGTGTTCTGGCTGTTCACTGTCATATAGAAGATATAACCTGCAAATCAAAAAAATGTAATGCTGCTTTAAATTTGGTTTAAAAAAAAAAAAAACAGAAGGAAAGAAGTGAAGCAGAAGAAGAAGGAAAAGAAAGAAGAGAAAAAGGGAAAAAAGAAAATACAACAGAAAGCTCAACCTCACTGTCTTTACTTTGGGAAGATGTTTATTCTTTAGTGTCCTATTGGAAGGGAAAAATCAATATTCAGTAACTCAAAATTGGCATCGCGGCCTTCACACCTTTTCAATATTTTTAAAATTTCAAGACATCTGAGAAAATAAAATAAAAAATCATTATTGAGTTTCTGAAATGAATCTAGCTA
This sequence comes from Molossus molossus, assembly GCF_014108415.1. Lineage (NCBI taxonomy): Eukaryota > Metazoa > Chordata > Mammalia > Chiroptera > Molossidae > Molossus > Molossus molossus. The sequence continues at coordinate 14,368,223 of NW_023425345.1, read as the reverse complement.
TTTCTCTCCTAAAATAACGCTGTGTTACTCATATTTGTAGTCCTCCAACTTTTTCTTTGGTGACTTAATGATTGATGGTGGGCTTTGGAATCAAATCCCACTTCTACCACTTCCTAGCCATGTGGCTATGGGCCACAGTTTTCTCATGTGTAAAATGGGATGATGCCTTTGTTCTTAGCGTTGATGGAGGATTAAACTAAGAATGTGTATTTTAGGAGTTAGTACCATGCCCAGCTTAAGTAGTGAGGCACTTTCCTATGGTCCTTGTTGTATAGGTCTTGCCACACTTCCTTTCTTTCCTCCTTAGGCCATTATGGAGGGCAGTGGGCGGATAAGAGCCGAATCTTACCCTGACAGCAGCACCCTGGTTATTGATGTAGCCGAAAGAGACGATTCTGGTGTTTACAACATAAACCTGAAGAATGAAGCTGGAGAAGCACATGCGAGCATCAAGGTTAAAGTTGTGGGTAAGTCCACCGGATCAGTGAACTTCTAAAATCAAGGTGGCAAAATAAATTTTAAAAAAGAATAAAGAAAGTAAAATCAAATTGGCATGCCTGTCATGAGTAGACTGCCGGCTCTTGGTTCTCTCGGCTCTTCTGGGTAGGCAACCAAGGAAAACATAGTGTAGCTGTATTTTACAAATCACTGTCTTTCTTCTTCTACCTTTGCCACGCCTTTTGTTTGTTTGTTTTTGTTCTCTTTTTCTTTCCTTTCTCTTTTTCGTGGCGTGGAAGACATATTGCAGAAATGAGTAACCGAGGAAGGCATTCTGGATGCTGGTCATTAGCTCTCCACAGTCATATTCCCTTTGGTGCCCTGTAAAGTTACTGAAACACAATTGCTAAATAATTTCCCACCTCATAATCATTGTAGAGGAGTAAGATCTGTCTTGGTCCTTAGCTGACCATCTATGTGTATTTTTTACTAAGCCTGAACTCAAGTGAAATGAGTCTAGCAGATCACTGGTGATCCAAGGTTTCATGAACTCTTCATCTCACTTTAGTTGTCCCTTAAACATATTTCAAACTGACCAAAAACTAAGGTCCCTTTAACCAGGCACTGAACTATATTTGCAAGACATGGTAACTTACCATTTTTGACTTGGATTTCTGTCAGTCAACATCTTGAATCTTCCAACTAATGTAAAATTTACGATAATCAGTCCTTGATTGAGTTCTGCTGGAAATTCACTTTGTAGTTAAAACCAAAACCAAAACAAAACACAATCACATTGGAAATTTCATTTCTTAGTTACCATTCTCAAGATACGGAGCAAGAGTCTTGGGTTCCATTTGGGGCTTGTTATCTAATGTTGTGATGCTACTTTAAGAGATTTTTAAAAATTGGCTCACCTTCTCTTATCTCATATGAAGCAAGAGTTTTTGCCCAAATTAGTTACTAAGTACATTTCAGTAAACATGCAGAAGTAACTCAAAAATAACATCGCGTCTATGATCATCACCAAAAAGCATATTTTCCAATGAACATTTTTCTTTACACACACTTGCTCTCTCTTATTTTATTCTATTATTTTTTTTTGTTTGCTACAGACATCCCTGATCCTCCAGTGGCACCGAATGTGACAGATGTGGGAGATGATTGGTGCATCATGAACTGGGAGCCTCCTGTCTATGATGGAGGGTCCCCAATCCTAGGTCAGTCCGTAGAACTGCCATTGGAGTTGGTGTCCTCTATGCACGTTAGTACAGACTACATTAAAAATAGGGCATTTATTAAAAAAATTATTATACTGTCTTTACACATCCATTCAATGTGAAATGCTGTATTTTGGGATGTTGTGTAAGTTCTTGAGGTTTTACTAGCTTTGATGAATATTATCTGATTGCTTGTTCTCTTTCTTGGTTGATGTTTATATCCAGTATATATTGAATTATATTGAAAGACTATGAGTCTAACTTTAAATCATTCTAGTCGGTAAATGTTTAGTTCCATAAAATTGTGTCTATGGAGAAATTTCTTTTAGATTTAAATACTTAGAAGAATTTGCTTTCCCTGTGGAAACAAAAAACTCGTTTCTAATTACTAATTTTGAAACTCACAAAATTGGTCATTTCCCCTTTATATTGCTGGGATTCAGAGCTAAATCTATTGCTCAACTATACGACTATATATAAGTTGGTATGACCTACATATCTGTGATCTGTTTTCCTCTTTTCTTCTTAGTACAATTTTAATTTTTTCCAGTCCTGTTGTTTTTATCTTTTCCCTCTGATGTTAATACTTATATTCCCTATAATCTCTCTCAACCAGATGAAATAAGGTGACTTAAAAATATATGCATACATGACTCTCCAACATAGAGTGCTGAGAATATTGAAAAATTTAAGAACTTCTAATATCTGACAAAGTACAATTTGGGGGACAAAGGGGGGAAAACCTGCATTTCTATTTTGTGTCACCTGCAGGATACTTTATTGAGAGGAAAAAGAAACAAAGCTCCAGGTGGATGAGGCTGAATTTTGAGCTCTGCAAAGAGACAACTTTTGAACCCAAAAAAATGATTGAAGGCGTGGCCTACGAGGTCCGTATCTTTGCCGTCAATGCCATCGGCATCTCCAAGCCCAGTATGCCCTCCAAGCCATTTGTTCCTTTGGGTGAGTCAGGACAGATGTGTCTGTGTGATGGGAAGCATTACCCCAGATTATGACTGCCTCCTTCCGACCCCCACCTGAAGCAGACCTGGAGGCTCCTTAGAGTAGTGGGTGAGCAGGAGGTTGGAGGTGGTTAAGAGTAGTCTTCTGCCTAAGAAATGTGGTAGAGTTGAATGTTTTCATGATGTTGGCTCTGGAATTCATGACCAGAATGCCAATGACAGTTGTACTCCCCAGTGGAAACATGTTGCTGGGCTCATTGACACATGACCACTTTCCATGTGTCCTTCTGAAGGTATAACCCAACACTTTGGTGTAAACACTGTAATTAAAATAGATTGAGACCCATTCAACAAAACACATGTCATAACTAGTCTTTGCTTTACAATCACATCTTAATGTTATCTATCAAACCAAATATGTTAGTTCAGCAAAGGCAAAGAAACAGTAAATAAGATGTCTTCACTATTTCATGGTAGTGTTGTTGTAGTTGTTTTCTTTTTTATTGATTTTTAGAGACAAAGGAAGGGAGAGAGAGAGAGAGACAGAAACATTGATGAGAGAGAACATCTATTGGCTGCCTCCTGCATGCCCCCTACTGGGGATTTGGCTCACAACCTGGGCATGTGTTCTGACTGGGAATTGAACTGGTGACCTCTTGGTGCATGGGTTGACACTCAACCACTGAACCACAGTGGTCAGGCAGTGTTTTTTGTTGTTGTTGTTGTTTTTAACAGAAAGATTTAATACAAGAGTCTGTAGTTTAAAACTAGAGCATTGTGGGAAATTTACTCTAGATCATTAGATCTCAAACGGACTTTTCCCACCTTCCTTGGGCCTCCCAGCCTCCCATACCAACCTCACAATGTGTGGAGGGAATGTGTGACAGCATTTTACATTGTTACATGTTTAGCAGATCTTTGCTTTACACAGAGCATACGCTCATGGAGTCTTCGTTGAATTTTTTTAAGATGAGGGTCTTCTGTGTATATTTTTATTTGTATCCTAGCTCATTTGATCACCATTCCATGTGCCATAACTCTGTAGTTAATAATTTTCTCTTTTTCTGTCTCTTCTATCTTTGAAGCTGTAACCAGCCCTCCGACACTTCTGGCCGTTGACTCTGTAACTGACACCACTGTCACAATGAAGTGGCGGCCCCCAGATCAGATCGGAGCCGCGGGCTTAGATGGCTATGTGCTAGAGTATTGCTTAGAAGGAAGTAAGTACAACTCATGGTTAAAATGAATACCATCATCACTAGGTGAGGTATGCTTCCCCTTTCTTGTGTTTCTCAGTCTTGGGAATTCATCTCCTTCCTCCTGAAAATGACAAGCCAAAGGTCATCCTTCTAAGATGGATAAAAATGTAGCCCTTCTTTGATACTTGAAGCTAACAGGTAGAGATCTCAAAAATATCCTGGCTCGGCTGCCCGGCTGGACCGCACAACTGATGTAAGACAAGGGGGGTAGGGGATGCTGACTGCCAGTTCTTGAATTGGTGACACTAAATTGTACCAAAGCAAAGTAAAATATACTTGGAGATTCTAAACACCATACTGAGCAGAAGTCAGGGATCAAAAGAGCAGCCTCTTTCTGGGGAATAAAGAGCGACTCCGTATTTGACTATCTGGTGGTCATTCCCTGCCTTCTTAAAGAGAAGAAAGAAATGAAGAAGAAGAGTTAAGGACAACCTTTCAGAGTTTAAGGGAAGCAGCATTAAATCCCACATGGAGTACAAAATAGGTTCCATATGTGGCAGTAACTTTTCTCAGGGCTTTGGGTGTTTAGTCACTTACATTTAGGAGCAGAAAAGAAACAGGAAAACAATTTCAAAATAATAGAAAAAGGGAGAATGACACAAGAAAATATGGGCCAGAGTGCCAGCACGTACCGAAAACCAAAAACTTTGCGCAATTCACTGAAAGCCTCCGGTGTCTTTTGATTTCCTACTTGGCACGATTTGAAAATGTATAAATCCAACTGCCTCAGCTCTGGACTCGGGCTCCATTCGGACCGTGGTAGGTAATCCACCCACAGGGAGGCACATCATGTCTCCACAAATGATGAGCCAAGGTGTAGCCTCAAAGACAACTCTTTGGACCCCACACTCGAACGCGGATCTTCCGTGAAGGAGAGACCACAGAGCACATGCGGGAAATCAGTAGTGTGACCCAAATGCACCTCCCCAGGGAAAAAAAACCTTGATGGAGAAGAAACTGCTAAGAAAGCAACCCCCAGCCCTGGATTGGGGCACCTGTGGAAACTACCAGGGTTGGTCAGGAGGGAAGAAGAGGAGGGGGATGAAGCATCCTGGTAACACTCAGTTCCCCCTACACGTGCTGCGCTCGTAGAGCACTATGTATATTTTTCCAGGGCTTAGAAGGCCACGAACCTAAGCCAGTGGGGGCATTCTAAGAAAGTTCCCATAGTTATTCCAGCATGGGAGGGGGGCAATGTCACTAATGCAGCAGGTAGATTCTTGAGCACTTCAGAATATGGTTGATTCCCATTCCCCTCCCCTCCCCCCCACCGTTTCAGAAAATCATGAGCACTTCACTCTGTTATTTATATCGCCCAGCCAACAGAATTTCCCAATCTTATTTGTGTTGTGGCTGCTGACCGCGAACCTTTTGTGTTTGTATGACATAGAGCAAATTCTTTACTCTTTTCTTTCTGATAGGTTTAAAAAGTAAGAAGATACAGCAAAATGATACATGGCTGTCATTTTGATGTTACCCACCTTAAATAAAATACAACGACGTGTATTTTACATGATTTTGTGTGTGGTCTGTGTAGATATATATGTATGTCATATACATATATATATGTACACAGTCATTATTATGTATATATTTTGCCACATAACGTTTTGGAATTAGCTTTCTATGGAACGTGTATATCTTTCTTCTTGCAGTCTTTTCTGACTTCCTTTATGTGGCTGACCTATTCTTCATCTCTTTTAATGGCTGTTGTCCTCCAGACTAATTTTCTGTAGTGTTTAATGCTTTTCCATATGTCAGGTTTTAGTCTGTAAGAGAACTCTTTCTTGTATACAATGGTGTGTTGGTTTTGACTCTGCCTTTCTCTTGTTTGGGTTTTTTTTTTTTTTTTAACGCCTGCAGCATTTTACTCTTCTCTGTTTTCTTTCTTCACTCTGGCTCCTTTTCTTTGTTTCCCTCAGTTAAAGCAGTTCCAATCTCAAGGGTTCCGTTGTTCCGTTCCCTCTGATCCGGTTGCGTCCCGTTCTCTCTTGAAATTTTCTTCTTTACTAGGTCTTTGCACTGTCTCCTCATTGGACTTTCTCATCAATTGTCTCTTGACCATGAAAATATCATCAACACAGTAGCTCCCAAACCGACCATTGGCTTAAAAATGTATCTTTTTTAAAGTCCTGAGTAATTTTTATTATCCATGTGCCCTCCCAGCCACCAGGAAATTCTGGCCTCCTGTTCCTTCTCCCTGATAACTCCCAGAAGGGTTGGAATAAAACAAGAGAAAGTTCGGGGGGGGGGGCAGTGCAGTCCAGTCCCCACTCCCTGGACACCCAGAAAGCATCATCCCAAACCAGGGGAGCATGCCCGTGACACCCCCTGATTCAGCAACATCTCCTCCACTCTTGCAGAATGCAGAGAAGCAGGCTTGATTGGTTTTCTTGACCAAGACCTCGTTGTCATGGCAACCAGGGGCCGCCTCCTCCGCTGCCTGGCCAGTTTCCATGTCCTTGGAGACTGACAGCCCTAAGACTGGGCAGGCCTCATCATGATTATGAGTGCCCTTACTCCCAGACTGATGCAGGGGCACCGCATTGCCTGGGAACTCAGAGGACCCTCCCAGGCTGGGGTGACTGGGTGGCCGGGCAGGAGCAAGGATGGGTTGTTCCACTGTACTCTGCTCCCCTGTGGAGTCCAGGGCCTGCTCCTCCGTTTTCTTCAGGGTCTTGCTTGGTTCTTCGCTACCTCTTGCTCCCACAGCTGGGGGTGCCCCAGCCTCCTCTCTCCTCCTCTTCGCTGCGGCAGGCGCCCCAGGTCAAAAAGCAGTCTGAGCAGAGCAGGCCTCCCCGAGGAACCCCCTCCCTAACGTGTTTGGTCTCTTCCGTCACTGTTCTGAAGACAAATATCTTTGCATACTTTGCATACTTTACTAACAGAGAATGCTGACTACTGATACATACTCTTCTGGTGTGAAAGTGGGTGTCTTTAATTAATTTTAATGACGGATTCTCAAAGGTACATCAGCAAAACTGTCTGATGAAAATGGGGAGGCTGCATATGATCTGTCAGGTAAAGTATTCTTTGACAGCTTTCACACTTTCTTACTCTATGATAAAGTTTCTGGGCATATTCCATGACCGAGCATGACGTGCACCCACCATCCAGACACACAAGAAGAGTCCTTAGAGATGGAGGGGGTGGGGGGGGGCATGAGTTAATAATGCGGGATCCAAGCCTCGTTTTGTGCTGTGGGCATAATGCGAAAGGACTTTCAGAAGCTGAAATAGTTATTAGCCTCGGATACTGGGTTGAGGGGGAAGGATTGTGCCAGCCCCTTATGAGGGCTTTGGCTCCTGAGCTGTGTTTCCAGTTTTTGTGAATATGTGCTTATTTTCTTCATACGTGCGAGCACGGACCAGATTCCCCGTGTTCATGTTAGCATCTCAGAGTATTAAACTAGCCGGGATAAAACAGAGAGATGATATGACTGTATAAGGTCGGTGTCTCTCACTCACAAGTATAACGTTTTCCTAAACGTGAATGTATATGGCTGGCTAAATATCACCGTTACATCCTTCTTCATAAAACTGCTGCCAAATTCTGGGGGAGAGTTACTGTTAGGCAGGAGACCCTAGTATCCTGAATAGAGGTTTTTCAGAAATAGCAGAATCTGATTGTCCTTTTTCTTGTTACATATGTTAGCCAGTATAGGCTCTTTTTTTTTTTTTTTTTAATTTAAATGTGAAAAATGCCCAGCCATGCACGTAGCTGAGTCCAGGCCAAATGATTTCATTATGAGTAAAATATTAATTCAGAATTGACTGTACCGGTCTGGATGATTTCTGTCACTGAACACCGTCTTTGCCTTCTTTTTCTTTTGTGGATTTTAGCTGAGGACTGGATAGTGGCTAACACAGATCTGATCGACAAGACCAAGTTCACCATCACGGGTCTGCCCACGGATGCCAAGATCTTTGTGCGTGTGAAGGCTGTGAATGCAGCCGGCGCCAGCGAGCCCAAGTACTACTCCCAGCCCATTCTCGTGAAGGAAATCATAGGTGGGTGGCAGCCTGTCAAACCGTCATCCCCCTTTTACATGGTTTGCTTTTATTTCTTAAATCCCTTTCCTTTTCAAAACTTCCATTTTGTCGTCTCGCCTCTGATAGTGTATTAATGCTTCCTGGGAGTTAAAAATAACCAACAGCTCTTTTCAGGCAGTGTGGAGGTCGGCCCAGGGTTTATAACCTGGTATGAGGACCAGTTCGTTAGCCTCACTGGGTTCCTCACCATTGAGTTGAGAGAGAGAGAGAGAGAGAGAGAGAGAGAGAGAGAGAGAGAGAGAGAGAAGCCGGCATTGCCAACAATTCCTACAGTGGCATGTCGCAAGTGAGTCTGCAAGGTCACAACCATTTCATAATAATATGGACACTGTTTACATGCACTCTGACGGTGCAAAAGTGGTAATGAGTAAAACTGCTGGTGCCTTAGCATGGACCGAGTGCCACCAAACTGCTGGATGTCTTACCTTCCTCACCACCATGCATTTGCAGTTAAAATAAAAGTACTTATCGCATCAAGGTGTGAGAATTAAATAAATTAACCCATATTGCTTGCTTCACAGAGTGCCAAGCCCTTAATATGTGTTAGCCTTTATTATGATGATGGTTCAGTTTGCTGCAGAAACTTACAGTTTCTTTTTCCTCATATGTAAAGTCAGGGAGTTAGAGGATCTCCAGGTTCTCTTCTAACCCCAACATTCAGTCCTCATCATTGATATCATCATCAATATCATCATCGTCATCGTCATCATCATTATCATCATCATCTCAAGTTTATTGAGCACTTACTATTCTCAACCATTTTGCTAAATGCTTTCCAAGGATAACATTACTCAGTCCTCACAACCATCTTACCAATTAGATGCTGTTAGCATCCTGATTTTACAGAACAGGAGTCTGAGACCAGGTCAATGGACCGCGTGTCTGATCTAGGATCCCTGAGTCTGCAGTCTGTGCTTCTAAGCAGAGCGTGAGTTCTAATCCTGGCTGTGTCCCCTTAACTCCATGCTCCAGTTTCTTTACCATAAAGTAAAAGCAGTACCTAGCCCCTAAGGTGGCCAAGAGGTTTAAATTGGCACCTTCATGAGAAGCATTTAGCCTTGGGTGTCACATATGAGCGCTCAAGTGATGAGGCCTGTGTCATCTCTGTGACCCCATGAGCCTTTGACTCCCTGCTCCTGATGGGTTTTCAGCAACATGCTCTAGTATCTTCATGGTGTTGAGTGAATGGACATTAATACACGGTGGGCTAGAGTTGCCTGTTATGGACTTCACCATAGTCACAAGGGAGAGAGTCACTGTAAAATTCCAACAGAATCATCTGAATAGCAAGTACTTGTTGCTCAAACTTCCTTTCTCTGGTAAGAAAGAATGGGCAGTGCCACCAGCTAAGGTGGTGTCTGTACACCTTTAATGGATTGTTCATTGGAGAATATACTCACTGGTGGATACTATGAAAAATATGTATGAGGTCCCAAGAGAAAATTTGGTGTTTTTCCATAAAGTTGCTTTAGGCTTGTAATGACAATAAAAACAGGAAGTTGCAGTAAAACCAAAGAGGTCAAGAATGAATTTTGTTGTATTAAACTGTTAAAACATCTCTTTGAAGGAAACACTTAGAACCGAAGTTACCATATGTAATCTATTAGTGGCATATCTGAGTTTTAGGCAGAGACACAGCAGTGAGCATCATGTCCATATGATGAGGTACAGCTACTTCCGGTGTACTATACTGATCACGAAATTGTGCTATGCTCCTCTCGCTCAGAGCCTCCAAAGATTCGCATCCCAAGGCACCTGAAGCAAACCTATATCCGCAGAGTTGGAGAAGCTGTCAACCTGGTTATACCTTTCCAGGTAATGATTCAGGGGTCACTTATTTATTTTCTCTGTCGGTGCTGGGGTGTTCAAGGAGAAGAAGGAGAGGCTCTAGTATTGACGTTCATCATGAGCCAGGATTTCCCCCAAGGGAGGCAGGTAAATAAGGGAAGAGATTTGGGGAGTGATCATCTCCTGCTGTAAAAGGAAAATCTGTAAAACTGTCATTGATTTTCCTCTACATGACACAAATGAGATCTGAAGCTCTGGGACTCCGGAGGGGCAGGGAGGAAACATTGAGGGCATACCGAAACAAGAAATGCTCGAAGATTCTTTCTGGTCCTATATACCTGTGAAACTGACCTTCATTTGAAGTGAAGTTCTCAGTGTAACAGTCAGGTAAACGACATGGGCTTACTTCCCACAAGTACCCCAATCCACACAAACTCCAATAAGGGCGGTAACTAAAATGTGATGTTTCAGTGCCACTATCTGAAATATGTGAACATTGTAAAATCATTGCTCCAGCGAAAGAATTTGTTGTTCATGAGATTAACCAGGTTTTGCCTGCAGTAATCAGTTTTGGTCTCATACACACACACAGTCACACACACACAATGCACCACCACACCTTTACTCATTTGACTCTTTTTTTGCCTCTAGACAACTCTGTTTAATGGACCTTTCTGCGACGGTGAAACTGTCCTATACATGCGCTGTCCAATATAGTTACCAGCAGCTAACCGTGGCTGCTGACTATTTGAAATGTAAAACTAGGAACTGGTGTGAATTTTCAGCTTTTCTTAATCATAACTCATTTTAGTTTAAATAGCCACATGTTGCTATTATATCGGACAGTATGGCCTTAGAATTTAGGTCCCTGTACACGTTTGAACACACACGCGCGCGCGCGCTCACAGAGTTCATTAGAACTCAGAACCCCCATGAACATCAAGCTAAGTAGACAATTCAGGCCATCCTCACTGAACTCAGGGCCACACCTTAGAAGAGGCGGTCAGTTCTTCTTCTTACGCCACGTGTGAAGTCAGAATGAAAGCCAGGGAGGATGTGAGTGCGGACACAGCAGGGGAAAGAGATGTCTTGCAGAGGCTCCCACAGCCTCAAAGAAAACCAGGAGTTGGGACAAGGCGGGCACTGGGGACCCCACCCAGCCCTGAACTGGAGCTGCTGAATCAATTCTAGGGCTCATCCCAGTTCCCAGAACTTGGAGGTCTGTGTTTCGTTTGTCAGGGGTCTGGGAGAGGAAAGAGCATGAGAACAGGGACCTCATAGAGAGCACCTCAGGGCCTGCTTAGCTGCCAGGAAGCAGAGGGTGACAAGACTGTTCCAAGTTTGTATGTTTGTATAACCTTTAGAGTTCTCGTAAACCTTTTCTCATTTAATTAAATAAAAACAACTGGTGAGGCTGGGAGGGTAGATTTCTATATCCTCCCTTGAGACGGGAAGAAACTGATGGTCAGAGAAGTTAAGTGACTTGCCCAAGGTCACACAGCAAGGAAATGGTAGTGCCAAGAGCGGAGTCTATGTCTCCTGACACTTAATCCAGTGCTTTTTTCACTTCATATGTTATCAGCGAACTCAATTCCCCCCCCCCCCCAGTAGTTAATACATACATTTAAGGAAATTTAACAATACTATTCTCTACTTTCCATGTGCAAGTCTGAGCACCCCCCACCATTTTTTCAAGCTCTGTGGGCAGCGGCTTGATGTGTGTCTCACATTCCTTGTCATAACCTGTCAACAAGCACATTCGGAGCCGGAGGAAGGCTGTGCCCACCTGCCTGAACGGGTGCCTGATTCCCGTCCTCGGGCTGAGCCTCGGTGCTCGGCAATCCTAGGACGCTCCTTTGTAGTACAAACGGAGACTCATGTCCACGAGTAAGATGATAATTTCTCAAAGTCTGCTATAAAAGAATAGCTTCGGCAGCTAGAGAAAAAGAAAGAAAAGAATTATAGACAAATCTGAAATGAGCAGCAAAGTGGAATAATAATCATTAACATTTAGATGATGTTAAGAAAATACTTATGTAGTGTGCAGAAGCTAAGAACTCCAATCTTTATCACCACCCTGTGAGGTAGGAACTATTATTGTTCTTGCTTTACAGATTGGGAAACTGAGGCACAGAGAGTTTAAGTAACTTGCCCAAGGTCACACAGCTAGCTATTCAGTGGTAGAGTCAGAATCCAAATACAGGTTCCAGGGCCCCAGAGCCCGTGCTCTGAACCACTGTGCTGAGTTGTGCAGGCTTGGGAGCTGGAGAGACCCAGCTGCAGAACCCGGTCCCAACGCTTCCTTAGCTGCAAGGCCTTGTGCAAGTCATTTAACTCCTTATCCAGACAATGAGGATAATGATTCCATCTCGATGTGAAGGTTATGGGAAAGAATAAACGTCGGGTACGTAATGTAGTGCCTTGTACACCGAGTGCAGTCAAGGCAGCGAGTGTTACTGCGGCCGCTGTATTTGCCCACCGCCAGGCTGTTTTCCAACCTTGCCTTGGACAGGGTAAGCCACTGTCACTTTTTTTGTAATAGTGGGGGAAAAAAATCTTGTGACAGCCCTGGTCGGTTTGGCTCAGCGGTTAGAGCGTCCGCCTGCGGTCCGGAGAGACCCGGGTTCGGTTCCCGCTAAGGGCATATACCTCGGTTGCAGTTTGTCCCCGGCCCTGGTTGGTCGTGCGGGTGGCAGCCACTCGATGTGTCCCTTTCACATCGATGTTTCTCTCTCTCTCTCTCTTCCTCTCTCTTCCTCCTACTCTATCTGTACAAAAAATGGAAAAATGTCCTCGGATGAGGATTAAAAAAAAAAAAAAAATCTTGTGACAATCTGATTTCCCCTCCCCCTCCACTTTTCCCGTCTCTTTTCAGGGAAAACCAAGACCAGAATTAACTTGGACGAAGGATGGTGCAGAAATTGATAAGAATCAAATCAACATTCGCAACTCTGAGACTGACACGATCATATTTATCAGAAAGGCAGAGAGGAGCCACTCGGGGAAATACGATCTGCAAGTCAAAGTGGAAAAATTCGTGGAAAGTGCATCGATTGACATCCAGATCGTTGGTAGGTTTGGAAGGGGAAACTGGAATGTTCTGTCAAAGCTGTATTTGGACTAATTGTCCTTCTCATTGAGGCTAAAGTAACAATTGGTGTTAGGCTGGCTCTACATATAATTCTTTATTTTTTTTTAGAATTTCTTAACAGATAAATTAGTAAGATTTGTTAGCATTTCAGAACATTTTTTCTCTGACTAAAAAGTACTAATCATGGGAAACATGGGGCATCTGTGTTAAAGAAAATTAATGTATACATATATATTTTAAATTTTTTTGCTAATCCTCATCCAAGGATATTTTTTCATTGATTTTTAGATAGAGTAGGAGGGAGGGAGGGAGGGAGAAAGAGAAACACTGATGTGAGAGAGACACACCAATTGGTTACCTCCTGCATGATCCTGACCAGGGCCAGGATCGAACCTGCAAACCAAGTACATGCCCTTGACCAGGAATCGAACCCCAGACCCTTCAGTCTGCTGGCTGACGCTCTAAACGCTGAGCCTAACCGGCCAGAGCAATGCATGTATTTTTTAATGAAAACCATCTGTATTGCTTTATAATTCAGTCCTTTCTTACTCTGTTTCTCAACTCCTCAACAATAAAACTATTTCCTGTGTTGAATTCTTGCATAGAACACATTGTAGATTTTAAATATCATTTAACATGTATCTATGACACTTAAAATTTGCTATTAATAGAGTTTTAATGGAGAATGAAGGAATTTGTATTAAATGTAAGGAAGATGTGCCTAGACGAAGTGAGGCAGTTAGACACTGGATCTGTTGACCCTGCAGGGCTAGTTAGATCCTTACCTGTCCGAATCGTAAATAAGGCGAGTTCTTACTTCTGGAGAGGGGTGAGGTACGATCTCTTACGGATGGCCTCCCTCACCTGAACTGTTCTGGAATTTTTGCAATGTCAAGACTAAATTTAAGAGCAGAGCTAAGAGAAGCCTTGTTTCCAGCCAACTTTCTTATTACATTTCAGCAAACTTGCTGAAACTAGAGGTTTTCTCACCCAAGGAGCAACTTCCTGCGGCAAGCCTTCCTTTGGGCGAAAGTTCGTGCTCTTCAGGCTGGGCACCGTCTTCCTCCTGGCTGACCGTCCTTGCTTGTTGTTAAGCTGGGGAGTGTTGGCGGTGCCCTTGGATCTGGCCTGGCTTCATGCTAGTGGGAGCCCGGTGGAAGCTTCGGGAAGAGCAGCGCCCTCTGAAACAAGGAAGGACGTTCTGTTTTCTTCTTTGCCAGGCAACTATTTTACCAGGTAGTTCTAAGTGTCTGGCGCGTCACTCGCACACTCAGAGTGCTCCATCAATAGTAATATTATGCCCTGGCCGGTTTGGCTCAGCGGTTAGAGGGTCGGCCTGCGGTCCAGAGAGACCCGGGTTCGGTTCCCACTAAGGGCGCGTACCTCGGTTGCAGTTTGTCCCCAGCCCTGGTTGGGTCGTGCAGGTGGCAGCCACTCGATGTGTCCCTTTCACGTCGATGTTTCTCTCTCTCTCTCCCTCCTGCTCTATCTAAACACAGAATGGAAAAATGTCCTTTGGTGAGGATTGAAAAAAAGCAAAAGTAATATTATGATTCCAAGGTATTGTACTAGCTCCAGATGTATGTGTCTGCCGTGACTGAAAATCCTGCAAAGCCGTTTACTGTCGGGGAGCAAGTGTCTGGAGGTCAGGGTGAACTTCGAAGACAGTGCTGACCTGGGGTGCAGCTGGGAAAAGGCGCTGTCTGGGGGCCGGGATGGTGAAAGCGGAAGAGGAAAAGTGGGTGTAGAAGCGTGTGGGTAAGAGTGGAAAGCAGGGAGGGTGCCGCTGTGGCGCCAGCCGTCGAGCCTTGAGGGCTGCTTGTTAGATGGTATGTATAAGGGAACAGCGCCCAGGCCGGTTTGCCCAGTGGTTAGAGCGTCGGCCCACGGACAATGAGTCTCTGGTTGGATTCCGGTCAAGGGCATGTACCTCGGTCGCGGTTCGTCCCCAGCCCTGGTTGTGCGGGAAGCAGCCAGTCGATGTGTCTCTCTCACATCGATGTGTCCCTCTCTCGCTCTCTCCCACTCTATCTGATGATAAATGGAAGAATACCCTCGGGTGAGGATTAAAAAAAATTAAAATAAAAGAGAAAAAGCCTTACCAGAAAGCATGCTGGAGTTTGCTCTTTCCAGTCTGACATTTTATATTTCCTATAAAAATAATGACAGTTGCATTTTAATACCTGCAGGGCGGAAAGGGTGAGGCTTGTACTGAGGGGGATAATAGATGTGAAATTCTCTGAAAAAATTAATACTGTGCAAACATATAATACAGCGCAGGGCAAAAGTAGGTTTACAGTTGCGAGTAAGTGAAACGGTTTATTCTTGTATTATTATTTACTAATTATTGTATTCATTTCCACACAAAAAACTGTAAACCTACTTTTACACCACCCTGTATAATTCTTGTCCTTTCTTGCACTCCTGTGCATGATTTGATTGGGGTGGGAGGTCTTCCCAATCAAGTCTTAGGTTTGTATGGTTTTGTTTTTTTTAATCCTCACCTGAGGGTATTTTTCCATTTTTGTTCAGACAGAGTGGGAGAGAGAGAGAGAGGAAGAGAGAGAGAAAGAAACATCTACGTGAGAGGGACACATTGACTGGTTGCCTCCCACACAACCCCAATCAGGGCCGGGGACCAACCGAGAAACTAAGGTACGTGCCCTTCACTGGAATCAAACCCAAGACTTACTGGTCCATGGGCTGGTGCTCAAACCACTGAGAGAACCGGCCAGGGCAAGTTTTTTTAATCCTTTGGCCTTCCTGAATGTTACCAAAATGTTCTGGAAGGTCAGAGGTCACAGAAACTCATGTGGTGCAGAAAGTAAAGTGAGGAAAGACTCATTTATTTCCTCATTAATGCATTTTACTCACACAAAATAGAAACGCTTGATAAATACAAATAAATCTGGGAGGCAGAGTTGAGAGAGTGATAAAACATGTTTTCCTCATGCCCGTTAAAGGTGCCTTTTGGGTGCAGCAGAGGAACCCACTCCTAGGCTGGGGGCTCAGCGCCCGTCCCCTCGAGTCAGACCTGCTCAGCCCAGGAGGCTCTAAATGTCAAGTGCAGCATCAGCTCACATTTCCAACAAGGTGGGGTAGCCCTGTGACTCAATGCCAGTAGGCTGCCCTGCAGGGGCGGTTACTAAGGTTCGAGATTTCATTTTCAAAATCCCCCCCCCCCCCCCCCCCGTGAAGATGAAAGCCAGGAGTTTCCAAATAAGCTTGGCTGGAGTGCATTTCACCTCTGAAGTTTGAGAATGGTGCAAGGAATGTGGGTAGAGATGCAGAGAAGGAGGGATGCTTTAAAATATCCTCCGGTAACAACGTGCAGGTTGGGAGGGAAAGTGACCTTCCAGTGATGCGGTGAATTTGTCCTACAGACCGTCCGGGTCCACCCCAACTTGTGAAGATTGAGGATGTCTGGGGAGAGAACGTTGCCCTAACATGGACACCACCAAAGGACGATGGCAACGCGGCCATCACGGGGTACACGATCCAGAAGGCTGACAAGAAGAGCATGGTAAGGCCTGGCTTTCTCCGGTTCAGCAGCAGCAGAATCACATTTCATCAGAAGTAAAGGGGGAAGCATGAGGTCCTCTCTCCTGAGGAACCCATGGAGACCATGGAGAAAGGAGGTGACCTAGTGGAAAGGGCCACAGAGAGTCAGACTTGAGTCCCAGCATTGCCATTTAGGACCACTTAACCACTTTCATGTCCATCTTCCCCATCTGTAATGTCGGTTCACCAATGCTCACTTTCCTGCTTATCCCGAAGCTGTAACAATATAAAGCACCTGACACAAGGCTCAATGAATTTAATAAATTCATTGTTCAACAAATATTTACTCTAGATGCTGACTCAGATTTACACCCACGCAACTCTTTGTCCTTGTAAAACAAATGTTGACTAGCATAGACAGAAAGACAGTAGTTAGAAAAAAACGACCCTAAAGGGAGCAGCATGTGCAAAGGTCCTGAGGAACAAAGGGGATTAGAGTGTTCAAGAAGAAACCCAGTTGGAGTATGAATTATTATTACCCATATTGTATAGATAAGGAAACTGAGCATAAATGACTTGCCCAAAATCCCCAGATTTTAAATGTTAACGTGTTGGTCCTCGTAAATGAGAATCCATCCACTACACTTGACTACTGCCCTACTTGTATGTGAATGAAGGAATACGTGGACACTCAATGCCACAGAGCCATTTTTCACTCTCATAGGAAAAGCAAAACTTTGTACTGAATGATATTGATAAAAAGTCTTTCTGAAAAAAAAAAAATGTTATTGGTTTGGGGTAACATTGGTTAATAAAACTATGTAAGTTTCAGGTATACGACTCTATAAGACATCAACTGTATATTGTATTGTGTGTTCACTACCCAAAGTCAAGTCTCCTTCCATTACCATTTATCCCCTGCTCACCTTCGTCTACCTCCCCCCATCCCCCTGATAAGAGGTCTTTAAATATTTGCACCAGCAGATAGCAGTAAGAACACAGGTTATGCAATTACATCAAGTAGATAGAACAAGGGAGGAGGGTTGGGAAAGGCAGTGTAAGCAACAGGAATGGACTTCAAGCCTCGCCGTACCAGAAACTATTTCTAGCATGTCTTTTCTTCCTGGGTGGGTGTTACATGACAGCATGAGATTTGTCATTCAAAGTAACGTCTTTCAGCTAAACCTGGACAGCTTGAGGACGGGATCAATGGATGACTTTGCAAGGGAAGTACTGCATGTCTTGAATTTCCCTAACAATGACGGCTCTCCTTTGGACTTTGGCTCAGATACTGTCAGTGAATCCAGAGGAAGCATGTTTCCTTCAGGTGGTACCTCCATTCTTCCACCCCCATCATGCTTGCCCAATGTTTGTTTTCTTAGACATCTAGTCCAGTTTAGATCGGCCAGGACTTTCCTGCTGTTTCATGTGTCTGAGGTCTGCCTGGTGATGGGGGATGATCCCTAACCCTGCACCCCTGTGTTTCTGTTGCATTTCAGCAGGGGCAGACCTATGGCCCAGAAGATGCTCACTCTGCCCAGCGCACTTCCCAGGAGATCACTGCATCATTGTCTTGTTGTGGCTACAGATGCTGTTCTTCACTTACATTCCTATAGTCATTCATCCCTTCCATAGACATTGTTCTCACTGTGTGCCAACATATTTAATTATTCAGTCATTCACTGTGTTGAGCACTGTTGTAGCTGCTGGGTGAAAGAGAGAGAGAGACAGAGAGACAGAGAGAGAAGGAAGGAAGAAGAGGGAGGGAAGGAGGAGAGAAGGGGGAAGGACAAAGAACAGAATAGCTCCTGCTCTTAGGGTACTCACAGTCTAGGCAGGAAGAAAGGCTTAAAAACCAAATGACAAAACAATATCATACATGTTGGAATCAAGGTCTGCATTAAATACCTTGGGAATAAATGAGGGTATAAGTACATTTGCTTGCTGTCTTAAAATATGCAAAATACATATAAAATGATGGCCCATAAAAGTTGCAAGGAAAATTCTTTCCTTTATGAACTTTTTTGTCAGCAAGTGTATTTTCTCAACTAGTGGTCGAAAATTTATGTGGTACAAATGGAATTTCTACTGGTTGCCAGATACATTTTGAAACCATGATATTTCTTGGTATAGTGAGGGAAAACAGGAAAAAAATTGTTTTAGCTTCTCATTTATTCATTCATCCATTCCAGTGTTCAAGAAACATTTATTTTGTCCTTAGTACCTGCTATGTGCCAGGTACTATGACAGGCACTGGAGACACAGGGGTGAGAAGGAGAGTGTCTTTAACATCCTGGTGTGTTCATCCCAGGGATGGGTGGGGGTAGAGGAAAAACAAGTAAACTAGTAAATATATAATATAACCGAAGATAGCAAGTGCTGTGGAGAAAACTTTGCCAGGTTAGGGTAGGGGAGAGGTGATATCTGAGCAAACATCTCAAAGCACCTGTGTTGAGAATATTAGGCAAGTTTGTTGAATGATTTAAATTTTTCTCTGGTGATTTAGCATCATCTTTTTCTCAGCATAGACATATATAATTATGTCATATATAAAATATAATTATATTTTGTTATACAAAAGATAGACAAGTAGATTGATAGATGACAGACTATACAATTTTGAGGAAAATATAAAGGTAGTAGTTATGATTCTGGTGTATAAATGAAGATTAAATTAATTTTTAGTTATAAATTAATTATAAAGTATTAAACTAATTAAATGGATGTTATTATTGCTCTCAATATAAAAATTAATTCTTTCTTTCTTTCTTTCTTTCTTTCTTTCTTTCTTTCTTTCTTTCTTTCTTTCTTTCTTTCTTTCTTTCTTTCTTTTTTTTTTGGTATGTGTCCCTAGCGGGAACTGAACTCAGGACTCTCTGGTCCACAGGCTGACGCTCCAACTGCTGAGCCAAACTGGCCAGGGCAGCTATTTTTCTTTTAGTAAATGAAACATCCCTATTATTTATTCTAATGAGCAGTTGGAGAAGTTGTGTATTTTTAGGTAATTTTCCTTAAAATGTTTTTCTTTCAGGAATGGTTCACTGTCATTGAGCATTATCACCGAACCCACGCCACCATTACTGAACTGGTCATAGGAAATGAATATTACTTCCGGGTCTTTGCTGAAAACATGTGTGGCCTCAGTGAGAATGCGACAATGACTAAAGAGAGTGCTGTGATCGCCAAGGATGGTGAGTTAGTAGTGGGCTGAGAAAAGGGGGTTCTCCACCCACTTCCTGTGAGTGGAGGTTTGGGGGAGCTTCCCACACACCACCAAACAATTCTTAGACACCACCTGGGTGTCCCACAACTCAATTCAGTTCTGACCCTGTCTACCCAGAGATAGCATCAGATCCCACAGGTCTGGGCTCAGTCCCACAGGAGGGTGCCCGGCTCCCACTTCAGATGCCAATTGCAAGTCCAGGTTGTCACCTGTGCTTCCAACAGGCTATATATCAGAGGTTCCAATGACCCCTCCTCAGGTTTGATTAACTTCCTGGAGTAGCTCACAGAACTCAGAGAGACATTCCATCTACTGTATCACTGGCTTAACACAAAAGATTATAACTCAGGAACACCCAGATGGAAGGGGCCTCAGCAAAGTACGGGGGATGGATATGGAGTTTCCACGCTCTCTGAGCTCCACCACTGTCCTAGAACCTGCATGTGCTCACCAATCCAGAAGCTCTACAAACCTATCCTTCTTGGTTTTTATGGAAGCGTCATTACACAGCCATGATTGATTGAATCTCCAGCCACTCTCTCCTCCTTGGTGGTCTGGGGGCGGGACTAAAAGTTCCAACCCATTAATTATAAGGTTGGTTCCCCTGGCAACTAGTTCTTGGGTGGGGTCAGAAGCAACCTCATTAACATAACAAAAGACACCTTGATAGCTCTATTTGCTTAGGAAATTCCAAGGGTTTTAGGAGCTCTGGGCCAGAAATGAGGATGAAGACCATATTTCTTATTATAAATCAGAGTATCACAACTGGACATCCGGAAACCTCGGTGTTCAGTGACTAGAGGAGACTGAAAGAAAAACAGATGTGGTGAAAGGAAAAAGAAAATGATAAACACATGCTGTTAAATTATGGTAAAAATGGCCAAGTCAATATTAATTTTAAAAGTAAAATTTTTAGAGGAAAATTATATTATTATTGCATTTTTAAAAATACAAGCTGTAATTCATTCCAGCTTCTGGGCAGTCGGTGTATAAATGGCTAAAACCACAGGGATAGGAAAAAGTAGACAGTGATTTCTCGAGTCTGGGTTACTTCTGTTGTTAGACACCGTCCATGGGGCTCCACAGCAGACCCACCAAATGGGTGAGGCTGATGCCACGCCCATCCTTTCATTTCCCCAGGAACCACCCTCCTTCCTGCTCTTCCTCGTCACTGTCACGAAAACACACTGTTGCTCCACGTGCTCCGAATTCTCAATATTTGTATCAGTTTCAGATGACCACTGTGCGCCCTGTGGGGGGAATCATTGTCCATTTGTACCCTCAGGAATGAATGCCTCTCAGTGTTCACTCATGTTTTTCTAAGGTCAGGGAAGTTTTAACGGCAGGTAAAGTATGCCAAGAATAACACAGTCTCAGGCCAACTTGTATATTTCTAATGCTTGCTTTAAGGTAAAGTCTACAAAAATCCAGTGTATGAAGACTTTGATTTCACAGAGGCACCCATGTTTACCCAGCCTTTGGTCAACACCTACGCTGTGGCTGGGTACAATGCCACCCTCAACTGCAGTGTGAGAGGAAATCCTAAGGTACCGTGTTTTATTTTTTTAAAAACACATTAGTTAAATTTAAGAATTCATCCCAAATTCTCTCTCGTGTATTTGCCACATTATAAATGTAAGTAATACAAATGGACCCTCCAGTTTCTATTTGTGTCTTATTCTGGGTTTGGGGGGAAGTGGTAAAAAATGTTTATATTTCTTTACTAAATAAGGGATACCTTCTAAGGAAAAACCAAATCACCTATTTTCAAAAGAACAGAGAGGCAAGGAGATGGAAGTAATATTGTTTCACCTGAAAAAAATTAGGTGGAAAAATTGATTCATCAAATTTTCTATAATAGATTAAGGCAACTGATGATACTACAAGGCAAGGCAGAATTTAAACTGCTGTTTTAAGGGAGCAGAGTACTAAGAAGGGAGAAATCACATCTGACAGAAGACAAAAGGTTTTAAGTTTTCATGTTGTTGGCATTTGAAAAGAACAACAAATTCATGAATGTCGCCCATAGAAATATTGATCTGCCCCTGGGTTGCATTGAGGGAAGGCACCCTAGAATTTGAAAAATTGCACACAGTGGTATTTTCCCCACATATACCATGAACAGAAAGAGGAACTTCAGAGAGTAGTCAAACTGAGGATGGGAGGAAGATGCTGACTTCATGTTTGATTGGAAGTGATGTTGGTATATCCAAGTAGGAATGATCCGGAAGCAGAGGAGGAGTTCATTGGCGCTTAGGACAAAGGGCAGGGCTGTGACTCTCAGTTTAGGAGTCCCCAGGCATGGGGGTGCTACATTCCACCCCTTGGAGTCAAAGCTCTAGAAAGCAATACCCTTAAGGAAAGAGGGAATGAGAAAAAAGCCAAGGACCAACATGTGAGGCTCAGTGAAAGCTTCCACTTGAGAGGCGGAAGGAAGAAGAGAATGGTGTGAAGAAAGAGAAAGGCTATCTCTGGGGCCTGAGAAAGGCAAAATCATAGAAGAGTAGAAGGAGTGGAAGGTCAGTGATGTCAGATATAGTTCAGGGGTCAAGGAGAATGGAGTCACTTCCCTGGGCAATTGGTTTATGACAGATCTTGAATTATATGGTTGGAGAAGATCCATTGCCACCAGATGATGAAAACAGATGTCAGGGGACAGATTAAATGGTGAGCAGCCCATAAATAATTTGAAAAGAGTACCAGGAAAAGAAGGCGGGGAAAATTAAATGGTTATGGCACCCTACGGGGATTCTCTGAAAAATGCCCAGCAATATATCGCCTCTTGGTTGAGTTAACCTCATGGACCTGTAGATCCGATTGAAATACCACCGAACCCTTTGGGGAAGGTTGCCCCAGCGCTGTGAACAACTCAGGCTTGCTTCTTCAGAACTGCTCATTTAGTGCAGTCTCGACTGCTAACTACATGACATTGCAGAAATGAAGGGAACCAGGTTTGCTAAAATAATTGTGGTGATAGAAATGTATTAGCCTCAGAAACCAGGGAGGTGGTCCATTCTATCCTAGTACGGTGAGTAAAAAGAGAACTGCTCATTTGCTCTCTTGCCAAGCACTAGGTAGAATTTAATTTGAGAGAAACCATGCTCAAGATGGGGGTTTTTGTTAGATGCACTTTCTTTCTAAGCCATGCTTGAAAATTCTGTCACTGGCTTTGACGGCCTGTTGATAGGCTAAGTTCAGATATGTTTTGACCTCATTTATTTCGATGTTAACTTCAGCCCAAAATAACCTGGATGAAAAACAAAGTTGCTATTGTGGATGACCCCAGATACAGGATGTTCAGCAACCAAGGGGTCTGTACGCTGGAGATTCGCAAGCCTAGCCCCTATGACGGGGGCACTTACTGCTGCAAAGCAGTCAATGACCTTGGGACAGTGGAGGTCGAATGCAAGCTGGAGGTGAAAGGTATGACATCCAAGATCTTGGGTATAGAATAAAATGAAAGAAAATCATTTCATTATTGTCCTTATTGCAAAATCCAAATTGTTTGCCAAAATGTTCTGGGGTGGAGGAGGAAGGGGTTAGAGAGACTGGGGAGAGAAGATATTTTTACATCTTGCATTCACTCTTGATTTATTTTTGAAGGTTATTTGATTCTTTAAGTAGACTTATGTTCATCTCTTGCAATTCTTGTTAACTAAAGAAATATTAATTACAGTGGAATTCTATGTGCACAGCATGGTAAGAATAAATAAAGTCAAGAGGGTATTATTTTGGTGATGTAGTCCATCTATAAATAGAAGCCTAGTGTAAAAACGTATCTAATGATAGGAATTTATGCTATTTTAAACTAGTTTACTATTTTGTGCAACTTTCAATACATATGGGTAATTGTGTCGATTTAATGTAGACCATTACATTTGTTGAATATAGCATCCACATACTGTGACCAGTTGCCTTTAAAATCTCACTAGAGAACTTCCATGTACAGGTCTGCATTTCATTTATTCTAGTTTTCAACCAATGTAAATCAAGAAAGCATGTAAGGTGTGACATGGTAGAAAGGTTTCAGTCTAACCTGTCATCTTAATCAATCTTCATATTAATGGAGTATAATTTTTATACTAAAATTTTTTCTTGACAATCAAAACCTACTTTGGGACCTTATGAGATAATAGGTCACATGATTCTAGTGTCTTTTCTTTTATTCTTGTTGTATCAACTTGTCTTTCTGTGACAACTGAAATCTTTTTCTACCTCTCTATAATGAAGAAATTATTATCCAAAATTCAGAAAGATCATCCTGTAAATATCTATTTTTAGGGAAAACATTGTAAATGCTTACGGTATTTATGCTTTTAAAATTATATATTTTTAGTCCTAAATCTAGTATAAAATAGTGAAGAAATTTATTGAAAAAAATTTTCTTTTGTAACTTTTAAAAAGTAATATTCTTTCTCTTATGATCCCTGTCAATCCTGAGGTAATATGGTATAGTAGATTCATAATTGAGTGAGAGGAAAAAACCAAAAAGTTGGTTTTTTTTGAAAAACAACTTTTTGGTTTTTTTCTCTCAAATATAAAACATAATATTCTTTTTTTTTTTTTTAATCCTCACCCGAGGACATTTTTTGATATTTTGTTCAGATAGAGTGGGAGGGAGTGAGAGAGAGAGAAACATCGATGTGAAAGGGACACATCAAGTGGCTGCCACCCACCCGACCCAACCAGGGCCAGGGACAGACTGCAACCGAGGTACATGCCCTTAGCAGGGACCGAACCTGGGTCTCTCTGGACCGCAGGCCGACACTCTAACTGCTGAGCCAAACCGGCCAGGGCACTTTTTAGTTTGTATTAGCTCTGGTCATGGTTGCAAATACATCTGGTTTCTGAATGACTAGCTTTATTCATTCCAAAGTACTGTGGGTAATTGTTTCAGCATCCAAAAAAACACAAAACCTAGTTCGACTTCTGCGTGTTTTGAAAATAATGGAATGTTGTTAATGATATAAAATGATGATTTCATAAATGGTTCAACATGTGGGGTCCTCCTTAAAAGATAATAAAGTTATGCTTATAGATGATATATTCTCTATGGTAATTGCATAGTAAATTATATGGTAATTAAATTTCATAATGTAAATAATGTATTCTACATGAGTTCATAGTAAGATGTCAATGGTAATATATTCGTAAAAGCTGTTGGTCCTGAAAGTAAAGCGAAGATTGTTTATCATCAGATTGTTATCTGATAATAAGTGATTTGAATCAAGTTAAGCTGTGAAAAATAAAGGTAAGAATTTCCACTAAGAACAAATAAATACTGGTACAAATATTCTAATCCTACAGTGATATATCAAGGAGTAATTTCCCCTGGAGAACCACTGTTTCTGGAGGGGCAGCAACAGGTTTTAAAATTCATATCCCACTGGATCTTTCTACTTTCTGTTCCATTCCTCTTACATGAAACCGCACTTTGCATGTAAAGCTTGACTCTCACTTGCTTTCATTATATTTCTTAGCAGCTCATGGCATACAGTGTTTATGCCATGAACAAGGAAGGCCAAATTATTCAAGGATATCAAGCAGTGTAGGAACTAAGTTTTGTCAGAAAGCTACGTGGGAAGAGAACCGCATTTCAGATACAAGATTATCAAAACCTGGAACCAGTGACATGTCTGTAATATTTTTATTTTTTACATGTAAAGAGATAAGATCTTTTTTTAAGATAGTTTTATAGATTCATGTTGAGAAGTAGAAAACGGAACCTTTTTAAAGGGCTAAGCTGTAGAAAAAGTGTTTTGAGCGTTTTTGATAGGGAGAGGTCACAAGTAAAAACAGATCCGGTAGTTAGAAACGTTCACATTTAATGCTTTTCAGTGAAAAATTCCCTGTAGTAGATTATCCGTAGTCCATCCTTCTGTTGGGCATTTTGGATATTTTCATGGGACCAAAATTATTTCATATAGTCATGAAGTTAAAAGGAGAGAAAATTCAAGGTCTCATCACTAAGTGCATTAAGCATTAAATGAGTTCTATAGTATATCGATGATTCTCCCCCATTTGAAAGAGTGGACTGAGAAGTTCTTTGGGGCTGGATAAACAACCCGATGTAAACTCTAATGATGTAGATAGATCTATGCCCGAGTTTACAATATTTGCTCTTTGAATTCCCAGAGGTAATGTCAGCTTTCCAAAAGAGGAAAGAATTAGGGCTGTTTCTTAAAAGTTTTGTAGATTATACATATAGTCACTTTCTAGCCTGTTTGCTTAAGCCTTGCGTTTATTTAGATTAGTCTTATATAATCATTTCAGAATACATATTATAGAACACA
The DNA here is from genome assembly GCF_014108415.1 of Molossus molossus. Lineage (NCBI taxonomy): Eukaryota > Metazoa > Chordata > Mammalia > Chiroptera > Molossidae > Molossus > Molossus molossus. The sequence goes on along the minus strand of NW_023425345.1, from coordinate 14,342,399 downwards.
CTAGTCTAATATTTATATCTACTTGATAATTTTGCCTTTTAGAATTTCAACATATATATATGTACACTAATGCTTTGTCTATCATCTATGTTTTTCTTTTGTTGAAAAACACAATATATATATGTTGTAGGGATTTTTTTTTTTTAAGCTAATGCTTTGGAAGCTCTTACCATAAATATTCACTGTACAATCAAATTGGCTTTGCCACCTGTTTAGGCAAAGTGGTTGTGCATATTAATAAATGTTTTACATATTAATGATCCTTTTGAAGTGACTGGATCCCTTCCCTTCATTCCATGTGCTTCTATGTTCCTACATCTTTCACATGACTAAGGATTAATGAAATCACCTCATCATAATCGCGACCATAATTTCATCCAACAAGTACTCAACGTTGGTGTTAGCATTTTATTAATGCTTACAACTTCTCTCTCTCTCTTTCTCTCTCTCTTCCTTAGTTGTAGCACAGTAAGGATTTTTGAATGTATATTATCATCTAAGGTAAGCTTTCATATGGATTTGGCATATGAAGCTTATGACTCTCATAAGCCATACAAAGCTTGCGGAGTATGGCATGATTTTCATTATGTAATCCAATGAAAATAGACCATTTAAAATATCTAACTTTGTAGTTTATAGTTGTATGTTAGTTTCTTGAAATTAACAACTAGTACTTACTCAGCACCACAGTCACCTGTTGATGTGAATGCAGTAGAGCATGGATTAAAGCATTTCATAGAGATGGAAATGAGTGATACCCAAGCATTCTGAACTATGCATCAAGGAATGGACATGTACATAAGTGGCATCATTTCTACCAATATGTGACTTGAAATCTTGTTTTGAAAGGAGAATGACTTTTCCAAATTTGCATTAAAGAAGTTTTAAGAATGTTCAAAATGGCATGCTGTTTTTGTCTGGACGTGAATTTATTAGCAAGTAGTGAAGTACTTCTCTAAAGGACCATGAATTGTTATGGTTTCATGAGTTCTCTTGTGAATGGTACTTTTATTTTTTAAATAGAATTCAGAAATATGAGAGGTAAGTATGAAATATTAGTAGGTATTTCTCTGACCTTCAGAAGGTATCGGATAGGTTTTACTATTTGTAACAAAATATTTCCAATCTTTTTTCACATTTGACAATGTAGAAGTAACCAAAGTTAAAGGAATAGTCCCCTTTTTCTTCTCCAATGTGCGTGAGTTAGAACCCTTTGTGCTTAATTTGAAAGAACATCGACAAACTGGAAACAGTTTCTTCCGCTGATTCATAACGTAGTATGCATTTATTCTGCCTTTCCATCAGAGCACTTAAATCATCCATAGGGAATCCCCCAAACCTCTCAAAGAGCATAAATACTTTCTAACCAGTCAGGACTTCACTAAGATGGAATAACAGTAGGGAACAAAGGGCTTCTATGGGTCTGGCCGGAACTTGCTTTCCCATCTAGATGTCAAGGGCTTTAAATTCTAAATGTACTAAAACCCAGGAGAAGATTTCCAAGTAGGGACTGAATGAACCTTTGTCACTAACTGGAATATAATTAGTCGCATTTCCCGGCAGCTTGTCCAGGAGTATCGTTTCAGTCACTGCTCACATAGACGGTTTTGACTTTGCCTTTGCCTTTCTGTCCTCTGCAGGCGGACTCTCCTTCTGCCGGCTCCTGCTGCAGGGCGTGCCTCCTAACATAATCGAATCCTACATGCGAGATTTGCACTCGAGCAATCCCGAGGAGCACTGAGGGCGGCTGCCTCGGCGGCCCACTGCTTTGCAACCCGACTGCAGTGAGAAAGCGTCTTGTTTGCACACCAGGCCCCCAAGTGTGGCCTTATTTTTCCTTCCAGTGCTGAAGAAAAAAAAAAAAAAGTGCACGGATTGCTTAATTAAAAATTGCAAACAAAACCCCATTTAAAGGCAGCGTTTTGATCATTCTTGTCTGTGCTTTGTCGCTGTACTTTACAAAAAAGCAAGCTATACAATGAGCAGAAGCAGTTACTTTAGTTTAATAGGCTGTAAATGCTTCTTTTTTCCAGAGTTAAAAACAGTACAGTGCACCATGATAGAATCTTGAAAACCCATCTTTCTCTTGGTCTAAGAGATTTGCTAAGCAAAGCAGACTTGTGTATTTCACACACCCCCACGTAACACCAGTGAATCGTGCCTTTTTCCCACTTGAATTCACTAGATTTCTTGAAGTCAAACGAGTTTTCTCAACAGAAGGGGAAATGTATTCAATAAATGCTACAATAAATCTGAAGTGTTTATGACGAAATGACACAGTATTTGTTTTTGTGTTTGGGGCTGTGTGCTCAGGCAGAACTGAGGACAAAGGCCCGGAGCCAGCATGCTACCAAAGTCAGCCCTGACCTCCAGGGTGTCTCTCTGGCTTGGCTTTCCGGCCAAACCCCCCAGAGCTCTTGCCAAAACAGTCAGTCACAGTGACAGAGAGCTGGTGCAGGCTGCAGAGCAGCTACAGACCTAGGGTTTGCTGATGGCGTCCATTCAAATCGAAACCTTCAAAATCTAGAAGCTGAGAAACATCCCTGTAAACCCACATTCTTTCCAGCAGCCTCCTTCCCTCTTCGTGGCGTAGAGAAAGTTTCAGTTAAGAGAGTGGAGTGGCATGTAAGGTACCACACCATGCCACACCTCACCTTCCCCCGTTTTGTTCCTCTGGCTTTTTGTTCTAGGAGCTAAAACATTGTGATGAGCCCACAGCATCCTGCAACAACATTTTATTTATCTATTTATTTTAATTTTTTTCTTTATTGATTTTAGAGAGAGAGGAAGGGAGAGGAGATGGAGATGGAAACATCAATGAGAGAGAATATCGACTGGCTGCCTCCTGCATGCCCCCCACTGGGGATTTGGCCCACAACCTGGGCATGTGTCCTGACTGGGAATCAAACCGGTGACCTCTTGGTGCATGGGTCAATGCTCAACCACTGAGCCACACCAGTGGGCTATTTATTTTTTAAATATTTTTGTTAATCCTCACCCCAGGATATTTTTCCATTGATTTTTAGATAGTGTGGGAGGGAGGGGGAGAGAGAGAGAGAAACATTGATGTGAGAGAGACACATCAGTTGGTTCCCTCCTGCACAACCTGACTGGGCCAGGGATCAAACCTGCAACCCAGGTTCATGCCCTTGTCCAGGAAATGAACTGGAGACCCTTGTGGTACATGGGTCAACACTCTAACCACTGAGTCAAACCAGCCGGGGCCTGGGACAACTTTTTTTTTTTTATCCTCCCTCAAGGACATTTTTTGATATTTTGTTCAGATAGAGTGGAGGGAGAGAGAGAGAGGGAGAAACATCGACGTGAAAGTGACACATTGAGTGGTTGACACCCGCATGACCCAACCAGGGCCGGGGACAAACTGCAACCGAGGTACGTGCCCTTAGCAGGAACCGAACCCCGGTCTCTCTCAACCCCGGTCTCTCTCAACTGCAGGCCAATGCTCTAACCGCTGTGCCAAACTGGCCAGGGCCTGGGACAACATTTTAAAATATCTGCTCTACTTCCTTTTCATGTGAGACCTGAGAAGTTGTGATGGTGGCCACGCTTCTGGGTCGATGTGGGGCTCCAAAAAGGAAGGAGTGGATGAGCCAGGTAGTTGTGTGTTTGGGAACAGCAAGGGAAGCTCAATTTCTTGTCCAAACAATGGTGGCTGCCTCTTTTCCTGTTCTGACTAGTTGGTGATCTTGCTTTACTGGTTGTTAAGAATACTGCCTATCACCCCATGTTCTCAATAACTCTGAAGTAATCATGTGTGCAATCCCTATGCAATAACCCATTTTAATTAGAAAATCTATTTCCATATTATTGCCGAAGATATTTTACATAAGAGAAGTCTGGCTTATCTGTAAGGACATGAAGACCATATTTCTGTATTGCAAACCAAGTAAGACCCTGTCTCCGTGGCGCGGTCAGTCTGTGTGGCCTCAGCAGCCTGGTGGCTGGGTCAGGGGCCCAGTGCAGCAGCTGAGCTGGTTGCCTAATTGAAACGCTCGTTGACCAATCTCACCCAGTCATGGTCACGTTTGTTGTGCCATTTATAAGCAACGTCTAAAAGTGACCATAAAGCATCCTTAGGAAATATTGGTTCCCCAGTCGTTACTTGTGCTTTCTAACTATATTTTGTACTAGATGTTATTTTTCTACTTGGGATCTCTCTCCTCATAGTAAGGGTACTTTCCACAAAGTTTCAACAAGGAAGAAAAAAATCTATTTCAAAACTACAAAGAGCAGAAAGTCAGAAGCTGTCATTGCTACTGGCTGCCCACAACTTCATTCTAGTGTTAAGTTCCACTCTATTACAGACAAGTTATACATCACAGGAATTTACCAAAAGTTCTTTTTGGGAATGAAACATTCATTACATTTTTAAAAGGACCCCCCCTTACTGCCCTGGCCAGTTTGGCTCATCATTTAGAATGTTGTCCTGCAGAAAGAAGGGTCTCAGGTTCGATTCTTGGTCAAGGGCACGTACCTGGGTTGCAGGTTCGATCCCCAGTCGAGGTCGTGTGGAAAGTTTCTCTCTCCCCTCTCCTGCACCCTATCTAAAAATCAATGTAAAAATAGCATTGGGTGAAAATTAACAAAAAATAAATAAAAATAAAAGGATCGCCTTTACTTACTTTAAAAGAAAGCTTAATAAATGTTTTCATGTAAATTCACATAGAAATAGGCGGGAAAGCCACTAGTTATATGTTCTTTTTTTTTTTTTTTTGTATGTGCCCCTAGCAGGAACCGAACCCGGGTCTCTCTGGACCTCAGGCGAGGCTCCAACCACTGAGCCAAACTGGCCAAGGCTAGCCAAGGCTAGTTATATGTTTTTGTTTTTTTTTATCCTCATCCGAGGACATTTTTCCATTTTTTGTACAGACAGAGTGGGAGGGAGAGAGAAGAAGAGAGACAGAGGGAAACATCGATGTGAAAGGGACACATCGAGTGGCTGCCACCCGCACGACCAACCAGGGCCGGGGACAAACTGCAACCGAGGTACGTGCCCTTAGCGGAAACCGAACCCGGGACTCTCCGGACCACAGGCCGACGTTCTAACCGCTGAGCCAAACCAGCCAGGGCTAGTTATATGTTCTTAACCACTCACTCTTCAGTTGAATCCTGAAACATTCTGTTAAGCTCAACAAAGGGGTTGTTGAATGTCTGGTGCGAGCATGGCACCGCGATGGGTTCAGGTAGGAGCCCAGTGAGGAACAAGGCCCCTCGTGCCTTTAGGAATTTATGACACACAAGACACAGAGAAAGACACCAGCGGAGCAGCACGCAGGTGCGAGAGAGTTCTACGAGGCATCAGAAGCTGAACAGTGTGGTTTCTGTGTACTGTCCGTGTAAGTATCACAGTAGAATGTAGTATAGGACGTGCCACATGACTTTATTTTTGTAAGTCAAATTCAATATGACCCTGAGCTCTCCACAGGGAAATTGAGAAATTCTCTCTGTCCTGCTTGGAAGGTCCTATCTCAGATCCTGGGCCAACTGGATTCTTTCCTGGTGCCTAGAAAATGGAGAGAAGGGAAGTCTCTGCATTTTCGTCTCCACTGGTGGCTGCAGAGATGCCTGTGGTCCAACCCCGTATGGTCCACTTCAACTAGCTGGACAAGTAGTATCAGTCTTGGAACTGGGCAAGAGGGTCTTCTGCAACTTCAAGAGTCCCGTTCTGGCCCTTCTCCAGCCCTGCCTCCCTGCACAAGGTAGGGAGGCCACAGAACCAAGGGGAATTGCTGACTTAGAACCCTTACCACACTGCTGCTTCTCACAGATTATACCCACGCCCACGGTCAGGGCTTTTGTGGGCCTTTTCCCTGGGTTCGAGCCCCTAAGAAAGAACTATCTGGCCAGTATATGTACCGAGGCCCAAGGGCGGACAGAGGCACGTGTCTGCCAGGAGGCTGTGGACGTGACAGAAGCCTGAGCGTAAGGCTGGGGCCTCTCCGTGTGTGAGACCCGCATGGTCTGGTGGAGGAAGGAACCGGGACGCGGAGAACAGGGAGACCGAAGACGCAGCAGGCCACAGCATTCTGGCAAGTACTTCCGATCTGCATTCAAGCTGGGCCTTCCAGGTCATTCTGAGGGTATCCTCGTGAAGACGACAGGGTCCAATTATTTTACTGACCATCGTTTAGCTTGATTCATAACTTCCAAATATTTCTGTGTATCAGTTATAATGGTTCGAGGTTAGGCAGTCCCCAACCACCTCTGTTCCCTCTCCTGCCCCCCTCCACCGCCCAACCTCCCTCGAACCTCTCTCTACTACCTCTCCCTCCTCCCCACTCATCAGACTCACTTCTGACACCTTATCTCCCGCCTCACTTAAGTTCCCCTGAACAGAGTTCTAGAAACATAAGTTTGGCCTTTGGAGTGGAATAAGGAGTAATTATACCAAACAGTATTACCAGTTGTCCCTATAATATTCATTGATTCTAAATTGATCTCTACGTTTATTTCCTTATTTTAGCCAGGCCACTATATCACCCTTGCACTAAAGAGTCAGGTGATTGCTACACGTAGATATTTATAAAACCCCTTGCATAAATTTTGATAACTTAGAATGGACTAGAAAAATAAGCCCACCAATAGAACAACCAGTTCTCCCAATTCTAAGGGCTGCCGTGACCGTCTGAAAGACATCTGATGAGCTCTCTCGGACCCCAGTGCACTGACCTGTGCAATCTCTGGCTGAACATTTATCTATCTGGAGGAGAGTGCTAAGAACAAAACACCAGGAAGGCACAAGACAGTGAAACACTCCCAAAGGGGTTTGCTCAGAGCGTGGCTTGAGGCACTGGCCGACTCGTTACTAAGGGGAAAAACCCTGCACTCTGGTACTAGTCAACCATAACTGTTTCTCCCCAGCAACAGTTCTAGAAAAAGTATTCTGTTCTTTGTTGATGAACACTCACACAGCTACCCCAGCAAGAGGTTCCCTCCAGTTGTTATTCTCCTTTCACCTTTATTCTAGTCTTGGAGCCCAAGGCAACATCTTAAAGACATGATACATCCATTTGGTTTAAACAAAAGTTAATGAAAAAAAGAAAAAGAAATAACTAGGGGTTACCAGCCACACTGGAGCAAGGAAAGGAACTGTTTATTCAGATTTTGTAAGACATCCCTCTTGGAAAACTGGGACAAAGGGTAATTGGAAAAGAGCCATGTTGCAGAAGAAATCAAAGCTGGTTTAAAGTCATGTGGTCATTTGGAAAATTCCAGGCACTAGAGAGCCAAATAATGGAGCCCCTGCAAACTATGGGATAAAGCGCCATGGGGCTACCATCCGAGGCACCCTCCTGGGTGTCCACTGGGGGGGTTAGGGCAGTCCCACTGTGCTTGAGGCAGGCTGGGTAACAGTGGAGGTTGCCAAGAAGAGGCAGAGCCTCTCTGTGCAGGGCTGTGTCCGTGCTCTTCCAAAGAGCTCGGAGTTGGGTTCAGTAAACTAGCCAGCAGTGGAGTAGGAGTCCCTCGGTGAGCGTTGTTCCCTGGTCCTTCGATGACTATCAGGTCCTCAGAATGGCAAGCAGGGACTCTGGCCCAAGGTCGGCCTTGAGCAACTCCACTCCCTGAAGACGCTGACAGCGAACGATGGAATCATGAGGAGGATGAGGGAGGAAGGGGCTCCGACGGCCAGGACGAAGCAGGAGGGAGAGGGGGGGAGGACGAACACAGTGATTTGTGCAGAGGGAAGGGCAGTGAAGAGCAGGGGGCAGCAATGAAGCCAGAAATAACCTCACCAGGCAAGGAGCTAAAGAAAGAGGAAACGGCAATGAGAAAATCAACCATAAAAAGAAAAGAGCACCTACTTCTGTGCTTTACAGGTGTCATCTCAGTCAGTTTCGCAACCCTGCTCACCTGGCTGCACTCCTGTGTGCAGAAGGCAGGGCCTGGGACAGGCCTGAGAGCGCAGCTGCAGCCAGTCCACAGCCCCTGCATTCGTCAAGACCTAGTCACACGTCGTATTCTTCTCCATGATACGAGTTTGTTTGCTTGTTTGTTTGTTTATTTATTTATTTATTTTTGGTATGTGCCCTTAGCGGGAACCGAACCCAGGACTCTCTCGTCCACAGGCCAACGCTCCAATTCCGAGATCTTCAAATGGATGTTGTTCCAAGCATATTGTCAGGGAGTTCAAGGTATCCCTGTCTGGCAAGTACAGTATCATGTTAAACAACTTTGTCAACAATCAAGAACCAATACCTGCACCAAGGACCGAGATCTTAATTCCACTGGATTTATTATGTGATTGATTAAAAAAAAGATACAGCCGGCCTGTGTGGCTCAGTGGTTGAGCCTTGACCCAGGCACCAAGAGGTCACCAGTTGGATTCCCAGTCAGGGCACATGCCCAGGTTGTGGGCCAGTCCCCAGTGGGGGGCATGCAGGAGGCAGCCAATCGATGTTCTCTCTCATCAATGTTTCTATCTCTCTCTCCCTCACCCTTCCTCTTTCTCTAAATCAATAAAGAAAAAAAGATGTAAAATAAAAATATAATATAAAATAAAGTATAAAAATAAAATACATCTTAAACATCTATCTATCATCTATCTATCTATCTATTATCTATCTATCTATCTATCTATCTATCTATCTATCTATCTATTATCTATCTATCTATCTATCTATCTATCATCGATCTATCTATCGATCTATCTATCATCACCTATCTATTCTTCTATGTACTGGAAAGAACAGCCTTAAGCAAAATTGAGTCAAGTTGGTCTTTCTCATCCCTTAATTGCCCAGAGTTCTTTCTCTCTTTTTTCTGCCCCTTTCTTTTCCACCTGGGGCTCAAGGGGCTTGCTCAGAGTGGTACCTCCACCCAAGCTGTGTAACACTGTATGTTTCAGTTCCATGACACTCAAAATGTGACCTGATGACCAGCAGCAGCATATGGGAGCTCGTTAGGAATGAAACTCTCAGCTCCGCTCTCACTCTCCAGATCCACTAACTCAGACCCTGCACGATATAACAGCATCTCCAGGTGATCCGCGTGCTTGTTCATGTTGGAGAGTTACAGTTCCAGACTTCCTTCCCTCTTGTTTCTTTTTTATTAATTAATTAATTTATTTATTTTTGTTACAGATGTTTCTCCTTTTTCCCCCACTGATTCCCCCCTCCCCCTCCTTCCCTGCCCTGTCCCCAGCTTTGTTGTCCATGTCCATTGATCATGCATACATGCATATAAGTTCTGTGGTTTATCTCTCCCCCCCGCCCCCTCTTCTGGGAATTGTCAGTCTGTACCCCACTTCCACGTCTCTGGGACTACCCCATTCCTCAGACTGTTATGTTCATTCTATTCCACAAATAAGTGAGATCATGTGATACTTGTCTTTCTCTGTTTGGCTTGTTTTGCTTAGGATATTACTTTCCAGGTCCCTCCATGTTGTCTCGAAGGATAAGAGACCTTTCTTTCTTACAGCTGCATAGTACTCCAATGTGTACATGTACCACACCTTTTTTATCCATTCATCTACTGATGGACATTCGGGTTATTTCCAGATCTTAGCTATTGTAAATAGTGCTGCTACAAACATGGGGTACGTATATTCTTTCTTTTTTTTTTTTTTTTTTTTTTTTTTTTTTTTTATCCTCACCCGAGGACATTTTTCCACTTTTTTGTACAGATAGAGTGGGAGGGAGAGAGAGGAAGAGAGAGAGAGGGAAACATCGATGTGAAGGGACACATCGAGTGGCTGCCACCCGCACGACCAACCAGGGCCGGGGACAAACTGCAACCGAGGTACATGCCCTTAGCGGGAACCGAACCCGGGTCACTCCAGACCGCAGGCGGATGCTCTAACCGCTGAACCAAACCGGCCAGGGCTGCTACAAACATGGGGTACGTATATTCTTTCTGATTGGTGTTTCAGGCTTCTTAGGGCTTCCCTTTTGTTTCTTGTGTGGATATTGATTATTGATATGGGGCCATTCTCTCTCAGCTATCTCAAAGGAAAGGCATTCTGATAAGAACATCCCTCTTACATCCTGGCCAACACTTGTTACTTCCTGTCTTTCTGATGATAGCCATTCTGATAGGTGTGAGGTGATATCTTATTGTGGTTTTGATTTGCATTTCCCTAATAATTAGTGATGTTGAACATCTCATCTCTTCATGTGCCTATTAGTCATCTCTATGTCTTCCTTGGAAAAATGTCGATTCGGATCCTCTGCCCATTTTTAAAACCAGGTTGCTTGGTTTTTTTTGTTGTTGTTGTTCAGTTGCATGAGCTCTTTATAAATTTTGGATATTAACCTCTTTATTGGATATATCATTTGCAAATGTCTTCTCCCTTTTGGTTGGTTGCCTTTTTCTTTTGTTGATGGTTTCCTTTGCTGTGCAGAAGCTTTTTAGTTTGAGTTTGCAAAGGATGTAAAGAAAAGGGAACCCTCATACACCATTTATGGGACTGTAAACTGGTGCAGTCACTATGGAAAATAGTATGGAGGGTCCTCAAAAAACAGAATTGCCCCAGAAATTCCTTTTCTGGGTATTTATCCAAAGAATATGAAAACACTAATTCAAAAAGATATCTTCACCCCTATGTTCATTGCAGCATTTTACACCATAACCAAGATATGGAAACAACCTAAGCCTCCTTCAACAGATAATGGATAGAGAAGATGTGGTGTAGCCTTGGCCGGTTTGGCTCAGCGGTTGGAGCGTTGGCCTGCGGACCAGAGAGTCCTGGGTTCAGTTCCTGCTAAGGGCATGTACCAAAAGAAAAAGAGAAGAAGATGTGGTGTATATATACAGTGGAATACTATTCAGCCATAAAAAAAAGATGAAATGCTGCCATTTGAAACAACATGGAGAGACCTTGGGTATTATGCTAAGTAAAATAAATCAGAAGGAAAAGAACAAAAACCATATGCTTTCACTAATATGTGGAATATAAAGCAAAAAGAAACAAACAAAAACTGTAACATAGTTAAATTTATTAACACAGAAAGGATTTTTCTTTGGATTACTTATGGTACTGATAAATTAAAAAGCAGGTATGTCCAAGTTTACTATCCATAAAACCAGCATAGTTCAAAATGGGTCTCTGTCATTGTGACTTGTTTCCTGCATTTTAATGATTGTAGACACCTTCATAAAGCCCTAAGGCAGGATTTGCCAAACTATTTTCAGTAAATGCCAGACAATAAATACTCTAGGCCCTGCAGGCCATATGGTGTCTGCCACACCATTAAACTTTACCCTTGGAATACAAAAGCAGTCATAAACAATATGTAAGGCATAGTTGTGGCTTTATTCATGGAACTGAAATATGAATTTCATATAATTTTGCATCACAAAAAATTCTCCTTTTAATTTTTTTCCTCAACCATTTAAAAATGTAAAAACCAGACACATAGTACTTAGAGTTAACAATATGGCGTTGTGCACTTCAAAATGTATCAAAAAGGTAGATCTCATGTTGTGTTCTTATAACAACAACCACAAAACACACAAAACAAGGAAAGCACAGAAAGTTTGAGAGGTTTTGGATGCGTCTGTTACCTTGACTGTGGTGATGTTATCATGGATATTTGCATATGTTCAAACTCATCAAACTGTCCACATGCAATTCTCTGTATATTAATTATATGAAGCTTAATAAAGCTGTTAAAAAATAAAAATGTATAAACCAGACTTAGCTCTTGGGCTGTGTGAACATAGGCGGTGGGCTGACTCATCCCCAAGGTGTTGTGATGAATCCTACAGGACAAAGTGCATCTGCTGATAGACTCTGCCCAACACAACGGTCTTGAGCTTGTTCTGTGCCCTAGAAAAGGACACACAAATCAGAACCATGAAGCAAAAAGCAGTTAAGTGGCAGGCTTATCTCAGTACAACATGTCTATGACAGGACTTCCCCTGTCTAAGTGGGTGCATTGTGAGGTAAGGGCTGTGAACTACCATGGGTGGCAAGTGTGATGCGTCCCACGTGCAGCTGGGAGGACACTGTCTGGATCCCTGTCCTCTAGTCCTACGGAAGTGTGTATGCAAAAGTATCCATTGTGATTGGTGTCACGGTAGGCAGTAGACAGTCATGAGCAGAGCAGGACAACAGGCGAGGTATGGAGTGTCACCAGGGTGGAAACCTCCAGGCACCTAACCACCGGAAAAACAAGGACCTCGTTGCCACGGTAACCTTTCCTCCTCCAGCATATGGCTGGTCATGCACTTTTAGACCTTTCATATCACTGGTCATGTGGTTTGGAACCCCATCAACCTTTCCTCCCTGGCACGTGGCTAGTCATTCGGGTTAGACCCCTTTAGAGGGGGAACTGTCAAGGGGGTTGGAAACTGACCTTTAAGCATTAAACCCTCAGGACAATAGGGTGTGACCTGAATCAAATACATCTAGGCCTCAGTTGTGTTTCAGCTCCAGGCCCAGAAAAGCAGCAAATCCAGACAAGCGATGCCATGGTGGATGTCAGGACCAGCTGCATTGATTATTAAACCCCTGCCCTGGTGCTGACCAATCAGTAGAGACCATGATCCTGAAAGGACACACAGGGAGAGCTGATGAGTATTATATTGAGATCCTTCCCTGGGACATCCCCTAAATCCCTGCCCTTAAAAGCCCTAGGACAGGGCACCCAGCATGCTTTCCTCTTCCTCTTCCTCCAGGAGTGTTACCTTTACTCTTCTCTCTCCTAAGCTCCAGGGGCCCCTTTTTCTGCCTCTGTAACTTGTTTCCTGAGCCCATTTCTTCTACAGCTCACTTCTTCTATCTCTGTGACTTTCTAAATAAACTTTCCAGTTAGAAAGTTTACCATTTGAGTCTTGGCTCTGAATTCTTTCTTAGCCAGAACTCAAGCACCGAGGTTGATGAACCCAGGTCTGGTCAGACTTCACCGTCAACAGTATCACATCCCATGCTCTGAAAAATGGGCACTTGGGTTTCAAGCATTCAGTCCCTTTGTTAGTGTTTCCAAGTCCTGATTTTTTCAGTTCCAACACCTTGGACTCCCCTGAACCCCCAGAAAGGTTTCTTCAGCATGAATACATGGCAGGGGCCCCAGTCCTGGGGGTTGGAAGGAAGATTTGTGCTTGCGTGTTTATCAAATGGCACCTCTCTTCAGGCAGACAGATGGAGCCACCATACCGGTGACCCAAGACGAGCAAAATCACGTTCTCGCCGCCCCAGCCCACTTCCAGAGCCCAGGCTCCGCAGGAGCGCGGTCCCGCAGTGTGGCCGCCCAAAGGCCAGAGCCAACACAGCTGGGGCACCGGGCTGTGCACAGGCCACACGTTAGGAAGCAGCTTCCTCGCTGTCCGCTGTCCGGGCAGCTGACTCCCCTGGGGGAACGGGACCAGCTCCCGGAAGAACCGGATCTTAGAAACATGTGCATCGAGCCCTTGGGGAAGTCAGGGCCCTCGGCGCACCCACGGTAAAGTTTCTGTCGCAGGGGGTGGCCTGTTGGAGCCCGTCCAACCCTCCCCGACACCTGGCCTGGCGCTGCCCACCCCTCCGGTGTCCCCGCCAGGCCCCGCCCACAGCCCGCGGCCGGCCCGCGGGGCGGGGTGGGGGCGGGGGCCGGGACTGGGCGGCCGGCCTGACCTCCACCTCGGCCCAGCGGCTGCCTCGCCGCCGGCAGCGCGGGCGCGCCCCTCCCCCAGCTCCGCCCGCCCCGGCGCCCGGCGGGGCTGCGCTCGCTCGCGCGCTCGCAGCGGCGGGGCCCGCAGGCGGCCATGGCGGCGGGCGCCGGGGCCAGGCCGGCGCCGCGCTGGCAGAGGGCGCTGGGGGAGCCGCTGAGCGCCGCGCAGCTGCGGCGGCTGGAGGAGCACCGCTACAGCGCCGCGGGCGTCTCGGTGCTCGAGCCGCCGCTGCAGCTCTACTGGACCTGGCTGCTCCGGTGGGTCCCGCTGTGGGTCGCCCCCAACTCCATCACCCTCCTGGGCCTCGTCATCACCCTGCTCACCACGCTCGTGCTCATCGCCTACGGCCCCACGGCCACCGAGGAGGTAGGACGCGCCCCCTGTCCCCGCCTCGCCGGGGAAGCACCCCTAACTGCTGTCCCCGGGAGTCCCCACGTCCCCGCCGGGCACCGCCCTCGGTGCGCCGCGGCCTCGCGCTGGAGGCGCCCGGGGAGCGGGGAGACCCCCGCGCCGCGTCCGCCCCGAGCCTCCCCTGGGCGGCCTAGAGGCTGTCACGCCGCTACCCCCGTCCCGTGTCCACCCCGGGCCTCCCCCAGGTGGCGGAGGGGCTGTCAAGGTCATTAGGAGCCGGGGGCCTGTTGCCTGTTCGCCACGCCATCCGCGCCAAGCTGTGGGATCCTTTACACGAACAGTGGGTTACTTTACACATACTGGGGACTGAGCACCCCCATCCCGGTCCTGCCTGGCACCAGGGCTTGTGGTCAGGTGGGGCAAGCCCCAAATGCCCTTTGGACACTTGCAGTCGTCTGTTTCTCAAGGTTGTGCCAGTGAACCAGAACCTACCGGTAGCATTGATCAAAAAGAACTTACTAGTTAAGAGGTAACAACTTCCTCTTTGCTTTATTGACTTTTTCATGAAACACCAACTAAGGCATCAGCAAGGTGATAATCCTTATCATCACCACCTAGGGATCATGAAAGCCAATAGATTTTATTAGCAACGAGTCTTTGACCTGTGTACCAAATATGAAGAGTAAATAATGTGGGCTTTGGACAACTGGTAATCAGAAGCACCCCTTGGGCTGAGTGCGGAGGGTTTTGGAAGCAGAGGGGGTTCCCTTCTAGCTACAACTTTTTTAAGTAGTTAGATAAATGCTACATTGCACATTCTGTGACATTGCTGTATGTCTTTGCTCTCCAAATAGTGAACTCCCTTTATAATCATATTTGAATATAGGTCCTGTGGGGAACTAAAGCGATTTGAGGTTGGATAACAAGAATACAGTGGAAATATCTCATGTCCTCCATATATACATCCACTTAAGAAAATAATTAATGGAGCCTACATTTTAAACAGATCTTGCTGACTGATGTTTATGTTTATTATAGATGATTTCTTGGCAGACATTCTTATTTACATCCATATTGTTTGAAAAAAAAAATTAAGTTGCTTTAGTTTGGGGCTAGAATGAAAAGCTGTGGATTCGAAGAGGAAGACTTAGGTTCTACTTGGCTCTGCAACAACACTGGGAGAACTGCTGGTCTGCTTCCCCAGGTGAAAAATAGAAAATCCTAACTACCTGCCAAACCAATTCCACAAGGGTGCAGTGAGGACCAAATGATATATCACATGCAGATAAATGTAAAAAGTTGTGACTTGCTTAACAAATTAAAAATACTAGTGTTGTTAAACATGCCCTGAAAAAAATATAATAAAATTTAACTTTTCTTGGGCCTAGATTTGGCTAGCAGTATTTGGATGTTTCTGATATTTGCCAGTTAGATTGTGAACTCAATGTTATTATTAACTTAAGAACCATTTGTTGAGCACTTACAGAGAGCATGGCATACAAACAAGTCCCAGAGACTCTGTTTAGGGATGTAAGACCATTGGGGTGGGGCAAAGGAGGAAGTCAAATTATAATTAATTACTTTTTAGGCTCAGGCTCATTTTTAAAGGGAGAGGGCACTTTTCAAAAAAAAAAAAAAAAGTAAAAAAAAAAAATCAGAATGCTCCCAGAAGGGACCTAAGGGTTAAGATGAAACCGACAAGAGTTTCTAAAATGTATGTCAGTAGATCCTGCACATGCTTCTAAGGGCCTGGCCTGTTGGATGATTTCAGCAACAGCATGAAAGAAACATGCTGTTTTGCTTTCAGGTCACAGAGCTAGTAAGTGATGGAACCAGGCAGAATTTAGATCTAACTGGGCCTGACACCAAAGCTTATATATTTTTATATCTACCACCACCTTCTTGTCCGGAGTTCCTGCCTTTTTCTATGTGGTATGTAGGGAAAAAAATCTTGTATCTTTTTTTTTTTTTTTTCTCCCCCCTCCCCTCCCATGAAAACCTTGTATCTTATACAATATTTATCCCAACCATTGTTGCATTTGTGTCTTGTATCAACCCAATGAGGTTGGCAAGATTTTTCCTTTCTAGAGTAGCCTTTCCACCATTTTATTTTATTTTTTTCTTTATTGATTTTAGTGAGAGAGGAAGTGAGAGGGAGAGAGAGATAGAAACATCGATGAGAGAGAACATTGATCAGCTGCCTCCTGCATGCCCCCCACTGGGGCTCGGGCCCACAACCTGGGCATGTGTCCTGCCTGGAATCGAACTGGTGACCTCTTGGTGCATGAGTCGACACTCAACCACTGAGCCACACTGACCGGACTCCACCATTTTAATATTTCTTATATCCATTCTTCTTGAAGTAACAGTAGTATTACATATTTTTTATTAAAAGGAAATTGAGCCCTGGCCGGTTTGGCTCAGCGGTTAGAGCATCGGCCTGTGGTCCGGAGAGACCCGGGTTCAGTTCCCGCTAAGGGCACATACCTCGGTTGCAGTTTGTCCCCGGCCCTGGATGGTTGTGCGGGTGGCGACCACTCGATGTGTCCCTTTCACATCGATGTTTCTCTCTCTCTCTTCCTCTCTCTCCCTCCCACTCTACCTAAAAACAAAAATGGAAAAATGTCCTCTGGTGAGGATGATAAAAGGAAATTGAGGCCCAGAGGGTTAAATGACTTTAACCTGGCTTGGAACTTGTTTTCTGATTCTTAGACTTAAGAATTCTTTGTGCTTTTTCAGACTTGACAGATTGCTTCCGTAAAGGGTCAGGAAAAATATGTAAGGTTTTTGATTTACCCATATCGGATATAATCCTACCCATAGAGGATTATATATATGTAATGCAGACCACATATCTATATTAAGAAGATTTGATCTGTTTTTTAACTATGGTGTTAACTTCTAGGACATGACTTGGGAATGAAGGGGAATTAATAGAAAAAAATGAGTGATTTATATTAAGCTTCTACAACAGTACTCTGGATTGCATTTCACACCAATTTCTGTTAAGGAACTTTCCACTCCAGCCCAGCGGAACTGCTTCCTGTACAACAAGGATTTCTCTCCTCCTTTCTCCTTCCTCCCCCTTTCTCCTATCCTACTTCCATCTCTCAATGCCCAGTTCTAACGCTACCTCTTGATGAACTATTTCTTCCTTTTCTGGAGTCAAATCAATCACTTAATCCTTTAAACTCCAGTAATAGCAATCATAACTAACATTTACCAGGCCTTGACTATGTACCTGGCATTATTTTAAACTGCTTTTGTCTATTACCTCATTTAATCCTCTCAAGGACTTTGTGAAAAGGTACTATTATTCCCATTTTATAGACGAGGAAACTGAAGGCAATTAACCTCTTCCAGAGTATACAGCTTTAAGTGGAGACCAGGATTCCAACCCAGAAAGCTCTGCTTCCGCCACAGGACTTGGTAGTGCTCCTGTGGAACGCCTCCATTTCGGTTGTGTGTGTCTTTACTGAGCAGGACAGTCTGTCCATTTTAAATTCAGACAGCGATGGCTCATTTGTACATTCTCCACAGTACGGTGCCTTACATAACGCAAGGGAAGAGGCTTAGTAAACGTATTTGCTGAGTTATTGATGGCAAGAATGAAATAACAAAATGTAATCGGGAGATCATATTTGTCCACCCTTATCCAGTTTTAGTGGGTCTTAAATACTTACCAGTTGTTTGGCCTGGGTAGTTTTAACAAGAGTGAGCAAGAGTTGGGGGGGATAGAGAAAACAAGAACGGTATTGCCTCCTCCCGTTGATGAAGCCAGTCTATCTGAACGCCGCGCTGTCCTTGGCCTCCATTCTTTGGCTGCCTGATCCGAAGTAGAGTCAGACTCCCACGGTTTGAAGGACCTTAGGGCTCCTTTAATGTGATTTCTATGTTTGCATATGAGAAAACTCAGTGAATTGAATCTAGTTCCTCGAGCTCCAGCCTGGTAGCATTTATCTACCACACAATCTTCACACCTGTTTTTGGCTGGTATAAACTGCGGCTTCATTGTTTACGTTGATTTGAGTAAATGTTTTTGCTCTGTCTGATTGGTCTGTGTATATAAATCCATGTCAGTGTCTCTGTTAGGATTATGTTATAACAGATGGGTACCTAGCATAGAGCAAAGAGCATTGAATAATTTCTTTTCTTTATGATAAGAAAGTTGAACCGTATGTCTGAGAAAGTCAGAAAGACCTTAAGAAATGTTTTATTCCCTGGCTTAATGATTCAGGTTATAGTTGCCTTTGCACTATAAAGAGTTGTCTGTTGGGGGAATAATAAGTAAAGGCAATAATCTGTAGATTCCTATTAAAGTTTTATATAGGTTTGGTTTCTTTGAAATCTACTATATTTCCTTTTTAAAAAAATCACCTTCCAGCCCTGGCTGGTTTGGCTCAGCGGTTGGAGCATCGGCCTGCGGACCAGAGAGTCCCGGGTTCGGTTCCCGCTAGGGGCATGTACAAAAAAAACCCCAAAAAACAAACAAAAACCACCTTTCACACTTTCAGGAGGTGAGAGTTTGAGAAGCAGGGCAGGCACTTGAGTGCGGCAAGCAGGCACCCGGGCCCAGGATTTCAGCAGGCGGGTGCACCACCCTGAGAACAGCCCTGTCTGCAGGGAGCTTCAGCAGGTGGTGTGGAAGTAGCTTTGCTGTGGGTTTGTCCCTTTGATTCCTATGGCTTTCCTGTACTTGATTCCCAGGGACTAAGCTGTTTCTCCTTTAGAATTCTGTGGTTAAAGCATAGCATTGGCACATATGGAAGGAGCTTTATTTATTTATTTATTTTTTATCCTCACCCGAGGACATTTTTGCATTCATCTTCAGATAGAGGAAGAAAGGGAGAGAGGGAGGAAGAGAGAGAGAGAGAAACATCGATGTGAGAGAGACATCGACTGGCTGCCACCCACACGACCCCAACCATGGCCGGGGACAGACTGCAGCCGAGGTACGTGCCCCTAGTGGGAACCGAACCCGGGTCTCTCTGGTCTGCGGGCCGATGCTGTAACCGCTGAGCCAAAGCGGCCAGGGCTGGAAAGAGCTTTAAATCACTCTCCTGGTGTATTTGAGACCTGGGCATATATTCTGGCCACTCGGAGTTTGTGAAGTTAAAAAACAGAACTGATATTAGAGCACCCAGGACAGGTGACTTTGATGATAGATCCGGCCCCGGGGGTTCTCTTCATGCCCCTCTTCCTTCTTGCTCCCCTTAGCAAATAAGAGTCTGGCCTTTTCAACTAGAACTCTAGGAAGTACTGGAGGAGAACTCTACGTACTGGAGGAGATATAAAAAAAAATAACAAAAGAACATAGGCTGCCTTTCAAAGTACACATTTCCAATGTGTTTGAGGGCAGGTTTCCTTTCCCCGGCTTGTAACCTGCCTCCCTTCCTGAACATGGGTGTGCTCTTCGCAAGTGCTGGCCCCTCACCAGGGCTGAGGCCAGGTCCCGCGGAAACCAGTTAGCCCCTAGGGCCCTTCCTGAATGGCTTGACAGCAGTGTTACCTTTCGTGACACCAACGCCTCTAGAGCCTTCCGGGCATCCTGTGGGAGCCTCCCTCCGTAAACAAGGAAATGCCCCTCCCAGCACAGGTGAACCTCCTAACTGTATCGCAGGCACATGGTAGGGGTTAGAGCAGGGTCAGATCAGCAGCCTGTTAGAAACTGTGAATTTTCCCTTCCATTAGACACAAAGTCCTCCTTAGACACCACTCCAGCGTTACATCTTCTTTCTCACATATGCATGATCTATCTGTCTTAACACTTTTCTTTCTTCCTACCCCTTATAAATGCAGTTTCTATTTTTATGGAGGGAGTAGTCAGTTGATGTTTGGATCGTTGACATGTCCCTGTTACCAGCTGACCCAATAGTTACTGGTTATGTAATATCTTTTGCATATCTGTCAACTCAGACCCAAGGTTATTTAAAGGCAAGAGGCCTTTTTTAAGTATAAAAATTCATATAAATGGGCACTGTATAGTTCCAGTACTTCCTAAATTTAATTTGGGAAGATTTTGCTTTTGTGTATTACCTATACTATTTTTTATTTACTATTTTTCTTTCATCAACTTTAAACCTACTCTTTAAAAACTCTTAAAAAAATTTTTTTTCTCTTTTTTTTATCCTCACCCGAGGACATTTTTTTCATTTTTTGTTCAGATAGAGTGGGAGGGAGAAAGAGGAAGAGAGAGAGAGAAAAACATCGACGTGAAAGGGACACATCAAGTGGCTGCCACCCACATGACCAGCCAGGGCCAGGGACAAACCGCAACCGAGGTACGTGCCCCTAGCGGGAACCGAACCCTGGTCTCTCTGGACCACAGGCCGACGCTCTAACTGCTGAGCCAAGCCGGCCAGGGCAAAAAATTTTTTTCTTTATTGATTTTAGAGAAAGAGGAAGGGAGGGGGAGAGAGAGAAACATCGATGAGAGCTCTGGTCGGTTTTGCTCAGCGGTTAGAGCGTTGGTACGTGGACTAGAGAGACCCGGGTTTGGTTCCCGCTAAGGGCATATACCTCGGTTGCAGTTTGTCCCTGGCCCTTGTTGGGGTCGTGTGGGTGGCAACCAGTTGATGTGTCTCTCTCTCATTGATGTTTTTCTCTTTCTTCCTCCTTCTCACTCTATCTGAAGATAAATGCAAAAATGCCCTTGACAAAAACAATGATGAGAGAGAACATCGATTGGCCGCCTCCTGCATGCCCCCACTGGGGATCAGGCCTATGGGCATGTGCCCTGTCTGGGAATCAAACTGGCAACCTTTTGGTGCATGGATTGACACTCAACTACTGAGCCACACTGGCCAGGCAAACCTACTCTTTTTTAAAGACTTAGACTCATTCTAAGCCCAGTTTTTCAAAAATACATTAAAATAAAGATGTTAATATTAAAATGAAAAGTTTACCTATGAAGCACCTAAAATTATCTATGTTATCAGGAATAACAGTTACAAAAGCTAAAATTACGGGCTTCTTCTGTTACGAGACAGGGCCCTGGCCCCGAGCTGGTCTGGTAAGGGCCAGCTGGTAGTGTGTGAGGAACGTTTTCACAGCACGAGTCCAGGTGACAATGCGGGTACGTTTATTAAAACTGGGGACAGTGAAACAATGCAGGGCTTAGCAGAGGAGAAGTGAGAGGCCTAGGCTGGCTGCTTTAGTTTCTACAAATGTTATAGGAAAGAAATGAGCCCAGGCGGGGCTGCTTTGGCTCACTGGAGAGTCAGAGAAAAGGAGGCCTTGGACACAGGTTCGGGGGTGAGCCTGAAGGAGCCGCTGCTGCCCAGTGCTCCCCTGGCGGCAAGTCTTCTGAGGACCCTCAGAGTTTAGGAGATGCACACCTGAGAGGGAAGAAAAGTGTGGGCCTGCTCCCCAGAGGGAGAATTGGGCTGGGTCCTTTGTCTAAAGGGCTTTATTCTCTCTCTTGTAGGGGGAAATCGTAGAGGAGGTCTCGGGAAATTTCAGCAGAGTACTCATTAGTGCACTTGCAGGGTCATAGTTTCTACGGATCGGTCAGTGGCAGGGCTGGGGGTCATTGGTCATTGCAGCTGATCCTGATGTCAGCCGTGGCTTCACTTCTCTGGTTTGGAAGCTTTTCTGGGCCTGGAGCTGAAACACAACTGAGGCCTGGATGTTATTTCCAGGGAGGTGACCGTCTGTATCTGGCTGTGAATTGCTCAGCCAGTTTGTTCAGCTGCCTGTCTCAGGCTCCTCATTCCTAACTTCTCACTCTCTTGCCTCACTTCTGCATGCCAGGCACTTCTCTAGGCCCCATACATATGATCACCTGAGCACCTTCTTCCATGCTCTGCCCACGAATTCTAGCTGCCTCGCCCTTCCTGAACTATGCTGTTTCTCCTCAACACAGCAAGATCACTGTTGGGGTTCCCATTTTTGTACTATGGCCTTGAAACTGCCTCTAGGCAATAAACTGGAGCAGTCACAGGCTCACCTCATGTGTTTCACGTCCTGTATTACCTTTATGTCTGAAAACTGATGTTTCATTTATTGCTTTTCTAGTTTTATACAGTGGAAGACTAAATCCCTCATACTCCACCATGAACGGATGCAGTGGTCTGTAATTTGTCTTTGTTTTTAGAGCAAAGACTTACTGAAGAATTTAAAATCTAGTGCCATATATGAATAGTATTCTCTTAAAAGAGCTGTGGACTGAGAATCAAACCAGGTCTTAATCCTTGCTCTGTCATTTATTTAACTTGACACTTCTCACAATATGGACTTCTGGGACCCTTTACCCAGGAGACTTAGAGCAATTCATTTGATTTCTCAGTTTAATTTTTATCCGTAGAAGGAAGATAATGAATCTTCTTTATAACACACTGAGTAATATAAAGTGTGAACACAAGAAAATGTGTCAATTGGCTAAGATTGAGCTATTTTCAAACAGAAGCTAGCTTATTGTCACTCATTATTATGTACTATAATAACAGTCTTTATTGTTTACATTTATTTTTAGGCACCACACTGGACATACCTGTTATGTGCGCTCGGACTCTTCATCTACCAGTCATTGGATGCTATTGATGGGAAACAAGCCAGAAGAACAAATTCTTGTTCTCCTCTAGGAGAACTTTTTGACCATGGTTGTGACTCTCTTTCCACAGGTAAATTAACTATAGTTTTGGTGTTTTTTGTTTTTTTTTAAATAATGGCTTAAGCACTAAATGGAATGAGCTTGAATGGTCAGTTCAATGCTTGAATGGTTAATTTTTTTGGATAGGTGTATATATGGGAGCAATTTTACACAGTGTATTTTAAAAGTGTCTTAATGAATTTATTTTGTTTAGTGTACATTTTTTTTAATTGATTTTTTTTAATAGAAGAAGGGAGAGAGAGAAACCTCAATGTGAGAAACATCCATCAGCTGCCTCCTGCACGCCCCCTACTGGTGATCAAGCCCACAAACCCAGGCTTGTGCCCTGACTGGGGGTCAAACTGGGACTTCTCAGTCCATGGGATGATGCTCAGTCTACTGAGACACACCAGCCAACCTGGTGTACCTTATTTTAATGCCAAGATTATGCATCTTAAAACTCAGTATTGCTTCGTGAAGGCCCACGGCAGGTGTTGACACGATATGATTTCTGCCCAGTGCTCTGAATGTCCAAGTGAAGAAATTCAATGAAGTGACAGTAAACAGCGGGAGTAACTATGACTCTCTTAAGGTAGCCAAATGCCTCGTCATCTACTGAGTGACGCGCATGAATGGATGAACGATTCCCACTGTCCCTACTACTGTCCAGCGAAACCACAGCCAAGGGAACGGGCTTGGCGGAATCAGTGGGGAAAGAAGACCCTGTTGAGCTCGACTCTAGTCTGGCACGGTGAAGAGACAAGTGGGAGGCCCCCGGTGCCCCTTTGTCCCCGCAAGGGGGCCAGGCAGGGTCCGCCGGCCTTGTGGGCTGCTGGTGAAATACCACTACTCTTATCATTTTGTCACTGACCCGGTGAGGGCGGGGGGGGAGGGGTGCGTGAGCCTCAAGGGGATCCCACTTCTGGCGCCCAGTGCCCGGCCGCCCCCTTCATTAAAAATCTACTAGACTTAATAAATTAATTCGGCAAAGTAGCAGGATACAAAATTAACATCAAGAAATCGATGGCATTCCTATACACCAATGATGAACTCACAGAAAGAGAAACTAAAAAAACTATCCCATTTACCATTGCAGCAAAAATATTAAGATACCTAGGAATAAACTTCACCAAAGAAGTAAAGGACCTCTTCACAGAAAACTACAGGTCATTGCAAAAAGAAATAGAGGAAGATATAAAAAAGTTGAAGCATATACCTTGTTCATGTATTGGAAGAATTAACATCATTAAAATGTCCATATTACCCAAAGCAATCTATAGATTCAATGCAATCCCTGTCAAAATACCAATGACATACTTCACAGAACTAGAACAAATACTCCAAAAGTTTATATGGAACCAAAAAAGACCCCAAATAGCCACAGCAATCTTGGAAAAGAAGAACAAAGAGGAGGGATCACATTACCAGATTTCAGGTTATTTTACAAAGCCACTGTAATCAAAACAGCCAGGTACTGGCACAAGAACAGGCATATAGATCAGTGGAACAGAACAGAGAACCCAGAAATGGACCCAAGACAATATGCTCAATTAATATTTGACAAAGGTGGCAAGAGCATACAGTGCAGTAAAGACAGACTCTTTAATAAATGGTGTTGGGAAAATTGGACAGCTATTTGCAAAAAAATGAAGCTAGACCACCAACTTACACCATACATGAGAATAAACTCAAAATGGATAAAAGACTTAAATGTAACTCGTAAATTTATAAAAATTCTAGAAGAAAATGCAGGCAACAAAATTTCAGACATCATACGCAGCAGAATTTTCACTGATACATCACCTAAGGCAACAGAAACAGAGGAGAAAATGAACACATGGGACTACATCAAACTCAAAAGCTTCTGCACAGCAAAAGATACAATCATCAAAATGGAAAGGCAACCCACTGTATGGGAGAGCATAACTGCCAATGATATATCAGATAAGGGGTTAATTTCCATATATATAGAGAGAGTGCTCATACAACTCAACAAAAGGAAGACAAAGAACCCAATTAAAAAATGGGCAGAGGAACTAAATAGACACCTCTCCAAACAGGATATATAAATGGCTGAGAGACATATGAAGAAATGCTCAACATCACTAATCATCAGAGAGATGCAAATTAAAACAACAATGAGGTATCACCTCACACCTGTCAGAATGGCCGCCATCAACAAATCATCAAACAACAAGTGTTGGCGAGGGTGTGGAGAAAAGGGGACTCTAGTACACTGCTGGTGGGAATGCAGACTGGTGCAGCGACTGTGGAAAACACTATGGTGTTTCCTCAAAAAGTTAAAAATTGAACTTCCATTTGACCCAGTGATCCCACTTCTAGGAATATACCCTAAGAAGCCTGAAACACCAGTCAGAAAGAATATATGTACCCCTATGTTCATAGCAGCACTATTTACAATAGCTAAGATCTGGAAACAACCCAAGTGTCCATCAGTAGACGAATGGATAAAAATGCTGTGGTACATATACACAATGGAGTACTATGCAGTTGTAAGAAAGAAAGATCTCTTATTCTTTGAGACGACATGGAGGGACCTGGAAAGTATTATCCTAAGCGAAACAAGCCAAACAGAGAAAGACAAGTATCATATGATCTCACTTATTTGTGGAATATAATGAACATAACAGTCTGAGGAATGGGGTAGTCCCAGAGATGTGGAAGTGGGGTACAGACAATCCCCAGGAGAGGGGGTGGTGGGGGAGAGATAAACCACAGAACTTACATGCATGTATGCATGAACAATGGACATGGACAACAAAGCTGGGGACAGGCGGGGAGGGAGGAGGTGGAGGGGGGAATCAGGGGAAAAAGAAACATCTGTAACAAAAACAAATTAATAAAAAAAAGAAGGAAAAAAGTCAGTATTGCTGAATAGTACATGGTGATTTTTTTCATTAATTATTTCTATTTTTTAATGGTTCTTAATTTAAACCTTGTTTCTTTCAGTATTAATGGCAGTTGGAGCTTCAGTTGCTGTGCGCTTGGGAACTCATCCTGACTGGTTGTTTTTCTGCTCTTTTATTGGGATGTTCTTATTTTATTGTGCTCATTGGCAGACTTATGTTTCGGGTGTGTTGCGGTTTGGAAAGTAAGTATGTATTTTAAGTTGTACATTTACAAATATAACTGAATTTGTTTTCACAATCTGTTATAGTTCATTTGATATGTAACAAGTGGAACCGGGCTTCAAATCAGGAATTTAAATTCTTTTAATTTATTGGAGTGTCCATAAATGTTATACTTTAAGTCTTTTAGGTATTCTGCAGGTTATAAATAGTTATATATATGATGATAACCTTATTTTTTCTCCCCTTCTCCAACTTACTAGCCCAGACTTATATTATACAAGAGAAAGAGAAAAATAAGGGACCTGAATAATATAGAAAAAGGATATGTAGTACTTAAGTAAACAGCATTTGACTCATATAATAAAATAATGAGATATGGAATCTAAAGGTCCTTTTGGTCTAACCTTCATGTGCCCAAAAAGGGGAACCCACTTACAACAGTCACCAACAACAGGTAATTGTGAGACTCTCAGCTGTGCTAGACAATTGGTGAGAAAATGTAAAAGCATCTTGTAAGTGTTAGAGCTGAACACTCAATGATATATATGCCTCTGAGCCTCAGTTTCTGGGACACCAGGAAATAGTGCACAAAGTAGCACGTGTGTTGTCTGTTCCGGTTTCCCATTGGCTCCCTCTCTTCATGATCCTTTAAGAACTCTCTGCCATTGGCTCATTCTCAGCTTTGGCTTCCCACGTCTGATGGTTCTCTTTAGCCCACTTTATTGCCGCATAGGAGAAACAGTAGCTCTGAAACAAAAAATCTCTGATAATGGTAAATGAGAGAAGAAGCTCAAAACTATGGGTCATTTAGCAGAGGGAAGGCCTTGGGCAATTATTCACATTGATTCTAAATTATGGAATAATTGCAGCTACCACTATTGAACTCTGGCATGTTTTAGGCCCTGTTTTAAGTACTTTATATGTGTCATCTCATTTATTCCTCAGATTAACTCTATAAAAGTATTACCTCCAATGTATAAATGAGACAGAAAGGTTCTGTGACTTTCTTGTACTGCTAATAAGTGTAGATCCAGGATTAAAACCCAAGTCTATTTGACCAAACCCCACACTCTTAATGACTGCTGCTTGATACTGTGGGATCAGCAATGTATTCAGTGCTGTGGAAGGATACTTTTTTAATAAAAAAAAAATCTGTTTTAGGATCTATATAGTACACTATATTAAAGGGAGGAGATACTACTTCTATGACACTGCTAATACAGTCCATAACCAAGTGTAAAATGACTTGCTTTAGGATTTATATCAGTACTGAAGAAATTGTAAGTACGGAGAAGGCAGTTATAGGCTGAATTACTTTAGGAAAGCTTTTATGGAGAATGTGAGTCTTAGCTGATCCCTTACATACTGGTCAAGAGCCCAAGGATGAAAAAGGCTGGCTAAATATTCAAGGCAACTATGTAAAATTAAGAATCTCTACCTGTTTATAGATTAAGATGTGCTAAAATAGAAAAAAAAGTGGCCTTGCAGAGTCTAATGCATTTTAATAATATGCTGAACTTGCTGTGGTAAACTAGATTAATAATGCAATATTCTGGGTAATTATTATTGTTGTTGTTATTTAGTGATTAACACTTTACCTTTTTGGCTCCTCTCTTCATTAAAAATTTTTCTGAAATGAATTAGCTCACACTCCTAGCCAAGGAATTTTATACTCATTTGCTGTTGACTAAGAGCCTACTTTGTGCCTAGAATTGGAGATACAAGTCTGAGTCATTTGTGGGTGAAATATGCCAGGCTGATTGGGGTAAAAGCATCCTAGACAGAAGCAGGAGAGAAGGTATTCAGAACATTCGGGAAATGGCCGTTGTGGTTGAACAAGTGTGGAGGGCAGTGGAGGGGATCCTGCAGTACTCAGGGGTCAGCCATCCAAAATACTGTTTGCCAGAGATCCTAAGCAGCATATTTTTTCATTTTGCCAAAGTAAAAATATCATGGAGCATTGAGTAGGATACATTGATGGTCCAGCTTAACACTACAAGAAGTACCTATATGTAGGACATCAAGCAAACCTCTGAAAATGCTTACAAACTAGGTCAGTATCCGTTAGCTGTTGACTAGGATGGATTTCCTAAAAATCTGTCCTAAATTTTAGGAAGGTTTTAATTTTTATAGTGTTTATATTATTGGAGTACAGATAAATGAAGCCAGGCCAAACAATCTCAGAATATGCTGTGGAAATTTATTTTGTGACTATATTCCTGATGTAAGCCTGTTTAATATGGCTTTTTTCTTTCTGAAAAGCGAAAGAAAAAATATGCCAAGAGAGTTTGTTGGCTTGGGCTAACAACTTAAACTTTTACTAATATTACTACATTTTGCTACTTATTTTTTTCCAATTTTTAAAGCCCTTTAAATTATTTAGTAATCGGTAATGATTCTGCTTTAGTATTGTTGAGTTAAAAGCACAGGCTCTGGAATCAGATTGGGCAGAATCAAATTCTGGCTCCAACATACATGCGGTCAACTGGAAATAAGTTATTTAACCTCATTTTCTTCATCTGTAATATGGACATAATCATAATTGAGTAAAAGAGTTATGAAGATTAAACAATAATATATAGAAAGGACCTTGAACAGAATCTGGAGGCCAGAAGTATTTAGTAATAAAGTTAGCATTATCATGCCATACTCTTTTTATTTTAATTCAGTTTCTTGTGTATGTTTACTTTTACATCAGTGACATTAAAAAGTAACACTTACTAAAAAAAAAAAAAATTCAGATGTCATATATATTAATCAGTAAGTTACTGATATGGAATTGATTTCATAAGGAAAAAAATACAGAAGAAATTTGGTTAAAATAAATTTGAGGATGGCAAGTCAACATAATTTATTGAGTGATGTTATAGAATACCAATGTAATGCTTATACAATGAATTCGAATAAATATTTTGCATTATTTATACAAATATTTATTGAGCATCCAGTATATGCCAGGCCCTGTTGTAGTTTTCTAAGGTAAAAAGGGGGGGGGGGGGGGAAAGAAAAACAGACAAAAATCCCAGGCTCCTTGGAGTTGACATTCTCACATGGAGCAAAGAAGAGAGGAGTCCATAGCTTCAGGGGATGTTGATTAGCGACTGATACTGGCTGGTTTAGTGTTTTTTTAGAAAGAAATTTAAGCATGTTTATGTATTAGGAGAAAAATGTCTGTGAAAAAACCCCCACAAGAAACAAGTATAGAGACTGTTAGTAACTTAATAAGGAAAACTGTTGGAATTTTCCCTGCTTCTCAAGTTAAATTGACTTAAGAGTATTTAAGAATTTATCTTAAATTATCTGGTTGTTTTCATATTTTATAATTTTTTTATAATTATGTAAGTAATACATGATTGTTATTAAAAACTCAAACTTTACAGAAGTACATAGAGTAGAAAGTAAAAAGCCTTCTGCGATCTCAGTGGTAACTGCGATTAGCAATTTTATATGTGGTACAACGTTTTCTCCCTGTGCATGTACTGTTTACCTACACGTGAGCATGTGTTGTTTTGTAGGTTTTTTTACTTAACAGTGTGGTCAGCTGATAATTCAGTGATGGAACTAAAGGTGAAAGTAATCTAAGCCTATAGAGATTTTTACATATTTGATATTTAACATATGGTTAACTAACCTTTACATTCAGGAATCATATTTATAACCATCTTTTCTATTTGTCCTTCCTCTTTAGAGTGGATGTAACTGAAATTCAGGTAGCTTTAATAATCGTCTTTGTGTTGTCTACATTTGGAGGAGCAACAATGTGGGACTATACGGTAAAACTGAATGTTTACACTTATATATAAGTACTTTTTAAATATTTAGGGAAAATATTGCATTGTTAATTTTCTTCAGAAATCCCTGGCATCGTATTATATATTCATTCCATTTCTTAACTTTCTCCCTTTGTTTTATAATTTTATCCTATCTCCCTTATTATGACATTTTCCTCCATACGTGAATATATTACCACATAGAAGAAAACAACCCCATTTCCCTAATACAAAATTAAACACTAGTTGAACTACCTTTTCCAGGTCAAAATTTATCTCATAAAGTAGATATTTAGAAAAGTAAATTCAATAAAATATTTTACATTTGAACTTGTCTGTCAGTGTTAAGAAAGAACTGTTGCTAATTTGCTTTTTCAATAATCTATTATGAGGTGAAGTTTCCCATATTAAGGAGTGTTTTTATTTTCTGCTTGGTTGATGACTTCAGTATCTTGGTAAAAGTTGACTCTCAGGAAGCCACTGTCATAAATTCATGCTTTACACAGGAAGAAACTATAAAGAAACAAATTATTCTGTCTCTACAACCTAAGTCGACAACACTGGCTGGCTCACAACCTCATTTCCATAGAGTTAGGAAGAAGAAGCTCCTTTTATAGTGACTAAAAAAAAGAAGGATAATATCAATAGCCAACAACTAACATTTATTCAACACTTAACTATATTCCTAAACATTTTACTATCATTCTTTCACCTGATCCTCAGAACAATCTTATAAAATAGATATCATTATTGATTAAATAATTTGTCCAAGAACACATAGCTAATGAGTACTGGAGCTAGGAATTAAGTAGGTTGATTCCAGACTCTGTTTTTAGTCACTAAGGTATAAGTTCAGTGAAAATAATATGAGATACAAAACCAAACATACTCTTACCATAAGATCCCTTAGTATTTATCCAAATAAGTTGAAAACATATCCACACAAAACCCTGAACACAGATGTTTATAGCAGCTTTATTCATAGTTGCCAATACTTGGAAGCAACCTAAATGTTCTTCGGTAGGTGAGTGGATAAACTATGAGACATCCAGATAATGGAATATTAGTTTTAAAAAGAAAGAGCTATCAAGCTATGAAAATACTTGGAGGAACCTTAAAATATATATTACTTAGTGGAAGAAGCCAATCTGAAAAGTCTATATAGTATATGATTCCAACTATATGACATTCAGGAAAAGGCAAAACTATGGAGATAGTGGAAAGGTTAGTAGTTGCCAGATTTGGGGGAGGAGGGTTAAATAGACAAAGCACAGAGGATTTTTACTATTGAAACTATTCTGTACGATATTATTATGCTGGATACCTGTCATTATGTATTTGTCCAAACTCATAGAATGTACAACACCAAGAATGAGCCCTAATATAAACTGTGGCCTTTGGGTGATAATGATGTGCCAATGTAGGTTCATGGATTATTTCTAGTGGGGGATGTTGATAATGGGGGAAGCTAGAAAGGGGCAGTTTGGGCCTATGGGGATTCTGTGTACTTTCTGTACGATTTTGCTGTGAACCTAAAATTGCTCTAAAGGGTAATTCTATTAAAATAGTAATAGGAGATTTCTCTGTGGCATTTAGTGTCTGATTTGGCCAATTACAATCCATATACTAGGCTCAGAACTAGACTTTGAGCATATTTTCAAGTAGTGGTATATTCCCTGAGACATTCATTTTCCTTCTCATCATGTACGAATAAATAATAGAGTCAAGTATATGCTACTGTAGGCCTCTAGAATATACTAGAGGGCTGTGATGTGTCTTATATGGTGTCTGCTCTGCTAGTCCCCATACCAAGGTGAATGTGGAGCTATAGGCAATTAGGCATTTCTGGTCATTAAGTCAGATGTGGTTGTCTTAAATTTGGAATTCTGGTTTAGTTTTAATGGGGAAGAATTTAACTTCATCTTAAAATCATTTCACTCAATTTTTTGGCAATACCATAGGAAGAAAGCACATCTGCTTATTCTCACCAACAAGAATGCTTATTTTAGATGTAGATTTTCTAAAGTTAAATTGTTAATCTGCAGTTTACACAAATTTTGGTACAGTATTTCGACGTCTATTTTCAAAACACAATAGCCTACAGCTTTTGGCAATTCATTGTTACTGTTTTTTAAATCCTTTGCTGCCTTTGGAAGTTTTCTTGAACAGCAATTGACCAACAGGTAAATATGCGGCCTGGATATTAACTACACAGTTTTTGCATGCACGCACATGATGATTGTCACATTCATGATGCAGATCATGGTGTCTGACTTTCCTGTGATACTGCCCTTTAGAAGTACTAAATCCAAGTGAACTTTTTCATTCTTTTAAGTCAGATGAAGGTTTGTGAGATTAAATGTCTCATCACAATTATGTAAGTAGACTTAGCGGAATTTGGTGGATTCCTTTTTCACTTATTGAATAAAACCATTAAAGAAAAAGTTACCACTTCGGGCTACATTCCAGAAGTTAAGGTTTGATTATAAGAAAAATGAGAACTTATTGGACAGGGCCATATCATAATGTTTTTTTTTTTCTATGTAATAGGGAAATAAATCTATTTTATTAATTATGTTTCTTTCCTCTACCCCTGAAGATACCCATTCTAGAGGTAAAATTGAAGATCTTCCCAGTTCTTGGAGTTGTAGGTGGAGCAATATTTTCCTGTTCAAATTATTTCCATGTTATCCTCCATGGTGGAGTTGGCAAGAATGGATCCACTATAGCAGTAAGACATTAATTTCATCATTATTTAGTATTAATTTTATGCTAAATTTATTTATCACCAGCGAGAGAGATGCTAAAAATATACTGAAGTTCAACAATGGGGAAGGGAACTAAATATCTTAAAGGATTCTTTTTAGGTACATAATACAAAAGAATTTTAAAAACAGTTTAGACTGATAAAGCATTTTTCCTCTTTCTACAGCCTTTCTGAATAGACTTTTCTGACATTTCACTTACTTATCCACTGTTTCATCACTGTACATAATTAAGAGTTGCCATTTTTTCTTGCATTTTGTGCCTTGCACTAATAAGGAAAGGAGAAAGGTAGAGAATGAGTTCCTGAATGGATGGAGAGCTGCCAAGGGTCATGGTTTCACATATGGAGTCCCTATTTCTAGTGAAGTAAATTTTACTGAAATACATATTTTAGAACTATTCTATTTTATTTTATTTATTTATTTATTTTTTATCCTCACCCGAGGACATTTTTCCATTTTTTTTTTTTGTCCTCACCCGAGGACATTTTTTGTTCAGATAGAGTGGGAGGGAGAGAGAGGAAGAGAGAGAGAGAGAGAGAAACATCGATGTGAAAGGGACACATCGAGTGGCTGCCACCCGCACGACCAACCAGGGCCGGGGACAAACTGCAACCGAGGTACGTGCCCTTAGCGGGAACCGAACCCGGGTCTCTCGGGACCGCAGGCCGACGCTCTAACCGCTGAGCCAAACCGGCCAGGGCTAGAACTATTCTATTTTAAAAGGTAAAATTTTAAAATCTTGATTCTTAAATTATAAGTAGATAGATTTTATATTTTGTGTTCTTTACATTTTACTCATACTGTAATACTTTTGTATTTACTCATATTTGTTTTTTAATTTAAAATTTCTTTTTTACATGGGAGTCAGAATTTCTGTCAAGTTTTTAAACAATTATAACACAGTATCTATGTTCTTTAAAAAACATATTGTTATCTTTAAGGTAGTTGGACATAAGAATATAAATACTTATTCCAGGGACACCATCTTTTATCAGAATGTTTTTGGAATGTCTTGGTAGAATTGCTTTAAGCTGTAGCTCATTCTCTTTATTTTCTTTGGTGCTATACTTCAAATTTTCTGTCCTTTAAAGGTGGATTTGATTGTGAAAAAAAAGTCAGTCATTTGGAGCTAGGTCTAATAAATAAAAGGTGTAATAAACATGAAATACAACATTTTTATTTTTTTATTTATTTAAAAAATTTTTTTCTTTATTGATTTTAGAGAGAGAGGAAGGGAGAGAGGGAGAGAGATAGAAACATCAATGAGAGAGAACATTGATTGGCCGCCTCCTGCATGCCCCCTACTGGGGATCAGGCCCACAACCTGGGCATGTGCCCTGACTGGGATTCGAACCGGAGACCTCTTGGTGCATGGGTCGATGCTCAGCCACACCAGCCGGGTGAAATACAGCATTTTTAGTTTAAACAGTGTCTCATCCTCTTCAATGACTTATAAATTGGCTCTCAAGACAATTTCAAAGGAGTCGACATAATTAATAAATTATTAATCTTTATGAATGCATTTTATATACATAGTTCAAAAGCAAAGTATAAAAATCATTTAGGTAACCTCAATACAGTACTGTGTACAAGTTGCTTATGAAGACTAGTTGCTTGACCATGGATGATAAAATAGAGCACTAGCCGGAACATGAGCTCTCTGAAAGAAAATATGATTTAGTAAGGATCAGTGTCCACTTTAGAGAATATTTTACTAAGAAATAATTGATGAACTGGTTTTTTTCATTCTTTTTTAAAAAAATAATGTTAATTGATTTTTGAGAAGAAGGGAGAGGGAGAGAAACATCAATCGGCTGCCTCCTGCACACCCTCTACTAGAGGTTGAGGCATGTGCCCTGACTGGGAATCAAACCAGTGACCTCTTGGTGCCTGGGATGACACTCAACCAACTGAGCCACACTGGCCTTTTAAGGAAGACAAGAAATCAAATACTAAGAAGTGGTTCATGTCAACTCTTAAACTGATGGTTTTCCAACATTTTTAGCAGCAGATTTTTCTTGAATAAAATCTACAGAACCATAATACAGATGAAAACACTATTTTATTTGTCTAAATTTTTATGTTATTAGTATATAGTATAATGTTTTATTATATATGATAGTATTACTGTAATTTTTTAAGTTATCATTTATAAATGTAAACTTAAACAAGAATAAGTCTGTTTTAATGAACACATTTAAACTGGTGATTCTAGATTTAGTAAGTATTCATACCAAATTTATTTCAGTATTTTTTTAGGATAAGCAGTACTGAGAGTATCCTGATTCACATAGATAAAAATGTAATGGGTTGGATTTTACAATGTTACATGAGTGCATTTGCAGTCTAAATACAAAAAAAGGGGGATGATGTTGCATTGAGAGAGACCTAGGCAGCCCTGGCCAGTTTGGCTCAGCGGTTAGAACATCAGTCCTTGGACATGTACCTAGGTTTCAGGTTCGATCCCCAGTCACGGTTGTGTAGGAGGCAACCAGTGTTTCTCTCACATTGATGTTTCTCTCTCTCTCTCTCTCCCCCTAACTCTCTCCCTCTCTCCTCCCTCCCTCCCTCCCTTCCACTCTATCTAAAAGCAGTGGGGAAAAAAATCCTCAGGTAAGGATTAACAACAAAAATAGACCAAGGGAGATATATCTGGACAAAAATCTGGCAGTCCAAGTGTTGATGGCCTTTAGCATAGTAAAACTTGGTCTAGAATAAATTATATTGTTATTTTTTAGTTGTTATTAGTTTAAAATGTATATGTATATAAAATTGGAATCAAACATCT
Organism: Molossus molossus; assembly: GCF_014108415.1. NCBI lineage: Eukaryota > Metazoa > Chordata > Mammalia > Chiroptera > Molossidae > Molossus > Molossus molossus. The sequence goes on along the minus strand of NW_023425345.1, from coordinate 14,307,429 downwards.
GTAGCACTGAATCTTTGGAACCCTAGAGTTCAGTGAAAGTTTGAAAAGCACCACTAAAACCTGTATACTCCTAACACTACATCATACAGTTTTTTAGGTCTCCCAAAACAAAATAGAGGCTCAGAAAATGCAATGTAGTAAATGCAATGTTAAAATGTAATGCTAATTTTTCTGCTTTATCCATCAGGGCACCAGTGTCTTGTCACCTGGACTTCACATAGGAATAATTATTATACTGGCAATAATGATCTATAAAAAGTCAGCAACTAATGTGTTTGAAAAGCATCCTTGTCTTTATACCTTAATGTTTGGATGTGTCTTTGCTAAAGTCTCACAAAAATTGGTGGTAAGAAATTATTTTATGACTCATGGTATAAATTACCTACTTGGTTCTTAGACACAGAGCTGGAAACTATTTTATAAAATGGGTAGGTTTTATTGTGGTGTTATCATCCCAATATATAGTTACCTATTTGTCCTCCAAGTAAAATTGTGAATGAGTTAATGTTATATTCAGGCAGACACTCATTACTGTATAGTAAGTTATTTTAATTGTTTAACTATAATTATTAATTATAACTTTCTGATATCAAGAAATGTAAATATTGGCCCTGGCCAGTTGCTCAGTGGTTAGAGCGTCGGCCCACTGTCTAGAGACCTGGGTTTGGTTCCCGCTAAGGGCATATACCTTGGTTGCAGTTGGTCCTCGGCCCCAGTTGGGGTTGTGTGGGTGGCAGCCAGTTGATGTGTCTCTCTCTCTTCCTCTCTCCCTTGCACTCTATCTGAAGATTAATGCAAAAAGTGTCCTCGGGTGAGGATAAAAAAAAAAAAAAAAAGAAATGTAAATATTGTAAACTTGAATAAGCTATCCAGTATCCAGTCATGAATTTGAGAAGTTTTAGATTCAGTATTTCCATATCGAGTGTAAGAGTAAATGGTCTCTTTCTTTATCCTTATTTGTGTTAATAGTGAATTAAAGTTATAATCAATTCTGTTCTGAAAGTAAAAGCTAAAATGTTTAAAATTTAATAGTGAAATGATTTTGTTTACTTTTTTATAGATAGCTCACATGACTAAAAGTGAATTGTATCTTCAAGACACTGTCTTTTTTGGCCCAGGTCTTTTATTTTTAGACCAGTACTTTAATAATTTTGTAGATGAATACGTTGTTCTATGGATAGCAATGGTAAGTTCTTTTCTGCTAAGATTTTTATTTTTAACAAATATCAGATAACATTGTGCTTAAGAGTCATTTCAGTGAAATATCAAGTAGCCTCACTACTAGTCTATACTGTAAATTTAATATTTCTGTAAAATTACTTTTTAAGCTGTGAATTATTTATTGAGTATAGAAATGGCCTACATAGCTGGAGATCTTGCTTTCCAACAACCTAAATCTTTAAAAATACACCTGTTTACCTAAAAATAACTATATCTTTCTCTTTCCAAAGAAATAGTACAAAGATGTCAAAAATCACTTTATTCTGCCAGAAGACAACAACACTTATTAGTGTCTGACGTTCACTTAACCAAGCTTGTTAGAATTATTCCAAGCTTATAGCAGGTAACAGGTAAATTAGATAGACTTAGTGTTAGCAAATGTGAGCACTTATTGCATCAAGAACTGTCAGCTAATATTGAGGAATGAAACAGGACAGATAGTATTACCAAATACAGGATTCTGGGACCATTTTATGGTACATGTAAGCAATCTATGTATCTGTCTGGCTCTCGAGGATAGTGTATAATTTATATTCATGATGATGACTCTCATCAAGCAGAGGTTAAATTCTCATTGATTACATCCTGCTCAAGAAAGTGATATGGATAATATACATGCTCAAAATATTATTCAAAGTTATTATATAGAATTAAGAGAGAAGTTTTAGCCATCAAAGGAAAAAAAAGCATTTCTGGAACATCTTAATCACAGAAGTGGATAGAAGAAGAATTTAGTAAATTTTTATTTATTGAGACATCTTAATGGTTGATCTTCAGTTACAGTGGTTTTGAACAATTCTGTTATAATTTTCCCTACCTCTGGACCTCACTTGCCTCACTAATATACACATATTGAAGTTTGCTGTGAATCTTTTGTTAATTTAAATAAACTCACCCTATTTGTTAGATTTAGGCTCTAAAAAAACTCTGTTCTGGGCGGGGACCACTGGGGTACATCTGATGATCCTTTATACTGGGTTCTGGAGTAAATTAATAATATCTATTTGTGGTCCATTCAATATTTTCCATTCTTCAAATGGTAATAAGATCCTTGAAAGTTTTTCAGACAATATTCTAAAAAGTGTCTGCAAATTAGAATAATTTCCTTTAATTTGCTGTCCACTTTAAATACATTTAGCTTTAAAACAGTATAAATGTAAGAAATGGGGTAATTATTCAAAATATCTGAAAATTCAATGTAGGGTTTCTTTTTGTGAACTTAAATATTACCAAATGGAGTTGATTAACATAATTAAAATATCAGGTTTTAAAAACTCAAGTACCTATTTGGTAATGAATGAGTTGGCCTAGTTTACACTGGTGGTGATTATGGTGAGGAAGTCAAATTCAGTTTTTCTTTAAACCACGATGTGGACCAAACAAAACACTTGTGCCCTTTGGCATCCTTAGGGGGAAAGTTCTTGCTTCAGAGAGAAAGGGTCACATGGAGCTTTTCAAGTAAATGATAGGGCAATTTGCCCGATGGGTGAGTGTTCCCTCTACCAGCAGAGGTGTGAGGCTCCTTTTTCTGAAAGGAAGCATTTGCCCCTGGTCTCTGGGAAAGTTTTTAAATAGTGTGCTTTCCTCAGTTTTTTATACAACATAATTTTGTATATGTCTCCCTCAACTATGGTGTCTTTTCCGGGTCTTTTTTTCCTCTTTGGTCCTGCAGAAATTATATTTGAGGAATCCACACAAGGGACATCTACCTCACTTCCATATGCCTTTACTTTCTTACAACTAATCTCAAAGGAGTAAGAAATGAATATGATGGAATGATTTCATTATAACGGATAGCCCCTTTCTAGTAGAAATGTGTGGCTTAGTTGCATAGCGGAAGCTTGAAAAAACGTGGAGTCAAGACTTACATTCTGTTACTTTCACAGCAGAAAAATGAAAGAATGTGGAGTTAAGACTTACCTTCTGTTACTTTCCAGTTTTTGTATTTTACATTTTAGTGTAGGCTTTTACTGCTTTGTCTCAGATTTTATAACTGTGAAATACCTTGCATGGTCCAGAGGACTGACTACATGAGGTCCAAATATGAAATAAAGTACTCTATAATGTAATATTTTCGGTGAAGAATTTTGTTAAGGTTTGAGATGGGGCAGGGGCAGAAAAATAGCTGCTGCTTCAGAAAAGATAAACCATAACCCATTTTATGTATGTATTGTTTTTGCTTCTAAAGGTCATTTCTTCATTTGATATGATGATGTACTTTAGTGCTTTGTGCCTGCAAATTTCAAGACACCTTCATCTAAGTATCTTCAAGATTTCATGTCATCAAGCACCTGAACAGGTTCACAAGCATATTGACTAATAGCCCAAGGAAAAAAGAAGCAGTTAGGGGAACCTAGGAATGAAGGAAATCCCCTTTTGCAGGAGGCTAGTATACTATCAAATAAGGTTGTATTTGAATATAAAACATTAAGTCCTGTAGATTACATTACGTCTATTTCAGTTGTGAAGTCCTTGTTGTGTATCAACACTTTTGACCACAGATATCACCAGAGTAATACAATCTATAAATTAGAAATAAAACCAAAGAAAGAAATTTCAGTTTTCTGGGGATAAGATAGTAAACCACTATTGTTCTAAGTAGCAGTCTCTCTGTCTCAGAAAGTCTTACACTCAGGATTTTCATTGGCAATGATTACAAAAATGTTCAGGATTTGAAGGATTTTAGTCATGTTGAGGATGATGCTTACTTTGATTGCTAAAAATCAATCAGTTCATAATACTGCGTAAGTGCATGGATTGTAATACTCTAGTTACTAAGTCAAATGCTGTATTTTTCATTAGCCATTTTCAAAAGAGGTATGTTAATTGCTATCGTATAAAATGAAATACTTGCTTTAGTATACCAACTAAAATTTAAAAGGACTACTGGAAATTTCTATAATTTCTATTAAAGCAACTTGTCTTAGTAGTTCAGAAAAACAAATGAATCTTTACACTGAGGGTAACTTGTTTCTTGGTATTCTGAGTCAAAATTTCATTGTCACAAAAAGGTGGACATTAAACATCCCCTTTTATGAAAAAGAAAACAGTGCTTAAAGCATAGTTGACATAAGAAAATCAGTAATTTATGAAAACATGGCAAAAATATCTTCCCTTTAGAATATCAGCCAAAGTTACTACAACTACACATTTCATTTAAGGAAAAAGGGAGGTAAAATAAGTATCAGTTATTCAACCACTAAGCACCCTTTGTACTGATTCTTATCTTTCTACTCGTACTTAAAAGTATTTACAATGTTCATTATGAATAACAGAACTATCACAAGGCTATTTGGTGATCCAAATCCTCAGACTACCCTCTTACCCTATTTTTAATTTTATCTAACATTTCTGTGTAAGCCATATGATGAAATAATAAAATGAATATAATAATGAACATATACTATATCTTAAGCAAGTAAAAGACATAATGAAAAGTGAAAGTTCCTACTCCAGGGTACTTATTTTGCCTCTGTAACAATTGGTAAATTCAAATAAGGACCTTCTTAGATATTTGAGTAGTACCTAATATTTATATTCCAACATTAACTTTGGCTTAACAGGGAACTCCTCTATTAAATGCAAAAATTTAGGAAGTAAATTGTTCCCCTAATGTCAGGTATTTTAATGGTGGAGGACTAATTTCTTCCTATATAAGTTATCACAGTTAGAAAAAGAGAATCAGTATGAACTTGTTTTTAAAAACTTTGAAACCCTTAAAACTAAGATAAGAGTGCGTTATGGGGGAAAATATTAGAATTTACAACGTGGAGAAACAAGAGAAAATCACACCTTTCCCCCTAATGGGCATATTCGGGGTAGGGGGGTAAGGAGTGAGGTGGGCATATTTTTTGTTTTGAATGATTCAATTAAAGCAATTAGAGCAAAAAATAGTAAGTTTAACTGACTTAAAACAAATGCTGAGTTTATTTCTTTACTAAAGCAAGTGTTTCATATATTATTTTATGTTTTTAAAATACACATTTTAAAAGACAAGGTATCAGAATTAACTGTTCAAGTTTGGAAATGAATGTAAAATAAAAATTCCATACATTTACTGAACATTGAAACTGACAAAGACAGGTAATTTATCCTTGAAAACAGATGTGAAGTACTTAAACCATAGGTAATTAGGGACGTTGATAATATGCTTTTACTCATTACTATAAGTGTGTGCCATTTAATTTTGGACCAAGTCCAATTAAATGGCATTTTAATGTCCTTGTGGAAATGACATTCACAAATTCAGATATTTTAAAATGTTTTGATTTTTTTAGAGAGAGAGGAAAGGAGATAGAAACATCCGTGTGAGAAACATTTATCAGTTGCCTCCTGCATGCCTCCTATTGAAGATTGAGCCTGCAACCCCTGCATGTGCCCTGACCAGAAATAGTACCCAGACCTCTCAGTCCATGGGATGATGCTCAATCCAGTGAGCCACACTGGCTGGGCACAAATCCATATTTTAAAACAGATTATTTATTATATCTTGTTCAATTATCTTAATGGTTTTTAGCAGTTTTATTCCATAACACCAACTTAAAGTGCTTTTAATAAATTTTATAAGATTTTCTTTTGAAATCTTACCATTAGAATTGGCTGTGTAACTTAATTACTGTATACAAAAGGATGTATGTATAAAAATAGATTTTGTTTATTTTTCTTAAAGAACAACAATGCAACCTTCTGTGCTTGTGCTTTCTACTTACTATTTGGGACTGATACAGACACACTGAAGCCAAAACTTGAAATTAAATCATTTTTATTGCTAAATTAATTAACAAGTGTTAGAAAAATTAACTATTACTATTAAAAGGCAGAAAGCCTGGTACATACAATTTAGAATTGCTGCTACTCACATAACTGTTTAGATTTTTTTTGGAGGTTAACAGAAAGAGGAGGCTTGCACTTAAGCTAATGATTAAACAATGTAATGTTTTAAACTAGAAACTTAAAATCACTCTAAAGACTTATATACCTCTTAGCTAATATTACAATTTTATCATTACTTAGGTTCAAGTTCTTCCTTCAAAGAGTCATCAGAATAACATGGATTGAAGAGACTTTCGAACATTTGCCATCTCCTGCTGCTGCTGTTTGTGAAAGGAGATATTAAACATTTGTTTAATTTTTAGATAAGTGTTATACATATTTCAACAAATAAAAAGATTTCAATGCTTATATTAATCCTTACTTTTTTGGATTTAAATAACTTACAGTGTCCATCATAATTTGTTTTTGCAACATAGCCATTTCTTTTTTAAGTTCATTTTGTGCACCAGTAAGTAGAGTATCATGATTCTTCTCCAAGTCCCCGATACTCTAAAAAACAAAAGGCTAGTTCAGTTACAGACCACCACTTTTCATCTCAGGTTCTTGTACAATTAATTTTCAAAAGTAGGAACTTTAAAAAATTCAAATAGTGTACATTATTTATTCCAAATAAAAATACTCTAAGTAAATACATCAAAATCAGAATACCCAGTAAAGGATTAAAAAGTGTCAGACATAAATATTACTACAGGAGGTACAACAGTAGTGTACTTTGCTTAAAGCAATGGGTTAATGAACTGTTAAGGTTTCAATATCAAACATACTAAAAAAAAGACTGGAAGTCTACTCAGAAGTGATTTATGAACTTTCTATTTTCAGTTGAAGAGAGAACTATTATTACTGCTAATATTAAGTACGACATTGCATAATATGTACGTTTTCGGTGAAATTCCCAATTTACCATTTCCTATTTTTAATAATTTCCACTAAAACATTAGAATCCTAAAGTAGAATACATTTAGTACTTAAATAAAAAACAATGAATTCAAAATGGAAAGTACTTAAGAATTTTAAATGCTTAAGCAAAATGTTTTTCCTTAAATTTAGAAAAAAATTATCTTCTTCCAGCATAAATTGTTTTATAAGAATATATTGTGTTACCAAATACAACAGACCTTTAGGAACTGCTCATATAACTGTTTAATTGTTTTCAGTCTCTGGCTCTGAACAACTCTGGATTGTTGAAGAACCTTTTGTTGCTGTCGAAACAAATTCTATGAAAGTAAAAGAAAAATTATGTAATAACAATTTGAGTAAAATTTTAAATTTAGCAAAAAGTAAGCTTAAAGGGACTAGTTTTAAAATCAATACTTTTAAAATTGTTTTAACAGCTACTATAAAGATAATCTGTGCTCACCATGTACGTACAATATAGTAATCCTACCAGTCACTGACTAGGAAATCTTAACAATACTCCAAATGTTTTAGAGCTTTCAGTATCAACACATGATCCTTCTGATAATGCTGGTCTTTCAGTTCCTTGACTTACTTTCTACCAGTGATTTTTGTCTTCCACCCTACTTTAGCCAGTCCCTTACATACTTATATCCTAGATTTTGTCATTACCAATAACCTCTATATAGTATGAATAATAGCATACTACTATGAACTCTTTTAAGTACACTTATTATATATGAAATTTAATCCTCCAAGCAACTCTATGAGATATGTATTCTTATTATGCCCCTTATATAAATGAGGGAACTGAGGAAAAAATAAAAATAATTTTTCCATAGTTCATAGCTAGCATTTGTTCAAACCAGAATGTAATTCCAAACAGTATGTTTCTAGAATCCAGGCTCTAACCATTACTCATAATGTGTCTCCTTATATCCCACTATTCAACCACTTCCTCTTTACTGTTCTAGCTCACTCTCTTTAGTATTACAGCCCAGTAATCTCTTATCAAAACCTAAAGTCTATTCATCCTACCTACTTTTCACTATCCCCTACTCCCATGTCCTCACATTCCTCAGTGTACACTCTATGGTCAATCATAATTACTCTTTTGCATCTATACCTTGCTCCCTTCCTACTCTGTCACACTTGCTTGGCTAAACCCCAACCCTGGAAAACACAACGCTAGCTATTCTGCCTACATTCCTGAAGACAGTCAGTTGGAGAAAACTCCACAACTATACTAACAGGTCATTAGCCTAAAATGGATCCCTAGAACTGCCTCACGATTATATTTCCTTAGTCGGTTCACTGGCCCATTCTCAGGAAAATATTTTATACTTTCTTATTTGACCTCAAAAGGCAACACATTTTCCACCCTCTGATGACCATTATTTCACTAAAGAAAGAAACAGCCCTGGCCAGTTTGGCTAGTGGTTGAGCGACAGCCTGCAAACCAGAGTCCCGGGTTCGGTTCCCGCTAGGGGCACGTACCCCCCCCAAAAAAAAGAAAAAGAAATAGAAACAATCTGAAGAGAAATGTCAGTCTCCCATCACCATATCTATCAACCCACCTACATCTCTGTGCTCATATACTTTACCCTCTCTCCTGTTTTTAAGGATGAACTACCCTTATTAAGGCCAACTTCTTCATATATCCCATCCATTCTCAAGAATTCAGCAACTGTCTCCCTTTCCATTATTTTTTATTTTTCCCTTAAGATTATTATTTTTTTAATCCTCATCCGAGGACATTTTTCCATTTTTTGTACAGACAGAGTGGGAGGGAGAGAGAGGAAGAGAGAGAGAGGGAAACATCGATGTGAAAGGGACACATCGAGTGGCTGCCACCCACACGACCAACCAGGGCCGGGGACAAACTGCAACCGAGGTACATGCCCTTAGCGGGAACCGAACCCAGGTCTCTCCGGACCGCAGGCAGACGCTATAACCGCTGAGCCAAACCGGCCAGGGCCCCTTAAGATTATTTTTATCAGCACACAAACATTCTCACTCATCATTCTTTAAAAAACAACAAACCACTATTCCTTTTCTACTTAGGCTACTATCACATTCTTTCTCCATTCTTCTACTCATTTCAGTTGGGTTTTTGCACTTGCTATTCCACCTAAACCACTCTGCTCAAGATTGATCAGAACTATTCTGATCAAGATCAATGACCTTCACATTGCCAAATCTACCTTATTTGGCCTATAAACAGCACATGAAAAAGTCCTCTCCTTAAAAGGATTTCTTCACTTTGCTTAGAGTGGTTTTCTTTCTACCTATTTGGCCACTCAGTCTCATCTTAAACTCTAAACACTGGCCCAGTTTTTAGATTTCTCTTTTGCATTTACAATCACTCCCTTGGAGATTTCATCCAACCTCATGGGTTAAGTGCTATCTTTCTGTTGAGAATTCTCAACTTTGCATGTTCATTCCATATCTCTTTCCTGAACTCCACACTCATACCACTGGCTTACTCAATTGTCTCCCCTTGGTATGTTTCATATTCATCTTAAATTTAACATTTCTAAAATGGAGCTGATCAACCAACTCTTAAAATTATTTGATATGAATAGTACCTTAGCTCTTAGATAAGAAATGTATAACTTTACAAACAATGAAAGGATAAAATAAAAGAATAATGTTATATATTTGTGGAGCTAACTTCCAATTCCAACAGAAATAGGTAACACATGAGTAAAGCATGTTTTCACCATAATGACTAAATCAATAATGGGCAAATGATCCAAATTGATCAGTGATGTCTTTCAGAGGACTTTTCTGTCAGAGCAACTGCGAAAGACTGTTTTAGTCCACTGGGTTTACTAAACCTGTTAAGTCTGGGATTACAAGAAGTTACCTTGCTTACCACACTGAGAGAGCCTACTAAGAACTGGAGACAGAGCCAAGATGATACTACACAAGCAATCCTTCCCCACCTCATCCAGCTATGTCTGAAGCTAAACTACCCCTGGATTTCTTTTATGTAAACCAATAATCCTTTTGCACTTTGACAAATTTCTGTCACTTGGTACTGAAAGAATCCCAAGCACTATAGGAAGCAGAAGCCATTAGCTTTTAAGAGTATGGTATATGCCTATATCCTGGTTTACCATTCAGCAGGACCAAAACATATAGCCAGCTGTGGATAATGAAACCTGGCCAAATTCTATGGGTCTCCTACAAGGCTAGGCACTCCATTACTACTTGACACTTGGTTAAATAGATTAATTATAAAGCTAAGCATGATACGAACAGCTAATTTTTCTTCTCGTTCCTCTGCTTTCTGCACATCGATCTCCCACTGCTGAAACAAAGTCAGAAAGTGCTGAGAATATTCTTGCTTAAGCTTCTGCCTGTAAGACAAATATTGTCATATTTCATACCAATATGGAAAAAAAACATTTAAAACAAACTGACTTTACATAATTTATACTATAATAAAAGGAAATAAAAGCACTTTAAAATTTCAGATATGAAACCAAGAAGTAAAATCATGATTCCAGAAGTATTTATTTTCCTAACCCTAACGGAAGTCCTCTCACATGCTTTAGCTCTTGAAAACTAAGGACATTTTATTGTATATATAAAATTTCTCATGATAGATTGAATGAGATTATTATATAAGATTTCCAATGAGACATATTTTACTTAATTTTTGCCCATTTTGGTACAACAATGATTTTATACAAAAGAACAGTTATTTCAGCTTAAATATACAAATTATTTACAATATAAATCTTTTTCTACACTGACTATCACAAGATTAATAATTTATGACATTTACTTAAAAAAATTTATTTACGGATTTGAGAGGGAGAGACAGACAGAGGAGAAACAATGATTTGTTATTCCATCTGTCGATGCATTCATTGGCTGATTCTTGTATGTGCCCCGATTGGGGATCAAACCCACAACCTTGGCATATCAGGACAACACTCTAATCAACGGAGCCTGCCTGTCCAGAGAATGACATTTGCTTTTTATTTAGCTAGTGTATTTCTATAACAGATACAAATTACCTTTAGAGCAAAGTAACTTCAACTTTTATTTAAAAGGAGATAAAGGTAATCTTTATTAATTTCTAGAAAATATATTTCAATTTTATGAAGGAGTGAAGTTATAGGACTAAATAACAGAGAAAAATCAAACCAAATATATTTTTTACTAGAGACCCCAATAAATGTAATAGTATTTTTCATAATTTATACTAATGAATATTATGAAATGATAAAAATGTGACTGTTAAAGAACCAACAACTATACCTTTGATCTTGTTGGGTTTTCCAAATATGTTCAATTTTCTGGTTACTGGTTTTGAGAGAAGCCTTGGTATACATTGCTAGTCTTTTTCTCTTTGCAATAAGAGTGTTGTTAATGTCAGCTATATGGAAAATACATATTCATTAAAATGCAATACTGAAGAAAATTTCATATTGTGTTCCCACATATTGAAATCAATATGGGTCAAGTTGGTTCAACAGTTTCAGAAAGACATTAAAATAAAATTTTAAAATAGACATAATATCCAACTGCGAGGTTATTTGCTTTTTTCTGAGAAAACTTTTAGTTATTAGTATCCTAGTTCTGATTTTCCTAGCTAGGGATACACAGGTGATTAAAAAGAGCTAATAAACGGGGAAAAAAAGGTCTCAAGGATAGGCTTTAATTTCTTCGTGAGATAACACAAAGGCTAAATTTTTCTAAATTTATAAAATACTATCCCCAACTGAAACAACACAAAGCAATTATTGTTAGAATTCATTATATGAAACACAAAAATTTATTTTTAAAAAATCCTAAAAAGATAAATTTGTTAAATCAAAGAATAATTATTTTATTATTATTATTTTTTAATCCTCATCCAAGGACATGCTTAGAGAGAGGAAAGGAGGGGGGTAAAGAAGAAAGGAGGGAAGAGAGGGAGGAGGAAGGAGAGTGGGATCGAGGGATGGAGAGAGAGACAGACACTGATGTGTGAGAGAGAAACATTCAGCTGCCCGCCCTCCGCATACAGCACAATGGGACATCAAACCTGCAATCCAGATATGTGCCTTGACGGAGAACTGAACCAGCCAGACATGACAATTATTTTTTGCATATAATTTGTGATCATTTTAAGCATATAATTTACTAAATGAGACAAAGACCAAGCATAGAAAAATCTTAATTTAAGTAAATATCTAGATAAGTTCATTCAAGAACTATTTGAATACTTTCATGGAGCTTTCTATAACACATTTTTACCCTTAAATACTGTATTTCAAGAAAAAAAATTTTTAATATGTTTTCATTGATTATAGAGAAAGCCAGAGAGAGAAACATTGAAGTGAGAGAAATATCGATTTGGTTGTCTCCTTAACAAACCCCAACCAGGTACCAAACCTGCAACCTGGGCATGTGCCCTGACTGAGAATTGAACCAGTGACCTTTTGGTGCACAGAAAGACACTCAACCAAAAGGGCCACACCAGCCAGGGCTCACAATTTTTTGAATACTTTAAATAATGCTTCACTAAGCATGTGCATATAGATTTACCATCAATAGTTATTTTTTAATAATCATGATGAAGCTGCTTTATTATATAAATATTTTAATATATCCAATATCCATCAATAACAATACATGAAATCACAAAAGAAGCCTTTTGCCACCACTTAACACAGTAAAGCTTTCAAAAAAGACTTGATTATATGATGAATAAACAAACCATAGAGAGAAACCAAATATTGACTGTTTTCTGAGTACTATATCCCCTAACATAGTTAATGTAATTGATATCTGACACACTATGTAAAGTTTTTGAACTTTTATCTGATTATACATCTCTTACTAGCTAGCAAGGCTGTTTTTAATTCTCAACTACATAGTTTAAGAATGTAAAAATAACAATAAACAGCTATTTTAAAGGCTTCAGTTTACACTACCTCTGCTAAAGAAAAGAACAAAGAAAAGTCATAGAAAATAACTAAGTTGAGAAAATGGAAAACTGATACACATACAGATAGATATGTGTGTGTTTGTAGTCCATGGAAGAGTCTGCAAAAGTCAAGAGGGGTAGAGACTTTTCCCATCCATTTTTGTCCTAAAATTCCAATCCATTAAATTCACACATGTATAAAATAAAAGCACCATTTTAGTACTCATAATTGTTAGTACCATTTGCACTCTTCACATCAACAAATAGAAAATGTTAAGTAAGAAAAACTATGAAGCCCTGGCCAGTTTGGCTCAGCAGTTAGAGTGTAGGCCCTCAGATCGTAGAGTCCCGGGTTCGATTCCTGGTCAAGGGCACATACTTCAGTTGCAGGTTGATGCCGGATCGGGATTGTGTGGGAGGCAACCAATCCATGTGTCTCTCTCACATCAATGTTTCTCTCTCTCTCTCCCTCCCTCCCTCTTATTCTATCTAAAAGCAAACAAAAAACTATGAAGCTGAATCACATAGTATACTTATGCAAAACCATTTATATGAGAACAAGGCAGTCAATGACAATGTTGAGTACACTGATTATTATATAAGGTATCTGGTTTAAAACAATTTTCTTTAAATAGAAGTATTTCCGAAAACATACCTCCAAATTTTTCCAGCATATTCTGTACTGCACCCCTGTGAAAAAATTATATTTAAAATTTTAAATTAAGGATCCATAAAGTATCATACTTGTTTTGGAAGAAATATCACATTCCCAGTATTTTACATATAACACTCACTGGACAACCAAAGTAGACTTTTCTTAAAGTACTCATCTAACAGGCAAAATATATGTTAAGGACATTACCCCACATCTTCAACTACTGCAGATGTCCTTTTCTTCCCAAGCTTATCCATTGCTGAAGTGTTCACTGCATTGACAATAAAAATAAAAATATTTTTGAAATTAAGTATATTATTTTGGTAATTTTTAATGAAGTAGTATCTTAATTTTCAGGTCTTTCAGGTTTTTGCCAACATGAGTTATTTTTTTCTTTATTGATTTTAGAAAGAGAGGAAGGGAGAGGGAGAGATAGAAACATCGATGAGAGAGAACATCGACTGGCCCTCCCTCAGGCCCTGCACTGGGGACCCGGCCCACAGCCTGGGCATGTCCCTGACCTGGTACCAGCAACCTTCTGGTGCATGGTGGAGGCTCAACCACTGAGCCACACCAGCTGGGCAACCGACATGAGTTTTTAAAGCAGACATATAAATGCAATACTTTCTCTGAAGTTCAAGTGGAATTAAATCAAGATCCAGGGCTATTTTAAAGAAAAAATTTTGCAAGTAGTTTTCCTGTGTTATGTCCTAGTCAGCCATGTACTATTTTTTTTTTTTTTTATCCTCACCCGAGGACACTTTTCCATTTTTTGTTCAGGTAGAGTGGGAGGGAAGAGAGAGGAACAGAGAGAGAGAGAGAGAGAAACATCGATGTGAAAGGGACACATCGAGTGGCTGCCACCCGCACGACCGACCAGGGCCGGGGACAAACTGCAACCGAGGTACGCGCCCTTAGCGGGAACCGAACCCAGGTCTCTCAGGACCGCAGGCCGATGCTCTAACCGCTGAGCTAAACCGGCCAGGGCCAGCCATGTACTATTTATTAGACATTTTGGAAATGACTGCAAAGGCAAGACTCACTATTTAAGCTACTCTAACTCGAAATGAGAAACATGAAGTACATTAAAATGCTTGACAAAGTTTTATTATTGTTTAAGACACAGAAGGTTCAACACAAACGGACTCTGGACATGGTCCCTCACAACAACGTGAGACACACCGCACCTTCGGTAACGTCCTCCTCTGCACAAGCCAGGTCGATTTTATCCTCCTTCTCAAAGTCATAGGCTCTCCCAGCCTGGTCCTCCCCCGGCGTCTTCCCGCCTTTCTCGGGGTGTTTTCTTCCAGAGGGCACCATATCTGGACGTTTTCTGACATTTAAAACATAAATATCTCAAACCTTCTGAATCCAAAGCTACCATTTACGAACACTGGTACATTTCAGACTGAGAAAGAGCCAATACAGATTCTTAGCTGGGTAACCGGAGCCCCATTGCGCACTGGGAGAGACCCTGCCCGCGCGAGCGCTGTGGAGCGGTCACCCCAGGGCCGAGAGCACATCCAGGTCGGCCTCTGCCAGGCCCGGCCTCGTGGGCAAACCTCGTCCCGCGTTTGAGTCACGGGATCCACCCAGCGCGGATCTGTCAGACGCGCCTCACCCTACTTCCTGCCCCGGACGTTCCTCCGCTGCCCGGCTCACTTGGCCCCCGGTCCACGCCGTCCGGTCCTCCCTGCGCCCTTCGGCCCCCGGTCCACGCCGTCCGGTGCTCTCTACGCCCTTCGCCCCCTCCACCACGCCGTCCGGTCCTCCCTACGCCCTTCGCCCCCCCCCCCACGCCGTCCGGTCCTCCCTACGCCCTTCGCCCCCCCCACCACGCCGTCCGGTCCTCCCTACGCCCTTCGCCCCCCGCTGTCCGGTCCTCCCTACGCCCTTCGCGCCCCCACGCCGTCCGGTCCTCCCTACGCCCTTCGCCCCCTCCACCACGCCGTCCGGTCCTCCCTACGCCCTTCGGGCTCCCCCACCACGCCGTCCGGTGCTCCCTACGCCCTTCGCCCCCCCCCCACGCCGTCCGGTCCTCCCTACGCCCTTCGCCCCCCCACGCCGTCCGGTGCTCCCTACGCCCTTCGCCCCCCCCCACCACGCCGTCCGGTGCTCCCTACGCCCTTCGCCCCCCCCCCACGCCATCCGGTCCTCCCTACGCCCTTCGGGCTCCCCCACCACGCCGTCCGGTGCCCTCTACGCCCTTCGCCCCCACCACGCCGTCCGGTCCTCCTTACGCCCTTCGGGCTCCCCCACGCCGTCCGGTGCTCTCTACGCCCTTCGGCCCCCGCTGTCCGATCCTCCCTACGCCCTTCGGGCTCCCCCACCACGCCGTCCGGTCCTCCCTACGCCCTTCGGCCCCCGGCCCACGCCGTCCAGTCCTCCCTACGCCCTTCGGCCCCCGCTGTCCGGTCCTCCCTACGCCCTTCGGGCTCCCCCACCACGCCGTCCGGTCCTCCCTACGCCCTTCGGCCCCCGGCCCACGCCGTCCAGTCCTCCCTACGCCCTTCGGCCCCTGGCCCACACCGTCCGGTCCTCCCTGCGCCCTACGCCCTTCGGCCAGGCGCCCCCTCGGCCCGGTTGGCTCGCTGGCCCCTCGGTCTCGGTCCATCAGTCGGCCGGGGTCTCGCCGTCCGTCCCTCAGCACCGGATGCCCTCTTGCCCGCTCAAGGCCCTGCTCTCATTTTCCAGTCAGAGGCCCCAGGTGAAGCCAAAGAGAAAAATTTACCTGAGACCAAGAGTAACCTCGACTCAACTCCCGCCCTGTGCAAACTCCCTCCCTTCTCACACCTGCAAAAAGCCCAGTGGCTGAGGCCCACAATTCAGGTCTCCGGCAGATGTCCCCGGCACTCCGGCCGCCCCACCCCTGCTCCTCCACGGAAGCACTTGCTTCGCTGCCCCGACGCTCCTCTGAGCGACTCCGAATTCGCGCGGGAGAAAAGCCAGTCTCGCCTCGCTCAGGCGCGTCGCTGATTGGCCGGTCGCGGTGCGCATGCGTGCAGTGGGCGGCAGGGCTCCGCCCCCATGGGTGACGTTTAGAATCAGGAGGCTGCTGACGCCGAGCACCTTGCCGGCGGCGGCCTGGGGCTAATATGCTTGAGAACTGTTGCTTTCCAGGTTCTTTCCTTTTTTAAAAAAATTTAAATTTAAAAATATTTGTATGTTACAGAAGCATATGTACATTATGAAATGTGATGAACACACTACTTAATTTGTGAAATAAAATTTTACCAGAATCCACTGAATCTCCTCTGGAAGTCCTTTTCATCACATCCCCCCATTTCCATTTAGAGAGTTTCTAAATGATCCTGGATGTTGTGTAAATATTCGCCCCTCCCATTTTCTAAGTCTTGTTACCACGTGTCCGTGTCCTTAAACAACCCTGCTCAGTTTTGTTTGTGTTTGGGCAGTACAGAAAGTTGTGCCATATTCTCAGTAGTATTCTGCCACCCACTTTTTTTGCATAACATTATATTACAGAAAACCTATATTATTACGGGTAGCTGTGGTTCTTTCATTTTCACTGCTGTATGAAATTCCACTGTGCTGTTCCAAAATGTACTCACTGATGCTCCTGTCTGGGAACAGGCGGGTTATTTTAAGATCGCAGCCTGTATAAACAGTGCTACTATGAATGTCCTCATCTCATGCACATACACTGAAGTTTTACAGAGTGTCTAGGTGTCAAGTTGCTAGGTCACAGGTTACATGATATTCAGTAATGCCAAACTGGTTTCCAATTTATACTCCCACCAGCATAGGAAATCCCCATTGTTTAATATACTCATCATCACCTGGTATAGTCAGATTTCTTGATTTTGCCATTCTAGTAGGTGTAAACCATCTTTGGGGCCTTCTTTGATATTTCTCTAATCACTCATCAGTTTACGATCTTGTTATGCTTATCAGACATTTGCATTTCCTTTTCACTACAATATCTATTTTGGTTTTTGCTCATTTTTCAATTGGGTAGCATGTGTCTCATTGATTTTTAGGTCTTTATGCGTGCTGGACATTGACCTTTATGACTTCTGTTTCTTTTCAAAGATATGTATCTTTACCCTGAAGTCATGAAAATATAAAGGTTTTATTTTTCATTTTTAAATCTTTGTTCATCTAGAATTGATTTTTGTGCATGGTGTGAGGAAGGATTCAATTTTTCTTTTTTTTTCTCATGTGGAAACCAGTTGATTGAACAGTGCATGCTTTCTCTCCAACATATGTCATACATCAAGTTTTCAGATGCTTTTTGAGTCTGCTTCTCTAGACTGTTCCATTGATCAGTTTGCCTATCCCTGTGACAAAACCAGTTTTCATCATTCCAGCTTTATTAAAAACTTTGGTAGCCCAGCCAGTGTGGCTCAGTGGATTGAGCGTTGTCCCATGAACTGAGAGGTCCAGGTTTGATTCCCCCTCAAGGCACATGCCTAGGTGGCAGGCTCCATCCCCAGTAGGGGGCGTGGAGGAGGCAGCCAATTGATGTTTCTCACATGACTTTTCTATCTCTCCCTTCTTCTCTCTCTAAAAAAATCAATGAAAACATATTTTAAAAATAAAATAAAAAATAAATAAAAGAACAGTAACATTAAAAAAAAACTTCAGTAACTAATAGGGCAAGTTTCACATCTTATTTCTTTATTCAAGAATATTCTGTGCATTCTTGAACTTTTGCTCTTCAAGTAAATTTTAGAATCAGTTTTCCAAGTTTCATGAAAAAAAAATCTGCTGGATTTTGATTGGAATTGCTTTGAATCTATAAATCAATTTGGAGAGAACTGAGTCTTGCACTTTTATTAAATTTATTTATAAATAACATTTTATTGCTATTTTGTCCTAATTGTCGCTGGTTTGTAAAAATCCAATTGATTTCTAATATTGATCTTATTCTTCTATTCAGTAACTTGATAAACACTTTTATTACTTCTAATAATTTTTCTGTTGAGTCACTGGTATAGTATTTCCTGAATATCAAACATATGCATGCCTACCAGTGCTAGACACATTTAATAACAAAAAATAAAAATTTAAATAATAAAAATAAGAATTAATATTATTAACAAATGTGGATTTTTGAATAAAAAATATAACAGTTCTTTCATATATGAGACTTAGAATAGATATAATGTCACAGGCACTCTGAGTCTTTAAGGAAGCATCAAAAAAGAATCTAAGAAATCATTTCTGGCACATTGAAGTTACAACTAAACTACAGAACAACTATCATTCAAAGCCACCTGAAAGCTGAATGAAGTCCTACAACTAGGGAATTAAAGCAGCAGCCACATCCAGACTGGTAGGAGGGCGGAGGCAGAGGGGCTGGTCCCACACCCACGTATAGCGGATAAAAATCAGGAGGATACCTCGGCTGGGAAGGTCCTTCCTAAAGACTGAGGGGTCCCTGTCCCACACCAGACGCCCTGCTCTGGGTTCCAGTGCCAGGAAGAGAATCCCCATAACCTCTGGCTGGAAAACCAGCGGGAACTGAGGCTCAGGGAGGCTGAGGCGTCTGAAGCATCAGGCAGCTCCTCTTAAAGGGCCTGCGCATGAACTTATCAGACTTGCTCTCTCTAAGCTCAGAGGGGAAGCAGCTTAAGGGGCGCCAGAGACATACAGGGAAGAACTGAGCTGTTTGGCACTGGAGCGAGGGCTGGAGCAGGGCTTTCTCCTGGACAGACATGCTGTCAGAAGCCTTTATTCCTTTGGTGAACCCTTCCCTGGGGCGGCACACAGCCACCATATCTGGGACTCCAGCAACCTGGCTCACACTGGTAGCCCCGCCCTGGTGACTCCCTGAGGCCCGCCCCGCCCAACTTTCAGGCCCACCCAAGCTGTTGCCAGTTGCTTTACCATAGGATTGGCCTGTCTTGGATCCTGCTTCAGGTTTTCCTAAATTCTTTCAAACAAGCAGCATCTGATCTCAGCTAGCCCCATACCTCTCGTTAAGTAATACACTGAAACAAACACAGGGAGGCAGCCAAAATGAGGAGACAAAGAAACAGGTCCCAAATGAAAGAACAGAACAAAACTCTAGGAAAAGAATTAAGCGAAATGGAGATAAGCAACCTAACAGATGCTGAGTTCAAAACACTGCTTATAAGGATGCTCAGTGAACTTAGTAAGAACCTCAGTGAACTTAATGAGGGCTCAAGAGCATAAAAAAGGGCCAGTTAGAAATGATGGATGCACAGTCAGAAATGAAGGAGGCACTAACTGAAATAAAGAATTATTTACACGGACTCAATAGTAGAGTAGGTAAAGCCAAGAAGCAAACCATCAATTTGGAGCATAAGGAAGCAAAAAACACCCAATCAGGACAGCAAAAAGAAAAAAGAACCAAAAAAAAATGAGGATAGTTTAAGGAGCCTCTGGGACAACTTCAAGGGTGCC
The DNA here is from genome assembly GCF_014108415.1 of Molossus molossus. NCBI lineage: Eukaryota > Metazoa > Chordata > Mammalia > Chiroptera > Molossidae > Molossus > Molossus molossus. The sequence continues at coordinate 14,287,507 of NW_023425345.1, read as the reverse complement.
AACATTTGCATCTTGGGGGTGCCAGAAGGAGAAGAGCGAGAACAAGAAATTGAAAACCTATTTGAAACAATAATGGCAGAAAAATTCCCTAACTTGGTGAAGGAAACAGACAGGTTTGATCCCCGGTCCCAGTTGGGGTCCTATAGGAGGCAGCCAATCGATGTGTGTCTCTCACATCAAAGTTTCTCTCTCTCTCTTTCCCTCCCTCCCTTCATTCTATCTAAAAATCAATGGAAAAATATCCTCAGGTGAGGATTAATAGCAACAACAACAAAAGAAAAGATCTAAGAAATCAATAAACTATTTAATCAAAAGGAAAACTGCATAGAGTGGTTTAGGACACTAAACCAGCGACTGCTCTCACAGTCTTGAGGTCACTTTCTCATGTGTTGTTCCATCTAATTTTGCCTATAATTGGCCAATGATATTGATTTTATTTAAAACATAGTGAGGCGACACTTTACACACCAAACTTTTGTTTGTTCTCAACTTCCAAACATTCTTTTGACCAGGGGCTCGTTCCCCCCAAGTCCCCATAGGAGCGCTTAGTAGAAGCTGCCAGTTCTCTCTCTGACTTGCTTATCTCCCCACCACACCTCGTCTCTATTTTTGTCTTCTTCCTATTGCCTTGGATCTTCCCTTCTGGGTCACTGTATCACTTTCTTCTGTAAACAACCTAACATTCTCATGCTTCTGGTGTACACCCCCTATAATTCTGCTCACCGAAACAAAGATGCCTCCATAGAAAGTTTGAAAGGTACAAGATTATGCATAACTAGTTGATACTTCTGCAATCACAGTTCGAAAGAAAAAGCATAATTTGGAAAATTGATCTCCTAGGCAGATGTCCCAAGCAGTCTGGATGTCTACCTCTTGGCCTCCCCTGTCCATTCACTGAACACTATGGAATCTGACACAATCTTCTCATCCCGACTCCTGCCCCCAGTCCCCTAATGTCCTCATCCAACATGACCTGCCTCTACACTCCATTCAAAGTGCCCCAACTTCTGTGGCCACACCCGAAGCTGGTCCACTTTCAAAATTCCTTTCAGACATCCTATCCTCAAACCAGTACCTCCTACCTTTCCAGCTCACTTAGTCTCATCTGTTCCCACTAGAACCATCTGTCGATCAATCCATTACAGTTTTACTTTTCCTTTCTCCATGAGCCCCTAGCTTTGTCTTAGATTCGAATTCCATCATCTCAGTCAGTTTCTTATAAATAACAGCCTGTGCTTTTGTTGCATTTGGCAAAATGTTATTTCTGCAAACATCCAAGTGCCTTTCTCTGTGTCCACCCCTGCTCTGGTGCCTCTGGAGAAAATGACCCAAAATGGAGCAAATTTGTAGCACTTTAAATTTATGAATTCCAGCCTCAATTGAGCCCTCAACATTACCCCAGATTCTGCCATTTCCTTCTAGCCAACTCATTCTCCCCAGTTACCATTTTAAGTCTTTTTTACTCCATCTTCAACCTTGCCACCTTCCTTTATGCTTAATATTTGACCCTCTTCCTATTTTTTCTGAGGAAATATTTCACTGAAATTGCCAAATCTTCTGCCATCAATCCTACAACCTACCTGAGTCTGTGTCCATTCTTTCCTCTTAGACTAGGAGAGATATCCCTCCTCCTTTGTTCTGAGTTCCATGACTTCTTGTCTCCTAAGAATCTTACATTATGCACTATTCTTCTCTCTTTTTCTGCTCTATCCCTCCCATTAACATTTACAAATACTCAAATCTCTCACAACTTAAAAAATGTCCGAGTCCTATTTCCAAAAGCTACTGCTCCCCTATGTCTTCCTCTTAGCAGTCGAAGTTTCTGGAAAGAATTATCTAGGTTTGTTGCCTCAATTTTCTCTTCTCTCATGTACTGTTTAAACCACTCTAAACCAACTCCGACCCCTCCACTGCTTCACACCGTTGCTCACTCTAAAGTGACCAGTGACCTCCCTGTTAACAAATCAAGTGGACATGCTCTGGTCTTCATTTCATGTGACTGTCAGCAAGAGTCAAAACTGTTGACCACTCTTTATTCCTCTCTCATTTTGTCTTCCTTTGGCATCTCTAGCTACACATTCTCATTAACCTCTTATCATTCTGGCAACTTCTCAGAATCTTTGCTAGCCCTTCCCCCATCAATGCACTCGGAGGTGTTGGAATTCCCCAGGACTTGGTTTTACTCCTTTTTTCCCCTTCTCATGTTGTATTCTTACATGTTTTCATATATACATACAACTTCAAATATCAGTTTCTAAGTATAAGTTCAAGGACCAGCTTGTATCAAGATCACTTGTAGAGGATCAAGTAGGAAGAAGCGTTAAAATGCAGATCCCTAGCTCCATTCAAGGCCTACCAAACTAACTCTGTAAGTGGGGACTGGAAACCTGCATTTTAAATAAGTTCTCCAGGTTATTCTCATACCACCTAATGTTCAGAACCACTAACTTGATGTCACATTAACAAGGACAGCTCAACATCTCCATCTGCTGACTTACTAACATAACATCATTGCTTTCTTTTCTCAAATGTTAGAAAAGTTAAAAATGTAAAAAACAGGAAGGAAATAAAGAACAAAATATATGAATGAATTATCTGCCCCATGAATAATCAAGATTGGGTTATGTCATCTTTTTGGCTTTTCTAGTTCCAACAAGACCTTATCTATGTTCAAGTTTCAAATTTTTTATTTTTTAATCCTCACCTGAGGACATTTTTGCATTTATCTTCAGATAGAGTGGGAGGGACAGAGGGAGGAAGAGAGAGAGAGAAACATCAATGTGATAGAGACACATCGACTGACTGGCTGCCACCCACACGACCCCAACCGGGGCCAGGGACAACCTGCAACTGAGGTACGTGCCCTTAGCGGGAACCGAACCTGGGACTCTCTGGTCTGCGGGCCAATGCTCTAACCACTGAGCCAAACTGGACAGGGCTCAGGTTTCAAATTCTAATCTTCATCCAACTAAATAAAAACACAAGAATTAGAATGATTATTTCATCACACAAATTTTTAAAAAATGGAACCAAATTTTAGCTTTCCTGATGTTGGCTAATAAAAAGCATTCTAGCCCTGGCCGGTTTGGCTCAGCAGTTAGAGCGTCGGCCTGCGGTCCTGAGAGACCCGGGTTCGGTTCCCGCTAAGGGCGCGTACCTCGGTTGCAGTTTGTCCCCGGCCCTGGTCGGTTGTGCGGGTGGCAGCCACTCGATGTGTCCCTTTCATGTCGATGTTTCTCTCTCTCTCTCTGTTCCTCTCTCTCCCTCCCACTCTGCCTGAACAAAAAGTGGAAAAGTGTCCTTGGGTGAGGATAAAAAAAAAAAAAGCATTCTACTTTCCACTAAAAATGCAATATGGGTCATTAAAATTTCACCTAATAGTTATTATTAAATTGTTATTCTAGTTATAAACGTAATAAGTATTCATTATAAATCAAATTTTAAAAGACAAATATTTTATGAAGAAATTCATAATCTCATTACCAAGAGATAATACACAATTTTAAATTTACAATATTACCTTCCATTTTTCTTCTGTGCATACATGTATTTCCCCCCAAATAATTAAAAAATATATTTTGACTTTTGTTCCTACCTTAGTTTGATACCAGCTCTGCCAATTTTTTGTTTTTAATTATATCTTACCTCTTTTATCAAAGAGGTGACAAATGAAACCCCAGCTGGGAGCTTGGTCGGTTGGAGGGTCGTCCCATACACCAAAAAGGTTGTGGGTTTGATTCCCAGTCAGGGCACAAACAATCAATTTTTCTCTCCACACCCTTCCTCTCTCTCTCAAATCAGTAAACATATCTTCAAGTGAGGATTAAAAAAAAAAGATGCGGCAAACCAAGGCTTCAGGATTTTATTGACTTTGATCACTCTCAGACTGCCTAGTTCAAGTCTCAGTGATCATTCTTAGAAGACCACATTATTAATACTTCATATATATCATCACCCATTTACTCTAATGGCCTAGATTCCTGACAAGATGTTTTCTCTAGTAACCAGTGGTGTAGAATCTTCTTAAGGTCATTTGACGAGATCGGGTGCGTTCAGGGTGGTATGGCCGTAGACTTAAGGTCATTATTAGAAAGCCTATTCTATCCCTTATTTCCTTATTCATTGCCTTAAAGAACTTAAGGTGATAGCCAGTCTCTTAGAAAACTTCTAGATGAACTATTGGTGATGGACTTTGAGGTATGAGGAGTTTAACAGATAGTCAGAAGACTGATCAAACAATAATAAGGGGATATAGAAGTACATAGTGTGTTTGGGAAAATGCAATGTGGCTGGCACGGTGTGTGGCCATGGGCAAGACTGGCAGGAGAGTAAAAGCAGAAGGAAGATCAGAAAGATAACTTGGGACCAATTATGAAGCACAACAGTGAACTATTCATAGAGGATTTATTATGTGGCAGGTACTGGACTGATACTTCACAAACATTTCTTTGAATCCTTTCAATAATGAAAAATTTATAATCACCAGAGTTGATTGTTCTAATTGCTTTCAAGTACGTATGGCAGCTTACCTTCAACTTGAGTAATTAATCCAGAAATTTGGTCTTCCACATGCGCCCAATCTATTCTGTGAAGCTAGAGTGGTTTCGGTCAGCTCACCACCACCCCTTCTCCCCTTCTTTTGGTAAAAGTCCCCATCCCCCTGGCCACAAAGGCCAGACTAAGCCAATCAGAGTAATTCATCTCCACCAGGGTTTTCTACATTGGGGCCAGGGAGGAAGCTCCCTGCTTCTTGGAGCATGTGAGCCAGGAGCCGCTACAACCCCACTATGGGGAGAAAAGCTGATGTGCAGAGAGGCAGGGATGGGCCATACTGAGCGACAGTCCTGGCAGAGTATCTGTCTCCTTCACCCTTCCTTGTTTTTCCTTAAGCAGGTTGAGTTAGATTTGTTCCTTGTAAATCCAAGTGAATCTTAGTGGCTTCTTGTGAATTTAGAAATGGCATAGATCACCAGCTGGAGTCACCACTGAATAGTTAGGCCCCTGCGGTAACATGGGGATGTGATAAGGATGAAATGAGATTATGAACATAAAGCATTTAGCACCTTGACTGTGCTCAGTAAGAAGTAGCTATTATTAATGCAAATGAGAAATTAATCTGACAAGAAGCCCCTTCACCTGCCAACAACTGAGCCCCTGTACTCCTGTCTCCATGAAGTCTGAGACTCACTTTAAAATATATCAACAAATAAATAAAAAGACTAGAGCAAACAAATATGGAAAAATCTTGGTAACTGTTGAACAGATGGTAAGTGATTGTGTTAGATTACTTTGAAAAGTTTTATACTAATTATTTTTAAAGAAAGGTCCATTGAGCCCTAGCCGGTTTGGCTCAGCGGTTAGAGCGTTGGCCTGTGGGACCACAGAGTCCTGGGTTCGGTTCCTGCTAAGGGCACATACCTCGGTTGCAGGTTGTCCCAGGGCCCGGTTGGGGTCATGTGGGTGGCAACCACGGGATGTGTCTCTCTCACGTCAATGTTTCTCTCTCTCTCCCCCCCCTCCCTCCTGCTCTATCTGAAGATAAATGCAAAAATGTCCTTGGGTGAGGATTTAAAAAAAAAGAAAGGTTCATTGAGATTATCGTGCAATTTCTCTTTTCGGTCCTGGTCACGTGAATTGCAGTGACTTTCAAGTGCTGGGCCAACCTTGTGTTCCTGGAGTGGACTCACCCTGATTGTACAGAATTGCTCCTTTGGGGAATAACTAAATTTGGCTTTCTAGTGTTTTCTTTGGGATTCATGAGGGTGATGGCCTGTGGTTTTCCTTTCTCGTGGTAACTGTGTCAGGCTTTGGGGAGGGGTTGTATTGACCTCTAGGAATGGGTTAGTCTTTTCCTTCTCTTTTCTACACTCTGGAGGAATTTTTGTGAAGTTGGTGCTATTTCTCTCTTAAATTTTTTTTATCTGAATTGTGATTAGACATCCCTTTTAAATCTTTGATCTGTCAGTCATTATTTGTATACTTTGTGGTATGGGTAGAAATAATCTTAAATTTAAAAAAAAAAATAAAATAGGCAAAAAATTTTTTTTAATTAAAAAATGCATCATTTAGCTAAGAGCAATGTAATCATTTGATCCTGACTACACTAAAAACCTCACCCCTGGCCTGGATAACAATCCTTTACACAAATTTTCACCACTACCATCATTACCACAGATATTTACCAGGCACTGAGCTGGGTGCTTTACATACGCCATTTCCTTTACACACCAGTACTGCCTCCCACACTTTAGAAGACAAAACTGAATCACAGCAAACAATGTCCAGGATCCAGGACTCAAACCCCAGCAGTCTGACTGCAGAGAGTGGGTGCTTTACCTGCTTGTGACATTATTTCACGGGGAGTCCACATGGCCTAGAGGGGATGGGAAAAAAGAGACAGACAACTTTCGCCTCTAACTGGCTGTCAGACCTTGCTTGGGCGAGTCACAGAATCTTCATGACCGAGGTGTCCTCGACGATCAAAGGCAGGGAGGGCATGGTCCAGGGGCTTTGAAGCTCTGCCTGTGAGGCCTGCAGTCTGGAGGCACCGCCCTGGGGTTGGGCAAGGTGAGCGGCTTCCCCCCCTCTGCATTCCACACTGGCCTTCAACAGAAGTCCATCTCCACTGAAATGATGCTGAGGCTTTACACATTTTGCAACCACTTGACTACTCATCATCTTCTGAGGTGCCTCTGTTCTTAATGATTCTGCAGAATCATTTGATGAATGATTCCATGAATATTTTATGATGTGAACTATATTCACCAAACCACAGACATCTCCATCACATCCAAATGATCATTTCTCTACCTTTCTAGAATAAATTCTTCACTTTTAAAATGATCCCAATACCCATTACATTTTTACCATATGATAAATCCCATTTAGAACTGATTTCCCTGCTACAAAATGGCATTCTCAAGCATGTTATAATACTACTGTGGCCTTACCCGACTTTCCACTTATTTTCAGTGGTGTTCAGCACAGACCCTGACACACTGTGTAAGCACTCAAGTGACTACTGAATCTGGATAGTAATAAACTCACTCCTCAAAGATTTAGAAATCAAAGCATCAGACAAAATGTAAGTTATAAGAGTTCAGTTTTTGAAATACATTACTCTTACAGCACAAACACAATAATTACATCACAAGTTCTTTTTACAAAATGTGTGTGCCATCAAAGAATACCGTTGAGATCTTTATCTAAAGTACCTGTCAGAGTTCAAAAAGGACTCATGGAATCTGGTCTCTAGAAATCCACTGCAGAATGATACAAATAAAATAAGGCTGAATGTCAAGGCTTACCCATACATAAAAATACTAATTCTCTATCCCAATGGTCAGCAAATGGTCTGTGGGCCAAATCCAGTCAGTGGCTTGCTTTTGTAAAGCTGTAAGCTGAACATGATTTTGACATTTTTAAGGTAAAAAAAAAAAGTTTTAAACTAACTAAACTAAACAACAAAGAAGAAAATGCGGCAGAGACAGATGTGACCTGCAAATATTTACTATGTGGCTTTTTACAGAAAAGGTTTGCTGACCCCTGCATTATATGAAATCAATGGGAATATACTGACAACACTGTAAGGTGCCAGGACCATCAGCAGGACTCATTTCTAAAATGAGGCACTTCTGTTTGAATATGTACATTTCCAAAACATAATTACATCTGAAAAGTAGCTCTGCTACTTAACTCCAGCCCTTTGTAATTAGGCCTCCATATGAAATCACAGTATTCTTAGGGGATAAAGTAAACAAAGACAAAGTATTTCAGATGTCATTCACTGAGCTTGTCTTAGTTATACGTCATTTAAGACCACTTAACACTCTTAAACACTAATAAAATTCATTAGATATTGCAAATAGGAGGTGATATTGCTGCATTATTTAAATAACATCTATAAAAACATGTTTAGACATCCCAATTCATTATTTTCAGAAGAATAACTAGTTAATTTAGCAGCTACTTATTTTTAAAATGAGAAATGAAAAAAGAAAAAACAAAAGACCAAAAATGTAAAACATAGCAAAAGGCTTTGGAATGCAAAAACTGGGGTCTCTCAGCAATCCCAAGGTGTCCTAGGCTTCTTATGTTGAAATTAGTTGGCAATGGTCGCCATGGGAACTTGGCAGCTGTCTTTTGTCAGCGAGCTTTTTCATTAAAAGAATGACGGGTCCATGAGCAAATGCTTTAAAAGTAAAACCAGTTCAGGACTGCTTGACACACACATTTTCACAATTCCTGGTCAGTAGGCTATGCTCATACCACAAAACAAGTATTGTACTGGATATCCTTCCTTTTCAGGCCAAGCTGGCTAAGCATCACATCATGAAGACATCTCTGTGATGTCAAGCTTTATAATACTCTGTGAATGCTGAGGTAGATGACTTTCAAATGAAGATCTTCTATACCCTGATTCGATCGGGACTTGCTTCTTTCTGTATCCTCCTTCTGGGAAATATCTTCCGCTTAAGGGCAATTAACTAAATGACAAAAGACAGAAAATAAATTTTAATTTCCATACTGACAAATTTGAAACTTTCTGAGAGTCATATGACTTTAACCATGTTCACAGTCTTATACATAAAAACAGACAGCAAACGAGTCTCATTATTCCTCTCCTCAAAACAAAATCAACCACTACTTTTGTTTGGCTTTGTAGGGTCAATATACCTAGATATGTGCCCACAAGATATTTAAATCCATAAGGATTAAAATTATTTTGGTCCAAGCTTCACTTTTTAAAGACCTATAGCTACAGATTTTCTTTTTTAATCCTCACCCAAGGATATTTTTCCATTTATCTTCAGATAGAGTGGGAGAGGGAAGAGAGAGAGGGAGAGAGAAACATCGATGTGAGAGAGACACATTGACCGGCTGTCTCCTGCACGACTCCGACCAGGGCTGGGGACTGAACCACAACCGAGGTACATGCCCTTGGCCAGAATCAAACCTGAGACTCTTTGTTCTGTGGGCCCACGCTCTAACTGCTGAGCCAAACTGGCCAGGGCATAGCTACAAATTTTTACACAGCAATTACCAAGCATATTTATTTTCAAGACATATGTCAAGTTTTTCTGTTGAAGGAAACTGACTCTGTTTAGCCATTAAGACACTGTCTCCAGGTCTGAAAAGGACTACGCATGCAAGATAGAATTCTTTAAAACAGCTTTAAAAACCTACATTAAAATCCTATCACCATTTCCCCCTATACTTACACAGAGCAACAATCATTTAAAAATACAGGTATTACCCAATTTATGAATGGGCTGCAAGGCAAAAAGTTCATTTGTAGTTTACTAGCTTAGAATTTGGATCAATATTTCTTTCTCATGGAAACAGTTAATTCATGCTACATATGATAAAGAAACTTGACCACCATTACAATGAAATTTTGATGAAAAAAATAAATGAGTCTTTATGGTTTCAATTTGGTATTCTACTGTCTACTTCTCCATCCAGGTGGAAGCAGAGCTTTGCACAAGCAAAAGCCCACGGGGTTTGAATGAGCTGGCATTCCGGGGCCGAGGAAGAGGCAGCATTGGCCGGTTGGTTTGTGAGCATGGTAGAGGCTAAGGAATGATTCGAGTAAATCAAGAGGACAGGCCCCGGCGTGTTTGGCTCAGCGGTTAGAGCACCAGCCTGCGGTCCAGAGACCGGGGTTCGGTTCCCGCTAAGGGCACGTACCTCGTTTGCAGTTTGTCCCTCACCCTGGTTGGGTCGTGCGGGTGGCAGCCACTCGATGTGTCCCTTCACGTAGATGTTTCTCTCTCTCTCTCTCTCCCTCCCACTCTATCTGAACAAAAAAACAAAACAAAAAAAATGTCCTCAGGTGAGGATAAAAAAAAATAAAGAGGACAGGAGAGTCATGCTTCTCTTCCCTTTTCCCTCTTCCTGCCTCTCTTGTTCTCTGTTCTCTGCTGATATGAACGACACAGATGGAAGACTGACCCTCCGGTCCCTGGCACTGCCACCAGCTGCTCCTTTCACCTGTGGTCCCTCTCCTACCCCTCCGCAGGCCAGCACACAGTAGACTCACAGTTCTGGAAACAGGTACAGTCTTTTAATGATTTTTACCTGCCAGGAGCAATGGCAGCACATATCAAGAACAAGATGTATATTCCTTGGGAGGCAGATGAAGGTTAAATCACAGTCCTGCTTGCCTGCCCAATTCTCCTTCCTGAATTTCCTTCTCTCTGTGGCATGAAGCCCCCAAGTTATTTATCCCAGAGCTCTCAGTACTTCGACCCCTCCTCCTTCTTCACATAAGTAAATTCAGTGTAAATTTCCCATAAGTGACCACTAAAAAAAGCTCCACTCGACAGTGGCCTGGGAAGGAGGCTGAGACTAAGTCTGCTTGCCCTGTACAAGTCAGGTCAGTCCAGACACGGTTCCCTTCCTTTTGCTCAGAGCATTTCATACCTGCGGCCTAATACGGGTTCTCTTGTCCTTTCTTTTTACATCAGAATTCTCCCTCCTACCCCTAGACCCTCACCTGAAGGAAGTTGTGTGTGTCTACAAGGACTCTCAACAATTCAAAGAAAATTCAACTGGGAAAAATGAAGATAAGATATTTTAGTCACTTTTAGAAGGGTTATAAGAAAGAAAATAATTGGAGACCCATTTAAAAAATAGTATCTGGCCCGACCAGTGTGGCTCAGTGGTTAAGCATAGACCAGTGCGCCAAGAGGTCACCAGTTTGATTTCTGGTCAGGGCACATGCCCAGGCTGTGGGCCCGATCCCCAGTGGGGGGCGTGCAGGAGGCAGCCAATAGATGTTCTCTCTCATCGATGTTTCTCTCTCTCCCTCTCCCTTCCTCTCTCTCTAAAAATCAATAAAGAAAAAAAAAAATGACTATCTGGCCAGTGTGGCTCACTGGATCGAGTGCTTTCCCATGGACTGAGAGGTCTCGGTTCTATTCCTGGCCAGGGGACATGCCCGGGCTGCAGGCTCGATCCCCAGTGGGGAGCATGCAGGAGGGAGCTGATTAATGTTTTGATGTTTCTATCTCTCTCCTCCTTCCGCTCTATAAATCAATAAAAACATATTTTTAAAAATAAATAAATAACAATCAGATGAGGATTCTAGGTGTTTTTTGGTTAAAAATACTTAGAGCTTCTCAGTTTTAGCTTGAAGTCTGCAAATTAATCTATTGAGGAAAAAAAAATACTGGTAATGGATCTAGAAGATAAATGAATAAAAGGTTATTATGTTTGATGCCTGAATATTATGAAATATATTTGACATACTGATATAAGCTATAGACCAAGAGAAGAAAATTCAAATTTTCTTGTGGCTTTATATCATTTTCTAAAACAATCAGATACTAATAGCAAGAAATATTGTTTGATCCCCACATAAAACATTTAAAACTTACCTGTTCAGCAAAAAAGGAGACTACAGTAAACATAATCAATGTTGCTAGTACACAATGAGTCCAAAACTTCAATTTGTCTCGATATGCTCTCCTGCTCAGAGAGAGAAGAAAGCAATTATGGAGCTCTATGCATGGTTTCACTCTATTATTTAGTTATTTCTATACCAGTTTAGCAAAAACAGCCATTTAAAACCAAAAAACATTGTCTGGAATTCTAAAATGTTAACACAGAACACATTTCCCACATGAGTTCCAATCTTTCATTACATTTAAATTAATAAAAGTTATCCAGGCAGAGAAGAGGACTTCTGAAGAAAATTACTTCTAGCATTTAAACAAAAGCACACTTTCATTCATTTTTATGTATTCATTCATATTTATTTGTTTACTCACTCAGTCACTCAATAAATAGTTCCTGCGTCAACAAGAGTGACAAGATGAATTTCCTGCTCTGAAGCATTTTTAAGCCTGGGACGTCACTGACATGCAGACAACTAGCCATCACACAAGATGGAGACAGATACGTATTGTCAAAAGCAAAGTCTTGTGGAAAAACGCTGAGAAATGGGGAAAGCATCTCAGAGATGGGGTCATTTCATTAAGCCTCGAATGTGGGGAGGAAAGCTGAGTCCTACAGAACTGGAAGCAGCCAAGCACAGTGGCATCAGGGAGAGCTAAGCCAGGGAATGGCAGGTGGACATGAACTTCAGTTGTTCTGGAAAATCATGTAATGGGGTTTGGACATAATATTTCAGTGGAAAAGCAGATGAAATGGATTGTGTATGTGTGTGTGCACACATGTGTGTATGTGCATGCATGTGTGTGTGTATCAGGGTGAAAACTGTAACCATTTGAAGGATGATGTCACAAGCAGATGACCAAAGGCAGGCAGTCACATTAGTCCAGGCATAACAAAAGAATGAGGGGCAGCCCCGGCCGGTTTGGCTCAGCGGTTGGAGCGTCGGCCTGCAGACAAGAGAGGCCTGGGTTCGGTTTCCCCTAGGGGCATGTACCTCGGTTGCAGTTTGTCCCTGGCCCTGGTTGGGGTCGTGTGGGTGGCAACCAGTCGATGTGTCTGTCTTACATTGATGTTCTCTCTCTCTCTTCTCCCTTCTCTCTCTCTTTCACTCTATCTGAAGATAAATCCAAAAATGTCCTTGGGTGAGGATTTAAAAAAAAAAAGAGGGGCAGTGCGAGTGGAAAGAAACAAGCAACAGAAGAGGCATTCTGAGAGAACAGTCAGCTGGGCTTGGAGGCGGGATACTGGGGATAAAGAGGCAGCATAGTACAGTCTCCTCATCCCCAATTTAAAACCGAATGAATAATTTATTATAACGCTTAATAAATGCTTAACATAAGGCTTGGAAGATATGATAATAACTACCAAACCCAGGCTCTGTGCTGAGTTCCAGATTCTCATTGACACTGTCTGGTAGTAGATGACTCTACCTCAACCATATATTCATAATGGCGCTCTGTCCCATGCACTTTTTCCTGCTGTATGTCCTATGTCTGTTGATCACAAGCTCGGTCAGCTCTAATGTCTACAGTGTCATTCAGAATCTGTGTGATTTAAAGAGCTAAGAAGCCATAGGCTGTAACATAGCTGATGCGTTGCCTCAGCAACCCTAGAACCCTATAATAGCTGGAGGTGAACTAGGCTCCCCTCAGCCGCCCATCCACTGAGCACCCTACGTGCTAGGGAGGTACTGTGGACTCAGACACAGTAAGACACCATCTCTGCCCCTGAAGAGGGCTCACCGTCTACCAGCAGAGACCAGAGCACCAGACAGTGCTATCCCTGACAAAGGGGAACAGGAAGAAGGCCATCAAGAAACCAGGGAAAGGTGACGGGATTCAGGAGACAGTGTCATGAAAGGAAAGAGAAGGAAAGTTTCTAGAAAGCGGACAGGGATGGTGGGTCAGCAGCGAGAGGTGATGCAGAAGCAGGATGAGGATGGAGAAGCCCAGGTCAGGAAGCAGCAAAGAACACCCTCCACCCGATTGGTCTCATTTGTACAACACAGAAATCCAACCTCTCAAACTGCTCTTAGTTCTTATTTAATTGAGCCCTTGAAGGTAAATTTACTCACTAACTGGACTTAGGGAGTTAACACTTGAAACAATCCAAGGTCTTTTTCCTTTGAGCTAAAGGAAAGTGAAACTAGTGAGGAGCCATTCCTGCCATTTCTGGAAGACTGGGCCCATTACTTAGTAATAGCTTCTCCTTATCAAAATAAAAATATATTGATATTAGAAACACCAGAGTTCTGCTAATTTCCTCTCTAAAATCTCTATCTATTGCTTTCTCCTTATTCCTTGGGCTGTGTCCTTGGTTTACACCTTGACTGTCTATTTCAGGACAACTGAAGTGTTTATTACTTGTCTCCCTGCCTCCAGTTCCCAGACAATATCACTTTATTCCAAATAACGTTCTCACCAGTCCAATGCCCACGCTACCGTAAGTTATCTTTCCAAATCATCAAGTCTGATCAATACAAATATTTAAAAAATAAATAAATAAATCTTGCCCTGGCCGGTTTGGCTCAGCGGTTGGAGCATCGGCCCATGGACCAGAGAGACCTGGGTTTGGTTCTCGCTAAGGGCACGTACCTCCGTTGTGGTTTGTCCTGGCCCTGGTTGGGGTCGTGTGAGTGGCAGCCACTCAGTGTGTCTCTCTCACATAGATGTTTCTCTCTCTCTCCCTCCCGCCCTATCTGAAGATAAATACAAAAATGTCTTTGGGTGAGGATAAAAAAAAAATCCCTCTTGGGGAGCCCCATTCTCTAAAGAAAAAAGCCTGATTCAGATACAACCCTTCACAAGTTCTCCTTCAAGGCTCCAAGGCAATCTCTGTCACCTCTGTGACTCTGTATTCCTAGTGCCTGGCGTGGGGGTGGGGCAGGTAAAGGGTCCAAAATCTTCCTAAATTGAAAGATAAAATCATCTTTAAGTGTTGGAGACCGAAGTAAAATAAAAGGTGAAAGAAACACTTTGAAATGGAGGGGACAGTGAGGAGGGTGGGGAATCAGGCTGGATTTGCCGCTCATCGGCTACTTCACCTTGAGCAAACTATTCGGCTTCTTTTTTTTATCCTCACCCAAGGACATTTTTTGATATTTTGTTCAGATAGAGTGGGTGGGAGGGAGAGAGAGAGAGAGAGAAACATCGATGTGAAAGTGGTTGCCACCCACACGACCCAACCAGGGCCGGGGACAAAATGCAACTGCAGTATATGCCCTTAGTGGGAACCAAACCTGGGTCTCTCCAGACTGCAGGCTGACGCTCTAACCACTGAGCAACTGGCCAGGGCACCATTCGGCTTCTATTACTGTGTCTCATTTGCCAATAACGGTGCCTATAGTTGTAAAGAGTACAGTAAATATACTGCCCAGCACAGCGTCTGCCAAACAGCAGGTGCTCGGGAAACAGGGCAGCATCTCTGACGGCCGTGATGACGATGATAAGTCTCAGCAGATGTGCTCAGCCAGTGAGCTCAGTACAAAGTAGAGTTCAATGATTAAGCTCAATAAGAACTGTAAGTATTTTACAAATAAATTATAGAGCAAACAACACATAAAAGAAATGTCATTATTCTGAAACAAAAAATAAATACACACACGTATACGGACCATGAGCTCTTACCATTCCTGCAGCTCGCGCATATGAAGAAAACGGTTTCGATACTCTCTTGGTAGCTCAAACTGGGATGGTACGGGGAACATGGATTCATAGAAGTCCCTGAGAACAGCTTTCACTGTCTGGGCATCTTTATGATGATGGTCAATGTTGTCATTCAGGCAAACAAACTTCCTGAAAATAACAGAGACCCAGAGTTACTGGTTATCATAAGGATGACCCTAACCTCACAAAACAAGAAAATATGGATTCCAAATATATTTTAAGTGGATTTATGTCCCAAATGTTACATTTGCTGATAGGATTCTCTGAGGACATAATGTTCTATAAAATTTTTCTTTAGATATTCCTCACCTGTTACACAGAACTAGGAAAGATAATACTGAAAAGTGCCTTCTAGCTATGCAAGAAATTAATTATTTCCATTTAGCATGTCTCCAGTTAAGTGTTCAATAAATATAGTTTACTGACTGGATCATTTTGTTAGTAAGCCAGGGAAAAAATCAGTCAGTACCTAAAACCAAATTCTCTGAACTGACAGTTATATTACTAAGTATGACCATGTACCCAATTCAGATAGCCTTTTAGCTATAGATCAATAAATTTGATGACTCCTTAATATTTCCTCAGCCAAGCTGTAAGATGCCAGAGTTCTGGCAAAAAGCAGATTACGGTTTCGCCTTCAGGGCAAAAGTCAATAAACTGAGGGTCCATTAAAATGGTAAATAGGGGTAACACCACTTTTGGAGTATACATGCCAAAACAAAAAACTCCACAAAACTTAAATCTAATAAAGATCGCAGATCCACCTACCAATTTACAGAAAATACAGGGTCAGAGGCACATTTTAACTGGGATACAATCAGAGAAGTCCCAAGTGTAGGAAATATAGAGAACATATAACTGGATTTCTTCATATATACATAAACAAAAAACTATATGATTAAAAAAAGAAAGCGAGCCCTGGCCGGTGTTGCTCTGTGGTTAGAGCACTGGCCCACACTCAGAAGGGTCTCGGATTAGATTCCCAGTCAAGGGCATGTACCTGGGTTACAGTTTGATCCTGGCCCCAATCGGGGTACATGCAGGAAGCAACCAATGTATCTCTCTCACATCAATATTTCTCTCTCTCTCTCTCTCTCTCTCTCGCCTTCCCTCCTCCCTCCACTCTCTCTAAAAGTCAATAGAAAAAATATCCTTGGGTGAGGATTAATAATAATAAAAAAGAGAGATTGAGGAAACCTATATAGACTTAACTGCAATGCATTTACATAATACCACTTCAAACCTACAAACTTAAAAAATATACAAATGGCCCTGGCCGGTTTTGCTCAGTGGTTAGAGCGTCAGCCTGCGGTCCAGAGAAACCTGGGTTCGGTTCCCGCTAAGGGCACGTACCTCGGTTGCAGTTTGTCCCTGGCCCTGGTTGGGTTGTGTGGGTGGCAACCATTTGATGTGTCCCTTTCACGTCGATGTTTCTCTCTCTCCTTCCCACTCTATCTGAACAAAAAATGGAAAAATATCCTTGGGTGAGGATAAAAAACAAAACAAAAACATATAAATGCTTACAAAAGACAAGTTTATCATATTAAGGAGCAAATAATGGTATTGTTGTTATTTTTAAAGAGGCCTTATAATTTAGAGAAATGTATTAAAACACTTACAGATAAAATAATACAATGTCTGAAACTGACATAAAGATAATCGGCAGGTGGTGTGTTTAGATGAAACAAGATCAACCATAAATTGCTTGTTGAAGATGAGTGATGGGTATGTGAAAAGTCATTATCCTATCTATTCCCTAAACTTGGAGACTGCTTTAGGGAAAAATTAAAGAAAGTATATGAATTGAAGGGTATGAGAGGTATGTCACCCAAATACAATGCACGAGCCTTGACTGAACCCTGAATTAAAAAAAAAACAATAGCTATAAAGAACATTTGGAGGCAATTGGGGAAATAAATATGAATAGACTATTAGATAATGGTATTTAGTCAATATTAAGGTTCTTAAATATGGGTTAATGGTCTTGTGATATAAAGAAGATTGATTTTGTTTTAGAAGACATATGCTAAATAATTAGGGTTAAAGTGTTTAGATGTCTGCAACTAATTTTCATTGGTTCAGCAAAAAAAAAAAGTGTGTGTGTGTGTGTGAATAGATGAAAAGAGAGATCAAGCAAATATGATAAAAAGCTGATAATTTTAAAATCTGGGCTAAATATTTATGGGATTTATTGTGCTACATTAAATTTTTTTCTGTGTCTTCAAAATTTTTCAAAAACTTGGGAAAAATTAAAGAAAGAATATGATGAGACAAAGGGTGTGTGGATACAAGGTAGCTAAAGCAGGACCCACAAACACTCCCCCTTCCTTCCAAAGAGAACTTGCATTTTGCTCAGTATTTCTCCCTCAATGTGAGCTGACTTTAAGGGACAGGACCCACCCCAACCCAGAGGAAGCTTCTGACTAGTGTAAGTGAATCCCTCCCCTTCCCAGTGACTGGCTAGGGATGGAGGATAATACTTGACACACAGCAGGGGGCGACACCTTCCTGTCTCAGAACAGGGATCTGGAAGGAAATCCAGAAATGCTGTGGCTGTCCCATCTCCAGCCTGAGGGTGAAGCCAACACAAGCAGAGATGAAGAGGTCAGATGGAAAAGCAAAGCCTGGATGCTGCCTGTCCCAGACTCCTTGTTATGGGATAAACCTGTTCTTTCAGTTTATTTATTATTATTATTTTTTATATAAATTTTTTTTTTTTTTTTTGTTACAGACATTTTACCTTTTTTACCCCATTGGCACCCCCCTCCCCACCCCACCCCCGCCCCATCCCCGGCTTAGTTGTCCATGTCCATTGGTCATGCATACATGCATATAAGTTCTGTGGTTTATCTCTTCCCACCCCTGTTCTTTCAGTTTAAGTCAGAAGACTGATTTTCCACTCCTGACTTAACACAAGCCCTCATAAAACTAAAACAAAACACATAAGAGTTAAAAAATGAGCCCTGGCCGGTTTGGCTCAGCGGTTAAAGCGTTGGCCTGCGGTCCGGAGAGATCCGGGTTCGGTTCCCGCTAAGGGCACGTACTTCGGTTGCAGTTTGTCCCCGGCCCTGGTTGGTCGTGCGGGTGGCAGCCACTCGATGTGTCCCTTCATGTCGATGTTTCTCTCTCTCTCTCTCTCTCTCTCTCTTCCTCTCTTACCCTCCCACTCTATCCGTACAAAAAATGGAAAAATATCCTCGGGTGAGGATTAAAAAATAATAATAATAAAAAATGAAAAAAAAAAAATCTGTTCAGGGTCACAGGAGCTATCTGGGCCTGGCAGACTCTGCCAGAGAAGTCTGTTTGCCACTTGTCTTTTTAGTAAAATCCTGTCCCTTTAAGTACTGTAGAGGGTTTATGACTTCTCTTACCCAACAACTTTCAAACTGTAACAAAGACGTAACAGTATGGAGTACAACTAAAAACTGTAAATTCTCACATGGAATGTAGATCACAAATGACCAAGAGAGCACATCAACAGAATGGGGGAGGCAAAAGCACATATTGAAAATAATTTTTTTCGTTGTTCCGATAGAGTGGGAGGGAGAGAAAGGAAGAGAGATGAGAGAGAGAAACATCGATGTGAAAGAGACACATGGAGTGGCTGCCACCCGCACAACCCAAGCAGGACCGGGGACAAACTGCAACCGAGGTACATGCCCTTAGCGGGAACCGAACCCGGGTCTCTCGGGACTATAGGCCGAAGCTCTAACCGCTGAGCCAAATTGGCCAGGGCTTGAGAATGATTCTTAAAGTTTAAATTATTTTTAAAAATCAGAGCAGGGCATTCCAGGCAGAGGGAACAGTATGTGCAAAAGGAGCTATAGGCTCTCTTTGTAATTATTGTGGCTTATTGTTCTCTAGGCTTATGGGAAATATTTATTTGTAGAAAATAAGGTATTTTGCTGAATTACTAAATAAGTACTAAAGATATTTTCATTTTTCTCAAAATCCCAATTTCTGTTCCCCTAAACAAGAATAAGATTTTTAGAAAAATTGCCATGGCTTTAAGATGTCTAGAAATTTTACATTCTAATCATTTATAATTAAAATAATAATTTAGTCTGGCCGGTGTGGCTCCATGGTTGAGCATCAATCCATGCACCAAAGGGTCACTGGTTTGATTCCTGGTCAGGGCACATGCCCAGGTTGTGGGCCTAATCCCCAGTGGCGGGCATGCAGGAGGTGGCCAATGGGTGTTCTCTCTCATTGATGTTTCTCTCTCTCTCCCTCTCCCTTCATCTCTCTCTAAAATCAATAAAGGAAAAAAAAAAAAATTAGCCCTGGCCAGTTTGGCTCAGTGGTTAGAGTGTCGGCCCGTGAAACGGAGAGTCCCGGGTTCAATTCCCGCTAATGGCACCTACCTCGGTTGCAGTTCTTCCCTGGCCTATGGTTGGGGTCATGCGGGTGGCAACCAATCGATGTGTCTTTCTCACATCTATGTTTCTCTCTCTCTCCCTCCGCCCTATCTGAAGATAAATGCAAAAATATCCTCGGGTGACGATAAAAAAATAAATATGTTTAAAAAAATAATAGTAATAAAATAATAATTTAAATGAGGCAAAACTGAAGACTTCCAAAAGCACTTAAAGCACACAGATAGCCCAGCCAGTGTGGCTCAGTGGATTGAGCTTCATCCCATGGACTGAGAGGTCCGAGTTGGATTCCTGGTCAGGACACATGCTCGGGTTGCAGGCTTGATCTCCAGTAGGGGTCGTGAGGAGGCAGCCGATCGAGGTTTCTCTCTCACATGTTCTAGCTCTCTCCTTTCCTCTCGCTCTAAAAAAATAAAATCAATAAAAACATATTTAAAAAAAGACTCGGATAAAAAATATTTAATTGTATATGCAAGGTCTTTTTTGCAGAAAACTAATAAAATACCTATTTCCCACTAAAGTTCAAAACTCAAAAATGCAGATTTTAACCCATTTTATCAAATTATCTAAGGCAGCTGTTATGGGGCCAGGCTGGATTTTCAAGGTTTATGTAAATCTGAACACTTGCTCATTCCCAAGGAATGACTATAGTTTACTGGATTAATTTCCACATTTACGGCAGCACATCTTTTTTCCACAGAAGCTAATCTGAACTTTACTTTGAATTGCAAAGATAAAACTAACCACCAACACAACTTTTCTGGAAGCACTTTTCTAGATATGCTGAGAGTTCCAGCTCTCTGGTCTTAGCTCCTCCATGATCTGGTCCATCCCTTAGTCTCACTCAACAACTCATGACGTTGGACTTTAGAAAGAAGTCTGAGCTAGTCCTCCTGAATGGGGGGACCTCTCTATCTCAACTGGAAACTCCTACGTCTTAGTTCAGGCATTTCCATCCACTCCCAACAGAAACAAGTCACTCGCTTCTTCTAGTCCTACTGCCCTCTTTTCATGTTTATTTGCATGACTGAAGATAAGTTTTGAAGTTATGGGAAATACCTATACTTTCTCAATTTTGCTGAACCTAAAAGTGCTCTAAAAATAAAGTATATATGTCTTTCTCTGACTGGCTTATGTCAGTTAGCATAGTACTCTCTAGGCCCATCCATGCTGTCACAAAAGGTAAGATATTCTATTGTGTAAATGTACCACAGCTTTTTAATCCATTCATCTACTGATGGGCATTTGGGCTGCTTCCAAATCTTGGCTATTGTAAGTAGCGCTGCAATGAACATAGGGGTGCATATATTCTTTCAAATCAGTGTTTCGGCTTTCTTTGGATATATTCCCAGAAGCGGAATCACTGGGTCATAAGACAAGAACAGGTGTCAGAGGGGAGGGGGGCTGGAGGGCTGGGTGAAATAAGTGAAGGGATTAAACAAGCAAGCAAACAAAACTCACAGACACAGACAACAGTATGGTGATTACTAGAGGGATAGGAGGTAGAGGCAGGTAGAAGAGATCAAAAGGAGGATAAATAGTAACAAAAGATGACTTGGGTGGTAAACACACAGTACAATATACAGATGATGCATTATAGAATTGTATACTTAAAATCTATATATTTTTCTTAACCAATGTAACCTCAATAAATTCAATAATATTATAACAATAAAGCTCAAAAATAGTTTATTAATTTTTAAAAAAAGGCAGTACCTGGGGTTTTTTCTTATATCATCTAATTGGCCAACCACATGAGAAACATTGGTACGAATCATTTTAAAAGCAATTTCCTCTTCTCCCATGATTTCAAACCTAATTATCAAACATATTTAAAGAGTGTAAATATTTATGTGGATATAAATATGAACAGATTTTCAATACGAAAAACATTTTAGGGACATCTATAATACTTTCAACAATAAAAATAAATAAATAAAAGAAAAACATTTTATAAAACTTGAACAGACCATCCACAGAATGAGTTAATTTTTCAAGATTACTAAAGAAAACAATCACACATAGATTTTAAAAGAATGCTTATTAAAGTATTGTAAAACTATTAAAATACCAGACTCCTATAATAATTATTCTTAAACTAAACGAAGAGAAAATTGTATGTCTACTTACCTGTATTTGTTTTTGTCCTTATATGCTTTGTGGATTTTATCAGTCACTGGCTTACAGTTGGTTACTAGACTTTTAGTGACAGGTGGCTGTGAGGAGAGATAGACAAATATTACAACAGGGGCCAAGACTAGGGGGAGGCAAGTGAAAGCATCCAGCTCAGGTGCAAATTTTAAGAGGGCACCAAAAGACTCAGTAATGAAGATGAATATTTCTATTTTATTTTTTTTTATATCCTCACCCGCGGAGATTTTTGCATTTATCTTCAGATAGAGAAGGAGGGAGAGGGGGAGAAGAGAGATCGAAACATCGAAGTGAGAGAGACACATCCACTGGCTACCACCCCCACGACCCCAACCGGGGCCGGGGACAAACTGCAATGGAGGTACGTGTCCTTAGTGGGAACCGAACCAACCTGGGTCTCTCTGGACCACGGGCCGACGCTCTAACCACTGAGCCAAACCGGCCAGGGCAAGATGAATATTTTTAAAAATCAAATTGGGCCCTGACCGGTTTGGCTCAGTGGTTGGAGCGTCAGCCTGCGGTACAGAGAGACCCGGGTTCGGTTCCCGCTAAGGGCACGTACCTCGGTTGCAGTTTGTCCCCGGCCCTGGTTGGTCGTGCGGGTGGCAGCCACTCGATGTGTCCCTTCGCATCGATGTTTCTCTCTCTCTCTCTTCCTCTCTCTCCCTCCTGCTCTATCTGAACAAAAAATGGAAAAATGTCCTCGGGTGAGGATAAAAAAATAAAATAAAAATAAATAAATAAATAAATAAAAATCAAATTGGCATAGAATGGCCTGCAGGACAATTGTCTGTTTTTGTAAATAACATTTTAAGTGGCACATATCTGTATACTACTAACCAATAACCAGTGTGACAAGCAGCAGCTCTTGGTGAGACAGGTCAGTGGTTAGTTCACTGTACGCATAATCAGCAATACCTATAATTTGTCTACATATTCTAATCGCTCCTGAGTTGACCTGTCTCACCAACAGCTGCTGCTTGTCACAGTCTCCCCTCATGAGCAAGCCTCCATGAGGCTCTCTGGGGCAGGGGTGAGAAACACAGTGTCTGCCACGCACAATGACAGCTACATGAATGACATCCCTCTGTCAGGAACCAGATTTTTAACTGATTTATTCTTTTTCTCCATATTCATTTACAAATGTCTTATCTGCAGTTAAGTATAAATTATTTATATATGGCTTGAACATTTGCAAGATGGTAAACTTTTTATAATAACATTTTATTCTGATTATGAAATGGAAAGCTCCTCATTATGGAAAATACCAGTATGAAAAAGGGAAATTAAAACTCACCTATAATTTAACCTATTGTCATTTCCATTATGTTTTGCAGTGTGTCTTACATGTGTGTGAAGGTATTTGGGACTTATCCACGGTTTAAACTATACTGTGTACGTGGTATTACTACCCATTTTGCCCCACCTAATTTTATTTTGTAAACATATTTCTATATAGAAGTAAATAAGCATCACATTAATGGCTATGCTGTACTCTTGTTCCATCAATTCTAAATGCACATTTTTCCAGTTCTCTGAAACTGAGAAGCATCTTACAATAAACAGAGTCTTCCAACCATTTCAACCAAGTGAGACTCGGATGTCACTGTGTGCGAGTATCCACGGCCCCTACTAGTGAGATCAAGAAAGTGCCAGCAGGAAAGCAGCTTAGCTCTGGTGAAGATTCTACTGGAGGACTATTTCCTTGGTTAGTGTTTAACCTTCGGACCGTTCTCCCAAACCAATGAGAATACTTTGGGGCTATCTTCTGCCATCCTTAGTGAATAGGAGTCTGCTTACAGAATATAAGCAATTAATCTCAATATTAGCTTAAAATCCACTAGGGAGGAGAAAAGATATTCCAAAGATGTAAGATATTCTGGATTACCTGTGCTACTACTTTCCACATAAGATATACACATATAGAGCCCACTTCTAGTTTTTGAAATGCCATACAGAAATGGCATAAATAACACCTGATAAAGACCCACTTTCTGTTTTACATAAAAGAACCCATGCCACTTACCAGATTGGGGTCATAGTATGCTTCCTGAGTTGGTGGAATGTTGCTTAGCTGAGTGATATTAGCAGGAAGCATTTTTGAGCAATTTATTAACATGTGTTCCAGACCTGTTAAATCCTAACAAAGCAAAATAAGAGGATAAACTTTCTATGTACAAGTAATCATTGTAATTTTAAAAATAAAAACTACATAAAAGTCTCCAAAATAATTTTTAATGCTATCTTCAAAGAGGGTTTGACTATATGATTCTTAAGATAAAGGGAGAAGAATGAGACAATACAAATACAAATATTTCATCTTTGTTTCAAAGTAGGACATCCTAAAATGCGAGGCACCATTTCACACAAGATGGTCCAGGGGATCACCAGAGGGGATGTCCTGCAGTTAGTTACATTCACCTTGGCACTCTCCATTAGTGGGCTTCCTCCTCCTAGGACTAGAAGAGGCCACAGCAGGGGGGACAGTGGAGTACCATGGGCCTGGCTGAGATATCAGTCAGCCATACCTGAAGCCCCTGAATGAACTTGTCACAAGAACCTTATATGCAGATATGGTCTGGCTCTTCTCCAGACAATACAATAGCAATCCCTACTGCAAGCGAGAAAAAAGGAATCTCAGAAAATATGAACTTCAAATTTGGTTTTATTTATGGCACTAAAAATGGGCTAGTTGTGGACACCCTCAGCAACTATTAAGAATGAACTTTTACTTACATTACACTGAAATATTTAGGGGGGAAAAAGAGAAAGTATCAAAATTTTAAAGTTTCATTTAAAAATACTTCAAAGTTTAGGGGGAAAAAATACAACACCTGCAAACTTAAAGGCAGATCATGAATTCTGGTAGCCAGTGTTCGAATTTCTCTGTCAGATAAGACACCAGATTGGTCGGTATCAACTTCGTCAAAAACTTGAGATATATTCAGTGGCTGAACTGCACTCATGAGATAATAAAAATAAGAAAAGGCAAACTGCATATCCTCAGAGTGGCGTACTTTGTGAAATGATGTCTTGTCAAATTCTTCAGGGAACCTGTACAAATACAACATACAATGAACTCAGCACATTTAGAATATATACAACACCTAATGTTTGTAGAGTTAGCCTCTTTTTCCTTCTCACTTTAGATGAAATCTTCAACCTACTAGTCATCTAAAATATTAGAGTCATAAATTTAGCACAGCAAAGATGTAAATTTTCCCTATTTTTGTTATTTATTTTGAATTTATTGGGGTGATACTGGTTAATAAAGTTATATAGATTTCAGGTGTACAATTATATAATACATCATCTGTATATTGTATTGTGTTCACCACCCCAAGTCAAGTCTCCTTCCATCACCATTTATCCCCTTGGTCCTCTTCTACCCCACCATCTGCTCCTTTCCCTCTAGTAATCACCATACTGTTATCTGCTCTATGAGGGTTTTTTGTTGTATTTCCTTCACCTTTTTCACCCAGCCCCACGACCCGCCTCTGCTCTGACAGCTGTCAGTCTGTTCTCCATCTATGAGTCTGTTTCTATTTTGTTTGTTAATTTATTTTGTTTATTAGATTCCACTTATGTGTAAAATCCTATGGTACTTGTCTTTCTTTTACTTGGCTTATTTCACTTAGCATAATGCTCTCCAGGTCCATCCATGCCACTGCAAAGGGTAAAGATGCCAATTTCAAGCAGCCTTGGCTCTGAGCACATATAAGCAACCCAAACACAAGCCAGACTTACATATCTTGCAATTCTTGCATAACTATTCGGTCAATCATATGAGGCATGTGTGCTGGGACTTTCCTAGATGTGAATCCGAACTTGCTGTTTAAGATTTTATTTACATATCGAAGAGAATCTGCAAATGTATCTTTTAGTTGCCTCCCAGTATGTTTGCTATTAGTGAAGTATTCCAATTGTGTCTTCAGTGACTCTTCTTCCTGAAAAGAGAATTCCGTGTAACAGCGCACTATGTTTAGTGCACAAGCACACTTGGTTAACAAGAGATAAAGGTACCATTTCACATAATGTAATAACTAGTCACTAAGGGTCTACCAGGGGCGAATGAAATGAGGACCCTAAGACAGGACTAAACTGGATTTCAGGGAAACTATCATCAGCACTGGATTGAGAACAACAACTGTGTGGTAAAGATCTATTTATAGGGTCTTCTTTAAGGACTGGTATTGAGCAGATTTCATAGCCAATTTAATGCAACATTTAGAAAATTTATTTACAAATAAATTTGATAGTACTTTTGACATCAAGCTATTTCTACTGATGATTTCAAAGCAGCAAGTACTTGAGTTTTGAACACGAGGATGAGAGTACAAAACTGACTTCACCATACAATCGTGTTAATGTTACAAAATGTAAAGAACCTTATCAGTAAGAGGCAAAATTGAATGAGCAGAGGAAATGAAGACATTTTACGGAAAATAAAACATTTTTATCTTCAAAGATTTCAAACTGATAAAAATGTAAAGAGATTGATAATAACTGGTATTGGTTAGCGTGTGGAGAAACTAGTCTTGTATACTATTTGTGGAAGTAAGAAGAGGGGCAACATATTAGAAGGATATATTTAAATTTTTATGCACCAGCCTGGCTGGTGTGACATAGTAGTTGAGTGTTGACCCATGCACCCAGAGGTCGCTGTTCAATTCCGGGTTGGGGCACATGCCCAGGTTGTGGGCCCAATCCCTAGTAGGGGCATGCAGGAGGCGGCCAATCGATGCTCTTTCTCATTGATGTTTCTATCTCTCTCTCCCTCTCCCTTCCTCTCTGTCTAAAAACCAATAAAGGGGGAAAATTGTTTTTTAAAGTTTATATACCAGACCCTGTAAGCTAGCAATTCTACCTAGGAAAATTATTACTTACTCAAGAGTAAGATATGTGCATACGAATATTTATTGCAACACCATCTGCCCTTGCAAAACATTGGAAATAACTAGCAACTGTTAAGAAGGACAATGGCATTGATATGAGCAGTTTGCCTCCCACACCATGAAATCAAAAGGTTACTGCAGAGCAGTGTAAGTCTAGTGTAACTGCACTGATAAAACTATAGTTTATGTTTGCATCACCTATAGAAAAATACTGAAAGGACAACCACCAAACTACAATAGTTATGATCTCAAGTAGGGTAATTAGGAAGGAAGAAGGGAGACCTTTCCCTTTTTTACTGTATGTACCTACTGTGCCAGGTACAAGACACTTCCCGAAGATAACAAAAGGAGTAAGACGCAGTTCCCCTCTTCGTCCTCTTTGCTTCCAGCCTGACATCCACTCATGGCTGTGCTTTGTTCACAGTCCAGCTAGATCACAAGATATCTCTTGGTCTATCACCTCTGACCCACCCTTCAAAGGTCAGCTCACAGGGTACTTCCTCATGGATGCCTTTCCTGATACTGCTAGAAAAAGTTAAGGAATTTTCGCTTCGGGCTCCTCAACAGAGACAATTATCATGTGGCTACAATTACTAGCCCACAAATCGATCTCTCAACTTGCTCTGAGTCTCCTCTAGCAGCAACTGTGCTCTAATCGTCTTGCATTCCCAGCAGTCGGCAGAATGAAAGCACTTGGGGGACGTACAAATGCCACCCCAGCACGGTGGAGGCCGTGGTACAGGAGGGCGAGCACTCCAGCTTTGAGGCTTGGCTCACACTAACTTGCTGCTGTGATGCTGGGGAAGCTAGTGAACCTCTCTGCACCTTGGTTTTGTTCATCAGTAAAGCTGGAAAGATAGCAGACTGGTACAATGTACACAAAAGCATTTCTTGAAATCACGTGGCAAATAAAGGTCATCCCTGTTGTACTACTTACTCAGGATAGGCCCCTGGCTGAACCCCTTGCTCATGCACACTGAGGCTGTTTCCTGAGCTGTGACATGGGGACAAGGAGAGTATGCAAACCATTATAAGGTCTTTTTATTGTTGGGGTTATTGAGACAGTTAAATAAAACCATATAAGAACAGCATTTAATTCAGTGGCTGCAGCAGGGAAATGCTGAATAAATGGCAGCTATTATGATATTTTCATCACTTACAAGGTTATTTCTTATTATTCCTGAGCATGGGAAGGAAAAAGGCTGGTGTAACTTACATCAAGAAGATCTTGGAAATACTTTTTCTTCTCCCACGGCAACCAGCCCAAGTAACTGTCCGTGTAATGTTGCAGTTTTCTTCCAGGTAATACTTCATTAACACCTATGTGATTTTTAGCATTGTTCTCCATTCTGTCTTTCTCTTGTTCTTTCCCTGGGATTTTCTTCTCTCTGGGCACAGGGTTTTTCAGTGGAACAATCAGAGATGAGAGCTTTTCTTTTGACATACTTCCACCTCCTACCTTTTGGGTCTGAGTTTCAGATCGAAAGCTGGCTTTGACTTCCACGCCCGGTGATGCAGTCTGATTCTGGTAGTGGCTGTTCGCTTTTACTGTCTCTGCTTGAAAAGTCGGCCTCTGTAATCTTTCAGATACCCCTAAGTTGTTTGGCAAGGTGCTTTTGCGAACCTGTTCTGCCAGTGGGGCCTCCAAACTCTCATTTCTTGTATCTGTTATGATGGCTTGAGTTATTTTCACTCCAGCATCCTGTGAGTTCACCAGAAACGACTTCAGCAAGGCTGACTTGGACAGGTTGTATCCTTTAACTGTGATGTCTCCCCGTTCTAGTTGCAAATCCAAGTTATTGAGACGCAACTGGGCCTCTTTTGGAAGGAGTGAAATATTTACCATGGGAATTTTCACTTCCTCTTGAGATCTCCCTGTTGCGTTAACATCATGTCTCTTGAACTTTGGGAAGCGTTTGTCTTCGGGAATATCCTCAAATGGGATTTCCACCTCTGGAAGAAGTGTTATGGGGCTAACCAATGTCTGGTAAGACCTTTGGGTCGTGGAGTTGTGTTTCGGTTCCTCTCTTGTGTCAGCCTCGACTACTATCTGGATTTTGAACTCTTTGTCGTTTCTACTTTGAAGTGTGAGATTAAAGTGTATGGTAGTTGCATTCATTCCACTGTGCATGATGAGGTGGATGGTTTTCCACTTATTGGCTATAGAAGCGTGTCGAATAATTGGGTTGTCACTGTAGGTGCCTTCAATTCCCCTTTTGGCTATTTCTGCAAAGCTGAAATAAGGCAGGCATTCACCTTTCGGAATAACATAATGGGTCTGGTTTGGGAGAAGAGTTACTTTATACAATTCATGAAAATGATCTAGAGAAAAAAACACAAACATGACTTTTAAAAAGCTAGCCATTCCCCTCCCTTTTCCCCTAATTCTTAGGGTTTGTGTTTTCACTTTCTAACAGTGACTCTAAATGAATTTCAAAATAATCAGAAATTCGAACACAGGAGTCACTGGTATGGGGCTCGTTTGACTCTGTGAAGCCACTGCGGACATGGACATGGAATGCTGCTAAGTCTAACTGACTGCCCGGGCTAGGGCCCCATTCTGACAGCAAGCGCCAATGACTGACTTCTGTCTTTCTGTCCACGTGAGAAAATACAACTTTCTGCCAAAACGACCTCTGTTAATAGGCTATCAACAAGATCCAGTACCAAAACTGTCCTTATTTAATTGGTTCTTTTATTATTTCCAAATTAAGCTATGGTCATGTATTTTTAACTAAGGTAAATCACCTTAGTAAGACAAAGAAATTAGACTGGAATAATAAAGGAAAAGACGCAGCTTTAGTGTTTACTGTTCTCTAAACATCTGTGTTCTTCTCTTCTGTTTACCTTACAACTGGTATGGATGTGAGGTTGGGGAGGAGACAGATAATTACTTTAAATAATAGCAGTGAGTCGAAATCCTCTGGTACCCAAGGCCCTTTATCTCCTTATTCTTAATAGATTTTTACGACAGTAACTATACCTTGCCCACAGTCGCCAGCATCGAACCCACAGGACAAGACATTACAGGCTTGGTCACAGAACTTGTCAGCGAGCCAGGAGTTTGCACATCCTTGATTACAGTAAGAGACACTGTTTATTCCTCCTCCAAACTGCCAGGGCTGAACAGCGCCCAAGCTCCCAGTTCCCCCGGCTCCGGCACCATAGCGACTCCCTCCACTGTTACCTGTAGAGGGAGGAGGAAAACAGAATCCTGCTATGCTTACAATCTTGAGAAAAAAGACAGATCTGCCCTGGCTGGTATGGCTCAGCAGTAAGAGCATCACCCGCGGACCAAAGAGTCCAGGGTTTGATTCCAGCCAAGGGCACGTACCTCGGTTGCAGTTCGTCCCCAGACCCGGTTGGGGTTGTGCAGGTGGCAACCAATCGATGTGTCTCTCTCTCATCGATGTTTCTCTCTCTGTCTGTCTCTCTTCCTCACTCTCTCCCTCCTGCTCTCTCTGAAGATTAATGTAAAAATATCCTCAGGTGGGGATAAAACACACACACACACATGACAGCTCCTTATTTCTTCACAGGGTTTTCAAGATTGATGCATGAGTTACAGTCAGAAAGGGCTCACCTCATTCCTTCGTAGAAGAGTTTATGTAGCTAAGAAGAAAATAAACTGAAAAGGGGTCGTCACCTGACAGTGGGCTGGTGCCAACTAAAGTACAGACCTCAGACTTTCTCAGGGGGCACGTGTAGATGTGAATGGAGGGGCAGGGAAGCAGGGAGAGAGAATTCCAAATGCTGTGACTTTCAGAACTGCCCCGAACATGTCCTAACATAGGGGAGTTGTTATCATTACCAAATGTGAATGTCCCATTAAGGCTGAGTTCTCTAGACTCCAAAGATCCACATTTGTTTTCCCTCCCTGAAGCTAACTGTATTTTTCAAAAGTGCCTCTGACACAACTTGAAGTTTTGTTTCCGCCAATACTCAACACTTTTCCAAATCTGTTTCCTTACACAGAATACGGAGATGATATCTGTGCATACATTTTTTTCTCTTTCTTTTCTCCTTAAAAATTAAACTCTCCTTTTTCTTTTCTTTTTAAATATGTTTTTATTGATTTTTTAGAGAGAGATAGAAACATCGATGAGAGAGAAACCTCAATCAGCTGCCTTCTGCCCGCCCCTACTGGGGATGGAGCCTGCAACCTGGGCATGTGCCCTGACCGGGAATCAAACCAGGACCTCTCAGTCCACGGGATGACGCTCAATCCCCTGAGCCACACCAGCCACAGGGCTACAGACTCTCTTTCTTAGGCGACTAAAAAATTAAAGTAGATGATGGGTAAGATTTCATGAAATTAAATTCTTTATAAACTGAAAAGCAATAAATACAAGTAAAAAAAAATGGTTGCCAAGTCCAAATATAAGTGTGTAAAAAAGGGAGAAGAGATGCTGAGAAGAGACAGTTATTTTTTGCTTCTCTGTTACTCACCAACACAGACATCTGCTGCTGGAAGCCAGCAGCCAAGAGCTCCTGTGAGAAGCAGTTAGAGGTGTTCTTGCTCTCAAGCTTACATCATCAGGGTAGTCCAGTTTTTATATTTTCAATAATAAGAAAAGGCATTTTCAAGTGCCAGGCCAATGTGGAAAAATACCCTCCACAATGGACAAGATGAATAAACTGGCTCACAGGAGGATACTCATCATCACCTCCAAAGAGTCTATGGATTACTCATTATCTTAATCCGGGAAGATGTTTAATTCACTGTCCGTGTTCAATAATGACTAGGAACAGAGAACTTCCATAACCAGAAGCAAATGATCTGGAACACCTCCTACCAGAGCAATCCCCGCCGTCCCAGTCGCAGGCCGAGTTATTGCAAGCCTTGTCGCAATAGCCGTCTTTAATCCAGGAACCTGGGCAGCCCTCGGCACAGTTCGGCACAGGCCACGTCAAATACACCTACGAAAAAAACAGAGAGAATATAAAATGATTTCTGCTACATTTCTGTCTCAAATTAGAATTCTTTCTTTTAAGAAAAATGAGCCTCTAGCAAAGGTTACTCTTTTCCATGGGCAGATGGCATTCATGTGGCGTATTTCGCCTGAAGTTTGCCTGCATCTAGTCATTTCCCAAGTTCTGCTGTTTTGACGATCCTTACTGAGCACATTTGCTCGGCTCCTTACTCAGGGACAGCAGACAAGGACTCAGCTTGCAGGTTACTTTCTCACACCATATATTTCGAAATAAAATAGCAACATGTCAGGCTTAAATGGGAGTAAACATACATGCCAAAGCAGGTGTAATGTATACCACACAAGTCACTGCTTTTCTGCGACAACTGTCATTCACTCCTGAGTGTTTGTGCATAATCGTGTATCATGGCTGAAAAACAGCAGATGAACTCGACACATCCTCCTCTGCCGGCGTAAGTCCAGTGACAAACTAACCAGCCCAGCAATCTGAGCTGTAAAATCACCTGCTTTCACAATGAGTGATAGAGTACATCGTGACCTATTAATCTAAAATCTTTAAAAAACTATGCTCCCCGCCCAGCTGGTTTGGCTCAGTGGCTGAGCGTCGTCCCATGCACCACGAGGTTGCCGGTTCAATTCCTGGACAGGGCACATGCCCGGGTTGTGGGCTCGATCCCCAGCGTGGAGCCTGCAGGAGGCAGCCAATCAATGTTTCTCTCTCATCGATGTTTCTATTTCTCTCTCCATCTCGCTTCCTCTCTATCTAAAAAAAGCAATAAAAATATTTTTTAAATCATTTTGATTCCCTAATTCTACGGGTGGCATATGCTCCCCTTTTAAAGTCTACCTGCTACAGCACATTCCATCTGTTTGGAATCTAATGAACTCCTACTTGTTCTTCAAAGTTCACCTCAATTCAGATGAGAATTCTTCCCTATTCCTGTCTGATTTCAACCTGTGCTGCCACTGCTCAGCACCCAGAGCACAACTGCAGCATGGAAATCACTGTACAGTCACTGATTTTGTGCGTCTCCCCTGTCAAGCCACAGCTCAACTCTGCAGCCCTATAAGCTAACACAGGGGAGGCCACCAAACAGGGCCCAGGACAATGGGCACCTGGGGTGGCATAAACACAACAGAAAAAAGGAGCTTTGTGCATTCAGGGGCACTTACAATTGCAGAGTTCTGACACAAGCTTATGCTGACAGTCTCTGGCTTATCAATGAATCCCCCTAACAATGCTACAGGGCCATCCCTATTTTCCCCACCAGGCAGGCAGGAAACACAAAGGTCAGATCATTGCCCAGGACCATCCTAAATAGTTGGCTCCTGGGTCTGTGCATAAACACTTCTCCACCCTGCCTCTCAAAGCCAGAGAGAGACCAGCTTTGATGAAACTTCATCCACCCCTTTATGCAGAAAATTGAGCTCACTTTCTATGTTGGTCACTTTGCTAACACTGTAACCATGATTTTGTGTTTCAAAGTGATTTTGCTTTTTCAGCTATTGCTGTAGAAGAACATTTAGAGGGCCAGGGGAAAATGTAGGTTCTGGGTATCTGAGACTGTAGGAAAGCAAAAAACTCATAGAAAGTAGTTTTCTGCCCAGCCCACATGGCTCAGTGGTTGAGCACTGACCCATGCATCAAGTGGTAGTTCTCTCTCACATCAATGTTTCTTTCTCCCTCTCCTTTCCTCTCTTCCTAAAAATCTATCATTCTATCTATCTATCTGAAAGTAGTTTTCTTTCTCTCAAATTGTTAACTCTCCTGAGCTTAGTACTCAACATGCTTATCTGAGAAAATCTGAATACAGTAGTAGATGTAGTGATTCCTGATTTCCCATTGATGACTGCCAAGCTAGGAACCCCTGCCCCTCCGGTACTCACCTTCTGACCTTTGGAGTGACTATAAAAATCATCTGGCCAGACATCCTTCCCAAACATGACGTCGTCATTCAGGTAAATGAACTTCTGGGACAGCCCTTCGATGCGATGAATGTGACTTTCAATAGCTGGTGAACTAAAGGTAGGCAAGTGGCTCAAATTTTGAAAAACATCCTTTTAACAGAAAAATACAAGAGAGAAAGAGGGTGGATAAGTGTTTTTTTGTTTCATTTTTGGTTTTGGAAGGAAGAAAGGCAAATGGACGAACTAAAGGACGGTGGAAATGCAGGTGAGAAGGGTGAAGGGAGAGGAATTAGAGAAAAGTAAAAGAACAGAAAAGAAAACCACAGCCTTGTGATATATGGAAGGTCACGCACCTGGTGTGTCACTATTGTCACTCGAGGATTATCAAGGTTCAGCCAGGATGGAATCTGCCCATTGGTAACAATGAAAATATTCCGAACCCACGGTGCATGCCTCTCGATAGATCGCAACGAGTACCTCAGTTCTTCATTATCTTCAAAACGGCTGGCAGAAACATCTTCATCCTGCTTAGACTGAGGAAAACATCTGGTACGTGAAGAAGTAAAACACCCCTTAAGTCACACCTCTTCCTCCTGTCTCTTCCTCTCCCCTCGGCTCTGGCATACTTTTAAAGACACAGGCTTCCTTTTAAACATTACGAAAACTATAAAAGACTCAGCATAGTTATAACAACAAAACAAATACACAGCATTTCTTTAACACGCTTTTTAGAAAAGAATCTAGGGTCAGATTCTAGGTCACTTCAGTTAATATTAACCAATGGCAGTGACTGGAAAATTAGAAAAGTTCTAATCAATGAAAGCCCTCTTTCTTCTAACACAGTGACTTATAAATCTTTAACAACCTGAAGTGATTCAGGTTGTAAAAGAATCTCTGCATCTCTTACCTGGCTGATGGCACTCAGATCCCACAATAAATACGCAGAACTTATGGTCAGTTCTTTCCCATCAATTGTCATATTCTTCTTAGTCTGCTTATTCAGTTCTTGGAAATCTTTGGGGTTATTCAATTTTAGAAGTGCTACACTGGCCTCTGAGTACAGGTGCAACTATAAAATAACAACAGGGTTAGTGGTGGAAAAGCAAACCCTAAAAAAGAGACACCTTGAAATTTCCAGTTTCATCTTTAAACTTTAAATATACATATAATGCCCTGGCCAGTTTGGCTCAGCGATTAGAGCGTCGGCCCGCAGTCTGGAGAGACCCGGGTTCGGTTCCTGCTAAGGGCACATACCTCGGTTGCAGTTTGTCCCCGGCCCTGGTTGGGTCGTGTGGGTGGTGACCACTCGATGTGTCCTTCACATCGATGTTTCTCTCTCTCTCTCTCTCCCCCCCTCCCACTCTATCTGAACAAAATATCAAAAAATGTCCTCGGGTGAGGATAAAAACAAACAAACAAAAAAAACCAAAAAACAAAATAAAATAAAAAATAAATATACATATAATATAAGCTCTATATTGTATGCAGTATACATCAAAATATATAGTATACATATTTAAAGATTAAAAGTTTCATATTATATATATGAAGTAGCAAGCCAATATCACCAAAAAAAAGTAACCGTAAATCTAAGTGGGAACACATAAGCATCAACACGTTTTATAAACAGGCTTCCTCCCCTCTCCCCAAGTCACACACCCTTGATCAGTTTATGTGCTAAGCCTACATCACACAATTTCCCATGAAAGGGCCTTTCAGAATTTAAAAAGGTGGGGAGAGGATTGAAAACCACTAATCAAGGACAGCGAAATTTTTCGGCTGAACTGGCTCTTCTAATAGAGCCCAGGGCCTTCATTTTTAATTTATAAAACAGAAGCAAACACAAATCATTACAGGCTCAGACTTAGCTCTTGTATTTGTGACATGACTATACTTGGCTCATCTTCCAAAGGTTCTTGAGTTTATGTAGGCCTAACAACCAGAGGTCAGAGTTAGAACTTCATTTATATCCTTTCCCCTTTTTATTACGTAGGCCATTTACTCTTACCAGAAACTGTGTGTGTCTGCGTGGGCACATGTTTCCATGTGTATTGTCTTCCTCACTAATTACTTCCCTTCACCTGGGCAGTGCCTGGCATATCTGAAGCACTCACTGAAGACCAGCTCTCACTGCGGCCACCATGCTGCCAGTGTGGGGGGCAGATGGCACGCAGGCCGAGCAGGGCAAATATTCTGAGGCTCACTACCCATCCTGGCCTATGCTGTTCCTTCTCTAACTCCCACCTTGGCTCCCACAGCACCACTGGGGGCTTCCTGGAGTGCAAAAATCACTACTCTAGAATAAATTAATATAGTGCTTTCTTATGCTAATTTAAAATGTGTTGGGGAAATAACCTTGTCTTTAAAAATATATATTTTTCTTTATTGATCTTTTAGAGAGAGAGGGAGGGAGAGGGGGAGAGAGAGAAACATTGATGTGAGAGAGACACATCGATAGGCTGCCTCCTGCATGACCCCTACTGGGGATGGAGCCTGCAACCCAGGCATGTGCCCTAACTGGGACTTGAACCTGGATGTCTCAGTCCATGGGAAGATGCTCAATCCACTGAGCCACACTGGTCAGGTGAAAATATCCTTATCTTAATCTCTTCTTCCAAATTGCTTTTATTCTGGAAAACTATTTTGAAATTTCACAGACATTTTCCTAAGGTAACTACACAATGGTTGGAAGAGAGATGAAAAGTAAAAAGCATAAGGGAATGTTTTTGTATGAAAAATAGTTTCTGCTATCATAATCAACCAAGTTGTTGTTGTTGTTGTTTTTAATCCTCACCCGAAGACATTTTTTCCATATTTTGTTCAGATAGAGTGTGTGTGTGTGTGTGTGTGTGGGGACATCAGTGTGAAAGGGACACGTCGAGTGGTTGCCACCCACATGACCCAACCGGGGCCAGGGACAAACTGCAACCGAGGTATGTGCCCTTAGCAGGAACCGAACCCGGGTGTCTCTGGACCGCAGGCCAACGCTCTAACTGTTGAGCCAAACTGGCCAGGGCTCAATCAAGTTTTAAGTAGTGAAAAAGGGTGGAAAGAAAGTATCCTGTGCTAGCTGCTAGGTGGCTCCTCAATCCTGGATACCTTAGTTACTTTTCTGGAAAAGAGACAGGAGGTAGTAAGGATACATAGTTGCAATGACTGCCAAAAGCTAGAGTTCTTAGCTTGGACAACTGTGGGCAACTGCCTCTATATATAGCTTCTAACTGGAAATTATAAGTTTATCTAAATTCTTTAAATTGTAAGTTTCTCAGAGACAGAGCACCTAGACACCTACCCCTCTGCAGATCCATGAATATGTTAGCATGATTGACAGATAAAGCTTTGCTATTTTTAAGCCACTGATACTTCCGGATGTTTGTTACTGTAGCATTATCGAGAATGATGTGATCGATACATCTATATATGATAGCATATGGGTAGGGAAAAAACCTGCCAGCGAATACAACTGAAAAACAAGTTAGCTCCTTCCAGTGGCTAGGTCTTACTTACTATGTTCTGGTGGTTTTCTAAAACTTAAATCAGTTCCAGAGTTGCTCATTTAATTTATTTATGTATTTATTATAGGAATAAAACCAAAAGAAAGGATGAAAACAGGTGTGTAAGACAGCTGCATGGAAGTCATTAACAGAAGGGGCATTATCACAATATTACTACAATTTATTGTGACCTTGAACGTGTCCTGAACAGAGGTCTGAGGGGACAGAATGGAGGCAGGACAATACCCTGGTCCTACTCTGCCTGCACTGTCCTTCCTGCTCAAACAAACGACTTGGTCAGCCTTCAAGGATCCTGCGCAGCCTCTTTCTCTGAAAACCTCCCCATGGCTCTACACGCCAACTCCAAGTCTATGCTACTCTTCTCTATACCTAATCCTAAAGTACCCTGTTTTACTATTTGAACACTTAATATATAAATACGCTGCCTCCAAAAAGAGATGATAAATAGCTTGAGGACAGACTCAACCCCTCCACTTCTTTTGCACACCCACTGAGCAACCACTATGATGGAATTAAACTAAATGTGAGAATGCACTTGAGAGCTTTGGGAAGATTCTCCGCCTGCTCTAACGTATGTTAAGAAGTAAACAAAAACTAAAGTAAAACAAACAAACACAGCCCTGGCCAGTTTTGCTCAGTGGTTAGAGCACTGGCCCGCAGATTGAAGGGTCTCAGGTTTGATTCCCAGTCAAGAGCACACACCTGGGTTGCAGGTTCGATTCCCGGCCCTGTTGGGGTCGTGTGGGAGGCAACCAGTCAATGTGTCTCTCTCACATCCATGTTTCTCTCTCTCTCTCCCTTCTACTCCCCTTAAAAATCAATGGGAAAAGATTCTCGGGTAAGGATTAACAAAAAAATAAATAAAAACAAAAACAAAAAAAAACACAAAACCCACCGTAAATGACAATGTCTAGAAACACAGAATGTTGAGAGTGCACTGAAAATAAAGACCAACGAACAATCTGATTTCTCAAAAGGTGAATTCTGTGTCCATCACATACAAAAATTCCACAAATAAACTAGGGGTAATTCATCAGATCATAAAAGAGCTCACCTCAAAATATCTCAGACTAGAAAGTCTTTAACAGAAAAGACTGTTTGACTTAGAAGACTATAGTCCACAGTAAAGTTTTTATGAATTCAAATCTATTATCTGGCAAAAGAAACCATTTTCTTCAAGTCCTACTCCCCTCCTGGGAGTGTGAGGTTGAGGATTCTGATTTTGCTCTAAGCAGAACAGTAAAGGCAGGGTAATGCTGCATGAACACAACCATGGTACCATAAACCTAAAGTGATGGCTGTGCGTAATCATCCTGCTGAATCATTTCCCTTTATCTTTCAAGACACTGTATCTGGTGGGTGTGTTTAGTCACAGCCGTCCTTCTTGCTCCTTGTTCAGCGAGCATTTCTTGAGTGGCCCCTAAGTGCCGAGCCCCCAAATAACCACTAGGGGCATAAAGGTGAACAGGCGGTACCTGTCTTAAGTGGCTTGCAGCCCAGTGAGGGGGTCTCTGGGGCAGAACAGAACTCTTTTTTTTTTTTTTTTTTATCCTCACCCGAGGATATTTTTCCATTTTTTGTACAGATAGAGTGGGAGGGAGAGAGAGAGAGAAACATCGACGTGAAGGGACACATCGAGTGGCTGCCACCCGCACGACCAACCAGGGCCGGGGACAAACTGCAACCGAAGTACGTGCCCTTAGCGGGAACTGAACCCGGGTCTCTCCGGACCGCAGGCCGACGCTCTAACCGCTGAGCCAAACTGGCCAGGGCCAGAACAGAACTCTTAGGTGGCAAAGACCTCCTGGAGGAACCTGGGAGGGAAAACCGGTTCAGCTGTTCAGGAAAGTCTAATGGTCCTTTCCTCCCATAGGCTACAAAGCACCACTAATGAAACACCCCAAACTGAGCTCTGGGTTTCCTTCCGAAGAGAGCTTGCTTCTCCCACTGAAGCTCTGAGTGTGGTTAATGCCATCACACTCAACTCCAGAAACATCCACTTCCCCTTTCATTTCTCCTTCCCTCTCTCCCAGCTAGTGAGTCACCAGGTCTTGCTGAATGGGCTCTCTCAGATGTTTCTAGAACCAGTCTCACCATTGCACCACTGACAAGGCACTTGCTGAACCCAAATGTCTTGCTAGGCTCCGGCAGCAGTGGCTAAACTGGTTTTCCTGCCCCCAAACTCCTCTTGTCTAATCCCCATCTGCTACACCTCTGCTGTGTTTCTTAGAAGGGGTCCTCCTCCTCAAGATGCTCCCTGCCTCCAAAACTAACTCCTTACCAGATCTTTCTCATTCCGACCGCAGTCTGTCTTCCCAATCTGAACTCCAGCAAAAACCCGACCTGGGCTCTGGCCTCCCGGAGCAGTGTCCTGATTCTCTAAAGACTCCATTGATTTGCAAGCCTCCGGCCCTTGGCTCAGGCTGTTCCTCTTCTTGGATTGGTTTTTCCTGCTCCCTTCTCTGCTGAGAAAACGGCTGCTCTGCTCAGGGCCCAGCTCAATGCTTCCTATTCCGCAAGGCCTTCTTTGCCCTCAGTACACCTAAAGCCCAGGTGTTCTCACGGCACTTTCTATAAACACATTTGGAAGAGATCACACCCCAGAATTCTTTCAGTGCTTTGATTCACTGTTATCTTTAGCACAGTGCCTGGCACACAACAGCCATTAATAAACACTCCCTACATGGACTGAGAACCCAATAGAGAAAACTTTCCTCTCGGGTGCTCAGAATCACACCCGAAAGTAGAACCCAAGCAAAGCAAGGCACTTGCAGCACCGGGCTCCAGTGCTGACACAGTCCTTCTTTCTTCCTCTTTCTCACTTTCTCTCTGGCCTCCACCAAGTCCTAATCCCTGAAGCTGATCACAGGTGCTGACATCACACACGACCTGCACTGAACGTCACGGGTAATTAACTTGACCCTCGGAAGAGGTGCTGGCCTCCTCAAAGACAAGTCTGGGAATCCCAATAAACCTCCAAACGGGTGAATGAAGAGTGGAAGATGGTATCATCACCCACGGAGCCTCCGGGGGCTCCTTGTCCATTTCAAGTTGCTGCCCACCCTACCTCCACCTGCAGCCACCACTCCTCACCACCCACAAACAGTTTGCTGAAGGCTCGACCACGGCTTGAGCTGACGTTCTTTGGCCATACACACCCACTCTCCAGCAGACGCACTGGCGAGGCAGCGGGTCAAGAGACATGGCTAGTCACACCTGAGCGGAGAGTGAAGTGTCATGAAATTTCTTTCCTTTAGAAATGTATTATAGTTGGGATTATGTAAATAGAACAAAGAATGTCATTCTCTCTGCATAAGAAATTTGAGCTGCAATCAAAAGTACAGATATACGCCCTGGCCAGTTTGGCTCAGCGGTTAGAGCGTCGGCCTGCGGTCTGGAGAGACCCGGGTTCGGTTCCCGCTAAGGGCACGTACTTCGGTTGCGGTTTGTCCCCGGCCCTGGTTGGTCGTGCGGGTGGCAGCCACTCGATGTGTCCCTTCACGTCGATGTTCCTCTCTCTCTCTCCCTTCCTCTCTCTCCCTCCCACTCTGTCTGTACTAAAAATGTAAAAATATCCTCGGGTGAGGATAAAAAAAAAAAAGTACAGATATACTTGTATCTGTAGTTCTAGAAACAATGGCTAGGAAGTCAAGAAGCCAAATAAACATGGCTGAAATCAATGTTAATCTATGGTTTTATCTGCCCAAAACAATATTAAAAATAGCTCAGGGGAAGGAGAAATATAATATCTATTTTTAAATATCTGCAGATTGAGAAATAATTCAACCCTAATCTAGCTGAGCACTACCATATTTCCAGGTACCATAAACAAAAGTTATGGAGAAAAATACAAAAAAAGAAAACATAAATGTCATTCATATTATCATAATTTACAAAGATAGTACAATGTACCTTAAAACAATGGAACACTTATAGGGGAAAAGAAACAAGTTGGGGGGAAGAATATAAAAAACATGGTCAAGGCAGATACTATGTAAGAACTCCCCCAATCAGAGTACCCCTACCACCACCTCCAGCTCCATCCTTCACCTCCAAATTGGTCAGTGACATCAATGGGAACAAGAAGTAAGAATCAGTAAGCTAAACATAGCGGCAGAATTTAAAGAGCATTTCTTGAAAACTTCTTCATATCAAGAAAACAAATTCTGAGCCAAGAATTCGTGCCCTCTCTTCTAAGAGAAAAGACACCCACGTTTTACAACCAGGTATGTTTCTGACAGACAGCTGCCGTCTTGACATAGGACAGATGGAAAATACACCCACGTGGACGGTGCCCTAAATCAACGAGGCAAACAGTTCTGGAATCGAGAAATACTAAGAAAAAGGCATGTCGCAGGGCAGCCCCCAAAGTCAACTCTAACAAATAGCATCACTGGTCAAGTGTGAGGAGTTAATAAGTATAAATCCTAACTACATTAATGGATCAATTAGCTGTTAATAAAGGGAACTTTCACATTATCAAATGTTCCAAATATCTGAAGCACACTCCCTTTGAGTGAATAACAACACCTGACACACAATAGAAGCTTATGTGTTAAACAAATGATCCTACTTCCATCTGGGAAACTAGCAAAGCAAAAAAGACTCGTACAATTTTACCCAAATGAAGAGTAAAGGAGTGAGGATCTCCTATAAACAAAGGGCCAGCTTCATGACAACACACTGTGGCAGAAGAGAGGCCCTCTGGTTCTTAAAATTGTCAGCTGTCCTGTGAACCAAATGACCACAAGAATCATACATTAAATGAGATGTTCTATACTGGGTGCTCTCTTGTATATTCTAGGCTCTTACCAGTTTGATTTTAGAAGAAAGATTTTCTGGCAATTTTGTTTTTAGTTGATTTGTTTCCTTGAATGTCGGTGGAAACCCACTCAGGAAAGCCAAATCTTGCATTAGCACTAGCCCAGGGACTTCTTTATCTGTTGTCTAAAATGAGAGGGGGAGCAAAACACAACTCACTTTCCACATTATAAGGTGAAATCTTACAGCTGAGAAAACTAACAGAGATCTACTGTATCATACAGGAGTCAAAGAAAGAATTGATTACTTAAATCAGCATTCATAAATACGAGTAAGCTAGCCTTAGAGAAAGGCAAACATTAAAAAGCCTCTCAAAGGAAAAGAGCTTTATTACTCATACTTGTACTCTAGTCTTCTGTAAGAACACAATTAATTTAAAACAACATACCAAATAGCCCCTCCAAACTGTCTGTTTGCTGTTTCCCTTAAACATTTCAGCGAGGGCATCTTCAACTGCAATAAAGAACACAATAAACAAGCCTATTTTTAATGAATACTTAACTATAATGTCTGGCAGGACACTACAAAGCATTTTGAGAGCTGTTACAATAGTATAATAGATTATCTCAAAAAAGGTAGTTAGGGGAGAGCAAACCCATCCAACAAAAAGGGGACAATGTAATGCAGTGTGTAACTGTTGCTAATTTTTGCAACATGGAAGGAGAGATTTGTTCAGGCAGCACAGATATGGCAATGACAATGTCACAGAAATCACAGTTGTAGGAGCAAATAGTAGGGGACTCTTGAA
Source organism: Molossus molossus (assembly GCF_014108415.1). NCBI lineage: Eukaryota > Metazoa > Chordata > Mammalia > Chiroptera > Molossidae > Molossus > Molossus molossus. The sequence goes on along the minus strand of NW_023425345.1, from coordinate 14,245,094 downwards.
AGCCAGGTCAGTGGCATTTAGATAACAGGAGAGACACACTGTAGATCCTAGGGTTCCTCAAGAGTCACAGCGAGTTCAGGGAATGCTTAACAGAGCAGATTAAGTTTGGGGCGGGGGGTGGGCAGCCCGACTGGGAGAGTTCTAAAGTGATGGGGACAATGAAATCAGCAAGAGTGCTCCTGACACCCAGGCACCACTAAAAACAGAGAGGTCAGAGGGGTGTAATTCTGATCTTCAAAATGGGCACAGAAAGCTGGTTCTGCAAATTACAGCCTAGCAAGATGGATGCCAATCCTAGATAAGTCTCAGCTGTACCACACAAATACAGTTGGTGAGCACTGAAGACAAGAAAGCCTCTGCAATATACTGTTTATCTTTACAGGAAGCACTGTGGGTACACGTTCATTATGAGTAAGTTTATCAGGTGCATACCTATCTCTGTCTCTGTCTCTCACCACTGATATGGTGAGTTCTACACTGACAGATCAGAGAATTCGAAGAGACACCATATATAATTTGTACGTAATCTCAGCAAGGTAGCTAACAACCTCTCATGCCATCTTCATGGATAGAACGGAGATACACAGGCTAGATCTCAAGTTGGGTGGGTTATAACCAATGCTGACTGCAGAGTGTGAAATTACAAAGCCACAATCCACCCAGGGAGAGGCTTTAGAGGTCTGCCACAGGGTCTGTCTTGTTCAACAATCCACTAAGGTTTTGGGAGATGCAGAAGGCATGCTTGTGAAGTGTGTGGATTTACATAAAGCTCACAGGGAAGTTATTATCCCGGGGCATAGACTAAGGGTTCCCTTAGTTCTTACTCTTTGGACAAATGAGTTCACTCTAGCAAAACTCCTACAAAGGTAAGATCTTTAACTCGGCACCAAAACCATCCAAACAATCATAAATTAAAAGAGGTATTTGAACATTAGCCTATATAAATTAAAAAAAAAAAGACGGGAGTTTTAGTCACCAGTGACTTCAGTCGGCGTCACCAGAGTGCTGTGGCCATACTGAAGTTCCATTGCAATTGGGGCTGTTAAACAGAAGAGTACTCGGAAAGGTAATGCTGCCCCACACTTTGGGTGAACCTTCAGAGTATCTGGAGTCCAACCCCTTCTCACCACCACTCTGAACCAGGCCACCATCCTTCCTGCCTGAATTATCACAACATTGCCCCTCCTCAGTCTATTCCCACCACAGCAGCCAGACTGGTCCTTTTGGAACATAATTCAGATCACATTACCCCTCTGCTTAACACCCTCCCATGATTCCTTCCCTAGTTAAAGCCAAAGTCCACGGCATGGCTACCAGGGCCTACACCATTTGGTCCCTTATTTCTCTGGGCTCATCTCCTGCCCCTTTTCTCTTGTTAACTCTGTTCTAGCCACAGTGGCCTCCCCACTCTTGTTTAAACATGCCAGACCCACTCCTGCCTCGGAGCCTTTGCACTGGCTGATTCAGTCCTTGCTCACCTTCTTCAAATGTCCCCTCAAAAATCCCCTTGTCAGTGAGTCTGCCCCATCACCCAATTTCCTCTGCTCAACTTTCCTCTATAGCACTTACCCTCTACATACAATATGATGTACTTGTATGTTGTGTTTACTGTGTGTCTCTTTCTAACAAAATGTGGACTCGATGAGGGCAGAGACTTTTGCCCATGTGCTCACTGCTGCATCTTCTGCACTGAGAACAAACACGACCTGGCACACTACCAGTGTGCACTCAATAGACATCTGCTAAAGTCCGTTTGTAGACTGAACCACGCTGAAATAGAGTGTTCAGTTCTAGCTGATACACTTGGGAAGTAACAGATACTAGAGCTCATTCTGAAAAGAGCAAACTAGGACACAGGTAAGTCCCTAAGACACAGCTTAAGAAACAGGATGGAAAAGACACATCATGTGGGAGAGAGACTGCATTAGTTCTGGAGGATCCCAAGGGGTACAAACTCAACCAGTGTGAGAAAGCTATTAAAAAGCACTTTGCAATTCCTTGTAAAAGTCAATGCAGTCCCGAGGTAAAATGAATTGTCACAGAAGAAATTCATTTCCTATACATGAAAGGGGACGGGCATGACCACTCTGCAGAGACCCAGGTCCAGGCCACAGGGCTAGATCGTGCGGCTGTCAAAGTGCTGTCCTGAAGACAGAGTCTAGGACACACGTGAGGAGGAGCAGAAATGACACATTTGAGAAGGAAAAAAAAAAGTTAATAGATCTCGGTGATTAACCAGAAAAGAGTTAAATGAGATCAATGAAATGTCAAGTATGGCTACAAATTGTTTAATCTAAATTTGGGGTTGGCAGTCCACGACCAAATTCTAGCCTCTGCCTGTGTGTGGATGGCCCCAGGCTATGAACAGTTTTTACACTGTAAAAATGTTAAATGATAACTTCTTATATAAATAACTAAACAACATTGGTCATTTTGGCTCTGGCCCACAAAACCTAAAATATTTACTATCTGGTCCTTTAAGAAAGGATTCTGCTATCCCTGACCTAGATCACTGAGGATGATAAAGAGTGAGTGACCGACCCACTATAAATGTAAGCTCCATGAAGGCAGGACGTGTCTTTCATTCTTTGCTGTTTCCCTGTTACCTAGAACAACAACCAACTCAGAGCAGTGGCTCAACAAACCTTTACTGAATGAATGACTACAATAAACAGAACAGTCAAATAGAAACCCAAGTGGGAATTCAAAAAACAGCACTTAGAAGACTACAGTTTAATACAGATTTACTAATCAAAATTCACATCTTATAAGTCTTTGTTATGTTGTAACACTAGGAGAGGAAAGTCCAAGATTCTGTCCACAGATGTTACAACTGAGTTATAATTGTTAACATGCTGTCATGCCTTCTTTTCTTCAGATGAAATGTTATCAGAGTACCTTAATTTAAGAAAATCTTAATTTAAAAAACAAAGCTGCCCTGGCCAGTTTGGCTCAGCGGTTAGAGCGTCGGCCTGCGGTCCGGAGAGACCCGGGTTCGGTTCCCGCTAAGGGCGCGTACTTCGGTTGCAGTTTGTCCCCGGCCCTGGTTGGTCGTGCGGGTGGCAGCCACTCGATGTGTCCCTTCACGTCGATGTTTCTCTCTCTCTCTCTCTCTCCCTTCCTCTCTCTCCCTCCCACTCTATCTGTACAAAAAATGGAAAAATATCCTCGGGTGAGGATAAAAAAAATAAATAAATAAATAAAAAATAAAAAACAAAGCTAACTTCAGCCAAATAATAAATCAGATTTATCAAAGATTATCCCTTTACTTTCCCTATATATTTAAAATATAACTTAAATAGAAAAACATAAGTTATTAATACTAAATGGTCCAGGAACAGATCTATAGTGAGAAGGGAGAAATACCTGTACTGGGAAAGGTCATAATTTCCTTTCAAATTACAAATAATGTGTCAAGTACCAGGAAGTGAGCACTACGTTAGATACTATTCAGGATACAAACTGGTGAGGGCTGAGGTTTCTGTTCAATAACAAAATGAGATGAGAACACCACAGAGTCCAGTGCAATCAAAGACTAAAATTGCAAGTACTACAGGTACGTGGAAAAGTACAAATACAACCACTGTGAATGTTCTAGCTCAGAATCCTCATGGAGGAGACACAACCTGAGATGGGGCTGGAAGAACAGGAGACGGGCTAGGAGAGGAAGAAGAGAGCAGCGGGAGAGGCAGCTTTGAGTGAAGACAGTGACAGCTTGGAGGAGATGCAAGGAGGGCAGGGGTTCGAGGATCAATGGGCAAAGTCAAAGCAATTAACGCTGAATGCTGAACACCAGGAAGAGGAGTTTGCATCTGTGGAAAACAAATATATACCACTACACTGTTATCTTTAAAAAGGGAGTGAATTGCCTGGCTAGTGTGGCTCAGTGGTTGAGCATCGATGCATGCACCAAGAGGTTGCTCGTTCAATTCCTTCAATTCCTGGTCAGGGCCCATGCCCAGGTTGTGGGCCAGATCCCCAGGGCGGGGGCATGCAGGAGGCGGTCAATTGATGTTCTCTCTCATTGATGTTTCTATCTTTCCTCCCTCTCCATTCCTCTCTCTCTAAAATCAATAAAGAAAAACAAAACAAAAAGGGAGTGAATTGATAAAGCAGATTTTCCGATTGTGTATACAGCTGTGTGTTGGACAGATTAGAGAGAAACTTCACTGAGCAGCGAGGTATCTAGGACTGGAGTCTGTGTAAAGGAATTCAGTCTGGCTTAGAGAAAATGAGTAAGAAAGGTAAGAATCACTTGCAAGGAACAAAATCAAATAAAAGAATCAGGTTAATTATTAGTTCTGGAGGTAAAAAGTAAGGTGGGCTAAAGATAGCTCCAAAGTTTTAACCAGGCAAGTATGACATTGAAAGAACGGGAACCTGAGAATAAGATTCAGTGTTGTCAAAAGGTCATCAAAGCTTTCGCTTTACACAAGTGAAAAACAGAGCCTCCAAGCAGAGAGGTCCGGCCCAGAGGAAGAATGAGACGAGGCACAGGGCTCAGCGGCTCAGCGGTCAAGTGGGAGAAGGGGATCTCTAAGGATGCGGGTGCAGTATTTTGGAAGTAACTACAATTTAATTTTAATTCTATGATCTGGCCAAATCAACTGTATAACCACGTTTCAGACTATAAATTATGAATGCTCCAGGTATGTTCTGTCCAAACTGGAGAAAACAACCCTGCTGAGTAGTTATGTGGTTTTAAGAAAAAAGCCTCCAGGATGACTGGGAGCCAAGAGAACAGTAAATGTGAGAGTACCAGGTCGAAGATCCTGCCCTTAAGCACAGCAAGCCTGTGTACTACTCAGAGTAAAACACAGGCCATCCCCCGCTGGGGGCAGGGCTGAGATACAATGGCAGCTCTTTTGCTTCTCTTTTTATTTCTTTAAAACTGCATCATTTCAGAATCTTTAAATTCAAATATCCAATGATAACATGACATTAAAATAACTACAAGAAGACCTTACCATTCTTGGTACTATCGAAAACAACAACGGAAACATTAGTCGAAGGGTTTTTTGGTTTTGCAACATTGAATGTGTCGCTGGCAGAATGAAAAGAAGGGTAAAGAGATGGCAGGTCCTTCAGTGTGATGTTGGCCGGCAGGGCTGGGTCCAGGACAAGCATTGGCACCTTAATGCAGTGGGTCAGCAAACATTCCAGCTGCTTCTCACTGTGAAGAGACACCAACATGCTCACAGCAACATTCCTGAGAGAGCAAACAACACTAAAAAGCTTGTTGGTACGACTAAACTTTCCAGATGTTTGTCTAACAGCCTATTAAAAATCATATTTCAATAAACAAAGAATTTCATCTCGAGAACAGAAAACTTAGCAAGAATGATATATAAAATCATTAATCAAATGCAAATCTAAAGATAGAGCTTTCAAATTTCTATTAATAAAATATAATTGCCATCAAAATTTACTAACTCAAAGTGGCACCAAAAAAATTTCATTACCATCATTTTAAAGATTATTCATAATTCCAGTGAAGCCCATTATTAGGCTGATTAGGAAGCAGATAAATTCTGGTTGATACAGTGTCATCACACAAGGTACAATTAACCAAATCCAATTAGAATACAATTAAATACACTAGATATGACACAACAATGATGCAAACAAAAGCAAATGAAACAAGGTTCTAAGATGATTTTATATGAGACATTTCTATCTACATGTAAGAAATACCTAGAATAGACATAATATCTAAACCAATGAACAGGCAAAGAACAGCTAGAGAATTCACATGTGGTAGCTATGACTATACATAAAACTGTCTAACCTCACTAATAATCAAAAAAACGCCAAAGAAAACAATGAGGTATCACCTTTTGTTTACTAAATTAGCACCCCTCAAGAAATGGTGACTCAGTGTCAGTGTAAGTACAGTAGTAAACCTATTCCCCTCCAAAACTATGGTGTCTCTCTACATGGACGGTCACCATTTCCTCTTTGGAAAAGCAATTTGGTAATATATCCATATAGTATGAAGACATGTATATGCTTCTTCCTCAGTAGTTTAATTCTATGAATCTAGTCTAAGAAGGAGAAGAGAAACAGGAAAAACAAATAAACCCACATACAGAAAATGCCAGACCCAAATAAAATATCACAAAGTATTGACAATAGTGAAAAGACATAAGTGTTCAACATTTAGTAAATTATAGTACAGTTACTTTAAGGGATATTATACATCTATTAAAATTGAAAAGTAAGAATCATGAGGATAATTTATCAACACAGAAATATGATGGTATAAAATTTAAAAAATAAGGACAGGATACAAAATTGCACATAGATTATAAATTATAATTATAAAAGTGTACATGGAAAGATAATAAAATGATCATAGTTGTTGAATGAGGGCTACAGAATTCTGTGTTTGTTCTTTTCACTTTCCTCTCAACCTTTCTGTAATGTTGCATGATTACTTTGAATAATTTAAAAGGCATTTAAAAATAACAGTATTAACAGTATATATAAATAAATATAGTTAACATAAATAGATGACTCAGAAGGTACTTCTGGATCTTGAAATTGGTCAGAATCATTTTTCTATGAATAACTCTTTTACTTTTAAGTCTAATGGTTAAGTGGAAAAGTGGTCGTTAAAAAAGACTTCCGCTTCTCAGTGGGACAGTCTTGTTTTAAAGATCTAAATCAGGTATGATTCAAATCAAGATAGATATATCTGATTTTTGCCATTGAGCTAAATTCCCTTCCCAGTCCTCAAATATAAGACATTTAAAGGTAAGGAAATATACATTAAGCACATAATTAAATAATGGATATAAATGAAAACACTGGGTCTAAGTTAGAGTTTAAGAGGACCAAGAGAACATTACACCAAGACAGATTAATGGGAATGACAGAGAAGAAAAACCTTTCTACCCCTTCCAAGTGATAAAGCTTTGGTGAGTTAGCTAGAACCCAAATAACCAGAGTTCTCAATCAGCTACACCTTGGCACTGCAAAATTTCCCATCTAATGACTGCACATAATATGGGGGTCAAAAACTAGCTGAAGAGGAATTAAACAGGAGCAAAAGAGTTAATACAAAATATTGTGTTCCCAACAAAACAAGTGAGAACCTGGAAGACTCACTTCAATCCTTTGATTTGTATTCCTGAGAGAAAAATCAAACCGCTTACCTCTTCTTAGGTGGTTCCGTTGTGTTCTTCCCAAGGATTTCTCTAATGAAAGCAAATATATTTCATTACATGTGCATGGACTAGTGCTAGCCCTAACTGTAAGAAATGACTCCCAACACTGACGTGCTTGGTTACTCCACTGGAACTAACCAGTAAGTTAGGAAATACTATAATGCTTTTAACATTTAAAATACATTATAAATTATTCGTTTTAATGAAATATGATGAACAAATATTATCATGTACCTCCCACCATAACCACAAGTTTACTTAAAATATAAGCTTTTACATCTTACTAGTAAAACATGGCACCAGGTTATCAAAGCCTTTTTCATGCACTGGGAAGGCCTTATATTATTCTTTAACACTGAGAGAAAGAGACTATTTGTTGCAGTATAACCTGGCCAATGACCTGCAACTGGGGTGCACCCATAACATTCACAAAGAAGTGAATGCAGCTCTCAGCGAATACTCCAGAGGAACCAGAGACGTTCCTCAGCCAGGTCCCTAGCCTGGAAGGCTCTCTAGAAGCCCACTGTACCTTGCCCAGATAAAGTAAATAAAATGATCAAAATTCCCTGTTTAAAAAATTACCAAAGTTTCTACTTCCATAGTATATACTATTAGATATTAAAAGGGAATAGAAAAAAAAGTTTTAAATTTGTAGGTCTGTTTTATTTTTCAAGGGAACAATCCATCTTACCGTATAGCTATTTTACATAATAAAACCTTACTTCCTGAGGACACCTGGGACTCAGACTGAGTGAGCAGGCAGCCGAGCTCCTCTGGGAGGCTCCCCCACCTTTAGGTTCCTCAGAGACCAAGGCCCTCACCAGAGTGCCACGGTCTCAAAAGGCCATCTGAGAAAGAGGCCAGGATCTCAACAAAACGACTGAGCCCTCTTTCAGCACCGAGAAACAAGGGCCAGACACATGGCTGTCAAGATCTTGCAATGGCATGAATCTGAGATGCAGGTTTTTGCTTGGACAGCTTTGTAAATGTCACCTTACCCTTCTAAGCTGTACTGTTATTTGTACCGGTAGAACTTTTTGTGTTTTGTTTTTCAACTGTGTTTTACCTCATTGCTTTCTGCTCCTCTTCCATCTGTTCCCTGACTTGCTGAAGTTCCTTCAGTAGTTCAAGATCGGTGCCATTCACCCAGGTGTACACCACGTCGATCGGCATGGGCAGGCAGAGCCTAGGGCAAACCCACAAGTCCTCCAGCTCATACGCATTTTTCCAAAATATTTGGGAATAAGAGTATAACAGGTTTAAACTTAGAGGTTATGAAAAAAGTCAACAAGAAGCTAATTCCACCCTGGCATATAACACAGAACTGCATGTTTTCAAAGTGGAGCTGAGGGACTAATATGTGCTGAGAACCTTCTTTATGCAATTTATCGACTTTACATGGTTGGCATCACTTGATCCTCAAAACCACCTTGTAGAGAGGCTGCTACCACTCCACATTTAAGCTTGGGGGTTAGGTCTCAGGCGCTCACATTAAACTGCTACATTCTCGCCCTGGCCAGTTTGGCTCAGTGGTTAAAGCGTCAGCCCGAGGACCAGAGAGACCCAGGTTCGGTTCCCGCTAAGGGCGCGTACCTCGGTTGCAGTTTGTCCCCGGCCCTGGTTAGTTGTGTGGGTGGCAACCACTCGATGTGTCCCTTTCACGTCGATGTTTCTCTCTCTTCCTCTCTCTCCCTCCCCTCTATCTAAACAAAAAAATGGAAAAATGCTCTCGGGTGAGGTTTTAAAAAAAAACAAAAAAACTGCTACATTCTCAGGTTAGCAAAGAGTGGTATACAAATTCAACCAAACATAAAAAAAAAATTAGAAGGCTAAAATTACCCCAAAAAGAGTTATCAAGTAGGCCAGAATGAAGACCTGGCCCCATTGAATGCTGTGGCCTTCCTGTTCCTTGCCGCCCCCGAGCCCCAGGATGTCCCTCCCCTAGAACGTAAGCTCCGAGAAGGCAGGAAAGCTCCCTGTCTGGGTCCCTGAAGCACCGGCCGCTTGGAAGAGTGCCTGGCACACAGCTCGGCACGTGCTGAACAAGGCAGCGATTTCGACGAGACACGAGCACGGAACAGCTTCCCAAACCTGCTCAGGGTTTTCCTTATTATCCTATCTTCAAAACAAGGAGTCAGACAGGCTTTTCATTATTTTTGTTGTTGTTGTTCTTTTTTGTGTGGTTTCTTCTTCTTTTTTTTTTGGGCTTTTAATTCTTGGGTATCCTGTCTATGCCGCAGCTTAGTGTGTTTGTTCAGGTTGCACCCCTGCTGAAAGCTTTCTTCCCCCCTCTTTCAGCTTAGAAAACCCGGCCCATCTTTCAGGGCCCGCTCTGGACCTGTGACACAGGAGTGCACAGTGATATGTGACACACACTGTGGATGGCTGTGTCCAGTTTGGTCTTTTTCAAGTAATGGTAATGGTACAGTTTTTTGTTTGTTTGTTTTCGACCAAGGACCAAAGCTTACCCTCCTCTGTCTTCCTCACAGGCCGGGCACGGGTAAGGCCACCGCAGCACGGAGGGCTCCTAAGCCTGACCAACCACCACGTCTCTGCTTGTGGCGACAACCAGATCACGCAGTACAGGGTGAATTATCTCATGAAAAAAATAAATGCGGGGTGGTGGAAGAAAAACAGACGTGACAGCCACTTTTAGCTTAAAAGCCGCAGGTGAGATGATGACGGGAAAGGAGTGGCCACCCATTCCGTGATGCTTCTTTACTGAGCACGCAGGATGTGCTAGGCACTGTTCTAGATGCTGGCGATTCAGCAGTAAGTAACCAAAGCTCAAAGCTGTGCCTTCGTGGAGCTTACATTCTAGAAGGTGAGGACAGGAAATAAACCAACTACACTCAGACGACATTAAGTGCAATTACAGAGAAAAAAAGCAGAAAGTGGGGATGTAAAGTGCGCCTGTGTGGAAAATCGTTCCACAGGGAAATCAAAAGCGGCCTCCCCGAAAGGTGGCATTTCAGCAAAGACGTGAAGGAAGAGAGGAAGCGAGCCATGCAGGGGAAGAATGGTCCCGAGAAAGGGAATATCCTGTGCACATGCCCTGAGGTGGACACCTGCCTGGCGTGGTCAGAGGCCAGGGTGGCAGAGGAGCGGGAGCAATGGGAAGAACATAAGAGGAGGTGGGGTTCAAGAGGTCCCAGGGCACCCAGAGCTCTATGGGGAAAATGAGGAATCACCTCACACTCAGGCATGTGTGACGGGCTAGCATTCACCAACCCTCCTGTCAAGCAAGGTTCACCACTGCCTGCAAGTTAAAATTTCAACTCCTACACAATCTGCACCTCGCGTTTGAGACTCCAACTGCATGCCCTCACCCCAACAGGGCAGGACCCTGCAGGCTTCTGTGCCTTTGACAGTGCTTCCTCCTCTGCCTGGAATACCCACTCTTTCATGCTTCTCTCAACCACTTCCTCCTTCCCCAGTCCTCCTCTCCCCACTCCCCCACGAAGAGAATGTGCTGCCTAACATGCAGCTTCCACTGTGCTTTGTACACTAAGGAATCCTTCACATGCTGTTGCACTATTTTTTACGTGTGTCTATCTTCCACTAGGTGGAGTATCTCTAGGGCTGAAATGTTATCATTTCCTCTCTTTCCTTTATCTTCAGGCTCTCTCTTCCTACGGTGATCATGTGCAAAGCTTTCTCACAAAGGTTTTTTTCTTCATTTATTTATACCAATGGTTCTCAAATGTCAGCAGGTATCCGACTCACCTGCAGGACTTGTGGAACAGATTGCTGGCTTCTAGCCCCAGCATTTCTAATTCATGAGGTCTGGACTGAATCTGTATTTCTAACAGGTTCCCAGGTAATGCCAATGTTGTTGGTCTGGAAATTCGCTTTGAAAACTGATGACTTATATATGTAGGTTATAGTTCACATTTTTAAGTTAAAAAAAAAAAGCTTTGCCACTAAGATGACTAAGGTGTCAGTTCTATATGAGTTCAATGAGTTCCTCTTATTCATCACTACGTGCCTAGGAACACTGCCTGGTACATGAGTGGGGTTTAATGTATACTTGTTAACTAAATAACTATAAGGTCACTCCCTCAACACATACACTGACCTTTTCCATTTTTAAAAAAATGCCTCACATTACCTTCCTGTAAATTATCCAAGGTCATCTCATTCTCAACTTCTCAGGTTGCTTAGACTAAAAATTAATTTTAAGAAACTGCTTAAGTGACATATTTTTAAAAGGTTTAAAAAAGAAAAAAATTGCACATTTCAAAGCTTTCTTGTAAAAGTAATTATCTGCTATTAAACACTTTACATAGACTCAAGTGATATCCATACATGTTCAATTGAGGAAAAGAATGTAAGTACATAATGCATCTATGTACTGGTTCTTCTAATAAGGCTGTATTATAAGATCAATTTAATTCTTTGGGTTAAACTAACAAACCTAAGGAGATCATGTGATCTGCTCCAGGTCAGTGAGTCGATTGTTTTTCTATTAGACATGGTCACAGTGAGTGTGAGTCTTTCTTTCTAACCATGAAACCACTCTTAGTTTCCAGATAAGAAGGAAGTCTTTCTCTTAGCCTGAAGACTATATAAGTGACTCAAAACCAAAGCTGTAGTGACAGGCACACAACTTTTAACCAGTTTAGCCTAAATGAATAAAAAGGCACTTGGTTCCACATTCTATAAAGTAGGTAAGAAAACTTAGAACTTAAATAGTATCTTAGAACCAAAGAGTTGGAAGAGATTTTATACTTAATCTAATGTCTACAATTCAGAGAAGACAAAATGAGCCCTAAATTGACGTAATGCCTCACAAATAGAAAATCTAGGAAAACAATGAAACTTCCTATAAACATTATGGTATTTTAAAAAATATTAGGACATGTGATACATTATATATGATCTATTTACTTGTCATCAAAATCAGGCAATTTTGAAATATCCTTGCATAAAAATCAAGCTACATTTTAATGCAATCAACACCTAGAAAAAGAAATATTGAACACACACAAAGAAATTCTTCAGAAAGAGAACAAGAGTGTTTGATTAAAACTGCTGACCTCAATACTTGGACTTTCCAAGCTAGTTTTCCTTCTAAAGATTGTAAAGCCTTCAGGGCACCATCAGCAAGAAGCACAGCATAAGGCACAGTAGGCTGACTAGGTACTCAATAAATGGTTGCGTAAGAAAAAAGACAATCTATTTTGAGCTTTTCTTAGAAAAGTCAGTATTACTAAAATGAAAATGGAAGAAGCAGGAAAACGATTATTTCATTAAGAATTCTTTAATGTGCTAGTTCTCACAGTGTGGTCATCAGATCAGTAGCTTCAGTATCATCAGTGAACATGTTAGAAATGAAAATTCTCTGAGCACCTCTGAGACCTGCAGACTCAGACACCTCTGGCTGTGGGGAGAAACTATATTTTCTCAAGCCTTCCATGAGATTCTGGTGCATACTAAAATTTAAGAATTGCTATATGAAGGAAACGGTTCTCAAACTTTTTAGTCTCAAGACTCCGCACACTCTTAAAAATTAAGGCCCCCAAAGTTTTTGCTTATATGTTATAACTATGCACACCTGCCATATTTAAAAATAAAAGAAGTTTTAAAAGATTAATTTATTTTAAAACAAAATAAACACTTCATATGTTAACTATTCATATGAATAACTTTTAAAATGACAAAAATATTTCCCAAAACAACAAAAAAACTTAGTGAGAAGAGAGGCATTGTTATACATTTCTGCAATCTCTTTAGTGATTTAGCAGAAGCAAGTAAGCACCTCAAATCTGTATTCAGTCTATCCCCCTTATGTTGTTTTGGTTGACGTGTATGAAAAAAAAACCCAGGCAGATATGAAGTTAGAAAGAAAAGCATTTTAATAACCTTTTCAGCAAATACTGGATATTCTTTGTTGCCGCTATATCAAATAAGTGGCAGTATCTTTCTTTTTTTTTAAAATCCTCACCTGAGGATATTTTTTCATTTATCTTAAGATAGAGTGGGAGGGAGAGACAGGGAGAGAGAGAAGGAGGGACAGAGAGAGAGAGAGAGAGAGAGAGAGAGAGAGAGAGAGAGAGACAGAGACAGAGACAGAGAGAGAAAGAGAGAGAGAGAGAGAGACATCAATGTGAGAGAGACACATTGATCGGTTGGTTGCCTCCTGCACAACCCCAACCAGGGCCGGGGACCGAACCACAACGGAGATACATGCCCTTGACCAGAATTGAACCTGAGACTCTTTGGTCCATGGGCCAACACTCTAACTGCTGAACCAAACCGGCCAGGGCATAAGTGGTAGTTTCTTAAAAATTAGTTTCAATATGGAATCTGAAACATACTAATAAACTTTTCGTGCTTTTACATTAAAATCCACTGGTCTTTTTTTGCATTTTGAATGGCTCTTTCACCCATGCAAGAGGCATGTATTGGGAATCTGGAGAATAATAGCATACTGAGTTATGCAAATCTGCCGAACAGTGACACATCACCTTAATTCTGTTATATAATATTAACAAATGTGATTTTTTTTTTTTGGATAATGTCACAAATCCAATCGGAGAAGCCTAGAATATTGTGAAGCTGGTAAGCTCACAGTGGTGGGAACAAGTTTTCCAAAATTCGAATTGTCCCTGGAAAGCTCAGGCTTTATCACTGACGACATACACAATGACTTGTTGCCCTTCAAGAGACAGGATCGCTTTGTTCGCTGCAAGAAAATCCCTCCCAACTAACCAAGCCTGAGTACATACTTGAATTTGCCCTTTCGAGTTAAAGCAATGGTGTTCCATGAAACAGAAGAGCTGGTTCAGGTTGCAGCTCAAACAATCACTGTGGCTTCTGCTCAGGCCAATCCCCGCCCGGGTGCTTCAGATCCGCTTCCCGTTTCCTCACACACACGTTAAAGAAACGGTTTCTCAAAGGGTCAAGAGATAATCAAACTAAAAATTTAGCACTGCTTTATCATGAACATTTTTAATTGAAACTAGCTTTTTCTTGCCCCTGCAAATATGTGGTGGTGAGACTACAATGACTCATGCTAAAAGTGGCAATGTTACCCACACTGCGTTTATACTATCAGTGCTAATGTCAACACAGTAAAAAAGAAAATAACACCCTAGTGTGGTTACAAAAATAGTTTTTATTTCACAGACCCACTCCCCCGAGGCTTTCAAAACTGCTAATTTTAAGAGATCCTAAGAGAATGATCAAGAGTTTCCCTACTTTGCTAGTTACTTGGCTACAAGCTACCTCCCCTACTAGACTACGAAATTCTTTACAGCAGACAGTCATATCTCAGGTTCTAAAACAGAGTAAGACTCAAAGGTCCAATTTTTGTTGAAGGCCCAAATTCAGTGTGGCATTCATAAGGTGCTTTAAGGACCAAAGCAAAGAGTAAAGCTTTATGTCAACTCAAGAAATCCCACAAGCCTTCTTCATTGAGATGGTGTGGACTATACAGTAGTGCACAAATCTAATGAGCACAGTTATTTTGAAAACTACTCACTTGACAGAAATCACTAGCACTCATAACAAGCGAACAGAGGGACAAAGGTTACAGCGGAATCAGTGATGTAGTCTAGAGATTCTCAGAAAAATGGTCTGAGTGTGTCAATTAACACCAATTATTACTTGTGGTTTCACTAGGCTTTCTGGTTCGGTGAGAATAGAGGGAAGGATTTAGGGGTCTATCCTCAGGGGGGAAATGACAGTCAGGATCTCTGGTTATGGCCTCTGACATTTAGACCAAGGTCTTTTGTGATGCTGACTACCTTGGTAGCTACCCCACATTTGTGGTGGTCCCCTCTTGCTCCTTCTCCTGTACTGATTTGCCATGTCCCATTATAATGAAAATGAGAGTCACCAGATACTGCATAAAGTGAATAAATCAAAAAGGAGAGGACTTTAGCTTTTATTTATTTATTTTTAATCCTCACCCGAGGACATTTTTCCATTTTTTGTTCAGATAGAGTGGGAGGGAGAGAGAGAGAGAAACATCGACGTGAAAAGGACACATCGAATGGTTGCCACCCACATGACCCAACCAGAGCCAGGGACAAACTGCAGCCAAGGTACATGCCCTTAGCGGGAACCGAACCCCAGTCCAGCAGGCCAACGCTCTAACCACTGAGCAAACCGGTCAGGGCAGGACTTTAGCTTTTAAAGGTGGAATGACGATCACCAGAATAATCCCAAACAAAAATTCATTAACAGTGGCTCCTCTGGCTATGAGGAAATCCAGAATGGAACAGAGAGGCTTAAATTTTTAATTTTCTGTATTGCTTGAGCTGTTTTCACCACAGAGATCTATTGTTTTTATGATACAAAACAATGTAAGTAATAGTTTTATACACAAACACCGAAAAGAGCCTGGGTGGTTCATTTTACCTGCAAGAAGGGAAGACAGACATCGGGAAAGATTGCTTCCATGCAGGTCTGTCTTGTGAGGGAGGAAAACTCTCCAAGGAAAAGAAAGGTTGAAGGCAGCATTCGAGAATGGCTGTACCAAGAAGTCTGGCCTTAAGGAGCCAAAGATCCAACCTGTGCGGTTGCTTGCTCCTTCCCACAGCAAGGCAGCAAGATGTAGTGACCACAGGGGCAGGTGAGGGTCCAGTCCTGGTGGCTACCATGAGAATGGCCCTGTCAGCAGACTAATGTCAACCAAAGAAAACTGTCCAGGGCTCAGAACAGGCTGCAGAGCAGCCACTCAGTTTCCTCATCCTTCAGGGGGATGGAATTACCTTTACCTCATGGAACTGGGGCAGGATACAACGGTATCATGTAACAAAGAACTCAATAAACTGCAAGGCAGATTACTCTTTGGGGGTCAGATTTTCCATCTAAAAAAAATGTGAGGATGGACTACAAGTTTCCTTCAGAGGGAAATAGTCTTGAAAAAGTTAACCATATCTACAACTCAGAAAGACCCCGTCATCTGCTATATTTAAAGTATGGGTGATTTTAAGACTCATCATTTAAGTCAAAATAAACTACTCCCCAATACTGATCTTTTCTCACCGATTCTGAAAGGACTTTCCAGCAATGTTGTCTCTGTAGGAATCAAATAAAACGTGGTATTGATCCCGGCTCCATTCCAGAACCACCTAGGAAAGAAAAGAAAAAAGAAACAATGTTTTGGGTTTTTTTTTTAAAATCCCCACCCAAGGAAACGTTTTATTATTTAGAGAGAAGGTAAGAAAGAGAGAGAAGCATCAATGTGAGAGAGAAACATTGATCAGTTGCCTCCCGTACACACCCCAACCAGGGATCAAACCCATAACCTAGCTATGTGCCCTGACCGGGAATCGAACACGCAATCTTTTGGTGCATGGGATCGATGCTTCAACCAACTGAGCCACACTGGCCAGGGCAAGGAACAATGTTTTATCTGCATCAAATACTAAGAGTTTATAACTTTCATTAAGAATTGCTAAAGGAACAAGTCAAGCAATAAAAATCCATCCCTTACTCAGTGTCTGCCATACACCAGGTACTGTGCTCAATCCAGATGAATAAACTATACAACATAAGGATAGTTATATATATATATGAGAATCAAAGAGATTTTTAAAAATGTGAAATGGGGGTAGGTGGAGGAAGTCAATGGGGAAAAAGAGGAGGGACACCTGTAATACTTTCAATAATGAAAATGTTTTAAAGAAAGGCAGGGGACGCGATGTGAGTGCTGGACTTGGGGAATGAGGTCACAGGTAAGGGGAAAGCGACGGCGCCAGAAGAGCACGCTCAGGCTGAAAGCAGCAGTCTCGGGCAGCTATGCAGTGGGTTTGGCTGGAGCACAGGCGTAGGAACTGGACGGAGGTGCGGCCAGGAGGGAAGCTGGCCCTGACGGTGACGGGCCTGTGTGCCACGGGAAGCAGAGGCACTGAAGGATTTTAAGGCAGCGACATGATCCACCAAAACTTGGCAAAGACTCTTCTCACAGCAAGAACATCACAACACAAAAAAGACTGACATGATATGGGGGACAATGACCTCATCACCTATGAGTTTTCAGCCAATGAACTTGCTAAATATTTCTGAAGAAAACAGAAGTCTTTAGATAGGAGCTCCCTTATGTCTGCTTCCCAAATCTATAAGCCTACCCACACATATGCCCCATTCTCCCTCACTACCTTTACCACAGAGGAGGTGGACCTCCTCCTTGCAAACATTCCATCTCTGCCCATTTGCTCTGGATCTCATCAACCCCTCTTCTCAAGACCCTGCCTCCTTTCTCTTTTCCTCAATGGGATTATTTCAGTAAGCATATAAACACGTTCCAGTATCTTGGGAGAACTTTCCCTTCACTCCACACCCCAGCAAGTCCCTCCACTCTAAATCCTCTGTCTCTTTCAAGGGTGGTATCTTTACAGTCATCTCCCTTTCCCATTCACCCTTCAGCCCACTCCAGTATCACTTCTGCCCTCACCACTTCAGCACCTTACCAAGGCTCCATGTTGTCCAAATACACTGACATTTTCCCTGATCTCTGTCTTACTCAACTGGTAGTGGTTGCCTGTTTCCCCTTACTGAACCACTTTCTTGGTTTTCCTCCCATCAGTCTGGTGGTTCCTTTTCGGTCTCCTTTGCCAGCTCATCTTCTCTCTGACCTTTAAATATGTCCTTTCATTCTCTTCCTCTTCCTGGAATGCCCTCCTTCCTGCCAAGACTTCTTCCAAGCTTCTTATCCCACCAACCCTAAGAGGTGGCCCTGCTATACAGAGATGGCTACGAGAGTCCTGGGCATATGGATGTCATTCTTGCCAGCAGCAAGGAGAGGAAAGACATGCCTCTCCTTTAAGGAGACCTCTTGGAAGCTGCACTTGTTTTCATTGGCCAGAATGTAGTCACGTGACATCTGGCTGCAGGAGAGCCTTGTGGACCTATGTGTTCAGCTACAAACGCTCATTTCTTTTCATTCCGGTTCATGGCATTCCGGTTTTTCAAGATCTGGCCTCTGCCTACTTTTACCACCTTATTTTACTGGGATGCTTCATAAATACCACAAATTCAACTATTAATTCTCTCCCTCACTGTACTGATTTAAAAACTATTGAGGGTCTAATGTGCCTTTGTACTAGGTTTACAAAGAGAAATAAGCTAAGTTCCCTGACTTTAAAGAACTATAGACAATTACGCTTTTTATTCTCACTTTAAAATTTTTTATTCCGTCCATCACCATTTATCCCCTCTGTGCCCTCTTCCATCTCCACTCACTGTCGCCCACCCTGGACAATTACTTTTAATATTGGTTTACTGCTGGCTTTAGCCGCACTGAAGCAGCACCAGACTCTTTCTAGGACGACACCAAAAAGATTTCCCTGAAGAAGCAAGGTGAACGGGGTCTTCCAGGATGGACAGAGTGTCGGCAGTTCAACTGGAGAATGGGGTGTGCTTGAGGTTTGCTACCAGACTGGACGGGAGTGAAGAGCGGAAAAGAATCAAGGGTGATCGCTAGGTTTGTATGCAGTATGACTGACATGACACAGGAGGGACAGGTCAGGTGTATTGTTAGGTTTTCAGTGTATCTAGTATGACTGACTAGACAGTGGGGCCGCTTAATGACATAAGAGGAACAGGTGTAGTGGGGATGAGACCTGGTGGGATTCAAGGGTCCCATTTTAGTCATGGTCCATTTGAGGTTACACACATACACAACTGGCCTCTCCAACTGAGCTGCAGATTCCTGGAGGAGAGGGAGTGAGCTCTACCTTCAGTACCAGACATGGCACCAAACCCAATGCAGACACATACAGAGTACGCTAATCATATAATCCTATCAACGTGTGTCAGCTCACTGAGCTCAAACATAAGCGATTCCTGTCAATATCCCTGTACCCAGAAGGTGGGGATGAGGCGGGAAAGTTAGAAGAGGGAACCAAGGCCTCGAGCTCTACCCCTCGCCCTCCTCTTTTCCATCGTGGCTGAATATCGCAGACATGACCTTCACTGACCACCCGATCCCACTTCCCATTCCCAATTTCCTATCATTAACAAGACAAAAAAAAAAGGAAGATAGAAAGAAATTGCTGTCTGGAGAGGAGGGACAAGGACTAGCCGTGTGGGCAGTTACCCCACCAGCATCAGAAGCCAAGGACCACCCTTATCCTCTCCATTTGCCCACTTTTAATAAAAACCTTGCACCCAGACCCCATTGGAGCATCTCATTCCCCAAGTTCGCCCACTCTCATTTCTCAAGTGCACACTCTCTCTTTAATAAACTTACTGTATTTTGCTAAATCCTTCTGTCATGCTCTCGACTCCTTTGTTGGGGATGTGACAAGAACCTGGACCCTGGTATCGGGCTGAGGCCTTGCTTGGGCACACTTCACAGATGGCTGAGAAATGCTGACATGCTGTGTGTTGCCACAACGTGTCTCCCTTCATCAGATAAATTAATCTCACCATCGCCAAGCCACTTTGGGGCATTAGAAAGAAAAACAACAGGAACAGCCCTAGTTCTAACCCCATCAACATTTAAAGTTGGTTCTCTTGCTGGGCCGGTGTGGCTGTGGTTGAGCATCAACCCATGCAACATGAGGTTACTGGTTCGACTCCCAGTCAGGGCACATGCCCAGGTTGTGGGCCAAATCCCCAGTGTGGGGCATGCAGGAGCCGGTCAATCCATGTTCTCTCCCATCGATGTGTCCATCTCTCTCTCCCTCTCCCTTTCTCTCTCTCTAAAAATCAATTTAAAACAAATTTTTTTTTAAAACTTTGTTCTCTTCCATCACGGCCATTTCCCTTTTCTGCTTAAATCAGTTCTCAACTAGTTTGGAAATCTTGCCAAACTCTTTTTTTAATTGAATGAGTAATGTGCTATATGAAGGATCAAAAAGGAGATTTGTAAATCAAATTAAATTCTTATAAGGATTAGTGTCAGGTCTTTTTTTAAATACTATCAGGATGGAAAAGAGCAGAAATTTGAATGAGCAATTATAAAATTATTTATTCTGGGGTAAGCCATAAAAATATTGATACCTTCTAAATAACAAAGGAACCAAAAAAGACAAACTTACAATCAGATATTGTTTTCAGCTATTATTAGCAATAAACAAAAGAGCAGAGGAGAGGTTACAGAAGTACTTACAAAATCAAGTCTATTTTCCTCCACAAAGCCCTTCCACATTCTTCAGGCCAACCTGAATGCTTCCTTCTTAGAACTCAGAGTAACTTTTATCTGTATTACTTACTTGGAAATCAGTTACCCATCACCTTGTAACGTTTCTTCCCTTGCATCACTTAGCTTTATTGTTGTTATTTACCTTTTACCCCATGTTAGCATCGTATCAGACCAATCAAGTTATAAATTGCTTGAGTCTATTTATCATCAACTCATACCAAAAACGATTCGTACACTGTATTCTTCTTAATAAATGTCTGCTTACGGCAGGAGTGACGTAAGAGAAGACTGGGTTGGTGAATTTGGGACGTCTCCTGGCAGAAACTCCCATTCTCCTACCAGTGGCTGTGTAACCTTGAGTGAGTTACAAATGTTCAGGCCTCACCTTCCTCCACTAGGAACCTAAGCATGAAGTCGATTTCGTCAGGCCGTTGTGCTGTGGCAGAACAGTGACTCTCATGTGACACGGGTGAGTCAAGCGTGCTGGGCATACTAGAAGTCGTGGTTAACAAAGCAGACCTTCCTGAACCATCAAGGCATTTAAAACAATATAGTCGTAGTAATTCACCCAGCTGGCGTAGCTCATGGATTGAGGATCGTCCCATGAACTGAGAGGTCCCGGCTGGATTCCTAGTCAGGGCATATGCCTGGGTTGCAGGCTCAATCCCCAGTGGGGGGCGTGCAGGAGGCAGCTGATTGATGTTTCTATCTCTCTCTAAAAAAAAATTCAATAAAAAAATAAATAAAAATAAAACAATATAGTGGTAGTAATTCACATTTTTATGATACAAAATGGAAAAATAGATGCAATTTTTATAGAAAAATGTTGGCCTTCAAAAAAATTCCTACTTGCCATTTTGAATTATTCCACCCCACCCCATGTGCGCGCGCGCGCACGCACACACACACACACACACACACACCTCTTTACACTACTCTCCTCAGAGCATTTACCTTTCTCTACTAAGGGTACTTCATTGGTAAAACTTAAAACACCATGAACTAAAATACTATTTATTAAAATACTACACGAGCTCTAAAATACCTCATAAACAACGTTACTAATTAATTAAAAAGATCACCTAACGGTAGTTTACAGTACTAGTTAAAAATGTTTACCAGTTTTAAGATTCCATGCTAATAATCATGGCATTCAAGGTATTTAAGATGGATTGCTCGTCAGTTTTTACAAAACGGCAGCCCCAGTCAGTCTCAGCATGCTGACAGCAGAGGAGGAGGGGTGGGTGCACACACTGGCCAGGCACCATCATGCCAAGCACTCCTCCCCTCTGAGCCCCTATAAAAGGGACCCACGGTGAGGCAGGTCCCAGGACAGCTCCCTCTCCGCAGAGAAGTGCAGGCCGCATAGCTGTGTGAGCGGGGCTGAGGTCAGAACCAACAGAGCTCCAACGCCCGAGCTCCTGCTGGGCCCCGGCCAGGCTCGCTGGGCTTCAGCAGGTGCCCCTCGGACAAGTACGTCCACAGGGCTAGCTTCGGCAGGCATCAGTGAGGAAGGCGGTCATTCAACCAGTTCTGAAACTTAATTCAATGACCCAGAACTGTTTCCCTAGCATGTTTATAAACGCCACAATCACATAACGAATGTGTATTTTCCTCGGTATTTTCAGAATGTCGAAACATTTTCAGATGGTAAACCTTTTCCAAATTATAAAACCGTTACACACTTTTATAGAAGATTTTTATGATTCTAGACAGGATCAAATACATGCCTGTGGTAGAATAATAGTGAGTGAGATGCAAGCCCCATAATTCTTTGTATCAGAGGAATTCCCCAGTTAAGGAAAGGAGGAAGGTAATTATTAAGAAGAGAACAGGGATATAGTTCCATAAGATTTACAATCAGAAGACATGAGTTTAAATCCTTGTCAATAATAAAATCAAGGGCACTTCTCCATTCTCAATTTCTTCTTCTGCAGACTGTGGATACTAATGCCACCTATTTCACCAGACTGTTTTGATGAATAACTGAGATGTTTAAGTCATACAGGACTGTACAATACTTACAAGCAAACTGTCCACATGTCTCTTAAAGACTGCATTTACAATGCTGCACTATACCTACTGGTTTAAATATGTGTCTACACCTCTGTGAGCAACTCAAAGCCAGGAACTGAACCTCTTTTTGATTTTATTCTCAGATCCTTGCTCAGTGCCTGGCAGAAAATCAACAAGCAATGTAGAATGAATGACTATGGCTCCTAGTCTAACAAGGCAAACATCCTGGAATAGCTTACCACTCCACAGTTTCCCTCCAGAACTTTCCACTTTCAGATCCATTCCCAGATAGTCAAGGTAAAGACGTAAGTTATAAACAGACAACAGCAGGCAGGCTCACAAGAACATAGAACTCTCTCTCTGTGAAAGCACATGTCGCTTTCTCAATTTTTCAAAGAACTTGACGTGCTACCCTGTAAAACCTAAGATGTCAAGGTTCTCTGACCTCCAGCAGTAAGAACTCTAAGTAACACTGACAGAGCTTTCACATGTTGATAATCATCAGAAGCTTCTATTATTCCTAGGTTATAAAGGTTCTTCATAATTACTGAAAAAAAAATTTTAGTTTGCATTAAAAGATACTAAGGGAGACCAAAATCCGTATCTTAAAGATATTGTGAGCTCTATCTATTCTACTAACCCTTCTCCTCCTTCGATAGCAATCAGGAAGTCCTATCTGCTCATCACCAGAAGCATTTGCTAATCACATTTGATTCCGCGTGATGGTTTTGTTTTTCCTGTCTTAGCCCGTAGCTTATAAACAACAGAAATATGTATCTCACAGTTCTGGAGGCTGGGAAGACTATGATCAGGGCACCAGCAGATCTGGTGACTGGTGAGAGCCAGCTTCCAGGTTCATAGCTGGCAGTCTTCTGTGTCACCTCGCATGGTGGAAGGGGCCCAGGAGCTCTCTGGGGTTTCTTTTGTAAGACCACTAATCCCTTTCATGACCTAACCACCTCCCAAAGGCCTCACCTCCTAATTCCATCACATTGGGAATAAATAAAAAGACTTGCCCAAAGCCAAGCAATAAATCAGCAAGAGATAATGCCAGTTTCCAAAAGCAAATACACCCTTCTTTCAGGCCTTTGCACTGTTATAAATATGAATACAGAAAGCCTGCTGATTCGGAAACACTGCACTCAATGTGGTATTTTTACCTGGATTCCTACCACCCGACAGCCTCCTGCTACTATTCTCTTCCATCTGCAATTCATTCCACATTACCTCTAAACCAATTGTTCCAAAATCACATCTTGCTTAAAATTGTTCAAATGATCTCCATTTTCTTCAGGATGAACAGAAATTTCTTAGCCTCACTCAATACGCAAGTCCTAAACTGGCCACTGACTGCTTCTCCAGCTTTAATCCAGGATAAGCTGCGGCCCTTCAGAACCACTTTTGTTCCTACAAGGTGACAGTGCCCCACATCCATACCTTTATACCTATGGCATCCTTCACTTAAGGGGGTGTGTGTGTGTGGGGGCGGGGGGGGGCTGGCCGGTTGCTCAGTGGTTAGAGCATCGGCCCATGGCCCAGAGGGTCTGGATTCAATTCCCAGGCAAGGGCACGTATCTGGGTTGCAGGTTCAGTCTCCAGCCCTGGTCGGGGTTGTTCCGGAGGCAACCAATTGATGTGTCCCTCTCACATCGATGTTTCTCTCTCTCCCTTCCACTCTATCTAAAAATTAATGGGAAAATATCCTCAGGTGAGGGTTAACAACAACAACAAATCAAATCAAATCAAATTATTTCTTCAAATGTGTCCTGTCACAGGATTTAAAAAAAAAAAGGGGAGGGGGACTCCCCTTTCTTCCCTCAGCCATCTCCTTCAAGGTCAAGCTCAGAGCCCTGGCCAGTTTGCTCAGTGGTTAGAGCACCGGCCTGCAGTCCAGAAAGACCCAGGTTGGGTTCCCGCTAAGGACACGTACCCCGGTTGCATTTTGTCCCCAGCCCTGGTTGGGTTGTGTGGGTGGCAGCCACTCAATGTGTCCCTTTCACGTCAATGTTTCTCTCTCTCTCTCTCTCTCTCTCTCCCCCTCCTACTCTATCTGAACAAAAAATGGAAAAATGTCCTCAGGTGAGGATAAAAAAAAAAAAGATGAAGCTCCGATGTCACCCTGTCTGAGAAACTGCCCAACACCCACACCTATGTCTTCAACTTAATTTATCACAGTGCATCTCCCTGTCCGGAAAGTGAATTCCTCAAGAGCAGAAAGAAACTGAACCATCTTTGTGTCTCTGGTAAGCAGCAGCATAGCTGGCCCAGAGCAAACACCTCCACAAATCTCTGCCAAATGAATACCTTCGGAAATTTTGGTAAAGAAGCTTTATCCAATTTGGAACTAGAGACAAAAATGAAGCTAATGAAATGAAGTAACGAAGTGGAGGGGGAGAGAAAGGCATATCCAGGGGGAAAGAAAACCAGAACCTAAAAGAAAAAGCAATTTTAAGATGCAGTGCTAAAGTGGGCAACATGGTTTTCAGTCTGACTGTAGAATTCAGTTGGCTCTCCCTGCATCTGTAATGTTTTTGAAAGTTCATGTTTTTCCTGCTTAATTTAGTGCATGTGTGAATCACACACAGGCTGACTAATCACCTGTTAAAGATACTGCACGTGGATCATAAGACTGGAACAATCAATGTCCAGAACAGTAAGAAATTCAAAAGATATATTGTGAATCTATAACCTCTTTACAGCTACACTTGTTTGTTACATTTCAGAAGGAACTAGAATAACGTATGGTATTATAAGGAGCTGGCTGTATTAAATTTATAGCGTGCTTCCCCCTCTGCTTTCCTATCAACCATAATAAAGTACAGTCAGGCAAAGAAGTAACTGTGAACTTTCCTGCTCTGTCTCTAAGAAAAGGTTAATGTACTCTTCGAAGTGACCTTGGCACCAGCCCGGAAGGAAGGTCTCCTGAAGCTGCCTTCATAAGCATCATAGCCAAGGGAAGAACTGTCGTGGGGCAGGACACTTGCCACTTCATTATTATTTACTAAACACCGTGTACCAGGCACTATGCTGGGTATCTTATATACCTTAGGTATCTCATTTAAACCATCCTTCCTCACTAGACTCAATCACAATCAGTGAGCAAAAATAAAATTTTATAAGTATTTATGCAACAAATATTCACTGAGCACCCAAGAAGTCAGCAGAGTGTTTGGTACATAATGAACATAAAGGCCAGATTATTTTGAGCCCTAAAGCTCTCAAATCTGTCCACATCTCTTAAATGCCCTTCTACTCGCCTCGCCCAAGGCTCCCGACCGACTGATCTGCAGCCTGCAGACATTCTTGCTTCCTCTAATTCAGGGTTTCTCAACTGTGGCACTACCAACATTTAGGGCCTGATAACTCTTTGTTATGGTAGAGGGGGGTGTTCTGTGCATGGTAGGACGTTCAGAAGCATCCCTGGCCTCCACCCCCTACATGCCAGTACTGAATAACCTTGAATGGTATCCCTCTGTTCTCAGGACAAACACCCAAAGCCTGAACACCTATTCTACCAAGTGCTGGGAGCAGGGCACGCACTACACCAATCTCTCCTAGATTCACACTTTTTCTTCCAGCCACATGGGCTTCTCAAATGCACCCCAACTTTAAGACCTTCTCATGGTTTCCAGGACCTGGGCTGGCTATTCGCTGCTGTGGGGGCTGTCCTGTGCACTGCAGGATATTTAGCAGAATCTCTGGCCTCAACCCACTATTTGCCAACAGCACCAATCAATCCCACCCCACACCCCATTCATGACAACCCCAAATGTCTCCAAATGTTGCCAAATGCTTCTGGGGGGCAAAATAGCTCCCAGCTGAGAAACTGCAGAAGACATGCCCTCCTCTGTCCTCTGCCTCAGCAATTCTGACCCTGCCGAGCTGAGCTCAAACTGCATCAAGAACGCCTCCCCTGACCCGGCTACCAGACAAATTGGGTTCTCACTGCAGGTTTCTCCCACAACACCCTCTCCTTTGCAGCACTTCTCACAACTGTTAATGAAGCACCATTTAATGTCTGAATGCACAACCAGAATATAAACTCCTTGTGTGCAGGGACCTGTCTGCTCTGTTCACTACTCAGTGCCCAGAGGCCTGGCACACCGCTCAAACAAAAAACGGACTAACTGAATAAATGATTCAGGCGCTCTGCAGGGGCACGGGGATTCCAAGATAAGAAAGATAAATCTTTGCGCTCGGCATGCTGAGTACAGAAATGGCAAATGAGTTTCATCATTGAGAAGCTGTGCATGTAGAAATAAAAGTTTCATCTAAAGCACCAAAATACCTGGTACCACATTTCAAAAAGAAGTATGGGACCATGTTGTCAAGTTTCCCGAGGAGGTGGTTGAAAAACGCATCCAAACCACAGGAAAAAGGGCCAGAAGAGGGTTTTTGGAAGCTGCTGCTGGCCTTCTGTGAATCCTGCTCCACCTCATCTAAAGGGGAGGTGTAGACATCTCTTTCCCATCACCTCAAGCCCAGGAAAAGGACTCCGTGGTATGACTAAGAGAACCCACTGCAGGTCCGTGCAGGTGGATGGATGCCACATCTGTCCCACACCTGAGACATAGAAAGGGCTGGCTGGCTACCTGATCTGAGGTCAAGGGAGAGGTTGTCACTATGCAGAATCAGCCCACACTCCCCTACACTGAGCTGAATGAAGATCAAGATATGTACCCCCAAATATGACACCTTGGTATAATGAATACTTCAAGCTGAAGGAATCTGAGAAACAGCAGGCATGGGAAGGATTTTCTGAGCCTCTCCTGAAGCAGGTTGTAAGACCGTCTGTGAGAGGTGCCCTCTCTATACCTGGAGGAAAGGAGCATTCTTTTCTCCTAAGACAGAGGGATGCTGGGAGGAATTCTGAACGAGCAGCCTTGTGTTTCCCCAGCTAAACTAAACTCAGCTCAGACCCTTTTTGTCCTATCACAGCTCTTCACTCTTCATCCAAGGAGCATTAGAACACTCAGGTTTGCCCTGGCTCAGGAGTTAGAGCGTCAGCCTGAGGTCCAGAGAGACCCATGTTCGGTTCCCGCTAAAGGCACGTATCTTGGTTGCAGTTTGTCCCCGGGCCTGGTTGGGTCGTGCGGGTGGCAACCACTCGATGTGTCCCTTTCACGTCGATGTTTCTCTCTCTCTCCCTCCCACTCTATCTGAACAAAAAATGGAAAAAAATGTCCTCCGGTGAGGATTTAAAAAAAAAAAAGAACACTCAAGTTTAAGCACTCCTTTGGGTCTTCATTGCCTTATGAAGGCTCCAATGTCACATAAAACTTAAATTAAATAAATGTGTATGCTTTTCGCTGTTAATCTGTCTTTTGCTACAGAGGTTTGCTGGTGAGGCTGCTGGAGATCAGGGAATCACAGATGTCTGGACAAGGGCCTGAAAGATGACATCCCCAGGAGAGGAGCTGGTCCTGGAACAAAGCCTGCGGAATCCCAGCATTGAAGACAAAGGCACAGTGAATTCACAAGGAGAACAGGGAGGGTGGGCTTCGCGAAGAAAGAGGAAGTGAGAATTTCCAAATGCAAAAATGCCAGGTGCTGCAAAAAGGTCAGGTGAAGTTTCTTCTCTTACAACATGCTCAATTTCATTAACAAGATCAACAAACTAAAACCAACCACAGCTATCAAATGACCACATGAAGTTAAAGGTACATATTGAATTGTTACTGAAAGATTTATGAGGGCACACTTGAGCTGTGTTTAACAAAACTCCATATGAATATGCCCACCTAAGAATACAAGTTTCACAGATGGAGAAATGAACAAGATATGACAAGTGGAAACAACCCACTTTTACATCTTCTACAACAAGGTAGAGGGCTAACAGCTCTCACAGTCACAAGGTCAACGCTCAGGACAAAGAAAGGAATTAGGTTTTGACTCAAGCCAGCATGTAGGACATCTGTTGCTCTTTTTTTGATAACAGCCTCGTGATTTCCCTCTGGGGAACCCCTCTCAGATCATGTGGTTCATGTCCTCGCTCACAACCCTAGCTCCGGGGACAATCCAGGTTAATGAGGGCACAACAAGGGCACTGGTTCCCTGGCTAGGCAGGCCAGCTGGGTCCGGCTGGCACGATGAGGAAGAGAAGCTCTCTTTTTGCTGGGCTCACTAAAATGGTAGATCAGAAGCTGGAGTTGCTGGCAGCAATCTCTGCTTCCATGTTGGAAGAGCTTGCCTGACCACTGTACCAACAGAAGGGAAGAACAGGGACAAAGAGATCCCTGATGTCATCATTTGGGCACCTTGATCCAACCCTGCCAAAGTTTCACCCTATAATTTTTCAAACACACCAGTCAGACAACCACCTTTTCTTTTAAGCCACATCTGAGTTGGGATTCTGTCACAACCAAGTGCTGCTAATACCAGCAGCAATTTTAAACCACTAAGAATTCAAAAAGAAAAAGCTCCTGCCTCCTTGTAAAGTCTCAATTTCCTCTAGGATGCTTCAACCCATAATTTCCTTCCCTTCCTCTGATTTTCTAAAGGACTTTTGGGTACCTACTCGGGCATTCGATTACCTACTCCCTTTATTGTTACTCAGTCCTCATGGCCTCATCTCAACTATTCAAAGGTGGTCAAGGGTGAACTAAAATTCTTTGTATCTTTGATAGCACCTTCCACCCTACAAAGTACAGTCGTATCAATCATGTATGAGAAAGAAAAGGTAACTATAAATGGTCTGCATCAAGGCAGAAAACATATACCTTTACTGGAAATGAGCTTGAATGGATATTGATTAAGGTCATCTCTATCCATGCATTCATTTGGGTGCTAACAATACAGCAGGGAATAAGACAAGGCCTCTGCGTGAACAGTTAGTTGGGCTGTATCTCTCCTAAACACCTCCAAAGAGAGAGACCATTTAATAGTATCTAAGGGCCACTGGCATTTTCTCTGCAGCATAAAGTCCATTACATTATATTCATGTGAAGCACTCAATAAATGTATATTCACAGGACACTAAAGCTAAAAAAAGGGGGGCCTTAAAAATCTAGTCTAGAAGTTTTAAAACATTATTTTTAACAATGAAAGCTTTCCCCAGCCCCAAAAGAAACCTACACAGAACAGGTAAGAGTGGCTGCCCCAACCCCGGAGGCAGCTGGAGTAACACAGTTTGGGAATCACTGAGGATCACAGTTTATGGTACAGCCAGGACCAGGCCAGAGGCTGCCTCCCATCTCTCAGGCCAGGCCTCACCTATCTGCTGCCTTTGGCAAAGAACGCTCTCAAAATATACCTGTTCGATGAGTGAACTACTCAAACACAAACATGGTAACTAATTTCTTCCTTGAAACTAGGCCACTGTGAAAAACTGTTCACCGAGGTTGAACATAACTTGGGCTGGACCCAGTTTTCAATCTTCCGTTTCACTGAACAAGAATCTCTGACTTCCTCATGGAAGTTAATTTTTGGATATTTGTTCCTATACTTACTGCACATAAGGAAGTAATATATTTTACACACACACCAGGCACAGGCACACACGCACACACCCAGCAGCAATCTAAATCCTCTATTCACAATCCTGAAATCCAGAAAGCTCTCAACAGTGACGATCTTTTTGTGTCTCATTTGGCAGCAAAACTTGACCTGACTTGCACTTATTTGTTGGCAAAACTTGGCCTAAACTGACTGGAAGTTATTTATAGACTTTATTTTCCTCACTGAGTGTGAACGGTCATATGTTCCGCTGTAAAAGATACTGATGTTTAATTACAAGGTAATTCAGCAGTTCCAGATAAGGGATCATAGATTTGTATATAAATAATTCAACTAAGTAACGATGGCCCTGAAATAATAAATTTGTACTTCAAAAGCATGTTTTAAAGTCTATACAGCCCAGCCAGTGTGGCTTAGTGGTTGAGCATCAACCCATTCACCAAGAGGTTGCCAGTTCAATTCCTGGTCTGGGCACATGCCCTGGCTGTGGGCCTGATCCCCAGTTGGGGGGCATGCAGGAGGCAGCCAATCAATGTTCTCTTTCATCGATGTTTCTATCTCTCTCCCCCTCTCCCTTCCTCTCTCTCTAAGATCAATAAAGAAAAACAACAACAACAAATTGTTTAAAAATAAATAAATAATAGCCCGGCTGGTGTGGCTCAGTGATTGAGCATCAACCTATGCACCAAGAAGTCGCTGGTTTGATTCCCGGTCACGGCACATGCCCAGGTTGTGGGCCCGATCCCCAGTGGGGGGCATGCAAGAGGCAGCCAATCGATGTTCTCTCTCATCGATATTTCTATCTCTCTCCCCCCTCCCTTCCTCTCTCTCTAAAATCAATAAAGAAAATAATAATAATAATAAAGTCTATACAATATCAACTAACAAAAGACAAATATTTAAAATCAGGACTTTCTAACCTAACAATAATCTTAAGAGCTTAGTTAAGTCAGTGCCCTCATTTGTAGAGGAGGACATTAGACTACCAGTGGGCACATGTCTTGCCCAAGGCAACCAGTTTTCAACAGACAAGTTCCCACCTGCTACCCTCACACCACGGCAATGAACTTCAGTGCACAGTAGACCCCACCTTGAGGGTCCTCCGTGTGGATTTGGATCCAGCTCCACTTTTGCTTGATCAGAGTTCCCAAGGGTTCTTCAGAAAATACTTGGTTGAACTTAAGGGGAAAATTTTTTTAAAAAAATACTTCCTTCTCTCAATTCCACTTTTCTGTCTCAAAATTTGGATGAGTGTACAGTCAATACCACTTATTCCAAGAGGGAAGGAAAAAATACTATGAATTCATAGTTAACAATGATAAATAAAAGGATAGTCCTTTTATCCATTATAATTAGTGAAATTATTAACAAATTGGTAATATTAACTGTAAAGTACCACACATAGTTCCTGACACATAATGACTCTCATTAAATGGTAGTAATTTGCTACTATTATCGTTATCATCAACTTTTTTATGTCTTTAACTTTTATTTTTAAATAAACTCTTGAAATAGAATACTGTCATCATACAGCTAATATTACCAATTTGTGCCCTCGGTTCAAATCCCAGTCAGGTCACATGCCCGGGTGCGGGCTCAATCCCAGTAGGGAGCATGCAGGAGGCAGCCCATTGATGTTTCTCACATTGATGTTTCTATCTCCTTGTTAAAAAATCAATAAAAACATATTTAAAAATGCCCTGGCCGGTTTGGCTCAGCGGTTAGAGCGTCAGCCTGCGGTCCTGAGAGACCCGGGTTCGGTTCCCGCTAAGGGCGCGTACCTCGGTTGCAGTTTGTCCCCGGCCCTGGTCGGTCGTGCAGGTGGCAACCACTCGATGTGTTCCTTTCACGTCGATTTCTCTCTCTCTCTCTCTCTCTCTCTGTTCCTCTCTCTCCCTCCCACTCTACCTGAACAAAAAATGGAAAAATGTCCTCGGGTGAGGATAAAAAAAAAATTAATAAATAAAAATATTTAAAAATAATAAAATAAAATAAAGCAGGTAAGAGAGGGCTTGGAACCTAGTAAGCCCTATAGTATTGACTATTATCACAATCATGAATACTGGCACCAGCATTCAAACTCAGATCTGCCTAATCTGGCAGTTCTTTTCCACTGTACTATAAAAATTAATACAATATTAGTGGTATTGAGTCAGCTCTCGCCACCTCCCATGCCACCTGCTGATGTTCTTTGCCTCTCATTTCTTTTGTCTGTTCCAAACTTGAAAATCTGTAGTCTTTCTTTTGGTAAATAAATAACCAGGCATTGAATATGTAAAAAATTCCAACAACTGATACATTTAAGTCACCTTCACATAAACAGCTCATTTAAGTTACCCAGGGCCAAAAAATCTTAGCAGCAGTAAGACCCAACTATGCATAGATATTTTCACTATACTGAGTTACAACACATGAAACAAAGACAGAATAGTAGGTCATATATTAGTTATATAAGCCACACTTACAAGTCTGGAGCACTCCCTCACCCTTACCTATAAAATTTATTTTCATTAGCCCCTAGACCAAGTATTACTAAAAGTATACACTTGGAAATCATGCCGTATCATTTATTCATTCAGTCATTCAACAAATATACAGACTGCATATGCTGGCAGTACTTAGACAGCAGACAGCACCCTCTTTTATGGAGCTTACAATCTAGCATGGGTATAGATTTCCAGCAAATGTATACTGTGGCATTTCTAAAAACCATGTGTTAATTTCAAAACTTTGTCCAACCTCCCATCAAAATATATGGACAGATTTCTAACAACCTGAAAATACAACTTTTCTCCTAGCTGCTATAGACACATTTTTAAAAGTGGTGTTCTCTAAAATCACGTACATGAACTCTTCCAGTTCTGACCTACTCATAGTTACTGTACATCTGTTTATGATAAAGAATACCATGTGGGCCCTGGCTGTTTTGGCTCAGCAGTTAGAGTGCCCGCCCACAGACTTAAGAGTTGTGAGTTCAATTCCGGTCAAGGGTCAAGGGCACAAACCTCGATTGCAGGTTCGATCCCCAAAACGGTTGGGGTCATTTGAGAGGCAACCAATCAATGTGTCTCTCTCACATCAATGTCTCTCTCTCTCTCCCTCCCTCCCTCCCTCTCTCCCACTTTCCCTAAAAAAAATCAATGGAAAAACACCCTCTGGTGCATGGCCTGTGTGGCTCAGTGTTTTGAGTGTTGACCTATGTACCAAGAAGTTGCTGGTACCATTCCTGGTCAGAGCACATGTCCAGGTTGTGGGCCAAATGCCCAGTGAGGGGCATGTAGGAGGTGGCCAATCAATGTTCTCTCTCATCGATGTTTCTATCTCTCCCTCTCCCTTGCTCTCTCTAAAATGGATAAAGAAAGTTGTGTTGTTTTTTTTTAATCCTCTGGTGAGGATTAACAACAACAAGAACACCACATGAAACCGTCAAAAATAACTATACAACCTAAACCAAAGGGTTGTTTCAGTCATGAAAATGTTTAAAACGTGTATCCAGAAGGGTACAAAATCTGTTAAACCTTCATGTTTCCACCTTCCAAATCTGATGCTTGGACCCTCTGAGGAATTTCGTCTGACTCAACTACTTTATTGCATATTAACTAAGAGCAGGTCCAGAAAGGCTGGGCTCCTGTGATATGGAATCTAAATTATTAGCCTATTCCAAGACCCAAGGGCTTGTGCTGGCTCCGAGGAGGTTAGATGCTGGAGTCCAAATCCATTAAGGAGTTCCGGTCACGTGAAGGGGCCCTAAGCCTCAGGTGATCTCAGGACAGAGACAAGTGGAGCTGTGTGTGTACATCTGCCAGCGGGGCTAACTGATGATGTATAGCTGTCCCAAATGACAAAGCAAAAGTGCAAAAAAGTCCCCTTGCACACCTAAGTCCTTTACATTTTGGGCCAGTACACTGTCCCCACTGCAAACTCATGTGCAATAACACGTGTGCCCTTGGACGTTTTGAAATCGGGAAGAAACGACATTGAGAAGATTAAAGTGCCTTTGTCAAAGGTGAAAAGGTTAGAAGAGTGACACCCTCGGGGAAAAACGGTAGGAGAGGTAAGGGATGAGAATTTAGGAATGAAAAGACACCAACTCTGGGTCCCGGGAGGGAGCTTCGCGGAGGATAAGGCCTGAGGGAGAAAGTCAAATGACTCGGGGACCCTGAAGAATGCACCTGGTGGGAAAGGGAATCAGCAGAACGAGGGCCTCCCCCCACCCCCCACCCCAAAATGCCGGGAGGACGAAATCTCGACCCCAGATGCTGAACGCCGATCTGAGCCCTCCGGGGCAAGGACCGGCGCTGGTGCTTGTCGCCGGAGCGTCGGGGAGGATGGGGAGCAGGGCTCTAGCGCGCCCGAGCTCGGGGCGCCCCGGGGCTCCGCGAGGGCGGCAGGGAGTCGGGGGCCTCCGGGTCGCGCGGGTTCGAGGCGCCTTGTCCGGGGCTCCCGCGCCGCTACTCACCTCTCCGAACTGGAAGGCGGACACGATGGTGACAACGACGCCCACGAAACAGACGTAGAGCCCATACCTGTGGGACAGGCAGGTATAGGTCTGTCTCTGCAGGAGCTTGAGCAGCATCACCCCGGCCGCCGCCACGCCACGCCCGGAGGAGCCAGAGCCAGAGCCTCGACGAGCCGCCGTTCAGCGGCCCCGGCCGGGCCGCCCCGCTCGGATCACGGCCTCCGGCCGCTGCGCATTGCTGCTCCGGGGAGGGACGCCCGCTCGGCTCTGCGCCGCGGCCGCCGCTTCCGGGAGCCCGCAGCCCACGCCCTCGGGGCGGTGGAGGCGGAGGCGGAGCTGCAGCCCGCGAGGCGGCCAGCACCGCCCTGGTCTGGCCCGGCGTGAGGCGGCGGCGGCGGCAGCGGCGGAGGCGGGGCCGCCAGCGCCACCTGGAGGGCGGAGGGGCGGAGGGCGGGCGAGCGCCCTCCCCGTCTGCGCGTGCGCGGCGGCTGGCTGGGCTGGCGACCGCGAAGCCGCGTGGGGCAGGCAGCCGACAAGCCCGGCCGC
Organism: Molossus molossus; assembly: GCF_014108415.1. Lineage (NCBI taxonomy): Eukaryota > Metazoa > Chordata > Mammalia > Chiroptera > Molossidae > Molossus > Molossus molossus. The sequence continues at coordinate 14,210,347 of NW_023425345.1, read as the reverse complement.
TGCAAGGACTCCGTGTCATAGGCCGCTCTGTCATGCCATGAGTACTTGTGCGCGCGCACCCCTTTCTTCATATACAATAATTGAGAAATTAAGGTCCGTAGGGTTCCTTTCCCCTATGGTTCTCTAATCATATTGCTTGAAAGCGGAAACTTGGGCTAAATGTGCCCAAAACAAAATTACAGTAATTCATTTATCAATTAAATATGTGTTCAGTGTCCCGTGCCTAGCCTAGCGCTTGGTGTCGGGTGTTCACACCTTAACTAGACTTGACCACGGTTCCCAGACAGCCTAGCTGGGAAGATAAACACGTAAACCACGGAGTACAAAAAAGGTACGACGGAACCAGGCGGTCAATCGTTCCCACTTTGGCACCAGGTGAGTTCTAGGAGGGCCAACCCTCGGTGCCTCTTATTTGTGAGAGATCTTTTCTCTCTGAACATACCCTAGTTAATATGATCTTTGTTTTAAATCTAGCCACCCTGGGAAACAATTCACTTACCCACTGTTGCACTTACACTTCACAAACAGTTTCAGGATATACTCAAAATACGCACTCAACTGGATGAGCAGATGCAGTTAACAAATTTGCAAAAGAGATTGAAACCTTTGCTCCAACCTAAGGTATTCACATTTCTCAGTCAATTCTTTTAAAATCCTTCTTTGGTCCAATCGGTGTGGCTCAGTGGTTGAGCATCAACCCATGCACCAAGAGGTCGCAGGTTCAATTCCTGGTCAGGACATATGCCCAGATTGTGAGCTTGATCCCCAGGGGGCCATGCAGGAGGCGCCAATCGATGTTCTCTCTCATTGATGTTTCGATCTCTCTCTCCCTCTTCCTTCCTCTCTCTAAAATCAATAAAGAAAAAAATTAAAATAAAATTCTTCTTTAGAAGGTGATACATGATATACTTACATGGCAAAGTTATGGCAGTTGTACAAGACATTTAAAGTTCAAGCATGGCAACATATATAAAACCATCTTTTCAAGCATGGTAACATGTATAAAACCATCTATCACTCAAAAGGACTCATCTAATCCTCACAACAACCTTCTTTTATATATATATATATATTTTTGTTCAGATAGAGTGGGAGAGATAGAGACAGAGAGAAACATCGACGTGTAAAGGACACATGGAGTGGTCGCCACCCACACAACCCAGCTGGGGCCGCAGACAAACTGCAACCAAGGTATGTGCCCTTAGCGGGAACCGAACCCTGGTCTCTCCAGACCACAGGCCAACACTCTAACCGCTGAGCCAAACCAGGCAGGAAAACGACCTTCTTAGGTAGATAACATTATTGCCATTCTATAGCCTGAAGAGACTGAGGTACAAAGAGGTTAAATAACTGTCTAATATTACACAACCATTAAATGACAGAATTGAGATTTGAGCAGAGCTGGGATTTGAGTTCTGCAAATGCAAAGTCAGATTCTTTGCTTAAAATTTTGATATTTTGTCCTTTTCACCTTAAGATGAAATCTTTAAACATAATACAAGCCTCTCTGATTAAAAAAAAGTTGATCTTTTGCTAGAGCATAAAAAAGAGTAATTTAAACGTAAATCACATATGATAAACTGTGGACTACGATAAGACTTATTTGATCAGCAAGGTTTTGGGGTTTTTTGGGGGGGGGGTACTAGAAAGAAAAATCATATAAAGGCTGTTTATTTTTGTTTTTTAATCAACAAGTTCTTGAAAACATTTTTAAATTGTGAGATTTCACTGACAAATCTTAATTTCCAGTTTCTTTTTTCTTTTTTAATTGATTTTAGAGAGAGAGAAGGAGAGAGAAACATCAATCTGTTGTCCTACTTACTGATGCATTCATTGGTAGATTCTTGTATGTCCCATGACCAGGCATTGAACCTGCAACCTTGGCATATCGGGACAATGCTCCACCAACTGAGCTACCTGGGTCTGCTTAACTAATGGGCTCTTATCATTTTGTGTGCCTGCAGGTGTCTGTAAGATTTTTTCCTTTTGGTGCTAGGGGTCATTTTTATTGCATTTGTTTTTCCTGTTTTTCTCTAATTTTGATGACTGTTTTAGTTTTCTGTTCTCCCTTTTCCTTGTGTATTTAAGCATGATTCTTGGTCAGTTTGTCCTTTCTCTGCCCTGCTCATATCTATCTAACTACTTACTCTGACAGTGCTTGCACTGTGATTTACTTTTAGGTGAGAAATGTTTTTTGGTTTTTTTTTTCTCACCTGAGCACATTTTTCCATTGTTTGTTCAGATAGAGTGGGAGGGAGGGAGGAGGAGAGAGAGAGAGAGAGAGAGAGAGAGAGAGAGAGAGAGAGAGAGGGAGAGAGAGAAACATCGACATGAAACATCGACATGAAAGGGACATATCGAGTGGCTGCCACCCGCACGACCAACCAAGGCTGGGGACAAACGCAACCTTAGTGGGAACCGAACCCAGGTCTCTCTGGACTGCAGGCTGACACTCTAACCGCTGAGCCAAACCGGCCAGGGCTGTTTTTTTATGCACACTTTATCAAAAGTGGTAAATGGAAGACAGAGAGAGCCACATGATTCAAGTAAAGAAGGGAGAGGGTTGTGTGTGTGTGTGTGTGTGTGTGTAGAAATGAAGATATGTGTATTTGTGACATCCAGCCTGAGTCACCCAGTTACATTACTGACCTCAATCACATTATCTGCCCGGTAGTTGAGTAAGTGATGCCTTAGTTGAAGCAACAGCTAAGATTGTTGTCTAACAGTTTGAATTTCCTTGAGGTTAAAACCAAGGCAAGATTGGTTAAGCAAGGTTTATTCTTTGTCCCCCATCTCTCTGCAATTCTAAGTTTCTTGCTCCCAGAGGATAAATCCTGGGATGAGCAGAATCTCTCCAAAATCAGTTAGAATGCTACAAGAAAGCCCTGGCTAGGTAGCTCAGTTGGTCAGAGCGTCCTCCTGATATGTCAAGGTTGCAAGTTTGAGCCTCGGTCAGCACATACAAGAAGCAACCAATGAATGCATAAATAAGTAGAACAACAAATCAATATTTCTCTCTCTGTTTCTCTCTCACACTCTCTCTAAAATCAATCAATAGATAACTTTAAATAATTTATTTTTTAAAAAAGAATGCTACGTCTGGCCAGTGTGGCTCAGTGGTTGAGCGTCGACCCAGGCACCAAGAGGTCACCAGTTTGATTCCCGGTCGGGACACATGCCCAGCTTGTGGGCCTGATCCCCAGTGGAGGACATGCAGAAGGCGGCCAATCGATGTTCTCTCTCGTTGATGTTTCTATCTTTCTCTCCTCACTTCCTCTCTCTCTAAAATCAATAAAGGAAAAAAATAAATAAAAATAAAAAGAGAATGCTACAAGAGGTCCTCAGAAATGTTAATGGCCCGCTTGAGACAAAGAGACAAACTGTAGTGTACCCCCAGGGCCTTCAGGTAGAAGAAGGGATTTGGATAGTACCACCTAATGGAATAAAACCAGGGCTTATGTCTCACGGGGTTTGCAATGACTATATTTTATTCCAAGACACACCTTTTTTCTTTCAAGATTTTATTAACACCCCTGGTCTGTCTTACCACCTCTCACCCCAGAAGATGAGGAATGTCCCTGACTGGCGAGGTTGAGAGGAACTGAGCAGGTCTGCCAGAGAGAGGAATTCTCATACTCTTCTTCCACGCATAGGAGAGTCTGCGCGGGAGCCAAGGCCAGGACCTGGGAAGTCGGTCTCACTCAGGTGAGACATATGTGCTGTCCACTTGTTCCCAGAAGTAAAACATTACATTCTCCATTTAACTTGATCAGTATGACAGTTGACACGTTGATATCCATCTGTCTGTGACTTGCACAGCTCTCTAAATTGGTTCAAAACTCAGAAGTAAAGTGAAATGCTTTTATTGGGTCCTAAAACAACGATCTTTGGGTCTCCTTTTGCTCAGCTTTGATGAAAAATGAACAACCAAAGTAAACAGCCCTGCCTCAGGCCTACAAAACATATGTTGTGTATAGAGATAGTGTACTTGGAAGCCTTACAGTCAACCGATAAGAAAATTGAAACCAAACAAAGAGCTCTCCCTGCCTGGAGGAAGGGATCACACCTGCACCTTTCTCCTTTCCTCCCCTGCCCTCCCCTCCCCCTCCCCTACCCCTCCCCTTCCTTCCCCTCCCCTCCCCCTCCCCTCTCCTCTCCTCCACATCCCCCCTCCACTTCCCCTTATCTCCCCCATCCAGGAAGGAAAAAAAAAAAGAAACTGGACAGAGAACTTTAACTAGCAGATTAGGCAAAGTTGAAATAACTCCTGATAAATCTATATTTAGCTGAGTCCTTTCTTTATTCAAGGCAAAAAGGGAGAATGTTCACATGGTGAAATGTTTTTGCTTTTCAGCTTTAGGCTTGAAAAGATTGCTTGTTGCCAAGAAACATATTTTGATTTTGTCCCTTTCTCTCTTCAGGATAAACACCGTGTTCATAAAACACATGCCTGTTGCAAGTGACCTCATCATTTTCTTTTTTTATTCTAAAAACAGAAAGCAGGACAGCTTTTAAATTTTTTCAAAACTAGTAAATAAAACAGAATTATTAAGAAATTTGATTGCTTTTGATGGAATGCCATGAGCCAAAACATTACATATTTACTCTTTATTTTGTGTGTGTGTGATTTCAAATACATTATGTATGTATAAACAAATACACATATTTTTACATAACTGTATTTTATTCATTCAATATTTACTTGTGGTTTTGTGTGTGTGGTTTTGTGCTTTGTATGTTTCATCCACAGAATATAGGCATCGTAGAGTCAGGATACTTGTCCATCTTATTCATAATTTGTTCATATTCCCACCCTTAGCATTGTCCTTGACTCTAGAAGCCAATTGATTTTTTAAAAATAGCATTATATGAATGAATATCTTTTATACTGATAACAGTACTAAATATAGAGTTGGCAACTACTGAAGTTTTGGTAAATTGAATTGCAATGTGTTTGTTATTGTCAGCGGCGCTGGGGATCAGTGAGACCAGGTTCTCGTCTCACAAGAGACAATAATTGCAGCAAGTGGCAAAGCTTTATTCAAACTGCAGTACATCCTAGGGATCTTGAATGGGTAGACCACAGCCAGGTTCCAGTGCCCCGAAGGGTCTAGGTCCTGGCTTTTGTGTTATTTTTGCCCATCTCACGCTTTGTCCTAATCTCCCTACACCATTCGTCCTTCAGCTGGTTGGCTCCCTAGCACTGGTCTGCTTAATTGGTGGGTTTCTTAGAATTTCCTGGATCTGCTTAACTGGTGGGCTCCCTAGAATTTCCTCGGTCTGCAGGTGTCTTGTAAGATTTTGTCTTTTTGGTGCTGAGAGTCATTTTTATTGCATTTCTTTTCCCTGTTTTTTGTCTAACTTTGATGGCTGTTTTAGTTTTCTATTCTCCCTTTCCCTTATTTATTTAAGCATTTTTTTTGGGGGGGAGGGGTCAGTTTGTCCTTTTTCTGCCCTGTTCATATCTATCTAACTACCTACTCTAACATTATTCAAGAAAATGACATGGAGAACAACTCTACATTTTGAGGTAGAACTCACTTTGAAAACTAGTTGGATCTGGATATTTTGGTTTGGGGGATCTCCAGAAATGTATTGAAGTCATCTAGCTTTTAAAATCTCTGTTATGGTTATTGTTAATTACTCCCTGTTTTGTTTTGTGCATTACTTCTTTGTATCTTCTCAATTTTTTTCTATTATTTTTTTTTATCCTCACCCGAGGACATTTTTCCATGTTTTGTTCAGATAGAGTGGGAGGGAAAGAGAGAGAAAGAAGCATCGACGTGAAAGGGACACATCGAGTGGTTGCCACCTGCACGACCCAACCAGGGCCAGGGACAAACTGCAACCCAAGTACGTGCCCTTACGGGAACCGAACCCGGGTCTCTCTGGACCACAGGCCGACACTCTAACCACTGAGCCAAACTGGCCAGGGCTCAATTTTTTTCTAAGTGATTTTTTTCGCTTACTCTTTGCTCATTCTATTTTCCTGTGGGTTTATTTTTTCATTCCATTGATTTGTGCCTTTATCTTAGTAACTTTCTTTCCTCTTATTCTCTGAATTTGCTCCATTTTTCTTGAACTAGTTTCTCAAATTTACCACTTAGTTCAATTTGTTGTCTTTATTGTTTTTAATCAATGTTTCAAAACTACAAAGTTCCCTCTAAATGTTCAGTTTATTGCATCTCATAAATGTTGGAATGGCACGCAGGTGCACATTGGGAGTTCGACCTCTGCTGGGGGTGCCTGGGCTGGCCACACAGCGTCCACATCAAGGGTCCTGTGGCAAGGTGGTTCCAGACCTAGGGCAGGGTGGTAACTATGCTCTCTGGGCATGCATGGCTGGGGCAGAGCACCACAGATGTTAGTGCTGGTACACTAACCCACCACGCCGGCAGGAGGGGGGGAAAAAGGCAAACCACACACTGAAATCAGGAGCCCTTTTATTCCTGCAATAGCCCTCTATCGCCCTCTACTGACAAAGCCTAGCGTCGTACTCACTGCAAAGGAGAACTGCTTGGAGTCCAGTCTATTATCACAGAGCAAGATCTGAAAGGGTGAATTTGGAACTGAGAAGCAACAATTGATAACTGACATATCCACGAAACTAGGGTTTCGGATGAGATTTAGATTCTCCTAATGAGGTAAATGTATGGGTTTTAATCTGGAAGTGAGTGACGAGGAGAGAGGCAGGGCAAAGGGCACCTATGTTAGCTAGAGAGTCAATGCAGGTGTGGTGTGGTTCTGCAGCCAGTGAGTGGCACAGTCGGCAGCTTCCTTGGCAGCTCAGTTCAGATGAGGTTTTGGGAGCCCTTCCTACAAATTCAACCTAAAGTCTCTTTGTTCAGCCCTCGTAATGGTTCATGGGTGAACCAACTGAATCTCTTTCTGCTTAAATCAGTGAGTTGTTTCTTTAATCTAAAAATAATTAACCTGACCAAAACATGGTGAGAGAGCATAGTTTGTGTGATATTAACTCTTTGGAATTTATTGAAGCTTCCTTTATTGCCTAGTATATGGTCAGTTTTTGTGAATGTTTGAGTTATGCTCAAAGAGAATATATATTTTCCATCTCTCTCTCTCTCCTGCTCCTAAGTGCAAGCCATCCATTTAGCAAGAAACTCTAAATATGTCCTAGGGTCAATATCAAGCCCACCATAATATACTTTGCAGAATCTACTTATTTGCAAAAGCTAACTCTTACCCATATGTTTGAAAGTTGGATCCATTTTCCTGATCTCCAAGCCTTTGGAACTTCATGATCTCTGTGATTTTGTGTGTGTGTGTGTGATTTTTTTAATTGTTTTTTTTTTTTTTTTTTAGTTTTCTGCTCCTTAGAGCCAAAGCAGTGAGCAATCAACATATATATTGATAATCCAACTGATTGTCCAACTCATTACAAGGTCAAGTGCATAATTAAGTAGGAAGACTGTTGCATCTTGTACAATTGGCCTTCTAGGAGATTGTCAAAGGTACTCTGATATATATATTTTTTTCTTTATTGATTTTTTAGAGAGATAGGAAAGGAGAGGGAAAGAGATAGAAACATCGATGAGAGAGAACATTGATTGGCTGCCTCCTGCATGCCCCCCCTCCCCCTGGGGGATTTGGCCCACAACCTGGGCATGTGCCCTGACTGGGATTCGAACTGGTGACCTCTTGGTGCATGGGTCGACACTCAACCACTGAGCCACACTAGCCAGGCAATGATATTTTACTATAATAATGTCTTGGCAATACTTTTAATTTATAATAGTCACTGTAACCAATCTTAAGGAAACAGTATAAATCCAAGTGATGACAACTAATCTAGTAAGGGCACCAAATCCGAGAATAAGTTCACTAAAATACAAATGCCATAGTAAACGGCTAATCTAACTGCTGCTTCTGACTTTTCAGCGTAAAAGAGTGAGGAAATGACTATGGTAAGACTCTATACCTGGCCAGATAGCTCAGTTGCTTAGAGCGTCTTCCCAATACACCAAGGTTGCAGGTTCGATCTCCAGTGAGGGCACATACAAGATGCATCCAATGAACGCACGAATAAGTGGAACAATAAACCTTTCTCTCTTCTTCACTCTATCTGAAAAAAAAAAAAAAAAGGCAATAAATAGACAATTAAAAAAAATTGTCTTGGTACCCTAGAGGGTACCAAGGAAAAAGATTAGTAAATATTAGGATAAGTGTGAATAGAGGGAAACTCATGAAAAAGAAAAACAGATTTTCTTCTGTCTTCTGTCATTAAGTACAAACTGGCCACAGGGTTCTGTCAGTGGCTCCACCATGAGGAACATGTAAAACAAACACACTCTAAAAGCTGAATTCTAAGTTCCCTTGCAATATAGTTTTCCTCCTAGGGCCAATATGCCCTTTGAGTTCTTTTTTTTTTCTTCTCTCTCTTTATTGATTTGAGAGAGAGAAGGAAGAAGGAGAGAGAGATAGAAACATTGACGAGAGAGAACTTTGATTGGCCATCTCCTGCATACTCCCCACTGGGGATGTGAGCCACAACCTGGGTGTGTGCCCTGACCAGAATCGAACTCGCAACCTCTTGGTGCATGGGTCGATGCTCAGTCACTGAGCCACGCCGGCCAGGCTAAAAGATCTTTTATACCTTTTTGCAGTTAATCCCCACTCCTACTTCCAGCCCTATGCAACCACAGATGAGCTTTTTGTCTCTCTAAATCTGTCTTTTCTAGATATTTCTAGAAAAGGGAATGGAATGTCTAGGATATCTAGTCTCTTGTGTCTGGCTTCTGTCCCTCAGCATGATGCTCTGAGGTTCATTCATGTTGTAGCAAGTATGAGTAGTTCATTCCTTGTCATTGCTGAGTAGGATTCCGTTGTGTGCATACCAGATTTGTTTATTCGTTCACTGGTTGAAGGACATTTGAACTGTTTCCAGTTTGGGGCTATTATGTATAGTGCTACTCTGCGAAATCATATAATACCTTTAGGTGGGTGCATGTCTTTCTCTTTCTTGGGTAGATATGGAGGAATGGAAATGCTGGGTTGTATGGTAAGTGTATGTTAACTCTTTAACAAACCGCTTCCAAAGTGACCCTGCCATTTGACGTTCCCACCAGCAATGTAGGAGAGTTCCCGTTTTGTCTCTTCCTCTCTAACACTTGGCACTGTCTGCTATTTTAGTCATAGTCACTCCATGCAGTTTTGATTTGCATTTCCTTCATTTCCATAATGACTAATGATGTTAGCATCTTTTCAGATCTTTATTAGTCATTTGTCTTTTTTTTTTTTAGAGGAAGAGAGAGAGAGACATCGATGAGAGAGAGACACATCAAGTGGCTACCACCCACACGACCCCAACCAGGCCGGGGACAAACCGCAACAGAGGTACGTGGCTTTAGTCGGAACTGAACCTGGGACTCTCTGGTCCTCAGGCCAACGCTCCAACCGCTAAGCCAAACCAGCCAGGGCTATTAGTCATTTGTATATCGTCTCTGGTGAAATGTCTATTCAAATACTTTGCTCATTTTTATTTTATTTTATTTTTTATTTATTTTATTTTTTTAAGAGAGAGAGGAAGGGAAAGAGAAATAAAAACATCAATGTGAGAAAGAAACATCAATCGGCTCCTCCTGCACGCCCCCCACTGAAGATCGAGCCCACAACCCGGGCATGTGCCCTGACCAGGAATCAAACTGGGACCTCTCAGTCCATGGGACAACACTCAATCCACTGAGTCACACTGGCGGGGGTCCTTTGCTCGTTTCTAAATTGGGTTCCTTCTTTAACCTTTAGCAACTGGTTTCTATCCTTATTCTGTTAAAACTGCCCTTTGAAATAATGAAATATCACTAAAATAATGAATCCTAACAAATTCAGTACCATTTTTTTTTAATTGGCTTGAGAGAAAGAGAGAGAGAAACATTAGTGTGAAAGAGAAACATTGATCAGTTGCTATCTGCACAAGACCTGACCAGGGATCAAACCCGAACCTGATCCCGAAACCTGGTATGTGACCTGACTGGGAATAAAACCTGCCACCCTTCAGTGTAAGGGATGACGCGCCAACAAATTGAGCCACACTGGCCAAGGCCAGTACTATTTTTTTTTTTTAATTTTAAAAATTAAATTTATTGAGCCAACACTGTTATTTTATTCATCTTCTCTTAAACCCCTGGAAATGTTGTCTTATTTTGGTGGTCAGGACTGAATGCTTTTCTAATTGTTCCCAAAGAACTTTGATAACTCACATTTGGGGTGATAGTCCTCTTCCTGGCCTCTCTAGGTGGTTCAACGCACATAAACTAGACATTTGCCTTCTGCTCTTTAATTCCATGGCAAATTATGGCATCTAAAAGGAAATTAGAGCCCTGGCCAGTTTGGCTCAGCGGTTAGAGCGTCGGCCTGTGGTCCAGAGAGACCCGGGTTGGGTTCCCGCTAAGGGCACGTACCTCGGTTGCAGTTTGTCCCCGGCCCTGGTTGGGTTGTGTGGGTGGCAGCCACTCGATGTGTCCCTTTCATGTCGATGTTTCTCTCTCTCTCCCTCCACTCTATCTGAACAAAGAATGAAAAAAGACCTCAGGTGAGGATAAAAAAAAATAAAAGGAAATTAGATATTTAAGAATGTCTTTAAGGAAACAGTATTATCAGAACCTGGTGAGAGCTGGAGCTGTGGAAGGGGCTGCCTGATAGCAGTTACAGTCGTGGATTGGAAATGCAGACACTGTGAGAAAGGATGAGCTACGCAGAGAGGGAGCAGGGAAGAAATACTTCAGACTTTATTTATTTCCACACCTTGATCTCCTACTCGTGTCTCCCGTTGGTTGAGGCCAGTGGCTAGGAGAGGCTGGGTAAAGCCATCTGTGGCGTCACCAAATCAGGTGGGAAGGAATCTGGGAGCAAATGAAGAATAGCCAACATAAGGCCCTATTGTTCTTTCATATTCGGTGTCTGGAACAGATCGCATCTCCCCGTTTTAACTTCTGTGTCTCTGTCAATGGTACCATTACTCTCCCAGTCTCCCAGGCTGGACCCTCGGAAAGCACTCCAACCTCAGTCAGTGATCTGGTCTGTTCATAAATTCTCCCCCTGGCCGGTTTGGCTCAGCAGTTGGAGCGTCGGCCTGCGGTCCAGAGAGACCCGGGTTCAGTTCGCGCTAGGGGCACGTACCTCAGTTACAGTTTGTTCCCAGCCCCAGATGGGTGGTGTGGGTGACAAGCACTTGATGTGTCCCTTTTATGTTGATGTCTCTCTCTTCCTCTCTCTCCCTCCCATTCTATCTGAACAAAAAATGGAAAAATGTCCTCAGGTGAGGATAATAATAATAATAATAATAAAATTCTCTATTCCATATTTGGCATTACCATCTCATGGGGTTGAATTGATGACTGTTAAGATCCTCTGTAAATGTGAGATTTTATGGTTTTATGGTACTCAACATTGCATCATGATTTTTTTTTTTTTTGTGCTATGTGCCCCTAGCGGACACCGAACCCGGGACTTTCTGGTCCGCAGGCCGACGCTCAACCGCTGAGCTAAACTGCCAGGGCTGCATCATGATTATATTGAAATTTGCAAGTGTATACTTGTGCCTTGAACAAGACCGCACGCACTTTTAGGGCAGGGTCTGTTCCTCTTCTTCAAATCCTCTTTGTGCCCATGATTGTTCTATGAAGTTAGGGCCTCAGCAAATGTTTGTAAAATGAATAAATGAATGATTCAGACATGAGCCTAAGTCCCTTGTCTAAATTACAGATTTTGACAGCAAATGGCCAACACATTTCACCACTATATGGCAGCATCCACAGTGATGATTTCTGAAGATGGTCCAATTCCAGCAAACACCTCACTGAGGCCTCACTCATCATAGTAACAACAGTATGATAGAAACAGAACCTGTTAGTCAAACTATTCTCTTTCTGGTGAAAAAGTACCAATAAATTACTTTCTCTGCAGAAAATGTCTAATCAATATGGCTAAGAACCAAAAGTGTCTGTCAGTTTAGCAAATATTTACTTCCATGTATTATTTCTATGAATGTTAATATTCTTTTTGTTTTAAACTAAAGTATAGTTAAGTTTTCTTATTTTGAAAGTGTTATATTCTTAGTATAAAATAGGGCAAAGAAAATAAAATCTTCTTGTTTTTTTCTCTGTAAATGTTTCACCTTGCTTTTTCCTTTTGCAAATTGACCTTTAAATTATATTGTCCCAAAACAATTCACCCTTGTAAAAAAATAAAAACAATAGCCTTAATTAGTATGGCTTGGTGGATTAAGCAGAGAGGGGTTGGGATGAGGGAGAGGAACATTGATGTGAGAGAGAAACATCCATCGGTTGCCTCCCATGTGTGCCCCAATGGGGGATCGAACCCACAACCTAGGTTTGTGTCCTGACTGAGAATCAAACCCACAACCTTTTGGTGTATGGGACAATGCTCCAACAAACTGATCCACCAAGCCAGGGCTTGTAGGGGATTTTAACACCCCACTGACATCAGTGGAGAGATCTTTCAGACAGAAAATCAAAATGGAAATAGAGGCCTCTAAATGACATGTTAGACCAGAAAGATTTAATTAATATTTTCAGAGCATTTCACTCAAAAGCAGCAAAATATACATTCTTTCCAAGTGCAGATGGAACATTTTGCAGGATAAAACACATCCTAGCATACAAAACAAGTCTCAATAAATTTAAGATTGAAATTATATCAAATATCTCTGTCCAAAAAGAATTTGAAACTAGAAATCAATTACAAGTAAAGAAAAAAAAAAATCAAGTCCTGACCAGTGTGGTTCAGTTGGTTGAGCTTTAGCATTAACCCATGCACATAGAGGTCACCAGTTCAATTTCTGGTCAAAGCATATGCCCTGGTTGCAGACTTAATCCCCAGTAGGGGATGTGCAGGAGGCAGTCAATCAATACTTCTCTCTGATCAATGTTTCTCTCTCCCTCTCTCTTTCTCTCTTTCTTTAAAATCAATAAAAATGTATTTAAAGAAAGAAAAAGAAAAAAATGAAAAACACAAACACATGGAGGTTAAATAACATGTTGCTAAACAATGAATGAGTTAGCAATGAGATCAAGGAAGAAATAAAAAAAATAACAGACAAATGAAGATAAAACACAACAACCTAAAATCGATTGAACTCAGCACAAGCAGTCCCAAGAGGGAAATTCATAGCATTACATAAACAATCTAACCTTACACCTAAAGAAACTAGAAAAAGGGGTGGGGGGAGAGCCCAAAGGGAGTAGAAGAAAGGAGATTAGGGGAAGAAATCAAAATAGAGTCTAAAAAGCAATACAAAAGATCAATGAAACCAAGAGCTGGTTCTTTTAAAAGATAAAGAATATTGACAAACTTTTAACCAGAATCATGAAGGAAAAAAGAGAGAGAACACAAACAATTCAAATCAGAAATGAAAGAGAAGTAACAACTGACACCACAGAAATACAAAGGATAATAAGAAAATATTATGAACAAGTATATGCCAACAAATTGAACAATCTGGACAAAATGGATATATTCCTGGAAACATATAATCTTCCAAAATTGAATCGGGAAGAATCAGATCATCTAAACAGACAGATTGGGGCTAGTGAAATTGAAGCAATAATAATAATAATTAAAAAAACTCCAACAAACAAAAGTTCTGGACCAGATGGCTTCACAGGTGAATTTTACTAAACATTCAAAGAAAAACTAATACCTACACTTCTGAAACTATTCCAAAAAATTCAAAAGGAACGAAGACTCCAAAGCTTATTTTACAAGGCCAGCATTATCTTAGTTCCAAAACCAGATAAAGACACTATAAAGAAAGAAAATTGTAGGCCAATATCCCCAGTGAACATAGATGCAAAAGTCCTCAACAAAATATTAGCAAACTGAATTCAACACTACATTACAAAGATCATACAACATGATCAAGTGGGATTTATTCCTGGGATGCAAGATTGGTATCCACAAATCAATTAATGTGATACATCACACAAACAAAATGAAGGATACAAATGATATGATTATATCATTTGATGCAGAAAAAAGTGTTTGACAAAATCCAGCACCCATTTATGGTAAAAACTCTCAGCAAAATGGAAATAGAGGGAACATACATCAACATACTAAAGGCCATATATGACAAATGCACAGCCAACATCATAGTCAACAAGGAAATACTAGAAGCATTTTTCTTAAGATCAGGAACAACACAAGGATGTCCACTTTTGCCACTTTTATTCATCATAGTACTAGAAGTCCTAGCCACGGCAATCAAATAAAAAGAAGAAATAAAAGCCATCCAAATTAGAAAGGAAGAACTAAAACTGTCATTATTTGCAGATGGCATGATACTGTATATAGAGAACCCTAAAGATTCCACCAAAAAGACCTACTAGAATTCATAAAGGAATTTAGTAAAGTAGAAGAACATGAAATAAATATCCAGAAATGGGTTGCATTTTTATGCACCAAAAATGTAACCAATTTTTTTTTTAATTTTATTTTTGTTATAGATGTTTCTCCTTTTTTACCCCATTGACACCCTCCTCCCCCCCCCCCCCCCCCCCCCCCGCCCCGTCCCCGGCTTTGTTGTCCACGTCCATTGGTTATGCATACAAGCATATAAGTTCTGTGGTTTATCTCTTCCCACCCCCCCACCCCCTCTTCTGAGGGTTGTCAGTCTGTACCCTACTTCCATGTTTCTGGGTCTACCCTATTCCTCAGGCTGTTATATTCATTATATTCCATATATAAGTGAGATCATGTGGTATTTGTCTTTTTCTGCTTGGCTTGTTTCATTTAGGATAATGCTTTCCAGGTCCCTCCATGTCGTCTCAAAGGATAAGAGATCTTTTTCTTACAGCTGCATAGTACTCCATTGTGTATATGTACCACAGCTTTTTTATCCACTCATCTACTGATGGACACTTGGGCTGTTTCCAGATCTTAGCTATTATAAATAGTGCTGTTATGAACATGGGGGTACATATATTCTTTCTGATTGGTGTTTCAGGCTTCTTAGGGTATATTCCTAGAAGCGGGATCACTGGGTCAAATGGAAGTTCAATTTTTAATTTTTTGAGGTAACACCATATTGTTTTCCATAGTGGCTGCACCAGTCTGCATTCCCACCAGCAGTGGACTAGAGTCCCCTTTTCTCCACACCCTCGCCAACACTTGTTGTTTGATGATTTGTTGATGGCGGCCATTCTGACAGGAGTGAGGTGATACCTCAGTAACCAGTTTTTTACACCAATAATGCAAACTATCAGAAAGGGAAAATAAGAAAATAATCCCATTTACAGTTGTCTCAAAAAATAAAATACTAAGGAATAAATTTAACCAAGGAGGTAAAAGACCTATACTCAGAAAGTTATAAGACACTGAAGAAATTAAAGAAGATATAAATTGTCCTGGCCAAGGGGCTCAGTTGGTTGGAGCATTGTCCCATACACCAAAATGTTGCTGGTTCAATTCCCAGTCAGAGCAGCAGACCAAAATCTGAGGTAGTATGCATTCTGATTCCTGCCAAGTCCAGTTTTCTATATTTTTGCTCAGCTCCATCATTATCATCATCATCATCATCATCATCATCATCATCACCACCACTAATAATGGGCTCTAATGTTTCATGGACACATTTTTAAAAAAATTTTTATGAGCCAGATTTACAATTGCTTAAAAACATTTTTTTTTAACGAAAATAATATACAAACAAATGTCTTGGATGCGGTTGTGAGGGAGGTACAAGTTTTCTTCTACCCATAAGGTTCTTCTGGCTGGTCTAGTAATCCAATAGACATGAGGCAGATTAGCAGGAGAAAATAACCAAATTTAATAAATACGTATACATGGGAACCCCTCATACATGAGAAAGTCAGAGAACCACATATACGAGAGGTTCAGAGACAGAAAAGGAAGAGGGGTACATAAGGTATTCTGAGGTAGGGCTGAGGTCATGCACTTTGGGAGCTTCAAAGGGCCATTGCAGGACGGACGATAAGAACCGAAAAATTTCTAGTAAATAGAAGTTTATCCTGTCCTATAGACAGGGTGAAAGAGGTTTTTTCTGATAATCTCTTATTATGGGCAAGGCCCCTAGGTAGTTAAGCGAGAGGCAGAAGTTTCTTTTTAACCTGTGGCTAAATTTGCCTTTAGGGTAATCTGCATATCAAAAAGGCACATCTTGGGTGGCTCCTTCTAAACCTCACAAGACTGCCCTGGCAGGTTTGGCTCAGTGGTTAGAGAGCCAGCCCACAGGCCAATGTGGCTTGGGTTCAATTCCGGTCAAGGGCATGTACCTCGGTTGCGGTTCATCCCCGACCCTGGTCGGGTCAAGCTGGAGGCAACCAGTCGATGTGTCTCTCTCACATGGATGTTTCTCTCCCTCCCTCCCACTCTATCTGATGATAAATGGAAAGGTATTCTTGGGTGAGGATTAAATATATAAATAAATAAATCATAAATCATAAATAAAAATAAATAAACCCCACAAGATTATGAAACCTAGGTTATGGCCACTGAGATGAAGATTCTGCCACCCCAGAGCTGTGTCAGTTCGGACATTCCCTCTCTGGTTTTAGTTTCTTCTTTCATATAGCCACAGGAAAAAACCAGATGACCTCTAAGGAACTTATCTTGGGACCTATGATTTTTCCTGAAACACTGAAATGGTTTATTGTCCAGAAATGTGTCATTGAGCTATTATTAATGGGTCACATGTTAACCCCTTACTGGAAATGGAATACATCCCACTGTTATTATGCAACCCTCCTCTTCTTTAAGGACTGGGTTCTTAAAGTTAGCCAGACTGTTAGGCCCAATCGAAGCACAGACGCAGATATTACATGACAGATTGGTAAACAAAAAATTCCTGCAAAGGAAAAACATTTTTGCTTCTGTTTATCTCCTCCTCCTCCCCATCTTGCTCCATGACCTTATTTCATCACTTACTTCCTCTGCTTCAAATTCTCCCTCAGACAGGATTATGTCCTAAGCCACAAATGTGAGCATTTTTGCATTCTTGTAATGCTCTCTATCATCTTGGAACAGAAATCTGAACCTACCGCTTTCACTCCTCAGTCCAATGCAATTGTTATTTGTACGACTCTACTGAAATGTTTCTTATAAAGATTGTGAATGACTGTTTTTCTGCCCAAACCAGTCTTTTCTTGTTCTTGATTTCACTGGATCATTTACTCTTTTAATGATCTCATGTATTTTATTTATTTATTTTTAAATATATGTTTTGTTTTTTCTTTTATCCTCACCTGAGGATATTTTTCCATTTTTTATTCAGATAGAACAGGAAGGCAAAAGAGGATGAGAGAGAGAGAGAGAGAAACATCGTCATGAAAGAAACACATCGAGTGGCTGACACCTGCACGACCCAACCAGGGCCGGGGACAAACTGCAACTGAGGTACGTGCCCTTAGCGGGGACCGAACCCCGGTCTCTCCAGACCACAGGTCAACGCTCTAACCACTGAGCCAAACCAGTCACGGCGATCTCATATATTTTAATGGTGTTCATTAAATGATGTCCATCCCTGTCCATTGACGCCTTCCAAGTCGGTTTCCAACTACCTCGCAGTTGTCTTCACCTAGGCACACTACAAGCATCTTACACTATTCATTAAAGTGTTGCATATCTACAAACAAACTCATAATCCTCCACATGTCTTCCGTTCTCTGGTTCAGTTAATAATTAATATGCACTGAGCTTCTCAAGCAGGAAATCAACTCCAATTCATTAATTCTCTCTCTCTCTTTTTTTTGTGGTATGTGCCCCTAGTGGGAACCAAACCCAGGACTCTCTGGTCCGCAGGCCGACACTCAACCGCTGAGCCAAACTGGCCAGGGCAATTTTTCCATCTTATTTCACTCATCCAATTGGCCACCATATCCCTTTTCTCCATCCACAATCCGCTGCCTTAGCATTTCTTTTTTCTATTTTTATAAGAGTTTATTTAAGCCAAACTGAAGAGATAAGTTAGGGAGCAAGAAATCCAAAGCTCTTCATTAGCATTTCCTAAAAAGACCCACCCCTCATCATTCCCCACTCCTCTATCTAGTCCCCTCCTCTCCCCCACTAAGGTCTGCAGGAGTTTTCACCACAGAGAATAAATCTGATAAACTTTCATCACCTTGAAGATTGCTTCCAGGTTACATCCAATCTCCATAGCACATTGTTGAATGGATTAACCATGAATTTTAGATGGCTGGTTCTTCAATAAGACATTATTAAGTAAAAAATAAATAAATAAATAATAAATAAAAGAATTATGAAAAATGTCTCCTAAAAAATTACTCTTGGGATGGTGAAAATACCATACAATATACAGATGATGTATTATAGAATTGTACCCCCAGAAAATCATGTCGTTTAATTAATTAATGTCACCCTAGTAAATTCAATTTTTGAAAATTACTTTTTTTTAGAGAGGAGAGGCAAATAATTGCCTGCTGACCTACAGTTTCTGACATTATCCTGACCATTTCCAAATCTTACCCAATTCATGTCAAAAGAACAGCTAACAAAACCTTTCCCCCCTTTCTGTAATATCTTTACTACGTAGAGAGGCAAATTCACGAGACTGCTGTAACCTTGAGCATCATACTGCAGTTTTCCCATAGATGAAGACCACGACAGCATGAGCTGTACCGCATAAGAAAACCCTATGAAGGATGGTTGAAGTGTACGGAGAGTTCAGGTTAGCTAAACTGAGAAAGTCAGATCATGTGAGTTCCTATATTTGCAAGTTGGTTTAGAAACTATTCATAAGGGGAAGGGGAAAAAAACTGAACTCTCAAAATTTACAAGAAATTCTCACTGTCATAATGGAAATTCCCAAATGTCTCACATGTGTTCTTGTCTTCGTCTCTGGTAGCATAAAAACATCTGCCAAAAAATGTTATGAAGAAGTATTTGGTGTCATTGCCAAACTTATAATAATTTACAACAATCAGACTAGCCTCACAAACAATTATCACTCCCATGAAGGGCTCTCTCCCTTTAAGTAATGGAAATTTCTAAATTATTACTGCTGTGTCTTTTTGATTTCTGAACTCAGTGACAGGGGGTTAATAGTGCCTCTTATGAGATGCTAATATGTTTATGGTATATACAACCTCTATAAAGACCAGATTCTCACCCAGCCGGTGTGGCTCACTGATTGAGCATTGACACATGCACTGAGAGGTCACCGGTTCAATTCCCAGTCAGGGCACTTGCTAATCAATGTTCTCTCTCATCAATGTTTCTCTCTCTCCCTCTCCCTTCCTCTCTCTCTCTCAAATCAATAAAGAAAAAAATATTAAAAATAAATAAATAAAAACCAAATTCTGTAGGTAATAGTATTAAACTACTATTAAGAACTCATCTGTACATATTTTTTTCAATAAATATTTATTAAGTGTTTATTTTGTGTTAGTGGTTGGCACTGGAGATACAAATATAGGAGATTCAGTTCCTGCTCACCAAGAGTAGAGTCTAGTAGATAGGCTGACAAGTTAACATTGTGAAATAAATAACAGAAACAGCCCAGGATGCTTTGGGGCAGAGAGGAGTGGAGCAGATGTCAGGTCCTGACAGTGTTAGGGAAGACTTCCTGAAAAAGGTGATTGCTGAAGTGATTACATTCAGCGAATAGTCGGTAAGCACCTATGGGCCCTGGTCCGCGTCTGGGAACATAGCAGTGAAGAAAGCAAAGTCCTGCCCTTGCGGAGCTTACCTTCCAGAATACCCTGAAGGAAGTCTGAAAGATAAACAATCAAAAAAGAAAATGAACAATTTGTCTTTAAAGGTTAATTATGTACAAGTGAGTATGTGCTTAGGTACTAGAAAAACCTGGCTCACTGTGTAATCTTTATCCGATTCAAAATGAGTTGAGAGTATGCTGAAATTTCCTGCCTCTGTGAACAGAGGGGACATCTCTCCATAGCTGAGAACAGGACCCAGAATACATCACAGCTCAGGGGTCCCTGCCATAACAAAGACACACGCACATGGGGTGGGCCTTTCACATGGTCACAGATATTCCAAATCATGACATCTGTATTGTGACAATGTCCCTTTGCCAGAAGCAGAAATAAGCAGGGAAGAGATTCTACCTAATTCTTTACCCCCAAGAGCATATTTTAAGTTTATTCCTAAATATGAAAGGGAGAGTAGAAGTTATGCACATTATTTTTTAATATGTTTAATTTTTTTTTTAATCCTCACCTGAGGACATTTTTTGCATTTATCTTCAGATAGAGTGGGAGGGAGAGAAGGAGGAAGGGAGAGAGAGAAACATTGACATGAAAGAGACACATTGACTGGCCGTCACCCACACGACCCCAACAGGGGCTGGGGACAAACTGCAACTGAGGTACGTGCCCTCAGCGGGAACCAAACCCAGGACTCTCCGGTCCATGGGCGGACCCTCTAACCGCTGAGCCAAACTGACCAGGACCAATATGTTTTTATTGATTTTATAGAGAGAGAGAGGAAGAGAGAGGGAGAGAGAGAGAGAGAGAGATAGAAACATTGATGTGAGAGAGAAACATTGGTCGGCTACCTCCTGCACACCCCCTACTGCCTGCAACCGGAGCATGTGCCCTGTCTGGGATTCTAACAGGACCTTTATTTCTTTTTTATTTTTTTTATCCTCACCGGAGGACATTTTTCTATTCTTTGTTCAGATAGAGTGGGAGGGAGAGAGAAGAGAGAGAGAGAAAAATCAACGTGAAAGGGACACATCGAGTGGCTGCCAACCGCAGGACCCAACCATGGTCGGGGACAAACTGTATCCAAGGTACGTGCCCTTAGCGGGAACCGAACCCAGGTCTCTCTGGACCACAGGCCGACACTCTAACTGCTGAGCCAAACCGGCCAGGGCTAACAGGACCTTTCAGTCCATAGGATGACACTTAGTCCACTGAACCACACCGCTGGGCTGCACATTATGTTTTTAAAGAGATGGTACACACATTCACTCATAAATTCACTCCACTGTTTCAAAGGACTCAGAAGGAGAAGGATGCTGGCATGCCACTTGGGTGGAATGATCCCGGTGACCCTGACATTCACTGAAAAATACACTATTTTGATTTAATTCTAAACGTATTGAATTGCAATATCTTTCATTCACTTCAGTTCTCCCATGTTTGTTTGTTGTTCACAGCAGTGTTTGTTAACATCTGCCTGACCCCCTCTGCGAATCTAGAAACACCACACGTCAACTCACTTTAGACGAGTTAGACAAGGGAGGAGAACCAAGTTAAGTAGACTTAGGTTGACAGTCTCTATTCGTAACATGTGCTTTCAAGGTCATTGTGGGCACTGGCATCCAGCCAGCT
This sequence comes from Molossus molossus, assembly GCF_014108415.1. NCBI lineage: Eukaryota > Metazoa > Chordata > Mammalia > Chiroptera > Molossidae > Molossus > Molossus molossus. The sequence goes on along the minus strand of NW_023425345.1, from coordinate 14,189,036 downwards.
GATGGGGAAGAGAGAGAGTGAAGAAGGGATGCCCACTTTTTCACCACCCATACTGGGAGGTGACTCACATCTTCTATCGGTAGGAACTAGTCCTATGATCCCACCAGGAGGAAAAGAAGTCTGTGGATGAGAAATCCCTACCCAGCAAGAACTGCACAACAGAAAAGGAGCTGGACTCTTTCACTCTAGGTAAATGTCTAATCATTTCTGCCCCAACATATGCTTTCTGCTTCTACAATGTAATTTAGAAAATGTAATAACTTAGCACAGTGATAGATGGTTACTAGACTTACTGTGGTCATTACATCATAAGGTATATAAATGTCGAACCACTGTGTTGTACAGCTGAAACTAATATATCATTGCATGCCAACTGTACTTTAATAAAATAAAATAAAATTGGAGTAAACTAAAAAAGAGTAATATGGTCGTCATAAGGTAGCTAATGAAGTGAGTTTTTAAAATCTGAGATGTTAGCATTGAGTTTGTAGTGAATAAATTGCTGCAACGTTTAAAAGTAAACTCATTTTGGAATAATTTTAGGTTTGTAGAGAAGTTGCAAAGATGTCACTGAAATGGAGTTGACATGTGATTCAGGAGTTGTAACATTAACATTACATAACTATAGTAATGGTTTTCATAACCATGACACTGCTGAAAGTACTAACCTTGATACTTATGAAGGGCTAGTGTTTTATAGACTAGCCCTCAATTTAGGGTGTTTCTTGTTTTTTGTTATTATACTGCAAGTATGGGTTTTGGAAAAAGTACGACAGAAGTGAAGTACCTTCTCATTGCATCGTATTGTGATACTGTATCAATGTCGGAGTAGGAAATGTCCGAGCCTGTAGAAAATCTTTAGAAGGGTTTATTAAATGATCCAGAGAATAACAGTTTTCCATCTTCTTGTATGCATTTGAAATTAAGGAGGAAAAATAAGGAAGATGGAGGTGAGAGAAAGCAAGGCAGCGATTGGGTTACAGAATAGTTAACAAGATGATGTGCCTTCGAGGGTGGTTATAGATTACTTCAAAGGTGTGTTAATTTACACAGAAACAATGGACAGAGTTTACTTAAAAGCAAAGATAAACCTTTTACTAAAAAGTTATAGCCTGGGGTGTGACCACCCACCAGGACCTGCTCAGTTGGAAATTTCTGAGCAGATCCCTGGGAGGTTACTTTCCGTAGAACCTCCTTTGTCTCCATCCACATATGGAATAGTAACTTACTACTGGTGATGTGAACTTTGATCATCTGGTTTCGGTGGTGTCTGCCAGAGTTATCCTCTGGAAAGATGTTTTCCTTTCTGTACTCTAGCCTTCAGAAACAAGTCGCTAAGTTCTGTCCACATTCAAGGAGGGGGGATTTTGCAACTTTTAGACTGGAGAAATAATCGAGGTTTTTACTGCCTGTGAATAAAAATATATAGAATTAGTAACGATGGTGAGGAAAGGGAATTATGCATGCTAATTTTTACACTCTTACCTGGTAGTAAAGAGCTGAGTAATGACAAGTAACTGAGCTGCTACATTGAAATGTAAAGAGTTCCTTTTGCAAGAAACACAACAATTTAGCCCTGGACGAGTAGCTGAGTTGGTTAGAGGGCAATCTTGATATGCCAAGGTTGTGGGTTCAATCACCAGTCAGGGCACATAGAAAAAAGAAAGAAAAGAAACACGATAATTTAAATAATAAAAAGAAGTGGACCCAATGCAGTGCCCCAGCTTCTGCTTCGAACTATGTTGGACTAGGATATTCATTGACAGAAAAAGCTGGGGAAATACCTCAGAGATGTTGAGGGTTTGGATATTTCAGACCACTGCAATAAAATAAATATTGTAATGAAGCAAATTACGCAAAATTTTTGGTGTCCCACTACATATAAAACCTATGTTAACATTATACTGTAGGCTATTAAGTGTGCAATAGCATTATGCCTAAAAAATAGACATATTTTTGAAAATACGTTTCTATTGATTTTTTAGAGAGAAAGGGATAGAAACATTGCTCGACTGCCTCCTACACGCCCCCTACTGGGGATCGAGCAGCAACCCAGGCACGTGCCCTGACTCGGAATGGAAGAGGGACCCTTCAGTCCATGGGGCAACACTCAATCCACTGAGCCACACTGGGCTGGGCCAACGGACATATCTTAATAAAAATTTTTTTGAAAAAAACATTTTATTGCTGAAAAATGCTATCCATCATCTGAGCCTTCAGGTAGTAATCTTTTTGCAGGTGGAGGTGGATCTGGGCAAAGTAAACTGAAAACCTTCTGGAAAGAATTCGCTGTTCTAGATGTCATTAAGAACACTTGTGATTTGTGGGAAGAAGTCTAAATAGCAACATTAACAGAACTTGGAAGAAGTTGATTCCAACCCTCAGGAATGACTAGAGGGGTTCAAGACTTCGGTGAAGGAAGTAACTGCAGGTGTGAAGATGGCAAGAGAACTAGACTGGAAGAGGGGCCTGGATGATGTGACCACATCGCTGCAATCTCATGATGAAATTAACAATGGACATTTTTATGGATGAACAAAGAAAGGGGTTTCTTTTCCTTCTTTCTTTTTTTTTTTTAAGAAAGTTTATTTAGAAAGTTACAGAGGTAGAAGTGAGCCAGTTGGGCAGCATAGACTCAGGAAAGAAGTAACAGAAGCAAAATAAGGGCCCTTGGAGCGCAGAAGGAAAGGTAATGGTAACATGCCTGGGGAGGTGGGGGTAGGGAGAAGATGACAGCAAAGGTGGGGCATGCTCCCCAGAGGTAGTTTCATGGCAAAAAAACCACCAGAGCCCTGGCCGGTTTGGCTCAGCAGTTAGAGCATTGGCCTGCGGACCAGAGAGTCCCAGGTTTGATTCCCGTTAAGGGCACGTACCTCGGTTGCAGTTTGTCCCTGGCCCTTGTTGGGGTCGTGTGAGTGGCAACCAGTTGATGTGTCTCTCTCACATCAATGTTTCTCCCTCTCTCTTCCTCCCTCTCTCCCTCCCGCTCTATCTGAAGATAAATGCAAAAATGTCCTCTGGTGAGGATTAAAAAAAAACCAAAACACCAGAAAGTGATTTCTTATTCCTGGAGAAGATTGTTGACATGACGACAAAGGATTTAGAATATTACATCAACTTTGTTGATAAAGCACCAGCAACTTTTAAGAAGACTGACACCAAGAAGTTCTACTGTGGATGAAATGCTATCAAACAGCAGCGCGTGCCACACAGAGAGAAACTGGTAGTGAAGGAAGAGTCAGTCCATGCCGCAGACTTCACTGTTGCCTTATTTTAGGAATTTGCCATAGCCACCCCCACCTTCTGCAACCACCATCCTGATCAGTCGGTAGCCATCAACATTAAATGATATTTGTCCACTGTTTATACTGTTATATAATATTGTGTAAGTTTTCAAATTGCAAAAACATATCCATGCATAAATATATCCAAAGCCCTCGCCGGTTTGGCTCAGTGGTAGAGCGTTGGTCCTCGGACCAATGAGTCTCTGGTGTGATTCCGGCCAAGGGCATGTACCTCAGTGGTGGTTCGTCCCTGGCCCTGGCTGGAGTCATGCAGGAGGCAACCAGTCGATGAGTCCCTCTCACGTCGATGTTTCTCTCTCTCTCTCCCTTTCTCTCCCTCCCACTCTATCTGAAGATAAATAGAAAAAGAAAAAATATATATATATATATCCAAAAACAAAAGATAAATACATATTCTGCAATTCTGGAGTTTGATGAATTAGAATGGGACAGTTCCTTACAATGGGTACAGTTACAGATTTTTGTCAGGTAGATCTAGATTCAAATTCTGCACCTCTATTCATTAACTGTGTGTCCTGAAGTCTCTGTTTCCTCATCCATCAAAAGGAGATGGTACCTGAGCTTTGGTGTGAGGATTATTTAGATCAGGAATTACACTGCCTTTCAATAAATGGTGGCCACCAAGTAAGAATGACTATCCTCAAAAGATAAGTCCACCAAGAGACCCTTCGAGTCAGTGCGACTTTGACAGAGTCAGAAATCAATTAAAGGGGAGAAGCACAAAAGGTACCCCAGTGTAGGGGAGGAAAAATATTTAAGTTCAAAGCTGGGTCTCCGTTAACAAAAAAGAAACAGATTAGCAAGAGAAAACCAGAAGTTTATTAATATGTATATCACATCCATACATGGGAGAAACTCAAGGATGAGTAACTCAAAGGAGTGGCTGGAGCTTGGGTGTAGATAGCATCTTCTTAAAGAAACAGCCCTGGCCGGTTTGGCTCAGAGGTTAGAGCATCCACCTACGGTCCAGAGAGACCCGGGTTCGGTTCCCACTAAGGGCATGTACCTCGGTTGCAGTTTGTCCCCGGCCCTGGTTGGTCGTGTGGGTGGCAGCCACTCGATGTGTCCCTTTTACATCGATGTTTCCCTCTCTCTCTCTTCCTCTCTCTCCCTCTCACTCTGTCTGTGCAAAAAATGGAAAAATGTCCTCGGGTGAGGCTAAAAAAAAAAAAAAAAGAAAGAAACAATGAATTCGGTGCTGGGCTTCCAAAGGGGAGAAACTGGGAAGGTAAACATAGGGGAGAAACTAAGGGAGTAAGGTTCGCAGACTCCTCTGGTGTCTTCTCTAGGCTGAGAGTCCAGGGCAGTCTCTAGTAAAAGAAATATACATCCTGCCTTCAGGCAGACAGGAGGGTAGAGAGAGCTCTTCCGATTCTGCTGCTTCTTCATTGCCTTCAGTTCAAAGTAACTCTTATGTCATAGGGGCATACTTTGGGGTGACATATTCTGGTTTCCTTCACCAGTAATTTTAGCATTTCATACCATATGAGCTTCACTATTCCGAGGAGAGGGTATTAATAAGGTCTATGCTTCTCAAGGCTGCTTGACACCATATGTACATATATGGTTATAGTTATATACCTGTTTTAAACATATACATACATGTATACATACCTATTTTAAACAACAAAATACTTCTTGCCATTATAGTCAGGCAATTCTTGTAATTGTGTGAAAAGTGAAGAGCTGATTGAATTAAGCGAATTACTTAAGCAACAGAAAGATAAAATGATTAGGTGAATTCCATTTGATGTCATAATTCCTCTGCCTCAGGGAGAGTTTTTTAAATCAGATGAATCAGAGAAAAAAATTAAATAAAATCAGATGAATCAGCCCGGCCTGTGTGGCTCAGTGGATTGAGAGGTCCCGGTTCGATTCCTTGTCAGGGCACATGCCCAGGTTGCTGGCTTGATCCCTAGTGAGGGATGTGCAGGAGGCAGCAGATCAACGTGTCTCTCTCACATCGATGTTGCTATCTCTCTCTCCCTTTAAAAAATCAATAAAAACATATTTTAAAATATGATAAAATCAGATGACTCAGTAGTAGAGTAGGAAAGGAGAAAAACAAAGGGAGGGAGGACCAGAACACAGAAGCTAGGTAGAGATGTACAATGAATGACCATGGATGACAGCTTTTGTGGTTTTTATTTTTCAATTGCAGTAGAAATTCAATATTATTTTATATTAGTTGCAGGTGTACAGCATAGTGGTTAGACATTTAATTTACAAAGTGAACCCCCCTCCCGTGATTAGTCTAGTACCCACCTGGCACCATACATAGTTACTAGCTCTTGTGATTTTTTTTTCTTTTTAATATTTTTTCTTTATTAATTTTTTGAGAGAGAAAGAGAGAGAGAGGAAGGGAGAGAGAGAGATAGAAACATCGATGAGACAGAACATCTAATGGCCACCTCCTGCATGCCTCCCATTGGGGATGGGGCCCACACCCGGGCATGTGCCCTGACTGGGAATCCAACCAGTGACCTCTTGGTGCATGGGTCGACGCTCAACCACTGAGCCACACTAGCCAGGCTCTTTTTTTTTTTCTTCTTCTATTATTTTTCCTTTTTGTTGATTCTTTTCTAGCTCTTGTGATTTTTAAGAAGTCTTAATTGAAAGCTTCTGGTTTATTCAGTATGATGCTCACTGCCTGCACAGCCACGATGATCTGAACTACGATTCTGGCCATTTTCCTGCACTCTCCTCACTACCCCAAACCAAGCCAAACCCAAACCAAAAACACACACTGAAGACGACTCTTAGCCCGGCTCTGGTGACATGGCCTCTTTTTCCACCTCTCCATTCCCTGCCTACACTTATCGAAGTGCTTTTTTAGTTGCAGAAAAACAAGCCATTTCACAGTCTATGCATTTTCTCTGGTTTCCTTGGCCTGAAATGCTATCCCCCAGCAGGGTGTGGCACCCAAGAAATGTTTATGCAATTAGAATGAATCCATGTTTGGTCACCAATGACCCAGTGATCTCCACCACATACCTTGGACCCAGAATCTCTAAACTGTACCTCAAAATCGCCATGCTTGTAACTGCCGCCAAGACACACGTCCCGTTTGCAGGGTTCGAAGTGTACTAAGTCACCGTTACTCATTTAACGTGGGTTATGGCTCCAGGCTGGGGCTAACCCTGATCAGCGAGAGAAGAAAGAGAAATCTAATTTTCAGGAAACAAATACTCCGGGTCCGCTCTGGTTTAGAGCTGAACCGTGGGCAGCACGCGAGGCCGTCCAGCCTGGCTAGAGCTCAGGCCCACCTGGACCCCTACCTGCCTCTACTCTCTACGTTTTCAGGTGGACACCATCCAGGTGGGTGTCACATCCGTGCCGCGTGTTCTGGCAAAGCCCTCAGAACCCTGAGCCCAGGTCCAGCCCAGCAGCCGCAGCAGCGCGGCGGGATGGGGTGGGTGTCACCGCAAGGCGGCTACCCTCGGCCCAGCGGCGTGTGGGCGGCGGCACCTGGGAGGGGAAGCCCCGAGTGCCCGAGGCCTGGTACCCCGGAAACCCTGGGGAAGGAGGGGCCCGGAGGAGATCAGTTTCTCCAGAGTTGTGCAACTGCCCGGGCAGGGAGTCGAACATTTCCGCCCACGTCCCCCGCGCAGCCGGCCGGCGCCCACCCGGCGGAGTCCGAACCAAAAGCGAAAGGAGTCGCGTCCCGGCCCGGCGTCCGCAGGGAGGTCGCCGCGCGCTTCCAGTTCGGCGGGGCCTCCACTTTGTGACTTCACTCGTTTCGCAACAAGCCCGGGCCGCTCGCGCCCCACCCACCCCGGCCCGCCGCTTCGCCGCCCGCAGCCTCCTCGCTCTCCACGCTTCCCTCCGTCCCCGCCGGGCCTGCCTCCGCCGTCGCGGAGCCGCCGTCCCGCCGCCCGTGGCTGAGCGCGCGGCGGCCGCCCGGAGCGCTGGCACGTGGGGCCGCCGCCCCCGGAGCAGCCCGCCCCGTCCAGCGGAGCGCGCACTGCCGGCGGCGCGATGCCCTTCTTCCTGAAGGGAATGGCCTTCGTCCCCTTCCTCCTGGTGACCTGGTCGTCCAGCGCCTTCATCATCTCCTACGTGGTCGCTGTGCTCTCCGGGCACGTCAACCCCTTCCTCCCCTACATCAGGTGAGATGGGCAGGGCGGGTGGCGGGCCGGTCGCGCAGGGCGTCACGGAGCGCGCTGCTGATGCCCAGGGCAGGGAGCCGGACCCAGCGGGCTCTTGCCGACCGACCGAGTGCGGCCTGATTACGAGGGGACGCTGCGTCCTGGCAGGTGTGTGTGCAGCGAGTGTGCAGCTGAGCAGTCCCTGAACACTGGACAGAGTGGCATCAGGAGGGGTTTGGGACAGGCAGAACTATACAGAACTTTCGGACTGCGTATGGGACAGAATCGCTGGAAGATGCTTCTTTGGCGATGATGGATGCCATTCACCGAGAATGCAAGTTGGGGATCCAGGTGTGAGCTCAAACGGCACACGTTTCGCTTCTGCTTCCCAGCATCCTGGTGAAGTGGATGTCTGGTTCGGTTTTTTTTCATGAAAAGAAACTAAGTTTCAGCAGATGTTGAAATATCATCAGTGTGACACTGATGTCACAGCTAGGAAATAGTGGAAGCAGAGTTCACACCCAGGTTCGTTCCAAGCCAGAAGCAACACTGTAGGTCTTTCGGATTCAGGCTTAAGCTCTTCTGGATGGAGCTGCCCCCAACCCCTCTGGGTTCTGTTGCCCCCAAAGTCAGAGCTCTCAAGTTGTCAACGGCTTGTGACATCTCTTGTGTTGTCATTATGCCACTTCATTTTTCATGAGTTTTGGTCCCCACCTATTTAGGGTCACTTTATTACCCGGGCACATGTCCTGATTCTCTCCGTGTGGCTCCCAACTCTGTGCCTTGTCCGTGGCAGTGTTTATTAGAACAATTCATTTTTAGCCAAGTGGTGTGACTCCTCTAGGTCTATATTGGCTGGTGGGATAATAAAGTGGGTGACAGCGAAGTTTGTAGAGATAATACCGATTTTAGGGCCTCTCTCTCCTGCAGCCCTTCTGTCTTGTGTGCAATATTCTATAATGTTTTCTTTGTGGGCGAGGAAAGAGAAATGAAGATAAGGCAAGAGGATTCTAGAGTTTAGAGATGCAAGGAAGGGAGCATTCCGGAGACAGGGCAAATCTGCAGTCGTGGTGGTGGTTTTGCCCACACAGAAGGAGGTGTTCCATGCATCAAGCAAACTTCCTCATGTGGCCTTGTGCCCCTGCCGAAACCTGAGGGGCTTGGGGTTTCGTGGCTCATCTTGGTCCCATGTGCCACTGTCTCGCTCCTCTTGATTCCAAAGCAGGGTAGATGATCTCAGACTTGTGTTAAAAGCTTCTCTCATTGCAATGTGTGTTTTTGTTTTTAAATTTTTGGTAATAATTTAATTGAGCCCAATTGAAGACATATGCTAGGGAACAATATCTCAGATGCTCCTCTCCCTGCATTACTTTTCATTGAGAAAAGAGTAAGTGTGTTTATCCCGGATCTGAAGGTCAGGGGAAGATAATATTTGATATGCGTTGGTCAGGCAGCCAGAAGCAGGGTTTGGGTCTTTGTAGAGGTGTCTGATATAGTTGTGATTAATACCACCATAAGGTGAACTTGAAATGGAAGACGTTCAGAAATGGGGAAATGAGCTGACAGATGAACCACTTGTGAGATGCTCCAATCACAGACCTGCCAGGGAAGAGGCTTTAAATTTTAACAAGGAAAAGAAGCCTGTAGGAAAAGCAGAATTATGGGAGAAAAAGGCATGAGGTTGTTCCCTTGTTGCCAGGAGTCATCAGCCTACACACCAACACTAAACAGGTACATTGTTTTCCCACATGTGCCTGGGGCTTTTAAGCTGTTTTTGCTCTCTGCCTGCAACAGCAGCTGGAGCAGGACTTGCTCTGCCCCTCCTAGAAAATCAAGTCATTGAGGGAAGCGCAAGATGTAGAGAAGAGCTAGGCGTCAAGCCCTGATGGTAGTGCCAGATTTATCAGTTTTGCCCAGAAATGTTCAGCTTTGTCTTCTATAACTCATCTCTGCTGTCAGTACCTCTTACTCTTCCTTACCCCCACTCCCTCCACTTCTTCCAACCACGTTAGCTTCCTTCCTGTCTTGAATGTGTCAGAACTCCTCTGTATCCAGTCTTATTGTTCACCATAACACCTATCACCCTCTAACAAACTATGTGATTTACTTACTTATGTTGATTACCTGTCTTCTCTCTGGAGTTTAAGATTCATAAAGGCTCTCGGTATTTGTTGAGTTGATATCTCTCGGGAACTCACAATGGGTGTTGTTATTCTTCCTCCTAGGCCAGGATAGATAGCTTTAGGGAAGGCTTGATCAGGTCTTTGGTGGTTGGGATGTACAGATACTCCTTGACTTTGAGGTTACATCCTGATAAACCCAACTTAAGTTGAAAATACCAACTTATCCCTGGTCCATTTGGCTCAGCAGTTAGAGCATCGACCCGCGGACCAAAGAGTCCTGGGTTCAATTCCAGCAAAGGGCATGTACCTCGGCTGTGGTTCTTCCCCGGCCCCAGTGGGGGTTGTGCAGGTGGCAACCAGTCGATGTGGCTCTATCACATTGATATTTCTCTCTCTCGCTCTTCTTCCTGCTGTATCTGAAGATAAATGTAAAAATATCCTCGGGTGAGGAAAAAAATAAAGAAAATATCGACTTAAAGAACGTTCAAATCTGTAGAGAATTTTTTTCTTTTTAAAATATTTTATTATTGTTTCTCTTGTTTTGTAGAGAATTTTTGAACAAGTTTATTTGAGCCAAACTGATGATGTGTTCTGGGAGCAAGATCACACTGCTCCTGAGAAGAATAGTTTGGCAGGTTTTTTTTTATGCATTTGAAATTAAGGAGAGAACATGAAGGTGGGAGGAAGTAACTCTGGGATTGGATTACAGGACAGTTAGCAAGCTTATGTGCTCTCTGGAGGGTTGATACCCCCTTCATGGAATGTTGCTTCTGGTATTGCAAAGGTGTGTTAATCTAGATGCACAAAAACAATGAACTGGTTTAAAAGAAGTTCTATGCCTGGCGCATGACTGCCCACCATGACATGCCCATTTAGGAATTTATAATCAGGTCACCCTGTGAGGTTATTTGGTTATTTTCCATACCCCCCCCCTTTTTTTATTTAGTACACCTAACCTACTGAACACAATAACTTAGCCTAGCTTACCTTAAACATGCTCAGAACACATACATTAGCCTATAGTTGGGCAAAATCACATAACAAAAAGCCTATTTGATGATAAAGTGTTGAATATCTCATGTAATCTATTGAAGACTATACTGAAAGTGAAAAACAGAATGGTTGTATTGGTACTCACCATTGAGCATTAACACAGCTGAAAGTACACTGGGAAGAATGTTGAAGCATTGGATGTTTGAAGCATTGAACTAAAACAAAGAATGCTGGCAACACAGTGCACTGCAGAGCGTTGGTTGGTAACCCTGGTGACGGCCTGCCTGCCTGGGAGCCGGGGCCCATTGCCGCTGTCCAGCATCACCAGAGCATTGTACCCAATATTGCTCGCCTGGGAAAAGATCAAATTTCAAAATCTGAAATATAGTTTCCTTTGAATGCCTATTGCATTTGCACCATGGTAAAGTAAAAAATCACAAGTAGAACCATCATAAGTCAGGACCATCTATATTTAAGATGAGTCTCTTTTTACGTGATGACATTGTTCAGCCCACTAAATGTTCTGATGTTTGTTTGCTTTTTAAACAATGTTGACTACTTTGAGTAAGAAAGAGCCATTGCATTTTAATTAAAAGCCAGAGCCCTGGGAGGACCACTATCCAGTATGACATCCAGACTAAGTTTCCTTATCAGATACTGTCTTATACATTGTTACTCTTCAGTTGGATAAATGGGCAAATAGCTCTTAGACATATAGAAAGATGCTCAACCTCATGAATCAAATAAAAATTCAAATTAAAACTCACCGGCACAATTTTTTATCTGCTACATTGGCAGAAACCCAAATGTTTGACACACTCTCTTGGTGAGACTTTGGGGAAACAGGTTCTCATATGTTGCTGGTGGGAATGTAAATTGATTTGCTCTCTAGAAAGGGACTTTGGTATTATCTATCAAAATGACAAAAATATATATCTGTGCGGTTACAGCATTGCTTTCAATAACAAAAATTTGGAAACCATATAAATATCCATGAGTAGAGGACTGGCTAAAGAAATATACTTTATCCAAAGAAGATCTCTAACTCTATGCATAGAGTACTCTTTAAATTAATACACTGATATGGAAAAATCTCTGATACATTGTTACGTAGAAAAAGCGAGATGCAGAACAGAATATACTACCAATTAGTGGAGGAAGTGGGGCTTGAGGGGCAAAGGTGAGGGTAGTATACATTTGTATTTGCTTACATAGAGAAACTAGTGAAAGTGGTTTATCTGTGTGTGATGGACAAAGTAGGTCATGGTCAAGGGGACCTTAGCAGATGAGAAATAAGGTGGAAATAAGACCTTTTTTACTTTAAAAAAATTAATCTTTTTACTTTGAGATAATTGTTGATTTACATGCAGTTATAAAAAATAATACAGAAAGATCCCATGTATCATTTATCCAGTTGATCTCAAAGGTAACGTCTTGCAAACGTGGAACACCTTTTTGTATGTAGTTATTTTTTAGCCAAATGGATGGGTTTCCTGTCAGAAAATTAAATTAGAAACATGGGATTCAAACAGCTGTTAAATTTAACAAGTTGGAATAACACAGTGTAATGTTTCTGGATTATGAGAATATTAACACAAGGATATCAAAACCAAGGACATTGCCCGGCCCGTGTGGCTCAGTGGTTGAACATTGACCCATACACCAAGAGGTCCCTGGTTCGATTCCCAGTCAGGGCACATGCCCAGGTTGTGGGCCCGATCCCCAGTAGGGGGCCTGCTCTTTTGTCAATGTTTCTCTCTCTCTCTCTCAAATCAATAAAGAAAAAAAATTATACAAAAAATAAAGGACAAACAAAAGTCAACATGGAAGGATTAGTTTAGATTTTTCAATGTTACAGCCACATTCTTGAGCACCATCATGGTTAATTTGTCATAGTTTCTTATATTTCCTCTGTGATCAAATCCCTCAGGCCATCTGGGATTACTGGTAATTTATGAACTCCTCTTGGGTGATAAGCTCTCTTTAAAGTTTTGTCAATTCTGCATCCTGGTTGCATCCTTTATTAGGCAGTCCCACTTTTTGTCAAGTGTTGTTTGCTGTATCGAGTGTGGTCTTTGTTCACTCCTGTCGTTCTTCCTCGTGACCACAAACCCTGCTCAGTGATTGGTAGCAGAGAACTGGTCACCTAAAATTAAGCCACGTAAAAGAGAGAACCGAAGCATTGGACAGTTTGGCTCAGCGGTTAGAGTGTTGGCCCGAGGACCAAAGGGTCTTGGGTTCAATTCCTGGTCAAGGGCACATACCTGGATTTGATCCGGGTGGTGCAGGGTGTTTCTCTGTCTCCCACTCCCTCCTTCCCTCCCTTCCACTCTATCTAAAAATCAATAGAAAAATATCCTTGGGTGAGGATTAACAAAAAATAAAAATAAAAAAATAAAATAAAAGGGGGACCAAAATGACATAGTAAACAAAGTAAAAGAGGTTGAGTCTTTCATTTAGTTAACAATCACAAAATTTAGGTTATAATCACAATGTGCTAATTCTTATAATGTACAAAATTCAGTATAATGAATACTTCTTAGAGTGGACACAACAAAATGAAAAGACAAAATTCTTAAAATGAACAAAACTCTTAAAATGATTCAGGTACTGATTTTTTAAAGGGAGGAGTACATACTTTTCCAGTACTGCTTTATGATTGCATGATCCAAAGTCCTCAATTTTCCCATTTGTCTTCCGAAGGGGGATAGGAAGAGGGTCACTTTTGCAGAAATGTTTTGACTTCAGTTTTCCCACTGACCATTCTTAATCTGTGTGTAAGGATGTTGATCTTGTTTATTATCTGTCTTTCACACAAAAGTTCCATGAGGGTAGACATTTAGGGTCTGCAGCCCCAGCATTTGTGACAGTGCCAGTCATATAGAAAGTGCTTATTAAATACTGACTGAACACTGACTATGATCACTTACAACATAAGAGCTTGTTTCATTAACCTTGTCAAGTTCTCTTCGACTGCTAACTAATGCTGTGAGCATTCACTGCCTGTTGTTAACTTTGGTTGTGACTCCAGCTCTCCTCCAACCCCATTTCTACCGACTTCATGAATTCTCCCTATGTTACAAGGTTAACAACTTCACTTTGTAATCAACTTGACTGTTTACTTACCAACTCCTCCCAGATGGTAAGCCAGTCTCTTTTATATCCTCTACTTTGGTTGTGTCTCATGTTTCCAGAATGTTCTGAGTCCCTCTACTTTTAACGTTTTGCCAGTTCTGCATCCTGGTTGGTTTCGAGTAGCCTAGTCTCACTTTTTTGTTAAGTGCTGTTAGCTGGATCCAGTGTGTCTTTGGTCACTCCCACTGTTCCTCATGACCACAAGCCCTGCTCAGTGACTGGTGGCAGAAAACTGGTCGCCTAGTAAATATTTACCATGTTGAATATTTACAACATTTGGCAATCATACTGAGAGGGAATACAATGTGTTGGATAAAGGAACAACTTCAGAGCAGACGACTTTGTTTAGAACACAAGTCTACCATGTGCCCCAGCTAAGGGACTTTGGACAAGTTACTTGACTTCTCTCTGCTTCCCTATGGGCTAATAATAGCACTTCCCTTATAAATTAACATGTGAATCTACTTAGAACTCATTAACACCCTGGCCCAAGGGCATAATAAATTCTCTGTAAACAATTGCTATCAGAGCCCTGGCCAGTTTGGCTCAGCGGTTGGAGTGTCGGCCTGCAGACCAGAGAGTCCTGGGTTCGGTCCCGTTCGGGGCACGTACCAAAAGAAAAAAAAATGCTATTAGTATCATCAAAGGGACAAGTCCACGTTGGTTTGGGTAGATGTTAGTGTTAAGTAGGAAAAGACATTTGGTTGAGGGCTTAGTAAATACTAAGTAAGTGATTGGTGTATTTGTGCATATCACAGAAACTTTCTTAACCAACCTCAGCTTAATGAATTTGCTGGTTTAACTGATAACCTCATTCTCTGAAAAATACACGGACTAAAGCCAGCGGACCCTGAAACCCTCCCAGCAATGGGCACTCTGAGCTGCTTGCTCACTTCTGTCACGTTTCTTTGCACCCTTATCAAATGCCGGCTGAAGTGTGATTCCAGTTATATTTTTGTTGTTGTTGTTAATCCTCACTTAAGGATATTTTTCCATTGATTTTTAGAGAAAGTGGAAGGTAGGGAGAGAGAGAGAGAGAGAGAGAGCGAGAGAGAGAGAGACATTGATGTGAGAGAGACAAGTCGACTGGTGGCCTCCCGCATGACCCTGACGGGGGCAGGGGATCAAACCTGCAACCCAGGCACGTGCCCTTGACTGAAATCAAACCTGATACCCTTTGGTCTGTGAGGCCAACGTTTTAATTGCTGAGCCAAATGGCAGGGCTGTATTTTTTTTTTTATCGTAATAGTGTGCTTTAACTCAATATACATAAACTGTTGGTCTGTAAATGCAAAAAGAGAATTGCAGTTTCTAAGAAAACTTGGCTGAGTGTTTTGCAGAAATTCAGGAGACAAGAAAAATTACAGTGTGTTTATAATAAATATAAATATTTACAAAAAACTAAAAAATCTAGAAAGAATCTGCACTCAAATTGCATCAAACATGTATAAGCTTTTCTCCACTTCAGAGAAACCAAAATGAAATGAGATGGTTCAGAGTAGGTGTGGTGTATGTATCAGAAAGACACACATTGGATTCGTACTTATGCAACAGCTTTGGCCCATGTCAACAAGTAGGCAGGGGAACGTATGTTCCTCTGTTTGTGGTGTGTACATGTCCGCATAATTTTTGATGACTTCCTGCTTAAACTACACTCTTGATTACCAACTACATGGAATTTCAGGCAAGGGTGACCTTTGTTTTCCTGTTCAACCATAACAGCGGGGTCTGGAATACGAATTGGAGAATGAGGTCTGTGTGCACAGCTGCACATTCTCACACGATGTAATGACACGCCGGTCCTTGCGGTGCGGCGATTATTACCTTGTGGTGTTTCCAGGCCACAGTGTCGTAAGGACGAAAAGGTAGGCATAGCCTGTCACACACTTAGCTAAGAAAAGCATCATGATTATATTTTATTTATTTATTTATTTATTTATTTATTTATTTATTTATTTATTTTCAAATGAAAGGAAAGTTTATTTGAAAAAATAGACAGACTCCCTGCAGTGGGGAGGGGACCCAAGGGGGTTGCACAAAGTATCATTCTTTTAAATGACAATTTATAGTTATTGTAGTTATTGTTTTTTTTTATTTGAAGAACTTCACAGATTTTTTTTTTTTTTTTTTTTTGCTTTATTGCTCTTAGAGAGGAAGGGAGAGGGAGAGATGGAAACATTGATGAGTAAGAACATTGATTGGACACCTTCTGCATGTCCCCCACTGAGTATCAGGCCCACAACCTGGGCATGTGCCCTGATCAGGAATCGAACCAGCAACCTCCTGGTGCATGGGTCGATGCTCAACCACTAAGCCACACTGGCCGGGCCTATAGTTTAATATTTTCTTGACAAAAACATGACCCAAATTAATTAATTGCAAGAAAAGCATAATGACAAGATTGGCCCTGGCCGGTTTGCCCAGTGGTTAGAGTGTCGGCCCGTGGACCAGAGAGACCTGGGTTCGGTTCCCGCTAAGGGCACGTACCTCGGTTGCAGTTTGTCCCCGGCCCCAGTTGGGGCTGTGTGGGTGGCAACCACTCGTTGTGTCTGTCTCACATGGATGTTTCTTCTCTCTCCCCTCTCTCCCTCCCACTCTATCTGAAGATAAAAATGCAAACATGTCCTCGGGTGAGGATTAAAAAAAAAAAAAGACAATATTGAAGAGCCCAAATTTTTACAGCTTGAAAATTAATTGAAGTGGTGGATACAGTGATTGGCTTCGGAGCCAACAGTAAATATGTAAATAAGTAATTTCTCCTCTGTTCAAGTTTAATTTTCCATTGGCACCTGATTACATTACAATCCTCCCCCCGACTAAATTAAATAAAATTGTGAACATCTGTCTGTCTTTTGTTCTGCCTACTTTCTGTTACGGGAACTATCACTTCCCTGCTCTCAGCCCTCAACAGCTGCCCACCCTGCTTAGAATAATGTTCAGGGTCCTTACCACAACCACGACCACGACCCATGGGGCCGTCTGTGACCCCCGTTTGCTCACATGTCCTTGCTTACTTCCCTCTAATCACAACCACCTCCTCGCAGTTCCTCTAACATGTTGCCACCTGGAGGCCTTTCACTTTGCTGTTCTCTCTGCTGGTAAGTCTCCTGGCCCAATATTCTCCTTCATTCAGATTCTGTTCAAGTACCCTTCCCAGAACACCCCGTCTCAGTAGGCAACTCACCTGTCACCCTCTGTCTTCTTCCCCAGCTTTGCTGTTCTTCGCAGCATTCCGCACTGACACTATTTTCATTGCCACCCCCCCCCCCCAATATAAGTTCCATAAACAGCAGCCTTTCTGTTTTATTTACTACTTAATTCTTCATGCCTACAAAATTGCCTGTTAGGTAGAAAGCAATCAGCAACTATGTGTTGGATCAATGAATCCTTGAATTTTTTGTTAGATGTTAAGCTTCTTGAAGACAGTACATTATCTTTTCATCTTTGTAGCCCCATCAACTGGCACCGTTCCCAACACTTAGGCAGCGCTTAACAGTTTTTAGAAAATGTAAGAGTGAGCCAAGGGGAACTCAGGTGGACGGAGGGAAAAGTCTGTGTGGGCGGTGTGAGGGAAGAGCTAATTGTTTGCATTTATGAGGAGGAAATCCTTTTTACAGTTAAAAATAGCTGATATCACACTGATTCCTTTATACAATAGATTTAATTATGGTGAAGATACAGGAAATAATGGTCTCCTTTTCTCGTGGTGGATTGAGTGTTTTTAGGTTCTAAGTCCTGATTAATTTTCTAAGCAGTGGGCCTAGGATTTTAGGTCAACCAAAAACAACCTCAGTCTGGGCGTGCAGATGATTTTGCATCTTGTCATTTCAGTCCTCACTAATAAACCATGACTCCAGGCTTTGGAGTAATGGAATCACACATGCCCAGTGATTAAAAGAACAGCATTTGACCAAGCGTATATTGTCATACATGTCTTCTTTGTTTTGTTTTCATTTCTTTGAGCATCAAGTGATTATGCACTGGCTTAACATCATAAATTACTTTGGAGAAGGACGTGAGACAAATAACTCGAAATTTTTCATGATGAACTTAACTTGTAGACATGTAAATAAAGGAAAGATAGAAGAAAACTGATTTCCTAGGCACAATCTACCCTAGAAACTACCGTGTACACTTGATACCCTCAACAGCTGCTAAACCACATGCAATGAACCATTAATTCCTACCCCCGTTGTAATTTTCAGGAAGTGCCTCATTTGCAAGGTGACAAGCGAGGAGGTTGACTAGACTGGGGCAGGGCTGGAACCACATTGTCTAAGCCGTGTGGCACAGAGTCAGTGGTGGGAGTCGGGAGGGGTGAGAGACGACTTCTGCTGGGTCGGGAGGCAGCTGATTTTGTCTCTCATTCATTCTCCATTTTCTTTCTTCTTCTTCTTTTTTTAAATCTTCACCCAAGGATATCTTTTCATTGACTTTAGAGAGAGAAAAAGGGAGAGGGAGAGAGAGAGAAACATTGATGTGAGAGAGAAACATTCATCAGTTGCCTCCCGCATGTGCCCCGACCAGGCATCAAACCTTGCAACCTGTGCATGTACCCTAAGCAGGAATCAAACATGAGATCCTTCCATGCACAGAACGACACTCCAACTGAGTCACACTAGCTAGGGCACTCATTTTCCAGTTTCTTGAATCAGGTACCAAAGTACAGCTATGCCAACTACAGATTGCTATCTCTGCCTTTGCACAATGAAGTCATTTAATTTGAGCTTAAAAAGATAAAGCAAAGAGAGGCTGCCCACAAGGTCTCTTGGTGCCTTCTTGGCGTTATATTCATCTGGATTCTGACATCAGGCAGAAGATTGATGCATTATT
Organism: Molossus molossus; assembly: GCF_014108415.1. NCBI lineage: Eukaryota > Metazoa > Chordata > Mammalia > Chiroptera > Molossidae > Molossus > Molossus molossus. The sequence goes on along the minus strand of NW_023425345.1, from coordinate 14,170,559 downwards.
TATTTATCATGTAACATATTAGCACCGTTTTATTTGTTGTTTGGAAGGTGTTTTTTGTTTGTTTGTTTGTTTTTTTAAATATTCTCCAGCAAAATTTCACCAAATGTTAGGAGGTACCATTTTATCACTTTAATGGAAATAAATCACAGACTAACCATGCTTACCTGGCAGCATGGGTATTTGTGTCACAGATGGTGTCTAACACATAGTGTGTATCCCATTATTATTTTGATGAATGGATGCATTTTTCAGTTATATGTGGAGTCAGAAAAAATGTTTTAAAAAGATGGTTGCATTTAATCAAACAAATGATCATGCATGCATTCATATTTTCCCCAATTTTTGTAGTAGTAACACTGCCCATGTTGTAGTGTCCAGTGTAAAAGTGTAGGCCCATTGGTACTCATGCATTGGTGGTGGGTTTTGTAGACTCAGGAATTCTGAAAGAAAATCCGATTGACTCTGGCGGTGAAGATTTATTCAGGACATTTACAATTACATGGTGACATTTGAGAAGCTGTGAGGTCTTGCCTACCTTGCCTACTTGGCACCTCCCGGATACCACAAAGACATGATGATCCCTGTTATTAGACTGGGGCCCAGCCCAGAGCAGGCCTGCCTCAGGCCCGCTGGTAGTGTGTGGGTTCTTGACTTTGTGCAGGAGAGATTTCACAACGTGAGTGCTGGTGATTGTGAGAGTATGTCTATTAACGCCGAGGACAGTGAAACCAAGGAAGGGCTTAAGGTAGAAGAAGCAACAGTGGAGGCTAGGCAGGACTGCGTTGGCTCACTGGCAAGTTAGGGAAAAAGGGGCCTTGAAGACAGGTTCAGGGGGTCAGCCCAGGATGAGCCCCCACTGCCCACTGCTTTTCTGCTTGCAAGTCTTACGGGGACCCTTACAGATTAGAAAGAAAGTAGAGATACAAGGCGTGGGGGGAGTACTATAGCAAGAGCATCAGACCGTGCTGTGAGTCTTTTGTCTTGAGGCTTTTTATCTCTTTGTCCAGCCAGAACCTTAGGGGAGATCTTAGGGGAGGGTCTTAACAGAATGTTCATTAGCTTTTCTTTTCTTTTTTTTCTTTTTTTGGTATGCGCCCCTAGTGGGAATCGAACCCAGGACTCTCTGGTCCGCAGGCCGACGCTCCAACCGCTGAGCCAAACTGGTCAGGGCTCATTAGCTTTTCAAGTGTGTCCTTCAGTATGTTGATTCATCGAATTGTGCATATAGAGGGGTCAGGGGTTATTTTCAAAGAACGTCATCAAGAACATCACTGAAGAGGGACTGAGATCCAGGCCATTCTGTCCCGGGACAGTCGGGAATGTGTAAACCATTGGCTCCTAAGTGTCCTTGGCTAAGGAAGATAAAACTTTGTGATTCATTCGCTGACTGTAAATTGCTCAAATCATTTGGCCTTGTTTAATTATTTTGCCTTGGTTTTCCTTATTCCACTTGTCAAGGAATTTCCCAGCTTCTCACGATCCTGCTTCCCCTTCTTGTTATCATCATGGTTCATTCGCCGACCCCAGCTGGTGTGTGCTCCTAAGAGCAACTGTGGGCATGTCTTCCCAGCTCTGTGTTCAGCGACCTATGCTTTGGTAGCTTGAATTTCGAAGTGTTGGGAGCGTTTATCCCATGGAGATGGGCCTGTGCCACAAGTCAGGCTCCCTCTGGAGATGGTTGTCAAGCATTTACCAACCCATCAGTGTTTGCTCTTCACCCCACTGGCAGTGGTTCTTATTGCTTGGAGCACAACGAAGGCAGGAAAGTCGGGGAGTCAGACATCTGGACAGGAATGTAGACTTTGCTATGTGATAGCTCTGTGACCTCGGACAAGGTATGCAAGTTCTCTACCCAGTTTTCTCCTTAGTAAATGGGGTTGACGTAGGACCCACCTCAGGGTTGTGAGGATGACGTGAAATGATGTACGGTAAGCACCTAGCGGTGTCTGTACATAGTAAATGTTCGAGAAGTGCTATCTATTAGGTCGTTTTTTTTTTTTGCAAGTTCAAATAGTCATTTATTCAAAAAATACATATGGAATGATTATTTGCAAAGTGCTTTTGATTCCGTATGGTTTCATATATACAAATAAACAAGAATAAAATACCACCCTGAAATTCGGAGCTTCCAGATTTCATGTTTGATGTCATATGGACATAGGTCTTGCCTTGGTTTGCTGTGAATGGGCAGGTAGTTCCTGAGCCCAGTCCTCTCATTTCCTGTTGGAGCACTTTGTCCCCCAGCTCCCTGTCCCCCTAACTGTCTTCCTCACTCTGCCATTTCCCCCTTTCTCCACAAACCAGCGAACAGTCTTTCTGGCACGTGGCAGATTATTCTAGACCTGTGGTAATAAGTCCTCACGTGTGGCTCATCTGGTAGCTGCTTTTTTATACCCCGAGGCCAAGAACAGAAGGCTTGATTTCCCTGTGCAGATGAATTCTCTAGCAAAAATTCTGCCCAAAGATAGGAGCTGTCGCTGGTTCCCGTCCCCCCCCCCCCCCCCCCCCCCCCCCCGCCCACTAAGCACCCTGTGGTGCTCAGAACAGTGTCTGCCTCGGGCAGCCTTCTCCACCTCAACATTCCTTTAGTGAGAAACATGGTTATGATGTAGGAAAAATGGTAATGTTACATTCTAAATGCCTCAGATTCTTACAGGTATAAGTGAAATTAAAATAATTGGGAATGGAGGCATCTGGTGTAAAGGGGAATGTGTGTGTGTGTGTGTGTGTGTGTGTACACACATCCAGCATTGTACAACAGTTTATTTGATTATTCCTGTTTCCCTCCCAGAACAGAGGCCTGGAGAGGGCGAGGAAGGGTCAAGGGCTGCTCTGGGGCTGTCTGCCCTGTACCCAGAGCTTCCTGAAGCTTCCTGGCTCTCCCAGCCTGGATGGGGATTGGGAGTGACCATGTCAGTGACTTGGGACAGGCCTGTCCCTTCTATGTCTCCATCCGTTCCTCTGTGTAATGGTACCAGGCCCAGGCAGAGGCACTGACCCCAGCAGCCTCCTGGGCCAGCAAGGTTCCCGGCAGGGCTGGATGCAGGGTGACAGGAAACCATCCTCCCCAAGGTGCCCAGAGGGGCCAAGCGGCCAAGGCTGAGGGTGGGGAGTCCAGAGCAGTCTCCGCCTCCTGTGTGCCCCACGGTCTGGCCAGTGAGGAGGGGTGGGGCGGCGCTGCGCCTGCGCAGCTCATTGATGCAGCCGCAAAGGCCGGCATGTAGGGGCCTGAGTGGGTCCTCGGTCTGGAGGCTTGGGGCGGGGTGCAGTTCAACCCCGGGTTGGGGGGGGGGCATCCAGCGATGGGGTGGGGGCCCAGGAGGAGTCAGGGCCCTGGGGCTGGGGTGGGGTGGTCAGGGCAGACGGTCCTCAGCAGCAGAAGCAGCCCCTGGCCAGCAGAGTCAGCGACAGGCCTGCGGATGACGCGGGGTACAAGGCGTCGGTGCGGCCGTCAGGGGGCGTCAGGCTGCACGTGGAGGGCGTAGGGCTCCAGGCCGGCGGCCAAGGCTGCGCCGTGAGCCGCGAAGTTCTGCTCCTGTAACACCGCTGCGTCCTCGCCGCCTGGGTCTCAGACAAGAGGGTGGGGCCGCCTGTTGTTGGTACCTGGGACCCCTGCTCTGGGTGTCGCTAACACTGGACCAGGGACCCCGCTGATTGCAACATCGGGGCCCTTGCCGTAAAGGAGGGAGGCGTAGGCCTTGCTGTCTGCCGCCTTGCCAGGGGCCACTCGAAAACGAAGCTGCCACGCAGTGGGTAGCCACCAAAAGTGAAGACGTGAGAGTGGTCATTGGTGACAAAGGTCAGTGTGTCCTCCTCACTTGTGACCTGGCAGGCCCTGTCAATGGTCATCGAAACTGACAGTCTCGGTCAGCGCCAGGTCAGCCCTGCTCTTGTGATGGCCGTGGTCGGTGCGGCCCCCATCCGTGAACAGGGAGAAGCCACACGGGTCTTGCCCAGCAGGTGCAAGGCCGCCTGTGTCATCTCCGTCAGCATCGGGTCCTGCTCGGGGTCTCGGTGGGCCTCATACTTCATGCCTGGCTCAAAGAGGCCCATGAGTTGTGTTAAGGGGTGGGGTGGGGGTCCTGCGACACCTGAACGAGTGCCCTCGGTTCCACACATACCGGGCACTCGGGCGCTTGGCCTGCACTCCTGACCCAAGTTCCACCTGTCCATCCTGACTCAGCTCTGTCTGGCATCACCAGGGTACTCGGTCTGGGGTCCCCTTGGGAAACTTGCCGCCTCCACCCAGGATCACGTGAGTGTCCACGTGGGAGATGAGCCACATGGCGATGTCCTGCAGCGCGCTCAGCGCCTGGACAAGCGTGTCAGCATCCCTGTACCTTTCGCACGTGTGTGTGGGTGCCGGTGGCGGGCATGCTGCACCCTCGTTGTGGTCACCACCCCCACTGACTTCCCTGCTTCCTTGGCTCCGTTCATACAGAGGTGACCTCTTTGCCGTGTGTAGCGTTGCACCGGTTAAACCGGCCGTCACACTCACACCAGTGGTCTGGTGGTTGGTCTTGACCCCACACAGGTAGGCTGCGGTGTCCTGTGCTGACTGGCACATGTTTGTCCATGTTGTATGTCTTGGCTATAGCCAAGTATGGGAATTGGTCCATGGTAGGGGTAGGTGGGGGGGTGGGATCAGGTCCCAGCTTGCCATTCATTGGTCCCTTTAGGATCTGAGCTGCTGTCACCGTGGACACCCCCATCTCGCCCTCTAAGAAGATAATGAGGATCTTGGCAGTCATTTGGGTGGGCTGCAGCTTTTGGCGATGCCCAGGGCCTGGGCTGTCTGGTGGTGCCGAAGGCTGGGTCTTCCTCGTCAGCTGGGAGGATGCCCGGAGAAAGCTAGAACCTCAGCCCAGCAGCAGCATGCGGGCTCCCCCCACGCCTGTAGGACGGTGGAAGGTGGTGGAGCCGGGGCTCCAGAGGGGCTGGGACCCCGGAGGCTGGGAGCTGGGCGAGGCTGCGACACAGAGTCGCAGCTGCAGCTCGAGCTGCACTCTTCAAACACTGAGTGTTTGCGAAGGCTTCTGCTTTCCGCGCACACGGCTCCTTGTGGAATTCTTCAAACACTTTGAAGTGCGCCTTTCCAGTGTGATCGCTCTTTCGATACTTAAATTTCAGAGCTGTTTTAAAACGTGGGTGCACTCAAGATGGGGACGGGTTGTTTCACAGTGGCAGCTCTTTTGCCGTCAGTTTTCACCTGTTGCTTTATGTGGGCAGCTCGAACATGTAAAGATTTAAACCTTGGCCTTGATCGACAGAAAACGGAACCTGTCACCCACGTTTTTCTTCCTTCTCAGGAGTGCATCTCTTAAACTCTAAGGGTCCCCAGAAGGACTTGCTACGAGGGGAGCAATAGGTGGCAGCAGCTGGTGCTGGGCTAACCCCCTGAACCTGTCCCCAAGGCTCCCTTTTCTCTAACTTCTCAGTGAGCGGGCAAACAAAACTGTTGAACACCAATTTCCAGCTCAATTAATTACTGAATTGGTAGACAGCACCTGAAAAATGTTTATAGAAATAAATTTTTTTGTTAAAATAATTTATCACAATTAATATATACCCTCAATACGCAATTGTTTCTATAAAAATGTTCTGATAGGTATCAATAATATTGCTCAGCTTTTCATCATTATATTTTCAGCACTGTAAACTTGTGCATCAAATTGTTAAACAAATTTAATGTGTTTATGTGTATTTAATATCTCAATGGTAGGTTTTTCAAATGTGATTTTACACTATCCCTCTCCCTCCCCAAACAGTTACATTAAATTTTTTACCAAGAATGGACACATATCTATCAAGTTCACGGAACTCAATTATTTCGGAAATACCATCAACATTCACTTTAAGCATTTCCTACCTTTATTAGAATTTAAAAAAAGGTAGAAAAAAATGAATTTTAGATTTCTTGCACAGCCAAAGCTAAAACAAAATCAGGCCAAATCTTTGCAATTCAAAGTGACTAAACACCCACAAGAAACACATTGTAAAACCTGCCAATGACATGCCTGCCCAGAGGTCTGAGCTGAATTCCGTTTCAATAATTTGGATTTTTCTTCTCTTTGTCAGTGATACGGGAACCACACCTCCAGAGAGTGGTATTTTTGGATTTATGATAAACTTCTCTGCATTTCTTGGTAAGTACACAGAATTTATTATAAATAAATGAAAAATTCACAATTTCATGTGAAGGGAAATATTTGTGTTATTTACAGAGTGTGTATAATTTTTTATTATTTTTAAACAAGCCATATATATATATATATATATATATATATATAAATATATATTTTACAACAGTTTTAGGCTCACAGCAAAATTAACCACAGGTGGAGATAGCCACACAGCCCCTGCCCCCGGCCCCCAGTCACCCTCAGTATCAGCACCCCCACCAGAGTGGTACATTTGTTGATGAACCTCCATTGACACATCATTATCACCCACAGTCCGTAGTTTACATCAGGTTCATCCTTGATATGTGTCCTTTTTTTAAAGTACAACCTATGCAACTAGAATTTTGCTCTACTTTGAGAAACTAATATGACTTGAAATCCAGTTATTTATTCGTAGAACTCTTCTTCAATTTACCTGGCAATTTCCCACAAGATTATGAAATGGATTGTAAATATAATTTAATTTTTGAAATTGTGATTCATATATAATACCTTGTGTAAGCCAAGGACACCTAATGTATAAGCTAATGTTTCTCAGAGTATGTTCTAAAGGCAACTTATATGGAAATCATCTGGGGTGCTGGTTAAGATCGGGTTCCAGGGCCACACCCCAGATCTTCTCAGTCAGAACCTCTGTAGTGGGCTCAAGGACATGTGCTGCGAACCAGCAGCCCGGGGGACTTGACACTCACTAAAGCTTGAGAACCACTGACTACGGTGTTGTCTCACCTGTTAGAGACGGGGGAGGGGAAGCAGGGAAGTTTGTCTCCAACTCGGGCATGCCTTTTCAATTCCTCACGTACCCCCGAGATGCAATTGACGGGTATAACCCTCTCATGAGCCAAGTGATGTAATAACGGAAAAGCTGCACCTGCTATGGAGTGAGCGGGTCTATAGATGTAACATAGAAGGCTCTTTCTCTGTCCTTTCATAAACCCCTACCCCATGGAACAATCATGTTTGCGAGGGGCCTGTCATGCACCCAGCATTCTGTCTTTCTCTACTGCTGCAGGTGGGAGGGGACAGAGGTGCTGGAAACTCTCTTAGTGACTTGGCACCTTTAGAACTGATTCATCCTTGGTAGACAGGAAGTTTTACCCCGTCACCCATGTGTGGTCTCCTCCTACCAAGGTTTTGAAGGCGAGCAAGGGGAGGTAGACACAGTCCATTCAATTCAACTGCTCTCTTACACTGTCCCTGCCCAGAGTCCACGTTAAACATATCTGTGTGTGTGTGTGTGTGTGCATGAGTTTCTCTATAAGATAAATTCGCTGAGTTAAATGGAATAAAGATCTAAAATTTTAATAGCTATCTATTTTTTTTTCCAAACTACAAAAGAAAGTTTATTTAGAAAGTCACAGAGGTAGAAGTGAGTGGTAGAAGACATAGGCTTAGGAAACAAGTCACAGAGGCAAAAGATGGGGCCCTTGGCGCTTAGTAGAAAGAAGGGTGAGGTAATGCCCGTGGGGAGGAGGAAGGGCTGGGGAAGGCGCAGGCGTGCTCCAGTAATACTGCTTCTAGGAATTGCCTTTCAGAAACACTAAAAGTGTGCCAAAGACTTACGGACACAAGGGTGTTTATTGAGCATTGCTTGGAATAGGAAATACATAGAAATAATGTAGAAATCTATTATTAAGAGAATGATGAGCCCTGGTTGGTTTGGCTCAGTAGTTAGAGCATCGGCCCATGGACCACTGAGTCACGGGTTTGATTCCAGTCAAGGGCACGTACCTTGGTTGTGGTCCGTCCCCGGCCCTGGTCAGGTTGTGTGGGAGGCAGCCAGGCGATGTGGCTCTATCACATCGATGCTTCTCTATGTCTCTCTCTCTCCCTCCCTCCCACTCTCTCCCACTCTGTCTGATGATAAATAGAAAAGTATCCTCGGGTGAGGAATTAAAAAGAAAAAGAGAATAATGAAGTAAATGTGGCATCTCACTATATACCATGATGGGACTCCTAAAAAGGATGAGATAGACCTATGTGTACAGACATGGCAAGATCTCCATGGTACATATTCAAGTGAAAAAAAGCAAGTCCCAGAACAGGTGTATGATAGCATTTATGTGAAGAGGATAACAACCAAGAAGGGGTGTGTGTGTGTGTGTGTGTCTGTCCATCACACTGGGGAGAGAGCAAGATGGAGTGAGGAAGGACGGGTGGGTGAATGGGGACACTACTGCAGTTAGGAAAGTGAAAATACGAACTTTAAAAAAAGCTGTTTCTGTGTTTTTTATTCTAAATGGTCAAATAATACAAATTCACCCTGTACCTTTCGTTTTCAGGTGCAGCCACAATGTACACAAGATACAAAATAGTGGAAAAGCAGAACCAAACCAGCTATTTCGGCACTCCTGTTTTAAACTTGGTGTCCCTGGTTCTGGGGTTGGTGGGGTGTATCGGAATGGGCATCGTCGCCAATTTTCAGGTATGACCCGAAGTTTGCTGGTGAGGGGGTGATGGAGTATGCGTGACTGCACGGGAGAAGCAGGAACTCGAGAGCGACACTTGTGCCCGTATAGCTGTCACATAGTTGATGAGTTTCTACAAATTGGGATAATTTGCTTTTTAGAAACGAAAACCATTTGCAAGTCAGTCCTGTCTGCACTTGGGAGTGGTGGGTGCCTGACGCTGAGAAAGGGTGCGCTTTGAACAACGTCGTGGGCTTGGGTTGCCACGTCCTTACTGATGTGGTTATGTCGGAAGGACTCCTTCAGCCATTGCCATGATTTCACTAGGACAGTGAAAATATCTGTGTGTGTGTGTGCGCTGATCTTATGGTTCGAACATCTGGTGTTCAATTCAAACAACGGTGTTTGATGTCTTCCTATTTCACGGAATAGGATATAAGTACAGGGAAGTGGAGTAATTTGCTTAGGGTTCCTTAGCTAATCAGTTGCCAAGCCAAAACGGGGCCCTGCTGGAGCCAACTGCCTTTCATGACGACTGCTGTGGAGTCTGCTCGGTACAGTCTTTTTTTTTTTGGTGGTACATGCCCCTAGCGGGAACCGAACCCAGGACTCTCTGGTCCACAGGCCAACGCTCAACCGCTGAGCCAAACTGGCCAGGGCGGTAGAGTCTTACTGTGTCACGTGTTTGAACAAAACCCTGCTTGTTTTATTCTAATTTGTGGATTCCTGTTTATTCCCGAGTTCTCTTTCAAAGAAGCATGGGACCTACTTGTGTATGACATTTAATATTTTAAAAACATTTGTTGTGTTTAAATTAGAACTAACTGTTATAGTACTCCCCTCCTCGGGTGAGTGCAAGGACAGTGCCCAGAAACCAGCGGTCTGTGCGTGGTCACCATGGTCGTCGTGGGTTCATGACGTAGGCCAATGCTAGGGCGGTCATGCTTTCTCCATCCCTGTCTTCTTCTGTGACAGCAGAAAGGAATTACTCCAAGACGACTCTTTGTTTGACCCTTTAACTTTTCTCCCACCAGAGCAGGTTGATCTTGTGTGACGCTTGTTTTCCAAAAAGGTGGCAGCCTTCGCTGCTAGCAGGAGGCTGGCGTACACGTCCACACAGCGAAGCAGCAGCCTAGCATTGGTCTGCAAGGATAAGAAATAACCTCAGGCCTCCACCCACACCATCTGCTCTCCACCCATTCGATCATGCCCGCTCCTTCACGAAGGTGGACCTTTGTCACAGAGTCTTCTGTCTGACCTCTGGCCTGCCCCACCTGGGCTTCATGGAGTCACCTTTCCTGCACTGCACACGGGGATGCCATCTGCCAGTGGAGGGGGAGGGGACGGTCTATAGAGTGCTCTGGGAAAGTCAGTGCTGTGTCGGGGTGATGGGAAGGCACCTTCCTTGGGTCACACGGTATCCTCAGGACAGCCCACAGGGCCGGGATTCTCAGGTCTCAGGGCCAGCGAGGTTCCGTGTTGGGATGCTATAAATCCACAACTGTTAGTGTCCTTGTTTACGTGGGAAGCTAGGAGAGTGAGAGCCCAATAGGTAGCCTCCCTGGAGCAGGTGCACAGGGCTTCATGGAAGGCATTCTGTGAACTGGCTATGCTTCTCCGTTTCATTTTCCTATCCAACCCCCCCTTTTCTTAAAGACAAAGATAGTTTAATGTTGAATTGGCCAATATGGAGACAAGGAGCTTGTGCTCTAACCAGCTGACTCCCCGATGCTGTATCGGTTACAGATCATATAGGGCAAAATCACGAGACACCATGGGTTAGGGGTTCGGGTGGTGCTGGGAGCTGATTGGTCGGAGGTGAGGAAAGGGTAGTGAATCATTTCTTCAGGTCTTGAGGACAATTCTGAAGTCTGTTTGGGGTCCCTCTGTCTGGTGTCATGGGAAAGTAGCCAGGGGGTCATTCCACCTTAGGGCTCAGGAGCTGATACCTAACCTAAATCAAGGTGGTATCTTTAGCCTGCCAGAGGTTTGGACCCTGTGACCACTAGCCAGGTCTGGGCCACTGCCTTCTGCTGTCTTGGGGGTTGCTGATTACTGGGGAAAGGCTAGGTCTCTGTGGTACAGAGCAGCGATTTTCAACCTTTTCCATCCCATGGCACACATAGACTAATTACCAAAATTCTGCGGCACACCAAAAAATACATTTTTTATTGATCTAACAACAAAAATAGGCAGTGTTTTGATTCATTCCCACCAGATGGCTATCATTGTATTTAGCTGTTGTCATTTTTTTATTTGACAATCCAAGGGAAAGAAGGTCAGTTCCCCTGAAAATAGTCAGGTACTGCATGTTTTAAAAATTCTTATGACACACTAGTTGAAAACAACTGAAGGAGAGAGAGAGAGAGAGAGAGAGAGAGAAAGAGAGAGAGAGAGAGAGAGAGAGAGAGAGGAGAGAGAGAGGAGGGGAGAGGGAGAGCTCACTTTCCTACTCCATTGTCCCTGTATAGCGAAATCGGACACACCGTGTTGCAATGCAGGGTTGCACATGACATTTGCCACATGGTAGAGACTTGTGACCGTTCCTTATGTCTTTTTTGTTTGTTTCTTTTCTTTATTGACTTTAGAGAGAGAGGCACAGAGAAGGTGAGAGAGATAGAAACATCGACTGGCCGCCTCCTGCACGCCCCCCGCTGGGGATCGGGCCCACAACCTGGGCATGTGCCCTGACCGGGAATCGAACTGGTGACCTCCTGGTGCATGGGTCAGTGCTCAACCACTGAGCCACCCCGGCTGGGCTTTCCTTATGCTTTATGACTGGACTCATTTTGTTTTTCATGACATGTACTGAAACTCTATGTAATATCTTTATGAAAACATCCAGTGTTTTAATTCCCATAACTCCAACAACAGCCCCAGCAGATAGGTAGCAGACTTTTCCTCATTCTCAGTGAAGCAGCGGAGGCCCAGAGGGCTTAACACTTACCCAAGATCGTCTGAGCAGTAAAGGCATCGAAGTTTGGAACTGCGGGAGAGAGTAACCGCGGTGCCACAATGAGGAAATCTCTGGGAGAAAAAACGCGTGTCACCATTCAGAGGGTTCTGGCATCAGGAAGCACAGTGGGAAAAATAAGGGAGGAACTGGAATGACATCATTTGTCTAGTCAAGTGTGGATAGGAATTGTTTAGTATGCACTGATATTCTAATCACTTTCTTCTCCAAATCACTCAACGTGGTAAGTGATACACCTGTCAGTGTCTGAGCCACCAAGGGAGACTTTCGGAAGAACCCTTGCGTGGCTGGATCGCTGAGCTCCTGGGTCTCCTGAAGCCTTCCATGACGTGAGTGCATTTTCACAAGCACCAGCGACGGAATCGGTATCTCTCCCGAGAGCAGTGTTTGCCTTGTCCTTGTTCCGACGAACACATCTTCACAGCTTCCTGTAATTCATTTCAGAGCGAACTGACTCGAGCTGTTACCTCGAGAAGAATGAGAGATGCAAGGGGGAGAGAGAGCGTTGGGTCGGTGGTTTTTCCTGAGCAGGAAGTAAATTGTGTTAACAGAGGCTCACGGATATAGCTCCCTTTCCTGAGCTGGTGGGTGGGAGCGCTACTTTGGGGTTTGTCCTCAACCAGTTTCTGCCTCTGCTGTGCTTTTCCTCGAGAAGTTTCCTTTGGAAAAGTCAAGTTAGCCAAGGTTTAACAATCTCAATATTCTAGTGTTCTCTCTTTTTACTGTCTTTTCAGTTAACAAGAGAGTTTTGAAAAAGAGATCTAAAAAAGGTGCCAGTTTTGCTTCTGTTTGTTTTGATCCTCACCAGAGGATCCCTTTACATTAATCTTCAGATAGAGCTGGAGGGAGAGAGGGAGGAAGAGAGAGAGAGAGAGAGAGAGAGAGAGAGAGAGAGAGAGAGAGAGAGAGAGAAGAGAAGAGAAACATCGATGTGAGAGAGACACATCAATTGGTTGCCACCTGCACAACCCCAACCGGAGCCGGGGACAAACTGCAACCGAGGTACGTGCCCTGTGATTCTTTGGTCCACAGGCGACGCTCTTACCACTGAGCCAAACCAGCCAGGGCAAGATGCCAGGTTTTCATCCTATCCTCTGTCCAAGATTCATGTCTGATCTAAGAATCTTTTTTTTTCTTCAAAAAGGCATCTTCGCTGAGAGTACACATTCCCAGGACATATACAGTTCCCACTCCAGGGTTAATGTGGGGTTTATGCAGTTTGCAGATTCAGTTCCTAAAAGATATGTTGATTTGGGCAGGGTGGAGGAATCAAATCCCTTGACAGTGCTGGTGGGAAGGAAAAAGTATGTAAATTCAGAATGTTGACTTAGCATGAAAAAAAAAAAGTGGAGGTTGGAAAAAACCAGGATTCTCAGAAGATTATTCCTGGAAATGACTCAGTAGTAGATGCCTTGCTTTTTGTTTATTTTTCTTTGACCACATGTGCCTAATGTTCTAGTGCAGTGGTTCTCAACCTTCCTAATGCCGTGACCCTTCAATATAGTTCCTCGTGTTGTGCTGACTCCCAACCATAAAATTATTTTCGTTGCTACTTCATAACTGTAATTTTGCTACTGTTATGAATCGCCATCAGAAATATGTGTTTTCTGATGGTCTTACGTGACCCATAGGTTGAGAACCACTGTTCTAGGGTGAAAAGGTTTTGTTTTTCTTAATTGTTTTAAAAGGATTTGTTTTCCTTAAATTTTTTAAAACTTTTTTTTGGTTTAATAAAAGTTTTATTAAGGTATCATTGATATATAACATTGTATTAGTCCAAGGTGTATAACATAATGATTTGATATATGTATATATTGTGAAATGATCAACACAATAAGTTTAGTTAACATTCATCACCTCTCATAGTTACTTTTTTCTTGAAATGAACACTTTTAAGATTTAGTCTCTCTCTCAAAAAAAAATGTTACTTAGCAACTTTTGAAAATACACTTTTATTCAATATAGTCGCCATGCTGCATACTGTATATTACTGAATAGTTTTTATCTTTCAGCAGGAACTTCTTACCTTTAGACACCTTCACCCATTTCTTCCCTCCTCCACTCCCCACCCCTGTGACCACCAGTCTGTTTTCTGTATATGTGAGTTTAGTTTGTTGTTTGTTTTTAAAGATTTTTATATAAGCGAGGTCGTCCAGTATTTGTCTTTCTTTTTCTGGCTTATTTCAATTACCATAATGCCTTCAGAACCATCCATGTTGTCATAAATGGCGAGATTTCTTTTATTTATTTTTTTTTCTTTTTCTTTTTTTAATTTTATTTTTGTTACAGATGTTTCTCCTTTTTTACCCCATTGACACCCTCCTCCCGAGATTTCTTTTAAATGTTTCTTTAAAAAAAATTTTTTTTCTTTATTGATATTAGAGAGAGAGAGAAAGGGAGAGGGAGAGAGAGATAGAAACATCGATGAGAGAGAACATCAATTGGCCACCTCCTGCATGCCCGCCACTGGGGATCAGGCCCACAACCTGGGCATGTGCCCTGACTGGGAATCAAACTGGCAACCTCTTAGTGAATAGGTTGAAGCTCAACCACTAAGCCACATCAGCCAGGTGGCAAGATTTAAAAAAAAAAAAACCCACAAAACTTATCTTTATTGTTGAAAGTATTATAGATGCCCTTCCTCCCTACTTTCCCCTCCATTGACCCCCTCCTCCCTGCTCCAACCCTTCTCCTGCCTTCCCCACACTAAGATTTTTTCTTTTTTATGGCTGAATAATATTCCATTGTGTGTGTGTGTGTGTGTGTGTGTGTGTGTGTCTGTATAATGGACACTTAGGTTATTTCCACGTCTTGTCTATTATAAATAATGCTGCAATGAACATGAGGGTATAGATATCTTTTTGAGATGATGATTTCATTTCCTTTGGATTATAATTATTTTTTAAATTATGGTAAAATACCAGTAACATCTAATTTACCATCTTAACCATTTTTAAAAATTGATTTTAGAGAGAGTAAGAGAAAGGTAGAGAAAGAACATCGATGTGAGAAAGATCAGTTGCCTCTCATACACACCCTGACTGGGGATGGAACCCACAACCTAGGTATGTGCCCTGACTGGGAATCAAACCCACCACCTTTCGGTGTATGGGACAATGCTCCAACCAACTGAGCCACGCCAGCCAAAATATAGCATCTTAACCATTTTTAAGTGTACAGTTCAATGGTTATTTTTTTTAAATTCTTTAAGTACTTAAAGGTATATATACATTTTTTTTTATTAATTCTCACCCGAGGATATTATTCTATTTATCTTCAGACAGAGAGGGAGGGAGGGAGGGAGAGAGAGAGAGAAAGAGAGAGAGAAACATGGATGTGAGAAGTACACATTGATTGGTTGTCTCCCACACGACCACGACCCCAGCCAGGGCCAGGAACAAACCACAACCAAGGTACATGCCCTTGACTAGAATCAAACTCATGACTCTTTAGTCCTCAAGCCGATACTCTAAGTGCCAAGCCAAATAGGCCAGGGCTATTTGTACATTTTAAAAGGAGTAGAATGTATTTTATTTTTCACATATAACTTTCCTAAATCTATATGCCCATTCTCAATATCCTAACTATACAGAATCTGTACCTACTAAATGGAAAATTGATATGTCATGTTATGATTGTTAACACAGTTTTATTTGAATATAACACAAATCAAGTGGTTATATTCCTAGGTTTGCTACCTGGCAATAAAAATTTTTAAAGATCCCCCTTTCCCATTTGGAGAATAAAGATTTTTTAAAAAAGAGTTTGAATGAAAATTGATTCAAATTACCCTGTGCCCAACTGGAAGTAATGTAAAGAATAAAGATTTAATATGTTTTTTGGTGAGCAGTCTGGATGGAGAACACAGTGGGTGTACGGAAACCTGGGTGGTCAAAAAAAACAAACAATCTGGAGAACAGGTGTGGACAGTGAGTTAAGCCAAAATCAGGCTTTCTCGGACAATACTTGAACTTGTTCTTTTGTAAAATTAAAAATTTTAAGTTCACGTGGAGACTCACTCATTCAATCATTGTTATACCAGAAGGTAGGTGCCCATTGAACATTTGAAAGGAGCCTAAAGTGAGCTCCCTGATGGGTCTGTTAGGACCACATCTGGGGCTTTCTGCCTAGACTGGCTTCTTGTTGAGCTGGCTAGGGGCCAGGGACTTGATTTGAAGTTGTCTTCGCATTGCAAGAGTAGTGTTTTACTTAGATTTGTGTGTTCATTTGGGGTAGTTTGGGAGGGACAAATAGAGATTATTGGGGTGCAGGGAGCCTAAAAACCCCAAGCCACCCTTGGCACCTTCGTGTACTTTTGAATGCAATTGATCCACAAAGCTTCAATGCAGACCTGCAAGGCAGAAATTATTATGCCCATTTTACGGATCAGAAATTGAGGTTTTAAACGAAGGTCGCAAAGCTCAGTGGTGGAGTCAAGATTTTTTTATCCAGGTCAGCCAGACTCCACATCCCACTCGCCACCTCTAAGGTGGACATCACTCTGTCCTTATCCCCGGTGCCCCAGTTTGAGGTGAACATTTACTTCCTTGTGGGGAAAGACTTGACTCTTGGTGATCTTGTGCAAGCCGCCGCATTGCCCACAGGCCAGGGCGTGCACATCTGTGATGGCTTCGCACAGCCCAGAGGGAGCGAGTGCGGGGGTGTGTGGGGTGAGCAGGCTCACGTGGGGTAATGCATACCTGTGACTTTCTCTCTAGGAGCTGGCTGTCCCCGTGGTCCACGATGGCGGCGCGCTTCTGGCTTTTGTCTGCGGGGTGGCATACACGTTCCTGCAGTCCATCATCTCTTACAAATCGTGCCCCCAGTGGAACAGCCTCCCCACGTGCCGCACGCGGATAACCATCTCTCTCATTTCCTGCGCCGCTGTCGTGCCCAGTATCCTTTTTACATTTGTCGGTGTCCTTGCAAGCTGAACACCTTCCCCTACCCGCCCCCCAGCAAAAAAAAGAAAAAAAAGAAAAAGAAACAAAGGTTAACAGCCAGGTTTCCATAACTTCAGAAGAACCTTTGGGAGAAAAGTGTAAATCATTAAGAATGTCTCAACATGGCCAGGTTACATCAAAAGAATGTTCAGGGGGATAGAAGGTATAAAAGGAAGGATGGAAAAATGTCAGAAAACTTCAGTCTCTATTTACTTTCTTTCCACCAGGGGCGGTTTGACCAGCCACGTGAAAGTATTTATTTTTCTTTGGAGTGCTTGGCTAAAGACACCAAATATTGATATTGTACTTAAAGTAATAGCCCTGTGAAGTCCTAAAAGGTCAGAATGTCCTTCCTGCCTGTCGTGAATAGATGGTTTGATTTTCTCATTCATATTAGGAGTTTTTTAAAAGCTCTGTATTATTTATTTCCAAGTCAGGTAAAATATATGTAGCCTTTTCTTTTTATTTCTGATTTTATTTTCAAAATTGTATTTCATTTTTTAATTTAACAACGGGAAAGAAAAATATGAATTTATCAGGCTTGTATGTCCTGATTTAGAGGAAATAAAAATTTCTCTCTCTCTCAGCATTAAACAAAGAACATAAAAAAAAGCTATGGTCTTCAAGGGGTGGAAAATTCCCCATCTTTCCAAACACCATCTGCACTCCTATCAGAGAAAACTGCAGAGTCATTAAAAATGGTGATTACAACCTGGCTAGTTTGGCTCAGCAGTTAGAGCATCGGCCTGCAGACCAAAGAGTCCCAGGTTCAATTCCAGCCAAGGGCACGTACCTCCACGTCCCTCGGTTGCAGTTCATCACCGGCCCTGGTTGGGGTTGTGGGGGAGGCAACCAATCTATGTGTCTCTATCACACAGATGTTTCTCTCTCTTCCTATCTCTAAAAAAAAAAAGAAAGAAAGAATATCCTCAGGTGAAGATGAACAAAAAAGTAATAAAGTTCACTAATCTTTAAAAAAAAGTAGTGATTACTATTATGTTATAAGAAAATAGGAACTATTCTATTAGGCATTTTGTTAGTCTGGGTTGGACTGCGGTATCAAGCGGGCAAGCCTGAGTGATAACATACCACGTGCTTCTAATATTAAGCTTTGTGTTGCTCTTTTCAAACAAGCTGTACACAATGCAAACTTTGCGCATGTTCTTGGGTTTTGTTTTTATCCTAGGCAAGGAAATTTTTAATTACAAAATTTGTAAGCACAGAGGAAACCAATGCTAGTGTTAAGAAATTCAGTGACAAAGTATATACCCTAAGATAGTTCCTTCTCAGTTCTCTTGTGTTCCTGGACTGAAGACATTCATCCTTTCTCTTCAGATGTGTTTCCTTCAGACCTTTAGCTTGTCTAGTTGTGAAATGCAGAGCAGAAGTGTTTGTAGCCTTAAATGCAGAGTTTCTTGGTGTAGAAACCCTTCTCTTCCAACTCTGGAGACAGATCTCTAAATACTAAAATCAGACAGAGTTTTGACACAATAAGCACTTTAGACCTCAGAATTTCGCATACTGTGAGTTCCCATTTCTTGACGGTTCACTGCCCCATGCACACAGAAAACAGGGTATGTCCCTGTATCACATTAACTCGAACAAATTCATCCATGTGCAAAGTCTTGGGCCTTAAACATTAGTGTGGTATTTATATTTACTTACACGTAGTTCAAAACATAGTTGAAATGCCTTTGTTTCTCCTTACTGTCATATTTCTGTGAAACGGCCTCATTTATTTATTTAATTATTTTTAAAATATGTTTTTATCGATTTTTTCAGAGAAAGAGATAGAAACATTGATGAGAGAGAGAAACATCGATCGGCGGCCTCCTGCACGCCCCCCACTGGGGATCAAGCCTGAAACCCCAGCATGCGCCCTGACCTGGAATTGAATGGGGACCTCTCAGTCCATGGGATGACGCTCAGTCCACTGAGCCACACCAGATGGGCAAAATGGCCTCATTTAACTAGTGAAGAAATGGAGGCACTTTAGGATTAGGCTTCTAAGCCCTTCCTGGTGAACTGTCTTGCAGCAGCTTCTACAGTGTTGCCTTCACAAAATAACTGGCAGCACAAAGTCCAGGTTCCTTTGCGTGAGACACGTGCTCTGAGATTCCCCAGACGTGGCTGTTTCCTGTCCTCTGCTTTTGCCCGCTGTCCTTCTCCTGACTGAACACCACCCCCTCCACCTTGTCTTTCCAGCCAATATGGTAGTCACGGGCCACATGTGGCTGTTATGCACTTGAAACGTGGTTAGTCTGCACTGAGATGGGCCGTGGTGTAAAATACACACCAGATTTCAAAGACCTAAAAAAAAATGTAAATTATCTCATTAATAATTCTTTATATTATTACATGTAGAAATAATAATATTTTTTATCTATTGTGTTAAAGGAACTATATTATTATTATTATTTTTTCTTTATTGATTATACAGAGAGGAAGGGAGAGGGGGAGAGAGAGAAACATTGATGAGAGAGAACATCAATTGGCTGCCTCCTGCATGCCCCCCACTGGGGATAGGGCCCACAACCTGGGCATGCGCCCTGACCAGGAATCGAACTGGCAACCTCTTGGTGCATGGGTTGAGCCACACTGGCAGGACAAGGAGCTATATTATTAAACTTGATTTCATTTGTTCTTTTTCAGTTTTCTTAAAATGTGGCTGTTTGCAGCAAAACAGCACTAGTTGTTACTGGTGATTGGACCTTGATTCAGCCACCTCAGTACTTGAGTTGTGGCTAATAATGAATTCAGAGCCAAGACTCAAATACAAGAAAAATTTATTTAGAAAGTCACAGAGGTAGAAGTGAGCCATGAAAGAAGTGAGCCAGCTGGTCTGCATGGGCTCAGGGAACAAATTACAGAGGCAAGGGGAGGACCCTTGGAGCTTAGGAGGAAGAAAGGCAAGGAGAACGCACCTGGGGAAGGAGCGGGGAAAGGTCGGGATGGTCCCCAGAGAGTGCACACGGGGGAAAGAAGGGAGTGGGGAAAGGAGCTGGCGTGCTCATGAGAGAGGGCGGCGGAGAGAGAGAGCCAGGTCCTCCATCCTAAGAGTTTTTATCCCCTTTTTAAAAGCAGGGGTCTTAGGGGAGGTTGTGGGGAGGATCTCCGTAGCATAGTCACCAGCTTTTTCAGGTGTGTCCTTTCAGGGTTGTGTGTGGTCGGTGTCAGGGCAGGGGTCCTTTGCCATCGGAGCAGGTCCTGATGTCAGCCATGGCGTTGCCCCTCCTGGCCTGGCTTTTCTGGGCTTGGAGCTGAAACACTACCGAGGCCTAGATGTTATCTCCAGTTTAACCAAAACTCTGTCTCTCTGGTCAACAGACCTGAGGCTGTGCTTCCAAAATAATTGGGTGTGGGTCAGAACCTCATTGTCCTGAGGGCTTAATGCTTAATGAGTGATAGTTGAGGGAGTCATACGAGGCTTGTTCCTCCCCTAAGAGGGGCCTAGACCGCATGACTAGTGATAAGCTCGGGGAGGACAGGTCGCCCTAGGGCGAGGTCCTTGTTTTCCGGGTTTTGCCCGTAGCTAGATACCTGGGGCTTTCCACCCTGGTGACATTGCACACCTGGCCTGTCCCTCCTGCTCCACTCATGCCTGTCTAACTGCCTACTACGCAGCTGCTACAGTGGAAAATTTAACATTCCACAGGTGGCTGGCATCATGTTCCCGGGGGGCAGCTCTGCCCCAGAGGCTCCTGAAACCTTGTCGCTTAGAGTAAGTTCACGTCATTCCACTCTGAGTCATGACTTTTCCCTCTTCCTCAGCACTGTGCTGCACGTTCCTCTCACCCAGCAAAGTCCTGCTCTTCCTTTGGCAAGACAGCACTGCATCTGAGAGCTGGGACCCAGCTGAGACCCGGTCCACTTGGCCAGTGTTTCTCCCGCCTCTTCCTCTCCCCCTGCAGCGTGGTACCTGGCGCCCAGAGAGTGGAACTGAAAAACTAATAAGGGAGCCCGGCAGTGTGGCTCAGTGTGTTGACCCAGGCACCAAGAGGTCGCCAGTTTGATTCCCAGTCAGGGCACATGCCCAGGTTGTGGGCCCGATTCCCAGTGGGGGGCATGCAGGAGGCGGCCAGTCGATGTTCCCTCTCATCGATGTTTCTATCTCTCTCTCCCTTCCTCTCTCTCTCAAAACAGTAAAGAAAAAAAAATTAAAAACAAACAAATAAATGAAAGAATTAAGAGGCTTTAAAACTATTTGAAACAGAAGTATGATGATAAAAGGGTCCGAGAATCTATGCTTTTTTGTTAGTTTTGAAAAACTGAGAAGTGCTAAGATTGCAACATATGGGGGTAGGTGCGGAAGAGGAGACTGTAAACTTGGCATCGAGGCAACACTTCGAATTTCTGACATTTTGTAAAACCTTTGTTAGAGCATCTCATGTCTCTCTAACTTTCTCTTTTGCCTTCAAATTTCAGTCGAAATGGATGTCACCACCTTTGTGCCAACAGCACTGTCCTTGGAGGGCAGTAGACTCAGTCCCTGGCAGTGTGAGGCTGGCCCAAGGTCAGATGCAGGATGTAGCTCTTGGATTTGTAAAATCCTTTGGGCTTGGGAGGAAGGGCTCAGCTTATAGCCAAATACTCAACAGAGGTCTGTTTTTAAAAGATAATAGTTTGAATTTCTGTAGCTTGTTTTTGTATGTGAGCCTTGGTACTTTGAAATGTTAATTTTTCCATAAAGATGTTGCCTTGAAAATAGTATTTTAGGGAAAAAGCATTTTTGTTGTTATTAATCCTCACCCAACGATATTTTCCATTGATTTTTAGATAACGTGGAAGGGGGGGAGGGGGGGATAGAGAGAGAGAAACATTGATGTGAGATTGTTTGCCTCTAGAATGACCCCGACCTGGGCTGAGGATCGAACCTAAAACCCAAGTATGTGCCCTTGACTTGACTTGAACCCACGACCCTTTGGTCCTGGGGCTGATGCTCCAACCACTGAGCCAAACCGGCCAGGGCAGGAAAAAGCATTTTTTTTTTTTAATCCTCATCCGAGGACATTTTTCCATTTTTTTGTATACAGACAGAGTGGGAGGGAGAGAGAGGAAGAGAGAGAGAGGGAAACATCGATGTGAAAGGGACACATCGAGTGGCTGCCACCCGCACAACCAACCAGGGTCGGGGACAAATTGCAACCGAGGTACATGCCCTTAGCGGGAACCGAACCCGGGTCTCTCCGGACCGCAGGCGGACGCTCTAACCGCTGAGCCAAACCGGCCAGGGCAGGAAAAAGCATTTTTATTCAATATTTTTATTTAGGCAAAGTAGTATTTGGGGGAAAGGTACTCAGAAAATACCCACCTTGGATGGTTGTATCAGTCACTTTGACCACATTTATTTGTTTGTTAATCCTCGATTTTTTCCACTGATTTTTAGATAGAGTGGAAAGGGGGGAGGGGAAGAGAGAGAAAAAAAACACACCAATTGGTCACCTCCTGAACGTGGTCGGGAATTGAACCTATAACCCAGGGGTCATGTAACCCAGGAACCCATGACGCTTCAGTCTGTAGGCTGACACACTGACCGCTGAGCCAAACTGGCCAGGGCTACTTTGACTACATTTAAACGTCTAGTGTCACTGGGAACAATACCGAGAAAAAAGCAGGGGTTGAGTGAAACGTAGCCACAAACTAAAATTTCGCTATGCACAACTGAAAGAGTATTTGCTAAGGAATAACTGTATTTCCACATTGTCATTTAACTGTTGTCAGAATTGAATGGAAGGTTTGCTTATAAGAAGCTGATATAGACTATTTTGATTGCAGAGATGTTGGTATTAATAGTTTTTATTCTGTTAAAGTACACACAACAAAATTTACCATCTTGACCATTTTTCAGAGTATAGTTCAGTGGTGTTAAGTACACATTGTTCAGTTGTCACCATCATCCGCTCCATAAAGTTTTCTCTCGTAAAGCAAAACCTATACCCATGAAACAACTCCCTCTTGTCCTCTCCTCCTGTCAGAAACTATTATTCTACTGACTTCAGGATTCTGACCACTTTAAGTACTTCAAACAAGTGGAATCACATAGTCCTTGTGTTTTAGTAACCGGCTTGCTACCCTTAGCTTAATGTCCTCAAGGTTCATCTGTGTTGTAGCATATTGCAGAATTTTCTTCCTTTTTTAAGGCTGAATAATACTCCACTGTTTGCATGTACCATACTTATCCATTCATCTGTCAACAGACCCTTGGGTGGCTCCCAAATTTTAGCTGTTGTGAACATTGCTGCTATGAACATGGATGTACAAATATCTCTTTGAAACCCTGCTCTCAATTCTTTTGGGTTTGTCCCCCAAAGTGGAATCGCTAGATCATACGGTAATTCTAGTTTAATTTTTTGAGGAACCTCTGTACTGGTCTCCATAGTGGCTGCCCCAGTTTATATTCCCACCAAGAGCACAAGGGTTCCAGTCTCCGCATCCTCACCAACACTTGGTGTTTCCTGCTTTTTCAATAGTCGCCATCCTAATGGGGGTGAGCTGAAACATATAAACGCTGTGTAATTCTATTATTAGAAGAAGAATCTAGTTTTAACATTAAAGGACCCATTTTCTTCAGTACTTTCCCTAACCATTTCCTTTTTTTAGTGATTGCCTGTGCTTCACTAATTTCCATAACCAAGCTGGAGTGGAATCCACAAGAAAAGGTAAAACTCAAGTCATGTTCAATATGATTGTCAAACCTTGGTCACAAGAGGCCGTGGCTGGGTGCGGCCTTAGAAAGAATCACGACCGTTTCTTGGAACAAGTCGTAAAATATGAAGTCAATAATTAAGTTACTGTCCAATTATTTGGCAGTTCATGGGTCGTAATTAGCTATTGGGGTAATTCCAGTTGGCTCCTGAGATTAGTTTAAAAAATTTGATTTCCTAGTTCTCTCTGAAACGCTTCATCTGGGGTTGGTAAAGAGGTCGAACGTATAAAGGTAGGGCAACGTGGATGGCGCTGTGTAAGCCCGACGAAGCATGGACGAGCCCGCTCCCGTGAGGGTGGATAGTGCAGCCCAGGATAGAGTGAGACATGAACAGTCAGGGATAAATCTTCAGGGACAAGTTTGTTCAAGGCTTTAGGCGGTGGAAAGAGGTGCTCATGCCTGAGTTAGGTGACCAGAGTAAGCCTTTGAAGGCATTTGGACAGGAAAGTAAGGTGAGAGAATATTACTGGGTGAATATTAGCCTGGGATGGGTTGAAGAGGAGGGAGCTCAGGGTTAGGATGGCAGAGAAGGCAGTTGAGATTCCAAATCAAGATCAGCCTAGACTGATTAGGAGTAATAGGGGGGAAATATTTAAAAAATTTTTTTTCTTTTTTTTTTTAATCCTCACCTGAGGACTTTTTTTTTTTCTTCCATTTTTTGTTTGGATAGAGTGGGAGGGAGAGAAAGAGAGAGAAATATCGACATGAAAGGTACATGTCAAGTGGTTGCCACCCTCACGACCCAACCAGGGCCAGGGACAAACTGCAACCAAGATACATGCCCTTAGCAGGAACCGAACCCAGGTCTCTCTGGACCGCAGGCCGGCGCTCTAACCACTGAGCCAAACCGGCCAGGGCAAAAAAAGTTTTTTTCTTTATGTTTTAGAGAGAGAGGAAGGGAGAGGGAGAGAGGAACATCGATGAGAGAGAATCGATTGGCCGCCTCCTGCATGCCCCTCACTGGGGATTAGGCCCACAACACACAACATGGGCATGTGCCTGACCAGGAATCGAACCGGCGACCTCTTGGTGCATGGGTCGATGCTTAACCACTGGGCCACACCGGCTGAGCTAGGGGGGAAATACTTGACGAGCGCTGGCACGTGACTTATATGAGAATGAAAGGGCATGATGAATCAAAGGTGACTTCTTGGGTGAATCAAAGAATTTGTTCTCATGAACAGAGAGATGGAGTCCTTAACAGGATACATTATTTCGTGGGAGGACATTTGTGGATTTGGTTTTAGAATTGTTGAGTCTGGGGCTATAGTAAAACATCAAGGAGACATGTCCAATTAGACACATGGGACTAGACCTCTGGTGGGCTCGAGAGCCATCAGAGCACAGGGTGGAGTGACCGGTCACTTTCAGACCAAACATCACAGCACCTGGGACTGAAGGTTTGGATTTGAGATGGACTCATGCCCTTAGATACTTGCAAGTGATGGTTAATCCAGATGCCATACAGAGAATGAATGACGCCCCAGGAGAGGAGTGTTTTTTTGTAGGAACCTTTTTTTTAGGGGAAGGTGGCATTACTGATGTTATTCAAAATGCAGTTTCAATTAAAAATGTTGGCTTTGAAAGTCAGTTGCAGGAGGTTAAAGAAGTGTTGAGTGGAGTCTTCATTTATTCAGCTGTCAATGAATGCTTGGAGGTTAGAGGAAGAGGAGAAATAAGATGAAGGTACTGGGGACAGGGTGGTCAGAGGATTCGGCATGCGATGGGAGCCTGCAGGAGACAAGGGAGAGGCTGAAGATGCTGAGGGGGAGAATGATTCAGACAAATTCGAACAACGTGCTTCCTGCAAGCAAGACCTCACTCAGAGCAGCCTCGGGTGTGCTTTACTTTTCAACCGCTGGGGGGAGATCTTCCCTCACAAATCAAACAAAATTCAGCTGCTGGGAACGATTCGTCAAAGCATATCCCCAGGCGATAAAAAATCTTTTCTTTTTCATTTCGCTTTTAATCTTAAAAATGTGAAAAGTACCTGGTTTTCTAGTCACTCCATAAATTACCATGCCACTCTTGGATTGCCTTCTGATCCCAATACCAACAAATGAAAAGAAAGTCCTTTGCGTTAATTCGCTGAATGGAATAAATAAGGTCCAGGTGCTGCCTCCTCACTGTGTACTGCCTCAGAGCAGTCCTGTGACTGGCTGACTTGCGGGGAGGGAGAATTAGGATGTCACTGGCTCACCTCGTGTAGCACGTACAGGGCTCTGCCTGCACCCCGGCTTGGGTAGTGGAGGGCTCTGGACTTCTGGTTCAGCTACTTTCATTAATATCACGCCGAAGAAATTTCTGCCGTAATTTTATAAGCTATCGTTATTGTCCCGGGATGATAAGGGGATGGGACAGATCCCCTGGTGCTGTCACCGAAAGGGGCCACCTCTGTTCTCTACCCTAGTGTACGTTGGTCAGGTTCTCCCCAAGGTGGCCCAGAGCAGAAGAGTGGACGGATGGTAACGTCCATGGGGGGAGTGAGGAGAGGTGTCTGAGAGCGTATGTGCCTCCGTTAATCTTTGCGGATGAAAAGTGGATCGAAGGAAACGACTGTCACCATAGAACTGACTTGCAATCCAACACATTTGTTCATTCACACCTGTGGTCTGTAGGCCAGGTCACCTTTTGAAATCAGAACTGGCAGTCCACCGGCCTAAATAGGCAAGTGCATAACGTCAAAATGCAGACGTTAGTTTTTTACTTGGATGGTATTTAAAAATGTATAAAAAGTTTCCAGCATTTAAAAATCAGGAGGTCACACACACACACACACACACACACACACACACTTTTTCTTTTTTTAAAAGCAACGCTGGTGTCACCTTTTCCGCAGTTGAGTTGATAAGCATGGGCTCCCACTTTTTTCTCCTTTTGCAACTATCAGTTTTATTTATTTTTATTAATTTCCTGGCCTTCGTAGGCAGCTGATTTTGGAACCCCAATTAAAGCTAGTCTCCTTTTTTAAATTTTTTTGTTCCTCGCCTCATGATATTTTTCTATTTATCTTCTGATAGAGTGGGAGGGAGGGTGAGAGAAAGAGAGAGAGAAATGTCGATGTGATAGAGCAACATCGAGTGGCTGCCTCCCACACGACCCGACCAGGGCCGGAGACGAACAGCAACCGAGGTACGTGCCCTTGACCGTAATCTAACCCGCGACTCATTGTGGGCCGATGCTCTAACCACTGAGCAAACCGTTAAGGGTGCTATTCTCGTTCTTGCTGTCCGTTCTCCTTTCTGTCCCTAAGAAGACAGGGAGTGGGTACAGACGTCCCATTAGCATTTGCTTTGTAGCTATGTTTACATAGCTTTTAAGCAGAACTGTGTTCTGAACTGACATTTTCTGTAGGAGCAGAGAACACAAAACCCGGTTGACAACAGTTAGCCAGTTTCCTCTAGATACACACACCCAGTCTCTGGAACAGCCGCAGGAACGCTGAATGCTCTTCAGCCTGGGGACTCCCAGCCTCTGGAGAGCAAGTCCTGCTCTGCCTGCGAAGTTCTGTCTCTGCGGGGTCCACGTTTGCTTCTCATTCCCAGCCATTCTGTGGCCCTTCTTCTGCGGTTTGAAACTGTGTCGGCAAGTCCTAATGCCAGAGCGTGTGAGAGCCAGGGGGTACTTCTGGAATAATTGCACTCACGTTCTCACGGGGCAGGTGCTCTGCTCTTCACCAGCGAGGCTCGCTGGCGGTATTTCCTCAAGGGGTGGATGGATGCTCCCCAGACAGCTTTGTCCTCCGGCCTGACCTTCTCATTATTATTTCAGTGCATCCACCAAAGTGAATCGGTTTAGGCTAACTTCTCTTTTTTTTGGATTGTCATTAGGATTATGCATATCACGTGGTGAGTGCGACCTGTGAGTGGACAGTGGCGTTTGGTTTTATTTTCTACTTCCTAACATTCATCCATGAGTTCCAGGTAGGTATTTACCGGTTTAAATGTTATAAATTGCTGACAATTGGGATTGGAAGAAAGCCAGAGTGAATTTCTTGCATAAGAAAATAAGAGCATGCTTTTTCTTTCTTTTTACTATTATGTGTTTGGGAAAAATATGTATTGTGCAACTTAGTTTATTCCCAAAGGCAAGCGGCTTTGACAGCTCTCCCAGCCAAGGAGGTTTCCGCGTGTCCTCTGCGGTGTGATGTTTGTGGTTGTACATTCTGGTGCTTTTCTTTTTGAGGAGGTCTCATGAACTGGCTCCAAATAATAGAAAATATGTCTTTTTGTTTTATTTTATTTACTTTTTATTGTTGACAGTATTACAGATCTCCCCCATTTCCCCCCTCTTCGCCCACCTCTGTAAATGTTTTTTAAATACATTTTTATTTATTCATTTATTTATTTATTTTGGTACATGCCCCTAGCAGGAACTGAACCCGGGACTCTCTGATCCACAGGCCGACGCTCCAACCGCTGAGCCAAACCGGCCAGGGCTATTTATTTTTATTTTATTTATTTTATTTTATTTTTTAGAGAGAGAGAGAGAGGAAGGGAGAGGGAGAAAGAGAAACATTGATCGGCTGCCCCCTGCACGCCCCCTGCTGGGGGTGAACCAGAAAATCGGGCATGTGCCCTGACCGGGAATTGAACTGGTGACCTCTTGGTGCATGGGACAATGCGCAATCCACTGAGCCACACCGGCCGGGCCATAAATATGTCTTTTTGAAAAATTAAAGTATGTTGTTGAAAAATGTCACCAAGGCAGAGAGAAGGTGGGGCCTTATCAGATTTGGCCACAGGTAAAATCTCACATTCTGAAACGAGTAAATGGGGATTCGCTGAAAAGATACAGAACGCCAAGAAAATTCTTGAGGACCCAACTCAAACTCAGCCCCAACCGTAGTGAGGTCACGTCTCGGGGGGAGTGTCACAGCTGGCCCTGGGATGGCTCGCCTTCTTTCAACCCTTTTTCTTTTCTTTTCTACTAGAGCGTCACCCTGCGGATATCCACAGAACTCAATAATGACATTTGAAGGAAGAAGAATGGTAGCTTACTCACTGACAGTCACAGTTTGCAGAAGTGGCGCGGACAGGGTGTGAACGCCACCCGACGGCAGGCGCCCGTGGCGCGCCCGGGACTTGAATGTCACTAAGCATTCCCAATAGTTGTACTGTTTCCAAAGGTATGTTTTCCTAGAGAATGCAGAGCGTTAATGACATAGCAATGTTTTAATACTTTTCTAAACTGACACTTTTTTATATTCACAAATTCATTACCCGAAAGACAAGGTGTTACGGGAAATGGAGAGCTCTTATTTTTGTACAGATTCTGTTTCGTAGTGTCTTTGTGTGTGAGTGATTTCTGGAAATACACTAAATGAGGAATTCATTAACAAGTAAAATCAGGATATTTTGAGAATGAACTGTATAATTTTGTATCGTGAGGGCATTTGTACAATTCAGCGTTTGGTGATCATGGAGATTTAGCTAATAAATGAACACTAAGGATGACGCTCTGGTTTTTAGACGCACTAAGCGAAATGCTTCTGTTGAAAAGCCCGAAAGCCACCATTCACGCAAACTCTCGGTGAGCACGGCGCTGCTCAGCCGCCTTTGCTGCTGAGGGGTAGTCTGTGCGCACACGTGTAGTGGGATGGATTCAGGAAGCTGATTGGAAATAATACACCTCACAGCAGCAAGTGAACTAGAGGCCGGCAGCTGGCGGGAAACCTGCCTGGGTTCCTGGTTGAGCGAGGAGGGAAGGTGAGCCTCAGGGCGCCTTGGGTGAAGGCAGGGTGACGGGAAGGATGCTTCACTAAGTACTAACCCTCTGCCAAGCCAACCTGTGAAAAGCATAAGAATGGCATTTACAAAAGCACCCTGGCCTGTTACGGGCACAACTTGATAGACGGCCAGGCTCTCGGGCTGAAACTCACCTCCTGAGTCCAGTGCATGCCCTCGAGCGTGCTGGAGAGACCCCGGGTCCCAGAGGGGGAGAGAACAGAGAGGCCGCCGCGGGCAGTTTATCTGCTGCTCCGTGGATGCCTGTGGCTGGACGCTTGCCCACCAACAGATGTGAGTCAGGCCCTGGGTGAAGCACCGCCTGCACACGCCACCTTTGTGCCCAGGCCTGGCAGGACCCAGGAAAAGCAGGTCATCCCAGGGGAAGTGAGCTGGCATCTGAAAGTGAGAGGACGGGGTGCTCCCTCATGGGCCCTCCAGACCCAAACCAACAGCGTCTGGCCAAGTGGGTCCAAACCCGGAGGGCACACGCCAAGGGCAGACAGCCCACTTGGACAGCCGTGGGGGGAACCTGGGTGTGGTGGGTGAGCCTCCGCAGCGTTTAGCCACCTCTGGAAGGACAAGCTGGGTGTCCCCTGCGTGCTCAGCAGTGGGAACCAGACAGCCATTTCTGGGTCTGTTGTAACTCGCCACGATGCTGCGGGTCGCACTGTCACACTGGAACGGAAAGACGGCTTAGAGCTATGTCAAGCCGTTGTCATTCTGGGGAGGAGGAACGCCACATACCTTTCCCCGTGGGGACTGTAGTAGAATGAATTTGTGGTTGGTCTCACTCTGAGCAGACTTCTTTTTTTAAAAAATTTTTTGTTTGTTTATTGATTTTTAGAGAGAGGGGAATGGAGAGGGAGAGAGAAATAGAAACATCAATGAGAGGGCACATTGACTGGCCACCTGCTGCATGTCCAGCACTGGGGATTTGGCCCACAACCTGGGCATGTGCCCTGACTGGGAATCGAACTGGTGACCTCTTGGTGCATGGGTCGACGCTCAACCAGTGAGCCACTCTGGCCGGGTGGGCTGAACAGACTTCTTATCAGCACTTCTCATTATGCGCTGCCGTTCTGATTCCCGCCTCTCTCTGCGAGGGCGGAGTCTGTGCCTTCATCTTTATCCTTAGAACTCCAGCATTTAACCCGTCCCCCCTGGTACACAGCAGGTTCTTACCGAATACACGAGTGAGTGAGTGAACAATAAAGGAATGACTAGGGATACTTGTAGTGCTGCCTACACTAGTTAAGTGACGAACCGTTAGCTGTTGACTGCAGACGTGAGCACTATACACATGTCAGTTGTTGGGGCTTCACCATTCTCTGGCAACTCTCTTCAAGCTGGATAGTCACCACAGAAATTGCCACACGGGCCAGACAAAATGGTACACCTGGCCTGGCCACCCGAGAAGCCCCGGACTCACTCCAGACAGTGACGTCCTGCCGATTCCATTTGATCTCTAAAGCTGGTCCAGTCCACGTGTGGGTGTCAGTTCTCATTTCCAAGAACGCGCATTTCCTTGGACCTCATGGCTGAAAGAGTAAAATAAAATGATGTATTTATTTTAGTAATTTGTGTCTGTTAAATTATAATGTGCTGCCTGGGTACAATGATGACGTGTGTTTATCAGGGAAACAATTCTAGCTCTGTTGGATTTTATAAAGGTATAGTTTAAACCTTATGTTTTCTTTTTTATTGACTGATTGATTGATTTTAGAGAGAGAGGAAGGGAGACAGAGAGAGAGATAGAAACATCGATGAGAGAGAACATCGATTGGCCACCTCCTGCATGCCCCCCACTGGGGATAGGGCCCACAACCTGGGCATGTGTCCTGACTAGGAATTGAACTGGCGACCTCTTGGTGCATGGTCGGCGCTCAGCCACTGAGTCACACCAGCCGGGCTAAACCTAATGTTTTCTTAATTCATGTAGCATTGCAGGTGGGCACAGTGGTTCATCTTTGTAGAGATTCACTTTATTATTTTGTTGTTTTCTAAGTTTTTAAATTAAAGTTTGCATTCAATATTGTTTTATATTTGTTTTGGGTGTACAGCATAAGGGTTAGACAGTTATATAATTTACAAAGTGATCCCCCCAATCATTCTGATACCCAC
This sequence comes from Molossus molossus, assembly GCF_014108415.1. Lineage (NCBI taxonomy): Eukaryota > Metazoa > Chordata > Mammalia > Chiroptera > Molossidae > Molossus > Molossus molossus. The sequence continues at coordinate 14,139,496 of NW_023425345.1, read as the reverse complement.
CTGGCACCTTTGTAGAGATTCTTAAACATGAGTATCAGGAATTTGCATTTATCAAGACACTCAGGTGAAATACAACTCGGGCCCTGGCCGGTTTGGCTCAGCAGTTAGAGCGTCGGCCCATAGGTCCCGGGTTCGGTTCCCACTAAGGGCACGTACCTCGGTTGCAGGTTGTTTCTGGCCCCGGTTGGGGTCGTGCGGGTGGCAGCCAGTCGATGTGTCTCTCTCACATCAATGCTTCTCTCTCTCTTCCCCCCTCTCTCCCTCCCACTCTATCTGAAGATAAATGCAAAAATGCCCTCGGGTGAGGATAAAAAAAGAAATACAACTCAGACTTGTTCAAGGAAAAAGGGCATCTGTTCACTCAAGTAACAGGTGCAGGGACGGAGCTGGCCGTCGGGATGGGTGGGTTCCACAGAGGCACCAGGATTCCCTTCATTCTCTCCCATCAGCTGCTTCTCTCTGCAGGCATCATCCTCCGGCAGGCTTCCCCGAAACCCAGGCCTCCAACCTGTCCAGGGGGCAAGGGGGCTTCTCAGTGGTTCCAACAGCAGCCAGTGCGTTGAGAACCATTGTCTGATTGGCTGGCTTGGGTCACATGCCCACCTGTGGCGCAGGGAGGGGTCGACCACCTGCCCAAACTACGAGGCTGATGCTGGACGAAAGTTGTTTTTCTGAAGAAAGGTTTGGGAAATCGATCTTGAACCAACACAGAGCCGGCCTCTCCTGCGGAGTGAGTGCCCCCTCCGCCCCTGTACACCAGGAAAGCCAACCAAATGTACTGACAACCTCTTCAGGGTAAAAGGGAAGAAAACGTAAGCCCCGTACGTAATAAACATTCCTCCAGCCCACTTCAAAGTCATGCTTGTACTTTTTCAAGCCTCTCGTGTTCTTATTTAACCTCGGTGAGCTTGGTCAGGCAGTTAATGGTCACATGTTTCGGATGAGGAAGGCAAAGAGAAGTTCAATGACCTGCGAGCGACCCGCTGCCAGATGGCAAGGGATTCCGGTCGGGGACTCGTTTTCCTGATTCCTAATCAAGTGGGTCTTTTTTTGGTTGTTGTTTTTAAACACTCACAGAGAGGATTCCACAGAAATTGCATTTTATAAACCAAATTAAGTACATCAGTGCTGTGCTGTGTTCGGGTTTCCTAACATCCCTCACATGTGGCCTGGTCCCATGTTCCCAGATTTTACTCAGTTGGAGACGTACTGGTCTGGTGTTTGGGCCTGGAAGGAGGAAGGGGGGGCAGGGAGATAAGTGGTATCCTGTTCTCCCCCACCCCTCGATGCTGGCGATCGGCGAGCCCAGCCGTCTCCCCACACGCATACTTGGTCTGACTCTGAGTGCCCCGCGTGCTCGGGGCCAGAAAGTCATGCATCTGTATCCCGTCTGTTGTGCAAGAGCAGCCACAGCCTCAGCCCTGGGAGAGAGGCTTCTGGCTCTCCTGGGTCACCCCTAGCAGATTCTTCTTCTACAATGAAGGGCAGCAGGATGCCGAGCTCATATTAGGGCTGGGGTGGCAGTGACCTCCAAAATCTGACATTGGAAAGTGCTGAAGGAGAGACCAACAGCATGCACACACAGTGAACGCCTGCTATCTGGATTCACCCTGTTGGAGTAGCAAGCCAGTTTCTAGGTAAGTGGGGACTCTGAGTACCCCTCATCCCTGAGGCCAGGGGTCATGCATCTGTGTCCTGTCTGTTGCACAAGAGGGCAGTTCTCCCGCTCACCCCACTCGGAACCATCCGTCCTTCTATAAAATTTCAGAGCAGTAATATTCACGATTCAAAAAATCGAAACAATATAAAAAGGGAACTTGTGAAAAAGCCTCTGTATTTTTCTCTGCCCACATTTACCCAGCTCACCCCTCTGCTTGCAGATACCCACATTTTACGAAAATACAAGCGAAACACACATTTTGAAATGTTTCCCTTTGAACTTCTACCTCAAAAGGAGCACACTGTAGTTTTGAGCCTCCCTTTAAAAAAAGAATAGTTGCCCTAGCTGATTTGGTTCAGCAGTTGGAGTGTCGGCCTGCGGTCCGGAGAGACCCGGGTTCGGTTCCCGCTAAGGTAATGTACCTCGGTTGCAGTTTGTCCCCAGCCCTGGTTGGGTTGTGTGGGTGGCAGCCACTCGATGTGTCCCTTTCACGTTGATGTTTCTCTCTCTCTCTCTCTTCCTCTCACTCTATCTGAAGAGAAAATGGAAAAATGTCCTCGGGTGAGGATTAAAAAAAAAAAAAAAGAATAGTTGATTGATTTTTAGAGATAAAGAGAAACATCAATGAGAAAGTGAAACACGGATTGCCTGCCTCCTATATGCCAGGGGATCGAGCCTGCAACCCCGTGGTGCACAGGACAATGCTCAGCCGACGGAGCCACACGACCCGGGCCTGAGCCTGCCTTTTTTGACCAAGCAATGTATCTTAGCAATGTTCCTTGTCAGCACACAATGCTGTCTCGTATCTTAGTTCTGTTTTATAGCTGCACACATTCCATCATGTGCTCATTTATCGAACAAGTTGTCTATTTGATGAACAAGCTGTGGCTTCCAAACGTTTGCAGTTACAAGTGGATGGCCTTGTACGTACACTGTTGCACACACGTGCGAGGAGATCTGTGGGCCAGACTCCCATGCTTGGGAATGCTGGGACAGACGGGAACTGTACCTCTACCCTGACCACTACTGTCTGTCATCTTGCCGTTAGAATCTTTTTACTTGAGTTTTTTTTTTTTGTTTTTTTGTTTGAAGATCTTTCCAACTATTTCACACTTTCTTCTAAACTGAGGATGCCAACTATACGTTCACTTTGCCTTGGTGACTCATGGCTTCATCCACAGGCACAGATGTGGATTCTGCAGCAGACGGTGTGGGACAGAGGCCAGCTGACTCTGTCCTTGTTCTACAGATACTCTCCCTCCTCTTCCCTTTATTTAAGCACCTGGGGCAGGGAGGCTGAGGTTCTCCACTCCCCTTTCTGCAGATAACAGAACCCCGCTGTCTCCCACCTCCGCCCTCTGGCTCGTCCTCTCCACGGTGGAGAGTGTCTCCAGCTGTCCTGGGCTCCGCACTGTGATCTCACGCTCTTCGCGTTTTCTAATCTCCCTTTTCCATCCACTCTCTCCTCTGGGTTTCTCTTTGAAGGGCTGCCACGTCACTTACACCGCTTTATCTCCTTGAGAACATTGTGCTTTTACAGACAGCAGTCATCAACCACGATGTCCCCTCTCCCTTTCTCACAAAGGGACCCCTCCATGAGCGAGCACCTGGGGGAATGCACAGACCCCTTGGCCTTCCCGACCTGGTAGGTTGGTGGTCCGTGCAGAACGATCCAGCGAGTGGGGGGCGCTGGCAATACAGGGTACACACAAAGAGGGAGAGAGGAAACTCCAGCTTTGAGAAAGCCTTAAAAAATTTAGAAATCATAGGCTTTAATTTTGCTTAAATGTACCTTTTATGTAATTTTTAAAAATTAATAAACTTGACTTTTTACAGCAGTTTTAGGGTCACGGCAAAACTGAGTGACAAGTACAGAATTCTCTCACATCCCCTGGCCCCTACACATTCACACCTCCCCAAATACCCCCATCTCCCACCAGAGTGGTATATCTGCTATAATTGTGACCCTGCATTAACACATGATCATCCCCCACAGTCCATACTTACATTAGGGTCCCCTCTGGGTGTTCTACATGCTATGGACTTGGACAAATATATAGTGGCTTATATCCACTATTGTAGTATCATACAGAGTAGTTTCACTGTCCTAAAAATCTTTTTGTTATTTTGAAAAAGAAAATAATATTTGAGATTACCTATGGGGGGGCATCTTATTTTTTTTCAGCACCAGATATTCATGGCCTCTAGCTTAACCACCGAGGACCTTTGTCTGCCTCCTTGCATTATCACTCAGGTTCCATTAACACTGAGCATCTACCATATTGACGATGCATTATTACAGTTAGCCCAGTTGACTGAAAATAAAGGAAATTAGGGTGCAGTGAGGTTGTCACCAGCTACCAAGTGGTGGGGCTAGGACGGAACCCAGAGCCATGACTCCTACAATGGCCCTTTTCCAACAGGAAAATGGAATTAGCAACTATCATCATGTGATTATGAATTAATTGGCAAGCTTTTGGGGGGAGCATATAATACAAGGCACTGCCTAGTGAAATTCCTAAGCTGGTAAATTGAGAAAAATGTATGAAATGTTTGGGTTGTTGCTTCAAAAGGGCAGGTTCCTGTTGAACTCAGTGCCTTTAAGACTTGGGGGAGAGTAGAAACCCATCTTTGGGGGGTGTTGAGAGGAGCTCTCTAGCACCCACACACCACCCCTGAGGAGGAACACTGAATGTCCAAGACTTCCACTGGGCAGCTGCGGGGCAGGGGTCTTTCAGTACAATTAAGGTTCTGGTTTCTTGGGACTTAACTCTTGGGGTCTTTTGCTTCTGGTCTCTGCAGTGAGACAGACTCCAGGCTGTCTTCTGTTTGGAAAGAAGGATCTGCTCTCTGTTCCCCAAGGGGGACGTCATAGTGGGACTCAGAGGAAAGACCATTTGGGGAAGGTTCATGCATGTAGACGTCTGGGTCTGGTGTGAGACCTCCAGCCACAGCAGGGAGCAGAGAAAAACCTCAGGACTCAGAGTCCTGGGTTCCAGCTCTCCTGCTCAGCGGGCTGATAGCAGCACGAGTCAGAGGAATGCCCGGAAGACAGATTTCACCTTCTTGAACAATCCTTTTGCTCTGGGTCAGCCCCAGGAGCGAATTCCGGGTACCACCCAGGACATCTGATTTCAGGTGAAGAGTGATGTATTTCGAGCTGGCCAGTGGTTTGACAGCCGCTAACACAACCTTTAACACGGGTATTAAAATGAAGACGGTGCTCATTCAGTCTGTCATTTCCTCTTAATACTTGAAAAGCCACAGTTGTGTTTGAAAGTTCCCTCAAAAAGGCTCTAGTGGGTGAATTTATTCTTCCGCTCGACCGCACTTGGAAACCTTAAGAGCCACCTTGTAACTGAAACTGGGAAAATCCCAGCTCTCTCTGGCCAAGAGAAGAAGCAAAGGTATGTTCTGAGGCTTATTAAATAATTACCTAGCTGTTGACATGTGGCGGGGGGGAGGAAAAAAGCTGAGGTGTTGGCAAGTATGGAGAGAGATTAGTAAGAATTTGGGGTCATGTGGCTTAGAAGTGAGGTAGAACATTTGGATGTTCCCTGACCTTCAGCCCGAGTCGAACCAGGGGATATTCTGACTCAGTCAAGCAGGCTGTACGTGGAAGGTTGTGGTTTCGGCGGTCTAAATGGCCACTGTCAACTGTGATCCAGTTAATCTGAAGATACCCCAAAAGTCCTGTAGTCCATGGAAGCAGACACACCAGTGACTTGGTGGGGATTCATCGGGAGGTGAGAAAGCCCAGAATTGACTGGTCACGTTGACTTCCTGTCTGAGGTTGGTCTGATGGCAGACTAGGGCAGGGCTCCCAATGTAATAAGTTGCTCAGACAATTCTGAGCTTCAGGGAGAGAGGATGGTTTCAATTTGGTGATATCATCCACCAACATTCCCCAAACGTCAGCCATGCGTGCGTCTCCCTTGGAATTCTTGTCATGCTATGGGCTGCCGGATACTTGACACTTTTCAGTGACTCCGTTTTAAACTTAAACAGTTTTAAGAAAAACCTTGTCCCCCGCTGCTCTCCTGGAGTGTTTGGCTCGGGAAATGGTGTTACCGTGCACTGGATCACCCAGGGCAGAAACTTGAGAGTCTTATCCTAGGCTCCCCACCCCCACTGCATGCTTTATAAACTTTGTGTGCACAGGATGAACAGATAACTGTCATCCAATCCAGGGCACTTGGGGGAATGAACGGGCATATTCATCAGCGTACCTGGAGTAAGCTGAGTTTGTCCGAAGGAAATGGAGAAATGTGATCAGCCCTAGATGGGGTCATGAATCCTTTTCCTCCTTTCCATTCCCACCATCGCTACCTCAGGCCTTCATAATTTGCTTGGACTAGTGCAGTAGCTCACTATTGTTTCCTTGATTTCAGTCCAGGTCCTTTCCAATACATCTTACACAGTTCACATGCATATCTGATCCATCACCCCCTTACTCAAAACCCTTCAGTGACTCCATGACTTTGGGATAAATTTTAGAATCCTTAGCGTAGCTGACGACGCCTTCCACAGAGCTGGTTCCTTTCCATATAGCCTGTGAGCTCATTCATTCGTTCATTCAGCATTTATTGGGCATTGCCCTGGGTTGACACAGTGCTGGGCCCTGGACTATAACAGTAAGTGGGACACGTTCCTGCCCTCAAGTATTTACAGTGGAGTGGAGACACAGCCCAGGACACGCGACAGCGAACACACTGTGGGGAAGCACTGCCCTCTGATCTCGCTGCTCTTCAAGTGTGGTCCAGGGACCGGCGGCATGAGCATCACCTGGGAGCTTGACAGAATGCAGAATCTGAGGGCCCCGCCCCAGACTCCCTAAATCAGAATCTGCACTTAACAAGATGCCCAGGTGACTGGAGGGCACGTTAGTTTGCAAAGCGCTGGTCTCTGGGATCATGCCAGAGGAAGCACTCAGCTCAGATCCTCAGAGATGCTCATGCCTGGAGGGAGACTTGGAGGAGGAGATGGGGTTTTCTAAATGGAAGGGAGTTGGGAAAAGGCACATATAGTGAAGGGAGTTACATGCACGGTGGCACGGAGGCAAGAGAGAATATGCTGTTTGGTGGGAATTACAAGTTGTTTAGTATTTGGGGAGCACAGGATGTAGGTGGGGACCCCACCTATCTCAGAGATACCCGTATTCAAGGAAATTAATTTCGGCACCTCCATTTCTTCTATGAGCCCAATCTGGAAGCACAGTGATTCAGAACAAATACTTTTATTCATAGGACAGACAGCAGAATGGTGGTTACTAGGGGCTGAAGGGAGAGGAGAATGGGAAATACTTGTTTAATGGGTACAGACTTTCTGTTTGGAGTGATGAGAAAGTCCTGCAAACAGATAGCGGTGACAGTTGCACACATTGCAATTGTACTTAATGCACCTGAATTATACACTTTAAAATGATAAAAGTGATCATTGTGTTATGTCTATTTTACCACAATTAAAACAAGAAAAAAGAAGGAGTACTTTGGAGTCGAAGAAGACTTGATTTCAAGCCCAGCTCTCTCACATCCTTGCAGACCAGGACTTTTATGCTGTAGACACCCAGGCAAGTCAGGAAACTTCTTGGAAGCTCAGTGTCTTTATCTGCAAAACGGGAATAAGGATGGTATCTGCCTTGCAGGATTGTCATGAGGGTTCGCTGGAGCAATGCCCACAAAGTACCTGGAAGCTGACTGGGTTCTTTTTATGCCCATGGGAGCTTGAACAACTCGACCTTAACACCATGCCTGGCACAACCAGAGCTCAGCATTGCGGCTCTGATTACCCCTTACACCTCCTCTTTGACTGTAGCAGTGGTTTTCAACTCTGGAGAGCTTGGAAAACCCCACTCGAGAGCAGTTAAATCAATTTCAGAAAATGGGGCAGAAGTATCATGAGTCTAGGTGGTTCCAATGTGCAGCCAAGGCTGAGGAACTCTGTGCTGTAATAGTTAGTGGTTCACGAATCTCAATGTGCATCAAACTCTCCTGAGGGGCATGTTCAAACATGCCCGGGCCCCGCCCGGAGTCTCAGGTTCAGTAGGTACAGAACAGCCCCCACTTTATTACTTCATTCCATCTTCTATCTAGTGGCTCTTTCGTTTTCTTTGCAATCTGCATTGGTCTACCCACGGCCCGACCTCTTCCAGATGCATTACTCTACTGCAGCATTTCTTGAAAACATCTGCCAACAGCCTTCTTCATTCCAATGGTCTCAATGTTCTCTAACCTAGTCTGGCTTCAGACAGTTCATCATGTCTCAAAATTCTTCTCCTTTGAATTCAGAGCCTTTGTTCTTTGGGTTTTCCTCATTTATCTTTCCTTCTCCCTCCTCCACTTGGAAATAGAAGGGTTCTCAGGTACGACTCCCGTGATCATTTCCTTGGGTCCCTATGTTTATCCCTTAAAAAGAACACAGTTTTAGGAGTGAGACAGACATGGGTTCATGGCTTGTACTTGAGCAATTCAGTCAAGTTCTGAATCTCATTTTTCTCATTGGTGAGTCATGGGTGATGATAAGGCCCCTATGAATAATACATCCCTGACATATAAAGCTCAAATGTTAGTTATTATAGTGTTTTACCTTTAAGAACAAGGTGAAATCTTGACCTTGAAGAGAACTCCAGGAGTGGTGGGAATAACCCATCGGATAACTAGGGCAGAACCAGGGATGTAAAAAACACAGCACAAAGGAATAAAGCCAGGATTTACCAAGAGGCAAGAAAATGGTCTCAACCAAGGATTTTCTGGAGGCATGGGTAGACAGGGAAGTGACAGATGGGGGTCTCACAAGGAGAACTGACCAAGAGATTCCTGTGACTGCATTAAAATGTGAGCCTACAGGCTGGTCCGTGCGCAAGGAGGGTATTATTAACAGATGGGCTATGAAATGGTCCCAGAGGAAACTCACAAGGGGATGCAATCCCATCAGTGTGAAATTCAGTCCCTTTGGCAAGAAACAAAGTGCTAAAGAATCAACTACAATGTGCACCATTTATTATAGTGGTGTGCAAAACATGACCACGAGCGTTACACAGAGCTCTTGTTACAAGATAAGGTCTCTGCGTGCTGTTTCCCGTCGATGATGTTATTCAACAGGATGGCTCACATGCTGAAATTTGAAACTCCTTGGGTGAAGAATCCCTCTGCAGGCTATACCAGATGTTGCTTGTGTAGTTCCCCAAGCCCAGAAAGATGAGTTAATCCTTGAAGAAAATTACTCTCAACTTGCATCAAGCTCAGAGGCTTTGATCCAACAGGCCATGGCAATAAAAAAACAAGGCTATCAGAAGAGCTGTGGGTGGTAGTCCTGTCTCTGAGAAAGGACAGGGCTACTGGCCAGCGGCTGCATTCCAGAAGGCCTCCAGATGCACAGAGCCTTGAGCAGAGGGCCTCACTTGGAGCAATGTTGTGAAAACCCTGCACTTGAAACACATGCAGTCATAAACAAGAGCGTCCTCGCCCTTTAAAGACCCACAGAAGTATCTTCCCCTGAATGTTCCACGCTGCTTCCCCTGAGTGTTCCAGGTCTCACTGACCCACTACCTTCTACCTTCTTGAACTTTTATCATCCATGGTACAACGTTTGCTACCTGTTACCTATGTGTATTTCTCTGGTGATATAGTAAGTTCCTAGACTCCTAAACCAAATATATTTGATAGTTTTTGTATCTCTGAATGTATATCACTTTAAGAAGCATCATGTGAGTTATGTTTTCATCCCTGAAATCTAGCACAGAACCTGGCATGTAGCTGACAATATGTGAATAGGGCCCTGGCCGGTTTGGCTCAGCGGTTAGAGCGTCCGCCTGCGGTCCGGAGAGACCTGGGTTTGGTTCCCGCTAAGGGCATGTACCTCGGTTGCAGTTTGTCCCCGGCCCTGGTTGGTCGTGCGGGTGGCAGCCACTCGATGTGTCCCTTTCACATCGATGTTTCCCTCTCTCTCTCTTCCTCTCTCTCCCTCCCACACTGTCTGTACAAAAAATGGAAAAATGTCCTCGGATGAGGATTAAAAAAAAAAAGAATGTGAATAGGTGCTTGTTAAATGAATGAAATTATTGGCTGATGGCTGAACTGAGTTGGCATGAAAAAAATAAGGGAAGATGTCACAGACACCTCTTGTTTTGTATGTCCAGCACCTCACCCACCTACTTCCAGAAGCCCCCCCCCCTTTTTTATTCCCACAGGGGCTACCATGGTGTTTCATGACAGCCAGAGTTGACCCGTCTTGAACTGCTTCAGTGAGTCCATTGGGATTCGTTTTACCTGGAACTAGAGAGAATGTTAAGGATAGTCTCTTTCTAGTGGCCAAAGCTATATAGATACACTGGTAAATTTGGGAGCTCTTGGATCTGTATGTTTCACTTTGTGGAGAAAGCCGATCACTAGGTAGAATGAAGAGTGAAACTAATGAAGAGAGTGACTGGAGACATGGAGAATCAGAGAATCCTGGATGGTCCTCGAGTCCCTGGTTTCAGATGTTCCCAAGTCCCAGCCTTTGGGTTTCGAGGACATTGCATCAACTCCTCCTTTGCTTAAATTTGTTTAAATTGGGTCTCTGTCCCTTGTAACTTCACAAGTCCTAACTAATATAGAAATGCCTGCTTTGTGATAGACAATAAAAAAGAATGGATGAGAAAATCTCATTATGCCAAGTTATGGAGCTTGGCAAACTAATTTTTCAAAACATCCCATCCTTATTTGTGGTTTTAATAAATACCTCTTCCAGATCCCTCCAAGAGCTAGCACAGTACGGACTCTTATAGAGAAGGCACAAGGTTTACATGACATTTCTGGTTGGTTGGTTGGTGGGTTCCTCATTTTTCATTTTCAACCACTTTCTATCCATGTGTGCATTTCTTGAGAGTCTCGGATGCTTTGGGCTGCAGTGCCATCTGTGCAGGATGGAAACCATGTACAAGGACTTTCTAAAGTGCACAGAGAGTGAGTGATAGACTCCGGACAACAGCCACAGATGGAACACCAAAGGATGTTCTCCATGAGCAGGGGTGATGAGAAAAAGCCTTTGAGTAGTTGCATGGTACAGAAGGTGGTAGTCGAGACTTACTGGTGTCCACATTTTCTGAACTTCAAATCCAGGCACACGGCCCAGTGCATATGAGGAAATTTATAGGACCAGTGGGATAGCTTAATGGATGCTGCATGACTAGCTCAGCATTTCTGTTTACCATGTTTGTAGAGCTAATCTTTAGCATCGAACATTTCTCCAGTAATGTTTACTTACTGCCACCCAAATAGACCATGTGGGTCTTATCCTTGACACATTTGCTCACAAAATTCCTGGTGCCAGATACCTCTCTCTCGCTTACCTCATCTCCTTCCTTTCACACCAAACCCATTTGCCAGGTCCAGCTATTCCGCCTCCTCCAGAAAGGCCTGCTCGGTCTAATCTGCCACACTTGGAATTTCATTGTTCACTGGAAGAAGGGCGAGTGCATGCCATATAACCTCATGGCCACACTACCCATCCCCACGAAAACTATTACTTCGCCCTGGTCGGATTGGCTCAGGGGTTGGAGCGTCGGCCCGCAGACCAATGAGTTGTGGGTTTGATTCTGGTCAAGGGCACGTCCCTCCGTTGCGGTTCCTCTCCAGCCCTGGTCCGGTCGTGCGAGAGGCAACGAGTCAATGTGTCCTCTCATGTCAATGCTTCTCTCTCTCTCTCTTTCTCACTGTCTCTCTCCCTCCCTCCCACCCTATCTGACGATAAATGGAAAAATATCCTCGGGTGAGGATTAAATGAAAAAACAACTGTCACCCATAGATCCTGGGGCTCTTTCCCGCCAAGGCTGACCAGAAGCTCAGAGTTCTCAGCACAGCTCGTGAGGCAGCACTGAATGCTCCCTGGAGCTGGCAGGGGACACGAACCTCGCTGCGATCTCTGATCCATTGCTTTACCGTTATGTGAAGTTTCTGGGTGTGATTACGTTCTTTCTCCAGCAGGGCTATGAAGTCCTGAGGGCAGGGACCATCATCATAATAACAACAGTTATAACAACAATAATATCAAGAATCATAACAACAGCAGCAGCAGCAGCAAATATTTATTGAATATATGGATGTGCCGGCACTGTGCTCACCATCTTACGTGTACTCTCTAATTTAATCCTCAACACAATTCTTTGAAGAAGGTACTCATGTTGCTCCTATGGAATAGATAGTGCATCTGAGTCTATTTATTAAATTGATTTTTTAAATTAAAACTGTATATAATGTGTAAACACAATACACACATGCATAGTGAAATGATTTCTACATTCAAACTAATTAACATATCTTCTCTCATAGTTACTTTTTTTTTTATCCTCACCTGAGGATATTTTTCCATTTTTTGTACAGATAGAGTGGGAGGGAGAGAGAGGAAGGGAGAGAGAGAGAGAGAGAAACATCGATGTGAAAGGGACACATAGAGTGGCTGCCACCCGCACGACCAACCAGGGCCGGGGACAAACTGCAACCGAAGTACGTGCCCTTAGCGGGAACCGAACCCGGGTCTCTCCGGACCGCAGGCCGACGCTCTAACCGCTGAGCCAAACTGGCCAGGGCTCACAGATACTTTTTTTTGTTGTGATGAGAGCACCTAGAATTTACTCTCTTAGCAAATGTTCAGTATTCGATACAGTATTATTAACTATGGTCATGATGTTGTACATTAGATCTCTAGGCTTATTCATCCTACATAATTGCAACTTTGTACTTTTTATCAACATCTCCTCACCTCCCCACCCCCTGGTAATCACCATTCTAGCATCTGTTTTGATGTATTCAACTCTTTAAGATTCCATATAAAAGTGAGATCTTGCCATTTTTCCTTCTTTCTGTGTCTGGCTTATTTCACTTGGTACAATGTCTTCTGGGTTCATCCAGTTACAAATGTTAGGATCTCTCTCTTTCTTTTTAGAGGCTGAATAATATTTTCTATATATGTAATTTGTTGATCCACTGATCTGTCAGTGGCTAGGTAGGTTGTTTCCTTATCTTGAGTTTTAAATATGACAAATAACTGGTCTAAATATACCCAGCCAGACGTAGCAGAAGCAGACCTTGACCCCAAACCTTCGCTCTTACCCAGTGTGGTATATCATCTTCCTCTTCTGTGTCACTCAACTCGCACAGAGCTATGTGCATAACAAGTATTTGTCAAATTAAGGCTTTTTAGAAAACAATCAAGTTATTCAGAAGAGACAGAGAAAAATTGATTTGAAAATACCAGAAGCAAATTCTTCTCCCCAAAGAGTTGGAATATACTTGACAGAGGTCTACCTCATTTTTCTAATATCCTTGGCTGAAGACAAGGCCATTTCCCGTTCCCCAAGGAAACCCGCTCTGTGGAGAAGTAAACACTAAAGGTCAACTCTAAGGGGAGGCACCCTGGTGAAGGAGCAGCTCTGGGAGCATGGGAGCCCCTGACGGGTTCTCACGTGACTCTCCTACCATCTAGTCACTGGCTCCTCCCTGGGACTCAGTTCCCAAATTTGTAGAATGATTCATCGTGACTCTATGAGCTCTTCCCCAGTGTGTCCTCTGGAACACTGGCTCTGCAAGCAGTTAGCATAAAAGGTGGTTATGTAGTCAAGTACTGGTGGGATATTACATTTCACCTTGGGAGACACCTAACCCATAGCAAAGGCCCTGAGAAGGCCTGCAAGAAAGAGCCTGATTACTTAGCATTTATGTAACACTTGCTTAACTCAGAATTTCCTAACCCCCTTTGGTCTCACATAATAATTGCTAATCTCTCTCAGAACCAGTACCTACACTTAGGTTTAATAAAAAAGATGCAATTGGCTAAGTATTTTCTTTTTTTTTTTTTTTTTATCCTCACCCGAGGACATTTTTCGATATTTTGTTCAGATAGAGTGAGAGGGAGAGAGAGAGAGAGAAACATCGATGTGAAAGCGACACATCGAGTGGTTGCCACCCACACGACCCAACCAGGGCTGGGGACAAACTGCAACCAAGGTACGTGCCCTTAGCGGGAACCGAACCCGGGTCTCTCCAGACCACAGGCCGATGCTCTAACCGCTGAGCCAAACCAGCCAGGGCTGGCTAAGTATTTTCTAATGATTCTTTCTAACATTCTGTATGAAATAATAATAATTATTATTATTATAATTCTATGAGACAATACTGTAATTTGACTATAAACTACCCCTATTGAATGAATGGCGGAATCACTATTTTACATTTCGGAGACTTCCTTATCAGAAGAATTGAGAGAGTTTAAGATGTCTTAGGGTTTAGCAGTCCATGCAGGCCTGTGAGTTTCCCGAAATGGACAACAGGGGGCACACGTGGACTGCAGTAGGGCTGTCTCTCCCCAAACTGGGCAAGAAAGGGCAAGCCGAAGTTGTAGCAACCAAAGCAATTCCTTTTCCAGCTAATGGAAAGCTACTGAGAGCCAACTCCTCTCCCTTTCGGATCTCTCTTCCTCTTTCTCCTTTGGAGAAAAAATGGGAGAGAATCAGCATAGATCACATGGCTCTTTTGCCCTTTACCTATCATTTATAGATAGAAAAGCAGCTAAAGCAACTCTTTTCAACTGCTTGTCATTGATTGCATTCACTTGGGGGCAGCTACATTTGATAGAAATTCTTACTGGACTCGCCTCACAGCCTAGGAGTTGAAAAGGAAATTATTTTTTCCTTCATCCATTCTCTCATTTGGAAGGAAAAAAAAGTACAGGTGAAGAAAAGAACAAAATGCACTAGGATATAAGTTCTTTTTAATTCATATTTTTCTCTGAACCTTGTGTGTGAGATGTATAGAATAATGGGCAGGCTATAAAAGGCTTGGGGGCAAAAGGCCTATACATAACTTTTTCTCACGTGTCACCTGACATTTTCCTGTGAAGAAGCAGGCAGACCACCCCATTCAAGTCAACTCAATACAATGGAGTGAGGACTTCTAAGGTGATATGGTCATTTTCTCCTACATCCTCCCTCACCAACCTCTCCCTGCCCCTACTGCCCCTACACAGAACCTCCCACTTAGGAAAGAAATGTTATATAGACTTTACAATTTTTTTTCTTTAAGAGAAAGTGTAAATAGGATTCAGGAGTATAATCCACAGAAACTAACAGGGGACAGAGAAATCACGTTCCTCCAACAGAAATTCTCTACACTGTAGGCTCAGAGGCACTCTGAGCTTGGAGAGTCTTCAGCTTTCAACTAATCTCATCTTTTCATTGTCTACACGAGGCCGCGGGGCCCCAGGCCACGCCGGGAGGTACCAGCCTGGCTCACACCTGGTCTTCCAGCTGCTCTCCTGTTCCACAGACTCTCTGGAGCCCACTCCGTGGGTATGTTAGGCGCTCATCTCCACAGACAGCAAGAAACTCCAGCAACAGTCACATCCCAAACCGACTGCACCCCGCGTGGAGCATCTGCCTTTTGACAATCCCATGCTTGTCCCATTGAGAACAGTGGAGAGAGTGGAATGCGAGAGGGGCTGCTGAGCCAGCAAGCAAAGCCCAAATCGCCTGCCTGATTTCTTATTCATCTCTGCCACTCACCTCTCTCAGGAGGTGCTGCTGGGAAAAGCTTGCAAGCTAGAAACCAAGCAGTTTAAACTCTTTGGAAAGTTTCTAGTGCCTTTGGGTTCCAGGAAGTGCTGAACCACAGAGTCACAGAAGAGGAAAATGTTCCTGAGAAAGAATGACATGGATTTAAAGGGGTGGGCAAACGTAGGTTTACAGTTGTGAGTACATGGCGGTTTATTCTTGTATTATTATTTATTAATCATTGTATTGTTTATTGTATTATGTAAATACCTTTCCCATCCGTGTATAGTGAGCACTTCCCATGTTATTCAACCTTTTTTTAAAATCTCCTAGTCACTCTTGGAGGTAAGTCTACTGCGATCTCCTTTCTGTAGAGGGGAAAAGGCGGGAAATGGACCCAAATTGCTGACCTAGTAAGCTAGGATTTGAACTCAGGTCTGTTTTCTCTGTTCATAACCATATACCATTACTTTTTGTTCTTACTTTCTGTTGTCTGAGATGGCAATACTCAGTCCATATCCTTTATGCGTGGAAGATTTTTCCCTATACTTTCTTCAAATTTGCACTGATAACAATGTTCTACAGCCACAGTTGTGTCTGCCTTTCACAATCATTAGAGTGAGCAAGTTCTTCCTGGCATCTAACTTACATCCCCCCAATGGAATGAGAGCCACAGACCGGCCCTAGGGGAGCGTAGGAAATGACCACACCACTGCAGTTAGCAGCAGCTTCCCGGCCCTGGCCGCACACTGCTTCTGTTGAAAGAGTTGCCTCCTCAATACACATGCGTTGTCATGGAACCTCACCCACCCAGACACGCTCTCTGGGCCCCCTCTCGGCTGAGCCTGGAATATCACTCAGAGTCAAGCCCCATTATCCAGATTGTAATCATGATGAGTCAAGGCTTTTCTTTCACCCCCATTCCTGAGGTGAGCTCTGATGAGATCCCTTCATCAAACTATATTTGAGGGCCAATATTTTATAGCATCAGATACAGGGCCTATCTACATCTGAGCTGTCAGGAACCAGAAAACAAATTACATGAGGAATTTGGGCGTCCTTTCTGATTCTTTACAAACACACACACACACACACACACACACACACACACACACACACCAAAAAAACCACACATGCAGAATGTAGCCGAGGAATCTCTTTGCAAAAACATATGGGTGTAGGGCATGATAGAAAAATAGAACACAGTAATGTAACAACTTGCATTTAAGAGCAAGTGAAGGTTTTCAGAAAATGTAAGGAATTTGGAGCTAAAAGACCTGGGTGTGAGTATCATCACAGCCCCTTACTAGCTATGTGGTCTTTGGCACATAATCTAGCCTATTTTTCTTAAATTCCATTTTCTTCTCTGTGGAATGCAAATAATAATCCATAACTCATAGGGCTGTTGAAAAGATGCCTGCAAAGTGCTCCATAAAAATTCTCAAGATACGACTACTAGGACTATTGCTATTGCTGCAGCACAAAAAATATCTACCTCTGAGTTGCGAGAATAACCTTCAATCTTGTTCCTTTGTCACATACTATTACTTTTTTATTCTGGGTGTTTACTTTGTGCCAGGCTTTACATGTTTTAAGCTTCATATGTATTTGCTCATTCCTAATTGTAGAAGGGTGATGCTGTCTTTATTACCCTCGTTTTTCAGCTGAGTCGGAGAAGTGAAGTAAATTACCATTAGCTATGAGCTAATAAGTGATCGAACCTATGCATTCTAATTCCAGAGTCTGTGCTGCTAAGCACTAGATCAGTTAGGACTCATTTAGAAGGTGAGTAACAGAAATACAAAAATAACAGTGGTTCAAACTAAACAGAAGTTTATTTCTCTCTTGTGTAAAAGTCCAGAAGTATGATAGTTCATGAGGCTTGGCTCCACACAGTGCTCAGGGCTCCAGGCTCCTTCTCTACTAATAGTGTTACTAATATGTAGTTTCAGTCCCAACATCCAAAATAGATGCTAGAGCTTTAGCCATTACATCTGTGTACCACACAGCAGGATGGAGGAAGAGACAGGATAGAAAAGTAATAAAACACATGCCAGGTGTTTATTGTGGACTGCTCCTGGATGTAGCCATATGACCTTTGTGCCTACATCCCATTGACCATAGTAGCAAGGGGGATGAGAAATTTAGCCATTATTCTGGATGGATTTTTTAAAAAATATGTTTTTACTGCTTTTAGAGAGAGAGAGAGAAGAATAGGGAAAGAGAGAGAGAAACATTGATGTGAGAGAAACATCAATCGGCTGCCTCTTGCACGCCCCCTATTGAGGATCAAGCCCCAAACCTAGGCATGTGCCCTGACTGGGAATCAAACCGGTGACCTCTTGGCACATGGGAAGATGCTCAACCAACTGAGATACACTGGCCAGGGCTGGATGGTTTTTTTTACCAGTTAAAAATTGGAGGATTTTAGTATTAAAGGAAGAGGAGGGGTAGTCAGAGGCTAGGGGGATATATGAAGTTGGAGAGGTGGGCAGGGTTGGGTGATAAGAACTTACCCAGACACACAGTTCACCATTCTAATTTTGGGTTCACCTCCCATTTCAGCAGGTACTAAGGGAAGGCAGAGCTGTTCTCTAAAAACAAACAGGATGGCTGTTGACTAGCCCTCCGAAGCCCTGTAGAGGCCCTCCTGGATTACAATGCAGGTGTCCACCTTGGAGATGGGCTTGAGGCCGGTTCCATTCTGAAATCCATTAGCTCATGAAGTTAACATGGTGGCTGTGAGTGGCTTCTGAGTCATGTTCCTAGAGAGTCCTGGAGGATGTGGGGTGAGAGGACACGAGACAGATCACGGGCTCTGAATGGCCCTTGACTGGCTCCTCGGAACCTCCAGAGCCAGTCTGGATGCCACACCCTGGAAGGTCAGTCCCATGGTTTCCAAAGCCCCTTCCCATACGCTACTTCACTTGAAACACACAGTAAGAGTGCGGCAGGGGTTGCTCTGCTCCCTATTTGGCCAACGAGGAAAATGAAGTCAGCATCCCTTTGTGATACTCAGTAGAATGAGGTGAGGTTTTTGAAAATGTCTTTTCACAAGAGTGCCAGGTGATTCTTACATTCAAATACCTTTGAGAAACACCATGCTCGGGGTCCTGAGTGATATGGGAGGGTCACATCTAGGATGGCAAATGAATCACGAGACTGTAAACACCATGATGACTTACAGTTACATCTTTCATCGTCATCATTGTATCACTACCTGGCACATTGCAGATACTCAATAAATATTCGGTGAAAGAATGAATGAAGACTTAGGTATCCAGCCTCCTTGAATCCTATTTCCTCGGGCCATGGAATAATCCTAGAATGGGCTCACATTTTTATATGCTTAGTGCCAACGAGGTAGGAGATACATATTATTAAAACCTCCATTTTAGAGAGAGAAACAGGTTAAAAGACTTGCCCAAGATTACACCAGTAGAAAGCACCTGAACCAGGATTCAAAAGCAGGCTCTTAAACATTATACTTTCCTGTTCCTCTAATAGGGAATAACTATTCATTCCATGTCAGTAGATTTACCATAGCTCACATCATTCCCCATGAAACAGAAGAAGTCTATTCCATAGGTATTTAATATAACAGTTAACTTAATACACAGATATGAGCGCCGTCACTTGACACCAGTACTATAGGAAAGTTCCACTCTGCTTCTTAGATGATTCGCTCATATTGAAGTGCCAAACTAGATTGGCAGAGAAGAATGTATATTGACCTTGAATGTCTGCTTGTGAGCACACATCTGTTTTTGTTCATGGAGATGAGGGCAATCAGAGTGAGCTCTTAGAAGCAGACTTCCTTGACATGGAATTCTCTCCCTGTCTGTGAAGTTTGATCATCCCTTAGGCTGGAAAGAAGGTAGTCAGTTTAGACAGTGGCCGGTGGGACCCAGAAGCTTCTGGACTCCTGTTCTTTCAGAAGAGCTATTGTTTCTTCAGGGCCGTTCAATGAAGTTGACCCTTAAGGAGATGTGAAATTGTGTGGTGGAGTAACTACATCAAAAGGACCACAAGTAGATGTGGAAGAGTAAAATAGGTCTGTGGGGGACTAAAACCCCTCTCATGTCCAGAAACTAATTGAAAGTACAAGAGCTGACCTCTTTTCTTTTCTTTAAAATTATTTTTATTAATTTAATTTTGTTACAGATGTTTCTCCTTCCCCCCATTGACACCTTCCTCCCAATCTTCCCCCACCCCATCTCCAGCTTTATTGTCTATGTCCATTGGTTATGTGTACATGCATATAAGTTCTGTGGTTTATCTCTTCCCTCTTCTCCCAACCCCCTCTTCTGAGATTTGTCAGTCGGTACCTTACTTCTATGTCTCTGGGTTTATTTTATTCATCAGTTTGTTTTGTTCATTGTATTCAACAAATAAGTGAGATCATGTGATATTTATCTTTCTCTGCTTGGCTTATTTCACTTAGGATAATATTCTCCAGGTCCCTCCATGTCATCTCAAAGGATAACAGATCTTTCTTTCTTACCGCTGCATAGTACTCCATTGTGTATATGTACCACAGCTTTTTTTATCCACTCATCTACTGATGGACTTGGGCTGTTTCCAGATCTTAGCGATTGTAAATAGTGCTGGTTGAACATAGGGGTCCATATATTCTTTCTGATTGGTGTTTCAGGCTTCTTAGGGTATATTCCTAGAAGTGGGATCACTGGGTCAAATGGCAGTTCAATTTTCAATTTTTTGAGGAAACATCACAGTGTTTTCCATAGTCTGACCCCTTTTCTGATCTGCCTTCTCAGGAGCCCCTGCTCCTCTGCTCACTTCGGATTTGCTGCTCCAGCTCTGGCATGTGTGGGGAGAACAGTTCTCTTCTCTTGCTGACATTCTTTTACCATAACACACACAGATTGGGTAGGCAAATGGTGCCTCATCCCATCAGCAGCCTTCATGTGCTTCCTCTCAAGGTCGCTGGTCTTAGGCGCAGGCCAGTGGGTCTCTGCCTGACCTCCGTCAGCCGTGGGAGGTAGGCCTGTGGGGGGTCAGGTAGTGGGTTTCACGAGGACTTTGCTTTGGCACTCAGCTACTTTACCTGAAAGAAGAGTTGAAGACAGGTATATATGCTCCTTGGAGATAAGCAAATGTGACTGGGTTTGGGGATCCAACCTACCCCCCCCCCAAGTGATGAGAACAGTTGTTGATTCATTGACCGATTGAACCTACATCTCTTGAAATTTGGTAGAAGTGAAACTTTTTTTTTTTTTAATCCTCACCCAAGGACATTTTTCCATTTTTTATTCAGATAGAGTGGGAGGGAAAGAGGAAGAGAGAGAGAGAGAGAGAGAGAAACATTGACATAAAAGGGACACAATGAGTGGCTACTACCCTCATGACCAACCAGGGCCAGGGACAAACTGCAATCAAGGTACATGCCCCTAGCGGGAACCGAACCCGGGTCTCTCTGGACCGCAGGCTGATGCTCTAACCGCTGAGCCAAACCGGCCAGGGTGAAGTGAAACTTTTTCAAAGAGCAGGGTAAGAAAGGAAAAATAGTGGAGGTGGGGGGTTGAATACAGAGGGTTTTGGTAATAAGTGTCCATGAAGTGGTGTCCATAACCTGCCTTTGTATTTCTTTTCTAAATCAGTACAAATGTTGGAATTGTTTTCTTGGTTACAGAAGAAATACGATGACTTATGATTCAATATTTCCATGATTTCTTAGACTTTTGCCATTGATATCACACGTCGAACAGTTATACTACTCGTTTTCTGAGATATCTGCTCCTACCACTTGGAAAAGCATTTTTCACCACCTATAACCTCATCATCCCAGCCGCATCTCTTCATATGTCCATCACCCACACGCCGCACTTAAGTTTTCCCAAGTTATAACTCTGCCAAGAAAAGGAACTAGAGGTCTGCATCTTGCCTTCCTGTGATATCACAGAACATGATAGTGGCAAGTAGCAGAGGGTTAAAGACATTAGCCATAGGGGACTTGCCCACTCCAATGCCTCTGAGGTAGATGGAGCGAATAAGGTATGTCTATATGTGAGAACTGGACCTTCCAGGCCTTGGGAATCCAGGTGGACTTTCTCCTTCATGAAGTTTCTCCTGCACCCAGCTTGGGTGGAGATGAGGCACTGGAGTACCAGCAGAGATCTCCACCTTCACACTGTTCATTCATAGCTCCATCTAAGAGAGAGAAAGGGAACCGTGAGAGATATCTGCCATTGAGCTTCCTGCCAATGTTGTTCTGTGGGGGCACTTGAGTTGGATTTAATTTAATATAGAAATATTGTAATATGTATCCGGAGTGTTGTGTAAAAATTCTTAACTGTTAAATATATCTGAAAGAAAAAGTCAACTTCAAATTTGCAATGAAATTAAAATGTAAATGAACTATATCTCTACTAGATCAATCTGCAAAACAACTTTAAAAAGCTCACACTCGGGACTTCCGGTCAGGATGGCAGGTAGGTAAACGCGGTATCACGTCCTCCCACAACCACATCAAAGTTACAACTAAACTACAGAACAACCATCATTCAAAACTGCCTGAAATCGCACTGAATGAAGTCCTACAACTACGGAATTAAAGCAGCAGCCGCATCCAGACTGGTAGGAGGGCGGAGGGGATGGGCTGGTCCCACACCCACGTGTGGCGGATAAAAATCAGGAGGACACCTCGGCTGGGAAGGACCTTCCTGAGGACTGAGGGGTCCCCGTCCCACACCAGGTGCCCCGCTCAGGGTTCCAGTGCCAGGAAGAGAATTCCCATCACTTCTGGCTGGAAAACCAGCGGGAACTGAGCCTCAGGGAAGCTGAGGAGGCTGGAGCCCCAGGCAGCTCCTTAAAGGGCCCACGCATGGACTTAGCGGACTCTCTCCCTCTAAGCTCGGAGGGGAGGCAGCTCGAGGGGCACCAGAGACACACAGGGAAGAACTGAGCTGTTTGGCACTGGAGTGAGGGCTGGAGAGGGGGCTTTCTCCTGGACAAATGTGCTGTCAGAGGCCTTTGTTCCTTTGGTGAGCCCTTCCCTGGGGCAGCAGACAGTCGCCATATCTGGGACTCCAGCAACCTGGCTCACACTGGTAGCCCCGCCCTGCTGACTCCCTGAGGCCACGCCCCACCCCGCCCCGCCCCACACAACTTTCAAGCCCACCCAAGCTGTTGCCACTTGCTTAACCAATGGATTGGCCTGTCTTGGATCCTGCTTCAGATTTTTCCTAAATTCTTTCAAACGAGCAGTATCTGGTCTCAGCTAACCCCGTACCTCTCATTAAGTAATACACTGAAACAAATACAGGGAGGCAGCCAAAATGAGGAGACAAAGAAAGAGGTCCCAAATGAAAGAACAGAACAAAACCCCAAGAAAAGAACTAAGCAAAATGGAGATAAGCAACCTAACAGATACTGAGTTCAAAATACTGCTTATAAGGATGCTCAATGAACTTAGTGAGAACCTCAGTGAACTTAGGGAGGGCCTCAAGAGGACCAGTCAGAAATCATGGATACACAGTTAGAATTGAAGGAGGCATTAACTGAAATAAAGAATAATTTACACAGCTTCAATAATAGAGTACGTAAATCCAAGGAGCAAACCATCAATTTGGACTATAAGGAAGCAAAAAATCCCCAATCAGAACAGCAAAAAGAAAAAAGAATCCAAAAAAATGAGGATAGTGTAAGGAGCCTCTGGGACAACTTCAAGTGTGCCAACATTCTCGCATCTTGGGGGTGCCAGAAGGAGAAGAGCGAGAACAAGAAGTCAAAAACCTGTTTGAAACAATAATGGCAAAAAACTTTTCTAACTTGGTGAAGGAAGCAGACATACAAGTCCAGGAAGCACAGAGAGTCCCAAACAAGATGAACCCCAAGAGGCCCGCACCAAGACACATCATCATCAAAATGCAAAAGGTTCAAGACAAATAGAGAATCTTAAAAGCAGCAAGAGAAAGGCAGCTAGTTACCTACAAGGGAGTTCCCATTAGGCTGTCAGCTGATTTCTCTGGACCACAGGCTGATGCTCTAACCGCTGAGCCAAACCAGCCAGGGCTGTCAGCTGATTTCTCAAAAGAAACTTTACAGGCCAGAAGGGAGTGGTAAGAAATATTCAGAGTGATGAAAAGCAAGAACCTACAACCAAGATTACTCTATTCTGCAAAGCTGTCGTTTAGAATTGATGGACATATAAAAACTTTCTCAGACAAGAAAAAGTTAAAGGAGTTCATCACCACCAAACCGTTATTATATGAAATGATGAAGAGTCTTTTTGAAGAAAAAGATAAAATATATGAACAAACAAAATGGCAATGAATACATCTATCGACAATGGAATCTACAAACAAAATGAGCAGGTAGAACAGAAACATTCTCATAGATACAGAGAACATTTTGTTGGTTGCCAGATGGGAGGAGGGTTGGGGTAATGGGTGAAAAAGATGAAGGGATTAAGAAGTACAAATTCATTGCTAGACTGACAAACCTCAAAGGGAAAGGGGTTGGGGGGGTGGGAAGAAATAAACCAAAGAACTTATATGCATAACCAATGGACACAGACAATAGTGTGGGAAAAGGCGGGAGGGGGGCGGGAGTCGGGAGGAGGGGATCCATGGGGGAAAAATGTGGAACATCTGTAATACATTTTATATCCAACAATAAAGATTTAGAAAAAATAAAAAATAAAAAAAAGCTCACACTCACTGATGGTGAGTGAGGGTTCAATGAAATGGGTACTTACATACTTTCATTAGATATACAAATTGGTACAATCTCTTTGGCTCAAAACTTTGTAATTATTAAAAGGCTTCAATTTTGACCCAGTAATTCTTCTTCCACTGATCTGTTATAAGGAATTAACAGAAACTTGGATAAAACTTTGTGCACAAAGATGTTCATGGTAGCAAATTAATCAAACCTGAAGAGAGGTGTTGGGAACCTCTGGTCTGTAGCTGATTGATTAGGAGCCCAGGCAACAACCTGGACTTGTGATTGGCCTCTAAATGTGGTGCTTGGGGTTGTCTTGTAGCACTGAACCCTTAACCTGTGAACTTTGATACTATCTCTAGTTTTGATAATGTCAGGATTGAGTTGAATTGTAGGGCATTTAGCTGGTGTCACAGAATTGCCTGATCTGGTGACCCACACTCCCACATCCGGTGTCAGAAGTGTGAGTGCGGGAGTGGCATGAGGGTGAAGGGGAAACATACAGGAGGGAGAGCACGTTTCATACTCAGAGGGCTTGGTGCAAACCTCAGCTCACTTCAGCCTCCATAGGGCATGCAGGGGGAATAAACCACTGTTCTTGTAGATCTCTGAGGCTGGGAGTTTTTGTTACTGCAGCTAACCTCAGTAAGAAAATTTTTTACTTTACTTTTTTTACTAAAATATATGGTCTTCAGTGACCCATAGGTCACCAAATGCTAAGTCCTTCCCATGACAAATACTGCTTTCTTCTTTATCCCGCAGTAGTCTCTCATCCTCTTTTTCTCACTCCCTTTCAAATTGAAGGTGGACTATTACAAGATCGGGTTGTCCTGATGTAAACCAGTTCACAGATTCAAAGTCTGCCGCAGTCCTTTTATAAAGGCCATGCTCCATTTTCTGGGGATGTACCAGGGTTGTCACCAATTTAGACCTGAGGACAGGTTAAAAAAGGAGCCCATCTCTTCTTTGGTAAGAGATGGTGTTAGCACTGGTGGAGAGGATGTATGGTACAATTCAGAGGTCACCAACCAGCATAGAATCCTTGTCATTCTGAATTAAAATAGAATTGTTTCATCCAAAACCTAGCCAGGCATGTTCATAAACCACATATAGAGGGAGTTGATCATTTATACACAATGTATCTATTTCTTCAAAGAAAATGTGACTTTCTTTCTTATTTTTTTAATATATTACCTAAGCTTTCATATGAACCCCATCCTGTTGAGTAACAAGAACATTTACATTTAAGTATCTCAATATTCTCTCCCTGTCATGGCCTCCAGATGACCTATTAGTACCTGGGTTTGCTTACTGTGTTGCTGTGGAGGTGGGCAAGTGGGAACAGGATATGTGTTCTAGTACCTTGGATCTTCACCATCTTTGAAGAGATGATTTCTCTATGCACCTGGGCACTCCTTCCTCTACTGACACCTTCTGTGGGCATCTGTGACAGTATACTCCAGGTCTTCTGTTTATCAGCTCAGGCACAGCCTCTTAGTAATCCTGCCTCATCTCAGCTCTCCAGGACTGTAGATTTCTTTAAAGTGTAGGGGGATTCCCAGCTCAGGTGGTCTGCCCTGTGGCCCCCACTTTGGCAACCCTCTGCTGAGCTTGACAGTAGCACCATCGACTCCCTTCTGTGTCCTTCGCTGGACCCTTGGGGGACTTCTGGACACTCTCCATGCCACATGGGAGCCAAGGGCAGCTGGGCTTGTCCATACCCGATGAGGCAGCCCAGACTGGTAGAGGGGACACTGTTTCATTTCAATTGCTGCCCTTGTGCATGAGAGGAAGTGTGTGAGCTAGACTTCCTGTCCTTGGCTTTGGGTGACAGTCATGGAAGGAAGAGGGCCACAGCCAAAGGGTTGGAAGTGAGGGTTCTGTGGGCTCCTCAGACTGGAATGAGATTCTCTCCTGCTTCTCCCAGAGCTTGGGCCATGTTTGGGAGCATATTTCCATCTGTTTTTCATTTCCCCAGCATAGAATGTGGGAGGTCAGGATCACACAACATTTCCTTCTTATTCCCAAGATGCCTCTGAACTCTCTTCCTTGAATTTTTGTTCTCATCCATGCTGAATGACTTGAATGGCTCCCAGCACACACCATGCTGTTTCATACTTCTGAGACTGTGCTTAGGTTATTTTCTCTGCCCAGACTGCCCTTCCAACACCCATTTCTCCTGAAAAACTTTTACTCATCCCCTAAGACACCACCCTGGATTCTTCTACACGATGCTCACTCCCTCTTGGCACTTTGCATGATGAATTTCATCAAAGAGGTTGTTTGTGTCTGTCTTCATCATGAGAATATAAGGTACTGAGGAGTTGAGGTCTCATCTGAGGCACCTTTGTTTTCCTGATGCCTGGCACCGAAAAGGTGCTTGAAGAATGTTGATTTGCAAAAATTAAACCTTGGGAGAGACATCTGTAAGAAAAATAAGTTAATAGAAATTGGGGGAAAAAAACAACCTTGGGTAAATGGTACATGGTATCTGTCTGTATTATTTCTTACAATTGCATGTGAATCTGCAATGACCTCAAAATAAAAATATTTCATTAAAAAAAAAAAAACTTAATGAACAAGGCCAATTATTCTCTAAAGCTCCCTGGTTACCCCTGGTAGAAGACCAGAGCCCAAGGTAAGTTCAAGGCCTTTATGAAGTTGCCAGTTCTAAACGGGGGGTGGCCCTGGCCGGTTTGGCTCAGCAGTTAGAGCGTCAGTCTGCAGACCAATGAGTCGCAGGTTTGATTCAGGTCAAGAGCTTGTACCTCGGTTGCGGTCTGTCCCCAGTTCTGCTTGGGTGGTGCAGGAGGCAACCAGTTGATGCGTCTCTATGACATCGATGTTTCTCTCTGTCTCTCTCTCTCCCTCCTTTCAACTCTATCTGATAATAAGTAGAAAAATATCCTTGGGTGAGGAATGAAATAAATAAATAAATAAATAAATGGTCGGGTGGGGCAGATGCTTCAAGCTATTAGTAGTCGGGTGCAGAAATATCCAGTCCTAAAAAGCTTTGAGGGAAGTTGAGGCATCTTCTAGTGCAAACAAATTATATCAATGTAAAAAGGTACCCCTCCAGGCAGATGAGCTGGGAACGTGGCCTCCTCCAGGCTTTGTGGGTTGACAGTATCTGTGTGTGGATTGAGAGTCTGACATTCCTTCCTCGGGGTGCTTGCACCCATGCAAACCAGCTCAGAGAGGAGTGTAGGCCGGAGCTCAGCACCCTCTCCCCTCAGCCCTGCACTCATGTAAAAGTCTAACCCAGACACAGTGTCCCAGGCCCGAGCAACTCCCCAGGTCTGCCCTGTCACTTCCAAGGGCCAGCGGCCATGATCCCATCCACCTAAAGTGTCTGCTTATATTGAAACATTACTTGTGGGTGTAGCAAAAACTTAAGTGTTTTCTGCAAATTTTCTTAAAGAAATCAATGTCGATGTGGCTCATTCTCTACAAACATAAGTTTTCCTTTAGTGAATATCCCCTCCTTTTGGGTTTGCTCCTAGTAGAAGTTGTTAGATACAGTCATCTGTGGAGGCTCCTTTGTTCCTTGGGAGTGAAAGTGAGGGTCCAGGAACAAGCTGGGCCCTTTTATGAGTGGCCCCACAGGACTTGGCTCATCAGGCAGAAGTATGCATCAGAGTGAAGATGGAACCTGCTTCCTGGAGTGGGGTGCAGCATGTCCATCAGTGTATCTGCATCAGTTACGGTCTTTGATTTCTTTTCCAAGCCCATGAGCTCCTTGTGGGCAGAGACCTTGAGTTCACACCTGCATGTTGACTAATTTCCTGGGGCCTGATAGTGTCAAACCCAGACAGCACATGCAACGGAAAGTGAAGCATGGCTTACTGGGGAAACTTCCATGCACAGAGGCAGCAAAATGCATGGGTGCCCCGGGCTGCCGCCATCCAACAGAGAGATGTGTTTGACCGACCAGAGCTGGATGCATGCCAGAGACAGAAGAAGGACCCTGTCCTGTACTGATCTATAGATCTATAGGAAAAGGATGGCGAAGAACATCTGGTATACTATAATACTGGGAATTTCCTGGTTGAGTGTGAGGTCTTGTTCAAAGACGGAATGAAGCTTCAGAGATCAGCTTCTGGCATCAGCCTGTATCCTTCTTCGAGTTCACACAGGTTTGCTCAGCCAGCCTCTTGCTAAGCTACCAAGAGGATGGCTAGGATTTGTCTCTTCTTGGTATCAAGTAGGTAATTGTACACTCAGTGATGTTGGATGTATGAAACTATTATTATTAGGAGGAAACTCATGTTTATTTCATTTAAGTGTGTTCTCCTCCCACACACTAGCCCTTCGGGGCAGATGCACTTGGGGGATACTTTCTTTGCCTGTCCACTTTATAGGAAAGGGAGTGGGTGGACAGCCATGATGGGTTCTTTTTGCATCTAGAGCCCTAGAATGGAAACCAAGGGAACTCTCTACTGCTAGGTTGAAGAGGTAGCGGCTGAAGAAGCATGGGTGCAGAGGAGCCAGCTGAGCACAGCTTTCTGCTGTGCACCACAGCTTGGTCAGAGTAGCTAGCCTCCCTCGTGCCCAGGAGAACCTCATGACCATTCTGGAAGAGGTCTGGTTAGGTATGGCAATCATGCCGTCTCCGCCAAAACAACTGACAGCCATGTGCTGGTTGTTGGGTGATCTTTTAGAAATAAATGTTTGAATTCAGAGCTGTCCCAAGGAGAAAAACAATCCAGGATCCATCAGAAAGTTGGGTTTCTTATGAGCCCTGAAGGCTCCAGCATCCTTGAAGTTCTAAACCTGCTGTTCTGGGCTTAACATGGAGCAGGATGAAGCTCCTGCTGCAATCGAAGGGGCAGAGTTTGGGGTAAGAGTCTGTCCCACAGGATGGCCAGCTTCATAGCCACAGCCACTGGCGGCAGGTCTCAGGGGGGATGATGGAGGATGCATCTACTGGAGTCAGAGATGTCAGGACTCAGGCAGTGTGCGGGATTCTCACCACAGTGGGGCTGGAGACTCCACTCCTGGGGAGGAAGAAGCTGCATTTCCTTCCACAGTCAGGAGGAGGCTCTGCAGCTTTAGAAGGCAGAGTATGTGGTTCTGAGCATTGGACAAGCCTTTTTAGTCCCTTCCTTTGAATGGAAGAGACTCCCAGGGTGGGATGATCTGCAACCTCTGGGTGATGATTGGACCCATGAACTTTGCCACGCCAAGGATGAGGACACTTAGTCCTCTCTGCCGAGGGTCAGTGTAGCCCATCTACTACTACCGCTGCTACAACGACTACTACTGGCTATTCACCAGGCACTCTGCTAAAAGCCGTGGAAGAATTTTTTTTCACTTAACCCTCAAAATAACCCCGTGAGCTAAGTAATACTGCAACTTAGGAATCTGAAGCTTAGGGAGGCTACGTAAATTGTTCAAGATGAAACGGCTTGGAACGGTATAGCCTGGATCAGAACACAGTTCAGTCGGACTCTAGAGGCCACAAGTCTGAACATTGCTCTGTTTCAGATATGCCTCAAATGTCTCAGCAGCAAGTAATCTATTGCAGCTGAGGTAGCTGCCTTCAGAAAGTGCCGCGTGGCAGGAACTGCGTGTATCCTGTTCACCACTGTGGTTCCAATGCCCAGGCCAATGCTTGGCCCACAGTCAGTCCTAGATACGCATTTGTGGAATAAAAACAGGGATGTGGATGCAGCCGAGGGCTAGGAGTTTGTACTGAGTCTCTTTCCTGAAGTGAGCCCTGCGTCATCTTCCTACACCAGGTCAAGGGAAGGAAGCCACGGACCATCAGGCTATTTGTGTTTTAAGTACTTCAAATTCAAAACAAACATTGTTTTATGGTCAAAATGAATTATCCTGACATTCCATCACATCTTATCAGACTCTTCTTTATTCAAAATGTTGTTGGTACTATTACTTAACAAACTGGAGCAAGCCATAAATTCCACTGGTCTACAGAGACTGCGGTTGGGTTCCCAGTACCAAAATGATTTTGATTATTGAGTTGGCATATACCCCTCCACATTCCTAAATCAGCGGTTGGCAGCGGCTAGATTCGAAGAGAAAAAGCAAAAACAGTGCGCGCGCGCACACACACACACACACACACACACACCGAGCAGCTTCAAAGCCTCTTACACAGTAATGGATTCCTTATGGATTACACGTCCGTAGTTGTGCAAGAGGACAAAGAATGAGAAAGAAAACTTGTTTCTTTAAACAAAACAAATTTTTTAAAAATATTCCTTTCAAAACTTAATTTTTGCAGAAGAAAGGAGGAAGAAAAACAAACCCCGAACGTAATAGAACTCTTAAAAACGTGTTTCGGCAACACAATGGGAGAGCAGAGTAAATGCAGGCAAGGCAGCCCCACGAGGCCGTCGGAGGGCGTCCTCTGCTCTCAACAGCAACGAAGGTGGAGAAAATAAGCAGCGAGAGTAGTGAGGGGGAGGGTGTCCGCTCCTAGTAGCTGGGCGCCAGGGGTGCGGTAGGGGGAGGAACATTCTAGAATTCAAAACAACAGACTATTCCTCTCATATTCCTAAAATCCGTATCGTGAAACCTGTTTATATTATCCTTAAATTAATTGTTCGATGTTCAAATTTCAGTGTCCTGGCCAATGACCCACCAACAATTTCCTTGCTCATAACATTTCCTTTCCTTGGTCCCTTGAACAAATAACGAACGCGTTTCTCCACGTATAAAGCTGCTCTGCGATGTCTTCTCATGTCATGGAGGCTGGGAGGTCATCTCGGGACACTGGCTGTCGTGGGGGGCGGGGGCTTGGGCTGGGGACCAGGAGGTTCTGTGACTGTGAGGCAACTTCTGATCGTGTTAGCTGATGGTTGACTGACGTTTGGACTAGGATTTTGCAGGAGGCTGGGGAAGAGGGAAGAAGGAGCGTGGGCAGGAAGCAGTTAAGAGACCGAGAAGGCAGGAATGAGCTGCGCGCTCCCAGACTCCAGGAGGATTTTATTATTGGACACAGATCCCCGGTGAGCTTGCCGCCAGCATCTCGGAGGCCTGGCTGCAGGGGCCTGGGTTTGCTTATCAGCTCTGTGCGCTGCGTGTTAACTTCTCATTTACAAATGAAGCAGCCACGTATGCAGGCATAGGGGGTAGTCCCCCAAGGAGGGTTCAAGGTGATCTTTCAGAAAAAAATAAAAGGAGGTATAGTTTTTCACACTTGGAAGTTATTTCTCAGAGAAGCAACATTAGCTAAAAAGAACTAGTTTCACGAAAACTTTATCTCAATTCCTGGTGCTAGGTTTGTAATAACTTATTACTAGAAGTGAAGGACTTAGGGGAATGTTAAGTTTTATATATATATATGTGTGTGTGTGTGTGTGTATATATATTCCATTTATTGTCAGTGCCTTCCCTTTCTCCCATGCTCTCACCACCTCCTGGTTCTCGAAACCTTTTACCCAGTGACCAGCCTTTCCTTGTATGATTAAAAAAAATAATGATAATTAACATAACATCACTGAACACGTGGTATACTTTTCATCTCATTCAACCCTGAAAACAATCTGATGAAATAGGTACCATTTTTGACCTCATTTTCCAGAAGAAGAAAAAACAAATCTAAATAAGGTTAAACCCTGCTTCAATTATTTATTGCTGCCTAACAAACCACCCCAAAACTCAGTGACGTGAAACAACAAACGTATTATTGTATCCCACAATTCTGAGCTGGCCAGGCCCAGTGGGGGCTGCAGGTATCTGGAGGTTCGCCTGGGCTGAACAAGACGAATTATTCACGCGGCTGACAATGGGTGCTGGGTGTGGGCGGGGAGCAGAGCGAGGACTGTCCACCGGTACCCCGCTCCTCCCTCGCCTCTCCGGGGACGGCAGCTGGACTCTACGAAGGAGTGCTCCCAGTGAGGAACCTTCCCGTTCTCCCAAGGCCGGGGCTCGGAAGTCTCAGAGCATTGCTTCTGCCATGATCATTGGTCAAGCAGTTCTAGGTCCAGAAAGACTTAAGAGAAGAGGAAACAAGCTTCAGGTCTCGGTGGAGGGAAGGAGTTGATGGCAATCTTGATCGGAGACTATCTACCACACATACTTTGCCCAAAGTCATGGAGCTAGTAAGTGTCAGAGTCAAGATTCCAACACTTCATTCTGACTTCAGAATGTACATGCTCAGCCACTAGGTCACATACCTACACATGACAATATATAATTAAATGTCAATGTCTATGGAAAACACAGTAAGTACGATATAATTTCAGAGGCGAGAGCAGTACAAAATAAAGAACTCTGGAGACCCTAAACTGAGAAAGGTGCCCCTTTCGGTGCCCCTCCTCCCTAGTAATGTAGAATAAATGCGATTTTTTGAAATGTCACAAAGGTTACATGTGCTAAGGTTAAAATGAATTCTTTCTAGATTTCTCCACTTCAATATTCTGGATACATCGTTAAAGGTGAGGTTCTTTGTGTATATATGTGTGTGCGAGTACATGTGCGTGAGTGTGTGTGTTTGTGTGTGTGTGTGCAGGGGGTGAGGCAGGGTGTGGGTGGGTGTAGGGTGGCGTGAGACCCCAGACTTACAAGTGCTCTAAGCACATACTCAGCCTATTGGGTAATTTGTGCCTGTGGGGGAGATCACAGAGGCCTGGATTCAGCAGGAGGAGCTCTAGGGAGAGGCAGAATGTAGCCTGGTTCTGAACTCTGATTAGGATTTGGATAAGAGAAGGAGAAGGAGGAAGAGGAGGAAGGGAAAATATGAACAGTATATGGAGTCGAGAACGAGTGAAGAGTAGTAGCTAAGGGGATGGAGGAAGGGACCAGGCTGAAGTGAAAGAGTCTGGATTTGGAATTAGGAGGCTGAATAGTAATTTTCTTGATGATTGGAGCTTAACTGGCTCCCCACCTTCAGAGGTGTCCCAAAGTAGAGCTGAGGACCAGATTATAAAGAATGAGGTTCTCATGAAACCCAGGCCCAGCTGTATAAACTCTGTTTCAGACTTGGCCTTGCAGAAGGCAGATGCCTGGAGAGTCCTGCTAGGGCTGGGTGGGAAGGGTACTGCTCCCGGATCTCCTGATGGCTGGTCCAGGGACATCCTGGCTTCCCCCATGTCTTACTAATTTCATTTGAAGAGGGATTGATGAGCATAATGCAAAGCCAGTTATCATAACTCTTCTTACAGCACTTTCCAGAGTTTATTAACCTAAATCTCTTTCATCTTGCCCATTTATCAGGGCTTCCTGGTGAAGTCAAGGACACGGGGACTCTTTTGAGCCATTCTGAGCAAACACCATCTTCAGATTTGCCAAGTAAGGTGGCTTCCATCATTTTCATTTGCAAGACCTTTACTTGTTCTTCCCATTTGAAAGAAACCCAGTATGACAGTTGTAATTTTTTTCATGTAAATTACAAATATTTAGAGTCCCTGTCAAGGGAATGAAATAAAAGCAGATGTTTTCCCTTATGCTGGCCCCAAGTAATACCACATTAGAAAACAGAGAGTATTTTCAAGTCTTGTTAAAAAATATTTCAAGGAAATAAACATTTGTTGGATGCAAACAAGAATAGACTCTAGCCTGGCTGGTGTGCCTCAGTGGATTGAGCATTGTCTCATGGACAGAGAAGTCCTGGTTTGATTCCTGGTCAGGACACATGCCCGGTTTTCAGGTTCATCCCCAGTAGGGGGCGTGCAGGAGGCAGCCAATCGATGTTTCTCTCTCCCATTGATGTTTCTATGTCTCGCTTTCTTCTCTCTCTAAAAAAAACCCAATAAAAGCATTTTTTAAAAGACCATAAAATAAAATAAAAAAGACTCCAGCATTTTGAGTATTAATATAGAATTCAGAGCTAAGCCATCTGAGGCTCAGAGAGAATGAGTGACTTGTGTCAGATCACAAAGTGAGTTTGCAGCCAAGTCAGAGTCTGAACTTGGTTCTCTCCAGTCCCAGCCTGTGTATGGTAGATTTGAGGCAGGATAGTTAGAAGCTAGGGAGATTCCTTGACAAGTGGAATAAGGGAAACTAAGACAATATAATTAAATAGGGCCAAACAATCTGAGTAATTTACAGCCAGCTAATGAATCACAAGGTTTTCTTTTCCTTAACCAAGGACACTAAGGAGCAAATGGTTTACGCATTTCAGACCAGCCCGGGACAGAACAGCCTCAGTCCTGGTCCCTCTTCAGTGATATTCTTGATGACATTCCTTAAAAATGAAACTAAACAGCCCTGGCTGGTGAGGCTCAGTTGGTTGAGTGTCACTCCATGCACCAAGAGGTCACAGATTCAATTCCCAGTCAAGACACTTCCCCAGGTTGTAGGCTCGATCCCCAGTAGGGGGCATACAGGAGGCAGTCAATCAATGTTTCTCTCTCACATTGATGTTTCTCTCTCTCTCTTTCTTCCTTTCTCTTCCTTCTTCTCTCAATAAAAATAGTTAAAATGAAACTAACTAAGCTAAAGTAAATAACTTCTGACCCCTCTATACAAACAATTTGATGCATCAATATATTGAAGGATACACCTGAAAAGCTAATGAATATTCTGTTAAGACCTTCCCCCGAGACCTCCCCTAGGAATCTGGCAGGCCAAACAGAGATCAAAGGCTCAAAAGATGCCCTGGCAAGCTCTCACTAGAGTACGCTCACACCTTGTATCTTTATTATTTTTCTCCTAAACTCTAAGGGGCCTCATGAGATTTACAACTCAGGGAGCAGTGGGCAATGGCAGCTTGTTCCGATCTAACCCCCTGAACCAAGGCCCCCTTTTCTCTGACTTTCCTCCTCTGTTGCTTATTCTGTCTGCCCTCGATTTGTTTCACTGTCCCCAGCTTTAATGAACATACTCTCAAAATCACCTGGACTTGTGTTGTGAAATCTTTCCTACATGAAGTCAAGAACCCACCCACTATCCACCCCAGGCCCAGACCCCATCTGGTAACAGACTGATTGCAAAGATGGCCACACTTCTGCATGCCTCCTGTGTCTACAACCTGTGACGTATGACTTAGTGTTTCCTCTCATCTCAAGGTAGACTATTTCCCCACCCTTTGAATCCAGGCTGCCCTTGTGACTTGCATTGGCCAGTAGAATGTGGTGGAAGGTGAGCCTCTTCGGAGCCTTAGTCTCGAGACCTTGTGCATTTCCACCCCTTCCGTCGGAACCTTACCTCCACGATTTGGACAGGCCCTGATGAGCTTGCTAGAGAATGAAAAGTCATGTGGAGAAGATTTCAGTTCCTCCAGTGAAAGTGAGACTTGCTGACAGCTAGTCAACCAGCACAT
This sequence comes from Molossus molossus, assembly GCF_014108415.1. Taxonomy (NCBI): domain Eukaryota; kingdom Metazoa; phylum Chordata; class Mammalia; order Chiroptera; family Molossidae; genus Molossus; species Molossus molossus. The sequence continues at coordinate 14,104,396 of NW_023425345.1, read as the reverse complement.
ATGACAGAACACAGGCCAGATTGTCAGAGCTCACAGCTGATCATGAATGAGCTTAGCTGAGACCAGAAAAACTGCCCATCTGACTCATGAACAATAATACATACTTATCGTTTTACACAGAATCCAGCAAATATTTTTCAAAGGGCAGTTAGTGAACATTATAGTTTCCTGAGGCATATGCTCTGCTGTAACTCTACTCTGCTGATTATAGTAAAAAAAATGGATAAACAGATAACACAGGTAGTATGTAAATGAACAGACACAGCTATGTCCAAAGAAAACTGTATCTACAAAGACAGTCTTCTGACCCACAGGCTGCAATTTGCTGACCCCTGATTATAAGCCTTTGCATTTGGGGGTGATTTGTTACATAAGAGTTAACTGATACACCATATGATGCTAAATTGATATCCCAAGTAAAAGCACCAAACTAGCTGCCAACCACCTTGTTTTCACAGATAAAAGAGAGGAACAGAAGGAAAGTGTCCCCATTTTCTTGAAGTTCACACCTTAACTTCCTTTAAATCTGTCACAATATTTTCTCTCTTGCAGACTGGGCATTGTCCTATAGCTGCTATTTCCATCCTTACAAATAGGATCTCATGAAGGTAGTCACACTATTGGGGGCGGGGGGAGGAATCAATTTTGGTTTCAGACTCAGTTTGCAAGCTTATGAATTTGGATTCCAAACCTCAACTAAAACAGAGTTCAGAGATACCTGGAAAAATTTTAAAGCCAAATTCAGCAGCCTCTGCTTAGTTCTCCTCTTTCTCACCGTCTCCATAGCATTTGCTGCTTCTGACCACACCCTCCTTGACATTTTTTGCTCCTTTGCTTACCATAATGCCTCTAGCTCATTTCTTTCATGTCTGGTCTATCAGCAGGAACTCCCTATTCAGAGTTGTTTTTCCTTTTACATTTCACTCCTGAACCACTTTTTCTTTCTGTTCTACACAAGTAGGTCTTAGATTCCTTGTGGAACCTATGGAAAACTTGGAAGCATAATAGCCATAATTTGAAAAAGCTCCCCAGGTGACTTTGACTTTGATGAACACTCCTGCAGTAGGTAGTATTTTCCAAATATGAACCCCAAATATTTCCCATTTCACATCCCCTTCTGCAGTGTGACTGCCATTCTCTCCATCAAGAGTATGAATTTCCATTTCAGTCTTGCCTAAAAATGACAGTTGTTGTTAAAATATACTTTTAAAAGAGGAAGCCTAGATACCTAGGAATAAACTTAACCAAATAAATAAAGGACCTATTTGCAGAAAACTACAAGACATTGAAAAAAGAAATAGAGGAAGATATAAAAAAGTGGAAGCACATACATTGTTCATGGATTAGAAGAATCAACATCATTAACATGTCCATACTACCCAAATCAATCTATAGATTCAGTGCAATCCCCATCAAAATACCAACAACATACTTCACAGAACTAGAACAAATACTTCTAAAATTTATATGGAACCAAAAAAGACCTCAAATAGCCACAGCAATCTTGAAAAAGAAGAACAAAGTTGGAGGGATCACATTACCAGATATCAGGTTATACTACAAAGCCACTGTAATCAAAACAGCTTGGTACTGGCACAAAAACTGGCATATAGACCAGTGGAACAGAACAGAGAACCAGGAAATGGACCCAAGGCTATATGTTCAATTAATATTTGACAAAGGGGGCAAGAGCAGACAGCGGAGTAAAGACAACCTGTTTAATAAATGGTGTTGGGAAAATTGGACAGCTACATGCAAAAAAATGAAACTAGACCATCAACTTACACCATACACAAGAATAAACTCAAAATGGATAAAAGACTTAAATGTGACTCATGAATCTATAAAAATCCTAGAAGAAAATGTAGGCAACAAAATTTCGGACATCATACGCAGCAGAATTTTCACTGATACATCACCTAAGGCAACACAAACAAAGGAGAAAATGAACATGTGGGACTATATCAAACTCAAAAGCTTCTGCACAGCAAAAGAAACAACCACCAAAATGGAAAGGCAACCCACTGTATGGGAGAGCATAATTGCCAATGATACATCAGATAAGGGGTTAATTTCCAATATATATAGAGTGCTCGTACAGCTCAACAAAAGGAAGACTAAGAACCCAATTAAAAAATGGGCAGAGGAACTAGACACCTCTCCAAACAGGACATGCAAATGGCTAAGAAACATATGTAGAAATGCTTAACATCACTAATCATCAGAGAGATGCAAATTAAAACAACAATGAGGTATCCCCTCACACCTGTCAGAATGGCCGCCATCAACAAATCATCAAACAACATGTGTTGGCAAGGGTGTGGAGAAAAGGGGACTCTAGTACACTGCTGGTGGGAATGCAGACTGGTGCAGCCACTATGGAAAACAATATGGTGTCACCTCAAAAAATTAAAAATTGAACTTCCATTTGACCCAGTGATCCCACTTCTAGGAATATACCCTAAGAAGCCCGAAGCACCAATCAGAAAGAATATATGTACCCCCATGTTCGTAGCAGCACTATTTACAATAGGTAAGATCTGGAAACAACCCAAATGTTCATCAGTAGATGAATGGATAAACACGTGTGGTACATATACACAATTGAGTACTATGCAGTTGTAAGAAAGAAAGATCTCTTATCCTTTGAATTGACATGAGGGACCTGGAGAGTATGATCCTAAGCAAAACAAGCCAAGCAGAGAAAGACAAGTATCATATGATTTCACTTATTTGTGGAATATAATGAACATAACAGTCTGAGGAATGGGGTAATCCTAGAGAAGTGGGGTACAGACTGACAATCCCCTGAAAAGGGGGTTGGGGAGAGACATAAACCACAGAACTTATATGCATGTATGTATGAACACTGGACATGGACAGCAAAGGTGGGGACAGGATGGGGAGGGAGGAGGAGGGGGGAATTAGTGGGGGGAAAAGGAGAAACATCTGTAACAAAAATAAATTAATTAATAAAAAAAAGTTTCTATATTTTATGTAAAAAATTTTTTTTCAGCAGGCACTGTTAACTCATACATACATTTTTGTGTATGTCTATGTATGTGCATGTGTGTGTAATAGGCATGTTACACATGTGAGGGATATGCCATAAAACTTGCTCAAGAGTTGTGGTATAATTTTTAAAATGTAGAGATCCAGAGTTGGAAGAAGATCTTTCCATCTAAACCATTCATTTACAGTTGCTAACTCCATAAAGGTGAAGTGACCCCAAAAACCCCAAAGGGTGACATGACTTGTCTAAGACGACACAACTAGAGAGTTGTCCAGCCAGGGTTCGAATCTTAATCCCCTGGATTTGTGGCCCCATGCTCTTACCACTAACGTTTTCCTAAGCAGTTATTCCATCTTGCCACTGCATAGGGCTTCTTGGAGGTCTTAGCTCCAGGGAGTGAAGAGTTCCCAAAATTAGAAACAGAGGTCAGATTCTATTAAGGGATTCCACAAAATAGTTAAAAATACTTAGTATAGCGTCAAGTTATCAAACTCTTGCTATGTGCCAGGCACTGTGCCAAATGCTTTACATACATAATTCATTCACTCACTCAAATTTGTATTCATACCTACTGATTGCCAGGCATCTATGTGCTAGGATACGAGAATGAAAAGACCTACACGGTTCTTGACCTCATGGGATCTCTAGCCTTCCCCATAATAGAAATTTCATACAGTTTGTTTATGGCACCCATTTTGCAGGTGATAGGGCTCAGAAAATAACAATAATAGCTGCTACCATGCATTGACCGCTGCCTCACACCGAGCACTTTCCCAAGCACTCTCCGAGTTCATCTGCACAACAGGAAACGGAAGCACAGGAAGCTGAAGTGACTGGTTTCCGGCCACATAGGTAGTAAGCGGTGGAGCGAGGATTGGAACCGGCGCTGTCTGGTACCAACGTCCATGATCTTAACCACTACATTATACTGACCAGTTGGATTCCTGCTCTTATTCTCTCCACTAAAAGACGAGGCATATTATGTCAAAACTTTGCTGGCAAGAGATAGGACCCCAGGAAGCAAAAATGGCTTTGCCTACAGACAAATTCTGTGTGGATATGTAATAGTTACTTGGGTGCTTATCATATGAGTACTGTGCCTGTACACGTGACATCCAAGTAGAACACCCAGCATAATTCTGGCCCTTAGCAGGTCCTCCATTACAGTAGGCAGAAAGTAAGCAGCAGGAATAAATATAGTATAAGGCAAGAATAAAACCTAGAAATTATTGAGAACTAGGGACTGTTAGTAGCAATATTGCTAGATCTGTATTTGGACAAAAACATGTTTGTATTTTATGAGGCTGGGTTTGCTTTATTTAAATATAGAAATAGCAAGTGTCTACATAACCTTTACATACCTGTTAGAAAGAGGGCAATTTGTGCAGAATTGTATTTCAGCCACAAAAGTTATTGTGTAATATAACTTACCCATCTGTTTAAGCTATCCTATTGTGAGGCATGGACACACTCCTTGAGAATAAAAAACAGATTTGAACAATTTTCCGTTTCACATAAATTCTATCAAAGAAGACTCACACAGTGAAATCACAAAAGTTCTCCCTTCTCTTCTACCATATGGGCTTCTTTGAGGTTTAATAATATTATAAATAAAGCAGCTTCGAGATGAAATACAAAACAGTGAACAACAATTTAGAAACATTTTGAAGAAATAAGTATTGCAGCCCGGTGTTGCCAGGCTTTCAACATAAAAGTAAGACAGAAAACAGAGCGAGAACTCTCATTCGTTCTATCAAGAAGGCATAAATATTGGCCCTGTATGAAGCCAACCTCTTGCAGCTGTACACCAGCTCTCCACTATTAAAAAGATTCTTAAATTCCCAGGGAAACAAAAATCAATTTCGGCCATATAAGTCTGTACATAAATCTACTGTGCTTGATTCCAAATATTTTCTCATCAAGGAGTTTGGAACCAGAAATTTTTTGAAAGAGACTCCTCCAGTTTACCCATTCCACTATTATAAATATTTGAATGACTTCCAGTAGCTTTGCTTAGAAAATCTCGATGTCTGTATAACATGCCAATGACATCTCAGCAGTATGTCAATACATCTCGTTATTTGGCAAGATGACCACTCATAGCAATAGACTGGAATTCTGACGGCCACGCTCATATATTATATTTCACTTCTGTCAAAGAACACGAATGGTTACTCTTGCCCTGTTGGCAAGGTACTCATTTCTGGGCTTATATTAAAAATATATGTTATCTGTTAAAGCTTAGAATGAGCTAAGCGATAACTAATTTAATCCCAAATCAATATGTGTAGTCAGGTCTTGAAAGAACTCCAATCACTGTAGCCCTTGTCCATATTTTAAATGGATAATAATGCTATTGGGTTGTTTTCCTTAAGGCTCATTTTATACATTCTTTTTGTTGGAATTCTGATTGCTGGTATAATAACTATTGTTCACATCATTCAAATAAAGAAATGAATTGATATAAATTTTCTGGGTTGGTAAGAATCTGCACTGGCCAAGCAAAATAAACATTTTGGCCCAATTTGGGAGATACAGAGTAGGATGGAGATGTTTGCAAACTTGAGCGTGCATGAGAATCTCCCGGAGAGCTTAAACCAGATTCCTAGGCTCCACAGCTGGAGATTCTGGTTCAGCAGGTCTGGTTGGGGGTCAGGACTGATTTTCGACAAATTCCCAGGTGATGCTTTTTGAGCAGCAGTGGAATAAAATGGAGTGGTCAATACAAAGGCTAAAATCTTGCCTTTCCCATTTACAGACCAGCTTATTTGGAGTAGGTTACTTAGCCTATTTTTAAGCCTTAGTTTTCTCATTTGCTCAGTGGGGGGTTTTGTAAGAGTGAGATGAGTGTATGGCACTTGACATGGTGCTGGACAGATACCTGGTATGCGCTCAATAAATGGCTGTGGTTACTAGAAATGATGTATTCTCCCTCTCCAGGGTCCATATAAGTTGAATATGTTGTGCTTCTGCTTCATATCCTCACGTATTTGGCAAATTATTTGCTAAATATGTCTAGATAAGGAGTTCTCTGGTGCATTAGCAAATATTCAGGACTTGAATCGCTCAGGTGGGCCCTAAAACACTTAAATATTTTGACCCGTGGGCCTTCCAACTAAACACCATACTAAAACTTTAATTCTCTGTCCTCTGGGCTATTTTTCATTTCAATTGCTTTAGGTTCACAATTCCACAGTTATGTCTCCTTATGAAAGATCTTTTAAAGAACAACATCAGTTTAGTTTCAAACTCAAACTCAAATCTTTGGAGACTAATATCCTTGCTCTCCATATTTTACTATTAAGAGGTCTGGTGTCCTGCCAAGGCAACATATTAATAAATTTAAGCTTGAGCTTTTCATTGTCATGTGAACATTGAAATTGGCTCTCCACTGCACCAAGCAGCCAATTCAGCAGGATACGTGTATTGGAATCACAACGAACACGCCTGTGAAAAAATTACTTTACAATCCCTGATCTTGTGGTTTGCTTTTAATTTGTTAAAAAGGCATGATCCACCAGTTACAAGAATCTTGGCCAATTCAGGCTAAGTTAGTTTTGAGAAATATGTGATTTCACTTTAGTCAAATGTTAATAAATTAAGTTGTCTTGCACTGAATAATTTATTCAGTTGTTCGTGTAACACTAAGTCCCATTTCTGTGGTAGGTGATGGGCTAGACTCTGGGGAAACACCCAACTTCCCAGACTTTACAGTCCAGTGAGAAAGGTTAAAAAGCACAGTTATTAAAACCTCATTTTCACAGGCTGATGAATCGCCAGTCTTTACCAGCTAACAAGATGTAGAAAGTAAGCTCATTATTTGTGTTCATACCCAATTACTTGGGAATTTGTCAACAATCATCCAAAGTTTCAGACACTGGACGATATCTTCTAGAAGTAAGATTTGTCCAGAGCTTCTACTAAAGGAACACTTTACATTTCCTATGGTTTTTGTTGTTGCTATTGTTAATCCTCACCCGAGGATATTTTTTCATTGATTTTTAGATAGAGTGGAAGAGGAGAAAGAGAGAGAAACATTAATGTGAGAGAAACACATTGATTGGTTGCTTCCCACGTGACCCTGACCGGGGCCGGGGATCGAACCTGCAACCCAGGTATGTGCACTTGCCTGGGAATTGAACCCAAGACCCTTCGTTCTGCAAGCCAGTGCTCCAACCCACGAGCCAAACTAGGCAGGGTATACATGTCCTATGATTTTATTTGTAAAATGAACTTAGGGAAAGCAAATCAAGTCAACTCTGTAGCTTGCAACTAGGTATTATATAAAGTCTCTAGTTAAAAAAAAAATGTCATGATTGAAGATAGAGTACCAATCTGTACATCAAAGCTGATTCATTGGCTTTTAAAAATAATACATGGATTTAAATTCACAGGACCTGTTACGGACGGAATGTATGTATTCCCACCCTCCATCCCACTTGCTGTCACCAAATCCGTATGTTTAAGGTCTAACCTCCAATGTGATGGTATTTGGAGGCCGGGTCTTGAGAGGTAAATAGAGTTAGAAGTCACGCGGCTGAGACTCTCAGGTGGCATTAGTGTCCTCATAAGAAGAGACACCAGACGGCTTGCTCTCTCTCCCCCATGGGAAGATACACAGCAAGGAGGTGGCCTTCTGCAAGGCAGGAAGTGGGCTTGCGCAAGAAACGGAATCAGCTGCTACCTTGAGTTGGACTCTCCATCCTCCGGAACTGTGAGAATAAATCTTTGTCTTTTAGCCACCCCATCTATGGTCTTTTGTTGTGAAAGCCTAGCAGACTAAGCCATGACCTTAGAAAAATGTCAGGGATTTGTATAAAACTTTGGAAATCTGTCTAAAAACTTATCTCTTATTATTCCCGAGCGGGGCCCCTCAGCCCCGGGCTGCCAGGCTGGCTCCTCACCACGCCTGCACGCAATTTGCTCTTCCTCGCCCCGAGTATGCATTCCAACTTGTGCTATTTTCTTTACCCAAAATGCCCTCCCCAAACCTTTCACTTCTGGCTCAGAGGCTCATCTCTAAGAAATCTTTTGATCCCGGTCCGTTTCCAGAACCTCCTTCATTGCAAAGTTTGTTTTACATCTCACTCTGTTGCACCCTTTAGTTGGTTCAAGGATGGAGGTCATATCTCCTCAACTAGACCTTGAGCGTCCCCAAGGCAAGTGTAGAGTCTAGATTTTGCAAATCCTTTGTGTCCTCCATTGGCCCTTTTGGAGTGTTGTACAAATAAGATGGGAATGAAATTTACTGAATGAAAATTGAACTGGATGCTGAGAGCCAACAAATGTTCTGAGGCAATTGGATCAAGTAATGCAGGAAAGTACAATCAACTCTGGCTCCAGAGCCCGCGGGCCGGGGTGGGAGAGAGTCGTTCTGGATAAGTTAGTTTAATAGATGGCTGAGGAGTTATCCTTTTAAACACCAAGAGTTTTAATTATCTTGGATGCAAACATTTCCAGTGTATTAACCGTCCCTGCCTTCTGAGCGAGAGCAGTGTGAACCTAATCCCGCTTGATGACGGGCGGTTGTCATTAAAAGCAGTGTCACGCGGTAACCGCGAGAAGCCCCCGGGCCCCGCGGAGGCATGCAGAACTGTTTGTCCCTCTTCTAAACGGCTGCAGATTGCTGTGTCTTTATTGTTGTTTGGATTCTCTTTTGCTCCTCTGGGTCCTCCCTTGCTGCTGGACTGTCAGTCTCAGGGTTGACTGTGTGACTAATTAGGCCATTTCTACTCCCTGCTCCTAATTTTCTGCTTCTCATCTGAAATGAGTTTAGAAATCAAATGCCCAAGCTCACTGTGGTGGTTGTTATGATTATTGCTGTGAGGCGTGTGTGTAAACTGAGAGCGCAGGGCGCTGCCTGAGGGCGTGCCATGGCTCAAGCGTGCAAGAGACAAACATATATGCATGAGCTCCCAGAGAAACTGCTCTGAAGACTTTCTAATGGACTGAATATTCTTTTTTAAAAGATTTTTTTAAATTGAATTTTTTGGAGAGAGAGGGAGAAGGAGAGAGAGAGAGAAACATCACCTATAAGAAATCTTTTTTTTTTTTTTTTTATCCTCACCCGAGGACATTTTTCCATTTTTTTGTACAGATAGAGTGGGAGGGAGAGAGAGAGAGAGAGAGAGAGAGAGAGAGAGAGAGAGAAACATCGACGTGAAAGAGACACATCGAGTGGCTGCCACCCGCACGACCAACCAGGGCCGGGGACAAACTGCAACCGAGGTACATGCCCTTAGCGGGAACCGAAGCCGGGTCTCTCCAGACCGCAGGCCGATGCTCTAACCGCTGAGCCAAACCGGCCAGGGCCCTGTAAGAAATCTTTTGTGATTAGTTCCTAGTTCGTTCCCCCCCGCCCAAAAAAATCCTTCATTGCAAAGTTTGTTTTATGATACTTATTTACATCTGACTCTATTGTGTCCTTCAGTTGGTTCAAGAATGTAGGTCATAGCTAGACCTTGAGAATCCCGAAGACAAGCTTAGGGTCTAGATATTTCAAATCTTTTATATCCTCCACTGGCCCTTTTGGAGTGTTGTACAAATGAGATGTGAGAGGGAAACATCAATTGGCTGCCTCCTGCATGCCCCCCACTGGGGATCAAGCCTTCAACCAGGGCATGTGCCCTGACCAGGAATCAAACCAGCAATCTTTCCGTGCATGGAACAACACTCAACCAACTGAGGCACACCGGCCAGGGCGACTTAGTATTCTTACTCTTTGGGTCTGAAAATAGAACTTTCTGGAACTATTTTTTTCAGATAAGTTAGGAATTCAGTCATGCATTATACAAGTGATCATCCGATGCTAACAAAGTATAAGACACATGTCAGGTGCTAGAGGATGATCCTCTACAATGGATGCTCTATGCTTGACTTGTTCACTGTTTTCTATGTTGCACTAGCACATAGTGGGTACTCAATAAACATGCTGAGATAGGGTATTGACACACATACACATGCAAACAAGCCTACAATGTAAACTGTAGTAAGAGTCATAACAGAAATACAAATTAATATGTACAAGGACCAAAAGATTATTTCTGCTGGAAAATCCAGGAGGACTTCATGGAAGAGGTAGTCATTTTGACTGGGCCTTGAAGGATGGGGTTATATTTCAATCAGCAAGAAGTTAGGGGAGTAAGAAGTAAGAAGAATGTCACAGACAAGACCAGATGCTACAAGGGCAGGGTGTATTTGGGAGACAATCAGTACATTTGGACTGGAGTACATGCAGCAGAATAGGAGGAGATCCCATTATAACATTATATTGGGGCCAGAGCCTTGAATGTCAGGCTAAAACATTTGTCTTTTAGGTGATGGGGAGGAACTGAGGGTTTCTGAGCTGGAAGGTGCCATGTTTAGAGCTGCATTTTGGAAATCTTGGTAGATGTTGGAAGTTGAAGGGAAATAGGGGTGGGGGTGATTCCGGTTGTATGGGTGGGAGGCAACATGGGCCTGAACCAGGATGTCGGCAGTGGGGGTAGCAATGGGGGAATGAGCGCAGAGATGCTGCAAAGGTAGAATTAGGGGATTTGGCAACTGATTTGTTGCCAGGAGTGACCGAGAAGAACATGTTGCCGATAACTCCAAGCGACGACCTTTGCAGAACTCAGAATTCAGAAGAACAGGTTGAAAGAGACGGTGGTGTGCTTGACTTGGGGTATGCTAAGGTGTGACAGTGAACTGTTGATAGCTCTGATATAAACAGCATAACTAAGAAACTGCCCTGAAAAACACCAAAAGGGATAAACAGATACAAAGTGAGTGGACTCAGCCGACAAAAAAGAATCAAAGGGTCCACGTCTTATCTTTAGTCCTTTCTTTACATGACTATGTTAAATATTGTTCAGTCTTCTTTTTAAATAGCTTTCAAGGGCAACTTTAAACAAAAAAAGACTTTTGCTTTTCTTCCCCGAGAGAGTAGTCTGGAGACGAGTACTAAGCTACGTGAGGGTTGAGCAGTTTATTGGAGTGGTTCATGGTCCTCTCTAAAATGGGGCAGCGAGTGAGCAAGAAAACTTCCCCCAAACAAAAGCTGGATCTCAGCTTCCACCACCAGAAGCAGAGTTGTTTTCTCGCAGGCTGTTCCCCCGCAGCATGAGGAGGGAAGCCAGGATGATAGTTTGGGTTTCACAGAACGAATGAGTACAATTTTGGCTTGGAAACGAGCAAAAGGTATATCGTAGGAAGAGGAAACTGTGTATAGAAACCTGGCATGAAAGAATGATGTGACAAGAAGCCACATGGCTGGAGCATTGTGGAAAGAGTATGAGGAAGGGATCTTGCAATTAGGGGACCAGACGGAGGTGTAATTTGGAAGATGGGTTGGGACCAGGGGGGATGGACCTCGTTTGCAACACTAAAGAGTTTGCACTTGACTAGCACTGGGTGCCGCCTCAGAAATCCACTGGGAAAGCAGAACATTCAGATGTGTTGCAGCAAAGTCTCTGGTGGATCTATGGAGGATCACTTGGAAATGGGAATAGAGGCAGAGACGAGGATGCTACTGGAGGCTGCTGAGAGCAAATGGGGACCTGAGCAAATGAGGTTATGAGCTGAGGCGGTGCTTAGCCTACACCAGGCACTGAATGTCGATAGGCTGTTCAGGTTGGCATAGCTTTTGGCCCATTGGAATTGGATGCATCTCTTCTTGGATTCAAATCAGCTTTAGCAATAGATTGCCGGGCGGGAGGGCCTGGGTGTAAAAGGTTCTAGAATATTAATACCATAGTCAGAAGTCAAGATTCATCTTTGGCTCGGGCTCAGGGTCAGTACAGTGGACACAGAAAAACAGAACACCAGGGTCTGGTGGACCTGCTTCCTTGCAGCATGCGGAGCACCCGGAGGCATAATCACTCCGGAGGGAATAAGGCAGGTTCTGGGGAACACGGGGCGCTTCTATAAAGTCCAAGGGAAAGTTGTAAGACTCCTCCACTGAAGAGACTGTATTTCTTCTTTTTTTAATACAGTGCATATGTACTGCCCTATAAGATGGCTCTATCTGCCACAGTAGACAGAAGCCACATGACAATTGAGCATGTGAAATGTGACCAGTCCAAATTCAGATTTGCCATGAGTACAAAATGCACACAAGCTTTCAAAGCTGTAGCAAGAAAAAGAATGTAAAATATTTCATTAATACTCTTTGTGTTGGTTATATATTAAAATGATAACATTTCAGGTTTATTGGATTAAATGAAATGCTATGAAAATACATTCACTTTTCAAATTTGGCTACTGGAACATTGAAAATAATGTATGTAGCTTAATTATTCTGTTGGACAGAACGACTATGAAAAGTTGAGTGTTGTTCTCCGCTGCAAAAATAAAAGTGTTCTATCCCCTCTGATTTTGCCGTTTTCCTTGTAGGGAAGTTGCCGACACGGTGCCCTAAGAATAAATTCAAAGTGCAGTAAACAAGTTAATGCATTCTTGTCTACTGTCCAGAACTGTTTATGTGCATTTTGATATTTTCATGGAGATTCGTGCAACTGCAGTCTTGTTCTGTACAGTTGGAATATTATAGACATTATTTAAATGAAAGATTTGAAAGGGTTCATTATTTGTAGCCATTGAAAGACAATGATGAGAGGCCAAAAGGTTCATATTAATCACTTTCATATCAGGGCAAGTGGTAGTCTGACATGTTTAAATAAACTCAGCCTCTCTAAAGAAGAGGTTATTGCAAAATACTCCTCTCCTGCAAAGAGCTTGGAGCCAATATCTCTATTAGAACATCAATTAACAATGGCAAATTCTCAAAAACCAGAGTACTTGAAGCGATCATTCTGCTTTCACATCGGTGAACAGCAAGTAACTGTTCACAAAGGACATTCCTGGATTCACCTCCAGGGCTTCCTTTTTTTTCTTTCTTTCTTGTGGGCTCGTGGAAATTGTGCCATTTGACCCTAATACTGACCTTTAGCTTAATTAGGCCTAATTTTGCAGAACCTTCCCGCTTCATACCAACAACTTCCCATGTTTCTACAAATTTGGTGTGTGATAGTTTTTAACAGAATGTGAAAGAGTTCCAAGGATTCACCTCCAAATAGAACTGATTGCATAATGAAAATAAACTTAAGGCCCTGGCCGGTTTGGCTCAGCAGTTAGAGTGTCCACCCATGGACTGAAGGGTCACCAGTTCGATTCCAGTCAAGGGCACGTACCTTGGTTGCAGTTGGTCCCCAGCCCTGGTTTGGGTCGTGCGGGAGGCGAACTAGTGATGTTTCTTTATCGCTCTCTCTCTCTCTCCCTCCTTCCCTCCCTCCCTCCCTCCCTCCCTCCCAACTCTATCTGAAAATAAATGGGAAAAATATCCTCAGGTAAGGATTTTAAAAACAGAAAATAAACTTAAGGAAGGATCTGAGACATCGTGTATTTTACTATGTTTTGCAAGACTCTTTGGAAGCGAGTAAGTTTGTTTTAAATAAAAATGGTTTCTCTCTCTCTTTTTAAGCAAAAACTTTTTATTGTCTTGGAAGTATAAGTCAGAAAAAAAAAATTTTTTTTCCCCCCAGAGTTACATGATGACTCTGAATTCCCCAGGGAAGAGTTACAACCTGAGCCCTGCCTGCCACACGAGGGTCTGCGGGGTTTCAAGACAGCTAGCAGCGGTGGAACTGTGTCGAGAGACAGCCTGAGAGTACGGCAGACAGGGAACCCGCAGGACAGAACAGGCAGTTCTTAGATACCTGTCACCAGCCCTCATATAGCAGAGCAAGACGGGACTGAAAGCTTCTCATGTCAAGTCTTTAATAGTCGTACACAGCAATGACTTCATCTGTGCAATTAGTGAACAAGCTGTTCCCACTTGTCTAATAGCTCCAGGAGGAGAAACTTATTTTGACTTTCATTTGTCCCATTTTTCCTGCGTACTGAATGTTGCAACCTTCTGTCAACTCAAATCTCTTGGCCTAACAGTTACAGCCAACATTGAAACACTCTGCTCTGAAATTATTAGTATAAATGAGAGGAGGGAGAAATAAATCAAACTCAGCCCCACCCCCCTCGTCCCCGTGTCACATCCCCTTCTGTGCCTCGGAAGGTCTGTGGTCGAAATGTTTCAGCATGTCTTTATCCGTAAAATCAAACTACATTTCTGTTTAATGGATTAACTTTACAGAGTCGTGTTTTGCAAAAACTATCATTGGTTTATTTTCCTGTTTGGGCAGTGTATTCCATAAAGTTTAAAACAAGTAACTTCTACTCCGAGGCAAGAAACTCTAAGAGATCCCTCCCTTTCCCGTTCAGTTCCAATGGTCTGAAGGGAGAAGGTGGAAGAAAGTTACGCACCTTCTAGGAATGTATGGACAGTATGAGGCCAGTGTTTATGAGAAACACACTGTGGCTTGAGTATCTCATCTAGAAGAAAAGGTTCATGTATTAACATATTATGTCCCAGAAAAATCAGAACATGGATTTTGTGTCTTCACCTTGACTCCATAGTGAGCCCAAATAGGCAGACCCATTAATCTTTTTCATCAAAATCTGAAAAGCAATATTCTCCCAAACTTTTCAAACATACCATTCTCCCAGACGTTATCTATCTTGCTAGTAATAAGCCCTAGCAATCTGGGAACTGTCAGCAATGTTGCTTAAGTGATGCAACTTCTTCTAGGACGTAGGAATCAGACTCATTATTCCAAAGTGAGAAATAGATGTAGAATTAGGGCAACAAGTGGGGAAAAGCAGTAGTAATAAGCCGCTTACGCTGTGGCTTAGCAGGTGGCACCCTTCCCCTACATCACATTCCACTTTAAAATGGGGAGAATATGTTATCTAAAATCATTTTTGCTTTGAAATGTGTTACCATTGACTGGCCGGTGTGGCTCAGTGGTTGAGTGTCAACCCATGTCCCCAAGAAGTTGCCGGTTCGATTCCCAGGCAGGGCACATGCCCAGCTTGTCAGCCAAATCCCCAGAGGGGGACATGCAGGAGGCAGCCAATTGATTTTCTCTCTCATTGATGTTTCTCTCTCTCTCCCCATCTCCCTTCCTCTCTCTCCAAAATCAATAAAGAAAAAAAAAAAATAATGTGTTTCCTTTAATTCCACATCTTATTTGTAAAAAGTGGAGGGGGGTGGGAAGGGAGCTTTTTTCTTTTGCTGCTTAGTGCTGACATAGGTACTTTCACTCTTGTCATTAAATTTTTTTTGAAAGTCAATTTCAGAAAATTTAAGGCTTATGAAGAAAGTGCAAGTTAACATGTTAGCACAAACACCCCAGGTATAACTCAGCCTCATTTTTATTGCACAGATTGCCTCACATGGATATTTTTACAGTGAAAAGTCCCGATTTTGCTATTGAGTCACACACACTGTGCTTGACTCATATTTTTCCCAAGCTGATCATAGGGTGTGAGGACACCCACCAGGGCACTGCACAAAATACGGAGCAACCCACAAATTTGCAAGTCAATCTCGTTCAGGGGCCATGCCAACCTTCTCTGTATTGTTCCAATCTTAGTTTATGTGTTGCCAAACCCACAATGCCATTCCGTGTTTCTAAAGGCAAACGTGCTAATAGGACGGAACAGCAGGTGCAGGGAAGGGGGGCGGGGGGGGGGCGGCAAATGCCCACTATGGGCTAATCCAGTCACTAACTTTGAGATGTATTTACTTTATCCTTCTTTTTTTTTATTTATTTTTTTTTATCCTCACCCGAGGACGTTTTCCATTTTCTTTTTTTGTTTAGATAGAGCGGGAGGGAGAGAGAGGAAGAGAGAGAGAGAGAGAAACATCGATGTGAAGGGACACCCGCACGACCAACCAGGGCCGGGGACAAACTGCAACCGAGGTACGTGCCCTTAGCGGGAACCGAACCCGGGTCTCTCTGTACTGCAGGTCGATGCTCCAACCGCTGAGCCAAACCGGCCAGGGCTGCTTTATCCTTCTAAAAGGAGATCTGTTTTAGAACATGATTTCACTCAAGACATGTTTTAGCATTTAGTGTGGTAGCCTGGAAGTGACGAAATTAATCTCAGTACTAGCAATGTCCTATTCTTTCTAGTCTTCAAACTATAAATTATAGAGCTAGACCAGGTCCACATTTGATTATTTTGGCTGATGAGGCATATAAAGCATTTCATCCAAGGAAAAGTTAGGTTACTGGATTAGATCACTGTTTGATGGGTATAGAACTGATTAGAGATTTAGCTCATGAAGTTATCAGTAGATTAAGTCAACTAGAGGCAACTTCAGTTTATGCAGGTCTTCTCTTAGGATCTCCCCTTACAAAAATATTTTAGAAATGATATAGATGAATGTTAACCACACCAAGATGGATACAGACGAGAACAGTCAATATCTTGAAGGAGGGAATTGATAACATTCTTGGCATATCGGGGACATGATTAGAATTAAAAGGAAAATGTTTATTGACGGCAATATTGAGAGAAAACAGAATTTCATTCGTTCCAAAATATTTATTGAATGTCTACTATGTGCCATGCTCTGTTCTCAGCACTAGCTTAGTTTTCAGGAGCATAACTTCTGATTAAACCGAAAGGTCTAAAGTTGAAGCACTAAACTCCCGCTGAGGGTCCCGATAGAGTAACGGGCCACATTTACCCTCCCTCCTTAAACAACTGAAAAACTGCTCAAAGTCTTTGAAACTAACTTCCAGACACTGGAAAAGAGGCTGTGCAGGACAGAGATCTCTGAAAAAAGGGGGAACCCCAACAAGATGAGCCTGATGAATGCCCCAGCTTCTACGCCACTGCACAGGGAAGGGGAGCCCAGCAGAGGCTGGTGATCTTTCTGAGTTGAGGAGACAGCGTTCAGAGTACAGTCTCCAGGCAGCTAAACTCCATGGGGAAGAACACTGGAGAGAAGAAAGCAGAAACAAGAGAGCTCCAATATCCACAGGGGCCACCTTACGTCTTCAGCTGAATAATAATCAGTGCATTGGTTTGAGGACTCTACCAAGAGAGAAGCAGCAGCCATGGGAAAGGAGCCAGTAGAGCAATCTTTGAAGAACTCAAAGGGCTAGGAATCATTTATATTCCTACTAGCCAGAGAAAAAAGACTTCGTAACACGTAAGGAACAGTAGCGAGCCTTCCGAAGAGTATTGCCTCGGGACTTCCGGTCAAGATGGCGGGTACGTGAACGCAGTATCGCGTCCTCCCACAACCACATCCAAGTTACAACTAAACCACAGAACAACCATCATTCAGAACCGCCTGAAATCAAGCTGAATGGAAGTCCTACAACTACCTTAAAGAAGCTGCATCGAGACTGGTAGGAGGGGCGGAGGTGCGAGGGGCGGTGGCGCGAGGGGCGGTGGCGCGTCAGGCTGGTCCCACACCCACATGTGGCAGATAAAAATCAGGAAGCTACCTCGGCTGGGAAGGTCCTACCTGAGGACTGAGGGGTCCCCGTCCCACACCAGGTGCCCGACTCAGGGTTCCAGTGCCAGGAAGAGAATCCCCATAACTTCTGGCTGGAAAAACCAGCAGGAACTAAGGCTCAGGGAGGATGAAGCGGCTGGAGGCCCAGGCAGCTCCTTAAAGGGCCCGCGCATGGACTTAGCGGACTCTCTCCCTCTAGGCTTGGAGAGGAGGCAGCTCGAGGAGCACCAGAGACATACAGGAAAGAACTGAGCTGTTTGGCACTGGAGCAAGGGCTGGAGAGGGGGCTTTCTCCTGGACAAATGTGCTGTCAGAGGCCTTTGTTCCTTTGGTGAGCCCTTCCCTGGGGCGGCAGACAGTCTCCATATCTGGGACTCCAGCAACCTGGCTCACGCTGGTAGCCCCACCCTGGTGACTCCCTGAGGCCCCGCCCCACCCCACCCAACTTTCAGGCCCACCCCACCCAACTTTCAGGCCCACCCAAGCTGTTGCCAGTTGGTTAACTAGAGGATTGGCCTGTCTTGGATCCTGCTTCAGGTTTTTCCTAAATTCTTTCAAACGAGCAGCATCTGGTCTCAGCTAACCCCATACCTCTCGTTAAGTAATACGCAGAAACAAACACAGGGAGGCAGCCAAAATGAGGAGACAAAGAAACAGGTCCCAAATGAAAGAACAGAACAAACCCCAATAAAAGAACTAAGCAAAATGGAGATACGTAACCTAACAGATGCTGAGTTCAAAGTACTGCTTATAAGGATGCTCAATGAACTCAGTGAGGGCCTCAAGAGCATAAAAAAGGACATGTCAGAAATGATCGATGCACAGTTAGAAATGAAGGAGGCTTTAACTGAAATAAAGAATAATTTACAAAGATTCAATAGTAGAGAAGGTAAAGCCAAGAAGCAAACCATCGATTTGGAATATAAGGAAGCAAAAAATGCCCAATCAGAACAGCAAAAAGAAAAAGGAATCCAAAAAAATGAGGATAGTGTAAGGAGCCTCTGGGACAACTTCAAGCATGTCAACATTCACATCTTGGGGGTGCCGGAAGGAGAAGAGAGAGAACAAGAAGTCGAAAACCTGTTTGAAACAATAATGGCAGAAAACTTTCCTAACTTGGTGAAGGAAGCAGACATACAAGTCCAGGAAGCACAGAGAGTCCCAAACAAGATGAACCCCAAGAGGCCCACACCAAGACACATCATCATCAAAATGCAAAAGGTTCAAGACAGAGAGAATCTTAAAAGCAGCAAGAGAAAGGCAGCTAGTTATCTAAAAGGGAGTTCCCATTAGGCTGTCAGCTGATTTCTCAAAAGAAACTTTGCAGGCCAGAAGGGAGTGGCAAGAAATATTCAGAGTGATGAAAAGCAAGAACCTACAACCAACATTACTCTGTCCTGCAAAGCTGTCATTTAGAATCGATGGCCATAGAAAGACTTTCCCAGACAAAAAAAAAGTTAAAGGAGTTCATCACCACCAAACCGTTATTTTATGAAATGATGAAGGGTCTTTTTGAAGAAAAAGATAAAATACATGAACAAACAAAATGGCAATGAATACATATCTATCAACAATGGAATCTACAAACAAAATGAGCAGGTAGAACAGAAACATTCTCATAGATACAGACAACATTTTGTTGGTTACCAGATGGGAGGGGGATTGGGGGAATGGATGAAAAAGGTGAAGAGATTAAGAAGTAAAAATTCATTGCTAGACTGACAAACCTCAAAGAGAAAGGGGTTGGGGGGGTGGGAAGAAATAAACCAAAGAACTTATATGCATAACCAATGGACACAGACAACAGTGTGGGAAAAGGCGGGAGGGGGGCGGGAGTGGGGAGGAGGGGGTCAATGGGGGAAAAATGTGGAACATTTGTAATACATTCTACATTCAACAATAAAGATTAAAAAAAAAAAAAGAGTATTGCCTCAATAGTAGGGTCAAATTAGCCTTAGACTGAAGGCTGTTCTGCACTCACCAAACCACGCTGGAGAGCAAGCCTCTAAAGCATTAAACTGTTTCCAAGTAATTGAACTGCATCCTATTACAAAACCCCCAAATATCGAAAGCATTACAAACATATCCAGTATCATCCAAAATGCTAAACTTACAATGTTTGACAATAAATGAAAAACTACCACTAACACAAGAGAATATTGAATGTAAACTCTTATTGAAAAATGTAATTGAAAAATAAATTGCCAGGCATACAAAGAAGCAGGAACACAAGATCCAAAATGAGGAGAAAAATCTATAGCAACAGACTCAGAAAGACATAGATAATAAAATTAGCAGACAAAGAGCTTAAAACAGCTATTATAAATATATCCATTATGTTCAAGGAGTCAGAGGAAAGCATGAGTATGACGAGGAGAGAAATGGAAGATATTTAAAAAGACAGTCAAGACTTTCAGTCAAGATAGCAGTGTAGGTAAATGCAGTAGTATCGCCTCCTCCTACAACCACAGAAAAATTACAACTAAACTACAACACAACCATCAAAACTGCCTGAAATCAAGCTGAATCGAAGTCCTACAACTACGGAATTAAAGCAGCAGCCACACCGAGATTGGTAGGAGGGGCGGAGGCTGATGAGCTGGTCCCACACCCACTTGTGGTGGATAAAAATCAGGAGGATACCTCGGCTGGGAAGGTCCTACCTGAGGACTGAGGGGTCCCCGTCCCACACCAGGTGCCCCACTCAGGGTTCCAGTGCCAGGAAGAGGAGCACCCATAACTTCTGGCTGGCAAAAACCAGCAGAAACTGAGGCTCAGGGAGGCTGAGGCTCCTAGAGCCCCAGGCAGCTCCTCTTTTTTTTTTTTTTTTTAATCCTCATCCGAGGACATTTTTCCATGTTTTGTACAGACAGAGTGGGAGGGAGAGAGAGAAAGAGAGAGAGAGGGAAACATCGATGTGAAAGGGACACATCGAGTGGCTGCCACCCGCACGACCAACCAGGGCCGGGAACAAACTGCAACCGAGGTACATGCCCTTAGCGGGAACCGAACCCGGGTCTCTCCAGACCGCAGGCGGACTTATTATTATTATTTTTTATCCTCACCCGAGGATATTTTTCCATTTTTTGTACAGATAGAGTGGGAGGGAGAGAGAGGAAGGGAGAGAGAGAGAGAGAAACATCGATGTGAAAGGGACACATCGAGTGGCTACCACCTGCATGACCAACCAGGGCCGGGGACAAACCGCAACCGAAGTACGTGCCCCTAGCGGGAACTGAACCCGGGTCTCTCTGGACCGCAGGCCGATGCTCTAACCGCTGAGCCAAACTGGCCAGGGCCCAGGCAGCTCCTCTTAAAGGGCCCGCACATGGACTTACTCGGACTTGCTCCCTCTAAGCTTGGAGGGGAGGCAGCTTGAGTGGTACCAGAGATATACAGGGAAGAACTGAGCTGTTTGGCCTCAGGACAAGGGTTGAAGATGCTTTCTCCTGGACAGACTTGCTGGGGGAGGCTGATTTGCTTTGGTGAGCCCTTCCCTGGGGCGACAGATGGCCACCATATCTGGGACTCCAGCAACTTGGCTCACACTATTGCTCCGCCCAGGTGATTCCCTAAGGCCCCGCCCCACCCAACTTTTGGACGACTCAAGCTGTTTCCAAAGGCTTTACCATAGGATTAGCCTGTCTTGGATCCTGCTTCAGAGTTTCCTAAAATCTCTCAAACAAACAGCACCTGGTCTCATTGAGCCCCATACCTCTCATTAAGTGGCCCCAGGCCTGGCACTAGAAGCAATCAGCCTTGGTTCTCAACTTGGCTTTTCCTGGGCATCTCCAAGCCCAACACAAGAAGCAACCATCTGCAGATCACTTTTTAGCTTATGCCGAGGAGCCCCAGATAGAACACAGGCAGTGGCTGACCTTGCCCCCAGAGCCAGCACACCCAGTGGACAGCTTCAGACCACATCAAAACGCTACCACCCAACCACCTCCACAAGTGACATACTCAATGAGCAGACTCAGTGGGTAACAGAGCCCTGATGAAGTAAGTCTTGCTCTGTGTGGTGGGCCCCTACACAGCTGATCCTCCAAGGTAGTTAGAGGCTAGGGTCAGTGGGCACAGCCAGTCCTTGCAGCTGATCAGCCTGAGTAAATCCCTCCCATTGACATGTCAACACCAATCAAGACTCAATTACAACAGAAGGGTGTACAGTCCACACTAGGGGTGCACCTTGAGGGCCAAGCTGAGGTGATCAGGGAGGCTGTACTACTAGATACTAGAGGATCCCTACAACAATAGGCCACCCTACAAAACCTAGGAGACATAGCAACTCTACCTAATACATAGAAACAATCACGGGGAAGCAGCCAAAATGAGGAGACAAAGAAACATGTCACAAATGAAAGAAAAGAACAAAACTCCAGGAAAATAACTAAACAAAATGGAGATAAGCAATCAATCAGATCCAGAGTTCAAAACACAGGTTATAACGTTGCTCAAGAAACTTGGTGAGACATTCAAGGAACTTAGTGAGACCTTCAAGGAACTTAAGGAGATCTCCAAGAACCTTAATGAGAACATCAACAACATCAAAAAGGACCAGTCAGAAACGAAGGATGCACTGACTGAAATAAAGAATAACGTACAGGGAATAAAGAGTAGAGTAGGTAAAGCCAAGAAGCAAACCATCAATTTGGAATATAAGGAAGCAAAAAATACCCAATCAGAATAGCAAAAAGAAAAAAGAATCCAAAATAATGAGGATAGTGTAAGGAGCTTCTGGGACAACTTCAAGAGTGCCAACATTTGCATCATTGGGGTACCAGAAGGAGAAGAGAGAACAACAAAATAAAAACCTACTTGAAATAATAATGTCAGAAAGTTTCCCTAACTTGGTGAAGGAAACAGACATACAATTCCAGGAAGCACAGAGAGTCCCAAACAAGATGAACCCAAAGAGGTCCACACCAACACACCTCATCAAAATGCCAAAGGTTAAATACAAAGAGAGAATCTTAAAAGCAGCAAGAGAAAAGCAGTTTGTTAGCTACAAAGGAGCTCCCAAAAGACTGTCAGCTGATTTCTCAAAAGAAACTTTGCAGGCCAGAAAGAAGTGGCAAGAGATATTCAGGGTGATGAAAAGCAACAATCTACAACCAAGATTACTCTATCCTGCAAATCTATCATTTAAAATCGATGAACATATCAAGAATTTCCCAGGCAAGAAAAAGCTAAAGGAGTTCATCACCACCAAAGCAGTATTATATAAAATGTTGAAGGGTCTTCTTGAAGGAGAAGAGGAACAAAAATATAAACAATCAAATGGCAATTAATGCATATCTATCAACAACTGAATGTACAAACAAAATGAGCAAGCAGAACAGAAACAGACTCCTAGATACAGATAATATTTTGTTGCTTGCCAGATGGGCAGGGGGCTGGGGTGGGTGGATGAAAAAGATGAAGGAATTAAGAAGTACAAATTGGTTGTTAGACTGATGAACCTCAAAGGGAAGATGGGAGGGCAGCGTGGGATGAGAGAAACCAAAGAATTTCTATGCATATGTGCATAACCAATGGACACAGACAATAGTGTGGGGAAGGTAGGAGGGGGGTGGGATTGGGGAGGAGGGGGGTCAATGGGGAAAAAAGGGAGGAACATGTGTAATACATTCAATAATAAAGATGAGTTAAAAAAAAAAAAGATAAGTCAAACCTCTACAGTAGAGGAGTGAACTGAATGGGGCTGAGTTAGTAGCAGATTAGACATGGCAAGAAGAAAAGATTAGTGAACTTGAAGACTTCAGTAGAAACTATCCAAGATGAAACACAAAGAACGAATAGTGAACTATGAGACAATACTCAGCAGCTAAACATGGTGTAATTGGAATTCCAGAAGGTGAAGGCAAGCAAATGGAGGCAAAACATATTTAAAGAAAAAATTGCTGAAATGTTTATTTTTTCACCAAAATATTTATTAAGTATCTGCTGTGTACCTGGAGCTCAGACTAAGATGGTAAGAAGTACACATGCCCTCCTAGAGCTCAGGCCTGGCAGGAAAATAAAATAATTATGTAAAAAGATGTGATACGTGCTACTTGGTATTGTTGATGGTGACTCCATTTTCCCATTTGAACTGCTATTTGAAGTTGGCTCCCATGACAGCATCCTTTTTTTTTTTTTTTGCAGTTTTTATTACAGATATCCCCCCCCCCCCCCCAGATACCACCCTTCCCCTCAACCCCCCGAAGCATTGTTGTCTATGTCCATTGGTTAGGCATATGATAACACCATCACTTTTAGGTCCAATTTTCCTCCTAATTCTGACCATGTCTTCATACCCTTTGTACTGGCCTGTCCCAGCAGTTGTGTGTTTCCCCCTGGTTACTTCCTTGGCCTTCTTCCCAATCTATATCTCAAGTTTCCTTCATGAGCTCATCTATAGCCATGGTTTCATCTATTATGGGCTGATACTTCCAAATCTCTATCTTCAGTCCCAGATTTTCCCCTTAAATTCCAGACTTGTGTTATTTACTCAATAGTTTCACTTGGATGTCCACAAGTGCTCCAAAGTCAATGAGCCTCAAACGGAATGATTATTTACCCTAAACCTGTTCTCTTCTACATCCTTAATTTAGTAAATGATACTTAGTCATCATAGTCTTAAACCTTGTCAACATCCTTGATTTCTCTCTCCTTCAAGCCTTGCATCTAGTTGGTCACCACATCTTGCTGATTTGCTCTGAGGCATTTCGCCAGTGGGTCTCCTCTATCCCAATAGCCCATGCTTTAATTCAACCTTATCCTTTCTCTTTTGAATACATTAGTCATATCTCTTAGCTTCTGGTCTTGCTTTCTTTCAATCAGTCTTATATAGTAAGAAGTGATCTTTCTAAAGTAGAATCCAATGAATGGTGTTACTTTCATGGTTGTCTGATAGTTCTGCATAGACTTTCAGATAAAACTCAAGCTCTTCATCGATCTGCCAGCCTCATCTCTTGTTTCTTTTTCTCCTTACTGATTTTAGAGAGAGAGCAAGGGAGAGGGAGAGAGAGATAAAAACATTGATGAGAGAGAACATCGATGAGAGGGAACATTGATTGGCTGCCTCCTGCATGCCCCCCACTGGGGATTGGGCCCACAACCTGGGCATGTGCCCTGACCGGGAATTGAACCAGAAACCTCTTGGCACATGGGTCGATGTTCAACCACTGAGCCACACCTGCCAGGCAAGTCTCTCATTTCACATTGAATTATTTAGTTCCCCAGATGTCCCCTGGTGTCTCATACATTGTAGTATTTATACACACTACTCTTTCTGGATTTTGCCCCCTCCTACTATGACTCTTTGTGGTATTCTTTAACTCTCAGATCAGACACTGCTATGTCTAAACAACATCCCTGACATTCACCTTCTCTAAACTGAGATTAGATGCCCCTCCTCAGTACAGCCATAAAATAGTCCAGGTATATTCTTTTGAAGCATTCATTTTGATTTTCCAAAAGTGTGTCTTTCCATCACTAGATTGTCAATACCTCCCAACCCTCTGAATCATCTGCCTACCTCGCTTAATTTTTCTTCAAGCAATTATCACTGTCTGGCATACAGTATATTTTATTTATTTGTTTGTCTCTCTTCCCCAATAAAAATGTAAGTTACATGAAGGTGGTACGTTTGTCTGTTTTGTTCTTTACATGATCCTTGACACCTGTAGTAGTGTTTGACATATAGTAAGCGCTTAGTCATCATTCATTAAATAAACAAATAAGTCTTTGTCTTGAGCACTCGGAGCAATATCCAGCATGTGGTACTGGTTGTTAAACCCTATTGCAACCTTGTGTACTCATCTGTCTCCCCCTTTGGAAAGATCTCATGGGAACAACATTCCCTAATTAGGTTCTTAGGTTCCGACATGGTTGTAACAGTTTTTAAAAATAGTGGTAAAATATATGTAACAGAATTTAACATTTTAACCATTTTAAAGCATACAGTTCAGTGACATGAGGTACATCCACATTGTTCTGCAATCACCACCATTTGCTCTCTAGAACTTTTAATCTTCCTCAACTGAGGCTCAGTACCCATTAAACACTATTCCTTATTCTCCTCTTCTCCCAGCCAGTGGTATTTACCATTCTACCTTCTGTGTCTATGAATTTGACTACTCTAGATGCCTCGTACAAGTAGAATCATATAATATTTGTCGTTTTGTGCCTGGCTTACTTATCATAATATCTTCAAGGCTCATCCATGCTGTGGCATTATCAGAATTCCCTTCCTTTTAAAGATAATATTCCATTGTGTGATGTGCTACATTTTGTTTATCCATTCATCCATGGATGGGTGTTTGAGTTGTTTCCACCTTTGAGCTGTTGTGAATAATGCTGTTTCATTTCTTTTGGGTATAGACCCAGAAGTGGAACTGCTGGATCATATGGTAATTCTGTGCTTAATTATTTTAGGAACTGCTGTGCTGTTTCCCACAGCAACCACGCAATTTTACACTCCACCAGCGACGTACAAGGGTTCCGATTTCTCCACATCCTCACCGACACTCTTTCTCCATTGCTTTGCTTAGATAATAGCTATCCTAATGGGTCTGAGGTAATACTTGTGGTTTTGATTTCCGTTTTCTTGATGATTAGTGATGTTGGGTATCTTTTCATGTGCTTATTAACCATTTGTATATCTTCTTTGGAGAAATATCCAGTCAAATTCTGTGCTCATTTTTTGTTATAGTTTTTAATTGAATTTATTGGCATGACATTGGTTAATAAAATTATATAGGTTTCGGGTGTACAATTTTCAACTGTATATTGTATTGCGTGTTCACCACCCTAAGTCAAGTCTCCTTCCATCACCACTGTGCCCATTTTTTAATTGGGTTAGTTATTTGTTTTGTTGAGTTTTAGGATTAACAGTTTATTATATATTTATACTTGAAATTTTGTTTGGCTAAATATAAAATATTTAGCTTGCAGTTTCTTTCTTTGGGTGCCTTAAATATGTTACACCATTTTCTTTCAGCATAAACTATCATTATCAACAAATTTGATGACCATCTAATGTTATTTCATTTAGAAGTGACTTGGTTTTTCTTTTGACTAGATACCCAAAGGATTTTTTTTTTCTTATTGTCCAATAGGCATAGTAAAATATGTCTTACTATTAGCTGTCCTGGGTTTACTTTTCAGATATATAGTGTGCCTTCTCAATATGTAATCTTTTTATTTTAGAAAAATGTTTTTTAAAATATGTTTTTATTAATTTTTTTTTTTTAGAGAGAGAGGAAGGGAGAGATGAAAACACCTATGTGAGAGAGAAACATCGATCAGCTGTCTCCTGCATGCCCCCTACTTGGGGTCGAGCCCACAACCCGGGCATGTGCCCTGACCAGGAATCGAATTGGGACAGCTCAGTCCATGGGATGATGTGCTATCCACTGAGCCACACCGGCCGCGCTTAACAGACTTTTGAAAAATGGTTTTTAATTTTGGTGTTCCATCTTATTAATTTGATTTCTATGGATCATGCTTTGAGTATTGCATTTAAGAAACCTTTACCTAGCAAAGGTCACAATGTTTTTCCTGTGTTCTTTACCAAAAAGTCTTATAGTCTTAGGTTTTACATTTATGTCTATGACACATTTTAAGTTAATTTTGTATAATGTTCAAGGTATAAAGTTTATTCTTTTCTATGAATATCTGGTGGTTCCATCACCATCTGTTGAAATGCTGTCCTTTTTCCACTAAACTGCCTTTACATTTTTGTTGAAAATTAGCACCAAGTGTACGTTGGTTTAATTCTGGACTCTCTATTCTGTTCCATTGATAAATTTGTCTATTTTTATACTAATACCATACTTTAACTATGGTAGCTTATAATAATTATTGAAATCAAGTAGTTTTAATCCTTCAACTCTGTTCTTTTTCAAAATTGTTTTGGATATTTTAGCTAGGTTCCTTGAATTCCTATATGAATTTTAGAATCAGTTGGTTAATTTCTATTTTAAGAAAAATCTTCTGGGATTTTTATTGGTTTGTATTTAATCTATATAAAATTTGACAAGATTTGGCATCTTAACAAGCTAAGATTCTTTCCTCATTGCCTGGAGAAGGATAACTAAAGGCAAGTTTCAGCTGAGAGAGAAAATATCGTCTTTGGGGAAGAAATAGCTTATTTCCTGAAAGAATTTTGAAAACTGGCTAACAAATAGGTGGCTTTAGTGGCCATCCTGTTTATGAACCTCAACAGCAAGACAGGCAGAAGGGAATGTTCTGAAGACACCTTGGCACCACTGCAGTAGCTGCTGAAGGAAAGAATTAAACTGTGGGAATTGAAGTTCTTCAAGACTCCTGGAAAACAAGCTTGTTTTAGTGAAGAACTTGATTGGAAACGAAAGTTTCGCTGAACGTGATGTTGTCTGGGCTCTGCTCAAGGGCACACGGGCACGATTCAGTCTCTAAGAGGAGCCATGTCCCAATTCCGATATAAACGTTTCACAGAAAAACTCTGTGGGGAGTGTGTAGAAGGAAACATGTAAAAATGATCATTGCAACAGACTATAAAGATATAGATTTAGTCATTGTTTATCCTTTGGCCATTCTTGGAAGATTATACAAACTAAAAATTTTAATGAAAAAAGTTCTGGAAATCTTGAGTGTGGCTTACCATCCAACTTGTCTTTGAATCCAAGAAGAAAATTATACATTTTAAATGAAAGTAAGTTCAGGTCCATTTGGTATCTTAGAAGCAGCCTGTCTGCAGCCGATGCTTGCGATGGTGCCCTACAACCTGCCCCTGGGCCCACCTTGCATTTCAGCCACCGCTGTAGTCGAGCCCCGATCTCAGACTCACCTATTGGTGACAGCAACCCATTTCAATTAAGTGCCCCATCTCCACTTTATGACAAGTGTCCTTTCCAAGGCCATGGGAGCCCCCTGGCCTATGTGCAAGTATATCGCATAAAGGTAGAGGAGTAATGTCTTCAACCAATGGGTCCAGGGCTAGTGGACAGACAATCCAGCCTCTAGTCCTTCTGGGGGACAATTCTGGGAAGCACTTGCTCATTTCTCAGGTGGTGCTGTGGTCCTGGAATCAAGTCCCAAGCTCCCCTGTGGCGATCTTGATAATACGCCTTTGTATAGGTTCCCCCCTCCTACTCTCTGTTCTCTCGTTTTTGCTTCCTGGGATCACCTAACAAACGACCTTCATTTACCCAAGGCCTTTTCTCAGGGTCTGCTTTCAGGGGGCCTACACTAAAATGAGCACCACTAATCAAATGCATTTATATATCTTTCTTGTAAGTACCGTTGGTTCTCCAAATCTACAGATTCAGCATTTGTGAATTCAGTCAACAGTGGATCAAAAATATTTTGCAAAAATGTTATACTGTTGCCCTGGCTAATTTGGCTCAGTGATTGGAGCATGAGCCTGTGGTCTGAAGGGTCATGGGTTCAATACCAGTCAAGGGCATGTACCTGGGTTGCAGGTGCTATCCCTGGCCCTGGTTGGGCTTGTGCAGGAGGTGACCAATCGATGTGACTCACTCACATTGATGTCTCTCTCTCTCTCCCTCCCTTCCACTCTAGCTAAAGATCAATGAAAAAATATCCCCAGGTGAGGATTAAAAAAAATAATAATAAATAAAAATGTTGCACTCTTGCTGGCGTGTACTATGTAGTTAGGCTTATGATGGTTGCGCCTGTACTAAACATGTACAGACTTTTTTTTCTTGTCATTATTCTTTAAAGAATACAGTAGCACAACTATTTACATAGCATTTACATTGTATTAGGGATAAGTATTCTAGAGATGATTTAAAGTATACGGAAGGATGTATGTAGGTTATTTGCAAATATTATGTCATTTTATAAGAGGGACTTGAGCATCCATAGAGTTTGGTATCCTCAAGGGTTCCTGGAACCAATCCCCCATGGATACCAAGGGTCAATATGTATTTTAGGGATTTTCTAGACTGTGTGCAGATAATTATTCTTGAAGAATTATTTGCAAGGTGAGGTGAGGACATTTTAAACCTGTGCAAATTAAATATATTTTTTCTGTTTAGGCAGCAAAAGAGCTGACAACAATGATGCTTGCTCACTCTGAACTGCATCGAAACTACGTTCAATTCAATTTCTACCTGATGATAAATACCATAAGAACTTTGATAGCATGTGACCTAATTGCCAAGTGGTGAAAAGCTCTATAAGCTAGTAAATACGACCAATATTCTGTATGTGTATTACCTATGATATATAAGCTTTAAGTTGTCACATAAAACTTCAACCTAGCATTGTTTTCTGCCAGAAATTTAACTCTAATGATGCAAATGCACATAATACTTTTATGCTAAGATAGTCACACAAATTGAATAATTCACTAGACAAATTTACTTTTTTTTTTTTTGCGTTGAGTCTATTTTTGATCCCTAACCTCACATTGATTTTATATTAAATGCTCATTGCATCCCTGCAGTATTCCATCTTAGTATTTGTAGCACTAACTGAACTTTTTTAGTCTATTTTACTTTTCAGTTCAGGGCCCTTTATTTTGGTAGTAAGACATACTGCCAGGTTATAAATGCTTTATTATTATTATGGTTTTAACACAGAGGAAGCTTGGTGTGAATATCTGGCCATTTGCTTTTTTTGGACAAAGAGTTCAAGTTTAGGCTCTCTTTCTGATATAATGTAAATGTCCATCTACACGTGTATACATACTTGCTATCAAAGTCAAACTTAGTCACTAAAAGAAGATTCGCTATCTGAACTTTCTTCTGCATTTTTTTCACCTTCGCCATCAGGCACCGGAGCATCTGGCCTCCTGAAAGAGAGGAAAGAATGTTTAAAGGTTTTCCAGTCAACGAAAGCACGCACTCCCTGTAAATCAGGTCCACCCGAGAACGCGGCTGCTACTGGATCTGCTAAGTCTGCGCCCTGCCCTGAGGGAGCGCCCTGCCCGGCCCCAGCTGCTCCAGCCCGTAGACATGGACGCAGCGCCTCCGCACGGCCCGGCCCCAGCTGCTCCAGCCCGTGGACGTGGACGCAGCGCCTCCGCACGGCCCGGCCCCAGCTGCTCCAGCCCGTGGACGTGGACGCAGCGCCCCCGCACGGCCCGGCCCCAGCTGCTCCAGCCCGTGGACGTGGACGCAGCGCCCCCGCACGGCCCGGCCCCAGCTGCTCCAGCCCGTGGACGTGGACGCAGCGCCCCCGCACGGCCCGGCCCCAGCTGCTCCAGCCCGTGGACGTGGACGCAGCGCCTCCGCACGGCCCGGCCCCAGCTGCTCCAGCCCGTGGACGTGGACGCAGCGCCTCCGCACGGCCCGGCCCCAGCTGCTCCAGCCCGTGGACGTGGACGCAGCGCCTCCGCACGGCCCGGCCCCAGCTGCTCCAGCCCGTGGACGTGGACGCAGCGCCTCCGCACGGCCCGGCCCCAGCTGCTCCAGCCCGTGGACGTGGACGCAGCGCCCCGGCACGGCCCGGCCCCAGCTGCTCCAGCCCGTGGACGTGGACGCAGCGCCCCGGCACGGCCCGGCCCCAGCTGCTCCAGCCCGTAGACATGGACGCAGCGCCC
Source organism: Molossus molossus (assembly GCF_014108415.1). Lineage (NCBI taxonomy): Eukaryota > Metazoa > Chordata > Mammalia > Chiroptera > Molossidae > Molossus > Molossus molossus. Next base: position 14,073,496 of record NW_023425345.1, on the reverse strand, counting down.
CGGCACGGCCCGGCCCCAGCTGCTCCAGCCCGTAGACGTGGACGCAGCGCCTCCACACGGCCCGGCCCCAGCTGCTCCAGCCCGTGGACGTGGACGCAGCGCCCCCGCACGGCCCGGCCCCAGCTGCTCCAGCCCGTGGACGTGGACGCGGCGCCCCGGCACGGCCCGACCCCGGCTGCTCCAGCCCGTGGACGTGGACGCAGCGCCTCCGCACGGCCCGGCCCCAGCTGCTGCAGCCCGTGGACGTGGACGCAGCGCCTCCGCAGGGCCCGGCCCCAGCTGCTCCTGCCCGTGGACGTGGACGCAGCGCCTCCGCACGGCCCGGCCCCAGCTGCTCCAGCCTGTCTTTGCAGAGCGCGCCCAGAGGCGGAGAGGTGACGGGGGGAGGCTGGTGTGACCAGTGCGACGGCCGCACAGCCTCCAGGGCGCCGAGGTGCAGAGAGAGAAAAGCCAGCAGCGGGAAGAAAGGGACATGACCAGAGGAAGCTGCAGGCAGAAATGTTGAAAATGGAGGAGAGTTCACGGACGGCTGCTAAGACACACAGGCAATGTGGAAACTTTGCAGGGACGAAGGTTCTTCATATGTGTTGAATGCTTTCACTTCTGAGCAATGAGATGTGAGAACGGCTCAACTCTGCATGTGTGTGCTATAATGAAGCCAAGTACAGTTTTAATATTGTCATTAAAACTGTCAACTAGATGCTCCGCAGGTGTCAGTAATCAGTGAGCGTGGGAGCACTATCCCCAGCCTCCCTCCATACACCTTACCCAGCAAGTAAACTACACGAGTCAAGTCTACTTTAGGGAAGCTGAGAGGGACAGGAAGAATAATACAGGTGCTCTGTCTGGACAGTTACAAACTACCAGACTTATTTTCCCCTCAAGCTCCTTGATTCTTAGTAAAGATTTAGAACACCAACAAATATAGCCCTTCTCTGCCAGACATATAACTACTATTACTAAAGTAAGAAAATGCATAGTCTACTATTTACTTTCAGTTACTAAAAATTATGGCTGAGTTTTGGCTTGTACTTTTTAACATCGTATCTGGCGTACTACAAAACAAAAATGCTGGTTTGCTTCCTGGTTGTCACATATAAACCCATTCACTCTGCTGGACAATTTCAGACCATGCCTAGGCGGTCACATGACTCAGTACCACTTTGAAGCTGGCTACAGCATCTCTAGGTGTTGACTGATGGTCCGCCTGCCGAAAATACTAACATGGGACCAGAGTCTCCATCACTACCCATGGAAGCAAGAACTCTAGAAGTAGTGGACATGAATACCAGGCACATTTTTCCCAGTAAACTTCTTTTTGCTATGTAGTTGATTTCTTATGGTCTTCACCTTGCTAAAAAAAAAAAAAAAGAGAGAAAAAATTGCCCGGGGGAAATATTTGAATACTACATCAAAATTATATTAGTACCTAGGGCAACTCACACAAATAAACAATGTATACAACTCCCTTCAAATAAATGCTACCTAAGAAAAGAGTAAAAGTAACCTAGGCCTAGGAGAGAATGAAAATATAAAATTAATTTAAATGTTAACAATTTTTGATTTATATAATGCTATACAGCATAGTGGTTAGGAACAAGGACAATGGAGCCAGGTTGACTGGGTTCAAATCCCAGCCTTGCTACTTGTACCCACCTCACTGATTGTTGTGATGATTAAAATACATTACTAAGTGTAAAGTACACTGAATAATATCTGACATACAGTACACACATGAAATGTTATTTTCTAGTATTTTCATTATATAATTGCTATTATTCTCATCATCATGATGCACCTACTCTTTGCCAGGAACTGTGTCAGGTGCTGGAGATCAGATGAGTGACAGCAGCCCTGCCCTGAAGAAGCTTATATTTTAGTCGGGGGAGATGGAAACGCAACAATTATTGTTCCACAGCGTGAGATGCACAGCTGTCCGAGCCACACGTGGGGAAAAGGAGTTCACTCCACGAGGGGTGATTAGAGAAGACTCCAGAGAGATGAACACACTTGTGGACGGGTTTGCCAGGGGAGCAGGAGTTTGCCAGAAACAGAAAATGTGCGAATGAACGGGATGAGATTCTGAGTACAGGGGAAATGGGGACAGCACGACACTGCATTTGGGACCATCAGTCACTTGGTAGCCAGAGGGCAAGGTGTATCTCGGGGCAAAAGTAGATGAGATTAGGTCACTTCACCTTAACAGGTGAAGGATGGGGAGAAGTAATACAAGATACATGTTTTCACTGAAATCACACAACGAAGTTTGGGATGCTTACGCAGTCATTCACATTGTTCTGTAATCATCACCACCATCTCCAGAACTCTTTTCATCTTGCAAAACTGAAACTCTATACCCATAGAACAGTAAATCCCAACCCCCTTTCCCTCTAGCCACTGGTAACCACTATTCTACTCTCCGTCTTTAATTGGACTCCTCTAAGTGGAATCATATAGTATTTGTTATTTACTATAACAAGTATTGTGCCTGGCTTATTTCATTTATCATAATGAAGGCCTTCAAGGTTTATCCATGTTATAGCGTATATATCAGAATTTCCTCCCTTTTTAAGGCTGAATAATATTTTATTGAGTGCATATAGTGCATTTTGTTTAACCATTCATCTGCGGCTGGGCATCTGGGTTGTTTCCACCTTTGGGAATTGCTGGATTATATGGTAATTCTAGGGTGAATTTTTTGAGGCCCTGCCAGGCTGTTTTCTACAGAGGCTGTATCCTTTATACACGTACACAAGTGTTCCAGTTTCTTCATAATCATGCCAATACTTGGTATTGTTTGCCTTCATTCATTTTTTATAATTGAGATGTAATTGACAAAAAGCATATTAGTTTTAGGTATACACCATGTTTTGATATTTGTATATACTGTGAAATCGTTACACAATAAGTCTAGTCAACATTCATCACTATAGATAGCTTCAAACATTTTTTTCTTGTTATGAGAACTTCTAAGATCTATTCTTACCAATTTTCAATTATACACTAGAGTACTGTTAACTATAGTCACCATGCTACACACTACTTCCCCACGATATTCATTTTATAGGTGGAAGTTTAGCCACTGGCAGAGCACAACTGCTCTCTTTTGCCTCCATTTTTGTGTGTGTGTATTTATTTTTTGAGAGAGAGAGAGAGAGAGAGAGAGAGAGAAACGTCAATTTGTTGTCTCACTTGCTTATGCACTCATTGGTTGATTCTTTATATAAATAGTGGCAACCACTATTCTTTCTATCTTTGAATTTGGCTACTCTAAGTCAAATTATCTTTAATTAACTTCAGGGGTGGGGGGAGAGAGAGACATTCATGCAAGAGAGAAACACTGACGGCTGCCTCCTGCACGCACCCCAGCTGGGGATCGAACCCACAACCTGGGCATGTTCCCGTGACTGGGAATCGAGCCCACCCCCCCCTTTGGTGTACAGGATGACACTCCAACGAACAGAGCCACACTAGGAAGGCCCACTGGTTGATTCTTATATAAGCCCTGACCAGGGATCAAACCACAACTGCTTTTTAACACCACCTTTTTGATATTTTCATTACTTCTTTCCCTCTTGTGACCAACAGTGAACCAATCACAAGTTTTTGACATTTTTTTCCCTGTCCTATACTTTCTAGCCAGTCTGTCAGCCAGTGGTTGAGGACTGGCAACTAAATTGAATGGGAACTCAGCTCAGCAAGAACTAAAAGAGTGGAACCAGTGGAAAACCTACTTTTAGAATTGTCTGGCTGGGGAATTGAGACTTATTCTACCCTCAATCAGCCAAAACCCAGCCTTCCCTCCACTGTGTTGCTGTGTAGCAGGAGGGAGAAACGGGTCTAATTGGCAGACAGGGAATTCCCTTACAAAGCAGGCGAATCTGCTGGGCAAGGCTTGAATATAATTGATAGAAAGTTTTCTTGATTTCCAGCATCTTTTTGGTTAATGCTAATACATCTTCTCTTGTCTCAGTGATAAGTAGGCTGAGCTGGTTACCCTTTATTTCTGGCAACCATAAGGTCGGTCATTTCATAGTCTGGGAGAAGGGTATGGATCTTTTGAATAGATCTCTCCAGGACAAATGCCAAATGAGCTGTTTCTGTTCAAAGTCTGCACAGTAATTTGAACTCAATTATACGCTTTCTTCAGCCAAATCAATATGCTGAAAACTATACCTTTCTCCTAATATTGAGTTTAAAATGCAGATTTTTCAGTTTGAGAAAACAATGTAATTCAGAAGGATAACTGCTCTGTGCATGTTAAATATGTCTCTGCTGAAACAATGGTATACAGGCAACTGCAGGATTTTAAACAAGTTGTGATTCAAAAGCCTGGTAAATCTAGTTGTTTAGAACTTGCTACATCTTCTTCCATTAAAACATTCATAAATCAGAACTAACATTTACTGCTTGTCCAGAGCTGTGCTAAGTGCTTACATTATTCTCCTACATAAGCTGAACAACTATATATGATGAGCGAACTCTTCTATTTTCCATTTTACTGATGAGGAAATGCATAGAGAGATCAGGTAATTAGTCCAAGGTCATTTAGCTAGAAAGCAGCAGTGCAGAATCTGAGCCCCAGCAAGTTAACTACTTCTTTTGGTTGTTGTTAATCCACACCCGAGGATCTTTTTCCATTATATTTAGAGAGAGTGAAAGGGGGAGAGAGAGAAGTATCAATGTGAGAGAGACACATTGACCAGCTGCTTCCTGCACGATCCTGACTGGGGCCAGGGATCGAACTTGCAACCCAGGTACGTGCCCTTGACCGAGAATTGAACCTGCGACCCTTCAGTCCACAGTCTGATGCTCTAACCATTGAACAAACCAGCCAGGGCTCGAGTTGACCGTTTCTGGCTAACTTTCCAAAACCTGCGTAGCCTGAGCCTTAACCGCCGTGGATTTCAGCTCTTGCTGATGGGCAGGCCCCAGCTAATCTCTATGTCCTAGAGCAGTCAAAACAGCAATTACCACCTGGTTATCGTACCTTAGTTCCGGGACATAAATGTAAGCACAGAAAAGGATATGGGAGCAACATCTTATCTTTTTCTTTCCCTTGGTCAGAAAATATAGGCACTGATTGAAAGAATTTACAAGGCACGATTTATCTATTCCATATTTCTGAATATAAAACTAAAACAGATTAACCTCAAAATTTTCCATTTCTGTCCCTTTAAACTTTTTAAGTATGATGGTGACAGAGGTACTCTTTCACATATCTGTTTATTTCAGTGGCATTGGAAACTAATTTTGACAACCTAAACAGGACTAATTCTTGGCTATATATATATATAAAAGGATGATAGTCCTTTTTCTAGGGAAATAGCCAGGCTCTCTTCTTTAGCATGTGAACTGTTTTAGTTTAAAGTTATGTACTCTTAGCTAGTGAAGTTTTATACCTAATTAAATAACAATTTATTTGCTGATTAGTATTTATTTCTACATTAACCTCAGCTTTGCTCTTTGCTCAGTGCAGACAGATCTAGACTATTTCTTCTAACAGCTACATCAGTCTGTCTTACTATCTAAGGCTAATAAAAAAGTGTAGTTTATATTTTGAAAGAAAAAAGAAAACAGAACAATCTTTTACTGAAAGTTCTTGGCTGAGGCTTACTATGTACCTAAGATTCTAAATAAAAGTACACTCTTCACTTGGGTGGCACATTTTCTTCCCCTTCATCAGCTGAGACCTTTCTTCCAAAGTGAGGTGCCTTAACTTTTAAGTAAACATGATTCCCAAAGTGCCAGAATCCCTCTTCAGCAAGGCAGTGATTCCCCTTCTCATATCTACCTAGTTGTGGTTGGAGCTGGTTTGCTAGTGGTAGTGGTGCTAGGTTAAAGTGAGTCACCTCTACCCCAACCAGTGCCCCTGGTGACCATCGGCCTGGACTTATGAGGTAATGGGTCAGAACTATGGCTCCAGCCTGTGGCTGAGGAGCAGCTTTTGTGTAAGACCATGTTTTAACTGTTACTGGAATTCTACCCTGAAACTTGGCACCACCTTGCATCCAAATGTTTCTCAACATTTACAGACAATGACCTACCCTCAAACTTGCTAAATGAGATACATCAAGGAAGTATTGGGGGTACAGGGAGTTCTCCCCTTGGTAGTCATCCATGGACTTCTTAGGGTGGCGATACCTAAATGGAGTCTTAAAAAATATGAAATTAACCAGGCCGATAAGATGGGGGAAGGAAGCTCCATGGAGAAGAAGGAAAACAATGAAAGACACCAAAAGGGAGCAGGACAATGATACGTTCAGAGAAGTGCCGGTAGTTTGCTACAGCTGCATGGGTGGCGTGGAAGAGTGGCAAGAAATGAAGCTGAGAAAATCTGGGTCTTGATGACAAAAGCACTTATATGCAAGTCTAATATGTTAGACTCCACATGGAAGGTAACGGAGCGTCACAAAAAGATTCGAGCAAGAGTGAAGTATGAACAGAAACACTCAGACTTTGGTGACAGATTAAGAGAATCAGGAACCCAATCTGGAGCTATTGTAATAATTCAGGTGCCAAATGATGAGAGTTTGAACTAAACAGCAATGAGCATGGGGGCATGTGGTCAGATGTAAGGGATATTAAAAACAAGACCATCATAGTGATTGATATGGGAAGGTAGGGAAGAGGGCACAATCAAGGTTGACTTTCTATTTGCTACTGTGGGTAGCTGGTTAAGTAAAGGATTTTAAAGGAGGTTTAGTCTAGGCCAGGGATGAAGTGAAGCAAATAGGAGCTGAAGGGATTGGCCATCCAGCATATGCTGATGCTTGTAGGGCTGCTTGTCTTCCATTCATTACATTTTCTCTAGAGGAAAAAATATCAGCATTTTAAAGGCCATTTTAGCTTTCTGTTATTATCGAGGCCTACTGTGTATTTCCAGAAGCAAAAAGGAAGCCATGGTCAATGTTAAATATATTTATAACATATATTTCAATGAGTGCCAAAATGGATTGGACCTACATGTTCAATTCACATTAAAATATATGTCACAATCCATCTGCTTTTAACGCATGTGTCAGAAAGAATGTCCAAAACAAAAGTCAAATATCCCAGAGATACTTTAGTTCAAATTACCAATCCATGCCATTGTACTTCAACTGTTTGCTACTTGGATATATACTAAATGTAGATACATGTTGGAAATCTGTCCTGGTAGGCTTTTAAAAAATTCTTAAATTTCCTATTTTGGAAGATAAAATATGAGAAAAGGACTGTTTTATGGTGTTTTACTTCTAAAATGCAGTTTCTTGAAGGGCTGAGAGCCAAGAAAAATCCCAAAGCAATACACTGCTAGTAGGTATGAATGCCTGGGTCCATGGCTAAAGACACTGGGGTAAACTAAAACTCCAAACTGGAAACACTCTTTACAAGTATCTAGATACTTGCAAAACAGACTAGTTCTGAATAATCCATTAAGATATATATTTATTCAGGTTGCGCTCTGTAGCCAGGTTTGCTTGGATGAAATAAATTATTGCCAAATTTCTGAGCCACAAATTTTCAGCATTTCTCAAAAAATTGTTTCAAAATCTCACAAAAACTGACATGTAGTTCTATAATTACCATTACTGTGGACATAGAGCGACTTGACCCTATTTAATCTCAATCTGGCTCAACTGGGATCTTGGTAGAGTAAATGTCCTATACACTAAAGTATTAAACACAAATGGCAGATGATTTTAAAAAACATGAGAAAGGTAGCACAAAGAGGGAAAAACACTGCTTTTTGAGGAGACTACTGCTGTGCAACAAAACTGTCATCTAATTCCATCTCTTTGGACATGTAGATTCATCACCGACCTACTGTAACTGCCCCTGAATGTGCAACGGCTGGTGTTTAGCAGCAGAAGAGAGATATAGCAGAGACACTATTTATGAAGCTGGTTTCCTCAACTATAAAACACTGTATAGGAAAAATGTATAGAGAGTTGGAAATCTTTTTATTATAACTGATAAATTCAACATCTCAGCGGTAATATCATTGTAATAAGAATTACTTACTCAAGAAGATCTGGGTCTAGCCCTTCTGATATCATTTTGTTTCTTATTGCCATCACTGGAACACCCTAAGCAAAGGACACAATATAATCATTCAATTAGTTTCATAAAAATAGAAAAACAGACCAACGGAACAGAATTGAGAGCCCAGAAATAAAATGCAAGCATATACAGTCAGCTAATATTTGACAAGGGAGCCAAGAATACGCAATAGAGAAAAAACAGTGTCTTTAATAAATGGTGCTGGGAAAATTGAATATTCACATGTAAAAGAACAAAACTAGATCCCTATTTTTCACTACCCACCAACATTAACTTGAAATGGATTAAAGACTAAAATGTAAGACCTGAAACCATGAAACTCCATGAAGAAAACAGGAAAAAGCTCCTTGACATGGACCTTGATAATGGTATTATGAAAATCACACCTAAAGCACAAGCAACAAAATAAAAAATAAACAATGGGGACCACATTAATTTTAAAAGGTTCTACACAGCCAAAGAAGCCAATCACAAAGTGAAAAGACAACCGACAGCATGGAAAAAATATGTGCAAACCATGTATCTAATAAGGGGTTAATCTCCAAAATACATAAGGAACTCGTATAACTTAATGGCAAGAAAATAAATAATCTAATGGGCAAAGAACCTGAACAAACATTTTCCAAAGAAGATATACCAATGACCAGCAGTTACATGAAAAGATGCTCAACCTCACTAGTCATTAGGGAAATACAAATTAAAACTATAGTGAGGTATCACCTCACACTTTTTATTTTTTAATCCTCCCTCAAGGATATTTTTCTATTTATCTGCAGATAGAGTGGGACGGAGATAGAGGGAGAAAGGGAGAGAGAGAAACATCAACATGAGAGGGACACATCGACTGGTTGCCTCCCGCATGACCCCAGCCAGGGTTGGGGACGAACCGCAACCAAAGTACGTGCCCTTGGCTGGAATGGAACCCGCGACTCATTGGTTTGTGGGCCGATGCTCTACCAGTGAGCCAAACCGGCCAGGGCTCACCTCCACCTTTTAGAATGGTCGTCATCAAAAAGACAAGAGATAACAAACGCTCCATGGAGCAGATGTGGAGAAAGGAAGCCTCGTGCACCACTGGTGAAACTAAACTGTGCAGTCACTATGGAAAACAGCAGGGCGGTTCCTTGAAAAATTAAAAACAGAACTACCGTATGATCCAGCAACAATATGGATAGACCTTGAAGGTATTATGCTAAGCCAGACAGCATAAGACAAATACTGCATGATTTAACTTATATATGGAATTTAAACAAAACAAAACCAACCACACCAAACTCATAAAAAAAGAGATCAGATTTGTGGTTATCAGAGGTGGGGGAGGAGCAGAGAATTGGAGGAAAGAGGTCAAAAGCTACTAACTTCCAGTTACAAAATACTTAAGGGTTAAATGACTATAGTTAACCCTGCTTTTGATATGTAGGAAAGTTAAGAGAGTAGATCCTAACTGGTCTACCACAAGGAGACATTTTGTTTTCTTTTTATTGTATCTATGTGAGATGATGAATGTTAACTAAACCTACTGTGGTAATCATTTTACGTTATGTGTAAATCAAACCATCATGCTGTACATTTTAAACTTATACAGTGATGCATTTCAATTACTTCTCAATAAAACTAGAAATTTTTTTTAAAGCTAACAAATGCCTCCTTGATATGTCTCCACATACCACCTACAAGACCTTTTAGAGAGCTCATTATTTGAAATAGCTCTTATTTTGCTTTTATATGTCTATGTGCATAGCACTTGAATAATATAATAAGGTACATTTTTAAATGACTTAATGGAACCAATGTTATCCAATTCACATAAGACCAAATTAAATATCTGTGCTTAACCAACACTAATTCTGCTATACAGAAGAAGCCAGGCATCATATTCTTATTCTTCTATCTCCAAAAGAATGAAAACATTGATAATTTAAATGATACTTCACAATATGAATAAATTTCAAATCAAGGTTTCAGAGCTTTCTACTCTTAAGTATAGCTACGTTAATGTTCTTTTCATAAGCAAATGGCCCAATTCCATTTGGACACATTCTGCACAAAGGTCAAAGCGAATTCAAGAACTCTCCTGGAGTTATATTATACATCTTCCCTACACCAATACCAACACTGAGTAATGATAGTTCTATAAGTGTATAGTCATAAAAACACTGAGAATATGTGAATTTCAAAGGTTAAGATAAGAACATCAAAACAATTAGAAAAGGCTATGTCAGATATAAATACAAATTTACTTGAAATGGGAACTCATTTATGGATAAATAAACACTTATTGAAGCTCACTTACAAAGTTCAAGGGGAGGTATAATCAGTGTCTTTGCCAACTCCTCTCTTCATGTCATCCCAAAAGATGAGGAACACTAATCTGATTAGTTAAATTTGAGGACTTGAATTATATCACCTTCAAAAGTAGGGTCACCATGCTTTAAAAGGTTGTACGCACGGTTGGGACCCTCTCCCTCATAGCCCTTCATTCCATGTGGTGGACAGGGTAAGCTGAGCCAGGGCCCACATGGGAAGAAAGTCATCAGCTCCCTTTGATGTTGTGTACCCTTCCCTTCGCTGTTGCGTGGTCCTCCCATGTCACTAGCTAGTTGTGACATTCAGTTTTGAACCTAAGGTACAGAAGAGGCCCCCTAAGGAGCTCTGATGCTCTAGCCCAATTTCTCAGTGCCCTACCGTGACGTTTCTGGGCACCAACCCAGCTAAGGTTCCCCTGCTTGCTTTTGCAGTTGTGTTTTGGTCTCAGGGGTGTTAGTTTTCTGGTCTCAGGGATCTTCCAGGGTGGTTAGGAGTAAATTTACTGTGGTTAGCAGTAGAATTTTGATATCAAAATCCCACACATCTCCATATTTAACATCACTATGGCAGCACAGTGCTTTATGCTGAGAAAATAAAAGATGCAGCCAGCCCCTGCCCGCAGGGGGTACAGTCTAATAGATGAGTTAAACACGTGATCACAACACAGCCATGAAACGTGTAACAGCGGCCTGTGTAATGGGCGATGTTAGACCCAGCAAAGGATTCACTGAAGTGTCTTGAAGATGGGATTGGAGTTTATTTAAAATAAAAAACAAGAAGACTAGAAATATACACAAATCTTTAAATAATCTATCACACATAAGCTTGTCTCGAACACATTTTTAAGAACAAATATATACTTATCCAGATATTTTCTCCCTTCAAAATGCTGACTTTATGTTACATTTCACCCGATAAAATCTGTAAGTCCAAGCAAGTACATGCTCAATATGAGTCAAATGGATTACAAATTCAATATGAAGAGTCTTCAAAGTTAATGGCCGTATATTGCTCATAGAAAAGTTACAGATCTTGCCAGATTAAGTTCAGATCATTAATTATAATTCTCATTTTTAAAATAAGAAAATATATTAACATTTTAATTCATATTTACTTTTAAAAAAACGTGCAGAAAAGAGGCCTTCTGCAGCCATAACCCCTTGCTTTGGCCATGAGGGAGAAACAGTCCCGGGTGCCTGCAGCTCGCTAGGCTAAGGAGGGCTGGGAGCTAAGGCTTCCTCTCAATGCACAGGTTTCCCGGAACTCTGTCTCCTGGGAGGTAGCAAGGGCAAGGCTGTCATGTATGGGCCCATTTACACATTTATCTTTATAACTGTTATGTTTAATTTTATAAATTAGTAAAATTTAACCTATTAAGACTTGGCTAACAATGGAATCTAAATGCATCCGAAATATTAGATGAATGAAAATAAATAGCACCATCACAAAATTATCTTCATAATCTTACTTCTGAAAGTAATACTGATCCATGGGGCAATCTTTAAGGTTAAAAAGACAAAGAAGGCACATGATGAAACTCTGGGCTTCTTGTTAGCTGATGAAGTTTAAGGATAAATGAAAGACGGGAAAAACAGTTGTTTGGGGGCATTCCACATTAACATTTGGGATAAAGTAAGCACGAGAATAAAATTTGCAGCACTTTAAAAATATATCACCTGGAACTAAGACTTGAGAGAAAGGTTTTTAGATAAAATGTACTTAATCACCTGATAATAAAATGTATATAGTAGTGGAGCAATCTGACTACTTGAATGACAAGGTGGGGAATTTTATTTGATAATAAAATGCCATTCATCTATTTGGTATAACAGGGGAAGTCAGACGTTTGAAACAGTTCATACAAAAACACTGAAGTGCTAAGAAGAAATGGAACAAAGAGCAGAGTTAACTTCATACTTCTTTACAAAGACCTCTCAGTTTCCTTCAACTGTGGTTCGATGGTATAAGGTTCTTCTACAAACTCAACTATGTGATTTATTTATTACACTTTAGCATAATCCACAGGATATCATTGGAAAGGTTATGCAAAGTTACAAGGCCGAAAAAACAGAAGGGAGAAGAAATAGGTGGAAAAAGACAAGACAGAAAACATTTCCTAAAATATAGCAGAGAAAGTGTGTGTAGGGCAGAGTGAGGGGCGGTGTAACTGGTAAGGGAACAAGGAAGTTGGTGGAACTCACTAAGCTCCCTATTTTTTTTTTAAATATTTTTTCTTTATTGATATTAGAGAGATAGGGAGGGAGAGGGAGAGAGAGACAGAAACAGTGATGAGAGAGAACATCGATTGGCCGCCTCCTGCACACCCCTCCACTGGGGACTGGGCCCACAACCTGGCCATGTGCCCCGACCGGGAATTGAACCAGCGACCTCTTGGTGCATGGGTTGATGCTCAACCACTGAGCCACACCGGCTGAGCTAAGTTCCCTATTTTAACATGGGATTTGTTTCATGGGATTGATCATCATATAAGAATAATAGAAGTCTGAATCTATAAATTCCATATTTTACCTTCAGTTTCTCAAAGCAGATTCCAGCAAAAGAATACAGGTATTACCAAAATTTGGTGAGTCTTTAGTCTTTTCTGTATATGGATATAGATAAAAGAAAATACATGTAACTTAAACTATCTTACTCTATTAAAGATTTTACTATTATCATCAGCTTAATACAAATATCATAAAGCTTGATACAAAAATAATTTGGCTGGTTACATTCCAAAGGGATTTGCTGCTATGTTTCTGGTGATGTTGCTTAGAAATTTGTTTTGCTGTATTCACTCTCAGAGGTTAAGGAACAGTCTGGTTTGTTAAACATCAAAAAGAAGTGTCCAATTTCTGATCTCCAAGAGACGAGGCTACTGGTGGTCTAAGGAGGACACAACAGACCTCAAAACTAAAGTCTACTGAACTGTGGGATTATTTTTGGCAAGTGATAATGGCAGTTTGTCCAACATAAGTAATGAAAAAGAGAGAAGGCAGCCATAAGTCTGATGTTCCAAAAAATCATGTCTGTATTTGCGTCACTGGAGAAAGTGTGCAAAGAAGCCACAGTAATGAAATTATGATGGCAACATTAATAGTTAAATACTAGTTTCTTATATCACAAAAACTGTTTGGAGTTATAGAACTGCTACTATTTACATTTATTTGTTATTGTGTTAATGAAATCCAAGCTACTAAATCCCTTTATAAACCATGTTGAAATTTTCTTCAAGTTTTAGATTAGAAGGGGAAAAAAACCTTCTTAATCTAATAGCGATGATTTTCCTCTTTTAAAATAATAAAACATGGTCCTTATATTTGAGTTTTTCCTCTCAGTTTATGAGCTTGAATCACAACAATTCAGTTACAAAAGGTGGAAAATATGAAGCTTATGAAGTTTTTTCCCTACTTGATCAACAACAAAGAAAAGATCGATGAGTTGATAGGTGGATCGTACTTTTTTATCTTCAGGGCGAGGGGATGAATAGGAGCTGAGAAGATGCTACGGGTTGGGAAAAGGCAGACACCCCCCTTTTACAGGCTCTTTTACTTACAGTTTTACTTAGTGAAATGGACACAATCATTTTTTTGTCTTCTGATTTTCAACAATGCTCTGTTTAAAGTATCTATACTGCATTTTATAGAATATATTAGTAGGGTACTATATGTAGGATACACTTTTCAGATGAAATAGTCTATATAACAGATAATAAATGTTTACTGAACAAACCATAACACAAAAACAAGTATACACGTAATAATCTTTTCTCCTTCCAGAAGCTTTCTGTGAAGGAATACAAATTAATTTAAAGAAATCTCTTACTCACTGTAGAATGAACACGGCTGTCTAAGAAAAGGAAGCTTTATTTCTAACGACAACAGATTTAGAAAATAATAGACTCTAAAATTATCCCTCATACTGTTGCCTCCAAGGGTCATTAATCTGAACCTAAATATGTGGGCAAAAAAGCAGCTCACAAATCTTGACTGTACTATTCACAGTGGCTTCTAAGGAGCTGACAGTCAATTATTCCTTTTTCAGTGATTCTTTTACCAGATCAGTTTCATAGGAAGAAAGTATTTGTCACTGACTGTGCATCAGGTATCTTTAAAGATGAAGAAATAAGTCACATGATAAAATAGATAAAACTTATACCAGCCATGACCAAGGCCCCAGAAGGTTGGTAAGGCAGTTACTTTATTCATAAAATAAATACATGTTAGTAGTTCTTTTCAGGCATTGCAAACAATAAGGTTAACCTAAATGCATACCAAGAAAAATTTAAAAAATCATTTCACAAAGTTAGGTATGTTATGAGACAGAATATAGCTGCATCAATTTCCCCAGGTGATTGACTTCTCCCCTGGATATTCTTCTGACATGATAAATTTTAGATATTAATGACCAAAAAAGTGCATCGTGTGTTCTTTGCATTTTGTAGCTACTTAAGTGTTAAATTTTTTTTTAAATTGATTTTTTAGAGAGAGAGGGAGAGAGAGAGATAGAAACACCGATTTGAGAGAGAAACATCAATCGGCTGTCTCCTACACGCCCCCCATCAGGGACGGAGCCTGAAACCCGGGCATGGAGCGGGGACCTCTCAGTCCATGGGACGAACTCAATCCACTGAGTCACACCAGCCGGACAGTACTTCAATTTTTAAAATTTTCAGAATAATTCGGTGCTATGGAAAACCCATTTTCCTCCCTTTATTGTACAGAAACAACATCTAAAATGTAAAGACTTGCTTCGATAGTCTCATTAATACTAAGACTCCGTTATGAGTACTTCAGCTATACTATACCTTTAGTAAGCCTCATTTCACTCAAATGATATTTGTTGTTGAAAACATGTGTTGATTAGAATTTTCTAAATTTAATTACACATTTACTTTCTAGGAATAAAAACTTTAAAATAATTTTTAAAGCAAATCATTTTGGAATTCGCTACTTGACTTAAAAGTATAATAAGTTCAGATAGTCTCTTACTCAGTTTTTGGAAACTCATTACTATATGTACCTATTCAAGAGGATTTTAAAAAAATCTCCAAATATAGCAATAAAAGATAAGACAAATGGAATTTTTAGTAATTAATTATAAAGATAAGTCTCCTGATTGAAACCAAAGGATATTCACTTTCGAACTAATATTTTTTCTTTATTGATTTTAGAGATAGAGGAAAGGAGAGAGAGATAGAAACATCGATGAGAGAGAACATCGACTGGCCGCCTCCTGCATGTCCCCTACAGGGGATCGGGCCCACAACCTGGGCATGTGTCCTGACTGGAGACCTCTCGGTGCACGGGTCAATGCTTAACCGGTGAGCCACACCAGCCGGGCTCGAACTAATTTTTCAATAGTGGTAATGTGTTTGAACTGGTGTATTATGAATTGCTCATTCAATGTCCTTAGAGATCCACAGGTATCAATTTAAAGAGAGATGGCTAGAATCGGGCATTTGTGTGGCTATAGAACCACAATGAAGGGCCCTGAATCTGATATTAAAATGCCATCAGCACATGGTCTAACCAGCTAACTGAATAAAAGTCATTTGTGAATTTGGACTAGGAAAAGAATAAGAAAAGGATGCTGTATTATTATATTATGACAACTCTGGGAAGTTGTACTTAGGTCTGGAAATATTTACTTAAATTGTAGTATAAGATAAATGCAAAAGAGGTTGATAACTTCAGGTAGAGGAATCTATAATTTTCATTCATTTTTCCCAATAAAATATTTTGAAATCTATTTTACTTCCTTCAAAAACAATACAGTAAACATATTAGCATTTTCTCCAAATTATAAAAATCCTTACCAAAGAATTGACTGACAAATGAAGCATGCTGTTGCATCTTGCACTGCTGTCTGTGATCTACTTAAGGCACACACATACCCTCCGCACCAGGGGTGTCCATCCAATAATGAACGCTACCACCACCTGAGATCCTTGTCCAATCACGGTGCTCAAACGCTCTCCTCAAGCCGGTGGTCTCTAAACCCTCTGAGAACTGTCTTTCCACCTGTGAGTCCAACAGTGAGTCCACTTCCTTGTACAGCTTATTTACTCCTCTGGATCTTTACTTTTTCTTCCATTAATTAACCACAGTCTTAGACAAACAACTTCATATTTAAGGTGAGATTCATAATATTTCTAAAGAGAGTAAATGTTAGTAAACAACTACCTAATTTGCATTATTATTATTTCCCCCTCACCGCTTTGGAAAGCTTTTATGTGAAGTGCCTTACTCCTGGTGGAAGGGGTCAGCAGGAAAGAAAAAACAGCACTGAGAAATCAAAGTTGGGTAACTAAAACATTATAGTTGGATCCGAGTAAAAGAATTATACCACACATTTCAGGAAAGTATAAAAACTGTCATTGTTGGTGTGTATCTTCCAAAGCTTCCTCTTGAAGCTTAACAGTAATGTTCCTTTTGTCACAACTTCGAAAGCAGGAGCTAAGAGGTTGCTTAAAGAAGTTGGAATGAAAGACACAAGTCCAAAGTTAAAGATATTTTTCTGCTAAATGCCTGCCTTTGTTGCTTCCCATTTTATATATAATTCAAAGGAAATTCCTATGAAAGTTAAAAGTACCTTAAATTTATCCTCTAAAAGTTCCTTCCCCTGTGTTTGCTTGGTTGGGTTATTCCTTCTTTTTCTTCCTTTCTTTTGTGGGGAGAGATGTACAGAGGTATGGTGTGTTACAGTGAGTTTATGGCAGGGGCAGTAAATTTGCCATTTAGTAAAATAAATAAACTGAAATAAAGAATTACATGTTTTGGCTTGAAAGGACTGTTTCAGATAAGCTGTTCTATCCACTACCTCAATTATTTTAATTATGCCAATGACACAAAAATATAATACAATATGTATTCCTGAAAAAATATATTCTTTTCAAAGATAATTTTATACTAAGAAAAACTGGTTTGACAAATTTAGCACCCTAAATGAATTGTCTTATCAATTATTTTTAAGATTATTTTGCATTCTCAATTTTATACTGAACTACTGATTACCTGTGAGACTGGCACAGTTCTTCCCACACGGTTCCTTAGAGGCTGCTTCATTACTTTAGCAGAGAATAAGGAATTCTGCTAATTCTTTGTCAAAAATACTAGCAAAAGTTACCTGTTTCTAGATTCTCCAGACACTCAGGCCAAAGGTAAAGCAAAGGTAACACCTCAGGGGCTCCTGACTGTGGTTCACTGACAGTTTTCTGCCTCAGGAGAAATCTCCATCTACTCCTTCTGACCTTTCACGTATGACAGAATGTCAAGGAAGGAAGATAACTGTGTTCACCTGAGTTCCATTTATCCCAACACGAAGTTCCTACTCACATGGTGTATCGTTCCCTAAGCTTTGCTTCTTTGAGTTAGACCTGGTTGATCATTTGGTTGATGGGGAGAACTATCTTCCCTTTTCAATTTTCAAAGTTAGCTAAATTATGCGTGTAATTAGAAAAATGTGCACTTACATCCTTTCTTTACCTACCTTCACATGGTGAGAAAACGATCGCTGTACATGCAGCTTTTATCTTCAATGTAAAACACCACAAAAAGCTGTCCCCCACAAACCTGTACTATCCCCAAAATACTGACCTTGATGTTGATTAGTAAATCTTTGGTATCATAAAGGAAACAAAACACATGATGATATTATAATACCTATGGAGTTAAAAAAAGAAACAATACAAAAGGAAATAACATACAGCTGTTAAACTAAATCCATATTCGTGTATTCCACAGCTACGACTACATACAACCACTTTTTAAAAAATTTTATTTGTTGCCCAGCCGGTGTGGCTCTGTTGGACAATTGCCGTCCCATGCACCAGAAGGTCACTAGTTCGATTCCAGGTCAGGTCACATGCCCAGGTTGTGGGCTCTATTCCCAGTGTGGGGTGTGCAGGAGGCTGCCAATTGGTGTTTCTCTCTCACAGATGTTTCTCTCTCTCTCTCCCTCGCCCTTCCTCTCTCTGAAATCAGTAAAAACATGGTTTTGTTAAAAAAGAATACCCATATCTTTAAAAAAAAATTGATTGACTGATTTTTGAGAGAGAGAGAAAGAGAAAGAGAGAGAGAGAAAAACATCGATTTGTTTCACTTATCTGTGCATTCATTGGTTGCTCCTTGTATGTGCCCTGACTGGAGATTGAACCTGCAGCCTTGGTGTATCCAGATGATGCTCTAACTAATTGAGCTACCCGGCCAGGGCTGAACCACTTCTGACTATACTGTTGATCAGTGATAAGGAACTTACCCTGGAGCTCTCTAGACCATGGAAAGTCACACTGGGGTCATATCCCAAACAGAGTTTTAAATCCTTTAATTACTCTTACAAAAATGACACCTCATCTAAAGGGCACTCCACTCCATGCCTGATTAGTTTCACAAGGTCTGCGGCACATAACTTCCTGGTGAACGTCTTTAATAATCAGTTGGAGACTCTTCATGCTTAGGTAACGGAAGTCACATCTCCCCAGGCCAACAGCCACTGCTGGCAACAGATAATCAGAACCACCAGACCAAGAGATTATTCAATTCACATTCTGAACCAGCCAAAGAAAACAGAGCTTTAGAAAAGCCTAAGTGTCCGAAGAGACTGTTTTGGCAAATTTGGTTTAAGAAAATACAAGTCATTAGCTTCTTCATGTGGAAGTCGGACTTTCCCAATGCACAATTCATTACTGGCAACAGATTCACCAAGCTCTGCCAGTAAAGGGGGGAGAACTGTTGGAAAAGTGATCTATGTACACAATTCCAGTTAAGTTATAAAAGCAGTATGTAATTTAGTAAAGGCTTGTGCTGCTCTATTATGACAACAAACATTAAATCAATTATCTGCCACATTTGGAACATAACAGTATTACTCACTCAAAAATCTTGTGTAAAACTTGCTTAAAAAGGAAAAAGAATCAGAAAATGCCAGCAGGTGTTCCAGGAACATTCATTAATAATGAGATCCAAATCTGGGGATCAATTAAATAGATCATAAATCTAGAGAGCACTTCAGAGTTCATTTGACGTATGAAGATACTGAAGTCCAAGAAGGTGACACGACCTGATGGTGGTCACATAGGACTGTGTGACACAACTAAGAAACTGTATCATGTTGCATCGCAGACGTACTGAGTACAGGTCTGGGTGTACCCCGCAGCATTTAGATGTCTCACATAAACACCTCCTTTCTGGGACCACCATCATTCTTATCTCATAGAGGGTGGTCATCCCACTGTGACAGAAGAAGGTATGGAGACCAAAAACTGAAGTACAGCATATTTCTCTGTGAACCGATACCTGTGACATTTGATAAATTCTGCTCCGTGTGTCCAAAGAAGTTTCTATCAATCAAGCAGTTTTAACAAACTGGGCTCTAAAATCGATCTGCAGCTTCTGTGACCAGTGAGACGAGGCACATGTCAGCAGGACATTCCAGGAGAGAGCTAGACCCAGGAGAAGGCGGGTCTCCCGGCAGCTTAGGAAGCCAGAGGACTATGGTCCACTGATGCGCAGGAAGCTGGGAAGCTTGTAAAGATCTGTATCTGTAATTTGTAGGACTTCCTATGTCGTGCTATCTGAACTGAGGGATCACTACATGGGTGGTCAACAAACATATTAGCAGAAAAATTAAAATTGCTTGGGAAACATTTGTCTATTTTCTGTCTTACTAAAGAATAAAATAGTTCTAAACAATAATTCAGAAAGGAAACAAGAGAAGAGATCACAAGAGGGCTGAAGGCCTAGTAAGTATTAAGATGCTGAGTGAAAGAATATTACATTTTGGAAAAAGAAATTCAGCTGAAGTGAAATTAAAGGTGTAAGACTCTGGTTATGAAGCAACAAATAATTTTTAAATGATGAAAATACCATTAAAAATGAAAAACCTCCTTCCACCACTGGTGTGGCTCAGTGGATTGAATGTCATCCATGGACTGAGAGGTCCCGGTTTAATTCCTGGTCAGGGCACAAGCCCAGGTTGCGGGCTTGATCCCCACTAGAGGGCATACAGGAGGCAGCCGATTGATGTTTCTCTCTCACATCAATGTTTCTATCTCTCCCTTCCTTTCTCTCTCTAAAAAAAAAAAAAAAAATCAATTAAAAAAAAAGAGAGAGAAAGATCCTATTATTGTCTTTAGAAGGTGAGAGGATTCTAGTACTGTTAACTCCCTCTGAGGGCACATAAATATTATTTGGGGCACTAAGAATAGATCTTTATATTGTTGGTATACAGTAAATTTTTTTTCCCAGAAAGAGAGGCTGTTTCATTTTGTTCTGAGACCATGCTAATGCTACCTTCCGCTTAGTTAATACAAGCAATCCCCTCACCAGAATGTAGGCTTCTAAAATCTAGCTTTGGTAACATGTAGTCATGTGTACAATGGATGATAAACTACTCAAGACCATACCAACAGACAAAGTGCAAGTCTTTGATGAGTTATGCAGGTGTTGGTCTTTCTCTGCATTAATAACTCAAACTAAATTTTGAGTAATGGGTAAGCTAGAGAAATCTTAGTTGCCTTCTGAGGTCAAGAAAAAATGGGTGTTTTAATAAAATCTAAGGTCTTGGCCCTGGCCGGTTTGGCTCAGCGGTTAGAGCGTCGGCCTGTGGTCCCGAGAGACCCGGGTTCAGTTTCCGCTAAGGGCATGTACCTCGGTTGCAGTTTGTCCCCGGCCCTGGTTGGTCGTGCGGGTGGCAGCCACTCGATGTGTCTCTTTCACATCGATGTTTCTCTCTCTTCCTCTCTCCCCCTCCCACTCTACCTGAACAAAAAATGGAAAAATGTCCTCAGGTGAGGATAAAAAAATAAAATAAAATAAAAAATATAAAATCTAAGGTCTTGTTGTGAAAGTAATACACTTTGCAGCATTGATAAGATAATGTGTAATGAAGCTACCCCCTAGAATGCACTGGGACTAGGTTCCTCCTTATAGAATGTTCAAATTTGTTTTTCCTTCTGTGTGTCCCTTTGAGTCAGTCAAGGAACTGAACCACCTTACCAGAATGAAGTACTGATTAGAAGACTAATACAGAAAACAGGAAGGATTTCACCATCTGGAAGTAGAGAGATGCAAAGCTATCTAGATTCTCCCCTTGTCAGTGGCAGAAACTGAAGGACTCAATGATACAGATTGCAGTGGGTCTCTAACGACTCTTCTGTGAGACATTTTCTAAAGTAGACTGATAATGTTATCTGTTTTTCTAGTTAGAGTTCTGTGAAGATATGGGTATAGAAAACACAATGAACTATGCAGCCGCTGTTGAAGAACAATAGTTTTGGTGATGACTTATGATGCTAGAATGATTATACTCCGGAAAAGTGCTAAGTGGTTCAGAATAATAAAAAGATTATGCTTAGGAAAATCCGCAGGTATGAGCAAGAGGCTTTACATGGAAATCAACGGGTAAAAAATCCTCAGGGCAGAAAATCTGAATAGACACTTTTTCCAAGGAAGACATGCAGATGGCCAACAGGCATCTGAAATGATGTTCCACAGCATTAATTATTAGGGAAATGCCAATCAAAACCACAATGAGACATTGCCTCACACCTGTTAGAGTGTCTATTATTAAAAAGACAAGAAATAAGTGTTGAAGAAGATGTTGAGAAAGGGAACCCTCATACACTGTTGGAAGGATTGTAAACTGGTGCAGCCACTATGAAAAACAGTATGGAGGGTCCTCAAAAAAATTAAGAATAAAACTACCATATGATCCAGCAATTCCTTTTCTGGATAGTTAATATAAAAGACTATAAGCACATTAATTCTAAAATATATATGTACCCCTATGTTCACTGCAGCATTATTTATAATGGCCAATATATGACATCAAGCTAAGTGTCTATAAATGGATAAGTGGATAAAGATGAGGTACATATACAATGGAATACTACCCCATCATAAAAAAGGGAAAACTGCCATTTGTGACAAGATGGCATGATCTTGAGGGTATTAAGCTAAGTGAAATAAGTCAAATGGAAAAGTACAAAAACCATATGATTCCACTTAGATGTGAAATATAAAACAAAAAAGTAACATGAACTAACATAATAAAAATAAAGTCATAGATACAGACAATAGAAAGGTGACTCCCAGAGGCAAGGGGTGTAGGGGGAGAGCAAAGAATATTTGGTAACAGATGGAAACTAGACTTTAGGGATGAGCGTGCAATAGAGTATAGATACTGAATAATAATGCTGTTTACTTGAAGTTTATATAATGTTATTAACCAATGTTATCCCAATAAAGAAATAATTTTTAAAATCCTCAATTAATGACAGGAGGAAAAAAATCAGTGGAAGAACTAGCAGGTAATTATTAAGAGGAGTGGTATAAAGAAATAGAAAACAAGTCCAGTAGCCTAAAATAAGAGAGAGTGATAGAACGTGCGCGCGCGTGTGTGTGTGTGTGCATGTATTTGTACAAAGAAGACATGAAATTTCAAAATAGGTAAATATCAGAGACCATTAACACTTAGTGGGATGAAATTAATAAACAGGAACTGGCATTTGAAAGACAAATGGAAGGAGAAAGATTACCTACAAATCAATACATATCCAGATATATGAAAATTCTTAAACACAGGATTAAAGGAACTCCTAAGTGAATTAAAAAGGCAATAGTTGTATTATCAGATGGAGCATTCTTTTTGGCCATCTGACCAGATGCAGGCGTTAGATAAGGTTTTCTGAAACACGCTGTAAATAAGCACTAGGATAAGATACAGACATGATATAATGGTAGCTTAATTTTGCCCAAATCAGAGCATCTGATAAACTCCTACATGCTAAAAATTTTATCCTTCAACAGACAAAGGAAACACTGAGGGAAAATGATTTAACTATTTCTTACTCATATTTGAACAAAGAGACAGAACTGAATGATTATGCAGAAGTGACAGGAGCTCTGGTAGTGACCATGTGCAGGAAAAACAATCAAGGACATTGTCAGACACGTAGCCTGCACCTGCAGCTGGACATCTGCAGTCACTCATGGTACACTTAGGAAGCAGGAGACACGGTGGACTTATAGATGGCTCAAGTAGAGTAATGACTGGTAGATTCACATCAGCCATTCACAAGGAGCCCACTGCTTGGTCTAGTCTTGGTTTGGTTCTACATTTTAGATCAATAACTTGAAGAAATGGGAGCACTTCTATACACTTCCAGGTGACACAAAGCTAGAAAGAAGAGTTAATATGCAGGATAAAGTAGTTCATTCCATAAATATTGATTGAGCACCTTTATGGGCAAGGTGTTCAAGTGAATACAAAGATGAATCAAGACACAATTCTTCCTCTCGTGATTTCCTTTTTCAACAGGAAAGACAAAATATGAGTAAATAATCACTGAACAGGTATGAAGTGAGAAGTTTCAAAAAATATATAGGTAGCATAGTTAGACTGATCAATAGTGGGAGACATTACTTAAGGTTTATGTGTTGGTGGGTTCAGAATCTGGGATGATTTGGTGGAAGTGTTCATGGGAACAGGTTAGGGGAATAGAATCTGGGCATGTAGTAATTAAGGGGAATCTAGATTCAGAGGTGGAAAAGCATGGAGCTCACATCGGGAAGGATTTGTGGTTTGGTATGAAGAATGGAATTCAGGACAGGGAGTCGTAGGAAACAACAGTTGGGTAATAAGATTCTGGGATCCAGGCTGGCACAATAAACTGAAAACAATAAAATTAAATTTCACTTGGATGAACTTGCAATTTTAGGATGGCAGTGTAAAGATGTTGCTCCCTCTTTCTGCTTGAAAATTACCCCCAAACAGTAAGGCCCAAACTCCAACTTTAATGACTCAGAGGCATATATGAACCACAATAACATGGAAATTAAAAGCAGATAAAAGAATGATTGATGACTGAGCACAGACAGCCAAGTCGACTTCCAGAACCTGGAAACGTTGAGGGATTAGAAATACCCGCACCAAAGGCAGAGGGCAGGCCAAGGATGAAATCAGGAACACTGGGATAAAAACAGGACAGGTCGAGGCAGAAGAAACTAAGCCCCTGCTCACACTCAGTGACACCAAGCAAAAAAATGGGCTGAAACTGAAGTACTTTCACAGAATTAAAAATAAAATAAAATTAATAATAATTTATTCTTTCTTAAATGTTCCTAAATAAAACTTCTTTGAACAATGTTATAATATAGGTTGAAATATTTTTAAATAGCTCTTAATCAGAAGGCTTTTTTTTTTTTTTTTTTTTTGGAAATACATATGCTATAGCTTGAAGTCCCAGCTTCAGAGACTTTAATTCAGCAGGGTAGGAACCAGAATTTGTCAGTCTAAAAACTGCTGAGGCAGTGTGAAAAAGAAATCTATCTCCAAAACCCATCAAAAGGTAAAATGGCCTGGAGAAAAATGCAGGCCTCTTCATTCACTGGTAAATACTACGCGCCAGGTTGTCCTCGGAACTGGGAATCGTGCGTCACCCCAGATGATCCCCTACCCTCAGGGAGCCTGTGTTCTAGTAGCGGGAGATGCACAGCCACAGTATGTACGATGTGGAGTATTTTAAATAATAGTAGAAGGTTATATGAAGAAAAATATAGCAGGTCAGGTGTAAAAGGAATGCGGCCAGTGAGAAGGTAATATACGAGCAAAGGTTTGAAGGAAGCGAAGGAGTACACCATGAAGATACCCGGGAGAACAATGTTTGAGGCAGCGAGAATAGCTGATGCAAAGGCCTCAGAGAGGAGACTGTCCATATAGTTATCCAAGGGACATCAAGGGGGCCAGTAGCTGGAGCAGGGCGAACAGAGATAAGAGATCAAAGGGTAATGGGAGAGCTAAGTTGCATAGGATCTCATGGGCCTGGGAAGGACTTTGGCTTTTACTTCTAGTGAGGTAGGAAGCCGCATGAGTAGAAAAATGAATATTTAAAGGGTCATCTAAATATACACATGTACACACACATGTGATAATATATAATTCTGAAATGTAATGGAATTGGTCTAAAGAATGAATAACAAAAATAATTTCAACTGGTGTCTGGAAACCTTAGCTGCCTAAATAAATCTGGGAAATACCTAAAATAGTACCTTAAGTAAGTGTTCAATAAATATTTGTGGAACAAATGGACAGAGGTTTTATACAGAAAAAGAAAATACGAGTTTTTAAAGTTCTCATAAAATCAGGGGTAAAATGCATCAAGAATACAAGGATAGCTATCCTAAGACAGTCTTTTATCAAAGATGTCAGGGCATTCTTACAGAAACCATCAAGCAGATTTTCCTATTTCATACTTTAGAGTCACTCTGAAACCGTTCTTTCCTCTTTTGTTTGAAAGAGTCAGTTTTTAACAGACCATATTTTAAGCTTAGCTTAAGCTTTCCTGAGTTCTAGCTTTAAAAACGAATTTATTATGGTTCATATCAAAACAGCTCTACTTCATTCTTCAACAAGAGAACTTTATATATTTCATCCCAAAGCCTGGTTCAGTTTTTCCTACAGACTAGAGAGCCCAGGGTTCTGACTGTCAGCAAAGAATTCTGAAAGTGACAAACGCGTGGCTTCTGAAAGGTCCTTTCTCCTCCCCCATCACCGCTGCAGCTTCTCCATGAGCCAATCCACTCTTTCTGGTTGTCAGATACTACTGGTTTTCAATTCTTTTGGTGATTAAAAAAATGCATGAACAGTAAAATAAAACTGTTTTTCTTTAGTATTTCCTTTGCCTAATAATGGAATGGTACAAAAACATTACTTTTTTAACTAACAGAGAAATGATGGACAGCTAGCTCCTTCAACTGCAACAGGACTTTCTTCAGGAATAAAAAGAAAGTACCTCCTACTGTTATAGACAACAGCAGATGTTTCTGGTACCATACCATGTAATGATTTCCTAGAAAAAATATAAATTCTAAAATCCTATAATAAATTAAAAGCCTTACCTTACATGGACAAGAGATTTATGTTCTTTTCTATGAACCAAACTATTTTTTTTTTTAATATTTTTTTATCCTCACCCGAGGATATTTTTCCATTTTTTGTACAGATAGAGTGGGAGGGAGAGAGAGGAAGGAGAGAGAGAGAGAGAAACATCGACGTGAAGGGACACATCGAGTGGCTGCCACCTGCACGACCAACCAGGGCCGGGGACAAACTGCAACCGAAGTACGTGCCCCTAGCGGGAACCAAACCCGGGTCTCTCTGGACCGCAGGCCGACGCTCCAACCGCTGAGCCAAACCGGCCAGGGCGAACCAAACTATTGACAAGTAAAGTTCAGAATAAAAATTTACAAAAAAAGTATTTGTGCTAGCATACGGGAATTAAGCCAAAGCTCTATGAATAGTCCACTTTCATTCCTCTATTGATACATCCAAGATTTGCAATGGCAACTTTGTGTAAAGCAAAGAAAGTATATAAATTTGTATTAAACTGTTAGTCTGAAGTGTGAGATTAATTTTAATGAGAAAGATTTGACTTTTGGCTACTATTTTCAGGGCATTAACTGAACATAGGAAAGAAATAAGTAAGAGAGTAGAAAACTTGGTCACTCGGTTTAGCAGTTGTTCAGGTTGAAAAATAACAATGAAACCTCCAGGATCAAGAATTTCAAATGAGGCTGCTAGACAGAGAAGACAGACCAAATCAGCTTACCACTTGAACCATTTTGAGATATCTGGCATATCTTGGATCCTTGGCTACAGTTAAGATATTTTCTGCTGCTACTTCACTTTCCTGTGGTCCAGAGTCTTGTAAACTGTTCTGCTGTAGAGAGTATTGCGTGTAAATCTTTAGACAATTCACAAAAGGGGTCTATCATGTTACTTAAAAGGGATGTTTCTTTGTATAGTTCTAAAGCAATCAATATCAGAAAAAAAATCATATTTCTAAATTTAATTACCAATAATTTAATTATAAGATATATGCTTCCAAATATTTACAAATATTTAAATATGATTTCAGAGGAAGCTACACTTAATAACACTATATTGTTCCTTAAAAATGCAAATATATTTATGAAATTAAAAAATATTAGATTTGTTTGACTTGTCCCCAGGGTGCTGATAAAAATGATGAATTATAGGTGAACATATTATTTTAATAAAACTTCTAACAAAGCTTAATAAAACTAGTTTGATTTGTCTATTGTTCAACTGTAATGGGCAATGAGCTGATTTTCTAGGTATCTACATCTAAACAGATGGACTCCTCATTTACTAAGTAATCTTTTTCTAAGTGGATATGGTTATTCTAACCGATCAGAAAGCAATGCTTAGAGAATTTATGGAGGAAAATCCCACTTTTCAGTCAAAATGATCTGGTTTTGTATAGTGCAGCTACTGATGGAACTATTAATGGTAACATTCTCCATTAAGTGGGTAAGATGAAATAATAAATACTACTTACAGTGAAGAACACTGGGGAATGATCTTTTAGAGAAAATGCTTTTATCATGCAGCCGTTCCCACAGTCCGGAGTCCATGCTCCACCCTGCCCTCACTGCAGTGCAAAGCTAGGACTGTTTCTACATAGTTCTTGATTTTTCTACCAACCTGAATATTTAGAATACGTTTACTTTTGTGAATTCTCACTCATTATCTGTATATTAGCAGTAAAAGAAATTTCTTTAACAAGATGAAATCAATTTTATGTCTACATATCTATGCTGTATGTAGACAAATCAAGAAATGTCTTTAAATAGTCGTAGCTTAAAAAATATGAATGTGAATTATATATTAAGGTTTTTCCTCTAATTCAAATATAAATTTAATCTGTCAAAAACTCTGAAGCAAAAAAAACCTCAAAAATCCTTCAGGTTTCTACTGTTATATGACACCATTAGGAGTGTGTGTGTGTGTGTGTGTGTGTGTGTGTACTATTTACCTGTAAAATAAATAAATACAAAAGTCCAAAACATTTAATTAAATAAAAAATTCAAACAAGACCCAAGTATGTTTTGTAAAAATTACTAATAATAAACTCATACGATAGTACAACAGACTAAATGGTAATTACATACAGGCCCTCTGGATCTCAAAACTTAGCCGTTAATTTTTGCCTAATAATCAAGACCTCAACAAGGTTTAATTATGTCAGGTCTTACACCTTTGCTATTTGAATGACCCAACAAATTCCCTATCATATCTCTCAACTGTCCTTCATTTTATTCTCAGTCTGCACAACTGGATGTCCTATCGTGAGTAATGGTGAAATCTGAACCATGAAATTAAAGTTGCAGAAAAATCAGTATGCAAACCTTGGATCTTTGACTCATACATTGAGATTGCAAGGAATGGATGATTAAGAAAAAGTGCATGATCATCCTTTATCTGATAAGTGAGTTGACTGTAATGCTGATGAACTTCTTTATTAAGTAATACTTAACTCCAATTCAAAATATTTTACCAAAATATACCAAATAACAATGGAGAAGAAATCAGTTGATTTGAATATTGAGAACATGATAAACAGTTATTTTATTAAACTAACCAATACACAACTTTACCACACTTTTTAAACTCAGGAAGCCAAGAGAACTTCATAAATTCTCCAAATAAATTAATGTACATTTTAAAATAGAATTGCCAGAGATATATCAGGCTATTCTAAATTTTAGAAAATTGAGCTGTGATTACTCATAATCATTTTTTTTTGAGACCTTAAATAGACAGGTCAAATACAACTGCATAAGTTTTAAAAGACATATTAATTCATAATAACACCTGGAAAAGTATATATTCAAAGTTACACAGATACCACTTAAAAATATATAGAAACATACGACTGCTAGTATCTACTCTATTAGGGAGAGGGGAAACACTTTCTTAGTATTTCTTTTACACATTTTGTTTTAGAAAAACGGTGGTCCATATTTAATTGAAAGAACCTTGTAAAGTTAAACACCTGCATTTTCTCTCGTTATTATATATATTCCAATGGCCATTATAATGGAATTCCCTATATTAATTAAATGAATGTTAAACTTTCTAGTATCTAATTATTAAGTAAATGGTCATCTAATTCATCCTAGAAATCTATACTGTATCTAAATATATGTATACAGCCCCTCTTACAGTGCCTCATACCACATGGGCTCAATATGTTCAACAAGTTGACACAGGTGCTGGAGGAAGCTCAGCAGGTACAAGCCAGGGCTTTGGCACCCGATGTCTGGGTTAAAATTCCAGTTCTTACAATTACTGTTTGACCCTTAACAAGTTACTTATTCACTGTGCACCTTACTTGACACATCTGTAAAGTAGAAATAATCATACAGTATTTAATTTGTAGGGCTGTTTTGAGGATTAAATGAGTTAATTTATGGAAAGCACTTAGAAGTACGGTTTGCACCCTTTGCGTGTCAGTCGTTATCAAGGTCCACACAATAATGATCTAAAAAAAAATCTTCTGTAAAGTATCTCCAGGTACAAATGCAGAATTCCAAGTAGATAGGGAGTCTACTTGTTCAGCATTATTTGGTAGACCACCATTTTAGTGATGATTTTATTTTGGATTTTAATACTTCACCAAGATGCACTAGAGATTACTCAATCAATTTTTATTTATTGAAATAAAAAGTACATGAAATTCAAACTTATACAGAAAATAAATGGACATTAAGGCACAAAAAAACAAATCTAAAGTGTGACTCTTACTAGGTTGCAGATTTGAACAAATCAAATCCAAAAACACACTTTGTAGACAGTCGATATTTCTTAGGTCAGTATCTCTCAAATTCCAAGAACCTACAAACCACCCAGGGATCTTGTTATAATGTAGGTTCTGATTCAGGTAAGTCTGGGTGGAGCCTGAGATTTCTAACAAGCCCCCAGGTGATGCTTCTGGTCCCTGGAGCACACTCTGAGTAACAAGAGGTTAGATACTACCAGGGAATTACTGTCAATTATATTGCGTATGATGAAGGCATTGTGGGTATGCAAAAAGGCGACAGAACTTTACAGTGATGCTCCAGGAATGAAACAGGGGTGACATGACAGGAAGCCTGGGATTCACTACAGCAAGTCATAAAAATAAGATGAGGGCAATGGCCACAGAATCTTAACTGGTGAATCCAGGTAACAGGCCTTTGCATATCCATTGTACTATTCTATTTTCGTGTATGTTTTAAAGTTTTTATAATAAAACATTTGAAAAGTACCCTTCTTATATGAACTTAGAAAAACATTTTCATAGTGAACTTGAAGAAAATAGTTATATGCAAGGTTTTTTTCTAGTCCTGTATAGATTAAAGAAAATATAAACTTCAGGAAGCCCTTCAAAATAACAAAACAGCTGAGTTGTTGTTGTTTTTTTTTCAAACTTCATTTTCTATCTTAAGGCTTCAAAATGTTACTAGGCAAAGTTTTGCATTTTTATTTAACTTCTTCCATCAAATCTGCTGCTTAGGTCTATCTGGTTCGACCAGAAGATCTGCTCATGTTTCCCGGCAGTTAGACACTAACCTGTGATCGCTCTGAGGTGGCTTCAGAATGTGATTCATTGGTGGTGCTAGTGACACTGACAGGAGACACTTCAAACGTGACATCTTCTAGGCCTGGGATAGACGACAACTGAGAAAAGAAAAGTAATGTTGGTTTGTAAGGATAGTATCAAACACTGTTTACAGGTGTGCGCTTGGTTTCTTTGGTTATTCCTCACCCAAGGATATCTTTCCATTACTTTTTTTTTTTTTAGATGGAGTGGGAGTAAGGGGGAGAGGGAGGAACACTGATGTGAGAGAGACACATGCCTCCTGCATAACCCTGACTGGGGCTGGAGATCTAACCTGCAACCCAGGTAAGCGCCCTGGACTAGAATCGAACCCACGAGCCACAGGTCCAAGGGCTGATCTCTGACCACTAAGTCAAACCTGCCAGGGCCAGGTGTATGTTTTAAATAGATCTCATGTTTTTCAGCCTACACAAACAAGTTTATAAAATCTCATTTTTGGTGTTTGAAATTCTCCATGCCATAAACTACTTAAAAAGGGAAAGACATTCACAAATAAAAATAGTTTTGAACAGTTTCTTACAAATCTAATTTAGCTTATAACTATCCCCCCCACCCCCCCCCCCCGGAATTACTTTGAAAACATAAGAAATCCTAGTGTAAGAAATTAGAGCATGGGCTTTGGAGTCAAAGTGCCTGGGTTCATGTCACAAGCCATGTGACCTTGTATAAAAATCTCCTTAGGCCTCAATTTTCTCACCTGTACAATGGGGATAAAAAATTTTACTTCACAAAGATGTTGTAAAAACATTATTACTAAATATACTTTGTAAAAAAAAAAAAAAAGGTGCTTGGTAGCACATTTTAAGTATCAATTATTTGAGGAATGACAAAACTCAAATTTTTAAAAGATATATTTTTATTTATTTTTAAAAGGGTGCCAAGACATACTGTTGTTGTGGTTTTAATTTTTTATTTTTATTTTAAAGAAAGACAGGAAAGAGGAGGAGAGCAAGGGAGGGAGGAAGGGAGAGAGAGAGAGAGAGAGAGAGAGAGAGAGAGAGAGAGAGAGAGAGAAACGTTGAGTTGTTCCACTTATTTATGCATTCATTGGTTATTCTTGTATGTGCCCTAACTGGGGATCAAAGCCACAACCTTGGCGTATTGAGACGATGCTCTAAACAACTGACCTACCTGGCCAGGGCTGACAAAACTCTTGTCATCACATTTTAATGTCTGACACAGCTCACTCTTTTTCTCTTTCTTTAAACATTTATCACTGAATGTTACTGAAATGTGTTACTTTTCATGCACAAAAGACGGGCGTGCTGTCAGTGGTTAAGCATTTAATGTTGGAGTTGCATGGTCCATGCAAACCCTCTCTTCTGATTTCATCTCCATATCAATGATACACATTCGTCAGATGTTTGGCTAGTTTTTGAGATTAACTCTATGACCATGGAAATAAGTAAGGTTGACTTGTCCACATAGTAACTTAACTTGTGACCTTGGACTCTAACTCAAGAGTTCCCCAAACATTAAAACAAGACACATAATCATACTACAGAATAATGAAAACACCAACAGTAATAAGATCTGAAGCAGTGCTATTCATTGAGAACTGCTGACTGATGGCAGTACTTAGCACATGGCTAGGGCCCAGAGTTTCAAGTGGGTATGGCTGCCAGAATTTCTAGAACATGTTCAAGGCCAGGTATCCTAAATTTTCCAAGCTAAAGAAATATTCTGAGAGGAGTATAGTGGCTGAGGTCTATCGAAAGATGTAGAAAGAACAAATCAGTCATCCTAATCCTTACGCTAAAGATATCAGTCATTTTACTTCCTCATAAATATTTAATATTTTTTCAGAGTTCCTTTTTGATAAAAGGACAAAGTCACAAAAATATATTAGTGTTTCCATTACTTTATAAACAAAAAAACACACATAAAATCTGCAAGCTTTCAAATCAAAACACCCTTCTATTTTTGCTAGTTACCTTTTGTAATGTCTGACATCAAAATGGGTATTCTTCATTAGTATTTAACATATTTGCAAATAGAAAATAGCTGATATTTTCTCCAAATTTTACTCTGAAGACACGTCAAGTTTTACATAATTTTTACCGTGTTATAAAATGATTACTATTAAGATAAATGAAACATTTCCATCAAATGAAACAAACTATATAATAGCTCAGTTTGTTAACATGTTACTCGCATTATGTTTTTGACTAATATAATGAAAGAAATCTCAATCCATGTGTACATTTAAATAGACTCAGGTTCATAATGAGTATCTTTTCCTTTTTTAATTATAATGAATAAAAAAACCCCATAAATAAACAACACTGTATCACCTCAGGATGCAGAAGCTAAGTTTAATTCACTCCCAAATGCAAGTGTAATTGAGAAAGTTGATAAGAGTACAGCAAAGTTTATATTATAAATTATTCAGAAATACAAACCTTTGCATCTAAAATATTGAGAGTTGTTTCAATTTGTTGGATACGAAGAGAAAGGTCTGCCAGCTTCTGGAAAATATTAGAAACAAAAGAATAAAGTCTGATTAAAATATTCTGTTAAGGATAACAAAGGGCAGATTTGAAAATAATAAAAACTATGGTTTAAGTATTTGCCATTTTCTAATACACTACTCTCTTATTCACATGAAAAGGAATAGGAAGTAAAGTAGTCTATTATTTTCACTAGCATGCTTCACAGATAAGATTTTATTTTATAAAGTATAAAATTGTTTCACAGATAAGAAGTTACATTTTCAGCCTTATCAAACTCATTATGGGAACCACAATCGGTACTGGGATCAGAATGTAAAACCCTCCCAGGGCAGTTTTTGTTTATTGCTATACCCCAGTGCCCAGAGCAGCGCTTGATACTTAACAGGAGCCAATGACTATCTGTTGAAGAAAATCTTCACAGAAAACAAGAATAAAAATTAACACAAGTCCTGGCCGGTTTGGCTAAGTCCTGGCCAGTTTTGCTCAGTGGTTAGCGTGTCGGCCTGCGGTCCAGAGAGACCCGGGTTTGGTTTCTGCTAAGGGCACATATCTCGGTTGCGGTTTGTCCCAGGCCCTGGTTGGGTCGTGTGCGTGGCAACCACTCGATGTGTCCCTTTCACATTGATGTTTCTCTCTCTCTCTCCCTCCCTCCCACTCTATCTGAACAACAACAACAAAAAATTAACACAAGGCAGCCTGGAACAGTATCTGCCTTTTTTTTTTTTATTAATTAATTTTTGTTACAGATGTTTCTCCTTTTTCCCCCACTGATCCCCCCTCCACCTCCCTCCCTTTCCCCCAGTTTGTTGTCCATGTCCACTGTTCATGCATACATGCATATAAGTTCTGTGGTTTATCTCCCCCCCACCACCACCCTCTTTAGGGGATTGTCAGTCTGTACCCCACTTCCACGTCTCTGGGACTACCCCATTCCTCAGACTGTTATGTTCATTATATTCCACAAATAAGTGAGATCATATGAAACTTGTCTTTCTCTGTTTGGCTTGTTTCACTTAGGATGATACTTTCAAGGTCCCTCCATGTAGTCTCAAAGGATAAGAGATCTTTCTTTCTTACAGCTGCATAGTACTCCATTGTGTATATGTACCACAGCTTTTTTATCCATTTGTCTACTGATGGACACTTGGGCTGTTTCCAGATCTTATCTGTTGTAAATAGTGCTGCTACAAACATGGGGGTACATATATTCTTTCTGATTGGTGTTTTAGGCTTCTTAGGGTATATTCCTAGAAGCAGGATCACTGGGTCAAATGGCAGTTCAAGTTTTAATTTTTTGAGGTAACACCATATTGTTTTCCATAGTGGCTGCACCAGTCTGCATTCCCACCAGCAGTGCACTAGAGTCCCCTTTTCTCCAGTATCTACCTTTATACATTACTTAAACACATAAGTATATACAATTAGCCCTAAATTCAAACTTTTTAAGTTCGAAAAGTAAAAGGTGATGGAATTGAAAGGTGAGCAATTCACGTTGGAAAGAATTAAAACAAAGAAAAAAAAAAATCAGAGTTCTAAAAATGCAAAAGGGATCAATCTACCATCAAAATCCCAGATAAACTAGAACCAAGGGTTTACCGTGCTTTAGTTACTCTGTACAATTAAATTATCTACTGTCTATCTATCTATCTATCTATCTATCCATCCATCCATAATCTTTCATCACACAAAAGTAACATCATAAACTATGATCCATAAGAACATTTATTTAAAGTACTCTAGTCCTACTCATTATTATATTTATTGACATAACGCAAGAACAGTTGGACAGTTTACTAGTAGGCCAACAGGCAGCACTTTGACTGTTTTTTGCAATATTATCAAGGTATTGACTACCTCATAAACAGATTTTAACACCCCAAGAAATGGTCATTTTGCCCACATTTAGAAAGAGAAAAAACCTGAAAGCCACCCAGAGTAGTTAGTGTTTCTTCACAAGACACTTATTTTTAAGATGAGCGTCTTGGTATCTACTATATATAATTTATAAATATAACATCAGAATCTAGTTTTAATGGCATTCAAAGCTAAGTTTGACTGATTTCTAGGATGTGTTCACAGAAGGCTTTTATATAAATGTAATACAGGTTTATAAAATACCATATGGATGACTTCCTCTCCAAATTACAGGTGTTTTGCTGAAACGCATGAAAATTAAATTTTGGTCAATCTAATGAATCTTTTAATTCACTAGAGAAGCTTACTAATTGAAGAAATCCTACAGCAAATTAATTTGTAGACTGAATGACAATTTCTAACTTATGAAAGTAAATGAACACAAAAAAAGAAACAAAAAGATGAATTAAGAATTAATCTGTTTTAATATATTTTATATAAGTATGTATTTTAAGCCATAATCATCATTGTAAACATTTCAGCATTTGCTTTACATATCATTTGAAATCTCACACCAACTGTATGAAGTAGGAACTATTATTACAATTTTCAAGCTGGGAACACTAAGTGTTCAAACAAGTGAAAATATCTGAACTCAAAAACTGCAACTCCAGATACTATTTTTGAAAGAATTTTACATTGTTTTGAAAGAATTTTATACTGTTAAAACATGATGCCATAGGTGATGATGTGTCAACGTAGACCGTAACAAATCAGTTTTAACAAAAGCACCCTGCTGGTGGGGATGTTGATAGCAGGAAGATGGAATGAGTGGAGGCCAGGGATCAGGGAAAATATGGGAACTCAGTGCTTCCTGCTCAGTGTTGCTGCGAACCTAAAACAGCTCTAAAAAAATAGAATTTACTAATTTAAAAAAGGTGGAAAGTACTGAGTATGTCATAGATGTTTTTGTTACTCAAAGCTGATAAACAATCAATCCTTTTCTTACTAAGACAAAGATGCTACTGTGCTAAACACTAGGAATCAAATTTTTCTGATCAAATTTCCTAAAACAGATGCTGTTTATCTGGAATTATTTAAAAATTGCTATTAAATTCTTTTCAGGGTTAGATCATAAAATTAAACTGACCTTCAATGAGTACTCAATGATTCATATTTAAAAA
The DNA here is from genome assembly GCF_014108415.1 of Molossus molossus. Lineage (NCBI taxonomy): Eukaryota > Metazoa > Chordata > Mammalia > Chiroptera > Molossidae > Molossus > Molossus molossus. The sequence goes on along the minus strand of NW_023425345.1, from coordinate 14,037,185 downwards.
CTGGTATTAAATTTTTTTCAGGGGTAGATCATAAAACTAAATTATCCTTCAATGAGTAGTCAGTGATTCACACAGGACAAGCTAAGGGTTGAAACACAAGCCTTAGTGAAGAGGAAATAAGAATGAAAATGTTTACTTGGAAAATTACTTGTTGATAAGGAAGATTAGAGGCTTGGACAAAAAAGTTATACATATACCTCTATATTTGCGGGTTCTATATCCTCGGATTCAAACAACCAAGCATCAAAATATTAAGGAACTTGCCGGTTTGGCTCAGCGGTTAGAGCGTCGGCCTGCGGTACAGAGATACCCGGGTTCGGTTCCCGCTAAGGGCGCGTACCTCGGTTGCAGTTTGTCCCCGGCCCTGGTCGGTTGTGCGGGTGGCAGCCACTCGATGTGTTCCTTTCACATCGATGTTTCTCTCTCTCTCTCTGTTCCTCTCTCTCCCTCCCACTCTACCTGAACAAAAAATGGAAAAATGTCCTCGGGTGAGGATACAAAAAAAAAAAAAAATTAAGGAAAGAAGTTATACAGTTGCTGACATTTACCAACTACTTAGGACTCCTGTGGTTGTGTCTGTACTAAATATGTACCAACTTTGTTTTCTTGTCATTATTCCCTAAACAAGGTATTTTAAATAATCTACAGATGACTTAAAGTATACAGGAGAATGTGTGTAGGTTATATGCAAATACAGCATTTTACATAAGGGACTTTAGCATCACCAGACATCGGTATCTGTGCAGGTTCTGAAATCAATCCCAGTGGACACTGAGGGATGACTGTACTTTCTACAGCAATGATTCTCAATTTTTTAAAAATATAGATTTGTGTGGTATGTCAATCTTTGGCTTGCACACTCATTTTACCTACTGTTATCTACTTTATCAAAAGTTCATCAAAATGAAATGATCTTTTTAAAAAATTACCCTGGCTGGTTTGGCTCAGCGGTTAGAGCGTTGGCCTGCGGTCTGGAGAGACCCAGGTTCGGTTCCCGCTAAGGGCATGTACCTCGGCTGCAGTTTGTCCCCGGCCCTGGTTGGGTCGTGTGGGTGGCAACCACTCGATGTGTCCCTTTCATGTTGATGTTCCTCTTTCTCCCTCTTCCTCCCATTCTATCTGAACAAAATATCAAAAAATGTCCTCGGGTGAGGATATAAAATAAATAAATAAATAAATGAATAAAAATAAAACAAGATTACATAAATGATTTATTCATAAAAAACAATGATCTAAACATCAATATATTTTAATTTATAGTAATTTATCTAAACATCCTTGATATCTAATGTAATAATAACCATAATTGTGAATTACATTAGTTCCCCCTGATTTGTGGTTTTAGTTACCCATGGTCAACCATGGTCCGAAAATATTAAATGTAAAATTCGAGAAACAATGAATAAGTTTTAAATTGCATGTGGTTCTGAACTCCATGCTGAAATCTTGTGCTGTTCTTCCCAGGATGTGAATCGTCTCTTTCCCCAGGGTATCCCTGCTGGACAGGCTACCTGGCCATTAGTCAATTAGTGGCCATCTTGCTTGCCAGATCGACTGTTGCAGCATCTCAGTGCTTGTGTTCAAGTCATCTTTATTTCATTTATGTATCTTTTTATTTATTTTAGAGAGACAGAAAGGAAGAGGGAGAGAGAGAGAAAAACATCAATGAGACAGAACACCAACTGGGCGCCTCCTGCATGTCCCCCACGGGGATTTGGCCCACAACCTGGGCATGTGTCCTGACTGGGAATCGAACCAGCGACCTCTTGGTGCATGGGTCGACACTCAAGCACTGAGCCATACCGGCTGGGCCATCCTTATTTTATTTAAAATGACTCCAAAGTGCAAGAGTAGCAATGCTGGCAATTTGTATATGCCAAAGAGAAGCTATAAACTGCTTCCTCTGAGTGCAAAAGTATGTATGTATTAAAAAAAATGTAGGGTTCAGTACTATCCTGTTGTTTCAAGTATCCACTGGTATCCCTTGTGGATAAGAGGGGACCATTGTATAAACAAAGCCGAAAAAATTGTAATTAAATAAAAACCTTTAATTTCTCATAAAAATGTTCCACATCACTAATTAAGGAAATGCAAATGAAAACCACAATAAGGTATTACCACATACCTGTGAAAATGGCTACCATAAAAAAGACAAGAAACAAGAAGTGTTGGAGACAAGGAGGAAAAAAGGAAAACGTCATAAACTGTTGATGGGAATGTAAACTGGTGCAGCTATGAGAAACAGTATGGAGATTCCTTTAAAATTTAAGAATATAACTATCATATAATTTAGCAATTCCACGTCTGCTTATTTATCCAAAGAATATGAAAACACTAATTCAAAAAGATATATGCATCCCTGTGTTAACTGCAGCATTACTTACATTAGCCAAGATATGGATTAATTGGATGAATGGATAAAGAAGGTATGGCACATTTACACAATGGAATACTACTCAGCCATACAAAGATGAAATCTTGCCATAAGCAACAACACAGATGGACCTTGAAGGTATTACACTAAGTGAAATAAGTCAGACAGAAAGGCATATACAGTATAATTTCATTCATATGTGAAATGAAAAAACAAAAACAAACTTAGACAACAGACTAGTGGATAGGGAGGTGGGGGGAGGGCAAAATTTGTAAAGAGGATCAACTGTATAGTGAAGGATAGAAACCGGAGTTCTGGTAGTGAGCACGGTGTAGTATGTACAAATGTCTAACTACGATGTTGTACACCTGAACCATATGTAAAGTTGTAAACTAATGTTACCTCGATAAAAAATTAATTGGAAAAAGATCTGTGGTCCGACTGGTGTGGCTCAGTGGTTGAGCTTCAACCGATGAACCAAGAGGTCACTGGTTCGATTCCCGGTCAGGACACATGCCCAGGCTGTGGGTCTGATCCCCAGTTGGGGGCATGCAGGAGATGGCCAATCAATGTTCTCTCTCATTGATGTTTCTATCTCTCTCTCCCCCTCACTTCCTCTCTCTCTAATATCAATAAAGGAAACAAAGAAAGATCTATGATTTATATTGGTGAGTCATAGGTCCTAATACTACTGTGATTTTTGTTGATTAAAGTTAAAGAAAATGTAAATTTTAAGTTAGAGCTAAATAAAAATAAAAATACAGGTCCCCTCCCCCATCCAAGTTCATGTGCCCAAAGTTTAAAACCACTGTGTAAATGATTTTTTTTCAGAATCTGACCAACAAAGGCTTTTCCTCCTGGCTAGGGAAGATCTTTGTCGTGGATAAATCATGTTGCTATTTATTGTCCATAAAAGTATGATCCATCGTCTCATGAACTGGTTTTGAGTCAAAAATATTAAATGTTATCTGGATTACACAATTTAATATTTTAATAAAGGACATATTATTCCATCACAATTTTGAATTTTTTAAAGTATATAATTTGTTCCTTTTGTAATCCTAAATATTTTATTTTATACACTTAAAAACATTAGTTTTGTTTCACTAGACTGACAAAAGGGTCCATGGCACAATTAAGAACCTCTGCTTTTCATCCTGGCCAGTTTGGCTCAGCGGTTGGAGCATCGGCTTGCGGACCAGAGAGTCCCAGGTTCGGTTCCCGCTAGGGGCATGTACCAAAACAAAAATACAAAAAAAAAAAAACCCTCTGCTTTTCAAAGATAATTTGGCTTAATAATTCTTTTTGAGTCTGTTGCCATATAATTAATTATTCCTGTAACATATATAAATATATACTTTTTAGAAAGCCATCGTCACTCGACGAAGTATACCTGGCTTCATTTACAGGCTGCAGAAGTTCACTTCTAAGATGTTTATGCCTTCTGTATTTTCCTTCTACAACCTCAGACCACTATAAAACAGGCTTCTCAACCGTGACTCTACTGACATTTTGGTCTGGACAATTCTTGCTGTGAGGGGCTGTCCTATGCATTGTAGAATGTTTAGCAGAATCTCTAACCTCTACCCAGTAAATGCCACTAGCATTTCCCAGCTGTGACAACTAAAAATATTTTTAGACATTGCCAAATGTCTCCTGGTTGAGAACTACTGCTCGAAAGTGTAGATGACTGTGGATATAAATAATACAATCAGTGACAGTAACTGTCCTCACCTCACCTCTGAAAGTATTAACAGAGAGGAAATGGAAAAGTAACAGTGTTTCCCATACATGTAACCATCCTCTTATCTTTATAAGGACTTTAAACAAACCTGAACTATACTATCTTGTTTTAGAACAATAGGGGTATTTACAAGTTACCTGAAGTTTGTCAGGTAAGCGGAAAACTTCTTGATTTATTACCCACCAATATCTAAGGCAGTGCATTTTATTCAAGTGAAAAAGATGAGAAGGAAAATATGGAGTGAATAGTTAAACATGGAAACAAAATAAAATACTGTGGTTTTTTTCAGATTTGTAAAATATCTAGTTCTCTAAAAGACAAACAGTATTTTAAAATAATGGATCTCTTGGTATATCATACTGAACTGTACACATCCTAGAAGCCAGAAAGAAAAGCAGTTCCTTGTTTTATTAAGCTTCATGTGACACGTAAGCCCAGAAGTTGTAAAAGTTGTAAAAGCACTTGTAAACGTGTAGCAGTAAATAGGGTTTTAAGCAAAACATTATTTGGTTGAAGATTAAGTCCAATGGTGGGCTTAAAATTGGATGTAGAAGAAAACACTGTAAAGTTTTTTAGATTATGTGAGAATTCTCTGCACTTCTTCCTATACTTAAGATTAAAAACACACACACACACACACACACACACACACACATTTTAGAATATTAAAAAAAAAATGGTTAGAAACTCAGTATTCTAAGCAGGTTACAAGTCTGAGTCAAAATAACACATCTGTCTGCCCTGTTTATAGAGTGTCTCTGGCTTTAAAATTCATGATATGATTAAATTTTTGCTGAGTTTTATCTGCAATATGCATAGAACTTGCATTGTGCTCCCCTCCCCCATTTAACTTTGCATTCTCAATAAGATTTGGGGGATTAGGGCCAGAACAGCAATGCTTACTGGGTATTTGTAAAGGAAGAAGAAAGTAACTCTGTAACTTGGGTCTGTTTCAACTACATACTTTCCTTTCTCTGTCTTTTATCTTCTCTCCTACCCTGGTTCCAATCATTAGAGTTACAAAGTAGCCTGGTGTCCAGAAAGCTTTTAAAAATTCAAGCTCTTCACTTTACTCTCTATTTTATTATTATTATTATTATTTTATCCTCACTGGAGGATATTTTTGCATTTATCTTCAGACAGAGCGGGAGGGAGAGAGGGAGGAAGAGGAAGAAACATCGATGTGAGAGAGACACATCGACTGGCCGTTACCCACACAATCCTAACCTGGGCCGGGGAAAAACTGCAACAGAGGTACCTGCCCTTAGCAGGGACTGAGGGCCAACGCTCTAACCATTGAGCCAAACGGGCCAGGGCTCTCTTTTGTTTTTTAATCCACACTCAAAGAAATTTTCCCACTGATTCTTAGATAGAGTGGGAGGGGGGGAATGACAAGGAAGAGAAAGAGAGAGAGAGATTGATTGCCTCTGGCACCACTCTGATGGGGGGCGGGGGGTGGAATCAAACCTACACCAAGGTACATGTCCTAATGGGACTTGAACCTGAGACTCTTTGAAATTTAATTTCCAGTTACATTTAGCAGTAACGAAAGCTGTGAGAGTTTAGTTCAAACTAAACTTAGTTTTAGTTCAAACTAAGATTATGTGAAAAATAAAAACAACCAAAAGAACAGGTCATCCCCCCACCAAGTTCATTTCCACTTAAAAAAATATCAGCTGAGGTTCATTTTTTTGCAAAGGGAAAGAAACATGGTCGTTTGCTTCCTGTTTAAGATTTTACCTACAGAAGGACTACAGACCTAGTAGGTGCTATTAACAATTTACAACATAGTTCAGAAAACCACATTAATCTTAAATGTGGAAGAAAATGGCACTTTAGCCCTGGCCGGTTTGGCTCAGCGGTTAGAGCGTTGGCCTGTGGTCCTGAGAGACCCGGGTTCGGTTCCCGCTAAGGGTGCGTACCTCGGTTGCAGTTTGTCCCCGGCCCTGGTCGGTTGTGCGGGTGGCAGCCACTCGATGTGTCCCTTTCACATTGATGTTTCTCTCTCTTTCTCTGTTCCTCCCCCACCCCCACACACACACTCTACCTGAACAAAAAATGGAAAAATGTCCTCGGGTGAGGATAAAAAAAAATAAATAAAAAAAAAAGAAAGAAAATGGCACTTTAGCCCTGGCCGGTTTGGCTCAGCGCTTAGAGCGTCAGCCTGTGGTCCAGGGAGACCTGGATTCGGTTCCCATGTACCTCAGTTGCGGTTTGTCCCTGGCCCTGGTTGAGTCGTGTGCGTGGCAGCCACTCAATGTGTCCCTTTCACATCGCTATTTCTCTCTCTCTCTCTCTCTCTCTCTTCCTCTCTCTCCTTCCCACTCTATCTGAATAGAAAAAAACAAACAAAAAAAAAAACCAAAAAACAAAAAAAATGTCCTTGGGTGAGGATAAAAAAAAAAAGAAGAAGAAAATGGCACTTTATGTTTAAATAGATATATTACATCTACTAAAAAGACATTACATCAAATGGACATGGCATACCAAAGAAAAGACTACAAATCGAAAAAATAAATTTTGAAATAGTTATAAAGAGGATACCACAGTTTCTCACTTGAAAATGATGTAAATATATCTCTTATTTAGACCAAAAAGACCAGAAAGTACAATATGACAGAATAGAGACCTTTTGCTTTTTCCAGTTAACAGGTCAGAGTTGGAATCCCAGCTCTGCTACTTTCTAGCTGTGTGGGGGCAAATCAGAGCAGCTACTATAGCTATAAATACCATGCACTCAAATATATGTTGAATGAGTGAATGGATGACTAAGCAAATGATTTAAACCTCTCTACATCTTGGTTTCTGTATTTCTAAAAGAGAGAAAACTGGACCGCTCCCAAAAGGCTGGGCTGTGATGATTAAATACATGTAAAGCAGTTAGTACAAGGCCTAACACAGACTAAGCACACAATAAATATTAGTTATTGTCATCATACCAAGCAAACAGCCCACAATTATATCCAAACTGCTGAAATATGGATTGCAAAAAACGATTTACTGTTAACCTAGATTATCATCCATTAAGGAGGAAAAAGGGAATGAATAACATTTAAACTTTACGAGTTTTTTGGTCTAGTTTTTGTGTCTAGAGTTCAAGGAAGAACTAGGGAATACTGAAACTGTCAAAACGGCTGCGGGAAGTTCAGAGAGGAACAACAGGAAAGAAAAGAATGAATCATGAGGTTTTGATAATTCATAAGCAATCAGTAAACAAGAGATGGTTACTGTAAGTAGCACTCACTCCTCAGAGAGTGAAAATTGTCAGGCACTACAAAGGTGAGGGGCTATCCTTGGCCCAGAGCAGCTCAATCAAATTTGCTTCCATAGGTGTATTTGCTGTTCGGTGTTTTTAAATTTTTTTTTTCTTTTTATTGATTTGAGAGGGAGAGAGAGATAGTAACATCAATGAGAGAGAACATTGATCGACTGCCTCCTGCATGCCCCCCACTGGGGATTTGGCCCACAACCTGGGCATGTGCCCTGGCCAGGAATCAAACTGGCAGCCTCTTGGTGCATGGGTCGATGCTCAACCACTGAGCCACACCGGCCAGGTTCATTGTTTATTTTTTAACTGGTGATGAGAAGTATGGGGATGGAGTATTTGTTCCTCTGTGTTAAAAATCCTGGAATAGACCCTCTTCAGATACTTCACACTACCCTGGCATAAAAAAATGAGGGACTAAATCCTTGGCTTACTGCTTTTTAATCAGTCACTGCTATATCTCATTTAGAGAGGTAGCAGTGCAAGATAAACCTTAGGGAAGCAAACACCTACTCTCTGAGCCTTAGATAAAATACATTGAATTTAGCCCCTTAAGCTACCAATCACCATTTCACTTCCTTTCGTCTTAGAGAGGAGAAGAGGTTTTGATAACTAGACAAAAACAGCACCTGTAGTCTATAGGTGAAAATAGTTTTCCTGTCTCCATGCAATTTTCATCGATAGTAACACATTCAACAAAAACTCCACTTGCTAAGGCTATACCTTAAAGACACAGAATAAACTGAATACTGTTTATTTAATTGGCTCACCTGTGAATTATCTAATTTTACTCCATTCTTCTTTCTTTTTTTTCCAACTTTTATTAATTTATTTTTGTTACAGATGTTTCTCCTTTCCCACCTAGAGATAGCCTCTTCCTCATCTCGCACCCCCCCCCCCACCTTTCTCCTTTCTTAAATCCAATTTCAACCTGTTTTCCTCCATTCTCTCTCTCTCTTTTTTTTATCCTCACCCGAGGACATTTTTCCATTTTTTTGTTCAGACAGAGTGGGAGGGAGAGAGAGAGAAACATCGACATGAAAGGGACACATCGAGTGGTAGCCACCCGCACAACCCAACCAGGCCGGGGACAAACTGCAACCGAGATACGTGCCCTTAGCGGGAGCCGAACCCGAGTCTCTCCAGACCGCATGCTCTAACCGCTGAGCCAAACCGGCCAGGGCCTCCATTCTCTTTTTTGCCTTTATTTTTCAAAGACAGGGATCCCTGGATCTGGCACCTAATCCTAAAGTGAGTACTTAATCCTCACTTCACAAGTCGTTTATGTACAGATAGTATTTTTATTTCTTTAAATTTTTTTTTTAATCCTCACCAGAGGACATCTTTCCATTTTTCGTTCAGATAGAGTGTGGGGGGTGGGGGGTAGAGAGAGAGAAACATCAATGTGAAAGGGACACATCGAGTGGTTGCCACCCACACGACCCAACCAGGGCCGGGGACAAACTGCAACGGAGGTACATGCCCTTAGCGGGAACCGAACCGGGTCTCTCTGGACCGTAGGCCGACGCTCTAACCGCTGAGCCAAATTGGCCAGGGCAAAAAAATTTTTTTTTCTATGTTGATTTTTAGAGAAAGAGGGAGAGAGAGAGAGAAATAAAAAAAAACACCAATGAGGGAGACCACTGATTGGCCTCCTTCTGCATGCCCCTCACTGGGGATTGGGCCCACAACCTGGGCATGTGCCCTGATTGGGAATCGAACTGGCGACCTCTTGGTACACGGGTCAATGCTGAACCACTGAACCACACCAGCTGGGCTATTTTTATTTCCATAATAAGATTTGATGCCAGAATTATGTTTCTAGGCTACCTTCTTAACCATTTTTTGGATCAAGGAATGTAAAATAATTTTAATGTAAACTGAAACAATGTGGGACTACAAATGTAAATCTTTGGGGTAAGAGAAACAGCCCATTTGAAAATGAAAAATGCTTTCAACTGTGATATTTTGGAATTCCTTTTGTTCTCTTTAATCACAATAAGCCTTATGAAACTATTTCAAAGGCCTCTAGAAAATTCAGCAGATGTGGGGCACAGGATTGGTGGAACAGCATCAAAGAAGATTTAAAGTTTGTTAACATAATAATTGAGTGACAAGGTCATGGTATGGGAACAGACTGTAATTCTTGTTTTGCTTATTTGCTGCCTTCAAAAGGGCAGTGATTTCTAGGCTGCTCATGAAACCAGGATCACAGGACCTACCTCCTCACAAACTGTAGAGAAGCGGTTGAGGAACTGTACAGTGTGCACCACAAACTGGTTTAGAAATGCCACGGTTCTTTTCTGTTGAATAGCTGGCACCTGTGTTATGTACAAAAAAAAAAAAATTCATGATTCGTACAGCAGGAACGTACACTGTGCAACCCCTCTGACGCTAATAACAGCGGTGTGTGAAACCAGCCCCTTGAAGTCCTCTGAAGAGCCCTTGTTTTCCTAAACCGTGGGGGTGGGGTGTCCGAGGAAGGCAGAGGCTACAGAAAAGTTTGACTGGGCTCTGGAGTCACAAGTACGAACTTGCTGGTAAAGACAACACACGTTAACACACAAAAAACGCGGGGGCCGAGAAAAGTCGTAGGGTTGGAGGTCGCAACCGGCCCGTGTCGCCTGTGAGTCACCCTAGATCAGGCAGACTCGTGACACAGGAAGCGAAGGCTGGGAGAGGCACACTAACCCCTTACACAGCTCGGGAGGGACCCCCTTTGAAGGGGCACTGTGGGGCTCTCCCACCCGAGGCCGGCAAAAAGGAAGCCCGGGGTCAAGAACGGGGTGAGGCACGGGGAGATCGGGTCTCCCTGCAATCGGGCGTCCCTTCACCATCCTCCTCCCAGGTCACCGGAAGTCCAAGTCCTTCTACAAACCTTGGTCAGGTCTATGCCTGACCCCATGAGAGGAAGCCCATCCTCATCCATGTCCTCCGCGGGCGGGGGGACCCAGGGATCACCCACAAACCCTCCCCGACGTGGCCTGTCCAACCCCGTGACAGTGCTTGCACACTCCCAAGTCCCCGCCTCCCGAACCCTTCCCGCCGGAAGGAAGCGCCTTCGCTGGCCAATCACTCAGCGGTTTTCGGAGAGCCCGCCCCTCCCCCGCATGTCATTCTGGGATTGGTAGTTCGGGGTCCAGATTGTAACGTCAGATCAGGGGGCGCGAGGTGGAGCGAGGCTGTGGTTCTAGCAGGAAAATCTTAAAAACGTGGCAAAACGTGAAAGTAAAAAATTGCGTCCGATTGAGGTTATCTTTGCTTAGTCTTGTCTGTTATATAAGTAGCTGATTCGTTAATCAAATAGGTCATTCGTTAATCAAATATATGTTATATATATATATATATATATATATATATATATATATATATATCCCCCCGCCCCCAAAACACTACTAAACACCAGTTAGATACTCTGCTAGGCCCAGTGGGGAATACAAAGATTGGAGCACATTAAGCCTTCTGGGCTTTATGCCCTGAAGGACACTGAAGGAAAAAAAAATTTTTCCCCCCAAAAGACTTTACAACATGAAATAAAATGTCCAATGCTCCTGAGGAGGCAGAAACCGGTGGAAATGATATCCACTTAGATCATGAAAAAAGGCGCAACATACGCCTGGAAAGAACTTTGCACCTGGGATTTGAAGATCCAGGTTCGGATTTTGACTGTGCAGTTGACCAGCTATGTGACCTAGGACAAGTCACCAAACCAAAAGTTGAACCCCTTCTGCTAGGTACCAAGCAAGATGCTCAGTACTGAAAAGATGAAGAAGAAAATAGTTTCTGCCTTCAAGAAGCTTAAAGTCTAGGGCAGACATGTAGAGTCTAGAAGTACCCCATCTAGGCAGACATGCAAACAGTTTTGAGAATGTTGTGCGCATGCGTACAAATGAGAGCGCTCACTCACACACGTGTGAAGTGCATTTGTACCGTACCTAAAAGTCCCCTAAATCCGATGAGAAAACCAGGCAAGGTAGCTTTTTTAGCAGGTATTTGAGCAGAATTAGCCAGGCAGACAATTGTGGTGGACCTTTGTACCAAGACACAGAGGTTTGGGGGAGTACGGTAGGTGGGAGAAATAGATAACTGTTAGGTTCTGCTGAAGCAAAAAAAAAAAAAAAAAAAAAAAATCCCAGAAATGGAGAATGGTAGCAAAGGAGGCGGGAGAAGTAGACAGATTAGCTCATTAAGGCTCTTTTATGACAGATTTGATAACTATAGTCTATATTTCTCTAAAGCGAGAATTATTTCGGACTGGGCGGTGCTACTTACAATGCACATTCCAGGAATTAAGTTTATTTATTTATTTATTTTTCTTTATTGATTTTAGAGAAAGAGGAAGAGAGAGATAGAAACATCGATGAGAGAGAACATCGATTGGCCACCTCCTGCATGCTCCCCACTGGGGATCGGGCCCACAACCTGGGCATGTGCCCTGACCAGGAATTGAACTGGTGACCTCTTGGTGCATGGGTCGACGCTCAACCACTGAGCCATACCAGCTGGGCCCAGGAATTAAGTTTAAATAAACAAGTAGGACTTCTGGGAGTGAGTCTAAAAATCAATATTTTAACCTACTTCCCTTTCCATCCCCAATTATTCTGAACCAAAAGGTAGAAAGTTACTTCTATAGGTGATGGGAGCCATTAAAAAAAATTCTTAGCAGCCCTGGCCAGTTTGGCTCAGCGTTTGGAGCATTGGCCTGTGGTTCGGAGAGGCCAAGGTTCGGTTCCCGCTGGGGGCATGTGCCTTGGTTGCGGTTTGTCCCCGGTTGGGTCGTGCGGATGGCAGCCGCTTGGTGTGTCCCTTTCGCGTAGAAGTTTCTCTCTCTCTCTCCCACTCTCTCCCTCCCACTCTATCTGAACAAGGGATGGAGGGGTGTCCTCGTGTGAGGATAAAAAAAAAAAAATTCTGAGCAGAAGAGCAACATGATTCACATTTGTAAAAAGGCTACACAATGCCTGGTACATAGATGTGTAATAAGTGTTGGAAACAGCAAAGCCGAGAGTATTATTTGTATACACAGAGATGGGATGCAGAAGTGAGGAAGGATAGGATATTTAAATACATATTTTTCATGTGTATAATTATATTATATAATTATGTCTATATAATCTCTTCCTATATATAATTGAACATTTCACTGTATTTTTTCCACATCTATTGAGCACTTTCTATGTTCTAAATACTGTACTAGTGCCATAACTATAAAAAAGATAAACATTGTGACAGGTCGAGGCAAAAGTAGTTTATGTTTTGTTTTTTCACCTGGACAAAGCCCATATGAGGAGGAATTTTCCCATTAGGCTATAAATTCCTTGGGACAGGGATTCTTTTCTTTTCTTATGAGTCCTCAGTTAGTACCAGCCACTCTGCCTTTCAATGAATAATCATTAATAACTTTAATACACAGTTCTGAGGGCTTATTATGATCTAAGATGGTGCCAGGCATTGAAGAACCATCCATCCATAGACATTCCCTACTATGTGTCAAGCACTATTTATGAATCTGGGATATAGCAGCAAACAGAAGATGCAAAAATTCTGCTTTTATGAAGGTAAACAGATAATACATAAGTAAGCGAACAGATATTAAGTTGCTCACGGGTAGGGAGACAGAAAAATGAAAAGAGATTAGCAGCTAGGAAATAAAGAGATAAAGCCTAAGCTAAAGTATGCCCCAAATAGGATCACCTAGCTCAGATTGATGAAATTAGGGGTCTCTTCTTGGAGGAGCTGACATCTTAGCTGGACTTGGAAGACAAAACTGATTTATTGTAATTGAGATCCTTATAGACTCAAGTCTGTCCTACCAGCTTATACTGTTGGCAGTCTCATTTGTTTTTTTCTGTAGTCTCCCAGAGTGCCATAGGCTTGCTTTTCTACCTACTGATACCCAGACCAGACCCTCCTCCTTGAGTAGCCGTCTGCTCACCTATGTCCCTCTGGATGTAGACATGGCCGTAGAATTTAGTTCATTAAGGGCTTCTTGCATCCATTGCTTTCCAACAAACCCACGGAAGAGTGTGATTACTTTATCTGGTTATTTCTTGTTATTAGTGCAGGTGTGAGCGGCTTTCTTGAATCTTTCTACATTCTAATCAGTAGCAGAAATCTTTTCAGCCCATCCTTAGAGAAGCTTTCTCTGGTTCACCAACACTAGATTAACTGTCCCTCCAAATACATGCTCCCATGCCATTCTGTTTCACTTTGTCTCAGCACAGTTATACTTGCCTGTTTGTCTGAGTACCTACTAGACTACTGAGTTAGGGCAGAGATCCTGACTTGTTCACTATTAAGGCCCTAGTCCAATGTCTGACCTGTAGTAAACCCTCAATAAGTATTTGTTGAATGACATTGGGGTCTAATTACACTCGTGCTTCCACATCTTACTTGATCTTCAGTGAACCCTTGATTTAGGTGGGACTCACTGTTCTGGATAAACTCGTCAGCTTCCCTGAGCACAATCCCCAACTAGCCAGCCTAGGGCCTCACCTTGCTCCCCGGAGCCAGAAGAGGTTCCCAGCCAGAGAACCCAATCAAAGCAAACCAGACAGTCATTTCATGGTTATGAATGCTATACTATAGAAACATGAACTTGCTCTCAGTTGGCTAATTGACAAAGAAATTTTTTCAAAGCCGCTTGGTTTTCTCTTTTTAAAGGCAAATATAATGCTAGGAGATGTGATCTGTAGTTAACAGGAAGGAGTGGCAGTTTTTCTTTGCCTCCTGGGATCCTCGATCATCAATCACCCATAGCTTCTGACAGCAGTGCCATTCACAATCTAATAACTGAATTTCCAGGACTGTTAAAAACAGTCTATAGCTGTAAGTCTTGACCAACTGCCAGAAATATCTGAAATAAAATATGTACCCCTTCCTCCAGGCTTCCTCGCCTTGGAAATGTGTTAGCAGATTTCATTTACTATACTGAATTTTGGAGACAAAATTTCTTTTCTTTTTTTATCCTCACCTGAGGACATTTTTCCATTTTCTGTTCAGATAGAGTGGGGAGGGAGAGAGAGAAACATCGACGTGAAAGAGACACATCGAGTGGTTGCATTTTTCCATCTTCTGTTCAGATAGAGTGGGGAGGGAGAGAGAGAGAGAGAAACATCAACGTGAAAGAGACACATTGAGTGGTTGCCACCCGTATGACCCAACCAGGGCTGGGGACAAACAAACTACAAACGAGGTAGGTGCCCTTAGTGGGAACTGAACCCGGGTCTCTCTGGACCGCAGGCTGACGCCCTACCGCTGAGCCAAACCGGCTAGGGCTGGATAGAGTTTTCAAAGGGCCGGGACTATGTAAGCCATTTGCATGTATCTGTTAAAAAAAAATTCTGAACAATTTTTTGATGGTTATCTTGGTTTTCATAGCAGATTACTAGAAACATCACGGTTATTTATTTTTTCTCATGGATTAAGTTCTTAGGTGGGGTAAATGAGAACTGGGTTCCTATTTTTCTTTTGTGTTTCTTCCTGCTCCGCTTCAGGGTGGAACAGTTAGAAGGTATGGTGTTGGTTCATAATAGTGGGAAAATAAAGTTAAATGCTCCCCCTACCCTGCCCCCACTCTAGCCCTCAGGAGTGATATGAGTCTTCTATTGGGAGTGAGTTAAATGAAGGAATCCTAGCCTACTTATTTCAATTGCGTTAAGAATTCATTGTTTCAGGCTACTTTTTAATTTTTCTGGCTTTTGGAACATCACTCAGAGTGTTGGGTTGTAGGCTTATATCCTCCAGGCTGGAAACTAGATTCCTCTCTAGAAAGCTTCACGGGAAGAGATCCAACGACATTTACCATTTGGGGGTCCCCAGTAAAACAGCAGGTGGCCTAATGAGGGGGTTTGGAAAGGGCCTCAGTTGCATTTGTAACCATGGTTTTTAATACGTGCTGGTGACTAAGTGACAATACAGAGAGGCTAATGCCGTGGAAAGAAGGTATTGCTTACGTTTCCAGAGCAGGGGGCTCGCCACGCTGCACAGGGCCGTAGAGGACACGCTCGGTGTCGGTTCAGAGGCAGACAAGCTGGCGCCTGGAGAGCCTAGGCCAGATTCTTCACTGGGATTTTCGTGGGAAGAGCCAGGCAGGGCAGGGGAAGCCGCTGAAGATGGGCTAGTGTGAAGATTCTGGAGGGCTTTGGGGCATAGGGACAGTCCCTAGCTGTCTGTACCTGGCTCTGGGTTGATTTAGGGCTTGGTGTATGAAAAGTTACTTAAGGTGGTTGGGGGTACAGGTACCCCAGCTTTTCGAAAGTTCTTATTATGCCACTTCACTAACCGAAAGAAATCCAAGGAGGATTTTAGCTTGTGTGAAAAAAGGGAAGATAGTGTTCAGTGTTGGTTTTGCAGGAAGCCATTATAGAGACAGTGGGCACCCCTGCATCCGAGAGGCCCCGCCTAGCTCCTTCCCCAGGAACTACACTCAGCATCAATGTGCCATAGCATTGAACTGTCTGTGCGCACCTGGGCTTTATCAAGTGTTCTGTGCACCCATTAGCAAGCTGTGTCTGTCCTAAGGTATAAAAAAATCTGAGAGCTCATAAGGGTGTCACACTTAGCATAAAACCGGACATAAGAATTTTGATCATTGTGAACAAAAGAGAGATGTGGGTGCATGAAATTTTGGGTCTGAGAATGCTCTAAACATTTTCCATATAAATTAGTAGTAATTGCGTCTTTATTTCACAGCCTATGAAAGGTTTCATAAGAAATGCTCAAAAGGAGAAACATCTGTAACAAAAATAAATAAATAAATTAAATTAAATTAAAAAAAGAAAAGAAATGCTCTACTTTCTGATAAAAGAGGCAACCTGTAATGGGTGAGGGATTGGTTGATATGCATGTAAAAACGTGCTTCCAAATAAGTTGTTTTATTACCTTTAGAAATTCACCCTGGCCGGTTTGGCTCAGTGGTTGGAGCGTTGGCCTGCGGTCTGGAGAGACCGGGGTTCGGTTCCCGCTAGGGGCATGTACCTCAGTTGCAGTTTGTCCCTGGCCCTGGGTGGGTTATGTGGGTGACAACCACTCAATGTGTCCCTTTCACACTGATGTTTCTCTCTCTCTCTCTTTCTCCCTCCCTCCCACTCTATCTGAACAAAATATCAAAAAATGTCCTCGGGTGAGGATTAAAAAAAGAAAGAAATTAGCTAGCCCTAGGAGAGATTGCCACAAATGCCAGAGCTTCAATAATACATAAAATACATATAGTTAATATAATGAGCCTTGTAATAAATGGATGCTTAAAAGACAAATACAAAATCTGGGGAAACACATAATACTTGCATAAGTGGACTTTCAGGTAATGGATTCAGTAAGGCACCTCTCTCCTGAGTCTAGGGTTTCATTTAATTTCTCAAGAAGTGATCACAAGGAAAGGAGTAGCTGCCTGGCTTTGCAAGAGAAGGGGAGGGACTCTCCATCAAACTATTTCAGTAACCCCTGAAGCACTCCACCTCCCCTCAGGGGAACCGATGCCCCAAGAAATCCAAGGGTCTTAACTTCCTGCCTTAGAAGCCATTTCTCTTCTTTTAATCTTATACCACGCCTTGCTTTCACCTCATTTGATACTAGCACATGCTATCTTTATCTTTTTGTACCCATGTGGTATTGCCGACCTCTTAGTAATTTCTTTGCGGTCCGAGGCCAGTGTCCATTTCTTTAAGTTCCCTTACAACTTTATACAGCCATGCTCATGATGGACAGTTAATAGCTTCTTGTTTTTAAGTTAATTTATTATAAAAGTGAAATATTTATCTTGAAAAACAGAGTCAAGAAAAGAGTATAGGAGGGGAAAATGTCATTCACAGTCATTCTTCTTGGATGTAACCTTTACCATTTTCATGGAGCCAAGTTATTTTACTTTGAATTCACAAAGGCAGATTTCTCCCCCACTGGTGGGGGTATGAATGAGGCAGGTCTCAGTCATGAGTCTTTGCTTAGCTTTGTACAGACACTCTATAGCACTCTGTCCTCTTTACAGAATAACCCTCTCCATTTATTTAAAAAAATTGCAGCAAATGATGCCACTATCAGCTGCTTCTAATTAACCTCGGCTGGCTGTTTCAGTAAATGACTCAGCACCTGGACTTCTTAAAGCGGTCAGGTTTTTTTGAATCACAACCACATAAAATCACTTAACACTACTCTGAAAGTTCAACATCAACATTTGGTCTTGCAGTCTTGTTTCTAGAGTCCAAAATGATCATGTTAGAACCTTTGCTATTACCCTTTAAAAAAAAATGGGCCAGGAGGTGTGAGCCAGTCAGTCTAGGAAAGCGGTTCACAATATTTTCCAGTATGAGAAGCCCTTAACAGAAAAAAAATTTGAGGATCCCCAGATGATTGTGGTTGGATATTTAATATTCATTGAACGAACACATACACATTGAGGATTTAAAATGGGAATATTAAATAGAAATGGTGAACTATATTGGGAAACCCATCTTAAAATCTCAGAAAGTTAACCCAAAGATAGTATATCACAGCTTTTTATTTTCCAGGCTAGGTTCTATTAGTTTTCCTACCATACATCCTGCCTTAGGAAGTCTTGCCTCTTCTGTACCACACAGGGAAGAATGGCTTTCATCTGAACTCGAGCCAAACCTGGCGTCACAAAATAGATATCAAGATGACAGGCACACCTGGGTGTATCTAGGAACTTTTTAACCCTTTCACCCTCTCTGAATGGGAGGGAAGGGTTTTTGGCAGATTCATTCTTTCTGTTAGCAGTGTTTGGGAGAAGAGGAAGATGGCAGAACACTTGAAGTCAGTGTCTGCTAGGATTATGCAGGCAAGTTTGATGTTGGAGTTGTCTATACTATCTCAGGACTCCGGGAGGTCATGGCTTCAAAGGGAAAAGAGGATTTTGATAGTGGTGAGATGTGTGTAACATTGAGAGAACCTTGCAATAATTCCATATTCTCTGTTATTTGCCATTAATAGGTAGGAAGCAATGACCCAGGGTTTTGTAAAGATGATATACACATGTGAACACACCTTAGTTATGGTGGCAGGTGAGTGGAATGATGGGGAAAAAAACAGGTCCAAAATAATGGAAGAATTCCAGAAGGCTTTATGGGCTTGGGGGATCAAGTATTTATGGGGTAAGACTTCGGATGCAGCTGTATATATGACCAGGTCCTGTACTTGCTCACAGTCAAGTGCCAGGGGAATCTCACTAGAGCTCCACGGATTTCAGTGAGGGACACGCACAGATGTTCTCCTTGGTACAGGCATTTTGGAGAGAGATGCATCGTTAGCTGTTCATAATACAGCTTGAGGCTCCAGTGTCCAACTCTCAGGAGAACCAGCCCTACAGAACATTTGGCAAAGTATTTAAAATTCCAGAGAGTCTAAATCTTAAAAAAAAAAAAAATTGTTTTGTAGGCTGGAAACCAAAATGAGCTATTATACAATAATTACAATAAAATATACCTGATTATTTTATCTGTAATACATAAACACCTAGTTTTCATGAATATTAGTGGAAGAAAGAACTAGTAATTAGCCAAGGAAACATAAAATTAAGAGGTAAAAAGTTCTTTAAAAAAATAACTTATATTGGTCTGGTTTAAACTTAATGTTAGTGAAGAAAGTAATTTCTTGCAGTTACAGTCTAAGTAAAAGTGAACTCAAATGAACTAATTTGTTTAGACAGTCTATCTTCTTCATCATTGTGGTGTAATTTATCACTAGTTGCCTCTGGCTTACTTTAGGGGTTAGCTGACTGGGGCTTATTTCCTTTATACATTGTCTCAAAAATAGAGATTTCCTAAAACAGTATTAGAAAGCTCTTACTTGAGATGGTTGCAGAGATTAACCTTAATTTTGGCCAGAGTCTAATCTTGACTGGATTTGGCTCAGTGATAGGACAGCAGCTGTGTTTATAAAAGAGATCAAAGATCTGTTTAACCACCCTTAGAAGTAAGGACACCAGCAGCACCCACTGCCTTTTATTACGGAGGAAGGAAACAGGTACTCAGTATAGCACTAAAAATGCAGTTGGTAGAAATGCTTATTTCATGTCTTCATATCTATTGGGTTACCCAAATTGCTTGCAAAGGCTGAGAAACCTGGTGGCCTCCCCTTTAATTTACCATTGTGCAAATGAATTTTATCATTTGTGTAAGTGTTATAAGCCCCTAGGTATTCTTTAAAAATTAGTTGAGAAGGCAAATAGCTATATAACAAAGACATAAGTTAAACAGAAATAAGCTGATCCAGGGAAATTTCCAGGCAAATGTAACTTGATTCTACCTAAGGGCCACAATTGTTTTCACTAAGTTAGTTCAAAGAATAGTGGCAAAGGGCAGAATACAGATTCAATGCATTTGTGTTGCCCTCATATGAAGTCTGTGTCCATGCATGCAAAAGAAAGGGGATGAGCCTGAGTAATGGATGTCATGCTCTGTGTATTCATTTTTCCTTTTGTGAAATGAGATCCTCAAAGCCGATATCCTGATTATTTTGTTGTGTTATGGTGAACAGTTAACAAATGGTTGCTATCCATTAAAGTCACGTTAATAATAACAGAAAAGGAGCTGTTTTAAAGGGCATATTCCTTTAAATGTATAATTAGAAACGCATGTTAGCTGTTTTGAAAACCTTTCCCAATGCCGGCTAAAATAAATGTTTTTGAATCAGCAAGGTGTTAGATTAAAGAAACAGAGTGTTCTGTCTGTCTCGGTCGCGGAGACACCGACAGCTTGATAACGGTGTGCTGGCGCAGGCCGCCGCCCAGGACCTGACCAGCCTCCAGGGCAGTGTGTGGATGGGCCATCCGCGCGGCCAATTTCACTGTGTCAGTTTTATTTGTGTTCAGAACTAAGGTTATTATTGGTATGGCATGGAGTTGGGTTAAACTGAGTGTAACTTTCTGAGCTACAGAAAGACATGGGAGTGATCTGGAGCACATACTTTTTCTCTCCTCAGAAATTAGTCTTGGGCACAGGACTGTCTCATAACTTCCCAATCAGCATTTCTGGGATAATGTCAGATTTTGGACAATTACAAAAGAACCAGACACAAATGTGCAAATCAGATTTCAATTTCGTCTCCACTGACATGAGATTTAAAACAGCAACAGGAACATTTCTAAGTCAGTGTCAATATGTAGTCGCAAATTACCGAAGAGACAAATTGGAGTGCTTGGGTGTACGAGTGTGTTCTGGCATGGGAGAGACACAGAAATACTCACGACGCACAAGCCAAATCATAAAAATAAAATGGACTTGTGATCCCATCATTTTGAAAGACTAGGATTTACTTTTGACATCTTGCAGATTTGTGACTTTTGCTTCAACAGTCCTAAATAATACACGTTTTAGAGCATAAGTACAACTTTTTTTTCCTTTTCAAGTTTGTAAGTGAAGCAATCCTGAGAAAAACTTAGTTTCAACAAAAGAAAAATTCTCTCAGACAGATTTATAAACATGGGAAAACTAAAACTAAGTGTGACTGGTGTGCGCGCGCACACACACACACACACACAGATCTCACGATATTTATCAGGAATTAGATGGATGACCAATAACTAAGTCCCAATAAAACCTTTCTTCCTGCCTTAGTCTAATTTAAACATAGTTTACTAAGAACAAACTTACTAAGTAAAAAGAATATCATCCTACCATTTATTTATTTATTTAAATCCTCACCGGAGGATATTTTCCCATTTTCCTTCAGATAGAATGGGAGGGAGGGAGAGAGGAAGAGAGAGAGAGAAACATTAATGTGACAAAGACACATCGACTGCCTGCCTCCCACACGACCTCAACAGGGCCAGGGACAAACCACAACCGAGACACGTGCCCTTGACCAGAATCAAATCTGCGACTCATTGGTCACGGGCCGATGCTCTAACCACGAAGTCACACCAGCCAGAGTGACATTACACCATTTAAAGAACTGTACACACTAATGTCTAACAACAAAGTAGAAACTGGAAGAGGGAGGCTACAGTCCCAGTGCTTACGACGTAAAGGGTATACCACTTCTGAAACTAAGAGGTAAAGACACCCCTCTCGTTTCTTGAGAATGTCTTATCTCAAGAGTCATAATATTAATTTACAAATGGAACACTGCCTGCCTCTCTGTGGTATAACTGTACTTACACGACCACCATGAGTTATCTTTCCCCTAACAGAGAGCAGTCCTATGGAAATTTCATCAGACAGCCTTTACATGGGGGTAAGCCCTTATTCCGGAGAGCCCATATCCTAAATACCAAGCCCAACATACTCATCTCCCCCATCTCTATCCCTAAACATGATCCACTCAATTCCGAAGTAAGCTTCTCCCAGTATAAGACAGTTTTCAAATACACTGGCCCATTTTGTCATTTCAGGATGTATCCCTTATTTTCGGAAAATATCCTGAAATGACAAAACCTTACAAATTCTTGGCCTATTCTGATGCTTTTCTGGTGCTCTGTCCCAGCACAGAGATTGTTAATGAGAACCATGTCAAAATTCACTGCTCTTTGCCTTTTTAAGTTCCAAATCTGCTTATTTCTATTATTTTGTAGTAATATCTTACTGTATTAAATAATTGACATGACAATTCCTGTGCTATGTAATTTTTCATCTGTACTTTAAAGCATATGACAGTTCATACCAAATATCTATATTACAAAATTTTATTAAAAATTTTAAAATATTGCCCTGGCCAGTTTGGCTCAGCAGTTGAGCATTGGCCTGCGGACCAGAGTCCCAGGGTTCAGTTCCCGCTAGGGGCACATAACACACACACACACACACAAAATAAAATAAAATAAAATAATAAAAAATAAAAATTTTTTTTTTTAAATACCTGCAACATTTCCCTATTTCTTAAAGATAATTACCTTGATTCCACAAGATACTTATTGTAAGACATCCTATGAATAGAAAACTTGAATAAAAATATTTATTTGCATTATTGTTGTTTTGTTAAATCATTATTGTTTTATTTTTTGTTAATCATCACCTGAGGATAGTTTTCCATTGCTATTTTTTAGATAAAGTGGAAGGGAGGGAAGAAGGGAAGGAGGGAGGGAAGGAGGGAGAGAGAAAGAGAAACATCAATATGAGAGACATCGATTGGTTGCCTCCCACATGACATTGACCAGGGCCAAGGATCGAACCTGTAGCCCAGGTACGTGCCCTTGACCAGAATCGAACCTGATACCCTTTGGTGTACAGGCTGATGCTCTAACCACTGAACAACTGGCCCGGGCTTTATTTGCATTATTAATTAAAATAAACTTCCAATTCCTCAAAAATGAGAACTATGCATCTCTGAAATAAATTAATACCTGACCGGTGTGGTAGACGCCTCTTAGGTATTTTCACTCACCTTTCCTCAGTCCTCGCAGTAACTCCATGAGAACCGATTCCTGGGATGAAATGCAGCCTCAGAGATGGCACTTTTTTTTAACTCACAGGTGTGCAGTTTACAGGCATTTACTTAATTTTATACCTGGCTGACAGGCAGGTCCCCAAGCTTACACTCTTCTGGTCACATCATGATCTGTCACAAAAACACAGTGGCTGCCTGACTTAATACTGATCTGAAGGAGCTTTCAGAGGGTGACCAGAGTTCTTCTGTCACTAGATGTCAAATCAAAAACCTTTAAATTTTTTGATAAGAATGGTGAAAATTCACGAAAGGCAAAAGCTGTTAAAATGTATTAAATGATAAGTCAGTTTTCAAGTTAAGCTTTACCCTATGTATCAGATATTCTGAGAACGTGGAGATGTATAGCCAAAAGGAATCTGCATATAGTATACAGGGTTGAGTAACATGATCGGTCTCATTTTTAAGAAATTAATAATCTTTTTTATATATATTTTTTTTTTTTAATCCTCATCCGAGGACATTTTTCCATCTTTTTGTACAGACAGAGTGGGAGGGAGAGAGAGGAAGAGAGAGAGAGGGAAACATCGATGCGAAAGGGACACATCGAGTGGCTGCCACCCGCACGACCAACCAGGGCCGGGGACAAACTGCAACCGAGGTACATGCCCTTAGCGGGAACCGAACCCGGGCCTCTCCGGACCGCAGGCGGACGCTCTAACCGCTGAGCCAAACTGGCCAGGGCTAATCTTTTTTATATTAAATTGAATAATCTTTAATAATTCCTGAAAAAGTCCTAGGATCCCTACATATAACAGATTGCTAAACACACACACACACACACACACACACACACTCAGCAACTGCCAGAATAACATTGAAAGGAGTGGTCCTCCTTTTTTTCTTTTGTAAATATTTGTCCCTGAGAATCAGGAAAACAGCACATGTTTAAAGCATAGAGGATAGCATGTACTTTGAATAATCCTGTATTAAAACCAAAAGCATTCTGTTTCCCTACTCATCTCTTTTCTGGAACTGCTGAGTCAAACATATTCTTAAGAGATGATTAAGTCACATACACACTGAACAGAGTAGAAAAATAACTTTTTAAACCATCAACATTTTATTTAACAATAAGAACTGGGCTATTTCTAAAGCTTACAGTATATTTAATATAAAAATAAGGAATTTCCCAAAACATGTACTAAAAGCACAAAGCTGATGGATCCAAGCTGGGCGAGCGCTGATGTCACATCTCAGTCACCCAGAACAGCAGCTTATGGTCTCCTCCCACAGCACACAGTGGGAGAGTTCTGTGCCAGGAAAGGCCAGACCCAACAGCTACCGATCCAATGAGGATGGGCTATAAAATAAATGAAGAATTAAAGAAGCTTAACAAATCATCAACGTTAATAAAAATTACCCTTCAAAAATGCATTAATATATGGTCTTTATTTATAGCAGAATTAAAAATACGCTTCCTCACAGGTAAAATGTTCATTATTTGTTTGCAGCTGGCTGGAATGAAGGACATGAATAATCTATGAATATCTGGTGCAGCCCAGATTCAAATATATTTGTAGCCTGAGTGAACTAAGCAGGCAAAATTATTATATGTAAACGAAGGAGGAAAGATAACAAGAAATAAAATGCTTCTTATATGAATACAGACAAAACGTCTATTACCACTGGTGATTTAAACATCAAAAAACGCATTCTCTTTCCAATTTAAGCAGATGACATTCATAAATATCTTTAGTTACACATTACAAACTTGAAAGCTATAAGTGGAAAAGTAAAACACATTTCAAAACACATGCCACAAAACACCCCCACATTACCTGAGGGTGTCCTAGGTGATGGATTTGAAACTGGCTTGCCATTTTGCCAGGATATCCAGTGGTTGCAAACAAGTTTTCATTAATTGTGGACCACCTAAGAAAAGAAAGGGTAAAAGCAATTACAGTATCTTACAGATAACTGTAAGCTTTTCTGAAACAAGTTTTTTTTTTTTAAATATAAAACAATGCTTTTATAACCCTAAATGTATTAATATGGCTTTAAAATTAGACTGGAAATTCCAGGGAAGTTAACTATATTTTCTTATTCTGTAACTACTTAATAAGAGCTTATTGTGTGCCACTTTATTAAGTTCCAAAGTTATACAAGGTTAGCAGTTTCATTTTTGGAACCACAGGGCTGACAGTGTGGTAAGAGATACACACAAGGCATCAGACAGACAGAAACTATTTCACAGTAAAATGCACTAAAAAACACACATTCAGCCCTGGCCGGTTTTTCTCAGCGGTTAGAGCGTTGGCCTGCGGTCCGGAGAGATCCGGGTTCGGTTCCTGCTAAGGGCACGTACCTTGGTTGCAGTTTGTCACCGGTCCTGGTTGGGTCGTGTGGGTGGCAACCACTTGATGTGTCCCTTTCACGTTGATGTTTCTCTCTCTCTCTCCCTCCCACTCTATCTGAACAAAATATCGAAAATTGTCCTCGGGTGAGGATACAAAAAAAGAACAGAAAAAAAACCCCCACACATTCAATGTTCTTATTGACATTTGTTATAGAATAGTAATACAAGTTTACATTCCTTGGGATGATACAAACACCTAGAATATTGAGGTATTTACATATTTAAGTTTCAAGGCATCCTAGATATTGGAATACATTGAATCAGCAAGTGTCCCTGGAACCCCAGCAGCATGCCCAGCAGCACTGGTAAGTAGACGTAAGTAGAGGAGATGTGATAAAAAAGAAAGAATTCCTTGACCCCTTCAAAAAAACAAAATAACCCCCCCAAAAAACAAACGTGTGGCAGACATTATGAGTTGCTTGTCCAACAGCCATTCTAGCCTCTTCCCATGCTAACTGAACCCCAACTATGTTTGGGCAGAGTGTGTCCAACCTCAAGGGAGGAGACACAACTGGTTTAAGGCAATGATAACCATTCCCAGTGAAGAGGAGTGCTCTTCCTCTCCCCTTACTTTGAGCAATGTGGGGTGAGGCTACGATGCCTGGAACACTGGCAGTGGTCTTGTGACTGAGAAGCAACAAGTCCAAAGTCTTGCCTCTGAGGGTAGCAGAGGGAAAGGTCTGAATTCTTGATGACACTGATGAGCTACTAAACCAATCCCGACACTGCCTCCTCCAGACTTCTTGCTAAGTACCATAGTGCATTGATTGTAAAATGTATATTTGCTCACATCTCTGAAAGAAGGATGCTTTTACAATCTATGGCATTCTTACATATAGTGGAATATAATCTTAGATTTGATATTGTATAGCATAAAATAAATATTCTACTGGTTTTAGTTTCTGTCAGAAAGTTTTCCTGTTACTTGAAATGGAAAGCACCCTAAAGACTACGCTATACAATGGAATATTATGCAAAAATGAATGAAAACTGAGGTAGAAGTGTACGTCTATTTAAGAAGAAAAAGAAAAAGCAGGTTGAAGATAGATAATATCTAGCATGTTTTCCTTTAGCACAAAAATGACTGTTATATGCACAAATATGGGTCCATTTATGTTTTATATCTCAATTAGTACAAGAACTAAGGAAGCATACGCTCCAGATCGTGGGGGTGATATTCATACAGTGGCAACATGTACAGAATAAAAAAAATTGAAAAACAAATCACTCCCTTGCCTAAACCAAAAGACAAAAGCAAAAACTTAGTTAGGAAAACAAAATAGCCATTTATAAAACTATCAGAGAAGAGACAACCCGCAAACCCCCAAACAAACAAACCCACAGCAAAGAAGAGACTTGGGAATGTATTCCAGGTGGTGGGAGCACATGGACAAAGTTACCAGACTCAAAAAATAAAATTATAACTCCAACAAAAATGGTACACTACCTAAATATGCAGGCTCGATCCATGTGGACAGGTCTCTTAACTTGAGGGTAACTATAAGACAATATTTTGGATTTTATGAATTATGTGCTGGTCTCAAGTAGCAGAACTTAAATTAAGGTTTAAAAGGTATTTTCATTTTAAAAAACACAATGGCCAACATATTAAAATAAATGAAGAAATAAACAAACAAATCCCACAATGGTCAATATACTTAAACAATGACAAAATTCCAAATAAGCACTGGATTAAAATAGATGAAATATGATGAAGACACAAGCACGATGCAGAAACATTACAAAACATGATCATTTAATAGGGTCGGTGTATTTCTTTTTCTGTTTCTTAGTAAATATTGCTCAAAGACTTCTTCCTCTGCATTGCTCTTTCTGGGTTATGCTCTTAGCAAATCTGCAAAACACAGATATCCACCTCTATTATCTAAAAACCCATAGCTCTGGCCCTTCTATATAGGAGAGACAGTTTTTGTTCTAAATGAAGGCCGAGGTATATAGAAATGGCCCAACGGATCATTTAACAATAGTGACTGATTTTTTGATAAGCAATAAATGTACTAAGACAGTACCTGGATCGAGTAATATCCCAAATTAACCAATCATTCCCTGCAACAGCTCCAACTTTGAAGGTGTTTTTAAAACACCAGTGTGCTGACATTAATGGCATCTGTTCTGATTCAAGAGATAAAATAGCCTGTTGGGACATAAGATCATAAAATCGGATTGTTCCATTCTTCTCTGCAACCATCAGCTGTAAGACAAAAAGAAAAACAATTTAACCACTTCACCAAATTTAAGAAGTAGGCAGAAATTCAATTTATACAGTAAAATTTAAATATTTGCATATATTACAAATGGAAGATCAAATGCAAAGGAAGTAAGAAAGACTATGTAAAACTCTTTATCAAATATATATTTAAAAACCTTACAGAAAATTGGCAAAAGAAAGACTCAAGAAAATGTGGTACAATTTTAAATTATGTATGTTGACCAGACATACATCAACCTAAGAATTCATTCTGGGCAGTTACCCTTAAGTCATGTTATTTAGAAAGGATACATAAGTGTGTATCTAGCAAAACAGAGATATTTACGTGTTAGATATCCTTATGCAATGTAAGTGTATTTCCAGGATGGAAGGCAGCATGGCACAGTTAAAGAGCACAGATAGGCCTGGGGAACAAGACTATCTCCTCCACTGAAAAGCTGAACGACTTGGCCAAGTTACAAGGCTTTCATTGGCAGCTTCCTCATTACTAAAACAAATACATGAGGATAAGAACAGCTACAGCATTGTTGTGATGATTCAATGAGTAGTGTATGTACAGTAGTGTGTTGGTTCCCCTAACCCCCACTATAATTGATTCATTAACATAGAAGTCACAGCCAGCAGCACTATAACTTATACCTGAACAAAACTTATCTAACACATGTATTTTCTCCATAAGGCACATCATATCCTTCTTGCACTTAGCAACACTATACAGCACTCACTATAGTAAAGTTACCAACAAAAAGCACAACGATGGGACATGACACAGACTGGAACAGGACACTTGCTTCCCGTTTGAGAGCTAAAATGAGAAGGCAGAGCGACACCGTATTCGCCTTAGCTGGAAATGTGCACATTAGTTGAATCAAATTTTTGCTGCTCTGCGCATGCCTGGGACTATGAAAGTGCCATGAGTTACAACTTCAGTGAGCGGGAAAATTCACAAATATGGAATCCATGAATAACAAACATCAACTGTATACACAAATGCATATGCAAAATAGCTAATTTTACAGAAGATGGAAGTAACAGACACAATCCTGATCTCAAAAAAAGCCTTCCATCTAGAGAAGAGAATTATGAAGAAAACAAAAAACAAACAAAAACAAACTGACCATAATTAAAAGCAAAATACCCTGGGGTGCAAAAGAAGGAAAAATTACTCAGAATATGGCTAGTCTTTGGAATTACAGGATTAAAAAAAAAAAAAGGTAGAATTTAAAACTATTCAAGAATAGGCAAAATGTTTAATACTAATATTACTAAAAATAACATGAGCTCAGTGACAAATACACAGAAACAAGAGCAACACTGAGCTTTACATGCTCTGCCTTATTTAATCCCCAACCACTCTCATTAACCCTATTTTTCAGAAGAGGAGACTGAGGCTCAGAGTGATCAAAGTAACTTGTTGAGGTCTTGCTGCTAGCCTGTGGCAGAGAATGGCTTGAACGCAGGTCTTGACCCCAGGTCTGGCTCACTGCAGTGCACACGTGTTCCTTACTACAAGGCCAGATTTTTATGACTGGTGAGTGGTCTGCTCTGCTATACAGAGTCAAGAGTGGGGAAGGACTGGAAATGGGAGGAGACCAAGGAAGACTAGCCAGGACTAGTAAAAATATTTGAGGTTTTGAACCGGACTCAAAATCTATTTCAGGGATAACTTATGGACTATGGCAGGGCCAAGTCTACATGGGCCCAGGTCCTAAGCTCTGAAGGGCAATAAAGCACGGGGGGTTAAGTGTGCTGCCTCTTGAGCGAGACTGCCTGGAGGGCGCTGGGTGCCAGCACTACCCTCTGGAGCTATATGATCTTGAGCAAATGACCACTCTGTGCCTCAGTAAAAAAGGGGCTAATAACAGAACCAACTTCATACACTTTTGGGAGGATGGTATGTGTTAATACGTGCGCAACCCTTAGAATTGTTTTGGCACAAAGTAGGCACTCAAAAAACACGAGCTATTATAGGTTGAGGTCAGATTAAAAACAGCTCTAGCAAAAAAATTGTTATTTACTGTTTCTAAAACTGTGCTCAATTGTGACAATAGATTTTGTTGTTGTCAAAAGAGCAGAGATTAAAAAGTTGTTTGGTAACTGGTGGATCTAAAAATGTTACAGGGGACTTTTTCCTCTAGGAACTCTCAGACCCATAAACAGTAATATGCACTGAATTTTCATGGGGAACGTATCTTAAGTGGCACAGAGCCAGACTGAGGTAAAATCTGTGACTGTGTGACCTTGGGCAAATTACTTAAAAACCTTCTGCTGTTTCGCCCTGGCCGGTTTGGCTCAGTGGTTAGAGCGTCCGCCTGCGGTCCGGAGAGACCCGGGTTCGGTTCCCGCTAAGGGCACGTACCTCGGTTGCAGTTTGTCCCCGGCCCTGGTCGGTCGTGCGGGTGGCAGCCACTCGATGTGTCTCTTTCACGTCGATGTTTCCCTCTCTCTCTCTCTCTCTTCCTCTCTCTCCCTCCCACTCTGTCTGTACAAAAAATGGAAAAATGTCCTCGGATGAGGATAAAAACAAACAAACAAAACCTTCTGGTGTTTCAGTTTTCTTATCTACACAATGGATAGAGTATTACCAGCGTCAGAGTGTTTTGTGAGAATTTCACGAGAGAACATGCGTGAAGTATGAGGCACAGTTCCTGGCACTGAGAAAGCATTCAACAATTGGTGAGCGTTCATTACACCTCATTTCAGTTAGTGGCTCTCTAACGTTTTTTCTCTTAAGGTCAGAGAAGAAAATGTCCTCAGTACTAATTCTCTAATCCCACGACATCCTAAACTCCTGGTTGTTTTCATTACCACCTGAAATCCTTGCTCCAATGCTGGTTTATTGGAATTAAAAGCTTAGTTCCTGGAGATCTTTTACTATTATGCTCGCATTTGCTTTGCGCTTTCCAGATTATATGACTCTTTTATAATTCATATGATTTTCATAAAGAAGTCTGTGAGATAAGCAATCATGCACCCACTTTTCTCTTTTTTCTCTGACTGCCTCGTTTTTTCATCAAGATCAAGCACAAAGAACAACAATTCTGGGCTGGATCTGATAGGGCAGACCACTGAGAACCACTAGATTGCATTAGGAGTAATGATTTCATCAACAAAGACAAGCAGCTAAAGTTGATTGAGTGCTTATTATGTGACGGGTTCTCTTTTAAGGATTTTAGGTGTTCACTCATTTAATCTTCGTGAGCTTCCCATTTGACGAGATGAGAGTGAAAGCAATGACCGGGAGCTTTGGAAACTTGCCAGAGATCACACAGCTAGTAAGTTAAGTGCTGAACTAGGATTTGACTCCGGGCAGTTAACCCAAGAGTCCATACTCTTAATCACGTCTGTGTCATCTTTCTGTATTTTAGGTTTTTGAGTTTGGTAGTGACGTGACGAAACTGGTATTGTAAGACTAGTCTAACTAAAGTAGGCAAGAAGAATCAAACAGCGGAGAGCCAAAGACTTCAGAAACCAGCTAAGGCTTAGTCAGAGCTACTTGTGAGAACAGAAAGGTGAAGTACGCACTTCAGTGACAGAGAGGAATGTATTCTAGTGACAGTGAAGGGAGAATCAAAAGACCTAAAAAAGTTTGCATTACAGGAAAGAAAGATTTCAAAGGTAATTTTAGAATTTTGAGTTTACACAACTTAGAGGAGCTTACAAACATTCTGAAGTCATGGAGATAATAAAAAATAGAGATGGGGTGAGGTGGAATTTTAATGATATGTAGAAGAAAAACAGAAATTAACTTAAAGCATATAGAAAAAAAGCATCTGAAATAACCACAAATTATGCATTAAAATAGGTTTTGGGCCCTGGCTGGTGTTGCCCAGTGGTTAGAGTGTTGGCCTGAGCACCAAAGGGTCTCAGGTTCGATTCCCACCCCAGTTGGGGCATGTACAGGAGGCAACCAATCGATTTGTTTCTCTTATATCAATGTTTCTCTCTGTCTCTCTCTACTCCATTCCATCCCTTCCACTCTCTTAAAAAAAAATCAATGGAAAAAATATCCTCAGGTGAGGATGAACAACAAAAAAGTCTTTTGAAACAGAAGTTGTAAAAAATTCTCATTTTTCTTCTAGGTCAGTTTTTAATAAGTAGCCTTTTATTTATACATGTTAATATGAACATTTTGGTCAAATCACTTATGTTTCAAGGAGACTCACTCCTGGAAGGGAGAAATCTAGGTATAAAATTTAGAATCTGGATTCAGAAATCATACATGGAAATAACCCTTACATATGTAAAATGAATTAGAAAATTTCACTCATGTACATAGAGTACATAATTCTACTGTTGAAAGATCACGTGAGCCGGGTTTCAAGAAAGAAGTAACAGTGTAAAAAACAGCCTTGAGATTAAGAATGGAAAAGCCCATTGGATTTGTTAAAAGTATCACTGAACAGTATTGGAGACTATATGAGATTACAGAGCAAGACCAAGAAATGGGGAAAGAGGAACTGAAGTTAAGGGTTCAAACTTTTAGTAATAAAAGGTGTGAAGAAAACAGACTGAAATTAAATGAGGAGATGGAAGACTGTAATGGTTAAAAGCAAGAACTATGGAGAAGGCTGCTTGGGTTCAAATGCCAATTCTTCCAATTAGTAGCTGTGTGACATTGGGTAAGTTACTTAACTTCTCTAAGCTTTGGCTTCCTGATCTGTAATGAGACTCACCACAGTACCTATCTCATAAGGTTATCGTGAGGATTCAATGAGCTGCTACCATACATGAAATGCTCAATATGGGCCAACCATATGTAAGTATTATGTATTTGCTATAATTAATCAAGCTTATCTTTTTGTGCAAGTATGAGGAAAGAAAACAGTTAATAGAGAAGAAATATGAATACATCATACAGCTATGAACACAGGATACTTAAGGAACTGGCATTAGCTCTAAACAACTAAAGGATTAACTTTAAGAAGATAAACATGGTAACTTCGTAGAATCTAAGGAACAATAAAATAGAGTGATGCCCAGAGAAGATACTGGCAAATGAGAGAACTCTTGTTGAATGACTCCCATCTTCTCAATGGAGTAGGAGTTAAGGCCAAGTGATGTATTTAGAATTTTAGAAAGCTCTACTTTGAATGGGAATTGACTATCAAGCAGTTAGGTCAGATTTGCCTTACACCACTGATGCTTTCTGTTCAGACAAGATGGATCACAAGCATGGACTTAACTTTTTTTTTTTTAAACAAATACTGCTACTAGCTAGTCTGGGCATCAGTTTTTAGACTGTAATTTACCAAAGAGCAGGAAAAGCGTACTCTGAATAAATGCCATTTGTAGATAAATTGTTGTAAAATAAAAAAAAAACAACCTTAATTACACATAACTTTTAGGATACAGTTCTACAGTAAATGCATTTGTGACAATTGGAGTGTCTGAGGTGGAAAAAAGTCATTGATTTTTCCCCTCTGCATATGCATGTATTACACATGTATATATCTTTTCAGCTTCATAAAAGAAAGCTGAGTTATAAATAACAACCTTAAAAGTTTCCTCAGGATGCCAACACACACTCATTCCAGGGGAATTAAGAGCAAAATGAGATGTCTGCATTCCCTCCAAGTTCCAAATCCTAAGAAAAGAAAGAGAGTATAATTTTAAATATTTGAATACATCACTACTAAAAAAAAAAAAAAAAAAAATTTCCATGAATTTATTCAAAGCTATTAACTACAAATTATATGGTAGACATTTGTACTTAAAGTATATCTTTTAAAGAAAATTACAACAAAATTATTTTAGAAATTTGTGTGAGTAGTATGAAGAATTTACCATAGAGTCATGGAAAAACAGCCACACATTTTCTCTTTCATTAATTTAACATGGCAAAGCCTGTTGCCAAATTATTCGTATACTCCTAATTTTGTGGGCAGAATTATAAATTAATCCCGTTGCATCCCGTTGTGGGGGTGATTGGTAACCACCACAGTAAAGGTGAAATGAAGGAAAAAACACCTGGTTTTATCACTGATATAAGCAGTCATTTCAATTAATAATTTCCACAAAGGTACCTCACTCACTGCGCATCCCCTCCCTCCCCCGCCACCCAGTGGTTTCCATTTTCAAAATAACATATAAAGAAGCTAGTATGAGGTCATGTGAATTTAGGGAGATAAGTAATTTTCAATGGTTGCTTATTCCTCCTGCCTTTGGATTTCCATGCCAGGGACTAATTCCCATCTTATGTTTTTTGGACCTGGCTTCCTTTCTCAATTCTCATTCTCCAAGGTGGCCTTGATTGATAACTACCACAGCAAAGGTGAATTGAAGGGAAAAACACTGGTTCCTCCCACTCTCTCTTCAATACTTCTTAATGCATAGTAACAAGGATCAAGCTAATCACTGACATGACTTTCTATCTCAATTTCCTTCCTATCCCAAGAAAAAACATTGGTTTATGTAATTGGATTCCACTTTATTTATTTTTTGTTAATCCTCACCCGAGGATATTTTTTCCATTGATTTTTTTTTTTTTTGGAAAGAGAGTAGAAGGGAGGGAGGGAGAGAGAAACATTGATGTGGGAGAGACACATCCATTGGTTGCCTCCTGCATGCACCCTGACCGGGCTGGAGATCGAACCTGCAACCCAAGTATGTGCCCTCCAAACCTGCAACCCTTTGGTACACAGGCCAATGTTCTAACCACCACTGAGCAATACTGGCCAGGGCTCGAGCTCATTCTTCACACTTAGCCACTATTATATCTCACTAGTACAGAGCGTGGTGGAGTTAGCATGGCAGAAGACAGAAGTTAATGGCTGGCAAAGTGCCCACAGAATTCTGGTCCTTAAGAATTGAACTCATTCATTAGAATGCCTTGGACTTTTTCTTTCAGATTTTATAGTTCATACCTCACTAGAAACCATAAAAAAATTTCAATAAATGTAAAGAATATATCTGTAAAGTCTCGGCAAAAATTTATTTCAATGACAGAAGACATATTTATTGAACAATACTATTATTCTGTATCAAACCACCTTATTCCAAATATTTTTTCTTCCTCGAAGAAATTACAGGGTCTCCAACCTTGAAATACTATAGTAACATAAACTAACACAAACGTTTTTCAAAATAATTATTTACTTAATTAGATAATTTAGAAGCATACTCTTTTGTTTGGCCAAATCAACACTTTTCATCTATATATACCACATAAGGGAGAGAACTGAAGAGGTGAATCACATTTACCAAGGGTTTATGTAATTGTGTTCCACTCCCCACAATGAAGAAGATAATTAATTATGGCAAATGAATATTTCTTTCTTCTCCATTGCCTTTTGCATAATAAAATACTGAGCTGGCATGTATTTTGTCATGATTGAGATAATAGGAATTTATCTTGCAAATTCAGCAAGTCCCATGAGGAAAGGTTTAAAGGCTCCATTTTTTTGATCTTATTCTAATATATATTTGATTTTTGTTTGTAATGATATAAATTGAATAAATACGTATCAGAATATTTTCATTTTTTCCCTTTCAAATGAGGAAATCAAAGAGGTAGAAAATATGGACAAAGATATTCTATAAAAACAGGTCAATTAATAAAGTGTATTCTTGTCCAATGAACCAATTTTTTTCACAGTATTTTGTCTTGAACAGAACCTGACACTTTTTAACTAAAAACGGATTTAAATTGAGGATGGTGATCCAGATTACTTTACAGGACTAGGATAAAATGATTTATGGTTGATAATTATATGCTTATTAAATAATTCTCTGTGGTTGCATACTCCAAGTACCAAGTATGCACAATACAACAAATCAAGATGAAATGAGTTATCATAACTAAATTAGCTACAGATGGTGCACTTTAGGTTGTTAAGTCTTATTTCCCTTTTTGATAGATTCTATAATTAAGCTCTACTCAAATCCCTTTCTGGAGCTCATTTTTCTATGTCTTTAATACATGGCATATCTAGTTAATAACAATTCTATCCAATAAAGTCACTTTTATTTTGTTTAAAATATTTTTTACAGTATAGCATACATAATAAAAACACACAAATCATAAGCATAAAGCTAAAAGAGAACATGCTCAAAGAAAACAGTACCCAATTTAAGAAACAAAGTATTTCCAGAACTCCAAAAGTTGTCTTGTGTTTCCTTCCAGTCATATCTCCCTGCCCTCTCACTAAAGGTACCTGCTATCCTGACTTCTAACGCTAGAGCTTACTTTGGCCTCTTGGTCTGGTATCTTTCACTCAACAGAAGATTTTGGGAGATTTAACCAACATTGCTGCATGTTAAACTTTATTCATTCTCATCGCTGTATGTAGTATTCCATTAATTAATCTGCAATGTATTCACCCATTCTACTGTTGATAAACATTCGTTTCCAATTTTTGGTCATCACCAATAATGTCAATATAAACCTTCTTGTATGTCTTTTAGTGACTACAGATACCCACACACCCCCTCATCCTCTTGCACACACCACACGCACACACACACACACACAAACCTACCTGCTGGGTACACACTTAGGCATGGAATTGCTGCATAATAGCTTACAAATACATTCAAATTTAGCAGGTATTGTCAAATAGGTTTCCAAATTTGCTATATCTCATTTCCCTCTCTTAATTTTTAAAAATTACCAACTGAAGAAGCCTAAACTTTCTCTAACACATCTTCTGCCAAAAACAATCTTAAGCATTTATCTAAATGGCAAAAGATTCAGCTTTTTAGTTGGTCTTATTTGTAAGGTCGATTTCTCAAATCACTCCCTTTTCTCGCAATTTTGTTATTTTCATGTATCTATGCATGGATAAATTTGCATCAGTTTTGAAATGTAGTGAACACAATTTACACAGTAGAAGCTCTCTTAATTGACCTCCTTCTGACACTCTTCCTTTGTCCCTGTGTAGAACTGATGAGAAAAAGGCCATTTTCTAATATTCTTACACGTGCATTTTGTAGGCTTATCAAGAGGGAATATGGGTTCACTGTTAGCGAACCACTATTTGTAAGTGATGTAAACCCATACTTATGAATGTAATTATATAATACTATATAAAGCTGACAGAATGTGAACGCGAAAGAGCTGTTTCAATGAAGCTAAGTTGATGTCAACTAACTAAAGGTAAATGTTTAAATTAAAAAAGAACATTCTTAAATTAGGCATTGTGACAGTTACAAAAGATTAAGCACTAAATATTACACAAATATAGATATATTTGAATTGACTGCATTGTAAGTGTTTTCACTATAGGCACTGTATTATGGGCGTGGTTGGAGCAAAAAAGAGGTCCCAACACTAATCAATAGACTCATAGCTTAAGGAAAGAGAAAGCCTTGGCCTCATGTCAAAAGGCTGGCAAATAGCAAGTTGACAAATTTTCATATTTATGTTGTATATGAAAATAAGGTAGGTAGAAATTACTTTAAAATGATTTCCTGATTTTTTTGCTTATCTAAGGAACTGTAAGTTTAGACCATGTTTCTAGTGTAATGGAAAAAAACAAAACAAAACCCAGAAATTTGGAAATTAATATTTTAATATTTCCAACTATACTGTTAATACATTTGGTTATAATAAATAAAATCACTTAAAAGTTAATCATAACCACAAAAACATAATTTTTAGAAAAGAAATACATCACAGAAAGAGAAAAGCTGTAAGGCTTCATAGCCTTCTTAGTACACATAATCAAACATAAGGAAAAGTAACAGACCACTTATAAAAGTATAAAAATATAACATTATCCAATTAAACAACTGTCATAAAAAATCAGAAGCTATATGAAGACATATGTATACCTACTTAAACATTTGCAAGGGAAATTTCAAAACAGAAGCTTTTAAGGTAAAATTAACCTGGTGAATATTAAGAAGCCAATAATAAATACTGAATCAAAGGGCATCACTCTTCAAGTAAAATAAAACGACAGTTTTGACCCAATTTAACTATGATCATAAAAAAAAATCTCTAACCCCTCACTATTCTGTAGTCCTAAGCAGAACTCTTAGATTTGGCTGGAAAATGTATGAATAAAGAACTCTCCAGATCTAAGATTGATTACAATTACAATTTACTTTTGTAGTTTAGTGTTAAAATTATTTGCCAGTTTACTGTTAAATCATTTCAGGCTGAGTGCTTTTCCGCAGAACATTAAGTATTCCTACATATATTATTTAAATGTAGTTGTTCCATTTAATTAATAGAAAGATTACATAAATTGGTTGTTGGCATACTGAGGATATCCTAGATATTCTCAAGAGCCTTTTAGATTCAAAATTTGTAGAGGGAGATGTTCCCTCTGAGAATTCAAAAGGAAACTTCCTGGGTAATACTCTGTTCTTTTTATTTGTTTGTTCTCTATTTGTAATTGGCAGCTCATTGTCTGTTAGGGAATTCACTGTATAAGGAAATTTCCACTACCAAATGTTTATGACAACACAGGCAAAGAAGGAATGGATGACATTAAATGGCACATCTGTATCCATTTGCTCCTCTGTAACTGGTAAAGCAAAAAGTACAAACCACAATCTAAAAGACATGGCTAGATCACATGAATCACTATATTAATTAAATATGAAAGAAAAAAGTAATACTGAGATGTAATTATAAGGATGAGAAGGCATTTTTCAACACTTACAGACAAGAAAAATATTTTTCACTAAATCTGTGATAGCAAAATGAAGATTTCCCCCCCTCTCATTTCCAAATAATTAATCACTCATCATACTATGGATGATTCAAAAAAGGAACAGACACAGTGTATTTTCTTAGCAAGTAAACATAAAATTAGAAAGTAAAATAAACAAATTACAAAATAATTTGGTGTTAAAATATCTGGTTTTAAGTGCAAGAGGATTTCAGAGGTGGGGGACCATACAATTGAAAGCATAAACCTAGGGATTAGATAGACAAATCTCGACAGTAGATAAGGGAGGTTAGAGTGGTGAAGAAATAAACTTGCCAGTCTGTGGCTTAGACTACAAAGATCTTTTGGTAACTAGGCAAAAAGCCTTACCATTGGAGGCAACAAAATGGCATAATAGTATAAAATAAGAATTTTGTAAAGAGTGCTTCAGTATGTGTCATTGTTTTGAAATATATTCAGAAATAAGGTTAAAATAATTCTGCTTTAAAAAAATATTTTTATTTATTTTTAGAGAAAGAGGGAGAGGAAGAGGGAGAGAGAAACACTGATGTGAGAGCAGCTGCCTTCTGCATGCCCCCGAATGGGGATCAAGCTCGCAACCCAGGCAAGTGCCCTGACCAGGAATCGAAACAGAAACTTTTTGGTGCGTGGGAGGACACTCAACCAACTAAGCCACACTGGCCAGGGTCTGTTTTTTTTTTAACACTCCACACTACTAACAAAGTAGTACTAATATACTAGTATTAATAATAAAAGAAATGGATTACCAGAAATTTTACTGATTTGAGATTAAGAAGAATGATAAGGGAGAAAATGAGAGAAAATTGCCTAAGTTTATATACCCTTCAATAATTAAAATAATGAGTCCGAAATACAGTCCATAATCAAAAGCTGTGTATGTTTGGGGGGGGGGGAAGTGTCCTGCTTCAAAAATAACACTAGTAAACCAACTAAACCATACAAAAAATCTACTGTGTATCTTTATGGAGCCTTAGAGAGCTTAAAAAAGTCTTATAGCTTACATGTTGTTGCTTCATTTGTTTTCTTGAAACTGCAAACAAATTCAGCAGCAACTACTACAAGTTTATCATCAGAGATGAGAAACTAGCTGAGGCCACCCCAGAGGAGAATTAACATATTATTTAATTTACATAAACAGATTTTTAAACATTTTATTTTTCAATTACAGTTTACATTCAATATTATTTTGTATTAGTTTCAGGTGTTCAGCATAGTGGTTAGATATTCATATACTTTACAAAGTGCTGCCCCTGATATTTCTACTACCCACCTGGTACCACACAAAGTTATTACAATATCAATGACTATATTCCCTGTGCAGTAGTTTACATCCTTATGACTCTTCTGTAGCTACCAATCTGTACTTCTCAATCCCTTCACCTTTTCACCCAGCCTCCCGACTCCCCTCCCCTCTGGCAGCCATCAGTCCCCTGTATCTATGAGTCGAACAGACAGATTTTTGAAGCATACAAATTGTGGAAAATCTTGTCACATTTAAAAATAAACCTCACCATTAAACTCTCAACTGCAAAAGAGTACCATATGGTAGTTTTCAAACAGATATTATGTAATGATTTCATCTTCAAGGAATTCAGAGTAAAAGGTCTTTTCCTTTAACTAACATAAACTTTAATACTACCCAGGAAATACTCCCATTTCATTATTTCTAAAACAAATTTTGATATACTTTACAACTTAAAAATTTGATTACATGCTGTAAATGTGAAAAAACACTCCTAGCAATCACATAAATGAACTTTCAAATAAACCTAAAAGATGTTTATGGATGTTATTCTCATGTATACAACTCACTTACTGCAACCACACGAGGGCCCCATACAGCAGGCTTAAATTACTGCACTCACTGATACGGTAATGCACTTTATGAAGCACTGGTTTTGCATTTCATCTATACCGGCACATGAGAGAGAACAGAGCTGAATAAGAGAGTGGTATTGCCAGTATACCATCATATAAAATTTCAGAAAATTCTTTCATCACTTTATTACTTTTACTCTAGCACAAACTTTCATTAACATATGATTTCATTAAATTAAAATGTCTGTTAATGTGATCAACAGGATTTAGTATAAATTTGGGTAGTTCTTGTAGACACAGAATCCTTATGTCCATTTGCTGGAGGTAAATTATTACCAAACACAACACTATTTTATTTCATTCTTAAAATTCTTGTTAGAACTATGCAATGATTAAAATGTTACAAAAATTAGAAGAAGTTTCAGAAGACAGGCAGAGAACTCTATTTCTGGAATTATTTAACCATAACATTATAATGAGTAATATAAATTCTCCTGATTTAATTTTGTACCTAGAATTATTTAGGCATGGTTTAGTCGCTTCTAAATGGGGATTCAACTCCTAAGGGATGCTTCACTGGCCTCCATTAGAAGGCTTTCAGTCCCCTTCTTTCTGTTTCCCACAAGGACTATTTAAAAATAAATCACATATTTTGTGATCCCAACGGGGGTGAGGGTGGGGAAGGAACACTCTATCTTAACTATGAATCTTGAAAACTCTTCAAATATATACGAACACAGGTAATGTGGAAAGAACTCAGCTAGCATGGTGTAAACAGAAGATATTTGACTAACATTTTTTTCCTTATAAAAATTTTCAGAACCAATACTATTGGCTTAATGAATTATCTTAGGTAATTGAGTATTCCTTTATTTAAAGATTTGGTTAGATTCCTAAAAAATAATCTTACTCTTCTCTTATATCCCATTCCTCCCATTCGTTTTAAAAATGATACCAGCTAGAACATGACAACTACTATCTCATGTTTTATAGTCAAAGTGAATGGCACATTACTTGCCTCTATTATTTTATCTTTAAGAATTCCTTAGTTTATAGAAGCCAATTTTCCTTCACCATAAATTTTATGTAATATTTTAAAAGATTATTGGTGGGGAGGAGTAGGAGAGAGATTTACTTCTGACATCCTTTGTAGTTACAGTGAGTACTGGGTCTTCTATTTCTTTTGTATCCCCCAGAGTACTAAATGTTGGCTATACTAAACATGTTTAATAATTACTTGTTGATCTGACTTGCTCTTACAGAACGGTACTGTTTTTAATATACAAGAACATCTGCTATTTGGCACTGACTGGGAATGAGATGTTCTGTGTTAGTGAGTTTTTCAAATAATAAGCTTAACCCAATAAATACTTAAACACCAGTTTTACCTTCTTTGTAGGTAGGGGATAATAAATCTTTCTAAATGAATACGTACTTATTTACTTTTCAAATATCATAACAATTTTAACTTTCTTATGATGATGCTGGGTCTTAATTATAAACACTAGTATTTACATTTCCCTGTGCATATGCACACACACAGATATTTATGTAGATATGTATTTGCATATGGTGGACATGACAAGGCACCACAAAGGAAATGGTGTAGAACATGAGGCTGAATGGCTAGCAATCTCATCCCATGACTTACTTGGAATTTGTCTCCTAAACACATCTCCTGTCAGATGCTTTGTTTGGTAACAGCAATGTTTTTCTAAAGACATGGTAACAGAAACAGAGCTGCACTCATTCCTTCGCCCACTCACTGAGTACCTACCCCAAGAGCACTCTTGTAGGTGCTGGGATGACTCTAAGGTAGTAAAACATGGCTGACTCTGCAAAACACCTTATTAGTGAAAAGGCTAGAGCAGTCTACTCTAGAATAATTTTCCTCATCCTCGAGAAAAGTCTGTTTGTCTTTAGTCTTCTTCCTCATCTGAAAACCGAGTTAATGAAGTATGGCTTCATTATAAGAATTGGTACTAGAGTGTTTCAGAAAATTATCAATTCTTTACAAGCAGAAGATAACACTTCTGTAGATCTGACTCTAAGTACAATTCTATCAATCTTATTAAGCCCTACATGATGCTTGATTTTGATTAGAACATACAGGTAATATGAACATCTACTTTTTCAGTAATAGGAAAGACCAAAACTTTTTAAAGAACCTTCAAGTGGAAACAGTATAGTGAATAGTTCAGAACCAGATTGCCTGGGATTCTCTCTATAAAAAGGGGGGAACAATAAGAGAACCCATCATAAAAGGTTTCTGAGGAATAAATTAATTCATATACAACACTTAGAATAGTGCCTGGTCACATTCTATGATCTAAAGCAATGTTTCTCAACAGATGGTGGTTCCAACCCCTAAGAAGCATTTAAAATAAAAAAAGTTTTTATTAATTTTAGAGAGATACAGAAACATCCATGAGAGAGAAACATCAACACTGATTGGCTGCTTCCTGCACGACCCCTACTGGGGATCCAACCCACAACCTGGGTGGGGAATTGAACCAGTGACCTCTTGGTGAGTGTGTGGATGCTCAACCACTGAGAAACACTGTCTGGACAAGGAGGCATGTTTTATGGTTCTAATAATTGGGGTGCTGTAGGCACTTAGTGGATGAGAAACAGGGATGTTTAGACATTCTACATGACTTTTGAATGCTCCAGTGAAATTTAGAAATACCTCAAAATGTGGGCATATTTCAAGATAGGAGATACATTTTTTGCAATCTTTATTAGTATTCCATCCTATGTCATAACAATGAATCATTTTGATAGTATCCATCTGAAAACTGGCTGATCATCCTTCCTATTTTTCTCAACTTGACATCCTATAATCTGTTTTGTCATGTTATCTCTATTTTTATTAACATTATTTCCTTCTTTCACTTGCCATATGTAGTTTCTGTTACTATGGACATTGTTTTTTATCTTAATAACAAGTTTTACTCAGGGCTATGACACTGCAGGACTCCAGATGGCACTATTTACATTGTACTCTATGCAAATCATAGCCCTGGAATTGTGTGACTTGGCAGCCTCGCTTCTTGCCTTATATTTTTCTGTTATTCAAATTTATTCATTGTAAAACAGAACAAGACTACCTCACTATGTCTTCTTATATAGTCATATTTGAGTATATGCACTGTTTTGTTTTCTTTTTATAGAAATGTTTAATACAATTAAGGTACTATAATTTTTATATTTTGATAGGTTATATTTTCTATGAGTTTCATTAAAGTTATAGTGCAGACATTATAAAACATTCATTAAAAAAGTGGTTTTTGGGGCTGATAAAGAATCTATTATATTCTATAATTACATTTCATGTGATGAGTAGTCCCTTGGTTCATAGTTTTAATAGCTTCATAGTTTTAATAGCTATGTTACAGAATATAGAGAAATAAGAAATATCTAAAATATTCTTAGATATAAATACTATCTTCTCAGTAAAGTACTCAATAAATATTTGTAATATTTACTTTTTTTTTTTTTTTATCCTCATCGGAGGACGTTTTTCCATTTTTTGTTCAGATAGAGTGGGAGGGAGAGAGAGGAAGAGAGAGAGAGAAACATCGACGTGAAAGGGACACATCGAGTAGTTGCCACCCGCACAACCCAACCAGGCTGGGGACAAACTGCAACCAAGATACGTGCCCTTAGCGGGAAACGAACCCGGGTCTCTCTGGACCATAGGCCGACGCTCTAACCACTGAGCAAAACCGGCCAGGGCTGTAATATTTACTTATTACTATTGCAATTTACATGTAGAAAATAAATACCTTTGACAGTCTTAGAGAAGCCTAAAATGGTTCTGAAACCATTATTCACAGTTTAAAAATAAATCAGTGATTACTGAGTGCCTATCACAGTGACTGGCGCAAGGTTATATTTGCTTGATATTTGCTGACTGAATAAACTAATCTATTTTATTAATTTATTTTCTATACATTTACTTCTCTATAAGAAGAGATAAGCAAGTAACAAGTTTTTAATGGACAGATGGACATACAAGTGAGA
The DNA here is from genome assembly GCF_014108415.1 of Molossus molossus. Classification (NCBI taxonomy): domain Eukaryota; kingdom Metazoa; phylum Chordata; class Mammalia; order Chiroptera; family Molossidae; genus Molossus; species Molossus molossus. The sequence goes on along the minus strand of NW_023425345.1, from coordinate 13,993,330 downwards.
ACTACCTTTATTCTGTTTGAATCAGAACTTGACAATGCTCAATAAAATATATAAACCTTATGAACCTGTCCAGGGGGCAGATCATTTTGAAATGGTGTTCCTAAGGCCATAAATCTCCTAGCTGATTATGATATTGCGTATCTCTTGGAAATGCGAAAGTCAAATGTCAGAAAACATGCATAGATTAAAATACTGTATTTAAAAAATAATTTTTTAAAAATTGGTATGAATTCAGAGAAAGAAATTATTCCTCTGCTCTTTATAGTACAATGTTAAGAATCTACACTGCAGGACTGCTCTTATGTTACATATACGTGACGATGTAATATTCCTTTGCACAGGCCATACTACTTTAAATAATATAGCTAAGTATTTAAGAAACTTTACTCACTTATTTTACTCATTTATCTAATCATTTAAACCATTTTAAAGTATAATTCAGGGGCACTTAACTTAGTTCCAGAACATTTCTGTTATCCCAGAAGGAAACACCGTACCCCTTAGCAGTCACTCCTGTCCTCTCGTCCCCGGGTCTGGCACCACTGTCTTGTCCCTAAGGATTTGCTTATTCTGCAGATTTTACATAAATGGAATTATATTTTATGTCTAGCTTCTTTCACTTAACATAATGTTTTTAAGTTTTATGCATGTAATATATATGTATCTGTACTTTTACCCTTTTTATAAGAAAATAATATTTCAATGACATACCAAATTTTGTTTATCCATTTATTCATTGATGGACATTTGGGTTGTTTCTTTCTACCTTTTGGCTATTGATAGTACTGCTAGGAACATTCCTTCACAAGTTTCTGTTTGAACATCTGTTTTAAATTCTTTTGGGCATATACCTGTACCCAGGAGCAGAATTGCTGGGTCACACGCTTAACTTCTTGAGGAACTGCCAAACTGTTCACCACAGTGGCTGCACCATTTTACAATCCCACCAGTCAAATCGAAGGGGTTCCAATTTCTACATTCTTGCGCCAACACTTATTTTCTGCTTTAAAAAATATTTATTTATATATTATTTAGTTATCTAGTGTGAAGTGGTATCTCATTGTGCTTTTAAAAAAATTAATTTTAGAGAGAGGAAAGAAGAGGGAGAGAGAAAGCGACTTCGATGTGAGAAACATCCCACACATGCCCCGACTGGGGCTCAAACCCTCAACCTAGGTACAGGCCCTGACTGGGAAGAGAATCGGCAACTTTTAGGTACATGGACTATGCTCCAACTAACTGAGCCACACTGGCTAGAGCAAATTGTACTTTTTTTTTTGGTTAATCCTCACCTGAGGATATTTTCCCATTGACTTTTAGAGAGAGTGGAAGGAAGGGGGAGGCAGAGAAAGAGGGAGAGAAAACATCCATGTGAGAGACACACATTGATTGGTAGCTCCCAAAGGTGCCCCAATCAGGGCTGAGATTGAACCTGCAACCCAGGTACATGCTCTTGACCGGGAATCAAACCCTTCCGTGTGCGGCCTACACTCTATCCACTGAGTCACGCTGGCCAGGGCTCATTGTGCTCTTGATTTGCATTTCCCTAATGACACTCAGCACTTTTTCATGTGCTTGTTTGCTTTTTAAATCTCTCCTTTGGAGAACTGTCTATTAAGCCCTTTGCCCATTTCTTAATTGGGTTGTCTTTACTGCTGAATTATAAGAGTTATTTCGTATTTTGGATGTAAGACCCTTGACATACGTCCAGAAGTTTTAAATTTTGATGAAGTCCAACTTATCCTTTGTTGTTTCTGTTATATACGCTTTTGGTGTCTTATCTATAAAGCCATTGCTAAATGCAAGGTCAGAAAGATTTTCCCGTTTTCTTCTAAGAGTTATCTAGCTAGATGTTGTTGAAAAATTTTGAGTCTATATTTGCAAGGGATATTGGTCTGCAATCTTCTTTTCTTGTAATGTCCCTATCTTTAGTATCAGGGTAATGCTGGTCTTATAGACTGAGTTAGAAAATATTTCCTCCTCTTCTATTTTCTGGAAGCATTTAAGAGATTGGTGTTTACTTCTTGAAATGTCTGACAGATTTCACCAATGAAGCATCTTGTCCTAGGTTTTCTTTGTTAGGAAGTTTTTGATTACTGATTCAACCTCTTTATTTGTTATCAGTCTATTCACATTTAAAAAATTTTTTTCTTGAGGTTTGTTATTTCTGGGAATTTGTCCACCTGATCTAGGTTATCTAATTTGTTGACATATAACTTCACAGTATTCTCTTACTAGCCTTTTTATTTCTGTAAGGTTGGTAGTAATTGCCTCCCTTTTTCTGATTTTACTAGTTGGAATGTTCTCTCTTTTTTTGTGTAGCTAAAGGTTTGTCAATTTTGTTATATTTTTCCTAAGAACCAATTTTTAATGTCATTGATTCTCTCTTCTATTTTCTATTCTTTATTTTTGTTATGTTTTCTACTTCTTTATTTTTTCCTTCTTTCTCTAGCTCTGGGTTTCCTTTGTTCTTTTTCTAGCTCTTTAAGGTGTAAACTGAGGCTGACTTGAGTTCTTTCTTCTTTTTCAATGTAGACATTTACAGTTATAACTTCCTTTGAGCACTGCTTTTGTAGCATCAGATACTTTGCATATTGCATTTTGATTTTCCATCCCCTCAAAGTATTTTCTAATTTCCCTTGTGGTTTCTTCTTTGACCCCCTGGCTGCTTAAGAGTGTGATGTTTAGTTTTCATATATTCATAGATTTTCTATTTCTCTTGATTTCTTGTTCATTCCACTGTGGTCAAAGAAGATGCTTTCTATAATTTCATCTTTTAAAATTTATTTAGATTTCTGTTGAGGCCTAACATATGGTTTATTCTGGAGAATGTTCCATGTGCACTGAGAAACATGTGTATTCTGCTGTTTGTACATGTCTGCTACTGTACATGTTTGTACATAGTTGGTTTATAATGTTGTTCAAATCCACTACTTCCTTACTGACCTTCAGTCTAGTTATTCTATTTAGCATGTCTTTGTTAAGCATTGTATCACTTGCATCTAAAACTACTTCCAAGATGACACAGACTTTGGCTATGACCGAATAAGGATTTCACCACTAACACACAGAACATAGGGCATTATTTGAGCAGAGTGATAGGAATGCTTCCTGAGATGAAAATGGCAATTTTCTCTGCCCAAATTGCATATTTGCCATTTGGCTGATGTCTTTACTTGCAACTTGGCAATTCTATACTTTGAGTTAATGAAGACAGTTGTACTGAAACATTTTTTCTATTATAGTTCATTCCCTCAGAATTCTTTCTTTCCTTTGTTACTGTGAAAGTATATGATACTTACTTTTCTTCCTTACTTAGGTTTCTTGACTTACTTGTATCTTCTGTTTCTTTTAAAAATCTTATCTATACTGCTTACCTTTTGGCCCAAGAAATTTGACTTTAGCCAATCAGAACTGTCCTTTACTTCTAGCTGGCAAACTAAGCCTATGAATTCTACATTCCCATCCCCATCTACTGATAAAATGATGTTATCAATCCCCAAATCTCAGTGATTTACAAAAACAAGCATACATTCCTTGCTCATGGGTCTGTGGGAAGCTTTACTTCATAATACCAGAGGGGTCCATATCTGCTCTGTGGGTTTCTCTTCTAGGGCCAGCAGCTATTTAGGACATGCTCATCTTATAACAAAGACAGAGGGCAGTAGGTCAAGACAAACCAAATTAAACATTTAAAATGTCTGCTGTGTCAGACCTGCTAATATTAAATTGGACTAAACAAAGTCATATGGGCAACAGAATGGGAAAATCTCCTTGAGAGCAACTATTTGATGAACAATAACACCATAAACCACAGTCTAGCAAAATAAGACACTTAGGGACAACATAGTGAGTTTTATAAAAAGTTAAATTTATTAAGCTTAACTTCACTTTGAAGCTAAGCCCTTTGTCCTTTTGAAAGTAATAATGTTCTTTCTTTCATAAAATTATGGTAATAGAAGGCAGTGGAACTTTTAAAATTCTTATTACTCAACAAAATAAAAAGTTGGAAACCCTGAGTTAGTCCCCCAAAATTTTAGGACAATTTTACTAGTCTACAAAAATCCAGGCCTACTATAGGAAAAAGAAATAATAATCACAGACCACTGAATGTGATCCCAGGTCTGCCTGGCTCTTATTCACTATTCAGAAGCTATTCCTTGGCTTGCAAAGACACTCACTTTTCCCCTTCTCAGGTATCATTACTGCAAATGTGCATGATTAGGAAAGTCCATGTTGTAGAGAACTAAAATGTCATTTACTTCTAGTGATCTAATCTAACTTTTATCTTAAAAATGGTCCCATTTACTCTTCAGATCTATATATAACTTGGTTTTGTAATAGTTGGGGCCCTAGAATCTTAATGTCATGTAAATCTTTCATGTCCCTGGCATAAAAATTTAACAGGCGGTACATAAAGAATAATGGTCTATGACTCTATAACTTTAACAAGATGAGCTATTACGAAGATTAAAATTTTAAAAGTAGTTTGTGGTTTTCCTTCCAGTGTGAAAGGACCCATATTTAATAGTTTTGTTATGTGTACAAGTGTTTATGAATACTAATGATTTTGTCATAGCCTTATAAACATTAAAATTATGCAAAATAGCAGCGCAGTGTTTTGTTTTTTTCTCATTTTCTCCCAGTACTGTTGAAAGAAATGAAGCAATTGGCACTTCTATAATGACTGATTCACTCCTTTTGCTCCTGACTCCACAGCGTATTTCTACCTCCTACTCTGGCTCTTCCTCTTGTTTTTTACTTGTAATAGTCTCCAAATTCAGGCACTATTAAAATGTTATAGCACCCTGGCCGGTTTGGCTCAGCGGTTAGAGCGTCGGCCTGCGGTCCCGAGAGACCCGGGTTCGGTTCCCGCTAAGGGCATGTACCTCGGTTGCAGTTTGTCCCCGGCCCTGGTTGGTCGTGTGGGTGGCAGCCACTCGATGTGTCCCTTTCACATCGATGTTTCTCTCTCTCTTCCTCTCTCCCCCTCCCACTCTACCTGAACAAAAAATAGAAAAATATCCTCAGGTGAGGATAAAAAAAAAAAAAAAAAAAAAAATGTTATAGCTACCTCATCAGTTCCAAACTGGGGGTAGGGTAGAATAAGGTGATACTGAAATGTATGATATATACAGAAAACCTTATATAGAGACTTTCAAATTTGTCAAAATACGAATTTCCCATGAGTCTTGCTTTAGCAAATGAAATTTTTAAAAATTATTTATTTATTTATTTTTGTTACAGATGTTTCTCCTTTTTTTCCCCAATGACACCCTTCTCCCCATAGCAAATGAAATTTGCAATTCATTACTAAACACTAACTTACCAGACAGGATCTACGAAATAACTTCACAATATGGCAACTGTCCTTTATTATCCTACTGACCTTGTCCAATGTTGGAGAATTTGACCCGATATATATTTAGATTTCATAAATGTTCAAATATAAAATAAAAGTCAGAGAGGCACCAATGAATCAGCAAGAGAAGTTTCCAAACTGAAAAGAAAACTTAAATCACCAGTTTTGAAACTCACATTGTGTCCTACTCACAATTTAAATGAAGTATCAGTTTGTGGAGCATCTTTGAAGTTACAGTTTCTCTAATTTTTAAAATGTAATTCTTATGAAAATAAAACAAAAATTTAAAGATGTGCTTGTACCATAAGCAACATACCTGCAGGTATGATCATCACTCACACTTGCAATTCCTTGGCCTTCTTTGGGGTCAAACACCAAATCATTAATGAAATCTGAATGGCCCTCTAAAACCTGACATAAAGGGGAAAAATTAATAAGAACACAGGAAAAAAATCTACAATATTCACAACTAATATTTTTATTTCACTGCCTTAAAAGCTTTCACTGCATGCTTCTCTTTTCCATAAATATTTCTTAAGCAATCTGCTATTTTTAAAGCATGATTTATACATCCACTTTTCTGGAAGGTTTATCTTGGAAAGAAGCTGATTATTCAGCACACTGCTATTAGCTTGATCTTTCTTTTCTAGTATGCATTTCTTACAAAAACACAGACTTTTTTTTTTTTTACTGTACCTGTCCTCATATCACCTCCTTTCTCAGTTATTACATAAATCTAGAACTTTCTAGGGGCACTGAGATAGAGTCCTTCTCAATTACTTACCTCATCCCTACTGCTCTGCATACTTGCTGCTGCCTAATAAACACATAGTGTGAACTTCACTTGCTAAGGTCTTCATTCATTTGTTCTTCAATGTGACTGCCAGCGCCGGGGATAGCTAGTATTATCATCCCGCAATCACAACCCACAATTCTGCTTCTGGCCACAGAAGAAACAAAGGGGAAGGTGCAAGGTCGAGGACTATGTGAGCCGGCATGGTCCAATTAGTTTAAATCTTTATAACTGAAATCCTAAACAGGCCTGTCAAATATCAGATATTTAAATATTTTAATGAATATTGTTCTTGCTTCGGAAAACTCAAATTTGATCTCAGTTTTAAGATAAATAGAGTGCTTCTATTTGGAACTGCTACTATTTAGAAATACATCATGAGAAACAAATTTTTGATTTAAACATTCCTGTGTAACTTGAACTCAGCACCTCCAAACATTCTTCAAAGTTCATGCCACAGTCTATAAGACAAACTAAATTAATATTAAATATTTAATGTTTATTAACCCTAGCACACTCTCTTTTTAATCCTCACCTGAGGATATGATTTTGAGGGAAAGAGGGAGGAAGGGGGAGGGAGGGGGGGGAGAGAGAGAGAGAGAAAGAGAGACTGACTGCCTCCTGTACAAGCCCCCACCAGGAATTGAACCTGCAACCTATGTATATGCCCTGACCGGGAATGAAACCCACAACCTTCCAGTGTACAGGACGATGCTCCAACCAACTGAGCTGCCTAGGCAGGGTGCACATTAACTTTTGATGGGTCAAAATTTTATGTGCTATTGGTACACTTGGCTATCACTGGTATAGCCTTACATTAACTGTACAACTGTATGTAGTCCATTATATGTAGCTCAGAGCATTTTTTTCTTTTTACTATTTTCTAAATGATAGAAAAGGTTCATAGTTTCTCTTTGTTTTATAACATTATTCATGTTTTTGATTATAGTCAAGAAGACAATAATGTTCTTATAAAAAACACAATGTAATTTTTAACCCAAACCTACAGCTAATTATTTTTTCCAGCTTTTTTGAGATATTACTGACATATAACACTGTGTAAGTATTAAGATACACCTATATATTACAGAATGATTATCACCATACATGAATTAATACTTCCATCACCTCACATTATTACCCTCACATTTTTTTTATCCTCATCAGGGGCTATATTTTTCATTGATTCTAGAAAGAAAGGAAGGAAGAGAAAGAGAGAGAGAGAGAGAGAGAGAGAGAGAAAGAGAGAGAGGGAGAGAGAAACATCGATGTGAGAGAGAAACATTGATTGGCTGCCTCACATATGTGCCCCAACTGGGAATCGAACCCATGATCCTTCAGTGCACAGGACAATGTTCCAACCAACTAAGCCACACTGGCCAGGGCCCACTTTTGTTTGGTGGTAAGAACATTTAAGTTCTACTCTTAACAACTTTCCAGTATACAATATAGAACTGTTAACTATACTCACATAAAATACATTAGCTCCTAGAACTTGCTCATCTTATGATTTGAAGTTTGTACCCTTTGACCACCATGTCCCCATTTCCCCTACTCCCCAGCCCGATAACCACCATTCTACTCTCTGTTTCTGAGTTCAGCTTTTTAAAATTCCACATATAAGTGAGATCATACAGTATAGTTCACCCTTGCACTATGTGGAGGTTAGGAGTGCTAACCCCCTGATCAGTCAAAAATCTGTGTCTAACTTTTGACTACCCCAAAACTTAACTACCCTCAGTATCTGGTGGGGATTGGTTCCAGGACACCCTGTGGATACAAGAACTTTGAGGATGCTCAAGTTCTCTATATAAAATGGTGTAGACCAATGCATACAGTTGGCTCCCCACATTAGTGCACTCCCAACTGTGAATCAAAACAGAACAGGTGTTTATTGAAAAAAAAATCTACCTAGAAGTGGACCCATGCAGTTCAAACCCATATTGTTCAAGGGTCAACTGTATTTGTCTGACTTATTTTACAGAAGTATTTTTTATACAAATAGAAAACACAAACACAGGGCATACTACATTCAAAGCATTGTTCTAAGTGTTTTATACAAATTAGCCCATAATTCTGTGAGGTAGGTATTATGATTATCCCCATTTTACAGATAAGGAAACGAGCACAAAGAGACTGGGAAGGTGACCAAAGTTGGGCTTCAAACTCCGGTGGTTTGACCCTGTATCTGCACTCTTAATCAATTCGTAATCCTGCCTTGCACTAAGCTATACTGGCCATTTGTTTCCTTGAAGTTCAACTCATAATCTATGTGTGTTCATGTCTACTCCTATACCAACTATGAATTTCTAATTCTCCCTCATTTACTGTGCCAACCTAACATTTTAATTTATTAAAAAGTAATATCAGATTATGAATCTGTAGTCCTTACTATGAACCTAGATACTAGAGTGTAAAATACAGTATATGAAACCCTAAATTACATATTTGAAAGATGACCATAAAAAGTCATCTTAAATTAGGATAAACCCAATCAAAAAAGCAAGAAATAATAAATGTTTTAAAATAAGCTATACATTTAGAAATTATACTTGTCAAGCATACCTTATATTCGTTTTTATCCTGAAGATCTGAAGTAAACAATCTAATTTTCATATCAGCACCTGAAGTACAAAATCTGGAAGCAAAAAAAATAAAGACAAACATACTTTTAGCTTCTGTAAATGAAAGTTTTCCTATACCTTCCTAATCCCCTCCCATCGCCAAAGCTATTTTCATACCTTATGCTTTCTTTTGGGCATAAGGAACATGTTGTGACTCTGTCATAAACAATGTTACAGAGCCATTCCTAAAAGCAGAAGGTACTTACACACACACACACACACAAACTAGTATATTCTGGATTTGTCTCTTCAAAAACGAAAGTGCATAATTTTATTATAAATCACCATGTCAATTTAACTTTTTATTAAAAGTGTAAAAGATGTGATTTTAAAAGTATCTTCATTTTAGCTAGGTCAATATTAGACATTAAAAACACCATTACACATCTACCTCAGCTTCTTCAGTTATATATAAGCCTTCTTACTTTTTCTGTTCCTCTAAATAAATTCAATAGATGAAAGAGTGAAAAGGTTCAATCTTTTTATACTCGTAAAAGCGGGTACATTTATATCCACTAAAAACTGGAGTATTATTTGTACTGACCCTAAACTTTAAGATACTTTTCAGCAATTCACCAATGTACAAATACACTAAAAAAACAAAATTTAAGCAGTAACTATTTTTTGAACTAGTTTGTCGAGACAAAATAAAAATTCTATTCATATAATGAAAAATAAAGTTTATTTCTAATTGTTTTAGTTGAATGAGTATCAAACAGATCTAAATTTCTTTAGTTCTCACTACACTCAAGTTAAGCATTTTTTCCCTCAAATAATAAATTTATTTAATAACATTTAAAGTAAATAAAAGCAAGGCTTCTGATCTATAGACTTGGATGTGTTGATACATCTCTGTGACCACCTCTTTTCAGTGACGGGAGGGCACCTGTAGGACCTCAGTGATATACAGGGTGGGGCAAAAGTAGGTTTACAGGTGGGAGTATAAGTAACACAGAATTTATTCCTGTTTTATTATTAAAAATATTATTTTCCATACAAACAACTGTAAACCTACTTTTGCCCCACCTGTACATATCTTTTTTTGGTCATGTATGCTGTATTTCATACATACAAATAAAAGGTAAGAAAAACTAAAGAACAAAACCTATTCTTCCTAATTGGCCTTTTTTGAACTTGTCCCTTTTCTGTTTTGGGTGTTCCTTACTTCTCCAGAGGAAACTCTAGAACAAATCTGCTACAACATCACTAATGTGAGGCTCTCTCCTAAAGCCATGTTCTCATAGTTATGTCATAAAGAAGTCACTGAAAAAAATCTGTTCAAAATCTCATCTCTAAAACAGATTAAGGCTATTTCAGAAGGTTTTTAAAAGAAATATCTCAAGCAAAAGTGTTTGTAAAGGTATTACTATAAAATGAGGCCAACTTCAGTAAAAACATAAGAGAACAAAGGAGTTACAAGACTCAAAGTATCTTTATATCTTTACTTAAAAACAATTAATTAAAAAATTTTATTAAGATTAAAAATAAACAAATCACAAAACCTTTATGGCCAACATGTCTTGTTCCACTTTTCTCTAAATCTCTGCTGCTTTAGTTTAAACATGTTAAGGGCATTTATATCATTCTTTAATTAAACCAGAAAACCTCAGAGAACTGAAATAAGGTGAATAGTTTACTCTCCATCAAGTGAGTATGAGAAAAGAGGAGAGGGAGGGAGAGAACAAAATTTAAGGTAACTAAATGCTAAAGATAAAATAAAAAATATTAGGTGTATATATGGCATTTAAAAAATTGCTGTATATTATAAACTTGATATAGTAAGTGTATATTATTTTTATAATAAAAATATTTAATTGATTTGAAAACAACAAAACTGTGCCGTCAGCTTGCTCTAAAAATATTGTTTTTTAAATTAATGGCTGGTTAATGTTTTGAGTTTATAATTTATATTGGTACAGTTCCAAAATGGATTTGAAGCAGCTAATCAAAAAGCAACAACAACAAAAAAGATGAAACAATACAGCAAATCCATTAAAAAGAGGACAGGAAAACAGGTGCCAAGTAAAACCATGGGAAGAAGAGGGTTCTCCAGTTTTCAAAATCTGCTAGAGAATACAAAGACTGCTGACTGACTGCCTCTTCTTTAGCTCCAGTCTCTGAAGACTTCCTTTTACTACAAAAGGAAATGAACAGCACACTGGCTATTAACAATGACATATATGTTGATAAAAGCTGTTGCGCCGATTATTTAAAATTCAGATAGCTAATACCTGTAAACAAATCAGAGAGCATGTTCATAATCTTGTTGTAGGTGAAGATTCCTTAAGTAGGAAATAGAATGCACAAGTAGTGCTCAACACCAGTAGTCACCAGGAAATGTCATTGCGGTACCACCAAAATGCTAAAATTAAAGATTGCTAAAAATAAATGCTGGAGAATAGGTAGACAGTGTTGAACATCCTTAGATTACTGGTGGGAATATAAAATGGTAGAATCATTATAGAAACTGGTACTTTCTTAAAATGTTAAACACACATCTACACTTCAATTCAGTAACTCTACTCCTAAGAGAAATGGAGTCATATACCCACCACTAAAAGCTGTATACAGAGACGCTCATAGCAGCTTTAGTCATAATAGCTAAAAACTGCAAACTGCCCGACATCCATTTAGGTGAGAGTATATAAATTACAGGACATTTATACAATGTAATGGAATATTCCTCAAAAATAAAAAGAAATGAACCAATGGCATACACACCATGGATGAATCTCAAAATTAAGCCAGACACAAAAAGATATATTCTGTATAGTTTCATTTACATAAAGTTCTAAAATAGGCAAAACTAATTTCTGGTAATAGAAATGGCATCAATGGTTGCTTTGGCAGGGGATGCAGCACAGGACCTGACTGGGAAGGAGCCCAAAGAATCTTTTGCGTTGATAGAAATGCTAAGTATGACCAGTGAGGGGGTTATACAATGTATGCATTTTTCAACACTGATGAAACTGTACCCATAAGAGTTGAGAATTATCCCTTAATTTAAAGAAGTTAGGTTAGCTCAGGCCTGGCTGGTGAGGCTCAGCGGGGTGGGTGTCATCACATGCACCGAAGGTTGCTGGTTTGAGTCCCGGTGAGGGCACATGCCCAGGTTGCAGGCTCCATCCCCGTTCGGGAGCTGATTGGTATTTCACTCTCACTTTTTCCCTTTCCCATCCTCTCTCTCTCTAAAAATCAATTTAAAAAACCTTAAAAAAATTAGGTTAGCTCAGTAAAAGCTAACTTGTGGAGGGCTAAATACTGTTTACTAAAAGAAGACATATCTTTTAGACATGGTATTTGTGGAAGCAAGGTGTTTTGTTTTTTTTTTTTTTTTATCCTCACCCGAGGACATTTTTTGCATTTATCTTCAGATAGAGCGGGAGGGAGAGAGGGAGGGAGAGAAACATCAATGTGAGAGAGACACATTGACTGGCTGCCACCCACACAACCCCAACCGGGGCCAGGGACAAACTGCAACCAAGGTTGGCGCCCTTAGTGGGAACTGAACCCGGGACTCTGGTCCGCAGGCCAATGCTCTAACTCCTGAGCCAAAAGGCCCAGGGCTAGGTTAGCATTTTGTAACAAACCTTAAGTGATCTGACATAGTATGGCCCTTGTGAGGAAGGTCTTAGCAGGTAGCGTTATGGTGTTTCTCAAAAAACAATCATTCTTTTCAAATGCTTTCTCAAAAACCGAAGCACAAAGATTAGATTACTTGTATGTACTGTTAAACATAAAAATGTGACCTTGGTTTATGTATAGGGCAGAAAGGTTGATTAATGACTCTAATTTAATTCTTTTAACAGAGTTATACTTTCAATCAGTGGGTAAATTCAGTGAAGAATCTGGGAAGACTTAAAATGATTCAGAGGAATCTCAGGTAGAGAGCTTTGTTGTTAAGCCCAGACATGTGCTCAAGGCATCACTGCCATGACTGCATTATTTAAACCACAAATTAAGACAATAAGCTTAAATTTTGAAATAACAGAAAATGTTAAAATATCCACTATCTAGAGTTGGAGAAAAATGGAAACAGAGAGAAAAAGTCCTTAATGATCAAAGGCTTCAGATCACTTAACACAGAGGACGTTAATAAACACTGCACTTAATAATTTTAAACTTACTTGATTACTGCAGGCAATGAATCAAGTCTAGTCTCTGGGCTCCAAGCTATGCCACCAACCCTGACTCCATGGTGAATTGTTTGCAGTGTTTTATACTGAAGTCCTCCAATATCTGCTTCGTCCTCCTAAGCACATACAGCAAATGTTAAAAGTTATGAGAACAAACAACATAATATTCTGTATTTCATTACAATAAAAGAATTTACCAGGAGGCCATGTACAGTTAAGTCCTCACTTAATGTCATTGATAGGTTCTTGAAAGTGACAACTTTAAGCAAAATTAGATATAACAAAACCAATTTTATCAGAGGCTATTTGATATAAACGAGTTAAATTCCTGACATATTCCTAGTCACAAAAATACCACCGAATTTCTAAATAAAGACCTAAACAATTTCTAATATTAAACATCTAAATGTGAGCTATACTTTCATGTAAGAAAGATTAACAAGAAAATAATTTTTCAACCTGCTATTCCAGTTCAGGGTTGTGGGTGGCTAGAGCATCTCCCAGCAGCACAGGGTACAAGGCAGGAACCCACCCTGGACCAGATGCCCTTCCATCCCAGGGCATACTCAATACACATCACACTCACTCAGACTGGGACAAACTGGAGTACCCAGAATAAACCCATACAGATTTGGGGAGAATGTGCAAACTACACACAGAATCTATTTTTTTTTTTTAGTCTCATCAATGCTATAACAAATGACGCTGAGCACGGCCGGTGTGGCTCAGTGGTTGAGCACTGACCCATGCACCAAGAAGTAGCTGGTTTGATTCCCAGTCAGAGCACATGCCCAGGTTGTGGGTCCGATACCTCAGTGGGAGTAATGCAGAAGGCGGTCAATTGATGTTCTCGCTCATCAATGTTTCTCTCTGTCTCTGTCTCTCTCCCCCCCACCTCTAAAATCAAAAAAGAAAAAAGGAATTTAAAAACAAAACAAAATGATGTTGAACTAAAAAAGACACAGTCCAAAGATCTGCTGTATAGTCTTCTGAAAAGTTTAAGAACCGACTGGATATTGAGCTTTAACTGGTTCACTGAACAACAACAAAAATATCCAAAACTGCCTAAGCCTCACAAAAATAACTCTCAAAGGTAACAAAAAACAAACAGTAAACACGTTATACTTCGTCACATTACTTAGGAGATGTTTTATGACTAACAGTAAACATACTTCACAGCAACTATGAAAATGGAATGCTCTAAGAATCAGAATATTCTAGGTAAATGAATTACCAAGGATTAGCAACTAACAACATAAAACACACACACACACACACACACACACACACACCATAGTTTTATGTACAAGATACTCTGAAACCTTATGATGATGCAAAGTCATTATAATGAGTAACACTGATTTTCACAAAGTATTATATATGGCAACACATGAGTAAGATGTTACAAACTGTTCATCTAGAATACTATTAGTGTATTGATAGTGGATATGCAAGTAACAATGTGTTAATTTATTCCTCTGGATATTTGATTTTGGGTAAGATGTTTAATGAAGTCAGCTTATTTACCTGGTTCAGTATTACTGAGAAGATTTCAGTCTATTATCATGGGAAGATAAAGGAAAAAATGAATTTTCCAAAGTCAAGTAATCTATGTCTGGGAATTAGGGCAATGACCTGCAAAACTTTCTCAGTATAAAATTAATGCAAAAATACAAATCCAGAGAAGTCACCAAGCATTGAGGTATGTAGTTATCTTTTTTTTTTAATCCTCACCCGAGGACATTTTTCCCATTTTTTATTCAGATAGAGCAGGAGGGAGAGAGAGAAAGAGAGAGAGAGAGAAACATTGATGTGAAAGGGACCCATTGAGTGACCACCACCCACATGACCCAACCAGGGCCGGGGACAAACTGCAGCCAAGGTACATGCCCTTAGCGGGAACCGAACCCAGGTCTCTGTGGACCGCAGGTTGCCGCTCTAATCGCTGAGCCAAACCGGCCAGGGCGAGGTATGTAACTATCTTAAGGGCATCTGCCCACATCCAATAACTAACAGCTATAGTTTGACAGAAGATAAAGCTCAATGACTGGCTAAGATGCCTGCAGATCAGAGACCTTTGCATACATCTAGGACCTTTAATGGGGAAGTAGGAAAAAAACCCCAAAACCCAAAACTGCCATGTAAAATACCTATCACGGGTACAACTCAAATGAGAAAAAAAAGTCACTTGTGAGAAATCCCAGCCATTTGCTGGCCCTAACATGAATTTGGGGCTTGAATTCACATTAACTATGTGTTCCAGGAAATGACAATTGATTTTAAAATGGTCATATGTTGGGCAGTGGCCCTACACACTGGAGAAAGGCATATTCTTTCTGGGTGATCTACTTCTACCCAGATCTCAGTAAGTTCCCACAGATACAACTTAAGCAAATGTGATCTTATATGCATGCACTCCTATACAAATACAAACAGAAGAATAGAATGTGCAAGGACATTAGATTAAAAAGTCAGATAGCCCTGGCTGGTTTGGCTCAGCGGTTAGAGCATTGGCCTGCGGTCCGGAGAGACCCGGGTTCGGTTCCCCCTAAGGGCACGTACCTTGGTTGCAGTTTGTCCCCAGCCCTGGTTGGGTCGTGTGGGTGGCAGCCACTCGATGTGTCGCTTTCACGTCGATGTCTCTCTCTCTCTCTCTCTCTCTCTCACTCTATCTGAACAAAATATCGAAAAATGTCCTCGGGCGAGGATTAAAAAAAAAAAGTTAGATAAAAATGATACATTTTAAAGGAGACAGAAGAGTTATCAACATGAGATTGTACAAAATGACCAGGCAGATTAAAAAAACAACAACAAAAAACTAAACTTTATCATGGAAAAAAAAGTCAATGCTTACAGTAGCTAGAAGACAGATTTGAAAAAAATTACTCAGAACATAGCAAACAGAAGACAAAAAGATGGTAGGAGGGATTCAATAAAAAGTTCCACCATATATCTAATTTGGGTTGTAGGAGCAAACAGAGGAAATGGGGGAAGAGACAATATTTGAAGAGAGAATGGCAAAGGATTCTCCACAACTGAAGATATGCACCAATATACATATTCAGTAAGTGCAATAAATCCTAGGCAGCTGAAAAAAACCCTGCTGCTAGATAAAACATCGTGAAACTTTAGAACAAACACAAAAACTCCTATGGTATTATTTGCAGAGGGGAGGAGGAAGGAAGGGTGGGGAGCAGCAGAGGCAGGAGGAGGGAAAGGGGGAATGAAAGACTGAGTGAGAGGGAGGAGGAAAAGGAGGAAAAGGGGGGGAAGGGAAGGTGAGAGAGATATCTTCTTAACAGTAGCCAGAAAAAAAGACAGGCTTTCCTATAAGAGATTTCAAAAAAAATTAGAATGACCATCAACTTTTCAGCAGAAACATAGGAAGACAATGGAATAGTATCTCCAAAATGATGAGAGAAAAAACTAGCATTTTAGACACACAAAACTGTTTCCTTTCCAAGAATAAAACTGTACTAAAGAGAAACAAAAATTTAAGAGTTAGCATTAATAAACTCTAACTAAAGATATCCTAAAGCAGCCTGCCAAATCTGACCTATGGCCTGGGTTTGTACGGCCCACCAGTTAAGAACCACTTTCATGTTAAAAAAATTTTTTTTTAAATTGATTTTAGAGAAGAAGGGAGAAGGAAAGAGACAGAAACATCAACGAGCGGGAACATCTATTGGCCACCTCCTCATGCACCCCTCCTCCCCAGTGGAGATATGGCCCACAAGCTGGGCATGTGCTCTGACCAGGAATTGAACCAGCGACCTCTTGATGCATGGGTCTACACTCAACCACTGAGCCACACCGGCCAGGTTCATTTTCATATTTTCTATTTCAAAGAATAATTTGAAAGGGATACCTTAAGTCACTGGAAGGGCCTAAAGTATTTACTATGTGGTCCTTTACAAAAAAAGTTTAGTCGTAAACTCTTTCCTATTAGTAAAAGATGTGCTTTAGAGTGAAGAAAAATGACCCCAGAAGGAAGGACTCAGATGTAAGAAACAATGAGTAAAAACAAAAAAGAAGCAAAGACAAACAGGTGGGTAAATTAAACAAATGTTAGCCACATAAAACAACATCAAATCTGTGGGGTAAAATAAAAAGAAAAATGATATGACAACAACGGAAGTTTGGAGGGGATGATAATAATCCATGTGTCAAAGGTCCTTGATTTATTCATGAAGAAGTTAAAGATATTAATTTTGACTTTGTTTAATTAAGTATGTGTGTTAAAGTGTCTTTGGTAAGCATTAAAGGAAGAAAAATAATAGTAAAAATCTAAAAGTCACCCAAATATCCAATAGAGAAATAGATAACTGTGGTATATTTATATTGTAAAACACTATACAGCAGTGAAAATAAGTGAAATTGAACATGGAGAAATCTAACAAATATGTCAATAGCAACATACTAGAGAACATAAGATAGAATAATTGCATTGATATAAAGTTTAAAACATGAAAAGCAATACATTGATTTGCAACCTCTACACATATGGTAATCCTATATAGAACAAGGAATCAGCAACACAAACATTCAGATATGGTTACTTCTTGGAGGTGAGAAGGGCAGGAAGGGAAGAATACCCAGGGGGCTTCAAAAGAATTGCTAATGTTCCATTTCTTAAGCTAGGTACATAGGGATCTATTTTATTACTCTTCTCTATACCTTATATTGATAACATATGTTTTAAAATACATTTTATAAGCTTAAAATATTGTGATTTTAAAAATAAACCATGGTTTTGCTATTTAAATTAATACCCTAACTGGGTCTAGAGACAAAAGCAAAATTTTTCATGACAAATATGCCCAAGGAATCTTTTGTATTAAATAACTATAGTTATCATTTATAAAAGTTTATCGAATTATAAAATATCAAGGAAAGCCAGGCTGGTGTGGCTCAGTGGTTGAGCGTCGACCCATATACCAAGAGGTCGCCGGTTCGATTCCGGGTCAGGGCACATGCCCAGGTTGTGGGCCAAATCACCAGTGGGGAGCATACAGGAGGCGGTCAATCAATGTTTCTCTCTCTCTCTCTCTCTCTCCTCTCCCTTCCTCTCTCTCTCTCTAAAATCAATAAAGAAAAAAATATATGTATATATTATACATCTCTTTCTCTACATAATTCAGATATCCCTTGAAAATGAATTACATTTCAGGTGAACTTAGTTAGCAGCAAAATGTTTTTCCATAAATGAAAAAAGAACAAAAATGCATTTATCAAGGAAAGAAAAACACTCAAATTTTATTACTTCATAATTTGTATGTATGATAACTGTATGGCTAACAGCCAGGTATACCAAGGCAGCAACCACTAAGCAATTTTAAAATAAGGGTAGAAGCTTAATCATAGCTGACTTCATAGTTTGGGTTTCATCTATTTTTCTACACTCAACAAATCAATCTTCTAAAAATGAAGTGATTTTTTTTTTTTTAACCATAAAAACAGACATTATTTTGCTACTGTAATAATAGTGTTGACAATTAGGTCCTGCAATTTGTTATTCAAAGTATATATGAAATTAATGGGTGGTCATGGGGATAAAGAAATCCCAGGGACTGTACAGCCTAAGCTTTATGTATTACCAGTGAAACCTTTTTTCCTGGCAGCAATGTTTGCCACTGAGCCAACGAAAAGGCCAGGGTGTGTGTGTGTGGTATAGGCAGAGACAAATGCTATTTTGGGTGCAGGCAGTATTGTATAGGCAGGAAATTAAGATACTTTGGAAAACTTGCTATAACACAAATCATTATACAAGGCTCTGGCATATTTGAGGTTGGAGCAAAGCCAGGTTGGTGAAAGGGCTATTCTAAGGATCTGAAATGGGCAGGCCTTCCTACTACACCCATTTAAGGCCAAATGCAGAATTTTAGTTAGATGAGACTGTGAGGTTTACCTAGTCCTCATCTTTCATTGAATGCGTGAATCTCTAGTACAGCACCTGAAAAAAATTTTTATAACTCTTCTCTGAATTTATTCAAAGTTATTAACTACAAATTACACTTATGGTAAGAGGGAACTAGCTACTTCTTGGGGAGCTTATTCCATTTGGGGTAGATCTAATTATTACAAGAGTTCTCTTTAACATTTAACTAAAATCTCTTTCCATGTAAATTCTACTCATGACTCCAAATTCTGCTCTCTGGAACCACACAGAGTTAAGTCTAATTCAGTGATGGCAAATATCTGGCCATAGCTGATTCCCCCTTAGGGGAACAGACTCAAATAAGGTGCTTTGGCATCTGTCCTAAAGAACTGTAAGCAACAACTCCACTCAAACAGAATTGACAAATAATACAAAATACATTTACCATTCTGAGTCTAATCCCTCTTTTATATGACAGTTTTAAACATTTTAATATCATTCTGAAACCAAGTACATTATCCTCTTTAAATCAGAATACACTGCTGAGAACTGAAGAACATATTAAACATTACTGTCACTTTATAGAGAATATAGAGCTATGCTGTCTAATATGGTAGCTACTAGCCACATGGGGCTTTTAAGCACTTGATGTATGGCTAGTTCAAGCAGAGACATGTACAGTTTATAAAGTGCAAAATCCATACCAGATTTCAAAAGTATAAAAGAATATAAAATATCTCATTAATAATTTTTATATTGGTTATGCATAAAGTATTTTGGATATGGTAGGTAAAAAATTAATTTCAACTGGTTTTCACTTTCTATAATGTGGTTACTACAACATTTAAATTTATATTTATGGCTCACAATATATTTCTATTGGCCAGCACTGAATTAGCTCTCTTTGGCAGTTTAATCATTGCAATGATTCATGGTGACCATCCAGGTGATTAAAAACCAAAGTCACAACTTTCCCTTTTAGCTCTAGCAATCTGGCATTTTAAGACCTTATATTCATCTTTAATAAATTTTAGCTTGTTCAACTTGATCGATTAATTCAATCTATTACACAATATTTGGATTCTGAGCTGAGTCTGACACACAATATGTGCACAGAAAATATGTTAAATGAAGTCTGCCATCCAAAACGTTAGGTTCATGTTCTCAGCTTCATGTTCTTGCTTAAATCAAGTGTTCTCATCCAAGTCCCAGTAGAGGCCTTACCTCATTACTGGTGAACCTCCAAACAGACTTAGAAACTTTGATGCTCTCTCTCCTCTCTACACATAGAACTTTTATAGAAGTTTTCTTATTTCGCTGGTTTACATTTAAACATCTTTCGGGCAGGGTCCTTGTTTTTTTAACATATGCACCACTAATTCCGACACCCGATCTGCACTTCATGAATAATATCTGACAAATACATGACACTAATCAATACTATCATTCAACTGAAATTTCCATCTTTCAAAAGAACACTTTGAGATCCTGATAAATGCTTTGTTGAAATTCAGATTCTCTATGTTGATAGTGTTTTTCCACCAGTCTTGAAATAAGGATTACCTTTCTGATAGGAATGTTGAAATTTTTCAATTTGATTTACCTTAACTTAGTTTTCTCTCAAGACGAGAGGGAGGCATAAAATTGGGTGGTATGGAAGTTGAAGGTTTAACATGATGAAATAAGAACAATGTTTAGTGATGTTTAGTTAGATAAAACATAACTGCAAAGGGAAGCAATAACTTATTCTGATTTCCTAAGGACAAATTATTGAAATGAAATTCTCCTCCATAACTGATTGAACCATGGCTGAACCCATCTGAATAGCAGCACAGAAAGAAAAAAACAGGGGTTCAAAAGTGAGATCTACGCCCTGGCCGGTTTTTCTCAGCGGTTAGAGCGTTGGCCTGCGGTCTGGAGAGACCCGGGTTCGGTTACTGCTAAGGGCATGTACCTCGGTTGCAGTTTGTCCCCGGCCCTGGTTGGCTGTGCGGGTGGCAGCCACTCGATGTGTCTCTTTCACGTCGATGTTTCTCTCTCTCTCTCTCTCTCTCTCTTCCTCTCTCTCCCTCCCACTCTATCTGTACAAAAAAAAAAAAAAGTGAGATCTACATCTTGTTTTTTTACTTACTAATCATACAAATTCCTGAACCTCTTTGAAGCGGACTGGAAACTCTATGAGGACAGTACAAGTTGTCTGGCCATATTTCCAGTACTTGGCACAGAATATAATTTGTGTTTACTACTTGCCAAATTAATAAAAATCCAATTCTTTCCTTAGGGAATTTGGGGATAAGACCTATATTGCCAATCTCTCAGGTCTGAGGATAAACAGGGACAATACATATGATCACAAACCATAAACAGCAATACAAATGTTTTTGCTGGTTCTTTTTCTTTTTGTCATTTTCCTTCTTTTGCTCCATTTCTCTCTGCCACCCATTGCCTCTGCCTTTCCTTCTTTCCTATTTTTTTCCCCTTCTTGACTTTCTTCTTCAATATTTCTTAGCTGAATATAACACTAGAAATAAATGTAATATTTTTAATACAATTTTATGTACACATCTATCAATTTTAAAATAAAATAAAAAGTTAGTTTCATCTGTAGGAAGCTGCTTTATTCTTGTATAGATTAGTAGTCTGCATTAGAAAAATGGTTTCACCTCAGTCTTTTCCAAGAGTGTTAAATTATTTCTCTTAATGATTTGACTTTCTATGATCCTAATCTGGTAGTCCAACTGAAGTCAGTCTGAGGGCCACATTTAGCCTAAAAGCTAGAAATCCCCATGCCAATCTTAAGAGAAAATGTAGAATAATGTAAGAACTCTTTATTCTGTTCAGAAACCAACAAATTGAAGCTTTTAATTCATACTTTCCCCTTAGGATAAATATGCATGCAGTCTAATTTTGTATAACTTTATACATTTATTGCACTATAAAGTGCTTAATTACATTTATGATGTCAAAACATTGTAAGATACTAAAATTACCTCCTGTGTAAAAGAGGAAATACTATTTATGTTTACTTCATTAATTAACCTTAATTTGAGAAATAGTGTTCTATGAATAATATTCTGGTAAATAAAAGATTAACCAGAGATTCCTGATAGTTGAACCTTCATCGTTCAAAGTCTTTTATATACATAGAAATAGTTTTCCTGTGAGAAAACATGTTATGTGTTCATACAAAGTAATCTTTTTTTTTTTATCCTCACCTGAGGACATTTTTCCATTTTTTGTTCAGATAGAGTGGGAGGGAGAGAGAGGAAGAGAGAGAGAGAAACATCGATGTGAAAGAGACACATCGAGTGGCTGCCACCCACACGATCAACCAGGGCTGGGCACAAACTGTAACCGAGGTATGTGCCCTGGGCGGGAACCGAACCCAGGTCTCTCTGGACCACAGGCTGACGCTCCAACCGCTGAACCAAACCGGCCAGGGCCAAAGTAATCTTAAATTTGGTGATTAAATATGAGGCTGTGCTGAAAGTCACCAGAGACCAAATCAATGACAGTTAAAACGTTTATGTATTAAATGTGCCAGATGTGTTTCAGGAACATTACATATACTAATTCATTAAACTCTCACAAAACCCTATTAAGTATTATTTTCATCCTTTTCATAGATGAGAGATTAAGTACCTGCTCAAGTTCATATAGCTATTAAGAGGTAAAGCCAGATAGGAATAAAAACATAGGCATTTTGGCCTGAGTTCATTGTCTTAATGACTATGCTAAACTGCCTGTGCAATTAATATGATCCCATATATTGTATACGCTAGATGTAAAATAAGTATGAGAGCATATTAATAGGAAAGCAGAAAATCCTGACAGCTATAAAATCGTCTGGAGGATCAATCTTTAGGCTCTCAACATTAGTTTGTTTCCTATCTCAAAGTGGAATGTCAAAAAATTGCATTAAACAATTAGATCTCATTTAACTGTTTTCCCTGTACATACTAATGGCCAGTTAGTCATAAACTGCAATTAGGAAGGTATTTCATTTCTAATCATGAGGCAAAAGAGAAGCTTTATATTCTCCCTTTTCCCTATTTAATGTTTGCACAAATCTTCGGCATAAATTACTTGTATCTCTGTAGCTTTTCTTTTTTTTTTTTTAAATTCAAACTCAGTATAGTTTCAAAGTTTAGCAAAAGCTTACCAACGTTTGCATAAGCTTTCTTACCAGTGAAATATCTTCACTGTAGTTTCATACACTAACCTGAAATGTACACGTGCCAATGACCACATAATTATTGCCACCATATGCAAGTAGGTTTCCTGAATCCCCACTGTCAAAGGGATTAAATTCGACCACATGCACATAATCTTCGCAATCCACAGTGTAGGCAGCATTCCTTGTGGCATCTTGCTTCATCTTGTATGTCAAAGCTTGAACAGTTGTAAAAACACAGTAGCTTTCTACTGAACAAGGTCACCAAACTGTGAATTATAGCAGACACATTTAGATAGAAATGGTCAAAATATTACTCACTTTCAGCAAATGATCAAAATAAGAATGCAGTATCACAAATGCCACAATTAAAAAAGATTAAAGTACTTATTTAAATACTTTGGGAATGATACCTGCAGCATAAATCACCATACTTTTGTTTAGATAATCTAAAAAATATAGTGAGTACTTGAAGAGAAAATCACTTTCATATATTTCTAAAAATTAAAGATAGTTAACAATTTTACAGAGCACTTTTTGCAGTTGCAATGTGAAGCATTTTACTGACATTATATATAGCATCAAATATTTTCACAAACCTTACAGGGAGGAACTACCCATGGTTCCCACTTAACTGATGAGGAAATCAAGACTTTAGAGCAATAATTAGCTTTGCCAAGGTCCTAAGACCAGCCAGAATGTGAAAACATTACTGTATGTTGGACACCAGTGCTAAAGAACACCGCTCTGGCCCTCAAAGGAGCTCACAATCCAGGGACAGTTAATGGTTCAGTGTGAAAAGTTCTATAATAGAAACAGATATAAAATAGAGGATCTGGAAGGAGTGACCAAATGTGATATGAAAACAATATTCATAAAATCTGCATAAAACTTCAACTAACCTGTCGTGGCCTGGTATGCACTCTGGAATTAGCATTCGCAACTGAGACATGGATTCCAGAGTTTTTTTGGGTTTTTTAACTGGAGGCAGGAGTGGTCCTTCCAACAGTTGGGCTCCGTAACAAACACATCAAATACCTGATGAGGATTTACTGAGAATCAGATGAGTCCCACCTCAGGAAGCCCATCAACTAGTAACCTTACAAGTGGGCACCCGGGTTGGACATTTATTTTAAGGTGACCAGCTGTTTGAGACGCCCTCGGAGGCACACCGGTGTGGGACGTGCAGAAGATACGCGGTTCGGTTACTCGGTCCCTTATTGCTCATTAAAGTGGTGCCCAGTCTCACTGCATTTTCGGGGTCTCCAGCACACGGCGGGCTGGACTTGCCCCTGTGAAACTGGAAGGGTACAGCAAGGAGGGAATACGAGAAGTTCCTGCTAAGACCCCCGATGCCTCTCCCAGCCCCAGGCAGGTCCCGCGAGACCCCGCTACCACCTCCCCGAGCTCGAGTTCGGAGGGAAGAGGGTGGAGAACCGCCCGGGGAGAGCGGGTAGGTTGGCAGCAAAGCGGCGAGGCCCCCTGGACTCCGTGATACGCACCAGAGGGCACCGGCAATCGACAGAGAGAAGCCGGCATCCACCGGGGCTGTGGCGGCTCGCCGCGATTCTGCTTCCGGGTCACAGGGCGGGAGCGACGATTGGCTCTCAGGGCCTCCCGCGAGATTTAAAATGTGACCCGCGACGATTTAAACAGCAGACGGCGTGCAGCCGGGAAGGATCTCACATCGCTGGAGGCTGCACCTCCCGGGTCTTCCCTACACAAGTGAGTCTCACCTTTTGCGCACCCACCTGTCCCATATTAAGTAGTGATTCAAGCCCCTGTGACCGTTTAAAGGTATTTGTGCGGTGGCTTCGTTCTGGAGCCAGGTCGGGCCTGGGTGTGTTGAACAGAGTTCACAGTATCTGGTGATGGGTGGAGCTGGAAGGCTGAGGCCCGTTGAGGACCACTTAGGTTCCTTAGTTAGGCGAGAAACCAGAGTTCTAGCCCCCGAACCTGCTCAGATTTCAGTTCTGCTGCATTCGCTCTCTCCCTCTTATATTCTCCCGAGGAAATTTTTGGACTTGTATTCTGACAACGATATCAGCAATGACGGCCTTTATTTTTATTTTTATTTTTTTATTGAGCACCTACTGAGTGCCTGGCATTAGGTGGATTATTTACTTGATGCTCCAACGTCTCAAAATTTTATGGGTTAGGATATATCCTCCCCGTTTTACAGATGGAGAAATATATGCTCATCAGAGATTTTAAATGCCAAGGTCATACAGCTAATAAATGGAAGAGTCTGGATGTGGGCCCTGGTCTCTTTGACTCAGAAGTGTAGTTCTTTCAGTCATCTCACACTGCATCCCCAATGACAGTTTCCTGTCTCACAATTTTTGCTCCAGTGCAATTTGGGAATCAGTTTTTCAAAAACAAGTGTTTATTATCCCTGTCGCCACCTACTACTGTTTTTGTATAGAGCAGCCTGACATTCAGGGGGCTTGCATATTTGTTCTCAATGACTCCTCACAACTGGCTGGAAGGTATTATTATTCCTGTTTTCTATTACTACCTAGGCAGTCAGGTGTAAAGTGTATTGCCTAGGCTTATACAGACAGCTAGCTATGGGGAAAGTCGAGACTAGATCTGTGTTGGCAAACCCGCTGCATTGCCTGTTTTTGTGCAGCCAGTTCCCAAACTAAGAATGAATTTTATGTATTTAAATGGTTAGGGAAAAAATTTAAAAAAAGGATATTTGTGACGTGTGAAAATTATGTGAAATTCAAATTTCAGTTATTAAGTTTTATTGAAGTTCATTTGTTTATGCATTGTTTGTGGCTATTTTCACACTGCAAGATCAAGTTGAGTAGTTGTGACAGAGAGTGTATGGCTTGCACTCCTCAAATATTTACAATTTGGCCCTTTCCAAAAAGTGTGCTGGCCCCTAGATGAGACTCTTGACTCTTTTTTTTTTAAATCTTCACCTAAGGGTATTTTTTCATTTATCTTCAGATAGAGTGGGAGGGAGGAAGAGAGAGAGAGAGAAACATTGATGTGAGAGACACATCATGGATTGGTTGCCTCTTGCATGACCCCGACCAGGACAGGGGACTGAACCACGCTCAAGGTATGTGCTCTTGACCAGAATCGAACCCGCTACTCTTTGGTCTGTGGATTGACGCTGTAACCACCAAGCCAAACTGGCCAGAGCAAGATTCTTGACTCATATGTGCCAGTCACTGTCCTAAAAGCTTAACTTAAATTTATGTTACTTGCTTTTTACAAAACCCCATGATAGTAATTGCTATTATTTTCCTTTTTCAGTGCAAGGAAGCTGAGGCTGGGAGAGGTAACATAACTTGGCAAAGATCTCACAGCCAGTAAGTGGTGAAGCCAGTATTCAGAAGAGTATAATTCCAGATTCGTCTTCATTCTTAGTAATCTGAACTCAGTACCTTTAAATAACACTAGTAAGTAATTTACTACTAAAGATTAATTTCAGGCAAACTGATCATATCACAGAATTGTTACTTCTTTCTTTTTTATTTCTTATAAGAAATGAGGGTGATATTTTTATTTTTTATTTTAATTCTCACCTGAGTATATTTTTCCATTTAACCTCAGATAGAATGTGAGGGAGAGAGAGAAAGAGGGAAACATTGATGTGATAGAGCCACATTGATTGGTTGCCTCCTGCATGACCCCAATCAGGGCCAGGGATCGAATTGCAACTGAGATACGTGCCATTGACTGGAATTGAACCTGCGACTCTAGTCTGTGGGCCAATGCTCTATTCACTGAGCCAAACTGGCCAGGGCTGAGGGTGATATTTCTTTTTTTTTTATCCTCACCCGAGGGCATTTTTCGATATTTTGTTCAGATAGAGTGAGAGGGAGAGAGAGAGAGAGAAACATCGACGTGAGAGCGACACATCGAGTGGTTGCCACCCACACGACCCAATCAGGGCCGGGGACAAACTGCAACCGAGGTACGTGCCCTTAGCGGGAACCGAACCCGGATCTCTCCGGACCACAGGCCAACGCTCTAACCGCTGAGCCAAACCGGCCAGGGCGAAAAGGACTATAATTCTTAGCTATTTACTAGGATTTGTATTTAAGTAGATACTTTAATTCACAATCTTATACCTGTAAATTTAAGTTGTGTCACTGGTTATGTCTTTAAATTGTTATTTTGTAAATGGCATATGCTCATTTTCTTTATCACAGAAACCCAAGATACATAGTAAACAACTGGGATTTTGTTTATGCCACATAAAACGAGAAGAAGAAGATCATAGAAAGCCTAAGTAAATGTGATGAGTACAGTAAAATACCCAAAATAAGATAATGGCATGTGAATGTGTTGGAGACTGGGGAACTTAAAGTAGGAAGACAAGACTTTCAGCAGGCATGTCTGTAAACTCAGAGAAAGGAATTAGCTGCCTGAAGCCAATTATTCTGAAAGGCTTTTGTTTATTAGGAGAAGTTATGTAATACAGTGATTTAAGAGGACAGCTTATGGGGTTAGGCATCGAGGGGTTTAGGTCTGTTTGATCATTTGCTAAGTGACATGGGGCATCACTTTCTTCAGATGTAAAATGAGGATAACAACAGACCTTCATAAGTCTCTTGTGAAGGTTGAATGAGGTTATAAATATTAACCTTTTAAAAAAGTATTTGGCACTAAGAAAGCTCCTACATATTAGCTATTGTGATGGTTATTTGTTGCTATATAATAAACCACCCCAGAATTTAGTGGCTTAGAACAGCATATTTGCTTATGATTCTGTGGATCAGCAGTTTGGGCTGGACTCAGCCATGTAGTTCCGCTGGTCTTGCCTAGGATCACACTAGTGGCTGCAGTTAATCTGGCCGGTTGACTGGATCTAGAGAGCCTTGAGATAGCCTCACTGACATGTCTGTGAGTTGATATTGGTTGTCAGTGGAAGCACCTTGTTCTGCTTTATAAGGCTTCTCCAGCTCTTCATACGGCCGCCTGAGAGTGGCAAGAGAGTAAGAGCAAAGCTTCAAGGTTTTATGTCCAACGGCCCCCAAGACCACCTTCCAGTTGGATGATTTGTTCAGAAGACTCAGCATATAGTCATACTCATGGCTACAATTTGTAACAACAAAAAGATGCTAAGCAAAATAAGCAAAGATAGGAAGTGCGTGGGGCAAAGTCCAGGGGAGACAAGGAACAAAATTCCAAAAGTGCCCTTAGGGGAGTCACACAAGACAGGCTTAATTCTTCATAACAAGTTGTGACAACACATATGAAATGCTGTCTGTCAGGGAAGTTCTTCACTGACCTAGTACCCAGGGTTTTTACTGGGGGCAGAACACACAGGCATCTTGTCTTTGTTCCAAAATTCTGAACTCAGAGGGAACCTATGTGTTCAGCATAAACTATACTGTTTGTACAAACAGTTTAAGCACAGCAAGCCACTCTTACTGGAAACTCTCCTAAAATCGAAGTTCCCAAAAGCCAGCCAAGGGCCAACCTCATAAGCAGGACTTACAGAAGAGAGCAATCAGGCCTGCTGTATTAACTCCCTTCTGCACCTGACTTGTGAGGTCTAGGCTCGGAACTCCCACAATGCCATTCTTGCTACATTCTGTTGGTCAAATCAAGTCACAAGGCCAACTCAGATTCAAAGGGGTGGACAAATAGACAATCTCTTTTGGGACAATATAATGATGGGAGGAAACTGTCCTCCCCTTCCACAGTCTACCATAGATATTACCTTCTATCTAAAAAAATATATATTTTTTCTTTTTCCTTTATTGATTTTAGAGAGAGGAAGTGAGAAGGAGAGAGAGGTAGAAACATTGATGAGAGAAAACATCTATTGGCCACCTCCTTCATGTCCCCCACTGGGGATTGGACCTACAACCTGGGGATGTGTCCTGACCAGGAATCAAACTGGCGAACTCTTGGTGCATGGGTCAATGCTCAACCACTGAGCCACACTGGCTGGACTCAAAAAAAAATATATATATATATATTTATTTATTTTTTGGTACGTGTCCCTAGAGGGAACCTAACCCGGGACTCTCTGGTCCACAGGTTGATGCTCCAACCGCTGAGCCAAACCAGCCAGGGCAAAAAAAAATATTTTTGAACACAGTTTTACTTAGCTATGTGTCTATAATTATAGTTTGCAGAATTAGTATATTTGTTTTGTATGAATTTTCAGATTGAAGGTTGCATTTTGTTACTTGAAAAGATTTGGCTTAAGAAAACTAAAGGAGAGGAAACTATGATTGGTTAGGAATTGTTATATTCTGTTTTCCTAAATTTAATTAAAAGCAATCTTAATAAATATGAAATGACGTTCATTGCTTATTTTTCTCTAATTCTTGCTTGCTTATACGTGTTAAATATTAATTTCTAATTAAAATACTGCATCTGTTCTACTTTAAGAGGATGACTGTGCTTCCTCAGAGGTCTGTCTGGGAGATGATTAAAGAGTTCAGAAGGAATTGGCACACCCTTTGTGACTCTGAGAGGACCACTGTATGTGGTGCAGACTCCATGCTCTTGGCATTGCAGCTCTCCATGGCGGAGAACAACAAGCAGGTTAGTAGGCTATCTTTAGGTTAACATGTTTTTAAATAAACTTCACTGCATTAATTTCTTTGCAATCAATGCCCTATAGTAATATCAATATACTATTTTCACAAATGCTTCTGCATATCCGTGTCAAAAATTACTGTTGGATTTTAAATTATTTGTTTCAAAATTAAGGCCTTCATATGTATAATTCAACATAGGACATGCACATTTGATGTTTAATTTGACGTCTTAAGATAAACATGCTACTATTATGATTGTTATGGTTAAAATTATTTTTATTAAACTTTCTTCTCTGAAAAGATCTGAAAGGCACACATAGGTAATGTTTATTTAAATATAATCAAAGCATTTTATAACTAATTTAAGGCTTGATAGTATAGATTAATTATTCCTAGGCCAGTCTATGAATCAGAATTATTTGGGAGAGGTTTTGAAATATATTGGCTTCTGTGCCCCAATCCTGGAAATTCTGATTCTCTTAATCTGCACTGAGACCGTGGAAGTTGTCTTTTGTGTTTTTTTTTTTTTTTTAGATATCTGAACCCTTTATTTATTTATTTATTAAAAATTTTTTTTTAATTTTGTTATTTTAGAGAGAGAAGAAGAGAAAAGGAGAGATAGAAAAATCAATGAGAGAGAACATTGATTGGCCGCCTCTTGCATGCTCCCCACAGGGGATTTGCCCCACAACCTGGGCATGTGCCCTGACCTGGAATTGAACCA
This sequence comes from Molossus molossus, assembly GCF_014108415.1. Lineage (NCBI taxonomy): Eukaryota > Metazoa > Chordata > Mammalia > Chiroptera > Molossidae > Molossus > Molossus molossus. The sequence goes on along the minus strand of NW_023425345.1, from coordinate 13,963,118 downwards.
GTGACCTCTTGGTGCATGGGTCAACGCTCAACCATTGAGCGATACTGGCCAGGCTGTCATTTTTTTTTTTTTTTTAATCTTCCCGAAGTGATTCTTATGTATTTGGCTTGGGCCAAACCACTGTTTATTTTTTTTATTTTTATTTTTATTTTTTTTATCCTCATCCGAGGACATTTTTCGATATTTTGTTCAGATAGAGTGAGAGGGAGAGAGAGAGAGAGAAACATCGACGTGAAAGCGACACATCGAGTGGTTGCCACCCACACGACCCAACCAGGGCCGGGGACAAACTGCAACCAAGGTACATGCCCTTAGCGGGAACCGAACCCGGGTCTCTCCGGACCGCAGTCCGACGCTCTAACCGCTGAGCCAAACCGGCCAGGGCCCAAACCACTGTTTAAAGTGAGCTCTACTTAGAGGGGTAGAGGTGTTCAGATGAGAGATGGATGAATGTAGACCAGAGTGGTACATAATTTTAGGTAGTATCCTTAAAGGAATGGACATATTTGGATGGGAAGGGTTTAAAGAAGGGATGAAGGAAGGGGAAAGTTCAGAAGAACCATCCAGGGGGAATCAAATCATGATGGTTTGAAAATGTTAAGGAGACTGTCTGGACTAGAGAAGATTTTTGAAGGATGGAGTTGGTTTCCATGGATCTGTTGGGCTAGATGGTGAAATGACATTCTAATGAATTATTTTACTCCTGTTTGTCAGTAGTTCCTAGAGTTTTAGAGTTCATATACCAGTAAGATTTCCAAAAAAATTAGACATTGACAGATTGGAACATTTCTCATGTTGGCAAAATAAGACTGTTGAGAAAAGATAATTACTAGAACCATCATTTTGGAAAAGGAAGACTATTTTAACACCTACAAATTAAGAATTGTATGATCTTAAAGTAAGAGATAGTCTTTCTTCTGCATGGATATGTGCCAGTTTTGCATATTTAAAACAATGCACATTAGGATAAGTTTTGAAAATAAAAATATTTTGACAAAATTCTCTTATGTAGTCATTCTTTCAACAAATATTAAGTTTTTACTATGTGCTAGACATCATTCCAAGCATTGGGAATATGGTACTGAAGGAAATCCCTGCTATATAGAATTAATCTTCTAGTCAGGAGAGATAGATAATACTCTAATAAATATTTAGTGCTTTTAGTTATAATAAGTGCTACAGGGAAGAACAAAACAGAAATCCAAGTAAAGAGTATGGACTTTGGAATGAAAGAGTTCTTGAAATTTGAAATAGGGTTGGTCAAAAAAGTCCTCATTTAAAAGTTGCCATTTGAGCAAAGATTTGAATGAGTGGAAGGAGGAGGATTTAGGTGGGAAGAGACTACCAGGCAAAGGGAACAGCAGATGCAATGGCCCTGAGGAGGGAATATGCCTGGCATGTTCAAGGAACAGCAAGGAAGCCAATTACTGCTGTTTTATAAATGTTAACTTCTTCCTCTTCCTGCCTTCTACAAATTCACTCCTTCCTTCCTTCCTTCCTTCCTTCCTTCCTTCCTTCCTTCCTTCCTTCCTTCCTTCCTTCCTTCCTTCCCTCCTTCCTCCCTTCTTTGCTCCCTTCCTCCCTTCCTTTCCTCCTTTCTTCCTTCCACTGTGTGCCACCAGCCATTGTGATAAACGTTTGGGTTAAAATGGTGAGCAAAACCAGACATAGCTCCTGCCTTGCTGAAGCATATTGCCTACTAGGTGAGGCCAATATTAAGTAGAAAATAAAACAAATAAATGCAAATTTATAGCTGTGAGAAGAAGAGGTATATGATGCTAGGAGACCAGGCATCTGACCAGATCAGATCACATTGGACCCTAAAGGAAGGAGAGGGTATAACTAGCCGAAGGAGTGAGGGGCAAATAGAGGATGGAGGAACAGCATGTGCCGAGGCCCTGTGGTAGGAGACTGGGAGAGAGTTGGGGAAAATGCTAAAGGGCCCAGGTAGCTAAAGGAGTGGTAATGGTGGTGTTTACATGTCCAATTTGTTCCTTGTTTTTATTCACAGTCATTGTTAACAATCAATTTTACATAAGTTTGTTAAAAATGGAAGCAGCACTTTTTCAACATTTTATTTTGAAAACTATATTACATTTCCAGAAAAGTTACAAGAATAGTACACTAAACTGCTGTATGCTTTTTACTTAGATTTCACCAATTATTAACATCTTGCTACATTTGCAATAATATTCTTTTTATATTTTTGTATGTGTATATAAATTATATATATGTATGTATATACATGTTGTTATTACCACTCTGTATGAACCCTTTGATAATAAGTAGCAGACTTGAGTCTTTATCCCTAAACACTCTTGGTATTGTACATTCTATAGGTTTTGACAGATTTTTTTTTATCCTCACCCAAGGACATTTTTCCATTCAGGTAGAGTGGGAGGGAGAGAGAGGAATAGAGAGAGAGAGAGAGAGAAACATCGATGTGAAAGAGACACATCGCACACGACCAACCAGGGCCGGGGACAAACTGCAACCGAGGTACATGCCCTTAGCGGGAACCGAACCCGGGTCTCTCTGGACCACAGGCCGACGCTCTAACCGCTGAGCCAAACCGGCCAGGGTGGTTTTGACTGATTGATAATGACATGTAACCACTGTGATAGGATTACACAGAATAGTTTCACTGCTCTAAAAATCATCTGTGTTCTACCTACTCATCCTTCTCTCTCCTCTGCCCCTGGGAACCACTGTTTTTTTTGTTTTGTTTTTTAACCATAGTGTTGCTTTTCTAGAATGTCATGTAGTTGAAATCATATAGCATATAACTTTTCCACATTGGCTTCTTTCACTTAGTAATATACATTTAAGTTTCTTCTGTCTCTTTTTGTGGCTTTATATCTTGTATCTTTTTAGTAGTGAATAATATTCCCATGTGTGGATGTCTGTTTATTAATTCATTCACCTTGTTTTACTTTTTGTCTAACCAATTTTCACTAAGATATTCAATACTTAATGTTTTTTTAATTTAATAGTTTAATAATTATTGGATTTTCTGCTATAAACCTCTTTATTTCCAAGGTTCTTTGTTGTTCTCTCTCTTGCTTCAAGGATATATTATTTTTTCCTTTGAGATTATTAATAATATTTTGTTGAAATTTTCTTCTTGAATAATATGTTTCGTCTAAGTTCCCTTTTCGTTAGTTTTATTTGGCAAGGATTTCCTTCCTTCCTCTTAGAGACTTCCTTCATGATGATCCTTGGTCATGCACTTGTATTTAAGCGGAGCATTAAAAGCTTATTGGCAGCTTTGGTTGCAGGGTTGGGGCTTGTCAACCTGATCTGATTGGGCCATTTGACTGCAGGCCTCTGAAGTCGGTATCTGTAGGGTACCCCTTTTGGAACACTTTCCTCAGAAGAGTCTTCTTTCCTCTTGTGCAAATGGTGTAAAGTTGAGCTGCGAATATGTTGGGAGCCTAAAGGGAGTGTCCAAATTCAGAATATGAATGGTCATGTCATTCCCATGATTTTCATTCAGGTACTCTTCTCCTCAACTGTACTCTTCAGTCCAGAGGCTGAGTTTTATTCTCAGGAAATAAACCTTCAGTTTTCTGCCTAGATAGATGACTGCTGTCCCCTTTCTCAGCAGAAATGAGTTATTAGGCAAAATCTAAGTGAAGTTACCCAGCGAGGTAACCACAGTACTGAAGCTACTTCAAAAATCTCTTCACAGGCAAGTGTCTCCACCATTGCCTTCTGCTGGGCAGATTTTTTCCCTAATGGACATATTAAGAGAGTAGACCTTTAGGGACTTTGGCTTTATATGGCAAGGTGGGTCTCTGATCCAGCTTCTCACCGTTCTTGTGCTCAGCTTTGTCTCCTAAACATTGTGCTCAGGGTTCATAAAAATAGGGTTTTCTTGAGTGATAGGGAGTGGTAGATAACAGGGAAACAGGCCCCACCATTTGCTTGCCCCTCTGTGTTGGCACTTTCTCATTGTTTTTGACCTTTTGTAATTTCTCTTCTCTTATGGACAATTTAGTCATGCTTGAAAAATATTTTCTTGCCTGGTCAGTGTGGCTCAGTGGATTGAGTTTCGTCCCAGGAACTGAGAGGTCCTGGTTTGATTCCCGTTCTGGACATATGCCTGGGTTGTGAGCTTGATCCCCAGTAGGGGGTATGCAGGAGGCAGCCGATCGATGTTTCTCTCTCACATTGATATTTCTATACTCTCTCTCACTTCCTCTCTAAAAAATCAATAAAAACATATTTAAAAAAATGTTTTCTTATTTTTTCCTGTAGTTTTAGGTATTGTATACCAGGAGAGGTTTCTCTGCAAATACAGACACATATATAATTTATCTATTATGACATTATAACAGATGGTATACATTCTTTCAGCATCTTGTTTTTATCATCCAACATTGTCTTCAAGACCTCTTCAGGTACTGATAGAAAAGTTTATCTAATTCATTCATTTTTTTAGTCACCTTTATATGACTGATATATTTTATTCATATTTGGACCTTTGGGTGTTTGAAGTTTTTGGTATTACAAGCATTTCTGCACTGAAATGAGATGTCTGTGCACTGAACAAGAGGCTCTCTAGGCCCCATGCCCAGCAGGTCACATGACAAATACATTTGTAATATGACTTGATACTACCATACTGCTCTTCAACTTGGCTGCTAGAATTTACATTTATGTCAACAGCATAGGAGAGTACCATTTCCTTATCTCTCTCCATATTAGATGTTGTCAGACTTCATTAGAAAAGAGAAAAAGTGGTACTTCATTTTAATTTTTCTAGTAACTAGAGCATTTAAACATCTTTAAAAAAAGTTTTTTTCTTTATTGATTTTTAGAGAGAGGAAGGGAGAAGGAGAGAGAGATAGAAACATCAATGAGAGAGAACATTGACCGCCTCCTGCATGGGCCCACAACCTGGGTATGAGCCCTGACTGAATCGAACTGGTGACCTCATGGTACATAGGTCGAAGCTCAACCACTGAGCCACACCAGCTGGGCCATTTAAATATCTTTTAAAATGCTTATTTGACCCTTTAGGTGTCCTCTTTTTAAACTGTCTGTTTATATCCTTTGCTTATTTTGCTGTTGAGTTGTCTTTTTCTTACTATTTGAAAGAGTTCTATATGTATTTTATTTTTTTTTTAAAAAAATCCTCACACCAGGATATTTTTCCATTTATCTTCAGACAGAGTGGGAGGGAGAGAAAGAAAGTGACAGAGAGAGAGAGAGAGAGAGAGAGAGAGAGAAGAGAGAGAGACGGAGAGAAACATTGATGTGAGAGAGCCACACCAACTGGTTGCCTACCTCAGGACCTGGTCCAGGGCTAGGGACCAAATGGCAACCGAGGTACATGCCCTTGACCAGAATCTAACCCATGACTCTTTGGTCTGTGGGCTGACGCTCTATCCGCTGAGCTAGACCAGCCAGGGATCTACATGTATTTTAGATACTCTTTGTTTTATACTTTGTTGATATTGTTCAATGTGCTCAATTTTACCCCCTTTCACTGGATATACTTCTCGTATATTGTTTCAGCAGTATTCATATGCCAGATCTCTCTATTAAGTCTTGCTTTGGTATGATCAAGTACTAATTGGACATTTTACCTTGATGTCACATTACCGTCTCCACATCAGTTTTTAAAAGGAGAAGACATTGTTTGCTCCCTCAACTTACTTTACTGTTCGTATTCATAGTCTCCATGGTATGTCTTATTGTTCACTCAGTCACTGAAACTAGACACCTAAGGGTCATCTTAGAGTCTCTTTTGCTCCCCATTGCAATCCATATCTGAGTCTTACCAATGTTACCGTTTGAGCATTAAAAAAAAACTGTCCTTCTTTATAATCTGAAGAAATGGTATTAAGATAGATAATAGATTCTGAGGGCATTGTGTACATGGAATGGGCGAGCTGAAGGTTCATCCTTGGTGACCATACACTGGGAAATAAGGAGAGAGAGAAATTGAGGCATTATTAAGAATCACCATTTAGTGACTGAGGGCTGTTGTTCTGGAATCAAACAGAGCATGTTCAAATCACCTCCAATTATTTGTTTGTTTGTGTCTAAATAATTGAAAAATAAATATATCAACAAGCTAAGTAGAATGTAGCCTAAAAAAATCTTCGTTCTAATTGTGAAACTTTTGACATATTAAAATTTTCAGCTCAAGTCAGCTTTTCTTCTGGACTTGTCTGTGTAGCATCCACTCAGGGTTTCTTCCTACTTGTTAATTTTCTACTTTATTCACTGTGAAAGTTCAGACTCTGGGTGGGAAAAGGGGGAGTGGTGAATTGCAGCTGAGCTTTTCAGTTTGTGTAGGTGTGCATACGTGTGCAGTGCAGATGGTGGGTTGGAAGTCAGTTTTTCTTTAACCCTCTATGTACAGATTTAGCTTAGGCATTCCCAACTGTGCTCAGACTTCCAGGTCACTCAGCGTTCAACATACACATGCCTGCAGGTACATTCATAAGTAACATACAGTAATGAAAGGGTGGAGTTGGTTGTGTATATTCTTCACTTACACTTTTCATCGTGTGTTTGCGATCTATTTAAAATTTTAAATCTTTAAAGTTTGAGAATACCAGTCCTTAAAGTATAGTCCTTCTATCTGAATTTGACCATAGTAAAAATTTTGAATACCTAGTAGAATTATTAATCTGTCTATTGGTACGTTTATTTTCTTAACTGCTTTAGTTGGGGAAAAAGAGAAAGGTAAGTTAAAATAATCTTTGAGTTTTAGGTTTTTGTCATGTTTTCAGAGGAGGAAGAGTTTTTTTAGCTTAAATCATGTAGTACTTCTCTAGCAGTTTTATGCTGCTAAAGATTTAACCTGTTATAGATTCATTCACCACTGACTTCATTATATGGCAAGTATATATAACTTTATTAGGTTACAAATCATGTTTTAGCCTTTTCTGCCTTTGGAATTGGCTTCATAGTTTGACTCTGTCTTACAATTACATTATAAAGGCTGTTTTTTTTGTTTGTTTGTTTTTTTTACCTTAAAAGGCCTACAGAACATTACAAATGTTCTACTGGATGAAGCAGACAAAGATATTAATTTTATGGAAAGCAATTATAGCACCAGTGGTTGACTGTCAGATTTGAAAATGACCTAACAGAGACATAAGAAGAAACAGATTTTAAAATTGAATTATATTTATATGCCACTCCTCCCCCCAGCAAACAAACTGTTATTTCACTTTGTATAAGAAGAGAAAGGTAACTGACATTTTTGATTAGCTACCATTTATAAGGTGTTATTTAATCTGTACAATCTCATTTTATAACCAAGGAAACTGGCTCAAAGAGAATTCGGTATCTTACCCAAGTTCACACAGCCCATACTCTTAAGTAGACCTGCTAGCTTTTCTCTTTTGATAATAATAAAAACTCCAGTTAGTTAGTAGTTTATTTAAATTTTTGAATAATTATAAAAATAACTTTTATAAAATATACAAAGTACAAGTGCTCTGAAAAAGTGTAATTCTTGCTTTTTCTCATTTTATTCTTATGAAATACAATACTTCTTATGTCCATCACAGAATGAAAGCATTGAACATTTTGAACTTCCTTCAGATATCAGCCAGCTGGCATGTTTTCCTAGCAAAACATTTTCTGATTTGACCACAGTCTCTCTCTCAATCAGTTGTTACTGGTTTGAAAAATAGAATATGCTCTCATGGTGGGCACCTGATCATGAAATGTGATATCTGGAGTGCAATTTTATTTGGATTTAAAATGTTTTTACAGTCTCAGTATAAACACTGTTAATCTAGTCAGAGCCTTTTCTCACAATATCAAGAGCTTGCATGGTTTTACTTTAACTAGTTACAGTCAACAGAATGAGAATAAATGATACATTTACATTAAACAAAAATCTTAATTTACTTTTACCATGAAGGATGTTATACCAAAATAGTTTGAAGAATTTTTAAGATAAAACAATTTAGTTTTGAATTCTAAATAACTGGATTTATTTAACTTAAATACCATTTGTAGATTTTTATGGTATGTAACCTTTGTGGGATTTAAAAAAATATTTAATTTTCTATGGCTGCATAGAATTCTTTTTTTTTAAATTAAATTTATCGGAGTGAACATTAGTTAATAGGATTATATAGGTTTCGGGTGTGGGTTTCTGTTACAGGATCTGTTTCTTGCACTGTGTGCCCACCACTCAAAGTCAAATCATCTATATCAGGCCTCCTTCTCTCCTTCTCTCCTTGTCACCCAGTCCCCTTTCTTCTGGCAACCACCACATACTGTTTCTGTCCACACGTTTCCATTTATATGCCACAGATGGGTGAAATCATATGGTTCTTAGCTTTTTTTGCCTGACTTATTTCGCTTAGCATAATATTCTCAAGGTCTATCTATGTTGTCTTAAATAGCAATATTTCGTCTTTTCTTATGACTGAGTAGTATTCCATTGTGTATATGTACCACCTCTTCTTTGTCTAATCCTCTATCGAAGGGCACTTTGGTTGTCCCAATGTCTTGACTACACTGTGAATAATGCTGCAGTGAGCATAAGGGATGCATATATTTATGAATACATATTTTTGAGTTTTCTGGGTATATACCCAGGAGAGGGATTGCTGGGTCATATGGTAGCTGTACCCTTAATTTTTTCAGGAATCACCAGACTATTTTTCATAGTGGTTGTACCAGTTTACATTCCCACCAACAGTGAATGAGGGTTCCTTTTTCTCCACAACCTTTCCAACACTTGTTACTACTTGTCTTGTCAAAAATAGCCATTTTAACAGGTGTGAGGTGGTATCTCATTGTAGTTTTGATTTGCATTTTCCTAGTTGCTAGTGAGGTTGAACATCTTTTCATATATCTGTTGGCTGTCCCATGTACACAGATGAACTCAAAATGGATTAAAGACCTAAATATAAGATCTGAAACAATAAATTACACAGAAGAAAGCATAGGTATTAAATTTATGGATCTTGGTTGTAGAGAATATTTTATGAACTTGGTCAAAGGCAAGGGAAGTAAAGGCAAAAATAAATGAATGGAACTATATCAAACTAAAAAGCTTCTGCACAGCAAAAAACTGACAAGACAAAGAGACAACTGATCAAATGGGAGATGATATTTTCAAATAATAGCTCTGACAAAGGTTTAATATCCAAAATATATAAAGAACTCATAAATTCAACACCAAACAAACAAGCCAATTAAAAAATGGGCAGAGGGCCTGAACAGACATTTCTCCCAAAGAAGACCTTTGTGGGATTGGGGAGTAGAGTACAATTTTTGATTTAGTGCTCAGAAATTACAAATTGCCTTGTGTTTGGATTATGGATCTAAGGTTTGAGAGTTAATGACTTTTTTGTTTGTTCATTGAACTAGTTTTATGAAACATAACTAATTTTTATAACTATGATGTAATAGGTCCCTACTCTAAGGACAACAAGGATAATTTTCTTAGTTGCTTTCAAATGGGTAAGTAAAGAGTTAATTATTTTAAAGCAGGTGTACACTTTGTCTTAAATTTGCATAGTAACTAGAACATGTGACTGATTTTTATAAAAGATATAACGATTTGGACTTGAAAGAGTCAGATATGTAGAAATAGTACTACATTATATGGTTTTGTTTGATTTCTTTCTGTTATTCTTCATTGATGAAATATGACGTTACAACTTAGTTCCAGTGAATTATAATTCTATTTAAATATCCACCCATCTTTAAATACAATTAATGGAAAAATCTAGGTGTTAGCAGAAACTACTAATATATTAATGGAGCTTAACTGTAGAAGAGAGCATCATAGTTACAATTCACAGAACCACATAGGGATACTTTAAAATATTTACGAAGCGTTGAAAAAGAGTAGTTAGAATATTTTACTGAATTGGAGTTGGCATTTTGTGGAGGACACCATTATTAACATTTGGAATATAAAGTGAGAGCAGAATGCAATCAATCTTTTAAAAAACCCTTCAAAATGTTCTATTTTGAACAATTTTGCTTGATTAACATCTAACAACTTATAGTAAGAAACCTGACTTTTTGGCACTCGTTTGCCTATGGCCTAATGTGTCCCTGAGGGAAGAATAAAAATTCTTCTTTGACCCAAGGTTTTAGCACTGATATTTTGCTTTTAATTTTAATTTTAGTGTGTGGTATGTGGGAATTCACTATGACATTGACAGTTTTTAAATAAGAGATTAAAAATACATTAGCTAAAAGAACTAATAGGAACTAAATATTAATAGAATCGAATGTTTCCCCAATCAATAGTATTTAAGTACAGCTCATTGCCCACCTATCACCCCACTTTGGGTAGAAATTTAGTGAAGTTCAGGTGGTAGACAATGTCTTTGTATTTGCTGATTTTGTTACGTGTGAACTTGCCATAGTTTCTATTTTATAAAATCATCAAAATTATTTTTTTAATGTCTGGTTTTAAAATTATTTCACAGGTCAATTTGGATTGTTCTCTTCAAAATTGCAAGAATATAATACAAAATTGAATTTATACTTCACATCTCAATGATAAGTTCCTTAATGTTCTGGCAGTCAACTTCATCTTTTTGTTTTTGGAATTATCTTTTTCAGCACAGTGGAGAATTTACAGTCTCTCTCAGCGATGTGTTATTGACCTGGAAACACTTACTACATGAGAAATTGAACTTGCCAGTTGAAAATGTGGAAGTGATTGACCATTATGAGGATATTAGGAAGACTTATGATAATTTCTTAAAGAATAGTAATATGTTAGATCTGATTGATGTTTATAAAAAATGTAGTGTTTTGACTTCTAATTGTGAAGAGAATGCCAACATATCCCCTGTAAGTACTTTTTAAAACAATTATATCTTAACTGAAGAAAAATTGGACCAGATTTATTTCTAACTCTGGTTTTAGCATTTATAGTAACTGGATAATGCTTTTGCTTTTTGGTTCATGTTAAGAATGGAAAATTTAGCTACCTGAAAACTAGTCATTGCTTGAAAGAAATGTATTGGTGGTAAATTTTGTTGAACTTGTGTTGTTATGATTTGGTTTAAATGTAAGAATAGCTTATTAGATAAGAAAAATTGTAACAAAGAAATCAGTCCTGAATGTGTGATTTCTTTTTATTTATTTATTTTTTATTGATTGATATCAGAGAGAGAGAGGAAGGGGGAGAAAGAGTTATGAGGAATTAAGATAAAGGTAAAATAGGGAAGCTCTGGGAACATGATAATTTGAACAATGCCCCTTTCTCCTTTATTTCCTTATTTTATAATTCCTCTTGAGGAACATGGAGTCAGGGTCCATGGGCATCTGGGAGCATGTAAGGCCTTGGCAGAGCTTGCTTTCTTTTCTTTTCCATTTTAAAACACATTTTTATTGATTTTAGAGAGAGATAGGAAGGGAGAGGGAGAGAGAGAAAGAGAAAGAGAGAAACATCGATGGGCTGCCTCCTGCACGTCCCCTACTGGCGATCGAGCCCAAAACCCAAGCATGTTCCCTGACCAGAAATCAAACCAGTGACCTCCTGGTGCACAGGACAACACTCAACCAACTGAGCCACACAGGCCAGGGCCAGAGCTGGGCTGAAATGGTGGATCTAAGAAGAGTTCAGCAGCTGTCAGAGATCTGGAGACTCTGGGGTAGGTCAACAAATGCCCTTAGAAGCGAACATGTAGCTGAGTGGATGGGCTTACTACTGGTGTGGTGAGAGACCACAAGAAGACTTTTCCTTGGCCTAGCAGGTGACCAGCAGCCTGTTTATTTCTCCATTGCTGCTCAATAAGAAGGAGAGAGCATTTCAACTTGCATTACTTGTAGAACTGTCATACACGTAAGATACCTCAACAGTCAGAGCTGAGCCCCAAAGAGCCAATGAAAAAAAGCAACAGCCACTTAAGGAGTTTCAGCAGCCAGAGAAAGATGAGTCAGCTGAGCACACACATGCCCAACAAAAGAGAGCTGCCCGAGGGGAATGACAACAAGTGACAAATACTCGAGGAAATTCAAGGGTACACCTAAATGTAAGGCTCTCTAGATGTTAAAAAGAAGAAAGAAAAAATTTCCCAATGCAACAGGTAAGTTCAGAGCCAAATTAGTATCTTGAAAGTCAAGTACAATACATATTTAAAGCACAGGGGAAAATATATAAATAAGTCATGAGGAGCCCAGCCAGTGTGGCTCAGTGGTTGATCGTTGACCCATGCACCAAGAGGTCGCTGGTTCAATTCCCTGTCAGGCCATGTGCCCAGGTTTTGGCCTGATCTCTTGTGGGGGGCATGTAGGAGGTGGCCAGTCGATGTTCTCTTTCATTGATGTTTCTATCTCTCCCCCTCTTCTTTCCTCTCTCTCTCAAATCAATGAATAAAAAATATTTTTTAAAAAGTCATGAGGGAGCCCTGGCCGGTTTGGCTCAGCGGTTAGAGCGTCGGCCTGCGGTCCTGAGGGACCCGGGTTCGGTTCCCGCTAAGGGCACGTACCTCGGTTGCAGTTTGTCCCCGGCCCTGGTTGGGTCGTGTGGGTGGCAACCACTCGATGTGTCCCTTTCACGTCGATGTTTCTCTCTCTCTCTCTCCCTCCCACACTCTATCTGAACAAAAAATAGAAAAAATGTCCTCGGGTGAGGATAAAAAAAAAAAAATAATAATAAATAAATAAATAAATAAAAAGTCATGAGGGAAATGTTAAGAAACTTGGAGTTTAGATTTAGAGGATTTAACATGCAAACGACAGGAGAGTCCCAGAATGAGAAAAAGGAACAATGCACCAGATTAAATAAATAACATATTTATTATAACTACATTTATTATGACAAGTATTTCCCCAAGCCTGCTGATTAAGAATGCTTATGAAGTTTCAGGCTGTAATGATGAGAAAAGACATACCTAGGCATAATCTGGTAAACTTTCTGAACTTTTAAGGATCAAGATAAGTTTCCTGGCAGAAAGAACGAGCAATTTTATAAAGAGCAAAAAACTAAATGTCCTGTCCTAAAAGAAGAGGACAGTGACCTAAGAATTTTATCCTCAATCAATGTATCATTTATTAGTCAAGCTAAAGAGGGGATTTGTGAGGATGTGCAAAAATATGAAGAATGTCATCTTCATACCTTGTGAAGAATTTACCTTTCAAAAGGCCATAATAACTAAACAGATGAACTGAAACAGATATCTATCTAGGGGGAAGGTGGTAGTCAAATAGTAAAACTTGGAGTGTGTTGTGTCATTAAAGTGATATGGGTAGACTGGACTTATGAGTGCTGAAGTGGAAGGCTCACCCTAAGGGAGATTCTGGTATTAGTTTAGAATTAAAGCTGCTAAACATTGTAGTTGCGGTTAAGAAGCAGGTATTAATCACTTTAAAACAGAAATAGTGAAATATGGGTCTGATTTGAGTAAAGAGAAAGTGAAGGTAACCATTAATGAAATGGAAAAATATAGTATATTTTCTAAGTGAATAGGATAAAAATAGAATGAGTAGCAACTTATCCAATCAGTTAAGGTAAAAGTCAGTAAAATGAATAGTGTGTCACAGCAAATATATTGTGATTTCTATGGTTACCTCAGAAAGCTTTATGCTATGTTATTGAGTTCTTGTCAAACTGTTAAGTCTAGGAACACTTTAGCACTCTTTAAAAAATTATTTATGCCCTGGTCAGTTTGGCTCAGTGGTTGGAGGATTGGCCTGCGGACCAGAGAGTCCCGGGTTCAGTTCCCGCTCGGGGCACGTACCAAAAAAAAAAAAAAAAATTACTTAGAACTACAAGGCAGTTTTGTTTATGTGGGTTATATTTATTGATATTTGCCATGTTAAAAATTAAAATTGAGATATGTTGAAAGTAGTAAGTTAGTAAAAATATTGATAATAAACCTATTGTTCATATAAATATTTATGAAGAATAACTTTTTCAGAAATAAAAAAATTGTGAGAGTAGTGACATTGTTTTACATTTTTACAAATATCTTTAATGTCATGTGTGATAGGAATAGCTATATTCTTATATCTGCTTCTGTTTGATATGTCATTTTGAGTCAAGTATATCAAGAAAATTCAGATTAATGTTGAGACATAAATTGGAAAAGGGAGGACTTCCAGAATCCCTTGAATGGGTCTTTGGGACCTCAGTTTGGACCATTATTTTGAGACCTTATTATGTACTTTACATGTAGTTAAATATGAAAACAGTTTTTAACCAAAGGTAATATTCTCCCATTTAAAAAAATAACATTTTGTTTCTAGAAAAATAAGTCCTTGCTTTCAATATCTCTTCTTAAAACATCAGAGCCACTTGTGTGAAGACTATCTCTATTCAAAATTTGTTAAATCATAAATTATTTTTTAATTATCTTAAATTTTGAGGTTGAAAAATTGTATATGTTATGAACAACAAAATCCTAGGCTTTCCAGTTGTTGTTTTTCTTTACGATGAACTCTTTATGAGTACTAGCTCGTGATATCAATAGAATTATGGCAAATGCTATTACTTTTTAAAAAGTATGTATTGGTAAGTTATTTTAGTTTTAACTTTGTAATATGTAAGAGGAAAAGTGATTTGCAATCTTGTTGGATTTACTCATCACGAACAGTGTGTGTGTGTGTGTACACCTGTATAATTTTAGATTCTTTAGAATAGTGAAATAACATGGAGACATTGAGTAGTGTGGTAGGGTGAAAGCAAATGTCTCTTTATAAATTTTCTTGGAAACTATTTTGTTTCAATATTGTGCTGGTTAGAACACTAGATTTACTTACGTATATTCCAAAGTGAAGCATTTATTGTGGGACTTAGGCGAGACTTTTCTTTCTTTTTAATTTTCTTCTTCCATAAAAAAGATGAGATTAAGTTTCTGAGGTCATCTTTTAACTGTATATTTGTAAAACTCTATGAGTACAGGTGCCACTGGAAATTATTTTTTTTGAAGCATTTTTTTAGGAAGTTTAATTACATGTCTACATATTGTTGATTGCCAACAAAGGTCAGGCAATACACTGTATACTGGAACATCAGTGACACTGAGTAGAGCCAGGTGTGAGATATTTTTTATAGTTGGCATAGCATTTTATTAGTAATGCCCTGTATTTCCTGCAGAGTCAACTACGGGATTTTCTGTCTGGCAGACAGTCTGCAGTAGATGATGAATCTGATCTTTATGTACCGACATCACCAATGAGTAAATACAACCAGGATAATGAAAAGGTACTGATAAGTTGTGAGTAAGTTAAAGCAGGATCTGATCCCCTTCATATCACTATGAATTTGATTGTACGTACTGTTACTATTTTTTTTAATTTCTAAAGGTTTTTAATTTGTTTGAATAAAACTGTGTGCAATGAGTAATACACTGGAGACTGGCAAGAGTATAACAATCAGTTACTTCATGGTTTTGGGCCGAGGTTAACAGGCACTGTGCAAAAATAGGTATCACTCCAAGTACCAGAAAAGTGGTTGAAGGTCCAGATTGCCAGAGTTCTTTGAATCTTGACATAGTGTCCCTTGGTAACTGGAGGACTGGTTCCAGGTCCTGCTTTGGATACCAAAATTCACGGATGCTTAAGTCCCTTACATAAAATAATGTATGTAGTATTTGCAAATAATCTACATGCATCCTCCTGTATACTTCAAATCATCTCTAGATTACTTTTAATCTATAAAATAATGTAAATGCTATGTAAATAATTTTTATACTGTATTGTTTAGGGAACAATGACAAGACAAAATATCCATATATATTCAGTACAGATGCAGTCATCATGGGCCTAACTCCATAGTACGCGTCAGCAACAACATAACTTGTTTTAAATATAGAATACTTTTAGTCTGCAGTTGAATCTGCAGATATGGAACCTGGGGATACAGAGAGCTGACTATTTGGTAAACTTCACAGTTACTGTTTTATATGGTTGCTTCTTGTGAAGCAAATGTACAGTTGGAAAACCTGTTCTGTACCCTTTGCGGTAGACTAACAGTTGCATCATGAGTTTTGATACTGGTTAGTTGTGCAAACACACCACAGAAAAGTAGTACCAGGTACTTTTGGTCTCATAATTTACCTTCCACTGGTAAAGTTAGGTGACGAATTAAATAGAGTAACCCTTCACTATGAAAGTTACGTTTAGGAAAGTTTCTATGGCTAATAAAATCACCATTGTCAAGACAAAAGTTTAAGAGTATTGGAAAATGCAGTAAAATTACATTCAATATATCTAAAAAATATGAGCTATAAAAGGTTTAGAATGTGCCTATTTCCAAATCCAGCTGCTCCAGTCAGTTAACACATTTGATGAATCACCTTCTTCATTTTTCAGGAATCATTGCTAAATAGATTCTCTCATAAGTCCCATGCTAGACAGATGACACTTTTAAAAATATATTTTATCACTGCCCTCAAATAGATAACCTGTACACCTACTTCCTAGACTTAATAATTTGCTTTATTTTGCAACCAATATTTTCTCTGTCCTGTATGAAAGTTAAGTTGTTGTTATGACAATCCCTCAATGTCTTCAGCATATCATTTCCTGAAAATAAGGGCATAACCACAATATCATTAATAAGAAAATTTAAGTATTCTCTGATATCATTTGCTATCTTCCCTGTTCACATTTCTCCATTTGTGCCCAAAATGGGTTTTATGTTTCTTTAGATTCTTAATCTAGAAGAAGTCCCTTCAGTCTTTTTTTTTTTAAACTTCTTATTTATCTGATTAATTCTTACTGGTATTATTTAATTTGTTTCTCTATTTCCGATAAATTGGGAGTTACATCTACTAGCTTTCTTAGATTGAGGTTTAACATTTCTTAACAAATACTTCATAACTGATGGTGAGTATTTCATTTTGTATCATATCAGGAGACTCAAACCCAAGTTGTCTTGAATTGTCTAATCTCCCCAGTATAAAGAAGTGGTTTTTCCTTTGCTATCAGCAAAGATCTGTGAATGATATTTTAACAATGTGTAATATCCTGTTTTCCCAACCTTTTACCAAATGGTTTTAAGCATGCATGGATCATGCTTGTCTAAATCAATTATTTCTTTAGAGTTTGTAGAATGGCGAATTCCAATTCTATTATGTCTTTACATGAATTAGCTGTCATTCTTTTCTCTTTTTTGCTTAATCCTCACCTGAGGATATTTTTTTCCATTGATTTTTAGAGAGAGTGAAAGGGAGGGAGGGAAGTGAGGAGGGAGGGGGAGAGGGAGAGAGAAAAAGAGAAACATCCATGTGAATGAAAGAATGAAAGAGACACGTCGATTGGTTGCCTCCGCAGATGCCTGTATTGGGGCTGGGATGGAACCTGCAACCCAGGTACATGCCCTTGACTGGGAATGGAACTGAGACCCTTCAGTGTGAAGGCCAACGCTCTAACCACTGACCACTCTGGCCAGGGTTTAGCTGCCATTTCTCTCTTTTTTTTTAGTCCTCACCTGAGGACATTTTTGCATTTATCTTCAGATAGAGCAGGAAGGAGAGGCAGGAAGAGAGAGAGAGAGAAATATCAATGTGAGAGAGATACAATGAGTGGTCACCACATGATCCCAACCAGGGCCGGGGACAAACTGCAACTGAGGTACATGCCCTGAGCGCGAACCAAACCCAAGACTCTCTGGTCCACAGGCTGATGCTCTAACCACTTATCATACTGACCAGGACGCCATTTCTCAATAAACAAGAGCTTTGTCCTATCAACTGGGATGAAGTACAATTCCCTACAAATGGCAGAGTCATTACTTAATTCTTTCTCTTTAATTACCAGTTTAGGAGTTGGTGTAATAGTTATGTATAATATCAGAGGCAAATTTTATATATATATGTGTATATATATATTTTTTTTAAATGTATCTTTCTCCTTTTTTATGTAGGTGTATATATTGGTAAAGACTCATGGAATTTTATTTATTTAGAGTTTTGAAATTAATTACAATCATTAACCTTTGATGCTAAAATGGAGGGATCCCCTTCAAGCTACCTTCTGTATCTTTTTTACATGCCCTTTTAAACTTTTGAGCATTTTCCCCTTTTTGGTCCAAGAAAATATTCCAAGTCCACCTTTGAATGCTTTCTGCTAAGATTTGTGATTCCTTTTAGTGATTTGTAACTATTTTCTCTTGCTTGAAATGAATGTTTCACTTATATTCTGCTTGTTTTTTTTCTCCTGCCCTATATCTTGACAACGTGCTTACTAAATTACCTGGTCTTTTCTCCATGGTACTCACCAAGTACATTCATACATCAGGAGAGTAGATCGGTTACAGATCTGTTCTTTTTGATCTATCTTACAGGCTCTGCTGGGAGGAAACAATAATTGTTATTGTGCCTTTTAATTAAGAGGAATGAACTAATTTGTACATGTAAAATGACCTAAGCTTTTAGAGTTTTGGCTTACAGATATAAAACATTATCTTAAAGGTATACCCGTGAAAAAGGACTGTAGTTTATAGAAACCAATGGGTCTTTGTTATAAGCATATAGTTTTCTCATTTAAAAAGCAATGATAGTTTCACTGTGTTAAGCCTCTACTTTTTACATTTTGCCTTCTTGGGTTGTATTTTCCAGGAGAATTTTATCTACTAGTTAGCTGATGGATTAGATTTTATGAGGGCTATTAAAGTAGCAGCCATCCTCTCAGCCATTTTTCTGTTCCTTGCAGACTTCTAATTTTTTTTTGTTTTTACAAAGTATTTTTGGAAGGCAATATATTTCTTTTAAAATTCCAAAGTAACATTTTGGGCTCCAGTCTTGCAAAGCTCTATTTTTACCACCAAATGTGCTTACTAATGCCATACAAGAGTCCTCAAATAGGTGATTTGAATGAATTTGAGAAACAACGTTTTTGTTCCCCTCTTTTATTTTGCTTCATTTTGTTTTTCTTAAGGTACTAACCTATTGCTGTAGAAATTCTGAAGTAATGAAGGGAAAAATCCAATAAAGGCCCTAAAAGAAATATTTTACGAGTATATTAGTTTTAGTCCAACTTTCTTTTAGTCATTATATGTAATTTATGTGTTGGCAAAGAAAGTAAAAATATACCTGTATAAATTGTTAATCTTCTTAATTTAGAAAAACTGACTTCAAATCGAGATTCAATATCTGCATTTCAGTAATAATTAAGGGATAGGAAAAGAAGTTTGGAATTTTCAGAAAGCTTAAAATTGTTCAACTTCTAGACAAACATTGCGAATACTTTGTGGTATGGATAGAATCAGTTTATTAAATAAACAGAACAGTATCTTTATTTTCGGTATTTTGGTAAAAGCTTCAATCTTGTGGATTTTTTCAATTTAGGTCCTTGCTTCTGGACATCATAACTGTATTTATGTGGAATACTTTTCCAGAGAGCCTCTTTAAAACCTACTTGCAAATACAAGAGCAGGGAAACCATAACTGCCATGTTATCTGACCATAATGATAGGGACAGATTTCTAATTACAGCCATGAGTTAAAAGAAACACTCTAACTGTGAGGACTCCAAGATGTTTTTCCCTGATGTTTGCCCAGCATCAGAAGGACTAAATTTGCCACCCTTAAAGAGCATGTTGTAGATGTGGCAGTTTAAGATCTGGTTTTGGACCCAGTAAGGATCAGATATATACCCACTGATCAATCTTTGTTCTTTTGGGACAGTAGAAGCACAGTGAAACTAAATGTAGTTTTATGAATTAAATGTAGAAAAAGTAAACAAGTTTCTTATTACAGTGTGAATGTCACTGTTTTTCTGCCTTGATTTTTGTCAAATTGTGTTACTCTTCCCAATGTCAAAGGAATAAAGAAGAGAGATGTTTTAGACATACTATTGCACTGTGAAGTTAAAATGGAAATTTTTATATTATAGATTCACATGAAGAATTGTGATTTTCTGTGAAAGTTAAGATAAAAGGCACTTTGAAATATAAACAGAAAACTATGTTATATATTAGTCTATAAAACTTGAGGACAGATTTTAAAGATTATCTTAATTCAATTATACCTCAAAGTACTTTTCTTTTTAAAGCAATGCAGTGAAAGCATATGAGCACTTATTTGATCCCAAGTAAGTTTTTATTCATAGTTTCAATTTGTAAAGATCTAAAAGGGCCAAATTCATTTATTAATTTTTCTTTCATTCATCATTGAACAAAAATTGATTGAGAATCTATTAACAAAAATGGATTGATTTCCTAATATAACGCCAATCTCTTTTATACCCAAAGGATCCATAATTTGCTCTCATGGAACTCATAAAGTAGTGGAAATATTAAGAAAATAAACAATATTAGAAAGTATTAAAATCTATGCAGAGAATTATGTAATGGACGGATATGCAGAGTTATAATAGGGTGATACGGGAGTATGTGAATGGCTGGCTACTTTATATTGGGAAATGAGGGAACCGCTCTGCAAAGGTAATAAATGCTAGTAAGAAAAAAAGTTGGCAAGGGTGTGAAGAAAAGGGGACTCTAGTACACTGCTGGGGGAATGCAGACTGGTGCAGCCACTATGGAAAACAATATGGTGTTACCTCAAAAAATTAAAAATTGAACTTCCATTTGACCCAGTGATCCCACTTCTAGGAATATACCCTAAGAAGCCTGAAACACCAATCAGAAAGAATATATGTACCCCCATGTTCATAGCAGCACTGTTTACAATAGCTAAGATCTGGAAACAGCCCAAGGCTCCAACAGTAGACAAATGGATAAAAAGTAGTGGTACATATACACAACGGAGTACTATGCAGCTGTGAGAAAGAAAGATCTCTTATCCTTTGAGACAACATGGAGGGAACTGGAGAGTATTATCCTAAGCAAAACAAGCCAAGCGGAGAAAGACAAATATCACATGATCTCACTTATTTGTGGAATATAATGAACATAACAGTCTGAGGAACAGGGTAGACCTAGAGACGTGGAAATAGGGTACAGACTGACAATCCTCAGAAGAGGGGGTGGCGGGGAGGGAAGAGATAAACCATAGATCGTATATGCAGGTACACATAACCGATGGACATTGACAACAAAGCTGGGGACAGGGCGGGGAGGGAGGGTGAGGGGGGAATCAATGTGGGAAAAAGAAACATCTGTAACAAAAATAAATTAATTAATCAAAAAAAGGTTTTATAGAGTTGGTATTTAGACTTCATCTTTAATCAGTTTTGCTTAAATTATATTTTAAGTTCATATTTAAGGTAACCTTATCCTGTCCAATGAGGTTTTTTAAATTGACCATCTCTCATGTTTCAAGAATTGTTTTTCACATGAAATTTAAATAATTCAAAAGGGTGTTATCTTTAAAAGTGTTTTTAAGGTGTATTTGAACATGAAATATCCTTAATAATTACCTAAGAGACTTCCTAATGATTTGTATTTTTTTATTGCTACCTCTTCAACTCTCTTTATGCCCTGTTTTACCATTTGACTCTGAGGGACAAGTACAGTATATGAAAGAAGTGATGCCCATAGCAACTGTTCTCAAATATTAGGCACCTTGTGCTTGAATGGTCTGTAGCTCTGACCAGTTAACGTCAGTGTCAACTATCTGCTATTATTTGCTTAGCATTTGGTTGAATCTTTTCATTTTAATACTTATTTGGTTATTTGGTATCATCAAAGTCAGTATCTTAATAATTCTCCAAAAGATTAACCATATAATTTCACCCCTTGTATGTAGCCCTGAAAGGGGCATAGGACAAATTGTGCCAGTTGACGCATTCCCTAGGCTTCAGGGGGCTTCATTATTGGCTATTGTATAGTTGCAGATGTATGTGGGGGAATAGGCTCTGGCCTCATCAGAAATGCAGACTTTGGAGTGTATCTTATATATAATTTTCTAAGAGCTATTTTCCAATAATTATGAGAGAGGTATTTACTCATCTTTTTACTGCAGCAAGTTGCTTTTATGAGCAAGGATATGTTAATTGTCCAACTCAAACTTTCAGTTTGTTTGGCAGTTCTTTTCCCCAAAGATCTGAGTGAGATATTGTCATTGAATGATCATAAGTATTTTTACTGCATATAAAAAATTGTGGATTTAGAACAACTTTAATAAAGAAAATATTATTGTATTGTGTAGGTGAAGTTACTAGCAAAGAAAATTATCTACTCATATTTAAACCTGCTAGTGAATTCAAAGAATGACCTGGCTCTGGCTCATATTCTCAATGTTCCTGATAGAGGACTTGGAAGAGAAGCCTTCACTGATCTGAAACATGCTGCTCGAGAGAAACAGATGTCTATCTTTTTGGTATGGATATGTTCCATTTTCAAGATTTTTAAAATAAAGACTCTTTGAACAGTGGATCCATGTACCTTGATGTAGAATTCTTGTAACTATGATAAAATAACTTTTAAATTATTACTTTATGTCCCACCTCTGTATTTGAAAATCTATAGTGGTTTTATTTTTTTGCCATATCCTTCAAATTGAGCAAGGGAGACTTTCTCTAAAGGTTCGCTTTCCTACATGTATTCTGTAGAGTACTAGTCAGAGTCAAAAAGCCAGTGCTACACGCTTGTTGAATAAATGTTGCCAAGGGCAAGAAGTTCGGAAATAGTGTATACCTTTATTGGATATACATAAATTCATGTTTGTATTTCAAAATCTTTGAGAAAGTCCTGCCATAAAGAAATCTGTTTAAGTTAAACTTGTTATTCAGTCTGTTGTTTCCTAAGTTATTTTACCATGGGATTTCCCCTCACATTACTGAAATGTCATAGAATTTGTCTTATTTAAGGGTGCACTCTGGGAAATACTGCTATAGAATATCTTTTGGAGGAGGTGCTTTTATGTCTAGCCATCGGATGTGTATTTTTTATCATTGTAAAGGTGAGGCCTTTTGAACTACACATGATCAGATAATCCTAGGATATGAAACTAGATGGCAGTTAGTGATTGTGTAGTCTTAATCTTTGTTTTACATATAAAGAAGCTAGGCTTGGAAGAGTTGAATTAATTGCCCAGCCTTGAATAAATCAACATGGTTTACACTGAAAACTCCTTTGTTCCATGAAACAATGCCAATAGTTCATCTATATAAGAATATATTCATAAACCAATTCTTTATAGTCAGTGATATATTCTTGTGAGCATACTATGTCCTTAATATGTCCCCTAACCTTTGCTGGCATGAATTCTGCATGGCATCTGCTTCTTTGATTATTTACTTGGGAATCAAAGTGTGGTGTGAGTCACAAGAGTGCTTCACTTGTATAACCAGAATAATATAAATGTGTCCAGCTTAATAAATTGCAGTTTTAACTGAATCATTAAACATAACTAAATCTTTTGTTTTAATTGATAGGTGGCCACATCATTTATTAGAACAATGGAGCTTGGAGGGAAAGGGTATGCACCATCACCATCAGATCCTTTAAGGACACATGTGAAAGGATTGTCCAATTTTATTAGTTTCATTGACAAATTAGATGAGATTCTTGGAGAAACATCAAATCCAAGGTAATAACTTTTCATAAATTACAAATGTGTGTTATTATTCCATCTTTAAAACTTCACGGAATCAGAGGTAGGAATATAAGAGTTATTGAAAGGACCAATCATCAGACCAAATAGTAGGGAGAAGAAAAAATATCTAGGTGAATAAAATATAATCATGTGACCTGTCCTCCTAAATTTTTGCTTCTCTGTGATTCCAAAATTTTTGCCAAAGTCAAAAGACATGTTTAAATTAATTTTTTTTTAGAGAAGAAGGTTTACCGCTTGTCTTTATCTTGAAGAAACAGATTTTTTAGGACTGGGAATAACCTAATAGGTAATTTCCTTCAACTTTTAATTTAGCAATATAGGGAGCCCATATCCAGAATGAGTCAGAAAAGTAATGAAGAGATTATAAATTCTCTATTTTCTGCTAGGGTTTTTGTGTGTGTGTGTGTTTTTTTTGGCATTTTTTAATGCATAAATCTTTGATTCATCTGAAATTTGTGTTTATGTGATATTGGAAGTAAGAGATTATTTTTATAATCTGATAGATTTATTTATAGTATAGGTATACTGGATGGTGAGTAATTTTTAGATTAATTTACAGGGGCAAGGGTGAGTTATATATGCTGGCAATTGTGGTACATCATATTGATTTGGTTGGTATGCTATTGCATAGTACAAATAGCTGGTATTTATTGAATATTATGTATCAGACATTGTACTAAGCTCTTAATGGGGATTATCATTTGATTATTACAACAACTTTACTTGATAAATACTATATAGGTACCCAGTTTAGAGAGGAAGGAACTGAAACATGGGGATTAAGTAATTTACCCTAGTCATGTGGTTACTAAGTAGTGAAGCTGGGATCTGAACTCAGCCAGTTCATACCCTGGAGACATTCCCTTAATCACTGTATATTATTCCATGAAACTTCTTTCCATTTCAGGAATTCTAGGAAGAATTTTTTTTCAGGATTTTATTCTGAATTACATCCTTCTATCTTTTTATATGGATATCCATTACAAGGAAGTAAACTTGGAAGATGGTTTTGATGTGACTTACAGTCAATATCAGTGACATCTTCTGAACTCCAAGATTATATATTGGCTGATCTTCTGAGATAGCAGATGATTAAGTTTTAAAAGTACTTTATTTTTAAGAAAGCAATATACATATATTTTGATGAAGTCAGATGATACTACAGACTTGTAGTAAAAACACCCAAATTTTGTGTGTGTGTGTTTGTTATATATTTACCTCATTTAATGAAATTTCAATGCAGTTGTTTTTGATTTTTCACTTTAGACATTATCTATTAACTTCCTACCATGGAATATAAGAATCTGCAACCCACTCACTAGCCTCCCAACACTCCTTTCCCTCCAGATGCAGGTACACACTTCTCCTTCTTCTTGTATGGCTACACCAGTTTCAGGGTAAATCATTAGTTTATGTTATTATGAGCCTATAAATATTGTCTGTAGCTAAACTGTGTGATATACTGTGATTATACTTTTTTTGTACAAATTTTTGTTTTAATTGTCTACTTTTTTCTTTGTTTTCTGTATATCATCAATTCTTGGTCAAGTTTGTCAACAAAACCAATCATTTCTTCTTAATATTAGGTTATCTATTGGTTCCGATTTTTGCCCTTGAAGACATTTTTTAGGAACTCCCTCCATCTTCTTCATTCAGTCTGTACTTTGCTTGCTAGGCCTACTCACAGTGGTAGCCGTGAAGCTTCATCATCACCTTGGGAATTTTCTTTGCCTCTGCCTCGTTTCCTAGATCTCATGTCTTTAATTGGTAAATGCCTTGTTTTGCTCAAATAGCTTTCTGGAACAAAGTAAATGGGAGACAAACATTTTTCTTCTATTAAAAAGTATTTTTCATTCATTTACAGTTTACATTCAATATTATTTTGTTTTAGTTTTAGCTATATATCATAGTGGTTAGGCAATCATATACTTTACCTTTCTTTTGCTTTTTATTGAATTTATTGGGGTGACACTGGTTAACAAAATTATACAGATTTCAGGTGCATAATTCTACAACACATCAACTGTATACCCCAAGTCAAGTCTCCATCCATCACCATTTATCCCTCTTATTATTTCTTTTTTTTTTTTTTCTCGGGTGAGGATTTTTTATTTTTATTTTTTATCCTCACCCGAGGATATTCTTCCATTTTTTGTACAGATAGAGTGGGAGGGAGAGAGAGGTAGGGAGAGAGAGAGAGAAACATCGACGTGAAGGGACACATCGAGTGGCTGCCACCCGCACGACCAACCAGGGCCGGGGACAAACTGCAACCGAAGTACGTGCCCTTAGCGGGAACCGAACCCGCTAAGGTCTCTCCGGACCGCAGGCCGACGCTCTAACCGCTGAGCCAAACTGGCCAGGGCCCTCTTATTATTTCAAGTACCGACCTGGAACCATACATAGTTACTACAGTACTATTGACTATATTTCTTTCTTTTTTTAATTTTTATTGTTGAATGTATTACAGATGTTCCTCATTTTTCCCCCATTGACCCCCTCCTCCCCACTCCCACCCCCCTCCCACAATTTCCCACACTGTTGTCTCTGTCCATTGGTTATGCATATATGCATATAAGTCCTTTGGTTTATTTCTTCCCACCCCTCCACCCCTTTCCCTTTGAGGTTTGTCAGTCTAGCAATGAATTTGTACTTCTTAATCCCTTCACCTTTTTCACTCATTCCCCCAACCCCCCTCCCATCTGGCAACCAACAAAATGCTCTCTGTATCTATGAGAATGTTTCTGTTCTGCCTGTTCATTTTGTTTGTAGATTCCATTGTCAATAGATATGTATTCATTGCCATTTTGTTTGTTCATATATTTTATCTTTTTCTTCAAAAAGACCCTTCATTATTTCATATAATAACGGTTTGGTGGTGATGAACTCTTTAACTTTTTCTTGTCTGGGAAACTCTTTATATGGCCATTGATTCTAAATGACAGCTTTGCAGGATAGAGTAATGTTGGTTGTAGGTTCTTGCTTTTCATCACTCTGAATATTTCTTGCCACTCCCTTCTGGCCTGCAAAGTTTCTTTTGAGAAATCAGCTGACAACCTTATGGGAACTCCCTTGTAGGTAACTAACTGCCTTTCTCTTGCTGCTTTTCAGATTCTCTCTTTGTCTTGAACCTTTTGCATTTTGATGATGATGTGTCTTGGTGTGGGCCTCTTGGGGTTCATCTTGTTTGGGACTGTCTGTGCTTCCTGGACTTTTATGTCTCTTTCCTTCACCAAGTTAGGAAAGTTTTCTGCCATTGTTTCAAGCAGGTTTTTAATTTCTTGTTCTCGCTCTTCTCCTTCCGGCACCCCCAAGATGCGAATGTTGCCACGCTTGAAGTTGTCCCAGAGGCTCCTTACACTATCCTCATTTTTTTAGATTTTTTTTTTTTTGCTGTTCTGATTGGGCGTTTTTTGCTTCCTTATATTCCAAATCAATGGTTTGCTTCTTGGATTTACTATTGAATCTGTGTAAATTATTCTTTATTTCAGTTAGTGCCTCCTTCATTTCTGACTGCATCCATTTCTGACTGGTCCTTTTTTATGTTCTTCAGGCCCTCACTGAGTTCATTGAGCATCCTTATAAGCAGTATTTTGAACTCAGCATCTGTTGGGTTGCTTATCTTCATTTCGCTTAGTTCTTTTCTTGGCGTTTTGTTCTGTTCTTTCATTTGGGACCTGTTTCTTTGTCTCCTCATTTTGGCTGCCTCCCTGTGTTTGTTTCTGTGTATTACTTAACGAGAGGTATGGGGCTAGCTGAGACGAGATGCTGCTTGTTTGAAAGAATTTAGGAAAACCTGAAGCAGGATCCAAGACAGGCCAATCCTATGTTTATGCAACTGGCAACAGCTTGGGTGGGCCTGAAAGTTGGGTGGGGCGGGGTCTCAGGGAGTCAGCAGGGCGGGGCTACCAGTGTGAGCCAGGTTGCTGGAGTCCCAGATATGGCGGCTGTCTGCCGCCCCAGGGAAGGGCTCACCAAAGGAACAAAGGCCTCAGACAGCACGTTTGTCCCAGAGAAAGCCCCCTCTCCAGCCCTCACTCCAATGCCAAACAGCTCAGTTCTTCCCTGTGTGTCTCTGGCGCCCCTCGAGCTGCCTCCCCTCCGAGCTTAGAGGGAGAGAGTCCGCTAAGTCCGTGCGCCGGCCCTTTAGGGAGCTGCCTGGGGCTCCAGCCGCCTCAGCCTCCCTGAGCCTCAGTTCCTGCTGGTTTTTCCAGCCAGAAGTTATGGGGATTCTCTTCCTGGCACTGGAACCCTGAGCGGGGCACCTGGTGTGGGACGGGGCCCCCTCAGTCCTCAGGAAGGACCTTCCCAGCCGAGGTGTCCTCCTGATTTTTATCCGCCACACGTGGGTGTGGGACCAGCCCGTCCACCCGCCCCTCCTACCAGACTGGATGTGGCTGCTGCTTTAATTCCGTAGTTGTAGGACTTCATTCAGCTTGACTTGAGGCGGTTTTGATGATGGTTGTTTTGTAGTTTAGTTGTAACTTTGATGTGGTTGTGGGAGGACGCGATACCGCGTTTACCTAGTTTACCTACCCGCCATATTGACCGGAAGTCAGGATTTTTTTTTTTTTTTTTTTTCGGAATCTTGACTATATTTCTTATACTGTGCTTTACATCCCTGTGACTATTTCATGACTACCAATGTGCACTTCTTAATTCCTTCATCTTTTTCACCCAGGCCCCCAATGCTCCTTTCCCTCTGGCAACTATCAGTTTGTTCTCTGTATATACAAATCCATTTAAATTTTGTTTGTTCGTTTATGACAGATGTTTTTATTCTATTCTCACATTTGATTGTAGGTGAACTTACCATGTTTCATTTATCTCTCTACGGTTATTATCTTTCAACAGTTACTTAATTTTTAGTGTCTTCCATTCTGGGTAGTTAGTTACCACTTGTTCATCTGCTTTTCATTTTTCTGTCCTTGCATGATAAGTCTCTGCTATCATTGACTATTGTGTTTTCTCCCACTCTCTTTTTCTTTATGGATTTAAAAACTTTGTTGCCTTTTTATCATTTTATTGGAGTTTTGAGAGGGAGAAGATATAAATGCATATTTTCAATCCAATATAATTTATTATAATTAAATTCCCTGTGGTGGAATTTCTGGTTGCAGTAAGTTTTCAACCGGGTAGAAGTACAATTATAATGTACATTTGTGCAAAAGGGTAGAAGTACATTTTAGAGATAAGTAGGGTGTGAGACTTATCTTCATATAATATCTTAAATTCTCAGTAACTTAGCAGCCATTTATTTTGATTATTCTATCTGGTCATAATGAGTAATCATTTTATGTTCCAGGGAAGACACTGAAGGCGTGAGTGTCTAAATAGTGGGTATATTCAAGTGAGTGTCAAAGTAGCCCAAATGAGCAATCTTTTTTTCTTTACGGTGACTTTTTGCATATATTAAGTATATTTTCATTTCATAATTTTAAAAAGTGAAGTTATTAAAAACTAAGAGCATATATACTACTTATGCAACAACAGAAGGCTGTATAGAGGAAAGGACAGTTGACCTAGTTTTGGGGAGCAGGGATAGAGTGTCAGGAATGCTTACCTGGATGGCTGTTACAGTTGAGCTTAATCTCGAAGGATGAACTTGAAAGAGTTAGCTAGTTATGGAGCACGAGGGTGAAATGAAGCCCAGGCGGGGAGAAGGCATATTCCCGAGTGGGCACTTTGTGGGTAACCTGTTGGGACATTGTTTCACTGGTTCTTCATTTTGTCTTATAGTTTCAACTTCCTCTTTTACTCATACTTTAGCCATAGTCGATAGAGATTTTAAAGAAAAATAACAATCCATCTTCCTTTTTATTTCCTTCTCCTTCCTTTTATAGCTCAAATTCTTGAAAAAAAGATCTTGTTCTTCATTCCACTTCCCAATTTCTAATGACTTATTATACATTTCTCCCTACACTGTCAGCTTGATTGCAGCTTGTTGGTGTTCTCCATGAACATTCCCTAGCCTAGCACAGTCTGGCACAGAGTGGGCACTCAGCACGTAACTGTCTGGACGTAGTTGTTTCACACTTTTCTATTCTATTGAAGCTATTCTGCTAAGATCACTATTGATCTTCAGGTTGTTGTAGTCTTTGGTCTCCTTTGAGTCCTCAAATTTGATACTTTTCTCTCTTTCCTCCATAAATTCTGAGATTCCATTCTTTTATTTTCTACCTGCCTCTCTGAGTGCATATATGCAAACTCCAAATCTATATTTCAGTGAAATAGAAACCTCTTTCCTGAATTTCAAAAATACATCTTTACTTATATATAGTTTGTTACCTCAAAGGCAACTCAAACTTAACATATCCCAAATTAAATCTTCATCTTTTCTTGAAAACCTGCTTCACTCCTGGCTTGATGAAGCCTCTCTCCCTTCAGTCACCCAGGCAGAAACCTGGAACATGTCTCAAACTCCTTTTTCTCCTTTTCTATTCCTTCAGTCACCAAGATCCATCAGTTCTTTGTACTTAACATTTTTCGTATGGAAATACATTTTTACTGATTATAAATTCAGGTGTTTATAGTTAAAGGTATATCCCGCCCCCCCCCCCCCCATTTTTAAAAATTTATCTTTAGCCCTAGCTGGTTTGGCTCAGCGATTAGAATGTTGGTCCGTGGAACCAAGGGTCACTGGTTCAATTCTGGGTCAAGGGCATGTACCTGTGTTGCACGTTCGATCTCCAATCAGGGCTGTGCAGGAGGCAACCAATTGATGTCTCTCTCTCACATAGATGTTTTCTCTGAGTCTCTCTCTCCCTCCTTCCTCCCCTCCTCCCTCCCTTCCACACTATTTCAAAAGCAATGGAAAAATATCCTTGGGTGAGGATTAACAAAATAATAAATAAGTAAAATAAAATTTATTTTTATTGTTGAAAGTATTACAGATATCCTTTTTCCCCCCATTGACCCCCTCCATCCCAGTTAACATTTTTTTATATTCTTTCCCATCTCTATTCCTAAAGCTACTATCTTATTTCCATTCTTTACACTGCCTGTTTTCAGATTTTCACGCTTTCTTGGCTGGATTTTTTTCTGACTTGTTGTCTACCTCCAATCTTGAGTTGCCCTATCCTCTTGCCCTCACTTCTGACAATGAACTTTCTGAAACAGCAAATGTTACTTCCGTGATTAAAATCCTTTAAAGATTCAAAATAAGGTATAGAATAAATCTCCAGAAACCTCAGTATGATGTACAAATTCTACGCACTCTTACTCCTGCCTATTTATCACTCTGTGTCTCAATGTTAAACCTTAGAGATAAAAATGTATTTAACTCTTGTAACCGAGGATGTGTTTGTACAATTTGTCTTATTTTTTAAAATGTTTTTATTGATTTTTTTAGAGAGAGAGGAAGAGAGAGAGAGATAGAAACATCGATGTGAGAGAGACACATTAATTGACTGCCCCCTGCGCACCCCTACTGGAGATCGAGCCTGCAACATGGGCATGTGCCCGCATCAGGAATTGAACTGGGACCTCTCAGTCCACGGGATGATGCTAAATCCACTAAGCCACACTGGCCGGGCTGTACTGCTTGTCTTATAATAGGGTGGGAACCACAGTAATCTTTGAGTCCAAAGAAGGATGGGGAATAGACTGACAGGGAAGTCCAAGAATCCATTCTCACACTCACCTCCCCAGTGCCAGATTTTCATTTGACCATCTTAGCTATACTTTGGCTGCATTTCTACCCTTTGCCAGTAGGTGCCACCACAAAATGCTTACTGTATACTTTCACCTGAAAAAAAGGTTTCTGATTTCATGTTTAAAGTAGTTGTTCAAATGCTTAACATTCTATATTTCAAGTTATTACCTGACTCTTTAATGGCACACCTAAATTTTATATGTGGGACTAAATAGTATGTATTTATAGAATATTAAATCTGGTTGAAATTATCCAGTCTAGAATCTCATTTAAATATATTTCAGGAACATTTTGATGCATTTTATGTAGAACCTTTAATTATATTTAATTATTAAAGATACAATTTTTAAAAATCCTCACCTGAAGATATGTTTTTATTGATTTGGGAAAGAGAAGAGGGAGAGAGAAACATTGATGCGAGAGAGAAACATTGATCCATTGCCTCCTGTACATTCCCCGACTAGGGGTTGAGCCTGCAACCTAGGTATGTGTCCTGACTGGGAATCAAACCCGAAACCTTTTGGTGTATGGGACGATACTTCAACCAACTGAGCTATCCGGCTAGGGCTAGAGATATAATTTATTTTAGCAAATAGCTATCAAATTCATGAAGATGTTGAGACAAAGCCAGTCGCTCTTGATGGTAAAGAGAATTTGTAATTACATTAAAGTATTACCAATCATTTGTCTTTATACTGCTTATTGTTCTCTTATAGTCACTGTTCTGATACAAGCTTGGGGATTTTGTGTTTTTCCTCACTAGCTTCATTTTTCTCTTTCTGCTATAGGGCTCTGATGTGGTGCATTAATAGCCAGGAGCTGCAGTTTACCTTTCTCACCTAAATTCTCCTATTGATGTTTATCCAGCCTAGTCATAATGTATCTTCTGGGAAGCCTTCCTGAATACCTCCTTGTTCTCTGTCCCTTCCTACTCAAGCTCTCTCTATACCTTTAGTATCTCATTGTATCATATGATCAGTTGTGACCTTTTAAAGAGAAAGATTTTATTTATTTTGTATCCAGGAGTTTCTAGGCTTTAGAAGTAAGTGTTTGAATTAAGTCACTGTGTGCTGAGCAGATATTTGAAAGTTAATGGTTGACTAGTACATAGTGCGTGTGTAGCAACAGACTAGTCATGACACTGGTGCTTGGGGTATTTTATCAGGGGTCAAAATATTGACCTTGACAAGTACCTTAAATACTAGTTTTACACATTTTTTTCCCTAAATAAAATACAATCAGTGAATTACACTATTTTTTAAATTTAGTGTATTTGTTCCTGTGGAAAAAATGAGAAAAGGGAGGCCAAGGTGACTTTAACTAATATCATTTAAAGCTTTTGTTTGTTTGCTTTTATTGTTGTTGTTGTTCTTATAATTAACTAAGACCCTCTTTCATATTTTATTATCCTTTTGAGTATTTTCCAAAACTTTTCCACTAGAGATTAATTCCCAGAAAGAATACATAATGTTGTGCTTTCATTTTGGCTATGTTTGATCCAATTACTTTCTGTGTATTTAATGGAAAATTAGGGAAAAACTAACTGAAAAAGAAAATGCCTGTATACATAAAAAAATGCTTCAAGTCTGCTGATTATCGATGTATGACAGACGAAGTCAGCTGAGTGACCCCCCCCTTGACAATAATTAATAATGCTGGATAACATTTTTAAATGCTTCTTAAATACATTTATGAACAGGCAAATGCATTGAAAATACAGACAAAAACTAGGGGAAGGAAGAAAGTTAGAAAAGGAAGTCAAGAAGGCAAGCCAGCTTTTATTCTAAGAGTATTTGCTGAATTTGGTGATTTGAAGAGTGTTCTTATAGCCACCAAAGTCTGAGGGGACAAAGCCCAACGACTTCCCAAGGTGAGGAGTCTGTTAGGACATATCAATCTTACATAGCTACCCCCTCAGTGTAACATGAATTAAGAATAATGGTTTTAACCTGATAAAGGGTTTCTGTGAAAACATACTTAATGTTAAAATATTTTAGCATTCTATTTAAGATTTAGGACAAGACAAAAATTCTTTCTCATCATTTCTTTTCAACATAGTAAGTATTAGATGTCCAACTAACTGTAGTAGGGCAAGAAAAAGAAATAGGAGATAAAAGCACTAAAAAGGAAGTGTAACTCTAATTGATGTTATGATGATATATGTAGAAAATTCCAAGAATCAGAAGAAAAAATATTAAAATTAATAGAGTTTATCAACAATGCTGGTCACGAGGACAGAAAACGAAAAGCAATTGTATGTCTACACCATCACCACATAGAAAATGTTCAAAAGTAGCATAAAAAATAGAAAGTACCTAGAATAAATCTCATAAAAGCCATACTAGCTTCTTCCCCCTTGGAAGTTTCAGACTAATTTGAGAGTCAACCCACGCTTTGCGCCCTGATCATGGTACTATTAGAGAGTTCTGTCCTCAGGAAAACCCCACTGACACTGCGTGGTTCCCACTCACGGCTTCCGGCTTTCCACTCATGCTCTTGCTTGTTCCTCTTTGGGAGAGACGTTGGGTGGTACTTGGAGATTGCCTCCTGTTCCTGCCAAGCTCAGGGTATCTAGAATCCAGTGGATCCCCCCTAAGTACTTTTGTATTGCAAATAGTAATAATATGGACCTTAGTAAAATATATATTTTTTGTCTTAAGTATTAAAAACTTGAAATTGTTATATGTGATGGTCAGTTTACTCAAACCCACCAATCATCCCTTCTGTAAGCCAAGAGTAACTGAAGATTGTAAAATACATTTCCTTTTGCCCTAGCCAGGTGGCTTAGTTGGTTAGAGTACGCCAAAAGGTGTGGGTTCGAGTTCCGGTCAGGGCACATATCTAGGTTGTGGGTCTAGTGGGGACGCATATGGGAGGCAACCTGTTGATGTTTCCTTCTCACATGGATGTTTTTCTTTTTCTCCCCCCTTCCTTGTTTCTCTAAAATCAATAAATATATCCTTGGGAGAGGATTGAAATATATATATATAGTTCCTTTCTTGAGCTAATTTTTTCCTGAAATGTTTCCCAAGCTTGTCTAGTCGTAAGAATCACCTATGGTACTTTTAAAACAATGCAACTATTTAATGTCCTTCTCTGGAGATTGTGATTCAATAGGGTGGGGTCTGGAGCTGATCTTTTAAACTAATGCTTAGTACGATTCTGATGATCAGGCAAATTTGGGAGACACTGATCTAATGTACTATTGCACATTAAGTCTCTAATTTTTTTCTAACTTTCCTTCTCTATTTTGACCAGCTATTTAAATGTGAACAATCATATTTCCAGTCATCGTTAGGGAACTTGGCTTGTTCCCTAAAACATAAAGTATGGCAATGAGGCAGTGAGGATGAAAACTTTAATTCATAATTTCCCTTCTGGCACTATAAAATTTGCAGAGAGTTGAAATAGCGTACCCAAAGTAGAAGGTGGGGGAGCTGCGAGTTGTGCTCAGGTTGTCTGACTCCACACAGATCACATCCCTTCTCATTCGGCACAGTGCAGCCTTTCTGCCGGGCTGGAGATCTGACCTCGATAAAAGCCCCTTTCTACAGTCGGACACCTCTGATTTCTTTATGTAATGGACCCAAACCCTTTCCTCTGTACATTTCTCACCTTGGTTTTAGGTCTGCTTTCTAGAGCAGGAACTGCAGCTCACATTTATTCAGGTTCAGCCTTTGTATAAAGAAACAATTGAGTTCAGGTTTTTAAAAACACTTGTCTGGTGACTGTAATTGGTCCAGTCTCTGGTTTGCTTCAGATCAGTATTAACTAGCTTGCTTTCCTCTTTCATGTAATGACACTTCTCATGTTGTAGTGCAATAGTGTGTTCCAGGTCAGTCTCCTTCCTTGCCACCTCCTTCCTAGCTCAGAACAGTGTATATTCTTGGATAAGCTATTTAACCATTTTGAGACCCAGATTTCTTTGTGATTTAAAGGTAATACCTACTGAGTTGGTTTTAAGTTTAAAGTGATGTAGGTATTCATTGAGAGGTATCTCTTGCTACCTTACTTGCATCTAAAGGTACATATTTTAAGTATATTGTGTGTATATAACTGCATCTGAATCTGTCATCATATACAGCTAAAGTATTTCCCTTTAGCTTTCAAATCAAGGAAGAAGTAACTTACCTTGTTGAAATGATTTGTTTTTAGAAAAAAAAACTTTAAAATTTTGCTTCTAATGGTTCTCATCCTTTTCTTACATGTACTACTGTTTGATTTTCAAGATCAAAGCCACATTCTTTGAAAAGTGTTGATTAACTGTGAGAATTATATTTTCAAGCTTAGGAGCATATTGTCATTTCTAATACTATTATAAAGGCCATCTTATTTCTATTTTCAGTATTGCAGGGGGTCGGATACTCTCAGCGATAAAGATGCAGCTGATTAAAGGCCAGAACAGCAGGGATCCTTTTAATAAAGCAGTAGAGGAAGTTGCTCAGGATTTGAATTTGAGGATTAAAAATATTAGCAGTTCTCAACAAGGCGATGTAGCTGTTAGCACCACTGACATCAGTCCTGCACGGGTAATGAGTTTTTTACATTTTATTATCCCTCTATATAAAATTTTTCTCTTCTATTTGTTGTAGAAATGGTTTGCTATTGATACTTAAGTCAGAAGAGTGTGTTTCCTGTGCTATATTGTTGAAAATTTAAGTTTCTCAATAGGATTATGTAGGATTATCTTTGTCTTGGATAAATCATAACATCTGTGGATCAAATTATTTGTATTTGTTAAAAAGTAGGGCATTGGATAATCTTCAATATCCCTTGGAGCACTAGCTATTTATAATTCTTGATGGATACTAAGGTGTGCTTTCATATCTTTAAATAATTATTCTAGAAAATAATTATTTTCCCATTTACTCAGATATAAAATAAGAACTTGGTTTCTGTGCTTCTGACCTCAGTGCTAGGAACTCTATAGAACAGCAACAGAAATGGTTTCTATTCAGTAGTTTATTTTTCTTTTGTACAATTTTCTTTTTATCTCTGTGATTTCTTATTTTCTATCTCCGTGGCAGCATGCTGTGAACATTAGGAATTTCTCCCGTACTTAAATATTTTAACTGTATACTCCTAGAACATTCACCTCTTTCTCTCTCTTTTTTAAATAGACTTTTGAATAACTATAGTATTGTAGGAACAATTAACTACCATGTTTTTAACTCTAAAACACAATTTTGGAGTATGTGTTAAAATATATTTGTTACAGTTTAATTATTCAAGTAACAAAAGCCCCTTTTCATTAGGTGTGATTGCGATAGCCAATGTGTGAAGAAAGATTTTTGCTTATTTTTTATTACTTATTTATTCACATCCCTTGGGGAGTATTTATTAATTTATTTTTGTTAGAGGTGTTTCTCCTTTTTCCCCCATTGTCATTCTCCTCCCGATGCCCCCCCACCCCCCGCCCGCTTGGGGACTATTTTTAAAATTTTTTAAAAATAACAATGCATGTTTTTAGATTAATTTGATGGGAGAGATGCTGGGTTGTTCCCCATATATCCCCTGTGTGTTAACAGTTCCTGTGACTAGCTTGGCTCAAATGACAACCAGGTTATTACGCTCAGTATAATTCAGGAATTGTCACAACTCAGATAATTAAGAGCATCAGTCTTTCTCATTTGCAGTCACAAGAAATACAAATGCAGATAACCTAGTACTTAATTGTTTGTTTTTAACCAAATCAGAAATCATTGAAAAATATAAATCAATAATTCTCAGTGAAGTTAGTATTAAACAATATGGATTTATCTGGTGCTAATGAAAAATACATATATTAAGCACTGGATTGTGATAGTTCATGGGTTAAAATGCAAGTGTAGGTATACGTTATAGTTCACTGGTGGCCTGAGCTTGAAACAGCCAAGTAGAGAAAGGTGAAGACCTTGTTGGTGAAAGCTGAGGAATGTCCCAGAAAGGGCAACCTGGATATCTAGGCACAATGTCTGGCACCCCTATTGGTAAGGCACTGTAATTACCCGTTTTTTGTGTTTTGTTTTTTATCCTCATGCATTCATCTTCAGATAGAGCAGGAGGGACAGAGGGTGGAAGAGAGAGAGAGAAACATCAATGTGAGAGAGATACATCAAGTAGTTGCCACCTGCACGACCCCAACTGGGGCCTGGGACAAACTGCAACCAAGGTACTTGCCCTTAGTAGGAACCGAACCTGGGACTCTCTGGTCCGCGGGCCGACGCTCTAACCGCTGAACCAAACAAGCTAGGTCTATATTTACCTGTTTTACCATTGATTTAACTGATGCACATTGAGGTTATGCAATTTTCCCAGACTTAAACAGCACACATAACTAGTAAGTTGGTATCCAGATCAGGCTGTAATGCCTTTAGAGTCTGTGCTTCCGTGTATCTATATATAATATTTTATTATCATATATTTTTTATTCTTCTTCTATCTGGTCACTAAGTTTTTCCAGCTCTCCTCTTTTAATCTGGTTCTTCTGTATCTCCACTGCTATTCTTTTCCTCAGCTCTAAGCTGGACTACTAGAGTCTCTTACTATGTTGTCCTGTCTTCCGATTTAGTAATCTGATTACACTGGATTATATTTTACACATTGCCATCATTTTTCTAAAATCTAAATAGTATTGTTTTATTTCCTTGCTTAATAAACCAAGAGATTTTTAACTGTGTAACAAACTAATAATACCTCTTTGCCTGGTACACAATGCTTTCCCAGGCTAGTCTCACATGACTCCCTCTGTTATACTGTTCTTCTACCTGGTTCCTGAAAGTACTCTTCTCTCTCCTGTCCCGTTTGTGTCTCCTCCTCCATGAAGTCATCCTTGATTTCAGGGTAAATAATCACTCACTACCTTTTGTGTGCTCTTATTGCACTATGTATCCATTATGTTAGAAATAGCACTAACACTGTGTAATGCAAATAAGTTTACTTATTTTATCAAGGAGACTGGGTTCCTTGTGGCAGTGGTTTTTACCTTGGTAGTCTTAGCTTCAAACACAGTGCTTGGGACTCAGTATGTACTTATCAATGATTGCTGAATGAATAAACATCAACTAGTTTTTCAGTTTTGCATTTGAGTAGATCCTTACAGCCATCTGTGGGGTTGGTGTTTAGATCACCAGAACCTCATCTCTCTTGGGTATAAGGGAGAAAAAATACTCGGAGAGGTTAAGTCATGAGGCTGAGGCCACATAGCTAGGGAGTAGCTAAATATTCTGACTTAAAGCCTAATGTTCTTTTGACCAGAACCTAATGTCTTCCTCTTTGATGATACTATTTTAGATACTATATTT
Organism: Molossus molossus; assembly: GCF_014108415.1. Taxonomy (NCBI): domain Eukaryota; kingdom Metazoa; phylum Chordata; class Mammalia; order Chiroptera; family Molossidae; genus Molossus; species Molossus molossus. Next base: position 13,924,758 of record NW_023425345.1, on the reverse strand, counting down.
TTGTATTCTTTTGTGCTTCTAGAAGTTGATAAGATTGATTTTAGCGTGGCTTGAGGGAGAACTATTCATATGCCTGAAAGCATGGCCAATGTTTCATTTACAACAGAGGGGGAAGGAGAACAGTGGCACATGAAATGGAAAAGAGTGGTGATTGACCCAGCTGGGTGATTGTAACATTTACTCACAATTATGTTTGCTCCAGCCAAAATCTAATGCCATAAACCATGGTACTGCATACTGTGGCAGAGATACTGTGAAAATTTTACTAGCTCTTTTGGATGAAGAAGCAGCCAGTGCTCCTACCAAAAACAAAGCAGAGCTTTTATATGACGATGAAAACACCATTATTCATAATGGAACTTCTATTCTTACACTTTTCAGGTAAGTAGTGTGGAACTTATTTGTATGTGAATGTTAACTCTAGTGTATAAAAGGAGTTTTTGAAAAAGCACCTCATTAATTATAAAACAAATACCGTGCTATGGTAGGAAACTTGGAGACTGTAGAAAAGTATGAAGAAAGAAAACCAAAGTTAGTTAAAAGGAAATTGAACACTTGCAGTTATATATAAAAAGGTAGTATTTTGTAAGTATGACAGGTGTTTTTTTTATTTTAGTTCTTGTTTTTTTGTTTTTGCTTTGGAAATAATTTGCTTTGCTATGTGTGTCAAGAACGTTGCCAAATGTTTTCATTTATATTTTCTCAACCCTCATAGCAACCTCTTTTAATAACATCTTCACTTTATAAGTGAAGAATTAGAGGCTTGAGAGAGGTATTGAGATATTAACTTGCCTAAGACAGCTAAGTTAGTAAGTAGCAAAAGTGTCTTTCTTGAAGCCCGAGGTCTCTGCTCCCAGGACTGTGCTATTCTGCCTGAGAAAAGGAGTGAGCACAATACCATTGTCCTTTGGAACTGACATTTACCGGTTCTACCTCACATCGTGAAGAAAAATGCTAAGTTAGTGTCGGTATTTCGTGCAAGACATTGATGCTGTCCAGTTTTAACAATAGTTAGGTCAAAATTGAGTAGGTTGATGATATTTTTAATTAATGAGCATTCATTTATACAAACATTAAAAATGGTAGAACAACCATTTAAAATTGTATTTTGTACATTGTGGAGAAATTTTACAAAGTCATCTTATTGTTTGACCTGTTCTATTTTCTGCTTGATCTACTTTTTAGAAATCTAATTTTAGTCTAAGATTGTTCATATACATCCATGCATGAGTGCTTCATGCAGTCTCTTTTCTGTTTAAAGAGAAACATTAACGATCTCTAATTCAGTTTTGTCTTGTAATTCCTTTAACTTTTGTCTTCTTCACCAGATTCCCATGATTATTCTTTTATATCTAGATATAATATAATTCTTTTGCATTCTGTCTTTAAAATACCCACATATTTTCCCAACACTGGAAATTTATTTTATGAATGATTTATTTGTACCTTGTGTTACAATCCTAGAAATGAGTATAAAGAAAAATGAATCTTTTTCTTCTTCTTCTCCTTTTAACCTTCTCTTTAACAAGGTTTGTTTTTTAGGTAGAAATATAAATGATATATATTTTCTCTCATTCTACCATTTTCTTAGATAAAGTTTTTTGTGTCATTAGAATATTTTTAAACAAAATTAATCCCCACATCTATTTTACAGAGGTATTTTTCTGTTTCAGTTATGTGGCCAAACACATTTTAATTGTTTACAGTTACCTTGGTACCTCCCATTGTCATTGTGCAGACAGGTACCCATCCATGATAAAGTAAATTTTTAATGTTCTCCCTTGAAATGATAAAATTGCCCTGGCCGATTTGGCTCAGCAGTTAGAACATCGGCCTGGGGCCCCAAGAGACCCGGGTTCGGTTCCTGCTAAGGGCATGTACCTCGGTTGCAGTTTGTCCCTGGCCCTGGTTGGTCGTGTGGGTGACAGCCACTCGATGTGTCCCTTTCACATTGATGTTTCTCTCTCTCTCCCTCTCTCTCCCTCCCACTCTACCTGAACAAAAAAATGGAAAAAATGTCCTCGGTGAGGATTAAAAAAAAAGAAATGATAAAATTAAGGACATTGTGGTGTATGAATATAAGTCAATATAAGGTGATAAACCATATTTTCTTAGAATAGACAATCCTTTATTCTTATATAATGACCTTTTGAGTCGAGGGGTTTATAACTCTGGCTCTGTGGAGCCAAAAATGAATTCTCGGGGAATCCAGGATTGTCTGGCTCTGAAGCTCCAGTGTCTGCTTCCCGCTGTGCCTTCTCTAACCCTTCTGGTTATAAGCTATACTTTTCTCTTTTGAATCCCACTGCTATGGCACTTATCCATTTTTATTTTGAATTTTAGTTAGGTGGATGTCTTATTATTCTTTTTAATTTTTTTTCTTTATTGATTTTAGAGAGAGAGGAAAGGAGAGGGGGAGAGAGAGAGAGAGAAACATTGATGAGAGAGAACATTGATCGGCCTCCTCCTGTATGTCCCCCACTGGGGATTGGGCCCACAGCTTGGGCATGTGCCCTGACCTGGAATTGAACTAGTGACCTCTTGGTGCATTGGGTCAATGCTCAACCACTGAGCCACACTGGCCGGGTGTTATTTTTCTTTCTTTGACTTCATGATGGCTGAATTCAGGGCCAATGAATGAATGAACTTTCTATTTTTCACAATATGTTATACAACACCTTACATATAGTAGAAGGTCAAATATCTAGTGGCTAAATTAATTAATCAAATTATTAATATTTAAAACTGTTAGAATAGGGATATTCTTATATAGTATTATAAACAACGAGATTCAGTAGTCTTTTATTATGTAACTGCTTTTGGATAGGGAAGGGGTAAAAACTAGCTTTAAAAGTGCTGTTTAGGTCTATAAATTTTTGCTTTATTTGAATGTAGGTCTCCCATACAAGTGAAGAATTCATTGGTGAAACCACTGGGAGAACGCATCCATAAGTCAATGGAAAAGAAAGAAATTAAGGTACAGTTTAATGTATCATCATGAAAATGATAGAAATTGTTTTATTTTTAGAAGACATATATAAAGCTGAGCTGGATATGGTTAAGTATACATTGAGTGTGAAACAGTAGGAATTAAGTGAACAATGAGTTATGACAATAGACATGCAAAAACTTTTCTTTTATACCATCTTGACTTATTCATTCCACTGGATCTGTGAAAAGGAAAGGAATAAACATCTGCTTCGATAAGTGTTCAAGAAATATCTGTTCATGAATGAAGGAGAAAATAAAGGAACATGTTTTCTCATGTACATTTCTATATCTTAGAGTCTTGAGACTGCATAATTTCAGTTTCATTCCTATCTAAAGACAGTAATGGCAGAATATAATTGATTGTAGATTGAGACAAGTAGAACATTTGACATTGTTCATTGACAAAAGCTGTGCTTTATGTTTTTATTTGGTTTAAATTAAGTTTTCCTGGTCTCATTTGAAACATTTGTGATGAAACATTTGTGCCTTGTTTTTTAAAGTGAAACTCAATCCTTACTCATTAGTTTATTCAACGTACATTTATTGAGTATCTACTATGTGTCAGGTACTCTTCTGTAGTGGGGAATTCATTTATTTAACAAAGTTTTCATGTAAAATTTACAGTTATCCTTATATTATCAAATAATTATTCATCTTGATACAACTTTGAGAACTATAATTTGTATGTTCTCTATATTCCCTATTGGAAAGGTAGTTCCAATTAGCAAAGCTTTTAGTTGTCATCTATATATGTCAATCCCATTTAGTTTATTTATATGTATTAATGAATCTTATCTTTCTGTTGATTATTAGTAGTTACTAATAACTAATACCTGTGGAATACATCACTGAGGATTTTTTGTTAATCGTCACTTGAGTAAATTTTTTCCATTGATTTTTAGAAAGAGTGGAAGGGAGGGAGGGATTGAGGGAAGGCAAGAGAGAGACAGAGAGAGAGAAACATTGATATGAGAGAGACACATCAATTGGTTGCCTCCCACACATGCCCAGACTAGGGCCAGGAATCAAACCTGCAACCGAAGTATGTGCCCTTACCCAGGAATCGAACCTGTGACTCTTCGTTGCATAGGCCCACACTCTAACCATTGAGCCGCAACAGCCAAAGCTATCATTGAATTTTATACAGTGTTTCTGTACATAAAATTTGTCAACTCTTTGTTATACCATAAGTACTTGTAGTTAAGGCATGAGATTTTTAAAAATACATTTATTCTTTGGACTTGATTAGAAATAGAAATGTAACATATAAATTCTTTAATTTTTTTCCTGCTATGGATACTGACAGACTTGAATACTTTCATTTACAGATCATTGAGATATTTTGTTAGAACTAAGTAAATCAAAATGAAAATATGTATCTGAATAATGAGAACTTTTTTTTAGAAATTGGTAAGAGTGAACTAATTTCAATAAAATGTATAGTATAGACAAATTTAATGTACAGAGAAATTTAGACAGTTTTGGAAAGTAGAAGAGATTGTCTAATCCAGTCTCATTTATAGATGAGGGGACCAAAATCTCGAGAAAGTACTTTATCCAAGATCTTATAAATATGAAATATTCTATGCCAGTGTGCAAAGCCATGGTTAAATACTAATGAGATTATAATTACATTGCTTTTGTTCCTTAATTGTGGAGCTGGCTTAGTCTACATAGCTCTGAATCTAAATGGCAATGGAGAAAAGAAGGAATTGGTGTTTATGATCGTATTTATAATACAGTATTCTTTATAAAAGCAAAGTGTGAAAATAATTGGTTTAGCCAGGTATACAGCTGAACCATAGCCAGTTAGAGTACTTGTTGGAATAATAAAAATTGTTGCTCATATGTACTACTGAGTAACTGTGGAAAAGTAGTTTAACAGCTAATTACCTTATTATCCTGTTACTTTTGCTCTTTTGGCTTGCACTTTTTTTTCAAGTCATGGAAAGAATATATAATCTACACTTGAAATACTGTCTTGGAAAGAACACTCATTGCAAAGGTAGAAAATATTAGGGAACTTAGAATATTGATGTTGTAGATGACACTTGAATGTGAAATATCCACATCAGTCTTTTCTTTTAATTTTTTAATGTTGACATTAATGCAGGTGTCCTCCTTTATACCCAACTTTGCCCACCTCCACCCACCTCCCCCTTCTTTGGCCGTCACCAAACTATTGTTCATATCCATGTCATTATTATATGGGGCAAATTAACTTTTTATTAGATTTTTATTTCCTCATTCAAAAATAGAAATAGACACTCCTCTGAACATAAAAGCCCTATAAAACCATTATGGAAAATATTTATTAACATACTCATTTTAAGTCTTCTAGTCTTATGTATACTGTAGCTTATTAGGAAACTTTATTATCGTCAAATACATTTTTCTGCAAAGGAAATCAGAAGATTCTTCCATAACCTTCATGTTTTTGGTAGGAACCTTTAGAGAATTTTTTTCCCCATTTCCCAAGCAATCTATACAAGTACCCTTATACCTTTTTATTAAAAGATTTCTCAAGGACATACTTACCTCCTTGTATCTCTGTAAATAAATTTGTTTCATTCCTTTCAGCCTGGTTTAGCAGTATTTTGCACACGAGCAACTGTAAAGTCATAAGGTCAAATATACTGGTCTTTTCCTTATTCCCCAGGAGTATATGTGTGTCAGAATAATCATTGGTGTTAATTGACTTAATTAATACCTTAAGTGAGCTGATCAAGAAAATACTCGATCTTTAAAACACAGAGTAATTGGGACATTGGAAATTTGGACTTAGGTAGTGTGAAAAAAATGGACTACTGTAACTGGTACCATTGCAAGCTGCCAGGCAGCCTAGTGCTCATGATGTTAGGAAACTTTTTTTTTCTTTTTATTGATTTTAGAGAAAGAGGAAGGGAGAGAGGGAGAGAGGGAGGGAGGGAGGGAGGGAGAGAGAGAGAGAGAGAGAGAAATATCAATGAGAGAGAACATCTATTGGCTGCCTCCTGCATGCCTCCCACTGAGGATTTGATGCTCAACCACTGAGCCACACCAGCCAGGCAGGAAATTCTTAATTAGATATGTAAGTTTAACCTTTAGGGTATTAGAAAAGTCTGAGTATATTCAAATTAAAATGGTGGACTTAGTTCAACTCATAGAATTTTCCTCTCCTTAAAATGAGTACAGAATAGTAGAAACCAGCAAAAATATTCACTAACAGCAAACAACAAAGAGTAACATAATTAGATACAGTAAACTTCAAAAACGGTGGCAAAGGAAAGACACAGACGATTTCAGAGTGAAGAAGCACACACAGCAGGACATAGTGACAATCTACGCCAGTCCCCAAATACCATACTCATGAATTGACAAAATCCTGAGAGTTATCACTAAGATTTCCAAAACAGGACCCAACTAAGTGTGTGTTTTTTTGTTTTTGTTTTTCCCTTTCTTGTCAGAGAAATAGTAGAAGTGGCAACTACATAGTAATGTGGATAAAATGTGGAAAATGAACCCTGAGGTTACACGCTTCGTCAGTTGTGACATACTGAAGTAGGGACATGATCCCAGTGATCCCCTCCGTCTGAATGAGAAACAGTCCCTGATAGGGAAAGCACACCTTAGAGTGCATATAATGTGTAATAGACTCTTGGAAGAGAGTGCAGAACCCAGTGATTTTTTTCAAACAGCATATCTTCTCAGCTGAATCTTCTGCCTCTACCATTCCTCAGGCTAAAGAAAAATGAGGGATAACAATGCTTGCAGCCTTCAAAATGTAACTGAGGAGAAAATTAAATGCTCTCAAATAAGGAGGGAACAGACTCAAGAAGTCACCCCCAGACTTGGAGGCCTTTGTTTCTAACTCGGATGTAGTAAGTCATAGCAGAATACCATTTCTGCTACAAAACAAAATAAAAGGCAGACAAATGGGGAAAATATATTTTAAAGACACAGGCAAGCTATGTAACCGAAGCAGTGTAAATAAATTAGAAATCTGGGGTGAGCCAAGTTCTTCTGAGGTGAGCCGGCCATTATCGTCTACTTCTTCCCTGGGATTATTTGCCAGCTCTTGGTGTGACGCGAGGATTGGCATTGCCCCATATAAAGGAACTCTAGAGGAAAAGAGGAACCAACAAAGACCTTGGGTGTCTTGGGTTGGCTACCACTTGGAAACTTCAAGAGCCCGGGATGCACACTTATCTTTACCTAGCGCACACATGCTGGGTTTTCGGAGCAGAGAAGTGAGGCTAAGGAGCCCCGATCCAGTACACTAACATCAGCTGTGGCATCGCAGTAGCTAGATGACGATGCTCTGCTTGAGGAGTGGGACCTGCCTGAAACACATGGCTGTCTCCTCCTCAAGATACTCGCCACGTTTGGACATGCCAGGGGGTGGAAGGCCCGAGAGCACAATTAAAAGACCTCTGAAGCCCAGAGGCCAGAAAAATACACGAGGCTGTCAGTTGAAAGCCTGGGAGGGACATTCCTGAGGAGGAAGTAAGAGCCAGAAGTCAAATATGAGTTATGACTACTGCAGCCCAGCTCTAACCCAGCTCAGTCCCTGAGCTGAGCGTATTAGCCCTTCACTGTGCCCAAGTCTGCCTAGCAGATGCAGGGGAAACCCTTGTTGGTAGAAGCAGGCTGTTCGTCTGAGCCTGTACAGTTCTTTTATACACAATATCCAACATGAATTAAAATATTCTGGACATGAAAAGAGGAAGGAATTTGTCCTTTAGTTAAGAGGAAGAACTAACAGATGATCCAGATGTTAGAATTACCAGACAAGGAATTACATTTTTTTCAACGTGTAAAAGATGGACAAAATGGATGAAAAATTGGGGAATTCCAACAGAGAATTAAAATATATAAAACAGAACCAAATAGTCATTTCAGAACTGTGACAACGTCTAAAATTAAGAACTCATTAGACGAGTTTAATAGATCAGACATAGCGTTAGGTAGCATATATGAACTTAAAGACAGGGCATTAGAAAAATCTCCAAACTAAAGCAAAAAGGGAAAACAGAATAAAAAACAAAACAAAAGACAAGAGCAGGACACAGAGAAAAAGTCTAACATTTGCCTATTTGGAGCCCCAGACGAAGAGGAGAAAATAAGATGGAAACAATATTTGAAGATCTAGGGATTGTAATTTTTCCCAAAACTTAGTTGGTTTCACATCAGGTAGTGGTTAGAAGACATGAGGAACACATGTCAGGTTTCCTTTACCAACACAGTTGTCTTATGGGTTCCAGTATTACGGACCCAGCAAGCAGAAATGTTCCCGAGCTCCTTGTGAATCCATCTGCGGCACACGCAATGCCACAGCATAGGTGGTGAAGCTTTGTTCCAGAGCAGTGCTTCTCACTAGAACTTTCTGTGGAGACGGTTTGTGTTTGTGCCGACGCTGTGGGTGGCAGCCACATTTGGCTACTGGGCGCTTGAACTGAGGAACTGGATTTTTAATTTTACTTAATTTAAATTAATTAACTACATGTGTCTAGCATAGTAAACAATTGCAGTTCTATTAGATTAGAGATACGCACGAATGCAATAACCTCAAACCCATAATAAGTAGAGGAAATGGCACTCTGACCACGAGAAATGAGAATAAATAGGATTTAAATAGGCAGGAGGGAAGAGAGCATTTCAGGCCGCGCAAACAACCTGATGAAAGTACTGGACTGCTTTACAGGCATAAAACGACTGTGTACTGGGTATGTGCACAATAAGTGAATAAATAATGTGGGACTAAGGTAAGGAAAGTGTGGCTTCTGTGGTTTTAAGGGATGGTTATTTTTTTTGTAGGGCTTATTGTAAGGATATGTACCTGAGACCCAGAGACAGGCGGGATGTTTAAGAACTAGAAAGAAACGGTTGCTCTCATGGAGCTGAGGACTTCCACTGTCTGTGCTTCAGTGGGAGTTAGCTTTCCTCTGCATGTGTACTTTTCTTGTTTCTATACCAGACGGTTCATTATTTTATTTTTTATTTTTTAAATTATATCTTTATTGTTGAATGTATTACAGATGTTTCTCATTTTCCCCCCATTGACCCCCTCCTCCCCACTCACGCCCCCCTCCTGCCTTTTCCTTACATACTGTTGTCTGTGTCCATTGGTTATGCATATAAGTTCTTAGGGTTATCTCATCCTGCCCTCCCTCCCCCCTTCCCTTTGAGGTTCATCAGTCTAACAGCCAATTTTTACTTCTTACTTCCTTCATCTACCTCCAGCCCCCACCCATCTGGCAAGCAACAAAAAGTTCTCTGTATCTATGAGTCTCTTTCTATTCTGCCTGCTCATTTTGTTTGTAGGTTCAATTGTTGATAGATATGTATTTATTGCCATTTTATTCATATTTTTGTTGTTCTTCAAGAAAACCCTTCAACATTTCATATAATAACGGTTTGGTGGTGGTGAACTCCTTTAGCTTTTCCTTGTCTGGGAAAGTTTTTATATGTCCATCGATTCTAAATGACAGCTTTGCAGGATAGAGTAATCTTGGTTGTAGGTTCTTGCTTTTCATCACTCTGAATATTTCTTGCCACTCCCTTCTGGCCTGCGAAGTTTTTTTTGAGAAATCAGCTGACAGTCTAATGGGAACTCCCTTGTAGGTAACTAGCTGCCTTTCTCTTGCTGCTTTTCAGATTCTCTCTTTGTCTTGAACCTTTTGCATTTTGATGATGATGTGTCTTGGTATGGGCCTCTTGGGGTTCATCTTATCTGGGACTCTCTGTGCTTTCTGGACTTGTATGTCTGTTTCCTTCACCAAATTAGGGAAGTTTTCTGCCATTGTTTCAAATAGGTTTTCAATTTCTTGTTCTCTCTCTTCTCCTTCTGGCACCCCCAAGATGCGAATGTTGGCACACTTGAAGTTGTCCCAGAGGCTCCTTACACTAACTATCCTCATTTTTTAGAATTTTTTTTCTTTTTGCTGTTCTGATTGGGTGTTTTTTGCTTCCTTATATTCCAAATCGATGGTTTGCTTCTTGGCTTTACCTACTTTACTATTGAATCTGTGTAAATTATTTTTTATTTCAGTTAGTGCCTCCTTCATTTTTGACTATGCATCCTTCATTTCTGACTGGTCCTTTTTTATGCGCTTGAGGCCCTCACTGAGTTCGTTGAACATCCTTATAAGCAGTATTTTGAACTCAGCATCTGTTAGGTTCCTTATCTTCATTTCGCTTAGTTCTTTTCCTGGGGTTTTGTTCTGTTCTTTCATTTGGGACCTGTTTCTTTGTCTCCTCATTTTGGCTTCTCCCTGTGTTTGTTTCAGTGTATTACTTAACGAGAGGTATGGGGCTAGCTGAGACCAGATGCTGCTTGTTTGAAAGAATTTAGGAAAATCTGAAGCAGGATCCAAGACAGGCCAATCCTATGTTTAAGCAACTAGCAACAGCTTGGGTGGGCCTGAAAGTTGGGTGGGGCGGGGCCTCAAGGAGTCACGAGGGCGGGGCTACCAGTGTGAGCTAGGTTGCTGGAGTCCCAGATATGGCAGCTGTCTGCTGCCCCCGGGAAGGGCTCACCAAAGAAACAAAGGCCTCTGGCAGCACGTCTGTCCAGGAGAAAGCCCTGCTCCAGCCCTCGCTCCAGTGCCAAACAGCTCAGTTCTTCCCTGTATGTCTCTGGTGCCCCTCGAGCTGCCTCCCCTCCAAGTTTAGAGGGAGAGAGTCCGATAAGTCCGTGCGCGGGCCCTTTAAGAGGAGCTGCCTAGGGCTCCAGCCGTCTCAGCCTCCCAGAGCCCCAGTTCCCACTGGTTTTCCAGCCAGAAGTGATGGGGATTCTCTTCCTGGCACTGGAACCCTGAGCGGGGCGCCTGGTGTGGGACGGGGACCCCTCAGTCCTCAGGAAGGACCTTTCCAGCCAAGGTGTCCTCCTGATTTTTATCCGCCACACGTGGGTGTGTGACCAGCCCGTCCCCCCCGCCCCTCCTACCAGTCTTGATTCAGCTGCTTCTTTAGTTTTGTAGTTGTAGGACTTTCATTCAGCTCGATTTCAGGTGGTTTTGAATGATGGTTGTTCTGTAGTTTAGTTGTAACTTTGATGTGGTTACGGAGGACGATAACACCTTCACCTACCCGCCATCTTGGCCGGAAGTTTCATTACTTTATTGAGCAGAGTAGAATTTACACTGTACATATTTTTCTATCTCAAAACTTCTGTGCTCAGGATGATTTAACTATTCTTTGCCAATATACTTCTCTCATTTCTCTATCATGTGGTTTCCTTACTCTCTTATAAATGCATGAAAAATGGGCATGGACAACAATGCAGGGGACAGGGAGGGGAGGGAGGGGGAGGGAAGAATCAATGGGGGAAAAAGGAGAAACATCTGTAACAAAAATAAGTTAATTAAAAAAATAAATAAAGGTAGAATCTATTCTGTGCATCTTTTTGTACCTCCAAGGTTTTGCTTACTCATGTTTCTGTTTCCTCATACCTTCCACTTGCATATACCTGTTAGAGTCTGTTATAATTTTACTTGTTATTTAACAAACATGTATTAAATGCTTCCTGAAACATCAATGAACATACCAGACAAAAAACCCCTTACAAGCCTTCCCCAAATATTTGTGGGGCTGGGGTGCAAGAATCTAAATGGAAGCCCCTGACCTACTCCTATACCCTTTCAACCCTGATTCTGTTCCATACTCTTAGGGACACTCCCTCAAGAGGTGTACATACCCTACTCTCCATTGCCCTTTCCCTAAACAGTCAGCCCTTGAGCCTAGAGGAAGAGGCCCATGCCAGCCCAGTGCCTCGGACAGTTTGAGCAGGGAATTCTGAGTCCTAGGTACTTGCAGCAGGATCTAAAAGGGGTGTCATGGTCTCCTCATGGGCATGTCTGAGGCCCCATGGGCTCCTTTTCCTGTGAGGAGGAGAGGGCCACAGGAGGGTCAGAGTGGGCCACCAGGTAATTGCCAAACTAAGGGTTTTGTTTATGGAACTTGCATTTTAGTTGGGAGAGGCAGACAACAAACAAAACAAGCAAGTGAGTTACTGTATATGGGATGTTAGAAGGTTATTGGTGCTATGGAGTGAAATAAAGCAGGGGAGGAGAATAAGGAGAGAGTGTTCCTTTGTGTGTTTTGGTTTTAAATAGTATGATCAGTAGAGGTCTCTTTGAGAAGGTGACATTAAGCAAAGACTTTAAGGGAGAGAGCAGCATTTTTCATTAGAACGAAGATGGGGTTTTTGTATTAGACTGAACTAGAAATTGAATTAGAAACTGAATTCATTTTGGCTGACGAATGAGGTTGGTATTTACTGAGTACCTACTAAGTGTCGAGTGTTATGCTAGACATTTTATATCCTTCATCCTAATTAATCCTTGCTCCACTGGAGAGGGCATCCTTTTCCAGACCTTGCAGCCAGGAAGTAACAGAGCAAGGGTATGTATTCAGGTGTAAAACTTCAAAGTTTATGCTGTTCCTAAAGAGTAAATAAAGTCACAGTAATTATATATAATGAGGGATCATAAAAAATAATGCTACTACTTAGGTAGAACATATTATCTTTTGCTATTTAGCGAAGTAAGTGAAATTTCACTGAAGAGTAAATGGATCATTCAATATATTTATAAATTAATATGCCATAAGGGTAGCAAATCTCTGTTCTTTTGAAAATGTGATAATGTAAGAACAAAAAGATTAATTTAGAGTATTTATTTCTGGTTACATATATAAGAGGTACATTGAAAATGATTTTCTTGCCCTGGTCAGTTTTTCTCAGTGGTTAGAGCACTGGCCTGTGGTCCGGAGAGACCCGGGTTCGGTTTTCACTAAGGGCGCATACTTCGGTTGCAGTTTGTCCCCGGCCCTAGTTGGGTCGTGAGGGAGGCAGCCACTCGACGTGTCTCTTTCACGTCGATGTTTCTCTCTCTCTCTCTCCCTCCCTCCCACTCTGTCTGAACAAAAAAATGGAAAAATGTTCTCGGGTGAGGATAAAAAAAAAGAAAATGATTTTCTTTTCAAAACTTGTTGATCTATTAATTGGTATAATGGCTTAGAGCTTGCCTTTTCTTAATAATATTCTGAGAGTGTCTGCAACTTTTCAATATTTTGACTCATTCGTTTTAACTGGAGTCAGGCTTTCCTATGTGAAGTACTATTTTCCTCAAACTGGGAACCTACTAATAATTTCAATTTAAAAAGAGCTTGTGGCAAAAGGACTTTTCCAATTCTTGGCAAGTTTGAAGTTCATTGCAATTTTACTGTGGATAGAAATCTTTCCAAAGTGGGGGGGAAATCACTCTACAAAGTAAAACTTTCAATCCTTTTCTCTCATGTGACTTGAACATAAAATGATTTTAACAGCCATGTATGAATCTGGACATTATTCTTCGTTGTTTAGTACTTCAAAAGCACTTTCAAGAGGGAATTGTTTTGCTTATTTGTGATTCCAAATCAAATACACAGAGAGATTTGGAAGATTTGCAACAGGAAGTAATCTCAGTTCTATGTAGCCACTAATCTTGTGCAGAAAAATTCAACTTTTATGAACAAAGGAATAGCATTCTCTTTTAAGTTATAAATACAAGCCAATGTAGCTTGTATTGTTTTAATAACTAAAATGAAGATGCTGATTGTAAGCTCATTTTTTGAGCTGCATTCCAAGGATTATTGTAGAGTTGGTCTGGTCCTGAGAAATCTAATTCAACAAATTTCTCACTCTATAGAAATACTGTGTTCATACATGTTATTACATTAATAACTGCAAAGTATCTACATAGGTCTCTAGAGTTATAGAGCCCTTTCATATTTCTAACTTCATTTAATTCTGACAATTTTGTGAGATAAATATTATTCCCATTTAATGTGGATACGTGAGAAGAGGGTTACTTAACATCATCTAGTTAATAGGTGATAGAGCCAGTATGAGAAGCCAGGTGTTCTGACCACAGATCCAGTGCCTTTCCCATCACACCATAGCCTTTTGTCTGGTTCCTTAGCTGGACATTACATTGTTGGCTCCACTTGAGTTCGTGATCAATTAAAATCTCTAGATCTTTTTCATATGTTATTTTAAAGTTAGGCTCTTCCTCATCCCGTACATCTGTGATTGATATTTTGAACTTAAATACAGGACTTTGTTTATCCTCATTCGTTTTCATCTTATTATTTTCTACTTACGGTTCTAGCCATCTGAGATCTTTTCAATCTTGATTTTGTTATCCAATTTATTTATTATTCCTTCCAGCTGTGTGTCAACAGCAAATTTCATAAGTAGAATGTCTGTGTGATTATAGAAACCATCTTTGTACTGTCTTAAATACACTATATGCCTATCACGTAGTTAGAACTTAATAAGTAGTAATTAATAAAAAAAGATTTTTGTATGGGGTAGGGAAAAGAAAACCTATATGTAATCTTTTATCAAAAGAAAAACTACCCTCAATATACTACTCTAAGTTATTTCTTTTGGACATAAATATTCCAAGATTACCATAGAACTATTCTGGTTCTCTCTTGTGTTTTGATATGTTTATAAATAATATTTTTCATGGTAAAAAAAAAAGTGGTTAACTATTTTTTTTCATGCCTGAATCCATTCTCAGTATTCTAATAATCTATTGTCTTGTAACTCTAGTTTTCTGAAATTGCCCCAATGTCACTAAGGGCTCAAGAATTTCTCAATGGGGTCCTGAGGAGAGGAAATCTAGTTACAGTGGGAGGGCTATGGAACTTATTTTGTGACTGTATTTACACAGCAAATAAAGGTTTTTATTTTACTTAGATGTATGTTAAAAATTAATAAAAATAAAAATAACAACTTTCTAAAGACATTTTTATTCATGCTAAATATGAGATTGAGAAAACATTATCTGTACTAAGCAATATAATTGTTGTATTTTTACTTAGAGTGTTTTATGGGTGGTGCTGATGAAGACTTTGTGGCGGGAGGCTAAAGTCCCTCAAGGCATCTATCTGTATCTGGGTACCATGGAAGTGATCCCAGCCGACCACTTAGCACTCATTTGCCTTCATGCACTTACCATACTCTGTAACTCTCTATAAGCAGTAAGTTTATAATTCTCTGTAAGCAATAACTCTGCTGACATTAAAGAAAAGTTGTGTAAAAAGATAATGTCTCCCATCCAAGTACTAACCATGCCCAGTGATCCCACTTCTAGGAATATACCCTAAGAAACCTGAAACACCAATCAGAAAGAATATATGTACCTCCATGTTTGTAGCAGCACTATTTACAACAGCTAAGATCTGGAAACAGCCTAAGTGTCCATCAGTAGACGAATGGATAAAAAAGCAGTGGTACATATACACAATGGAGTACTATGCAGCTGTAAGAAAGAAAGATCTCTTATTTTTTGAGACTACATGGAGGGGCCTGGAAAGTATTATCCTAAGTGAAACAAGCCAAACAGAGAAAGACAAGTATCATATGATCTCACTTATTTGTGGAATAGAATGAACATAACAGTCTGAGGAATGGGATAGTCCCAGAGACGTAGAAGTGGGGTACAGACTGACAATCCCCAGAAGAGGGGCGGGTGGGGGAGAGATAAACCACAGAACTTATATGCATGTATGCATGAACAATGGACATGGACAACAAAGCTGGGGACAGGGCAGGGAGGGAGGGGGAGGGGGGAATCAGTGGGGGAAAAAGGAGAATCATCTGTAACAAAAATAAATTAATTAATAAAACAAACAAACAAAAAGATAATGTTAACACTTGGTACTGGTTTTACAGATGAAAATAAGTTTTTAGATAACATTACTATAATAATGATGTGATATAATACAATATAAAGTTTATTGTATTAACAAAATTTATTTAATAGCTTTGTCAATTGCTTTAATTCTGTACTTATGGAATTAATAACATTCAGAAAGGACTAGTTAAAACCTTCCATTATATTTTAGGGCATCTCATGGTAGAAACTATTTAATAGTATTTACATTCATGTGGATTCCTGAAGATATGGGATTATAGTTCCATTATAACCTACTCTATTTAACTTTCAAAAAGTAGTTTTGATCTTTGCATTTTCACATTCAATTTTGTGTATTTTTTTGCTTAAATGGAAAATAAATTCAATTGGTCTAAATCTTAAATATAATATTTAGGGATCAAGGAAGTGGAGGTTCTCATAGACGTCTCTAGTCAAAAAAATATAAAATATGTCACCCTGAGAAAACTTGATTTTATGAAGCAGCTGGACTGGAAACCATTCTAATTCTTCTAATCCATAGTCAGTGGATTTCACTGCCATTATCTTTGCAAACATCTGAGAGGGTTAATTCAGTGTTCTCTCTGAATATATATACGTAGTACGTATATAACTACTGAATATATAATATGAAGTTGTGTTCTTTTAGACTTCATGAATTATATCAACAAATGTTCTGTAAGTAATCTTCAGCACAATGTTAGTTATAATTTGAGATGTTAAATTTCTCTTTCTCTAATCATTTATTTGACATTTAAACTTCATCTTTTTCTGAAAAGGATTTGGGATGACTTTGGATTTTGAGAAATCTCGTTGTGACTGAGTGGCATTACACATCAGTTGTAATTGTCGAAACTTCCTTTATCTGTGTAGATTTCTTTGTTTTGCAATTAATTGCTATCCCTAAAGGAGCCACTGGTTTTATATTTGCAGAATACATTTCCAAAACTACTTTCTTGGCATCCTTTTTAGTGGGTAAGAATTAAATTTAGCTTTCTAATTTTCTCCTACTTATAACATTTGGAGATAAAAGCAAGAGTGTATTTTGAATATTCAACTATTAAATCACTTGGTCATATTTTCCTTGAATGATATATTTGAATCATCTTTCTTATTTTCTTAAATATTCAAGTTTTTAATCAAGAAATCATGCCTCTCAGTCATCATTTTGTTTTTGTTCAATTTATTTCTGTTTGTTTTCTTTTTTAAAATGTATCTTTATTGTTGAGAGTATTACAGATGCCCCTCTTTTTTTCCTCATTGACCCCTCCTTCCTCTCCCCCGCTCCTGCCTTCACCCACTCTGTGTTCATTGGTAATGCATATGTGCACTTTGTTAAGTTTTCTTTTTTTTGTCCTTTCTCAGTTCTCTATTTCATCTGAGCATTTCTCCCTTTCTCAATTTCTTGAGTTACATATACTGGTTCTTTTTTTTTTTTCCCTAGAAGAGTTGTACCCTGTAATTCTTAGGGTGAAGAACTTGTCTTTTTCTAGGATTATGTATTTCATGTATGTTATTAAACTTATCATAAAACTTTCTTTCCAAAGCAGCTCAAATACAGGAATGTTTAAGAAAGATCTCTGAAGAGTCTAAAATTGATCTTTCTAAACTGTTACAAAAAATATGAAAAATATACATAAAACTTGTATCACTAAAATGCATTAAAATGCTGGTTGTAACAATGAATGAATTTGTAAATGATGAAACATCAAGGGTGAAAAGTTCTCAATGAATACTGGAATTTTTAAGGGGAATTTTTGTGATTCCTTGACTACTAGAGAGTGTATTTCTATCTAGGTGAAAAATACATAAATTGTATATTTTCCTCTTTCTTCCCATTACCAGATGAAGCAAACCTCAATTAGATCCCAGTTTTCTTGTACTTACAAAGATGACTGCCTGATAAGCAAGAATACATGGAATAATGTGAATTCAGCATCAAAGCCCTTGTGTGTTCTTCACATGGAAAATGACCTTTTTGGTAACTGACCTTATTTAAGCAATTTAATAACAGTTTAATTCCAGTGTATGGTTTTAACTTAAGTAAAACTAGATTTTTTTTTTCTTTTTACAAAATGTGAAATGTAGAGGTGTATATTTTTAAAGTTTTGAGTTTATTTAAAAAGTTAAATCTAAGTACAAATTTATAGACAGAATAGGACAGTTTGATTTAACTAAATATTTAAAAAATGATTGTAGCATTTAAGGATTAAGTGTCATGCATTCAAACAAAGAAAGTACTTGTTTATAGGGATGAACAGTGATATGGTAAGATGAAAAGTAACGTGATAATATAGTCATAATTTATATCATTATTTGATTACAAATCATACATTTTTAAATACTCAGCCATTTTCAAAGTTTATTGTAAAATTCTCATGTGTAATAATACTAAGTATTCTATAATTCCTTTTCTCTTTCATCTTGCATAACAGAAGGTGTAAATTCATCTGTTGGAAGACCAACAATTAGAACAAGTTCTGGAAATGTTCATCTGGACAGAAATAAAAATAAAAAAGTAGAAAGAAAATCAAGTAGTCAGACAGGAAATAAAAGTTCAAAAAGGAAACAGGTGGATTTAGATGATGAAAACATTCTCTGTGATAATGGAAGTGAACCACCCCAACATAAAAATGTTAAGATACCTAAGACATCAAACGATTTGCAGAATAAATTGGATGGCAAACTAGCCAGAGTAGCAAAAAGCAACAAGTGTACTGCCAAGGACAAATTGATTACTGGCCAGACAAAGTTAACTCAGTTCTTTAGACTATGAATTTGTCTTTTATGTACTTTTAGATTTATGTATATATGAAACCATTCATCAAAGGCATTTACTTAATTTTTAAGAGATCAAGGTGTAAATTATGATGCTTTATTATTTTGGTCTGGAGTGTATGTAAGGTTAATATGTTAAGCATTATTTTAAAAAAATACTAAGTCATAGTGATGCAGAATATTCACAAAGTTTAATGTACAAATAAAGTATATCATTTAAGTTACTGGTATCTCTTTATACTACTTTCTTTTAAAACAGACATTTCAAATAATATGTCATAGCAACGGTAAGGGCTTCCCCCCCCACAGGCAGTTAAATGATTTTCTTTTCTTCTGCAAAGATGATGTGGACCAACAGGTATCAGACTTGCCAACATGGTCGATAGACTCTTCCCAGCATACACCTGAGCACTGAAAGAAAAAAAAAGGTTTAAATTGTTTAAAGGACTATTACTATCACACACAAAAAAATTATTAAAAATGAAAATAGTGGATCTAATATAGCTAATTCTACATCAAAACTACAACAACCAATTAAATGCCTTTTAATTTCACATATTTGGCAGGGGTCACTTAATAGCAAGTGTAATTGAACCATGGTCTTATTTAATTTTGTCATGATTGGATCCAAATTCAGTTAAACTCAGACTTCTATTTTATGTTACTAAGATACAGAATCAAATTTTAAAGGACTACTCACTGTCAAAATCTCTCCTTCCTATAGGGAATTTGGCCGAGTTCTCTTCATCGCCACTCTCTCTCTTTTCTTGTGTTGGTTCAGTGTTCTGAACTCCACTCTCAGCTGGAAAAGCTACAGTTCCTTTTAGTGCGAAAGAAGGTTTTAGAGCCAGATTCAATGGCAGACCATGATTCAAGAAATTATGTTTAAGGCCTGCATTCTGTAGAGAAAAGGTTGAAATGTGTTTTAGCTGTCTTACTGGAATGGTAATATAATACAATTGCATTATATTCTTATTGATTAATTAATTCAAAGATGCACTGTTTTGACTTTTAAAAAATCTCTTAGATACAAGGTCTTGTTTTGAAAAAAAAAAAAGCTTTTAGATAAGAGTTGTTGTCTAGGATGAAAGAACAACCTGCCATGTATGATATTTCATCAGTTGTCCTAATGCATATTGTAACTATTTGCATAGACTTCTGTTTATAAAATAAAAGTATTGACTCTACTGTCAAGGCATCTGTAAAAGTCATTCAAATAACCATTAAAATAAGGGACAAGTCATATTGCCACTTACCCTTGAATTTTTGTTTTCTTCATCATTCATAAAAGCGCTGTCATCATTTTTATATTGTTCCAGGGAAGGTGCAGCAACAGCTGGATTTTCTGCAGTATCTTCCTTCTGAAAGGCTTTCCCCAGCCTAAATGTGTTAAATACCATGTCATCTTCTAAATTTCTTATGGACTTGGATGCTGAAAGTAAAATGCCTTGGGAAAGCAAAGAAAAAGTTAGTATTAATCTGTAGAAAGAGAGACTCATTTTTGCCATTCCTAGTTCAATGTTTGCATAGAGTCAGACAAGGATGTGTAAAATGGAGAAAGTTTCTCAACCTGCTTCATAAATGATTCCTACCTTTATATATTTTCCAGCTTGAATAGCAAACACTTCAAAGACAGACTTTCATCACTTCAGAAATGACTCATGTCGAGCTAACCTTTTATATAGCTGCTAATTCCTACATTGTTTGGGTTTTAGTGGCATATTGTTTATTTTGAATGTGAATTTTCTCAGAATGTGATTAAGATCCTTGGTAGAATCCTTTCTGTTGAACAGATTATAGTCTCTTGAAAATGGGTGGTTATTATGGAAGATCACAGGACATCAAGCCCTCCATGTTCTTATTGTTTCCTGTATATTTTCTGATTAAGATATTAAAACCAAAGTTATTGCACTTAATGATGATAAGGAT
The DNA here is from genome assembly GCF_014108415.1 of Molossus molossus. Taxonomy (NCBI): domain Eukaryota; kingdom Metazoa; phylum Chordata; class Mammalia; order Chiroptera; family Molossidae; genus Molossus; species Molossus molossus. The sequence continues at coordinate 13,904,374 of NW_023425345.1, read as the reverse complement.
AAAAGTTTTATTTACTTTTAATCTTGATCAAATTGAAATAATCTTCCAAAAGGATTTTCTTTCATAAATGCTTGATGTAGTCTTTGATGATTAAAGTGTACACCTGTCAGTGTGAACAAAGTCATTCATACTATAACTAGAATTGACCTGCCAGCTGTGTTTTAGCTCTGCATTTACCAAAGGTATTACTGATATTTATTAATGAATTTAGCAATTAATGAATAAGCATTTCATAAAGAGATTATTTATGTACTCCTTAAATATAAATTTTGGATAATGAGTATATTGTATACTTTTTTTTATCCTCACCTGAGGATATTTTTCCATTGGTTTTTAGATAGAATGGGAGGGAGGGAGTGAGAGAGAGACATTGATGTGAGAGAGGCACATTCATTGGTTACCTCCCACATGATCCCTACTGGGGCTGAAGATCAAACCAGCAGAGGTCCGTGCCCTTGACCAGGAATCAAACCTGCTACTCTTTGGTCCTCAGACCAATGCTTTAACTGCCAAACCAAACTGGCCAGGGCTATATTGTATGGTTTTTAATTAAGCATTTCAGAGTTCATTTATAATTTTGACCACAACAGAATACATTCTCATATATGTCTTCTGATACGTATAAGAGTTTGGGTATATTTCTAGGTATTAAATTGCCAGGTCATGGAGCATGTGCATGTTCAACTTTACGATGCCAAATGTTTACAGAAGAGTAGCAACCAGTTTAAGCTTCCACCAGCAGGCTATGAGAATTCCCATTGCTCCTTGTCCTAGCCAACACTTGGGTATCTTATTCTCTTTTTAATTTATATTTCCCTAATTACCAAAAAGGTTGAGTGTCCTTTCATATGTTTATGAGCCACTTATCTTTTCTCTTATGTAAAATGCATTTTGAAAAAAAACTTGTCCATTTTCTGTTGAGTGGTTTGCCTTTTTCTTTCTTTCTTTTTTCTTATCCTCACCCAAGGACCTTTTTGCATTTATTTTCAGCTAGAGCTTGAGGGAGAGAGGGAGGAAGAGAGAGAGAGAAACATAGGTGTGAGCGAGACACATCGAGTGGTTGCCACCCACAAGATCCCTACCGGGGCCGGGGACAGACTGCACCCGAGGTACCTGCCTTTAGTGGGAACCGAACGTGGGCCTCTCTGGTCCGCGGGCCGATGCTCTAACTGCTGAGCCAAACCGGTCAGGGCTGTCTTTTTATTGATTCATAGGAGTTCTTTATTCATATATCCTGGATGTTAATTATTTGTTAGTTATATATGCCCTGAGATCATTAACATATTTCTATATATTCTAAAAGTTTAAATGTTTTTACTTTCACATTTAAATTCTTAATTTATCTGGAATTTTGTATATGACACAGGATACACATTTTACTTTTTCTAAAAGTCCTTGTACATTTCTTGAGTAATTCATCCTGTTCCTACTAATCTGCAATGCATTCTGCAGTGTATCAGGTTTTTATATATGTGTGGGTCTCTTTCTGAACTCTATTCCACTGCCAAATCTACAGTCTTTTTTTTTTTTTTTTTTTTTTTAAATATGTTTTTATTGATTTCTTAGGGAGGAAAGGAGAAAGAGAGAAACATCGATGATTGATAGAGATACATCATTGATCCGCTGCCTCCTGCACAACTCCCACTGGGGATTGAGCCCACAACCTGGGCATGTTCCCTGACTGGGCATCAAACCGGGACCTCTCAGTCCATGGGATGATGCTCAATCCACTGAGCCCCACTCTGGCTAGGCCATATCTACAGTCTTAATTATAATTGTAAAATAATTTTGGATAACTGGTAGAACAAGTTTCTCAGCCCTCTATTCACCCATCAGTTTTTCTTCTATAGCAGTCCCTTGGCTATCACCCATTTATTTTCCATATACATTTTTTTTTTTTTCATCCTCACCTGAGGACATTTTTCCATTTTTTGTTCAGGTAGAGTGGGAGGGGGAGAGAGGAAGAGAGAGAGAAACATCGATGTGAAAGGGACACATCAAGTGGCCGCCACCCGCACGACCAACCAGGGCCGGGGACAAACTGCAACCGAGATACATGCCATTAGCGGGAACCGAACCCGGGTCTCTCGGGACCGCAGGCCGACGCTCTAACCGCTGAGCCAAACCGGCCAGGGCTCCATATACATTTTAATATCAGCGTCTCACCATCTGTGAGAAACCTTGATGGAATTATGAAGGGAACTGCATTGGTTCTATAGATGGATTTCAGAGGGGACTTGACGTCCTTAAAATAATTTTCTTATCCATGAACATGGTATATTGTTTGGTTTTATTTACTTAGCTCTGCATTAATCTTTTAATAAGAATTTCCTTTTTTTTTTCATGAAGGTTGAATTATATATTATTTGTTGAAAGAATTATAATTTTTTATAATTATAATTAAACTTTTTATTTTTAGTTATTATAAATGGTATCTTTAAAAAGTTTACCTTTTCTAACATTGCTGATCTATACACATGTAACTGGCTTTTGTGTAGTGCTGTAATATAAAAACTTTCTAAACTCTTTTTAGTTCCAAATAGTTTATAAATGTATTAATTCTTTGGAATTTTCTATGAAGACACGTTATATTAAAAATAAAGTAATGGGATTTTATTTCCTCCTTGCAAGTCCTTCTACATGTGTGTATGTGTGTTTATCTGTGTGTCTGTCCATGTACACATACAAACTGACCAAAACCTCCAGTAAATGTTGGGAATGGAGATAACAGACAGCTTTGCAGATTTACTGATTTTACAGAGAATAGTTTTAATGTTTTACCACTGAGCATGATGTTGGCTCTAGGTTTTTTATAGACATTCTTTATAACTTACAGGATGTTCTCTTCTATTTCTGGCTCATTATTAGTTTTTCTCACGAATTGTTGTTGAGTGTTATTGAATACTTTTTCTGCATGTATTGAAATGTTCATACCATTTTTTCTTTATTCTTTAATTTAGTAAGTGAAATGAACAGATTTTTTTCATGTTAAATCAACCTTTTCATGTTAAAAGGTTTATGGCACAAACTTTTTAAAAATGTTACTGGGTTCAATTTGGTATTATTTGAATTAGTACATTTTGTATTTATTATAAGGAGTGAGATTGTTCTGTAAGTTTTCTTTCTTATATTGCCTTTTTCTGGCTTGGCATTAAGGTTGTATTAGCTTCATAAAATGCACTGGAGAAAACGGTTTATTTCTTTTCTGTAAAACTATTTAGGCTTGGTGAGATTTTTTTTTTTTTTTTTTAACTCGTTGATTCACTTTGTTCACTAGCTATAGAAATGTTCAGCTTCAGGGTTTTGTTTTCGTTAGTTTTTTTTAAAGAATTTAAAGTATTGTAGAATTGTTTATTTCACTTGTTTTCAAATTTGCCAGTATAAAATTGTTAATAATATTGCCTTCTAAATATTTTAAGCTTTACTCCATCTGTAGTTGTGTTTCATTCTAATTATACTTATTTGTGACCTCTTTGTCACTGTCTCTCTTGCTTCTACCTCTGTCTTTTTTTTTTTTTTTAATATGTTTTTTATTTATTTTTTAGAGAGAGAGGAAGGGAGAGAGAGATAGAAACATCGATGTGAAAGAAACATCCATTGGCTGCCTCCTGTATGTCCCCTACTAGGGATTGAGCCCACAACCTGGGCATGTGCCCTGACTGGGATTTGAACTGGGACCTCTCAGTACATGGGATGACACTCAGTCCACTGAGCCACACTGGGCGGGGTTCTGTCTTTTGATCTAGCTTGTCTAGTGGTTTATCAGTTTTGTTAGCTTTTTCAAACAACTAATTTTTCTATTTCACTAATTTGTTCTTTTTATTCTTTACTTTTTTGAGGTTTATGTTGCTATTTTTCTAACTAAAATTGGAGAGATAACTCATTAATATTTAAACTTTGAAAAAAATTAGCATTTAAGGCTATACATTTCTTTTTATGTATCATTTTTGCTAGTTCCCACAATTTTGATAGGTAGAATAGTCAATGTTCTAAGTTTTATAATTTTACTTATTATTTCTTCTTTGACCCATCACTTACTTAGATATTTTTAACATTCCAAAAATATGGAAATTGAAATTTTGTGGGAGAGGGTACTGAGTTCCACCTAAATTGGGTTGTTGTTAGAAATCTTAATCTACAGAGTATTTGAAATCTGTATTAGATTAAATAATATGTAATTGATTATTTTAAATTGTTTTTGATGTACAATACAAATAGCAGTTTCATATTATATTATTCATCATATAAAATCTTGCCTTGTGGCCTATAATAGTTAACTTTACATAAAAGTATGTATACATTATTGTTGAGAGCAGAGTTCTATCTGTATCTGTCTATAAGATGAACATGCTAATATGTTGTTCAAAGCATGCTAATGTGTATGTCTTACTGATTTCTTGTCTTGTGAACTGTCAATTACCGAGAAAGCTATTTGCAAGTCTTTCACTATGATCATGGCTTAGAATTTAATTCTTTTTTTAATTTTCATTTTTTGCTTTATTTATTTTGAGTTTATGTTGTTAGGATATTCATATTAGAAATTATTCCAGCTTCCTCATAAACCAAATCATGTATCATGACCCTCTTTAGCTTTAATAATGTGTCTATTACTATAAGTGTTTCTTTATCTTTGTTTTAGATAGCCGAATTCAGAATTTTTAGTCTGACAATCTTTATCTTTTACTTGCAGAATTTAGACCATTTATATTTAGTTTGTTTACTGAATTACTATGATTTAGTACTATTGTCTTATTTTGTGAAATTTATTTGTTCTAATATGTTTCCTCCCCTCTTTCTTGCCTCCTGGTTTATGTTTAACCTGTTTTTGAGTTTTTTAGAGAGTGCTCTAAACATTTTAATATAATTTTCAGTTATTTACATTTAAATTTAATCAGTATTTTTGCCCTCCTCCCAAATAATATAAAGATCATAGAATCTTTAATTCTAGTCACCACTATTTCTAATTTATATACTATTATTTTCTAAGATTTAAGTTCTATCTTGATTTTTTAAATAAAACTATTTTGTTTTATATAGTTACCTTTTTTAATTTTAATTTAATTTTATTTTTTATCCTCACCCGAGGATATTTTTTTTCCATTCATCTTCAGACAGGGAGGGAGAGACGGAGAGAGAAAGAGAGGGAAACATCAATGTGAGAGAGACACATGGACTGGTTGCCTCCTGCACAACCTTGACCAGGGCCGTGGACTGAACCGCAACTGAGGTATGTGCCCTTGATCGGAATCAAACCTGCGACTTTTTGATCCATGGGCCGGCACTCTAACTGCTGAGCCAAACCAGCCAGGGCTTTTTTTAAGATTGACCTATAACTTTACAATATTTTTTTAATTTATTTTTTTATTTTTTTATCCTCACCCGAGGACATTTTTCCATTTTTTGTACAGATAGAGTGGGAAGGAGAGAGAGGAAGAGAGAGAGGGAAACATCGATGTGAAAGGGACACATCGAGTGGCTGCCACCCGCACGACCAACCAGGGCCGGGGACAAACTGCAACCAATGTACATGCCCTTAGCGGGAACCGAACCCGGGTCTCTCCAGACCCCAGGTGGATGCTCTAACCGCTGATCCAAACCGGCCAGGGCTAACTTTACAATTTTTTTTTTCTTACCTTTTTTTCTTTACATTTGAGATCTTTCTTTAATAGTCATTTATTTATCTTCTTTCTGAAGTACATCTTTCTGAAGTATACAAAATGTAGATGCTAACTTAGTGAAGTTCTGTTAGTAATGAACTTAGGTTTGTTTTGTTTTAACTAAATGTATTTTGCTGGTGTTCTTGAAAAATGGTTTTAGTGTCTATACAGTTCTTCCATTGACAATTATTTTCTCTTTAATATTTTATTATTAATTTCAATTTCTTCTGGTTTTTATTGTCATTGGTGAGAATTGAACTGTCAGTTTTAATAGTGATTACTTCCTAGGCGATCTCTGGATTCTATTAAGTTACTTTAAAATCTTCTCTTTGTCTTTGATGTTTATGCTTTGATATTTCACATGATGTGTCTGGATTTCTTTTCACTTAAGCTAGTTTATATTCTTGAATCTGAGGGTTGGTGTTTCTTGTGAATTCTGGAAAATTATTAGTTATTGTTCCTTTGAATATCACCTCTTGTCTGTTCTATTTCTCCTTCTGAAATTCCCAATAGATATATATATAGGGTCTGTGTGCTGCATTTTAAATAATTTTTTTAGTACTATGTTCCAGTTCACTAATGCACTTTTCAGTTGTATCTAATCTGCTATTTAATCTGTGTATTGAGCTTTTAATTTAACTTCTTATATTTTTAATTTTTAAAAGTTCTCATTGGTTCCTTTTCAGTTCTGCCAGGTCAGCTACAGTTTTCTATATTTTTATTCAACACATTTTCAATCTTTTATTGTTTTAAATGTATAAAACATTTATTTATTTTTAAATATTTATTTTATATTTGTATCTAATTATTCCACTATCTGCTGATTTTGCCTATCTGATTCTTCAATTTGTTATTTTTGCTGATCTTAGCTCACGGTGTCTTCATTGTGTATTCAGTGAATTTTTATTTTTTGTGTATATTTAATAAACTATATCCAAAGGAAGTCTTGAAAGTCCTGTGTTTGCTTCTGCCTGGAACATGACCACTCCAGGGCAACTTTAAAGTTTGTGCTTGAGACTTTTCAGGCCATAGTCATCTGATACCAAACTAAGTGAGTATACCTTTGTAGTTAGGAATTCTCAGGACAATATATTTTTTCTCTCTCCATTCTCCCCCTTCTTCCCAGAGCCATTGCAACACGGGCACATTTCTTTCGGCTAGCTGTTTTTTTTTTTTAGTTTACTTTCTTATGGGGATTCCCAGCTTTATGTGAGAGTTTCTGATCTGATCTCTCATTTTATGTGAGTCATAAGCTTTACCTTTGTCTCACCACATGTGGGTCATTAAAACCAGGCACTAGGTCACCAAGAATTCGTAGAATCTCCGAGCACATGCTAGTTCTAATCCTTGTTAACCCCTGTGAAATAATTCTACTTTCTCTTTTCTGGCCTCCTGTGGTTTTCTGTATTTTACCACCAATTCATCTATATACTCTCTATAAAAAATCTTTTCATCTAGCATTTTAAACTGTTTTTTTTTACTGAGAGGTGTTCTCTGCGCAACTAGTCAGCCATGTTGCTGGAAATGGATGCTTTAATTCATTCTTTGGTGGAAAATTCTCTCTGTAAGGGAATTTGAATCCATTTTCACAAAATGTATATGTAGTGCATATTAAATTATTTCCTTTCAGACTCATATTATAGGGCTATATTTTAAGTTCTGAAATGGTAGTTTAATATTCTGACATAATTTTTTAGAGAAGGGTGTAGTTAGCTGTTGATTCTCTTGGGGACTATTTAAATCTTATTAGGCATATGTTTTCTGAGAATGTATTTATAAGATTTTGAAATTCTCTGACTTCTTTGTTCTTAGGGCTTTTTAAAATCTTTTTAATGCTGTTAGTTGTGCCCTGGTCTGTTTCCCAGGGTTTGAACCTGTTTTGGAGGTGGCCTTTTAATCTACAAAAGCCCTTGTCAGTAGTGACTTTTTTTTGTAGCTGCTTGTTCTGAAAGTGTAATAAATAATAATTGTGTATTTTGTTTTAAATTTCTACTGGATGAATTGGTTTGGCTGATCTTCACCCAAAATTTGGACCAAATCCAGATCATTTTGACAGTTTAGAAAAGTTGGTTAATGTTTTCTTTTATTTTGCTTAAATTGTCATAGTCTCTGAACATTATGAGGTTTTCCCATAATCATTTAATTATGGAGATAGTTTCCAGTTTTTCTTAATAACTTTTTTTTGAAATGTTGGTTACTCTGATGTGCAATGAAGCATAGATTTCTTTTTCATTGATGCTGAAAATTGTGTCCCCAAGTGGTAGAAAGGAACTTTGAAGAAGAAAAACTATTGCCAGATGGGCTTGGGTGGTTCATTAAACCTTGGAAAGGCGAAAGGTTTATATGAAATGTGATCTTCATTTTCTGAAGACCTACTATTAACACCATATATTTGTAAATAATTTAATTGAAATTACTTTTCCTCCAATTAACATATCTTTGCTATGTGATACTCGTAAATTTAGGCAAATCAAATACCATTGGCCATTGCTTTATTGAAAACCCTGAATTTTAAATGGCTAATTTTATGAGCCTAAAAGCCAAGATTGCTCACTTACACTATCAAAAATGTAAGAAAATTTAGAATTCCTTCCCAAATGTGTATAGTGAATAACCCATACCTTTACCTAGATTCTCTTTCAGACTTTTTCTACACTTTTTTTAATCTATTCATCTTTCTACCCCTCTCTTAATCATCATGTTCTTTTAATGCATTTCCAAATATATTACATACATCAGTACATTTTCAACTAAGTACTTAAATATGCATATAATCATAATTTAATATTTGTTCATAATTTTTTCTTTTGAGGTAAAATTTACAAAAAAATAAAATGTACAAATCATAAGTGTACGTGTGCTGAGTTTTTTTCTATGTTTTATTTATTTTTAGAAAATTTGTCTTTATTGTTGAAAGTATTACAGATGATGTGTTGAGTTTTGACAAATGTATACACCTATGCAACCCAGATTCCTTTCAAGATAAGACATTGCCATCACCCCAGAAAGTTACCTTTCACCTCCTCATAGTTACCCCACCACCACCTTTAGCCCCCACCTCCAGACCTCACCCCAGCCTTCTGTTCTGTCACTGTTCTGATTCTTTTTTCACTGTAAATTAGTTTTGCCTGTTCTGGAATTATGCAGCCTATAGTCTTTTGTATAAGACTTCTTTCACTCAGCATGTTTGATAGTCATCTGAGATGTGCAAATAAGTAGTTTTATTTATTTATTCATTTATTTATTTTATTATTTTTACCATTGTATGGATATAGATCACAGTTGGTTTGTCCATTCTACCCATGGACTCTAGACTTGTATCCAGTTTTTTTGCTGTTATGAATAAGGCAGCTATGAACATTTTTTGTGGACCCGCATTTTTATCTTGGGTAAATAACAAGGAATAGGATTGCCGGCCCATGGGGTAGATTTATCTTGAATTTTATAAGAAATTGCCGGATAATTGTTCAAAGTGACTGTATCATTTTGCGCTTCAACCAAGAAGGTATTAAAGTTCCAGTTTTGTTCCACAACCTCCTCTCCACCATTTGATGCCATATCTTCTTATTTCTAGCCATTGTGGTAGATGCGTAGTGATAATCTCATTGGGCTTTTAATTTGCATATCCATGATAATGATGTTGACTACTTCTTCATGTGCTTATTAACTATTCACTTATCTTCTTTTGTGAAATCTTTTGAAATCTTTTGCTCTTTAGGAGGGAGGGTTGTTTCTTCTCATTATTAAATTGTAAGAGTTCTTTATATATCCTGAATACCAGTTCTTTGCCATTTGTGTGTGTGTGTGTGAGAGAGAGAGAGAGAGAGATCTCAGTCTTACCTCTTGACTATTCATTAAATTACTTGGTGTTTTAATAAACAGAAGCTTTTAATTTTGGTAAAGCCTAATTTATGACCTTTTTCCTTTGTCATTATTACTCTCTGTGCCCTAAGAAACCTTTGTTACCTCCAAGAAATGAAAATATCCCCTGTACTTCCTCTAAAAGCTTTGTGGTTTTGGTTTTTACACTTAGCTGGATGGTCCACTTCAAATTAGTTTTGGGTGTGGTGTGGTGTGAGGTAAGGGTTAAGTTTCCTTTTTCATATGGATATCCAGGTGTTTAGGCTCCCACTTGTGGAAAAGATTTTCCTCTGCAGTGTTGCTTTGGTGCCTTTGTCAAAAACTAAGTGACCTACTTTTGGGCCCTCTGATTTGTTTGCTGATCTAATTGTTGATTCTTTGCTCAGTACCACATTGTCTTGATTACTATAGTTTTATAACAATATTGAAGTCAAGAGTGTAAATGGTTCAACTTAGTTCATTTTCGACACTGCTTTGGATATTCCATCACAACAAATTCCATGTTTGAAATTATAGTGTATATTTTCTTATCACACTGGAGTTAAACTAGAAATTAACAACAGAAAAATGGGCAAAACTACAAATGTTTAGATATTAAGCAACACATTTTGAATAATGTGTAGTTGAAGAAGGCAGTCACAATAGAAATTAGAAGGTGTTTGAAGTGAAGATAATGAAAATATGACATACCCTGTGGGATTTAGTTAATGTGGTGCTCATCGGGAATTATATAACATATTTTAGGAAAAAAAGATTGAAAAATCAGTTATCTTGCTTACATCTTAAGGAACTAGTAAAAGAACAGCAAAACAGACCCAAAGAAAATAGAAGGAAGGCATTGCTAACTATAAGAACAAGAACAAATAAAATAGAAAGCAATCATACAATGAAGAAATTTTACAAAGCCAAAAGATTAAATAACTTATAGTAAGACTGATCAAGAAAGACTGAAAAACACAAGGTACTAATACCAGGAATATAAAAAGGAGACATTGCTACAGATATTACAGACATTAAAAAGACAGTAAGTGCCCTGGCCGGTTTGGCTCAGCGGTTAGAGCGTCGGCCTGCGGTCCGGAGAGACCCGGGTTCGGTTCCCGCTAAGGGCACGTACCTTGGTTGCAGTTTGTCCCCGGCCCTGGCTGGTCGTGCGGGTGGCAGCCACTCGATGTGTCCCTTCACGTCGATGTTTCTCTCTCTCTACCTCCCACTCTATCTGAACAAAATATGGAAAAATGTCCTCGGGTGAGGATAAAAAAAAAAAGATAGTAAGTGAATATTACGAACAACTTTTTGTCAGTAAATTTGACAATTTAGATAAAATGGATTAGGGATTAGCAAACTTTGTGAAGGGCTGGACAGAAAATATTTTAGGCTTTGTGGACCATTGCGGCATGAGGGCAGGCACACACAGTCTATATAGATCGGGTGTGGCTGTGTCCCAGTGAAACTTATTTGTAGATACAGGCAGCCTGGTGCCACAGTTTGTTGACCTCAGAGCTAGACAAACGCTACAGGGAAAAAAAAATGATGGGAAGACTAGCACAAGAAATCTAAACATTTCTATGTCTGTTAAAGATATAAAATGCATAAGTCAAAACCCTTTGTCACAAAGAAAACTCCAGGCCCAAATGGCTTCATTGGTAATTTTTTCCAAGGAGTAATAGCAATCTCAAAAAAGCTCTTTTCAGAAAACAGAAAAAGAGGAAACAGTTTCTGTAGTGGCTTTATAATGTAGCAACTCGCCTAGGCTGAATTCCATTTTCCTAAGTTTCCTTCCCTTCGTGTTTCTAGTTGGAGTGGGCCGTAAGATACGTCCTTCGCGGAGATCTGGAGGAAGGCGTGTGAAACACTCCCACGTGATCGCTGCTTTGTTTGCTGGCTCCCCCACCTGGTCTCAGGCCCAGTCAGGCCTGCAGCTGCTCTCCCTCCCCTGGATCCACCTGCAGTTCCTCTCACTCCTGGGCATGGTCGTGGGTGTGGTTCTCTGGCAAAGGGGCTTAGCTGCCCTGCAGGACATCATACCATCGTGTCCGATGCAGCAAGATCGGATAGGAGTTTGACTGCCCTCACTGGTTTCCACTCAGGCTGTGGATTCCAGCTTGTCCTTGCTCTTCCCTACTGACTTGTTTCCCTCCCGGCTCCCTGCCCCGTGGACTCCAGCCTCAGAAGGAATGGGGTAGTCCCAGAGACGCGGAAGCGGGGTACAGACTGACAATCCCCTAAAGGGGGGAGGTGGGGGAGGGATGAACCACAGAACTTATATGCATGTGTGCATGAACAGTGGACATGGACAACAATCTGGGGAAAGGGCAGGGAGAGGGGGAGGGGGGAATCAGTGGGGGAAAAAGGAGAAACATCTGTAACAAAAATTAATTAATAGAAAAAAAAGGAACAATCTTAGGAAGACTGCTTAATTAAGAGGGAGAAAGAGAGAAACATCAACGTGAAAGGGACACGTGGAGTGGTTGCCACCCGCACGACCCAACCAGGGCCAGAGACAAACTGCAACCGGGGTACGTGCCCTTAGCGGGAACCGAACCCAAGTCTCTCTGGACCGCAGGCCGACGCTCTAACCGCTGAGCCAAACCGGCCAGGGCCTGACAATTCATCTTTGATTTGGCCATGTGGTAGTTGTTGGTGACCCTGATGAACTTTCAGCGACATTGGTAGAGACTGAGTCCCCAAAGGAGGATTTCAGAAAGAGAGGAAGAGAATAAGTGGAGATGGTGACTAGTCAACAGTATGCCAACAGTTCACGCTGAGGAATGTGAACAATTGGGCTGTGGACAGAAGAGGGTGTGGTACCGAGGGAAGATTTCTATTTAAAGATGCACGATATTGTTGCGTGATGACAATGAGGAAGAAATAGCATTGCTGAACTCGTAGGACTCAAGTAACAGAAGGTTTTACATGCTATTAATCTTAGGAAGACTGCTTAATTAATCAGAATTCAGCAGTGGATTTGGGAGGTTACAACTTCTGAGATGATTTGAGACTGGTTGATGAGGTGACTCCAGTCTTTGTGGGAAGAGTCAACTTGAGTTTGTCTTCAATTTGAGGGCTCGGAGAGATTCAAGGCCTCCAGTCCCCAGGCTTGTAGGGAATGCTTGGAGGTTCTTCATGGATATGGGGTCCATCTGAGAGTTGTGGAGGCCGTAAAACTCCAATTTTTGCTTTGACAGTGGGGATGGGCAGGGTGTCTTCTCACCATGCTCAGCGCAGTGGGTTTGTGGAATGATGGGTGGGAGATGTGGGGAGAATTGGTGATGCGTTAATGGAATTAATGAGTGTGAGACCACGTGGGTAGGAACATTGTTGTCCTCAAGCTTTGTTCCACTGTTGCAGTGGTTAATTAATTATATATATATATATTGCTACAATGTGTATTTGAATCAAAGACCTGTCTTGCATATGTTTTCCTCTTTTTAGTTAATTGCATAAGGATTTGAATTCATCTCTTTCTATGTACACGGATGGACTGGCTGTTTCCCTGAGTCTCTTCACTGGATGATATATTGCTTATATATATAGTATTATATAAGCAGAATTAATAAAATTGTTTCAGGAGCCAAATGAAGACAGTTCTAGTGAATCACCAATTTTTAGAGGTGAGACTAATATCTTGAGAAATGCCTTAAAATTGTATTTGCCACAAATCAGGATTTAAATAACATCAAAGAATTACATGAACATGCTTGAGATTATGTTTGTGGCCAAAATTTTCAGTTTCTTTGCAAAGGGGATTCTTAGATTTTGTTTTGATTCTTTGCAATTTTGGAGTCATCTGATAGCATGCTCCCCAAAAAACAATCTGATCATAGTTTTCAACATTGGGTTACCAAAAATGATTGTTATATTTTATACATTGATTCATAATTTAGGTTTCTTCACCGTTGTGGTAAATACTGCATTGAGTCTTCATTGTTGCACATGTCAGGAATCTCCGGTCTGTACGCTCATGGCTGTTCTCGGCCCTCAGATATTCCCACTGATCACACTGAGAATTCTAGACTGGAAACACTTGGAAATGCAGTGTTTGTGTTTTTGTTTTTTGTTTTTTTTTTTTTTTTACAATGTAGGATAAACAGGAGATTCATTTGTTCTACTTCATTTTCTTCAGTCTGTGATAGCAACTGGATCAGATGGAAGCATCTTGCTGTTGGTATACATCCTGGTTTTTTATTTTCCATCCTGTGTGTGTACCGTGCTGTTTTCTGCTGTGATAACTTTCATTTTACTCTCAACTCTTAAAATTCCCTCATCTTGTCCCTCCACCCATCTCAGTCGGAAATAGCCTTCAAGACCCATCTCTTTGCAGCTTCGCCTGAGAAATAGTCAAATCCCTTTTACCTAAACTACAGTGTTTGTACCCATTACCATCCTATTTATAGAATAATTGTTCCTGATAGTCATCAGTTTATCAAACTCTGTCTGCGGAAGCTTGCCTGGTTGGTTCTACTTGTTGTTCCCTACATCCATGCCATCCATGTCACTTTGGCTTCCCACTGTGGACAGGGTGACCTGCCTGTTCCTTGACTCTGACCTCAGGCAGGTGACTTGCTTTAATGAACGAGATGCTGTCTCATGCAAGCAGAGACCTGAACCAGTCTTGCACCTGGGAATCCCCTGTCGAGCCCATGCGGTCACCATGAGAACATCCGCTGCTGGGCTGCTGCAGGGACCCAGGTGCACGGCTGAGGCCGTCCTTGATCAGCAGACTTCCACCGAACACCGGACGTTCCGGGACGTCCAGCGGGGGTCAGCAGAGCTGCCTGGTGGACTCCCGCCGCAGAAGCTCGAGCTAGAAACGTGAAGTTGTCTGTGTGTGTTACACAGCACTGTTGTAGTAGTAGATAACTGATACACAGGTCGTACATGCCCGCACCGCCCTTTTTCATGGCACTTCAGCCCTGCTGTTCCTGTGATATGCTGAGGTTCAGTTTGGCTTTAGAGCTTTGCCTTGTTCCCTCCGGCAGGAGCATCTTCCTCCTGTTACTTGTACGGGCATTTCCTTTCAGACGTCATGATTTCTGACAGTGCTTTTTTTTTTTCTTTTAATCCTCACCCGAGGATACTTTTGCATTTATCTTCAGATAGAGTGGGAGGGAGGGAGAGAGAGAGAAACATCAACGTGAGAGGGACACATTGACTGGTTACCTCGCACACGACCCTAACCAGGGTTGGGGACCAATTGCAAGCGAGGTACGTGCCCTTGACTGAAATCGAACCCACGACCCATTGGTCCTAGGGCCGACGCTCTAACCGCTGAGCCACACCGGCCAGGGCCTGCCTGCTATTTCGACAGCACTGCCTGAAGAACCCCTTTCCCGGTCATTCCCTCTTCCATGTCACTCTTCACCTTCTTCACTGTGCTGTTTCTAAAGTTCTTTTACTTGCATATGTTTATCGTCCATCTTCCCCAGTGTCCATGAAGGTAGGGACTTAGTTTATCTTCTTATCTCTGGCATCAGTAACAGAGTCTGGCCCATGGTGGACTTTCAGTAAATAATACAAATGTGTGGATAGTTTTTTGTTAATCAGGAGGACAACACAAAGATACGATATGTTCTAGAATGTGACACAGAGCATTGTATTAAGTTCTCACTGTAACAGAGGACTATGAACTCAGTGGCTTGAAACAACAGGAATGTATTTCTCACACTTCGGGAGGCCAGAGCCTGAAACCCAGCCACGCGTCCTTCCGAGGCGCTAAGGGAGAATGCTTCCTGCCACTTCAGCTGCTGGTGGCTGCTGGCTTTGTGACTGCATCGCCCTCTCTGACTGTCTTCACATGGTCTTCCTGCGCCTGTCCGCTGTGCGTCCCTGATATCTCTTGGCCCCACTGGGATAGTCTAGTGTAATCTCTTCATCTCACGATCCTTAATTTAGTCACATCTGCAGAGACTCTTTTTCCAAATAAGGCATCACTCACAGGTTGCAGGGATTTGACATGAACACTTGGGGTGGTGGTGCTAATTTTTGGCCAACCACCAGTACAGATGTCAGCAACTAGTATGTGGGGGGCAGAGTCTCATAGTTTAGGAGCCTGTGCAGGGGAGACGGTGTCTGGGTGTAAATTGCTGAGTTGCCTCTTATTGTATGTGTGTGGCCATGTTACTTAATTCTGTGTTTCTTTCCTCTCCTGCCAAATGCAGATAACAACAGTAACTGCTTCAAAAGGTTGTTGTAGCCCTGGCCGGTTTGGCTCAGTGGTTAGAGCGTCAGCCTGCGGTCCAGAGAGACCCGGGTTCAGTTCCCGCTAAGGGCGCGTACCTCAGTTGCAGTTTGTCCCTCGGCCCTGGTTGGGTCGTGCAGGTGGCAGCCACTCGATGTGTCCCTTTCACATCGATGTTTCTCTCTCTCTCTCTCTCTCTCTCTCTCTTCCTTTCTCTCCCTCCTGCTCTGTCTGAACAAAAAATGAAAAAATGTCCTCAGGTAAGGATAAAAAAAAATTTTAAAAAAAATGTTGTTGTAAGAATGGGTATGTAAGCCCTCTGTAGTTCCTAGAACATAGTAAGTGTTCAATAAATATTACACTTCCTGAGCGCTTCTAGGTGCCAGGCTTCATTGCATGCCTCAGCTGATTTCATCCTCACAACAACCTTGTAACAGACTAAGCCACTGTTCAAGGTCATACATCTAACAGATGGTGTAGGTGAGATCCAAACCCAGACATTCTGTCTCAGGAGTCTGTGCTCTTAACCACTGCATGTACAGCCTCTCTGTATGTGGCTGTTATTGCTATTTTGAAACAATTACTGTGAGATTTCTGTTGGCATTTCCTGAAAATCCAGAGGTTTCTGGGTAACATGTGGACCACAGTAGAAACCATGAATCTTAATAGCCTTGATTTAATTTGACCTCCTTTTGATAATAGCTTATTAGTCTAGACCTTTTTGTGAAACCTTTTTACTGGGACAGATTGTGGAGACACCCACCTCTTCTTTAGAGATTTAAGTATGTGGAATCAGTTGGCTGGCCTCTTCTTGATTCTCATCTTGCTCAGTGCAGAATATACTTTACCTATGTCCATTGGAAGCACCTGCTTATCGATTGATTGTTGTGGTGGGTCTCCATGACATCAGCTTTTAACAAGTTGTATGTATTATAGAATTTAATAACTGAAGTTGTATAAAAAGTCCTTTGAAAGGTTGAAAAGTACCTGCTTCTAGCTGTTAGAATGTAAGGTGGTTGAGAGCAGGGGATTTTGTCTGTTTTGTTCCTAATCCCCCCTCCCCAGTCCTTCCTACTCCAACAGTCTCTTTTCATTGTAGCATTCAGAGTAGACCCTTGAAAATGAATGTCAGACCATTTCACTTTAATTCAAAATGCTCCGAAGGTTTCCTGTTATTCTTAGACTCCCATTTAAGGTCCTTATTTATAGTGGTTTCCAAGGCCCTCCTTGACTTTCTGATGTCCTCTGCACTCCCAAACTTGTCTCTTAGCTCCAGGCACGCTGGCCTATTTGCTGCTCCTTGAACTTGCTGTTTCCTTGCCTGAAATTTTTTCCTGGGGTACCTGCCAGCTAGCCCCTTTAGCTCCCAGTCTTGTCTCAAATGTCATTCTTTCAGTAAGGTCTTCTCTAGCCAGCCCTTTTCCTCCCTGTATGCTCTGCTTCTCTCCCCCTCCCCCCCATAGAACTTAGGACCACCTGACATGCTATATCACTTACTTATTTCGTTTACTTATTTCTTTGTTGGATGGTTGTCTCTGTCTACCAAAATGTAGACTCCATGAGGACAGGGATGTTATCAGTCTGTTCACTGCTGTATCCCTGGTGCTTTGTATAGGGCTTGGCACTCAGTAAATGTATATTAAATAGCTGAATGAATGTTTTGCAATATGACTGCTTGGGCTGGGATAGGGTCTGCCTATGTAACACTATGATGGAGATATTATTTCTGTGGATTTATTTGTATTCTAAATATTTGATTTTATAATCTTAACTTTTAACACTGTGTTCTTGAACTGCTATTAGTTCTCTGTATAGTTAAACTCTATAGTTAAAGATGGTTAAACTCTCTTTTACTTTTTTTTTTGCAACTGCAACTTGGTAAATGGCATTCCCAGGCAAACAACCTATTAACCATCTTTCTTGGATTTCTCTTAGCTGTGTGTATTTTCTTGGGCAGTGGAATTGGGGGAAAGGAACACTTTAATGGAAAATCTTAAGTTAGGATTCCCCATTCCCTACTTCAAACTCTAAGAAAGTCTTAACTGAAACTTTAATAAAAACCAAATGAGGCTACGCTAAGATGAGGATAGGGTGATCCGGTGTAGTTGCACAGGCTGCAGTTCAAGTGCTCAGCTGCCACATATTGTTTGTGGCTATCATGTTGGGCAGTGCAGCTATAGGACGTTTTCAGCATTGCAGAAAGTTCTATTGGATAGCACTGCCCTCGACAGTGGGGACTGTGAAGACTCATCTAGATATTAAGATAGATTGTTTTATGTTTTGTCACCCCTGTAGGGAAATGCAAGTATTGTGTCTTGTAACTCTCTCAGACCTTTAGTCATTAAACAAATATTCATTGTGCATCTAATAATATATGCCAGACACTGTGCTAGACACTGGGATTCAGTAGCGGACAAGGTAGCCTCAGGCCCTTCTATATGGAGTTTATATTCTAATGAGAGAGATAGTCATTAAATAGACAATCAGACCAATAGTTATAAGCTGCATATTTCTGGGTTTACAGTAGCTGTTTAATTTTTTTTTTTTTTTTTTTTTTAGAGAGAGAAGAAGTGAGAGGGAGAGAGAGAGATAGAAACATCAATGAGTTAGAACATCGATTGGCTGCCTCCTACATGCCCCTCACTGGGGATCGGGCCCATAAACTAGGCATGTGTCCTGACCAGGAATAGAACCGGCAACCTTTTGGTGCATGGGTTGATGCTCAACCACTTGAGCCACACCGGCCAGATTACAGTAGCTGTTGAAATGACTATTGATTAACTAGTGTGCACTGTCTCACCAGCTCCTTAGATCTTGACAGGTTGGAGGCACAAATAGCTACATCATAATTTATAGTCCAGGTCTATGGACAACATCAAAAGTTACATTGCAGTCAATACATTTAGTATTATTCAGGCTGTTTTCTGTATTTTTCTTATTTCTGATAAAGAGCCAAGATTATGTCAGTTGCCCTGTGGTTTAAAGCCACAGTTATTCTGGGAGTACACAGTTGCCATTATTGAACAGTAGTTGATCCAAAAGAATTCCAGCCAAGGTCTTGCCAGTGATGGAAAGAAACGATGTGTCCTGGCAGTTACCAAAAAGTATACTTTTTCTTGTTGATGGCAATCAACGTGTCTTCATATGATGTGACATGTGTATAGGAATCTTCCCTGGGAGGCAGAGGTCGTGCTAAGTCATTCAAATAGTGCTGACTTCTGTAATTCGCAGTTAGTTAGTTGTCTACCTAATACATGTTTTTGATGCTGCTGCTGCTGCTGATATTGCCAATGACTTTCCATAGGAAGTTCTAGAAGTTAAACCATGAAGATTGGCAATTAACCATTGCTTAATTTTTTAATTTCAATTTCCCCTTCAAATCATCAAATCTTGCTTACGCTATTAAGTCCTAGCAACTTTTTTTTTTTTTAATGGAAGGGGGAATGGAAGTGTAATTTCCATCTCTGAGAATTATTTTTGTTGATTGTTGCAATTTTATTTAGACTTCTCTAAAGTGCTGTATCCGTGTGTGCTTTTTTTTTTTTTTAAATCCTCACCCAAGGATATTTTCCACTGATTTACAGATAGAGTTGGAGGAAGGGAGAGAGAGAAACATCGACATGGGAGAGACACATCGATTGGTTGCCTCCCGCATGACCCCAAGCAGGGCCAGGGAATGAACCGCAACCAATGTGCCCTTGACCAGAATCAAACCCACAACTCTTTGGCCCGCTGGCCAAACCAGCCAGGTCTGTGTGTGCTTTTTATTGTTGGACACTGACATCCTCGATGCACATAATAATTAGAGAGATTATTGTACTGGTTAATAAGAGCTGAGTAAGAGATTTTCACAATAGAGGCACTTAAATAAATTGGAGGATTTCATTTTCCTGCGTAAAGAGGAGTTTGGGAATAATCAACTCAGGGCCAGCGTGGTGGCTCTCCACAATGTCACAGAAACGAGGTTTTTTCTTTCTTCTTGTCCGTCCTTAGTACTGGATTCCATCCCCGGTCACCATGGTACTTGCTGCAACTTCAGTCATTACATCTGTACTCTTGGCTGGAAGGAGGTGGAGGGGGAAGGCAAAATGGCACATGTCAGTTGAAAGCCCCACAAAGTAGGTCTATTTACTCTCACACGATCGCTTCTCATTACAAGAGAAGCGAGGACGTGATTTTTAGTTAGATCCAGTTGGCACCCCGCACAGCATTGAGATGCTCTTAGTAAGGGACACTGGGAGCACGGACAGGGTGTCGGAAGCTTCCGTCTGTGCCACTGCGGAGCCGCTATCGTTACTGGCGAGCCGAGGGCAAGTGGAAAGGCTGCTGTTTTGAGTGTGAAATTGCTGCCAAGCCAGCTGTCATGACTACGACTTCAATGCGGCTGCACGGAGGGCTAAGAGAAGATACTCTCGACTTGTATAAAGGAAAAACTGGTCCATTTAATGAAATGTTTTTTGTAAATTTTGTTTGACCTTAACTAGTTAAATATCTCCTGGGACCTGAAGTTTTCATTCAAAAAAAAAAAAAAAATCAAGCACATAGTAGGCATCCAGTGTATCTTGTTTTGTTTTGTTTTTGTTTTTTTTTAAAGTATCATTTAATCTTTTTTTAAATTAATTTATTTTTGTTACAGATGTTTCTCCTTTTTCCCCCATTGACACCCTCCTCCCCATTCCCCTCACCCCGTCCCCAGCTTTGTTGTCCATGTCCATCGGTTATGCATACATGCATGTAAGTTCTGTGTTTTTTTTTTTTTAAATTTTATTTATTTATTTATTTTTTTTGTTACAGATATTTTACCTTTTTACCCCATTGGCACCCCTCACCCCACCCCCCCTCCACCCTGTCCCCGGCTTAGTTGTCCATGTCCATTGGTCATGCATACATGCATATAAGTTCTGTGGTTTATCTCTTCCCACCCCCCCACCCCCCATCCCCTCTTCTGAGGGATGTCAGTCTGTGCCCTACTTCCATGTGTCTGGGTCTACTGTATTCCTCAGACTGTTATGTTCATTATATTCCGTATATAAGTGAGATCATGTGGTATTTGTCTTTTTCTGCTTGGCTTCTTTCACTTAGGATAATACTTTCCAGGTCCCTCCATGTCGTCTCAAAGGATAAGAGATCTTTCTTTCTTACCGCTGCATAGTACTCCATTGTGTATATGTACCACAGCTTTTTGATCCATTCGTCTACTGGTGGACACTTGGGCTGTTTCCAGATCTTAGCTATTGTAAATAGTGCTGCTATGAACATGGGGGTACATATATTCTTCCTGATTGGTGTTTCAGGCTTCTTAGGGTATATTCCCAGCAGTGGGATCACTGGGTCGAATGGAAGTTCAATTTTTAATTTTTTGAGGTAGCACCATATTGTTTTCCATAGCGGCTGCACCAGTCTGCATTCCCACCAGCAGTGTATTAGAGTCCCCTTTTCTCCACACCCTCGCCAACACTTGTTGTTTGATGATTTGTTGATGGCGGCCATTCTGACAGGTGTGAGGTGATACCTCATAGTTGTTTTAATTTGCATCTCTCTGATGATTAGTGATGTTGAGCATTTCTTCATATGTCTCTTGGCCATTTGTATGTCCTGTTTGGAGAGGTGTCTATTCAGCTCCTCTGCCCATTTTTTAATTGGGTTCTTTGTCTTCCTTTTGTGGAGTTGTATGAGCACTCTGTATATACTGGAAATTAACCCCTTATCTGATACATCGTTGGCAATGATGTTCTCCCATACAGTGGGTTGCCTTTCCATTTTGATGATTGTTTCTTTTGCTGTGCAGAAGCTTTTTAGTTTGATGTAGTCCCATGTGTTCATTTTCTCCTTTATTTCTGTTTCCTTAGGTGATGTATCAGTGAAAATTCTGCTCCGTATGATGTCCAAAATTTTGTTGCCTACATTTTCTTCTAGAATTTTTATGGATTCACGGGTCACATTTAAGTCTTTTATCCATTTCGAATTTATTTTGTGTATGGTGTAAGTTGATGGTCTAGTTTCATTTTTTTGCATGTAGCTGTCCAATTTTCCCAACACCATTTATTAAAGAGGCTGTCTTTACTCCACTGTATGCTCTTGCCACCTTTGTCAAATATTAATTGAGCGTATTGCCTTGGGTCCATTTCTGGGTTTTCAGTTCTGTTCCACTGGTCTATATGCCTGTTCTTGTGCCAGTACCAGGCTGTTTTGGTTACAGTCGCTTTGTAGTATAACCTGATATCTGGTATTGTGATCCCTCCAACTTTGTTCTTCTTTTTCAAGATTGCTGTGGCTATTCGGGGTCTTTTTTGGTTCCATATGAACTTTTGAAGTATTTGTTCTAGTTCTATGAAATATGTCGTTGGTATTTTGATGGGGATTGCGTTGAATCTATAGATTGCTTTGGGTAGTATGGACATTTTAATTATGTTAATTCTTCCAATCCATGAACAGGGTATGTGCTTCCACTTTTTTATATCTTCCTCTATTTCTTTTTTCAATGACCTGTAGTTTTCTGCAAATGTAAGTTCTGTGGTTTATCTCTTTTTTAAAAAAATATTTTTTCTTTATTGATTTCAGAGAGAGAGAAAGGTAGAAACATCAATGAGAGAGAACATTGAGTATTAGCTTTATAAGTAACTATTATGTATTGCTTATTACTAAACTTATGTGGATATCTCTCTAGTTATTTTGGTTGCATGAAGCTAATTCTTTGATTCCTCAGGGCTCGTGGGAACAATACTTTATGTGTTTTTGCATGTATTAATCAGTTGTACTCTATCATTGATAAGTTTTACTGGGTAGAAAATTCTTAGCTCACATTTTACTTTATCGAGTAGCTTATTTAGTCAAAGCGTTTGATTAAATTCCACAGCCATTCATAAAAAGATTCCCAATAAATTAGAAATAACACAAAAAAGGACGTATCTTGTAAACCAATACCAATATAATAATTAACACTGAAACATTTGCACTGTTATCTGGAAGATTTGATGCCCATTGTTCTCACTATTATTCATTATTATTCTAGAAATTTCAGGAAATGTATTAATAACAAGAAATAAAATGTATTCTGGTATTTACCGGAATGGAGGAGAAAAAATTGCCCATTGTTCACAGATTATATGAGTGTCTAGCTAGAATGAGTACAAAAGTCAACTCAAAGGAATTGAAAACAAATTCATTCAGTATAACGGCTAGCGTCAATATATAAAATCATCAGCTCTTTTTTTTTTTCTTTTTAGTATCTTCACCCAAGGACATTTTTGCATTTGTGCTCAGATAGCGCTGGAGGGAGAGAGGAAGGAACAGAGAGAGCTTGCCACCCACACAACCCCAACCAGGGTCAGGGACTAACTGCAACCGACGTACATACCCTTAGCGGGGACCGAACCCAGGACTCTCTTGTCCGTGGGCCGACGCTCTAACTGTTGAGCCAAACCGGCCAGGGCAAGCTCTTGCGCATGAAAGGGTTAACTCAGCAGGCCTAGGTTGCTCAAACCCTGCATATTCCCAAGAATGGCCCATTTTCAGGATTGGCCTTTGGCTGGCTCCTGGGAGCTGAGCTCTTGGAATGTTTTGTCTAATGAGAATGTTTTTTCATGCCTGAGGCCTTGAGCCATGTTGTATCAGTTTGTCCAGATAGTTTATGCCAGCAATTTTCAACCTTTTTCATCTCATGGCACACATAAATTAAAATTCAGCGACAAAAAAAAAAAAAAAAAAAAGGTCAGTGCCCCTGACTAAACAGTCAGGTATTGCATGTTTAAAAATTCTTGCAGCACACTGGTTGAAAATCACTGCTTTATGCTAACAATGTGATTGAGGCTGGACACCTGCTTTTCTTCTGGACCCTGGAGCTTGTGTTATGGAAGTGCTGTATGCCTACATGGATGGTGTTAATAAAAAACCCGGACACTCAAGCTTGGGAGAACTTTTCTGGTTGGCAGCACGTTGCATATGTTGTCACACATTGTCACTGAAGGAACTGTGTCCCGTGTTACTCCTCTGGGAGGGGATATTGGAAGGCTCGAGGCTGGCTCCCATATCTGGGCTGTGCCCCATATGCTTTTTACTTTGGCTGCTTCTGCTCTCAGTCTGTTCTTTCACTGTAATGAACCATAACCACGCGTATAATGACTTCGACTCCTTTGAATCTTAGTGACTCATCCAGCTTCAAGATGGTCTTGAGAACCCCTGACACTTCTCTGTACTGGGAATGGCTTTATTGAACATAAGATCGCATTTGTCAGATTGATAAAATAGAATGTATAGTGTACCAGTAAGACACTACAAAAACAACAACAACAACCTTTAAAAGACTCAAAACAAAAGACTAATAAACTTTAAAAAGACTTAAAAGAAAAAAATTACTGAAATTTAGGAGAAGATAACTAAATAGAGAGAGAGAGAAAGAGAGAGAGAGAGAGAAAGCTTATAAAAATTTGTTATCCCCACATTATTAAAAACCTTCACATAGTTCTAATTAAAACTATAAATTAAGCCCAGCTGGTGTGGCTCAGTGGTTAAGCGTCAACCCATGCACCAGGAGGTTGCCGGTTCGATTCCCGGTCAGGGCACATGCCCAGGTTGTAGGCCTGATCCCCAGTGGGGGGCATGCAGGAGGTGGCCAGTCGATGTTCTCCCTCATCGATGTTTTTGTCTCTCTCTCCCTTCCTCTCTCTCTAAAATCAATAAAGAAAATAAATAAATAAATAAA
This sequence comes from Molossus molossus, assembly GCF_014108415.1. Lineage (NCBI taxonomy): Eukaryota > Metazoa > Chordata > Mammalia > Chiroptera > Molossidae > Molossus > Molossus molossus. Next base: position 13,879,977 of record NW_023425345.1, on the reverse strand, counting down.
AATAAAACTACAGTTAAAAAATATTGATCACCTGAGAAAATAGCCCATGCATTTTGAGGAAAAGAGTTCTGAGTAGGGCTTTGCCTCCAGATAATACATTTTATTTTTTTTAAAGCTATAATAATTAAGATATTGTTGTCCACAAAGAACCAGTAATAGATAAATGACTTTAATGAGAAGCTCAGAAATGTACACAAATATTTATTATAATTTAGTATAAGCTAAAGGCTGCATTCAAATCAATGAGGGAAACTTGTTTTATTCATCGATGGTGCCAAGACAATGGGCTAACCATTTGGAAAAAATAAAGTTAGAACTCTGTTAGTTTTTATAGGAAAATACAGCTCAGATATAAGTAAATATTTAAATTCTGAAAAACCAGACTATAAAAGGACTTGAAGTAAACAAGAGAATGGTTAGATGATCTTATGGTAGAAGAAGACCTACATAGAATCGCAAAGGCGTACTGTGAGAGAATGCATTTGTACCGTGTAAATATTCAAATCCGATTTGTGTGTGGTGAAGAAACAACAACGCTGCAAAAAATGAGCCATCCCACTAGTAAAATGCAAGTCAAACTCCAGTAAGTTTCTATACTTTTCCCATTAGATTGGCAGGGATTTGGAATCATGATAAAAGCTAACCTTGGTGAGGATGAAGGTAAATAACAACTCTCATGCTGGTAGTGGAAGTGTATATTGATGTTACACTTCTGAGAGGTAATCTGTCCCAAAACATGTATATTTGACCAAGTAGATCCAGATCTGGAAATCCTTTCTAAGGGATAATGAGAAAATATGCCGAGATCTATACAAAATGTGTTTTGAAAGATTAGAAACTGTTTCAATGACCATAAATACAAATTGGCCAAACAAGGTATTGTACAGTCAAACTGTGGACCCTAGGAATGATGATGTGTGTGTATACTGTGTACATGGAAAGATGTTTTCAACATGTTATTCAATGAAAAAAGTTACAAAACCATTTCAGAACATCTTTTCAAAACATTAAGCATATATGTTTATTTGTGTGTATGTGTGTGTGTGTCTCAAAGATTATACACCAAAATATCAACAGTGTTATTTTTGGGTAGTAGGATTATAGGTAGTTAAACTATGTGTATTATTTTTCTTTGTGCTTATCTGTATTCTGAATTTTCTCCATTAAACCTTGTTATGGAAAAATAATGAACGAAGAACAAAAGAACTCCCTCCTACTGCTTTAATTATATCAGGAATCCTATGGTGGATAGGCTTTAAAAAGTGATTTATAACTCACATAGTTTATTTGATCCCCGGGCATCCTGTTACTGACGCGCTCTGATTCCACAGCTGCGGATTGAGACTACCTCCTGCACCAATGCATATTTTGACCTACTTCCTTGATTTTCAACATTCCTGTCTTGTCTGTGACTAGCAGTTTCCTTTTTGCCGTGACCTTTATACTCCTCACACCTGATGATTGTCCCGTGGTCAGTGTTGTTTGATCATGTCCCCCTTCAGAGTGTTGTTATGGATAGTTGGGACTGTTCCAGACAATACTTTACAAAGATTTAAGTGGAAGTATTTTTTATCTCCAAATATTGGTGGTGGGAGGGAGATTAAGAGCCTTAATCCTATATATCAGCCTTGCCTTACTTAATCTTATCAGATAAATATTCAGATTATGCTTGGTTATGGGGGTTCCATTTGGAGAAGCGAGGGGGCCTGGGTACCAGTTCTCCCAAGATAAGGATGTTCAGCAGAGCATGTGAAAAAGCTCATTCAGAATGTGGCTTGCTTGCAAATGACTCCTTTTACATTTCCTAAGAGAGAGGCTTTGGCTGGGTCAATATGGTATTTTTTATTGAGCAATAGTTTATGCCAGGCAACTTCAGATGCATTTGACTTTGTATTTAGCCACACTGGGATTTTGTATGAGCCACTTATCCATCACAGTGATGAAAAATAAGACTGCTAGTGACGTGGTTCCATTTGCCCCCTTTTCATCCTTGATTTGGTGGTCAGTCTTTCTTGAAACTGCCTCTTTACAGGAACCATCAATCTCAACTCGGAAGGTCTTTGTCATGGAGCTGGTCTCTGAGCTGGCGTCCATCCAACCAGGAGTAGACCGCAGTACACTTATGGAGAGGGACCCAGTTCTTGATCCATGAACTTTGATCCATGTATGTCTGTCTTCGTATGTCTTTGATCCATGGCTTAGGCTGTCTTCACCGTACCAAATGGCTCTGCCATAAAGTGTTCTTTCTCCTACTTTCTTGCACAACTTCTTTCCCTCATACAGTTCCACTCTGTTTTCATGGATCTGTAAAATTCAATGAATCTTCCAAGCCCAAAGGCTTAAATCTGAGCATCCCTCCCCCTTCCCTCCGGCTCCCTTTCCAAGATGGCATTGAGTATGTTATCATGTTTGTTAAATTCTACTTACTTATTGTTATGATAGGTAATGGCTATTTTATTTCAACTCTGAACTCAAATTATGGCTTTTAGGAACACTACACTGCAGTTTTTCACTGGATGTCTTAATTAAGTGATAGGAGTTAGCAGACTAGAGTGTAAGAGCAGCCTTTAGAAGATCTGAAAAAGTAGGTCCAGCGTTGACCATCTTTCTGTCCTCCTGACTAGGCCTATCTTCTCTCCGTGCAGTTCGTTACAGCACTTGGACTGCTTCTCACACTGGCACCAAAGAGGTCAGTTTTTCCACTCTCTCTCTCCCAGAAAAGATCAGGAAGTGCAATAAGGTTCATGAAAATTTAAGCTTGAAGTTTAGAAAACTCAAAACAACCCAAACCCGCAAACATTCAGTTTGGTTTGAATCTTGGACCAAGGTTTGCTATGCAGCTAGTGGAGTCATTCCAGTTGAAGGGCTGTAGTAACTTCATTTCAGGGCTAGTGACGGGGAAATTATGAAACCATAACTTGGATCTTATTTGAACAAAACCAAGAAACAAAAACACTTACTGGGGAATCTGCATGGGAAAAGGGGGCCTACCTAACCCCAATTGCTGCTATTTTACTGTGGCAGCTCCTCTTACTGTAGGAATTATGAAACGATTCTTTCCAATTCCTTTGTCGAGAGCTGACTTTTGAAAGTGATTGAGTTGCCTGCATCCAATTTAGAAGCCTCCTGATGTGCAGAACAGGGAAAGATCTTTCATAGGTGATTAAATCCAACAGGGTTCAGGCCTGTCATAGTGATCTCCCTTGCGGTCAGCTTTCATTTCAAAAGTCATCCCAGGAGAACAACTGTAGCTCTTTACCTAGTTGACTTCTGAAACATATTTTCCACTTCAAAGAGAGCCCAATAATTTAGGCCCTCTCCTTCTTGGATACCATTTATTTGTTCCAGGGATAAGAATTCAATTTAATGACTGTTTCTTGAGTGGCTTCATTATATCTGGCACAGGCGAATATATTCCAGGCAGGGGCACACTGCATAGAAAAAAAAAAATGTTTTCCTCAAAGATCTTATGGACCAGTCGATAATCAACAGTGCAAACAAACACCAGAAGGATTCATCCTGAAGTCATTTAGAAAACTCGAGTTAATTTCTCACCACGCCCAGCCGAGTCTCTCGCCTCACTTACAGTTGTGCACCTTATCAAACGCTGCAGAGCAAAATGAGGTCAAGCCTCCGGTTCTGCAGCTGCGGAAGGCAGCCCGGAGCGGTAAAGAAGCACAGAGGCCTGCTGAAGTTCTAAAGCACACTGTCTCAAAGGATTTTCGGGAGATGTGGGGCCTCAGAGCACTCAGGGAGTCTGAAAATTTAATTTTCTTGTTTAGGTAGAGACTTTGGTTTTCCCCGTAACGCAAGTGACTAAAATGGACAAGGTTCCAGGTTAGCAAATCGCACACATATTCCCCAAAGTGTCCATATTCTTATCAAACTGGTGGGTTCTCTTAATTGGGAATACACTTAGCTAATGATTTCAGTTGGATTATATCCAGCATCACCATCGTTTTACGTGATTGTTTCTGCTACTACACGGAGCCAGGCTACTGCGAAATTTGAACTAGCGCGCGTGAAATCTGATATGAGTCACAAGCCCGCGAACTGTGGTTATTGATATTTACTGTGACTTGAAATTTTTCTTCTTTGCATTTCTGTTTAAATGAAGCAATGTTTTAAATATACTTTAATGATATCACTATCAAACTCCTTTCCTTCTTTATGTTTGTACTTTAGAACGACAGGAAACACATCTGATGATTTTTAGAATATGAATCCAGTTAGCTTTCCAAAATTTGGAGATTTTCTACAACTATTTTCTGAACTAGTTGGTGCCATAATGATGACAATTAAGAGTAGAACTATAGCAATATCACATTCTTTAATAATTTGGAATTTAAAAATTTTGATTCTGAATATTTATTAAGGTTATTAATGGGCAACCAACAAGTAACTGTGTAGAGTCCTATATAGAGAGAGTGAGCCAGTGGTTGGGGAAAAGAAGTAAACCTGAGTGTTAAATGCCTACTAATGGGCAGGGACAGTCAGTTCTGAATGAGGAAATAGTCCTTTTCAGATGGAGATGGTCAGAGGACTCATGGAGGATGTGAGAGGTGTGTTGTCCTCTGAGGGGTGTATGGACTTGGAGAAGGGTTAATAAGTCGTTTCAGATGTGTGGGATTCATGCATCGGAGACTGGAGAAAGCACAGGTTGTACAGGGAACAGAGAGTTAATGTAGGAGTGTAGCAGAAATTGGAACTTCAAAGGTAGTATGAAACCAGATTTTGGAAGACTTAGCTAAGGAGTTGTTCTAAGTTTTTGAGATGGGGAATGAAATGGTGAAGCAATGGTTTAGGAAGATACACGGATAGTAACCGGTAGGATAGATGACAGAGGGAGCGAATGAAGGTAGAACAATTGATTAGAAAACTTTTTCACTTGCCTAAAAAAAGATGATAAAAGCCTAGTGTACAGTAGGGACTATAATAATGAAGAGAAAAATCATCAGGAAGAGAAAGAGGAATTAATATAACTCTGAGATTATTAGATGCGGGAAGTGAGGGACAAGTTAAGTTAACATCTTTTGGGTGACATAGGATTTGAGACCTGGGCATGAGGGAAAATGGTTACAGAGCATTATCATCCGGGAGAAATCCGGACACTCTATTAAGATGGGGTTGGGGGGATGGTTTTGTTTTGGGTGAAATGTTCTTGAGGTGATAGCATGTCATTTAAGAAGCAGTTGGAAATGTAGTGCCCAGTGTAGAAGAAGGAAAGGGAGAGAAAAAGTCAGGACTAGTAATAAAGATTTGGGGAGCATCTGTGTGTAAGCGGTACTTGAAGAGTTGAAGTTGAGGAAGTCGATAAGATCAACGGGCTTAGGAAAGGAAGAACAAATATCTGAAATCTGAGTTATAAGATACACTCACACTTAGGTGATGGAAGGCGGAGAGAAGACAGAAAAGGATGCAGAGAAGAGAATCAGAATGTGGTAGAGTGAAAGAAGTAAGAAAAGTAGAGAATTGTAAGAAAGGTAGTGATTGGCAGTCTCTCATGCTACAGGGAGGCTATGGAGAACAAGAAATGGAAAAAGCCATTGCTTTTGAGAACTAGGAGTCTTTGAAGACTCCTGTGAATTATTATGAATAACTTTAATAAAGCAGGAAGAGCAAGAGTCAAATTATATAAGTAATAAGGAGGGATTGGTGGTATTACAGGCAGCAGGTATATAAACCCCTTTAAATAATTTGACTTGGGAAGAAAGGAGGAAAAAGAATAGTAGCAAGATGAGTTCCAGGCCCGTCCCTTTTCTCATCTCACGTGCTCTCCCAAGGCAGAGTCAATCCCTCTTATGTAGAATTGCCTTTTATATGTCCACACCTTTTAGAATTAGATGTCAAGTCTAGACCCTGTTCCCTAATTCCCTCATAACAATGACTCACCCTTTTTGGGTAGGAAAATAGACACTACAACTTTGACATCTAAAGCTAAACTCCTGATCTGCCTCACTTCCACCAACTACAAAAACAAAACAAGGTACAAATAAACATAAGTAAGCAACAACCATATCTCACAATGTTCTTGGTTTTAGTAAATGACATGGCACACTACCCAGATGCTCAGGCTAGAAAACTTGGGGTCATTTTTGATACTTCTCTTCGTTCCTCTCATCTTATCCATCACCAAATCTGTGCACATACTTCTCTCTCTATCCATTGTCCACCCTGGTTGAAGCCACTGTCACCTCTGATGTCACTACCTGGACTACCTCAATAACTTTGCAAGGGGTCCCTCTGCATCTGCTCTTTCTCACCCTACCAGCCAGGATGATCCTTTAAATCTGAAATTTTATTACTGTCACCCTCCTGTTCAACATCATCCAGTGGTCTTCTGTTTCCTTTAAGCTAAATAATTCTGTTAGAATGGAGCAACAAAATCTGAATGGAGGAATTGGGGAAAGTTTTGCTAAGACATTGGCATATGAACTGGCCATGCATTTTCAGGTAAAGAATAGTGTTAGCATGGACTACGGGGTGAAGGTGGCAGAGGATCATTCCAGTTTGAGGAAGACCACGTGCCAAGGTTGGAAATCAGGTGGTCAGGAAAGAGTGACAACGTTCAGAGTGGGTATTCTCAGATGCCAGGGGTGAAGGGTAGTCACTGAAGCCAGATCGTGAAAGCCCCTTTTGTGTTTGGGTTTTATGGAGGTTTTTAAAGCAAGGTGTGATGCCAAGAGCAAGGTTTTCTGTTGGATGAATGTATGGCAGAGGGGAAGTTGGCTGGAGTGCTTGAGTGTTTGAGAGCAGGGATAGCAGTTTTGAACCTGTTGCAATGATCCAAGATAGGTGACAGAGGCCCGGACAAAGTTTACGGTCTGAAGGGAAGACGGACTCAAGACATATTTAGGATAGAAATACAACATTTCAAGGTAGGTCTCCTAGAGCACCCTCACTGTGAGTAGGTTCATGTGCAGAGCCTACTGTTTGCAGACTCAGAATTGACGTGTTATTCCTTGATATCAAACTCTGCAGAGTGCATTATTTTTGCCACATATAAAATGTCTTGGAGATAAATTTAATGACCAGTTTGTGTCCTGGTCAAATGTAGACTTGAAAACTCAGCTCAATAAAAATATTTTTAAGAATTTAGACCCCTGTGTTCTTTATGTTTCTGATTCTGAAAAGTTGTCTGAACTTGGTCAGGTCATATAGCTAGTATGAGGCTTGAATTCCTCATTTGTAATGAGGGTGTTGACTGGAATAATCACATCATCTCTAAGGTCCCTTCCATTTCCAGATCCCCATGTCAACTTCTACAGCATTGCTCTAATTTAGATGATTGACTTGAGTCTTACCAGCAGAGAGCAGACTGCTCCAGTTTCTTGAGGACATAGCTATCTTCTCAGAGAATAGATTGTCTAGGGGGTGTCCTGAGTAGCATTCGGAGACCCACCTTATCTTAAAAAATGCATTGTATTTATAATCCTCTTATTCTTTTTTTTCTTTATTGATATTAGAGAGAGAGAGAGGAAGGAAGAGAGAGAGACAGAAACACTGATGAGAGAGAGCATCAATTGGCTGCCTTCTGCATGCCTCCCACCGGGGATCTAGCCCACAGCCTGGGCATGTGCTCTGGCCAGGAATCGAACCGGCGACCTCTTGGTGCATGGGTTGATGCTCAAACACTGAGCCACACTGGCTGGGCTATTTATAATCCTGTAGCTGGTATCAAGAAAAACAATCTTTGAGTTAATGAAAGCTGTTTAGGATGAATTACTTATAGTTCTATGTGGCATGTTCTCCTTTCTACCCAAGGCATTTCTACCAGGAGGAGCTTAAAAGCACATTGATTGTCAAGTCTTTCTAGACCTTTGATTTCAAAAACTTGTGTAGACCAATGAGATTTTTTGTTTGTTTGTTTGTTTGTAGGGACAGTCAATTTGTAGAAAGTGGAGACATAGAGTGTAATTTAAGAAACTTTAAACTTCTATACGTTCTGAAGTATTGTGTAAAAGGAGATTGGCTAAAGGAATGACCAAGATAAATAAGGTACAATTTCTGTCTTCAAGTAAGTCTGTGGCTCAATAGGAGAGTTGGAATGTAAACAAATAATCCATCTGAGCCCATGGAAAGACTAGTACAACAGAGGTAAGTGCTGACTGTAGGATGAGTACAATTCTGGCCTTGGGTTGCATATTGTAATTACTGTCTTCTAGTATAGGCTATTCTTTAGGTCTGCCTGAGCAGGTGGATATTAGTGTCACCGGAGTCTTGCATCTTGATTGACTTGTCTTTGGCAAATGTATCTCATTAATCTCATTAATCAAATTTAGATCAAAGCATATTATTCATGCAAGAGATGTAAAACGGTCTGACTCACTGTAAATGGTTGATTGGTTATAAATAGACACCGTCTAGATTTTTTTTTGGCAAAATCGAGACAAAAACTTTATGAAGTTATGCAATTGTGGCAACATATTGTCAACTGTTACACTGGTAGTCAAGTCATTAGAAAATCACATCAACATTGTCAGCATATTACTTAGCAGACAGGCATGCTGGCATAAACAAGTCGTCCAGCTGCAGACTAAACTGAAGACCTATAAAAGAACGATGCTTTACAGCACATTCTATGAGCATTACATGTTATGTATATCATATCTGACTTCTGGATGATTGTCATCTTTAGATTTCCTGTGTTGAATTTAACCTAAAGGTGGCAAGAATAGTTTTCTAAATGTAGGGCAGTTATGTCATTCAGAGTGTGCTTGCTAAAATATTCTTGTCCTATAGTGTCACTCATTTGAAAGACAAGTGTTTTCTGGTGGTGAAAAGGTGTTCTTTCCTGTTTCGTCTTTGTACATTTTTTTTTCAACTTAACACATCCAATGATAGAAATTAGAATACTGAGGATGAACAATCATAGGTGCTTGGAATAAACTTCCAGGTTTAAAGAGTGTAAGAAAGCAACTAAGCCAGGAAAGTTATTTTTTGGTGGGCGTGGGATGGGTTATCAACTTCAGCTAATTATGAAATCCTTTGAAACATTTAATTATTTCTTGGAGAGATAAATCTGTCTAAACTGTGATAAAAGTTCTCCCCGGTTTCTGTCACTAGGTTTTGAGTAGGAGCAGTCTTGCAAATAACTTTCAAGACGAGTAACTTGAATGAGGGCATCACAAAGTCTGAGCCACCCATGAGGCATGTTTCCATTGGCTCTCAGCCTCTAGACCTCGCCTGGCCCCAGGAACTCTTTGTATGCTCAGGCATTGTGTTTCAAGAACCATTGTTAAAATGAAGTATAGTATCTGGCAGGAGTAATACATTAATCTATTAGCTAACATTCAAGTGCTTAATTTGTGTCTGGCATTGTGCTAAGCACACTATATTGGTTATCTTAGTTAATACTGAGAATAACCTTATTAGGTTGATAGTATTGCATTTAATCATTTTTAGGATACACTTCCCCTTGCCCCCGGCATTTTAACACTGAAATTGGGATGTATCGTGCAATCCATGGTGTCTTACTAGCATAATTTAGAACATTCTTTTCTTTCCTGGGGCTTGCAAAATCATGCTGAAACTGTTAAAGACGTCCCAGATTAAATGAAACACAGGATTAACCACTGCCTGCATTTATCGAATCCTACCTAAAAGGAAACTGAGACATGAAGTTAAGTAAGCTGTTCAAAATCACAGAACTGGGAAGTATTTGAGCCAGGGTTTCACACAGTTGTAGCACACGGTGCTGCCTGCTGGGAATCCTGCAAAATTGGTGCGTCTGAAGGGCCACCCTCAGGAGCGGCACACTTTGGAAAGTGGAGCTGGGAAGAAAGGGTATTTGCAAGGATCACAGTGGACTGTTGAGGATCCAGTGGAGGACCCTTGGCAGCCAGGGTAATCATGAGTGAAATGGACCCAGAAAAGACAGGAAAGCTACAGAAATATTGGGGAGCCCTGAAGGTGAAGGCCACCCTCTTTACTGTCTTGTCCAGAGCTGGACCTGCATGTGCAAAACTTCTAATTGGGATGCAGAGGAAAATCCTTATGCAGTAGGGAGAGTTACCTATACCTCTCTTATCTGTCTATCTAGCCATCCATGACTAGATCTAGACATATTGAAAGAGATTTGTATCATACTTTTTTCAAAGGGAACATTACATTATTAACAAACATTTTTTAAGCCCTACATTAAAACTGTGTGTGTTATGCTTTGTCTTTTTATTTGTTTGTCATTTTTTACAGCACAATTTCATGTACATGGAAGGTCAACCGTGTATTGAATAAATGAATAATAACTCCCTTTACCATAAATACTACACAGAATCTTGGAAGCATATTTGGGTTTAGAGAAGGAAGGCTGAAGTAGGGGGCAGGGAACCCCTTTAAAGAGTTTTATCAGCTGCAGAAACAACAAAGAGCATTGAAACGCCCATTCCTGCTTGTCCAGAAGCGAGGTGGGCACATCCACGTCCGTGAGGATCCGACACAGCCGTGCGCCTCCGAGAGCACAGACGAGCCAAGGAAAAGAGAAGCCGGTGGAAACGCTGTCGTGCTCCCTGTCAGCCCGGTGACCACTCCACAGGCACGACACAGACCAACACGCACGCACACACATGTATCAACTTTTGTATTTTCTTTCGCCTATGTGTCTAGTCAGCTCAAATGGGTCGACTCGTGTTTTGGCTCAGAACGCCAAACCAGACTCTTTGGCTCGGCTCTACCTGCGAACTTTCTGGCCTGCTTGGGTTTAGTGAAGTGGTTTGAGTTTCTGAGAACAAATAATTAGGCTCCAGGAGAAGGCCAGGGTTAGACAGAACCCTCTCGTTTCTGCCTCTGTGGGTTCTGTGACCCTGTGAAAAGGAAAACAAAGTTAGATAAGGACAGTGTTCAGCTCCGAGGGCTTCATGAAACTTTTCCTTCCAGGGGTATCAGAACTTTTATTTAATTATAGTTCTAGATTTAATCAGTTTAGGGATTCATCTTTTTGAAATTGCCTCTTCTTTTGATCAACCACATACGCTATCTTGGAATCAGAATTAGTGTTGGTGTGGACCAGAAAGCTGACCTTTTAAAAAAATTGTTACCCTTTGGGCTTGTAAGGTAATTAAGTTTTAATTATTTATAATTTTTATTTTATTGATTTTCAGCAAGAGAGGAACATCGGGTGGTTGCTCCACTTATTTATGCATTCATTGGTTGCTTCTTGTATGTGCCCTGACTGGGGATCGAACCCACAACCTTGGCATACTGGGATGACCCTCTGACAAACTGAGCTTCCAGCCAGGGTTAACGAATCTTTAAACTAGGCATAAAAGCATTGTCAGCTCAAAGAGGCTGTGAATAAAATATTTACTTATTAAACTTACTCCATTGGTTTCCATATCTTTTATGGTATTTTATTTTTTATTCCATAAAAACACCGGAGACTTCTGTTACTGGGGAGGTTGCTCAGTTACAATGATAGACTAACTGAAGCATTGACCCTGTAAAGTGAGGTTTGGTGACCAGGGGGCAAGAATTGGGCCAAATATAAGCCCTCTTTCCTTACAGTTCACGGGGATAGCATTTAAACCAATTTTAAAATGATTTTGAAATGTAGCAGAACATAAATCTCACATTGTGGGCATTTTTTTCTCAGGGACATAGCATCCAGAAATTCTTTTCTATTAATCATATTTGGGCCCTTCTCCAAATTATAAATAACCTCACTCTAATTACCTATTAATGTATGCCCACTCAAATTACTTTCAGCGAACGGCTCACATGTCCATGTACCCAGAGGCCACCGCTAATAGGATTTTTATAGAAATTACAGACATCTCGTTTCATAACAGAAGCGCAGCCTTGTCTCCTTGTCTGGAAGCTGGAGGGAGGCAGGGAAGAAGGGAGGAAGAACCGTTGTCACGCTCAGCGCAGAACTCACGTCCATAGGAAATAAAACGAATGAAGGGTGGAAATTTCCTTTCCCGAGGGGACGCGGGGGAGTGGCGGTCACCTCCGTGAGCCCACTTCTCGTTTCCGATCTCTTTTATCACATGGTATTGTAGGACCCGGGGATTTCATTTTCACCGATGAGTTGGTAATAGAATTGGAAGTTGCTTTGACCAGTGAGGTAGAAGGAGAGAGATGATGATAGGGGCAACTGCTCTTATATGGAACAGGCAGATGGGATCTCAGGAGGGTACCAACAATCCAAGGATTCTGTAACAGTTAACTAGAGAGCCATTATTCCTCTCCTACCCCCCAATTAGTGTTTTGTAGGATAATTATACTTCCTCAAATAAGGGCAAACTATGGCAGGAAACCGGTTTAAAACCAATACTTAGGTTTTAGATAGAAGGACCGGGCAGGTGTATTCACATTTCACACCCTTCTAAAGCTCGGTGTAAAAGCTCCACCACCCTTTGGGGTTCTGTTTATCCTACTAATTCTTTATTCTTTTAGTTTTGAAGTTGTTATTTCCACTTATCTAACATATTCTGGAGGTTGGTACTGAGAGCAAAGAGAAATAAGGTAGCAAAACGTCCGATGAAAAAATGTTTGGAGTTGGACACCGGACATAGTCTTTCATGGTACAAGGGCAATGTGATAACTCTGTAATGGTGACTTAGTAAGTGTTGAGTCGTTTTTAATTTCCATGTGCTTGTTCTTCTACCTTTTTTTATCCTCACCCAAGGATATTTTCCCATTTTTTGTACAGATAGAATGGGAGGGAGAGAGAGGAAGGGAGAGAGAGAGAGAAACATCGACGTGAAGGGACACATCGAGTGGCTGCCACCCGCACGACCAACCAGGGCCGGGGACAAACTGCAACCGAAGTACGTGCCCTTAGCGGAAACCGAACCCGGGTCTCTCCGGACAGCAGGCCGACGCTCTAACCGCTGAGCCATACTGGCCAGAGCAACCTTTTTTTTTTTTTGGTGAATGCTAGAGAGTTTGCTTGGGTCCTTCAACAACTGAGTTGGCCTGATTCCCATGACACAATGCAGTAGTCAGTCTGGGGTTTGTGCTGTCCATGGGAACACTGAAAATGTCCAGTTTGGCCAGTATCAGAAGGGCGATTCTATTGGAGCTGCAACAACCTAGCTCATCAACCACATGAAGACAATTCGATTTCCCACCAGAAATAGACACCTGATGAGCTTGGGAACGCTGTCAACAGGGTCACACTGATAATAATGGCACGCTTCTGAAAAGAGTTTGATTGTATGACCTTCTTCAACTTCTGTACAGCTTGGATGACAGAGTCGTAGACCCTGAAGCTGAGGGTGACCACGAGGAGGGCAGAACGACGTAAGGAGCCCCGGTGATGCCGAGATCTCCAGGGAAAGCAGCAACATCAGTGTGGGGTAACAGACAAGCTCAGCTCTTCACCTTGTGCCAGAAAACGAGACGGTGGATTGTAGAGGAGGCTGCAGAGCCGGTTCCCAGGCAACCCTCTCCGATTTTCCTTTCCCCATCGCTGGGCATGGAGGGTTGGGCCCCAGAGGACAAAGAGGAGTTAGATAGAATTGAGTGACCTCCAGTGGCTCTACCCTGGACATTTCCAACAAAGGTCAGGAGGGAGGGGAGGGAATAAAATAATCACACTGCTGGCTCTCCCACTCCCTCCGCTCCTTCTGCTTCGTGCTTAGACTCTGACCACTAGTCATGTTTTGATATATGGCCTTCCAGACTTTCTCTATTATTTTATATGCTCACTTGAACTTTTCCTGCTTAATATGTCACTTTTAAAAAATCCATTCTGCCTTTGCATTTTTTCCCCCCACTGAAAATATTCTCCAATTGTTTTCTTTTGTCTCTGCCCCTGTCCTAATCCCATTCCCCTAAGGTAGCCTCTAGTCATGTTTTGATATATAGCCTTCCAGACTTCCTCAATTATTTTCTATGCTAACTGGAATCAGGGACTGTTTTCACTGGAAGGGATCTCCAAGATCATCTTTCCATCTCTCCCCACCCCCTCCCACTGTCCCCCCACTGCAGGCTTCCAGAAGATACATGGACAGGCTCAGTGCCCCACCTGAAATGCTACCTCAGCCAGTAATTGACAAAACAGGACTAGAACCCAGGTCGGTTCACTCCTAGTTAAATGACCTTTCTGCGGTATCTCACAATGTTATTTTCTTAGTCTGTTTCATGCTCCAAAGAAGTCGTTTCTGTAAGAAGGATTGACGTGATTTATAGCTACATTTTGTTTCTGAGGTGACCATTCAGTTCTAGATGGATAACAAGCAAGCAAACAAACAAACAAACTTCTAACCAAATAGACACGGCTATAATTGACCTCTGTTTCTTCTTTGGCCTCAGTGACCATGGCCACAGGCTCAGTGCTCTGCTCCTCTGTGCTAAGATCGTCACTAGATGCATCAGTCATACAGTCAACTTTTACTGTTTTTCTCTTCCTGGTCACTTGCTTTGAGCGTAGGCATAGCTCTTCCTGCTTTCTCTTCAAGTGCTTCTAGAAAGATGAACCTTAAACCAGCCCGGCCATTTGAGATTCTGATTTTCTGGGCATTTCCTAGGTGTTCCCCATAAAAACCAGGACCTTCCCCTGGTGCAGGGCATCCTGTTTTTTTTTTTTTTTTTTTTTTTTATACTCACCCGAGGACATTTTTCCATTTTTTGTTCAGATAGAGTGGGAGAGAGAGAGAGAGAGAGAGAGAGAGAGAGAGAGAGAGAGAGAGAAAACATCGACGTAAAAGGGACACATTGAGTGGCTGCCACCCTCACGACCCAACCAGGGCCGGGGACAAACTGCAACCGAGATACGTGCCCTTAGCGGGAACCAAATTCAGGTCTCTCTGGACCGCAAGCCGATGCTCTAACCACTGAGCAAAACCGGCCAGGGCCAGGGCATCCTGTTTTTAACTCATGTACCCTCACCTGGAATTTCCAACAAAGGTCAGGAGAGAGGGGAGGGAATAAGATAATTACGCCGTTGGCTCTCCCATGCCCCTCCGCTCTTTTGCTTTGTGCTTAGACTCTATTAGTCGTGTTTTAATATATGGCCTTCCAGACTTACCTTCAACTTCTAGTCTTGTCTTTTTCTTTCAAGTTTTCAGCAGATCCCTCTCCAGCCTTTCAAATTCAATGTGAGCACACATCCCATTTTATAGAAAGAAAGGGCACACTTTCACAAAATAACTCCAACCAAAACCCTGGGGCCTCATTCTACCTCCATTTTCCTTCCACCCCAACCACCCTCAGATCTTATCACTCATCTGGACCCCTTGGAAGTCCTAGGGCCACTCTTACTTACATCAGGCCTATATCCTGGGTCTTTGTTCAAGTCCATCATGCCATCCTAGTCATCATAAACATGCTTACTTTAACTATAATCAGATCTCTGCCACAGATAGAATTTAGAGTGATTTCTTGTTACGGATTTTTTTTTGCCAAGGACCCAAACTGAACAAACTGGAGTTTTGAAGGCAGAACACGTGAGGGAGTGGATGCCAGAGGGACCCACCCTGCAAATGTATTGCGCAACGCACAGAGTGCAAGTGAGCTCTTCTGAGTTTGACAGGGACGGCTGTTGTTTGGGGATGTCTTTCTTTCACATGAGGCTCTCTGCCTGTTGTTATTTCCCTTCGTGGGTGCTTGCGCCTGTGTGGCGATGTTAACCACGCATCGTTTTGTTTGATGCGATTGTACAATAATGCGCCTATGTTTACCTTTCCTGTCCACTTTAAGGACGGAGTATGTTTTACAACTGAAACTGCTGCTCTTACCACTTCTGCAGCATATGGCCTTCGGTTTGGGCACATGCCTCCGAAACCGTAATCACTAACAGATGCTCCTCTGAATCAAGAATTCCCCTCTCTGGCTACTCAGCCTGAGCAATGAGCTGCCTAACTTGGATCCTACAGGCTTCTTGAAAAACTCCACAGGCTCCTTACTCGCACACGGGTAACATGCACAAGATTGATATTTTCCAGGCCCAAGCAGGACTTTGAAATAATACCTAGCAGTTGTAGAGAGCTATTTATTTTCCCCTCCTCCCACAAGTGTGTTCACATACATGATCTCATTTTATCCTTCAAATAGGCCTTGGAGTTAAGTCGGGAGGGCAGTCTTTTCCCCTAGGAACCGAGGTCCAGGGATGTTAGGTAACTTGCTCAAGGTCGCACAATTAGCCTTGACTTGCAGTCTCGTGTTCTTGCCACCAAAACGACACTAGTGTTTACTTTGTCCCGGGTCAGAGTTGTCCAAAGTCTTTCCAGGTGCTGTGTGAATCCGTACAGCGTGGATTTAAATTAAATTTGTAACAGCTTTTTGTGTTTATTTTTTTCTTCTAGCCTTTAAACTGGAAGTCTAAGACCATGGTTATGGTTCTCTGGGGAGGTTGTTCAGTAAATCAAAGGGGTAGACCCAAATCCAGCATTAAAAGAACCCCACAATAACCCACCCATGTGATTCTGAATCAGGTGGGCTGTGTAAACACTGTTCTAAAAACTCAAGTAAACAAGGCACGTAGATCTCCAAGCCTGTTTCCTTATTCAAAACAACAACAACAAAAGGAAGCAAGACGAGAATTAATTGTTAAAACATTGCCGAACATGAACGTGGCTTCTAATCTAAATTTAACAGCTTGTATCATAATTCCTTTTATGGGAGAAAAAGTGTTTGTCTGGAAAAATACCTGGGAGGTAGAGAGTGAGACCTCCAGGGTCTGGGTTTTCTGCAGAGGGGGGAGTAAGACTAGGTGGGAGTTTCTGGAAAGACATGAAGTGAGGCGCTGAGTAGGTTGAAGATCAGCAAAGGTGCCCCCCCACCCCCAGTGGTGAGATGTCCAGAAAGGACCCTGGGGAAGAAGAAGGGTTGATGTGGAGTTTGAAGAGATCTGCTCTGTGGTTCAGGCTATGATCCTTCCCCATGGTCCCTACATATTCAATACAATCTATCTTGTGTGAATGGAGGCTTTTCTACGGGAATTAACGAGGGGGCTGAGTTTTGCTCCTGGATTGACATAATGCAGAACTGAGCAGAAAAGCTCACGACAACCTGGGTCTTGGAAATTGCTGACATCTCGGGTAGAACTTCGGATTTCTACAGACTGGAGAGGCAAGCCCATTTCACTAGCTGCCCAGGGGATTGATGTGTTCGGGTAACTCCCGGGTGAAAATGTGATAATAAGCATGAAGACATTATAGAAAACATTATGTCTGACATACTCTCCTGGCTTTAGAAGTACTAGGTAGGATGCAGTTAGCAATCTCATCAGAAAGGTTCGCCTCCGAAAGTGAATATGAACTCGGATGTTTCCAAATAGAGTAGGCGAACGAGTAAGAGCTTTGAGGCACGATTCCAGCTGTGGCCTGGTTTGCAGAATAAACTCTAGTGCCTTTGTTTCCTTTTCTATATGGCGCATATTGGTAGTTCGCGTGGACTGTTGATGCTTTTCATCTAGCAACCAGAGCCAAAAAACTGGAAGTTTTGTACATCTGGAAAATTTTACCTCGAGATCTTAAGAAAGAGTTCTTGGTTTGAAGGAGCAGAGGATAGGGGGGTGCAAAGCAGAGGGCAAACCCAGGCATCTCTTTCCAATTCAGCAAAGAACAGGCATTTTACATGAGTGCAAGGAGCAAATCTATCCTCTTGCACAGAGGTATGAACCCAGGTGTAGGCA
The DNA here is from genome assembly GCF_014108415.1 of Molossus molossus. Taxonomy (NCBI): domain Eukaryota; kingdom Metazoa; phylum Chordata; class Mammalia; order Chiroptera; family Molossidae; genus Molossus; species Molossus molossus. The sequence goes on along the minus strand of NW_023425345.1, from coordinate 13,862,396 downwards.
GTGACAGCGATGAAGCTGTGTCCTCATCTGTGGTGTGGATTTTAGAGTGTCCCAACCTTCTTCACAATTTAGGGGCTGAGATGACGGCAAGATTCAATGAGAATGCTTGTGTTGGATGGTTTCAATTCTCTCGGTAAAGAAAGGGAATTAGCAACCTCCGCTGAAAAATACGAGTGGGGATTATAGAAGTTTGTGCTATTTACAACAAAGGTCTGGACTAGTTCTGGGAGAATTAAACTAGGGAGGCGATGATACATTAATGGCAAGGCTGCCTGTGAGTGGAGAGGGCCAGAGACACCCTACACAGTCTTAGACACATTTCTCAAATACAGTCCACCTCCACCTCCTTACTATCAGCAAAATTCAATTCCCTTGGAAATACTGCGTAAGTGGATTTCTCATTTTTCCCTTCCCTCAGCATCAGGGAACCAGGAGCAGCAAGTGGAGAAAAGCCCAATACTTTTCTGGCTTCCCTTCCATCATTTATCCTTGCCATCAGCAGATATTGTTGAGCAGTTTGCTAGGCCAGGTGCTCTGTGTTACTGTTTCAATGTCCTGCCTCTTGTTCAATTCAGCCCTTTGCCGGTGTGTCCCATCCTACCTTTTCCGCCTCATCAGGGGCCTGACCCCATCAGGTGCCCCCTCTTTATCCTTGACTTTGAACTCTCTTGACTGGCTCTTTCAACGTGTCTATGCTTTGCTTAGTTCATCTCTAAAAAAAATCATCCTTAGACCTCATACCTTGTTTTTCTTTGTAAATATCTTCCTAGATTTCGTATGATCTGCTCTCCCTGATCCGTCTCCCTTCTCTTCTGCACTAAAACTAATGAGAGAGTCTTTGGAGCCATTGGTCTCCCTGGGATGGATGTCTCCTATTTCAAGTTCAGAGAGCAACCACGTTGGGACCATCCCTCCCTCAGTAAAATACTGATGGATGAGTAACACACTATCATGTTAGGATTTAAAATAGTACATTCTGATTACCAGGAAATCCATGTGGTTTTTTTTTTTTTTTTTTTATCCTCACCCGAGGATATTTTTCCATTTTTTTGTACAGATAGAGCGGGAGGGAGAGAGAGGAAGGGAGAGAGAGAGGGAAACATCGACGTGAAGGGACACATCAAGTGGCTGCCACCCGCACGACCAACCAGGGCCGGGGACAAACTGCAACCGAGGTACATGCCCTTAGCGGGAACCGAATCCGGGTCTCTCCGGACCGCAGGCCGACGCTCTAACCGCTGAGCCAAACCAGCCAGGGCGAAATCCATGTGGTTTTTAACATTAAGCTTTACATTCGGTGTGATGCCTCTCTTAGCTCCAACATTCAGAGACTCACGTTTCATTTTTTGACACTTCCAGAGATTTTTTCAAACGACTCCAGTTCTGACAACCTTTTAAATGTATTTGGAATACAAATCCAGACTTTTCCTGCTTATCATCTTGGTAAAAATATATTGCGCTTTTATGAAGCAAGTATTGCATGTTTCTATATAAACTTTGGGCAGAAAACGTATTGGGAGATTCACACAGCTGTTACGTTTGGTTATTAAAATGCAAGAAATGTTTTCTCAGGGACATTATAACTAGGGGGACACTCCGTAGAGCCACTTGGGTAGAGCAGCCTTATTGTTTGCTGATGACTGTGTACCTGCTACTTGTATGTTTGTTCATAATTCTACTTCTATTTAGTCATTCTCCTCTAGATGGTCATTTTGATTGCTTTCAGTCATTTTCTGTTACAAATGATTATGCAATTAATTTTTTGTATATATATTATTTCATGGACAAACAAGAATATCTGTAGCATGAATACCTATAAGTAATATGCTTGGGTTAAATTTTGTGTGCATCTCTAACCTTTATCAATGTTGCTATTGTATAAGGTTCTACCAATTTACCTGCCTACTGAGAATGTATGAGTGACCATCTCCCCACACCTGCGTGATGACAGTGTTAGCAAGCTTTCGCCAATATTAAATGTTAAAAATTACCCGATTACAGTTCAACTTTATATTTTTAAAACAATTATGAGTGTGGTTTAAGATATTTCATGTTTATTTAATTTGGAAATTTCTGTTTTTACTTGGGATGTTTAGATAATTTATATTGAATGTAATATTGAAATGATTGTATTTGAATGCACCATTCTTTTCGTATTCTATGTTCTATCTATTCTCTTTGTTCATATTTTTCTCTTTTTCTACTCTTTAGATTGAGTATTTTCTGAACTCCGTTACATCTCCATTATTGGCTTATTAGCCAAATCTCTCTGATTTATTTCCTAAATGGTTGCTCCAGGATTTGAAACATGGATCTTTAACTTATAACAACTCTCCTTTTGAATAATATTATACCACTTCATATATAATGTAAGAAACAACAGTATACTTCTATTCACCCCTGCTCCTTTATGTTAGTGTTATCATACATTTAACTTCTACATGTTTGAAAATAAAGACATTTTTAAAATGAGATAAAGTTTTATATTTATCCACAACTTTAACGTTTATATACTTTTCATGTTTTTTGTGTAGATCCAACTTTTCATCTGGTATTATTTTACTTCTGTCTGAAAACTTTAACATTCTTTTAATACAGATATCCTGGTGATATATTCTCTCAACATTTGTGTCTTTAATTAAAATGTGTTCATTGTACCTTTATTTCGAAGGATATATTTACTGGATGTGAAATCTAGATGGACAGATTTCTGTCTTTTCTTTTAGTGACTTGAAGATATTTTATCCTTTCTACTTTGAGTGGTTTATGATGAGAACACTTCAGTTATTTTTAGTTTTGCTCCTCAGTTCATTGTGTGTGTGTGTTTCTGGCTACTTTAAAGATTTTTCTTCATTATTTTTTTTTTTAGCAATTTATCTATGATATACGTAGATTGCTCCTATCTTTAAAATTGTATCTAGACCTTTACAATTTCTTTTTCTAATTTATTTTATATTTTTGAATTTATTTGGGTGACATTGGTTAATAAAATTATATAAGTTTCAGGTATACAATTCTATAGTACATCATCTGTATACTGTATTGTTTATTTACCACCCCAACTCAAGTCTCCTTCCATCACCATTTGTCACCCTTTTACCCTGTTCCAGCTGCCCCACCCCCTTTCCCTCCGTAATCACTGTACTATTGTCTGTGTCCATGAGTTTTTTTTTTGTATTTTTTGCTTAATCCCATAGAGAGTATAGACCTTATACAGTTTCTTTTCTCACGATGTGTGTGTTTTGCTTTAAACATGTAAATGTAGTTTCAATAGCTATTTTTATGAAGTAAAATTATAATATCATATAAGTTTCAGGTATACAACACTGTAATTCAACATCTGTATATACTACAAAGTGATCAGCACCAAAAGTCTAGTTACTAAGTAAGAGCTACTTTTATACTCTTGTTTACTAGTTCCATTATCTCTGTCATTTCTGAGTGTGTTTTTAAACTTCTTTTTGTTTGTTTGTTTATGGGTCTCCTTTTTCTACTTTGTGCATGCCTGGTCATTTTCTGTTAAATACTGGTCATTGTGTGGTTTACATTTCTGAGCATCTTTATTTTATTGTCTTTCTTTAATGATCGTTAGGCTTTGTTTCAAGAGGTAATTAGTTTGCTTTCATATCCATTTTGTATCTTCGAGGCCCTTTGAGAACTGCTGTAGAATAGTAGTAACTCTAGGTCTCCAGTATTACTATTATTCTTTTCCTCTTGGGTTGCAGCTATTTGTTTCTGTTTCCTTTTATGCTTTGTACTCTTTGATTGAATGACAAAAATTGTGCATGAAAGAATGTTAGAGATAATTTGAGGGACTGAATACGGTCCCTTCCTTCAGAGAAGGCTTGCGGTTGCTTCTGACGGGCAGTTCACTTCCATCCCATCTGGACTGAGCTGGTTCACAGGTGGATTCCAGTGAATGTGAAGGCTAATCCACCTCCAATTGGGCCTTAGGTGTAATTTTAAGGGCACTTAACTGAATGCCTAGAATGTTTACTAGAGTTCTTCCCCTTTGATGGGAGTTGAGGTATAATTTTTGTCTTTCTAGTGTAAGTAAAATGCCTACAGGTTTGCTCTACTTCTTAGAATCTGTTACGGACTGAATTGTGCCCCTTCCAAATTTGTATGTTGAAGTCCTAACTTCCAGTACCTTAGAATGTGTTTGTATTGAAAGGTAATTAAAGAGGTAATTAAGTTAAAGTGAGGTCATTAAGATGGGCCCTAATGCAAGAGGACTGGTGTCTTATAAGGAGAGTTTAGGACACAGACATGCACAGAGGAAAGGCCACGTAAAGACACAGGCAGAAGAAGGCCATCTACACGCCAAGGAGAGAGGCCTCAGAAGGAACCCATCCTGCCAATACCTTGCTCTTGGGCTTCTAGCTTCCAGAATTGTGAGAAAATAAATGTCTGTTTAAGCCATTCAGTCTGAGGTAGGTGGTTATGGCAGCTCTAGTAAACTGATACAGGATCCTAGTTGCAACTTTGTGCTTCACTTTTTATGTCCTCAGCCCCATGTTATTTATGAATTGGCAAATGCCTGGAGGTTAATTTCATAGTTGAATGTTGGGTTTGTCTTAATACGGTTTCGTTCCCTCTGAAGATCTTTGATTCTCAAGTCTTAGCTGCCTGGCTGAATTTCAGGCTTTTCTCTCTAGTCCTATGAGGCAACAGAAAGTGCTGCTGAGCTTCTCATCCTCATAACCACCCCTTTGTGCTCAGATGCAAGGCCCGATCCTGCTTGCGGATCAACAGATGCGCTCACAGGAGGAGCGGAGCAGAATGTTGGGCTTATCTCTCTTCGTGGCTCTTGGAGAGCTTCAGCCCTCAAGTCCTGGCTACCCTGACAGTTTCTAATGCTTTCAAACATCAAACAGATGTTTTCATTGTATCTTTTTTTTTTTTTTTTGGTAGGGAGGTTTGGTTTGATTCAAGCATGTCTATCAAAGCTGGAGGTGGAATCATTTTTCTATTAATTTTTAACCTAGGCATTTTATTAAATTCTCTTCCTGTCTGTAATAGATTTTTGCTCGGATGTTGTTTTTGGTCCTGCCAAAATTCATGTGTTGAACCCTAATCCTTAATGTGATGGTATTTGAAGGTGTGATTTGGGGAGATAATTATGTCATGAGGATGCTGCTCTCATTAATGGGATTACTAGTCTGATAAGAGAGACCCCAGGGAGCTCCCTCTCGTCTTCTGCCTTATGAAGACACATGAAAAGTCTGCAGTCTATGAAATTAGAAGTGGGCTCTGCTAGCACCTTGACCTTGGACGACGCAAGGTCTGTTGTTTACAAGCCACCCCGTGTGTGGTGTTCTGCGATGTCAGCCAGCGCTGACGAAGACAGTGAGTCTCACATCCCTGTCTTCCAGCAGCGAATGTTGGTTGTGAAGTCGAGGCCAGTCTAATTGTTCCCCTTTGTACGAGGGATGGGAAAGATACTCTACCAAAGTACAAGATACAAGGATTTAAATAAGATTGAACTTTATATCTCTCTCATATGTCAGTCTGGCCTGTCTACCTTATCAGAGCAGCTGCTGCTAAGGTCACCAGGGAACAATTTCTTCTGTCTGGTTGCTCCAACACCCCCCAAGGACATTGTTCTCATCCCCAAACCGAAGGTGAGATGCTGGCACATCTACATTTCAGCTTGCAAAAGAGAAAAAGAGGCAAAAGTCAGAGAATGCAGCTTTTCTTTAAATGGCAGATGACTTTGCACACTCCAGTGCATGTCCAGTTCCCCAGAACATACTCATGTGGCCTCTCTAACTAACTGCAAAGACAGCCAGGAATATAGTGTCTAGCTGGGTGGCTACACAAACAGAAATAGGAGAAAATTTAGGGGGTGCAAGTAGGGGTCTGCCTCACACTTGTAGGATACTTAATCATTGTGCTTGAATGCCCTAAGTTTTTGTTTTTTTCTCATCATTGAAGTCCATTACTATCATTAGCATACATTTCAGTGTTGATCATATGGCGAGTTTTTTTGTGTGTGTATGAATTGCTATTTTAAGTTAAATTTTTGTCTTTTAGTTTTTCAATATCATGCCTTTAAATTATTTTTTCTCTCCTCTCTTTGTTCTGCTTTGATTCTTTGTGTGTGTGTGTGTAATTCACATCTATTGTTTATCCTTGCTTCTGTCCTTTGGTGTGATTTCACTGATGACCTTGATTTGTGCTGGTTAAGGTGGCCTTGATTTCTTAGACGGATTTATTTTTATTTCTTCTATTTGTTTCTTAAGTCTGCCAGCTCATGTTTCATCTCCTCTGCTTTGAACTCTTTGATTCATTAGGTGCCTTGTATTCCTGACCATCTATGTGGTTATGCTTTTTATCTGAGCAGTGGCCATATTTTTCTGGTGTGGGTTTGTCACCTGACACTTGTTTTCTCCACATTTTTTTTTTTTTCCTTTTCCTGAAAAGTAACTTTGCATAGATACTTGGCTGGTTCTTTTTTGCTTATTACATTTGTGAATGAGGTGAGTCCTCCCAGTTACTTGCGAGAGCTTCCATCAAGGGAGAGACTACAGCAGTGTTTTAAGCAAGCAGTGGCTTTCTTTGGTTCACAGCAGAGATTCTTTATGGCTCAGTGGTGTGTGTGTGTGTGTGTGTGTGTGTGTGTGTGTGTACATTCATTCTGCCCCAGTTCAAAGAAATCATCCATTTTTGGACTGCTCATAAGGGCAATAACCCATTTCCTTCACCTTCCTCCATGACATGTTGCTGCTGTGAAAATTGTGTGTTTTCTGGTTCAGTCTCAGTCCCACCTCTTTGCTCTTTTAACAGGGTCCAGGGAAGTTCCCGCTAAAGACCCCTCTTGTTCCTATTGTTCCAGACGAGACTTGTGGCTTGCCCCTCGTTCTGCCCACGTACTCCGGATAACTGCTGTGCCCGAGTCGTCTGAGATCTGCAGCCACAGAGGTCTCTTTAGGCGTTTCCCATGTCCCTGTATGACCTTCCCCGCATTTGGCAGCTGTCCCTTAAAGGGTTATAGGTGTCTCCTAGCTTTATCAAAGATCATTTCTCTTCTTTTTCCATTATTGTTTTGATTTGATTCATTATAGAAATTTGGATAGACCTCTCTTTTTTCTGGCATTTCATAATCAGGTACTGTGAATATCCATTTAGAGAAATCCGTCATTATTTTGTTAGGATTAGTTCCCTTAGGTGGTGTACTTATAAAATTTTAAGGAATCCAATCTATTTTTCAAAAATTTCCACAAATCTACACTCTTCCACTAGTACGTAAGAGTGTATTTTCCTATACTCTTACTAATATATGCATAGAGTTTTTCCTATTTGCCATTCAGTCACACTGTTAATTATTAGGTGACAAACAGTTATATCCTCTTCTGAGAATTTTTCCATTATTGTCTGTTGGTGGTTTTTGTTTTCTTTTGGTGCCTTTGTCAACTTTCTCTAGATTGATAGGAGCTTTTTAAAAAACATATATTACATACATTTTTCTCAGTATTTGCATGTTTTATTTTATTTTTAATGTAGTCTTTTACCAAATAAAAATATTTTATAGCAAGTTTAATATATCCCCATATACCTTAGGTGTCATTTTCTTTACTGCACCAAAAGTATACATTCACATATGTATTCCATTAGTGCTATAGATCTTATTTTTCTATTTACACTCTAATAAGTCTGGAATTTATTCTCAATATAAAGTATTCATCTAGCTTATTTTCCCCATAATCGTTAGTAAGGTGCTCCATCACCATTTACAGACTAATTAATTGACTTAAGATGCCACTGTTAACACATTAATTATATGCTTATTCAGAAATACTTTTAAACTCCAACTTTTATTCCATTGCTTGATTGTTTTTTTATGAAAGTACTACAATATTTTAAATATCATTTTATATACTAATACATTTTATAGCAAGTCAATTGTATCATTACTAGAATTTTCAAAATCTCTTAGTTTCATGTATTATTCTTCCAGATGAACTTTAGAATCATTTGTTGAGTTTCCAAAAATAAATCTTCAAACCCACTGGGATTGCACTGAGTTTATTTATTTATTTGGGAAGAATTGACATCTTGATAATATTAAGTCTCCTTAGCTGGTAACATGATATAGTTCTCCATTTAGACACATTTTCTTTTATGTCTTTCAGTAACAATATTGTGGTTTTCTTCACAGAGATTCTGCACATTTCTCATTTTAACTCTTAGGTAATATATATTGTTTTGTTCTGAGAATGTAATTATTTTCTAATTCATTATTGCTGGAATGTAGAAAAATACTGAACTTTGTTTATTTTGTAATTACTACTCCACTAATTTTCTTATAAATCTTACTTGCTTTTCAGTTTATTCTTTTGAGTTTTATTCCGAGACCATGATGCCATCTACAAATAATGTTAGTTTTTCTTCCTCTTTTCCAGTATTTGTACTTCTTAATTTTATTTCTTACCCAATTGCATTGGCAAACATTTTCAATATTAATTATTATAGACCTAGCAGGAGTACTTTACTTGTTATTCATTATAATAGAAGTGTATCTACAGTTTTACTATTAAAGTGGCTATTTTTCTAGACCATATATAGTTAGGTCTATTTATATTTTCTCATCTAACAATCACTATCTTTTAATTGATGTGTGGATCTCTTACCATTAAAGTAAATACTGACGGTTACATTTAGGACTGCCTTTATATTATTTGTGTTTTTGCTTGTTACTTCTGTTTTGTTCATTTGTTTCCTTTTCCTACCTTCCTTTATAAGTCTATTGACTACTGTGAGTAGTGGTAATAGCTTATGTTTTTCCTTTACTTTGTAATTTTGCTATTGGTTGCATACATATTTGAGTTTGTTATGTCTTCTTGGTAAATTCTTCTACATATATTATAGGTCCCACAAGAACTAATATCTTTGCTTTAAATAGTTGTGTGTTTTTTTTTCTTTTGAGTTCTGGCTAAGAAAGAATTCAGAGCCAGGATTCAAACTATAAGAGAAAGTCTATTTTGAAAGTCACAGAGGCAGAAGAAAATGAGCTCAGGAAACAAGTTACAGCAAAAGAAGGGCCCGTGGAGCTCGAGAGAGACAAGAGGGAGGAGAGGTCTGGTATGCTCAGTGCAGGAGAGAGAGAAGGAGAGAGCACCCTGGGGAAGGGGAGGTGTGCTCTGTAGAGAAGGCCGCTAAATGTTTTTTTTTTTTTTTTTAACAGAATGGAGAGCTCAGAAATAAACCCACACCTTTCTGGTCAATTAGTATTTGACAAAGGAGGCAAGGACATACAATGAGATAAGACCGTCTATTCAATAGATGGTGCTGGGGACATTGGACAGATATGTGCAAAACTGAAACTAGGTCACCTTCCTACACCATTCACAAGTATGAACTATAAATGGATTAAAGAAGTAAATGTCAGACTAGAAACCATAAAAATCCTAGAAGAAAACATAGGCAGCAAAATCTCAGACATTTCTGGTAGCAACATTTTTTTCTGATATATCTCCTCAGGCAAGAGAAACAAGAGAAAAAGTAAACAAATGGGGCCACATCAAACTAAAAAGTTTTTGCACAGTGAAGGATACCACCAACAAAATGAAAAAAATCCATCGAATGGTAGAACACATTTGCCAATGATACATCTGATAAGGGGTTAATTTCCAGAATTTACAAAGAACTTATAAAACTCAACACCAAAAAAACCAAACAATCTAATTCAGAAATGGGCAAAGGGCCTGGATAAACACTTCTCCAAAGACTACATACAGATGGCCAATAAACATGAAAAGATGCTCAACATCACTGATCATCGGAGAAATACAAATTGAAACCACAATGAGGTATAACCTCATGCCTGCCAGAATGGCTATCATCAGTAAATCAACAATCAGTGTTGGTGAGGATGTGGAGAAAAGGGAACCCTCGTGCACTATTGGGGGGAGTGCAGATTGATGTAGTTACCGTGGAAAGCAATATGGAGTTAGCTCAAAAATAAAAAATGGAACTGCTTCATGACCCAGAGATTCCAATTCTGGGAATATACCCAAGAAACCCAAACCATGAATTTGAAAGTATATATGCACCTCAATGTTCATTGCATCATTATTGACAATAGCCGAGATTTGGAAGCTGCCCAAGTGCCCATCAATAGATGAGTGGATAAAAAAAGCAGTGGTACATTTACACAATGGAATACTACTCAGACATTAAAAAAGGACATCTTACCCTTTGTGGCAGCATGGATGGACCTAGAGGGTATTATACTAAGTGAAATAAGCCAGTCAGAGAAAGACAAGTACCATATGATTTCACTTATGTGTGGAATCTAATGAACTAAATAAACTAACAAACAAAATAGAAACAGACTCATAGATACAGAGAACAGACTGACAGCTGTCAGAGGGAGGGTGGTTGGTGGGCTGGGTGAACAAGGTGAGGGGATTAAACAAACAAACAAAAAAATCATAGACATAGACAACAGTATAGTGGTGACCAGAGAGCAACAAGGTAGGGGGAGGAAGAAGAGGGTAAAGGAGGACTAAATGGTGAAGGAGACTTGACTTGAAGTGGTTAACACATAATATAAGATACAGATGATGTAGTATAGAATTGCATACCCGAAAGCTATATAATCTCATTAACCAACACCATCCCCATAAATTCAATGAAAATAAGTAAAATTAAAAAATAAGAAGAAAATAGTTTTATAAAAAAAGATTAAGAAACGAGAAAACCATTGATGTTGGCTCATATATTGTTTATCAATCTTCATTCCTTATTCTTTATTCAGTATCCTTGTTATGACTTTGTTAAATTAACATTTCTTAAGTGGAGGACAGGGTGCAGAATGGTGAACTGTGATTCAACAAAAGATCACAAGAGTTTTTGAAACAGTAAGTTTATTTGTCACTGTCCTGGAGGAAGTCATAGCATGCCTCCAGGGACCACACAGGGCCCCTAAAATGAAAGAGATCTAAATCTGTCTGATATTTTCTTCAAGCCTGAGGTGCTCTCTACTATTTATGAATTTCATTGGGTTTTATTTATCTAAATATTTTTTTTATTTTGCCTTCTATTTCAAAACCTATTTTTTTTTTCTGAATATAGAATTCCAGTTGATGATGGTTTCCTTTCAGTGCCTTTAAGATGTCATTTCATTGTCATCTGACTTGCCCTGTTTCTGATGAAAGGTGAATAGTCATTGTTGCTCCCTTTCATGTGATATGCCTTTTTCTCTGGCCCCTTTTTAAGATTTTCTCGTACTCTTCTCTTACTCTTTGGTTTCCAGAAATTTGACTGTGATGTGCTTAGGTGTGGTTTTTTTCTTGTGTTTATCTGGCTAGAGTTAGTTGAATTTCTTGGAAAATTGTGGCTCTTGTTTCTTTAATTTTTAATTTTTCTCCAGTATTCCTTTTTCTCCTTCTAGAATTGCAATTACATATTTGTTAGATAACTTGATATTATTCCACAGGCCAATGAGGTTGTATTCATTTTTTTTTTTTCCACACTGACTTTCACCTTTGTGTGCTTTGGTTTAGATAGTTTCTTTTGCCCCATCTCCAAAACTTATTTTTTCTATTACAGTATATAGTCTACTGTTAAGCCTATGCAGTGAATTTTTCATTTTAGATACTTTACTTTTGTTTTAGAATTTTAATTATTTTCTACTTTTGATTTCTCTTTTTAGAATCTGGATATATTCACATAATAAAGCCCCCTTTCTCCTTTAATACTTGAACATATTTGTAATAGTTATTTTAAGGTCCTTGTCAGTTAATTCTTACATTGGTGCCATCTCCGGGCTTCTACTGACTTTTTCCTCCTACTTCTGGGTCTTCACAAGTTTTGGAACTTTTTTCTGTATTTTGGACATTTATGATGCATGTTGTTTATTTGTTTTCTTTTTTTTATCCTCACGCAAGGACATTTTTGCATTTATCTTCAGATAGAGCAGGAGGGAGAAAAGAGGGAAGAGAGAGAGAGAAACATCCATGTGAGAGAGACACATTGACTGGTTGCCACCCATACAACCCCAACCGGGGTGGGGACTAACTGCAACTGAGGTATGTGCCCTTAGCGGGAACTGAACCCAGGTCTCTCTAGACCATGGGCCAATGCTTCAACTGCTGAGCCCAACTGGCTAGGGCGATGCAATGTTGTTTAAAATATGATGAAAATATGTCTGAGATTATGTCTTCCATTAACTTGATCATTGTTATTCAAACACTGCTTTTCTTTTCTTTCTTTCTTTTTTTTTTTTTTTAATCCTCACCTGAGGACATTTTTCCATTTTTTTGTTCAGATAGAGTGGGAGGGAGAGAGAGGAAGAGAGAGAGAGAGAAACATCGACGTGAAAGGGACACATCAAGTGGTTGCCACCCGCACGACCAACTAGGGCCGGGGACAAACTGCAACCGAGGTATGCACCCTTAGTGGGAACCGAACCCGGGTCTCTCTGGACCGCAGACCAACGCTCTAACCACTGAGCCAAACCGGCCAGGGCAACACTGTTTTTCAAACACTGGGTTCTTAATGACCTTGACACTAGCAGCTCCATGAATGGTGGGGATGAAAGTCTGTTTTGAGTGGATTCCAATCAGAATGGGAAGAAGACTGGAGACAGAGTATGGAGAGCTTGTAAAATTAAGAATATAAAATTTTGTGGAAAGGAATGTAAATATAGATACTAAGAAATAAATACAGCCATTATTTTTCAACTTGAATGTTTGATAGATGTTTACTTGGAAACCACTGGACCTGAGCTACTTTGCCTGGAGAGGTAATTCCAGACATGTTCTGGCAAATGCTCAAGAACTGGCTTTCTGAAAAGAAAAAGCCTTTATTTGCAGCCTTTGCCAGTTTTTACGATGTAAATATTCCCATCATTGGAGGCTTCATGTTACCAATATGTTGTCACTTAACATAGAGTTGGGAAAAGATACACAAAATCCACTCTCAAGAGCTCATCATATCAATGGGTATCTGGTCATCTTTTCCGATTTATTGAAAGATTATTGGTCTGTTAAGATTTTTATTTTACTTATTTTTATTTAACAATGTATATATTTTCTTGAAAAATTACCATTTGATTTAAGTTATCTTACATTGTTACTAACAATGAAAAAAACATAGTAGAGGCTGTGAATTATTTAAGAATCCCAAATACACAAACTTTTGTTTACACCTTTTTTTTCTGTGAAAGTAAAGTATTATAACATAGTAAAATATAAACGATATTCTTGTTGAAAGCAGAAATATCATGGTCTGCTTCATCACTTTTCTGTTAGATACAAACTACATGATATTCAAGAGGTGTAGATATGGAACTGGCTTTTAATGCACTTATCCAAGATGTACAAACAAGATGCAATAGGACCTTTTACATTAAAAAGGCTGCTTGAGCCGAAGAAAGACTAAATTGAAAATGTTGTAAAAATCTGTGTTGGTCTACTTTCTAGGAGAGTTCTTTAGGTTTATCTTCTAACCCTCCTACTAACTTTCTCATTCATCCTTTTTTTTTTATCCTCACCTGAGGTCATTTTTGCATTTATCTGCAGATGGAGCGGAGGGAGAGAGGGAGGAAGAGAGAAAGAGAGAGAAACATTGATGTGAGAGAGACACATGGAGTGGTCGCCACCCACATGACTCCAACCGAGGCTGGGGACAAACTGCAACCGAGGTACATGCCCTTAGCGGGAACCCAACACAGGACTCTTTGGTCTGCGGGCTGATGCTCTAACCGCTGAGCCAAACCGGTCAGGGCCATCCTATCATGTTTTTAATTTCTAAGAATTTTTTTCTATCACCTTGTTTTTTTTTTTTTTTAATACAGTATCTCATCTTATGTAAGATATTGATTATATTTTTGAAGTTTTCCTCTGTTTCCAGTGTTGGCTCTTTTCCTCCAAGTGTCTCCTCTGCCTTTTGTTTGCTTTTGTTCTTCTCTTTAGTATTATATTATTTTCTCAAATGTTTGGTGATCTTGTAGTTCCATTATATTTGAGAGCTGAGAGGCTCTGTAACTGTGTGTTTGTTTGTATGAGGGTTTTCAATGATGTACTTCATGCTTGGATGATAGAAATGGGCCATTTTAGGGGGATAATTCCTGATATACAGCAATGGGGAAAAGTGAATTTACAGTTGAGAGTACACAAAGCACAGAGTTTATTTTTGTATTATTTATTTGTATTACAATTATAAATGTCTTTTGCCAACCCCTGTGTGTGTGTGTGTGTGTGTGTGTGTGTGTATATATATATATATATAACATATAACATGTACAATTTTTATTTATTTTTCCCTCCAGTGGGTCAATTTTTCCAGAGCAAAATTCTTTAATCCCTTGCCTGAGAGTGTAAAAGTCTGGCTGCCAGTATTCTGGGAACCAAGTTAAGAACAGGGGCTACCAAATATCATCATTTCAGTATGTTCTTTCCATTATTTTCCCTTCTTTTTTCTTTTAGTAACACATTTTACTCCAGTTTTCAATGAGCCTGGTGTTCTTAAGTCCAGAGTCTACTTGTTCCAATAAGTAAAAAAAAGAAAGCCTTCATCCTTCTGCCAGAGTTGGGGAAGAGCTGTCACCCAGCTGGTGGTCCAGGAATCTTACTACTTCTTATTCAGACTTTTCAATTAGCTCACCCATATTTTGCTCCACCTACACCCTGCTCTGTAGGATACCTGAGTATTCCAATTACCGAGGCCCTCTTGGATTCTACAGTCCAAATTAGTGTAGTTCTGGGCTTCCTTCATGGCCAGTTGGTTTTAACTTTCTCCGGTCTGCTGTCTTGTTTCCAAATTTGTACTGCTTTCATCTCTTCTGCTGTTCTCTTTGTACCTGTGTGTTTGTTCCTACCTTAAAAAATCCCTTTAATGCCATTTTAGTGAGGTTTCCAGAAGAGTGGGTCAAGATTAACATTAAGTTCTATTTCTCTGTTTAACTGCAAATTAACTAGTTTAAGTTTGATTCTCATGTAAGATTTCTCTCCCTGAATGATTTCGGATCTCTTCCAACATGTCTTTTGCAGTACAGAAAATGTTCCTCCTATGATATCATCAATTTTAGTGTATGTTCTGTTTTTCAAGCCCCTTTCCTTAATACCTGTCTCCGGGATTACCTTCTCTGTGAACCAAATCTGACTTTCCCCAGCAGAGCCAGCCTCTCCAGTCTTTGTATTTCCATAGCACTTTGAACAATCCTCTGCTATAGCACTCATCATAGTGCTTGGCCATGTAAATTTTATCTTGTATTCCTCTCCTGAATATCATTTCTTGAGGCGCATTTTATACAGTCAATATATGCCAGTGAAATGAGCAAGTGAAATGAGTGTGTTCTAGAGAATTAGGTTTCTGATAAGGGGACGATTATGAAGAAGAAATGAACAAAATGTTCATGTAAATGGGAAAATGTGTTATAGTCAATTCAGGACTTTCTAAGTCACAATTTAAGGTTTATTGAGAGGGAGAGGAGGAAGAGGCATGAAAAGGAGGGGTCAGGAGAATTTATCAAAGGTCAGTGAGGGAAAGGTTTTTTACTGACTAACAAGGGCATGTGCATTGTGTTGTGAGGAAAGGCCAGTCTGTGATGTTAGGTGGAAAAAAATCCAGCAAACACAATAGCAATGAATTTTCCTTTGAATCACCTCCTTATAAACTGAGCCTCAAAATCCGTCATGCTATATACTTTCTCTTTTAAAAAGGGGGCATGCTTTAACATGAGACCTGATGGTTTTGGCAGCATTCAATGAAACTATCTTGTGTTGAGCATGACTGAACATGAATGGATAGGGATCTTGTGTATTTCTGTATTGATGGAAGAATATAGTGTCGGTATTTCTATACAATATGATGAAGGTGGTTAGGAAAGGAAGTTCAAGTGAGATAGTCTCTAGGACTTCTTCCTTGGCTCATAGTGCTTGTGTTATTGTCATAATTAACTAGTTACTAACATTACTAATAGGAGGAGAGCAAAGGGGAGGCTAGACATTATAAGCATGGTTATCTGGGCAGATTCACCAGGAAGCTAAACTTCACACTCTCCCCAGGGAACCACTGGCCCATTCTATGCAGATCACTGGGGGAAGGGATCGAACAAAGGGGGAGATGGGTGCATGCACAGTGAAGTTGGGATGGCATAGGAAAGGTTCTTGCCTGTCAATCTAACCCAGAAACAAAGCTAATTGGTTAAAGGGGTGAATCCACTGCAAGTGCCCACAATCTTGAAGGGTTAATTGGTTAAACTCCTGGTTATAATCCTGAGACAAAGAGTTTTCATTTTCTTACTTGTTCTTGCTCTTGCTCTCTTTTGTGACCTGTACTCCCTTTCCATAGCCATGTGACCTTAAGCAGCTGCTTGGCCCAGGGCCATGTGGACTCCACACACAGGATGCTGGACTGGACTGTGCTTTAATTTGGAGCAGAGACTCTGGGAAGTGGTCTTAATTTTAGCCCTGCTGAAGACATAACTGGACTTTTTTCATGGTGAGATGGAGGGAAATGGGACAATGGAAACCCAGGGATTTAATTCCACAGAAGATCACTCATCCTTCTATGTGAGTTTCAGGAAATTCCTTTTCTTGTGACATCTCAAGCACTCCACTTCCACCGATAACAGGTAGGGATGAGGAAGGCACCCCACCAATAACATTTGCAATGATAATTTAAAAAAAAAAGGCTTCTTAGCAATTACTTGCCAGATTGAAAAGTTTAGTGCTTATAGTTGATGTAGGTGGGAGGATAGTTATATATGAAATTCCAATGAAAAATTTTGGTCTAAATCAGATGAATTGACTATATCTATAGGACCCAATTTCCTAGAGAAAAGTGCATTTTGCCTTGACTGTAGTTTTGCCCTTGATCTGTTAGCATCTCTTGACCTTTTTAGTGCCATGAGTCCTTTTGACCATCTGTTGAAGCTTATGGAACCCTTATCAGAATAGTGTGTTTAAGTGAATAAAATAAAATATGGTTATGCACTGCAAAATGATCTGGAGGTCAACTATGGACTACACATAGGGCATTGGTCCCATAGACTATAATGGAGCTGAATAATGCCTATCACCTCATCACGTTGTTACCATCATAAGGTAGTAGTGCAATGCATTACTCACGTGTTTGTGGTGATGCTGGTATAAACAAACCTATCAAGCTGTCAGTCATATAAAAGTGTAGCACATACAATTATGTAGGGTGCATAATACTTGATAATGACAATGATGAATGTTACTGGTTTATGTATTTACTATCCTGTACTTTTCATCATTATTTTCAGTGTACTCTTTCTACTTATAAAAAAGTTTGCTGTAAAACAGTGTAGAATGCTATGTTTTGCCAGCAGCAACTTTGTATAGCTTGTGTTTATCAAGTCTCTTGATTGCATCATTTTTTCTTGTGCTTGATTTAATCTCGTGTTGTTTGGTTCCTCCTAGACTCTAAGCATACAAAATCCACTGCTGATGTTGCCAGTAAGAGGCCATGTCAAGTGATTGACCTGGAAACAAAATTAAAAGTGATTAAGTTTTATGAAGGTGGAAAATCAACGATGGTTATTGCTTGCCAGTCAAGCATGTCCCATTCCACAATAGCTATGATCTTGAAGTATAGGAGTAAAGTGTTGAAAATTGTTAAAGGCTCCACTTTGTTGACTGCAATGAGACTAACGAAAATTTGAAAAAGGCCTGTATCAGACAGGGAAAAACTTTTAATGACCTGGATTGTAGACCAGACACAGAAGTGTATCTCTCTCAGCACCATGACAATCACGACCAAAGTAGAAAGTTAGTTTGCCATGTTGAAAGAAAAGGCTGGATTTGACCACTATGTGGAATTTATTGCTAGCTCTGGGTGATTTAAACACTTTAGAAATCATTATTTATTAAATAATTTGAAAGTGAGCAGTGAGTCTGAGTGCTTTGTGATCTGGCACAATGAGAATACCAGAGCCTTCAAACATATCAGTAAGCCCACAGTGCCAGTGTGTTACAGGGTCAATAGGAAGTCATGGGTGACCCAGCTCCTCTTTGAAGCTGTCCTCCTTAATTTCTATGCCATGTTTGGGGAATAACATGCCTTTCAAGATTTTGCTTGTTGTTGATAATGCTTGTGGACATCCTCCTTTTATTGGTGATCTTCATCCCATATCAAAATGGTGTTTCTCCCCCCAAAACACCACCTTGTTGATCCAACCAATGGATCAAGGAGTTTATAGCCGCTTTTAAGACCTATTACTTGAGGAGAATCTTTGCTGCAACTGAGGAAGACTCTGAGAAGTCACTGATGTAGTTCTAGGTGGGTTACAACATGTATGACTGCATCAAGAACCTTGCTCGGGCTTGGAGTGATGTCACCAAGGAGAGTATGAATGACATATAGAAGAAGACACTTGAGACGTCTGATCATGACTTCAAAAGATTTGCCAAGAATGAAGAAGAGGCTGCAACAATCAACAAGGCTGTGGGTGAGACAGGTAAGAACTTCACTCTGGGTGTGGATGCGGATGACGTTGAGGAGCTTCTGGAGGCGGCCTCCGAAGAGCTGATTAATGTGACGTTTTGGAACTGATATAGGAGTGTACAGCTGAAGAATAGGAAAGAGAAAAGGAAACTTCAAGGGAAGAAGAGGAAGAAGGATCCTCAAGGAAATTCATAGTGAAGGGTGTAGCAGAAGCTTTTGCAGACCTCAACAAGCTCCTAAAAATGTTTGGAAACATGGACCCCCAATACCAAAAGGTTTTTATTAATTGAGAGCAATGTTTATGGTACATTATCTACTTCCAAGCAAATCTATGATGGAAAAAACAACAACAACAGGGACATACTTCTGAAAAGAGTGCCACCCCCTCAGAGGAGGCTCAGGAAGGCCCTTCGGAAAGTGTTTCAGGAGAAGGCACTGTCATCATAGGAGATGACAGCTTCATTTGTGTGATTGCCCCTGAAGACCTCCCAGTGGTGGGACAAAATGCAGAGGTGGAAGGTGGTAATATTGATGACCCTGACGCTGTGTAGGCCCAGGCCAGTGTGTGTGTGTGTGTCTTGGTATTTAACAAGAAGTTTACAATGTAAAACAAAAATGTTTTAAAATAGAAAAAGGCTTGTAGAATAAGGATATAAAAAAATACCTTTGGACAGCTGTACAGTGTGTGCTTTAAATAAAGTAAGTTGTTACAAAAGAGTAAAAATTTTTAAAAAACTTAAAATGTTTATAAAGTAACAAGTTAAAGTAAGCTAAGGTTAATTTATTCCTGAAGAAAGAAAAATATTTTTAAGTAATATTTACCTTTCTACTTCATAGTTTTTTAAACTTTATTTTTATTGTTGACACTATTACAGATGTCCCCATTCCCCCCCTTTGCCCACCCCCACCCTGCAGCCTGGGTGTCGGTGTCTGTCATGTCTGCGCAGTAGGCTTCCACATTCACTCGTCACTCGCAGAATCACGCAGAGCAACTTCCAGTCCTGCATGTTTCATTCATGGTAAGTGCCCTATATAGGTATCCCATTTTTTATCTTTAATACTATATTTTTATTGTACCCTTTTTGTGTTTACATATTTTCAGATATACCAGTACTTACCATTATGTCACAGTTGCCTACAGTATTCAGTACAGTGACATGCTGTATGGGTGTGTAGGCTGGGAGCAGTACGCTGTACCATGGAGCGTGGGTGTGCGGGCCGTACCATCCAGGGGCGTGTAAGCGCACTCCGTGATGCTAGCCCAGCAATGAAATCCTAACAGCACACTTCTCAGAACATCCTCATCATTCAGCTGTGCATGCCTGTACATTGAATCACAGAGAAAACATTATACACAGTTATCAAAATATTAAAATTATGGTATAGTCATATATGCACTTCTTTATTAATACATTAAATTATACAACAATGCCTTTAAAGTATGGTGAAATTAAAGTTAATTTTATTCATGAAAGACAGTATTTGTGCCCTGGCGGGTTTGGCTCAGCGGTTGGAGCATCGGCCTGTGGTCCAGAGAGACCCGGGTTCGGTCCCCGCTAAGGGCACGTACCTCCGTTGCGGTTTGTCTCCGGCCCTGGTTGGGTCGTGCGGGTGGCAGCCACTCCATGTGTCCCTTTCATGTCGATGTTTCTCTCTCTCTCTCTCCTTCCCTCTCTATCTGAACAGAAAACGGGGGGAAAAAAAATGCAGTATTTGTGTAAAGACTACTGTTGCTTAGC
The DNA here is from genome assembly GCF_014108415.1 of Molossus molossus. Taxonomy (NCBI): domain Eukaryota; kingdom Metazoa; phylum Chordata; class Mammalia; order Chiroptera; family Molossidae; genus Molossus; species Molossus molossus. The sequence continues at coordinate 13,842,234 of NW_023425345.1, read as the reverse complement.
TGAAATGAGAACATTAAACTCTGAGGTGGTCTCTGGCTCAACTCTCAGGGGTTGACCAGTAATTGCAGAAGGGAATGCTGGAAAGCAGCATGGATCTGGGTCCCGTATGTGAAAACATGCGACTTTAATGTGAGGCCGTGGAACACGGTGGCTGAAGGGCCAGGAAGTGCACAGCTGTTCAGTAGCTGGTTAGCCTGGTGCATGCTGAGCATCTGCAAGCGAGAGACGGTAATCATGCAATTCTAGCAACACCTTAACTACTACGGTGATTTTGAAATTGGATAAATTGGATAAAGGATATTTTTAGATACCTGTAGCAGCTATATATAATGTGGTGTGATAATATTTGTGATTTCTGTTGGTGACACAATCACACATGCTGCTCATATCGTTGATCTATTGCCTGTATTTATAATTGAGTGAAATGTCAAGTTAGAGTGTAGTGAAAAAGAAAATGTGTAATTCCCCTCCCACATGATTATGAACCTCTCAACTTTTACTCCTGAGCCCCAGGTTAAGCATGCTCGCCTTAGGTTCTTTAGTCTCACTCATGACCTTCTACCATATTAGTCCTGGATTTTTATTTATTTATTTAATCCTCACCTGAGGACCTTGTTGCATTATCTTCAGATAGAGTGGGAGGGAGGGAGGGAGGGAGGGAGGAAGAGAGAGGGGAAAATGTCAACATAAGAGAGACACATTGACTGGTTCCCACCCACACGACCCCAACTGGAGCTGGAGACGAACCGCAACCGAGGTATGTGCCCTTAGTGGGAACCGAACCTGGGACTCTCTGGTCCACGGGCGATGCTCTAACCACTGAGCAAAACCAGCCAGGGCTTATTTATTTATTTATTTCTATTCTATTTATTGAAAAAAAAAATGTGTTTATTGTTTTTAGACAGAGAGGAAAGGAGAGGGAGAGAGAGAGAAACATCGATGAGAGAGAACATTAATTGGCTGCCTCCTCCATGTCCCCCACTGGGGATCAGGCCCACAACCTGGGCATGTGCCCTGACTGGGAATCAAACTGGCAACCCCTTGGTGCATGGGTTGACACTTGACCACTGAGCCACACTGGCCAGGCAGTCATGGATTTTTAGACAGGAACATTGGAACCAATCTTGATGACTTCTCTGCCATAGTGCTTCAGTTGAATTGCTATTAAATCTTGAAGAAGGTGTTTTTGACAAAGATGTTGGATTCTAGACCGTGAAATCTGAGCAGAGTGAACTGGGCCAGAAGCCGTGGAGTCTGGTTGTTTTCAGGTCTGAAAAATGACTTGCTGTAAGGACAAACTCGCCCTGCGTTTCCTCAGGACTTGAGGAAGGTTGACCCGCGCTCATTTCCATGTTGAAACTTTGTCAACCAGAGAGAGAGATCTGGATCAGAGACACACGGATGAAGTCTGGCCCCCAGAGGTAGAGTTAGCCCAACAGAGCTGTCCTGCAAAACGCACTCTGACTTCATGGTTTTAATCAAAGCAACTAGTCTGGATTTGTTTAGCTTCTTTATTCATGTTAATGGTGATAGTGTGTGTGTGTGTGTGGGGGGGGGGAGAATCTTTATTTCTGCTGTAGGCTTAGATCCAGTCGGAAAGCTGTAGCGAACACTAATCCTGTAATCTGTGTTGAGTTTTCCAAACACATAAATTTAAGATATACATTTGAACTATATATAGTAACAACCATTTTAATGGAAAGTAGCTTTACGATGTTCCATCCAAGTGTTACGGTTTTGAGGCCTTTGTTATAATTTAAAATTGTCAAGTTGAACACATTGTTAGAAGGTTGAACACAATGTACTTAATTTTCTATGTTTTCTGAGGTTTAGAAAAACAATGCAGACTCTTTATTTTCGGTGAGATTCCTTGACTGAGAACAAGGAGTAGGACCTTAAGGTATGTGTTTGAAAGTCCTTGGGTTCTACTTCCATTATGCAGTCCTTACGGTCAGTGGAAATGGGTACTAGAACAAGGCTGCTTTGAAGAGGAATCCATTTGAAATAGTGATAAAAAATGTTTAAATAGTGAATAAAGGTTTCATTAGAGCATTATCTTGAAAACAAAATGAAATCACTAAATAAATTTATTTTATTTTACATTAGAAAATTTAGCCTGTAACTCTGCATTGATTTAAAACAAGACGAATCAAATATTTTTGACATACACTTTCTGACAATGAGTATGATCATAGAATATGGCATTTTCTTCTTTGTGTTTTTGACTTTTCTTAGTGTGATCATGTACAGTCATTTTTTTGCAAAAAATTTTAAGGGCCTCTTTTCTCTACAATCCATTTCATACTTTTATATTCAAATCCTTCTCTCAGAGGTGCCTATTTTGTCTTTTTCATTTTGCAAGACCTAAAATTTTTTTTTTCCAATTGATTTGCTCTGTATTGTCAGCAGGAGATTGAATTTCCATGAGGGTAGACATTACTGTATTCCTGGGAAGGGATGTTGAGTTGTAACTAATTTTGTAGGTGTCTATTTAGTTCATTAGAGAAAATGTTCAGGTTAAAACTTTATTCTCCTATATATCCTCCTCACTGTGTGTGTGTGTGTGTGTGTGTGTGTGTGTGTGTGTGACGGACTTATTTCCCAATTCCCTTTTAAATATTAATGAAGACAATAGAAGAAATATGAAATTATAGTAGCGCTAAATCCTAGCCATATTAGCTAAAGATCTGGCCTATACCAGGAGGTATTTCCAATAATGGAATTGTAGAAAGGGCCCTGAGGAGGAATGTGGGGTAGAGCTGGTAAATAGTAGGAACTTTCTACCCATTTCTGCTATCTATCTGGAAACAGGGAGCTTTCATTGGCTGGGGACTAAAAGTGAGTGAATGTCTTCTGTATTCTGTCTTGTATCTCTGTTTTCTAAAACTACCCAGGGCATCATTATCTCCCAACCCCTGCCATTTTGTTCGACAAATAGTATTTTCTAATTCCATTTGTAGATAAAATTTTTCTGTAGTATACAGTATCATGGGCAATGGGCAACTGGTGGTTGTGTTTGTGTGTGTGTGTGTGTGTGCATGCGTGCGGGTGTGAAAAGACATAAGAAGACTGTAATAATAATGATTATCCATTATGACACTACTGTTATTATTAATAACGATAGTGGCCAACATTGAGTCCATGCTATAAAGCAGGCACTCACTCACTTAGGAGCTTATCTAATCTTTACAATGATCCTAAGAGGTAAATACTGTTATTATTTCTATTTTACTCATTAGGAAACTGAGACAGAGAGAGGTTGAGTAACTTGCCCATGGTCACACAGCTAATAAGTATGGAAGGTCAGAATTTGAACCTAGAAATTTGACTCCAGGGTCCAATGTGTGACCATTATGCTTTGCTCTCTCTCTTTGGAATGAAGGAGCAGACACTGAAATTGTCATGAGAGCAGAATACTTTAAGACAGAGGTGCTACACATTTGGATTTTGGACTGAAAAGACTACTAAAGGCAATGGGGCTTTAAAGGTAAATGTCACCTAAAAAAATGCATAGTATAAAAACTATGTGCCTCGGACTGCTTTGGTTCAAATTCCCATTCTACCACTTTAAATGTCTCCAATTGTTTTGGGGATGAGTTAATATTCAATATTCAATTACTAACCTGTGCCCTTTTTTCTCTTCTTAGAACCTCTGCTATCAAGAAGAGAGTTGGCTCTGAAGTCCTTTGCACAGGTAAATGATGCAAATGCTACAATGAATTTACCTCATTGCTCATCATTTGAATATATCTGGATTATAATTCTAGAATAGAATATAGGAATGACAATGTTGTGCATTTAAAATGTTAACTGACATTGCGCAGTGGCTCCACCGGACTTGTACAGGTGAAATTCCCCCCTCAATATATGAGTGCCCGTTTCCTCGTATTTATCAAACGTGAAAATATTTTCTCATCTGCTAAATGAAAATTAGTATCTCATTGTAGTTTTTCTTTTATTTTAGAATGAATTTGTATTTTCTTCTGTACTCCTTTCTCAACTATCTGTTCATGACCTTTACTCACTTTTTGTATTGATTTTTTATATGTTCTTTATACATTCTATGAAATTAGCTTTTTGTAACTTGAATTATGAACGTTTTCTTCCAGTTTATTGTTTGTGCTTTGACTTTATTTAGACAATTTAGACTTTTTTATTCATACATAGTTGAATTCATCTATTTTTTTTTCTTTTGTGGTTTTAGTTAGACCTTCTCCACTCAAGAGATTTTCTTTTTAAACTACATGCTTTCCTGTAGTACTTTTTTTCCTATGTTTATCTTTATGTGTAAATCTTTCTAGGTTGGGGAATTTATTTCCCTTTGTTGTAAAGGGAAAAGCAAGATGTTGATCACCACGCCTGTGACTAAGTTCCTGATAAATCACACGCCGTTGAGTAAGATCCTGCTTCATACATTATTCAAAATAATCTGATTGAATCATTTATTTAATTTACTTGCAAAAATAAGTTCTGCAAGAAAGAGTCTTCAACTTACTTTTTCATCCTCCAAAAGAAGCCATCCAGTATGGTTGAGTTAATTGTAACAAGACTGGAGTGGGGAATGGGTCAGCGGGAGTGTTTATTGTAAACTTAGTGAGCAAATGCAAACTATATAATAAGCATGGTTTACAGTTTTATGTGAACAAAGACAATTCTCTAGGTCTGACATTCTAAAACATGCAGTTTTCTATAACAAGAATTTATGTTCTCAACATTTTGTAAGTCAACAGTCCTTGAAATTATTAAAACAAACCTTTGAATATTGTAGGAAAACTGTCTTATTCTGTAAACTTAGGCAGAAATTCAATTTAAAATTCATGATACAAAATAAGTATAGGTTTAATTTAAATTTTATGGTAACTGTTATATAAATATTCTCTAAACTCCTTTAGTATCTAGTGAAAACAAAGGGTAATGGCTAGCCCAATGCTTTGCCTTTTTAAAAGCACTTGTGTTAACAACTCAAAGTTTCTTATTAAATCGCACTGAAACTCATTGCTATCATTACAACTGTTATTTTAACTAAGACTGAGTCAAAGACCTTGAGCACAGAATAATGTATGTTAACTGATAGCAGTAATGGACTTAAGTTTTATGATGTTGCGAAAAAAGGGGACGGCACTTTGAATTGAAACAGCAATTGATGAAAACTCTTGCAAAAACACTTTCTGTTGTCATGCTTAATCCTTCTCAACTTTCTAAAAATTTTAATTTTTAATTACACAATAAAATGAGTACATTCACTTTGGAAAACAATGGATACAACAGATTAGCTAAAATCCTTTTGCCTCCACTCCAAAACTCCAACCTCAGACTATTAATGAGTTTAATGCTTATGCTTTCAAAGATGTATTTACTTCTTCACTCAACAGTATATTTTTCAGATCTATTCATGATGAAACATTTAGATCTTATTAGTCTCTTTCAACTGTTGCATAGTATTCCACCAGATACCTGCATACACAATCACATTCTTCTATTGTAGTTTTCTTTCAATTTTTCACGATTTTGAATAACATTGCAATAAATATGAATGTTTTCTTATGCTGCAATGATTTTTTTTCCCTTAGGAAAGAGTCCTAGAATTGGAATTTTGGGGTTATAAGGGTATGAGCATTTTTAGTTTTAGTAGATTCTGTTACATTAATTCTCTAAGTGGCTGTACTAATTCATGTTTCCATCAGTATTGTAAAAGAATACTGATTTTTGCCCTGGCTGGTTTGGCTCAGAGCATTGGCCTGTAGACCAGAGAGTCCCAGGTTCGGTTCCCACTAGGGGCATGTACCAAAAAAAAAAAAAAAAAAGAATACTGATTTCCCCACAATATTTTCAACACTTGATTTTGTCAAACTTTTTTTTTTTATCCTCAGCTGAGAAAATTTTTGTCCATTTTTTTTTTCAAGATAGAGTTGGAGGGAGAGAGAGAGAAACATTGATGTGAAAGGGACACATCGAGTGGCTGCCACCTGCACGGCCAACCAGGGTGGGGGACAAACTGCAACCGAGGTATGTGCCCTTAGCAGGAACCGAACCCAAGTCTCTCTGGACCACAGGCCGACGCACTAACCCCTGAGCCAAACTGGCCAGGGCGATTTTGTTAAACTTTTAAAATGATTACTAATGTAGTAAACATAAACTAGTATCTATTTTAATTTGTATTTTGCCGATTACTGCTGAGTTAATGATCTTTTGGCCATTCAAGTTTCTTTCTCTGTGAAGTGCCTGTTCATATCCTTTGTCTATTTTTATTTCGAGGTCTTTTCAATCCCAATTTTCAATTCTTATAGCTTTGTTAGAATTTTTTGTTTTTGTTCAGATATTAATACAACATAGATATTATTTGTGTTGCAACTATTTTACCTGTTGATTATTGCAGTGTTTTTGTTTTTTTTTTTCAAAATGTGGATTTTATCTTTCCTCAATTCTGGAAAATTATCAGTTATTTATCTCTCAAATATTGTCCTTGTTACACATCTCTTCTCTCCTTTAATCAGATTAATCTTGGCCCTTCTTTATCTTCCTTTGTCTCTATTTGTCTTTCATATTTTCTTTTCTCTTTATGCTGCATTTTGGGTGACTTCTTATGGTCTGTTTTCCATTTCAGTAATTCTCTCTTTTGCTTTGTTCAATCTGTTGCTAAACATATTTAATTGAGTTCTTAAATTTAGATATTGTATTTTCAGGTTTTTTCTTGTATCTTGTAGGTTACATTTTATAGCTTTCAATTCTTTTCAGATATTTTCAATCTTGACCTTATTTCTTCAAACCTTGAAAGACTACTTGTTATATAATGTGTCTGATTATTCCAATATGGGGCATTTTTGTGGATGTCTTTTTGCTGGCTATTTGTGTTTCTGTTTTAACTCATGATATCATGTTCCCCTGTGGGCTTGGTTATTTTTGACTATGTATTACCAGTTGTCCTTGAAAAATTATTTGTGGGAATTTCCTAAGGCTTAGGGTGAAATTTTCTCTTTTAGTTAGGATTTGCATTTGTTCCTGTCAGAGCCCCAGAAGTATAAACAGTCCAGAACCACTTTAAACTAAATTTACAGCTTGAGGTTTCCTAGACCACCCCACTGATGTGAGTTAGGGCTGAAAATCTATGCAAGAGCTCATTTGTGGTTACCATTTTTAAGAAACAGTTTTTTTTTTTTTTTTTTTCATTCTATTTTTCTCCTTCTCCTTTGCTCAACATGAAATCCCCTGCATGTCAATTGTGGTTATGAAGGTGCATTTACTTACTTTAGAGTTTCAGTTTAATGTGCTTTATTTCCTATTTGGTTCCTCAGTTCAGGTGGGATCTGGACTTTGACATATACGCTCCATGTCTCTTGATATTGCAACTCTGTCTTATCTGCAGAAGCAGATGTCCTCAGGGAAAAGGCAGCTTTGTGGCTATTTACTTTTCCAGCTATTTACTTTCTTCTAAAGTTTGTCTTGGCATCTTCATTCCTACTATCTTTTGAGCTTTTTGATGTTCTTAAGAAAATAATTTTAGCAATTGGAGTTGGTATGAATAACCTAACCTGCCATTTCTGGAAGTTGTGTCTGAATGCTTACCAAATTCTTTCTTTTTTCTTGTAGTTTAAAAATATCACTAAGCTGTTTTGAGGTGACAACTTAAAAAAAATTTTTTTTTGGCACACAACAAGTCTCTTTGGTTTACTGATTTGACTTTCCTCCCTGCCCCAGATAAATAAAATTTTCATTTGATTATATCTTTATTTATCACCTCTGTTCCATTTCTTCCAATTATTTCTCTAGAAACGGAGTCTTTTTTATCTATCATTTTCATCTTTTGGGTTCCTTTACTTTTATTTTAGAAGCATTCTCTAGCTTACCTACTTCATAAGTAAACATTTTTTTTTCCCTGGAATTTTGTTGCTATTTAAATTTTTTCTTCTAGTAATGTAGAAGATATTTATATGACTTCATTTATTTCATTATAGCTTTTCTTTATTCTTCCACTTCTCTTTTGTCTTAATATTTAGTTGTTTTCAAGTTATGTTTTTTATGTACTTACAGAATCTATGACTTTTATAATATTATTGGATATTCCTCCTAATATAAATTCTTTATGAAAATGATTTTATCTCTGCTATCAGTCACTATACTTATAACTTTTTTTTTTGCAGTGAATTCCATTGAAAAAAATCAAAGAAATGAAATGTAAGTATCTACTATACAATGAAGGTAAAGCAGCTTAACTGGAGCATTCAAGTATGCAAATACTTTTTTAAAATAACCTAAACATCATAAAGGAGATATTTAACTCTTAGCCCTTGATTTGCACAAAGGCATTTTTAACAATGCATAAAAAGAAGTCACAATTGGAAATTCCCAAGGAAAACGTAAGAGTGTGAATGTTTAGATGTGTTTTTGTTCTTCTAATTAATTCTTAGTCATTAAAAGAAGTAGAGAAATGGGTATAAATAAGTAAAATTAAAGCAAGATTGAGACACCATGTGGGTATACCTGTTGACAGTACTTTAAGAATGATAAATTTGCCCTGGCCAGTTTGGCTCAGCAGTTAGAGTGTCAGCCTGCAGACAAATGAATTATGGGTTTGATTCTGGTCAAGGGCACATACCTCTGTTGTGGTTTATCCCTGGCCCTGGTTGGAGGTCATGCGGGAGACAACCAATCGGTGTGTCCCTCTCATGTCAATGTTTGTCTCTCCCTCCCTCCATCTCATTCTATCTGAAGATACATGGAAAAAAGTATTCTCGGGTGAGGATTAAAAAAAAAAGAAAGAAAGGTAAATTTAATCTGAAAGTATTTATGAAAACCCAGTCAATAGAAACATAGGTTCAGAAAACATTTATTGAACCTACAGTGTTTCAGACACTATGTTGGAACTTGGGTATAAAGTTTCTATTCTTGAGAAACTCAGACCCTAGTTGGGGGTTGATAAGCACACACATTAAATACATTCTTATAACATAGTATTCTTTCTCTCCTACTCACTCAATATATCCAACCATAATTTACACAAATGATGTATACAGTTATATACTTGTATATGTCTTTTTTTTTTTTTTTATCCTCACCCGAGGACATTTTCCCATTTTGTTCAGATAGAGCAGGAGGGAGAGAGAGGAAGAGAGAGAGAGAGAGAAACATTGATGTGAAAAGGACACATCGAGTGGCTGCCACCAGCACGACCCAACCAGGGCCGGGGACGAACTGCAACTGAGGTACGTGCCCTTAGCGGGAACCGAACCCAGGTCTCTCTGGACCGCAGGCCAATGCTCTAACCACTGAGCCAAATCAGCCAGGGCAGTATTTTGCACTTTTAGTTTCTTATGGAACCTAAAAGCCATCGTGTTTCTGAAATTGTACATTAAATTCCAGATATTTCAATAATTGCACGAGTGCCCACTAGCTAAGCATCCGCTGCACAGTAGCATACAAAACTCAAGAAGATTATAAAATGAAAAAAATAAATAAATGAGACTAATCAAGCTAAAAAGGTTTTGCACAGCAAAGGAGACCATCAACAAAATGAAAACACAACCCACTGAATGGAGACCATGTTCGCCAATGATATGTCTGATAAGGGGTTAATTTTCAAAATTTATAAAAAACTTATACAACTCAACACCAAGGAAACAAATAACCCAATTAAAAAATGGGCAAAGGACTTGAATAGACACTTCTCCAAAGAGGACATAAAAATGGCCAATAGACATATGAAAAGATGCTCCGTATCACTAGGTCATTAGAGAAATGCAAATTGAAACCATAGTGAGATATCACCTGACACCTGTCAGAATGTCTACCATCAATAAATCAAGAAACAACAAGTGTTGGTGAGGATGTGGAGAAAAGGGAACCCTTGTGCACCGTCAGTGAGAATGCAGACTGGTGCAGCCACTGTGGAAAACAGTATGGAGTTCCCTCAAAAAATTAAAAATGGAACTGCCTCATGACCTAGAGATTCCACTTCTGGGAATATATCTGAAGAAACCTGAAACACTAATTTGAAAGAATATATGCACCTATATTTCACTGAAACATTATTTATAATAGCCAAGATCTGGAAGCAGCCCAAGTGCCCATCGATAAATGAGTGGATAAAAAATCTGTGGTACATGTACACAGCAGGATGTGACTTGGCCATAAAAAAAGGGGGGAGGGAGATATCTTACCTTTTTCCAGCATGGATGGACCTGGAGAACATTATGCTAAGTGAAATAAACCAGCCAGAGAAAGAAAAATACCATCTGATTTTACTTATATGTGGAATCTAATGAACAAAATAAACTAACAAACAAAATAGAAACAATCATATAGAACAGACTGACAGCTGTCAGAGGGGAGGGGGTTGGGGGCTGGGTGAAAAGGTGAAGGGATTAAGAAGGAAAAAGAACCAGGTCGATATGGACAGCAGTATAGTGGATGCCAGAGGGAAAGGGGGTGGGGGGAGTAGAAGAGGCAAAGGGGACAAATGGGGACGGAAAGAGACTTGCTTTTGGCTGTGAGCGTTCAATGCAGTATACAGATGATGTGTTATAGAATCTGTATGGTTTCATTAACCAGTGCCACCCCAATAAAGTCAGTAACAAAATAATGGTTCAAATGGGTTCCCTATTTCCTTTCCAAGAAATACCTCCTAATGGGCTACTGATGAGCTAATCAGGTCAAGTGTTCTCTGAGTTGCCCTCTTTATACAGAGTCAGGAAGCATAACATTTTGTTAACCTATTGACACAGAGGAAATTTGTTTTCCATTTGACCTTTTACAGTAACTACTCAAAATTATTTTCTTTTCAGCTAACACCGTTGATGAAATAATTATCCAAGTTTGACACTCATAGACAGTAACATTTAAAATTATATGTTACTATTCTTGATCATTTTGTTTTCTCTTTCCCTAGGAAAACATTTTAATTTTTACTGAGAATTTGCAGTTTTGGTTTAGAGAATAATACTCTTTATTTGGAATCAATCATGTATTCAGAAAGAAATTAGATATTTTTCAGATATTGCATTCATACATGTTGAAATGACCACGTGGTAATTTTATAATGCTTAGAAATTCTCTTAATTAATAATTTGTAAACATTTGTATAAGATAGAATGAAAGTTTAACTTTGGGCTACATATGAGCAAAAGGTTTAGGAACTAGTTATTAAAACAAAAATATATGGGGCACCTAAAACCTTGAAATAATTAATTTTTTAAAATGGGAAAGAGAATTATGATTTTTGCTAACATTCTTTATTAAATCTTGGTTCTGTGAATCTCTACTCACCAAAATTTTTTAAACATATTCTTTCAAATGACTAAATATTTCTAAAGTCCATCCTTTTATTTGTTTCAAAGTGACCTTTTCCTAAAAAGTTTCAAGTGGGATGTTTATACTCATAAGTATGTTTTTAATGGTTCATTATATTCATTACTGCTTCAAAGATTGTCATCCACATCAATTCCAAAGGTAAGCATTCTTTCATTCTTGAATGGTTGACCTATTTTAAATACTTCTTAGAGAATAAGATTATACAGTAATCCCCCTTATCCACAGTTTTAAAAAAAGGAAAACTTCAGAAATAAACAATTCATAAGTTTTAAATTACACTCTGTTCTGAGTAGCATAATAAAATCATGCTCCCTCCTGCCCAGAATGTGACTCATCCCTTTGTCCCACGTACCCACACTGTATACACTACCTGCCTGATAGTCCCTTGTGATCACAAGTTACTAGTGATCTTGGAAGGCTGTCAGATTGACTGTTTTGGTATCACAGTGCTTGTGCTCAAGTCACCCTTATTTTACTTAATAATGGTTCTGAAAAACAAGAGTTAGTGATGCTGGCAATTTGGATATGCCAAAGTGAATAAAATACTTCCTTTAAGTGAAAAGGTGATACCATACAATAACATATTTTGAGAGAGGCCACATTCACATAACTTTTGTTATAGTATATTGTTATAATTGTTCTATTTTATTACCAGTTATCGTTAATCTCTTACTGTGCCTAATGTATAGATTAAATTGTATCTTAGATATGTATGTGCAAGGAAAAACTGTGTATATAGGGTTCAGTACCATCTGCGGTTTTAGACATTCACTGGGAGTCTTAGAAAGAACTGCACGGATAAGGGGAGGGCGACTGTACATATTTCCTCTGCAGGCTATCTAACATTTATTACCCTAAGAAAGTTATTTAAGCATCATTAAATTCACGCAGCAGTCCAATTTTCAAAGAGGATATCAAGCTTGCTCACTTATCACTTATTATGAATATTTATACAGGCTATTATTTTAACATTTTCCACCAATGTAAGCAAATTGCAATATTATTTTATACTTGTTAGAAAAATTCAAAAGATGTTAAGAATCAAGAACATTTTGGATTATCACCAGCAAGTGGCCACTGTTCCTTTCAAAAGGCGTTTCTGCTCACTAAAAAATGTATTGTTTTAATCACAACTCATTTAACTGGGTTCAGAGACTCACAAAACATACCAACAGCAGCGCTTCTTCGGTTGAATAATGCAAAGTGGGTTTCTCCCTCTATATTTTGATTAACTACGTTGAACAGTCTTATAATGGAGCTAGTTAAAGCATTGTTAAATGTTCTTGTAATCAAGGAGTAACTCATTTTAAGCAGACAATAATGCTTAAATGATAACTACTTTTGTTATTAAAAAGGTTTATAAAATGTTTCCCTTAAGTTTTAACTTAATTTGGGAGACGGTAAGTGAAATCTCCTTTACTTTAATTATGTATAGACTCAAGTACAAGACAGTCCTGATGTGCTTTTTTGTTGTTTGTTTTTTAAGGAGAAAAACATAAGCCTTGTATGGAAATTCTTAAGAAATGTCAAAGAGCTGATCCTGTTGAAAAGGTTAGCAGTTATAGAGAAAGATGTCAGAAACATAAAGACAGCAGTTTTAAACATGGTTTAGTGCCCAGAATAACATGTTGGTTTTGTTTTTCATTTTTAACATAAATATCAACCTCCACTGTGTAATTGAGTCACAAACACATTTGAATTCAGGAATTTTTATACTGAAATATTTCTCGGTGAACCAATGCCATTGCACCAAACAGAATGATTTTGTTACTGTTTGTGGGTTTGAAAAGCGAGAAAGCCTTGTATTATATAATACTACATCGGTGACTTTATGTATCTGTGTTCCCCGTCTCAATTTTGTGTTTCTCTAAATATCTAGGATAGCATTTCTGCATGCTTGCTTATCCTTAAGAATGGTTCTAGGTATTTTCACCCTAAGCATTTTTGCTGTAAACAGGTTTGCCACAAAAGTTTTCACCACACAGCTAATTGGCAGTAAGACAATTTCACTGTAAAAGATAAACTAGCTGGTTGACAGTTTGCTGGACATTTGGAATGTAGTCTGTCCGTTTGGTTTCATTCTCCATGGACGAAGTTCTCGCAGGACTCCCATTTGTATTTTATATAAACCTCAGCTCTCATAATGACTCCAGCAGGACGAGCAGACCTGGTTGTATAAAATAGTGGACGGTAACCACATATAAAGCCAGATTGCAAAGCTACGTGTAAGGCCAGATTGCATGCTAGGCTAGAAAATGATACCGTATCAGTTTGCAAATCCTTCGTGAGCACAGTCATCCCGCCCACCCGTGGAAACCAAACGTTTACCAAGTGATGGCGAACTGACTACTAATTCACAGCAGTCTTCCAGAGCATTGTCAATTCTTTAGCTGGAAACTGATACCTCCTTTAATGAAGGAGGAAATTGTAATGAGAAAGAAAAAGTGATGCAGAAAGAGGAGACATATCAACAAGCCAAAAAAAAAAGTGGAATACTATGAATGAAAGACTTCAAAGACAATGTATTTTCATTGTTTTGCAATAAAATCTTTAAACTTTTTGTTGTTAATTTTTTGTTTGTTTCATTATATCCTTCTTAATGTCCAGCTTTTATTTTTTGTTATTTTTTCTTTTAGGGCAAAATTGCGTTATGGCCATTTGGTTGTGTGGCCCAAATGTCTGTGGTGAAATGCCTGAGGAAAAGATGTTTACAGCAAACATGCTTACGATGAAAATACCAGACACGCTTAAGAATACACATAGTGGTTGAAAACTGGTATTCTGCAGCCACACTGCCTGGGTTTACATCTTCTTCTGTGAGCCTTAGCTCTATGACCTTGGCAGTTCACTTAAAACTCTGTGTCTCAGTTTTCCCATCTGCAAACAAGGAGTTGCATTAAATGGTTGTGGATTAAATGAATCCACCCAAGTAAAGCACTTAAAATAGTGCTTTCAGTAAACATTAGCTATTATTTGACCAAGTATTTACCAAGCACCTATTACACTGCTACTGGGCTATAACTGCTGAGGATACTACAGTGAACAAGGTAGTCTCATTTACTCCTCTCACAAAATTTACAATTCAGGAGAAGATTCTGACAAATACATAGGTTGTTATAGTACAGTACTGAAGCTACTATGATGAGGTAGTGGCGGTGCCGTGGTTGCCTGGTGGGATCCCTTTTCCCGACTAGGGAGATCAGAAATGTGTGTCTGGACTATGGTGTCTAAGTGAGTTCTGAAGGATAGACAGGGGCTTATCATGTGCTAGTGGACAGGTTAGGTTAGAGGAATCGAGTTTCAACCAGACAGGGTAGCCAGAAGTTCCAATATGAGAAATTTCCATAGGTAAGAGAGAAATGGCACATTAGCTCGGCCAGTGTGGCTCGGTGGTTGAGAGTTGACCCATGCACCAAGAGGTTGCCTGTTCGATTCCTGGTCAGGGCATGTGCCCAGGTTGTGGTCCAAATCCCAGTGGGGGGCATGCAGGAGGCGACCAATTGATGTTCTCGCTCATCGATGTTTCTCTCTCTCTATTCCTCTCTCTAAAATGAATAAAGAAAAAACAATTTTTTAAAGAAGAAAAGAATAACGTTGCTACAGAAAATCTCCAGTAATGAAATTTCTTTTTTTATTATTATTTTTAAATTTTATTTAATTTATTTTTAATCAGTAATGAAATTTCTTTTTTAAGAAAAAAAAGAAAATGGCACACGAAGGACTGCAGGAGGCGTAGTTAACCATACCGTGTGGTTCAGGGTGGGGTGCTGCCCAAGGCCAAGCTGCTCTGAGGCCAGGGAGTCATCGAAGAGACAGAGGACGAGAGTGTCACGTTCAGGTGTTAGTGTTTTTCAGATCCCTCTAATTCAGCGTAGATCGTGTGTTGGAGTGAGTTACAGATGGATACAGGGAGGCCAGTTAAAATACCAGTGTGGCATCCGGAAGAGAGATGTTGGGAGCTTGGAGCTAGCGTGGTGACTGAAAATACAGAGAAGCCTTGGGGAAAGAATCAGAGACGTGGTAAGAGGACGGTGCTGGATGTGAAGGGGAAAGAGCACCTAGCGATGGTCTCCTAGGTTTCTGGCTTGAGCACGTGAACGGCACCATTTACTGAGACCGGCGGTGCTCACGGTGATGGAGGGACACAGGTGGCTGTCACGCTGTCGCTTGGCATATATTCTGGGTAGTTATGTTCCAATTTCCACCCAGGAGCAGCCCCGTCCTCAATCTCAACCCTGATTTCCTGGGTGGCATTGACTCCACCTTCAGTCCCAGGAGGGCACTAGTGCATCCTGTTCTCCCAGCCACACGTCAGGGTTGCTGACAGCAGCCCAGCTGGTACCCTCAGTGTGAACTCAGAGCTTTTGTGGGACCTCGTGAGACAATGTGGATGTGTGTGTTGGTGATGCTGCTGCAGGTATTTTGAATTCGCTAAGGGCGTGCCCACCTGAGGATGGAGCCCACACAAAGGCAGGCAAAGCCTAGAGACAGAGCAGCAAAGTCCTGGTGACCGCTTTTAAGTACTAAATACAGCTCGGTCTGAAGCCGTTCTCTCCCTTGGACTTTATATATATGTATATATCACCAATATATTGTCTTTGGCTTAAGTTAGATGGGTTGGGTTTTTAAAAAATATAGTGTATTAAAAGAACTGATAAAGAAACCACATATAGCCTTGGCCGGTTTGGCTCAGCGGTTAGAACATCGGCCTGTGGTCCAGAGAGACCCGGGTTCAGTTCCCACTGGGGGCGTGTGCCTCAGTTGCAGTTTGTCCCCGGCCCTGGTTGGTTATGTGGGTGGCGGCCACTCGATGTGTCCCTTTCACGTTGATGTTTCTCTCTCTCTCTCTCTTCCTCTTTCTCCCTCCCACTCTACCTGAATAAAAACAATGGAAAAATGTCCTCAGGTGAGGATAAAAAAAATAATAATAAAATAAACCACATATAAAGTCACTAGTTGTGGGGAAGACGGTATGTTCAGCCTTGGCTCTGCCCAATGCGAGGTGTCTGTGAGGCATCTTAGCAGAGTGGAGGGTCAGGTAAGAAACTGGGTACATGCGTAGGAAGTTAGCAAGGCCTGGACAGTCTTTGCTGAAGATTTTCGGAGGGTCATTTGTCAATGGGTACAAAATAAATTTCCAAAACATGATCACATTGGTTGCCTCTCCAGTAAAACCAGCTATACTGAAAGAGTTTGAAGGAAATCATTGTTTTTTAGTTTCTTTGATGATTATTGGTCTCTTCAGGGCTTCTACTTCAGTGATATTGGGGTATAATAAATAATATATAGTTGGTCTTCATCCTCAGTTCCTGGCACGAAGCTCCTAAAACCTTTGTCACTTCCGAAGCGATAGAGCTCTGAGGAGCATCTTTTGTTGTGGCGTTCGGTCTTTGACCTGATTTCTCACTTGGAGCTCCTAACTCCTTTGGGATTTCCTGGATGATAAGAGTGTCTTTTGTTCTAACAAGGCAATTCTTAGTAGGCTTTTGGATGGCAGCTGGTCACCAGAGAGAGCAAACCATGATTAGGCACTCGGAATTTTTGGTCCCACGCCCCTCCTCTGGGGAGAGGAGGGGAGCTGGAGACTGAGTTAATAATCCATCATGCCTACCTGACAAAGCCTCCATGAAAATCCCTCAAGTCCGGGGTCTGGGGAGCTTTCAGGCTGGTGAACAAGAACACAGAGCTGCGGGGAGGGCAGTGTACCCAGAGAGGCGTGGAGCCCCACAGCCCTTCTACATGCCTTGCCCCCCGAACCCCTTCATCTGGCTGTTCACCTGTTCGTTCTCATATCCTTTCTAACAACCCAGTGGTACATACAGTAGTCCCCCTTTATCCACGGGAACCATGTTCCAAGACCCGCAGTCAGCGCCTAAATCCATGGATAGTACCAAGCCCCATATATACTATCTTTGTTTTTATACATCTATACTTTGATAAAGTTTAATTTACAAATTAGGCTTAGTAAGAGATGAACAACGATGATTAATAATAAAATAGAACAATTATAATAATATACTGCAATGAAAGTTAGGTGAATGTGGTCTCTCTCAAAATACTGTACTGTACTCACTTTGTCACTTAAAGGAAGCAATTTATAGCTTCTCTTGGGAATATCCAAATTGCCAGCTCGTGCACTTTGGGCTATTATTAAGTCAAATAAGGGTGACTTGAACACAAGCACTGTGATATGGACAGTCTATCTGATCATCAAGACTGGCTACTAAGTAACTAATGGGCGGGGAGCGTGTACCGTGTGGAGACTCTGGACAAAGGGATGATTCCCATGGGGTGGGATGGAGCAGGACGATGCGAGTTTTCATCACTCTACTTAGGATGGCTTGCAATTTAAAACTTATGAATTGCTTATTTCTGGAATTTTTTGTTTAATATTTTCAGAGAGATGGGCCGTGGATAACTGAAACCCCGGAAAGCGAAGCTGCAGATTAATGGGGACTGCTGTATGAGTGAGTGTCTCTCTGACTTCTGCGAGTGGTCGTAGCAAACCGTAGAACCCAAGAAGGGGCTCATGGGAGCCCTTGACTTGTAATCATCGGTCAGCTGTATGGGTAACCTGGGGACCCACTACTTGTGATTGGTATGTGAGGTGAGGGGCAGTCTTGTGAGACTGAGCCTTTAACCTGTGGAATCTGATGCTAACTCAAGGTAGACAATGTCAGAATTGAATTGAATTGTAGAACACCCGGTGTCTGTCAGAGAACTGAGTTGCTGTAGGAAAAAAACAAAACAAAACACCAAACATTTGATCACGGAAGTGTTGGAAGTGTAGGGTGTAGTAGAGAAAACCATTTTTCTTTTCAATTTCTAGACGTAACATTTACAATAATTCTTCCTTCCCCCACTCCCCAATTTCCCAATTGTAAACTTAATAATTCCACCCCCATCCCCAAAATGTTCATATCTCATTTCCTGGAACCTGTGAATGTTGCCTTATATGGCAAAAGGAATTTTGCGGGTGCGATTAAGTGAAGTATTTTGAGACGGGGAGATTATCCAGGTGAGTCCAATGTAATCACAAGGGCCCTTATAAGAGACCATGTAATGATGGAAACAGAGATTGGAGTGAGGCACTTCAAAGATGGAGAAAACATTCCCCCCAGGGCCTCCAGAAAGAACACAGACTGCAGACACCTTTCCTTTGGCCCTGTGAAACTGATTTCAGATGTCTGCCCTCAAAAATCATGAGAGAATAAATTTGTATTGTTTAAGCCACCAAATTTGTGGTGATTTGTTCCAACAGCCATAGGAAACTAATACATCGGTGTGATGTTACATATAAAGATTAAATAGCTTTATTGAGATATAATTCACTATTGTACCATTCATCCTGATAAGTGTAAAATTCAAAGCTTTTTAGTATATTCACAGCCAACAATCCCTGCAGTCAGGTTCAGAACATTATCAACACCACACTTTTAGCACTTTTTAGCTATCAACTCCCTATCCCTCCATCCACCCATACCCCTAAGCAACTACTAATCTACTTTCTGTCTATATAGAATTTCCTATAGTAGACATTTCATATAAATAGGTTCATGTAATGTGGAGTCTTTTGTGACTGGCTTCTTTCATTTAGCATAATGTTTTCAAAGTTCATTCATGTTGCAGTGTGTATTAGTATTTCATTCCTTTTTATAGATAAATATTATTCCATTGTATTGCTATCCCAAATATTGTTTATCCATTCATTAGCTGATGAACATTTGCATTGTTTAACACTTCTGAACAATGCTGCTATAAACATTCATGTGTAAGTTTTTGTGTGGACAAGTGATTCATTTCCCTTGGGTATATACCAAGGAGTGGAATTGCTGAGTCATATAACTCTATGTATAACTGTTTGAGGGATTGCCAGACAGTTTGCTAAAGTGGCTACCCATTTTACATCCCAACCAGTGGTAAATGAGAGTTCTGACTTCTCTACATCCTCCAGTGGGTGTGAAGTGGACTCTCATTATAATTTTAATTTGCATTTCTGTGTGTGTGTGAGTGTGTGTGTGTGTGTGTGTGTGTGTGTGAGAGAGAGAGAGAGAGAGAGAGAGAGAGATGAATTCCTAAGGTATCCACATTCTCTGATTCTAAAAATGTAGGGTTGTTGCTTCTATATATACTCAGAGTTGTGATCCTATACTAACTAAAAATATCCTCCATGATAACAAAAAAATTCTTTATTTTCAAGTGGTCTAATGGTTTTCTGTGCTAATTTAATAATAAAATTATTGAAAATGTTGGCACTTAGAAAAATCCCTTTGCTGAGAAAAATTAAATGTGTTTAGTTCACACCTGTGGCCAAAAAAAAAACAAAAAACAATCGTTAGAGTTTAAACTTAAAATCAGCTTTAATTTATTAGACACCTATTTTTATCAAGTTAAAATTTCTTTTTCGTATGTGGAGTAAATCATGGAAGCCTAGTTTTTTCTTCGCAATTCCTTTAAAATGTGGGGCTTCTGTGTGTAAAGGGATCCTAGAGGCCAATCCAGGGGTTACAGTATGAACAGTATCCCTGTACAAAGTCAAGCCTTTCATTCAGTGAGAGATGTTTTCTGCTATGGAAGAGATTGGGTAGATTTTATATAATAGAGAGGAGTATAAGACTCTATTCTTTTATCTAAAAGAAAGTCTCTGGGAAAAGTTTGGGGAGCTCAGCTTGGCAGTAGAAGTTGTGAAGTGAACTTAAATGGATGAATCTCAATAACATAATATTGCGTGAAATAAGAATATACACACGATGGCTCCATTTATACAATATTTTTGAAAACAAAATTAAACAAGATATTGTTTAGAGACTCATGGTTAGTAAAAGCATAATGAAAAAAGCATGGAAATGAACCCAAAACACAGGGTAGTGGTTACTTTGGGGTGGGAGGGAGATGTCTATGGAGGCTCCTAAGCCACTTCTAATACCATGTTTCTAAAGTTGAGCGGTGGATACACAGTTTATCTTTTATTATAGTTTTCAAAAACAATGCATATGTTTTCTACACTCTGTTGGAACTATGCTATACAACAAAAGTGACAGTTCAATAGGAATCAATGATATGAAATGGCTGATTTTAAAAAGTTACTTGCTCTTGTACATGGTATTATAAAAAGTCTGGCATTGAGGAACTTGAGCATATTGCTCTATCTAGCCTTTATCTTATCATTTTTTAGTCGTTGCTCAATTCTGAGCACCCCACTTTAAGAGTGAGATAGAAAAACTAGAGGGTATTCAAGGGACAGTGACGAGGGTGGTGATGATTCTCAAAACTCTGCTACCTGTGGGGTAATTGAGCAAGTGGCCGAGGAGAGAGATGGGAGAGGAGATGTGTGTCATCAGCTGAACATCCGTCTTCACATGTGAAGCTCAGGCATGAGAATGAGAATGTAGATTCGTGATACACACTCTAAGCACAGAATCCAAGTCAATAGGTGGATGCTACAAGGACATTGATTTTGCCCTAACAGATGAGAGAATATTCTAGTATTCCATTTGTTCTATGACTTGCCCTGAGAAGTAGAAAGTTTCCCGTTGGTGGAGGTATTTTTGCACAGGTTGCATAGTCTGCTCGTGAGAGATTATCAGGAGGTAGCCTTCAAGTTCTTCTGGACCCTAAGATTCTTCGAAGGTTTCCAGAAGTCTCTAGTCAACCTGAAATTTATATTCGGTTTCTCCTACTTGAGCAGCAGCATAGCTTAGTGACTAAGAACAGAGTCTGAAACCGGACCTCTGGGTTGAATCCTGGCTTTGCCAATTACCACCCATGTAACCTTGAGTAAGTTACCGAATCCCTTTCTCCGTTCCGTGGTCTGTGAAATGGGTTTGTATCTCTCTCACAGAGCTGTTATAAGACTTAAAAGCATGCCATGTAGTAAATCCCCAGCAAATGTTTATTTCTTTAAAAAATATTTTTTTTCTAAAGATCACTCAGTTTACTTTGTTGTGTTTTTTTTATCCTCACCCGAGGACAGTTTTGCATTTATCTTCAGATAGTGCGGGAGGGAGTGAGGGAGGAAGAGAGAGAGAGAAACATCAATGCAAGAGAGACACATAGACTGGTTGCCACCCGCATGACCCAACCAGGGCCGGGGACAAACTGCAACCGAGGTACATGCCCTTAGCGGGAACCAAACCCGGGTCTCTCTGGTCCGCGGGTCGACGCTCTAACTGCTGAGCCAAACCGGCCAGGGCACTCAGTTTACTTTGAATTAATTGCGTTTATGCTTTTGTTTTAAACTCCTTTTCCTCTCTTTCTAAAAGAAATACATTTAATTTCTCCTGCCTTGCAAGGGAACTAGAGATTAAAAACAAAACTAAATTCAACCGATTTTAATGAGTGTAACCTTTTTTTATCTAAAAAGGCTCTTATCTGACTTAAGTGTCTTCATTGTGTAAGCAAAGGGCCACAGGGTCCAAGGAGAACCCTGAGAGAATAATCCAACCTCTTCTTATTCCTGTGAGCAGGTGCCTGGTGTGCCAAGTCACCTTCTTCTAGGGATTGCCGCGCACCCTGCTCCATTGTTCAGCCTTTACGTGGCTCATCCAGTCTTCACACGTAGCAGGTGGTTGTCCGTTAACATTTAGTGATGGTGAGCTAGGAGTCTGTCATTTCAGTTTATGTGTAACAGCGAAAGGGGCAAATCTATTTATTACAATAAAAATGGAAGTGTTTACACCAGAAGCTTAAATTCTAGATGCACCATGTCATGCTTTTGGAAGGGCGATTTGCAGGATCAGTGATGCTGAGGTGATATTCTGGATGTCATAAGTAGAAAACAATGAGTAAATTCAGGTTTCCTTCCTAGGATGTGCTGGTTAGCTTTTCTGAAAAGTTGCGGTGATAGAAGGAACCATGTAAGAATGATTAAATTTAGGTTTTTAATGAGAAGAAAAAAAAAAAAAAAAAAGGAAGGAAATGGGGACCAATGACAGGAGGCTATTTCTTCCCAGACCTTGTTTACACAGGAATATGTCCTGCCCATGACTGGTTGTGATTGGAGTGGGGTGGGGACAGGAGACAGGAGATGCAATTCCAGAAGGAGAAGGAGCGGAATATACCTGCGCAGTGATGGGACTTGGCGTTATTACCTAAGATTCACCCGAGCCTTGAAAAGATGCTTTGGATTTGTTTCAAACATGGAGCCGTACCTGGTCTGTAGGTTCGCAGGAACGGTCTGAGCATTGTGCTGCCTCAGTAGGAGGTCAAGAAAAGGCAGTTGTGAGCTCTGAGTGGCTCGAGGTGACTCTGGAGACAGTATCAGTGTGATTATTAGGGCTTTCTGGGTTTGGTATAGCTTATATATCAGTCAGGAGCAGGTGGGTAATTCTGCTGTGAAAAAGTAGTTTCGAACATTTTTTTTATTAATTAATTTATTTTTGTTACAGATGCTTCTCCTTTCCCCCATTAGACACACCCTCCTCCTGATGATGCCACCCGCCCCCCCCCCCCCAGCACTGTTGTCTATGTCCATTGGTTACACATACATGCATATAAGTTCTTCAGTTTGTCTCATCCATCCCGCCCGCCCCCTCCTCTGAGGTTTGTCAGTCTGAACCGTACCCCTTTCTATGTCTCTGGGTCTATTGTGTTCATCAGCCCACCTTGTTCATTATTTTCCACAAATAAGTGAGATCATGTGGTATTTGTCTTTCTCTGATTGGCTTATTTTGCTTAGCATAATGCTCTCCAGGTCCCTCCATGTCGTCTCAAAGGATAAGAGATCTCTCTTTCTTACAGCTGTATAGTGTTCCATTGTGTATCTGTGCCCCAGCTTTTTTATCCACTCATCTATTGATGGACACTTGGGCTGTTTACAGATCTTAGCAACTATAAATAGTGCTGCTATGAACATATGGGGGTACATATATTCTTTCTGATTGGATATATGGATCACTGGGTCAAATGACAGATCTATTTTTAATTTTTTGAGGAAACACCATACTGTTTTCCATAGTGGCTGCACCAGTCTGCATTTCCACCAGCACTGTACTAGAGTCCCCTTTCCTCCACAGCCTCACCAACACTTGTTTGATGATTTGTTGATGGCAGCCATTCTGGCATGTGTGAGTTGATACCTCACAGTTGTTTTAATTTGCATCCCTCTGATGATTAGCGAAGTTGAGCATTTACTCATAAGTCTCTTGGCCATTTATATGTCCTTTTTGGAGAGGTGTCTATTTACATCCTCTGCCCATTTTTTAATTGGGTTCTTTGTCTTCCTTTTGTTGAGTTGTATGAGTACTCTATATATTTAGGAAATTAACCCCTTATCTGATGTATCATTGGCAATTATGCTCTCCCATACAGTGGGTTCCCTTTCCATTTTGATGGTTGTTTCTTTTGCTGCACAGAAGCTTTTTAGTTTGATGTAATCTCATGTATTATTTTTTTCCTTTGTTTCTCTTGCCTTAGGGGTTGTATCATCAACAAAACACAACATTCATGTATTATTTATAAAATATTAACCCCATTAAGATTGTATTGAAGCTGACATTCTATAAATATAAACATGAAAGCTATTAGAGAAATGCTGATTAATTGGGTGTAGAGAGAAATAAAGGCTGATCATTAGATGTGTTGCCTATCTAATCTAATTGGTGGATGGCAATGCCATTCAATGAGATGAGAATGTTGGGAAATGGCAGGAGGGTTTGAGGGAGAAAGTCAAAGATTCTGTTAGTATTTGCTAGGTTAAGAAGGTATAATTATGGGTGTTTAATTTGTTCTTATTTTTGGTCCTAAAATTTTCTTAAAGAGATTGTCATAGTAAACATGATTTAATAACAAAAGCAAATATGTAGGTTACATTTCAGGTTCTGTATCTGGGGCATCTGCTGGTTCTAAGGCTCTATCCCAGCCTGGGTTGGGACTGATTCAAAAGTGGGAAATTTTCTGGAGGAGCCTGAGATGTGCCTCTTGTGGTTTCTTTGATGCCTTATGATGGATGGATAAGACAGGCATATGGCTCAGGTTGACAAGACAGTGCTAATTGCCTCCATTTGGTGCAGAATGGCTTGGTGGATACTTTTGATTTTTAAACAATGCTTCTCAACTTTAAAATGTTTCCAGTTTCCATCTTCTTCATGGGAACTTATGGAACATAAGTCAATCAAGTGTTTTTCTCATTAACTAGAGGACTTAGTCATATAGCGTGACAAAGGAAAATAGATAGAAAAGATTCACAGTTCCCAACAACGGGCAATTCCCGTGAAGGGATAGATCACTCCGTGAAGCTGTTTATTTGGCCTGGGTTTTCTCTGAGTTAATTGTTCTCCTCTGTGGCTCAGCTGAGACTTGGAGTGTTTCTATCTTCCCCAAACCTATCACTCTTTCTAGGGTTTGTGATCTGAATACAGGACAATCCGAGATGCTTATGGATCCTCAGGCAAATGCTTTTTGCCTCCCAACTCCTTTTTAGAAAGATAAATTCTCTTTAGGGAATAAGAAGCCATATAAGGAGAGCCTATGTATAATGCAGGTGAGTCCAATGAACTCAGGTCATGGTGAGTTATACTTTTTGGGGAGTGAGGGTTGTTTGCACTGTTGCTATTGAACACTCTTTTAGAAGAGTTTAGATTTACCTTTTCTGTGGCAAATGAGAACCATCCTTGGGTCACAATGTAAATATAGAAAGAGTAGGCAATAAGTAATGATAGGACATACACAATAAGTGTTTCCCAATGCTTCTAGAAACTATTCCTTCATTTATTCCTAAATGCTTGTTACATATTGGTATTCAGTGGGGTGCTCAGAATTATTTCTAAGAATTACAGGGTGTGTTAAGATCAAGTACCTGATCTTGGGCTACTTTCAAGCTAGTTGGGAAAAAAAAGACATACACTTTGGGAAAAGAGCTAGTAGTACCGGGCAAAAGGTGACAGATGCCATGTGAGCAGAGCAGAGAAAAAAGGCTCTCCAAGGTTAGCAAGGGTGCAGTCCCTGTGCATGGCATGGTCTGAGAAGGCTTCTTGGACGAAATGGAATTGGAGTTGAGATTTGAAGTCTGAATGAGCAGAGAAGGCAGTGGGGAGGGACCTTTTAGGGAGGGTATGTTGGGTGGGGCAGGGTTTTGAGAGCAACGTGTAGACTAATTTGTTTGGAGCAGAAACCCTCCCACCCCCACTGGCATTCCTGTTAACTGAAGGAATCATTGAGTTGAAACAGAGCGAAGGCTCTATTTCTTACCCTTATATGCCCCATTTCCTACCAGCCATGGATGTTATGAGGAGTACACAAAATACAATACTAAAGGGAAGGTGCTAAGTCAGGTTTTTCAGACTGTCATCCCTCTTCATGAAGTTCTTTGAGTTCAGCTTAATTACAGTATTGTCACACTATAGAGAACCCCCTCCCCCAATTTCTCCTTCTGGATCGTTTACATTGGACTAGTATTGCATTTGTCTAGACTAGTATCTAGCTCTATTCTGGTTTAGAAGACTTTTCATGGCATAAGGCATCTCTTTGTGAAAGGAGACCAATGTCACATTCAAGAACTTGAAATAATTCGTCACTAAGTAGTACAGGACGAGCCGAAAGGGAGTAACTGCAGGTAAGAAAGCATACTTTCTTTTTTGTAGTTACAGCAACATCTTCCTTGACATGTGCTTCACTGTAAACAATAGGCAAAATATATACCATTACTACAAGGAATTCAGTGGAAAAATCGACTGCTGTTGCATTTGAGGAAGATGACTCAGGTCTGGGAAGAATGAACACTGTACTATGGATGTCTAATCCCCACGCCATGTTAGAATGTTTACACCAGCTTGGGTGGTTGTGATGGGGTCGTCTACATCATTTGGTTCTTGTCCTCGTGACTCACTGTGTCTGCTGTAGGGTTAACTCCCTGCAGTGGGAAAGGGAGGAGTAACTTGTCAGACCATATGGAGTAGAAAACAACAGATTGACTTAGGATTCAGTGGAAGCTAAAAGTACATACACTTAGGTGTCCCAGATGATAACCTTGGAAAACTCTTTTTAATAGCATCCTCAAAGAGGTGTTTGATTTTCAACATCTTTCTTGAAACCTTAAGTTTCTAAAGTTAGTTGGTGGAAAAAGGCCGAGAGAGGACAGATGGTACAAGGTATGTGATTTCACTGCCTTTGCTTACGCTTCCAGTTTGAAGAAACTGGGAAAAAGACTGCCTTCTTTTGATTTGCTGTAAATCCGCTTGTGCTTGGGGTATGACCGTGTCCATGCGTATATAGGAGATTGTTGGTCTTCAACTTCATAAACTTGGGTTTCTGTGGTCCTGTGTTGCACAAACTAATTGTAAGGTGTGTGAATGAGCCAAGCAAACTGGAAAGCTGCTTGTGGGGTCAGAGAAGGCTCCTCTGGGCATCTATCTCTGATAATCCATGGATTCATTGATTAATGGTGGCCTTAAATACATAGTATGCCTGGATTATACTTGGAACTGTTATAGAAGAAATAACCTCCCTCTCTAGCTCAGTCATTATGAATGTATTGAACAACTACTATGTACCAGGCGTGCGTTAGATGCTGGGGATAGAACAATGAACAGGACACAGTCTTGTGTGGGAACTTACAGTCCAGTGAAGAGAAGTGTTTGTGAACAGTCATAGAAAATATGACAAGTATAGTGATAAATGAATCTGTAGTGAACTGCAGTAGCAAAGAAGAGAAAGCATTTAAATCTGCTGCTGAGTGGAGGCCCAGGTCAAAGAAGGTTCTGTAGAAGAGTCGACCCTACAGTAGTTCTTGTAGGATGAGTAGGAGAAGGCAGGGACCACAGGCGGTAGGAAAAGCATGGCCTTGTGGGATGAGTTGGGGGAGGCAGGAATATAGTTTTTTGTGTCTAGTTTTTCTACTCAGCACAAGGTTTTTATTTTAATTTTTTAAGTCAGGTTTATTGAGGTACATACACTAAATTTCACCTTTTATAGGTGTCCAGTTCTATGAATTTTAAAAAACAATAGTTATATACTGACAACCATAGTCAAGATGTAGAATATTTCCATCACCCCAGTGATTTTATTTTAAAATTTCTACCCATATTTATAGGTATAGTATTATATTTTATTGTGGATTAGGTTTGCATTTTGCTAATGACTAATAACAGTAACACTTTTTTCAAGTACTTATGTGCCATCCACATTTCTTCTTTAGTGAGGTTTGGTCCAAATTGTTTGCCTTGCCTATTTTTAAATTTTGTGTGCAGGTGGTATTTTTCTTCTTATTATTTTTGAGCTCTGAGAGTTTGTACGTGCCATTTTGTTTCATAAATTTTGATATGCTGTATTTTTATTCCTTTCAAAATATTTTCCAGTCCATTATTTTACTTTCTTTTTGACTTGTAGGTTATTTAGACATGTGTGGTTTAATTTCCAAACTTGGGGGTTTTCAGATCTCTTTCTTTCATTGATTTCTAGTTTCATTTTCTGTGTTTAGAGAACATACTTTCTCTGATGTAATTATTTTAAATGTGTTCTGTGGACCAGAATATAGTCTATCTTGGTGAATGCTTCATGTGCTTGTGAAGACTCTGTGTTCTGCTGTTGTTGGATGTAATGTTCTAGACTTTTCAGGTCAATTTGCCTCATGGTGTTATTCAGGTCTTCTCCTTCAACTGATTTTTCTGTCTACTTGTTCTTTAATTACTGAGAGAGAAGTGTTGAGGTCTCAAGCTATAATTGTATATTTCTCTATTTCTCCTTTCAGTTTCTCAAGTTTTACTTTATGCATATCGAAGCTGCTATTAAGTACATATACAAGTAGCATTGGTATTTCCTCCTGATGAATTGACCCTTTATTACAATGTAATATCTTTATTGCTGTTAATAAAACTTATTCGGAAATCTACCTTAGCTGGTATTAATATAGGTACCCCAACTTACTTTGATTAGTAGTATAATTTTTCCATCTTTCCACCTTTCACTTACCTGTGCCTTTATATCTAAATCAAATTTATTTAAAGAACATGTAGTTGGGTTTTACTTTTTTTTTTTTTTATATGAATTTTTATTTATTTTTTTGTTACAGATATTTTACCTTTTTACCCCATTGGCACCCCCCACCCCACCCCACCTCCGCCTCGTCCCCAGCTTAGTTGTCCATGTCCATTGGTCATGCATACATGCATATACGTTCTGTGGTTTATCTCTTTTCACCACCATCCCCCCATCCCCTCTTCTGAGGGATGTCAGTCTGTGCCCTACTTCCATGCGTCTGGGTCTACTGTATTCCTCAGACTGTTATGTTCATTATATTCCGTATATAAGTGAGATCATGTGGTATTTGTCTTTTTCTGCTTGGCTTCTTTCACTTAGGATAATACTTTCCAGGTCCCTCCATGTCGTCTCAAAAGATAAGAGATCTTTCTTTCTTACCGCTGCATAGTACTCCATTGTGTATATGTACCACTGCTTTTTTATCCATTCGTCTACTGGTGGACACGTGGGCTGTTTCCAGATCTTAGCTATTGTAAATAGTGCTGCTATGAACATGGGGGTACATATATTCTTCCTGATTGGTGTTTCAGGCTTCTTAGGGTATATTCCCAGCAGTGGGATCACTGGGTCAAATGGAAGTTCAATTTTTAATTTTTTGAGGTAGCACCATATTGTTTTCCATAGCGGCTGCACCAGTCTGCATTCCCACCAGCAGTGTATTAGAGTTCCCTTTTCTCCACACCCTCGCCAACACTTGTTGTTTGATGATTTGTTGATGGCGGCCATTCTGACAGGTGTGAGGTGATACCTCATTGTTGTTTTAATTTGCATCTCTCTGATGATTAGTGATGTTGAGCATTTCTTCATATGTCTTTTGGCCATTTGTATGTCCTGTTTGGAGAGGTGTCTATTCAGCTCCTCTGCCCATTTTTTAATTGGGTTCTTTGTCTTCGTTTTGTGGAGTTGTATGAGCACTCTATATATATTGGAGATTAACCCCTTATCTGATACATCATTGGCAATGATGTTCTCCCATACAGTGGGTTGCCTTTCCATTTTGATGATTGTGTCTTTTGCTGTGCAGAAGCTTTTGAGTTTGATGTAGTCCCATGTGTTCATTTTCTCCTTTATTTCTGTTGCCTTAGGTGATGTATCAGTGAAAATTCTGCTGCGTATGATGTCTGAAATTTTGTTGCCTACATTTTCTTCTAGAATTTTTATGGATTCACGGGTCACATTTAAGTCTTTTATCCATTTCAAGTTTATTTTTGTGTATGGTGTAAGTTGATGGTCTAGTTTCATTTTTTTGCATGTAGCTGTCCAATTTTCCCAACACCATTTATTAAAGAGGCTGTCTTTACTCCACTGTATGCTCTTGCCACCTTTGTCAAATATTAATTGAGCATCTTGCCTTGGGTCCATTTCTGGGTTTTCAGTTCTGTTCCACTGGTCTATATGCCTGTTCTTGTGCCAGTACCAGGCTGTTTTGGTTACAGTCGCTTTGTAGTATAACCTGATATCTGGTATTGTGATCCCACCTACTTTGTTCTTCTTTTTCAAGATTGCTGTGGCTATTCGGGGTCTTTTTTGGTTCCATATGAACTTTTTTTTTTAAATCCTCATCCGAGGACATTTTTCCATTTTTTGTACAGACAGTGTGGGAAGGAGAGAGAGGAAGAGAGAGAGAGGGAAACATCGATGTGAAAGGGACACATCGAGTGGCTGCCACCCACACGACCAACCAGGGCCGGGGACAAACTGCAACCGAAGTACATGCCCTTAGCGGGAACCGAACCCGGGTCTCTCCGGACCGCAGGTGGACGCTCTAACCGCTGAGCCAAACCGGCCAGGGCCCATATGAACTTTTGAAATATTTGTTCTAGTTCTATGAAATATGTCGTTGGTATTTTGAATCTATAGATTGCTTTGGGTAGTATGGACATTTTAATGATGTTAATTCTTCCAATCCATGAACAGGGTATGTGCTTCCACTTTTTTATATCTTCCTCTATTTCTTTTTTCAATGACCTGTAGTTTTCTGCAAATAGGTCCTTTACTTCTTTGGTTAAGTTTATTCCTAGGTATCGTAATTTTTTTTAGCGCGATGGTAATTGGGATTGTTTTTTCAGTTTCTCTTTCTGTGAGTTCATCATTGGTGTACAAGAATGCCGTCGATTTCTTGACGTTAATTTTGTATCCTGCTACTTTGCCAAATTCATTTATTAAGTCTAATAGATTTTTGATGGAGTCTTTAGGGTTTTCTATGTACAATATCTTGTCATCTGCAAATAATGACAGTTTCACTTCCTCCTTTCCAATTTGGATCCCTTTTATTTTTTCTTCATGTCTGATTGCTGTGGCTAAGACCTCCAGTACAATGTTAAATAAGAGTGGCGAAAGTGGACATCCCTGTCTTGTTCCTGTTCTTAATCGAAATGTTTTTAGTTTCTGTCCATTGAGTATGATGTTGGCTGTAGGTCTTTCATATATGGCCTTTATTATGTCGAGATATGATCCCTCTATTCCTACATTGCTGAGCGTTTTTATCAGAAATGGATGCTGGATTTTGTCGAATGCCTTTTCAGCATCTATTGATATGATCATGTGGTTTTTAGTCTTCATTTTGTTTATGTGGTGTATCACGTTTATTGATTTGCGAATATTGTACCAGCCTTGCATCCCTGGAATGAATCCCACTTGGTCATGGTGAATAATTTTTTTGATGTATTTCTGGATCCGATTTGCTAATATTTTGTTCAGGATTTTGGTGTCTATGTTCATCAGGGATATTGGCCTGTAGTTTTCTTTCTTTGTAGTGTCTTTTTCTGGTTTTGGAATTAGAATTATGCTGGCTTCATAGAACGTGTTTGGAAGTCTTCCTTCTTCTTGAATTTTTTGAAAGAGTTTGTGGAGAATGGGTGTTAGTTCTTTTTTGAATGTTCGGTAAAACTCCCCCGTGAAGCCATCTGGGCCTGGGCTTTTGTTTGCCGGGAGAGTCTTGATTACCTCTTCAATTTCCTTAGTTGTTATTGGTCTGTTCAAGTTTTCTCTCTCTTCCGGGAATAGTTTTGGGAGACTGTGTTTCTAGAAATTTGTCCATTTTGCTTAGATTGTCGAATTTGTTGCCATATAGTTGTTCGTAGTAGTTGTTAACGATCTTTTGTATTTCCGTGGTGTTGGTTGTTACTTCTCCTCTTTCATTTCTGATTTTGTGTATTTGGGTTCTCTCTCTTTGTTTCTTGGTGAGTCTAGCTAAGGGTCCACCAATCTTGTTTATCTTTTCGAAAAACCAGCTCTTGGTTTCATTGATCCTTTGAATTGTTTTTTGGGTCTCTATGTCATTTATTTCTGCTCTGATCTTTACTATTTCCTTCCTTCTACTTGCTCTGGGGTTTTCTTTTTGTTTGCTTTCTAATTCTTTAAGTTGTGAGGTTAGATAGTCTATTAGAGATTTTTCTTGTTTTTTGAGGTAGGCCTGTAGTGCTATGAACTTCCCTCTCAGAACTGCTTTCGCTGCATCCCATAGATTTTGTGTTGTTGTGTGTTCATTTTCATTGGTTTCCAGGAAGTTTTTAATTTCTTCCTTGATCTCCTCGGTGACCCATTCATTGTTTAATAACATGCTATTTAGCCTCCATGTGTTCAAATGTCTTTGCATGTTCTTGTTGCAATTGATTTCTAGTTTCATGCCATTGTGATCTGAGAAGATGCTTGATATGATTTCAATCTTCTTGAACTTGTAGAGATTTAGTTTGTATCCTATCATGTGGTCTATCTTTGAGAATGTCCCATGTGCACTTGAGAAGAATGTGTATTCTGTAGGTTCGGGGTGTAATTCTCTGTAGATATCTATTAAATCCATTTGGTCTAGTGCTTCATTTAGAGTCTCTGTTTCCTTGCTAATTTTTTGCCTAGAGGATCTATCCAGTGCTGTCAACGGGGTGTTGAAGTCCTCTGCTATGATTGTATTGTTGTCGATTTCTCCTTGGAAGTCCTCCAGAAGATTTTTAATATATTTTGGTGCTCCTATATTGGGTGCATATATGTTTATCAAGGTTATATCTTCCTGTTGGATAGATCCTTTCAATATTATGTAGTGGCCGTCTTTGTCTCTAGTTATGGTCTTCATTTTGAAATCTATTTTATCAGATATGAGAATTGCTACCCCAGCTTTTTTTTGCTTTCCATTTGCTTGGAAAATTTTTTTCCATCCCTTCACTTTCAACCGATGTGAGTCTTTTGTTGAGAGGTGGGTCTCTTGTAAACAACATATAAATGAGTCATGCTTTCTTATCCAATCAGCTACTCTGTGTCTTTTTATGGGAGCATTCAATCCATTTACGTTTAAGGTGATTATTGATATGTACTTATTTATTGCCATTTTTGTTTAGTGTGGTTCTATTTTTCTTCCCATTTCTACTGCTAATTACAGCAGTCCTTTTAACATTTCTTGCAGTGCTGGTTTGGTGCTAATGTATTCCCTTAGCCTTTTTTTGTCTGGGAAGCTCTTTATTTGATCTTCTATTTTGAATGATAGCCTTTCTGGGTAGAGTAGTCTTGGATTCAGATTCTTGTTTTTCATGACTTTGATTACTTCATGCCATTCTCTTCTGGCCTGTAGTGTTTCTTGTGAGAAGTCAGCTGAGAGCCTTATGGGGTTCTCTTTGTAGGTAACCTGTTGCTTATCTCTTGCTGCTTTTAGGATTCTCTCCTTGTCTTTAATTTGTGGCATTTTAATTACTATGTGTCTTGGTGTGGGCCTGTTTGGGTTCTTCTTACTTGGGACTCTCTGTGCTTCTTGAACTTGAATGCCTTCTTCTTTCACCAAATTAGGGAAGTTTTCTCTCACTATTTTTTTGAATATATTCTCTATCCCTTGCTCATTTTCTTCTTCGGGGACTCCTATGATGCGAATATTATTACGTTTCCAGTTGTCCCATAGTTCTCTTAAGCTATCTTCCTGTTTTTTTAATAGTTTTTTCCTTTTGTTTTTCTGATTGGTTGATTTTTTCTACCCTGTCTTCTAATTCACTGATCCGGTCCTCAGCTTCCTCTACTCTGCTTTTTAAACCTTCCAATGTGTTTTTCATTCCTGATATGTCATTTTTTATCTCTTCTTGTTGGTTTTTAATTTCCAATTGGCTTATTTTCAGTGTCTCTATGTCCTTACTCATGCTGTTCAGCTTCCTCAAGATCATGGCTCTGAATTCTAGTTCTGTTAACATGCCTAATTGCTCCACATTGATCTCATCTTCGGTGGAGGTCTCTTGCTCTTTCATTTGGCTTCTGTTTCTGTGTTTCACCATTTTGGCTATCACTGTGGGCTTTGGAGCCTGTCAAGTTCTCCCTGTGGGTGTTGGTGTTCTGCTGTTTGTGGCTCCGTCTCCCGTGTTTAGATGAGCGAGGGAGGACCCATGTTGAACACCACTGTCAAGTCTTACTTTCCTGGTTAAAGTTGCCAGCCCAGGAAATGTACTGTTATCCTCTAGCTTTTTGCCTGGAGGCTAGCAGTCTAGTTTACTTGATGAGTTTTGGGTTGTCAGTTGATTGAAAAGCTCCCTCAGGTGCTCAGCCAAGGGGCTTTCACGAGGGTGGGGCAGATGCTGGTCGTTAGTGAGCCTCAATTAGCACTTCAGTGGCCCACAGGGTGGGGTTGGATCTCCGAGGGAGGGGCTGCTGCCTCTCCTCAGAGCCCTGGGAAGGAGCAATGTGGCCACCGTCCTGAGTGGCTGCACTCAGCCAAAGCTCTGAGCGCCCTCCAAACCCCGAGTGTCCCGACACAGTTCCAGTCCAGTCCGCCCTCCCTCTGCCGGAGCCCAAGGTGAGTGGCTGTGGCTGTTTCAGCCTCTGTCCCGGCTGCGCTGTGGGGCCGCCTGGGAGTGTGACCCGAGGGCACTGCTCCCAGCTGAGGCCGCTGCCGAGCTGCCGACCGTGGGCTCCCAGCCCCGTCTCGCGCCTTCGCAAGCCTACCGGGATTCAGTCGGTGTCCCTCGTTGTATGGTCCTCCAAGGTGCTTTTCTGTTGGTTTTTCCCGTCACTTTGTCTGTGTTATAGTTGTAATTCCAGTTTGGTTCTGGGAGACGGTCTGTGTTGCTCCGTTCACTCCGCCGCCATTTTTTGGTCTCCGGGTTTTACTTTTTAATCCACCCTGACCATATCAGTCTTTTACTTGGAATGTTAATTTCAATTATTTTAAATCTAATTATTGATGTAATAGGGTTTAAATATATCATCTGCTATGTTTCCTACTTGTCTCAATGGTTCTTCGCTCCTTCTGTACCCTTTGGTGTCTAGTTTGAATAATATATATATTTTTTTCCATTAATAAGAAATTTATTTGTTTTTAAAATATCCAAAGTTTGACATTGTCCAGAAAAACATAACAGGTTTATTTATCATTGTTATAAAGTTGAGTTGATGAAACTTATTCACTGAAGCATTTTTATTTAATTTTTGCAATTTTTACTAATTTATTTTTGTTACAGATGTTTCTCCTTTCCCCCTCCTAGGCACACCCTCCTCCTGATCATGCTACCCCTTCCCCCCAGCACTGTTGTCTATGTCCATTGGTTACACATACATGCATATAAGTCCTTCAGTTTATCTCATCCATCCCGCCCACCCCCCACCTTTGAGGTTTGTCAGACTGAACCTTACTTTTTTCTATGTCTCTGGGTCTATTTTGCTCATCAGCTAATTTTGTTCATTATATTCCACAAATAAGAGATCATGTGGTATTTGTCTTTCTCTGATTGGCTTATTTTGCTTAGCATAATGCTCTCCAGATCCCTCCATGTCATCTCAAAAGATAAAAGATCTAAGTGTCCATCAGTAGAAGAATGGATAAAAAAGCAGTGGTACATATACACAATGGAGTACTATGCAGCTGTAAGAAAGAAAGATCTCTTATCCTTTGAGACAACATGGAGGGTCCTGGAAAGTATTATCCTAAGTGAAATAAGCCAAACAGAAAAAGACAAATACCACATGATCTCACTTATATACGGAATATAATGAACATAACAGTCTGAGGAATACGGTAGACCCAGAAACATGGAAGTAGGGCACAGACTGACATCCGTCAGAAGAGGGGGTGAGGGGGGTGGGAAGAGATAAACCACACAACTTATATGCATGTATACATAACCAATAGACATGGACAACAAAGCCGGGGACGGGGTGGGTGTGGGGTGGGGAGGGGGGGTGCCAATGGGGTAAAAAAGGAGAAACATCTGTAACAAAAAAATAAATAAAAAAAAAAAAAAGATAAAAGATCTCTCTTTCTTACAGCTGCATGGTGTTTCATTGTGTATATGTATCACAGTTTTTTTATCCATTCATCTATTGATGGACAATTGGGCTGTTTCCAGATCTTAGCTATTGTAAATAGTGCTGCTATGAACATGGGGGTACATATATTCTTTCTGATTGGTGTTTCAGGCTTCTCAGTATATATTCCTAGAGGTGGGACCACTGAGTCAAATGGCAGATCAATTTTTAATTTTTTTTGGTAACACCATACTGTTTTCCATAGTGGCTGCACCAGTCTGCATTCCCACCAGTAGTGTATTAGAGTCCCCTTTTCTCCACACCCTCGCCAACATTTGTTGCTTGATGATTTGTTGATGGCGGCCATTCTGGAAGGTGTGAGGTGATGCCCCATAGTTGTTTTAATTTGCATCTCTCTGATGATTAGTGATGTTGAGCATTTTTTCATATGTCTCTTGGCCATTTGTATATCCTTTTTGGAAAGGTGTCTATTTAGGTCCTCTGCCCATTTTATAATTGGGTTCTTTATCTTCCTTTTGTTGAGCTGTATGAGCACTCTATATATTTTGGAAATTAACCCCTTATCTGATGTATCATTGGCAATTATGCTCTCCCATATAGCGGGTTCCCTTTTCATTTTGATGCTTGTTTTTTTTTAGTTCAATGTAGTCCCATGTATTAATTTTTTCCTTTGTTTCTCTTGCCTTAGGAATTGTATCAATGAAAATTCTGCTGCTTGTGATATCTGAAATTTTGTTGCCTATGTTTTCTTTTGGGATTTTTATGGATTCATGAGTCACATTTGAGTCTTTTATCCATTATTCTTGTGTATGGTATAAGTTGGTGGTTTAGTGTCATTTTTTTGCATGTAGCTGTCCAATTTTCCCAACACCATTTATTAAAGAGGCTGTCTTTACTCCATTGTATACTCTTGCCACCTTTGTCAACTATTAATTGAGCATAATGTCTTGGGTGAATTTCTGGGTTATTTGTTCTCTTCCATTGATCTATATGCCTATTCTTGTGTCAGTAACAGGCTGTTTTGATTACAATAGCTTTGTAGTATAACCTCATATCTGGTATTGTGATTCCTCCTACTTTGTTCTTCTTCTTCAAGAATGTTGTGGCTATTCTGGGAAGAACTTCTTTTATTATTTCTTATAGTGCAGGTTGGTAGGTAATAAATTCTCTCCACTTTGGTTTGAGAAAACTTTTATTGAAAGAAATATATATATTTTTATTGTTGAAAGTATTACAGATGTACCCCCTCTTTTTACGCCATTGACCACTTTCTCCCTTACTCCCCACCCAAATTCCAGCCCACCCCAGTAGTGTCCAGTGGCTTTATCATAGGAAAGGCCTGTCTGGGCTCATTCTTTGGATCTTTCTAAGAACCTCTCAAACAAGCAGCATCTGGCCTCAGTGAGCCCCATACCTCTCACTAAGTGGCCCCAGTTCCAGCACTAGCAGCAGTTGGGCTTGGTTCACATCTTGGCCTCTCCTGAGCTCCTCCTCTAAGACCATCCCAAGAAACAGCCATCTGCAGACTGCTTTGTAGCCTATGCTTGATTGCCCTGGGCAGAACACAGGCAGTGGCTGACCTTGGCCTGTGACTCCCAGGAGGCCCCAGGGCCAATACACCCAGTGGACAGCTTCAGACCACACTGAAGCACCACCACCCAACCACCTCCACAAGTGACACATTCAAAGAGTGGACTCAGTGGGTACCAGAGCCCTGCTAATGGAAGTCTTGCTCTGTGGTGGGCCCTGCACAGCTGATCCTCCAAGGTGGTCAGAGGTCAGTGGTCAGTGGTCAAAGCCAGTCCTTGCTGAGTATATATTATTATTTTTATTTTATTTTATTTTGTATTAAAAAGATAAAAAAATAAACATATATTTTTAAATTAATTAATTAATTTTTGTTACAGATGTTTCTCCTTTCCCCCCACTGATACCCCCCTCTCCCTCCCTCCCTGCCCTGTCCCCAGCTTTGTTGTCCATGTTCATTGTTCATGCATACATGCATATAAGTTCTGTGGTTTATCTCTCCCCCTCTTCTGGGGATTATCAGTCTGTACGAGTATATATTTTTAAATGAACTATTTTTTCCTGTCATTACTTTAAAGATGTTCCATTATCTCCTGGTTTATATTGTTTGACAAAAAGTCAGCTGTAATTCTTACCTTTCTCTTTAAGAAATGTTTTCTTTGTCTCTGCTGTAAGGCTTTTCTCTTTTATTTGAATTTCAGTAGTTTAACTGCAATTTTTACAGCTGTGGGTTTTTTTATGTGTATTTATCTTGCTTAGAGTTTTCTGGGATTTTTAATTTGTTTTATTTTGTTTTGTTTTATCTTTTATTAATTAAGAAAACTGTTTACCATTACCTCTTCATTTTTTTTTTTTTTTTTTTTTCTTTTCTGTTCTCTCTCTCTCTCTTCTTATTCTGGGAATACAATTCTATATATGTTAGACTGGTTTTCTTTCAAAATTTTTGAATAATCTATTTTTTTCTTCCATCTTTTTTCTTGCTAAACTTTCTTAAACTCAGTTAGTTTTATAACCTTTAAAAGAGGAGTATTTTGAAGAGGGTAAATGGGATAATACATATAAAGTCCCAGCACCTATTAGGTATGCTGGGGTAGAGGAGTGTTTAGTGAAAATGAAGATTGAATTTAAGCACAGATATTTCAGAGACTTTTTCTTATGTGTATATGTGGCAGATGAGATGGGAGAATTTTTATAATAAAAAAGTGAAAGAGAAAAAAATGTGAAGATCTAGTTCACTGGGAAACAGTACAATCTTAGACTGGTGATAGACAGGTAGTGAACTGTGTCCTGAGGTGTTCTGAAGACAGTCAGCCTCAGAGCATCTCATATGCACCCAAAGAAGATGAGGACATTCAGTATGTCCAAGTGTGTGTGCCCAATGACAGTTCTGTGCTCAAGCTTTGTTTGTAATCTCGGAGAACCTGTAAAAGTTCATTTTAGTAGTCTTGATTTTTTAAAATTTGAGTGTAATTGGTATGCAATATTATATTAGTTATATTAGTTTCAGGTGTACAATATAGTGATTTTACATTTTTTTATACCTTATATAATGTGATCACTCCACTAATTCTAATAATCATCTGTCACCATGCAACCTTATCATAATATTATTGAGTATATTCCCCTTCACTTTTCACCCATCCTCACCTCTCTTTCTGAGTTTGCGTTTCTTTTGTTTTGTTTGTTTGTTTTTTTTGTTTTGTTTTAGACTCCACATATAAGGGAAACCATATGGTATTTGTCTTTCTCTCTGTGATTTATTTCACTTAGCATAATATCCTTTAGGCCCATTCATATTGTCACAAATGGCAAGATTTTCTTCTTTTTTATTGCATAATATTTTATTGTATAGGTGTGCGTTTGTGTGTGTGTGTGTGTGCGTGTGTATCTCATGTCTTCTTTATACATTCATGTATTGATGAACACCTAGATTGCTTCCATATCTTGGCTTTTTAACTAATCTTGATTATTTTACATAAAAATTGTTTTTATTTTATTTTATTTTTTAATTAATTTATTTTTGTTACAGATGTTTCTCCCTTTTCTCTCACTGATTCCCGCCCTCCCCCCCCCCCGCCCTGTCCCCAGCTTTGTTGTCCATGTCCACTGTTCATGCATACATGCATATAAGTTCTGTGATTTATCTCTTCCCCACCACCTATTCTTCTGGGAATTGTCAATATGTACCCCACTTCCACGTCTCTGGGACTACCCCATTCCTCAGACTGTTATGTTCATTATATTCCACAAATAAGTGAGATCATATGATACTTGTCCTTCTCTGTTTGGCTTGCTTTGCTTAGGATAATACTTTTCAGGTCCCTCCGTGTCATCTCAAAGGATAAGAGGTTTTTCTTTCTTACAGCTGCATAGTACTCCATTATGTATATGTACCACTGCTTTTTTACACAATGGAGAAAAATTGTTTTTAAAATATTTAATTGCTTTATTTATTATTCTCCTTTAGGAAAGAAGAATAGTGCATTTCTTC
This sequence comes from Molossus molossus, assembly GCF_014108415.1. Lineage (NCBI taxonomy): Eukaryota > Metazoa > Chordata > Mammalia > Chiroptera > Molossidae > Molossus > Molossus molossus. Next base: position 13,802,708 of record NW_023425345.1, on the reverse strand, counting down.
CCTAATTTTAACTTATCAGCTAGTTCTTTGTGAGGTACTTTAGTAATAATCACCAATGTTTTGTAGCTTTGTACAAGTAGCAAATGCTTTCACATGGTTGATCTCATTTTTATCACCCCCATTTTACATATGAGGACACTGAAGCTCAGAAATGACTTGTATGAAGTCATGGAGTTCATATATGCTGAAGTTGAGACTTGAACTCTGATCTTCCCCATCATACTGCACATAAAATTATGGGCCACGCCTCACATTAGGGCATCAGAATTTTCAATGAAGATAAAATTAAAATTGAATTAATATCTGTCATTCTATTTTAATCAGTCTTAAGTATGAGTAGATAATCTTATAAAATACTTCTATTATCATCTAATTTAGCCCTGTTGATCAGTTGTTTTTCTACTTAGTTTTTATATTCTATTCAATATGATGTCACTGAAAACTTCATGGAATCTAATGAACTGGTAAGATGACACCAACACCTCCTCACTCACTCAAAAGACACACACACACACAACTCTCACATGCCAGTAGGCATCTATTTAAATATAAGGACTGTATGCAATACTTAATCTAAGCAATGAATATTTGCTTATTATGTTATTGGTAAGTTATTTTCAAATACTCCAATATAAATTACCTTTAATTCATACCATAGGGGTGGTCAGTTATACTCATGTTTACAAATCCACTCCAGGGAGGGGCAGAATCCCGAACAGTTTCTATTGAAGGATTATGGTAACACTGTTGGAGTGCTGGAAGGGAGAGAGCAGGGACTGCCCCAAGCCTGGGCTGGTTTGACTCTTCTGGAGCTTGCTTGCTGATAAATATTTCTGGGTGGCAGAATTTGGTCTGAGACTTACTTTCATCACACCTTACCACCTAATGGTGTGATAGGGAAAAGCAGTCATGGCTCCTACTTATCTCTTATTGTATTATGAAATATTGAGGCGTTCAACATTTACCGAAAGAATCTGACAGTTGTGTAGGGCCAACTTGGTGTATATCCATTTACAATATCACTAAATCACTAAATGCCCACTGTATCTGAGGCACTGTGTTATAATAGAAAGTTACTGCCTTCAGAGATTTTTTAGGTTGATTGTACCGTGAGTGATTTAAAAATGCACTGTTACCATTTCTGTTTGTAAAGTGTGAAAACAAACTAGATTCCAAGATCACACGTGCCAGCAGAGAATGGTCTTGTTTACAACACTGGGGTTGTGGTCAAGGTGAATACACAAATCGCTTTACTCTCTTCTCAGACAGCAAAGGCTTACAGAGAAACTGACAAAAGCATCCAGGTAACTTAACTACAGTCATTGTGTGGCATCTTGGTGCAGTGGCTTTAGTATGTGGCCCCCAAGTTCCTGACACTCCTTCTTTCTAGAGGTGGGAGGTCTGTGTCCCTTCCACTTGAATGCTTATGGATTCTGATCGCTTGACCAATAGAACATGGCAGAAGTATTGCTGTACCAGTTTCTTAAAATATGAGTTTGGAAACTGGTACTGGATCTGGTAAGATTCAGGACCAGATTTTTTAAAAAGTAGCTGTTCTATTTCCTGCCTCTTGGGATGCCTGCTCTTAGAACCCAGTGTGTATGCTATGAGAAGCCTAAGCTGCCCCACAGAGAGGTCCACGTGGAGAGGAGCCAGTAGGCAGCACCGACTTGCCAGCCATGTGAGTGAGCCTTTTTGGAGGTGGATCATCTAATTCCAGTCAGGCCACGTGGAGCAGAGTTGAGCTGTCCCCACGACCTGCCCAAATTGCAGACTTTCATGCCAAATGAGTTATTGTTGTTTAAACCACTAAGTTTTGGAGTCACTTGTTATGCAGCAATAGGCACCTAGAATGCCTGGTAGTGCCTCCAGCTGTGAGGAGGCCAGTAGATTCTTCTCAGCATTTAGCTATCCTGTTATCTGGCGAATCGTTCCTTTGGAAGCCGCCTATAATTTTCCCTGTGTTTGCTTCCTCCTGGAAGGCCTCCTTGTCCCCTCCTAGCTCCTCCTGACAGGATCCTGCAGCAGCCAACTCCCCAACTAAAACAAGCACCGGGTGTGAGCATCTTTAACACCAGTGGAAGTTTGCATGATCTGTCAGATCTATGGTTGGTGCAAGAGTATTTTTGCAAGTTAGATGCAAATGTGATTGATAGCATAATTCCTTTTTCTTTCTGGTTAGGGATCATCTGGTCATCTGACTGCTAATTCTTCAGGTGTGGACTTCTCTTCCAGCTCTGTGGATCTGTTCTAAGGATTAGAGGCCTGTGATGAGAGTTGAAAAACTTAAGTTGGTGCTCTGCCACTGATGATGAGTGTAGTCAAGTCATTTGACATTAATGGGTCCATGGCAGGGTTAAGATGCTTAGATGCCTTAAGCATGGAACACATCATGGCACCTTGAACCCATCTTTACCTGAAAGGAAACACGAAATTCTGATTTTCCCTAAGATGACTACTTAGGCTTTTTAAAAAAATTACCCATTATCAAATTTGCTAATGTTTTGTTCTTTTGATGCACCTATTGGGTGACCATTATCTAGCTCTCAATAGCTTCATCCATAAAATAAATTAGTAAATGGATTAATCTGTTAAATTTCTTTCAGATCCAAACTTTCGATTCTGAAACTGCTCGATCCCATTTCTTTTGTTTGCTGTGTTCATCCCCCCCCTTTACTATATAGCTTTATTGAAGTATAATTGACAAACCATAAACTGCATGAATTTAAAGTATGTAATTTGAGAATTTTTGACACACTGATACCTCCATGCAATCATTGCCGTAATCAAAACGGTCAACATAGGCATCGTTCCCAAAAGTTCCTTCTTGTGTTTGGCAAGTCTTCCCTTCCACCCGTCCCCACCCCGGCCAGCAGGCTGCTACTGAGCTAGCTGCTGTCTGTTACTATAGATTCTAGTTCGCATTTTCCGGAATTTTATATAAATGGAATGATAGAGTATGTATTATTTTTTCTCTGCCTTCTTTCACTCATTATTTTGAGATATAGCCATGTTTTTACTTGTATAAGCAGTTTATTTCTTTTAGTTGCTAAGCAGTATTCCATTGTGTAGATATACCACAATCTGTTTATTTATCCACCTATTGATGCATGTTTAGGTTGTTTCTATTTTTGGGTTATTTATAAATCTGCTATGAACATTCATGTATGAATCTTTGTGTGGACATCTGATTTTGTTTTTGTTGAGTAAATACCTAGGAGTAGAATGGCTGAATCATGTTTCAAGAAACTGTGTTCCAAAGTGGTTGCATCGGTTCACATTCCCACCGGTAGTCGGTGAGTTTTGGTTCTTCCATATCCTCACCAGCATGTTGTACGGTCATTCTTTTTCATTTCAGCCATTCTAATAAGTATGTGGTAGTACCTCATTGTGGTTCCTATCTGTGGTTCTGTAGAATTAATGGTGTTCAAAATCTTTTCATTCGCTTACCTGCCATCTATACATCTTCTTTGATAAAGTGTCTGTCCAAATTTGGGTTAATGTTTTTATTGAGTTTTGAGATTTTGAAAAATGTATTCTTAGTAAATGACCTTGAGTAGATATGTGATTTGTAAATATGTTGTCTCAGTAGGTGGCTTATATTTTTATTCTTTAGTGTTTAGTATGTTCTTAAAGAAAAAAGAGTTTCAACACATGAATTATTTTATAAACTCTTGTAACCTCAAAGGGGAGCATAGGTGGATCTGGGAAGACAAAAGTATTAGCAAACAATTCAATGATTTGGCATTGAATATCTTTCTGTATGATTTCCTTTAGTTAGCGTTTATTGAATGACTTTTTTTGTATAAAGCATTGTAATATAAATAAGCACTGTGGTAAGTAATGTTTAAATTTAAATTCTGGGCCCAAGGCAAACATTTAAAAACAGTCTTCAGTTTAGAGAAAGGCCTGATTCTCATAGTTCTCACTATATTATGTCTAGTTGGCAAACAGTTTAAGCTAAAACACCCCTGCATGCTATTTATATATCTATACCTTTATCATCTATAGCTATTTCCATTTCTATATATGTACGTATGACTTGCAAAAAAAAATCTATCTTGATTCACATCCAACTTATGTCTTTGGTCAGACATAACCATTGGGAAGACTGTTATGAACTCAGAGGTAAACTAACCGATGATATGAAAATACATGTCCAAAGCCCACACACTTTACTCCACAGTACAAACACCACTGTTCCCTCAGGCCTTTCTCCAGACACTTATTTATAAAGCAAGATAGATTGTAAGCAGCGGGACCACACTGACAGCATGTAGAGTAACAGTTTACAATGGTGGGAGGAGAGAGAAACAAAATACAGACAATGCACAGAAGTCTAGGTTTATTTTGTGTAGCACAGAGGCCTTAGTTACATGGATTCTCCAGAGGACCTTGAATCACCAGAAAGTTGGTAATAATTTATTTCAGAAAAGGTTGTAATAAATTATAAGTTCTTAAAGGGAATAAAGTTTTGAGGACCATATAATGAAATATTTGATAGTATAAAATAATCTATATTATGATCTGATCTGAGGCTATAAAGAAAATAAGATTTGCAAAGAATGGAGTCCAAGAGCTGAACGGAGCTAAGGTGGAGGGTTTCTTTAGAAATGCTTCTGCTTTAAATAGTCTAAGCACAGATGAGAAGGATACAGTTCATTGTAGGTCAGAGAAGAATGGCTATTGAATGAATTTCTGTATGGTGACAATGATTTAAAAGGGATATTCCCAAGCAACCAGGTATTAAACCTCTTATTATTTAAATTTTTAATCTAATATTTAGAAAATTTGATCTAGAATTTTAACAGGTAGGATTTCCTTCATCGTTTGATTTTTTTTCTCTGTCAGTGCTCATTAGTGCTTAAGAATATGGACTTTAGAAACAGTGCAGTCTGGTTTTGAGTCCTAGCATTATCCCTGGGTTGGCTTCCACAAACCCCAGGGTTCTCATTTGCAGAATGGAGCTAAAAATCCCTACCCTGTGGGGTGATGACATTAAATGTAGGTAAAGGGCTTAGTACAGTGCCCAGCCCAAGGTTTCAGACACTCACTAAATAAGAACTATTCCAACTATCATTAGTGATACCTCTAGGCCAAAATCTGAAAGTGAGGAAGCATAAGAAAATTCAAGCAAAGGCCATCAGATGTCGGTATCTCTTAATTTGGGATTAAGGATGGAAATCAGGTTTTATTTTCATCTGTGTTTGTGTCTCTGATTTTAATAGAAAAGTTGAGGAAGCACCCCCCCCACACACACACACACATCACTGAGACGGCGTTTGGAGAGGTTTCTCAGCGTTCTCTGAGCTCCATCTGGGTTGCAGCCGTTATTCTCCCAACTTGACAGACGAGGAGGTCACTGAGGTTAAGTGTCCTTCACGACAACACCCAGGTCGACGGCAGAGTTAAAGTATGCCCAGGTCACATAACTCATCTCTGTTCAAGAGTCTCCCCTAATCGCTGGTGCCGTTTGGGAATGGTTTCAAAGGCATTCCAACCACGGAATCATGCCAGTGTGCTGGTTATCAATTATTTCGTTGATCCTTTAGCAAATCCTCAAACTGATTTTTCTGCCCTCCTGGGACACAAATCACAAAGCTGACCTTGACTGCTTTGGCATCTCACCTCTACTCCCAAGACACACAAAAGAGCAGCGAGGGGCTGGTGATTTAATGTTTTCCCACGCAGGTCATGCTCCAGCCCAGACAGATAGAGAAGATCTGTCTTTAATGAGAGAAATGTACCATTACTTGGTCATAAATTCAGCTTAATGGTAATTTTAGTAGGGCAGCTTGCCCAGGGTTTGTAGAAACACAAATCAAAAATCCCGAATTCCAGGCATATCCTCCTAGAAACTCTTTTGGCAACTGCATTCCCTTTGCTTTTTAAGGAAACCAATTCCCCTGGTTATAGTCCCTAGTTGCTTAGGGTGGATTTGCACAGAGTCTAGAATCACTGTGGCAGCAGAGAGGGGAGTGGGTGGCATGCTGAGCATATTATTTTTGCCAAGCGTTAGGCCTTGACTTCAGTCGTTAAGGAGGCACAGTGAACAGGCACACAGACTCGGTGTACAGCCCAGCAAGAGTAGTTTGCAGTAGGAATAGTCGGATGACTCTGCCTAAGGAGAGGTTTTATTTTTTCAAATCCTTATGTCCCTGACCAATTCTAAACCAACTAATACTGGTCGTTACCACTCTCAGATCACAGAACAAGATTTTCACCCCCACAGAAGTGACTTCATTTGAGCTGCTGGGTTAGAAGTATATAGAGTCCGCACGTTCAAGCACAAGGCCATCAGACCCGTCGGCACGCTCTTGGCAGTAGAATCGGACCCTAGTGTCTCGCATCCCATCCTGTGCTCACTTCTGTCAGAGCCACTGGCATCTCCTTTTGTGCTTCATTAGCCACAGGTGTTTCCTTCTAGTAAACTGTGTGCTCCCAGGTGTAGGAGGATGTCAGATGGGAGTGTGTCTCTCTAGTTTCTAGCCCAGTGCCTGCATCTGACAGGTGGGCAGTTAACATTTGTTGAGTGGACAGAAGTCTGAGTGAATGATATTCATGCTTTCCAATAAGGTCTGACTTTTAATTCAGGGATCCTGGTAAATGGCCATTTCTCCCTATTTTCAGGATGATACACCTTACGTGACACAGTGCTCTGGAAGACAGTGGAGAAAAAAACAGAACAGAAGGAAACTGCCTTCCATAGATATCATAACTGGAGCCTGTTAAAAATATTACTTCATTCGTTTGGACAAATATGTATAGGTTGCCGGTGCAGCCCAGGCGTGAGTGCCAGGTACTGAAGAACATTCAAGGTGACCAGAAATCAAAGCATTTGTAATTCATTACTTTTTAGTTCTAGGATCCAATGTGTAATGTTATCATACATTTTTTTTTTCCCTAATAGCATAGCCCTCCCCAGAGAAAAGACATGAAATTTTCCCTCTCCTTCTCTGATTTGGTTTTGTAGGTGGGTCTACCTACACTCCTCTCCTTGGGTGGACAGGGGAGTTCAGCTGACAGTGTATGCTAGTCACAGGCCTAGCATACAGGAAGGCCGGGGTTAGGGGAGGAAGGGAGGCCTGGAACACCGAGGGGGTGGTGTGCTTGTATCCTGTAAATTGATGAAGAACAATCATGTGGTACACTTTCAACCTACACTATGTTGTATGTCAGTTATATCTCCATAAAGCTGGGGGTGAAGACTTCACGACAGGAGCAAGGAGAATGCAGGGCCTCTCAGGCATGAGCTGGGGTCAGAATCACCAGGGGGCCTTGTTAACACACAGATTGCTGGGCCCCACCTGCAGAGCAAGTCAGTAGGCCTGGGTTAGGGTTTCAGAAGCTGCATTTCCAGCAAGTTCCCAAGCAACGCAGATTCTACCTGTCCAGGACCACGCGAGCCCGGATACTTACCTTCTACCAAGGCTTATTCGCCCATGAGCTTGTACAATCCGTGGAGCAATGTCCATGGTGCAGTTTTCTCAGGGTAGCCTTGGACTGGGGTAAAAAAAATCATTTTGAATTATTCTGTAGCCATTTCTTAGTGACCTGGGACAATTTTATTTTTATATCAGATATTGTTGTTTTGGCATTTAGCCCATGTACTTATGGGCTGCCTCTCCCATCATTGGTTGGAAATAAAAATAATAATCTCAATGAAAACAACACATAAACCCATTGTTAACAAAGGGATACACACGTGTAAAGAATTTCACTCATGTCATTGGCCTTGTGTGAATAAGCTTGTGAAATGATGAATTTGACATTAGCCCTTGGATTCTTTCTTCTTTCCCTCATCTACTCTGACTAGGAAAATAATTGGAGCTTTGGTCTAAAGGGGGAAATACCAGCCAGGTCTTTCTGTCTTTTAGATATGGCCTGTAGTCTAGCCAAACTATCTGGCTTTCTGATTAGACAGTTTTTATAAAGAGAAAACAATATTTTCCCGAGAATCATTTTTAATTACTTCCCCCTCTCATGATGAAAGGCTTTTCTAAAAGCCCAAACTTCATTCAGGATTCTTCCCCCCTCTTTGTCATCGCCCGTCCTTCCCTGACCTGACTCAGCCCTCAGACAGCCAGGGATTAAAAAATGTGCTGGAAGACGCGGACGGTGTCTGCAGAGAGAAGCACATTCTTCTGGGTAACGTTCTGACACCAAGCAGACAGATAGCACAGTCTGTCCAGCTCTTTGCAATTAGTTCCACGATGTTGTTTTAATTGTGGCCCGGCTTAATCACTGGCTGCGCACAGATTATGCCACATAGTTAAAATAATTATGGGGATGTGATAAGATAAGGCTTTGAATTCATGTAAAGCTTCTTTTCTAACAGGCTCCAAAAGGAGAGAGAGAGAGAGCAAAGAGAGACAGCCAATGGATGCCACACTGGTCCGTTTCTGCACCTCCTCAGGGCTAGCCAGGGTAATATAGGGGTGTGTGTGTGTGTGTGTGTGTGTGTGTGTACCTTTATTTCAGGTCATCTTCCACCTGCCCAAGGAACTATTTTACTCAGTCCTCAAAGATTCTGAAGAGAGTGTGAAGTGACACATACCCCGTTTCAGCTAATACTTAACACAAGCCCACCACTAGGACCCTGGGCAAGCCCGTGCGCATGTGTTGCTTCTAAACCTCATTGTTGGCGTAACTGATGGCTGCCATCTCCATCAGCAGTTTTCTAAGTTTTGTCTTTTACTTCCAGAAGAGTGCAACCGGATCATGAATCTCTCTTAGAACTAGCATGTGCTGTTTATGGTTTACTGACCAATGATCGATTGGCTCATGCCTAGTAATATGCCTACTATGTGCCAAGCGCCCTGAACTCTAAGGGCAAATTAGTTAAGCCGAGTTTCTACCTTCATGGCACTGGCATTCCAGAGGCAGGGGAACTGACAGTAAACAACAAGACAGTGATTTCAGATGTGATTCTTCCTATGAATAAAAAGACCGCAAGATTAGGGAATAGAGGGACTATCGTGGGGGCAGTTTAGATAGGTCAGAAAATCTCTTTAAGAAGAGGCCATTGGAATAAAGTCCCGATGATGAGAAGGAGTTAGACCTCTGAAGGTTTGGGGGAAGGGAATTCTAGGCAGAAGGATGAGAAAGTGTAAGGGGTTGAGCTTATAGTGACCTTAATGGTTCTGGGCACAGCAGGCAGGCGGAGGGGCTGGCGCCCAGAGAGGAAAGGGTAGAGTTGTTGGAGCTGAGGCAGAAGCAAGGGCCAGGTCAGAGTACTGGCCCCATGGCAATAAGACTGGATTTTAAGATGATGGTAGATCTTACAGGCTTTTCCTTGACTGATTCACGCTTTTGAAAGATCACTCTGGTTGAGGAGATGTCAGATGCACATGCAAGAATTGAGAAGAGAAAGACTAAGGGATGCAATTTTTCTAAACATGTTGACTTTGAGATAGGAATTGCACATCCAACTGGGGACTCTAATAGAAAGTTGGACATATAAATCGAGAGCTGAGGGGACAGGTCAGAGCTGGAGATATAGATATAGATATATATGCAGGATTAAGGACTAGAGTGACTAGAGTGGGGTGTACATATATCCTTACCGTAGACATATAGTATTTATTGCCTAAACTGGATTTAGGGTGAGTGCTGAGATGAGGTGATGCAAAGAAAGGATACATCGTTGCCCTACCTTGAAAGAAATTTTAAAAAATGTCATCTTTTTTATGATGTATGTAGTGAATAATAGGAAGTAATGTAGAGTGTGACTTTAATACAATTTTTTGTTCATTTATTTGTCTAATAGCAAACAGACCAAAATTTAGATATTCAAATAACTCTTATCTTTCAAAGGAGCCACTGTGGAGGGCTAGCCAAATGGCCCGACAAAGCCGTCATTGTTTAGAACTTTCCTGGCATAATTGGGATTCTCTTTTAGATTTGCTTTGCCATACAAGAAAGTCAGCCTGACTCTTTTATACAACTATATCTCATTTTTTGATTAAGAATAGAACTGGCTTGAACATTCATCTGCTGTTGAACTTGTAACAAATTAAAAAACAAAACAAAACAGAACTAAATACTTCAGCAGAGGGAGATGACATCATGGATGATTTAAAAGTGACTGTGTGCCCTGGCTGGTTTGGCTTAGCGGTTAGAGCGTCGGCCTTTAGACCAGAGTTGCAGGTTCGATTCCGGTCAAGGGCATGTACTTTGGTTGTGGTTTGGTCCCAGCCCTGGTTGGGGTCATGCGGGAGGCAACCAGTTGATGATCACATAGATGTTTCTCTCTCTTTCTCTCCCTCCCTCACACTCTGTCTGAAGATAAATGGAAAAATATCCTCCAGTGAGAATTAAAAAAAAAAAAAAAGTGACTTTATCACTTGCTTCGGCAGTTCTCAAAACAGTGTCTGAATACATTTTAAGCAATAAGCAGATGATTGGAATAAGCACACAACCTCCCATGTGATAACATTGAAGGAAATGCTGTTTACTTGAATTTAAAGCTTTAGTTTAATTCATTCATTCATGTATCCATTTGTGAAAAAAAATATCTATTATCTTCCATGTGACAGGTGGTTTTCTAGGCAATGAAAAGCCACCTTAAAGCAATAGAAAGAATAAGACAATGCTCGTTTTCAGGATTTCATCTTTGGCTTTAAAAGATTCATATATCTTAGCCTTCAAAAATACCATATTTGCAGTTCAATTCATTAATTTATTGAAACAAACAAAAAATTAAAATTAAGGAATAAAATGTAACTTCACTTTTGCCATCCCCATCTGTTTTCTTCTTATCACAGTTTCAGAGACCTAACCCTCAGCCTCTGATTTCCAAGTTGAAGGTAATCTGCCCCTGTATGCTATAAAATCTCCCTCAGGAATGGAACACTCTCTTATTTTTCTTTCGTCCCAAGTTTGCTACTGGGAGGTGTTGTCAATTCTCTGGGTTAGGATGCTAATATATTAATTCATTCATAGAACAGTGTACATGATTTGATGCTGATTTACTACAGCCTGAATTTTTATTCTAACAACACAACGATATGTAGATCGAAGAAATACATCTGTAATGATGAAGACGAAAACATTGGCAAGTAGAAACATGACATATTTCTTGGTCGAGAGCCTTCTCTATGTCGCTGAAAACACAGCCTATACAGTTTACTTCCACTGCCGGTTGTAATCCCTAGACATGAGAATCTTTCTTTTCCCCCGGATGCCGCTCTCTTTCTCTTTTTAAAAGATGTTCTGCAGCCCTCCCATGCCATACAACACATTAGCAAGCAGTCTTCATAGTTTTGCTGGCGCAACGGGCCAGATTTTGCCGGGGCCTCTGCTTGGCGGGAAGGTGCCTGAACGGGGGCTGCCCACCGCGGTCGCTCCTTCAGCCTCACGCAGCAACATATTATTACAATCAGCTTCGCTTGTTCCCAGCGCCTTCAGCATCTGGAGTGGCAGCTGGCGCATCTCCCACTTCATCAGGAAGTATATTCAAGGGCATCCGGCTAGAAAGAGCCCCTGGAAAGCATTTCCTTATATTGCAAAATGAAGAAGCAAGGTTTCAGTCGGAGGGATTCATATCTGGGGTGAAGTAAGGTAGAGTCAAGTTGGGGAGATCTTCCATCATCAGTGTCTTTATCGTGGGTGAAACCAGGGAAAAAAATTCATTCCTTTTTTTTTTTTTATTCCAGTAAACTGGCATTCCTTTGGCCCCAGCTTGACTCAGAAAAGGGATAAGCAGAATTATACAGTTGGCACTGCCTTTGTTTGTTTTCTAAATTCTTAAAGAGAATTGCTCTCAGACCACGGGTTTCCCTCAAGATCTCCCATTCTGATAACTTTCGTGTGGAGTTCTTTCTTAAAAAAAATTTCGCCTCTGGACACCATATCTATCTTTCTACCAGTTAACAGAAAAATTCCAGGTGCCAATTGTAGTTTTGTTCTTTTCCCCCCGAGAAAACAACCTCCATTGTCCTCCACCTGCCTTTACCTCCAGTATTCTGTCCTAAGGGGTCACTGCACGTGGAAGAGGGTGGTGATGGTGGCCAGCACGTGGCAGTAATGTTTGAGAACTGTTCTGGGTAATTAGAAAGAGCTACGGCTTAAGAGGTTTAGCTCATGAGAAAATACCTGTGACCCAGAGACGAGTTTTCAACATTTTCTCCCTGGGGAAGAGCTTTGGGACAACATCTCTCCAGGTCATTCATGTCTGTCTTTTAATTTTTTTGGTAACTGGGTGCCTGGCAATTATCATGAAAGCCAGAACTTTGACAGCCTTCAGTAGTCTTTGACAGGTATTGAGGTGGATGTACCTCTCGAAGAAAGATTACCTGGAGTCTGATATGTTTCAGACCCACCCAGTGCTGAGCAATATGCTAGACATTTCTGGAAATATTATCTCCTGTCATAAAGTCTCAGTTTTTCTGCTTGTTAGTTGGAATATAGATTTCGTGGAGCTTTGCTGAAATCTTATTTATATGGCTTTGGTCTGAAATGTTACCTGTGTAGTTCGGCTCCTGGGGGAAAGTGTATTTCGTGTTCTAAAAGAGCAATAGTGATAGTAACTGCTTTGGAATCTGACCTGTCCACGAAGCACACAAATGAATTCAAAGTACTCAGACCAATTCTAGTGACAGAATGAGGGCTGGTCAGCACAGCTAGGTGAAGGGCGACCACAGGGCGGTTTGTACTGTGGTAGACATCGGGGCTATCTATCAGTATTTCCAGGCTTCCTTTTTGGCAATGCTCTCTGCCATGTAACATATTAGCAATCAATCCTCATAGTTAAGTCTGCATTCTTGAAATTAGGCGTGGCCGTGTAACTTGCTTTGGCCAGTGAAATGTGAGTAGAATCGATGAGTATCACCTTCCGATGGAAGCTCTTAAGGTCTGTGTGCCAGACGCCATCCTCCCGGCTCCCAGCATGGTTCACTACCATCCCAGAGGCGAAGGCTTTGCCAGCCGGGGTCTTCACTGAGGATAACAGGAAGCCTAATTCGCTGTTGACCCAAAATACCATGAGTGAGAAATAATCATTTGTTGTTAGGAGACATTGCGATTTGGGGACCGTTTGTTACTGTAGCGCAACCTAGATTATTCTAACTAGTGTAGGCACTATTCATCCAGAAAGTAAAAAGCCCAAAAGTCCTTTCTAAATGTGCCTGCTTTCATCATGTCCGTGGTTTAACCCGAAGTTTGAATTGGCAGGACCCTTGCGATGATAGCACAGAGGTTACAGGTCTGTGCAGTCAGGATGCCCTTGTTCGAGTATCAGCCCAGCTGCCTTCTGTCTGCGAAGAGTTGAATGAATGAATTCACCTGAGACTCAGTTTCCTCATTTGGAAAATGAGGATAATAGTGGCACCCACCTCACAGGGCTATGGTGTTGTGAAATAGAATAATGTGCTTATAAAAAACACTCAGCATGGAGGAAATCATGTTGTAAGGCCCCGAGGAGAGGAGGCAAATGGGAGTTAGTCATCACGGCCATAACACGTCAGTCAAGCAAGATGGGTAAGCATTGTACCTGTAGTCAACAATATGCTGCTCTCGAGCATTTGTTAAGAGGGTAGGTCTACAGTAGTATTTAAAAAATAAGTGCTAGCCCTCATCCACTCCCACTGGAGACGGACTTCATGGAGTCTGTCTTTCTGCAGTCCAGTTGTCTGGATAGCTGGCCTTTAAAGTCACTTCTAGCTCTGAAATGCTGTGCGTCCGTGAAATACCTTGATTTCTGGTTCCTTAACTTCCCTCAGAGCAGCTTTAGTTGTGGTTTGAGTTGTGTGGTGCATGTGGGAACTGATACTACCAGTGTTTCTCTGGCTGAGCAAGAAATCCATCCGCAAAAGCACCAGTTCTTTCTGCCTCAACTTGCTCCTGCTTGTCCCTCTCCATCGTCCCGTGGAGTTGTTCCAGGATTTGATTTCACGCTGTAGTTGCTTGCTTCTTTCTCATTCTGACATATATTTTTCTTTTTGGCTTTTAAAAAAAATTTTATTAATGCTTCACAGAGTTGGCATATGTAGTTTTATTCTTCTTATGTTGTTATTTTTTTTTCTTTTTATCCTCACCCGAGGACATTTTTCCTTTTTTTTTTGTGGTATGTGCCCCTAGTAGGAACCGAACCTGGGACTCTCTGGTCCACAGGCCGATGCTCCAACCGCTGAGCCAAACTGGCCAGGGCCATTTTTCCATTTTTTGTTCAGATAGAGTAGGAGGGAGAGAGAGGAAGAGAAAGAGAGAGAAACATCAACCTGAAAGGGACACATCGAGTGGCTGCCACCCACACAACCCGTCCAGGGCCGGGGACAAACTGCAACCGTGGTACATGCCCTTAGCGGGAAGCGAACCCAGGTCTCTGTGGACCGCAGGCTGATGCTCTAACCGCTGAGCCAAACTGGCCAGGGCTCATTTTGGCTCTTGACACTGGATTATATTTTCCTTTTAATAGACTCACCGTGTATATCGTAAATAAGACCAAGACTGTGTCAGGGAAATTTCCCCAAGAGATTATGGAGGGTTTTGACGGTCAGTGTTTTAAAATCTTCAAGAGACAGTGAAGAGTGGAGAAGAGAAAACTTGTTGTTAGATACGTATGAACCCGAACACTTCATGTACACGTATTTGCAGGACTGTTTCGGATCCGCTGTGCATACTTACCAGTGTTCTCTCTAGGAAAGAATGCCTTGTCTCCTGAAAACGTCGTCATCACTGGCTAAAAAATGTTTTATTAAAATATAAAAGTGCAGCCATAAGCATTTTATGAGTGTGGTTGGGATCAAAGACGATTGCTTGAGATACAGATGTGGATTGTGAAGCTGTGAACAGGATTGTGCAAGAAAATGGTGTTGCCCAGTCTGGTGGAAAGGCCAGGACCCGAGTCAGATGTGAGCAGCGCACGCCAAGGGTGATGAGGAGGGGGAGGGTGGTTGCGTTCCTGGGATGATACCCAGAGGGATCAGGGAACTGGAAAGGGTAGAGGGCAGGAAAAGTGAACCTGGGGGTGACCAGGGGAGAAAAACAGGTAGGAAGAGGGGGAGAGCAGAGAGGATACAGAAAAAGGCAGGGCTGCCGACAAAGCCCTCAGGACCAGAAGCCAGAGCGAATCCTGCTTTGTTTAGCCCAGAGACAGGAAAAAGGACATCCTCTAGAGGGACCAGGTGACAGGCTGCAGGGAGAAGATAGATAACAGGAAAGAACCTGGCTTCTCGGGGGACCTCAAGGGCGAGGCCTTCCTTCCTCCCCTCCTCCCCTCCTCCCCTCCTCCCTTCATCCCTGCTCTAACCCTTCTCATAGACAATGGTTTAACTTGACACTGGAGGTAGAAATGAGACACAGTGTCTGTAAGGAAGGAGAACCTAAATCCCTAAGCCAGCAGACAGCCGGGAAGAGCCTGGCAGGAAGGCCAGAATACTAACAGGGCCTTCAGTGATAGGCCGTCCTGTAAGGACTTATCTCATAGTTTAACAGCATTCTTTTTTTTTTTTTTTTTAGATTTTAGAGAGAGGGGGAAAGAGATAGAAACACTGATGAGAGAGAACATTGATTGGCCACCTCCTGCTTGCCCCCCACTGGGGATCAGGCCCACAACCTGGGCATGTGCCCTGACCAGGAATCGAACTGGCCACATCTTGGTGCGTGGGTCGATGCTCAACCACTGAGCCACACCAGCCGGGCTCAACAGCATTCTTTTATGAAGTAAATGAGTGGGCAGGGTGGGTAGCGGTGAGCTTGAGCTGAGCTCACCAACAACATGGCACTTGACTGCAACTCCAGAAGCTGAGACTGAAATTCCCTCACAGATGGTAAAGGGCCTTGTCTGGAGTTGGTGCCCAGTGGACACTGTGTGAGGGAGAGGACGCCAGGCACAGAGTCAGATGGGGGTGAAGATGGGAGGGGGGCAGAAGAGATGTCCTGTGCTGGACAGCAAGTGCAGATGGGGAAGTTCCTCTTTTCTTTTCCCCAACCTTCAGTTCGGTGAGTAATAGGGAACTCTGGTTGGTGAATCCATCTCGGGAAAGTAGGTGGCTTCCCAGTGATGATGTTGTGTAAGTCTTTGTAACATTTCCCTAGTTTAGGCTACCTGCTCACATCTGACCCAGGTCCTAACCTTTCCACCAGCCTGGACAATGCCATTTTCCTTGCACAATCCTGTGCCAGCTTCACAGTTCACATCCACATTTAAAACAATAGTCATCGATCCCAACCACACTCACAAAATACTTAAGACTACACATTTACATTTTAACAAAACATTTTTAGCCAGTGATGAAGACCTTTTCGAGAGACAAGACAAGACATTCTTTTCTAGAGAGAACACTGGCAAGTATGCACAGCACATCCGAAATAGTCCTGCAAATATTTGCACATGAAATGTTTTGGTCCATATGTATCTAGCAACACATTTTTCTCCTGTCCACTGTTCAGTGTCTCTAGATCTTAAAACATCATCAAAACTCTTCATAATCTCTTGGGAAAATTCTTCTGACATAGTCCTGGTCTTATCTACTCTTTACTACTTATTTACACTGACAATCCAAAGCAGTAATAGAAAGAGTTTGGACAACAACCATGGCTAGACAAGACTCCAGAGTCCTCTGTCAATTCAGTGTCATAAATTCCCATATACTTTTCCCCTTGGAATCTTTATAAATACTAACTGAATCAGATCTGATTAGGTTTTTAAGGTATTGTGATTCCCCCAGTTTGGGTAACCAGACCCTAAGAATCTCTTGACTTGCCTTTCTCCTTCTGAGGGACCTTCTCAAATGTTTTGTGGGACAATGGCCTTGAGTGATATTACCCGCAAACTTTGATTCTCCACTCATTAGTTATATGTCCTTGGAAAACTGCCTTACTTATCTGAGCTTTTGTGTCCTCATAAATAACCTGACGTACCCCCACTAATGCACAGGGGAGTCATGTGAACTGATGACATGGTGCATTTGAAAAGTGCATACAGAAGGCTGGATCTTGCATACAGAAGTCCTCTAATACATGCTTCCCTTCTCTTGCAATGCCGGGTATCGAGAATGTCTTCTTTGCCCCAGGAGTCTTGGGGGAATCTTAACCTCAGAACAGAGCAAGCCAGCTTTGTGTGAAGGTCTCAAAGACTCTTCCAAACAGACAATCTTTCTCCTAAAGAGCCAAACAGGCATGACCAAGAAACTGTCCATTGTAGCTTTTATTCCCCTGCTGTAGACTTCTTCTTGGAACTGTGGCTGCCTAAAGGTTTAAGCCACTAAGCCCTTCATGAGTCCAACAGAAGACCGGGTATGAGAATTGGCGAAAATGGGCACCAGCATACATATATTTTATGTGAATTATATTTTACAAAGTCATCTTAAAGAAAACAGCTCTCAGCAAAGAGCAGGGATAATATCAAATTGAGGCATTTGCTAAGTGTGGCTTCTTAGGGACCTACAGATTCTGACAGGAGACACATTAAGGTGCTTCCCTGACCCTCAACCACATTACCTCAGAACCGTCAGAGTGGTCACTTCATGGTGGCATCAACATTGCATTATTGTTTTAGCCACAGATTATAAAATAATCACTAGGCATTACACAAGTGTGAGTGTAATGATGCCTCATCTTTCCAGCCATTTGGCCTGGGAGAAACTGAACACCTCCAGCCTGGCCTTGACCTCTGCAGGTCTGCAGTATTGGTGCTGAAGTCGGCTCTGATTCAGAGGGCTGAGCTCAGCAGTTTGCATTGTGTGGTCTACCTTACCTTCTGGTAGACTCCTTGAAGAGCTCATGCCATCTGTGTTGCAGAGAACTGCATTTCCCAGGTTCCCTTGCCAAGGAGGTTTGGCCAATGGGAGGTGCTGGTAGAAGACTAGAGGACAGGATGAACCAGAGTAGACACTCCTTCTTTCTGCTTCAAATGAGGCTTCCAGCACTGGCTGCTTTTGTTTGTTTGCTTGTTTATGCAATTTCAGCTCCTGCCACTCCATGGGAGCTGGGACCTAACTCTCACCCAATGGTTTCCATTTTTGGCTCGAATCAGGCTACATCTTCCCCATGTCCCTGCAGCCCTAGAGGTGATGGGGACTTTCTGCTCCTGCTACTGAGTTGCTACCATCCTTCATCTGGTTTTTTATTGAGCTCTTTCATTGTCTCTGTAACCTATTCCTTATGTCAAGTTGTTTATGTTTGAAATGCTTTGAGTGGTATCTGTTTTGCTGCCAGACTTTCACCGCTACACCCCTCAGTCTATGCTGTTGCTCCTTCTTGTGGGACCTGAGTCTCCCATGCGAGATTTGGCGTCTCCCAGGCCAAACACTGGGAAACTAGGCAACGGTTCCTTCCGCCAGCTCTTACGTTTCCCTGAACATAACCTGAGTTTCACTTACTCTTTTGGGCTTTTGATCCAAATGGAGACAGGGTGCATGTCATTTCTCAGTGATCTACTTTATATAAACACCAGTCAAGCTTCCTGAGATTGTCCTTTTTCTCCCCACCCACTGGTTAAACTAATTTCTTTTTGGAGTTGCAAAACACCTCTTAGTTCATCATACATCCTCCCTTTTCTTTTGCTTATTCTAAACTCTCTGTTATCGCTCTAGACTTTGCTATTGGAGACAAGCCTTTAAATACAACAAATAGACACAACTGTAAAACCGAGCTCGGGACACAGAGCATCAACCACACAGATCCATTAAAGTGACCGGCAGCTATACCCGAATTCTAGGGACAGCAACGGCCGAATGGCTGCTGGCAATGCCCGGGGGGGTGTGTGTGTCATCTAGTTTTAGGGATGCTAACAGTGGTATCTTCACCAACCAGCTTCTGTAGCATGATTTTGAACCCGAGCCCTGACTGCGTAGCATCTAAGCCTGGGTCATTGACTTGCCTAGAGATTTTTTTGAACAACTCAGTGTTATTTTGTTGGTAAATCATCAAAATTTGTTTCTGAAACTTACAACTAAGTATCAGAATTAAGTATTATTTATAATTAAATAATAGACGTGGAAACTGGAAACAGACACAGTGTTTTCTGATGCACATTCAGGTGTGCCGAGGAATACGCCGATTTGATGAGCTCTCAGAGTGCGTCCGCAGTATGAGTTCCATGTAAGTGTTCATCAGGAGGGGCTGCAAGGGTTACATCGGTCGGACCTGTCCTCTGCGTGCTCATTGGCTTCCTCTCCTAAGACCTAAGTTTCTTGGTGAGAAGCAACCCTGAGTGGAATACCACTGAGTTTAACGATCTATCGTACCTGTGTAGGAAACCCCACTGAAGCTGAGTTTCCCAAGTTGACAAGACTCTGTTCTGTTGTCACAGGTTGATGCTGGAAGGGTGATGTGTTCTGGAGACCACAGAAGCTTTGCATCGGGAATCCTCCTAAACTCTGTCCTATGGGGATTTTCCTTCTGTTACTTCTAATCCCTTCCTGTAATAAATCATGACCACGTATATAATAGCCTTCAGTGAGTTCCATTACTCTTTCTAGTGAATGAGCAGACCTGTGGCAGTTTGGGGAATCTCCTGAGCTTGCCGTCAGAAGTTACTGTTCAAAGGGAGGGCAGTCTGGAAGACTGTGCCCTGAGACTGCAGTTTGGCTAACTCCATGGTCACCTCCCCACCCCCCACGCCCCTCCCTCCCCGGAGTTGGAAACCTGACCCGAATCACATTACAGTGTTGTAGTTTGGGAGAGACAGGGCTGACCTTGGCTTGTGTTTGGTTTATTTTCCACCCACTCCGTCCATGCTGGCGTCACGTCTGCAACCTTTCTAGCTCTGGTTCCTCTCTGCACGGTGCTGCTCACCTTGGACTCAGCCTTGGCCGGCTCCAGGCCTCTGGGCAGATAGGAGGAGCTGCCTCTCAGCGGTGCAGCTCACATGTGAGGTTCTCGAAGAGTCAGACCCGGCCTCCTGGGACTCAGAGATGGCCCTTGGCCGCTGTTCCCCAAACGTTAAACTGTCCTCACTCCCCGTCAAATATGGACCCGGTGCCAGCAGAGAAGGACGCGCGGTGCCGGGGAGGTGGCTCTCCTTTGCATTAGAAGTGTTCTGTACCCACCCGCAGCACTTCCTGGAGGGGCTCAGCCAGGTGTTTCATAAACCTGACTGATCGTAAGGGTCTCTTCTGGCTCTTGTTAACCGTTCAGATTTTCAGCATGTCTCACGGAGGATTTGATGTAAGCCTGGCCTTTGGCTCTGGAGTCTGTATAGTTTTAATTTAAATAATAAGTGCCCCAGTTATTCTCCTAATTACCAACCATAACCTGAAGCCTGGACTTCTGCTTCGTATCTGCTTCTGACTTGCAATTACCATCCTATGTGTTTTGCTTGTCTCTGCTGGTGTTAGGAAACAGATGTGTTTTGTGTGCCCTCGGAATCGGAGGAGTCGTGCCCTAGCCCTGGTGCTGAGTCTGGCACTTCTCCATCCTGCCTCGTAAGGGCCAACCCTCCTCTCTGGCACGAGGCTCTTTCCTGTGCCCCATCCCAGCGTCTGTAGTCTTTCCACACATGGGCAGATGGATATCGAATATGATGACCAACTCCACAAACAACTTCATTTAATTCAATAAACATTTACTGACTTGAGTTATGTCCCAGGCACTGTGCTAGGTGCTGGCAAGATGAAAATAGGAAAATACTCATAGTTTAAAGGGTGTGACAGACACTTAAAGAAACAGCCATAATACGGTGTGATGAATGCTTTAGCAGAAGCATGTACAAAGTGCTATGGAAACTCAGACGGGGAGTGATTAATTCCTGCTGGGAAGGGTCAGGAAAAGTCACAGAGAAGAGTTTACATTTGGAAGGTGACCGAAAGTTCTCTCAGAGGTTGGGGGGGAGGGCATTCCAGGCAGAGAGCAGAGCCGAATCAGAGCCAGAGAGAGGAGAGTGCTCGCTGTGCTCAGGATACTTGGACCGAGCACCCTGCCGGACCAAGAGCCATGTTTTTTTCACGTGTCCTCAGGACATCTTTACCGTAATTCCTGGGGAGCCCACTAAATACGCACATTTCAAGGCCACCACCTCATGCTTACTGATTTAGAAACTCAGGGGTGGGCCTCAGCAACTTTTATTCTCGACAAGCCCCCTATATGATGTTGAAACCAGTTAAAGGGGTGGCTCCCTACTTCGGTACACTATAATCACCAGTGGGGATTTACAAATATTGATGCCTCTGTCCCACCCTCAGAGATTCTCAGTGAAGGAGTCTGGGGTGTGACCTGGGCATCTGGGTTGTAAATCTCCCCTGGTGATTCTAATGTGGAGAATCAACCTGAGAACCACAGAGCTGGAGGAGCAGATTCGAGAAGGTGAAACCGGCCGGTGGAGAGCCACCGTGAATGAGATGGAGCTGTAGGACATTTCCGGAAGCTTCCCCATGCCGGGTTGGGGAGTTGGGCTTGGATTTTCTAGGTGACGGAGAGAGAATGGGGAAGTAGCTTTTACAAGTTGACATCTCTATTTAGGTCTCATTAGGTGGTGGGGTTAGGAAATAGGACCCCATGTGGTCTGCACAAAGAGTCGGGGGAAGCGATGCTCTCCCGGGAGCTTGTCTTCCTGAAGTGGCTCAGCTGTGCCCTCAGGATAACTGTTCTTTCCTAGAACTGGGTACTGAGTATTCCTGTTACTTTCTCAGAGAGTCACTGGGCTCCTGTCCTGTTCCCTCTGTTGAAAAATCCCCATCTGTACCCCAGGTGAATTCTGAGCCATGCCAAGGTTCAAGGAAGCAAGGCTGCTGGGAGATTGGTGGTGGTGAGGAGGGGGTGGGTCACACACCCGCAGAGTCTCCATTGGGCTCAGGGGTTAGAGATATAAACTGCAACCAAATCCCTGAGTTTCGTGAATAGAAGAAACTGTGTTATGTGGATTACAGTGCCTTTGGAGCACAGAGGAGGACTTTTGGGATGGACCACAGTAGCACAGAAGAGGGGGAGATAGAAGCTGAGGGTGAAAGTACAGGAAAACAGCCAGTTACCACCCTAGACTGAGATCCTGGAACCTTAGTGGGCCAACTTGATCAAGATGGAATCAGACGCTTTATGGGTGCAGGTATGGAGGGAAAGGAAAGGAAGTCAGAAGTCCAGGAGCCTCTGGAGGCCCCACCTAGCAGCTGGTCATGCAGACTCACTGAAGTCTCGCCCTCTTATAGTCTCCTAGATGTTTCTCCTCCTTTCCTCTTTTATCTTCTGCATTCTTTCTCCTCTTCTTTAATCCTCTGAATTCTTACCACCCAGTGCTTCCAAGAACAACCAGCAAAGTCCACCAGACTCAAGTTATTTAATGAGCCTGAGTCACTGCCTTTGTTCAATCATAGAGCTGAGAAAGATGTGGGTAATTCTTTGATCCAACAGCTTTGCAAGTGAAGAGATAGAGGTTCAGAAAGAAGAAACAACTGCCCAGATAGGAGAAAAGCACACAACTGGTCTGTGGTAGAATTAAGACAGACCCACATCTTCTGACTGTCTCTCTGAGTCTGTGTCTGAGCTGTAGCCACTGTGCTGAATTCTTGCGTTTCGCATGCATTAAGTGGGAAATGTACCTTCATCACGCTCGATTCCTGCAACCGTTTTGTAAGAAGGTGGCAGTGATTAGTTCCTCATGTTTGCTATGTCAACTGGAGAAGAACAGTGCTTTGCTTAAAACTACACATTTCACCGGAAAGGAAGGAGAAACTTACAAGTAGGACTTTCAGGTTCACATAATTTTAGGTCATGTGATCAGAGTCTTTGTGTAGTAAATTCTAGAATTATAACTTGCCATTATCATGAGTTAGAGTCCCAGAACCATACTCTTGGGACAAGGAGAGACTTTGGTGGTTCAGTGGGGGAGTGCAGGAAAGGACACAATGTGGTTGTGTTACTTTGGTACTTTGGCCTTTGCCTTGCTTCCTTTCTAAATCGTCTGACTTTGTCTCCTGGTGCTCACACACTAGGATGTAGGAGATGCAGAATGGTGCCTTTGCTGTGGTTTTATGGAACCTGGGAACCCAGCGTAGTGTCTGACTCAGCACCCGGCACACAGCAGGCGCACACAGCAGGCACTCAAGGGTTGTTTGTTGAGCTGGGTTGAGATGAAGTCTGCAGAGCTGCACTAAATTACTACCAAGACAACCTTGGACGAGTCATTTCCATTCTGCAAGCTCACTCTTTCCTCCTACAAAATAACAGACGAGAACCAGACCACCTCTGTTGTTCTTCCCACTCAGATATTACATATATTTTGGATCTCTTTTTTAAAAAACCCCAGAAATTGGGACCCAGAAGTGACTTTGAAGGTCAATTAGCTCAACCCACAGCTTGTTCAAGACAGAGCCAGAGTATTTGAAAAGTGGAGATTTGGCAACTTTGTGGTTTGTGTAATAGTAAAAGTCAGCCAAAGAGAATATTTCAGATTAAAAATCACTTGAGGGCCAGCATTATTCTCTTTTACTCAATATCCATCAAGTGAATGAGAGATAGTTAAATCTTTGCTTTGGTTTTCTTTGGTTTCTATTGATGCATAACTTGCATACAGTAAAATGTACAAATATTAAATGCATAGCTTGATTAATCTTTATATATGTATCCATCCATGCAAGATATGGAGAAAGTCCCCTCATGCCCTCTTCCAGCCACTATCCTTTCCCAAAGAATAGAGGTCTACTTTCTATCACCATAGGTTGGTTTAGCCTAGTTTTGAACTTTATATGAATGGAACCATGCAGCATATATTCTATTCTGACTTTTTCACTTAACATGATCTGAGATTTATCCATGTTATTTCACATGTTAGTAGGTTGTTTATATTTTTATTTTTAAAGTTTTAAAATTGATTTTTAGAGAAGGAAGAAGAAAAAGGGGAGAGAGAGGAACACTGATATGAGAGCAAAACATGGATTGGCTGACTCCTGCATGCCCCCTACTGGGGATCGGGCCCACAACCCAGGCATGTGCCCTGACCAGGAATTGAACCAGCAACCTTTCGGTGCATGGGACGACATTTAGTCAACCGAACCACACCAGCCAGGGCAGTAGATTATTTTTATTTTTTTTATCCTTACCCGAGGACATTTTTCCATTTTTTGTTCAGATAGAGCGGGAGGGAGAGAGAGGAAGAGAGAGAGAGAGAAACATCGATGTGAAGGGACACATCAAGTGGCTGCCACCCGCACGACCAACCAGGGCCGGGGACAAACTGCAACCGAGGTACATGCCCTTAGCAGGAACCGAACCCGGGTCTCTCAGGACCGCAGGCCGACGCTTTAACCGCTGAGCCAAACCGGCCAGGGCTATTTTTATTTTTAATTGTTATATGTGAATGGTATGACTATGTTACATTGTGTGACTACCACAACTTAAGAATTCACCAGTGCAGACTATTAGCTACAGTTTAGGATAGAAAGTCAGAAAGACTTAGGTTCTAATCTTTATCACGGAGTTACCATGTGGTACTTTGTTAGTGGGCCAATTTTCCTCATTTGTAATTGAAGAGGTAGGGCTAGGGAATCACTAGCTGGTTTGACAAATAGTGTATTAATCACAGACTCGATGAGCAAATAGAAGCTAGTCACAATCATATCCCTGACAAAGAACTCATATCAAGAACGTATAAGAAACTCCTATAAATCAATAAGCACAAAAAATAATAATAATAAAAATTAAAAAATAGACAACCCAACTAAAAGTAGAAAATATGCTTTGTGCATGTCACTGTTGTTATGAAGGGGAAAATGTATCAAATGGGAAATCTTGGGGTGCTATGAACATGCAACAAATATATTTAGATGCTCAGAAATACTTAGTCATCTACATGATGCAGAAGCTGATTTTAAAATAAATATCTTTTTGCCTTATTGAAGCACCATATTTGATTTTCACAAATGGATGAAATGCACCAAATGAAAGGACTTCCTCAACTGTAAAGCTCTCTGGAAATGAAAGGCATTATTATCATTCCAGATACAATATGAGTGCAGCTGACATCAACCACCATTCATCCGAGTTGCAGGTGTAACAACCAACAAGGTTATTTTCCTTTGTTCCTTTGCCACGGCTGTGGGAGAATGTCTGAATCCAGCGCGCAAATAACAGCTGTGATTTTAATTGAGACTTTTGAGTGGATAAGCAAGGTGTACACTGAACGCATAGCAACAGATAGATTTTCACTTGGGCAGCCGCATTATTATTTCCTCAGACTTTGAAAAGGGAAAGTTTTAACAGACCTCTTGGAAGTGACCCTTGTTTTTCCCCCAACCTGTTCGCAGTTACTGTCACCGAATGCGTCATCTCTCTCCCACGCACACAGTGGGAAAACAACTTTGTCATCCAGAGCGAAGAGTGTGTTTTGCTGTGTCAGGGATTCAAGAGTCTGCATATGGTTCATTGTTCGTTTCCCCGTTAGGCTCTCTCCCTAGGCCCTGGCGTTTCCTGCCTGGGGAGCCTGCCCGGGAGCCTTATCATTTCAGCAGAAATAAGTCAGCCTGAGAGGCCACTGCAAACCAGAATTTTGCCAGAATGCTTGTGGTCTCTCCTTTGTCCTTTCTAAAGGTTTTGCAATTCTAGTCTAGCGTTAGCAGAGTGAGAAATCATCCCAATAACGTAATCAACCCAGATTGGTCAACCAAAGGGAATGTCCTTTTCACTCACATTTGCTTCTTGTATCTTCTTGGATCAGGATGTCCCTATGGCTCTGCTCCTTGACTATGGTGACTATTGAATATTCTCTTTCCAGTATCGTGCATAGATGTGTTTCCGACACACACACACACACACACACACACACACACACACACATACACCCCTAATCTAAATACCATAGTTATAGAGTGACAAAGAGTTTCAGAGTCCAGAAGACATGGGTTGGAATCCTGGATTTAGCCCTTATTCCTGGGTGATAAGCCTCAGCCTCCTTATTTATAAAATGCAGATAAAAATACCTTCCTTGCTCTTGATTCTTGTGACGTCAAGAGAGGCAGTGCGTGCCCACCGTCCCAGAGTGCCCTGGGCCAGTGACTGCCTCGGACAGTCCTGAGATGCCTGTTCCCTACGCTGTGCAGCTGGGGCAGAGCACCCGGTGCAGGGAAGTAGCTGCTCAAGTTTTGCAGGAAGTTAATGGCACACTTCGGATGGAAGCTAAGGCCCAGAGCTCTTTCCCACTCTGGAGTGAAGGGGGCAGGTCCAAGAATTGCTTCTGAAGGTTTGGGAAAGCAAAACAAAATGAAACAAAAACACTCCAAGGAGGTGAATTATTAAACTTGGGTGATTTCTTAAAGTGAGTGGCCTGTAGTTGACAGGCACGAAGGAAGGTTTTGTTTCTGAAATGTAATTTCTCTTTTATGTTTCCGCAGTCCTTCCCTGTTCAGCTGGAGGCATTAGTACTGCGCTGAGGAATGGCAGGATGGGTAGATCAGAAAGCAAAGGGGAAGACACTAACCGCCCAGGTTCTTGCAGCCCACAACAGAAGGGTGAATTCCAGCATGAAGCTTTCGATTTGCGGGAGCCAGGCTTTGTTGCGAGAGGAAGGAGCCGTTGAGAATCTAAGGGGAAGGTTCTTTGAGAGCTGTCTGTGGGATCTATCACATGGAACTGGGTGACGAAGAGAAGAGGGGAAGGACCAGGCTACTGCATCCCCTCCCTGGGCTGGCAGGTGCTGGCCACTGGATTAGACGAGGGAGACAAGTGGAGGGGGGGGGATTGAGCAGGCCAGACCTGAGCCGACCCCTGGGGGGGGCTGGTGAGCCAGAGGCCAGCGTGCCCTGGAGGCTATGCATTGCTACACAAGAGAGGGCTGCCTTAGCTTTGTCTCAGCCTTTTCCATCGACGACCTTCTGTAAACCCAGCTGCCTGCATGTCACCCATGGATTGTGCTCAAAGGGATGCTCCATAATGTCCCAAGATTGTGCTAAGTTCCACATGAGCTATTTATTTGGATAATTCATGTTTAATGACCAAGGATACTAATAAATGCCATGAAACACAGACACAGACCCCAGAAGGTGGGTGGAGACGTGGAAGGGGAGCCCCCAGCATTCGTACTGCTTGACCGTACGTGCACTGACCGTCTTCATTACTTAGGCTTCGTTTCAACGTGAGGAGTTCACAGAGCATGGAGATCGAGAGTATGTTCTCCGCAGCCAGGCTGACGGCCTTCTATCTGGTCTCTCCCCTTGTTAGATGGGAAACTTGGGGGGCATCTGTGAAACCCTTGGCTTTCATGTCTGCCCGGTGGCACAGTCACAATATCTGCCACACAGGTTGGCAGTGATTAAACAAATGAACATGCATGAAGGAAGGACTTAGAACAATGCCTAGTACATAGTAGAATTCGATGATTGATGTAATTGTTCTTACTGTCTGTGTTCAGACACACCAGGGCAGTTGTGTGTGTGTGTGTGTGTGTGTGTGTGTGTGTGTTACAGAGCTGACAAATTCTGACAGTTTTCTTTCTTTCTTTTTATAACACCAAGAGAGAAGTTAAATTTTCACTACCTCTACTTTCTGGGGTAGTTCATTTGGTTTTCTATTCATTCACTTGTATATGCTTTCAAAAAAATATTTATTGAGCCCTTTCTCTGTGCCTGCAGGCACCGTGGAAGGTGCTGAGGACAAGATGATATATAAGGCAGACACGTCCCTGCGTTCACGCACTTGCCCCCCCAGCCAGGCCCTTCCAATAACTCCTTTACCTGATCTGGGGGCCCAGCCAGTCTCCTCATCCTGGCAATCTGGGGTCCTGCAGCAGGCCATAAAATGCATGGTATATGACTTTAATAATGTCAGGGGAAATTTTCAGTTAATCCCTTGGACTGTGGGTACACTCAGGATTCCAAGGCCAGACCAAAACGGCACGAAGAGAAACAGAGAACTGGTAATTATCTGGTGAATTTGGGTCATGTGGAAAGCCAAACCAAATTACTTTACACAAGGAAAAAAGGATTTTTTTTTTCTCTTCACATGAATTAGTAGTTTTAGTAAGATTTTGCTGGGGTCTCCCTTCCCCTTTTTGCTTTATTCCCCCAGCTTTATTCCTAGAAACCAGCTTATTTGGGGGAAAATACAAAGACAAGGACTTTAAAGGAAATGACCACTGTCCATTCATGGGCTAATATTCGAGGGGCCCTGTACACATATGGAAAACCTCTGCAGGGCCCTCAGTCCTACTAAGCCGGCAGTGTTATCCTACCTCTGGTCCAACCTTAGGTGCTCTGAGTGTCAACTAAATCGGACAGCTGCTCCTCATTCCTTCAACAAGTTCTGAGTCAGATGCCTTCTTGTATTCCCCTCAGTTCTGAATTAAATTGTAGGACACATTTGTATTTTTCAGGCAAATGCAAATGAAGTGAACATGCTTTGATTTTTATGTTTT
This sequence comes from Molossus molossus, assembly GCF_014108415.1. NCBI lineage: Eukaryota > Metazoa > Chordata > Mammalia > Chiroptera > Molossidae > Molossus > Molossus molossus. The sequence goes on along the minus strand of NW_023425345.1, from coordinate 13,774,429 downwards.
GAGCCATTTATTATCCTTTTCATAGAAGATTTCAGTGTGTTCCCCATCCAGGTCATGGAAATTGTCTACTTCAACACGTAACCTAGAAAACCTTGTTAAATAGCATAATGAGGGCTTGTCACTTTGTCACCTAGCTGACCTTTGACAACCCCCAGATGCAAAGTGAAGTGACACCTTCCCCAGCTTGGATAGGACGCCCACATATTTTACTGTGTTCTCACCAAGAAAAAGTTTCAGCCAAACTTTCAGCTGGTCCAAGTCCATTTTTAAGCAAAGTGCATAACCAGAAACTGGCACAAACATTTGTATATCATCCTTTCCATATTCAAAAGCTGTCTGAGACTCATTTGATTAAGCATAAAAATAACTCTGCGAAGGCCATTAGAAAGGCTGATGAGCGTTCCATGCCTGGCCCCTTGACTCTGAATTCTGAAGATGCATTGTTAAGTCACCATGAAATACTTTCTCTTGTAAGAACCTGATCATGCTCTCTAGAGTCTGAAGGAATTATTTTCATATTGAGTTTAGAAGGTTTAATTTTTCTATTTCCATTCAACAGAAAGGAAACAGCTGGTAAATTAGGGATGGCCGGTACAGTTGATTCGGCTACGTAATTTCCACTGGCTTCTTTGGTTAAGAGAATAACTTCATTCCAACCAGGGCCCCCTCCCTGCCAAGTCCCCTCATTAAAGTGAGTTGTGATTAGGGAAGAATAAAGGACATTTTATGTCATTTGTGGCCCCTTCCAAGCTTCCATATTCTTCTTTAAGTTGGCCTCTTATACAACTTTTCCTTGGCCTTGGACATTTCTTCTCCCTGGCAGCTCCTCAAGCCTGGACGGGCAAAATTCTGGTCCAGCCTGGGAGACTGGCTCAGTGCAGCATCTCCTTGCCCCTCCTTGGGCTCAACTCTTCTTATTCATGTATTCATTCTACCAACATTCATTCTCAACACACACAATGGCCTTTTGCACTTTAGACTCAAGCAGTCATCTCTTAGGATCATTTATTTGTTCATTAGTGAAAGTCCTATTTCACACTCTCAGATTTGTTTCTCTGTTAGGCGGGGGCAGGGCGTGCTTTTTTCCAACCTTGGGAAAGACCAAATTACACCTTGCACGTGGCTGTAAGTGGCTACAGAAAAACCATTTATTCGTACGTATCATTTCTCAGTTCGCAAAAAACACTGCTCATTTAAGTAATAAGGAAGCTTCCGGGACAATTTTAATGAAGCAACATCAAACAATATTCCCCAAATATTTCTTTGATCTAAAAAAAAAAGCCAGATGGAATGTATAATTTTGATGGATTCTAAGGAGTTTACTGAAGGTTGAAAGAAAGTAAAACTTAATGTGTCTAATAAAGACCTTGATCTCTCTCTCTCTCTAATGCATTCAAAGTACAGCCATAGAAACAAATGGTCATATTGTCATGACCATATATATATATATATATATATATATATATATATATATATATATATATATTCAACCTCCAATAGACAGTCAATGTGGCTTAATTTTTATTTTTTCTGATTATAAATTAGAGTGTGCACTTTTTTCATATGACTGTCAGTCATTTTGTTTGTTTACTTTTAAAAGTTCTCTGTTTATATCTTTGCCTACTTTTCTACCAGATTATTTGTATTTTTATATTTATTTATAAGAATTATGTATAGATGCTGCATACATTTTTCTATGATGTATATTAAAGCTACTTTCCTTTCTAAGCTGTTTACTAAATAGGTAATCACGACTGCCTATGTTAACCTAAACATAAAAGGCCAAGTGAGCACTGGCCTGTGTGGCTTGGTTGGTTGGGCATTGTCCCCTGCACCAATATGTTGCTGGTTCGATTCCCGGTCGGGGCACATGCCCGGGGTTGTGGGCTCGATGCCTGTTAGGGGCCTGCAGGAGATAGCACATCACTATTTCTCTCTCTCTCGCTCTCCCTACCTCTCTCTAAATATCAGTAAAAAGTCTTTAAAAAAAAGACCAAAGTGAGAGACAATAAGTATTTATTTGAGATGAAAAAACATAACTATTCTGGAAGCACAGATTCAGGCAGAAATCTAAGTAGTGTTCTGATTAGGAGACAAAGGCAAGGATATTTATGAGAAAGTGAAGGGGAACAGTTACATCATCAGAAGAAAGACATTTCTATAGGTGCATATAAGCTAACACATTGACACTAATTCTAAACAGTGTTTTAGATTTTCAGGCTGGCAGTCATCAGTCCGGTAGTCATAATATCTGCTTTCTTGTTATCCTTGCAAACAGTTCCTTGGCACACAGAGTTGCTTTAGGCCCAGTCCAAAGGTTACTTTGCCCTGCTTTGACATTCCAGAGGGTTGAGGCATAAGATGTGCAAGACAGTTACTTTGGGATGGCAAACTTGACCCCATTTTAAAGTAACTCCATATATATATATATTTGTATATATGTGTAAATATATATATATGTATATGTGTATATGTGTGTGTGTATATATATATATATATATTTATATCTATCAGAGTCATTTTGAAGATTAATTGAGATAAATACTTAAAGCTCTTCATGCAATGCCTGGCGCATAGTAATCCCTCAAGAAACATTTGCTGCCTGGGCTCACTGCTAGTGTTGTGCCTTGGGGCTTGCTACTCAGTCTCCCTGGACCTTGGTATTCCAATCTTCAAAATGGGTGGAGATGTCAAGAACCATGGGGTAAGAGTTAAAGGAAAGGAGGAAATAGACACAGACCTGCCGAGGACACTGCACAAGACTTGGCAAAACAATAAAGACTTGACTTCCTAATTCTGGAAAGTCGTAGCAGAGTAGATAAGTAGATAGATGTAGCAAAGCCAAAATGTCGAGTAGCGTTGGGAGGAGAGAGGACAGGCTCAGCTTACATTCACCACGTTGGAGGACTGGCCATACTAGAAGCTAGGTATCAAGTAGGATCATGCCAGGTAGGCAGTAAGTGCTTGTTATCTGTTGAAAGGTGGGTGGATTTTCTAGGTCAGCACTGTCCAATAGAAATAAAATGAGAGCCACAAATGTAAGCCATATGTCATTTAAAGTTTTTCTAATAGTCACATTAAAAAGAGTAAAAAGAAACAGATGTAATTAATTTTAATATATTTTACTTAATGCCAAAATATTACCATTCCAATATGTATTCATTATGTTATGTTTCCTTTCATGGTAAGTCTGTGAAATCCTGTATGTATTTTTCACCTATAGTACAGCCAAGTTTGGACCAGACATACTTCAAGTGTCCAGTGGCTGCTGCAGTGGACAGTGCAATTCTAGGTGGAGGTGATTGCCACACAGTAGATTATAATGATTAAATTTCAGAAGAGAGAGATCAGTCTGGCATCATTTTCATGGTGGAGGAAACTAGATGATAGGATGCAACTTATAAGGAAGAGAATGCTAGAGGAGAAGGGAGCCCAAGACAGAATGGGGTAATAATTAATTTTGTAAAAGTGTGACTTTCCCATTAGATTGCCTGGCCCCAGAACAATGGTGAATGAATATTAGTGATTCCGTTCATGCTTTCTCATATGACCCTCTTGTTTTCTCTACTGTTTGCAAGTACCTCGTTCACATATTTGTTTATTGTCCATCTCCCTCTTACTACCATGTGAGTCTATTTTGTTCTTGACTGTATTCCTAGAATACTCTCTCTCACACGTTAGAACTCAGTAAATGGATAAAAGCCAAATCTCTGCCTTCGGAGAATTTACAATATGATTGATAGTCAAGGGCTGCCTAGAGGAAAGATAAACTAATGACAGATTAGTAGAGAATTAGATTCCGTGAGTGGTGTTGTTGATGTGGGATTCAGGAGTTAAAAAGAGAGAAAGATCCACAGTGTTTGAAGTACCCTGGAAAGAGAATTGGGATATGGACTATGTCTTAAATGGTGGCTAGTCTATGGATATTTGGAAAGAAAAGGCTTGTGCGAAGGTGGGGGTGCACATGGGTGGTTTAGTTGTAATAGATATTGGAAGAATGTAAGATGTCAGGTTAGAAAAATAGCCGCTGAAGTTTCTGAGAAGGTGTGCTAAGCAGAATTTTAAGAACGGTATGTAGAATGGATCGGAGAGGGAAAAGCTGGTAAGTCATTCTTGCAACTTTCCAAGAATACTGATGAGGTTTGAAGTATAGTGATGCTTTGATGGGTAGGCAGGAGGAGAGATATGAAAGATGTTTAAACAGATGCCTCAGTGGACTTTGTTTTAGAATAAATATGCAATGAGCGGTCGAATGCATTGTTAAGGACAACGCCAAGGTTCTGAGCTTGGTTGACCAGTGATGGTGCCACAGACTGGAAGTTCAAATGGTATGTATATTCCTTTCAGGGGTGGGGGCTAAGAGAGTAACATGGGTCAAAGTCAAAGTGATGGAAGATATCCAAGTGGAAATTTCCAGTAAACCTTCAGATGACTAAGGGATTCAGAGAATGTAAGCTCTTTCCAAATCTTTTTGCCTATATAGAAAGTGTTTACTTTTTGTGTTTCCCTGTGGCTTTGTTGATTACATTCTTATGTGTGGTTTGAAGCTCCTCCACTTCAAACCTATATTTGTTTTGGGCATGTTTGGAGTAGAGTGCTAACGAGCCCAAGGTCATGGGTTTGATCCCCAGAAGGACCAGTTGGTTCACGGAGAGGAAACGTGTGTTCCGTGGTTCACAGACTTCACCCTTACTGCTGTCTGCTTGTCTCTAAACACTGTACTGTTGGTCCCAAAGGGGTCTGGTGACAACGTGTGAGAAGCTGAGTGCAATCCATTAGAACTACTGGAAGGACAGCTCCAAGTGGGTTTGTCTGGGTTGCTTCTTCAAGAAGCTTTGTCTACCTTCCTCCCTCAGCTCATGGGGCCGAGATCACATTTTCAGAGACAGTATCCTAACCAAATGCACAAGGAACTGTCATGTGCATGGCCACCCACATCCCTTTTCCCACATTCACTTACTTCTCAGGTAAAAAGGAGTGTGATGACCCAGGAGTATGCAGTTCCTGGTGCAACTGTCTGCTTGAAAATATTGGAGGAACATCAGTTTGACTTCGAGCATTGACTCACTAATGTACAAATAAACCCTGGAGAGCATGAATATGCCCAAAAAACTCTCTAAGCGAGCCTTTCACTGAGAGACTTTCCTTATCAGGCTGCTATAGTTTGTGGTATCTTATTGAGAAATATAAGTCTAGACTCAGAATTCTTTTTTTAAAAAATATGTTTTTATTGATTTTAGAGAGAGGGAGGGAGAAGGAGAGAGAGAGAGAAACATGGATGAGAGCGAAACGTCAACATCTATTGGCTGCCTCCTGCATAACCCCTGCTGGGGATGGAGCCTGCGACCTGGGCATGTGCCCTGACCAGGAATCGAACTGGTAACCTATTGGTCCATGGGTCAACATTCAACCACTGAGCCATACTGGCTGAACAGACTCAGAATTCTTGCCAGATGGTCATACAATGGTACAGTGTGGACTGCGTTGTGTTTAAAAAAGTGACAGTGTCCATAGAACAGCCCTTGGACAAACCCACAGACGGCATCTTCCAAACAAGTACAAAGTTGGCAGCATTTTCTGGGATTGCATCTGAAGTTTGTTTCTGTGGATACTGTGTTTTCAAAAATCAGTCGTAAAGTTTCTCAGATTGCTTCTCCAGTTGACCAAGACACCCCTAGGTCCCACAGGAGGAACCCCAAAGGTCATTGCGATAATGTTATGTACATATTGAAGGATTCAAAATAAATCAGCTTAAGAAAGACTTGAAAACAGGTTCACTTTTTTTTTTCCTCTCTCTCTTTTTATTTTATTTTAGGAATTGGGTGCTTGCCACATCAGGGATATTCCTCCTATTTGACATTATGAAAACTTTAAAAGGCCGAGGATCATCAAATATCATTTAATAGACTGAGTGGCTAAGCATAGCAGTGATGACTTAGAAGGATATGGTGTGGAATCAGCTGTGACTGAAAGAAAAAGGCAGAATAACTACAGCGATATGTTAATAAACTTAGTGAAACTGGTTGAAAAATTACTGGTGTTTAGATTGTGCATAATGACAAACAAGTGACTTATTTGCATTGTTTTCTCAACCTGATTATATTGACGAGAGTAATTATTTTGGGATTATGGGGTGGGGGCAGCCTGAAGCTATCATGTAAGTAAGTAGTTAAAAATTATTATATGGAGAATTTTTAGCTTTTCTGGTTGGGCTGGGCTGGGGGAAAAAGAGAAAGGATCATAGTGACACAGTAACAAAATGCTAGACTTGCACTTTTACATTTTCCTTTGTGGTGCAAAGATTTTTAAACAGTACTTTCTTCCTGTTTTTGCTAAGTCAGGGTCAAATTAGGGAAAAAGATGATCACTTGATCAGTGTCAGGGAAGTTGAGGCCATGAATCAGAGGGTACATAGATCAGGGTGTGACAAAGCCAATGGAGAGTATTCTACCTCGGGGGCATCTTGGATCCTACCCTCTTTCCTAATGGTAACAATAGAAGTAGTGATAATAAAGTAATCACACAAATGTCAGGAACCACACCAAACAAGGGCCGATGAGCAGACTGGTGCTGGACTGTGTTTTCATCTAGTCATACAGAAACTAAAAAGATGAAAAGAAAAGATTCAGCCAATGTGATCAGTTTTCAAAAAGCTAATTGATTAAACTTAAGATACTGCCCTTTATTCTGAGATATAGCCATGTTATTAAACGAAATCCCTTGTAATGGCATAAAGGTGATAATTGGTTTTTAAAAAATGTTCTCACTTTAGCCAAATAAAGATTTTGCCAACTTATGTCAATTTCTTGCTTTTTTCCTTCTACTTTTATTTTTGGAAATTTCACTATTATGAGAAATCTAGAAATTTAGGAACTATTGCATGATGATGCTTAATCTGCAAATACCACTATGAGGTAGATGACATTTTTATTACCATTTTGCAAAGGGGGAAACTGAGCCTCACGGAGGTTGTTCTGATTTGTTCGGAGCACCCAGCTGGAAGTGTCAGGGCCCCAAACAAACCCACATCCGCTCGATTCCAGTGCTCACGCTCCTTACCATTATGTCATTCCCGTGGCTGTAGTCAGGGCCCAGTAGGGGAGCCGAAACCATTCTAGGTATTTCAAACAGGGTATTTAATACAGGTGACGGAAGGGATGAGCAGACAAATGAGAGGGGTCAACCCAGCAACTGTCAAATCAGGAAGTCACTACCATCCCTAGGAGAGAGAGACACAGAGAAGAGGTGGTGTTTCCACCTGAGGAAAAACCACCTGGGTGAAAGGGGGGATGATGGGTGCCACTCACCGTGGGGGGGCAGGGTCCATGAAGGGAGGAACTGTAATTACTGCCAAAGATGCTGCTTAGGGGAGAGAGAGAGAAAGGCAGAAATACCCTAGCTTCTTCCTTCTGCCTGCACTGAGCTTTGTTAGCGCCTCCTGTTGGCCAAACCTACCCAGGACGCAGAGAATGCAGTTCCTGGTGAACCGGCAATGAGGGAATGTTGGGAGATGGATATGAGAGCAAACAGACAAACAACCGGTCCCTTCTAGCATAAATACTGATACAATTATTTCACTGTGCCTTTTACTGCGGCAGTGGGGTCTAGATAGCAGAAGAGACTTTTCGATATTAACAGTCTAAGGGAAATTTTTGGCTGGGTGAGAGGGGTGGGATGGGAAGGTTCCCATTTCCAAACGACGTTTAAAGCACAGAGAGGCAGAAGGAGTCGGAGAGAAATTTGGTCTTTGGGGAACCCTACCTTCGAGTACTTTAGGTTCGATGAGGGTGGTTGAATGGGAAGCTCTGGGCCAAATAGGGGACAGCACAAGCCTGCTTATCAATCCCGTTACTGCTGCCTTCCTCCCTCTCTAAAGGGACCGTCACTTTCTCTCGCTGTCTCTTTCCCTCTCCCTCTCTCCTCTCATGTCTGAGACACTTGGGTTGGAAGGGAGAGTTCCATGTTTGAGAGGTGAAGGCATCCACAGCGCTCATGTAGAGAAGTAGCCATGAATGGAGACGATGCACCCCCCCCCCATTTCCATTTGGAGAGTGACTCTTCCCCCTTGTCCTCTCTGGAGGAGGCTGGGGGCTGAGCAGCAGCCACTGAGTTAAAGAAACCAAGTGTGTTAGGAAATTAAGGGCCAGTTACTCAATCCTTTGCTTTCCTGGTAGTAACCATGAGAAAGAGAAACCTCCCTTCCAGGCCACATTTCCCACCTCACTTGCAATCCGAGGTCGAATTTTACTTCTGATGTCCTGCTGCAATTGTCTCCAAGCCAGTTTACATCTGTTTTTGTTTTTAGTGATTGCTTTCTTCTTTTCAAAATCATCTCATCCCATCGCAGGGTGAAAAAAAGAACATTTAGAAACCAGATGTTGGAGTGACTATAACCATTATCCTTTATGAGATCCCATAGAGGTTTAATCTCTGTTCATAAACAAGGTGAGAAAAGACACCAGCTTTCAGCTCAACTTCACACTTTACGGAGCCTCACTGAGAACAGGGCCGACGCTCTGCTCTCCAGCTGCCGTTACGGCCCAGAGCAGATCGCAGTGGGTGTGTATACATAGCCCAGCGGGCAGTCCTCTCAGACCCAAAGCTCCCCTTTTTATCGTGAGTATATGATGATATCCCCCTTCATGTCCTCAAGTGAAATTTATAGATAACACTGATAATATATAGTTCAAACAAAAATCAAAATGATGCCCAAGCTGTAATACCAGGGAGAACTAAAATGAAAGCCATTTATAATAAAATAACATGCATTACAAGACAGACATGCTTGGGCACAGCTGTATTTGAAAGTGAAATGAAGTGATCATTTCACCGTGGCAAATCCTGGCTGTGACTGATCCAGGTGGAGAGTGGACGGGTTCAAGGAGTCAGTTAGCATTGCCATCCATGATGATTTTTTTTCTTAAAATGTGGACGACACTTGGGAAAGTTCCAAATGAAATAAGTACCCCACCCCTTGATTTAACATGGCAATTTTATTCCTGGAAAATCCAGCTTATATTAAAATCATGCAAAAACACTCTGAGTTTAATAAATAAATTGGAGTTATATTCTAGACTTAGGTAATTATTAATAGGTGTGTTATCTACATGAAATGTCTGGAGCCCTCACCTCCTTGCTCAATGAATGCCAGTAACGCCCTCCTCAACCACTGCGAGTGACAACCCCAAAATGCCACTGAGGGCTAGCGCTATGCCCATTGGGAGCCCTAAAGTGGGATGGCAAAGGCCTTGGTGAAGAGCTGGGACATAGGAATGTGGGTGGGTCTGTCTGCGGGAGCCCTGTCCCAACCATGTCCCTTGAGGTGACACTGCCTTGGATAAGCTGTCCAGGAAACAATTAGTGTTAGTTGTCAGAGCTTTTAGCAAGATTTTTATGATCAGCTTCTAGTTTGCCTTATGTGGAAATGGTTTACTTCTGGGCTGTATAAGGGCCCAAGACATACCCTTTCTCCCTGAGGTGTCCCGAGATTGGTCCACCATCGGATGTCATATGCAGTGTGAGGGGTGTGACTGACACTGCCGTGTGAACAGGGTGATGGATGGCACTGGGTGAGGTTGAAAACCCAGCTAGAAACATTGGTTGTCCAGCAGAAAGGCTTACTTCTCTTAAGAATACATTCAAAAATAGCTTATCACTAAAGGTGCCATTGGCTATAAAGCTGCCTGTCGTATGTAAAGCCAGATCGAACAGGACTGTATTAGTCTGTCCGTGGAACAGTCCTCATGCCTGGATCGGAGCCTGAGTGACTGGTGAAGCAGTGAAAACACAGGCTTGGACGCCCTCAGCGGTTCCAGCCTGCCTTGAGGTTTGGGACCTTCGGTGAGGTATGCCTTTGAGCCTCCATTTCCCCATCTATGAAATAGGGTTCGAAATAGTGGACTTTCTGTCAGGACTGATGAGAATGTAAATAAACCACTTGGCATAGTGACTGACCCATACTAAGTGTTTGGCAAGTACTGTTGGGGTGTGGTGGCAATTATCACTCACACGGGTCTTACAGGAAGGAAATTGTGTCATTTTAAGAAGAGGCTGTGGCCCTGGCCAGTTTGGCTCAGCGGTTAGAGTGTCAGCCTGCAGACGTAGGGTTGCGGGTTCAATTCCAGTCAAGGGCACGTGCCTCAGTTGTGGTTGGGATCGTGCAGGAGGCAACCAATTGATGTGTCTCTCTCACACTGATGTTTCTCTCTCTCTGTGTTTCTCTCTTTCTCCCTTCCCCCCACTCTATCTGAAGAGCAATGGAAAATATCCACGGATGAGCATTAAAAATAAATAAATAAATAAATAAATAAATTAATTAATTAATTTTTAAAAAGAGGCTGTGTTTTGGCCTAGATGACTTTGACGGAGGACAGAATTCCTCTTAGGGACAGAATTGCTTTTTTTTTTTTTTAGGGAAAAACACCTTTCTGCCATATTCAGTGAGTAATAAAAGGTGAGTGGGGGCCCTTCAGGTGAAGCTGTGATGGGGAAAGATTGCTCTGCATAGGAAGGTGATAGAATCTGCTTGCAAGTTCTTTCTCAGGGAGCGGATGAAGGGCTGAATGAGAAGGAATTCCTGGGAGCATGCGGAAGAGAGGAAAGCATCTTACTAAGAGGACAGGAGGCCAATGAGCAGCCAGAACCCCCACGACGGAACTGAGTAACTGCAGTGGGAAGCTCGTGGCCTCAGGAGGCGAGATGCTGAGCAGAGAGGAGGCCCTGAGAGAGTCAGCCCTCCCAGAGCCCCAGAAACGGAGGACGCAGATTTGGGAGTGACGCTGAACTGCTGGAGGAAAATAAGAAACTTCAGTGTTATTGTTAGTTCCCCAAAATCAAGCACAGACCTTGGGAGCCTTTGTTTTATTTACATTTAGCAAGCTTTCCAAACAGCTCACAGAGGGTTTAAGAAAAGGAAAATGGAATGAGATGCTTTTAAACAATCGGGAACTTGTTCATCTGTCCATGTTTTCTTCTACACATGCGGCTGTGAATTTGATATTCATGGTATCTATTCTGTAAGGAATTAGATTTATTGAAATAGAACTCAGTGCTGAGAGATCATATTGTTATAAAATCTCTCGATATGGGAGTGCATTAAGTGTTACTTGTATATTACATGTACCACATATGGTAGAAAATCTTTCCCCGAACGCTTCGTGTCATGTAGTATTACTCACTATTGGGTTATATGAATGGGGTCAGTAACTTAAACCTGCATTATTGTTGATGAAAATATTTTACAATTCATGCATCTCTTATATAGTTTGTACAAGTTCTTTGAAACATATTTGTTTTTAAATATAATCTGTAAATTATATAAGATATCTCCATTCTGGTGCATGATTCATTTTATTTTTCTGGGTAAAGTGTTGTGTTTATTTGTTGCAATGACCTGAATAAAAATGCTATATAACAATATAATTATTCAGGAATGACGCGTTACACCAACACTGTCCAAAAAGAATTAATTAATCAAACATGATCAATTTTAATGTAATTACTAAACAAAGATATATCATTTTATTATGACGCTCTAGCCATACATTTTCAAAATATGCTTATTAAACAGTAAATGTAAGATAATGATTGTTAGTTACAGTTTTTAGAAGTCATTAGGATTGATATTCCTCTGCCATAAATGAATAGTAATTTCAAATACAATCAGAGTTAACTTAATAAAAAATATGCTTTTGAACTAAGACAGATATAATGAATGACCAATCATTTTCTTATTTCAAAGTAGAGGGAAAATTAATTCAGTGTCTGTCAGTTTATTTATCACACTTGGCCTATGCGTGTGATAGAAACATATGAAGCAAAATACATGATGGAATCCCACTTCCCATCGTTTATTAACCCTCTGAGCAAAAAGAGATCTGACATGATATTTGGGGCCTTGTGTAAACAGTACGAGCTGCGTGATGTTTGAAAGTTTTTGATATTTTGAATAGACATCTTAATGATACACATACACAGAAAAGAGATATGAGCAGACGGCTTGAGGTTTCAGAGTCCCTCCTGCAGTGTGTATAGCAGCAGGTACAAGATAAATATCCAAACAAAATCAGCTTAAGGGATTAACGGAAGTGGCTTTGCCACGGGTGAGCGAGTGGGGCTACTGTGGGGCTTGGGAGGGGTTTTCGAGTCCTGTTTTCATTTTTCTTACTTTTACACCAGTGCATTTTGGGCAAAAGAAAATGAGTAACGTTTATTTTTAGGGTACATTTGGCCTGGGCAATTTTTTAAAAAGGGCAGATTCTAAGGATTGTGAAAGATCATTTTGAAGGCGATTCTGCAGGGGTTAAGCAGGAGAAACTCTGTCTTCTCCATGTTAACTCATGTTTCAACTAGGTAGTGATATCTGGACATTTCTGTTCCTTTTAAATTAAAAGAATGTTCTCCCCCCTTCCCCTTGAAAGACCTTATCAATGACAGCTGAAGAATGGGGAAAAAGGGGGGCTAGTTTAAGATCAATGTGTGATCATAAATTACGAGAACAGGTAGAAAATGTGTGCTTTTAGGGAGACTCCTTTAATTTAGGGCTTCAGCTTGATCAGCCCTCTGTACAATTTTGAGGCAGATTCTAAATGAATAAGGACTGGGAGGAATAAAGACAAGTTTCCAAATTCCCTGGGCCTCTGTCTTATCTATGAAAGATTTCCGTAAAAAAAAACAAAAAAACTACGTTCAGATAAGACTTGGTTATTTAAATTGACATCTTTATCTTGTACCATACGCACTTAAAGCTTCAGAGAGTCTTCTCATCTCCTTAAAAAAAAAATAGAAATCATACAAAGAAAGATATCTATGCATCAGTTTCTAATACCTAACAAGAACGTCTTTTAGAATATTAAAATATCGATAAGCAAATATGTAATATAGGATTAAACACTAGCATTGAAAACAAACAAAACCCACAAACAAAGAACCAACAGAATTTTCTTCTTGTCTTTGCCTCCTCAGATTCCGGATTTGACGATCATTACAGGAACGGGGCAAAAAGACTCACAATTCTCCTATTTAAAAATAAAAATTTTTTAAAACAAATGATGCCACTATAATGCATAAGTCAGATTTATCTTTTGAAAACATTGCTGGGAAAGCCCTTGTGATTTGAGTGGGAATGTTCTTTCTTATGAAGAGAGCCCAACAGGATCGGTCTCTAATAAATTAGCACAATCTTTCAAGATTAAAAATAGCAAAAACATTTTAAATAGTCTGATTATAGTTTCAACAAGTCAAACATACATTTCTATCTAGCCTATAGTTTTAAAGAGTCTATGTGGGTTTAACTTATCATCCCTCATTCCAATATAAAAGAAGAAGAAAGAACCAAGTCAATTTTGAACATTAAGATATTCATAAAGACTGTATAAAGTAAAAAACAAAAACCAAAAAGTCTTCACAGATTGTTAGCCATCTCTTTCAACAATTCCTCATCAATTCTTCTCTTTCCTTATCGGTAGGTAACCCCCATCTCATAGGGAAGTACTTCCCAATGAGATCAGTGATTGCTTTTAATGGGAGCTATTGCTCTTGAGATGTGAAGATGAAGGGAGAATCTTGTTAATAAACCAGTAAATGCCAAAGATTTACTCAAGGGAGATGTAGCAGATGCTATTTTTAGCAGTGAACCTATGCATTTTTTTTCTCTGTTTGTGTCTTTTCTACTTGCTGAATATCTGTTTTAGAGCAGAGAGCAGAAAAAACAAAATCAATAAGTAACTTAATCATCTTTTCAGTACTGCCATTTGCTTATAAGGTTATGTGTGTGTGTGTGTGTGTGTGTGTGTGTGTGTTTTACCCTATGTGTATTCCACGTTCTTGATCAAGGTGCTCAGATTGGGTGACATAATGCTAATTTTGCTGAGTTTGAGAGCCAACCAAATAACGGAGCCTTCAGATTGTGAAAAATGTTCATCTTCTGCCCCCACACCCCCAAACTCACAGCTTGGTGAACAGCCCGCTACTGGGGAGTGATAACAAGTTGAAAGGTGGTGGTGACTAGAGCTAATGCTGCTTTATGAAGCCATCTAGCTGTAGAATTGTTGTTTTTACACTTTAAAAAAATATGTCTATGCTTTCTTTTTTTTCTTTTTTTCCTTTTTTTTAGTCAAGTACTTTCTTAAAGAAACAATAGCACCACATTGGCATAGCTGGCCAAACAATAAATGGGAAAGCAAAATTGTGCTACATCTTCCAATTGAATCAGACTCCCAAGTGCATCAGTGAGTAACCAAAACCCTGGAGCCACAGTGCATGAGATGGTTTTATCTACACAAACACTAACATTCCCAGGAGGGGAAGGATTCTCAGGGAGGCCAGGCTTTTTTTTTAAACAGATTTTTCAAGGAAGTGATTTTTTTTTTTTTTTTTTTTTTAATATTCCATTGGACTCTAAGGATGAGCGTGTGTGTGTGTGTGTGTGTGTGTGTGTGTGTGTGTGTGATGTGTTGGGAGAGTTTTTCCCTAACTCTAGAACAGTGGATTCTGATGGAAAGATGCATCAGCTTTTGCAGTCGAGTCTCCTCATCTTATAACATTCAGATAATGCTGTTATACCATTTGGGGAAGTAGGAGCAGAAATTTAACCTAGGTATTCTGTATTGTCATTTGAATTGGAACTAAGCTTATACATTGAAAGCTAATTCCTACCAATATTTACGGCTCTTTCATAAACTTTCCCCAAACGGCCTCATTTTAAAATTTGAAAGCAAAGCTTGTCAAGTTTGGAGCTGTGAACTTTTTGGTGCTCCCTCTCTGACCATCCTGGGTCATCCTGCTGTAGTATATGGTGACCCACAGACCTTTTGAGTTTACATCAAATTGCCTTCTAGTTCTACTTCATTTGAAAATAAGATAGTGGGTTAGTATAATAATTAGTTAATTCTGAAGGAGTTGACTTATGATACAGTTGGAGAGGATTATGTGTTGGAAAAAGTTAAGAAAAGTGAAGTCTTGGCATATTTTAGCTTTCCTCACTGGGGCATTTGGGTTGTGACTAGAATTACTGAGTGAATCAAGTAAGTCATAGACTTCTTAGAATCACCCCATCCACCTAGGTCTGGAAACCCGTAGGTTGGCAGAAGATAGAATGCAAGGTGTTGCTGGGAGTCAGTGATTTAAAAAGGGGCATTGTAGGAACAAGAAATAAAAATGCAACGTGCCATTTTGGGAAGAGGGGTCCAGCACCTTACTCCACAGAAGCCACATGTCTGGAAGAGCAACAATGACTTCTAGTTCCTTTTACCTCTGTTCATAGTGATCAGAACAGCACTCAGCCTGCCAGAGATGCTCAATTCAAATACCACTGCAGACTGAGGTTCAGATACTTGTTGCTGAGCAGGAGCACCCACTACACAGGCCTTCTTTTTGCATATGTTCTGAGATCCAGGAAATCTTTTCTAATTGTAATTTTTTTATTTCTGGCATCTGAACCTTGAGCTGAACCAGTGGAATGAAAACTAAACATGTTATTTTTGTTTTCCATGTATACTTTCCAAGAATATAAAGGGTGAAATATACATGAAATAATCACACCTGGTTGCTTTTGACCAAAAGGTTCTAAGGCAGATAAAAGATCTGAAGGGTGGATGATTCATTATTCTAAGAAGAAATTATTGGTACGTAGACAGGAAACATTTTTTAGGTCTCCATGGGCCTGTCCTCACCATTGGATTTTCTTGATTTCAATTTTTTTAGTTGAATGGATCATAAGATGCATCCATGTAGGGCTTAGGGTCACTCTTCTAAGCAGACATGAGGGAAAATTCCTAGTGGTGAAGAAAATTTTTTGCCTCTCAACTAGCAACTCTAGTCAAGCACATTTTAACAAAACATAAATTATATATATATGGCCAAGGATAAAAGCAAAATTTATTAAAGAAAGTAACTGTGACTTTTTATTAGATATTATTTCAATAGTTGAAATCTTGGGCTATTATTTTTAGATTGCCTAAAGAAAGAATGACTGTTTTTCAAAATGAATAGAGTATCATTTATAATATTAAAAGCAGTATTGCTAGATTTCTAGTAACTGCCCATAACACGCAGTGAAAGCTAACAAATCTAGTAATCACCGTTTTGCTGGTAGAAATCTTTTCGTTTTTCTTTTTCTCTTTTCACTTTGTATTTATGAACCCAAATGCAGAATTCAAAATCAAGTTCTTAATCAAGTGTTCCTAATTTATTTTGAAAAATTTTAAAAGAGATCAAGTTGTTAGCTTTTAACAACTAGCTGGTTGGATACTTAATTGGATAGCTTCATTGACAAGAATTGGCACGTCAGGAACATTTGGCTAATCAGTTTTCTAGCTATGCTCTGAATGGGCTGTTTATAGAATTGTTTTCATCCCAGCAACTCAAGGGCTCTGAAACCTTGCACCCTCATAGTAACCCAGGATAATAATCTGGAGCTTTATCTTTTTAATCCTCATTCCACCCCTGTGAGGTAGGTAGATGGGATATTGCCCCATTTTACAGATGAGGAAACTGAGGCACAGAGAGGTGAAGTGACTTGCCCAAGGTCACAAAGTGGTGAGTCCGTGGCCAAGTCGGCAGGTGTTTGTTTCTGTAGTGAGAAAAAGAAGCCCAGAACGTTAAATTCCTAGCCTTCAGTTTTTTTCCCACTCCTCTCTGGACTCACCAAATAAATTTGCATGGGTGGACTTTGTGTCTCCAGTTTCTCTTGGAAGGCATAATCGGGGGGCACTTTACCTCCCTTCCCAGATGAATGGATTGTTAACATCCTTCCCCTCTGTAGCATCTTTGGCTCCCAGGCATCCTCTTTTGTTTTGCTTTCACCTTTTACCGTTTTGGCCAGACTCTTTCATATAACAAACTACAAAATAGCACCATTGTACTAAAAAAAGAGAGTTTTACATACGGTTTGATATATCCTGTATTGTTGATATGCGAAATTTACATAGTGCTCTATATGGAAAAAAAATCAAAAGGAAGAAGTGATTAACTAGGTTGCACACTAACTCATCATTTGAAGGAACTGTTGAGAGTTTGAGACTTTCTATGCTTAACACATACACTTAAGAATGTTTGGCCTCAAAATTGCAACTATTTGCATTTTTTTTTTAAAGCAAGATGTGGAAAAAGAAAACTTTGTGTCTAAAATAAAGGCATCCAACTTATATTTGGTGCAGATGCCACAGATAGAATCTCGTGGGTTAAAAACTGGTGTGCTACTCAACTGCTTGCTGCCGCTATGGAGGAGGCCAAATCTGGAAAATATCACGGTGATGAAGAGGGGTGGGCAGAGATAGACAGACAAGGTCATCAGACACTGTAAAACAAAGAGCCTGTATTGTGTAGAAAGAAGTGCAAATAAAAAGAAAATTAATAAACCACTTAGACAAGACTGCTGAATGAATGGCTCTAGCAGCCAAGATTCAGAGACAAATTTAGGGCAACTGGATCTAGACGACACCCATGCATTTGTGGCTCTTGAGAGGCAGGGACGAAGATTATATATATATATATATATATATATATATATATATATATATATATATATATACACACACACACACACACACACACACATATAGATATAGATAGATTAGATATATTTTTTCTCTATAGAACATTATTGGTAAAGGATCAACAGCAATCTACCAACTCCAGGACCATTTTTGCAAGGTGCAAAGCTTTTAACAATCACTCCTAAAGACAATGTTTGAAATGTTTACTTATGTATTTCATTGGGGGAAATGCCCATCTTTTGAAATGTTATCAAACTTATTTTTTGGTAGGTCTTCTGGTGTTAACCGGTGACTCATGCAGAGCAAAGGATCCTGCCGGTGGCATGTCATTCTTCACTCCTCGGGAAGGTCTTCCTACATCCTGTAGTTCTTATTCCCTGCATTCCCTCTACTTGCGTTCTTCAAATGTACTTCCTAAAGACAAGGGAGAAAAAGTGCCATTAACTCGGTGAAGTTTATGGACCCTACTCATCTACTTCTGACATTGGGTCTCAATCTTTATTGCTTAGGTCTCACCAGTCAATTTAATAGAGAGCCTGGGCCAGGCTTCCCCGAGAAAGACGTATTTAAGTAAATAGGCTTTTAGTTTTTAGTTTAGCTAAACCTCACCCAAGTTATGTGCCGCTGGTGGCATGGGGATCACAGATTGCTTTATAACCTCACAAAAATGTGTTTCTGTTCATCGGCTGCTATCACAGATTCATTGATAGGAAGGAGATCAGTCTCCTGGCCTGAAGCATCTTTTCATCAGTGAGGGAAAAAAATCACATTTTGGAGTTATTCTCTGTTGTTTTATTGCATTTTGTTCTGTTTTAATTTCTGTCAAATGAGAATGTTTCTTTTTCATTTTTTTTTTTTTTTTTTCTGTGAAGGAAGACAGTTTCAGAAGTAGAAGGTTGGGGAAATTTGTAATTGACTTAGTCTGTAAAATCACAGATATAGTGAGCTTGGCTCAAATCCCAGCTCTTCCATTCTCTGGCTCTGTAAACTTCTTCAAGTGACAATCTCTTGTGTCTCAATTTCATCCATAATCTAGGATAATAGTAGGTTTTACCTTTTAGGATTAAGGATTAGAGAATTAGTACATAAAAACACTTATAATAGGTCTGGCACATGGTAAGCACTGTAAAAGTATCATCATCATCATTATCTTACTCTTATTATCATTATTTATAACCATTCCTGGACTAAAATTCCAGGGTTCTTCTTTGGTGCTACCATTCACTCGTCAACAAGCAATGCTTTGATCCAAGGGATGTTGAGTTTTGCTTAGAACAGAATCCCAATGATAGTAGGGACTTTTTTTATCTGTTCACTATTATAGCCCTATGTTTAGAACAGTTCCCAGGGTTTTGCAGGTGCTCAATACATAGCTGTAGAATGAATTAAATGAATGAATAAATGAGTTTAATGGACTCTGATCATGTGCAGAATCAAGTTATTATACTTTCCCACAGTTATTATTCTATCTTTAAATATATTTAAATAGCTAAGTTTATTTAGACAAATGAGATTTGAGGTGAAGTGAAGTCCCGGAGGAAGTGCATTTGCATAAACATAAGGTGCTTCTTCTGTTTGTTCACCTCTGGCCAGGGGTCCCTTATAGGAGAGGCCTCTTTTTTCTGAGAACATGTTTTCATCTAGACAAAAAACAAGAGTTCTTTCCATGGTGGCTGGAATCTCCTAATTCTTCCTTCTGGCTAAAGTAAGGACCACTCATTCATTCATTGTTAGGAGCTCAGGGATCATTGAAAGGAACCTTTAGGTTCATTCAGACCTGATACCTGGAGAGGATGAGAAGCTGGGACAGAATCATCCACTAATCCCTGAGCTAAGGCCCATAGGGATTTGGTCATTTTTCTTACACATGCTTTTCAGTTCTACCTGGAACAATGGAGTTAGCACCAAGTCCTTCATAAGAGCCAGAAAACATTTTGTAAGTTGATGGTCAATATCCCGTGGTGACAGAACAGAACAAGATGGCGTTATTGTGTAAAAACGTTTATTGAAATATCTAGGTTGGTGGCCACTGAAAAAAAAGTTTGTGAAAAGAGATTGAGCATTTGTTTAGGATAGTTTGAAATGCCATCTGTTAAAAATCCTGGCACTTTTCCCCAAATATCATATACCTTTTATCATGTCTACTTAACATGTATTTCTTGCTGAATAAAGCATCTACAGTTAAACTACCAGTACACTTGTATTCCCAGTCTTACATCTTATTTTTTTTCTTAATGGAGTTCTTGAGAAAAGTTGCAGAAAGACATATGGGGCCACCAAGTAGGATCACTGTTACCCCGAACTCTTCGATGCATTTCTGTTCAATTCCCAGTAGACCCTGCCGATTAACTATATGGCTATCAAAATTCCAAATAGCTATTACTAAGGATACTAAACCTCTCTCAAACTGCTGACCAAAATAACTAACAGGTCTGAAAATATGCTAATTTGAGTTTTACCTTTTTTTCTACCAACGTAGAAGAAAAAAATATTTTTAAGACGGTGGGAAATACCCGAACTAGGAAAATACTCAAGAATGAAATGATAACAAATGAAAAGAAAGCCACATGAGGTGTTCCCCTTTCGTCATTCTCTGAAGCCAAATTAAATGCCAGACTCGAAGAAGAAGAAATTCAGATATCTTCTATGCTTCACTCTTTAAATTCCCGAGGGCTGTAGCAAATAGAACTGAGGTTAGATTGGCCATTTAGATGTTGTCCTTTTCCCAACAGGGAGATTCTTTTCCCTTTGTCTCAAAGCTGAGGTGCAAAGGATCAAGCCGGGACCAAGGGATCCGGCCTAATGCTTCTGGGTCTGTGTGGGCATCGCAGCAGAGCCGTGGGCAGAGACTCGCTTGAGAAAAAGCCGACGCTGCTCCAAGGAGCGTGGTTCCCATGCACACACATGTTCAGCGGAGGCCATTCAAAACCAGCTGGGATGTCGTCTGGTTTGAATTTGGCTCACTTCCCAGGCTCTCACATGTGACTTCTTTGTTGCAGACAATGACAGGGACAAAACAAAAGCACTTGGGGATTTGGTCTCAGTTGCATCTGTTGCTTTGTTCATTGTCTTAATTTGATTACGCTGGCCGCCTTTGACAATGGGCAGCAAGTGGAGGCCTGTCTGAAGCAGCCATCGGAACCGGCCCCCACCTTCCGCGCACGTCTTCCAGGGTTACGAAACTGTCCCACATTCAGCCAAGCAAAAACTTTTCACTGCAGCGGCTCGTCCAAGACAAACAAACCAGCTGAAGCTGTTTCTAGTATGCAACTAGACAGATTTTTGAAAGGAAAACAGTAGTGAGTAAATACTGTTTCCTATTGACACCAGGGAAGGTAAGATTATTTTAAAAAACAGTGTTGGTTCTCTAGCTCACCAGGGTTGGTTGAGGAAATTTATTTCTCTGAAGAAAGGGTTGCACCACTCATTGGGGAGTAAGTCTGAGAAGGGCTTAATCTGCAGTATACATGACCACACATTATATACCATACTCAGATATTTACGAAGCTGGAAAACGCCTTGGAGGGGTTATTCACATTCTCCCATTGTCTCTTGGCTCTAATCCTAGCTCCTAGCATTTATAAGGAAAGCTATCCACAAACTTTTGGATTAAGGAAGTCACTGAGCGCTAGTAACAATGGCAGTAATAATAATCTTGATTAATATTTGTAGACACTTTACAGTTTATACAGTAATCTCACAGGATCCTCCCAATAACCTCCTGAGATGCTGTCGCAGGCATTGGCCTCATGTATAATTTGAGACTCTCTAAGATTTAGCGAATTGCTTGAGGTCACCTAGGAACAAATTGATAGACCTAGAACTAATAATAAAGCAGTTTATTATTTTAACAAAAGAATAGCAATTCCATCACTTGAACCCATATAATGCACCAGACACTGTATTCTGTATACTAATTGAATATATTTTCTTCTTTATTTCTGTTTGGTTTTTTGGAGGTGAGTGCTGATGTCTTGCCCACTTTACCTTTAGGGAATATGAAGATTCTAAAAGCCAAACAACTGGCCTAATTTCTTTGTAATGAAGATGTAACTGTGGTTAGGATTTGTACCGGTTCCTTCTGATTCTGGAGCTCACCGGTTAGCAGCCCTGCCATACACCCCCCACCCTACCATCCAAGAGGTAAAACAATATCTGGTGCCTCAAGGCCCAAATCTCTCTCAAATAACTCCAGTTGATAATGTTATGAGCTGCCCGTGATCCCAGATGGTGTCAGATGCTGGTGTAGGGGGTGGGTGCCCTTCCAACTGCAAGTAGGAGCTCAGCCCCATTTGGATGGTTATTGACAGAGGATAGTAGCACAGAATTCAGCGAGCAAAAGCTAACCCCGTGGGTATTATAAACACTTCTTTTCTCCCTGCCTATTTTTATGAGATTTTTGTCTGAGAGACAGAATCTAAAAGAAGGATGATAATAGACTTTTTGAAATTGCAGGGAGGAAGCAGTGCTATTTTCAATAGCCTATGTTTCCACCTCTGCCCACTCTGAACAAGTTGAGTATTGTATGACATAAAGTCTAAGTAAAGCCTGGCACCCTATAAAAAATGCTGAGGAAAGACTGCTCAGCATGGAACATTCATCTGTTATACAGCATAAGGGCCTAACTCAGCACTGACCTTCTCTGAAGAAGGGAAATTGGGGGCAGGGGGGGCAGAATGGATGATTGAAAAGATGGCTGTGCTGTAGCTATTTTGCTGGCTTGGCCTGGAGATGTGTGCAATTGTGGAGGACAGTTTAGATGCCTCAGTATCCACTTTGGTATCTCTTTACTTCAGGGAATCACAAGTTCGCATTCAGGAGAGTTAGGTCAGCCTTTCCCCTCTGGAAGCCAAAAAGAATGAGTGTCATGTGATTTACTCAGCACTTTGGAATGTGACTTTTAAAACCAGAGGTCAAGGTGCACATTTTGAGAGACTCAAGCTCCTGATGGAGTGGCTGCCTCTTTAAGAAAAAATGAGAGGTATGTAGACTGGACACAGTGTGGGAGAGCCCAGCCTCTTGCTTTTTTCCTGGAAACTATCGCATCCTATCTTCTTTGTGGTTAATGTGGAAATGGTCATTTTTCCTAATATGACCCTCTCCGCTGGCCATAGTGAATTGGCCCACAGGGCAGCCCTTCCCCCGCCCCCCAAGCGCAAGACTGAGTGTGCTAGGGATATCAAGGTAGACCCATTCCTGGGAAAGACAAGAGTCCTTTTCTTTCCTGGCCAGCTTTGGGTCAAGGAGTTTCCTTAGACTGTACTGCACTAGAGGATTCTTCCACGCAATACTCTCTCTCTCCTTCACTTGGGGTCAGACTTGCATTACCTTCTGACAGCTCACTTAGGCTTCCCTGATTCTCTCCTATGTCCTTACACACAGACATTTCCCCTAATAAAACCCTCGCTCATTTAACCCAGTATCATCTCTGGAGGACCTATGCTTATACAAGTGGCTTGAATCCCAGCTCCCCACACAGGAATTGTGTGACCTTTGACAATCAATCTCTGTTCTCTCCTTCTCAGTTTCCTCTTCTGTGCAATGAAAGTGTGGAGCAAGAGTACCCACCTCATGATGTTGTTATGATGGCAGGTGACCTCCCTTACACATTACCTGGCGTAGAGAGACATCTACGGTTGTATGCAAGAGAGCCTCCAATTCGCAGGGCCCTTGGTTTAGATCCATCTGTGAACTTAGCAATGCCAGTCTGCTCTGGCTTCTGTGCACTTGACAGTCTACTCTGGTCCAGCCAATATAGCTCAGTGGTTGAGCATTGGCCCATGCAACCAGAGGTCACTGGTTCGATTCCCGGTCAGGACACATGCTCAGGTTGTGGGCCAGATCCCCAGTGGGGAGCATACAAGAGGCGGCCAATCAATGTTCTCTTTCATTGATGTTTCTCTCTCTGTCTTCCTCTCACTTCCTCTCTCTCTAAAATCAATAAAGGAAAAAAAAAGTCCACTCCGTGTCTACCTTTGTGAGGGCATTGATGTGCTGCAGAGTGAATTATGTACATGTTTATTTCCCCACTAAAAAGTAAGCTCCTTGAGGGCAGCAGCATGGGTCCTTCACCTCTGTGTCTACCCCTGATGCAAGGCACTTTGAGCAAAATAACAAACCAGGAAACGCTTGTTAAATTGATTTAACAGTTGGTGGAATAGACTTCATTCAAGTCAACAGCAAGGCTACCTACTTCCCGCTATACTCTGTACAAGGACAAAGAGCACAGAGCCTGTCTCAGAACTTATAACTGGTAGGTTGTGCTAAGGTAAATACCAACAAAGGGATGCAGAAAAGAGAGCAAGCATGTTTAACACCCTGGAGTCCATCTTGAGTTTGGATTCTGATCTGGCCACTTGTTAGAGCCAGACCTTGGCAAGACATTTAACCTTACTCAGTTTTCTAATCTGTACAATGGGGATAATTATAGTATTTACCCTACAGAATTAATGGTGAAGATGAAAAAGCACAGGGCATATGCCTAATAAATACCAGCTATTGTTATTGATATTGCCTTTTTGGGGGGATATTTACTGCTGTCAAAGCACATCCCTTGCTAAGGGTGCTGCCCTTTCTCTGGTTAGAGAATGAGTAGCTACCCACTGGTTGCCCAGAACCCCCCTGTGTGCTCCTTTTTTCTAGGGATTGGTACATCCCTAGGAATTCCCCAAAATTAGGGAACTCATGTTTATTTATTTATTTATTCATCTTTATTGATTTTAGAGAGAGAGGAAGGGAGAGGAAGAGAAATAGAAACATCAATGAGAGAAAACATCAATTGGCCGCCTCCTGTATGCCCCTCACTGGGGACTGGGCCCACAACCTGAGCGCGTGCCCTGATTGGGAACTGAACCAGCAACCTCTTGGTGCAGGGGTTGATGCTCAGCCACTGAGCCACAGTGGTCAGGCAGCAAACTCGTATTTGTTCCATCATTATTCCACCATTATCTCAACCTAGCAACTTGCTTACTCTTCAAATGATGCCACCTAACTCTATTTCAAATATGTCTGCCTAGGATGTAAGAAATCACTAACAAAATGGTTGAAAAGCCTGGGAAAAAAGAAGAGGAAAGAACAGCCGAGGGGCGTTTTCCCTCACTGGCAAGAGGTATTTCTGTTGCCTTTCACAGTCTTGAAGGATGTTGTAAAATACTTCAGGGTTCAGGGCTGCTCAGACTGTTGATTTTATGGGCAGCTTGTTTAGTTAGCTGTTTGTGTTTGTGTTACATTTTTAAATTAAAAAAAAAAAAAAAGGCTGAAGCATGCTGTCTTTCCCAGAGGGAGCTGATTTGGGAATTGCTGGCAGGTTCAAATGTTGTGGAATTTGAAACACCAGGTTCTAGCAATGTCACTAATAATGTGCTAAAAATTCAGCACATTTTTACCTAAAAACTGAATTTGATTATTTTTTTCTATTAAGCCTCCAAAAGGCCATTATTTCATCTGATGTACAACGTATGCTAGAATATTGAAGCTGGTGTGTGCAGTCCTTTGCATGACATCGTGCCGGGGAGATGTGGAGCAAGAGTTGTTTTACCTTTTGGTACCATTTCAGTGCAATGATGGTGAGCTCACAGGATTGGCAGGAAAGGGTGTTGCCCTCTTCTCCTCGTTCTTGGTGTGGGGGATAAATCTGGGCAGAACGTTCAAATACTGTTTTTTACATACAGACCGGTCGGGGGGGTGGGGAGGGTGGTTGTGGGGCTGGGTGAAAAAGGTGAAGGGCTTAAGCAAAAAACAAACAAACAAATAAAACTCATAGACACAGACAACAGCATGGTGCTCACCAGAGGGAAGGGCAGCGAGGGGAGGTAGAAGAGGGTAAAGGAGGGATAAGTGGTGATGGAAGGAGACTTGACTTGGGGTGATCAACACACACACAATGTACAGATGATGTGTTGTAGAACTGCACACCTGAAACATATATATGTTATCAACCAATGTCACCCTGATACATTCAATAAAACAAACAGAAGCACTGTGTTCTCAAGTTTCCCCCTCACTGAACTGAGAGAAATTTTGGACATTTGGAAGGCTCTCCTGAACTTTGAGGATGAAGAAAATAACACTATGACGCTGAAGTGATTTGCATCTGTTTGAGGTTGATGGGAGCCTTCAGCACGTAAAAGCAAACACGCCTGGTGCCAGCCAGTGCTTTTCCAAGACAGAAAATGGGGCAAGAACCATTCATGCGTGTGTACAGTTTTTTAAAAATCAGAACGGTTGCCTTGGGCCAACAACACTTCAAAAGCGCTACCTTCAGCCTTGCGTTCTTTCGAAGAAGAAACAAACATTGTTATGTACCCAAGAGACAAGCCAGGGCATCCAATAGTGGCCTCAGTCGACCAATACTGACAAAACACTAATAGTAATGCTATGTATTTATGGATCCATGTATACTATTTATGTCTTCTAGTCCTACAGTGCTTCATGAACGATTCAAGCATGCCCCACTCACACCGTGACATAAATATGGCATGTTCCCAAATCTACAGTTGCCAGCTGGTTGGGAATCCTTACCCATTCCTCAACCTGCCATGGGCTTGTTCATTGTAATTGTTATCTGCAGCTATACTATGGCACATGGTATTTTCATAGGTAACAGGGCTGGTTGGTCTTTGGTTATTTGACCTCTTGGAATTGGCCAGACAGAAACCTCCATGTGAATATATATATCTCATACACTTAAAGAATTTTAATTTTATTGTTGACAGAATTACAAATGTCTCCCATTTTCTTCCTTTTTGCCCCCCTCCACCCACCCCCCACCCGACCCCAGGCCTTGCCCATGCTATATATTTTACACAGAATTTTGTAAAAACTTTTGGCATATGAATCCCAGCCTGGAAGCCTGGGTCACTTGGCCAGTTTGGGTTCGATGTAAACTCTCTTAGTCTCTCATTGGGCATTTTGGGACTATTTTACCCCAGAGAGAAGATCACGCTTAGCCTTTCATGGATTTTGCTCCTAACATCCCATCTTCCTATGGAAATTCTGACGCTGCCAACTAGAGGAGCCAAGGAGGACAGTATAAACCATTACCACCTTTTCTCCAGAGTGGCAGTGGCCTGTGCTACTCAAATAGATGTAAATTCCTTTACCCGATCCAGTGGGAAGAAAAGTGGATGCTAGCCTGAAGAAGGGGAGTCAGAGGTCAATGGTTACAGAAGGGGAAAGGGGTAGAAAAGGCATTTGATAGTTTTTGCCAGTAATCGCATTCTCTAGCAGAAGCAGAGACAGTGGATGGTGGAAAGAAGACTGTCTGGATCCACCGACCTTCAGTTGTGCTGGGTCAAGAATTAGACCTGAAAGTTTCTAAGGTGCAAATTGGTTCTCTGTGAGAATAACTGGCTTCCGATCTGTAGGGTCACTGCAGATTGGATTGGAAGTGGCTGAAATTCCTAGATCCTTAGAAGATACCATGAAAAGCAAGGCATATATATGCTTTCTGCCCCTTCAAGAGTGTTCCCTTTATTTCATGAGTAATATTTGATGTAGGACTAGAACCTTTGAGAAGACAAAGGAATGTCGCATTTCCTGAATGATGATTAGATTTCACAGAGTAATTTACCTTCACTGAAAGAAAAGCCAGGAAGCTGTTTTTTACCTATAACTTTGGAATGTGATCCACCTCAAGTCCCTAGTGGATGCAACAAACAAAAATACACACACACACACAGAAAACGTGAAGAAGAGAAAATACGCACCCCCTTCCCCCCCACACGCTATTTGCTGTAAACTATAGATTGTATATTACCACCAGGGGCATTTAAAGGTAAAATTAGTTAAGTGCACCTTTCGCATTCTTATTTTTATCAAACCTCCACTTTCTCAAGAGTTAGCTTCCTGACTAATGGGTCTTAAAACTATAACCAAATTAGTTACTGCAATGCAGACAGGATTTTCCAAAATGTTTTCTAGCTCTTGTTGCTTCTCCGGCAATCACCGTCAGAGCTGTAGGTCTCTAGGATAGTGAGCGCTCTCCTAGCTGTTCTCTAGACGGACCAGACGAGGACTCACAGACCCATCGTCCCACGTCTGTCATTGTTTCCCTGTTTCCAACGTCTGTTTTTCTCTCACTGAGTTTAAACCGAACTCTTTATTCCTCAGTCATCTCTTTTGGTTGCTGGATAAAAATGAGGTAGCACTAAAAGCATTAAAAGGATGCCACTAAAAATGAACCCCAAATATGTGGACAGCAGGGCAAGCGGCTCAGATTTCAGTTGGGTCCTTGAGAATGGAGAAGCTGACTTTGACCTTGCAGGTCTGAAAGTTCAGTGGCCACTGAAGAATCTTTGCTAAACTCACCTGCTCCTTCTTTAAAAAATGGACTTATCTTGCTCAGGTCACTACGTATTGTCACTGATTTTCAAAGCCTTCCGTACCTGGCGAGCATACAAGTTGAGGAATTCTATAGCAGACATTGCAAACCTCACAAAGAGCATTTTGCTTCATCTGGGAACATACTCTACCAAAGCCTTCCACTTGAACTTCAGACTGTCGAGTTTGCTCTTGGATTAAAAGCCAGCTTCCATAGACACAGACAACGGGATGGTGATGATGAGAGAGAAAGGGGGGTGAGGGAGGTAGAAGAGGGTCAAGGGGAGATAAACGATGATGGGAAGATACTTGACTTGGGGTGGTGAACACACAATACAATATACAGATGATATATTATAGAATTGTACACTTGAAACCTATATCATTTTTATTAACCAATGTCACCCCAATAAATTCAATAAAAATTTTTTTAAAAGTTAGCTCTGTTATCTAGTAAATATTGCAAAAAAGCCCTATTCCCTTCATATAGGCAAGTAAGAATAATAAACCTCATCTACCCCCCAAGGATGCTAATGAACTTGAGAAATTGCCAAATGTATTACTTAGGAAATCTTTGTTTCTTGTTGGTGGGTGGTGGGAGGGAGGTGGGAGGGGACGGAGGGGAGAGAAGGGGAAAGGCCCTCCGGAGCTCATTTCGTTGCTGCCTTCTCCACCCGTACATCCTAACAGCACTCACATTCGGAGCTGTATGAGGTTTTGTTTGTTTTCAAGAGATGTTTGAAAGAAGATCAAATGCCTGTGAAAGGCACTGGATCGGCAGCCCTAGGAACTGAAATGTCCCGGAAGCGCTGTGAGCCCGGAAATATCCCACATTTCTATTTGTTTTGGCAACTTAACTTAAAACTAGTAAGAGCTGGAGTTCATGCTACAATTACACTTTCTTAAGGCACCATGAAATGAAAACACATATTACATTTGATTTTAACTGGTTGAGAAAAAATGGTGGTTTTCTGAAAATGCATTCTATGACCTAAAAATAAAAGTTAAGGTTCCTCACAGGGGCCGGCTGAGATTCCTTTTGAAATTCTAATTATTTGTGGAACTGAGGTTCTGCAGTTGGAAGGGGTCTCAGGTCACTGAGTTCTCTTTTCCCATCGTGTGCTCCAAGCCATGTCACTGAGAAATGTTGGCAGCGTGGACATGAAGTTTTGGGTGATATGAGACCTGCTTCCGCTTGATGAGACCTATTCCTCTTTCAGATGGCTCTAATTTTTAGAACTAAAATACTAACAAAAACTTCAGTAGTGCTTACTATGTACCACACACCAATTTATTCACTATAATATGTATTTGTACACACACACTCTCTTTCTCTCAACTGTAAGTAGATTCGATTAGATACATTCAATTAAGTAGATTACTATTAAGAGATAAGGACACAAGTAAGTTACATCCTTTGCCCAAGGCCAACCCCCGGTAAGCGAGTTAGGATGTGAACCTAGGCAGTCTGAGTCTAGATTCTGTACTCTCAGCCCACTAGGTTCCACTGCCCCTCCAATCTTTATACTTCTCCCTCGTGCCCTATACAGAGGTTTGCACATTGTAGGTGCTCAATAAAATGATTTTCAACAATTTTGTTTCAGGATGCTGATTCTTTACATATTCCCTTAAGTTTTACACACAATCATCAATTTGCCTTAAGAGAACCAGTTGAAAGAGTAGAATTTTAAATGATGACTAGTACTCTGCCTACTTCAAGGAAGTATTGTGGGGACTAATAGGTACATAACATTCACAATAAAGTACGTTTGATTTTAAAGGGGGCAGATGCTGCCTTTAGCAGTAGGTCCTTGAATGATTTCAATGAGGCTAGAGAAGGAAATTCTAAACATGCAGGACTATGTAAGCACAACTCCTTTGCTGTCTCTTTTTTTACACTGTTCTAGCCTCACTATCCTATACGAGGATGAGAGGAATCATGTCATCTCAGCAGTGCTATATGTATTTTTATATCTGTCTTTCTACCACTATTCATCTGCCTATATCACTCATTCATTCATCCATCCATCCATCCATCCAGCCAGCCAGCCAGCCAGCCAGCCATCCATCCAGCATTATATGCCATGTATTCCTAGGTGCTTAGCACTGATACTGGCAAAGGGAAGATGGAAAGACAATGATAGTTTCTTCCTGTTCACTTGGTTCATATTATTCAGAAATTGCATGTAGCCATTCAAGATAATTGCTTTAGAGTTGATAAAAACCCATTCTAAAAAGAAGTGGGTTCTAATCCATAATCTGGGAGTTAGACATTCTTTAACTAAAAAGTTCTATTGCCTTTTTTTTTTTTTTTCAATGTTGTTGTCTTACTTCTTCTTGAATGCAGTTCATCAGTGGGTATGATTATAATTTATCCAAAGCCTTGATTTGTAACTGACATTTATGTAGTCATCAATGAAAGAAGGAAGAGATACTTCTCTAAGGAACTTTTTCATAGGACATGAGCTGTTCATTCTTCTGCTTGACTGTTGTCCCTTGAAGAGCCATCTGTGTTTGCTGGCTACTCTCAGGTGGTAGTCACAGTAAGTATTGACCTGTGCCTGAGGCTGGCCTAGAGCATGATGTTTAGTAGGAGAACTCAGCATGTCCTGAGTGAGATGGCTTGCCGGATGGACTCAGGCCCCAGGCTGGCTTCCATCTGCTCTCATAATCCAGGATCCACTTTGCAACCACAGCAGCTGTGACTTGGCTCCTATCTGTGGCTTCGACATGCTTCCTATTGGAACTTTTTCTCCTAGATTGAGCCTTGAGCATGTCCATATGTTATATAGCCTGGGTTCTCAGTGAACCATGGAGGAAGGATGACCCTGAAGTAGAAAGCATGGCATGGACATGAAGGCCCAGACAGAAAAAAAGGTTTTTTGATGCCGTGACATCATCAAAGTCGGGTGAAATGCTTTGCTTCTCAGGTTAGTCATCTTCTTACCCAAAGGGTGATCATTTGCTTGGCTGGCACTTACCCTCTCTCAGCTCTTATAACTAATAATTTGGATGATGTTGAAACTTTTTACTTTATTATGTGAAGACCCTCAATCCTACTGTTTAAGTCAAGGAAAGGGAAGGAGAAGATTTCTAAGGCCTACGTTCTGTGAGTTTACTTAGCTCTTCTTTCCCCTCAGGGAAATCCAGCACCCCTGCTACCATTTACTCCCTTACTTCTGGTAGAGACAATATAGAATCAGTGGGAGACGTCATGTGGCCCCTTCTGCCTCCTCTTTTTCTTTTGGAATTTTCATTAGTCTGCCTTGATTATGTGCTACTTTCTGCTGGCTAGGAGGGCAGCTTAGGACCCAGGGATCTCAGTATCCTTATCTTTAAAATGAAGCGATCGAACCAAGTGATTTGAGACCTTTTGCAGCTCATAACATGGTCCTAGTATTTCCACGGAGCAGAAACTCCTAGGATTTCACATCTAACAATCCAGGGGTATGTGTGTGTGTGTGTGTGTGTGTGTGTGTGTGTGTGTACACACACACATGCATGTGCACATTTGGGAGAGAAAGAAAGAAACAGAGCAAGAAAGAGTTTTCTAGAAGGTAGAATCAGAAGGCCGTAGGCACACATCAGAAGTCTACTATTGTGGGCTGGATTGTGCCACCTACATGTTGAAGTCCCAACATTCGAGTACCTCAAACTGTGACTGCATCTGGGGTCATCATGCAGGTAATTAAATTAAAATGAGGTAATTATGCTGGGTCCTGATCCAATACGACCAGTGTTCTTAGAAGAGGAGGAAATCTGGGAATGAAGCTGTGCGTAGAGAGAAGATGATGTGGAGACACATGGAGAAGAAGGCCAATTATAAGCCACAGAAAAAGACTTGGCACAGGTCCTTCCCTAATATTTTTCAGAAGGAACCAACCCTGCCAACACCTTGACCTTGGACTTTCAGCCCCCAGAAGTATGTGAAAATAAATTTCTGTTGTTTAAGCCACCCCATCTGTGGCATTTTGTTATGGCAATCCTCCACACTAATACATCTCTTATTTCTAATTCCAAAGTGGAGAGGAAAGAAAAGGTTCAGTGACGTCCTCTCATAGGTCACCTCACAGGCCTCGGGACCTTTAGGCAAGTCCTGGTGCCCTTTGGCCCAAACCTGGACTTGACTAAGAAATGCAGCCTCCAAGGACTTTGCAGGAAAGGAGATCCGGGGACTCCTAGGACACACTTCAGTCTTGCGGAGAATTTGGGACTGGTATTTAACTCGAGACATATAGTGACATGAGCAATTCTTCTATAATCGATTCACACAAAATTTTAAAATGCATATAAAAGCCTTGATTTTTTAAAATCTTAATTCTTTTATTTAGTTGGGGTTTGTTTTTATTTGTTTGCAAGGGAGGAAGCTGTGGCTTATTTGCCTCTTTTATGGTTTTTGCTCTTTTTTCTCATTCTCAAGGTCTGTCTTTGGACTTTCTTGGGGATTATATGCTCCAGTTCCGTTTCCTCCGCGTGTAATAGCCACATCCTACAGCGGTTCCTTCTCTTCCTTCCGTCCCGGGCGTTATCTAGCTCCACTAGGCTACCGTCCGTCGCGTCCTCTACAGCATTGCCCACTGTTCATTAGCGCTGTCTGCTTCTCTCTCCTCGTCCTCGCCTCTCTCTGCTTCTCTCCTCCATCCTCCTCTTTGCTTCTGCGTTCAGTGTCTAGCTCCAGTCTCCCTCCTCTGCTCTTTCTTCTTTCCTTTCATCTGCTGACTTGCTTCCGTCCCCTCCTTCTGTTCCCCTCCTGGGCGTGTCTTTGGCCCACCTTTCCTTCTCCTCTGAGACTTCGTTTTCTTGTTGGTAGATGGGGGCTGATACTGTAAACATCACAAAAATAATTGCATTGAGAACAGGCGGCTCTGCGGTGTCCCGAGGACAGAGCCTTTGCGTTAGCCCAGCATGCCCGGGCTCCACTGGATGCGGAGGCAGCACTGTGCTGGCCAGGCGTCGCCCTCAGCCACACGACCCAGCACTCCAGAACTTTGGGACTCATCTCTGACCCCCACCCTCTCCCCAGCTAGAAATGGAGAGGCACTGGTCACCTGGGGAGAAAAAGAGTTAACCTGCCTTCACCATCCCCAGCACAACTTTCCTGTCTCATTCACCTGAAGGTGACCTCCGTTGCTTGCCCCCTGACCATTGGCTGCTGTGTTCTCCGGACACCAGGTTGTGCCCGGTCCCTTTCCACCTCTCAAGGTGGCTCCCTGGGGTCACATCTCTGTTCAGACCCCCTGGTCCTCCTCCCCGCTCAGCTGCCATTTAAGACCAGGAGACAGCAAATGTGTCACTGTAAACATCTTGGTCTCTCATCTTGGGAGAGATGCTAGTTTTGGCTCCTAAGATTAAAACCACAGGTGGTGGTTTTTTGGTTTTGTTTGATTTTTTTTTTCTTTAGTCAACAGAGTCCCCAAGGAGACACTTTCCTTAGTCAACCTTCCTCACTTTGTTTTTCCTCCTTCACCTTCTCTTTAGTTCTCATTTTTTCTACCTCATGAGTAAAATTTTAGTTAATTATATTCATTTGGTCACTCATTCATTCACTCATTCAACAGGAATGGATCAGGTGACGGACATGCTTCAGATGGTGTACGTACTTTTGATGGCAGAGACAGTACCTCTAAGGTTTGTTTAAAATCTAGCTTTGACAAAAAGACACCTGCAAATTTCAATCATTACGAATTTCTAGGTATTCTTTGAGCCAAACGGAAATTTCTATTTTTAATGTTTTTTTCTTTAATTATGTTTGCCACTGAATGTGAATTTCAAATAGTTCCCATTTTAGACTATTTTCTTTTCGCACCTTTGCAGAACACCGGGACTTGGAAGTTTCCAGGCTTTGTTCTTAATTACAATTGTGACAGACGTTAAAACTTGTCCAGCAGTTGCTTGTGCAGACACATGGAAAGCATACTATGTGCATTGACTTGATTCCTACAGGGACCCGATGAGGTAGCTCTTACCATGATCCCAATTTCGTGGAGGAAAGGCAGGCTCGCATAGGCTACAGCCTTTCGCTAGGGCGATCAGCTGGTGATGGTGAAGCAAGGACTTCACTTTTGTCTGATCCCAAAGCCCATGTTTAGTTACTGTTCTCCACCACCATCTGGCCAGCAGATTGTCTAGCGCAGGGCGCGAGAGAACCTGCCACGCAGAGCGGCCAAAGGCATGGCAGCTAGGGCGAGGGTGGATCTATCTGGACCCGGAAGCCAGGAGGCGATGGGGACACGATTACTCTTTGGCCCACCCACCCAGAGAAGACACAGACCCCCTGGGGTGGCCGGATCCGCCCCGCCGCTTACCTTCTGAGCCTTGGGCATGTCGGTGTGGCGCTGGGCACGGACGGAGCGGGCCGACTTGGCGGGCTTCAGGGGCGCGCAGTACATCTCCAGCCTCCTCAGGTCGCAGCTGCGGAAGCAGCACTCGTCCACGATGCCTGTCTGGGGCGCCCTCCGACTGCTGGAACCGTACCCCGTGGGCTTGTCTGTGCAAAGGGAATGCAGGGCGGCCTGGCTTTAGAGTGGACGATTCCATCTTCACAGCGCCCCAGCCGCGGAGGACCCTCCCCTCCCCACACCGGGCCCGCCCGCACATTCCTATGGCAACCTCTCTGAAACTTCAACAACTTTTGTCCCCATAAATCCTTCTGGATTCCGGTATGTCTCTGGAATCTGTATCACACTCATTAGCACTCACTCATTCACGACACACTTCGGGTTAATTCTCCTGAAGTTCCCAGCAACCTTTAGTCAAGACTCTTGGATATGCCCATTCCTAGACTTTCCTCGTGTATTGGCTTAGTTGAGAGGCTGCTAGGGATATTACTGAAAAGATCATGTGTTCAGTTGCCTTCATTTCTTAGCTTATCTGCATAGTTTTTCTGTAGAGGATGGCTCGAATATGTGTTCTTTTGCTTAGCTGCTTTTGCTGTAAATTTAGCGTGAGCATCGGTGGAGTTCTGAATCTAGGAAGGACTCCAACTTTCCTGACGTGGAGACTGAGACGCGGAGTTGGAAATGACTTGCTTACGGTCATTATGCAGTAAATGGTAGAATCAAGATGTAAACTCAGGTCTTCTCTCTGCAAGGCCCAGGTGCCTCACAGAGCTCGGGAGACCTGTTGTACAACTCTGGACAAGTCAGTGATGCTTCCTGGGCCTCTGTTTACTCGCTTGTAAAATGGGGCTAATGATCTCTTTCTTGTAAGGATTGTTTGAGGATTACATGGGATAATGTATGGAAAGTACTTAGAGTATCCCCAGACACATAGTAGGTCCTAAATAAATATTGGTTTGCTTCCTCTGAGCACCCCTCCCAGGATCTGATACGGTTTGTGAAGAAGCAGTGTTACTGCTGTACATACAGAGACCTTGGAACTTGCACTGTGGACAATACTGATGTGATAGGACTCCCTCTCCTATCACCCCGGAGAGACCACAACAATCAATCCTGTTTTCTTATAGAGTAATTGTTAGACCGAGACAGAATGAACTAAATGTCCACCTTTCCTGAAACTTGGATTGCCCATAGGGAACAGCATGAGTCAAATGTCTCTTGATATTTGCAAATCAATTAGACCTTTTTACTTGGCAAGTAGGTTTTGGTTTAGTTTCATTTTTTTTGTTGTTGTTTGTTTTGTTTTGCTTTGAACACACTTTTCCTGGCTCCAGAATTAAAAGAAAGGGCAAAACAAGCTTACGTGGGCCTTAAAATGTACATGAATTCTTTGTAAGTTTTTTGTGAAAGCAAATCTTGCTTAATCACCAATATATAAAACAGACAAAGTAAAACTGCCCTGACTCAGGCAAGGGCAGGGGGACCAGGGCTCAGCTTTCTCTCCTGTCCCTTAACTCCCTTGGATGGGGCCTGGGTTTTCTCCACTCACATTCAGACGTCATGGAAGAAAATTTGTAAACCATTGATCCAGAAGAAGCCAATTAATCAATCTGACATACACTCGATCTTAATTCCTGACACAGAAGACAGCATTATATTTTAAATTTTAAAAAGTCTTATCGTTTGCATAATAATGACACCATTCTTTAGGATGAGGTTTTGAAAGTCAAAATCCCCAGTGTATATTTTAATCTTCCTGGCTGGGGGGATGAGACTCAGAGTCATGGCCACCACTAAACTAGGCTGGCAGCCTGGCTGCTAGAAGGGCCAACCATTCCTGGCACCCTCTAAGAACTCCAATGGTTTTCTGGTGCTGGGCACAGGAGTCTGGGGATGCTTCGTCCCCTTAAGGCAGGGCTGCGGTCATTCTTAGGGCAGCAGGCGTAGTGACTCAGTGAGGGTTCACTTTGTGCTCTCTCTGTGCGGGGTCTGCTGCTTTCCTTCCCTGGGGGCAAACCCTGCGGGCTCCTCATGATGGAGGACCAGGCAGTGGGTCCCAGCTGAACCCCCGCGGAACTTTCACTTGCCATTGGAAGATCAGCTAGTGCAGAGGACTCGCTCGGTTATAAAAGAGCTGAGTTTTCTTAGTCCATAGATCAGTGAATTCAGAATCAGAGAAATTTAGGACTTTTCTGTCATGTTGTACAAAGAAAGGTTACTTTATGTCCATATATTTTAAAACATTGTCGAAATAGTGGTATAAAGACTTGGATTTCGCCATAAATATAACTATCAGTTATCCTACCACAATCCCAGAAAGATGTCATTCTTTGTCTATTCATAATGTCTACAATGGACTAATTGTATTTCACTGGGGATATAGGAATATAACAGTGTTTACCTATTGCCTTCTAAAGTTTAGTCCTTTGGAGTGTCCTATAGGCTTGGTTTCTGATTCTACATCAGGATATTTCACACAAAAATCATTTCTCACCAATTAAGAGGCCACACTTGAAGGTCAAAGTCTTTCTCTTTATCTTTGAATGACTCACATTACTTCTTTTTCCACAACCAAAATAAAGACACTTGTTGCTACGGGCTAGCACTAGAAACCAAATACAGTGTGGTTTACTAGAAAGGCAGCAACATAATTTGCTCCAGTATTAATTTTGAAAAAAAAATAAGGATTTTTAATGACCTCTAAATTGCAGCTATGGTCATTATGAGTAATTTTTAAATGCACTAGAGTGAACTGATTCATCCTTTTCTTCAAAATCTCCCTATCAGCCACTATGCAATTCTGCTCCAGCAGGTGGGATCGGAACTTGGTGGGTGAACAGGAAACACGTATTGGCGCTATATATATATATATATATATATATATATATATATATATATACACACATATATAAATCCTAACAATTTGAACTCAAAGGTTTAAAAATGGGACAGATTTCTTTTAAAAATAATGAATTTCCCACTGAAAGCGATTATGTGAAGGTTGTCTGGACACCTGTGAGAGATCCTGGGACCATATTCCTGTATTGAACACAGTACATGGCAGCTATGGTCCTTTTGAGTCTAAGGAATCTGGAACAATGGAAGAAATGCTGAAGAAAACCCACCCAGGCCAAACATTCAATATGGTTGGAAGTCACTTACATGGCCTTCAGGAAAGAGGTTGGATTCTTTTCTAAATTAGAAAGTGAACATCTGTTTTCTATTTATCATTTGAGCTCCCCAAGATGCTGAAAACATTGTTGCTTACTTGATGCTAAAACAAAAGACAGGTGACTGGGCTAGTCCCTTCTACGACCAGGTACAGTCCCAGAGTCGTACCAGTGCCATGAATGTTACACCCACTCGGCCATTAGAGTGAAACGGCATTTATACAATTTAACAGAACATTCCTTGTTGACAAAGTCTTGACATTCAAAATTTACTATTTCTATATTTATTTTGTCAGTAATTTTTCTCCAGAGCCTGCAAACCAAAGGCTGCTCTGCAGACCGGTTGGCCACCACCTAACCTAGGCCTTGACCCCTCCGTGAGGAGGAGCATGTGCACTGACAGAATTCCAATGGTCAAACAGCTGACTTCTAGAATAATAGCACTTCCCTTTAAATAATGCATGATCAGTGGAGTAATTCAATAATCTTCAGGGCAAACTTGCTAGTTACAAGAGTTTTGGGCGGAATTGTGGCATCATCAAAACCACACCAATTAGCTGAGTCTCACATTTTGTCCGGGATGCAAGCTACTCACTTTCCTCCACCCCCAAAGGAGAGGGTGTAATGCTGAGGGCTCACTGGGGTCATCGCTTGGAGAGCAGAGAACTCTGCCATTCATCACTGGGAAACACGGTGCTACCTCCCCGGGGCCTGCATATGGTTGTGTTTCCTACAGGTCTCTGGGAATGCAGCTGGCTCATTGGGCTCAACTTTAATTTCTTCTGAAATTCCTCTCTTGTTTCCTGAGAAGGCTTTAATTATTTTAATTTTACCACGAAAAAGAGGAGACGCTGATGTGAAGAATCAGTATTTAAATAATGAAAAATGCAAACATTTTTCCAGATA
The DNA here is from genome assembly GCF_014108415.1 of Molossus molossus. NCBI lineage: Eukaryota > Metazoa > Chordata > Mammalia > Chiroptera > Molossidae > Molossus > Molossus molossus. Next base: position 13,736,200 of record NW_023425345.1, on the reverse strand, counting down.
GGGAAAAATACGCAGTTCTGAAGACATTTACTTGTCACTCCTTGGGTTCCGAGGCATACACCTATTCTTAGAAATTGCTAACAAAGGGAGGTCCTAAATTCGATTGTATTTTGAAAGCAGGAAAAAAAGAAGGGAGATGATTCAAGTTGGATTTCAAGGGTTATTTTTAGAACCTTCACAGTGGTTTCTTATGGAAAATACCAATGGGATTATTAACTTACAAAAACTAATTTGCATTTAACTTTGATTAACTGAGGCTTGATTACACAATCAAATATTACAGTTAAAATCTAGGGCAGGCAGAAAGTCAGGTTTCCTGCGGCAACTAGTTATCCGTAACCTCCAGACATGATGACCACTTAGAATAACCCAGTGTGGGTAGTTTCTCACATTGTTCCATGGACTACCGTATCTAACAAAAACTCACTCAGTTGGCATAATTTTGCGTGGGAGAGTGGTAGGTAAATTGGGTAAAATGTGAGCAGTTTTAAAGTTGTCTCTATTTTAGCATTTCAATTGTGCCTTTCTTTTCCGAAAAAATGAGAATCACTTCTCAGTATTTCTTGCACATTTTGTGGCTTTCTATGGAAAACGAGACTCCTTTCGTGAATTCCTAATACAAAGAAAATTGTGATGAGACTATTATCCAGACCCGAAATATAATATATCTTGAATGGTTATTATTTTCTGAATTAATATGATTCACATTTACTTAAGGCCTTTTGATAAGTTCATAGTTTACCTTTTAAATATTCTATGGAAATCACACTTGAATTAAAACAGATGCTTAGTAAAGATACGAAAAAGAGTTTCACATCCTTATGCACTTAGATTAACATGGGTGTGTGCACACATAGTTAAACATATATCAGGAATGAAGTGACTTACCATTAGCATCAAAGTTCCTGCCAAACCCTTTGAAATTAGAATTGTGTTTGAAGAAGTTTTTCTAAGATATATACATATTGCCTGCCTTATTCGGGGCTAGCGGACTCTGCACATTTCTGCTTTGTTGCAGAAAGGTTTTTCCAGGAAAGATTGACCTTTGGCATCTGTAAAAGTGAGCACAGAAAATGTTCTCTCTTCTATGAATTGCATGTCATAAACTTTTCTTGAAAACCTATCAAACGTAGACATCGATTTCACTTTGGGCCTGTGTTAATTTTTAATGGCCAGTGTTTGCTGGTCTCGCTCCTTCTCCATCGGACGAGGTCATCTTTTCTAGGAATCACAGCCCTGTTGGACCCGCCCCACCCCCAGCAGTCAGCAGCTCATTCGCAGCCGCAAATTCTCATAACCCCGAAGACCAAAGTCTTCCTGTTGCCCAATCCGGTCAATGTTTGTGTATCTTTGAGTCTAAAAGGAATGAAGCCGAGCTCTAGGGCGCTGCCCTTTTCTGCAAACCCCCCTTTCTATTGGAAGCGCCAACGCCAGGACAGGTGTGAAAATAGTGCTGATCAGTCTGTCTCTGTGTCCAAGGCCAGGGAGCCAAAGTGCAAAGCTGAGGGACAGAAGAGAGCTAGAGACTCAGAGGAGAAACATTACCTTTAGGACTCTTTGGAGAAATGGTCCTACAGAGTGGGAGCGCAGCGTGATGTATTACTTTAGCCTGATACAATGCCCTGGGGGACGAGCATCTCGCCAGGACAGCACAATTTACTAGCTTAGGTCTGTTTCCAGGGCTGGGAGGAGATAGATGTAGTCAACAAAATTATACTTTGGCAAGAGAAATGCTTTGCTGGACAGAAATGTTGTCCTAAGGGAATGGTTTGGTTCGTCAATGTCTAAGGTAAAAGATAATCAAATGCCAAGAGGTCATTTTTGTGTTTGAATTATTTCAGTTGGGTCTGCTAGACAAGTTAGCTACCACTTTCCAGTTAAAGAGCTTCAATTATTTAGAACATGTTATAGGATTTGAGGATGATCTGCTTGTGACATCTGTCAGACCAGGGAAGGAGGCAGTGTGTGGACTGGCTAACAGCACAGGGTTTGGAGTCAGACAGGCTTGGATTCTGCCACTTACTCACCGTTCACCTCGGACAAGGCATCACATCTTCTAAGGCTCAGATCCTTTTACGTAAAGTGGACATAATAAGTGTAACTCTCAGGGCTCTTCTGAAAATTATATGCAAATGTACGTAAAGTCTTTTGTACAATCTGTGGTATGTAGTAAACTCTAAATATATGTTATCTATTATTGTTATTATGGAGTTGAGTTGGCAGCTATCATCCTCTTCCTCTTAAAAATATACCCTTCACAAAGTTTGGTTGAAAAAGATGGCCTTTCTAGATAATGGAGGACTATTCTCCATTAAAATGAACGAAAAACTGTTCTTTTGAAACAGTGCTGTACACAGGGGTGGGCAGAGGTAGGTTTACAGTTGTAGCACAAAGAAATGATACGATAATTAATAAATAATAATGCAAGAATGGCCTCTGTGTTTCGTGTACTCACAACTAGAAACCTCCTTTTGGCCACCCCTACAGACTGCCCTGAAGGGTTTTAACCTGAAATAGACCCTTTCTGAGAATGGATCCTCCCATCAAGCCCAACAAAGCAAAGTCGCAAGGGCTTCTCTTATCTTTTGTTTCCTCTGTTTCCTTCCAAACAACCATGGTCTAAAAGAATTGGGTTTTCAGTGTTAGCACCCATTTGCTTATTTTAAAACCATGCTGCGGGGCACAAAGTGGGCAAAATAAATGGCCAGAGGGGTTTCTCAGTCACTTTCAACCAGCCTCTGGCTTTCTCTCCCCTCTCTCCATGTCTTGCTGTACCTCTTTCTTTTCTCTTCTTCATCTGTACCTTCCAGTGGCCTGCTACTGGCAGCCATCGGCACCCTATTTACTCACCGCTGAACTTTGGGGCCAAAGCTCACGCTCTGTGGAGTGGATGGTAGGCTAGCGATTAGGGTTTAGCTTCCTCCCTGGAATGACTGAAAACCAAGGCTCTGTCTCCTGCCAACCACGCTTTGGGAATAAGCAGCCCCCAAGTATACAGTGTCACCAGGCCACGTAATCACTACTCCATCTTGGACCTATGCCGGAGTGGAATAAAAACAGACCGCAAGAGAAAGCCTACGGAGGGATATTGAGGAATCGCAAATGTGGACCTTAGTTATCGCTTTTCTTTTCTTTTTTGAGAAAGACTGTGACGGAAATTGTAAGATGAGTCCGGCTCCAAGCTGGAGATTGTCGCTGTGCCACCAGCATTATCTCCTCCGCTTACACTGTTATTGTTAGTTCACTCTTTCAGATGTGGGAAGAAGGGCCTTGCAGGCAAAACAGAAAGCCCTCGTGAATAGGGGGTCACGCCCCTCTTTCTGGTGCCACAGAGAGATGAATCAGCTAAAGAGGTATTAGAGCACATTCTCTTTATTTTTAGTTTCACTCCAACATCTATCATTTCTCTGTTCTTTGCCACTTGGCACCTGCCCTGAATTCTCAGGGGCCCTGCTCCCTGTCAGTCTCCTCACTTGGGCCTCTGTGTTTTGCTCCGGACACATCTGGAGATTTTCCCAGCGGTGGGTGTGACACAGTCAGGATGGCAGGTGGAGGGGAACGTCCGCCAGGGCAGGCTGGGCGTCTGAAGGGAGAGAGTGGCAGGCCAGGCCCCTGAGGAAGGCATCTGGGCCTGCCTCCCGGGTTAGCCATCGGAAGGCAGCCCCCTGCGGCGACAAATTGAGAGGAGGAGGGAGGGACTAGATGGTGGTGAAGGCGTTGCATGATACAAGCAACTGTGTGGTGTGCACCTCAGTGCCACTGGGTCGTGTGTGATGTCCCTTCCGTGCCTGTGCCAGCATGGGGAGTGTTTCGAGAGCACCTAGCACAGAGCAATCAGCAGAGAGGAAATGGGAAGAAGGCAGTGTGGTATATTGAACACAACATGGGTTCCAGCCCCAGATCCTTGGTGCGGGTGCACAAGTCATCCGAACTCTCTGAGATTCCACTTTCTCCTGTAGACAGCAGAAGTGCTAGGTGAAAAGATGGAGCACTTCTTCCAACAGCAAGACCCTGAGGAGCCCCCGGCTGGTTATGCTACCCACTTCTTAATCAATGAGGTATATACGGCATATCCGTGTTTCTCCCTAAAACGAGGGGAACACACAGTGAATAGAAGTTTGATGAGAGAACCTGGAGTTTCCTTATTGTCAGGTTTAACCTGAGATAAAATCAAGATCTGTAGGCTGAATTTAAGGAAATCGGGGATCAATGTTGAGTTTGGTGGAGAAAAATGGGAAAATGTCCTACATGGGGATGGGTTGGGGTAAGGGGAGCAGATAAGACCCTCTGTGGGGATTGCACAAGCCAACTCAAGACAGGATACATGTGCAATTAGGAGGAGGAGAAGAAGGATGAGAATCATTTGCTGGAGCTCTTGAAACAACAGACAGAATCAAATTACATTTTGTGAAACAGAGTCCTAAAGGCTTTGAGGAATCAGGAAAAGGGATGGTCCTCCCTTGCGTGGGCACCTGGAAATGCGAGTGAGTGTGAGGAGACTCTTTCTAGAAATCCCTGGGGATGGCTTTTTACCATCACACTTCACAAAGCTGCTCTTTCAAAGACAAATAAGGAACAAGCCCTGGGAGGGGTGTTAATATTGTTGACCAGAATGTTGAACTTCCTAGCGCTTAATGTGGCCAATGTTTTATTTTCACTAGATTCCTTGGTATATGAATCCTCTGCATAATATTCAGTTCCTTCAGGGAGACAGAGGCATAGTTTCCCTTTAAAATTCCAGCTATGACTACGTGTTATTTCATCTCGGGAATGTGAATGGGCTTCTAGGCAGGTCCTCATCTCTGCTGCTGGTACCCAACTTCTGCCCAGAGGACAAAATTAGAAGATGACCTTTAGAAACATGGCTTTTCAAATTCCACCACATTTTTTGGTAAAATAAACTTGTGTTAAGGTTATTAAAATTTTAAAATCTGTACAAGGAGTTCTCAAGCAAGTTTTGGTATTATTCATCAAAATACCAAGCACGTATGCAGACTAAAGCTGAATGGTTCATTTAGAGAGTAATTATATTATTTTAGGAACTTTCAGCTAAAATCTGGACTTATTAGACCATTCTGAGGCAATGGTCACTTAGCCTTCTAGCCCATCACTCACTTCTGTGAATTCCTTTCTGAGAACTGGGGAGAGTTGCCCCAGCAGTCATTTTCAGTTTATCACAAAACCTACCCATGGTTGCAGAATTAGCCTCATTAGGAGCAAGCAGTGTGAGGCCTAATGTGTTATGGAGCTGGAGAGGCTGCTTTGAGCAGAGACACTGGGCCAGGATAACACTTGCCTTCTGTCTACTCTTTGGCTCAGATCTTTGTTGGGAAGGCTGTATAGAGGCATGGCTTATGCTAATATTTAGGCATGATTAGCTCTGTCCTGCCCAGTTGGAAGCGAGGGCTCAGGTTCAGGGGCGAAGTGCTCTCTTGTGATGGACAATCTCTTAGCAGGGCAGTGTGCATTCTCTCTTCCCAGACTTCCAGTAAGTACAGCTGCTCCTCCACTTATGATGGGGTTATGTTCTGATAAACCCATCATAAGTTGAAAATATCTTAAGTTGAAAATGCATTGAATACTACACTGAAGAGTATTAATTGTTTCCCCTTGCAGTCACGTGGCTGGCTGAGAGCCGGGGGCTGCTGCCGCTGTCCAGCAGCAGGAGAGAGTATCGTACCTCAAATCACTAGCCCAGGAAAAGGCCACCATTCAGAATTCAGAGCACAGTTTCTATGGGACGCATATCGTTTTTGCACCACTGTAAATTTGAAAAATCATTAAGTTGAACCAGAGTACCTTGAAGACCTTCTGTGCTGGCTTCTTTGTAACCTCACACCAAGCCTCTCACACCTGTGAGAAGGAGGATATTAAGTCCATGGACCTCTGGAGGGGTATGGTCTTCACAATCACCATGATGTCAATTAGATGTATATTTGTACCAAAACTGCACATATAAGTCATTAGGTTGATGAGAAGAAATGACCCCTCAAGGTCTTCTAGCAGCTCCCATATAACAGAAATGGGCAGAGAGAAGTGAGGCTTTTTGACTGTGTGGTAGGTTCTGATAAGAGACCGAGAGAGCTACACGCATCCTCATTCCTGAACTGTGAGCTCAAGTCATTGGCAATGACTTGCAAAGAGAATGATAGGAAAAGGGGGCTGTTGGTTTTGAAACATTCTAATGTACTTCTAAGATTTGTTAATTTAGTGATTTTTTTCTTTTCAAGCCACTTCTAGTCTTCCTCTTTTTCCTCTTCTTTTGGTTCTGATTCAAGAAGAGACTGGTAAAGGTCACTTGTGAACTCTTAGTCTCTAGCATCTCTCATTGAGCCAGTGCTCCCACTGTCCCCTGATATGTGCCCTTGGCAGGCATTTCCTGCAGTCAGACTATCCGCCGTCATAAATTCCTCACATTCTTCAGAATGTCTGTGCCTTCTTTGCCACATCCTTTTTTTTTTTTTTTCTGGTACTCAACAGGCCATAAATCACCTGGACTTCTCTTTTTAAGCTATTGATGTCTCAATACTCCCCTTTCGACCAAACTCTCCTCTTGTTCGTGGCTGTGGCTCTTGGCTTCCCAGCCTTCTCATCTCCCTCGTGTGGATTAGTCATCTGTAGCATCACTGAGAGTGTCTCTTTCTCCTTGTCTTCTATCTGAAATTATGCATCTCTTCAAATGTCAAAGTTACTATGCAGACCATCCTACCTGGTTTGAGCATAGGTAGGCTCCCTGACATGACTTAAACATAGTAGGGCAGACACCTCCATGTAGCAAGAACACTTGAGAAGATGCAAACCTAGGGGATACTGATCAGCTAAGGATAGAGAAGAAACTATAATAAGATCTATAGATATAATCAAATGAAACTGGAAACTTCCACTAAATAAAAGTTTCTCCTGAGATTGAAAGGGGGATGTTTCATTTTTCTGTTCATTTTATATTTAAACTTATTTATTTGCTATTTAGAAATACAGGGGCCCTTGCAATAATATACTACTGATAGCTTCCTTTGGTTGAGTGCTTTCTATTAAGCTACTATAGCAAATATTACTTTTCATGTCTTATCTCATTTCCCTCCTATAGTAACTGCATGGAGTAGGCATTATTATTATAGCCATCTTACATATGAAGAAACAGGTTTAGCAAGGTAATAACTTAACTCAAACCAGATAGCTAGTAACTTTCAGAGCCATCTTAAAAATGGGGAACTTCCAGGTGATGAAAAAGTCTGAAGTTAACACTGTTCCTGGATTCTCAAGGGTACAGAATGCTAATATCCCTGAAGATATGAGTGAGGTCATCGACATCAGCATACTAAGCCCAGGTTTGAGCACATGTAGTAGACAGAGTTTTATCCTCGGTGCTTCAGAGAGCACCAGAAAGAATGGCATGCGTGACTTTTGCCAGAGAAAAAAGTCTGTGCAATCCTGCCATTGAGGGCAAAGCTGGGCATTGGATGCTCACTTCTCACCCAGTGCACTGTGATTCTTTGCAGTTTCAAGAGGGGCAACTGGCTCTGTCCTGTAGCCAGACCAGCTTGTTTCTGATCTCCTTGAATTGCATTAAGTTATAAAAACTTTGTCAAAAATTGAAATATAGACATTTTACCCATAACTTGATATCCCAACAAATCACATTGTCTTCATTTTTCTAATGTTTTTTAGTTCTCACCCAGATGCTCACATTTTGACATAGCTACAGTCATAGCCTAAATTTAATGTGGCTCATTTTGTTTCTTTCACTTAACATTATATCACAAGCATTCTTCATATTGCTACATAATTTTCATTAATTTTAAAGCTGCAGAATATTTTATTGAGTAGATCTTCCATCATTTATTTCTTTAACCACATCCCCATTGTTAGACATTTAGGCTAGTTCCAGTTTTATCGTGATTTTAACAAATATGGCAGCATCTCCGTGAACATAACTTTCTACCCCTTTGAGGTCATTTGTAAGAATTAATTCCCAGGAGTGGAATTACTGAGTCAAAGGATATTACCAGACAGTCCTATTATTTTCTCTGAAAGTAAGTACATTTAATATTTTTGATAAAAGCTCACGACTTTGATTAGGACTGAAAGGGAAGACCGAAGGAATGAAGCAGAGAATTGTATCCAGATTTTCCTCCAGGACTAGAAAAGAGACAGCCAAGGCGGAACACAAACAGGAGTCTCACCTGCATCCCATGAATGAGAAGAAAAGAATCAATTTCTGTTTTCAATTACTGGTGCAGTTTCCTCTGAAGGAAACACGGGGTGTAACCAGGACTTGGGTTTGGCATCCAAAGGTTTGTCAAATAGAAGAAAAACCAGGGAAAATGAAATTGATGACAAGAGACCCTGGTTCTCAACTTTCAAAAGCACCAAGTACCTGTGAGTTTTCTTTTCTAGGGTGGGGGGAAGGGGAGCCCAAGGAGCCAAGATAGCACCCCACCCTACTGTATGGAGTGGGAATCTCCTCTAAATATCACACACTCTGCTTCTATGCTCCTTCTGAACCTAGGTCCTCTCTGGATCACCAGATTTCTGCCCAATCTGCTGTCTCTCAATCTTCTTTCAGAGAGTAATATCCCTGACAGCCTGTGTTCCCATCCAACCCCAAAATTTACTCAACTACATCTGTCCTCCTTTGGCCACCTGCTAATAAGTCATGAAATCCCCAATTTTTATTGAGCACCTACTATGTTCTAGATACTGGTCTCAGTACTGAGGATCTGAAGTGAACAAAACTGACAAAAATGAGATAACAGGTCATCATCCCTTTTATAACCCAGATGACTGTGACAATGATAAAGGAAACTGTAGTTCAGGGTTGCTGAACTCCTCAGTTTAATGACAACTGCCCAGAGCAATTAAGACAGAGATTAGCAAGAGAAGTTGCTATTAGGCCCATCTGAGACTTCTCTTCTGAGGATCGCATTCCCACTAACCTCTCTGAAGGTGTAAAAGAATTTCTTTGCGCACCACAATGTAGCACTTAACTATCTATCTGCCTCTATTTTCTGTTTTATGATGACTGGTCCAATTCCCCAACTTGATTTGAAGCATCTTAAGGGTAGAAACTGTGCCTCACATTTCTGTGTCTAGAAGCACAGCACTAACCACCTTGCAGGCACATCATACACGCTCACGGATTCGTTGATTGAAGTCAAGAGCACACACAGTACACAGAGAGGCGCGTTGTAAAGAAATGTTTACAGCAGAAAGAAAAACCCCAACATCAGCCAGTCTCTGTGCCTTTTTCTTTTCTCATTGAAAGGGGGTGATGATAGCATTTCCCTCTACCAGGCTGTGGTGAGTGAAGGCACATAAAGAGCGGGGAACAGCAAGGGGCACAGAGCAGGCCCTCAGGAAACGTCACCTTCACCACCATCTTTAGCGTGGCCATTAATGGATTAATCATGGGGCTGTGTGGTGAAGTGGTTAGAGCACAAGCTCCGGAGCTGGTTTGCCTGAGGTTAACCACTGGCTCCACCATTTCTAATTATGTGGCTGTGGGGAGGTTACTGAACCTCTCGGTTCTCATCTGGAGAGGGGGATGCAAACCCACCTCACAGGCTACTTGTGTTGAATGCCTGAGTAAAGAACAAATGTTGGTTACAATTACTCAGCAGAGTCCGTGGATGGCTATTAGGTGCCTGGACTCAGGATTCAGCACACAGATTGGGACAAAGGAGACGCAGTCTTTGCCCTTCTGCTCTCCACCCCGCCAAGCTAACCCCAGTGCTAACAACAGAGTGTCTGGCAGCTCACAAATCACTTTCACAAGTGTTACACCCTTCAGTCATGTCAACAACCCCGGGAGGCAGATGGAATCATTCCCATTTTATGGATTGGCAAACAGAGTTTAAGTGACTTACAAAGAAGTTCCTTTGATTCCAAGTGGTAAAACTTCTCCATCCACATACTTGTTCACTAACCCCACGAAAGGATGAATTTCAGGTTAATAAATCTTTGGGGGTTCCTAAAGCAGCCAGAGCATCTCCAACGTGACCCTGCCTCAGTATCTCCTAGAGGAGTGGTTGAAACATCATCACTGGACCCCGCCCTCGGAGTTTCTGTCTCAATAGGTCTGAGCAGCGCCTGAGAAGCTGCATCTCCACCAAGTTCTCAGAGGCCGCCGATGCCGCTATGCGGGGTGGACTTCCAACACGTGTTTATAACATACGGTTAAGTAGCAGAGCGGAACGGGCCAGTGAGGACTGCTGTCCCGGGAAAGACCTCTCATACTTAAAAAATTCCAGAAAGCCTTCATATGTCTTTTGATAATCGCCTAATAAAGGTATCCATATGTTAGTCTAGTAGCACAACCCGTTTTATTGAAAGAAGAAAAAGGAAAGTCACAACCTTCCAAAGAAACTAAACGAAAACAAAAACCACATGTTGACATTTTTCCCTCTCCTGCCTTTTTCCCTGATGCAGTCTGTGCCCTCCTGACTTCCAGCTAGCACCTGAGGACAAGCGAGGTCACAGGCAAGGCAGTCGGAGCCTGGGCAAAGCCCCCGCCGAACGCAAAGCTAGGAACACAGGGATGTCCTACGATATTGAAAGCTGCCTTTACTAAGTACCAGGTTTAATTTATTTTTGGGCTTTCAAAATTGGCAGGGGGATGTTAGTAAAACTTAGTTCAGAAGACAGACGTTTCCCGGACCCAAATCTACCTTTTCTGTGACTTCCCCTTTTGTATAACCTCCCAGAATAACGCAGAGAAGCCGAACAGGTAAAGTGGGTTTGGGGCACACCTTCAGGGACACGTCAAAACATCCTTTCACAGATCATTCGAAACTCATGGCAAAGGAGAGCAAAAGGGAAATACCCCACTGATGACTGCCGATAGAACCGAGGTGGTTACATAAACCAAAGGACGTTCAAAAACCATAATGTGTTGTTTGTCACTCAGGTTACCCCTCTTCACCAGAATGTCTCAAGACGTGTCAGGATCAGCGCTGCAGAGGAAACAGGATGAGCGAAGCCGCCGCTTCCATACAGAAGGGCAGGAAGAGCGCAAAGCGGCCTCTCCACTCGTTTCTGAGCCCTTCTCCCCAGAGGGTGTGATGCGCCCACAGCTTCAAATCAAATGGCACCCCGCAGGCAGGAATCCACGCTGGGTGCGGAGGAAAGCAGGGCCACCGCTGGCTTGGCAATTATAACTTTCCTCTGGGTCCCCGTTTCCACTTCCCTTGAAAGAAGGAGCTGGATTTTAATGATTCCCTTTCTAGTCACTTCCTTCCAGTTGCCTCGCTAGGTCAAATCAGCACACGCCTTCCTCACAGACCTATTTCTGGAAAAGATCAGAGGGACAGTGACCTCATTTACTAATTGGGAAGCCAAGTGGGTGTCCCCAGGGTTGGTGGGTGCTTCTGTGCTGAAGGGTCTCCCCACCCTCCCTGGCTGTTTCTCAGGCAGCAATCACCATGGGACCCTCAGGGAGGTGGCAACAGGCACAGGGACACTGACCAGCCCCCCTCGTGCACTGAGCACTCTACTGAGGCTGCAGGGAGCTTGGGAGGAGGTAGAACACTTGGTCTCGTGCCAAGAAACCCACAGGCTAATAAAAATGCGGACCAAGAGGTCAAAGGGTCTGAGAGCAGAGCCTTGTTAGAGCTGAGCACCAACAGGTCCTTAGAAATGCTCCCGTACACGGATGAGTTTTGGTAGCAGGCCCGTGAACCTTCTGCATGGTGCGCAGCTATGTTTGTCTGTGGCTTTTCCTGGAAAGAGGAAATTCAGATACTCAAAAGATTCTCAAGGTGAAATATTGCCATTTGGGTGGTGGGCACGCATTGCAACATCCAGATGACATATAGAATTAATTGGACACATGAAACCTGTATAATCTTATTAACCAATACATGTAATTAAAAAAAAAATAAGATTTTCAAAAGGCTCCATGATTTGAGGAAACTAGAGAAGTACAAATCCAGTCTTTCAGAGAAGCTGGCCTTGTGTACATTGTACTTTTCAGAAACACCCAGGGCTGAACTGCACATTGGCTGCTGTGATTAGAATCATATCCCAAATGCCAAGTCCAACATCAAAAGACTTCAAAGGATCCGAGGTATCTCCTCAGCCCAGCATTCACCCAAGCGTGTTCTTCAAGAGTTTCCATCTGAAAAGCGTAGGAATGAGCTGCAAATGCTATCACAGTTGGGCAGGTCTTAAAGCCCACCAGCCTATTCAAGGTTCTGAGAAGTCCTGCAGTGAAGAAATCTGTCTGATGTCAGTGACGTTCACTCTCCCCACTCAATGGCCCTCTGAGTCCTGTTTTCCAGGAATGTCTATTAGTTGCTACTTTCTGAGCAACTAAAGCACCTCAGAAATTCCTTCTGTTGATCACATTTTTGATTAAAGGAGTGATAAAGAGTCCTTTGGAAATGTAAATAATTTAACTTTAACTAGGAAACAGCACATTATCAGCCATTAGCATCCCAGCAAAAGTTACTTCTGGGTCTGGGGGAAGAGATGAGGGGCAGTTGGTTTGCTCAAGGGGATTGGCTCAGGAAAGCAGAACCCTACCTGCTAAGCTGTAAGGTCTTAGAGCCCCTCCTTGGGGAGGTCTCTCCTGTCTCCCACAACTAAGATAGCCACCACCCTGAGGTCTATCATTCCATTGTTTCTTTCAAGACATTTATCAGGATTTGACCTGGTAGTGTTTGTTTATGGGTTGACTTGTGCTTTGCCTCCTACCTCCTCCACCTGCTTTGGAATGTGAGATCCAAGAAAGGAAAGCAAGAAGAGGTTCATGTGTCCTCTTCCCTGCTCTAAACCAGCACCCATCACAGTTCTGCAGAGAGTTAGTGTTTCATGTACATTTTGTATGTATAGTATGTACGTGTTACTGAACAGGAAGAGAAACTGATTTGTTCCTGGCTCCAGTGCCTATATCATTGGTGCTGGAAAAGATGTTTGTTGAATGAATGAATGGACAGGGGTGGTCTGCATTGCTTTTCATGCTCAAACCATGCTTGTGGGTCTTGGGGAGATATGAGTGATAGTCACACCCTTCTAGGATTGACAGAAGTTGAGATTCCTTCCTCAATAACTAAAATAACAGACTAGAATGCTTTTCAGATTGCACCAAGGCAGGAAAATGTCTTCAAACATTAAGAGGTAAGATTGGAATGTGAAATGACCTTTAACAGTTTCGAAATGGGGGAGGTCATTAAAAACAGGAACATGTTTAAAATGGACAAAAATGGGCTCCAACGGGCCAAGCTAAGTACTATAGCAAAAGAACTATGGGCCCAGAGCGAGCAACCAAGTACTACACACAATTGTAATATGAGGCGGGTGAATGTTGAGAATTATGAAATGAAAGCCTAGAGTAATCCTTCCACAAGACTTGGCATTGCTGAGGTTTTAATTAGAGTGGGAACTCAGATTTCATTCTCCTATTTTAAGACTCATTTGGGAAAGCTGGAAAGGCTCCAGATAGGAGTAAAAAAAAAGATTAACTGGATGGAAAATTAAGATTTAGTCCCCAAAAGAAAAGGCTAGGAGGTGACTTCATCACCCCTGCCAGGTATAAGAAGGGTTATTATTACACAGAGTATCCCACCTCATCTCCAGGACTAGACAAGGGTAAATAGACTTGTGCTACTTGGACCGTGTTTCCACTAAAACATCAGGAAGAATTTCCTGATTGTAAGGGGGAAACATGCGGACCCCAGGGCACTGTGGGAAGCTGCCTTGGAGATTTTTAAATGTAGGATGACAACCATCTGCCTTGGAAGGCTTAGATAGAGGCAGGGGACTGGACCTAAGGACCTCTTGGCTTTTCTTCCATCTTTGATTCTGTGTTCAGAATCACGGCTGCTGAGCACCCCCATTCCGCAGGAACCCTCCATTCCCATCATAAGACAGACCCCACACTGTCAAAATCCTGATGGCGTCCCCTGAGAGGAGCTGGATTGTTCTCTCCTGAATGGGAAGGAAACTGATAGTGTTGCTTCAGCTGCTTCCCTTCTCCAGCCCCCACAGAGAGAGGCCAACTCTTGTCCTGATGGGCCTCCCCAAATCCTGGGATGGGCCTGCTCTCCATCTTGTGTGGGATTGGAAGATGTGGATCCAGTTGGAGACGGTTGACACCGCCAAGAAGCGAGGAACATCCGAGCCATGAGGCACTTCAGGGCTCATTCAGACTGATCCCCTTGCTTCTAAATGAAGAATCTAAGTTCTTGAAGGATTAAATGACTCTCTCCAGGTCACGCAACCAGTTCTTTTCACCTGGGACTGAAATCCAGGCCTTCTGGCTCCTTAGTCCATGCAATCTCCTCACTACCTGTGTTTGTGCTTCGGATGGAAGAAAGATTTTTAATGCAGGCAGAATGTCTAGAAACATATGTTTGGTAGCTGAACAGCAGGTGAAAGAAATGAGCAAAGAAGAATACAAATTCTACTAGTAGTTATGGATATCTGGCAGCATTATTCAGCTTGAGTGAGCAAGAATGGATCACTCATTCTTCTAGCAGATCAATTTTTTGGTATGTAAGTGAGGCCTTTGGACCAGGAACATTATTTAAGGCTTATTCCAAATGCAGTATGTTATGATTCTGTGATCCTAAATTTTAGTTACAAAATAATGATGAGCCCAGACGGTGTGACTCAGTGGTTGAGCATCGACCTATGCACCAAGAGGTTGCCGGTTCGATACCCAGTCAGGGCACATGCCCAAGTTGTGGGCCAAATCCCCAGTGGGGGGCATGCAGAATATGGCCAATCGATGTTCTCTCTCATTGATGTTTTTCTCTCCCCCTCCCTCTCCCTTCCCTTCTCTCTCAAATCAATAAAGAAACAAAAAAATGATGAGTAGAAAGTCAATTACTGGCTCACTCCCTTTAAGACTTCTCGTGTCTCTCAGTGCTCCTGCAGAATCCCAGGCACTCGTGACTCTCTTGCCTCCAGCTTTTTCTACCCTTGATTCATCTTTTAGAGTAACTACGGGAAAGGGAACTGGCGATGGAGGATGTTAGGTTCAGGAGTTAAGAGCGATAAACTAGGAGTTGGCAAGCAGACTGCGAAGTGAACGAACTGGGAGACTTGGGGTGCTCCAGATCTTCAGAGCTTTCGGGAAAAGCATGGTCTTCCACAGGATGTGAAAAACCGTCACAAGCCATTTTATTTGGATCTTTGATAAAAGTGTGATGCAGGGAGACTGGAAAACCCGGGGACATCTGGTTTATATATACACTATCTCATTCAATTCTACAACAATCCTATGAGATAGACATCATTATTATTCCAATTTTAGAGTTGGAAATACTGAGCTTTAGAAAAGTTTATTAATTTGTCTCAAAATCACCCACCTTTAAAGTAGCCAAGCCAAGATTCAAACTCAGCTCTGTCCAAGCACGAAACCATTCTACTACAGTACTTCTCAACTTGAGTAGAAACTTCCTGCTTAGACAACCCAATGGGTTGAGTTTAGTGCATCTTACAGCATCTTCTCAGAGAAACTTAGTATGAAACAATAAAAATAAAGCCCGGTACATCTCTTAACTCATTTCCTTGATACAGCATAACAGAAGTTACAAAAATATACCAAAAGAGGTATATTTTTCTTTACCCTTTTCCAGAGTGACTTTCCATGAGTATGCTTGGCCTGATTAACAACAGAGTGAAAATGAATGCTGTTTGCATTCTAAGAAGCCCACTACACATCTCCCCCATCATTTTAGGCTACTTTTTGAGCTCTGCTGATATTATTTGTCAGTTCTTACAGTGCTGAGAAGTTTATTAAATGCTTTTGTCTTATTCAACACTATTCAACAAAGACAGAAAGGAAAGGGCAACTAAGGATAAAGCCATTCTTCCACTCTTAAAGTTGGAAATACCGAACAGCCACTCATTTGCTCTAACACATCTGGCTAATGGATAGGAGATGAAATTGCTCAAGAAACATGGCCACCAGGAGCATTGTTCATGTGTTCATGCCCAAGTTGGTCTAAAGCTTGGAGCATAGCCTGCCTTCTATGCAGGCAGAATGATGATAATAATACAGAATGTTGGCTGAACATCTACTGTGTGCCAAGTACTGTGCTAAGCACTACTGGTCATCTCACAACATACTCCAGGAACCTATGGGGGAGGTTTTGTTCCCAATTTTCATAGCACAGGAAATAGTTCAGAGATTGTACAGCTCATCAAGTAATGCTGCCAGGATTGGCATCTGGATCTGGCTGACACTAGATTAACCTTTGATTTTATAGTACATGGTTGAGCTCCTAGGTTATATGACTTAAAGAGCTCTGGGATGGTCTTTCCTGCAGGGATTCCTACTCATTGCCCAATATCCATTCTTCCTCCTTCCATATAATAGAAACACTAATTTTCAGTTGACTTTATTTCCTAGCTTCTCTTGCAGCTACGTGTGGCCATTTGTTCAAATTTTAGCCAATAGAATATGTGAAGGTGTCACATGATAACTTCTGGGATCTTTCCTTAAAAGACAAATGTCATGCATCCTTTGCTTTTTTCCCCAATCTTTCTGCTGGCGGGAATGTTGCTCTAAGATGCTACAACAGCTATTTTGGGCCATATAGATGATAGCCATGATGTTATGGGGGTAAAACAGAAAGCTAGAAGGAGCCTGGATCCCTGAGGATTTTGTGGAACAGAGCCGCTGTTCAGATAGTTCAGCCACCCAAAACTATGTATCTTGGGACTTCTACATGAAAGCAATAAACTTCCATGTTGTTTAAGCCAAAATAATCCTGGAACTCTGTTACTTGCAAAATATCTAAATCATAACCATTTAATGAATGATGTTCATTGAAGGTCACTGGCTGGTTACTAGTACCTCAAATGTCTCCATTATGGTTTTGTTCCATTGGGTTAAGATATCTCTATACAGAGCTGTTAGGAAGGAAGGTAACAGACCATCCACGGTACATAAATGGAATAGGAGGAGGCACAAAATAGGCAAAATTAGGGTGCCTATAATTCTGTGTCCGACCTCTGTGGGTACTGCTAGTGGGTGTAGGGGCCAAAATGGAAGGGGCAAGGCAGAGTTAAGGCCATTTTTGTTCTTAACAATATGGAAGAGGCCCTGTTTCTATTTTATCTACTTAACAGTTTAGTTTAGGGGCTGTTCTTTTCTAGGAAATTCACCCAGATCTGTGATTACACGGAGCAAAAGTTCAGGTTACATCAGTATTGAAATAATGGCATTGATGATACCTTTGAATCAGCAGTACTAGACTGAAACAGGGGAGTTAGGGTCAGATGAATAAAAATTCTCTCAACACTGTCTCAACTTTACAGGGGAAAAGGGGAGTACCTTCTCTGAGCAGCCATTCACTGATTTATTCACTCATAAATTCATTCAACAATCTTATTTACTGCCTACTATTGTCATGTATACTGTCTATGGATCAAACATTAAGGACATTTAAATCTATGGTGACAAAATCATTTTTAATCTAGACTTCCTGGAGAAACAAATGCAACTCAATTTAAAAACAAGTCATTTTAAAAAGCAAAAACAACAACAAAACCCCAAACAACAACAATAACAAAAAGCAATTGATTACCTGGCATATTTAAGGTGCTGTCCTAAGAATAGCAGAGCATGTAAAAATGGTTGGGTAGGCAAAGCCCTGGCTTTCAAGTGGTTTATACCCAGCAGGGGGATGAGATAACCCATGAATAACCATAACACAAAGCAGAATGAGGCTAAGCACCTTAGCAGGGACAAGATACAATGAATGTTCAGAGGAGGAACTGTGGTGAGTATCTGAGGGGCTATTTCCACCCATGAGAAAGATGACCATCTCATGGATTGCTCTCACACCCATTGGGATGGTTTTCTGTTTGCAGAACAGGGAGTTTTTTTGTTTGTTTGTTTGTTTGTTTTTTTACCATTGTTGGAGGGTGTGGATTTTAGCAGAAGACTTTGATCAGGAAATTGAAGTAGGGATTATTTCTCAGTAGAAAGAGGTTATGAGTTCAAATGTCTCTTTCAACCCTATAGTTTCACACTTGTACCTTTATTCCTGACAGAAACTCTTACCCTCTGGTCTTCCTAGGGTTTCTAAGTCTTGATATGTTATATCCACTTGGCAGAAGTGAGGCACGAACATGGGTAGGCGCAGAGACCGCCCGGGTATCCCCACCTCATGGATTCTCCTCTCCATCTCTTCCAGTTAGAGACAAAGAGTGTCCAAAAGCTCAACTGTGTCCAATGTGAAGTCCCCAGATGAACACTTCCAAGTATTTTAGTGAAGTGGTGGACTCTTCTGAACTGAGAAAAATCCTTCCAGAGTAGATCTGATTTTCAGGTGTGAATTTTTACATAGTAGATTCTTTAAAGGGGAAGCACTCTTTTCTAGGGCTTCTATATTGTTGCCTGATCACTCTTTTTTTCGTTTTTCTCATTAAATTGCATGCTTTTCTTGCCCAGTTCACTCATTTACTGCTCCAAGCTAAAAATCTTATTTTTACACAACTCTCATAGAAATCCCTCCATTACAAAGAGTAAAGGAGCAAGACAAAGAGCTAAGTGAACTATTTTGGCTGTGACAGCAACCGTATTCGCCTTCTGGCACTGCTTGCTAACTTTCTCTGTGAACCCTCTCTAGCTCCAGTGGCCCTAGCAGTTTCCTGCCATGAATGGAAACGCAGCCACCAGGCAATGCTCCACTTGGAGACAAATGGACTCCCGATAGCTCTAGGACTAAATTAGACCCGATAAAACACTGCTTTGCTGGACTTCTCAGTTTCTTTCACCCCAGGTTTGGAGGCCAAGGCTATGCACTATCTAATTTGGAGATTATGGTTATTACTCTATGTTGGCAAATGTAGATAAAGGACACATTTGCTTTTGTTTCTTTCCAACTCATTTGTGCACATAAACAAGTTTTTTGCTATTTTTTTTTCAAGAGTTACATGCTCTTTGTCAATATTCTATTCTCTCTATTTATCTAACTTTGATTAATTCTTTCCAGTTCTAATAAAACTCCAGTACTGCTTTGGGTAGATTTTCAGAAGAAAGGTTTTGGGTCATTTCTCTTAAACCTCTGTTGTTTGCGGGATTTGGGACCAATAATACAGTCACAGAAGTGCAGCCTTGAAGGAGGCTTCGGATGGCCTCGTTATAGAAGGTCAGTGTGCGAGTGTCAGGGGAGAGCAAGGAAAAGGACCTCAGCACGCCAGAAAGGCTACTGGTGAGAAAATAAGCAAATATCAAAATATACATTCTAATGTCATGTCAACGGAGTCACAGTTCCATATCTGGGACCTGATCAGAGGTTCCATTCTCCATCCCTGGTCTAGCTTATTTATTTCCAGAACTCTTCTAGGTAAACCAATCAAGTCCTAGATAGAAGTTCAGTTAATCCATGAAGTTGTATCACTATCTAGGACTGCCTTATGGGCTTCATCTACAAGAATCAGAGAACTTGCTCTCTTTTCCAAAGAACATGTGAGAGTTTCTCAAACAGGTGTTTTGAGAACTATCCAATGTGTTCTACCATTCTCTATTCTGTTTGTTTACACAAAGTGGATAAAACACTTTCAGGAAGGTGGCACCTTGAGATCAAGGAGGCAAGATACAGGCCCATGGACATTGTTATGTTTTCCTTTTCTTAACACCTCAAACATTGTGGGCCTTCCCAGGATAAGAGACTCCAATGTACCTGGAATGTCTCAATATGTGTAGGAAAACAGAGAGGTACAACGAGTCTGACTCCAGATGGAAACCAACTTTTCACAGAATTTACTTTGCCTCCCTTGGCGGGTTGGGATAAGAAGAGGAAAGACCAAGAGCCCGGAATGAACCTACCAGTGAGGCTTCCTTGCCACCAAGACTCTAAAGCCAGCGGCTCTAACGGGGTGTGCAGCAATGCATGCTGGAGAGGGCAACAAAAAGAAGAGAAGATACAAGGAGGAAGATGGGAGATTGAAGAGAAAGACCTGCCACTGGTTGGGCAAAAAAAGAAAGCTTGGGGAATGAACTGTATAATTTCCCCAGATGATTCCAGGGCCCAGGGACTTACCATTCCTTGTTCTCTCTTAGCCATTTGTCCCTTTCTAAATAAATCTAAGCACTTAAGGTAGAAACTTGGTCAGTTCGGTTCAACTCAATATCCCCAGCACAAGCTACAGAGCTTGGCATGTAGTAGATGCTCAGTAAATATCTGTGCACTCACCCATCACATTTTAGCGCTTCACTTTGCGGTTCTGTAATGCCCAGTCTAATACTGGTCTTGCTGATTAGATCATTTCAGGCCATTTCAAATGTTTATTTGACATCCTTCACCAAGGCATGGTCCTGTGCTTATTGACTCTCTGAGCCTGGAGATAAGTAATGTCAAACATTAAAAGTAGACTTTTTAAAAAGGATAAGGCATTCCCTTCCTATTGGCTAACCTCACCGATGGGAGAAAGGAACCTTCCAGGCCAGAAAAGAATGGGGTAAAAGAGGGAAACCTTAGACTGGAATCCCACAGAGCAGATGATCTAAAAGCGTATCTTTCTCAGAGATGTTCCAGGACGTATTTAAGCAGCAAAGCGATTTGAGGACATGCACCCTAAAAAGAAAACAGCACCTGCTTTGCTGAGCAGCCTTGTCTGGGAAGTGCTGGGTTAGCAACACGTTGCGCCCTGTGAAAACTTGTGACTTCAGTGTGAAAAAGAGAGGCTTTAATTAAATTGGGTGTTTCTAAGTCTCCAGCAGAGAGGTGGGCTTGAGGGTCGAGAAGCTGAGAACTTTTTCAGGATACAGCGAGCCTTTTCAGAAACCCTGGGAGCCCATGGTGCCTGGTGATATGCTTCACCCTGTGTGGCTATGTCTTCGCCTTTAGAAACACTGTGACCATTGGCATTGTTTTGCAGCCAAGCAGAGCTAAACCTGGAAGAGTGCTCTTGGTCTGTGGCCTGGGATTGTCCGCACTGTGCTTTTCTGGTCTGTTTTTTATGAGTTGTAGGTTTATGTGAGTGGGAGAGTTCCCTGTTGGGGCTCAAGATTTCTTCTTCTTTTTTTAATTAGGAAAGGTGATCTTAAAGAGGTGTGGTAGGGTTAGGGGACATTCGTCATGCTTCAACCAGTGAATCCTGATATTCAGTACAGTGCAAGGCAATGCTCATTGAACACTTACTACAAGCAAAGTCCTGTTCCAATATCTAAGGATATAGAAAGGAATGTGATGTCCCTTATGGACTGGAGAAGTTTGCAAATAAGCACGGACTTAACTCCAAGCACTGCTGTAGATACAATAAAGAGAAATCTGGATTAGGAAAAGATAAATTCTTGCTGATGGAGTTGAAAGAGGTCTGTCTAAGGAAGAAATACATAAGCTTGGTCTTAAATATTACTCAGTATTTCTACAGCCAGAGATAAAAAGGTAAAATAAAGACATGCTCCAGGCAGTGTGCTATACAGGCAGCCAAGGACCATGGGCACTGGTTTTGTCCCACTTAGAAGCTATGTACCTTTAGGCATGTCATGCACTTTTCTGTGGCCTCGCTTGTAAAGTGAGGATAATGATGATACCCATTTTGCAGGTTTGTCATGAGGATTAAGAGTCAATACATATCAATATTTAAAACAGTACAATGCATATCATAAGAGCTCAGAAAGGGCCATTATTATTCTTTAACATAAATGTTGTTCTAACTGATGCCTCTGGGCTTGTGTTGCACTGCTGTCCAGGAGCACATCCCCCTGCGCCTGGCTGGGCGGCTCACGCATGTGGACACGTGCCCGATTCTCTGTGTCCATGCGCTTTCCCGTTCTCTTCTCCACCCAGAATTTCTCCATCTGTCAAAATCCCACCTATTCAAAGCCTAGCGTAAACACCAGATCTGACTTCCCGACAAATTGAGTAAACTTATTGCACTTAACAGGCATCATGGCAGATTTTTGGAAGCTGCCTTTCTGAAATCGCCCTTCACCAAGACTGCCAACGACCCTCTGGGGTGGTTCATGAGGTCTGGGGAATATCACGGATCCCCTTCCTTCTCCCTAGAGGGGTGTATGCACCAGGGATGGAGGAGAGCTGCCCCTCTGTTATTTCTAGATTTCCCTGAAAGATGACAGCAACGCAGAAGGAACAGGATAAAGCTGGTCACCTGCGTGTGCCAATGTTCCATTTAACCAAATCCAGAGGCCATTGCCCCCTTCGTGATGAGAGCCAGGACTCAGAGCTCTTCACAAAGCTCCAAGAACATTCTGGGACAGCCTATTTTCAACGTTGTGTCATAGACTGAGCCAGAGGAGTGATCCAACATGGGAGGAAGATTTCCCACCAAGGGGTCAACCGAGTCGGTGGCCGAGACTGGATGTCAAGTCAGGCCGTTGGCTAGGACTTCAGATATTTGATTGGGAAGGTGAGGATGAGTGGGACAAAGCCTTTCCTATTGTGTGTTTACCTATCAGTCTGGGAACAAAGTGGTGATCTCAGGCTCATATTTCCACATGTCACTGTGTCAGAGTCCACCGTGGATGCAGCGCTTGCCAGAGAGGTTCAGGACCAAACACGCTTCTCTCCCATTGGGCTCTCAAGCCTGGAGAATGGGAGCTGGGGCTGTGGGGGAAGGGAAGGAAAGGAAGGGAGGACCTGGCCCCAGCCACCCCCCGTACCATTCCTGAGTTTTGATTAAAGAGGAGAAGATTGGCTCTGACGTTCTCGATTTGCAAGATCCAAATGCATTTTGACTTTTTAGAAGAACCGAGGGCTCGGGTTTCAGGGGCATGATCCTGCTCAGAACTTCTGACTCAAAACCTACAGTGGGCCGACTTCTGGGTAGTTGAAGGCACACAGAGCCGCAGCACAGTGACACTGGTGGTGAGTGTTGCACAACAGCATGATGTCAGCCTTCTGGGGGGAGCCGGCTGTTGAGCAATGCCGCTTGGAAGGGCGAGCTCATGCACAGAAACCTGTCCAACAGTTCTAAGAATTTTAAATCTTTAAAAATATTCAATATATTTCTTTATGTGTTGGGACCCAGGCTTTCCAAATCCCTGATTAGTCTGATTTTTTTCCAGAAATCTCCCCTGAATCTTGGGTCAAGGCAGTGAATTTCCAGTTGACAGGCTAAGTTCATTAAAAAAAATATTCCACAATGAGGCCAGAATAGGGCATTTAAAGTGGAGGAGGACTATCCCAGTAGGGCCCTGCTCATGTATCGAACCCTTCGCCCCAATTACCTTTGCCACAGCCTCTTTCTGAAGGCTGAGTCTGGGGTGGCTGAAAGCAAGAACACCCACGAGGCCAGGCGGGTAGACTCAGGTGAGGTTTTCCGTCCCTCATCCCCACAGGTGGGAGACATGCATTCCAGTACATTCCATCTGCTCAGTGAAGGATGGAGGCACCCTGCCACTCCGCCCGTAAACTCTCGTCCCAGGATAAACCTAGCAGACAGCTTGGATGAGAAACTGACATTTCTCTCCCTGGCCCCGGGAAGAGTTGAGTCATGAACGTGTGCAGAGGACAAGGACCTGACTAACCCGACCCGAAGAACTGGGATCCCTCTAGAGAATGCTCCTCCAGAACGGAAGGAGAAGGGCCGGGCCTCTGACGAGGGCTCAGCAGCAACAGCTCCGGATGTGGCCCTTCCTCTACCAGGTCTTCCCTTTGGCCACGGTGCTCACTGCTCAGAGGGGTTTGCTAAGGATCTACAAGTACATAGTCATTTGGCAAAGGATCTCCTTCATGAAAAGAACTTTTTTTCTACCTTGATACTCCCGTTGTTACTTTTTTTTATACATGGAAACCATCGAAGCGTCCTTTGCTAGATGATTGAGTGAAGAAGATGTGGTACGTCTACGATGGGATGCCACTCAGCCAGGAGGAAAGATGACACACTGCCATTTGCAGCATGGATGGAGCGGGAGAATATCATGCTCCACGAATAAGTCAGAGAGGAGAAGTTAAGAACCATATGATTTCCCTCATATGTGGGATATAAAACTGAGAGCAACAAATGAACACGCAAGAAAATCGAACAAAAGCTCACAGATGCAGACAACAGTATGGTGGTTACCAGAGGGAAGAGGGTTAGTAAAGGGTAAAGGGGGTCAAATATATGGTGATAGAAAAAGATTTGACTTTGTGTGATAAACACAATGCAATAGACAAATGACATATCATAGAATCGTACACTTGAAACCAATATAATTTTATTAACCAGAGTCACCCTGATAAATTTAATTTTAAAACAATAGAAAAGAACTTTTGTAATAACATATGGTGATAATCTTGGGAGCGTCTAAGGAGAAAGTTTTGTCCCTTTGAATTCCTAACACTGATAGTTAATTTTTTCCACATACAGAAAGGTTTGTGTGTGTGTGCGTGTGCATGTGCGTGTGCATGTGTGTGTGCGCATGTTTTCTAATCTCGAAGGTAAGGAGCCATCCTCAGGAGCTGATGAAGTATGAACAAATGTACTTCAAAGACTGAACACTGAATTCTAAACTGAAACATCTTCATTTAGGGAAAATCAGAGAGACGCCTCAGGGTGGAAAGGTATCAGATCTAACTATTAACATGTAACAACATTTTGTCAGGAGCTTTCCCCTCATTTCTGTTCAACTACAGACTCTCAGCGAGCATTAATCTTCTAATCAAAAGGGAATAAATCTATTTATAATTGACATAAATGATAGTCCTATTTTTAGTTCTCTTCAGCGCTCCATGTTTCTCTGTGGGAGATTTTCCCTGAAACAAAAGCCTACTTTTTGAAGCAACTGTGTTCCAGGGACAGCCTTGATCATTTCCATGGCCCGAGAGATGTATTTAATTAACCTCTTATCCCTACTCGTGGATAGTGGAACGGGAAAGCACTGACCAACAATACAGCTGCATCTACTTTTGCCTTGTAATTTCAGACCCCCAGAAGAATGGCCGTCCCCCGATCCCTGCAGAAAGAGGCATGGATGCTGTCTCGGCTAACCCACTTGCAACTTCAGCATGGGCCCTGCCCTAGTGCCCTTCAATTCGAACAACACCTCAAATCATCTCTAGAAACCTGTAGCCAGCCTCGATTCCCTGAGAATTTTGTGATGACTCCATAGGTATTATCTCACCTGATACACAGAAAAACACCCTTCTGGGAGGCAGGGCAGGGCTGATGGTACCCATCTGCCAAGCCAGAGAATTGCCCACAGGCACGGAACTTGTAACCCACAAAGCCAGGTCTCCTTAGGGTGTTCAGGTCTCCTCACCTCATATTCAGAGCTCTTTCAGATTCCTAACATTACCTGTTTGGTAACAAAATAAATATTATTCAAATATACCCAATCAAGCTCACAGTTAGCTTTCTGTTTAACTTGGAAACATCTCTGTTTTGAAGAATCCTTGCCCTGGAAGGAAAGGTACCAATAATGCCCGTGTTCCCTGCATCGATCCCACCTGAGCGGGGGATACAGAGGCTTGGGTGGGAGGGGAATTTCATGACTCCAGGCAGGATTTGGATGTGAAATTGAACTTGAGTTGGAAAGATTGGCCAGGCAGCTTGACAAAAGGAGGAATTCTTTCACAGACTTTCCATCAGCTCAAAGTCCAAAGATCTTGTTCACTCAGTATTTCTGGTCTCTGTCAGGTGACAGAGCACATCTATACCCCTACTGAGTCTAGCACCCAGGAGAACAGAGGGTGCATGAAAGTGACAAATTTCACCTGACTCTTCAGCATCAATGGATAACCTCACAAGGCTGGATATAGGGGGAAAGAATGAAAATTTTTGGTATATTTTTTTGGAAATTCAGTAAGCATGTTTTGAGACCTTCCATGTGGGAGGAATAGAAAGAAAGAATGCCTTTTTTATACATTATTATTTTAATGTTATCAGTTAACTCAGATGATAATTCCTCTGTATGGGTGAGGGTGCATTCTTAACCAGACTGGAGATCACCTCAGGGCAGGCTTTCAAGTTACATGGTGAAAACATGGTAGGTGATCATTAATATTTGTTGTCTGCACTGGCTTTCTTATGCTAGCTTTCTCTTGATTTTTTAGAACTACCCTGGGTACACGGTAGTCCATAAAATGTCACTGAATGGAAGTGCATTTTCGAAGAGTGACTTTCTTCTTGTTAGCCCATGTTTTACAACTGGTTCATTGTGATCAAAATCCATTAAGTTGCATCCAGTTCTGGAGCCACTGAGTTTAAATGCCATAGCCTTGCAAGGTGTTGACAGCCCTTCTGCTGGGCAAACAGGGGTGAGAGCGCTTTTCCGGGTATCCGGTGCCTTTAGAAATGGTCCTTTCTAATGCAGGGTGCCGAGCTCTCTGTGTTTCATTTTTTTCCAGGGTATTGGAGCTCTCTACCTGGCTCAGTTCACTGTTTCAGCGGGGCCCCAGGAATGCATTGACTGTAATTCTGACACTACTTGAGCATACTGAAGGGTTTGCTGATGTTCCTCATGAGACACGCGATAGTGAATTAATTGGAAGGTCCCAGCCAGCTTCCAAGAAAAAGAATCATGTTCTGTTTACCTGAATTTCCGCAGTAGTTTCCTTTAGACATGGCATTTCTCACTCTCTACTTGAAATGCCTAAAAGTCCACGGGGGCCTTCCGACTCAGCTACGTCTGCATTTCAAATGAGTTATTGCCTTCTTAGGGATACACACAACTAATCTAGTCCTGGACAGCCAAAGAAGAATGGATAACAATTCATCCCATGCAGACACTGACCATGCTGTGTGCAAGGAATATGTGGGATCTTACAGACATTAATAAAGCAGTCCTCATCTTCGAGGAGTTTATAGTCCACCAGATGGTATAAAACATGAACACTCACCTAAAAAGCACAATATAAAATAGACGATAAGTGCTGTAAGAATAATATAATTGCTATTCAGAGGAAAGTTGACATTTAGTAGGAGATTTTACAGAGGAGGTGACATTTGAGAGAAGAACAGAAGGGAAGCCCAGGGAAATAAAACATGTGGTCGTAAGTCATCTGGGCTGGATGTGGGAATACACAGGGGGCATCTGTAAACTCAAATGCCTCTCAGAACCCAGCAAATCACATAAAGAAGTCAAGTGGGCAGGAGTAAGCTCATTGAGTGGTGGGGATTTGGGTGAAGCATGTGCCAGTCTAGAGGGGAGAATACTTTAGTAAGTATTGATAGACAATTTAAAGTTCTATCAAAACACTATATTTGCCGAACAAAATACTTCCGAAGATTAGACATGACTTACAGACGGACAGTTGGCGAGTTTTGCTTAAAAAAAACACACGAGGAAATACAACTGGAGAGCTAGAGAGAAGCCTCAGATAAAATGCCTGAACGTCAGCTTGGGGAGTTTGGATTCCGTCTACTTAGCCACGGATGGTCACTGTTTAGAAATGGGATAAAGTGATTAGAATTGTGCTTTAGAAAGATTAATTTCATGGGTGGGATGGCTGGTGTCAAGCAGTGTTAGAGCAACCACGGAGGAGGCTGTTGCAATAGTTCTGGTGAGCAATGAAGGGACCTAAATGGGAATGGGGATGGGGATGGGGATGGGGAGGGATGGGGATGGGGATGGGGATGGGGAAGGGGATGGGGAAGGGGATGGGGATGGGGAAGGGGATGGGGAAGGGGATGGGGATGGGGATGGGGATGGGGATGGAGGGGGAAATATGTCATCTTCGAGTGAACTGGGTACGGCTGTTCCGGATCTTGGTGCAAAACAAACTACAGTAATGCAACTTGCTGGGTCTGAAAAGTGGAGTTTGATGGTCTCCACTGTCCTAAACACCCCGAGTTATTGTGTAACTTGTCCATTGCGTTGGCTGGGAACCTGACCTTTCTTGCTTCACGAGGTCGCTGGCCAAAAACTCCACTTGCTCTTGAAGAAATAAGCCTTTGATCATCTCTAAATTATTGAATGTTTGGTTTTTCAGATTTGGGTTCTTTGTTCCCTAAGAGGACTTGATTGTCTTTGAAATTCTATCTGAGCTGTATACTTGTTATGTTTGAAGAGAGCTATGAAATGCCTTAATGATAAATTCTGTGTCTTCTTCATATGAAACAGCAGTGGCTAGTCTAGTGCCTGGGTGATAGCAATACAAGAGTTTTGAACTGAATAAAAGAGAAAAGTGCATGGTTACTATCCAGAGAGCTCTTGCATATCTGGGGCAGGGGTAGCATAGGTCAATCTACGCTTAGGTCAGGTGGGTATATTGATGAATAAAACAAGCCTGTAAGGCACTATGATGAGCTGAGGAGCACATATCCTGCCTAAAAGGCTCCAACCAAAACCTGCCACTCAAGAATCCTGGCCAGCAATGCTAGATCACCTAGGTCAGCCAGTTTTTTAAGAGAAGCTGTTACTGTTTCATTTAAAATCTCTTCATTTAAAAAAAATCCTCACTCAAGGACATGCTTAGGGGGGAGAAGAAGAAGAAGGAGAAGGAGGAGGAGGAGGAGAAGAAGAAGAAGAAGAAGAAGAAGAAGAAGAAGAAGAAGAAGAAGAAGAAGAAGAAGAAGAAGAAGAGAGAGAGAGAGAGAGAGAGAGAGAGAGAGAGAGAGAGAGAGAGAGAGAGGAACATCAATGCGAGAGAGAAACAACTATCGGTTGCCTTCTATTAACACCTCAACTGGGGATCAAACCCACAACCCAGGCATGTGCCCTGACCAGGAATCGAACTGGCAAACTTTTGGTGCACAGGATGATGCTCAAACAACTGAGCCACTCTGGCTGGGCGAAAATCTCTTGATTTTTACAATTGCAAAATTAAAAAAATATATATATATTGAGTTGACCAAACAAGACATGTCTGTGGGCTAAATTCGGGGGGGGGGGGGGAGATCTGGCATTATTTTGTGACATCTGCTCTGGCATATTAACTCCATGAGGGTAGGGGTTATCTTTTACACATTCCTTTCATCATGTTTTGCTACCCAGAGGCACTCAGTGAGTGGTGTGGACTGGAATAATATAGGGGTGAAATATTCCTATCCGACTCAAGCTTGGGCTTTATGATTGACATTTAATGGGTCCTCACATGCTATCACAAAACCTCCCTTGTACTGCTTAGCACAGAGCAGGTACCCAGCCGATGATGCTATAATTAAGTTGGTTGGTGCTATGAATTTACTTTCATACATTTTACTAAAGCACTGAGCAAAGGTAATAAAAGTAGAATGATAATAAAGAAACATAGAATAAGCTACCTTTCCAGTCAAATTTTAAAAAGAATTTTAGAGATTTCTATGAAACAACATTAAATGTTACCTCTGAAAAAGGTCTTACCTTGTCAACATTCTTTCAGATGGGTAGGGTACTAAGGAGTATGGGATAGTTTTGTATTAAAATGCTATGGATTAAGTCTTAACAAATTAAATATATAATTGTGAGGTAAGCCCAATATCACCTCATCCTAGAGTTGAACACCATCAAGAGGCGGCAGGTGCTTAAGTTTAAGAAGAATGTCTGCGAAAAAAAGTAAAAACTATATCTGTGATTTATTTCTTTTCCCCTGAAAAATGATAAAAAGAGACCACAATGATCCCGCTTCAGAAGTGGAATGTCTTGCTCTGTCTTAATATCAGTGTTCACATGGAAACAGGCTTTGTGACCTAAGGGACTAATTTCCAAATTTATCAGGTTATTTAGTGGTAAAGCCCTGAGTAAATTCAAGATTCCCTAATTCCCAAGTTCCAAGTCCTCCCTTTTTCTAATGTCATTTCAGGAATAGACCTCACAAACTGGACTTCTGTCCCTCTTAGCTGTCCGATGTTGGGATAATGTCTTTCTGAAGCCGTGTCCTTCAGATGACGTGACCGTCACGAATGGGCTCAGGCTGAGTTCAGAACAGGTCTAGGGCAGGCTTCCACTTGGGCGTCAGCCAGCTCTTTGAGAAACAGTTTCAAAGTTTACCCTTCACCTTCCGATAGGTGACAGAAACCCACTTTTCTGAGCTTAAAACCATTTCTTTTACATCCCGATAGCAACCCTGATGCAGCTGATCAGCTCAGGGCCATAAGAAATAATATTAGAACCTGGCTGAGCATGACAAAGGAAGCGACTTGGTGGGAGTAAAACACACATTTGTCCACTCAATGCAACTAGGAAAAAAAAAAAAATTAAAGACTCTGGCTTGGCTATTCTTAAAAAAAAAAGTAACTATTGAAAAAGAAACTGGCAAGATCTTAAGGACTGGATCGCAGTTTCTGGCCCCAGTGATGGGTTTGGAAATTGCAGCCACAGCAATTAGGAGTTCCAATTTTCAGTTCACAGAAGGTCAGGCTGTGGGGTTATCCTTGGAGCAGTGGCTCCACCAACTTGAGAGAATTGGGACTTGATACAGTTGAATCAGCATCTATATTGCTAACGACCACAAGCACGTTTGGCCCCAACATTTTTCAAATCGTCAGTGAAAGTTCAGCCTCGACTATTTTGCCTTTTCTTAATGGGTGGACTCACCAATCAACAGGTACCTGTTATTTCCTATGACTCCCTAGACCAGATATCCTCAACCCCTAACTTGCATGCTAGTCTTCTGGGTAGCTGGTTAAAATGAAGTTTTTGTATTAATTAGTCCAGGGTTGGACCTTTATTCTACACTTCTTACAAGCTCTCAGGTTGCTTTAACTAGCAAGGCTCTAGATCTGTCTTTAGTTTTACCATGTTACGTTGCTGTGTGTCCCTGAGAACATTTGTTAATCAAACTAAATTTCCCCTTATAAACAAGAGGTTATTTCTTACCCCAAAACACTTTCCATGGCCTTCAGTGAAATCCAGCTTTTTTCTAAGAGATAGATGCTGTTCTTTATTATTATTGCTGCTTTTGATTGAGTAGGGCATCAAAATAATGTATATTGATTGAAACCAATCACTTGCTGAATGACTTTAAGATGCCAAGTGTTCACTGTGTCCCTCAGGAGCATCCAGAAGTCCTTCTGTGTCTTTAGCTTACACATCATGGCGTTTGTGTGCAATGTTACTGGACTCTTGTCTGGCTTCTCTGGCATGGATTTCCATAATTGCATGCAAAGCACCGGTAATCTACAGAAATGCCAGCCAGATTTGTGGCACTAATACCTTTTACAAGTCTTATGATTCCTATGACTCAGGGCCCACAGACTGTCTTTCTGAAGGTAAGCCTGAAATTATGCCTATTGTATGAGTATGTCATGGATCGCCTCAGAATCCACCCCCAAATATCTGTTCCACAGTGGGAGACAAGAATCAGCTAAAAAAGAAGGAATCTATGGAGAGCCAAAATCATCCCTACATCAAGCTGAGAGAGAAGTTGTAAGATGAATGCAATTAGCTGGCAGTCGCGTCTATGCTGAAAACATACTCATCCCTGTAATAGGGAACATTTGCTGGGCTTGACAGACTCACAGCATAAGAGTTGGATCCATAGGAAGGAACATGCTGAAAATGGTTTCAATATGATCCTGTATTTTCACTCAATACCCATTGATTGAGGGTGTCCAGCCAAAAACAATGAGAAAATGAGCCAACAATAGTCTTACCCTTTGACCATATTATATACAGTTGCAGCTGAAATGTGTTATATGTTTCAGGAATAACAAAGCATCCATATGGAACAAATATTTGGCAGTATGGCAGCTGATGAAACCAGGAAAAATTAGACAAATTATCAATCGCTTGCTCCCAAATTACCCCCAAAAAAGAAATTAGATCCATTTTCAGTAGCTTTGCTTTCAAATTTCTTCTTTCTATGAGTCACCACCACCTCCTGCCAAACTAAATATGTCTATGAACGGCTGGAAACTTTAATGGAAAGAAACATAAAACTCAAAATACGTAGGAAAATTTAAGCTTCTTCATGGAAGACCTTCATGGAAGACTAGCAAGTCAGGAATGTGTGGAGACAGAATTAATGCATCGACAGTACCTTTTGTTTTGGGTAGCATCTGACTTCACATGCAATAGAAAATGCATAAACCTGTCAACCAGCTGACATGATTTCAAATTCAAATGATCTTTCAAAATTAATTAGCTCATTACTTTTTTTTTTTTTTAAGCTTCCACTCCATCAAATTACTAAGATCTATGACTATCCATAGTCCTATAGTCAGGGCGATCAGATTTGGACTTCACGATGTTACTCAATGGGCAGTAGAAATTGGAAACAAGTTCATATGAATGGTTAAGGGCTTGAGCTGTCAAAGACTGTTCCGATGGGTTACACCAGAAGACTGTTATAGCAGTTCCCTGTGTATTTATGGACTATGATGGCTAGTGCTACCTTCACATGAGTTTTAAGGTTAAGTTCAAAGTGTTCTACCGTGCGAAGAGTTCTAGACCGAGAATGAAGTGACTGAATTGCAGTCCTGGCTTTCCCAGCAGCATGCTTTGTGACCTCATGCACATCGTGTTTTTTCTGGACGTGGCTTTCCCTCATCTGGGAAGTGAGAGCAGTGGACCAGATTGCTCTATATGGTTCTTTCTAACTCTCCAAGTCTTCAATTATGCTCTGGCAACTAGAAACTGAGCAATACTTGTAGTGTTCTCTGAGGGCTGGTGCTCCAGCTGTTATACACGCCTTGAGCTTGTTCACCAGGGATGTACCATTTGTTGAGCACCTTCCCTTGACCACCCCTGCTCCTTTCAATATGAGTACCTCAGATGAAATAAGACGGAGGAATGGCATGGAGGTTCTTTTTTCATAACCATTGTCATAGGTGGAACCTACGTGTGAAGTCTTCTGTGGCAGCCCTTGAAAACTATCTGTTACTAGAATTAGCTAACTATATTGATCTAGGAGAAGTTTCATTGGAGCAACCATGAAGGGATTTCAGGAGATGACACCTCAAGTCTAATAGACTTTTTAAATTGATACCTTCACTCAAAGGCACAATGGTGGCAATAGCAAATGGAAAGGCACGGGGTCTACTCTGGAGACGGGTAGAAGAAAATAGCTTTTGGAATGACTTTTCCAACATCAAGTGAAGGAGTTTTATTAAATGCCCACTGCTGGATGCTGTGGAGGACAGAGAAAAACTTTTACAACTTAGTTTCTTTTCCTGAAAGAGCTCAGCATAGAAAGGATGAAAATTCCCACCGGCAGCAACAGGCATTTGTGCGGTTCTGAAGTGTCTTAGCTACCTCAGACGCTGTGTCTCCAGGAACTGTTGGATGCGTTGCCTCTGAGATAGAGCCACATGGTCACTAGTCCACATGGTGATAAAACTCACAATTTTGATTTCATCAAAGCCATGCTTATACAAAAAAATCCAATTTCCCTATAATCAGGCTGTGATAAGGAAGTATCTTTGAGAGTGCAAAGATACTTTTCTGATTAGTGAGTACATTCCTTCTGCTGAACACTGGTTTTTGAGGTTAAGCAGAAATCACCAAGAGCTGAGTTGGGAGAATAGAAATCTTTTGCCTATGAGTATGATTCCTCAGTGGCTGCCTACCCACCTCAGGGAGACAAACCCTTTAAGCAGGCTCACGCAGTGTGGTCCAGTCATAGGCCCCATCTTTTTTCTGCTTCCTT
Organism: Molossus molossus; assembly: GCF_014108415.1. Lineage (NCBI taxonomy): Eukaryota > Metazoa > Chordata > Mammalia > Chiroptera > Molossidae > Molossus > Molossus molossus. The sequence continues at coordinate 13,702,784 of NW_023425345.1, read as the reverse complement.
CAAGGAAGAAATACATTCTGAAGCTCCATTAATTAACTCTTGGGTGGTCTAAATGCAAAGTGATAACTGAATAGGAGAGACCAACGTGTTTTTCTTTGTCATTAATAAGGTTGAGAAGATACACTGCCAAATTAACTTTTCTAGATTGCAACTATTGTAGAACCATTGAACCAATGGGTCAATGTCATGAATAGTTGACATCAAACTACTGAATTAATTTGTGGATGGTGATTAGAGGAACAAGGCAAAGTATTCGATTAGATCCATTAATAGTACACATAGGGTTGGCCCTGCCAGTGCCCAGAGCCATTCAATAGGTGAGCCTGAGTGTAATAGTTTCACTCCGATTTTACTAATGAGGAGTGTAAGGCCCGAGGATATTAAATGACTTCTCCAAGGCCGTAACACTGCTAAGCAGGGGAGCTGGGTGAGGCCCACACATGCAGCTTCTGATTTCTAAATGAATACTTCATTGATCTTCTCTTTCTGCTTTCCGCTGGGGCTGTTTATGGGCCATAAAACAACTGTGGTGCTATTCAGACAGGAAAGGCACAAGAAGGGAGGAGAAGAATGGTGGCCACTATCTCTGAACCAGGCGTTTTCACTGGTGAAAAACTGAGGGTTTATTATACGACCGGGAAGAGAATGGCCACAGACATTGAGGTCACAAAGGTAACCAGCTTTCTTCTCGTTCGTTCCAGATGGCCACAAACTTCTGAGCACACAGCTTTGCTCTGTACCATGTCTGTCTCCTTCTCCTGCTGTCACTAACATAAATGACTTTATAGCACGAAGGCGAAAGGGAGGGCCTGCAAACACCTTGTATTTAGCCCGTAGGAAGAGCCTTCCATTTTCAGAGAACAGCTTGCAAAACCACAGTCACCCCTCCCATTGCTTACTCTGGGCCATGGCCCACAGACTCCTGATTAACCAGTGACCGGTCCTTTGTGTGTTCCGTTCACTCATGGCTTCCCATATCTCCAGTCACTTCTCTTCTAGAGACGTCTCTAGTCCAGTAGTTCTCAATGAGGGGTGCTTGCTCCCTCCCTCCCCAACCCAGGGACGTTTGGCAATGTCTGGAGGCATTTTTGATTGTCTAGACTGGGAAGAGGGGACTCTCCCGGCGTCTAGAGGGCAGAAGCCAAGTTTGGTGCTAAACATCCCAAAAGGCACAGGACAACCCCCCTCCCCCAGCAAAAACCATCTGTCCTCAAATGTCAATAGTGTTGAGGTTGAGAAACTGTTGCCAGTGGCACTGCGGGGGGGAGGGGGAGGGGAGTGAGGGAGTTGGAAAACGAAGTAGATTTTTAAAACACGCCACTTGGTCTTCCGAAGGGGCTGAAGCCGGGGGCAGGGAGAAAGGAGACACAAGGGGGCTGAAATCTAGTGTCCCCAAATCTTTTTAATCTACAGTTCTAACTCTTGGTGCCCCTTTCCCCAGTTTCAAAGATAGTCAGGCTCTGGCTGCCTGTGGGTTGGCTCAGGGCAGACTTTCTTAACCGCTTCCCTCTGATGAAAGACCCATTTGATCAGGGTAAATGGCACAGGGGTGGCACCATCTTCCCAGCAACAGTCACACAACGGACTCTGACTGACACATTTTCAAAATTTCAAAAGACCCTTCTGACAGCCTCTCTATGCTCTTAAAGACCACAGATGGAGGAAGAAAGCCCAAAGAGATTCAGAGAGGATTTGCTTGGAGGACTGGAAAAAAAAAAAAAAATCAGGTGTAAATTTCTTTTGGCTTGGGGGCTGTCGGAGAAATCTCCAGAAAAAAAAAAAAAAAAAAAAAAAAGCTGATCCAACAACTCGTCAGACTGTTTCAGATTTTCCAGGAGCACAGCTTTGCTAAGTCATTCCAAAGCAGTCTACCCAAGTTGACATTGGAGAGAGTGACCAAAGAGTCAGAATAGTATAATATACAATAATAGTCTAAGTGATGACCTTAAGTGGACTTGGAATGCCCGCAGCACAGCTGAGGTTTTGGGCACTGTATAGGTAGCAGGCACAGAATCACTTCAGTTTGCACGAAGTTCTACAGCCCAGGAACCAAAGCGTTAAGTCTCAGGTGAGTTTATTGAAATGAGAGTGCCACCAAGACCTATATTCATTTGGATGAGCTTGATTGGAGGCCTCCCCTGGTCATTTTACCTTACCAGGTGACATTCTGATGTAGGCATGGTTCATTGCTACTAAAGGCAGAACACTGCATTGGAATCAGAATCAGCAATACCTCTTTCTGCCTTGGCCACTAGTTAGCAGTGTGACCTTGGATACGTCACTTCTCTCTGAGTTTGTTCTTGGTGTTTGACTAGGTTACTTTTCAAAGGCTTTCAAGCTTATAGCAGTTTTCCATTTTGCTTCTTTTGAGCAATGAGGTAGTTTTAGGAGGGAGATATTACGGAGATGTATACTTAATCAATAATCAGGTTCTTGAGGGTCTTCACCGTGCACTTTGGGCGGGGTGGGGGTACATATAAAGCCTTATCCCTGCAGAATGCCTGAACATTTAACCTAAAAAGTTTTCATTTAAAAGACCATGTGGTCTCTGCTGGTTGCACAATTTCTTTGTGTCCATGCTGCTGCTGATCAATTATTGCAAAGCCATCAATTACCGCAGGACAAACGCAGAGGGCCATGTGCAAAAGTTCTGGCCAATTGCATAAAGCAACATGCCAGATGCAAAGTGAGTGAAGGGTTTTTCTTGGTATTCAAGGTTCAGTGAAAAAGTAAGAGGGGCAGCTATGCCAAGAATGAAAAGCCAGAGCTTGCCAAGTGCTTCTTTAAGTGGCTTTAGCCAATGTGAGACTAAACAATGCATTAAATAGGCATACAGCTTGCTGTAGTTAAGGAACTGCATGTCAAATAACAGCTCTTTGCGATGTTTTAAACATGATCTCGCATATAGATAAAGACAAACAAAATGCTGTGTTGTCATCTCCTTCCTCCAACAGCTAATAAGGCCTGAGGATTTGAACTTTCCAGGCAACGCAAAGTAATGTTTGGTGATGTCAGAGCCCGCGGATGTTTCTCTGAGAGGTGTAGGGTGGAACTTGGCCAGGGCAGCAGCTCAGTGCAGAATGAGTTTTTGCCACCATGGTTGTTAGAGACATCTGGCTGCATAAAAGAGCAGGGGCTTTGCAGCCCGTTGTTGAGAACAATGAGAAAACTCCTTGGGAGAGCTTGTGCCTGTTTTCAGTGTGTCTGATCCTTGGGTGTGGGTGTGAAATCAGAAAGAAGGTTGCTAGAGGGATGAGGCGGGTCGTTCCCTGAGACCCTGAGGCTCGCTGGCATGGTGCACGTGTCTGGACAAGGTATAGGAAGGCCCAGAGAATTTGAAGAACGCCAACAGTCTCTTTTGGATCCAAAATGTCTAACCTACCAGCCATTGAAGGTATGAGACATTCCAGTACCAGTGGTCCTCAAACAATGGGCTGAGTGGTACTCACGCAGGTGGAAGCCGTGCATCCAAAGCCCTGGCTGCTCCCATTACTCATTTTGTGGTCAGGATGGGGAAGTGTCCTTCTGCCTGGTACACCATGAAGAAGATAGTGCCTGTGACCACATCTCCCTTACCCCCTCCCCAATAGCACCCAGAGAAAGGCCCTTGATCCAAATAAACAGCCCTCCTTCGGTAGGTCTTTGAGAAGAACCAACAGAACTAATAGTTGTAAAGAATAAAGAGTTGAGGTTTGCTGGCACAGGAAGAGGAAAACTTGAAGTTGGCCTGAGGAGGGGCTCCCCCAGATCGTATTGCGTATCCTGGTACCCACAGGTGGACTGTAGAATTCTGTCTGAGTGGGGTCCCAGAATCTGGTCTGTGAAGGCTCTTGTACAATAGCAGCCTCTCATCAAAAAGACTTTTCTCGTGTACCTTGAGGAAATTCCATTATTCTTTCCTAAATTTTCCTAGAAGGTGAAATTACATGGATATTTCTCTCATACCTCCTTTCAAAGAAGGGATCAAAGTCAACGAGTCACCCGGGGTTCTTGGTCCGTATTTCTCAGAAGAGGACTGCGGTTTTGGAAGCAGCTCCCTTTGCTACACTTCAGGCCTCTAAACAATGTGACTGGCCAGATGAACATGCTTTCTGGAGACAAGAGACCTTGACTTTGGTTCTGGACCCATCCAGTGAGTAAGTCACAGACTATCAGTGTCTCACATTTCTCATTTGTGCAATGAAGCAATAATTTTTGCCTTCTAAGACTGGGGTATAGACAAAGTAAGAGAGCTGATACTACTGGGTTTTGACAAAATAAATACACCAGTCAAACATAAGACATTCTTCTTGTTAGTGACCCTACTCTCTAACTGTTACTTCTAATAACAGCTTTCATAAGCTGCCCCTAAAAAGAGAAAATGAGTGTATAATAAATTGGCTCTTCAGATACCTCAACCTTTGCAGCAGACTCTGCAACTAATCCCAGAACAGAATAAATAAGTATAATAGCTAACATGTGTATGGTGCTTACCGTGTGCCAGGAAAAATTCTAAGTTAATATGTTCTAATGTATTAACTCATTTAACCCTTAGACCAGTTCTATGAGGCAGGTTCCATTTTACAGATGTGGAAATTGAAGCACAGGGGGTTAAGTAATTTGTTCAAGGGAACCCCCAAATAAGTTGCAGAAGTGGCATTCAAACCCTGGATTCTTGACAATAGAGACCATGCTGTTGGTCTTGATCCCTTTACTCTTTTGCTTCTTATAATTTTATATTAGGGAGGAGATGGTCTTAAAAGCATCGAAATGTCAGAAAAATAGAAATTATTTTCTAATTTTGTATAGAAACCGTGACATTCTTAGTGGTCCCTTGGTCCTGTTAAACATATTTAAAGAGTAGTAGCAAGTACTTAGGGTCAATATAAACCATTGTTTTTCTTTAAGAATATCTGTGGCTTATTAGCTTAGTGGTAAACATGAGGAGGTCAGGGCATTAAGGTCAACCCCCACATGAGCCAATTAGTTTGAAAGAGAAAAGCTTTTCCATAGCCGGTGACCATGCCCCTAACTTTGACCAGCTGTAATACAATTGCATGGCTGGTGGGCTAAGAGGTACCAAGCCAAAGAATACCAATGGCACAGCTTAAATCCCACCCCACTCCAAGCAATGCTAATGATAGTGAATGACTATATCTTTGAATGCCCCAAATTGTGCAGTCTTAATTGAAAAGGCAAAATCAATAGACTGGGGAAAGGCGTTTGGTCATGGTTTAGAAGGCTACAGATTCTTATTTGCCTCCTCTAATTTAATACAGGCCAGCTAGAACCTGACCTCACTTGTCCCCGTCATGTCCAAGAGAATGAGAAAATGTAGATGAGAACTGTCCATTGGTCCTTCCTAGCAAGGAAAAATGGAAATCTGTTTTCCATAAGGTGTGTGCTCCTTTGGCCAGGTGGCCTGTATGTCTTTTATCTTGATGGAGCTTCTAGTCCATCTCTGAAAGGTTAAAACCCACCTTAAAACAAAACATAACAAAGAAAGTGGCTTCTTTTTCTTTAAGTAGGTATACTCTGTCTTTGGGGACAAACAGAGTCTATGTAATGAGGACAAAAGAGATTAAAGATTCTTTGGTCACTACTTAAATCCAACATACTCCCTTCTTGAATAGCGCCAAATCTTGGTTAATTACAACCCAGACTATGAGTCTGTTACAGTTAGAAGAGGTCATTTACTTTAACAAAATCTCCTTGTTTTATAGACAAGGACATTTCAGCCCAGGAAGTTTAAATGTTTGCCAAAGTCATACAGCTAATGAATGACAGGTCTGGGAGCAGTTTTCTGAGCACAGTATTTCAAATGAAAGAAGCTTGAGTTAATAATAATAACCTAGATCTAAGAAGGTTGTTTCAATCAATAACAATGAAATTCATGGCAAAATTTTACTTAAACTCTACAAACAGTTATGTGTTAACACGCAAAGAATGCTATTTATTTATTCAGACCTGTTCTTAATAACTATGCATTGGAGGTAAGTTTTATAAAAGCTATAAATCTGGAGTAGCTGACAGGGTATCCAACTTTCTTTTCTAATTGATTTACTTCTCCCTTTTTCCAGACCGCCGAGGTAAAGCATATACAATTTATTTAAGGGATTGTTTATAGACTCTTAAAACTCAAAAGGACCCTAGAAACTCACTTTCTTTGGTTGCTTTTAATTGAAACCATCGAAGACGGTTGGTTGTCCATCAATTTTTTAAGTGTCTCCAAGGAGAGAAATTCCACAAGCCCTTGAGGCGCACGTTAAAATGGTTAATGGCTGTCAAAAAATTATATCTATAGTAAGCTCATGTCTCCTGTTTCTCTTGAAGCTCCTTTCCTCTTACAGTTTCACATAAAACGAAGTTATAACCAGCCCCCCTCTGTGAGAGCTCCATCAATCTGGTAAGATAATAGCTAGCTCTTTCCCGATTGCCACCTCCATTAAGCCACCATTTTTCTCATAGGACTAGAAGCACACGAGACTGGTTGATACGCTCTCTCACTGGGATGCATAGGGAAGAATGAGTAATTAGCTCTTCGCTGGGACTTTCATTTCAGAGAATGTCTGGGGAAGCTGCATTAATTATAGAGGAAGTGTTTCACTTATGCTGGGAAGACGTTCACAGAAAAGATCATCTAGACGGAAGCTTTCCACTGTGTTCTAGTGGAACGTGGGCTTGTAGAGAACTATGAGCTCATTCACAACACTGGGTCGATCTATACAAAATAAGCATGGCAGAAAAATTTTATTCAGTTGTGTTTCTAATAAGGTTAGAAAAATCAAACAAAAAGCTATCCTTGTTAAACATTCTGGCCCAACATAAAAAGATAGATATAGAGGGCAATTTTCTGTTAGATATTCGCATTTCAAACTAAGATTGAAATCTGCCTCCTCCTATTAAAAAAAAAAAATCTATACTTTCAAAATTGGATTTTAAGCAGCTTAAAATAAAAGGCCACAATAGAACTTTGAAAATAAGGGTAAAAGTGTAATAAGAGTCCATTGACAGGGTTGGAGGTAGAGATTTCTTTGCTCTAATAAGGATTTCAAAGCCTATAAATGCTTAGAGCTGACTTCTCCACACATAGTACATCTCAGGGGACGAAAAGGTAACTCAATACAATTTTCTGACAACAGTTAATGTCTATAAGAATAATTGGCTCAGACACAAAACCAGACCATCAGTGTAGCATGCAGCCCTAGGTTTGTTAGTATATACTGTATTCATTAAAAAAGAAAAGAAAAGAAATTTTTTTTTATCAAATAGCTGTGCATATATGAGGTGAGAAGAATTGTCCAAAGTGCTTGACAAACCTAATTTTTTATGGTGTTGAAGACTAAGATTCCATACAAGAAATTCTATTTCATTCAACTGGATTCAATTAAACTCAATCAAACATAAGCCTCTACTATAGCAGCCAGGCATTGAGCAAGGTACTGGGATTTAATGGTAAATAAATATAGCACTTGGCATCAAGGAGCCCATTGAGGGGTAAATCCTGGGTAGGTGATTTCAAAAATGGTACAAAATATTCAGGTAAAGCGTAAATGACTATAATCTAATCTCCCATGGTTATTTTTCTCTTATGAGACTTGATAATACGTATGTGCTTTATTTTTAACCTCCCAAATAGCAACTAGACTGTGAGGTCCTTGACATCAAAGTCAACCTCTCTCATTCATTTTGTCATCTTATCAGTGACTAGTAGAGTGTCTTCCACAGAGCAGATGCTCTAGCTGTGTTTTGAACTGAAGAATTTAAAGGGGCCAACTTCTCTTAGGCAAACAGGATCATCCAGTTGACTAGAAAGTTAACAAGAATACTTTTGTGCATAGGGGTCTACGTCAGGGAAAGGAGTTAAATTAAGTCATGGAAATGTTATAAGACAAAACTTATGAAACACAGACTCTCAATGACAATACTGATGATAATAATACACAATTTATAAAACCTCTTCCTCCTCAAAGTCATACTCTAAACATCAAGAGTTGCTATAGATAAATGTTTTCTAGTTTAAAGCAATGCTTAAATTTGCTCTTTGTAGTAACAGAACAAAAGAATTCTTTCAGTGTCTTGAAGTTGGTTTCCATCATAGTCGTCCAATACCCTTAAGTATAGTATGAACATATATATGTATCACGTGATTATTTGGGACCAAATCATTCTTTCCATTCTCACATTTCACCATCTAATGCAAACCTTGTAGTCATGAGAGGATCCAGTTTCCATGCACTGTGCATGGAAATCTTGGAGCATGTCCTGTTGGACAAGACAATTTAACCTGGCACACAACAGAAGACACTTGCGGGCTTGGCAATCACCTAGTGAGCTGGATCAAAGGAAATTGCACAGATGGATTATCAAGGCAAAAAAAAATTCTCTTGGGCATAATAAGTGAAGACTATGCATTCATTTTTTAATATGGATCAGCAATAGCACAGTCAAGAAGAATGATGACGACAACCCGTTGTGGAGTGATGTTGATGTGGCACATTAGCCTCCCATAAAACAAGTCTGCTGTTCGAAAAGAACCCACCTGATGAGCTCATTCATCTGCACTGCAACCAAGAACTGGACGGAATCACTTTATTGCCAGAAAAATAGATGAATTAGCTCAATTAAAGCGTTGGCTGGAAACAGAGTGGGAACTTGCCCATCACATAGTAGAAAGCACATCTCGTTCTGTCACTAGTCGTTTAAACGTTATTTGTTGCCAAGTATATGATGTGTACAAATCATCAGTCCTCCTTTTAGCCTCTTCCTTCCTATCCCCCCACCCATTCCAGACCCATATACATGGACCTCTATCCCAGCACCCCTCCCACCCGCATACCCACTCTCACCCACAGCCCCCTCCCCACGCCACCTTCCCTGGAAGATGAGATAGACTTGAAATGTGTGAGTCATCCCAGGAGCTATTCCAAACCTAGTGGGTAACTGAGGTAAGCTGTCTACACTCGAGCGATATGAATCTCTAAGAATGATTCATGCACACTGAGAACCTGAGCGTTGGTTTTTTGGAACTCTCCAAAATTGCAAAGAATTATACAGAAGGAGCATCTGGCTTTAAATTTCACTGCTCTGTAATGTACAATGAGAGGTGCTTCTGAGGAGGATGCTTTAAGTGAGGCGTTCCCTCTGGCAGCACTGACTTCTGTTTGTGTTTATTATTTGCAAGTGTTGACTTGGCCTCTACTTTATATTGACTGTAGACTTTTTAATCACCTGAGACCTCCTTGTGGGATATGTAATCTCACACTGGTCAGAAACCCTTTTCCAGATGGTGATGTCGTTGGAGGGCCTCGGAAAAAGGGCTAGTCAAAGGAAGGCAATAACTAAAACTCAAGGCCAATTTGCATAGAGGGCAAATGAACCTGGCACTTCTGTTTGCATTTAAGAGAGAGCCTGTGTATTTGCAAACGTGCCTTTGAGGGCAGTTGGCCTTCTCTCTCTGTTCCTGGTGATTTCACAGAGCATGGAGACATCTGGGATGTGCCCCTTAATTCTTTTTCCAAGTCCACCTCACTCTTTTACTCCAAATTCCCTGGAACTTCAAACAAGCCTACATGTTTCCACATGTTTATATGTGCACACAAGGGTTTGGAGAACAAAACCCTCAATCCCAGAGGGTCGTTCTGTCCCCTCCTTTTGAGGAAGAGAATGGAATAGTGAGGGAAGAGCATGCTAGTTGCTGGAATGCTCATCAGGAAACAGTTAAAAGACAAACTGCTAAGGAGGAAAATTTCATCCGAAATCTACAGAACCGGCCACAACCCCACTGAAACCCTAGGCTTCCTTGAAGGTGCGGAATCGGGCTGAGGATGGCCGCCAGCCACGGGCAGTCGTTCAGTTATTCACACACTCCCTGCGGTTGTAAATCCACACAGCCCCGAGAGGGAGGGCTACTTACTGAAATAAAAGCCCCTGTCTCCACACACGAACTGGAGCGCGTCCACCAGCTCAGCCCCGCACAGCGTCTCCGGTCCAGCCGTGGCGGAGCTGGAGAAGGACAGCAAGCACAGGGCCAGGTAGAAGAGATGCGAGGAGGACAGGACGTGCATCTTTACCTGCGAGGAAGCAGAGGGAAGGTCACGTTTCCGCCCCATCCGTGAAGGGGAGTGGGGGCGGGGCACGGTGCATTGACCCCCGCATTCCATCCCTGTGGTGAATCAGACCCGCCCTGCACAACAGGGCAGCAGCGTGCAGGGTGGCCTGGATGGAGCACCTCTTCTGTGCAGTCCCCTTCCTACCGTGCGCCTTGGAGAAGTTCTCCCTGAAATCCTTCTTACAAGTTCCTAAACATTTTGAATGATCAAAGGCTAAATGGTGCTCAGTCCAGATTTGGAGCCAAATATGTTTTATTTACTTAAATTCTCTAAAGACTGGCCATCCACAGATGGCACATGCACTCATTATTGACTGGAATATTAAATTAACCAGAACATCCTTCCCTAGCTACTGATTAGAGAGACTTCACTGTGGCTAAAAAAGGACTTGTGAACATACTATATAGATCATTATAGAATTTTTCTTTTTCTTTTTCACTTGAGATTGAGAGAGAGAGAGACAGAGAGATTTCTTACCTGGGGGATATCAGAAGTTAACACAACCACAGGTGGGAGTAAGACAACAGAAACAGGAGACATGTGAGGGTTTAGGAGTGAAATGGGCTCTTGCTAAGCAGTCCTACTCTTTCTGCATTCTAAAGTCCTTTGTGTCAAGTTCAATATCAAATCAACACGTGTAGAGAGTGCCTTCCGTGAACAGGGCACTGGGCTCAAAACTTACAAAAGATTTTTTTTTTTAAGTCATAGAAATTCTGACTTCATCTCTTGGAGGGACTTATGTAACACTGGATCCATTTTATAGCAAAATATACTGAGGGCCCCCTGGTTGGCTCGCCTTAGCCAGGGACAGCCAGCCAAGTGGCAGCCCGGCCAGAGGCAGACTTCCTGTGGCTCGCCTCTCTGTCCTCACTCCAAGCAGTAGAAGCAAGGCTAAGACGGTCCTTAAACTTATTCCTATAGCTGCTTGTGGCACAAAGAGGTGGTTTCTTCCAGGAAGGCTCCCAATGAGTAGCTTCCCCTTTCTTAGATGCGTCTACTTTCAGCAGCATTACAAGAGTCACCAGAAAAGGTTAAGTGAGGGACCCCTATTAGACTGGAAGCTATCATGATATAAAAAAAAAAAAAGAGCCTCTTTTGACCCTCCTCGCAATGGCAGGTCCATTGGACCCCATCACTTCTGGAGAGAGACTCAGTCACTGCCTTTCCACCACCCGCCCTGTTCTCCATGCTCTCTGACCTGCATGGTTCTACATCAGCAGCAAAGTGTGTCCCATCTTTATAGTTGAGATTTCCACGTTTGTGGCCAGAAGCTCAGCGATTTGGGGGAGCCTTAAACCCCTGACTCTTGTTAAACAGTTGACCATGAAAAGCACCTTCTACTTGCAAATCATCATAAGCAATGGACATAAAATAGAAGAGGAGGTAAAGGCGCAACTGAGCATTTCTCCCACCTTCCCAGTAGGGCTCTGTTGGAGTCCTGGACTCCCCCCCTCCCCCCCAGCCCAAACCACCGAGACTACTAGAAAACAACCATCATCTTATTTTTTTCCTCAGTGATAAAATAATTAGTGGAGCTTTTCCCCTTCAATATTTCCAGTGGAAACCTCAACAAAGCCAACCCAACTGGTCTTCACTGCCCTTTTCAAAAAAGCAACCTATAATTGCTCTTCCAGAACATACCCCACACTCTGTCAATGTGTCAGTTCTAGAATGGATCCTTCTGCTACCAATCTTATTTCTGCACCCCTCCCTTCTTTGTGGAGTTTATACTAATGCTCAAGGCCAAGCACCTGCGATTGTAGGTGCCTTCAAGTTCTTCAGTTCTCATGGAATCCAGGAGAAAACACACTCAACTTATAGCCTTAGTAGATTGATAAGATCATGAGATGCAAAACTATATCTTAATAGTTATTTCTGCTTTAACACATTTAAGCCCAGCAATACATATACATCTCTAGCATTTAAGAAGTTAAGATTTTTTTTACAGCTTTTTCTCTTTCTCCCTCTTTTGCTGAATTATATTGTCAGATAAATGGCAGCACTTATAGTTCTAGAACAAGATAGAACCTCCAGTGCATATTCCTTTAGTTCACCAAACAGTCCAGCACACCCACAGAGACTCAGAGAATTTATCACATTATGTTCCCAAAAAAGAAAACAATAATGAACTTGTTTAGAAGTTAAAACTTTGAAACAAGTGGCCCCATATGTTCATCATTTCCTTGGCCTTTTGTTTTGCCAAACACAAAAGAAATGAAGAGAGAGAAAAGAAAGATATGATAGAGAGAAAGAAAGAAAGAACCAGAAAGAAAAGAGAAAAAAGGAAAAAAAATCACAGCACTCTTCCTCAAAAATCCTCCACAAATCCAAAATTTTAAAAAAACCTCTCTTTTTATCTTAAATAAATGGAATAGCAATTGATTCCAGATGTCTGGGTTACAATGAAAATGCCCAGCAAAATCTGAGGGCAATAGGCATAAGCAAATACTCACTGTAGGTGTAACCATTTTTGTTTGTTCCAGATCTTTTACAGCAGGTCAGGGTGGGTATTATGAGGCTGATGTGAATAGAAAACTGAGGACTTAAAAACATGTGCAGCTTTGTGGGTGGGGTTTGTGAAAGCATCTAGTTACATTTGGACACCCAGGCAGGTATGCTATGAGTCTGGGTAAACTGCCTTTTGTCCATTCAAACAATGAGCAAATTACACAGCTGGGATTTGAGTCAATCTTTTCCCTTCCGTCAAGCCACCAATTGCCATTGTATGTGCCCCCTCCCGCCCCCCAGAAGCGATCCTAACTCCTATCCCTTCCCCTCTGCCCTCTGACTCAAACACTTGGAAAATATCTTGAGACCCAGAGTACAATCAATCAGCTTGTGAATGCTGCCTCTAGACAGGACACATTTACTCCCTGAATTACATCTGAAAGACCACTCACCTCCCTCCAACCCCTTCCTGATCAAAGGACAGGAAAAAGTAACAACAACGAATTGCTAGCTCTGCTTCTGAGAAGTTCAGCATGCACAGCATGGAAAGTTCATTTGCAGACAGTTTTCCAAACTTGTAATTAAGGCAGACATAACACTCCACTGCCCCTTTTAGGATCATCTGAGTCGGGAGACAAATCCCCCAGCTGTCTGACCACACAACATATACGTATATGGGCTTGATTTCTTTTAAAAGCAAGGTAGCCAGCCTATGTCTTGGCATCTCAAGGGCAGCAGAATCAGCTGCCTGATGAGGATGGAGCCTTAACTCCTAAGCCACTTACTCGGAGAAGTCCTGGCGGTGGAGTATTTGAAAGCAAATGAAGGCTGGACTAAGGGGCAGGGACATTTTATGAATTGAGACCTCAGGCAATTTCATCGGGGAACTAGTGACAGAGGCTTAAAAGTGCTTGCAAATTGGAAAAACACAAGTCTTGAAGGATATAATTTTGCTGAGAATGGAAATTTGAACTAGGGCCAGTGATTGGAAACGAGAAGTCGACGCACTGACAGTGGCAGCCAAATTGACCTAAAGAGACTTCGCAGCACCGAGTATGACATCAGTTTTACAACACGAACCCCCAGCCCAGACTTCGCCTGGGAAAGTCCTCTTTCAACCAGAAAACTTGGACAAGCAGTTGTTAGAAAGTTTCTGCTTCCCATAGACAGCATGCATTTGTTTAAATTACACAAATATGCAAGGTCAGCAAGAGTTGTCAAGTTCTTTTTTGGAAGAGTAAATTAAACTTCACTCTCACTTGGACTCTCTGGGCATACATGCAGAGAGTTCCGGGACCTTAGCTCCAAAGATCACATTTAAAAGCTTTAATATCATCTCAAACGTAACTCTTTGTATGTGGCATGCCTTGTAATAAAAGTCCTAACAAGTTACACACACACACACACACACACACACACACACACTCATACACTCACGAGAACAAGGTCTTAAAAATTAAACATCTGCACCTGCAAAAAAAAAAAAAAAAGATTCCCAAGTTCATATCCACGCTCTATAGCCCTTAACCATAGACAGGATTAAAAGGAAGCTTCTATAAAGACACCACTGAAGCCCTGCAGAAGTAGAGGATTTAGCATAAGTACCTTGCAATAGTTTTACTCACACATATTTCTGTGCAAAGGCATCCACCTCCGGGAGCTCTTTTTTCAGATCCCACAGAATTGCATATTCAGCAATTAATAAATAACTCCCAGTCCCAAAACAATGCAAATTCTAAAGTGAATAACGTTTCTAGGCAAAAGCAAACAGTACACAATTGAAAGAAAATTCCCCAATGGCTTCAAAGAGTAAGAAATATTTACCTTCAAGAAATCACAAAAGCAGCACTTAAATAACTGGGTTGGAAGACCGCTGACTTTTTCCATCGCTTCTGAAGTGCAAAGTCTGGAAATGAATCGGTTAGCAGGAATAATGAGGCAAAAAGGAATGCAGAGAGATGGGAGATGTTGAGAGCGATGTCACATTTCAATTTTGAGGACTTTATTCCATTGCGCAGGCTCTGTCTGCTCTGAATTTAGCGGTGACAGTGAGATTTAGCAAACAGAAGAGGGATTTAGAGAAAATCCTCACATTTATCTACAAAACACAGACACTGTAGACAGGAAACAGCTGGGGGAACATTTGCCTTCTCTCTCTCTCCCTCTTCTGGCAAAGTTATCGAGTAAGGACTTTTTTGGGCAGGGTGACAAATAACATCATACCTTTGCATTTTAAAACTAGAGCACAGAACCGTTTTTTTCCCCCCCTTAAAAGAATGTGTGTTAGTGACAGGGTGAGCAGATATTAAAAATACTGATGCTACCATAGGGAATGAGGGTCTGTTCTCTGATTAACTTGCTCCTGGGCTTGAAGACACGCACATCTGTTAATACACCTTATCAGTATTGAAGGAGGGTGCATGGGGGATGGGCAAGCAATTCACATTCTAGAGCAAATACAAAATTAAAAAAAAAAAAAAAAAAAGAAGTGAAGGAAAGACCACCCAAGCAAAACCTACGATTTTAACCCTGAGATGACTGAGGTTAACTAGATTGGACGACAGCCCTAGGTGATCCCTTGTCCTACTTGCCAAACCAGGGGAATGATCTCATTTCCTAGAACCTAAGAAGGGGCAAGCAGCGTCGCAACTGGCTCCCTCGAGGGTGACACGGTTTCGTGCTTTTTGCCCGTGACAGGGCAAAGACATTGCTGAGCTGTAAAGTCAACTGGAAAAATAAAATCACTTTTCTTCCTTCTTCTACTAGGCTGCCTGTCACCCCCCAGGGGAAGGGCACCTGAGGGGCAACCCATTTTCCCGTCGTTCATATTTTTCTGCATAACTCAAAACTGTGTGTGTTAGCGTGTGTGTGTTCTTCCTCTAATGTTTGTGTATTCTAAATAACACCAGCTGGCTAGCAATACCCTCTCAAGGGTTATGATGTCATTCAAATCCCTCAACTGAATGAGTGGCCGGCAACATGGTCCAAGCCAGCTGTTTTGTTATTTATAATGTACACTTGCCTGTGCCATTGAGAATCAAGTTCTGATCTCTTGTCAAAGAGATCTCTTGTCAATACAGTGTGTACCAATTTCTCTTCGGTGTTGCGAGGTAGTAGATAAGAAAGTGGATTATGAAAGAGGGTTGCAAAAGCCCAGATAAGGCAGGCCACTTTCCCTGGACGTCTCCCCGGGCACATGTGGCTTCCCAGGACGGTGGAAGTAACTTGGGCCTTGCATTTCCCTGTCGTGATTGTCAGGGGACATGATACTGATGTGCCCCTTGAAAACAGGGGTCTGCTGGAAAGCCCAGCTGGGTCTGTGTGTTGTCCTGTGGAGAGAAAGTTGTTTGCAGGTGTGAGCACCCTCCAAGGAAAACCTGACTGGTTTCGGAAGGGAGTTCGGTTTGGTGGAGTCTTCTGTGTGGTTAATAATTTGTGGCGAGGTGCACCTTCTGGAAAGAAAAGGTGGGCATTCTTTGGACTTCTGCCGTTTCAATGGTGCACAAATTCAGCATCATAGAGTGAGTGCCTACTGTATGCCCAACTCTATGCACCATGGTCAAGGCTCCACAGAGCTCCTGGCTAAGCGGCTGAGACAGAGAGGAAGACACCATTGTCACGTGGTGGGCATCTGCTTGTTTATAAATATGAACAGTGCATCTGGAAAGACAGGGAAGTGAAACCCTTTTGAAAATCCAGAATGGGGAGAAGGGACGGGTCATGAGGGGCTTTGGGTACAAGGCTAGGAAGTCTTAATGGCTATGCCATGACCCGAAGAGTATACAAATATGCATCATCCAGAGATAGCCAGGTGGGCATCTGCAGGTGTGCGGGCAATTCCTGTCCTTAAAGGGCGATGCAAGACTTCCTTTACTGAGCTTTCCTTCATGCATTTAATTTAGGACTTGATTTACCCCAAACCTTTTTTCCTTCCGCTTTTGAGGATCACCGCTTTATGAAAGACAAAGTCCATCCTCCTCTCATCGACTCTGATGATGTCGAGCATATAACCGAAGAGCTGCACTTGTCTCGCGGGTAGAAAGGACTGCGTTTGTTTCCATTCGCACGGTGTCAGGTAGGGGCCGGAGCCTGTGGCTGAGCGCCCTGCTCTGTCCCCGGACACCTTCACAGGTCAAGGCCAGGACTTGCCACTGCAGCCAAGACACCCTAGAAGCTCGCTGCGTTTCTCCAAGGCAGGAACCCAGTCCGGGTACCACTGGCCTGCCCTGGGCAACCATGTCATGTGAAAGGGCTGCTTGGGGAGACGGAACCCAGACCCGGTGCTGCTGTGAGAGCGACACACTGACTCACAGCTTCTGGGTTTTATAACCCCAATTACCCTTAAAGGATAATTGAGTTTGAATTTATGTCCCAGTTTTGGTGTCACAATCAAAGAAAACTGAAATGTCAGTGCGTCGTAATTGTCATCAGCTGTGCTGTGGAAACACTCCGATGTGCGCTCCCGGCTTCCATAGGGAAAGCAATTTCCTGAAGTGATTATTGCAGATTTCAACGTGGGGAACGGTCTGTCTGCTGGGGAGGGGAGCCAGCCACAGAGCAGGCCCGCGGTTTCCCAGAGATGTGGCCATGTCCTCCGCTAATTCCAGAGCCCACCTAAAGGGAAAGGGTGATCGATGTGCCAATGATTACCTTTTTTATAATCCTCACCTGAGGATGCTTTTATCTTCAGAGAGAGTGGGGGGGGGGGGAGAGAGAAAGAGAGACATTGATGTGAGAGAGACACATCGACTGGTTGCCTCACGCATGACCCCGACCAGGGCCAGGGACTGAACCGAAACTGAGGTCTGTGCCCTTGACCAGAATTGAACCTGTGACTCTGATCTGCGGGCCGACCCTGTACTGCTGAGCCAAACCAGCCAGGGCATGCTCAGGTTTTAATGACTGCGTGTTGTCCCTGTTTAGTAGAAAAAGAAAGGAATGTCCCTATTACAAAAGCATCCCAGGTGGCAGTAAACCTAATCTCCAGGAGACGTTCAGGTCAGGAAGTCCCAGAGGAGAGAAACACGGGGTCATTCTACAGTGACCGCAGGACTGTGTAGACTCCTGCCTGGAACACCCCGGCAATTGGCTATGGGAACTGCGCGCCACCGGAATAGCTAGCTGCCCGCGCGCTCATCATGAGAACACACGGCTGGAAACGCAGATTCACAGTTCCACCTTTTGCATGGCTAATGCCTATGGGATATAAATAACTCTACCCTAAAGCCTACTTCTCGAGTAGCATATTTGCATAAAGCTGCAGCCTCAGAATACTCCACACCTTTCTTTAAAAAGAAAAGCACTTCATCTCCTTAAAGCGCAGCCTGATTGAGATGCACAGGAAGGGGTGGGCAAGGCGCGGTCCCCACCCGTTCTGCTCAGGCCGTGTTCTCAGCCTTCCCGTACCAGCTGCAGAGGAGAGGATCCAAAAGGTAATTTCATATCTATGTGCAATCGGGCATATTTACAATTTATTTTATTAATGTTTTTGCTGACTCCCAAGAAAAGCTCCAAATGGATATTTGGAGGTGGGAGGACTTTGGAACCAAATAAAGGGCGAGGTCTAAGGTTCTAGGGCCACCCACCAGGCAGAGAACTTGGGGAAACTATTGGACGCGTGTCCTGGATCTTGGTTTGTGGGGAGGGTTGGTCTGGGAGTGTATTCTCCAAGGTCTGAGATCCAGAGCTTGTCAGTTCCGAATGTAAACTCGGAGGAAAAGACCGGGCCTCAGAAACACACCATGCCGCCGAACCAGGGCACTAATGTCACCTCCGAAAGGTCTGCCCCGAAGCTCAGCTCATCCTCAGACAGATCTTGCGCAGCCCACAGAGTTGCTTTACCTCCTCCAAGGAGCGCTTTCCCCGTGTTAGGGAAAACAGGGAAAGGGAGACGAGACCCTCGCACTAAGGAAATCAGTGCTTTCTTTTCAACATCACGCTTGGGTCTTATTGCTCTAAAATGTCAAAAGGGCAAATGCTGAAAGCAGTCAGAATGGGAGCAAAATAATTCTTTGTAATGGCAGATGAGGAGCACTGTAAGGGGCGAGAGTGGTTGGTGGGGTGAGGGAACCAGAGCGTTCACCACGATTGCCCCAAGTTGAATAGAAAGGGGGGAAAGGAGGCACCAACCCCGAACTTCAGGGCCAGTGCTCACAAACGCGCTTTCTTTGGGAAGAAAAAAAAAAAAAAAAAAAGTGCGCGCCCTCTAGTGGGCTGAGGGGAAACTGCCGCAGCAATCTGCACGGCTGAGGTGTGGCCTTTGGGAGGCCTTTTGGAAAGCTCAGGATTCAAATATACTGAAGCTGCACTGATCTTTGGTTTTATGAATCCTGTTAAAATAAATAAGCTAGGTATTTAATAACTGTAGTTTCCAAAAGGGAAAACGTGCTAAGGGGAGAAAGAAAGATCATCAGCTTCACGAGGGCACAGATGCCTTCTTCACGGCCGCATCCCCCGTGTGTAACTCCTGGTGTCGGCTCCAAGCACTGCGTTGATTGATTGAACGTCCGGGAAATTAATGATGGTAAAAGTGAGATGTATAACATCAGAAAGAAACTCTCTGAGAGTGAAATGACCAACATCTTAGAAAGAAAAGAAAATGAGGGAGTGGGCAGCCAGGGTAGACAGGAAAGGGACTTATTTAAAAGGGGCAGATGCTCACGAGGGATCCTAATTCCAGTCTCCGCGCCTCGACAGCGCTCTCTCTACCACCTGGGCGCTGGAAACGCGCCCTGAAACCCGGAGAGTCCAAGACGTGGCATCTAAGAATCACGTAAGTGTGGAAGTAGTTCCATATGTAAGGATCTTTTTGTCCTGAATTTACCAGAAGGAAGTCTCAGTTTGGTACTAGCCTGTGTTCAGTGCCCAATACTGCTAATCTTCCTTTTTAACAACAGAAAAACAATTAACCAACCAAACAAACAGACCTTAAGCCCAAAGTCTTTACAGACAGTGGTTTTATCCAGAATTTATTAGTACTTTTTTATTTAAAAAAATTTTTTTTTGGTTAATTTTCACCCGAGGATATTTTTTCACTGATTTTTAGAGACAGTGGAAGGGAGGGAGGGAGGAAGAGAGAGAGAGGAACATCCACATGAAAGAGACACATCAATTGACTGCCTTCCCTGACACCAACCAGGGTGGGGATGGAACCTGCAGCCCAGGTAGGTGCCCTTAACCGGATTTGAACCCTTGATCCTTCGGTCTGTGGGCCGATCCTATAACCACTGAGAAAAACTGGCCAGAGCCTGTCCTTCCTTCCTTCCTTCCTTCCTTCCTTCCTTCCTTCCTTCCTTCCTTCCTTCCTTCCTTCCTTTCTCTCTCTCTCTCTCTCTCTCTCTCTCTTTCTTTCTTTCTTTTTTTTAGAATACATTCTATTTAGGGCAAGTGATGCTGTTTTTGAAATAGACACTTTAAAACAGTTTTAAAATATATGTATCTAAGTCTTAAACATTCATTTAAGAAAAAATATTTTTAAAGTAAATAAACAACATTACAAGTGGCAGACAGTTATGACAAATCTGTGCAACTGGTGTTCAAATGTCTGGGGTTTGGGGTTGCTGCCGTACAACACGTCATGCATTAGGAAAAAAATCACAACAAAACGGGGAACAGAGACCCTGGAGATTATAGATATATATAAAATGCCACCATGTAAATGTATTAATTATGTTTCTTGATAATTCAGAGACGCCGTAGGCACACAGTTATTTTTTATACCAGCCTTTTGTATGGTTTGGAGACGTTGGAAAGGCTTGTTAGAATGAATAACATTTACATCTTGAGGCATGAGTTCACCTCCAAGATGGACAAGAATAGTAAAAGCTATTCCAGGCAGAGGGAATAGCATGGATGAAGTTCTTTAGGAATGAGGAGGTTCCCAGTGTTGGGGTGACATGGGAGCTGAGGCTGTATCCATGCTCTCAGACCCCTGCTCTCAAGAAGCTCTTTATTCATCAGCACACTTCACATAGCTGCAAGACTGGAAGAGAGTCTTAACTCCCTCCTGATCCCCCTACGTACAAAGCGTTATGTGTAACTGAATCTGTGATTAACTCTGGGAATGGCATAATGCCTCCAGGTAAATATGTAACAACAGGCCCAGGTTACATTATAACCTAGGTCAATCTCAGCAGTCCTGGGTAAGAAGAACTGCGGTGTAGATTGATCACCCAATGCTCTTGCCAGAGATTCCATTTTGAAAGATTTAATTATAGTCTTTATACTTTGATAAGTAGGTTTTAATGGAAAAACAACATGATAACGTTGGATAAAGATTTTTCCACTGTAAGGGTTGAGGCAAAATGGTCTATGTTTCTGGTGCACTCTGAGCTTCCTAGAAAACCTGCTTCACCAGAACACTCCACTCTTCCTGTGAGTCAGTTCAGGAATTTTCATTGTGCTCTTTAAGGGTGAGCGGGGCACATAACCTCCAGCTTCAGTTCTTTACTTACGAGTAGCTGCTGGGAACATTTCAGACTTCCAAGTAGGGTTCCCTGAAAAACAGAAGTTGAGTTAAGCATTATACCCTTGAAGAGAAGATGCAGAATCTAAGGGAGCCCTTGGTAATGATACATTTGTTAAGCATTATACCTTTGGAGATTCTACCTCATCCTGACCCAGCACAGAGGCTTGAGCAGGGACCTAAGGTGTGCCATGTGCCCTTTGCAGACATTCAGATGGACCTACCACATACCTTGCTCCTTTTCACACCTTGGTGAAGGCCTCAGCTTCTTTGGGGCTCAGAATAAGTATTTAAACCTAGTTGTATTCATTGGGGTTCTCCGGAGAAACAGAACTAGCTGGGTCACTATCTATTCAATCTGTCATTTATCCATTTATTTTAAGGAGTTGGCTCTTGTAATTATGGCGACTTAGCAAGTCTGCAGGGTAGGCTGAAGACTCAGGGAAAAGTTACAGTTTGAGTCCAAAAGTCATCTGCTGGCAAAATTCCCTTTTTTTCCTGGAGAGGCCAGTCTTTTTCTATTAAGGCCTTCAACTGATTGGGTAAGGCCCACCCATTTTATGGAGCGTAACCTGCTCTACTCAAGGTCTACTGATTTAAACACTAATCTTGTCTAAAATTTACTTTCACAGAAACATCTACAATGTTTGATCAACTATATGGGTAGTGTGGCCTGGCCAAATTGACACATATAATTAACCCTCACACCACTGGTTCTCAAAAAAGGCGTTCGTTGGTCTTCTCTCACTGAAACTGAACAATAATCACAGTCTTGACCCAGCTGCAGAAAAGAAAACTCAAGTTAATAGATTACATTTCCCAATTCTAAGATTTCCTCTCATACATTTTTCTTTTTAAAAAAAAATTTTTTTCTTTATTGATCCCAGAGAGAGGGGAAAGGAGAAAGAGAGAGAAAGAGATAGAAACATCGATGAGAGAGAACATCGACCAGCCGCCCCTCTGCATGCCCCCCACTGGGGATCTAGCCCACAACCTGGGCATGTGCCCTGACCAGGAATCAAACTGGTGACCTCTTGGTGCATGGGTCGACGCTCAACCACTGAGCCACACCGGCCTGGCCCATACATTTTTCTTGCATTTTGGCCTCCTGTTCTCTGATCTTTGCCAAAAACGTCACAGGACACTTGCCTTGATTAGGCTATTAATAATTCACAAGATGCTGCTCACCGATGACAAGAAAATAAAGTGTTTCCATTTTTCCTACCACCAAAGAGAACAAGTGTGCATATAGCACACACACACACATACACTCACAGGACTCATACACATGCACACAATCATACACATAAACACCCGTGCCTAGTTTCTCCTGCCAAACATTCCCTTCCTGAGCAGCCTCCTCTCTTGATGATGCTCCTCAGGCTTCTTCATAACCTGTTATTGTTCAGTATATCCCTGGTCCCAGCCTAGTGCTACATTTCTAATAGGTTTTCAATAAATATTTGTTAATGAATACTGATAAGAACCACTAGCAGTATTGAGTACCAATTGTATTTCATATTATTTTAATTATCTCGCTTAATTCTCACATACCCCAGAGAAATAGATATTCTACTTGCACTTTCATTTCCCAGTGCCTGCTTCCATTCTTGGAATAGGCCAGATTCTCAAAAACATTTGTTAAATGAATGAAGAGAAAATTGAGCTAAGAGAAGGTAAATGATGTACCTAATGTTCCATAGCTAGTAAATGACAGAGCTAGGATTCAAATTCAGGTTGGTCTGATGCACAACACTACAAGGTTCACACATTTTTAGGAGAGGGGTGATCTCTCTCTCAGTATTTTGTGAGATGACTCTACCCACTGCCCAGTACAATACTACATTTTCACTGGGGTTCAATCAAAGAGTGATTAATTCTAAACACGAGCTTTGAATCATTGTGATAACCATTTCCCAAACAGGCAGTCTGGGAAGTTCAGAGATGAACCTTTAGGATGGAGTCTGGTTATCACCTGTTTGGAGCATTTGGAGGGAAACTAACTGGAAGATCATGCTTACTGGTCCTCATTCCTACCACTTCCAGCCTGAGCTACTGCCTTGACCTTCGTAGAGAAGAGAACACGTCCCTACAGACTTTTCACTGTACTAGGTTGCCTCTAATAAGACAAAACAAGCAACCGAAGCTGCTCCATAGACAATTGCTCTTCGGAAGCAGGAGCTACGAGGGTCCAAGGCAGAAGCTCAGGCAAAGCTGTCTCAGACGGGAAGCCCTCATCGTCACAGTCGGAACAGAGCATGGGCGTTCTGGGGTGCAGTCTGACTGGGGCTTAGATGTGGGACTCCACAGCCCAGCAGGTCACACTGCCAGACACTGACCTACTCAATCCCACTCTGATTTGCATAAACTTTGTCCTGATGAGACATAAGGGCCTAGACA
This sequence comes from Molossus molossus, assembly GCF_014108415.1. NCBI lineage: Eukaryota > Metazoa > Chordata > Mammalia > Chiroptera > Molossidae > Molossus > Molossus molossus. Next base: position 13,679,381 of record NW_023425345.1, on the reverse strand, counting down.
TTTCCCACTTAGTGACAATTTATACTTTACTTCTTGGAGTCCTGGAGGCTAGGGCAAACTCAGTCTCTGGAGTCCATACTTCCTCAGGTTAGGGAAGCATCTATGGGTTCTCGTGGGATAGATAACATAGGAAATCGCTTCGAATCCATGATGCTGTGGCTTCTCTTAAAGCTATTGCTTTTGTTATCTGGCCATTTCCAAATGGAGCTCACGATGGATTAGAGACCGTTCTAAAGGTGTGCTGAACTTCCTGCAATTCAAGGTAGGATGGTTTGACCAGATTCTATGTTCCCTGACTAGTATCTGGCTTTCGTTCCCAGCTATTCTTTGTGTTCTTTTTTTTACCCCCCTTTCGCTCCCCTCTTTCCCTGGCTAATGAATACTAGCTGAACTTGTTCCCTTTAATCAACGACTCTCTGGCTTTACCTCCCTGATTCTTCACAAGGAAAATGGTGACTTAAGATTTGGATCTTGCTGGGCCAGAGCACTGCCAATGCAACAGGCAGGCTCCTGCCCAGCTGGGTTCCCATCAAGGTAGCAATCCACATCCTGGACTGGCGAGCCACTCTGCAAGGTGCCAAGGTTGTTAAACTTACTCCATCGCCTTGGAAAGCAAGAGACCTCCAGAGGCAATTGTAACATTTGCAGAGTTTGGACCGAGGCTGGGGCTGCTAAGTGAGGGCATCTGTTTTTTTCCCAGGAGGCTATCTAGGTCATGTCTTCCAACATCTGGACTTTTCCAACCCACTCATTTCTGTGGCTTTTGCAGATAAAGCAAGTGTCATCAAACCACAGACAATTTGCCATGTGTTGCCTCTGTGGACAGCTTCAGTGGGGCAAAGGGCTCTTGTGATCCAAACCAACCAACTCTTCGGACCCAAACACTAAACAGACAAAACAAAACAAAAAAAACCCAAAGCTCCTGGGGCATGAGATCTTTTTAGTGGGAGAGAGGAACCAAGAACAGACACTAAATGTAGTCAGTCATAACCAGACAATAGCAATTGTCAGCATTTAGCAGCAGTGGGGATAACTACGCATATCTGCAGTTTATAAATAACAATTCCACAGGCTCTTCCCTGAGCCCTTTTGAAACATTTCAGTGGCAACCATGTTCCAAGCATGCCAAACCCAGGACCGTCTGATTCTACACAAGAAGGGTGTCCTGCCCTGGCCAGTTTGGCTCGGCGGTTAGAGTATCGGCTTGCGGTCCAGAGAGACCCGGGTTTGGTTCCCACTAAGGGCACGTACCTCGGTTGCAGTTTGTCCCCCGCCCGGGTGGGGGTTGTGTGGATGGCAACCAGTCGATGTGTCTCTCTCGCATCGATGTTTCTCTCTCTCTCTCTTCTTCCCTCTCTCCCTCCTGCTTTATCTGAAATGCAAAAATGTCCTCTGTTGAGGATAAAAAAACAAAAACAAAAACAAAAAACAAGTGGGGTGTCCTTTGTGATGGGAAAGCGACTTCTGAAACACATGGCTGGAAGGTGCGTCTCACTGAGGGGCAGTCTGGCCACCCACAAGGGAGCCGGGGTCATCCCAAACTAGGGAAGACATTCTTCCCTTGGAAGAACTGAACTTTTCTGCCTGGAAAATCAGGTTACACAGCGCAGTGTCAAGCAATTAGCTGAAGTCCAGAAGATGGGCAGGAAGTGCCAGGGCTGGGCTGCCATGGTGCCCCTGAGCTACGGCGTCACTTTGAACGGGCCTGTTATTTACTTTCTCAAATAAATATCATGTGGCAAAATCATGCCTTATACAAACCAGCTGAAGTGTGTGATGTAACCATGTTAACACATTTTTATAGTCCTGGAAGAACGCAACGGGATTAGGTCTATCAGTCATCATGTGAAGAAGCCGAGTATACATTCCAGATGTTCATTGTGTCTGAATCATTAGCTGGGAGCGAAGTGGAGACTCTCTCCTTGCTCAAGAAGTCTGATTTTAGTCCTCGAGACAGAGATGCGCATGAAATCTGATATGTTTGGAATGATAATGCTAAATTGCACAGTTCCAGTCCAATAAGTGTATGTGTGCAAAACGAAACGAACATGTAAAAAGCAGGGGGAAGAAAGAAAGAGCAAAGGGAAAGAAAGAAGAAGCAAAGGCAATGCTGTAGGACGTTGAACTGAGGTCTTTCCCTGCTTGGCCCTATTTTTACTGTCAAACTGAGCTGGAAAGGTCTGGGGCCATGAGAAGCCAATGCAGATGTAGGTCAGAGCAACTATATCACTGAGCAACTGCCCTTTGCAAAATCAGGTGGTTCAATGTCCTCCACGATGTGGAAAAAGGTGCTTTTACTTGCTGTGTTACGTACATTTTAAAATCTCCTCCAAAAGAACTTAGTTTTAAGCTACCTCTAATGAGTCCTCTCCTTAGAAGGTATTAGACTTTTTAAAAGTACTTAGACATTGAGACTTAGACCTGCTTCACAGTGTTCTTTATCCTGGAGGCAATGTATTGAATCACACCAACTTTTTGTTGACGTTATTATGGAATCAATACAACTCCCAAGCCCTTCACAGTTCAGCCTGAACTGATCTTTGCAAACAAATGTACCTCAAGTTACGTAAGTTCATCTGGCCCTCTCGTCGAATTGGACTACTGACCCTACTCTAGACATGCTGTGCTTGTACCTTTAGCTTCTGCTAAAGTAACTTTCCCCCACCTCAACCCCAGCCCGTTTGGCTGAAAATGTAGGCACATTTTCCAATTCCTTAAACCTCCTGCCATCTCTTCCAAGCTCTTTGCCTGCACTGGCTGGAAGGGGTGACTTGTCCTCGTGAACTCTTCCATTGCTTGGTTTGTGCCTTCTCCACTTGTGTGCATTTATGTGTCTATGTAGATCTTCACTAATGTATTTATTTATTCTTTCATCTATGTACTCTTCTACCCAGCACCAAGATTAATGGATGGTGGCATTGACCCGCTCTGAATAGAGGCCTAGAAACACAAAGAGAAAGCGTGCTGTGGACACTCGCTATGGGCTTTAACTATACAACAGGAATCCAAAGTAATGTTTTTCCAAAGTAATTTTTTAAATGCAGGTAGAGAATAGGCTAGACTTGAGGGGTGGTAGATAATTTAAAGTTGAAATAAGATTAGAAATAAAAGAATCTCAAAGTAGTTCTTTAAAAAGTTGAACATGTAAAAACGACCTGTTATAGTAATCATGGTTTAAAGGAGCAATAATAAAACACTGAAATCTCAGGTTGCCTCAAACCTTTTAGCTGGCAGGAGAAGCTTAGTACTAAAAGCTGAATCAAATGTTCTCCTCATTTGAGATTGTAGTTTCTATAAATTGAAAACATAGAGGTAGGAAACAAATATCCAAATGTTCTTGAAAAATGAGCAAGCAAATGAATTAAGAATAAATCTCAGTTAACTCATCTAAACGCTACAGATAAAGGTTTTACTCTATTTGCCATGGGCCAGATAAAGTTTCAGCGCGCCTGCCTGGAGACATTATAATGAACACAAGGAAATCTTCTAAAGTGACCTTTGTAATCTAAAGTCTGCATGGAACAGACAACTCTCCAGTGTGGATATTTGCATCTTAGTTGGGGCCCTCCTAACCCCCGAGGCAAAATCTTCAAGCCAAAAAATTTAAGAAGCTCTAAATCCACCATCCTGAACCACATTCTTTCTGTGTTGGCATGAGGTTTGTGAGCTTGGCCACACCAGGTCAGTTTCTGATTCTAGAGAGGGAGCATTATGGTTCTAATTGAATGCACTGAGTATTCATGGAACCTCTGTGGTATGCCCAGTTCCTTTGGTAGACATTGTAGGGACACACAGAAATACAAGACATGATCTATAACCTCGAGGAGCTTGCTATCTTGTTTAAGAGACACTAAACACAAAAAATTAGGGAAGCTATAACTATCAAATGTTAAATTGAACACACAGTCAATTTCTAAATTGGGTGATTATTGTTATGTGTTTATTGCTGTGGTGGGCAGAGAGGGAAGAATGGGCGCTTGGCCTTGGCTGGCCACTATGCTCCATTCCCCTTGTCTTTCATCACCTTCCCTGGTAGATGGCTGTTTCAGAACTCTTCTCTCCCAAGTTCTGCACTACCTACTCCATCATCTCCACTCTTCGTTGAAGACCTCACTTCCTGTTTCATCAAAGACATAGAAGCAGCCATAAGAGACTTTCTGCAAGGTCCTTCCATAGTACTCATCTTTCTACCATTTTTTTGTTGCCACATCTATGGTTTTCTTTTCTATCAGCAGACATAAAGGTCCATGCTCCTCGCTGAGACCAACTGCCACTTGCGTCCCCTCTTGCCTATTCAAGGACCTCACTCCAGAGATTTTCATTTTTAGTCCTCACCCAAGGACATTTTTTTTTTTGATATTTTGTTCAGATAGAGTGGGAGGGAGAGAGAAACATCGACGTGAAAGGGACACATCGAGTGGCTGCCACCCACACGACCCAACCAGGGCCGGGAACAAACTGCAACCGAGGTACATGCCCTTAGCGGGAACCGAACCCGGGTCTCTCCGGACTGCAGGCCGACGCTCTAACCGCTGAGCCAAACTGGCCAGGGCCAGAGATTTTCTTCTCTCCTGTGTTCTCAGTTAGGTCTTTCTTCAGAATAATTTTCATCAGCACAAAAGTAAGCTAGCCTTCCTTTTATCTTCACTCTAGTTCCCCATAGATCTTTCACCCACTTCTTTCCTTTCTTTTGTCGCATGCATTATTTTAATTTTAAACATTTTATTTTTATGGGGAGCAGGGAAAATTACAGTTTATCACTGCTAAAGATTTCTAAAGGTCCGATTCCAACAGGAAAAAAAACAAGACCTCTTAAAAATCTGCAAAAAACCCCACAAAACAAAACAAAAGCAGGGTGGGGTGGGGGTGGGATAAAAGTAAGGACTTGTATACTGTAGTGTGACTTCATAGCCAATAGTCTAGCAAGTGGATTAATATCCCCAGGCTTCGATTTCTTTGTGTAGCTCTTATTCCTTGGAGTACATGAATATTTGGGACATAAATCATTAGTGAATAAGGTACTACTGCTTATAAAACTATGATAATTTTGGTCTATTGGCAGGGAATAATTTAATCTATCTTGTAGAACCATACCAAAATTGTTTTAGATGTAAGTAGATACTGATTTGAGAAAAATCATAGTAATCAGCAACTACAGTAGACAAAGTTCAACTGGTAAATTGCCTAGACAGTTTCTAAAACAGTCAATCTGTAGACATCGAGATGAAGAACATGAACAACTTGGTAACTACATACCTATCTTCAGAAGCCAATCAATGTTATCTTTTCATCTTACTGCTGAGTATTTGGAATCTGGGATGGCAAATACAGAAAACCATGACCACCTTCTCTCTTCATGATCAAATCTTATTGCTTGACATCCTAGAAGAAACTACAGAAATGCAAGTCTGACATTTAAAAGAATTACTGGGCATATTTTTGCTGAGAGTAAGCATGGAGGGGTAACAAAAACACATATCTGCTACCACTGCTTGAGACACCATGTTTCAAGACAGGAATCAGAAATATAGCATTGGCAGAAGCATGGGATTTCAGAATTGGAAGGGGCCTAGAAGCCATTTTGTTTGATACCTCATTGAAATGGAGAGAGAAAGGGACAACTGATGAGGGATAGTGTATAGAATAATGAGGTACAATGATTCCAACTGGGAAAAAGAACAAGAAGGAAGAAATGTGTATTTTTGCTACATATGTTCACAAATGTGGTACTTTGTATAAGGGAAAAATAATAAATAGGGTGGCCTCTTGGACACATTGATGGGCACCTACCTGGGAAAAGCATTTTCTCTAGATCTGTGTGCTTCTGAAAAAAGAGACAACACTTTTTTAAAAAGGATGTTTAGAAATCGATTTTGGGGTGGATAGGCCAAGCTTAAAGATGGTCCAGGTAGGGGAATAGAAGTGTCATTTTGGAAAGAGCAAATAACTGTTCCCTAAAATAAGAGTTGCAGAAGTTGAGACAAGACCTGGCTTTAAATCCCAGAAGTATCTCTGAATACTTTTATGGCCTTAGGCAAGTTACTCTTTCTCTCTGAGCATTCCTAGCTACAATCCCAGGTTGAGACAGACTAAGATTTAAATCCTAGCAATATCACTGACTGCTTGAATGACTTTGGGCAAATTATTCACTCTCTGGGAAATTACTTACTTATGAAATTGGGATATAAGTACATACCTCACAGATTGAGCACATAAAAAGTGCTAATGAAGCAGATTTTATTAGTATGGGGATGTTTATATGTATTTAGTATAAACCACTAACCTATAAAATTCTCCAATTTGAAAACTACTTTGTGTTATTAGAACACAGATTTTCCTGATGACCTCTCTTTGGTTGGAAAATTGGGTCAAGGTTAAGGTGACCTGTTCCAAACTGAGTTGGGTATTCCCAAATTTATCTAAGACTTAAAAAATAAACCAGTTAACGTGAGTGACTGCAGAGCCCTTAGAAAGTATCACTTACAATAAAATTTACCATCTCTGTTATTAGCCACAGTGGGCACCAAATCTAAAAAACAGAATACTACCACCTAAAATTCAGATTCTGAGATTTCATTCAAATCATGAGTAATCACATTGATCTTTCTGTCATATTTACTAGCTGTAATATAGAAAGACATGGCATTGAATATTAGTATTTATCTGATTTTGATGATTTGATGATGGGAGAGTTAAAACTGTAATCTTTGTTCTGCCACATTAACTGTCTGAACAACTAGCTCTGGTGAAATGGGAAGCATGTAGGTGGGTCAGAGAAAGCAAGAAGCAGAAGCTCAAAATCCCTTCCCTCCAACTACGTAAGCAACACAGCCTCCCTTAAAAATACATACAGTCCCTAGAAAGATTACTGTTTATCCAGCACTTAATTAGAATTGCTTTGGTGTTCCATATAAGGCTAACAGAGACGTCTTACACTTTTTAGCAAGACCATATTGCTTTCCACACTTCCCACCCCATCACTGAAACTACTTCATCTCAGAAAGGAGGCTACAGTCAGAGATGGTGGCTAACTCTCTTCTAAAAGGCCATATGGACTAACCCCACCATGCTTTTGATCTCTCTTTACGTTCTAGGTCACATATCATCATGGGGACTATATATTGCTTATGCTTCCTTTGGTCTAACTTAATCTATGTTCCTTCCACTAAATTCTTCTAATGTGCCCTCTGGAACTCAGGACATGTCCTCAGAAAAATCCCCCATTTATTCATCTTCTTTTGCTTCCCACTTTTGCCCATCTACCTGCCATGGACAGTGATTTTCCCAGTTTTCCATTGGGACTGTTTTCTTTTTTCCTCTTATATTTCATGCACAACAGGGTCTGGAGATGATGGTGTCCTCATTATTGCTTAAGATTACGTTTAGATCTTTGCTCATTCTTCCTTAAGCTACTCCACTTTCAGCTTCTTTAGATTGCAGGCTGTCCGGATATGCCATCATCTCTCCCACCTGCTTGCTGTTAACCACTGTCTTCCTGGTCATTCCCCTTCATTTGTTGAAGATTTGTTATCTGGACCTTGCCTTTCTTTCCACCATTGTTCTTTTTAAAAAAACTTCTTTTTTTCTTTATTGATTTCAGAGAGAGAGGAAGTGAGAGAGAGAGAGAGATAGAAACATCGATGAGAGAAACATCGACTGGCCGTCTTGTGCATGCCCCCCCACTGGGGATTGGCCCACAACCTGGGCAGGTGTCCTGACCAGGAATCGAACCAGTGGCCTCTTGGTACATGGGTCAATGCTCAACCAGAGCCACACCAGCTGGGCTCCACCATTGTTCTTATCACCATTCTTGAGGACTTCAACATCCACATGGACAGTCCATCTGACAACCTAGCCTCTGAACTCCTTGATTTGCTCTCATTCAATCATCTGTTCCTCCACTCTACCTCAGCTACCACCTCCCATACTTACATTCTAGACATTGTTAAATAAATTATCTCCAGCCCAGTTAGCTCAGTTGGTAGACTATCAGACTTTTAATCTGAAGGTCGAGGGTTTAAATCCCTGTTTGGGCATCTGTGGCTTTTTTTTTTTTTTTATCCTCACCTGAGGACATTTTTCTATTTTTTGTTCAGGTAGAGTGGGAGGGGGAGAGAGGAACAGAGAGAGAGAGAGAAACATCGATGTGAAAGGGACACATCGAGTGGCTGCCACCCGCACAACCGAACAGGGCCGGGGACAAACTGCAACCGAGGTACATGCCCTTAGCGGGAACCGAACCCGGGTCTCTCAGGGCCGCAGGCCAACGCTCTAACCCCTGAGCCAAACCAGCCAGGGCTGGGCATCTGTGGCTTTTAACCCTTACTTAGGTCATTAGATCCTATCACATCAAAATCCAATACTGAAGTGTGCTTCTGCTACAAATCATATTCAATTCACTTTTCACTAGTATCATAATATGTATACAAACATGTTCTCAGGGAAAAAAGATGAAGAACTACCTCCAAAATCTCATTTCAATTGTCCCACACCCAGCATACCATCTTCTCTCTGTCCAGCTCACTTACTTTAGTTCTCTTCCTCTAGCCATTCTTTGCCCCTGTTGAGATATCCAGTCTTTTAATTCTACAATATTTCTCTACCATATCCTCTTATGCCCAAGCTCCCCTCTTTACCCAACTTAGATTCCATGACCCATCACTTTAATCCATCCCCTTGTTTATACATATCGTGTCCACCCCTCTTCCCATCATACTTGTTAGGAAAACCACAACTCTGAATCTCTGTCCTCTCCATGCACCTGAGCAGCTGGGTGCGGCTGGACAAGATAGGAAACCAGGCTGAACAGCCTCACACTAGATTTTTGACCACAAACATCAAGTCAGTCTTCAACACTGCCTGGAAATCCAAGACCTTTCCAGAAATAATATGTAGAAAATTGGGGGAGGAGACAAGACAAGCAAGAAGACTGGGTAGAATTTAGATGAGAGATTCAGAAAAGAGATGATGATGGGTCATGGACTAAAGAAGTAGTCTCAGGAAGGTAAGTCAGAGAATAGTTTCCAGAAACATTTGGGAAGCAGAATTGGCATGAATTGGTGAGTGAAATCAGACAGGCAATTGGATAAGCAGCTTTGCTCATATCATAAACCATCAGGTGGAAGCTAGAGACAATAAACAAGTAATTATAAATTTGAGATATTACCCAAAGTACTTCATTAGAAGATTTGGACAGGATTTCTTAGGAATGTCCCTTTTTTCACCCTGATAGCCTTCATCACCTTTCTAACTCAGACATCTCAAAAATAGTCTTTGTAGTCTCTCACCATTTCTATTTTTTGTGACTTTCATTCTACTAAACCTTGTTATTTGTTATCTCTAATATGAGGGGATGGAGAGAAGATACTCCTATTAGTTTAAGAAAATATTTAAAAGAAAAAAATCAATCCAAAGAAAATTGAGTAGAAAGTTAAAAATAGGGAATATGCTCATTTCAATTTGGGACATTTCAATTTCCCTATTTAGCAGTTGCTAAAGGAGCAGACCTAAGAATTGTATCTGTTGTTTTTACCCACCTAGAATTCATTAATTTTTCTGTTAACAATATCCTGATATTCCCTGGGAAGTTATTCCTGCTCCTCCTCAGCAGCCTCATAGCTCTTCATCCCTTTATCTTCCTATGCTTATATTTATGTGGTTATTTTTTTCTGTTTGTTTTATTTGTTTATAGCCTAAATCTCCCTCTGGAATATGAGCTCTGAGCCTAGTGACTTGGAGTTTGTTGTTCACTGTTGCATTCCCAGAATGAAGACTAGGACATGGCACATAGTAGGTGCTCAATGTATGTTAAATCAATGAATGTCAACTTGGTTAAGGTTGACCTCATTTCTACTTCCAGTGATGGTGATGTGACTCAGGTTTAAGAAATTCATCACATTCTACTTTGTTGGCAGAAAAGATTGGGTTAGGTTGGGCACATAAACCAAAGTTGTCCTAGAATTGTGAGCATGTACTTTTGGAGCTTCAAGGGGTCACATAGCAGAATCAAGACTAGAAATAAAACCAATTCAGATGGAAACTGAGCTAAGGGAGAAAGGGAATGAGGCCAAATCTAATGGCATTAAGATCCTGGATCAAGACAAACATGTTACGTGAGCCAATAAATTCCATCTTTTGTTTAACTTTGCTCAATGGTGCTTAAGTTGAACTGTATTTTCTACCATTTATAACCAGTAGTTGTGATACAGGTTGCAACCGAGGTATTGTAAATAGATGACATTACATGGAAGAGATAGAACGAGAGCAGAGCACCGGGAATAACCATATTTAGGGATGAATGAAAGATGGAGACTAAAAAAAACCCAACAGCATAAAATGTAAAAGAAGAAACAGCAATATCTAGTTCATAGAAAACAAATAAAGAATTTCAAAAAGGAAGAAGAGAGGTTAAGAGTATTAAAATCACACTCAGAGTGTCGTCAGCATCACCTGGAGGGCTCGCGGAGGCACAGATTGCTGAACCCATTCCAGTGTTTCTACTTCAGGAAGAAGTCATGTGGGGCCCAAGAAGTTAAGTCTCTGACATGTTCCTAGGTGATGACCCTCCTTCCCTCCCTCCCTCCCTCCCTCCCTCCCTCCCTCCCTCCCTTCCTTCCTTCCTTCCTTCCTTCCTTCCTTCCTTCCTTCCTTCCTTCCTTCCACTCTTTCTTTTCTCTTTCTTTTGCTAGTTTAAGAAACACCTTTGAGAACCACCACTATAGATATTCTTTAATAAGATGAGATTTAAAAAAGGTTTTTTGAATTTGAAAATGTGGGAAAGAGAAACAGTATTTGTGTTGTGGTGGGTAGACAAAGATGCAGGGAATTAGTAATGATGGGAGAAGAATTGGAGGCAGTGTGAATAGATAGATGATCCTTTCAAGGAGCTAAATTATCAAAAGAAATGACAGAGGGAGGCAGCTAGAAAGAGTGACAAGAAAAGCCTTTCTATTTAAAGAGGGGAGAGATTTGGGTATGTTTATTGGCTGAAGACAAAGGGCTGTAGTGAAGCCTTGAGAAGCTGAAGATGCAGAAGGTCAGCCCTAGAATAATGAGTTGGAGGGACCAGAGGAAATAGGTGAGGTCCTTGGGTGGAGAGGCCAGCAACCACCTGCAGGAATGAAGGTAGATGTAGAGAGGTTTGTGGAAGGAGAAGCCTGTGTTTGGATTGCTGGGTTTTGTCTCTAAAGTAGAAAAGAGGTTCATGAGCTTAGAGCAAGAGAAAAGGTAAAAGAATAAAGCCATTAAAGAGAAAGGAAGTTTAAAACAGCCCCCGAGAAGAATGGGAGAAGGTTGACAATGGACAATTACAAATTTTATGCAAAGCATCAAGGGCCCAGCTGTGGTTGGAGTCCATGATCATAGCATGGAGGGACTTCTTCCCAGCAAAGCTTGGCAGTCCTGTTTGAGGAGCAGAGAAGGCAGACTGTGGAATGTATCCAGGATAGGAGTGAATTTCCTTCTTGTTCTTTTAAAAACAATAATACCTCCATTAATTAGTGCTCTGGGAATAAAGCTCTTTACTATGAAAACAGGCAGAATGAAAAACAAAAACATGTCCATAAATCATGAAAGCAGACCATTTGTAGCCTTATGACAATATTGCTGAGTACAGTTTCTTTTTGTCCTGGACCAGACCTTAGTCTAGATCAACATGTCAAATCTCTGAAGAATATCTTCTGCCCCGGGTGCCCCTGACCTACTTCAAAGATTGGACATCTCTGATCTCTTCAACCCCACCCCTTAGCAAACCCGAGAAGGATTTGATAACCAGTGTAGCTGCTGCTGATTATATTATTGGAATATTGCATTCATGTGATGCTTTAGTCAAGGTTATGCATTTTAACGGCTTTGTTCCAAGTGTGGACTTAGCTTTCTTCAAAGTGTAGGTCTAAACTTAAAGGAGGAGGATTACAGGTAATGGAGGTAACTTGTCTGATCTCCAGTGCTTGGCATTGTGTCCAGGGGCCAGCAAGGGACTTGACACTTAGAAAATGCTCAACAACACATAGAAAATGCTCTACTGAATGAATTAACAAATGAATAAATAGACAATAAAACTGATAGTGAGTTGAGGATGGAGAACAGACACTGTTGATGGAAGTACAAATAATTACAACTGTGAGGGAGGGTTACCTTTTTTCCTTGAGCTTCCTCCTAAGTCAACCCTGAGACAGAGATGTGAGGATAAGTAGTTTATTTGGGAGGTGATCCCATGAGACACCGGTAAGGGAGTTGGGAAATGAGAGAAGAAAGGGAAAGAAGCCAATAAAAGTGTATGTTAATGAGACGGTTGCGCTTGGGGACAGATGAGGCTCAGTTCCACTGTTGTGGAATTCCTCTCCGTTGGACAGAATTGTCTCCTGCTGAAGGATGAAGAAAGTGGGATATTTTAACATCAGCTCCTATTTGTCATGGACTGAGGACTGCTCTTGGATGTGTCCACTCCCCATGCGTTCTGGCCTGCCCTGTGAGTGAACAGGCGAACGGGCCAGCTCTTGCTGTAGGAAGCCCCGAGTGACTGCCGAAGAGACACGTGAGGCGTCAAGAGCAAAGCTCCTCGGCTGATTTGTTAATATCTTCCAAAATTCTCAATGTACACATCTCCCGTGCAGTAATTGCACTTGTTCAAATTTACACACTTGATAAATGCACATTTTTGCACAAACATGCACGTCTACACACAAAGATATTCATGCAGAAGAATTTGTAGTAGCAAAATTTTGGACACACGCTCAATGTCTATCAGTAAGATGCTGGTTAATTAGAAAATGCTCAGCATAAAGTATGGCACAATCACATATTGGAATCCTATGTGGCTGCTAAATAAATAAGATTCTATGTGTACTGACGTGTACAGATGTTCAACATATATTATTAAGTTTAAAAAGCAACATGCATAAAGCTTTGAATAGTATGCTACAATCTGTATAAAAATTTCACATATATATATATAATCACTGGAAGGATATAGAAGAAATTGGGAACAGTGATTGCTCTGGCGTGGAAAATGGAAATTGGGAATCAGAGAAAAGGCAGGCAAGGTGAAAGGGAAGATATTTTTGTTAATATAATCTGCTGTATTGTCTAATTTTAAAATATGTTCATGTATTACCTATTTTAAGGAATTAAAATTTTAAGCGAATCCTAGTAGGGGTGTGTGTGTGTATAGGTGTGTAGATTGTAGTTAATAAAATAAAATAGAAATTCCTTCCCCTTTCTCCGTTCCCACCTTCTCATCTCAAGGGAATTTCATCTCAAAGGACTCCAGCAATTCTCTGGAGCTTAGATGTGCTAATTTGGGATTATCCCAGTACAAACCGATCATGAACGTGACCACCTCCAGGCTTCATTCCCTGGTGCATTTTTCACGGGCCTCTGCTTTCCTGGGACCAGAGAAATGGTGGCTAGTGAATGTTTTTAAGACAAACACGAACAACCAGGACGCTCTGGCACCAGCTGGACTCGATGCTCTTGACACGACATTGCCAGCAGGAATGTTCTCATCCTCGAGGAAAGTCCCCAGAGTGGTCATGACAGTGTCGGGCTGGGACGCACTCCTCAGGGGCGCCGGGGATGTCTCCACGTTTGGCTGGGCAGTGGTGTGTCACAGAAGTGTCTAATTAACACAGATCTTCGTTTTGAGGAACCGGTGCTTTTTCTAGAGTGCTGGGAGAGAGAGGAACTCATTTGTCCTTTTGAAACTGGCAAACTACTGCTGTTTCTTCTGCTTTCTCAGCGTCTCCGTGAGGGAGAGGATCAATCAGCTAATTGCTCCATGTAACCAGCACAGGCAGCCACATGTAGCCTAGACTACCCAGCTTAGATGTTCAATCTTTGGAGGGAGTTGGAGGGGAGAGGAAGGCGCTGGACTTCCATTTCTTTTAGCTGGCACCACTGAATACTACTACTACTAATAAAAGATCATAATTTTTCATCTGGGTCATTGCAAGAGCAAACCCTAAAGAGTCTCCCTGTCTCCAGTCTTGCCACTTTTGAAATTATCTTCCAAGGTGTGGCCATAATGATCTTCCCATAATGTGGGTATAACTCTGATAGTCCATTTCTTGAACCCCTTCAGTGGAACCATATTTCCTATAAGGTAAGATGCCCTCCACTAATCAGAGTACTCACAGTCTTTCATGGTCCAGCCCATGCCTACGTTTCTAGCTGCATCCCTTATCATTTCCCATCCCTTGTATTTTCAGCCATGCCTGTGAATCCCGGCATGTTGCTCATGTTCTCCTGTATCTCCAAGCTCAGAGAGACCTTTCCTGGCCCTCTGGGTTCCCATGGCCCTGACAGAATCCCTCTCTATCATAATACTTACTATATTGTACTGTCATTTCATGTTTCCTTGCCTACATCCTTTATTAGATGTTAAAATTTTCTAGGTGAAGATGGTCTCTTATCTTTATATTCCCACGCAGTAGGCATTCAGTAGAAGCTGTTTACATAGACCAACTTCCCTCTTTCTTATTCCCACCAAGTGCCTCTGCTCGAATGCCTCCAGCTCACCATGTTTTGTAGACATCTCATTTTTTTTTTATCCTTGCCTGAGGACATTTTTGCATTCATCTTCAGATAGAGCAAGAGGGAGAGAGGGATGAAGAGAGAGAGAAACATTGATGTGAGAATCGACTGGTTGCCACCCACATAACCCCAACCAGGGCCGGGGACAAACTGCAACTGAGGTACGTGCCCTTAGAGGGAACCGAACCCGGGCCTCTCTGAACTGCAGGCCGATGCTCTAACAGCTGAGCCAAACCGGCCAGGGCGACATCTCCTTTTACTCTTGATGTAGTTTGAGTGGTGCAGGTCGGGTTCCCCAAGACAAAGATTCTGACGTGACATTTGCGTGCATGAGGCTTTGGGGGAGGTCTCTCAGGACCAGCACCTGTGGAGGAAGTGAAAGAATGGATGAGGGAAAAAGAGAAGTTGGTGCAGCAGCGACAAGGCCTTAGCTGACCCCACAGAGTTCTGACGCTGGGATAGTCCTCCAGAGCTGGCCCGAGTCAGAGTAAGGAGGCTGAGCTCTTATAGCCCTGCATCAACCAGCTATTGGACACAGGTTGTCCCTGAGGGGAGTAATGGCCTTGGCAGGGTGGTTCTTTTCAGTCAAGGGCAATTGCTGACAGCTGAGAGCTGTTGGTGGGCAACGCTTTGAGCCTTTGAATGAACATGCCTTCCAGTCCTGAAGGGGAATCTGGGCAGCGCAACCCTCTGTTACAACTGCATACATGGACCCTGGAGTCAGGAAGCCTGCGTTCAAATGTGAGCTTTCCCATTTGCCATGGGAAATCTATTTGAAATAGCCAGTTGTCTATTTCTACGTGACTAAATACCCCCAAACTTCAAAACAACAGTCATTTATTTATAACACAGATCTGCAATTTGGGTAAGATTCAGTAGGGACAGCTCATATTTGTTCCACGTGATGTCACCTAAAGGGGCTACCGTGAGTTTAGAAGATCCACCTCCAAGAGGGCTGTTACACGGCTGGCAATTTCCACACGAGCCGCTCCACACGGAGCTTGGGTTTCTTACAGCAGTGGCTGGACTCCAAGGATGAGCATTCCCGGATGACTCGGCAGAAGCTGCGTCACCTTTCCTGACCTAGCTCCAGTGGACAGGGGCCGTTCTCAAAGTGCACTCGCATTCCACCTGCCGCAGATCCGCCCAGTGTGAGACCCATTGCACCACACTCATGCTGTGTTCAAGGTTCTCGACCTTGGCTGTACGTTGGAGTTATCTGAGGAAGTAATTAAATACACAGGTGCCTGCTAAAAATACACATCTTCTTGTACAATACTGTTTGGGCTGCTATAACAATATGCCACAGACTGGGTATCTTAGAAACAACAGAATGTTTTGCTCCCTGTTCTGGAGGTTGGAAGTCCAAGATCAGGGTGCCAGCATTGTTGGGTGAAGGACCTCTTCTGGGTGGCAGACTTCTTCTTATATCCTCACATGACTGAAGGGGCAAGGGATCTCTCTGGCGGCATCTTTGATACGGTCACTAATCCCACTCATGAGGGTGCCTCCCTCATAACCTAGTCACCTCCCAAAGGCCTGATTTCCTTATCTCATCACCTGAAGGATTAGGATCGCAACATATACATTTTGGGGGAGACACAAACATTCAGATCATAGCTGACCTATAGATTGAGAAAGTCTGTAATCAATCTCCAGACATCGTATTTATTCATTTTAAAGAAACAAAAACAAATATCCTTGGTGATTCTAATGCACGTTCAAGGTTGAGAACCATTATTCTACACTTCCGAGAACCAGGTCCCCCTAGCTTCTATTAAAGGGTTCAATGGATGGTTCGACTCATATCTTTCCATCACCTGCCCCTTACTCCAGCTTACCATGTGACCACCGAGAGGCCATGAGAAACGTTGTTAGGAGAACTGTGTCAAAGCCTGGAGGGCTTTGATGGAATGACCAGGAGGAAGGCACATCTGTTCCCACCTGCCCAGCTCTTCCTCCCAAGTACAGGTCTTCTCTGAAGCAAGAGCGCACAGGCAGTGGCAGCCCGGATGTTCATTCTGGAGCTGCAGGGAATGACAGAGACCAGGCAGGGTAAAGAGAGAAGACCTAGAACAGAAAAATGTGGCAGCTGCTATGGGCCAGGGAACATCTCCCGGCCCGGCACTGTGATTGTCGGGCTTTTATATTCGCCTTTCTTCTGCCTTGAATATTAGTATATTTGCGGAGGATCTAACAATGAAATAGAAATGCAAACAGCAGACCTATCCAGTCAGAGCCAAAGAACAACTTTTAAAGTCATTATTATACACAGGAGCTCCCGGAAACCTCAGTACTTTGAAGCAGTGCAACAATTATATTTCCACTTCACATGTGGAAGTTGGGTTATATTTACAGGAGATTTGATTTCCACATATGTCATGGAAATCTGGTGAGTTGTACAATTGGCAGGGCAGGAGTGTCATCCCTGGTCTTCAGGCACAAGAACAGCAAGAAATAAACTTTCTAATTAAGGTTCTCACATTCATAAAGACTTGAAAGCACTGCTATGGTTTAGAAACTGGCTTTTGAAAAATTGGAGATTCTTTGAATGTGGGAAGAGCTGTTTTGTTTGTGATTTTGCTCATTTAACCTGTTGCAAAACTTGAGTAAGTTTTGCAAATTTGACAGTCCCTTGGATTTTTAAAAAGTTATTTTGTTACTCATGTTAGGATGAAGTCTCCACCTACCATAACTGCACATGTTGCCTTTGGGTGATTAACTGCCCTGGTTTGCCCAGGACTGAGGGATTCATGGGACGTGGGACTGTCACTGCTAAAACTGGGAAAATTTCAGACAAACTGGGATGAGTTGGGAGAAGTCAAAGTACTGGTTGCCCCACCTTGGATATAGAACTCAGCTGTTTCATAGTCCTCACAAAAAATGACCAACTCACCAACATCTCAGGATGAACATTTCTCCTGTCTTTCCTCTTTCCCTACCCCTCACTTTTTAAGGAACACATGCAATTCTCTCCTGTTGTGCAGAGAGGTTCTACACCCCTTTCCGAAGCCTTGGAATCAGCCATTTCATGGCCCGGAGGTCTTGGCTTCTAGTCCAAGGAAGCTTATCACAACATTCCTGGGAGAAACTCTGAGATCCGTTGCAGAGGAATGCTGGCAAACACAGCTTCTGTCTTGTCTCGTTCCTGGTTCTTGTACCCACCTTGTTCTAAATGGACAGCTTTATGGAGGGCCCTCCTCCTAATGTCTGATAATCTTTCCCCTTTCACCAGGTGAACCCCAGTGTGCTGGCTACATAGTGCCATGTATATGGATATGACTAACTCTGCTGCCTAAGTCAAGTCACTAGGCTTCACTGAGCTTGGATAGCTCATCTAAGACAGGGAGGAGTAAAATAAATTGTTTCTAAGATTCCTTCCTGCCCTGATATTTTGTTGTTTCATTGACTGAGCTGAATGCAACTGGTCAAGGCAATTTTTCACATGTAGCCTGGAAAACTCATACCACTCTTTAAATATGTACCAATACAGAATAGGGAAATATCGACTGGTCCTTAAATCTTCCATAACTATGGTGTAACAATGGCCATTTGTGTCTCCACCAATGACAAATGTCCCCATCTTCAGGAGTCTCTGCTCTCTTTTCTGTTCCCTGTGGTGGAATACTATTTAAAGAGTTGTTTTTGAGTTAACTACTTAGAAACAAAGAGATGCATCATTTCCCCCACCCCCAACACACATACTAATTTTGAAAGTATTGTTACGTACTTTGTACAGATTTCAGGAAATCAAGAAAATCTAGGAACACACAGAGAATGACAAAACCAATAATCCCTCATATGTGTGAGGGATATATGATATAACCACTGTTAAACTTGGGCATATTTGGTAAAAAATAAAAAGACAAACACGGTACTGCGTGATCTTATAATCTGCTTTTATTCACTCAACAATAGATTACACTTTCTCTTTTCATCATGAAATGTTATATTTCATCATCAATTGTATTCCATTTTGTGGGTAACCATCCTTGATTTAATCAAGCCTCTAATGTTGGATAGGAGGGGTTCCCCCCTCAAGTTTTTATGAACAAACAGCTAATAAATTATTTTCTCACCAGATAGTCTTAGTGGTGAATTTCAAGAGTACAAATGATACACACTTTTGGGGTTTTAATATGGACTGTCAAATTGTCTTCCAAAAGGTGTTCTCAATCTATACCTCCTCTAACAGGACATGAGTGTGACTCTTCTCTGTGGCTTTGCCAACAAGTAGTCGTGACCAGTGATCACATTGGCCAAGGGCTGTGGGTAGTGACAAAGTCCAACGTGACAGCTGATCTCAGGTGTTGCTCTTTAATATGGTGTGTTTATAGAACATCCCAAAATAGAACAGAAAACAAACAGACATTGATCATTTGGAGCCAGGCATCCAATGAGAGTTGAAGCATCTAGATTCTTCACCTGGTGTCTGTGACCCTTACCCCAGACGCTGGTTCCACTCGGTAGAAGTGTCTGCTCCAACCTGAACACACCTGCTCAAACCAGAGGCCATGGCTGCCATGGGGAAACTTGAGAATAAACAGTGTTTATGAAAACAGGAGGAGTGAAGGGAACTTGCCCATAGTAAGTATACTTGGCACATGGATCAACTTACTTTATCCTGAATGTATAGTGTGGGGATTTTTTGTACCCAGTGATAAAACTGATAACACAAAGAGAGTCTACCCCACCCCCAAGTTATAAAGCTAATTAAGAACTGACCTGGGAACTGAACCATGGTTTTTCAGACTCTAAAGTAGTGCTGTTTCCGTTACAGCATAAAGGCCTTCCTAGAGATGAAGAGTAAGGCTGGGATTAAGCATAAAGCGTGCAAACAATGTCAGGCTGACAGCATGATACCTGGCACACAGTAGGACTTGAGTGCATCTGTGCTGAGGGAGGGAATGAATGACCAATGTTTCCTTCTTATCCTTGGCTTCAGATGGCCTAAGCCATGGCAAAGGGATTGGTAAGGCTTTCTCCTCCATGGAGTTGCTTTGTCCCAGTTTTCATCCTTTTATTTAGGTCCAGATTTTCTTCACTCCTAGTTAGAACAAAACAACTTTGGGTGCCATGTCTGGGTGCGAGAGGCTGGCTGTTTTGAGTAGGCAGCATACTGGCAAGTTCATGTGGTTCACGGGAACAGTTCAGATATCAAATGCTGGTGTTTCTTTTTACTCTAAGTCTTCATGACAGAAAGATACCTGCTTCCTCTTTCTTTTTAAGATCTTAGGGTCCCCCCTCCCTCCTTCCATCCAGTAGAGACAAGTCAAATTTGCTTGCTTTTGATGTAACAGCACTTAGTAATTTGGGCCACCATCCAGATGTTGGTTGCTTTGAGCAAAGGTAGGGAGAGGGGGCATGGGAAACACTTTGCTGGGGAGACAGAGTGTCCCACCAGGTCAGCAGCAGCACAGCCTTGGCACAGGGACTGGGGTAAGACCAGGACACTAACTCCTAGGGAGGGAGGAGAGTGGATAAGACCAAGACAGAGGGAGGAGCAGGGAGAACAAGGAAGAGTCTAGGTATAACCTGAGTAATGATGTGGAAATTTGGGTCCAGGAATAAGCCACAACCTTAAGAGTTAGACCTTGGGCCCAAGGTGGGAGCAGGCGTAGCATTAGGGAATCAGATGTGAGATCGAAGCAAATCAGGACTCTTTCAACCTTGCCCAGATTCTGGGGCCAAGCTGAGCTAAGGTGTGTCAGAAAGCTTAGCTCTGTGCTGAGGTGAGGGCCGGGGTGGGGGTGGGGTGGAGAGGCTGGTGCAAGGATTCAGAGAATCTGCATTCACAAACCTTTAAAAGTGGGCTTTAGTTCATTCCACTAATAAACAGTTATTGAGCTCATTTTCTATACCAGGCACTGTGCTAGTGGTGGAACATAGACCAGTGAACAAGAGAAATAAAAGATCTGTCTTCATGGATCCTGTGTTCTAGTGGAGAAGAGGGATGATGATTGAGGAAACAAATGAACAAATAAGATCATTACCTACTGTGGTAGTGTTAGGAAGTAAATGTCCAGGGTGATGGAAAGAGTCACCAGAGGAGGCCCATTGTAAATAGGGGTGTCCGAGGGCAGTTGGTCAGGAAGACCTAAGGGATGAGGATGAACCACCCTCAGGAGGAGTGGAGGAGGAGCAGGCCGGGCAGAGAGAAAGGAGGGGCAAGGGCTTTGGTGGGAATGGGATGCAGGTTGTGGGTTCAGGGAAATGCAAAGTAGCCAGTGTGGGAGAAGAGATGAGGTTGGAGAGACGGACATGAGGTAGGATGGGCAGGAACTTGGCGGGGAGGGTGTCCCAGCTACAAGTCTAGGTTTTATTCTAAGCAAAATGGAAGGACATTGGAGGTTTTGCAGTGGTGGAATGACATGATCAGAATTGCACTTGAAAAATGTCTCTCTCTGGAATTTTTAAAGGGACAACAGAGTATCCAGGCAGGAGCTTCAAAACCCTTTGAGGGAAATCAAAGCCAGTCCTTGACTCCTTGTGAGATCTCCCAGAAAAGATCATTGGCAAATGATCACACTTCACTTTACAAATAAAATTCATATTGAGATGGGATCGTAGGCAGAATCTAATAAGAATTATTAGGTATGCTTTTATGAAGATATATGTAGGTAAAGAAGATGAAGAAGCATATGGTTCGAAAAGTGCCCCAAAAGTTCATGCATCTTTTAGTTAAATCATTCATTCATTCATTCATTCATTCATTCATTCATTCATGTGACATTTCTTATCAGCCCCCTACTCTGTGCCAGGAATTATGCTCTGTCCAGGGAGTTCAGTGGGGGATCAGTAGTTGAGATTTCTGCCCTCCTGGGGTTTGCTGTCTCCTCTAGGCAGTTTTCAGAGCCTCTAAGTTCTTTAAGAATTGACCCACATTGGAAGCATGGGGAGAAGCAGTGAGGCTTTGTAGGGAGGGAGCCTGGGATTCTCTCAGGAGTGGGAGCTTATAAATACTGATTGACAAACCACTGATGTTGAACAAACCATTAAACTTCTTTGGTCCCATTTCTTCCTTTGAACAGATGAGAGACGCACAGCAGGGGGTCATACACTCAGAGTGGCTTCTCTCCGTGTTGAAATTTCATCTCCCAGAAGTTGGATGGAAGGACGGGATGATGTCACCCGGGGAACAACATCAGGATAATCAGACGTGACTGGCTTCCTGAATGGCACAATGTGATCTATGGCATACTCCCCGTAAAGACGTCTTGCCAGAAACTTGGATAATAGTCTGGCTGAGCCTCTAGGTCTATGCACTGGCTTTAAGGACATAATGGGATGGAGGGGCACATGGGAAGCTTCCGGGGGGGGGGGGTGCTGTGAGAGTACAACCACCCAGGTCTAATGCAGGCGATTCTCCAGGACAAATGACCTGCTTTCTTTAACAAGTGAACAGCACAAAGGAAGTGTGAGGATTTAGGCGAGGGCACACTATTAGCAAAAGAAAACATCCCTGTTTTAGGGATCAATAAAATTGCACTGGATTTTGCCACAGAAGAAAATCTTCGAGTGGTTCATTCTACAACATGCCATGAATGGGGAGTAAGGCAGACGCAGAAGGACCAGTACTGCAGGACTCCAGGTACACAAAGGACCTGGAGGGGTCAAGCTCGTGGAGACAGAAAGAAGCGTGGTGGCTGCCAGGGCTGGGGAACGGGCACGGGGAGTTGTTATTTAATGAGGACAGAGTTTCGGTTTGGGGTGATTAAGAAAGGTCTAGAGATGAATGATGATGAGGATTGCTCAACAATGTGAAAGTACTAACAACCGCCACTAAACGGTACACTGAGAAACAGTTAAAATAGTAGATTTGATGTTATTTGTGCTTTGCCGCAATACAAAGAGGTCCTTGGGTGCCGGAGATGCATGCTGGAGTGGTCACAGGTGAACGATGCGATGCCCGGATTTGCTAGAAAAGATGCAGTAAGACGAACAAAAGCCCCAGAGGAGACAGAGCTGGGAGAAGGTGTATACAGAGTAATGGGCTGTGGGGGTTCATTATACCGTGCCTTCCCTTTGGGGTGCATTAAATACTTGATAATACAAAGTTGAAGAGCTGTATCATTTTTGATATGTTGGGTTTAATTTTTTGAGATGCTCTGAGCTTTTAGACTCTTTTTAGAGGACTCGATTTAAAGAAAGAACCCTGGCTGGTTTGGCTCAGTGACTTAGAGCATCAGCCTTCGGACTGAGGGGTCTCAGTTTTGATTCCTGGTCAAGGGCATGTATCTGGGTTTCAGGTTGATCTCTGGCCCTGGTCGGGGTCATTCCGGAGGCAACCAATCGATGTGTCTCTCTCACACTCATGTTTCTCTCTCTCCCCCTTCCCTCCCTTCCTATCTTAAAAAAAAATAATAATAATAATAATAATGGAAAAATATCCTCGGGTGAGGATTAACAACAATGACAAAATTAAAATAAATAACACATATGTCCCCGGCAGCCCTCTGGAGCTGTCCGGTGTAAAGCTGAGCACGGAGTAGGCCCAGCTTGAGGCGGCGGCGGAGACAGCTACACCCGAGCAGGGCCTGGCTGTCACACACCGCCGGCTGCCGCCTTGCTGACGGCGGGAGCACAGAGCGGTGCAGCAGTGTCGCTTCCCCACCTGCCTCCAGCTCAGCATCCCTGGGGGCCGGCAAGGGCACGACGCCGGCCCACCCCAGAGCCATGGAGCCTGAGTGGAGGGGAGCCACAGACAGCAGCGCTTCCAGGAAGCTCCCTCTGCGTTCGGATGCGCGGTCCAGGTGAAGGGCCACAGCCTGCGAACCACCTGGGACCTCGGGGGCGCTCACAAAACGCCCATTGCGAATGAATCTGGGATTCGTTATCTAGTATTTTGCTTCGGTCATTCGACAGAGCCTTTTACGGAAATGAATTTATGTGCTACCTTTTCTCCCTCCCACCCCGGGGTCCTGCTTCCAGAGGCGATAAACTCACTCCTTGCGCTTTTGCGAGAACAGGTCCCCGCGTGCCCAGAGAGTATGGTGGCGGCGGTTAGCAAGAGGCTGGAAACGTAAGAGCGGTTTCGAAAATGTTTTTTGGGGCACTACAAAACCCCCATTGTCACACGGCGCTCTTTGGAATAACATTAAAGAGAAGTGAGTTATGCCCGTTTATCAAAGGGAAAAGGAAAGCCCCTTGGACGCAAATTTGATTTTGAGGCTGAAGCCTTTAATCAAATTGACAACCCAAGATAGGGTCCTTCTACCAACCGGGACTGGTAAGCAGCCCTTGGCAGCCTCCCCGCGTGGCTGCTGGTAGTTAACTCTTGGTTTCACCTCCGATGTGTTGAGAATGGACAGATTTTCATAATAGTTCCAGAGAGAAATGGGCGCCTTACTTTAAGTTAACTGAATGTGGAGTGCCAACAACCCCACGTATTTTTCTTTCCTCACCCCTGCACCTTGGAATGTGGGGGAACTAGTCCTGGGCAGTCACTTCAAACAGCAGACACGCACACACGCTCGAACCTTTCATTGCAGATAACTGTCCCGTGGAGCGACAGAACCAGTGGTCGAGGACCAGGCGTGCCACGTTTAGTAAATGAAAATGCAGAATGCCCAGTTAAGTTTAAATTTCAGATAAATGTTGGCAAATACTGCTTAGCATATACTTATACTAAAAAATATTCAGTTTTTATTTGAAATGCAAATTAATCCGGGCATCCCAGGGTGGTGCCAATGGAGAGCACCAGATGCCATATTTGGTGGTAGCGGTGGCAGGGGGTGGTGAACTGTGGCCAAGGAGGTAGACGGCACCACGGTGGGGGCGATGGGCCTAGTAAGTGAGACCGCGCTGTGTTCAAGACAAGATCAGATCTTTACATCTTACATCTCATCTTGGAAGGAGTGACGTGAGTGTCCTAACGTCAACAGGTAGGTTATAGGTTCATGGCGTGGAAATAATCATGAAGCAGCTTTATTTATTTATTTTTCCTTTTATTGATTTTAGAGAGAGAGGAAGTGAGAGGGAGAGAAAGATAGAAACATCGATGAGAGAGAACATCGATTGGCTGCCTACTGCATGCTCCCCACTAGGGATTTGGCCCACAACCTGGGCATGTGCCCGGACTGGGAATCGAACCAGCGACCTCTTGATGCGTGGGTCGACGCTGAACCGCTGAGCCACATCGACCGGACAGCTTGATTTATTCTTATTTTGCACGAGCTGGTCAAGTTTTTTCCCTATGAAGTAGGGTGCCTCTCAAAGTCACTGTCCGGTCACCAATGTCATGGAATCCGTCAGGTGTGGGCTCAGAGCTCTCTCCCCATGTCTCCGAGCCACAGGGGCACATCTCTCTCAGACACGAAGAGCACTGATTGGGCCCTGGGGAGATGCGCTGCCCCCTGCCCAGTTTCCATTTGGCTTTCTAAGAAATACATGCTTGTTACTCACTCATACGTAAGCTGATGCTACTGAGAAATGCTAGAGAGCTGGAGAGTGAGCCATGGCTGGGAGTACGTGTACGTCCAGCCGGAGCGAGATTCAGAAGAGAGTGCATTGGAAAGCCTTGTTTGAAGGGGTATTTCCTAGAGCCTCACCTTAAACACCAACAACATAAACATGAAAACATAAGTAGTTCGTGGTGAAAGCAGAACCAAGGGTGGACCCCAGCTCACACTTGGGGCTGCTCACACTTGTCACTTGGTGATCTCCAGGAGAGCACAGAGCCTTGGGAATGTCTTTCTTTGCCAGGGACCTCTTGTGTTTATTTAACTGTCCAGCTGAGGGCTCACCCGGACATTTCGGTCTGTGCGTTTAGGGTGACAACTCAGACGTGAGGAAGGGAGGGCTACCCCAAAGGGTGGCAGGAACACTGTTCAGGAAACGCCTGCTTTTTAGGATTTAAAACAAAAATCTTCTTTTTCTTTCTCTCATCACAAGATGCTGATGACTGAGTTCTCATCCTATTATCTCGTGATCGTGATGGTCAGTGTGCTCAGATGACCTGACCGTGCTGACTTTGGCAAAGGGCACTTCCTGCCTTCCAGGAAGGGGCAAGGAGACCAGGTACATGGGGTGAGGGGGGCCGAAGGACACAGGGAAGGCAAAGGGCAGTTTGTGTTAAGAGAGTGCTCTCCTGAAGTGGGTGGGAAATGATGATTTAAAGGGAATAACTTGCATTGCATGTGTAAAGGGAATTTCTGCAAAAAATATCCAGAAACTTTCAGCAGCTTTTGCCCTGGCCGAGCTGGACAGGACACCTGGAAAGGGACACCCACGCAAGGGAGACTTCCACTCTTATTTGATCATGCCCCACCGTGTTTGGTTAGATTATCTTGTGGATCTCTTGTTTCTAATTGGGAGTTTTAGAAAAGACCAATTTAATTAAAACAAACTAAATCGTAGGGACTTCTTCCCTCATTGTCTAGGATCCAGGAAAAAGGGCTTCATCTACCAGCTGTGTGGATTTGGCAAATTATTTAACCTTTCTGTGGCCTGTTACCTCATCTGGAAAATAGGGTTAATAACAGTGCCAGCATCATGGCGTGGCCATGAGGAAGCGAGAGGAGGTATGTCCAGTGCTAAGTGCTGGTCATTGCAAACCCTCAGTCACCCCATCTATCACTGACATTGTTCAAATGCTGTTCTAGCACAGAACCCAGCAATTTAGGCTAGTTTATCCTAAAGACAGTACTTAATGGTCATGGCAAGTGACCACAGCAGCTGGGGCTGTGATGGACACTCGCGATGATGGTGGTGGACAGATGGATCCTCAATGTCCAGCAAGCTCATTAAGAGTGGGCAAAGGAGCAGCTGTTCTGGACTGGAGCCACAAGAACAGGCAGAAGGCAAGGTTGATGGGGTCACAAACACACCTGTTATCTTCTTAGTAAAATAAATTGTCTGCCTTTCGTCCTGTCCTGAATATAGCTGAGGTAGATCTGAGAGGAACAGAAAACGTGGAGTGGCCCAAGTATTGTTTAAATTGGTGAAAATGTAGTCTTCTGTGCCTCTTCTACCAGTACCCCTTAGAGTTATGTATGTTTCCACTGAACGTGTCCTGGGTTGGAAAGATCTTGGTTACATCTAGAATCATTGAGTCGCTGAATTATAAAACACTGAAAGGAATCCTAAGGATCCATCTCAAGTAGCACAAAGCGTGATTCAAATTAACTTGTACGACTGAGACATTTATTTATCTCATTCAGTAAGAAGTTTAGCAGTAAGGTGGACTCAGGTTTGGGTGATGCAATAGCTCAACAATGCCACAGAGTCCAGGTCTTTTCTGACTCTGCTCTACCATCCTTGATGTATGAGTTGGGTTTGGGGCCTGCTTTCTTCATGTGGTCATAAGGTGTTTGTCAGCGGCAGGTGGGGTGACATGCTTGATTGTTTCCACCACTGGAGAGGGAAGGTAGGAGGGAGGGGTGGAGGGGGGCAGAGGGAGTGCAGAATGAACATGCGTCCCCTCCAGCCACGGGAGTAAAAGTCTGTCTCTACAGTCAGATCATTTAGGCTCTGTGCTCACCCTGGACCTGACATAGTGGCCAAGGTGGATGCCATGTGCTGCAGGAATTATGAACCGATTTAACAAGGGGGATGAAATGATGAGCTCAGACAGGGGTTTCAACCTGGGTACTACTGACATCTGGGGATAATTCCTTATTGGGGGGCCATCCTGTAGATTGTAGAATTCTTCATCTCTACCCACATGGTGCCCAGGGCCAGGTGCGGTGTGGATAGAGGTGAGGCTGGAAGGAGGGCAGGAACTAGGTGAGGCAGGACCTTATAGGTCATGTTAAAGATTTCAGTTATTATCCTAAAAGCACTAAGAAACTACCAAGGGGTTTTAAGTAGATTAATTCTAGCTGGGATCTGCAGAAAGCATAGAAGGCTAGGAGGGAAAGAAGGGGACCAGTTATTGCAGCAAAGCAGGGGATTCATGATGGCAGCTTTAGCTAGGACAGTAGAAATAGACTCGGATATATTCGAGTGTTATTTAGGAGCCAAACTATATAAAACCTGGTGCTAGAGTAGATGTGGTGGGACGGGGTGAGGAAAGGAAAATATTAAGGATGGCTCGTAGGCTGCTGGTTTGCTCACTTCAGTGACTTCTCATGAGGTGAGGACACTGGAGAAGGATCAGATTGTAGGGGAAAGATCAAGTTCTGAATGTGTCGAATTTGAGGACTGTGTGAGTTATCTAAGTAGAAATGTCAAGTGGGCAGAAAGAAGTACAAGTATGGGGTTCAGGGGAGACAATAATTGGAGATGTGGATGATGATAATTGGAGCATTCACCACGAGGGTGTGTGACATAGGATAGAAATCCATAGGTCTTGGAGGAGCAGGCAGAGGAGTAGGAGGGACTCCAGGAGAGGGCTGTGTTTCTTAAACCTTGAGAGCAGGGCATGCTGAAAGGGTGGGGCATGCTGAGAGGGTGGGGCATGCTGAGAGGGCGGGGCATGCTGAGGGTGGGGCATGCTGAGGGTGGGGCATGCTGAGGGTGGGGCATGCTGAGGGTGGGGCATGCTGAGAGGGCGGGGCATGCTGAGAGGGTGGGGCATGCTGAGAGGGAGGGGCATGCTGAGAGGGAGGGGCATGCTGAGAGGGCGGGGCATGATGACGGTGGGGCTTGCTGAGAGGGAGGGGCATGCTGAGAGGGAGGGGCATGCTGAGAGGGAGGGCATGCTGAGAGGGAGGGGCATGCTGAGAGGGAGGGCTTGACCAGCAGTGTTAAATGCTTTTGAGAGGAGACGGAAGAGAAGGACCAATATAGTGTACTTTAGATTTAGTTTGAACTCTTCCATGGGTACTGAGAGCAGGAGGCTCCGTGTCTATACCAAGGATGGGGGAGAGTTTCTATGGTCAAATATGATTGAGAAATGCTGTGTGAAAGGTTAGCAATTGTTTCACCAATGGACTCTTCAGAGCCTTTAGTATCAACGCCTTCATTGTGAGTGTCCAAGAGGGTGAGCAAGGAAGTACCATTTCCCATTGGACCACAGGGCTCTTTGTGTGCATAGCGTCTCGTGGGACCAGTTCTCATAGCACGTATTCTGGGAAATGCATGGCAGAAGGACCTAAAACCAAAGATTAGAAGGGACTTGTAGAAAATCACTTGTTGGAGTAGCAGGCATGGAGGGAAGTTGTGTGGGAAGCACAGGCTCCCCTGAGGCCACGCTTCTGTGAGCACAGGCCTCAGTCATGCTGGGGCAATCTGGTTCTACATGGACATAGGAAATCAGATGGACAGACAGCCAATAAACCTTTGTATGTCGCTTGAAAGAATATGAGGCGGGCCCTCACCGGTGTGGCTCAGTTGGTTGAGCATTGTCCGGGCACTGAAGGGCTGCTGGTTTGATTCCCATCAGGGCGCATCTCAGGTTGTGGGTTTGGTTCTCAGTCCGGGTGCATGCACGAGGCAACTGATTTATGTTTCTCTCTAACATCAATGTTTCTCTCGCCCTCTCCCTTCTTCTCTCTCTAAAATCAATTAAACATATTAAAAAAAAAAAAAAAAAAAAGAATACAAGGCAGGACATAAATCTACTGGCTCTGAGTTCAGCCTTCCTGGAGTCCTCAACAAAAGTAGCTGTGTGTCCTTGG
Organism: Molossus molossus; assembly: GCF_014108415.1. NCBI lineage: Eukaryota > Metazoa > Chordata > Mammalia > Chiroptera > Molossidae > Molossus > Molossus molossus. The sequence goes on along the minus strand of NW_023425345.1, from coordinate 13,650,288 downwards.
GCAAGTTACTTAACTTCTCTGTGTCTCAGTGTTTTCATCTGTATACAGGGATAATCATGGCAGCCCTATGACAAGAAATTTTTGTGGTGATTGATATAATATTTATAAAGAGCTTAGACTAATGTCTGATCCAAGTAAGTGAACGGTAACTGTTATAGCTCTTACTGGGAGCAGAGAGGGAGCTATATTCCATCCCATAAACAGAGCAGCAGAAAAAGTTACTCCGGCAAAGGAAAGAAAAATGAACAGACATGTCAAGAAAGGTAGAGAAAAATAGAGACCGGCCTTTAGGAATCTATGAAATACCCCGTGTCTTTACAATAAATTCCCGTTAACTTAAGACAGCTCAGTGACTTGCAAACAGAGAGATCTAATGAGCTAGGATTTGAACCCGAGTCCCCTGGCTTCTAGTCTAGTACTCTAATTATTCCCATGCACAGTTTGTTTAGGACCTGGATGTAATTCAGAGAGAAAAAGCCTTCTCCCGGAAGAAGAAAGCAGATCTTTGCAGCCAGCAGCAGACTGTGTCTGGTATTAAATTCAGTGCCCCTGGTTCCGAGAGGCAGACTTTTGACCTTCCAGCTGCTGCAGCCTGTCTGATTGAAGAGATTACAGGTGTTGCAGAGACGCGGGGTGCGGAGACCTCTGAAAGCATTGCAGCCTTTCCCTTCAAGATTTTTGACTCAGTGGTTAGTCTATGACATCCTCTAGACATGGGTGCAATGGATAATTTTGGTTTGTTGTGGCTTCTGAGTTTTCCGTGAAAGTCTATACCGCCAACCTTTGGTTTGTACATTTCTCCCAGCCTGGAATGGTCTACCCTTCCTTTACTACCTGCGAAGGCCTCTCTGGTGGACCGAAAACTCCGGTGGGCTGGAGAATCACCGGGGAATGGGGAGGAGGTTGTTCAACTGCCATTTTCTGGACCCCTCCCGGGTTCTGATTCAGTCGGTGTGGAGGGACCCAGGAGTGTGCCTGTCAGACAAGCCCCCAGATGTGCTGATGCTGGAAACTCTCCGTACTTTTAAAATCCAGATCTTCTGAAACGATCTCCAGAATTGAGGAACGTATGGAGTGGGATTTTTAAAGACTATTTTGATGTTGAAATTTAAAGTAATGCGGGGGTTAGCTTTTAAGCTCAAGCCTCAGTTACCTGGTCTGTGAAATGGGGCTAATGATGGAGACCTCTGTTGAGTCTTCTGTGCAACTCAAATGAGCTCGAGGAAAATGAACGCAGTTTGTTAGTTGTAAAGTCAGGGACGGTAACTATTTTGTGTGAACATACAAATTTCTCCTGGGAAAGATCTTAGTGGCTATGAAACTGAACATTTACATTTTCAGACTCGAGCAGGAGCTATCTCTCAGTTTCCACTATGACCCCTGACCTAGCTCAGTGCCCAGTGTGTAGCAGCAGGCTTGAGTTTTGTTGATAAGGACCCAATATTTTTAAGCTTTTGAAACTGATTGGCTGACACTAGTTCTCTTTGGTTGGATACTAAATAATAAAGAGAAAAAAACTGGTTATTAATGCAGAGAGGCTAAGAAAAAGCAGTGAATAGCAGCCCCAAAATAGCCTCAATAATTACGAAGCCTTTTTCGATGTACTTTATGAGTCAAAAATGAAGTGTGTGCGACATGAAATGAGTCATTCTGTGAATAAGAGAAGGAATCTTACTTATTCAAATGTTTTTTTGTCTCTCCTTGAATAACACATGCCCTTAAACAAAAGTGATGGGCAGCTTTGTTAGTATCTCACATAAAATATGTGTCTCATACAAATGTATCTAATATGTAAAATACATACAATTCTTCTTTTTAAAAAAAACATGGTAATTCAGTATTAAGTTGGCTTTGGCCTTAACTTTAATTAAAAAAAAAAATGACAAAACATAAGTAAGTTTTCATGTATTTTCCCCTTGCTCTTTGGGAATGTATGGCTAGCATCTTTAACTTTGGAGTTGGGTAAATCGAAATAAGAAGGCCATATTTTTTCTATTTATCTTCCTCCAGAGCAATCTGACAGTATTGCCATATGCTGTTCTCATAAGGTGCTTGTGTTACACAGCAAAATGTTCATATTTTCATACTCATAGTATCTGTTATTATTTCCACTGTTTATATGGGAACAGGGAATAGAAGATGTTTCTTTGGTATATTGATACCTTGTTTCTAGAACAGAACTGAGACAGTTATATTTAGTTAACCATCTCTATTATTTGCTGTGATACCTTCAAGGTGTTAGGTTTCAGAAATAAATCCCAACTTCCACTTCAGAGTTTGAAACAATCGTGAGAAGCCACATAGGAGGCAGACCAAAGGAAATCCAAATGTCTCCTTCATGATTGCTAAACTGAGAATGGAATTCTAAACCGTGGCTAAGTCGGCTTGCTAAGATTTCACTTATGAATGAGGAAGCCAAGACTGCTACTTATTCCTGATATATAATAGCTCGTTTTCTTTAGTAACAGAATTCCCAGGTTCTAGGGGGACACATAGTCACCCAGAATAAAGACCACATTTCCCTGCCTCCTTTGCAGCTCAGTAGGGCCATATGATTAAGTCCAGTCAATTTAAGTAATATACGTCCTTAAGTGGAGTGTTCTAGGAAGTGCATTTAAGGGAAGGCTTGTTTTAATCCTCTTTGTTCTTTCTGTTGACTGGAAGGTGGATATGATGGCTAGAACTCAAGATACCATCTTGCACCATTAGGTTCTAACTACATGTTGACAATGATTGCACAATAAGACCAAAGGCCTGCTTTTCTGATGACATTGTTTTATGTGTCAATTTGATCAGGATATGAAGTGCCCAAATATTGGTTTAAACATCATTTCCGGGTGTGTCTGTAAAGGTGCTTCCAGATGAGGATAGCATTTGAATCGATGGACTTATTAAAGCAATTTTCTCTCCCAAATATGGGTGAACATCATTCAATCTACTGAGGGTCTAAATAGAATAAAAAGGCAGAAGAAGGGAGAATCTGATTTCTCTGCCTGATTGCAGAGTTGCAACATGGGTCTTACCTGGCACTCAGACTTCCACTGGGACTTCCACTATTGGCTGTAAGCGTGTTCATGCTTCTGTACTCAGACTGGGACCACATCATTGTCTTTCCTGTATCTCCAGCATGCAGAGCAAATGACAGCTCATTGAACCTCCTGGCCAGTTCTCTGTCTCTGTCTCTCTCTGGTTCTGTTTCTCTAGAGATCACTGACTAATATGAATCTTGGTCTAGAAGGTAGGACCACTGTCTGGAAGGTAAAGCATGAAACCAAAGAGGATTATTCTCAAGTCTTTGAGATCTCATGGAGTTTTCCATTAAGTTTGCTTGCTTGGGACCTGCTGTTTCTTACTTCTTCCCTATTTCTCTTAGAGTGGGAATCTGTATCCTATGCCTGTACCACCACTGTATTCTTTTATTATTATTTTTTAATCTTCTCCCAAGGGTATTTTTCCATTGATTTTTTTTTTTTTTTTTTTTGCATAGAGTGGGTAAGAGGGAGGGAGAGAGAGAGATGTGAGAGAGACACATTACTTGGTTGCCTTCTGCTAGACCCTGATCCAGGCTGGGGATCAAACCCAGGTATGTGCCCTTGACCAGGAATTGAATTCATGATTCTTTGACCTGTAGGCCAACACTCCAACCACTGAGCCAAATCAGCCAGGGTGCACCACCATTGTATTTTCAAATCACATAACTCATTTGGTTCTGTAAATTCACAGGTGGAGTGGAATTTGCCTCAGGATGAGTTGTATCTCAAGTCTCATACCTATCTGACTCAAATGATATTTAGAAGAGACTTTTGACGTCAGACTTTAGAGTTGATAATGGAGTAAGTTAAGATTTGGGGGGTTGTTGGGATGGAATAAACACCTTGCATGTGAGAACACAGCTGGGAGGCAGCCATCTGCAAACACGGAAAGGAACCCTCACCAGAAACTGAACTGGACCTCAATCTGGGACTTTCTAGCCTCTGGGACTGTGATGAATGTTTCTGTTGTTTACACCACCCAGTCTATGGTATTTTGTTACAGCAACTTGAGCTGACTAGGACAACAATGAAGTGCAGCGCTGGCCCTGAACTGCTTAATGCAGATTTTATTTACATGTGATAAAGAACACACTTCTAGGTAGAAAAAATGACGGCTGAGTGAATGGAAGCTACACAGACCATCTCCCAGGACCAAACTGGAATTACAACAAAAATAAAGACAAATCGTCAGGAAGGAGCAACCGAAAGGCATCTTGGAGGACCACATAACCAGGGACACTGACTCAATCCTGATAGGCTTGCGAGGACGCGAGAGGGGGCCGGGAGCCCACGGTCCACAGCGGCCTGGGCTGGGACCTTCTGCAGCCTGGGCTGGGACCAGCAGACTCAGCTGGAAGCTGCGCCCTCGGCTGGGTCCTGTGGCCTTGTCTGGGACCAGCAGCTGCCTCGGCTGGGATCTGCGACCTCCTCGGCTGGGTGCTACACCCTCGGCTGGGTCCTGCAACCTAGACTGGGTGCTACACCCTCACCTGGGAGCTGCTGCAGCCTTGGGCGCCCTTAGCTGGGAGCAGCGTCCTCGGGTTAAAGTCCCAGACGATTCCACAGCGCAGAGCCCGGACAGAGGCTAAATTGGCAGCAGCCACTCACCTTGGGCTCCGGCAGAGGGAGTGCAGAATGGACTGGAACTGTGTGGGGACACTCGGGATTTAGAGGGTGCTCAGAGATTTTGCTGAGTGCAGCCACGCAGGACTGTGGTCATCTTACTCCTTCCCAGGGCCCTGGGGAGAGGTGACGGACCCTCCCTCAGAGATTCAACCCCACCCATGGCCATTGAAATGCTAATTGAGGCCCATTAACAGCATCTGCCCCACTATCTGGAAATCATCTTACACTGAGCACCTGAGGGAGTTTTTCAGTCAACTCAGAAACCAAAGTTCTTCAGGTGACCGCTACTAATAGCTTCCAGGCAAAAAAGCTAGAGGATAACTATCATTCCCTGGGCTAGCAACTCTAACCAGGAAAGTTAAGACTTGACGGTGGTGTTTAAAGTGGGTCCTCCTTGGCTCATCCAAACCCAGGAGAGGGAGTCACAAACAGCAGAACACCAACACCCACAGGGAAAATTGGGCAGACTCCAAAGCCCACTGTGATAGCCAAAATGGTGAAAAACAGAAACAAAAGCCAAATGAAAGAACAAGAGACTGCTACCAAAGATGAGATAAATGAGGTGCAGTTAAGCAAGTTAACAGAACTAGAATTCAGAGCCATGATCTTGAGGAATCTCAACAGCATGTGTAAGGAGATGAGTACCATAACTAAAGACATAGAAATGTTGAAAATCAACCAGTTGGAAATTAAAAACAACCAAGAAGAAATGAAGAATGACATGTTAGAAATAAATAACACATTGGAAAGTCTAAATAGCAGAGTAGAGGAACCTGAGGTCCGTATCAGTGAATTAGAAGATAGGGTAGAAAAAAAATCAACCAATCAGAAAACCAAAAGGAAAAATCGATTAAAAAACAGGAAAACAGCTTAAGAGAACTGTGGGACAACTGGAAACGTAGTAACATTCGTATCATATGAGTCCCCGAAGAAGAAGAAAATGAGCAAGGGTTAGAGAACATATTTTAAGAAATAGTGACAGAAAACTTCCCTAATTTGGTGAAGGAAGAAGGTATTCAAGTTCAAGAAGCACAGAGAGCCCAAAGTAAGAAGAACCCAAACAAGCCCACACCAAGACACATAGTAATCAAAGTGCCAAAAATTCAAGACAAAAAAAGAATCCTAAAAGCATCAAGAGAGAAGCAACAGGTTATCTACAAAGGAAACCCTATAAGGCTCTCAGCTGACTTCTCAACAGAAACAATACAGGCCAGAAGGAACTGGCATGAGGTAATCAAGGTCATGAAAAACAAGAATCTGAATCCAAGACTACTCTACCAAGCAAGGCTATCATTCAAAATTAAAGGTCAAATAAAGAGCTTCTCAGACAAAAAAGGCTAAGGGAATACATTAGCACCAAACCAGCACTGCAAGAAATGTTAAAAGGACTGCTGTAATTAGCAGGAGAAATGGGGAAAAAAATAGAACCACACTAAACAAAAATGGCAATAAATAAGTACATATCAATAATAACCTTAAATGTAAATGGATTGAATGCTCCCATAAAAAGACACAGAGTAGCTGATTGGATAAGAAAGCATTACTTATCTATATGTTGTTTACAAGAGACCCACCTCACAACAAAAGACTCACATAGGATGAAAAAAAATCTTCCAGGTAAACGGAAAGGAAAAAAAAGCTGGGGTAGCAATACTCATATCTGATAAAATAGATTTCAAAATGAAGGCCATAACTAGAGACAAAGAAGGCCACTACAAAATATTGAAAGGATCTATCCAACAGGAAGATATAACCTTGGTAAACATATATACACCCAATATAGGAGCATCAAAATATATCAAAAATCTTCTGGATGACTTCAAAGGAGAAATCGATAGCAATACAATCATAGCAGGAGACTTCAACACCCCACTGATATCACTGGATAGATCTTCTAGACAAAAAATTAGCAAGGAAACAGAGACTCTAAATGAAGCACTAGACCAAATGGATTTAATAAATATCTACAGAGAATTACACCCCAAAACTACAGAATACACATTCTTCTCAAGTACACATGGGACATTCTCAAAGATAGACCACATGTTAGGACACAAACTAAGTCTCTACAAGTTCAAGAAGATTGAAATCGTATTAAGCATCTTCTCAGATTACAATGGCATGAAACTAGAAATCAATTGCAACAAGAACATAGAAAGACATTTGAACACAAGGAAGCTAAATAGCATGTTATTAAACAATGAATGGGTTATCCAGGACATCAAGGAAGAAATTAAAAACTTCCTGGAAACCAATGAATATGAACACACAACACCACAAAATCTATGGGATGCAGCGAAAGCAGTTCTGAGAGGGAAGTTTATAGCACTATAGGCCTACCTCAAAAAACAAGAAAAATCTCTAATAGACTATCTAACCTCACAACTTAAAGAACTAGAGAGCAAACAAAAAGAAAACCCCAGAGCAAGTAGAAGGAAGGAAACAGTAAAGATCACAGCAGAAATAAACGACATTGAGTCCAAAAAAACAATTCAAAGGATCAATGAAACAGAGCTGGTTTTTTCAAAAAGATTAACAAGATTGATGGACCTTTAGCTAGACTCACCAAGAAACAAAGAGAGAGAACCCAAATACACAAAATCAGAAATGAAAGAGAAGTAACAACTGACACCACAGAAATACAAAAGATCATTAACAACTACTATGAACAATTATATGGCAACAAATTCGACAATCTAAGCGAAATAAACAAATTTCTAGAAACACATAGTCTTCCAAAAATGGTCCAGGAAGAGATAGAAAACTTGAACAGACCAATAACAACAGAAGAAATTGAAGATGTAATAAAAACTCTCCCTGCAAACAAAAGCCCAGGCCCGGATGGCTTTACAGGGGAGTTTTACCGAACATTCAAAGAAAAACTAACACCCATTCTCCTCAAAGTGTTTCAAAAAATTCAAGAAGGAATACTTCCAAACTCGTTTTATGAAGCCAGCATAATTCTAATTCCAAAACCAAAAAAAGACACTACAAAGAAAGAAAACTACAGGCCAGTATCCCTGATGAACATAGACGCCAAAATCCTGAACAAAATACTAGCAAATCGGATCAAGCAATACACCAAAAAAATTATCCACCATGACCAAGTGGGATTCATCCCAGGGATGCAAGGCTGGTACAATATTTGCAAATCAATAAACGTGATACACCACATAAATAAAATGAAGAATAAAAACCACATGATCATATCAATAGATGCCGAAAAAGCCTTGGACAAAATCCAGCATCCTTTTCTGATAGAAACACTCAGCAATGTGGGAATAGAGGGATCATATCTAGATATAATAAAGGTCATATATGAAAGACCTACAGCCAACATCATACTCAATGGGCAAAAACCAAAAGCATTTTCCTTAAGAACAGGAACAAGGCAAGGATGCCCACTTTCGCCACTCTTATTTAACATAGCACTGGAAGTCTTAGCCACAGCAATCAGACAGGAAGAAAAAAAAAGGGATCCAAATTGCAAAGGAGGAAGTGAAACTGTCATTATTTGCAGATGACATAATACTATACGTAGAAAACCCAAAAGACTCCATCAAAAATTTACTAGACTTAATAAATGAATTTGGAAAAGTAGCAGGATACAAAATTAACGTCAAGAAATTGATGTCATTCTTACACACCAATGATGAACTTACAGAAAGAGAAACTAAGAAAATAATCCCATTTACCATTACAGCAAAAAAATTAAGATACCTAGGAATAAACTTAACCAAAGAAATAAAGGACCTATTCACAGAAAACTACAAGTCATTGAAAAAAGAAATAGAGGAAGATATAAAAAAGTGGAAGCACATACCCTGTTCATGGATTGGAAGAATTAACATCATTAAAATGTCCATATTACCCAAAGCAATCTATAGATTTAATGCAATCCCCATCAAAATACCAATGGCATAGTTCACAGAATTAGAACAAGTACTTCAAAAGTTCATATGGAACCAAAAAAGACCTCGAATAGCCACAGCAATCTTGAAAAAGAAGAACAAGGTTGGAGGAATCACATTACCAGATTTCAGGTTATACTACAAAGCCACTGTAATCAAAACAGCCTGGTACTGGCACAAGAACAGGCATATAGACCAGTGGAACAGAATAGAGAACCCAGAAATGGATCCAAGGCAATATGCTCAATTAATATTTGATAAAGGTGGCAAGAGCATACAGTGGAGTAAGGACAGCCTCTTTAATAAATGGTCTTGGCAAAATTGGACAGCTACATGCAGAAAAATGAAACTAGACAATCAACTTCCACCCTACACAAGAATAAACTCAAAAATGATAAAAAACTTAAATGTGACTCATGAATCCATAAAAATCCTAGAAGAAACTGTAGGCAACAAAATTTCAGACATCATACACAGCAGAATTTTCACCGATACATCACCTAAGGCAATAGAAAGAAAGGAGAAAATGAACACATGGGACTACATCAAACTCAAAAGCTTCTGCACAGCGAAAGATACAATCATCAAAACGGAAAGGCTACCCACTGTATGGGAGAGCATAATTGACAATGATATATCAGATAAGGGGTTAATTTCCAATATATAGAGAGTGCTCATACAACTCCACAAAAGGAAGACAAAGAACCCAATTAAAAACTGGGCAGAGGAACTAAATAGACACCTCTCCAAACAGGACATACAAATGGCTAAGAGACATATGAAGAAATGCTCAACATCACTAATCATCAGAGAGATGCAAATTAAAACAACAATGAGGTATCACCTCACACCTGTCAGAATGGCCACCATCAACAAATCATCAAACAACAAGCGTTGGCGAGGGTATGGAGAAAAGGGGACTCTAGTACACTGCTGGTGGGAATGCAGACTGGTGCAGCCACTATGGAAAACACTTTGGTGTTACCTCAAAAAATTAACAATTGAACTTCCATTTGACCCAGTGATCCCACTTCTAGGAATATACCCTAAGAAGCCTGAAACCCCAATCAGAAAGAATATATGTACCCCCATGTTTGTAGCAGCACTATTTACAATAGCTAAAATCTGGAAACAGCCCAAGTGTCCATAAGTAGACGACTGGATAAAAAAGCATGGTACATATACACAATGGAGTACTATGCAGCTGTGAGAAAGAAAGATCTCTTATCCTTTGAGACTACATGGAGGGACCTGGAAAGTATCATCCTAAGTGCAACAAGCCAAACAGAGAAAGACAAGTATCATATGATCTCACTTATTTGTGGAATATAATGAACATAACAGTCTGGGGAATGGGGTAGTCCCAGAGACATGGAAGTGGGGTACAGACTGACAATCCCCAGAAGAGGGGGTGGTAGGGGAGAGATAAACCACATAACTTATATGCATGTATGCATGAACAGTGGACATGGACAACAAAGCTGGGGACAGGGCAGGGAGGGAGAGGGAGGGGGGAAAAAGGAGAAACATCTGTAACAAAAATTAATTAATAATAATAATAAAAAAGAACACACTTCTCTTTGACTTAAATTCTTGTCATTTGGCATTTTCTGACATTTTCTTTAAATTTTTTTTTCTTCATTGATTTTAGAGAGAGAGGAAGCAAGAGGGACAGAGAGAGAGAAACATAGATGAGAGAGAACATTGACTGGCTGCCTTCTGCATGCTCCCCACTAGGGATCAGGCCCACAACCTGGGCATGTATGTGTCCTGACCAGGAATCAACTGGTGACCTCTTGGTGCATGATTTGACGCTCAACCACTGAGCCACACCAGCCAGACGGTTTTCTGCCATTTTCAGCCAAACTGAATCTTAAGTAACACTGGCAGTGACAAGCCTGTCCCACAGGGCCAGCTCTACATCTAATGGCAGAGAGAAGGTCAAATGCTTCCTCTGCAGATGGATCAAAAAAAAAACCAAAACAAAAACAAAACAAAAAAAACGGAACCACTTAGAGGGGATTGAGCACCAATATATGGTTCCTTCTCCCAAACTCCCATCAGGTTGGTCATCTATCCCAAGGGAGAAATAACTGGCAGCACCAAGAGAGACCAGGGATGTTCATTCAGGAGACCCCTCCACATGGAAATGGGAGACTAGAGAAGAGAGGTTCTCCTGGTCACGGGGAATATGAATGCATCAAAGATAGTGAATTCTGCCATCAAGGGGAGACGGTGCGGGAGAAAGAGGAGGTGGGAGGGGCCTTCACACTAGATAATATAAGACAGAATCTTGCATGTGCAAAATATGGAGAAAAGGAGCTTGGCAGTGGGAGCAGTTACTTTGGCTGAACTGGAATGTAGAATCCTAAGTGTTATAGCTGAAAAGCACCTCAGAGAGCATCTGGTCCAATAAACTTCATTTTACCCATGAGAACCAGAGTGGCTAAGAGAATTTTTCAAAAGATGGAATAGGGTTCCTACGGGTGCCATTAAACTAACCAGGACCGGAGCTCCTAGTCCTCAATGGTCTGTGACTTTCCACCGGGACTTGGATAAACTGGGAGGAGAAGAGGACTGATACAGTGGGAGAGAGAGGTGAACAAAGGCTGGAGAATAGGATATCCAAAACATGTTCTGCAGGCAGTAAGCAGACCATTGTGGTTACCGTGGGCAATTCACCTTGGTAAGAAGTGGGGTAAGTAGGACCATTAATATATATTTTAAATGCCAGATGAAAGTGTTGTGAATTTATCTTTTGGCAGAGTAGGGGTCACTGAAAATTTTAGATCTTGTTATTGTTACATGACCTTGCACTGGGCACCATGCAAAGACTGTGTCATGGGACTACGAGCCCCTCAAGGGTAGGAGGGCTTGTCTAAAGCATATCCCTGGTGGTTTGCAGCACAAATTTTGAGCACTTAGCACACTAGGGCTGATTTGAATCCCAGCCACCCACCAGATGCACACTTTGACACTTTCTTCCTTGACTTCAGCCTCCAGCAATATCAAGATGCTTTCAGGCTGCAGCAACTAACCATTCCATATTTTAGTGGATTAGAGCAAAATTTATTTTTCAGGTGTTACATGTCAATTGCAAGCCAGTAAAAGGACTCTGGTCATCACAGTAGTTCAGCTCTCCAGACTGACGGAGTCCCATTCTCAAACATGCTCCATGGTGGCCCTGGCCAGTTTGGCTCAGCAGCTGGAGTGTTGGCCCGTGGACCAAAGAGTCGCAGGTTTGATTCCAGTCAAGGGCATGTACTTCAGTTGATCCCTGGCCCTGGTTGGGGTCGTGCGGGGGGCAGCCAATCAATGTGTCTCTCGCACATCAATGTTTCCCTCTCTCTCTCCCCCTCCCACTCTATCTGAAGACAAATGGAGGAAATATCCTTGGATAAGGATTAAAAAAAAAAAAAACGCTCCGGTGGCTGAGGCGAAAAGTGTACAGCAAACCATGCACCGACTCTTAAAGCTGCTACCCAGAGGGAACACATCTCTCGTTTGGATTTCATTGACCAAAAATGTCACATGGCCAAGACGGCCTCCATGGAGCAGGCAAGTACAGTCTTCCCCGGAGAGGCGAAGCAAATAACAGTTTCTTGCAGTCCCCGCATCTCCCTTGCTATCTCCGGCTCCTACAGTGCCCCACGGACACCGGTGTTCTCCCAGCTCCTCCTCCCCAGCACTGCTCCGTGTACACCATCACTGGGCTTTTCCCATCCTTTCTCTCATCCAGTCCTCACAGTGACTCTTTGGAGTCAGCACGGTTATTGACCTCATTTTAGAGAAAGAGGTGGAGAGGCTAACAGCCAGCTCTTCAGTTTCCACCGCTGTCCTCTGCTTCTGGCCTGGTGGTGACACATTTTTATTTCCACTCTCCTGGTCTCAGTCTCCTCATAGCTCCTGGGAGGAGACAGTCACAGCTTTGGGAACGTCAGAGGCAGGGCCACCTGTGGTATCTACAGCCAGGGAAGGGGAATCAAGGACAAAGGCAAGGTGCTCTGGGAACACAGAAGAACTGACCGACTCTCTCGAGGAAGAGGAAAAGGAGGGATGGTGGTTGAGGATACGGGCCAGGTGGCAGTGTGCGGGGAAGGGCCTAGAACTGCCTGTGTGAAGTGCGGGAGGCCTGGGACGTGCTCTGGCGAAGTCGCTCAAGTGCTGTTATGGGAGGGATGCTTTTATCTGCTCTCTCTTCTCTATAACTCAGAGTCTGTGCTACACATATAATGACGATGCTGGCAATGGCAATGATGACGATGATGATGACAGCAGACATCTACATGGTCTATGGCACTTAATATGGGTCAGCTGTAATTTTAGATTCTCTCACTATTTAAATTTCTCACACAATTTCGTCTCGCAATACCCTTGGAAGGAGATACTATGATTATTCCCATTTTACAGTTGATAAAACTGAACAAAAGAGGTTAAGTGACTTGCCTGAGTTCACACAGCTGGTAAACAGCTGAGCCTGTGTTTGATCCCAGGCAGTCTGTCCCCAGAGTTTGTGTTCTCAACCTCGTTAATCATTATAATGTGAGAATTTGCTTTGGGCCAAGTCCTGTTCTAAGTGTTTTACGTCTAGTAACTCATTTGCCCTATGCAACAAGAAACTTTTGATCTCAGTACTCTTCTTATTCTCATTTGACACATAGAAAGCCAAGGCACAGAGAGGTCAAGTAATTTGTTCAAGCTCACACAGAGCTGGGGTTTAAAACCAGGGAGTCAGACCCCAGAGCCAGGGCTCGGCTCTGTGCTGTACAGTGTCTGTTATTCATCACCTTCTGGTACAGAGCTCTCTACAGTGGGACCAGGAGGGTTTGAGTCTGGATTTATCAAGGACAGCACTGGCTGATCTATTCCATAGAAAGAGCTCTCTGTAATTCAATGAGTAGTTGAGCGTGTATCTGTAATTAATACCTAAGTCTCAAATACAGTGCAATGCCGGTGTTATGTCCAGTTCCTCCTCACTAGGAATATGGGGAAACGTTAGTTTGACAGGGTCATGAACATGGTCTTTGCTGTGGTCCTGATGAGATGCTATTCTATGTCTCATGACGGCCCACATCTCACATTGCTTTATGGTGTTTTGTTTGTTCATTTATTCCTGTATTCACTGAGCCAGTCAATACATATTTATTGAACCCTCCTAAGTAACAGGCACTGTTGTAGATACTGGGGATATAGAATTGAGCAAGACAGCTAGATGGCTGCCCTATGGAGCCTAAACTCTAAAGGGGAGAGTCAGATGTCAGCGAATACGGTGATCAATGGTAGAAGGAAGGATGAAGCAGGGCAAGGAGACAGGGAATGCCAAGGGAAGGGGGCTGCTTATTTAGACTGGGAAGCGACAGATTGAACCTTGAGAGAAAGTTCTGGAGAAGTGAGCTGGGTAGGTATTTGTGCAAAAGAGGTCTGCGTAGATATGCTGTTCTAAGATCCAAGAGAACAGCCAGTGCAAAGGCCCAGAGGTGGCAGCGAGCACGACAGGTTTGAGGAGCGGCAAGGAGGCCAGTGTGGCTGGAGCAGAGAGCAAGGCAGAGTCGGAGGGGAAGTGAGGGTGCAGGGGTCGTCCAGGGCCTTGTAGGCCATGCTGAGGCCTTTGGATCTCATTCTGAGTGAGAAGTGCGCCTCTCAAGGGTGTTGGGCAGCCGAGTCACAGTCCGTGAACGGCATTCCTGCCGTGTGGAGCACAGGGAAACCGAATGCTCGCTGAGAGGGGGTGGTTGAATAAATTACAGCACAGTGAAACCACGGATTTCACTGACTTCGAGCTTGCTGCTTGATTTGGAGGGAATTCTACAAGGAAATGTTGAGTGACAAAGCCAAAATACAGAAAACCACGTGTAACATCTCATTTCTTTATAAGGGCTTCCACTCCTTTTCATATACCATATGAACATGTATTGATTGATATGATCATATAAGCATGGCAAAAACTGGGGAAAGATACATACTAGATAGTTCCCAGGGGCCATATAGGTAGAGGGGGTGATGTTTGTAAGGGCCGGGGAGAGAAGAAGAGAGTTGCCAAGGTCAAAACATGATTGCTCTTAAAAACACATATAAAACAGTATGTCTGAGTTGATCACATTTAGGCATTTATAGGAAAAAATTGTGTGTGTGTGTTTGTTGTGTGTGAGTGCACACACACATGAATTTGTAGATATATATTGCATATATGTATATGTATGTATTGCATGAAGATGTTTTAATATTAGTATAACATCATTTCTACAACAAAACATGACTATTGATTTCCACCTGGGTAAGTGAGGCTGGGAGGGGTCAGTGGCTGCCCAGGGCCACACAGCCAGGCAACAATGACACAGGAGGGGTCCAGTTCACAGAGGTCACTTCTACTGCCTTCATTTCTTCCACCCCATAGTCTTCTTTCCTGTGCCTTGTCTACCTCCTCCTAACGCAGACTAACTTTATCAGCAAAAATGGAAAAAGCCATCACCTACAGGATTTTCCGCAGAGATAAGAGATGTCTTTTTGTCTGGAAAAGTACCGCTGTCCCCAAATCAGACTTTCAGGGACTATGGTGTTCACAAAGGGGGTGTCCACACCGCTGAGAAGAGTATCAGAATGTTGTTGGTACTCTCCCATGGTGATTGAAAGAGGTGAACTGGGAATTCTTCACCCTGGAAAAGATAAATTGCTCATTTGGAAGAAAAACCTAAAGAAACAAAGCCTTAGCCACGCTGGTGTGGCTCAGTGGATTGCGCATCATCCCATGGCCCGAGAGGTCCCGGTTGGATTCCCAGTCAGAGCACATGCCCAGGTTTCAGGCTCAATCCCCAGGAGGGGGTGCGTGCAGGAGGCAGCCGATCGATGTTTCTCTCTCACATTGATGTTTCTCTCTCTCTTCTTTTCTCTCTCTAAAACATCAATAAAAACATATTTTTTAGAAAGAAAGAAAGCCTTATTATGAAAAAGAAATAAAACAAAACAGGAAATGACAGTGCTGGTGAGAGTGTACAGAAATAGGAACCCTTGTGCACCAGAGGTGGGAATATAAACGGTGCGGCCACTGTGGAGAACACTATGGCAGTTCCTCAAAACAGTGAACATATAATGACCATAGAACCCAGTAACTGCACTTCTGGGTTTATAACCAAAAGGACTGAAATCAGGGTCGTGAAGAAATATTTGTACACCCATATTCATAGCCAAACAGTGGAAGCAAACTAAGTGTCTGTCTTCAGATAAATGGATAAACAAAACATGAATAAACAAAATGGAATATTACCCAGTCTTACAAAGGAAAGAAATCCTGATGCATGTTACACCATGGATGAACCTTGAAGATGTAATGCTAAATTCAATAAGCCACATGCACAACAGAACACATATTGTATGATTCCACTTGTATGAGGTTCCCACAGCAGTTAAATTTGTAGAGACAGACAGTGGAATGGTGTTTCCCAGGGGTCATGGGGAGGAGGAATAGAGAGTTAGTATTTAATGGCATAAAATTTCTGTCTGAGAAGATAAAAAGTTCTGCAGACGGATGGTGGCGATTGTTGCACAAGAATGTGACTGTGCTTGATGTCACACTTCAGTGTATTAACTACACACTTAAAAATGGTTCAATGGTGAATTCCATGTTGTGCATTATTTTCAACAAATAAAAGGAAAGAAAAGGTAGAAAGGAAGCCCCATGCGACTGAAAATACACCGTTTACAGTGGCCGGGGTCCTACGGAGCTTGGATCAGGGAGAACTTACCCCGTCCTATGGCTGCCCCTTCTTAGAACTCTTTTCACAATGGGACCAACGCTTTCCTGCTCCACCTTTCACAGTGTCCCTTAGCTGGCAGTGGCCCTGGTGCTCCCTTCCCCGGTCTGATCTCACAACCTGACTAAGTGCCCCCAGGTGTGCAGGCTCCTTGGGGAGGATGGATGATGGCGGCCCTCCATCACAGAGACGAGACCATGAAGGCAGCCTCACTGCGAAGCATCACCTTCAGAGGGAACCCGGTGGAGCCAGGAAAATGCTAGAAGCATGCTCTGGCAGGGAAGAGGGGTGCGGAACTCAGATGGGAGCTGAGGTAATAATCACACTGGAATTTCCAAAGGTTATCCAAGACTCCACTTCAGTGCCGGTTGTATTTAACCTTCCTTTTAACTTCCCGCCTTCCTCCCCTTAAGCCGTTCTTAGATAAACATTTCTCCCCAAGGAGGAGAGAAATTCATTACACTTGGCCCAGAGTAGCTGGATGTCACCAAAGCCTTAGCTGTGGCTGTCTGCCAGCCTGATTTAAGACAGCAGTCTCCAGCTAGGAGAAACCTCCACCAGCACCCCTCCTTGTTCCCATTTAAGAACCTTGCTTGATACCTGGCATCCTGTTTCTCATCCCCCTCTCTCCTTAACCAGCCCCTTGCACCATGTCCCTCAAAAGGAGACTATGTCCCGAATCAGGCAGGTGTGAGCACCTGGCAACACCTAGGAGTGCAGATGGTACTTTTCAAACTGGGCATCACCTGCCAAGACATGAAACACCTCCACGGAGAACTGACCCTTGGTCAGGGCAGCCAGTGGAAGAGAGGACCCTTTGGCTGATGGGATAGGGAAGGAGCAGTAGCAAATCCAAGGCCCAGTTCTATTTCCCCTGAGGAACGTGTGGTGGCAAAGAAGCTACTGCTTCACTTTGGGGAACAAAGATTTAACTGTGGGAAGGGTAGGTGGAAAAGAAGCATTTCCAAGGGTAACAGGGCATTGGAAGCCATAGGTGTACAGTCTCCCAGCTTAACCTTGCCCAGACTTTAAGGATGAACTGCAGGGCTTTTGATGTTCCTCCTGACCTGGCTCCCTGGTGTTCCTGCCCTGCAAACGTGAAGCTGCTCTTCCTGTGAGGTCCGGACTAGTCTGTGTTGCTCACTATTGTTGCTCTCTTGGAACCATTAGTTCCTCCGTCATGAGCCAGACGCCTGGGTTCAAATCCCACATCCCCAGTCCCGAGGTGGGCCGAGGGGCAACTTTTTGGGGTTCGGGGCAGCCTGGATGTGCCCTGGGGCCCACCCCACTCCTTCCTCTGAGAGCCTCCTGAAGTTTGTCTGCAGATGCTTCCCTCGGTTGCCTTCATTAATTCATTCCACATGTTTCCTCCCTGGCTGGTGAGAGAAAACTCGTGTCAGATTGTGCCAGAGAACCAGTCAGAGCGGCTTCCCCTGACATCTCTGTGATCCTGGGCAGATGCATTTCCAGGGCAGGGCAGCATGACCACAGGGCCGCGGCCAGTCTGGGTTGGCGTGCGGCGCATGCGTGGGCTGAGGGGCTGGGCGAGCACCTCTCGCAGGGCATTCTGGGTGTTAAAAATCCTCCAGCGATAGAGGGGAACAGCCGGGGCTTGTCAGCTGTCTGTGGCAGCACTGGCCTTCACTCCTGGTTGCTGCTTCGCAGTGGTGAATACAGTGTGTGTGTGTGTGTGTGTGTGTGTGTGTGTGTGCAGGACCAATCAAGAGCAAGTGAGGCCTTACACACACTGCTACCTGCTATGCTCACACAGTCTTGCAAAGTGGGTTGGTAACATTCTCACTCTCATTTTACCAACGAGGAAACTGGGATTCACAGAAGACAGGTAGCTTAGCTCAAGTCACCCAGCAAGGAAGCAGTGAAGACTTGAACTTGAGCTCCCTGGTGGTGGAGACTGTGCACTTTTCTCTTACTACAGAGATGTGGGCTGACTTTGCAGAGTCTGCAGAGAAGGGATCGTGGGGGAGGGGTAGCGTGGCCCTAATGCCTTCCTTCTCTTAGTCAATCCTCTTTCTCATCTGGAAAACAGAGTCTGGAGAACCCTTTTAACTCTCTGCTACTCTGACTGACTGATATTTTTTTTTTTTGCTTTCTTACTTTCTTGCCAATGTAAAGCCACCTCTGTTTTGTGTTTCTTAGTATATTTTAACCGTCAAAGAGCATTTGTCTCCTGATTGCTTGTCTCCTCCCAGAACCAGGCCTAGACAGGGCTGGCATCTTGCGTGGCTAAACAAATATAACCTCAAGGATCCAAGATGGCAATGTAGGAGCTCCAACCTGGCTCTTGCCTCTGCCAGGCTTGCCTGTCTTCAGTTGCCCAAGCACCAAGCTCCTATGGAACCTTCAAAACCCTATGTAGTTGCCACTGCCACTGAGAAACCTTCCTTACCATAATCCTGTGCTCTAGCTACTGTACCTAAATAAATTCATCACCCTGCCACTGTAGTTTATACCTCCTTTTGTAGCCGAATGTCTTCTCTACAGATATTCCTGGTTGTAGATAGTAGGTCTTTATCATCTTTTTTTTTCTTCTCCAATTTATCTTTATTGTTGAAAGTATTATAGATACCCTTCTTTTTCCCCTATTGACCCACTCCCACCCCCCTCCTGCCTTCCCCACACTATTGTCTGTATCCATTGGTTATGCATATATGCATATAAATTCTTTGGTTTATCTCTTCCAACACACACCCCCCTTCCCTCTGAGGTTTTTCAGTGTAACAACCAATTTGTACCTTTTTAAAAAAATGTCCTTTTATTGATTATTTTAGAGAGAGGGAAAGGAAGAGGAAGAGACAGCTAGAAACATTGATGAGACAGAAACATCAATCAGTTGCCTTCTGCACACCCCCCACAGGGGATTGAGCTCGCAACCCCAGGCATGTGCCCTGATCAGGAATGGAACCAGTGACCTCTTGGTACATGGGTTGACACTCAACCACTGAACCACACCAGCCAGGCCAATTTGTACCTCTTAATCCCTTCACATTTTTTGCCCATCCTCCCAACCCCCTCCCGTCTGGCAACCAACAAAAAGTTCTCTTTATCTATGAATCTGTTTCTGTTCTGTTTGTTCATTTTGTTTATAGATTCAATTGTTGATAGATGTATATTTATTGCCATTTTATTGTTCATATTTTTAATCTTCTTCTTCTTCAAGAAGAAAGACCCTTCAACATTTCATATAATACTGTTTTGGTGGTGATGAATTCCTTTAGGTTTTTCTTGTTTGGGAAGCTCTTTATATGTCCAAGCATTCTAAATGATAGATTTGCAGGATAGAGTAAGCTTGGCTGTAGGTCCTTACTTTTCATCACTTTGAATATTTCTTGCCACTTTCTTCTGGCCTGCAAAATTTCTTTTGCGAAATCACCTGACAGCCTTATGGGAGCTCCCTTGTAGGTAACTAACTGCTTTTCTCTTGCTGCTCTTAAGATTCTCTCTTTGTCTTTAACCTTTTGCATTTGGATGATGATGTGTCTTGATGTGGGCCTCTTTGGGTTCATCTTGTTTGGGACTCTCTGTGCTTCCTGGACTTGTATGTCTGTTTTCTTCACCAAGTTAGGGAGGTTTCCTGACATTATTTTTTCAAATAGGTTTTCAATTTCTTGCTCCCTCTCTTCTCCTTTGGGTACCCCCATGATGCAAATGTTGGTACACTTGATGTTGTCCCAGTGGCTCCTTACATTATCCTCATTCGGGGGGGGGGGGTCTTTTTTTTTTTTTTTCTGTTCTGATTGGGTGGTTTTTGCTTCTTTATATTCCATATCGATGGTTTGATTCTTGGCTTAACCTACTCTATTGTTGATATCTCCTAAATTAATCTTTATTTCAGTTAGTGCATCCTTCACTTCTGATCGGTCCTTTATTATTTTCTTGAGGTCCTCACTAAGTTCTTTGAGCATCCTTATAACCAGTGTTTTGAACTCTGCATCTGTTAGATTGCTTATCTCCATTTTATTTAGCTCTTTCCTGGAGTTTTCTTCTGTTCTTTTATTTAGGACATGTTTCTTTGTCTCCTAATTGTGTCTACCTCCCTGTGTTTGTTTCTATGTATTAGGTAGAGTTTGCTTGGTGTTGGATTGGAACCCCTTGCTCCTCAGGGAGCACCTTTGCAGCCAAAGTGTCCCTCCTGACTTTTTACCTGCCACATGTGGACATAAGACCGGGTCTTCTGTGCCTCTGTCCCTCCTACCAATCATGATGTGGCTTTTTCTTTAATTTTTTAGCTTTAGGACTGCCATTTAGCTCATTTCTGTTGGTTCTGAATGATGGTTGTTCTGTAGTTTAGTTGTAATTTTGATATGGTTGTGGGAGGAGGCAAGTACTGTGTTTACCCACGCTGCTATTTTGACAGGAAGTTGGTCTTTTTCATCTTTGCTCTAACAGGGCCTAGTATAATACCAAGTATATAGTGGAAATTCAGTCTAGATTGGTGGGAAAAGGGGAAATACAGAAGGAAGGAAATAAGGAAGGAATTCAACTTATTGGATCTTTTCTGTAGTTATAAACTTACAGGAAATCTACAAAGTGCTAGTCAGCAGGGCTACACCACTATCCAATGAGGTTTTGCTGGACTTAACAGTTTGTCTACCACCCCTCCTCCCACCACACACACACACACACACACACACACACACACATACACTCACATATACGCATGCACACTGCCACAGCATTACCTTTGAGTAACCCAATCAATGTTAATAGGCCTCATTTCCCTTCTCTTCAAAGTGTAGAGAAATTTAATGAAATCTCCTTTAATTTCTCTTTAGTGGAACTCATGCTTGACATTTTAATTATTCTGGTCCTTTTGTGTGTTTATAACTCTCACTCCTCTCTTTTTGTTTTTTCCTTTGGGAAGCTTTACATTTCATTCATTAAAAAGTGTGTGTGTGTGTGTGTGTGTGTGTGTGTGTGTAGCATCAAGCAATAATGAATTTGCAAAGCTGGTTCCTTAAAGCATCTTTAAATTTTTCTTGTTACTTATTTTTCTAAAATAAAAGCTGTGGCCAAAAACTAAAAGAGAAATAAAATCTGTGGGATTAGAAATAGTGCTAGCTGTAGGCAGATACAGTCATTCCTATAGGTCATGTCTACAAGCTGAAACAAGTTCCAATGTTTATGGCAGTTCCTGTGCTGGCATTCAGATTCATCTATCCAGAAGTGGGCAGAAAATATTGCTTGATCATACAGATTCAACAATTATTCAAAAATGTTTATGGAGACTCTCTTATGTTGTAAGCATTGCTCTAAGTTCTGCTGCTGTGCTAAGATAGATATGGTCAATGTCTTAATGATATTTTCATTTTGTGAAAAGAGAAAAGAGCAACAACAATAGTCAAATAAGCAAATATATGCAATAATTAGGAAGTGTGATAGATGCTTTTAAAAAATAACTTGAGGACCATCAGAAAATAATAGATGTGAGTGCCCTCTTTCAAATAAGGTAGATGGGGAAGACTGCTCTGAGCTGAGACCAGAAGGATATGAGGGGAGAGAGGTTAAGACAGCAAGAACAGCATGTGCAAAAGGCCTGGGGTATAAAGGAATTTAGTATGTTCTTGAACTTGGCACAAGACCAGTAAGGCTGTAACCAAAAGAGCAAAGCAGAGGTGGCATGAAGTGAGGTGGGAGAAGTTTGAAGGGCCCAAACCATGACCTTATGGATGAAATTTTAAATGCCATTGAGGGTTCCAAGCCAACAAGTGAAATGGTCCATTTCCTATGTTAAGAAGCTCTGTGGCGAGTAGAAAGGAGGGGGCTGGACAGAAGTTAGGGGTCTTGTTAGGAGATTAAAATGAGAATTCTGAGGAGTGGTAACAAGGGACTAGGAAGACTAATGATAATAATTACATCTCACAGCTCCATGGCACGTCCTCTGTGCTCTGTTCTGAGCACTCTATAGATAATGGAAAATTTTTTCCTCATACTACTCCTGTGAGTTCAGTTTTTCTTCTTATCCCTATTTTATAGATCAGGAAACTGAGGCCTAAAGAAGTGAGATAACTTGCCAAGGCCACATACCACTACATAAGTGTAGAGCAGGGATTTGAATCTCGTAAGACTGGCTCACAACTAAGGAATCAATAGTGGTGTGAGAGAGGAGATGATGATGGATTAGGGGGAGAACCCACCCTATGTGGTGACTTTGTGGGTAGGTGGGTGGATGGTGGTAAAGGAGAGGGAGGAACCCAAAGGTTGTGACTTGGGCATGGGGTAGGAGGTGCTGGAGAAAGCATGGCTTCATCATTTGCCTGTGCTGCATACAGCACAGCTGCTTGGAAGAGCTTGCTCTGCTACTTGAGTGGCCTTAAGAGAACCCCTTGTAATACTGTTTCCCAGTTCGATCTGTGCAGAACAGGTTCTCCAGCCAGGGCTGGCACCCACATGTGTGATGTGAAGGCTTCACTAGAACATCACAGGGATTGCTTTCTTGCCCTTCTGACCTCTCAGGAATTTTGTGAGCATCAAATGAGATCGTGAGAGGCAACCCCACTTAGTGAGAAACCAGAGGACTTGGGAAGAAACTCCCTCCTTGTCTCTGAATCCTCGTGGGAAGTCTGCTAATGTCACCAAGCCTCAGTTTCCCTACTGGTGAAATGGTATGACTTCAGAGGGCTTCTGTGAAGGGTGAAGGAAGTTGTTGGGAGGATGCACTTTGAAATGGCCAGGCATTTCACAAACACAGGGCTTTGCTATGGTTATAACTACATGCCAGTGGGGAAAGTGGGCTCTACATGGAATGTGTATCATTCATGCATGTAATGTCATTTGATAAATATGAATGTAATTGTCAAACAAATGCAATATATTGGCCTCAATTTTCAAGTGATGCTCTGAAATCACTGAATGTGAAAGCCTTTAAAAGAGAATGTATTAAGTGTCCTCAGTCCTAAAGCTCTATGTGGCATCTCCAGCCAAGAATTCATTCATTTCATAAGAAATTTTAAGCACTGGCCAGGGCACAGGAGTGAACAGTTCAGAAACATTCCCAGGCTATAATGAGGCTATATTCTAGTGAGGAAAGACAGGTAAAGAACAAAGAAACAAACAAACAATCAATCAATCAATCAGATAAATAAGCTACCTAATTTCAGATTGTGTTAAGTACTGTGAAGGTGCTGAGGAGAGAGTGAACTTGGGGAGCAGGTGATGGCAACTATTTTACATAGGCGGTCAGAGCAAGAAGGAGAAAGCTCTGGGAACACCACGGAGGAAAACATTCTGGGTATAGACATGACCAGTGCAAAGACACTTACCTAGGAACCAATCTACCCTATCCAAGAAACAAGAAGACTGCTGTCTGCAGTGTTGTGAGTGGGAGTGAGAAGAGAATGATGATAAATGAAGCCAAAGTGATCATATTATGTAGACCAGTTTACATGGGACATGCTAGAACTTGACTTTATCCTAGGTGCAATGGAAGTCACCGGAGGATTGGAAGAAGGAAGACAACATCATTTGAGTTAAGTTTCTCAAAGACCCCTGTTGTTACCGGTTGCAGGTAGAACTTAGGTGAGGCAAATGTGGGCTGGCTAAGACCACTGAGGAGGCAGTCTTCCAAGCCAGAGGTGAAGAGAGGGTGGAGAGAAGTTTGGGAAACACTTTAAGGACAGATGCAAAAGGACTTGTTGATGAATTAGATGTGGGTAATGAGAGAAAGAGAGGATATGAAAAAGACTCCCAGGTTTTGACCAGGTATAAGACCCTCTTGAATCCAACTCTTTGCTCCAGATTCTCACAGGTCTGAGTTCTCTTGTGAGAGTGCAGTCAGCAGAGACCTTGTATTTGGCCACATCCAGAACAGTTCAGTCATCGAAGTGAGCAAGACCTCCTCAGAACAAGAGTTTGGGGAACTGGGCAAGGACCAAAAACAGAAGACATGTTGTGGGCTAGAAATGGGAAGAATGTTCCCTCTTGTCTTTTCATTGGGATTACTATTGGCTGCTTCTCTGCCATGATCATTCCCCTTCGTTTCTGCAGGCAAAGGCAGAAGTAGAGATAAAAGCTCCCGAATGTTGATCCTTACATCCCTTTGCGTCCCGGCTGTTATTTCTCTTGCCATGTTCATTCTGAGATTAACCCGCCATGTTGGGCCACGGAAGAGCAGAGAAGAAAAGATGACTGGAGAAACGCTGGGGGGAGGAGGGAGGAAGTCAGAATTTATACTGAAAAAGGGACAGAGCTGCCGTGGAGGTCGCTTCTCCTGCCTCTCTTCCCTCCTCACACACAGGGCGTGAGGTCCCTTCTACATCCACAGTGGAGGACCAGACTGAAATGAAGATACACATCTGGAAGAAGTGCTTGTATAAAAGAACTCCAGGATGTCATCCCTATAGCCTGCAGCTCTGCCCCAAGTTAACCTTGAAACAAAAAAACAGGCTTTAGTGGGGGCATTTATTACAAGGTTTCATAATCTCCTATTTGACAGCAGCTGGTGGTACGAAGTGTGGAGTCTACTGGATCCGATTATTTAACAGATGGTTCTGTTTTCAAATTTACTTCAAATGTTCAGATGCTTTTTCACTAAATTCATATTTCCCAACTGCTACTACCCCCTGGGGCTGAGCTTTAATCTGGGTTGTAGTTTGTTAATTTAAACAATTTTCTTTTAATCTCCTAACAGAAAGAGAATTCCCAAACACCAGAGGCATCCATGGGGGCCAGACAATGACTACACATGAATACAGGAGGATTATTCTCTGAGGCAAGTCTTGCCTCAATCAAACCTCCTGCCAGAGGTGCCCTATTTGGAGGAACCTCAAAACTCGGCTCAAATGACCTTGAGATCTGAACAGTGTGTTCCATTCCTCGGGCAGCACATGTTAGCACGTCGAAATTATTAGTGGCAGATTAAAACTCCTTTAGCAGAGAATAAAGGCACTAAGTAACTGTGTTGTTGGCCCATTATGTGTCTCTAATTGTGCCACCTCACTCCTCAGTAGGGTTTTATGTTCATTATTTCCAGGTCCTTTTCCCACTGCTGTGCATTAATGTCCTCCCCGTTGTCCCTCTCTCTACTCCAGCTGCCACAGCTGTCAGCCACCCACTCCAGCTATGCCTTTCTAGTGTTTTCATCTCCCTGCCAGCATTATATGAAATTTAATTTACAACAAAAATGTTCTCGGAGCCTCCTTTTCTTTATGAACTTCTGTTTTTTCCCACCCTTTAGAGTCCTCTTTAGTTCTCTGGGCACCTGTCCCCAGAGATGTGCTTTCACAATGTTGACTTTTCCTTGTCGAGGTGCAGGTTCCTAATGGACGCAGAAAAGAGAACAAAAGCTTTGGAAAGTGGGATGTGCCCTGGAGGTAGAGGGGTAGGAGGGGGAGCGTGTGCTGGTTTGGAGGCGGAGTTCTGAGTCACTGTGTGACACATCTCTAGGGACCACTATTCACATAGAAAATAAGGTGGGTGGTGACTTCTGCAGCTCTAAGATAATGAGGCTGATGGCCCCCAGAGTTGTGCAAAGCAGTGGCACACCCACCAATGAGCTGTGAGACCTGGGACCATTTATTCCCAAGAGGAGTCTCTGGGATTCCATTTGTTCATTTGATGAAGAAACTTTGTATGTAATGATTACTAAAATCATTTATGCCAGCTTTTCTAAGGCCATTGGAAGGAAAAGACCCATTCTTTGTTTTTTTCTGTGTGTACCTTGTATAAATTTTGGGCAAATCCAGCTATATAGAATGTGGGACCCAGTGAAAAAGGAAAATGTTGGAAAGGGGCTTTTGTTCAATGACACTAAGAATTTTAAGACAGCAACTGCAGAACATTAAACCAAGCATGGGCCCCTATGAGCGTGGGGCCTTGTGCTACTGCACAGGCTACATACCACAAAGCTGGCTGTGATGCTGTCAACACCATGTGACCACATGTAGTCTACTGACAAAATCATGCCCACTTGAGAAGGCGTGGTTTTCTCAAAAAGGAGAGATTTCCAGAGTCAATCAAGTGAATAATAGATGGATCATCAGAAAGAAAACCAGAGATTAAAAAAGGGGTTCTAAGCTTCTTTGTCCCGGGTGTGGGCCCTTGAGTCCGGACATCAAAGAACTTGTGTCACTGGATGGCAGTGCCGCCCACCACGTCAAGGCAGGCCTGAAGCTTGGATGAGATCAGGTCTATGGCCATTGACAGCAAGTCACACGAGCAAAGTGGATTCTCTGATTTTATATTATTCTCTGGGTTTAATTTTTACACAGACAGCGAAAGTGTTATCCAGCAGAATTGTTCTTAGAAATTCATCGTACCTATGTGGAGGAAATTCTTTGACAAAGTTCTACGGTTGGAGGATGAGATCCCAAGGGTATGTTTAAATGTCAGAAGATGGTTACTAACCTGCTATGCATAGGCAAGAAAAGGACCTTTTCTTGTGGCTCCCATGGGGACAAAGGGCTGAGGGACCACAAGAAGGAAGATGGGAGGTTAAGCAGAGGAGACTGGGTACTGCAATGGAGAAGGGTGTGAGGGAGAGATACCTGCTGGCCCCAACATGGTAGGAGATAAATGTTCAAGAAGACATTTTCCACTTGCTTGGTATGTGATATAAGTCCTCATTTCCGCTGGGCTCCTATGTAGGATCTTTAATAGTTCAGATTGTATGATGCTGTGTTGTGTGTATGTGTGAATCTGCATGTGTGCACAGCACTCTTTTAGGGATGAAATAGATGCTGATTTCTGTGTATTGTCTGATTCGATGTAAAGGCAGAAGAATATACTTGAAGAAGAACAAACCTGAGGCTATAGGGTTCTGACAAGTTTCTGAAGTTTCCCAGCTCATGGTAGCTGGTGATGGAGGGGGTGTAGCAGGTGGTTTAAAGGAATTTCTTCTAGAACAAAGGGATGGGGACTTCATCTTACATCTGCATTTTCTTTCCTTTCATTATTCCTGAGCCTTTAGAAAAAACTTGTTCAAACATTCCAGCTACAGTTTGGTCTCAAGTTGTCGTACAGACTATGAAAAAAAAGGCTCATGTGTCTACACTTGGACCAGAAAGGGAAACGGGGGAGAAGCGCCCCTCTCCACTTCCTTGGGCTAGAACATTAGTGTCAACTGTTTAGTGAGAGATGTTCATGGGGATGGTGAATTTTGGGGACAAGCATGCTGCCATAAGATCAACTTTCCTATCCCCACTTGAGTATGAAGAATCTCTCCTCTCTGTCATCCTTGAAGCATTGAGGACTTTATTTTATTTTTAAAGGACATCTAATATCCTTCGATCCATCTGTTGTATATTCATCTACTTCACATTTGTGCAGTTGGGGAACCATAATAAGGGCTATCTTTCTGGGTAGACATTTTCTGAGCATTCTGGAATTCCATAAATCTTAAATCATCATGCCATGATACATGTCTGTGGGAGCTTCTCCCTAAAATAGAAATGCTGTTATAGATCCCACAGCATTAATATTTTAAAAAGTTAAAAAATGAGTAAAAATGCAATTTAACCATTAAAAATTAAAAAATTCTGCTCATGCTTCTTATCTACTCAGTTACATCCTTGGAGCTCATTTTCACATATTTATTGTGTGCCTTACTGATAGCTTCTTCGATCTGTGTGAGATGATAATTCAGGGAACCAAATGGTGTAGGAAAAAGTTCTTTTCCAAATAAGTAATTTCTGAAGAATGGTGTTTTTAGTCAAGGACCTCTGACTACAGACATCAGAATTCCACAGAAACATGTTCTAATCTAATGAGAAATTTTATGGACCTCCAGAACAGGAAATGAGTGAAATCCTCTTACCTGGACATTGGAATTGGAGAGTCACAAACTAAGACAAGACCTTTAGCATAATTCCTCCCATCTCTCCTTGAGCTGTATGAAAGAACTACCTTTCAAGTTCTTGCTTTGGTCCCTTCCTTTTTTCTTTCTATCCCATTCTTCTAGGTTGCACCATGTCTCTGGGATGGTTCATGGCTGACAACATTGTAGACCTAAGTGACCTATGTGGTGGGTGCCTCAGAGAAAACTGTGCTATGCACACAGAGCTGCGGTGCTCAGGTTTGCTTGTGGAGGTTTTATGTGGGGGTGGGGATGGGGCAGAGCTGAAGCTGTGCACATTAGTTCTTGAGGAAGACAGTGCAGGAGGTGTGGAAGGAGCCCAAATGCCATCTGGCTGAGACTGAGCAGAGACAGAAATTGGAGAGGAGAGGATTTTGGATTTTATGTATTTAACTTTTTGTACTTTGAGCTTTAAAAAGAGACTTCATTTGGGGTTTAATGTTCAGGCTTTCATTTCACTGGGAATTGAATAATTAGAGGGAATTTCTGTTATATAACTTTGGAATAGCCTTCATTGTATTGGTTGGGTTCATTGTATAACCTTTGGCAAGCTCTACTGAACCGTGTGGCTAGGCATGCTTAGAGATGGGAAATAAAATAGAGAGTGATCCTTTGGACTATGGGGAACCTAGTCTTGGAGGTAATAAAAGCCTTTTTCCAAACTAGAGACCTCTGGGGGCAGTGGAGATCCAGGAGAGCAGATGAACAGTAGTTGGTACCCAGAAGCCAGGGGGATGAACCATCCTGGCTTTCCTGGGACTGAGGGGGTCCTGGGATATAAGACTCAGTGTTCACATCATGAAATATCCAGGTAAATTAAAACAATCGGTTAACTCACCTACTGGAGGGAGCAGACTGGCTCTGAAACATGGCTGGTTTCCCCCTGGATGGTGCTGATAATGAAGAAGGGGAGAAGACAGCCCTCGCTCCCCGCAGCATGGTGGTCTCAGAGTATTGGGCTGAGTTTTTAAAAGGGGGAAAGCACAAGCTGCTAGTTCTCTTACAGTCTGGGCTTGAAAGTTCCAAAATGTGACCTGCACCACATTCTTTTGGTCAAAGTATAGACCAAGACTGCCTCAACTCAAGGGGAAAGGGGAAAGTCCCCAGACAAAGCAATATGCACATGCAGTGAGGGAAGGAAGTGATTATGGCCACGTTGGAGACAATCTGCTACAAGCATCATTTTGTAAATTATGAAGCACACAGGAATATGAAATGTCAATATTGTAAGAGCACATTATATGGCAGGTCTGTCTACCTGGAGGTAAGATAGTTTCTGTCCTTAAGAACTTATCTTCTAGCAGGAGAGACAGACGTGCAGATATACAAATGCAACGCAGCATAATGTATGTATATCTGCAAGCTATGGAAGTAATATGTAGAAATCAGTGGTTTTTTAATTGGAGGTGGTAGAAAATAACCTGATTTCACAGACAACACAGAGGATTTGAGGGGCGAATGGAAGTTTTGTGGTGTGTAAGAAACATTAGAGCGAAACAGACACAGGGAAATAAGGCACAGAGTTCCAGGAATGTACGAGTTCATGATTCGCACAGTAAGGCTGGAGTGTAAATTTGTGTGGCGTGTGAGCCATGAGAGATGGAGATGAAGGAGCAGGTTGAGAACCTAACCACCTTGTCTGCCATCTTGTAGAATCCATTCAATTTCGAAATGAGGGAACGACTGAACAAATGTCAACATCTCAAGTTTACTCTGGCAGTGGTAAATAATAGCAATAACAACAATAATTAATAACCAATGAAGATTTACTCTTTGCCAGGCTCTTTTCTAAGCATTTTAGTCATTTGATATCACACAAACCCTAAAAGGACAGTTACCATTATTATCATCCCCACTTTACAGGTGAGAAAACTGAGGTACAGAGAAGACAGATCATTTGCTCAGTATCACACAGGTGGGAAAGGGCTCAACCCACATTTGAACAGAGGCTGTCTGTTGCCTTAACCACTGTGCTATGTTGCAGCCCACTCCAAGGCAGATTATTTGTTGCTAAGAGTGACTGGAGATGTTTCCACCACGTAAGAGCATTGACATAATTTAGATGAGTGTTGTAATGTCCTGAAAAAAGGCAGCAATAGTGAAAAAAGAAGTGACACAGATAAATCCAAAAGCTGTTAAGGCAATATAGATACTTCAGTGAACAATCGAATGTGAAAAATACAGGAAGAAAAATTGAGGATGACTTCCGAGTGTCTGGTTTGGGTAAGTTAATGAATGGAGGTGCCATTGTCAAGAATAAGAAATGAAAGAGGATAGTTGAGTTTGGGGGGAAAGACACAGAGTTCACTTTGAACCCAGATTTTGAAGTGATCATGGGACAACCAAGAGAGGTACATGGGAGACAGCTAGAAATAGGGATAGTCAATGGAAGAGGGAGTTTCAAGGGGAAGAGCCAAAGAATTCATTAGGAAGGTCAAGTAGGGTGAAGCATGTGGAGCTACCACTGGCTCTGTAACTACAGAGGTCAACATGACCTTGACAACAACAGAGTGAGTGGAGAGGTGGCCGGAAGCCAGACTGCTGTGGGAAGACGTGAAATCAGCAAGGGGTGGCCTCAATTTCCAAGAACTTGCCTGCAAAGGGAAGGAGAGGGTTACAGAAGGACCCACATAGAGATGAAGGGTAGAGAGGGGGCATTTTGTTGGCTCCTTTACTTGTTTTTTAAAGAGTGGGTTCATTTTCTGAGGCAAGGGGATCAGAGAGAGGGGCTCAAGGGTTAGGAGGAAGAGAGGCATGGTTGATGGATGTAAGTGCCCGAGTAGACCAAAGGCAGGGGAAACAAAGGACAGGTGGAAGGATTGGCCTGAATGGACATTTCTCCCTTTCAAGCAGGAGGGAACAATACAAGACTATTTAGAGTAATGAGCATATTTGCAGTTGTGGGAGTGGGGTAGAAGACTGAAAAATTTCATAATCTTTACAAAGTATTAGCAAACGTCATTTGCCCAAGGAAGAGAAGAGGACTAAGAACCCGGAATAAAGCAGTGGAGGTTGGAATAGCACTTTGGTAAATAGGGTGATGGGAAGAGAATTACATTCATTGGAGAATTCATTATGTGCTAAGCACTGCTCTTGGTCTTTATGTCTAATAATAGTGGCAATAATAAGTAATAGTTGGGGTTAGATCCATTCAAAACTGCCCATACCAAGTTGGTGCTCCAGAAATATTTATTGAGTGAGTGCATTTGCTTCTTGCAGCCCAGTTTGCAGGCAGTGACCGTCTCTGGTTGCATTGATGACTATTGATTAGCATCTACTCTGTAAAAACCTGATACTAGAATCGAGGAGAGGCCTCGGGAAGCTTAAGATGGTCCTTGTCCTGAGGGGCTTCCAGGCTGAGTGCCAAGAGAAGCGGCTGTATTCAAATGTTAGCCAGCCGTCTCCCTGCTCTCACCCAGGGTCTCAGGGGCCGGGCCCACCCAGCATCTGGATTAGAACCCCAGAAGATCTCAACTGCAGTTCCATTATTGTCACTCCTGGTTCTAAGGTAGCAGCTCCCAGCAGAGGCTGCAGCATGGCCCGGCTATCTCAGTGTGGTCCCCAATTCAGAGCATCAGCAGGTCCTGGGAACTTGTTTCCAATGCAAATTCTTGGACCTCATTCAGAACTCTGAGGACAGAGCCCAGTGATGTGTATTTTGTTTTCCTTTAAAAAAATATGGTAAAAGGTACATATATCATGAGATATACCACCTTAACCATTCTTCAGTGTACAGCCCAGTAGTAATAAGTATATTCACATTGTTGTATAACCAATCTCCAGAATTATTTTCACCTCAGAAAATTGACACTCTGGACACATTAAACAACTCCTTATCCCCTTTACTCGGGGCCCCTGGCAACCACTGTTCTAATCTCTGTCTCTATACATTTGGTCAGACTCTGAGTCTCATATAAGTGGAATCATGCAATGTCAGTCTCTTTGGGACTGGCTTACTTCACTGAGCATAATGTCCTCCAGTTTCAACCATGTTGTGGCATGCGTCAGAATGTCCTCCCTTTTTAAGGCTGAGTAGTATTCCAGTGTGTGTATCACACTGTGTTTATCCATTTGTCATCTGTCAATGGACACTTAGGCTGCTTCTACCTCTTGGCTATTGTACATAATGCTTCTAGAAACATGAGTGTACAAATATCTGTTCTAGACTCTGCTTTCAATTTTAGACGCATGTATCTGTGATCTGTGTTTTTCCAAACCCTTCAGCTGACTCTGGGAATTACTTCTATGGACCATGACTGTCAAGCTCTTGTCCTGATCTTGCCTCCTTCCAGAAACCTTCCTCATGTGTTTGGTCCCAGTGCTCAGCGCAGTCATGGCATAAATGTTTCTCGCAATCACTGCCCTTGGTCAGGGGTGTGCATATGTATGTAGGTGTTGAAGAAAGAGGTGCGGAGAGGGAAACCAGAGGGGGAAGAACAGGTAGTTTTGGTCCCTCTCTTCTCTGTCAGTGGGAAGGACATTGGGCTGAGAGCAGGTAGGGAACTTGGAGTAGGACGATACAGACTATTAGAACTGGAATTGGGCCCTGGCTAAGTAGTTCATTTGGTTAGAGCATCATCCCAACACACTAAGGTTGCGGGTTTGATGCCCAATCAGAGCACATACAAGAATCCACCAATGAACGTATAAATAAGTGGAACAACAAATCAATGTTTTTCCCTCTCTCACCCTTCCTCTCTCTCTAAAATGAACATTGTTTTTTTGTTTTTTAAAAGAACTGAAATTGGCCTTGACAACTACCCAGATCAATGGTCTGTAACTTTCTTAGAGTTCTCGACCACTTTTTATTAATAAGAATTTTATTGTTATAGTTATTTTTTGAATGATTATGATGTTTCTGGCACCATGTACATGACCTATATGGTCACATTTAATCTTTATTAGTTGATTGCAGTTTATGCCCATTTTTTTATATGAGCAAAGTGAGGTTAAATAGCTTCCCCAAAGTCACACAGTCAGTAAGTGGTAGAATTAAGAAAATGTTATGTCTCTCTCTCTTTTTCTCTCACACACACACACTCATACACACAGTTTTATCAGTGATATAAACTTTGGCTGAATCAATGGCTATTACACATCTTAGTAAGCGATCCCTGTACTCCAGGACGTCTGTTCTTCCTTTCATCGGAAGTGCTGGAAGGCTGTTTTCTAGAACCCATTCTTCCTACGAGGATGCCCCACAATTCCAGCAAAAATCTGTGGGGGAAAGCACGAGGTGTTAAAAGACAGCACACTGTATTTTATTTCGGCTCAACAAATGTCATGCTCTAATCTTTCTGTCTCTCCTCTCTCTCTTTCTTCCTTCCCTCCCTACCTTATTATCCCTCTCCTCTTCCCTCCCCTCGCTACAAGCGGTTGTCTTCCTCAGTTTCTTAAATGAACCCATCATATCTTATCTTCCATCCTTTCCCCCATATTTTTGCAAGAGGCAAATCAGTAAACACACAGTGCACTAAACACCGGGGAATTCTTTTCCATAAGGAAAGTGGGCATGGATCAGCTCTTTGACATTTAACATTGGCCTGACTGGAGGGAAGATACTTTCTGGAAAAATCACTCAGTTTATCCCTTCTGGCAGCCTTCCTTTCTCACCAGGCCTGCGGGTGGGTCGCCAGAACTCAAGGGCTGCCAGCACCCCTTTCTGCATCTGTGGCCATGGTGGCAACATGGAGCTGGGGGCTGTGGTCGGTAACCCCAGGCCCCCAGGAAGATGCTCTGAAGCTGCTGTGATGAGGTGGCTCCTGGGGTCGCCGCTGCCTGGAGCTTTCCAGGGCTTTCCGTTCTCCGTTGGGTTGGAAATACATTCAGGGCAAAGGGCTTGGGCTTTTTTTCCCCTTGTGGTATTTGGCTACATTGAGCTCAAATCCTAGCTCAGCTCTGGCAGGACCGAGGACAGTATAAGTGAAAAATAGTGGAATGAAACCTCAGAACACGTTATGACCTTCAAGAAGGTTTGGTTTGGATTGGGTTCTAGAAATGGTCTGAGTTTTTTGGTTGCAGACGTTTTTTTTCCAGAACGTATTTTGAACCTCTTCAGAGAGCTATTCATGGCTTCTGAGAGGCAGCTGAGGCTCTGGGGGGCCTCACTTTGCCCTTCCCTATAATCTCACCCTCATACAGTCGCAGTGGGCATAAAATAAGGGCAACGTTAGAAGTTATCCTTAAATGAATGTCATGTACCAGGAACTGACTGAGCTGAAGAGCTTTACGACCATCACTGCACATAATTTTTATGAGACTCCAGTAAGAAAAGTATTGTTATGCTCAATGTGCTATGATGAAACAAAGGCTTGGGGTCTTTGAAGTCTTGTCCATGTTCTCAAGATAATGGCAGTGTGGGATTTGGACATCAGGATGTTTGACTTTGGGGTACAGCCTCTGAACACTGCATCACTCCCTTTCTCCTTTCTTTTCTTCCTTTTCTTTTCTCTGTATCTTCCTAGTGCTTTTTCCTCTCCTGTCCCTTTCTGTCCTCTCCTTTCTCCCCACCCCCGCCTACATTCGCCAGGGCAATTCGGCCAATCTTTTTTGGAGTCCCTGCTGTAGCCAAATTACTATGCAGTGCTCTTTAGGAGATGCAAAGATAAAGAAGACACATCAAGGTCAACTGAGGAGACTCTGAAGAGTTGAGACGGCGAGACTGGAGCTGCGTCAGTGAGCTTATTCTTCATGCGGTGTATCCTTAAACCCAGTCTTGTTTAAGAATACACTCTCCTTTGATTTCCAGAGGTGGTGCTCAACAAGTTCTAATTCTTAGATCCTAATTATCTGGGAAAATAAGGATATTTTTCGAGGATATCTGTTGCGAAATGATTGTTTTTTTTGTGGCTTCTCGTTTGTGAGTGCCACTGTCTGTTTAACTTAGGACAATGTGGGACTGAAATTGGTTTCATTGAGGGATGATGACCTAAGTCAGACAAATCAGAAATCTCCACTGGATTTTTATTGGCATTACCAATAAAGATGTTTCCCTTGGGGACAGACACTATAAGGACGCAGTAGGTTTAGGGTTGACAGTAACCATCTTGCCACCACATGGAGAATGCTCATCTGAAAATGAAGCCAAAAAGAGGTGAGAACTGAGAGGAAGAAAGAGAAGACTCCTTGAGAAAAGCATTGAAGTGCTGGATCTAGCCACACCTGAAGCCAAGATTATAGTTATATGTGCCAATAAATCCCCAATTTTGCTTAGGTTTGTTTGAATTGGGTTTCAGTCATTTGCAAACAAATTACTCTAAGCAGGTACAGGCAGAAGGAGAAATACTGAATTGGTCATATGGGATATCTGGCCAAAATATGACAGGAGAGAAGAGTCTGGGTAAGGACTTCCCTGTCTTGCTCAGTAATTCATACCCAGAACCTAGAACAATGCATGACACATAACAGGCAATTGATAAATATCAGTTGAATGAATTAAAAATAAAATTCAGGTTGAATCAGGCACCTGGAATATTCTATTTAGCTTTCTTAAGCTTAGAATGCTTTAGGGGCACATTTAGCCATTTTGCCACACTTTCATCTATTTCTGTTCATCCTTGGTTTTTAGTCAAGTTACTTTAAAAACTAAACCTTGTCTCTTATAATAAAGGGGCAAAAAAGAGAAGATCTATCCAGTCCCGGGCTAGAAAGAGGAACAGAATGCCCTCGCAGTTGGGTATGAGGTGAGGAAGGGTTTTTACCCAGCACCATGATGTGCAGATGTTAGGAGGGAAGGCCTGAGACCAAGGGAGAAGCTCTCTGGGTCTCTTACAAGCTCACCCTTGTCTCCCCAGTGGAAGGTTTTGTGCTATTTGCAGAGTGATTATCAGTTACTTGAACACACTTCTTTCTTTCTCCTCCTTTTTCTTATTTTCTGCTTTTCTATTTTATGTTGTTCCAATTCCCCTTTCTTAACTACTAGTCCCCCCCTCCCGCTCTTTTTTTCTTTCTTTCTTCCATTTTTCCCAGTATTGTCCTTAAAGCTGAGACTGCCAAAGCCTGATCCCCCTGACCACCCCTCTCAAATCTCATCTCAAGCTCTATGTTCTTCCTCTGCCTCCCATTATTCAAACTACAGCAAATGTTATGGAAAAATATGGGTGCAGAAGCACATGCCAAAGACTAAAAAGATGGAGCTCCTGGAGAGAGTATAGCATTTGCCAACTCTCCAACACCAGTTGGCTCAGACCAGAGGACTTGAGTGTGACCAGAGCATTCTGCACTGTTTACCACCAGCTATGTCAATAAAGGCACCACTGTCTATCCAGTAGGTGATTAATTGGGGGCTGGAAGAATACAAAAGACACAATGAGTCTTACAGTCTAGAGAAGAAGAGTGGAGTGTTTGGAGTTCCAGATTCATATCCAATTCTCATCTACAGAAGACTGGATTTGGCCAAGTTACTTACCCTCTTTGAGTCTTAGTTTCTTTCTAAAATATAAATTATTTCAGTATTTACCTACCAGGGGTTCCATGAAGCTTAGAGGATTTGACATACTCAAAG
Source organism: Molossus molossus (assembly GCF_014108415.1). Taxonomy (NCBI): domain Eukaryota; kingdom Metazoa; phylum Chordata; class Mammalia; order Chiroptera; family Molossidae; genus Molossus; species Molossus molossus. Next base: position 13,613,659 of record NW_023425345.1, on the reverse strand, counting down.
TACCTATTTAATGATTACTAATCGATAGTTCTTGGCCCTTTTCTACAGCTGCAGAAACAAAGCATGACTAAACAACTCTTGTCTTCAAGAAGAAATTGGCTGCAACTCTAATTCTCACCACCAAGAGATCTGTGATAATTTCTTAGCCTTCCAGCAGGGACCACAAACTCAAAACTGATTAGGTTCACTTGAGATAACAGAGGGCGGTAGAGACTGTGGCAACTGGAGTTAGTGCCTCATATAACTGGGCAACCTTCTTCAACTCCCAGCAGCTTTTTCCTGTGCTGTTCTGGACCCAGAGTTGCCACACTGTTTACTCTTTTTTTAAGAAAAGCTGAAAAATTTGTGTTTTTGAAAGGGACATCTGCTGAATTTTACAATGTTGACAGATATATTCAGATTAAAAACAATGACAACAGAAAGAAACTAGTGTGATGGATGAACACGCACATCTACAAACTTCAAAGACATTCTGCTTCTTGCTATCTCGCTGGGAACTATGGCTAATCTTTTGGAACCCTCTTTGCATGGGCTTCTGCATACAAAAGCTGCTCCTCCCCTGGCGTTCATAAGAAGCCCAGTAAGCTCCCTGAAGATTTAGTGTGGCAAGAGATTTAGCAGGGACGTTGAGGATCCCAGAAGAGCTGCATCACACCTTTTGTTTTTCTTGCCCCTCTCACCTCCCCCTCTCCCTCACTTTCCCTGAAATTTCTCCTCCAGTTTCAGGAGCAACTAAATTCTCCTTGTCCTGCATTACTTTGTGAAGCCCCTTTTCGAAACTTTGGCACCAGCTTGCATGTGCACTCCTCAGGGACTAACCTATCCCAGGATGGTTGCTCAGACATTTCCCTATCAACAGGGGTCCTTCCTCCGAAAGAATCCTTTGACTAGCTCCTCACAGAGGAGGGAAAAACCCTTCATCTCATTACAAATAAATGTACCAATTAGCAAGGGATGCCTGGTTTAATAAAGTGCCAAAGGATGGGGTCCACGTGTCGGATGCTGAACACTATGGAAGAGAAGGGCCTGAGCCTGCAAGGAGCTCTGTCTCGAACACCCGATGTTCTGCAGCCAACCACAGTGGCCCACAGCACTCTGATGAGACAAACGACTGCAAGTGGTTTGCCCAGTCCACGTGTGCAATGAGATGCTCTAAGTTTTGTGGAGATCAGGAGCAGCAGGTGCAGTAGTCATGAGCATAAGCTTGAATCCCAAGCCTGCCACTTACAAGTTGATGGAAGTTCTATACTCTCTTTAAGCCTCAGTTTCCCTACCTAGAAATAGGAGAACCCAATACTGTTTCCTAGGGTAGTTCAAAGGATTTTGTGAAAAAACATGTGTGAAGCCCCTGTGCTTTGTAGACATTGAGGAATGAAAGATTTCTTCCTTCTTAATTCTTACTTATTCTTCCAGGTTCAGCAAGGGTATCACCTCCTCAGGACGCTTTCCTTGCACCCAACGTCTCTTCCACATTGGGTTAGGCACTCCACTCCTCTGCTTCCGGGACTCTCCGGCACACCACTTGGATCAGCCTTATTGTGTAGTATGAAATGCGTTGTGTTTATTTCTAGATCTCCTTGATCACTAGGGACCATTTCACATTCGCCTTTGCCTTTCTAGCTCCTTAGCACAGGGCTACATGAATAATAGACTCAATAAATGTTGGTTAAACTTGGGGCTCCAAAGGGAGGAGAAAACCATCTTAGGTAATTAGATAAACTTACAGTTTAAAAAAAAAGGTTTATAAAAGACTCTATTTCTGAAAATAGAGTCTTTTATCTATATAATTTTATTACTCAACCTCAGCGCTTGCTTAAGCTTTAGCATTTTTGGAGGACATTAGCAAAGGCAAAGCCTGGGGTTTACCCGGGTGTCAACCTGAAAGTTGAGACAGAATCTCAGAGAGAGAAACGAGTGGGAAAGAGAATGCCTTTCGCTTGTGGAAAACGTCTTTGAGGGATGGCAATGAAATGTCCAGTGTACTTTAAAGTGTCTCTTCCAATCTGAAAATAAACTGGGCTTCCTGAACCGCTTTTGGAAAACCAAGACTTGGAGGACTTCTCTGAGTTTCATGGTTTCTGCGTCAGCATTTGGAAGAGAAACAAGGAACAATGAACAATGAAGAGAAACCAACTGTATTAGCCATAGGTGGATTTGAGGCTGAGGGAGACAGAATGGCTAATGGCTCTAACTTTTTAATTGCATGAAGCTTAAAGAATTATGGAATTACCTAGAACTTAAGCTTTTCGTCTTTTTTGCATTTGATCTGTAGCCAAGTAACTACTGTAGAATAATTTAATATTCTCTCAGTCGTCAATAATAAGGCTCGCAATGTGATAGTTAAATGCACTTGAAATTTTGATGAGGTCATTAATAATACCTCTTGCCAGTGACTTAACTCTAGTTAATAACTTCCTTGTGACTTTCGTCAAATAGATTTTCCTGAGGGATATTAATTTCCAAAGGTTTATGAATGTCCTTCAATTGTTAGCCAGTGACAGAAATAGCTTTTCTGCTGTGGCGTGTTTTGAGGTTTTGCCCTTATTTCTAAGAAAAAGGCGATAATTGTGTAAACCAACTGGCATCAAGCTTTAACCTAAAACCTGAAGTAATATTTTCTAAAAAGAATAGTTTCGTGTAATTTTCACAATAACAGCATGCCAATACCAACTCTTCTAAAATGGCAGCCTGTTATTTTACGAGTTATATAAGTCTAATAGAGGAGAAAAATCCTCTTACAGCCTTGCTTTGGGAACAATTTCTTAGAATTGTCCTGACTAATATGGGATCACGTCAGTATGCTCATTTCTCATCTTTTGCAGCTCATGCCACACGACCAATCCAAACCCACTTCCATCCCAGAGCCAACCTGAGAGTCTTCAAAGTGAACTGTATTTGTATCTGCTCTGTGGTGGGGAGGAAAAGCCTAGGAAAGGCTCAACAGAGAATTCTAGAACTGTTGAGCACTGAGGCACCCTTCAAGGTTGGAAGAAAGCATTTGAAGGCAACAAAGAAAGAATAGTGTTATATATTGAATAGTATGTATGCAGAATTTGTCACTCCCCAGAGGAACCTAGAGCCCCAATGCCAAGCCCATACATGTTTGTTGAATGAATGAATGAGTGAGTGAATAAATGAATGAATGAATACAATAAATAGGAGCAAATAACATTTGGATAAACTTACAAATGATTGATATGTAACTGATTAAGAAGAGAGATTCAATTTCTTTTAGGTTATAGATTCTCCACTTCCCTCGTCTTCTCATTATGTGAATTACATAAGAGACTCTTACCCTGTAACTAGGAAAATCTCTTCCACTGTTATGTTCTTAGAAAACATAACCATTTCTTTGAAGTAAGTGAAGAAAGAGAGAGATTTGTTTTCTAATACCTTCCTGAGCAGGGTTGCTAGATTTAACAAACACACTAGCAAAAAAAAACACCCCAAACTCAGGATGCCTAGTTACGTTTCAATTTAGAAAAACTATGATAGAAAGATTGATTGATTTAGTATAGGTATGTCACATTTGGGACATACACTAAAATAAAATTCATTCCTTTTCTGAGATTAAAATTTAACTCATGCAATTCCAAAATGGCGGCGGAGTGGATAGAAGCTACACAGACCATCTCCCAGGACCAAACTGGAATTACAACAAAAATAAAGACAAATCATCAGGAAAAAGCAACAGAAAAGCAGCTTACAAGGACCATATAACCAGGGACACTAACTTGATCCTGGTAGGATTGCGGAGGAATGAGAGGGGGGCTGGGAGCCCACGGACAGCAGTGGTCTGAGCTGTGAGCAGTGCCCTCAGGGTTATACTCCCAAGAGGTGCCTCAGCACAGAGCCAGGACAGAAGCTAAAATAGCCACAGCCATTCACCTTGGGCTCTGGCAGAGGGAGGGCGGACTGAGATGGAACTGTGTGGGGACACTTGGGATTTAGAGGACACTTAGAGCATTTGTTGAGTTGTGGCCACGCAGGACTGTGGTCACCTTAATCCTTCCCATGGCTCTGGGGAGAGGCAGTGGCCTCTCCCTTGGAGATTCAACTCCACCCATGGGCCATTGAAATGCAGATTGAGGCTCATTAACAACCAGCATCTGCCCCACCCTCTGGAAATCCCCTTATGCTGAACACCTGAGGGAGTTTTTCATTCAACTGAGAACCCAAGGCTCTTCAAGTAACCAAGACTAATAGCCTCCAGGCAAAAAGCTAGAGGATAACTGAACCTTTCCTGGGCTTGCAACTCTACCCAGGAAAGTAAGACTTGACAGTGGTGTTTAACGTGGTTCCTCCCTCGCTCACCTAAACCCAGTAGAGGGAGCCACAAACAGCAGAACACCAACACCCACAGGGAAAATTTGGCAGGCTCCAAAACCCACTGAGATAGCCAAAATGGTGAAACAAACAAACAAATCCCAAAAGAAAGAACAAGAAACCTCTGCCAAAGATGAGATAAATGAAACCCAGTTAAGCAAGTTAACAGAGCTAGAATTCAGAGCCATGATCTTGAGGAACATCAACAGCCTGAGTAAGGACATCAACACCATGAGTAAAGACATAGAAACATTGAAAATCAACCAATTGGAAATTAAAAACCACCAAGAAGCAATGAAGAATGACATAGCAGAAAAAAAAGAACACATTGGAAGGACTAAACAGCAGAGTAGAGGAAGCTCAGGACCGGATCAGTGAATTAGAAGACAGTGTAGAAAAAATCAACCAATCAGAAAACCAAAACGAAAAATCAATTAAAAACAGGAAGACAGCTTAAGAGAACTGTGGGACAACTGGAAAAATAATAATATTTGCATCATAGGAGTCCCCAAAGAAGACAAAAATGAGCAAGGGTTAGAGAATATATTTAAAGAAATAGTGACAAAAAACTTCTCTAATTTGGTGAAGTAAGAAGGCATTCAAGTTCAAGAAGCAAAGAGAGCCCCGTGTAAGAGAACCGAAACAGGCCCATGCCAAGACACATAGTAATTAAAATGCCAAAAATTTAAGACAAAGAGAGAAGCCTAAAGGCAGCAAGCAAAAAGCAACAGGTTACCTACAAAGGAACCCCCATAAAGCTCTCAGCTGACTTCTCAACAGAAACACTACAGGCCAGAAGCTAATGACATGAGGTAATTAAGGTCATAAAAAACAAAGATCTGAATCCAAGATTACTCTACCTAGCAAGGCTGTCATTCAAAATAGAAGATCAAATAAAGAGCTTCCCAGACAAAAAAAGGCTAAGGGAATACATTAGCACCAAACTGACACTGCAAAAAATGTTAAAAGGACTGCTGTAATTAGAAGAAGAAATAGAAAGAAAAATATAACCACACTAAACAAAAATGGCAATAAATAACTACATATCAATTATCACCTTAAATGTAAATGGATTGAATGCTCTGATAAAAAGACACAGAGTAACTTATTAGATGAAAAAGCATGACTCATATATATGTTGTTTACAAAAGCCCACCTCACAACAAAAGACTCACATAGGTTGAAAGTGAAGGGATGAAAAAAAATCTTCCAAGCAAATGGAAAGGAGAAAAAGCTGGGGTAGCAATACTCATATCTGATAAAATAGATTTCAAAATGAAGGCCATACTAGAGACAAAGAAGACTACTACATAATATTGAAAGGATTTATCCAACAGGAAAATATAACCTTGATAAACATATATGCACCCAATATAGGTCCACCAAAACATATTAAAAATTTTCTGGAGGATTTCAAAGGAGAAATCAATAGCAATACAATCATAGCAGGGGACTTCAACACCCCGCTGACATCACTGGATAGGTCTTCTAGACAAAAAATTAACAAGGAAACACAGGCTCTAAATGAAGCACTAGACCAAATGGATTTAACAGATATCTACAGAGAATTATACACCAAAACTACAGAATACACATTCTTCTCAAGTGCACATGGGACATTCTCAAAAATAGACCACATGTTAGGGCACAAAGTAAGTCTCTACAAATTCAAGAAAAATAAAATCATATCAAGCATCTTCTCAGATCACAATGGCATGAAATCAGAAATCAATTGAAAAAAGAACATGCAAACACATTTGAACACATGGAGGCTAAATAGCTTGTTATTAAACAATGAATGGGTTACCATGAAGATAAAAGAAGAAATTAAAAACTTCCTGGAAACCAATAAAAATGAACACACAACAACACAAAATCTATGGGATGCAGCAAAAGCAGTTCTGAGAAAGAAGTTCATAGCACTACATGCCTACCTTAAGAAATAAGAAAAATTTCTAATAGACTATCTAACCTCACAACTTAAAGAACTAGAAAGCAAACAAAAAGAAAACCCCAGAGCAAATAGAAGGAAAGAAATAGTAAAGACCAGAGCAGAAATAAATGACACAGAGACCAAAAAAACAATTCAAAGGATCAAGGAAACAAAGAGCTGGTTCTTTGAAAAAATAAATAAGATTGATCGACCCTTAGCTAGACTCACCAAGAAACAAAGAGAGAGAACCCAAATACACAAAATCAGAAATGAAAGAGTAGAAATAATGACTGACACCACAAAAATACAAAGGATCGTTAACAAATACTATGAACAATTGTTTGGCAACAAATTCGACAATCTAAGCAAAGTGGACAAATTTCTAGAAACACATAGTCTCCTAAAACTGGACTGGGAAGAGATAGAAAATTTGAACAGATCAATAACAACTAAGGAAATTGAAGATGTAATCAAGACTCTCCCAGGAAACAAAACCCCAGGCTCAGATGGCTTCACGGGGGAGTTTTACTGAACATTCAAAGAAGAACTAACACCCATTCTCCTCAAACTATTTCAAAAAATTCAAGAAGAAGGAAGACGTCCAAACTCGTCCTATGAGGCCAGCATAATTTTAATTCCAAAACCAGAAAAAGACACTACAAAGAAAGAAAACTACAGGCCAATATCCCTGATGAACATAGATGCCAAAATCCTGAACAAAATACTAGCAAATCGGATCCAGCAATACATCAAAAAAATTATTCACCATGACCATGTGGGATTCATCCCAGGGATGCAAGGCTGGTACAATATTCACAAATCAATAAATGTGATACACCACATAAACAAAATGAAGAATAAAAACCATATGATCATATCAATAGATGCTGAAAAAGCATTCGACAAAATCCAGCACCCATTTCTGATAAAAACGCTCAGCAATGTGGGAATAGAGGGATCATATCTCCACATAATAAAGGTCATATATGAAAAACCAGCACCCAACATCATACTCAATGGGCAAAAATTAAAAGCATTTTCCTTAAGAACAGGAACAAGGCAAGGATGCCCACTATCACCATTCTTATTCAACATAGTACTGAAAGTTTTAGCCACAGCAATCAGACATGAAGAAAAAGTAAAAGGGATCCAAATTGGAAAGGAGGAAGTGAAACTGTTATTATTCACAGATGACATGATATTATATATAGAAAACCATTAAAACTCCACCAAAAATCTACTAGACTTAATAAATGAATTTGGCAAAATAGCAGGATACAGAATTAATGTCAAGAAATTGACGGCATTCTTGTACATCAATGATGAACTCACAGAAAGAGAAACTAAAAAAACAATCCCATTTACCATCGCAGCAAAAAAATTAAGATACCTAGGAATAAACTTAACCAAAGAAGTAAAGGACCTATTTGCAGAAAACTACAGGACATTGAAAAAAGAAATAGAGGAAGATATAAAAAAGTGGAAGCACATACCCTGTTCATAAATTGGGAGAATTAACATCATTAAAATGTCCATATTACCCAAAGCAATCTATAGATTGCATGCAATCCCCATCAACATACCAACGACATATTTTACAGAACTAGAAGAAATACTTCAAAAGTTCATATGGAACCAAAAAAGACCCTGAATAGCCACAGCAATCTTGGAAAAGAAGAACAAAGTAGGTGGGATCACAATACCAAATATCAGGTTATAATACAAAGCTACTGTAATCAAAACAGCCTGGTACTGGCACAAGAACAGGCATATAGACCAGTGGAATAGAACAGAGAACCCAGAAATGGACCCAAGATATTATGTTCAATTAATATTTAACAAAGGATGCAAGAGTATACAATGGAGTAAAGACAGCCCCTTTAATAAATGGTGTTGGGAAAATTGGATAGCTACATGCAAACAAAAAATGCAACTGGACCATCAACTTACACCATACCCAAGAATAAACTCAAAATGGATAAAAGACTTAAATGTGACCCATGAACCTATAAAAATCCTAGAAGAAAATGTAGGCAATAAAATTTTGGACATCGTACACAGCAGAATTTTCACTGATACATCACCTAAGGCAACAGAAACAAAGGAGAAAATGAACATGTGGCACTACATCAAACTCAAAAGCTTCTGCACAGCAAAAGAAACAACCACCAAAATGGAAAGGCAACCCACTCTATGGGAGAGCATAATTGCCAATGATATATCAGATAAGGGGTTAATTTCCAATATATATAGAGTGCTCATACAACTCCACAAAAGGAAGACAAAGAACCCAATTAAAAACTGGGCAGAGGAACTAAATAGACACCTCTCCAAACAGGACATACAAATGGCTAAGAGACATATGAAGAAATGCTCAACATCACTAATCATCAGAGAAATGCAAATTAAAACAACAATGAGGTATCACCTCACAACTGTCAGAATGGCTGCCATCAACAAATCATCAAACAACAAGTGCTGGTGAGGATGTGGAGAAAGGGGGACTCTAATACACTGCTGGTGGGAATGCAGACTGGTGCAGTGACTGTGGAAAACACTATGGTGTTACCTCAAAAAATTAAAAATTGAATTGCCATTTGATCCAGTGACCCCACTTCTAGGAATATACCCTAAGAAGCCTGAAACCCCAATCAGAAAGAATATATGAACCCCCATGTTCATAGCAGCACTATTTACAATAGCTAAGATCTGGAAACAGTCCAAGTATCCATTAGTAGACGAATGGATAAAAAAGCTGTAGTACATATACATAATGGAATACTATGCAGCTGTAAGAAAGAAAGATCTCTTATATTTTGAGACGACATGGAGGGACCTGGAAAGTATTATCCTAAGCAAAACAAGCCAGGCAGAGAAAGAGACATATCACATGATCTCACTTATTTGTGGAATATAATGAATATAACAGTCTGAGGAATAGAATAGACTCAGAGACGTAGAAGTAGGGTACAGACTGACGACCCTCAAAAGATGAGGTGGTGGGGGGCAGGAAAAGATAAGCCACAGAACTTACATCCATGTAAGCATAACCAATGGACATGTACAACAAAGCCAGGTAAGGGCTGAGGGGGATGGGGAGGAGGGTGTCAATGGGGAAAAAAAGGAGAAACATCTGTAACAAAAATAAATTCACAAAAAATTTAACTCATGCCCTATATTATCTGGTCACCCTACTCTTCAGTTGTACCCTTGGACCCAGACACACTTCCTGTGCATATTGAACAGGTAGGAATATTTTTCGTGTCCACAAGGAAATGTCCTCACTCCAACAAAAATGCCCTTTTGTCTATCTTTCATTTCGTTACACAAAACGCACTTCTCCATAAAGTAGTTATTTTCTTCTTAACTCTGCGGTTAGAACACGACATCACAGTTTCGGGGATACCTGACATCGGGCACCACACGGGTTTTTAGGGAGTGAGAGAGGTTGGTTTCCGTGGGAAGCCAGAGGACAGGGGCTGGGCCTGAAGGGGGCGCCACCACTCAGCTCCTCGGTTGCCGTTTGGGAATATAGGCTCAGTATTCTGAGAGCCCGTTTTTGTTTTAGAAAGAAATGCCAGCTATCCTGATGTAAAACTCCAGAATTTTAATTATCGATAAGTAATTCAACTGTTAGTGGAAAGAAATGAGCATAAGCTAACACACACACACACACACACACGATCTAGGGGCCCCTGCATTTTAGCTTCTTGTCCCTTTATGATGTCCAGCTGCTGCTGCAGGCCCGTGCTCTGTCCTGATGTCTGGGGCCGAGAGGAATCGGCTCATCCCCGAGCGAGGCGGCCTTAGAACACGTTCTGATGCGCACGACCCCTGGGCTGAAGGGAAACGGTGCTAATTGAAGTGAGATGATTTTCTCACCTGTCTCTTCTCCTGTCCCCAGTGAAGCAGGCCATGGGACCTTGCTTCCCTGCCCATCAGGTATGTGGCAGAGAACAGGGGACACAAACGATGCCCTTTCCTGGCTTGTGGTTAGAATTCCATGCCATTAAGGAACTCTTCTCGGGCTACAGTCTGGAGAGTTTGAGGACAGAGGGAATGGCCTTGAGGAAACTGTGAAGAGATTCTTCCCAGACTAAATAAATAATTCTCAGACAGTAGGAAGGGGCAGAGGTTTGTGGTTTCTGTGAGCAGTGACCGACGTCCTTCTCCCTGCCATCACTCCCTGGCGGTGCTCCAAGGAAGTGGCTGCATCCCGGAGGGGACAGTGGCGGAGGAGGCCAAGAATAAACACAAGACTCCTCAGAGTCACTTCACAATCCCACGACCTGAAGGGACCACTGAGCAGAGAATAAAACATTTCAGAGCTAATCAATCTCTACAGTGACTGGTGAATCAAAGGCCCTCCCCAGTTCAGGGTTCTACTTAAGACCCTGGAACCTAGGAGTGCCAGGCTCGAGGGAAGATGCCCAGTGACCCGGTTGAATATCCCATCCACACAGGGTAATGGGACTTACAACTGAAATCAGTTGGCTTTTCAAACAAAAGGAAGAGAGAGGCACACGAAGGAATAGGAACATTCACCTGAGCATATAGATCAAGGTTCCTGCCTGCCACCCCTTGGTGCTTCCTGTATAAATGTAGGATATACAAATAGCACTATTTGTACCTTCTCGGGGCAGCAGTGAAAGATTTACTGGTTTGACATGTCCCCTCGTGCGCTGTATCGGGCATACGTCAAGCCTGTGCTTTTTCACAGACTGAAAGGTCGAAACATAGAAACTCTTGAATTACGTGGCATAATTGACATCTGTGCCTTTGCCTAGAAAATCCCAAGTAAACACCACTAGATAACTCACCTACATGACTATTTGCTAATTCTGCCTTCGGGGTATGCATGTTTTCCCAGCCCCCTTGGTGGTGTTAGCTATATTTGGTACACGCCGTAATGCAGCACAATTAATCCTCATAACAAAGAATCCTATGATAGAATGGTGTTGACAATAAGTACTATACTATGTAATGATAATAATTATTCTTTTACAAATGAGAAAACTAAAGCACAAAGAGGTATAATAACTCATCCCAGCTGCTAAATTCTAGAGCGAAGACTCAAGCCTGGAAATCTGGCTCCAGAGTCTGAGCTTCTACACTGCCCCTCCCCAACGGTGGTTTCCCTGGGCTAGTGCTGCTTCCTGAATGTTCTAGACTTGACCAGGGCAGTCTTTCATTCTATGCTCTCATGACCCCGTATACTTTGCCTTCATGGTGTGTGCCATTGTTTGTAAGGACGTGATCATCTCCCCTCTAGATTGTGAGCACATAAAGGTGGAGACACTGTGAAGGTTTTCTCACTGAGGCCAAGATGACTAGCTGTCTGTCCAAGCCCATTGTCCTCTTTTCCACAGTGATAGAATTATAGCCAAGCTCAAGGCTGCCCGCTACCTGCGTTTCCCAGCCTCCCTTATGGTTACGTGTGGCAACATGATTAAGTTCCTACAAAGAGAATGTGAGCACAACTGATGGATGACACTTTTATTTCTCCTTCCTCTTCTTGCCAGCTGGAACCAATCGGGACCCCGTGTCCACCACACTGAGGATGGATGGAAAACCCTGTCATGGGATGGCAGAAAGTGAGGGAAGAAACCTGGGTTTCCACATGTCCAAGTGGAGCAGAGCTACCCACCAGTCTGAGCCTTACCTCAAATTGTCACATGAGAAAGAAATTCACTGTGATCTTCTTCAAACCACTGAGTTATTTGGGTTCTCACTGTTACAGTAGCTGCGCCTCACCCTAAATCACTGCTGCATTTCTGGAACCTAGCAATATGTCCGGCACAGAGTGGGGGACCAGCATATATTTGTTGAGTGGCCAACTGAATTGTTGAGTAACCAACATAAATATATGTCTTTCCCACCAGTCTGTGCACAGAACGTGACGGCTGGGACGGTCTTCTCCGTAGTTTCTCTACAACAAGGACAGCATTAAACACATCGCAGGAGACCAAAGAATGAATGACAAAGTGAAGGGAGAGAGAACTATTGGGCATGTATAAACATCTTTCACACTTGCCATCAAATAATTACTATATACTGCATTCTTATAGAAACAGCAATTCAGCCTGAAGTTTGTGTGTGAGGTTCTTTCATGTAGATGAATGATCAAATCAAAATAATTGGGAAAGATAAAGCAATGCATCATGTTCAGTGGACTTGCGGTTAGGGAACCTGAATTCTAGTCCTATGTCTAGTCAAGCCTGAGATCTTGGGCAAATCACCTAGTTCTCCAGGCCTCAGTGTGCACATGCGTTAGATGCAAAGGATCGAAGAGGTTCTTCTTGGGGTTCCTTTCGGTTCTAAAAGTCCATGATTCTATATACATACACTTTTTAATTTTCTGGCATTATCTCAGCTTACACTCTTTAGATTCCAATTCCTCTTAGAGACTATTCTGTGGTTCATCGGAATGAATATTTTCATTTTTTTATTACTGTGTAATGAAACCTTTCTTTGGGGTAGGCTCTGTACAAAGCACGTTAAGTGAGTTTAACTCTCCTAGTAACCCTATAAGGAAGCCATTCCTGTTCCATTTCACAAGTGAGCCAATTGAAGCTCATAAAGGTAAACTATTTTCCTGATGTCCCATAACTAGTAAGTGCTGGGTGTAAGTACCAAATCCAAGTCAACTTGTTCATGCGCTCATTCATCCATCCATCGATTCATTAAGCAGCTGTGCGTTGAGTACCTACTATGTGTTAATACAAGTTACCATTTAAGGTAGCAGAATTATGGCAGTGAGCGCGACAGGCACAGCCCTGCCCTCCTGTGGCTGACATCCTAGCTTCCTAGCTGGGGTTGGGACAGACAACCAACAATTAAAGACATAAATAAGCAACTTTCAGATAGTAAGTTATATGAAGAAAATAAGATAAATCAATATGTTAGAGATGTGAAGAGAAGAGAGCAGATATGAGTTTTAAGAGGAGAACCCAGAGTTCCACTGTAGGAACATTAACTTGGAGATGCCTTTTTAATACCCAAGAGAAGGTGCTTCTATTACTACTACTGGTCATAATAATTGCTATTATTTATTGAGTGCCTATTATGTTGTTGACACTGGTATACATTCCTTAAATAGATCAACTCATTTAATTTTCAAAAGAATCCTATAAAGGCATTATTCCTGTTTCATAGATGAGGAAACAGGTTCCATAAAAGTCTCAAAGTTCTGAAGCAAGTAAGTGGTAGAGTAAGAATTCAAACTCAGGCACTCCGGCTCCAAGAGGCCTGTGATTCCCTCCATTGTACCCAGCCTCTGTCTGGCAAGAGAACTGGGAGAGAGTAAGAAGTCCGGGGACAGAGTCAGGACAGTCACAGTCATCGGCATACATATGGCATTAGACTAGACAGGATCCCATGGCAGAGAGGCAGATAGAAAGACAAAGAAAGCATGGCCCGAGTCTTGGGTAATGCCAGGATTTCTAGGTCAGAAGGACAAAGAGGAATCAGCTGAAGATGAGAAGAACTGTTTGGGGGATGGCAGGGAGGGGGTGCAACTTGGAGAAAGTGGAGTTAACAGTAGCCAGGAGAGAAATGCGTCCAATGATGGGGATCATCCACATGTGTCATCTGAAAAGTCAAGTGAGGCATGGACAGGGAGGTGGCGGCGTGGAGGGCAGTGTGAGGTGAGTGACCTCAGTGGGAGGGGACAGAAGCCCCACTGGGGCTCAGGAGAGAATGTGAGGTGAGGAACTGGGGCATATGTATAAATATATGTAAATATCTCAGAGAGTCTTGCTGTAAAGATCATGGGAATGAAATGATGCAGTAGAAAGTGCAGGATGTGGGAGAAGAGAACATCTGTGTGCACACATCCCTGCATACGAAAAGCACCAGCATGCGCTTGGTTTCTCCGATCCCAATGCCACACTCTCAACCTCTACGCCATACTATCTCCCATCATAACATTAATGGGGCATGAGTAAATAGACTTAATTGATTTTTGAAATGAACTTCAGATGTGATTAAACAACAACAAAGCTATAAAACTGTGTCAATTATGTAAAAGCAATCCGCAGTGCTGGGATCGTGCCGTCAGTGTCTTCATCTCTTCACCCCACTTACCCATCACACAGATAAACAGGAATCTAGGGAGTGGCAGAGGCCTCCACTGTATTTCAGTGTTTGCCCCTAGGATGTCTGCTTTTGAACCAAGACTTGGCTTTAGCCTCCTCTTCGCTGTGTGACATCTGTGCTTGGGTAGTTTTGAAAGCCAAGAAGTTGCCTCATCATCTAGGAATTGGATTCTGTATATGCACAGTCAAGCTTTAGTCAAAATAGAAATAAAAGCTGTGTTTATATACACATTGACATTAGACTATTTAGTCAGTCTTTTATCTGGCAAACATTTATTGAGTGTCCACTCTCTGATAAGCACTGTGCTAGACGCCGATGATGTCAAATGGAGAAGACACAGCCCATGCCCCCAAAGACCTCTCAAGAGTGGAGTCAGGAAGAAATCTTTTACAACTAGATGTCATAGAGCAAACTAAATACAATGTTGGTGACATCATGAAGTTCTATGGTACCCTTGAGTAGAAGCAGTTTATGTATGTGAGGTGTGTGTGTGTGTGTGTGTGTGTGTGTGTGTGTGTTTGCTGTCTGAATGTACCCATTAGGGAGGACAGGTTTGAACTGGGCCCTGAAGGGTGATTAGGATACACCTGGCATAGGGCACAGCATAAGCAAAGGCACTGAGGTGCATCAGTTTAATTCATGATATGAGATGCCAAGTGTGAGTTCACCCGATACACTGCCGCCTCCTCGCGGGCACAAAGGCTCCATCTCTGCTGCCTTCCCTGCATCACTACGGAAAGCGAGTGCATTGGTCAGCTCGGGCTGTCATAATGGACCAGCGCAGACTGGGGCTTAAACAACAGGACTTGGTTTTCTCACAGCTCTGGAGGCTGAAAGTCCAAGATCAAGGTGCTGGCAGGTGTTGTTTCTCCTGAGGCCCCTCTCCTTGGCCTGGCCCATTGTGCATGTGTTCCCACTCCTCTGAGTGTCCACATGTCCCCTTCTTATAAGGCCACCAGTCAGATTGGACCAGGGCCCACACCGATGGCCTCATTTTAACTTAGTCATCTCTGTGAAAGTGTCTAGCTTCAGATACAAACAGATTCTGAGTCACTGGGGCTAGGACTTCAACCTACAAATTTTGAGGGGACACCATTCAGTCCATGACATTCAGTTCATAGCAGCAGCCTAGGACAGGTCAAGTTCTAAGTCTCAGTCATTGGCTAGAAGCAGTTTGTTCATCTTATGAAGTTCTTGTGGATTAGAAAGGCTTGGGTTACAGATTTCAAATCCTCCCCCTGGATTAGCAGGAAGTGGGGTGTGAGGACAGGGAGGGACCTCAGTGTGGTTCTGGTGGGGTTGGGGGGCATCAGGGGCCTGTGTGAACGAGATGGGACCCTGACCAGACCCCTCGCTGTAATTGCCCGTTTCTGTCTGCATGCCCTCTAGACTGTTATGTTTTGGAGGGCAGAAACCATTTCTAGCTTGTTCATCTTCAAATTCCCCAATGCCTGGCACAGAGTTGACATATTTGTGGAATGAATGATTCAGTTTTGCAGCCTTTCCGCCTTTGAAACTTACTTTCCATGTAATGAAAGCAAATTCTTTCTGCCTCTAGAAACCTTCAGCATCCTCCAATCTTGATCTTAAAGAGCCCTTGTCTTGTTTTTCTTCATTGGCAATGTTTGTTGCTCACAGATGTAATTATCATTTATGGAAGGTTTGCCATGCTCCAGGCAAAACTCTTCACAAATGTCTCACTTAATCCTTTATGGAAACCCTGTAAAGTGGGTGTTTATTTTTTTATTTACGTATTTATTTTTAAAAATAATAGTTTATTGATTTTTAGGGAGAGAGAAAAGGAGAAGAAAGAAAATCCACGTGAGAGTGCACCATCCATCGGCTGCCTCCTGCACACCCCTGTTGGAGATCGAGCCTGCAACCCGGGCATGTGTCCTGACTAGTAATCAAACCAGCAACCTCTCGGTGCATGGGATGACACCCAACCAACGGAGCCACACTGGCCAGTGGGTGTTTATTTTATAGGTAAAATAACCACCTCTCAGAGAGGTGAGCTCCCTGTCCAACAGCACACAGTTGATAAATGACTGCTGGGTTTGTTTTGAAACCCAGGTCTCTCTGGCTATCAAGCTCAGGCCCTTCCCACTAAGCTTTACTGCTTTGCAAACAGCATTCCTGTCTCATCTTTGCTAGTGCTTATCATTCTTTGACTTTCCAAGGAAAGCTAGGCAACCTAATGGTTTAGATCTAGTAACCATGAAAAAATACAATCATTCAAAAATGTACTTATGAATCCATCAAGAGAGGATATATATTGCTGTCCAAATAACAGCAAAACTTGTTTTATAAAAACCTTTGCTTAGAACCCCAAATGCTTGGGAAGAAATCTCCAAGTGTCACCAAGTTTCATCTTCCCTTTCTTTCAGCCTTTGATATTCTCTAGGGGTTGGACAGGGTGTTTAGGTCCAAACTTGGAGATGACAATTCACACACAGAGACTGGTTTGTATTTTCTTTTTCGACCTAATTTGAACTACAAAATTTTTTCCTTTTATCTTTCTTTCTTTTTAAAACCAATTTGACTTATTGTCTCAGTATCCTAAAGACAGAGGCCTGGTGATACTTGTGATGAGTTTGGTATTCTTCAAGATCTGAACACAATGGGGGTGACTTAAGGACAGGGTTTCAGCTTTGCTTCTGACTCTCCTTGGTTTTGTGGGTTTAAGTTAATGTTATTTGAAAGTTTTTTTGTGTGTGTGGTTGAATATATACTATAACTTGTTCTTTTGTGACAACAAGATTTATACTGGCGGTATCTCTCATACCACTGGAAACTGGAAGGAAATCTACAAAGCGAACCTCTGAGAGTTTTAAAAAGACAGCAGCCATTTTTTCGGCGGTGATGGCTTCAAGCTGTCCTGCAGCCTCGTCACAGGCCTGTGCTCCATCCTGGCTCCCTGGTGAGGTCTGCATGCAAAAGGTCTGTCTGATATTTAATATATCGCATATGCATTTCGACCAATTCCCTGACTTCTTAATTAAGACTTCTTCAGTGAGTAAGACTTCAGGGAAAAGAAAAGAATATGATGGAATTGTATTAAATACCAATGTACTTCCCAAGTTTCTAACTGATTTTTTTTCACTTAAGATAACTTGGCCTGAAAGGCGAAGGATTTGAACAAAGTATAGAAGCTGGCATTCCATTTTGTATATCATTTTGGCTCCAGGGAGCTGCTCCTGGTAAAAACGAGCCTGTGAGATGTAGCTGTTTTATGCAAAGGCTAACAATACTAGCCTTTTATAAATCATAAATCCTCCTAACCTCAAACAGTTTGGAGCCACCAACTGTAATATATAAGGTTTCAACTCACTGGGATTCCATTTCTTCTCAGTGCCTTTCGGGCCATTAGGCAAATATTTATATGAAGTTCTCAGCTATAAGGGGATTTAAAATCATTTGTGTGAAATAGAAACTTCTCGTCTATACCTTCGCAGCTAAATCTTTTGATAGGAGTTTGGTGCTTTTCCTTTTGTTGAATGCTTTCTGAAATTTTGACTGCCATTTGATTTCATTTCTTTGAGATGGAATTTATAGTAGACAGACCTTTGATTTTTATTTGTTGATGGGGAGAATGGTAAGGTGGACAAATTGTCATTGTGTAATTCTTACATTCGGTGGTGTTTTCCTGCACCATGTGTGGTGCTTTTCTTGAAAATAAGTTGGAATCAATGACAATTATTACTTGATAATCTGCAGCAATGAGGGTCCTTTGGTGGAAGCGTTAGAAAAACAACTCTAAAATACTTGAGCAGAAAAGGAATTTATTAGAACATATGGTATTTACACAATCAAAGAGAGGGCTAGAGAGTTACACTCTAGTGAGTGGAGGAATCTGAGCAAATCTTTGGGGTTGGGCATCAGGAGCCACTGAACAGGCCCATCGGGATGCCACTGTGGAGTGAGGCAACCAGTGGGCACCACTATTTACTTCCTGTCCCTTCCTACTGCTAACACTCTGATAAGATTCACAGTAGTCCTGGGAAGCAAGAGCTACTTAGTTGAGCTTGGTCACATGATCCATCGTGTGTGGGGAAAAGTGGGGCCTGTTTTCTGAGACACCCCAAGACTCCAACAATCCATGTAGCGGAACCTCCCGGAGAGGAGATAGGGCACTGTTGGGAATGAGAACTAGATGCTGGGCAGCTGGAAACAATATCCACTTCTCACTTAACCTCCCCCTTAGAGAAATAACCCACATGATTCCATTCTCTCTTCAAACCCAATGCAGGAATTCCAAGAGATTTAATGTCTCTTTGCAAATTAGTTTGACCTTGGTGAGAGACTCTGATCATCTTAGATTCAAGTTAATTGAGACATCTGTGAAATCCTTTCGCTGAAGAGAATCCTGAGAACAAATACCCTTGATTCAATTCCTCACTGTAAGTTGGGCAGTTGGGCAGTTGGGCAGTTGAGAAGAATGGCCAAGGTTTCCCTCCAAACCCTAATGAAAGTTAATGATTGAGAGTTGGGCTGCATGCTTTTATATGGCTGCCTATTATGAGCTATTTAGCTTTTACAGCTTTATTTAATGTTTTATGAAAAGGTTTATTTCATGTTTTATTAGAGCTTTGT
Source organism: Molossus molossus (assembly GCF_014108415.1). Taxonomy (NCBI): domain Eukaryota; kingdom Metazoa; phylum Chordata; class Mammalia; order Chiroptera; family Molossidae; genus Molossus; species Molossus molossus. The sequence goes on along the minus strand of NW_023425345.1, from coordinate 13,594,710 downwards.
TGGATGGCTATATTTGGCCAAGAAGCCTGACAGATGAGCACAAATATTTTGCAAATATCTCTGGTAAGCAGTTTCTGGTTAAAATCATGTTTCATTTTGACATTTTGTGGAGGCGGGGTGAGCGTGGTTCTCTTTACTGTAGCACAGTAGAGCTCAGTGATCATGAAGGGAGGGGAGTGAAGAGTAGAAGGCGGAGCATGCCCAACATTCTAATCTCTTAGATGCACAAAATAAATTAAAACAAACAATGTCACAGAGGTCTGCTTTGAATAAAAGTGAACATTTGCGTTAGAAGCCCACTCAAAATACACCTAATTGATATTAAATATGCTTGGTAAAACTACAAATATCTTATAGACTATTTATTTTACCCTTACAATAAATCTTTGAGGTGGGTAAAAATTATAGCAACTAGCATTACTAGGGGTTCTAAGCCTTGTTCTAAGCACTTTCTATGCAATATCTCATTTAATCCTTATGATAAGATACTAAATGAGTACTAATATTAAGCCCATTTTATAGATGGGGATATTAAGGCATTACATAAGTTTTCTATGCATCTGACTTCAAGTCCAATTTATTTTTCACTCTATCACAGATACCTCATTGCCTGGTGGTCTGATGTGCATGTCATCCAGGTTATCAATTGACCTTTGGGACATCCTTTTCTTATTTTTCTGCAGACAACATAAAAACTGTTGAGGACATGTATCCTGAGGTTATAGTCATACTAGCTATTTGTTGCCACTCTCAAATTGTTTTAATATTCTTTTGAATATTCTTTCTACCTTCACCTGATTTCAGGTTATTGCCTTTTTAGAAAAGAGGTCACATCTCCAAATTCCTGCTACCCATTTTGTTATCTTTGCTGGGAAATCTGGGCTTTTTCTTTTTCCAGAGCTTACATGGTTACATTGAACTTCTCCCGGCAAAGCAAAAATCGTTTCTTCTATTTGGAAATCAAAGCCTTATGCCAAGGATTCCTAAATCCTTGACTAATTTTTATCAAGAATCCAAATTTTGTTTTTTTCTCATAATTTTTTAAAGCTTGCAATGAGGAATTCAGTTGAAATTCCATTTCTTTATAAACCACCCCATAAATACCCCTTAGACAACCTGGTTTTGTGTAATATCTCATGTTTTCTAGAGTATAATATAACATTATTTGTCCTATCATTAATTGAGAGCTTTCAGAGATTCCGATGGGTACTTTATATACACGGTCATATTTCATTGAATTCTTCTTTCCACAACACTAAGTGGTGAGTATTATCTCTTTTTACACACGAGGAAACTGATGCTGAAAGAGTTTAAGAGGCAGGTCTAGGCTGCAAACTAGGTCTCTGTCTCCAGCATTCAGTGATCCCCTCTCTATTCCATGTGATCTTTTTCTGGGGTGAAAGAGAACTCTAAGGATGTCCAAGCTCAGCTCATTGGTAAATTTTTCTGAAGTATTGTAACACCTGAGATAGGAAGACTTTTGTGGATAGGTGATCTTGATTAGGACTATTTTATGGCTTCTGACTTTGTTGATAAGGAAGTCTCCATCTTTCATTCCTATGGTGCTGCCCAATTCCCCTACTTTAGGGTGTGAATTCCCCTCCCCCACCAAGCCTTTGCCCAGCAATCTCAGTACCTAGGCACATTTACCAGGCACATTCAGGATTCGAAAGTTGTCCTGACTCTTAATCATTCTGCAATGTGGCACAAGTATATGTGTATATTTAATTAAAGGGTGTGGGATAGGATATGAGCAGAAGGAGAGACATTATCCAAAGTGTTATGTATATGTCATATGTGTCCATGTGTGTCCTCCTGTTGGGGAAGGGGAATAAAATCAAAAGTGTGTGTGTCCAAATATAGTTTGTACATACAAGGTATGATTATGTAAAGTCATGTGTATATTTGTCTGTGTTCTGTATGTGCAAGCACTGAAGTGAGCATGCAGACTGGGAGGAGTACATGTGCTCAGGAGGAAGGAAAGAAATAGCCAAATCCCAGGCTCGAAGTTTAATTGAGAAAAATGTATAAATTCATGAAGCTCAAAATACATCCCCTAAAAGACAAGCCATTTAAATTTACCCTAGACTAATGGTATAGGACTTCCCATTCATGGAGAAATGCATCTCAGACTGGACATGAAGCTGCTCTGGAGAAAGCATGACCAAGGACAAGACAGATCTGTTTTGGACACTCCGTGAGCAATTAGTACAAAAGGAACTGCATTATAGGGCTTAATTGTTGCTGAAACAAGTCTAGAACTGTCTAGACATGAGCTAATTATGTCTATTTATCTTTCTTGATTTCTCAAGAGTGGGTTGACTCTCTAACAACTGTGCAGCCTTTTAATTATATCAAGATATTGGTTAACAAAGGGAATAGACAGAGCAAATCAAGAATTAGGTCTGCCACTAACTAACTTTGAAGAAACCTGGGAAAAGTCACCTAGTCCCAATGGAGCTCAGGCTTCTTACCAACTAAACAGGCATAAGGGTATGTGTCCAGTCTATGTGCCGGACTGTTGTATAAAGCAAATGAAAAGATGTGAAACCTTCTAAACAGCATATGTGTTGTATACCAAATAAATGGTTCCTAATATTATTGTCTGGGAACCAAGCTGCTGAATGTATTTGTTGCTTGGGTTTCTCTGCTAACTGATTAAATGAAATGAGCACCTGATTTAAACATAGGCATTTAATATTTGAATCTGGGTACTGCTTTCATCACCTTTTGGCAGATTTAGCTTTGGGTATATTGTTTTACCTCTTGAGCCTTAAAGGTAGGCTTATGATATTCTAACTCACAAGATTGTTTAAAGATTATCTTGGATGTGAGAACACCCTGTAAGCTTCAGAATGTTATACAAATGAAAAAATGTTTATTAGTATTTCCCTCATGGGCTTCTAGAAAGATCCATTTTTCTTTTGGTTCATGTGACAAAGGGAATGCTGAAGAGTATTGCCAATGCATACATATTTTATTTACTGCTCTGTCTCGGAGCATATAATTAACAGCTGTCTGGGTTTCATGGATCCAGATGTATTATGTTGAATTAGGATTAAGATACTCTACATCTCTTCAAGCTTCTTCAAATTGGTCGATCTTGTAACACTGAACAGTTGGCTAGTCAATTAATCAATATTTAACTAATGACTTGGGCTTATTTTGTCAATTTTGTTTATATCTCTTCAAGCTCAATAGCCAGACACTAATTGATTTATTCATCAAATTTTTGTAGAATTCTTACCTGGTTCCAGGTAGAAGCTAGATGTACAGAGATAAAAAATATGTGGTCTCTATCTCCAAAGAACTCCTGGTCTAGTTAGGAAACAGACAAGTAAACACCAAGAAAGTGATTCCAACAAGTTGTGTTAATAGAGACATAGGTAAAGGTATTGTGAGGAAAGTGATGGGGGGGGGGGGCATCTAACTGACAGTTGCCCCAAATGTTGGAGATTATGGCGAACATGAGGCCAGCAGGCTCAATGAGAGACTACCAGGCAGACAGAAGGTGAAAGGGAGGAAGATGTGAGACAGAGAGAATGACCCAGGTGATACAGGCATGACAGTGAGAGAGTGCCTACCGTGAATTGCAGGTAGATTGATATGACCCATTAGGATGCCTGCAAGGATATAGCTAGAGCTTCTCTCTTAAGAGTGGGAGAAGTAGAGGCCAATTTATTCAGGACTTGGAATTCTAAACCAAGAAACATGACTTCTCTCTGCATCTGGGACACATTAAAGGATTATAGGTTGTCAGGTAAATGATATGATCAAATTTGCATTTCAGAAAGAGGCAAATTTAAACCTTTATTGAACATCTACTATACATTCTATAAAACTCTGACAGATTAAAGATAAAAATATCTTAAAGATTCCGATCATCTGGAATTTGTAATAGGGTGCCTGTTGGAGACTATAGATTTTTCTTTTTTTAATTAAAAAAATTTTTTTTTAAATCAGAAGTGTGTTTATTAATTAATTTTTGTTACAGACGTTTCTCCTTTTTCCCCTACTGATTCTCCCCTCCCCGCCCTGTCCCCGGTTTGTTGTCCATGTCCATTGTTCATGCACACATGCATATAAGTTCTGTGGTTTATCTCTCCCCCACCATCCCCTCTTCTGGGGATTGTTAGTCTGTACCCCACATCCACATCTCTGGGACTACCCCATTCCTCAGACTGTTATGTTCATTATGAGACTATAGATTTTTCTACCCTTGCTTAGTTCAGAGAACAAAGGGGAAAGACACAAGGGTGGAGAAATTTATCTCTCTGTCCATTAAAGCAGCAGCTAAAGAAGTTCTGGTAAGAAGGACAAGTATCATATGATCTCACTTATTTGTGGAATATAATGAACATAACAGTCTGAGGAACAGGGTAGTCCCAGAGACGTGGAAGTGGGGTACAGACTGACAATCCCCAGAAGAGGGGGTGGTGTGGGGGGGATAAACAACAGAACTTACATGCATGTGTGCATGAACAATGGACATGGACAACAAAGCTGGGGACAGGGCGGGAGGGAGGGGGAGAGGGGATCAGTGGGGAGAAAGGGAGAAACATCTGTAACAAAAATAAATTAATTAATTATAAAAAAAAATGAAGGTCTGGTAGACGATGGTGTTTGGGCAAGAACGTGTCCATTCCAATTTGTGCCCCCAATGCCTCTCCACAGTCTTTTGAAAGAGGGACTCTTCCAAACCTGGTGAGTGGGGACAGTATAAGCCACATACTCTATTATTAACAATCATCAATTATTAGAGCTCTCCTCCTTTCAGAGAAGAAAAGAGAAACCTCAGAGGAGCATAAAAATATACTCGGTGAAAAAGGAATCCTTCAGGCCTATGAGCTCTTCTGGCAGAGAAAAGAAACACAGTTCTGAAAATTCGAAGATGAAGATCATTATCTTCAGAAGTGATTTTTTAATGGGAACCAGAGACTTTTTAATAAGATACAAATAGACGCAGGCTTTTAAAAGATAATAGTGGAGAATCTTGAGAAGAGAACATTCTGAAATGAAAATACAAGACGAAATGTGAGAACAGTAAGATGAGCAGAAAAGAGAACGAGGAGAGATGAGGAAGAGGCAGCAGTTTAGTTACCTGTCTGTTCTCCTTCCCAGAGTCAGCTCCCCCGCTCCCCTTTCTCAGAATGGGGGAAGGATGCGTGGTTTGCTCATAGTAGACCAAACCAGAGCGGACACATGATCTGCACTTGGCCAATTTCTTTCTCCTTGAAAATGAGAACAGGGACCCAGAAATGCTGTGCAGGCTCAGATTGTGCGGAGAGAGAAGGCATCGGCAGGACCGCCGGGAGGGCATTTTCTGTCATGTTTGTGGAGAAATAGAGATCTAGACTGCAGAGAGAGATGAATTAAGAAGACGAACAAAGAAAAACAGAGACAAGAGACCACAGAGTCTAGAGAGAGATAGACACAGAGAGAAAGTAGCTATCTTGGTCCCTGACAACTTTCCAGTTCCTCATTCCAGTCTCCCATGAGGCCTCATTAGACTTCCTGACTTTGGGTTCTATGAATTACACTTGTATTATTTTTAAAACATTCCACTCTTGGCTTACCCTAATTTGAATGGAATACTATTATTTGCATCCAAATGGTCCTTGACTGAAAAACAAAAAGGATTGCAAGAATACTAAAGACAAAACAAAACAAAACAAAACAAAAACCCAGTACTAGTATAGACTTCTCTGTTTTGAAAATCAGTTGGAGAACAGCTTCTGCTCCAGAATTTCTTAATATCCCACAAAAATACATCTAAATTAAAGGATTTAGAAACAATTCACAATAACATGGAAAATTTAGGCTTGTAGTCAACCTAGTTCCAGAATTAAGTGAGATGATTTTAAATACTTATTTGGCTTAACCTCTGAATGGCATTTGTCACTGTGGCCCACTGCCTTTTTCTTGAAACTTTTTCTTCCTTTGACTTCCATGACTATACTCTTCTGATAGTTGTCATACCTCTCTAGCTATGCTCATTTTCCTTGCTTCCATGTCCCTAATTGACCCTTTAATGGTTTTCTTAAGGTTATTCCTGGGGCTTCTCCTCTCTTTCATTCTACGCAAGGTGGTTTCACTCATGGTCATGGTTTCTGTTATTACCCATATGCTAATGATTTTGAAATCTGCCTACTAGAAATTTCTATTGGGATGTTATAAGAGTATCTCATAGGTCACCTAAATCATTCTCTTTCCAGCCAAACATGCCCCATCTTCAATAAATACTACCTCCTCTGTCTTCCCAGTCATTCAAACTAGAAACGTGGAAAGTGTCCTGAAATATTTTCTTTCCCTTCTTCTTAATATCCAGCCAGCCACCAAGTCCTACTGTGAAGATGACACGGAAGAAAAACTAGAACCCACAGTGACATTTGATTCAGTGCCAGCAACCTCCAAGCTTCGCCTTCTTCCTGTCTCTCATGTCCTGTGTAATCCTGATAGGTTCACACCCCTCCCCTGCAACACACAGGGCCTGTCAAAACGTATTTGTGTGTGTGTGTGTGTGTGTGTGTGTGTGTTGTGTTAGAGGCAGATGCTGAAATAAAGAACTCTTAATAACAGTGGATGACAGAAATTGAGTTTTAAATAAATACCATGAGATCAAATTATCAGAGAACAAGGTCTTATCTCCTTGTGCACTGGTAACAGTTTAGAGATAAACATGTTTATCTTATTGCTGACCAGTAACAAATAGTTGCAGTTTTATCTATGGACCACACTTTGAATATCACCGTCCTGGGTGGCCATTCTCATTGTTATGCTTGAAACTGGTTAACTAGCACCAGGCTACATGCAGAGAGATACAACTGAAAATCCTTCTGGAAGAAGAGGCAGCTATTAAAATATACCAATATGAAGTTAGCAGGATACAATGAAATATAATGAGATACATTTTTTTTTTTAAGTAAAAAGAGAATTGAAGTAGTTAAAAAGAAAATGATGAGATAAAGGTATGTTGAAATAGAATTCAATAATAACCTTAAAATACACACTGGAAGCAGTAGACAGTAATCCATAAGTGATATAAAAGAAATCTGAGTTGTTCTCCGAGAAAGCGGAAAAAAAAGGTCAAAGAAATTAAAAAATTGAAAGAGAAGTTGACAGATGTGGAAGCTAAACACAGAGAACCAAAAAACAAATATATTATTCTCCTTAAAGGAAAAAAGCACAGGTGGAATAAAATTTTAATTGAAGATATATAACAAAACAATATTAACTGAGATGAATGGAGGCATCTTTAAAGATTCAAGGCTCACTCCAGTCTAGGAGAAAATTCAGGGAAAATATAATTAAACTTATGATTATCCAGGTAAGATTTTTGAAGTAGAAGGATAAAGAAAAATCCATTGAAAATCTAGGATGAATAAGTAATAATGGGGTAAATATAGGTTCATCTTTTTTTTATAGCAATATATTATATGTCTACAGAATTTTGAGGAAGAAAATAAACAATATTAACCAAGAATTGTGTATCCAATTATGTTATATTACTCTTTCACATGGGAAATTACTAAAATGTTATTGAATTAATTTGTTGTACAAATATAACTATGTATTAGACACAATTATAAACAAGACACACATACACTGAGAAAATAGACAACCATGTACCCTTCTTAAAATTTATATCTGCATACATTCTCTAACTTACTGAAAAATGAAGCAAAACAAAATGATGAAGCCTGACAAAGTAATAATATAAATGTCTTGGGCATAAGAATTAAAGCCAGTGAAAGTAGATAATGCCAAATTACTGTAAATATGGTTATAGAAATCAATGTAAATTTAAATTTTTTCTAAAATAAAAATACAAAAATGAGCATTATTATACATAATTTGGATTTAAAATCCAAGATTATATCAACTAAAATCATGAAATGAGAAAATACTATAGAAAAATTAGAGTATTAAAAAGATACTATCTCATTCTGACCAAGATAAAAATTATTAGAGGTTATAAAATGCTTTTGAAAAGTTTATACATAGCAATTTATAAAATTAATAACAAGAAAACTTCAAAATAATACAATATAACATTATTACAGATCATATATATGTTATACATTACATATGTTATAGATATGATATATATTTACATATCATGTTTATCTCTATGCATCATATATACATAAATTAAGAACTTTAAAGATTATATATAGCAGTTATAACCAAAAGCATCCACAGACCAATTTACTTTATTAAAACACAGAGATTTAAAATATCTAATTATTAGTTTCTTGATAAGAAACACATATTAACAGTGATAGGTGTTGCAAATTTAATGAAAAAGAAAACAGAGATTGCAATATTAATTTCAAGAAAAATTCAAGGGAAATCATTACCTATTACAGATAATTATTTTTGATACAGTAAAGGTACACCTATCATGAACCTTCTCTTCATGAATACTGTCATATTGAACTAGATAAGACAAAGGCAATTAGAAACACAAATAGAATTGAATGCGCATTCACTAAAATCTTTTCTCAACCCAAACCTACAAAACCAAAAGATATATTTAAATACTGAAATAATAAAAATTGTTATTTGAGAACAGAAAAAAATATTTCTTGGCCCAGTCAGTGTGGCTCAGTGGACTGAGTGTCGTCCCATGGACTGAGAGGTCCCGGTTCGATTCCCAGTCAGGGCACATGCCCAGGTTCCGGGCTCTATCCCCAGTAGGGGGCATACAGGAGGCAGCCGATTGATATTTCTCTCTCACATTGATGTTTCTATCTCTCTCTCCCTTCTCCTCTCTCTAAAAACTCAATAAAAATATATTTTTAAAATTTCTTGGTTTCCAGGCCAATCTAGAAAAGAAAATGGACAGCAGAGATTACAGCACTAAATTACGACTACTTTTGCAGTGTCACTTACTGTTAGGTACTCAACCTAGGAAGCCACTAAGCTCAGAACACAGGGATGAGAATTCTGTTGCAGAAGATGAACTCACAACCAAGCATCACTCAACCCATAAAAAACACTACACTTCAACAGGGACTAACATGCCTAACTAATAAAAACACTTTCATCTCAGGAAATAGAGTTAGTAAACCAATCAGAAAAGGACTTTAAGTTAACAATTTAAGATCTTTAAAAAGATAAAGGAAGAAATTCTGAGATAACAACAGGACTTATAAAACAGGAACAGGTGAATATAAAAATAATTAAAGGCTTTCAGTATTTGTGTATGTGTATATGTACACATATGTATGTGTGTGTTTGTATATACACAAAGAAAATAAAAATCCATTAGGTACAGTAAATAACATGCTGGTAGAGCTGAAAAACAAACCAACAAACTGAGATGAAAGCAAAATCTAATTTTTAAAAAATGCACAAATATCAAAAGTTAGAGTTGATCAACAAAACCAAAAGTTGGTTCTTTGAAAAGTCCTCTAAAATAAACAATACGCTCAGAAAAAAAGATAATCAATGAGAAAAAAAAAAAAGCACAAATCAACAGAATCTGAAATGAAAATAGAGACAAACAAAAATGCTTAACAGTTTCTTAATTCTGAAAATTTGATGGAACAACTTAGTACTAAGGCATTTAAAACCTAAAGAGGCAGAATATTTTAAGGAACATATAAATTATCAGATGAACTCAACAACATTGGCCAATAAACATAAAAAAAAAATGGAAACAGAAGCCAAAGATTTTTGCTAAGAAAAGGCATCAGACCCAGCTAACTTTATGGGTAAGTTCCAGCAAACCTTCAAGGAACAGATAATTCCCATCTTATACAAACTGTTCCAAACAATATTAAAAAAGGTGGGAAACCACCCAACATATTTTGTAAGGCTTGCTTAACAATGATATCCAAACCAGACTATGTCCCTAAGTGAGATTTGGTGTCTACTTTTCATTGTTTTTGTGTTTGTTCATAGGTAGTTTATAGTTTCTGTCGCTAATGGAAATGGGAACTTTCTTCCTATTACTTGTTCTAACTGGGAGCAGTTCTAACTGCTTCAGATAAAATTCTAACCATTTAAAATAATTCTACAATCAGCAGAGCCTTCTTGAGTTTGATAGAAAGAAATGTTGCCCTTGAAGGGATTTATTTGGTTTCATGCTTAATTTCCATCGTTCTCCCATAACTTCACGTTTATAGTCATTTGTATAGTGTAGACGTTTACTCTGATTTATGAGCCTCTTACTTGGAAAGGAGAAAAGGATGGGAAAGCAGTCTCTGAGGTCCCAACCATCATACATCAAGATTCCCTTTCATCTTTCTACATTTTATGGATACCTCCGTATGTAAGCTATAGAAAACAGGACATATGTTAGTCATTACAAGAATGGTCACGCTGCTGTGACAGAACTGGGAAACAGTTCTGTCTCCACTCCCAGAAAAACATGTTTTCTCTTTCCAATTCCTTCTCTCTACCAATGTTTTCTGGGGCCATTGCTGGAGGGAGAACTGACACTGGACTGCTCATGGGTTAGTGGGAGCCTGAGATGCCTCTGGCCAGGGCGCACGCATTCTCTGAGATACCACCATCTTGTCTTGACATTATTGGCATTCATTTTTCTATACACTCGGTTTTATAGGTGCTGAAGTAACACACATATACATGTAAAGTAGTAAAAAGAGAATGTAGCACCAGTCTTGGGTTCAAATTCTGACTCTACTGTTTTCTAGTGGTGTGACCTCAGGCAAGTTAATTAACTTTTCTGTACCTCAAACTGCCTATTTATGAGATGAAATGATTAAAATTTTACATCCAGGGTTGTTAGGGAAAATATATTACATAATATACACACAATTGTTTTGCACAATTCCTCTTATATGTAGCAGAGACTCCATAATATGTTGGTTCCCTTACATTTAGACAATTTATGAGACAGCTTGGACCCAGATCACTTAATTACAGTGTCCTTTTGAAAAATTTGTTTTGAATTGTAAGCAACCAGTTGCCAAATGAATTTTGGAATAATAAACAACCAGGAGTTGCCCATAACGTGCTTAGCATGTTGGCACTTAAGAATTCAAAAATAAAATTAAATACAGTTATTAACCTACCTGAGAATGAACTGAATTCTCATCTGGTGCCTGTTGCACAGTAGACACTCAGATATTTGATGAATGAAGTTGACTGATTTATGTGTGTGTATGTTTATTAACAAAAATAATTAACATGATCCAGTACTTCCTAGTTTAGAAAGCTCAATTGCTATCACAATTTTGTTTGTTCACCAAAGCCCAGGGGATTTGATCAGAAAAGTGTTATTACTCCTATTTTACAGTTGAGGAAACTAAGACTCAGAAATTTTCAGTGACTGCCTTAAGGCCACAGTTAGGACTTAGAATGCGGTTTGCTGACACTGTTTTGCAAAATCCTGTTACTCTTCTCATGGTGCCTTGTGCTTTGGGAGAGAGTGTGGACTACACAGATTAAGGATGATAAATTAATTTGAGAGTAATCTGGCATTGTCCCATAAGACTGAAAATGTGCAAACTCCAGGACCCGTAAACCTACTTCTAGGTGTGTACCTTAAGGAATCTCTCTACAGGTGCATAAGGACACATGAACAAGAATTTTTATTGCAGCATTGTTTGGTAATAGCAAAATTTGGAAACAACTTAAGGTTCATCTGTAAGAGAATGAATAAACAATCTTCTCTTCATACAATGAAGCATTATACAATAATTAAATTAATAGGTTAGCGCTCAGAAATGTGACATTGACTGAAAAAAATTTTAGAATAATACATGTGGCATGATAGCATTTAAAAAAATAAAATGTAATGTCTAGATAATTAGATACCAGATACTATTTATCTATATACATATTTATACTAGACACTATTTATTTCAGAAATATATATACATAACATACATGTGTTATACAATAGAAAAATGTGAACTCTAAGGATACATACCAATTTCAGCATAGTGTTTGCTTCAGGGGAGGAAGGAGGAAGCAAAAACAAAAACAAAAACAAAGGAAACTTAGATTTATTTGTAATGTTTTCTTTTATGTAAAAATAAGAAACAAACATGACAGAATGTTAACAGTTGTTAGTTTCTCATATTGGGCACATGGACATGTGTATTTCATTGTTTTCTCTTTTTATGTGTTATTTAAGCTTTTCAAAATTAAGAAAAGTATTCATTCAGAATGGAGCACTTTGGCATAGTGAGTAAGAGCATGAGCTTCAAAGGTAGACCAGGTTGGAATCCCGGTTCTGCCCATTCAAATGCTGTTCCAGGTCTCCTCACTGTAGGATTTCTCAGTGCATTTAATGTGCAGATGTGTACTGTGAGCCAGGAGGAGAAGACTATAACACTTAGAATGTCCCAAACTTATTTGACCGTGGAATGCGAGTCTCTTAGAACAGTATGAGAAAGGCTACTTTTAGAGATAATCTGTATTTTAGGGATAACTCGAATGATCAGTTGTCTTCAATCTGGAAAGGGTCTCCCTTCATCTCCTTTCTATTAAGTTAGATTGTGTCTTCCCTACTCCCACCATCTTCGAACCCCCTCTCTTTGTAAAAGTAGGGCTTCATCTTCCTTTTTGCTCTTCAGCAAGCAGCTGTTAAGAAAACATTCTTCTGAGCAGCCCCAAGGGTAGTAGGGTTGAGATAGGGTCTGACAAGAGTGCAAGGTTCATTTGATGCAGGCGATTTCCAAGGTCTTTTTAAAAAATTATAGTTATTTTTTAGTAACATTGGTCATTTAGCTTTGGGCAATGTGTGGGCACAGCAGTAAGTCCAATTCCTTCTGTTACTCAGAAATCTATTATCATTTTATTCTGTTCACTGTCCAATCTTCATATCAGCTTGAGGATCTGCTTGGCTTAAGTCTCCCGAGGAGTATCTTAAACCAAACCTTGCCAATTCCTTAGGAATTCCCACCACCAGAGACACCTCAGAAGGTGTCACACACGTCACACACATGACATCATCTCATTCTTACCCCTCCTGCTCATCAAGTCCTATAGGTCAATTGTTTGAAGATGGGATGTCTATGATTCAATGAGCTTGTTTCATTATATCCAATGCTTACAGATTTCTGATACATTTGTTTTAGCCTTAGGAGTAATCCTCAAACTGGGCCTGAAGCTGTAGCCCGCCCAGTGGAAATTAAGGGTTCCATTCCAGATTCTGCCTCTGACCTTGGTCTCCATCTGACCTTGGGTAAATTCAGATCTCTTGGAAGGCAAGCCGTCCAGACAGAGAACATTTAGCCATGGTTTACCTTGGATTTTCAATGTTTCCCCCAGTAATTTATGTCTCTAACATGGTCTCATTTTATATAACCCTAAATAAAGCCTCATTTGTTTCCCTTGGCCTCTTCAAAGCCACCAGAGCTGCTTGCTCCATAGATCCAAGTTTTGCAAAATTCCCCAGGATGTATCCCCTTGTATGTACCAAAGCCAGCTCTGATTTGTCGATTAGTTTAGAGATCTTCTGGGCCTCTTCTGGGATTTAAGAGCTTGCATTCTCATAATAAAATGTGCCAAAACTGACAGAAAATATAAATCTTCTTTTTAGAACAGAAAGAGCCCCTGTACTTACTTATTTGAATTTAGGCTCTGAGCTCTAGGTATTTCTGTAATGATCTAGGAGTATGGCATGAATATATTAGGGCTTGGAGCTACAGTGACCCTGGCCAAGTCTCTTCTTCACTGGGGGTATATTATTACCCATAAAATGCCAACTCCCTTAATAACAATAGCCATTGTTAAACCATTTGTCTTTTTAAATTAATTGGTCTGGCTGGGCCATATCATAAACAACATATTGAATCATGTCATAAACTAGTGTGTTTTTATGTATACCAATCAGCTCACATACAATTTTCATCCAGCCCATTCCATAACAAGTACTTTGCTCTGAAGGAGACGAGTACATGATAGAACCCCAGTCTCTGCCTTCTAGGCCCTTCCAGTATGTTGGGAAAACAACCACAGGAGAAAAATAGAATATTCCTTAATATTATTTAGTATTGAGATTTAGGATGAAGAAAACTGTGAAGCTGCCAGACATCTGAAGGTTCATCTGACTGTCCCTATAGATTGTAGACAACAACAACAACAACAACAACATCATCATCAATATAATAATAATAATAATGATAGAGTTATACTATGGTATAATCCACTAACAGGCTTAAAAAAAATAAAAACAGTATTATCTGGCATGTATATCTGTGTATTCTTTTTTTCTGATTTTCTTTGTTGAAGAAGAATATTTCTTTTTAATAACATACATTGGAAAAAAGTTATCAAACTTTTGGTTGTGAATGAATTTTTAAATTTTTTTATTAATTATATTAGGGTGACATTGATTAATAAAATTTTATAGGTTTCAGATATACAATTCTATAACACATCACTTGTATATTGATTTATGTGCTACCACCCTAATTCAAGTCTCCTTCCATCACCATTTATCCCCCCTTTGCCCTCTCTTACCTCTCCTCACCCCCCTTCCCTTCTGGCTTTTGTATTTCTGAGTGAGTGTTTTGGAACCTCACGCTACCTCCCCAGGACCTGAACAACTGTCCATAGATGATGTGTGCTCTTAATGCCTTGAAATTTTTCTAAATGTTGGGATAGATGCATGAGCCAAGACATGGAGAGAGGGAGAAGAATGGCTAACATCCTGGCTTTCATCCTTACAGTCTTTGACGTGATGTCACTCAGTTGGATTATCTGGTCTTTGAAAATTTAAATATATTTGTGCCTTGGCTTGTTTAGAGAAATGCTTCTGAGATTCTTAACACATTGTGACGGGCTCCATCTTGGCCACCTTCAAAGACTCCATCTTTGTTCAATTTTGGATGACTTTCTTCCTCTAGGCCCAAGTGATCAAACTCATTATTGATGTGCTGGCAGGCACATTGCTCACATTCTTCCAGATTAAATAGGATTTAAATGTGATCATTCAGGTTTTTACTTTGCTTTGAATTGGAGTGAACACGTTTCTACTTCATGGAGATAGGGGCATCTGTACATACTCAAGAATGACAGCAAAGTTGAGAGCATTTCACATCACCCTCTCTTTTCCTGTTGATTTTTCTGAAGCTGTTTAAAAACATAAAATACTTGGACTGTTTCACGGAGGTCCATGCCTCACCTCAAATGTTGAGGTTTTTACTTAAAGCAGTATTTCTTAGATAAATGTAATTCAGAATTGTGTTTATATAGTCCAGTGACGTGGAGAATTACAGATAATGCAAATAGTAAATGAGGTTTCCCTTCAATCATCCAAATATTTAGGTGAATGTATTTTAAAAGACTTCTGGCTGGAATCATGTAGATCAAGAACTTACTTCTCCACATTACTTTACATAAATACGGGGTGTATAAAACTTTTGTTAAGGGTTATTAACCATAAAAAATCCAGCATTGGAGTTTTAATTCATTTTATTCCAGTTTCCTGTAGAAAGAATTTAGCAAAGCATTTGGTGTCCCTTCTTTACCTCATTATATTCTCAGAAGCAGCTGCTGTTGCCTTGGCCATGGTACAGCGTTTATTTGCTGATTTTGGGACATTTATGTCCAAAGTTGGCTGAGCTGTGGGGATGCTGAATTTCTTGGAATACAAGGTTACAAGCCATGGGTCGTGGGCTTGTGTAGCACCTGTGAGCATAACCACCCTTGCTAGTCTATAGGCACAGACCCTTGGCTTTCCACTGGCCAAAACCTAAACCCAAACCCAAGGGAGGTTCTGGTGGCTTGGGGGAGAATTGAGATGGGTAGACTAGAGCCAGGCCTTCACACACAGCTTCTGCTAAGCAAGGGACTTCTCCAAAGATCTTCCTACATGTGCGTATCTGTCAGACCAGCTTTTGGGCTTAACTGGGGAAAGAGGGGAGGCAGTCCCGGTTATGTGAACATTTCTGGAATTCTCCATTCTTAAGAGTTTTAACCCAAACCCAATCCACTCCCAAAGCCTTACTGCTAGCACTCACCAATTCAAGAGCAAACTGTTTCCTATGCTCCCTGCCTTGAGCAACTTCTGTGGTTCCCCCTTACACTGTCCTGAGAACCCTGCTTAAAGGAGAGAACGCTGCCTGATGCATGAGCTGCGACCTTCCTGATTCACATCTGTTTGCTTTCCAGCCTTCAGTGGCTCATGATCTGAAATGTCTTCTGTGATCTAGTACCTGCCTACCCCTCCCATCTGATCTCCAACTGCTCCTCACCCTGTGCCTTATATTCCAACAATTCCAAAACCACGTGAAGTCCCCCTTCTTCCCAAACAAACCCAGGCTCTTCCTTGCTTCTCTTTTCATTCGTGTTCCTTCTACCTGAAATGCCCTCTTCCCAGAAGCTGCTCATCACCCCCCCTCTTTGTCCATTATCTTCTCGTTAAGACCCAGCCCAGGTGTCATTTCCAAACAATGTCCTCTCTAAGCCTGGTCAATCCAGCCTTGTTCATGCTAGTAGGTGTACACATACCACATTGTTTCATAACTGTCTCCCTCATTGGACCGAGTTTCTCCAGAGCAGATACCAAGTCTCTGTCATCTTGACTTTTCTGATGCCTGACTCAGAGAGTGAAGCACAGTAGGCACTCAAAATAAATGCTAAATAAGCTGACTGAATTAATAAGCGTTCCTGGGTTGGGTGCTTTTTGGCCAAGAGTTTTATTCCGTGGTGGGCAGAGAATCAACAACATCACAATAATAGTAGGAATGTTCTATTTGAACAGTTATTATCTCAGAAGTATTTAAACATATGTGACCTTTACAAAAATACCATGAGTTAGATATTATGATTATTCCTCTTAAAAGGTAAGGGGGTGATTATGATGGTTGTAATTATAAAAGCAATAACAAAGAAGTTAAAATTTAAAAAAACAATAAGAGAACTACACAAGAGAGAAGTTAAGTGACTTTCTTAAGGCCACATGTAGTCACACAAGGTAGAGCCTAGGATTGCTATGCAATGCTAATCATAATATGAATCACTGGCATCTTATTATTTGGAGGTGGATGTAGAAACTGGCTGTGTTGAAGACCAACTGAAATCCCCCAGATGGAATCAGATGTTGAATTACTCTACTGGGAAAACTCTAAAAGCAGTAAAATCAAGAAATACTTCATTCGGTCTGGGGCTGGCAGTCTGTGTACACATGGACTCCAAAGGCAGGAACAGCTTGTTAATCTGGCCTTTAACTACCAGAAACTTCTATTAACAATTATTGCTGGGAAGAGTTATTGATGCATAATGATCGCCCTAGAGTATTGCTTGGTCATGAAGTGCCTTCTGAATCATCGAAGAAATTTGAAATTATGTTCAGCCTAAGTTTGTTACTAAGTCTGTTTTATTATCTTCGAAGTCTTTAGATGTTAGTAATCTCTGAATAACATAGGTACGTTAAATTATCTTAAATATTTTAATAACCAAAAGCCACCCTAAAGAGACAAGTTGTCATTTAAAATACGTTTATCTTTCTTTAAAAGATATGTAGGCATTGGTCTAATTTCTAAAATGCAAATTCATGAGAAAATACCAATTCATGGTAGCTTTTGGTTACTTCATACTTTTTGATTAAGAGATATCATTTGTGCCCGGCTGGTGTGGCTCATTGGTTGAGTGTCGACCCATGCACCAAGAGGTCACAAGTTTGATTCCTGGTCAGGGCACATGCCCAGGTTGTGGGTCCTATCCCCAGTTGGGGGCTTGCAGGAGGTGGTCAATCAATGTTCTCTCTCATCGATGTCTCCCTCTCTCTCTCTCCCTTCCTCTGTTTCTAAAAATCAATAAAGAAAAAAATTTAAAAAATAGATATCATTTTCTCATTAATAAATATTTACCAAGCACCCACCATGTAGACAGGCACTGTGTTTGTTACAGATGTGGTTAAAACAAATATAGTCCCTGCCCTCTGTAATGAGGAAATCCATGACACTTTATATATTAAAGAAAGGAACTTTGATTCTCAAAAATGGATGTTATTATAGATAAGACTAAGATGGCAAAGTTGAATTCAGTAAATGGTACAACTGAACTAAAAGCAAACTGCTAAGTACAGAAAAGGACTGAGACAGGAAGTGTGGTGATTTCTTGTGGATAAACAGAGGCAGGAGGGGTGTGGTCCTGTAGTGGGAGACAAGCTTTTGGTCAGATTATTGGGGCTTAAGAAGTTTGCACATTACCCTGTAGAATGGATGGTAAATAGACTCACATCTGTGTGCTAATACATAGGTAGTATCTGCCTGGAGCACCGTTTGGGGAGCATTATAAATTTTCTTCTGCATTTTAGAGAAAGTACTGTGAATGATTTTTGACATCCACTGATGGTGTTGGAGGAGAAATGACAATTCCAGGGCAATGAATGTACTTGTCACCCTATCTGTGGAAAATGAAAAACCATCAATAAGTCACTTAATCAATGAATATTTATTTATCACCTTCTATCACTTGGATAAAGTATTACTGATAACCCAACTTGGTACCATGGAAGAACAAAGAGGCCTAAATGTCTAACATCTAAGTGTTTATTATTGTTGACATTTCCCCTACAATATAGCTATAAAGAAGTGTATCCATAGCACAGTCAGATTGCATTACAGGCTCAAGATGAAGGGAAATTCTGACTTTTCTTTATGCATTAGGTTTTGATGTATGGAAATATGTTGGTTTCCTTCAGGACTGTTCAAAGGCAAGGATGGCAAGTTAGAGAGAGCTTTTGCACCATTTCATAAATGTTTGGTGACAAGTAACAAATAGGACATTGAGGAGGGAGGTCAACAGCCTGAAACTAGCATCCAAGCAGGCCCTCAGCAGAGTGCTGGTCAAGCAAAGTGCACATGAAGAGGTGTGGGCGATGAATTAAGTTTTTAGGTCTCCAATTCCCTTCTCACTAAGAACCTTCAAGTCAAGGATCCAAAGCTTGAATTAGCTCAGGCTGTGGATTGGCAGTTCACTTAGACCACTGGAGAGCTGAGATTTATTTGCTTTAAAGTTTCCTCCAAGACATATTTAATAGGCAGATGTAAACCTATATGTTCTCATTCCAACAACTCTTGGATCCTTGTGTTCCTTGATGTTTGCACTGTTTTCCCAGGGTGTCTTTAGCAACATAATCTTTACTTTGCTGAAGGAGAGGGGCCTTTGGCTTGTATGTTTTCCCACCACCCTGTCAGTTATTATGTCTGTTTTCCTGAAATGGCTTGCTCCAGCTTGTTTATTTATGATGGGCCTTGTGGTCAGCTGCAAGCTTAGTTTGCAGTTTTTTGGTAACATTTATTGTTTTCATCTGATTAAAGAAAACTACATGCCAATGGTTGAAAAACTGAAAAACACAGGGAAGTATAAAAATGAAAATTCAAATCACTCATAATTCCATCACCCAGAGTTGACATTTTAGAATATTTTCTTTCAGGCTTTTTTGGTATGCACATATATGGTAAGCATGTCTCCATGTCTTTCTAAACAAAAATTTAATAGCTATATAATTTTGGTTGACTCTGATTTTTTAAAACCATTGTAACTACATAGGCACCTAAGCCTTTGTCCATATTTCTCATTATTTCTTTAGAAATAGATTCCCATAAAATAAATTAGAGTCTCCACTGTATAAATATTTTTAATGAACCTAGATACCAATATACCAATTTAACTCTCCACAAGTATGATAATGCTAGTGTTATTTTACTATACTCTTGTTACCATTGTATATTATTAATTTCAAGTTGATAATTTGGTAGAAAAAAAATGGTATATTCTTATTTTAAATCCCATGTCTTGAATTACTAGTGAATTTTATAACCTTTGATGGGGAAGTGATTCCAAAAGTTCTTATTTTTCTGTACTAACTTTTCTTTTTATGTTCCACTGATGTTAAGTTCCTGGTCTCCTTAAGGAGGGCCTCCACACTTCTTTTTTTTTAAATATGTTTTTCATTGCTATTTTAGAGAAAGAAGAAGAGAGAGAGAGATAGAAATATCATTGTGAGAGAGATACATCTATCAGATGCCTCCTGCATGCCCTCCATTAGGGATTGAGCCTGAAATCCGGGCATGTGCCCTGATCAGGAATTGAACTGGTACGTCTCAATCCATGGGACTATGCTCAATCCACTGAGCCACACCAGCCAGGCTCTGCACCTCTTTTTGACCCATAAGACATGTTAACCCTCTACACCACGTATTGTCTCTTCACTCAATAATCATGTGCTCATAAAATGTTTATTGAGAATCTACCATATTTTAGGCTTCTGCATCTAGAGAGAGATAGGTGAAAGTTGAAGGTCCCTGACTTTTAGAATTGCAAAGTCTATACACACACACATAATGTGAAAAATAAAATAGTGTTTTGGTGCCATGTAGTCAATACTTATTGCTTACCCATTCTACAGGGTGGGGCAAAAGTAGGTTTACAATTGTGAGTATGTGGATCACAAAGTTCATTCTTGTATTATTATTTATTCATTATTGTATTACTTTCCATACAAACAACTGTAAACCTACTTATGCCTCACCCTGTATGTGTCATGGATTAGGCTAAGCATTAAGGATACCAAAAATCAACAAGATAGACTTTGTTCTTTTCTTTAAAAAATGTAGACTCTTGTTATCAATATAGAACAGTATAAAGGTTACTATAATAGAGTGGGGTAAGTTGGAAGCAGCTTAAAATATTGGCTAAGGACATGGCTCTGAAGCCAGACTGTCTTGGTCAAATGCTGGCCGACCACTAATTAACTGTACTCTGATTATGGGCAGGTAAGTTAGCCATTCTGTTCTTCAGTTTCCTCATTGGGAAAATAAGGGCAATGACAGAATTGTTTCATTGAATCTTGCAACATATTTAGAACCAGACAGTATGTAGTGAGAGCTCAAAACGTTTCATTTTATTTTAAGAACTCTGATATGGAAAGGACAGTTTGTTTTTGGAACATGTAAGAGGGCCTATTAATCTAGACTTATGGAGCACAGGGGGTCAAGGAAGGTCCCTTAGAGTAAGAAATAGTTAACCTGAGAGATGAGTAGGTAATATGGTATACTGGGGAGAGAGCAATGGAGTCCCTACATGTGTAGGGGTATCGTTGCCATAAAAATGGAAAAATATGGGAAAAATCCCAGAAGACAGGAAGTGAATGACTTTCATAGAACAAAGTGAAGTTCAGTGTGACCTGAATATAGAGTTTGAGGGTCTTTCCCTTATCTATTGCTGTGTAACAAACCACTTCAAAATTTAGATACTTTAAAATACAAAGGTTGGGAGAACAAGAATTTAAATAACTGTGACATTTTCATGAGAAACCACAGAAATTAGAAGCGAGTGGAACAACTCGCTTTAAAGTGCTGAAAGAAAAGAACTATCAACCCAGAATTCGATATCCAGCAAAAATATCCTTCAGGAATGAAAACATAATAAAAGCTTTCTCAGATGAGGATAAACTGAGAGAATTAGTCACCAGAAGACCTACTCTAAAATAAATGCTAAAGTAAGTTTTTTAGAAAGGAAAATTATACCAGAAACTTGAAACTCCAGGAATGAAGAAAGAGCAACAGAAATGGCAAATAGCTGGGTAAAAATAATACACATTTTTTTCTCATTTTAAAATTCTTTAAAAAGTGGTATGACTGTTGAAAGGAAAATTTATAACTCTGTCTGATGGAATTTTCAATATACTTAGATGTAATGCATGTAACAACTATACGTGAAAGAAGAGACTAAAAAGAGGTATTTGGTTGTAAGACTTATGTTTTACTTGAACTTGTAAAATATTAACTCTAAGCATACTGTGAAAGGTTATGCATGAATATTATAATCTACAGAACAACCACTAGAAAAAAAAAAAAAAGAAAAGATATGTTTAGGAAGCTGATACAGAAATTAAGATAAAATACTAAATATATATATATATTTTTAAAAAGGGGGCAGGCAAAAGGAAATAGAAAAACCAAAAATCTAGAGGGGTCTGACAGGAAACAATAAAATGGGAAACATAAAGCCAACCATATCTATAATTGTGTTAAATCTAAATCAATTGTAGATAAAAAGACATAACTACATGCTATCTACAAGAAATCCACTTTAAGTATAATAGTATAGATGGGTTAAAAGTAAAACAATAGAAAATATATACTCTGAAAACACTGATGAAAAGAGAGCTGGGATTACTGTGTTAGTATCAGACGAAGTAGACTGAGAATAAGGAAAATGACTGGGGATAAAGAGGGACATTACATAATGAAAAAAAAGGATCAATTTACCAAGAAGACATAACAATCCTAAATGTGCAAACACCAAATAATAGAGCTTTAAAATACACCAGGCGGCCCAGCCAGTGTGGCTCAGTGGACTGAGCGTCGTCCCATGGACTGAGTTTGATTCCTGGTTCGATTCCTGGTCAGGGCACATGCCCTGGTTGCAGGCTTGATTCCCAGTAGGGGGTATGCAGGAGGCAGCCAATTGATGTTTCTCTTTCACATGGATGTTTCTATCTCTCTCTCCCTTCCTCTCTCTCTACAAAAATTAATAAAAACATTTTTTTTTAAATAAAGTAAAATACACACAGCAAACAGATAGAACTAAAAGAAAAGATAGAAACAACATCTCTCAGGTATATTATTGAATGCCCACTTGAGCCACGCACACTGTTCTAAGTACTTGGGATATGCTATTTAATGAAAACACTCATTTTCTGTGTGGAACTTATATTCTTTCTAGCTGTGGGGTTGCAGGAAGGCAAAAAGCAAGTGATATAATATGGCAGAAAGTAAAGTATTTTATATAAAAAAGCGTGGACCATGCATGGTAAGGGGACTTCGGGGGAGATCGTGAGGCAGAATTGTAAAGTGAAGTATGGTGGTTATAGAAGGACTCATTAAAAGTAACATTTGAGCAAAGGCTTGGGGAGATGGGATGGCTACCAGAAATGCCTTCTTTCCTGTCATTAAAATCTCAGAATATATCCTCTCCCCTAGTATACTTGTCTCGATTCCATTTCTGATCACTATGCTGTATCAGTTTTTCCTGACTTACTTGGGGAGACAGGCTTAGGTGCACCTTTCCATGCTTCTGCAGTATTCGGAGCACCCCTCCACTATAGAACTTGCCCCCGGCTGTGTGGCTGCCTCTTTTCTTGGCTGTTTTTCCAACTGGACTGAATCCCTCAAGGATTTTGCTGACTCATTTAATTCTGTCTTTCCAGTACCTGCGGCATGCCTGGCGCAAAAGAGGTACCTGATCAACATGCCTTTAAAGAATCAATCAATCTAATAGTCTAATGACTTTCTCATTCATAAGGAACCCTGAGATCTGAAATGAGCTCTAATCATGGGATATTTGATGGGCGGTGAGAAGTCTGTCTGATGTCATTACCCTCTCTTTGTCCTCTTCGTGTGTTTGTAGCTTCTGTGGGAGCAGCTTTGGAAGCGAAGATAAGAAAGAGCATAGAGGTCTAGGCCCGTGTGTAAAAGGCTTGTGGTTGTGGGTGGTCATTGCCAATCTAGGGGCAGATACACAGTTTCTTTGAAAAAAAGAAGAAATATAATAGTTTTGTCTGCATGCCCGGTGTACTGAAGTCTCCGGCACCTTATAGATAGTTAGATAAGAGGGAAGTTAGACTAGCCAAAAGTTGGAAACATTGTTAAAACTGAAGTAGGCAGTGATGTTTTTGTTTGTTTGTTGTGTGTCTTGGGGGGGGGGGGGGCGGGGCTTGAAATAAACTCTTCAGGAATGCCTAAACTCAGGGTACATAGATTTCATCTTTGTGTTTTGACCTTCAGTGATGGAAATTTGGCAGTGCTATCAAATGACAATTAAAACACTCACACGTGCACACATGCGCACATGCACACACTGAGGACTGGGGGAGAAAGTACGAAAACAGGTCAGCTTGAGTGATGGCTACCACAAGTAAGTATACTGCGCAGAGTAACTGGCTGATGACCTATCTGATATCTGTTATGAGAGCATTTTATAGCGTCTGAGAACTTATCCCTGAGGAATTCACGAGAGGCCAAGAAAACATTTCTCTTGGAGGAGGACATTGTATGCCCTGAGCACCCTTGGTCTTGTCAGAGTCCCAAAGGGATGGAAGAAGAATGGATGAATGAAAGAGGATCTTGGAGTTCCACATAAAATGATTCTCCTGAATCACAGTCCAAGGAATCAGTTCCAAGATGGATATTGGAATACGGCTTCCTGTGACCTAAATGGGGTTTTCACATCAGCACTGTTTCAGCGATCAAGATATCCACTCATTCAGTCAACAGTTCATACTGACTGTTCTGCATTCCAGGTACAAGGAACCGGGAAACACAGTGATGAACGAGACACGCTACTGTCTTCTTGGAACCTGTGATAAACTGATGACTTACAACATAATGGAGAAAGTGCTAGGATAAGAGTACGAACACAGTGCTTTGGGAACACCATAAGTGGAAACTGACCACCTTTGGGTGGTCAGGCAACCAGTGAAGAAAGGAAGCAACACATGACCTGTGTCTTGAAGAATGAGTAGGCCACGTGAATAAATGGAAGGAGGGTCGGGGATGGCATTCTAGACTGAAGCTGCCTACCCAGGGGCACAAAATGGTAAAAAGTCTTGTCTTGATCGAAGAGTGATATGACATTAATAATGTCTTAAGTCAAATGTGTGGGGAACGGACAGGGGGATGGGAAAAGAACAATGGAATTTGAGGTCCAGGAGGGTGGAAGGTATGATTGAGCACATCTTATTTTAACAACCAAGGACTTTGGAGTTGTAAATGCTTCTGAAGCCTTCCCATAATGACAGTGACCAGTAACTGAGCACTTATTTTTTAAGCTAGGGAAGAGTTAGATATGAAGATGGAAGAGTGGAACAGACATAGGAAAGGAGGGTATCAGAGGCCAGGAGTCAGACAGGGTCTGATATCCACAATCTGAGAGGGATTTGCAGAAGGTGATGGTACAGGGTTATCAGTATTGTTCTTGGGAGTGGGAAGTGTATGGGTCAGCAAGTACAGTGGGAGAACAGGAAGAGGTTTTATGGGGCAGTGGTAAAGAATGAGGCTGGGGTTCTATTTCTGTAAAATTTTAATATAACCCTAATTCTGCCAGGGGAGCCAGTTTCAGTTCCTTTTATTTTTTTAAGTATGTTTTTATTATTTTTTAGAGAGAAAGAGAGGGAGAGATAGAAACATTGATGTAAGAAACATCAATTGTCTGCCTCTTGCATGCCCCCTACTGTAGACTGAGCCCACAACCCCGGGCATGTGCCCTGACCGGGAATCGAACCAGGACCTCTCAGTCCATGGGATGATGCTCTATCCACTGAGCCACACCAGCCAGGAAGTTTCAGTTCCTTTTAAAAGAAACTTGTATCTGATACCTGGCAATACTCAGAGCTCCTTGGCTCTGATGGGGTGGGGAGTGATGGAGGTAAGAAAAGTATAAAGAATAAATAAAATATTTTCTGATCCTCTCATTGGTGTGTTGTACTCTGGTACAGATCTCAAGCCCTATGTATTCTAATGGTGACAAAAGCCAATCTTGTGCATCCCTAACCCTCCTTCCTCCCATTACACCAGGGGGTGGATAGGAAAATGGAAATCATCGAGGACAGTGCTTCTTCAACAGTGGTCAGAGGGATGCTGGGAATCCTTGAGCTACAAGAGAATTTTTCATTGTTTCCTTCATTCAAAGATAACCTTGAAAAAACTATTTTACCACTTGTAAAGAAAAACATCATTTTTATTTTTAAATGTTACTTTTTTATTAAAAAATTTACCCCCCTTTATTGATTTTAGAGATAGAGGAAGGGAGAGGGAGAGAAAGCTAGAAACATTGATGATAGAGAACATCAATTGGCCACCTCCTGCATGCCCCCCACTGGGGATCGGGCCCACAACCTGGGCATGTACCCTGACCGGGAATCGAACTGGTGACCTCTTGATGCATGGGTAGGCGCTCAATCACTGAGTCACGCAGGTTGGACTATTTATTTATTTTTTTAATTAATTTATTTTTGTTACAGATGTTTCCTTTTTCCCTCATTGACACCCTCCACTCCCTTCCTTATGGCATTATTGTGTATGCCCATTGGTAATCCATATATGCATATAAAAACATCATTTTAAAATTGACAAATGACAAGTTTGCACATGGGATAAGAGTTTTCTCAAGATTGAATTTTAAAAACTGAAGTCCATAGATTCTGAGATCCTAAAATGTATCCATGGGTATCAGAGAGAATTTTTCCCTTAAAAGAGAATTCAGCAAAGGATGGCCCACAGATTAAACTCAGCTCCCCACCTGCATTTATAAATTCCGTTTTATTGGAGCTCAGCCACAACCATTTGTGCGTATATTGCCTGTGCTTACTTTCTGGCTACAAAGACAGAGAATGCATAGCTCACAACACCTAAAACCTTTACTCTTTGTCCCTTTACAGAGAAATGAGCCAATTCCTGCCTTCAAAGCAGCTTTATGTCCCTCAGGTTTGGGCAACACTCATCCAGGCATGAGCTACTTATTGACTAATTAGAGTTAGAGGTATGTAGTTGTCAGGGGAGAGGTCTGGCAATTCAGACCAGTCTCTAGGTCCTAGAGATCATGTTTCACACCAGGCTCTGCCATTTATTAGCTATCTCATCTCTGTTTTCTCACTTATAAAACAGAGGCAGTAAAGTGTCTACTTCATGGTAAAAGTGCGTGATTACCCATCAGTCAGATTTGGATATTTGGGGATTAATTCCTGGACACAGGAGTTTCAGTTGACTGCCTGGGCTCTTTCTGACCTTGAAACAAAGCGACCCTAGGTTGTAGAAATATATTAGATTCTACTCCCAGCGACATAGCAAGATTTTTACTGACTTTTAATATGCCTAGCCCATGAAAAGGACTCAAACATTGTAAATCACAGTTTTATTCATTACTATTGTTATCTCTTAAGATCTGCTTCTCCTTGGTATAAGAAACTCTTACTATATAAACTCTCATTACTCAAATAATTATTTTTCAGAAACCTACCAGCATTAGCATGCATGTCAGCAAAATTGCTGAGGTCCTGATTATAGGTGAGAGAGTAGGCAGAATGTGTGGTAGTTGTATCTCAGCTGTTCTAACGCAATTGCACTTCATCATTTCAATGTGTCATGCGTTATCACTGTCTTCACCACATTCAGCATGATGTCTCCTAAGAAAACGAAAAAGCCTGTAAAGAAAGTTAGTGACCCATTCATCGGGAGCATGATTGGAAGGTATAAAGTATATCGAGAGAGGTGACTGCATAAAAGATGTATGTTTATTATCATTTTGTCCTCATCTACTGTGCATACATTTTTTCCCCATGTATGAGAAAAGACAAACATGATTAAAGTACTGGTGGCTTCTTTGTGCAGAAATTCTTAGTAGACTGTGTTGTGCTGCTGAGTGACATTTGGGGATATTGGTTGGGTTTTAAAGAATGACACAAATGTATTCTTTTTATTCGTATTCTCTTTTAAAATAAGGAGACTATAGGTTTCCACTATTTGAACACTTGCTACCCAAAAGGTGTTTAGGAAGGCATTAAATTCAGGTGAAGCAGTAGGCTTATACTCCCCTCTCGAGAACTGCGTTCCTATCTTGTTCTGGAATGGGAGCCTCTCTCTTGCTGACCAACCGCACTGCAGGATTTGCTTTGTTGCCAATCGCTTCCAAGAACTAGAATCGTGGCCTCTGGTGGATGGCCTCTGCTCTCTGGGTGCCAGCTGCCTCTGCCTGCCTGTTTACTCTTGAGTTCTGCTAATTCTTCTCCTTTTCTGCTCCAAATGTGTCTCCTTTGAAGCTGTGTGTGCCTAGGCAGAAGTCCTGTCTTTTAGTCAAGCAAGTTCAAGTCTTCGTTGTTTTCAACATCCTCTTTCAGTGTGCTCCTTGCATGGGTCAGGACATGCCGGGCCTTGCCTGGGGCCTCTCTGATGCCCACGGCTTTGCTGACCCACCTCCTATTGTCTGCACTGGGAACTGAACTCCCTCACAGCTCCTTCACCTGTCCGGTTCCACCCTCAGTCCTGTCACGTGGTTCTGATGCTAGGTCCTCGCTTTCCCGACCACTTGCACCACCAGCTGCAATGAACAGAACAATACCTAGCCACGTTCAGATATATACCAGGCTGCCCTTTGGGGACTTGTTTGCTTCCGTTGCCCTGTGTTGGTTCACTTTAATGTGATTTGTCATGTAGAAACTGTTGGATAGAGAAACATGGGTGACATGATGGATTCGGTAACAATAACCCGTACGCAATGAACTCCAGCAAAGCTGATCCCAGTCATGGACTCCAACCACACAAAGCATCTGGGACATGAGAAGGCTGGAGATTTCTAGCTTTTTCTTTCTACTCACTAAATGTGTAGCCTCCCTGAGCCTCAGTTTCCTCTTTCATAAAATGAGAGAGAGAACACCTTCGAAGGCTGTTATGAAGATGTAAAGAACCTAACATAGTGCCTTGCCTCAGTGATTACACAAGACCAAGTAACTGTATCAGGCCTTGCACTGCTGGGCCCAGAGATTCTTTTTGTATCCTTTACTTTCTACAACTTCCCCAGGTGTGTAGAGATGCCCTGTTGTTCCCTTAGAGTTCCCGAGCTGAGACACTGGAGCACAAAGATGTCTCTGAACTGGAGCTTATTCAGATGCAGGGGAAAATCAGCCCTGTACTCCTTATCCAGGTTCCTTTCCCCAAGAAGAAACTTTCCTCCTGTCCATGCTCCCCACTGGCCTCCCTCTTTTCCCGGTGGCGAATGGGCCCATGGTTTGAAACAAACGCTTTGTTCCAGACTTAACTATTCCCTGCTTGGCCATCTTACCTTCTCACACAGGCAAGAAAACGTGAGCATATAGAAAAAAACAATCAGAATTAACGTCATAAAACCTAATGTATCTGGGGTCTACTCCCTTAGCAGCCCTGACATCCTCGAAAGTAATTTTACTTCTCTGTATGTCATTTTCCACAACTTCCAGATTTTGAAAGTTGAAAAACTCTGTACAAAAACTCCTAACTACTAAAAGAGAAGCAACAGTATACTTGTAGGTAGATGAATTGAAGAAAATTTATGATGTTCTAATCCACTTTCTGTAATTCAAGTTGAATTTCCCAGATTAATGGGTTCACTGAAGATAGAGACTAATGTATGAGACATATGCCAACTTCAAGGAGCCCTGTCTGTTCGTCTCAAAAATTGCTCTGGCTCTTTTCTTCCCTGTCCACATATACCTTCTTAAACGCGAGTGAGGTCTTTACGGTAACTGTCTACCACTTGATATTTTAGCACACTGAAGAGTGAAGGATTGAGGATGGTTTTCCAAGTGGCGTAGACCAAGCGAGCCTTTTCAGTGACTCAGTGGATGCAAATGTCATATCTTTGGTCCTTGTATAAGAGAGTCCCCAAGTGACTGACCTTTCCAGAGAGGCCTACCATGTTCCCCAAGCCCACGTCATTCCTCTTTATTAGCTAACAGATGACTCTGAATCCACTCGGTCTCCTTCCTCATCAGTTCCCCCAATCTTTCTCCATTTACGGCACCACTGGTGGTCTGGGGTGTGTGGCCCAGATGTTTTCCCCAAGCCATTAGCATTACTTTTCAAGTGTCTTCCCAGAGCAGATGTTCCCATTCTTCCTCTCCCCGCCCCAGTCCCCAACTGCTAAAACCTTTCTTTGCCCCGGAGAGCACATTGTGTTGCTGCTGTGTGTTTGATCTGGAGAGTACACGCAGGAACAAGAACAGGAGAATCCCACACTGACGACTGTTTGGCAGGCACTCCCGGGTGTGTGGGCTCCCCCTCTTTGTTCCCATTATAGTCGTGAGCAGATGTTCTCAACTGCCCAACTCGCTGTTCTTTCTCTGGCCCCTTACACCAACGCTTCAGCCCATTCCCCTGCTCTGGACTGACCACAGTTTGCCCAAGACTCTAGTATCTTTCATTGTTTAGATACAACCACTTCTTTTTACTTCATCCAGAGCTTAGCTTGGTCAGCCTGGGGAATCGCTGTTCAGTGAAGGAGTTTGCTCTTAAGCCTAGACTTCAGTTACAGGTTGCTCCCAACTCTTTGCTTCACTTGAGTCTACTGTTGTATGTACCCTTCTCTTCCCTCTCTATCCCACATTTCACCTCAAGCTCCAGCCCCACTGACCTACTGCAGATCAGCCATGCCCTCTCTTAGCTCTAAGCCCTTATGTGTGCCTTCCCTTCTTTCTGGAACATTCTCCCTTCTTTTTTTCCCCCTTTCCTGGTCAAATCCTACACATCCTTCAGATTTTTGCTTAAGCATGACTTTCTCTCTGACTTCCACTTGCCAAACATGAGTTCCCATGGAGTTCTTGTGTTAATTCCAACCCAATCCTTGTTTCTCGAGTCAATTGTCTGTCCATTTTGTCATTAACTTATTTTAGAAATCTGAGCAAGTATGTTTCCACAGTATCAAACAAGAGGGTTAGACAAGATTCCAGATTCCTTCTCTCTGCCTTCTTTCTGACAGTGTTCATTGAGCATGGACTCTGTCTTAAACACTCTTTTAGATCTTGGGGTCATAAAGCCCAGGTGGTGGGAATTGTTCCCTCTCTCAGACAGGTAAGTTCTACACACAGACTTCCAAAGTAATATGATGCTGTTACTGGAATGAGACTTCCGAAACCACATGAGAAACTGACCCTTGTACAACTGAAGTAACAGACCCTGAATGCAGGACCCACAGAGAATATGGCAAAGACATGTTAGTACTGAAAAATAAGTAGGAAGTAAGAAATGGTTTAGAGCAGGGATTGCCAAACTACTGCCCACCAGCCAAATCCAGCCTACTTCCTCCTCTGTAAATAAAGCTTCCCTCAGCCATGCCCATTTATTTACATATCGTATATGGCTTCTTTCATGTTGCAATGACAGAGTGAAGTATTTGTGGCAAAAACTATATGCTCTCAATGTCTAAAATATTCACTGTCTAGCTTTTTATAGAGAAAGTATGCTGACCTCTGGTTTAGAGCATGCATGATAAAAGTGGTCAAGTACAATTTTGAAAAATTTAAAAAGGGCAAAATTCCTCAAACAGATTCTAAAATGTACTAGAGAGCTAGTATAATTAAAACAGTATGGTGCTGGTTTACCAAAAGGCAAATACCTTCCCTGGAAGATAATACACAATTCAAAATAAATTGTGTATATAAGAATTTAATATTTGATGAAGTTAATATATCAGTTATATAAGGAACATAACTTAATAAACAATGTTAGAAAATTTAGCTCTTCATTTGAAAAAAAATTTTTTTTCCACTACATTTTTAACATTCCTCACCAACCTCCCACCCCCTAAAGTAAGCACTGCATCATTATTTTGTGGTCAATACTTACTTCTTTCCTTACTATTGTTTCTTGATTCCCACTCCTTTCTAGGTTCAATGTCTCAGTGCTGCATTGCAGCCTTCAGCAAATCTTTCTGTTAAGGTATGTGACGAGTACATTTTTACCTGTAAAAATTCTTTGTTTTACCCATATTCTTGAATAGCTAAAGATAGAGAGTTCTCCTCTCAGATCATGTTCCTCATCACTTTGAAGACATTATTTTATTGTTTGCTGACAAATTTAGTGCTGATGAGAAATTTTCCATAGATCTGCTTACAGAACTCCATCTGTAGAATGGGTTAGAATAGTAGGCACATGTGCTTTTCTGTACATATCAAAGGGGAGGTTGGAGGAGAGGGTTTAAGGGTCCAAACATTCATTTTAACGCTGTCAGGGATTCCCGAGCATTTCCAGGAATCCCAGTACTCACCTGACCTAGTGATGGAAAGAAGCTACTCCGGAATCAGACCTCAGTTTAAAGTCTAGCTCTGCGGTTATTAGCCAATATGAACTTGGAAATGTTTCTTAAATTCTCTAAACCTCTGATCTCTTACCTATAAAAAAGTGGATATGACAATAGTACTGACCTCACAGAATTGTGGCAGAAATAAACGACACAGCGTGTCAAGCTCTTAGCACCGTGTCTGGCGTGTGGCAACCCAGGAATAGAGGTCACCTGTTATTATCATCTATTCGTTTTCTGACTGTCCACAGAAAGGCAAATTTTATCCTTGTTATTCTCTCTCTCTCTTGTTTGAGACTAGAGATCTAGTATAACCAAAGTAAACATGGCTAACCCAAGGTAACTAAGAAGCCAGTCTTTCTGGCTTGTAATCTGTGCCCAGAGCACATGCCTTCTTTGTACTTTTGACTATTTACTATTTGTCACAGGATTTTTCTGAGAACTGCTCTTCAGTTAAGGTCAAATTCTAATCAGTGTTGTGCAATTAAGAGGCCCCATGCTCTTCAAATTAGGAAAGCCAGTTTTAATTGCTTTTAGTCTGTCAGTCATTCCTTCCTCGTCCTCCTCTTTGCCAATTCCCTGGCTTCTACCACTTTCTATTCTGTGTCATTCCCTGCAAACATCTGTCCACCCAACTGAACCAAACAACCTTCACTGAGTAGAAAGATGTGAACTGCACTGATGCTGAAGATTAATGTATAGCTTCTACACTGTGTTCCCTCGGTGTTCAAAGCTCTAATAGCTTCAGAAACTTTGACCAAAAATATACAGTTGGTTGCAGGACTTCATTTGACCATGAAGTCACCCTGTCATTAATTACAAGCAACTTGAAAGGCCATTATTACGTAATTTGTCTCTTAGATATCACAATAACAATTTACTCAGAAGCAGAAATAGTCATTTGTTTCTTTTCTTCCCCATCATAGTAGCTGTCATCAACAAATCATGGTAGTTGCTAAATAATTGGAGAGTTATTTCTGTCAAGTGTGGAAATGGACCAGGCAATGCAAAATAAATCCTTGGGGTGGGGGGGGTGTAACTTTTTTGCAGTTAATATATATGACATGGTTTCAAATTGATTTTCGGAATAGAAAAATGTTAGCTGGGCGCACAGTGAAGGGATATAACCATTTCACTTTTCTTTTTTTTTTTTTTTTGGACTGGTTTCAGCACATCTGACTTTATTTGATCCTTTTGATTATTTTAACCTGTTGCATCAGATCAGAAAACCTCCTCTTTCCCATTCTACTCTAACTTATTCCCACTTCACCAAACTGTGTGCTGATTAGACCTTTAAAAAGGGTGCTAAATGCAAGATTAACTTTCAACCTGTATTACATGTTTAAATAAATTTGATTAAAAATATATTTTAACCATTGAATGTTACTATTGTTTCTTGGTTTTTGTTTGATTTATTTTGTTTATTTATCTACAAGTAAATCTCAAATTGTAATGTATGTCAAAACCACTCAAGAGACTTGTTTAGAATAAACATTGCCAACCCACCCCTGCAAGTTGTAATTCAGTGACCCTGGAAACACCCCTGACGTTAATGACTTTAGTCCACAGGCAACACCAAGAGACATTGATTTTCATGATGTTCACTAAGAGATTAGACCTTTTTTTTTTTTTTTTTTTCTTGTTTTCTTTGTTGATTCTTTTTCCACTGTGATGTACAAATCAAAGAGTGAATATGAATTTGACTTTTTCTTCTTTTTTGAAGCTTCCTTCAGAAGGAAAGCACCCAGGAATTTATACTTTATTTGAGTCCTCACCACGGATGGATGCACCTCTTCTCACACCCTCCTGCCTTTGAGGCTTCTCCGGGATTGTCCCTGTTATCTAGTGAGGAAGCCCCTGCTGCCCCTCAGTCCTCCAGGTGCCCCCTTCCTCGCCATACTGCTGCAGCTGTAGCTGAACTGGATGCTTCTGGTGCCATTTGCTGAGCACAATGCATGCTATCCAGCTGCCTGTGACCAACCCCTCCTGACAAGCAAAGGACCGGCTAGTAAATAACTTAGGCTTTGTGGGCCATATATCCTCATTTCTGCTGCTGCCGTGGGAACACAGCCATGGACAATATGTATTTGAACGGGTGAGGCTGTGTGCTGATAAAACTTTATACCTGGATACTGAAATTTGAATTTCGTGTAATTTTTGTGTATCAGAAAATATTATTCTTTGGATTATTTTTCAACCATTTAAAAATGTAAAGACCATTCTTAGCTCTAGGACTTGAGTTATGAGCCAGCTTGGCCTGTGGGTGGTAGTTGGTCAACCCCTGTTCTAGAGGTTGCAGGATTCTCTTCCTATGCAAGTCTAATGCTTTCACCCGATCCTGAGTCACTACTCTTTCCTGCCTCTTCTGAGGTCTCGGTAAACCTGCATACCTTCTGTCTTCCTTCCTGTCCTCCTCACTTCTGGCAACTCCTGAGACTGGAAACACCTCCCATGGCCCCATGCCGTCTGCTAGCTGCCTCCCACTCTGTCTCCCGTTCTCATCTAACTCCAGAAGAACAGTGTTGAGAATCAGGAGTAGCCAACTGGAAACCTGGGGGTAAGTCTGGCCTTCAGATATGTCATTTCACCAGCACAGCATTTAAAAAACAAGACTGGCATTTAATGACATCATTTAGACATCGGAGATTTCACTTAACAATCCAGTTTTCTACTTTTTATGAAATTGGGAGATTGGGAAACTGAGGCCACATTTTATTTATTATTATTATTAAACTTATTGAGGTAACACTGGTTCACAAAAGTATATGGGTTTTAGGTGCACAATTCTACTACACATCATGTGTACATGGTATTATGTGTTCACCATCCAAAGTCAAATCTCCTTCCATCACCATTTATCCCGCCTACACCCTCCTCTACCTCCCCTACACTGCTGTGCTGTCGATGAATTTTTTTCTCTTTGTTTTCTTTTTGGTTCAATCCCTTGACTCCCAGGCCCCCACCCCCGACAGCTGTCAGACTGCTCTCTATCTCTAAGTCTGTCTCTATTTGCTTGTTAGTTCATTTTGTTCATTAGACTCCACATATGAGTGAAATCATAGGGTGCTTGTCTTTCTCTGACTGGCTTATTTCACTTAGTATAATGCTCTCCAGGTCCCTCTATCCTATCACACAGGTAAGATTTCCTTCTTTTTTACAATTGAGTTGTATTTCATTGTGTAAATGCACCACAGCTCTTTTATCCATTCATCTACTGATGGGCACTTGGGCTGCTTCCAAATCTTGGCTGTTGTAAATAACGTTGCAATGAACATAGGGGTGCACATGTTCTTTTGAATTCGTGTTTAGAGTTTCTTTGGATAAATTCCCAGAAGTGGAATCGCTAGGTCATAAGGCAGTTTCATTTTTAATTTTTTGAGGTAACTCCCTACTGCTTTCCAGAGTGGCTGCACCAATCTGCATTCCCACCAACAGGGCGTGAGGGGTCCTTTTCTCCTCATCCTGGCCAACACTGGCTGTTTGTTGATTGATAACAGCCATTCTGACAGGTGTGAGGTGCTATTGTTGTGATTTTAATTTACACTTCTCTGATGATAAGTGACACTGAGCATCTTTTCATATGTCTATTTGAGGCCTCATTCTTGAGTGGACCTGAGTAGGTGATGTTGACCAACAATTGTCCCCTTTAAGTTACAGTCATCCCCCACCACTTTCCATCATCATCTCCGGCTTAATTTATTCTCATGCTTGACCTATGGCGTTCGGAACACTTGGCTTCTAGGCATAAGTGATCATGACCTTTACTTACCATGACTCCTGTCTAGCTTTCCTACCTCATCGATTTCCTTCTTTTTGCTAAAATTCCCAGCCACCCTCTTCTCTGTCACTCAAATCCACCAAGCTCATTTCTGCTTCAGGGTTTTTGTATTTACTGTTTTCTCTTGGCCTAGAATATTCTTTCCCAAAGTACCTTCACAATTGACTTCTTATTTTTCAGG
This sequence comes from Molossus molossus, assembly GCF_014108415.1. Taxonomy (NCBI): domain Eukaryota; kingdom Metazoa; phylum Chordata; class Mammalia; order Chiroptera; family Molossidae; genus Molossus; species Molossus molossus. The sequence goes on along the minus strand of NW_023425345.1, from coordinate 13,558,987 downwards.
GATACATTTAAATATCATCTCAGAGAAGTCTTCCCTGACTTTCCCATTTACTTTGCTACTTACTCTTTGCTCCATTTCCTTGTCTTATTTTATTCATTTTCAAATAATTTGAAAATCATTCTTTTTACTACTTTGTCTGTATTCCCTCACATAACTACTGGAAACTCTGTGTCTATTCTAGTACCTGACACATTTAGGTCTGAACACATACTATTGAATACACTCTCTTAGTGTACCCATTTAACCCCCACCCAATCTGGCCTAATTGAGGATTTGGATCTCTGACCATTGGTCTGTACTCAGCTCACCACCTCCTAACTTTCCATTTATTCCTTGACTCACTACTTTTTTTTCCCCCACACTACGATAGTTAATTTTATTTGTTCAAGGACTCATTCTGCAAGCATTAACCCCAGCATGAGTTTTGATTCTGTGAGCCCAGATTCACATATTTAGGAAGAGAGAAGCAAACTGTGACCCATATACATGGGTAGGAACTAAAGGCTCATGGTTAATCACACTGTAGTTTCTGAATCTCTACAGCCTGGGAGCCTGAAGTCACAGGTCTTTGAGGTCCTCCTGGATGTTCCACAGGGTATCTGTACTCTTCTTGAGTTGAGCAACCTCATCATCCTTCAGTTTCTGGTTGATAACACTGGTTAACCCCCGAGCATTCAAGATACATGGAAGGCTCAGGAAGACTTCATTCTCAATGCCATACATCCCCTTCACCATTGTTAACACTGGATGAATCCTGGATAGATTTTTCAACATGGATTCAATGAGATCAGCCACACTTAATCCAATAGCCCAGTTGGTGTATCCTTTTAGCTTGATGACTTTATAGGCACTCTCAACCACCATCTTGTGCACTTCCTTCCAGTTCTCACTGTCATTGTCCGTCCCCATTTCTGGATTCAGTTCCTGCAGAGAAACGCTGGCCACATTCACACCACTCCACATGGCCACACTGAGTCACCATGTTCTCCCAAAATCCATCCATGGCAGCTGCTGGAATGAATGCCAAGTTTTTCAGACATAAGATAGCGAAATCTAGCAGAATCCAGATTACATCCACTTCCAATCACACGGTGCTTGGGTAATCCACTTGGGTAAAAGATACGTGAGAATATCCACTGGGTTAGAAACCACAATTATGATGCAATCAGGACTGTACTTGATGATGATGAATAATGAATTTGAAGACATTAACATTCCTCTGCACCAGGTTGAGACGACTCTCCTCCTCCTGCAGTTACCACCACAATCTTAGAGTTGGTGGTCACAGAGTAATCTTTATTGGCCACAATTTTAGGTGTCTGAAGAAATAAGCTCCCATGCTGCAGATCCATCATTTCTCCTTTGAGTTTATCTTCCAAAACACCCACAAGAGCAAGCTCATCAGCCAGAGACTTTCCCAGAATGCTGATGGCACACGCCATGCCAACTTGTCCAAAACCCAAGACAGTAATCTTATTGTCTGGGATTACTGCCTTTTCTGCAACCGGTGCAATCAGTTTTTCCTTAAGAGTTGCCATTGTGCACAGGGGAGAGAAGGCTTTCCGGAGAGTAGTCTTTACTCACTACTTTTGTTTATAGATTCACAATTCTACTACAGTGGCTCTTGCTAAGGTCATCAGTGACCTTCAGATTGCCTCATGTCTCAGCCTTTTTCTTCCTGGGACTCTCTCAGTTCTTTTTATCTCTTTTCCTCCTTTCTAGAGTTTTCCTCAGATTCCATTCTCAGTCCACTACTGTTACCACTCTGTGCACTCTCGCTGAGTAATCTTGCTTAATTTCATAGTTTCCAAGATCACGTCTATGCAGTCAACTTCCAAATTTATTTCTTCAGTTCAACATCTTCTTGGAGTTTCATTATGCAGTATCTAAACTCCTATTAAAGATCTCCATTTGGGTGTCCTACAGTCCTCTCAACAGAACTCATCTGTCTTACATTGTTTTCCATGAAAAACAGAACCTTAGATGGAGACTTACAAGCAAGAAGTTTATTGGAAAGTGCTCTTGGCAAGAGCCCCCATCAGAAAGGAGCTTTAGAATTGTCAGAAATTGAAGGAATAGAGATAGGTTTTTGTGTCCTTACATTGACCAGTCATTGGAGGTGGGCTGCCCCTACAGAAGAATATATAGGGTTGAGGCACTTCTTTAGCAGATGATAATTCCTAGGGAGAGATGAATCTGTAGCCCACCAGCAGATAATGCTCCTGGCAGATATAGGAATGAGTGCTCCAGTACTGAGGGGGAGATTTAGGTAGGTCAACATACAGTTCACCTCTTGAGATATTGGGTTCTTTGACCTCTAATAAGTTCTCCCCATATAGTAACAGTTCGTGCCAAGATTTTGGTTTGTCTCTTATCTTGGGGAAACTTACAAAAGGAAGTTTAATGGAATGATATCATCAGCCCTTCAGCTTAGCTATTCTTGACACTATAACTATACTTAACATCTCCCTCCTCTACAATCTATTCTGAATTCCCCTCACTTAGCACTTTGGCCAATATAGGTGACCTACCTGGAAGGGTGACTCAGACCACCTTCTCTGAGATGTGATCCTCTGGCCACCCTGCCCTTTTTTTACTTTGGCTGCATTCTTCATCCGTAATTTAATGGCAAAATTGTATAGAGGAGTACCAAGCAATGCCCCAGTGGACCAACTGGGTCTCAAATGTATTATTCTTCCTTGTCTCATTGTATAACTGCAGCTTCAGCTCCTCTTTATAATCAAGATAATTGTCCCTGACAGTATGTTGACTCTCTTCTTTGACTACAGTTCTTTTGGTACAGGAGTCTAAAGTGACCAGGTGCAGCAGTAATTTAAAGTTTAATGGAGTTCAAGCTACTTCCCTTGATGGGAGCTTACTGATTCTGGAAAAAGAATTCTCTAGACCTGAACAACCTAAAATCAGAGTGTGAAAAAGCATGAAGTCCTTAAACTGGTCAATGGGAATGATAGTAAGTGGAGCCATTCCTTTCTCCATGTCTTGGTTCCTAGACTCACATATTCTACCTATTGAAAACATAATGCCATATTATTCTTAATTTGGGGTGGACACTGTGTCCTGAAAGATGGCAGTCTATTCTTTCAGGATGTCCTCTCCAAGCTGGAACCTCAGCTATACCTTCAAAATGCCTTCCATTTCCAAATTAGGCTGGCAGTTTATGAGAAGTATAATGTGTTAAAGAACCAGTGAATCTCACAGTCATGTGTCCTGCTATATGCCTGTAGGGACTCCTTTCATCTAATGAATGCTATGTTGGTGGGTCAAATACTATTTCAGCCCTCTGAGAGTGGTGCTCTCTGAAGCTGTGTGGGCAGAATAGATTACCCCATAGTTGGAATATGTGTTCATTCTAGTTAAAATGAGTTGCTGCCCTTTCCAGGGTAAGAGATGGTGTCCAGGGAGTGACATGCATGTCATGTTGAGTCTGTTGTTGGCAGGTTGGACATTTAACAAAGATAATAGCTAGATCATGTGAAGCATGTGAATTAAAGTTCATACATAGCTTTTCCACCTGCCACGATATGTTTATTGTGTCGTTACTGGAGTGGCCAATAACTGATGTCAGCTAGTGGAGTCATTCTGTCTACTTGGTTGTTTAGTGTCTCTTCTATGTGAATACCTTCTTGTGGGCTTCAACATATGATAAAAAGTATCTGCATTTTGTGCTCAGTCTCATTAATCAGTCCATGTAACTCTTCTCTTGATCACCTTGATTTTGATCTTCTAGATATTCTTCTTCTAGGCTTTAGACCAACCAGACAAGCTATTTACCACTATCAATGAAGGAATCAATAAAACACTTTTTTTCACTCCACCTCTCTTTCCACACAAAGTGAATGACCAAAGGCACCACCTGAACTTTTGCCCATTAGGGAGATACTCTCACCACTAACTTTTAGGGCCACCCCTGGGTGGAGCTATTATGCATCACCGATCTAGTTAATGAAGTTGTAAACTGTAAGTCATTCTTTTTTTTTTTTTTTTTTATCTTCACTCGAGGACATTTTTCCTTTTTTTTTTTTTTTTTGCTCAGATAGAAGGGAGAGAGAGGAAGAGAGAGAGAGAGAAACATCCATGTGAAAGGGACACATCGAGTGGCTGCCACCCGCACGACCAACCAGGGCTGGGGACAAACCGCAACTGCAACCGAGGTAAGAGCCCTTAGCGGGAACCGAACCCGGGTCTCTCTAGACCGCAGGTCAACGCTCTAACCGCTGAGCCAAACTGGCCAGGGCTAAACTGTAAGTCATTCTTGATGCCTTTTCCTTCATAATGTTTTCCCTCCATCCTAAATGCATTCAATCACCAATTGTTGATTGCTACATCTCTAAATATTTACCCTGTCTCTTCCTCATTGTGTCTGGTTTAACCATTTGGAATGATCAAATCTGAACTTCAGAAAAAAACAGTCCAACCTCAATATACAGAGTAAATTAATGTGGACAAGACTGGCAATAGAAAAAAAATTAGGCGATTAATGCCAGGAGAGAGATAGTAGAATCTTAAATGTTATTTTGAGCTAAAATATAACCCAACACTATTAATAAGGAAGACTTGACTACTTGGGGTGAGTGGCAGAGAAATGCAGAACGACTTCTAAGTATCAACTTAAACAAGATAGAGACGAAAAATAACATTTATTGAATTAAAAGGCTCTGTGCTGATTATATATAGGATTGTCTGGAACCTAGGGAACATACATGTCTTATGTTTCACTCATTTTAAGACTTAACTGGTTTGGCTGTGGATCTCTGCATCCAGCTCTCTTTATCTGTAAAAAAAGAAAGATGGTCAATATAGCTGTGAATAAGTATCAATTTTACAGATCTTTAATCATAATGCATTTAGAACTTTCTTATTTAATCTGTATCTGTAGAATCTAACCAGTACCTGGCCCAGAATAGACATACAACAATTATTTGCAGAACTGAATTAAACCATTAAAAAAATCCACTGCTGTCCTGGCTTAAGGGCCACAGGTTCAATTCCTGGTCAGGGCACATATCTGGGTTGTGGGTTTGATCTCTGGTAGGAAGTATACAGGAGGCAACTAATCAGTGTTTCTCTCTCTCATCAATGTTTCTCTCTCTCTCAAATCAATAAACATATCCTTGGGTGAGGATATAAAAATCAATCAATTGTTTAAATAAACTATTAAACAATTATTTGCTAAATCAGACTCTGGGCCTCCCTGAACCATACATAGGTTATTAGGAAGTACAGGGGGGCACAGTGACCCGGGTAACATCTGTTTATATCCATCTCCACCTCCTGCCATATTTTTCGGGTTGGAATAAACTCTGAAAGTTTAGGGTAAAATCTTAATAATAGTAAAATGATCACTGGATTACTTGGAAATTAGCTGGGATAATTCATCATTACAGAGGACATGGTCAGAACAGGCAAAGGGAAATGGAATTTGGCTACAATTCATAATAATCCTCCTTCGCTTACTTAACAGCACTGCTTGAATACAGCCATGGAATGTCAGATTTTGAAAGGGCTATAGAGACCATCAAATCCAATTCTTTCCTTTTACAAGTGAGGACAGTGAGACCTGGTAAGGCTAAGCAAAGTTACCCAATGTTTCACAGCTAATCAGCGATAGAGTGGGACCCAGCAGCCAGTGCTCTGCTTAGATCCGGAAGCATCCACTGAATGACTAATATATTTCAGACGCTTTGCTAATTTCTTGTGCTGCAGAAATCAATTCCCCAACCTCTGGTCCCCTGTCTTATAGGAGACAGACACAAAATCAGATTTTAACATCATAAATTAAGTCATAGGCTATAGATGCAACCATTGCTAATTGTTAACATTTGTTGAGAACTTATCATGATCAGGATTCTACTCATCACGTTAAATAGCTTAGTTTATTTAATCTTCTCATCAACTGCTTTATCTATTCATTTCTTTCCACCTCCAAACTATGGCTGAGACTAGAAATACACACTGGGAAGATATTTTTCAAACCAAAATTTATGTTCAGGTTGTTCCCCTTAACCTTAAGTCTGGAAATATCTAATGCACAGATTGTGGAAGATCATCAGACCCTTGTTCTCCTGTGGATAGGGACGTAAGGGAATAATAAACAGCTCTGGAGCCTTGAAAGCATCAGTACTAGGGGAAAATCTGCAATAATCTTACAGATGGAGGGGCAGTTCACCATGAGAGTCATGCTTTCTTTGGGGATATATAGGAGTGTTATAAGACCATAATTCCATATTTAAAGCTGGTAAAAGACCTTTTAAGGTTTACAAGGCTCACAGCAGAGTGTTGGTTGGAGTTTCTGACACCTAAGCCATGAACATGGCTTTTACTGCTTCATAGGGATTGATTGCTGAAAACCTATGACAACATCAATTTACATTTTGACAGTTCCCCAAATACATCATACCCGTGTCCTAAAATGATTTACAGGAAGGCTGGGCAATTGGCTGTTAAAAGCAAGGCATTGCAATGAAAACACAATAAAAAAGCCAAGATTTACTTTTAAAATTTACTGATCCACATGGGGAAAATGTGTTTCCTGTCTCCTCAACCATTCCAGTGAGCTGATGTCATCTCAAACAAGAAGGCTCAAGAGGTTGCTACATAACCATTTGCACACTTTTAACACTTATCTCCTAAAGCTTTTGCTACTAACCAAACAGATTTATTATGTAATTAGATAATAAGAGCAACGTCTTTAAGAACTCTTATGATAAGCTCTCCCCTTTTCCGCTCAATCATTTATTATTTGCCAAACACTATTCTAGGTGCTAGGGGAAAAAAACAAAGAAAATTTGTCATATTTCTGAACTTGAAGGAGCTTACATCCCAATTATGAAGATGAGTGGGTGTAGAAAATAAATAAACACAATGATGCTGGCACTGAGTAAAGTAATAAGGAAGGGAAAGTAAGGTAATGAAGTAGAGAGAAGTGTGTGTGTGTATGTGTTTGGGGCAAGTGGGTGGGTGTTTTAATTAAGATGGTTAGGGAAGACCTCTCAGTAACTGAGATCCTGAGAAAGAGGAGGGTGCAATTTTACAGACATCTGGGGCAGAGCAGTCCAAGTAGCAAAACAAGAAGTGCAAAGGCCCTGAGACAAAAAGCAAGAAAGTATCCTTCGACTTAGTTATAAGATGTTGGATCCTTTTATAATGATACACATTTTGAAGGTGTAAAGATTCATTTCGGCACAATGGTGATATTCAGAAAGAACTCATATATAAACAGAAAGAAAACAAGGGTCACTGGCACGTCATAATGGGGGTGAGGGAGAGAGGACTGGAGTGGAATGAGAAGAAGGACAGCCGAAAGCTACATCAGGTAGTGTCTGGACAGATTTCTCTCTAATTTCACTGAAAAGCCATTGAAAAGCTTGAGCAAAGAAGACACGAGCTGAATTGTTTTACAAAGATCACACAGTTGATATATAGATGGGGTCAAGTGGCAAGGATAGGTCAGGGACGCCATTGAAAAGGCAGGTGAACATCTCCAGGTAAGAGATAATTGGTGAAATCGTTATTACGCCTCAAGGTCCAATTTAAAGGTTATTTCCTTAGTAAAACTTTTCCCTCCACTGCCTCTCCCTCCCACAAGCAGATATAACCAGTCTCTTCTCCGTGCCCCGTACCAGCTGCACAGGCCTCTTGGAAACCTATCAGTTGGGTCATGATTGGAAATATGTTTGCTTGCATGTCTCTATGTAAATTTACAAGTTATTACAAAACCAAGATTGTGTCCTATCCATCTGCTCCTCCAACACTTAGTAGTGGACCTGATTCATAATAAGGCCCCTTGCTAATGAATGTCTTAAAGTAATAAATGTGTGAGTGAATGAATGAAAAAATAAATGAATGAATGAAGTGGTACTGTGACCAGCATTCTACAGACATAATCCTATCACAGAGTGTTGAGGGAAGACTTTTATCAATTTATGAATTTAATTCAGGCAGACTGAGAAGGTGGCTTGTGCAAGTATGCAGGTAGGTATGTTTCCTAAAGATACAATTTTGTTTGAGGGATCATTTAGCAAAATAATCTTTAAACTTTCATTTTATGGGGTAACTATGAAGTTGCAGAGAATCAAACTAGAATACACTCATCTGGCTAGTTGCCACCTTGTTTCCATCAGTCATTTGGGAGTCCTGCCACACGATCCAGAGATGCTCCCACAACCTCTCCAGGCGCGTGGACCATCCAGGGATGGAGGTGGTTAAGACTCAAACCCAGAACTCTCAAAATCTCCAACGGACTGAGTCATTTTTAGCAATAGGATGCTGGCCAATTAATGGCCTGTTGCAATTCAGATCATTCTTGACAGCATTTAAAAAATAAAACCTTTTATGCCTAAAACTCCCTGTGTGTCCTCTTCTGAACAGTAGAAAAAAGTCAAGGGTTGGAATTAAGTAGTTCTAGGTCAGAGTATGGTTCTCTGGACATGTGCTCTTATGCAAACCACTTCACAGCACTGAGACTTGTGGCTTCTTCTATGAAGTGAGAAGAGTGACTACCTTCTGCGTTCCTGAGCGAACTGAATGAACTAATACATGGAACATGCCTGGACTACTGCCTGCCCTGTGGGCAACTCCTGATGAATGTTAATCTCTTTGCCCTGCTCCCACCGTTATAGATCAAGGAACTCTCCCAAACATGAGCATTCCATGGGTGCTCCCTTGCGGCTGTTCCTGAGCATGGGTGACAATGTCGTTTCATGGAAAAGCACTGTGCTAGACACTAAGAAAATTGGCTTCTAATTCTGTCTCTGAACCAACTGCTGACCAACTCTAAAACTTTGAGTTAGTCATTACTTATTTGGGTTTATTTCATTTGTAAAAAGGAAGTATTTTAGAATGGATTATCTCCAAGACTTCTTTGATCTTGACAACTCGCTGCTTTTATGAACACAGTGTCTAACCGAGCAAGCCAGCTAAAGGAAATGTCTCCAGTAGTCATTGCCATTTCCTGGAGGATGCTTTCCACTGAGGAAATTCCATAAGAAACTAAAACAAAATCATTCTTTGCTCTATTGATCATTACGTTTTGTGACTATGTAAAGTGGTGTTCCCTCGAAATTAAAAATACCTGCAGGTATCATATATTTAAGAATATTTTAAGCTGACACTGTAATTGGATTAGAGCTGTTTTATCATTATAGGAGGTATTTCAGTTGTTGACTCGTAAGAAGCATTGAGAACATCTAGAGCTGAGTGAATCAAAAGATAGCTTTAAGAGAATGAGAAGGCAAGTCAAAAAATGAGATAAGATAATGCAGTCTACACAGGTTGGACAAATGCTTGTAGCTAAAATATACTAAGAATTTGTACAGCAGACAGCCAATAGAAAAATATACAAGAGGGATCCCATATGACAAATAAATATATAAAAAGATGCTATCTCATTCATCAGTGAAATGCAGAGATATCTACAATGGTATATTCCTATGCATCTGCCAGAATGGCTAAAATGAAGAAGACTGACGTTCTCAAGTGTGACACTATGGAGCAACGAGGCCCTTATTGCTTGTATTGCTTGAGGACGTATAAACTAGCATAACGTCTTAGTAAAACTGTTTGACAGTATCTAATAAGCCGAACATGCACATTCTACAACCCAGCAATTTCATTTCCAACTGAAATGCATACAGTTGTACATCAAAAGACAGATATGAGGACCTTTATAGCAGCACTACCCATAATGACCCTAAAGAGAAGACAATCCAAATACATATCAATAATAGAATGGATACAGTAATTGTGTCATGTTAATGTAATAGACTATTATACAATAATGAAAATAAACTGTTGTTAAGTTCGACAACATGGATGAATTTCAGAAACATATGGGAGTTCAAGCCCGATGCTAAGGAGTAGTTCCAAAAAGACAACTCATTCATGTTGTTAGAAGTCAGCTGGCATCTGCATTTCAGGAGAGGAAGTAGGTAATGACCTTGAGGAGGAGGGAGAGGAGCTTCTGGGGTGATGGTAATGGTCTATTTCTTGACCTGGGTAGTGATACATGGTAGCATTTGCTCTGTAGAAATTTGTCAAGATGCCTACCTATGATTTGTGCACTTTTCTATATGTGTGTTATACAGTATTTCCATCAAAAATATATTTAACTACTGGAAAAAATACTGCTCCCCGCCCCCCTCAGGGAAGCTCACTTATTATTTTACCAAAGCAACTGATGGTTAGAAATATTTTTGGAGATTATCTAGTCCAAGCATCAGCAGATTGTAGTTCTGTTTTTGTACAAAACATGAGCTAAGAATTTTTTTTTTAACATTATAAAGGGTTATAAAGTAAGAAAGTAGAAGAGAAAAAGAAGGAGAAGAAGAATATGTAACAGAGAGCATAAAAGCCTTCAAATTTAAAAAAAAAAAAAAAAAGTGCTCTTATGTACTCTTTGTCTCTTTAGAGAAAACTTTTGCCCAATTCTTCTGGTCTGACACCCTCCTATTACATAGATGGTGAAACCAAAGCCATAAAGAAATGACATGTTCCAAATCCTCCATCTAGGTTGTAGGACTAGGATCAGAAGTGACTTTTTGGCTCTCATGTACACATTAATGTGCTTGATCTGCATTTCCGAGCCAGACCTCTCAATAGGCCTAGGTACCCACCTTTACTTTACCCACAGGTGACTTAAACTAAGGATGTCATCTTCCCATCCACTCTTCCCCCCACAAGCCTTGTCATCCTTCATACCTATCTTAGCATCCACCTCCCTGTTGAATCACCACTCAGGAACCAAGGAGCATTTTTACAATGCGTTCATGTTCCTCAGCTTATATTTAACTACTTGCCAAATCTGTCCATTTCATTTCCTAATATGCCTTAAAACTACCCTCTTCTCTCCTCCAGCCACTGGTGCCTTAGGTCAGAAGTTTATTGTCTCTCTTCAGAATTAGGGATTTAGTCTCTACGTGCTCTTCATGTCTTGCTGTCTCTCAATTCATCCACGACCAGAGCAATCTTGCTAGAGAGGAGGCTGGACAGCCCATTTGTCTATTTAAATAAGTTTATTTTAATGGTAGATTAATAACACAATCTCCTTTCCCCCTGTTTATTTAAACTAGAATTAAGTATCAAGGTCATGAAACATAATTCCAGTAAACACAATTACACCCAGCGCTGCTTCTCGCGGTGGTCAAGTTTTAAGTATTTCACCCTCCTAATGATGTATAGTTGTGTTCTTCCATACTACTCCTTCATTTATTTATTCGTTCTGCTTAAAAACATGGACTGAGCAAGGCATTATGGTTTTTCTGCCTAGTGGTCAGATGACAATGCTTGCTGGCTCAGGGGCTGGCCACACCTATTTATTTACATGTAATCTGTGAATGATTTCACACTACATTAGAGTGTGAAAATTAATTCAATATCGATCACCTAGAGGTGTTCAATATGGTAGCCACTAATCACATGTGGCTATGTAAATTTAAGTTAATTAAAATGAAAGAAAATTGAAAATGCTGGTCACAGTCACATTTCAAGTGTTCAGTCGTGTGCTGTGGGTGGGTATGATATCAGCTAGACAGCGGGAGAGCATTTCCATCATCACAGAAACTTCTGCTGGACAGGGCTGCCAATACCTATGGAAGAGTATTTGAACTCCTTAACACGGCCCACGGAAGTGTTAGTGTCTGATCTGCCTTGATCTCCGGTCATCTCTCGTCATCCCCTTCTAGAGCTCTCTACTGCGGTGGTCGTGAGGTGATTTCTAGGAACACCATGCTGTGTACACCAGCGAGCTTTTGCTCATGCCTCTGCCCCAAAGCCGGTGCCTGTGGCAAACTTCTGTTCCTTCCACATCAAACATTGCCTTTGCTAGGAAACCTTCCTGCTCCTCTTCCTTTATTCCGCTCTTACCTTAGACACATTTTTGCTGGTGCACTTATAACATTGTATTGAAATCTGTTTGTGTTTTTTTTTGTTTTTGTTTTTTTGGTGGGAGGGTACATGCCCCTAGTAGAAACCAAACCCAGGACTCTCTGGTCCACAGGCCGATGCTCCAACAGCTGAGCCAAACCGACCAGGGCTTAATTTTTTTTCTTTATTGATTTGAGAGAGAGAAAGGAAGGGAGAGGGAGGGATAGAAACATTGATGAGAGAGAACATCAATTGGCTGCTTCCGGCATGCCCCCCACTGGGGATTTGACCCACAACCTGGGCATGAGCCATAACCAGACATCGAACTGGCGACCTCTTGGTAAATGGGTTGATGCTCAACTACTGAGCCACATCAGTCGGGCTTGAAATCTGTTTTTCTCATTCTTCTCGTGTGGACTGTGAAAAATTGTTGAGGGTAAGGGCTATTCCTGGTTCAGGAGCTGGGAAACATTTTCTGTTAAGGGCTAAATAGCAAATATTTTTTACTTTGAAAGCCACGGCATCTCAAACATGATTAGTCAACAATGCTGATAAGTGTGTGATAAGAAGCAGCCCTGGCCGGTTTGGCTCAGAGGTTAGAGAGTCGGCCTGCGGTCCAGAGAGACCCAGGTTCTGTTCCCGCTAAGGGCGTGTACCTTGGTTGCAGTTGTCCTCAGCCCTGGTTTGTCATGTGGGTGGCAGCCGCTCGATGTGTCCCTTTTGCATTGATGTTTCTCTCTCTCCTCCTCTCTCTCCCTCCCACTCTATCTGAACAAAAAAAAAAAAAATGGAAAAATGTCCTAGGGTGAGGATAAAAAAAAAAGAGTGTGAAAGCCGTAAACAGACCAGATGTAAGCGAATAGCCAACTTGTGTGGTTTTCTGACCCTGGTCACAAATGATAATAATGCTTTGCTCATACATGTGTTTTAGTAGAATGAATAAATGAATGAATAGTATGGAAGAACACAACTATACACCACTAGGAGAGGAAAATGCTTAAAATTTGACCACCACAAGAAACAGTGGGTGCAGTTATGTTTATGAGATTAATTTTCTTGGTCTTGAAACTTAATCCTGGTCTATTAACAAAGGGAGATCTTGTTATTTAATTCCCTATTAAACATGTGTTAAGCACATATATCACTGTGTGACAAATTAGAGTTTTCAAATATTTGATGATTATTTTAATATCATTGGCTTTCTTTGCAATCTTATGCACTTTATTTTAAGCCTTTAAAAGTATTATGGCCACAGGGACGGAAAAGTTAAGGACGTCTGCCTGTGCTTGGACTCTGTCTGTGGGCCCAGGTTCCTGGAGTGCACAAGGGAGGGGCTGTCGGCTGCGTCTGTCTAGACAGGGAAGATCGCCGGACAGCTGCAGCGAGGAGTCCCAGCTCAACCGGAGTGGCCCGCGTGGCGCGTGGACAAATACCAAACTAGCAAACCGTCAGCTGGAACCCTCCCCACCCAAGAATGCTTGGCCGCTTTCTGGGTGTCTGTCTGGATTCGGATTCCCCAAGGGTTGGAAAACCTGCCATCCCAAACACTTTCCCGGGCTCTTGCCACGGAGTGAGCTAATGGGACCAGGGCTCTACCTGAAAGCCCTTTTTAGCTGCATGGAGCGTCTGAGCCAGGGGGTGGGTGGAGAAGAGGGAGACGCTCTGAGCCCCAGGACTGTGTGCACTGGCCAGTGCTAAATGTGCCTTGATTAATACCAGGGTAGACATTGTGGCTTGAGCGTCTATGGCAAAGTGGATGCTAATTACATATTTTTTCTCACCTCCTGCCCCAGGCCAGGGTCAGGCTGCCAAGTGTAAGTATGGGATGGGAAACTTTTTCTTGTTGCTATTGTTTTTAAGGGACTTTGCATGTTCAAATTCACTATAACATGACTGAATTCATGTAAGGTGAAGTAAATAAAATTAAATAAATAAGGGGCTCTGGTCATGGATGGAGCTCCAGAATTTCACAGCTGCCTGATCAGTCCCCTTTGGAGAAAGAAGGCTCATATCCCTGCTCAGAGAAGATGGACCCCATTCTCTCCAGTCTGGAAACGCCCAACCCTTTAAGTTACCAAGACTGAACCGCTGACTTAGCACATGGATTGGGTTACAAGTCAGGTCGACCTGGGTTTAAACCCAACCTCTGGCACTTGTTAGCAGTGTGAACCTGAAATAATTACTTAATGTCTGTGAGCTTCTGTGTCCTCATGTGTAGAATGATATGCACCTCACATTCCAATGACAAGGGAGAGTGTAGGTGTCATACTCCAGGTAGGGCTGAGTTCTCAGTTGCTGTGTGTTGCGATCTTTGTTTTGCTCAGGTTCCTGTTAGGCAAGAACATCTCTTCCGTGTCTTCAGAGCATCAGATCTACAGTGGGGCCACCTTGCCGTAGACATACAATAACTACTTGGTTGAGATTATTTTTTTAAGGTCTTAATTCCCCATTCTTCTGCACTTTTGTTCTTGCTGAAATAGACACCCACCCCAGATACAAATTTGCCTTCCCTGTATGTGATGATTCTGCTAAAACCAGCATCCATGGATTTACAGAATGCCTCACCGACCATCGTGATATTCCACACAACAGTGCTTCTGATCAAGGAGCTCACTTCAAAGCAAAAGAAGTACAGCAAAGGGCCCATCCTCATAGAAGTGACTAGTCATACCATGTTCCCTCCAATCCTGAAACAACTGTCTTGAAAGAATGGTGGAATGGCCTTTTGCAGACTCATTACGATGCAAGCTAGGTGGCAATACCTTGGGGGCTGGGGCAAGGTTCTCCAGCTGTATATGCTCTGAGTCAGCATAGAATAAATGGTGCTGTTTCTCCTACAGCCAAGATTCACAGGCCCAGCAATTAAGGGCTAGAAAGGAGCGTGGTTTTGGATGAGATTAACATTTAAATTGGTAGACTGGGTGAAGCAGATTGCATTCCCTTATATGGGTGAGGCTCATCCATTCAGTTAAAGGTCTGAATGAAACAAAAAGGCTGATCCTTCTCTGAGTAAGATAGACTTTTTCCTGGCTGAATACCTCCAAACTAAAATGTTGGCTTATTTTTCTGCCTTTGGACTCACTCAGACTAAAACATTGGCTATTCCTGGGTCTCAGGCCTGCTGGCCTTTAGACAGGAAGTAAACTAAGTCATCAGCATTCTTAGGTCTCTTCCTTGCCGACTCACCCTGTAGATCTTGGGGCTTTTCTCCATAATTGTGTGAGTCAATTTCTTATAATAAATTTCTACACACACACACACAAACACACACACACTTTATATGAATCTATAAAGTAGCAGGTCCTTAAGATTTATATGACCATAATATGTTGGAATTAGATTAACATAGTCAATAGGATTAGCCTATAAATGTCATCCATAAATCTTGGACCTCCTTTTGCAACTCTGTCTCCTTCTTTCCTTGAACCATTGAGGGCACCAATCCACTTATAAATTATCTTTCACCTGTATCTGCTTTGCTTTTATGTCTCTTGGATTTTATCTTGGATGAACGGAACCTCTTTTCATTATGTATCAATGACTTCAGGCTGGCATTCGCAGGAATGTTGCCAGTACATAAAACATTCAGGAGACCTCTCTGTCAGCATGGGGCTGTCCAAATGCAGGCAAGGGTCTCCCCAACAGGCACACTGTCCTCACAACACCCACTTAGCAGTTGACTGGTTATGCCTTGAAGATTACTCCCGTGACCTCTTCCCAGATGGTTCTGACCAGTCCTTTTCATTTCATTTGTATATTTGTCTAATACAATGAAGCATATCCTTACTGGGATTGCAGAGCAAATTGGTGGCATGCCTTCTGAGAGTTCCAAGGTTGTCATGGGGATGATAGCAATACTCTGATTTACTAAAAGTCAGTCTAATCTCCCCCGAGAGTTCCAGAGGGTGCATGTTCTCCATTCTTTTGGATACATAGCAGACACCCAGAGTGTCCTAAGGTGCCCTAATAACAAAAGTCCATTTTCTCCACATACCAAAGGAAGAAGAGGACCAGGTCGGTTTTATTTCCTTAGTGATCTGCTAAAATCTCTCTCCAATTGAAAGTCATCTTTTTCATAACACTGAAAAGATGTAACATTAGCTTAATCATTCCCAAATGAATCTTGAAAAACATTTGGAAACAGTACACTTATACAAAATCATTTCAGCATTACTAGAAAGTTTCAGCCATTTGCTATAAACTTGTACTTTTAAGTGGCGACCATGTGGTATGCCTTTGGAACATCCAGTTCTTTCTTTTTTATAGAATTAAAACCCCTGACACTTTTTTTAAGACCCAAGGAAACCTTTAGTGCTTCGCAAAATGTAGAACCTGGCATGGCCATAAAGAAGATATATTTGAGTTTACTTCTTGAAGTCATAAAAAAAGAAGAAGAAGAAAAAGACACAGGATACTACTGTTTGTAAGAAAACGAAAATGGCAGCTGCAGCTCCTTCCCAGAAGTCTCTGGGAGGAGACATCTAAGGTCACCCTTTATTCTCCCAGGATCCAGGAAAGCATTTTACCCACTCTCTCCCCCCTCTACCTCATCTAAAGCAAAGAGCACTGGGGAGAGATCCAACTCTCAACAGATCCTGTCTTGATGAAGGAAGTGAACACTTCAAGACAAGGATCCTGTCTTCTTTCAGGGCTCTTGAAAATGATCCTTGCCAAACCCAATCCCCAGATAGAAAAACGTTCTTTTTCTAAGAGTTGGGAATTAGTCACCAATTTCCATTAGCAATTGAACTTGTAAAAAAAATACCATCAAATCATGCAGCTGATGGAACTTAATGTCATTAAAAACAACCAATTTCAAAATGTGAGTGAGTCTAGGTGGGAAGTCAAGGAGAAGAGTCAAGAGCCAAAGAGAGATGGAAATCTACTGGATGTATAACACATGCCTGGCAGGGGGTTACCACATTAGAACACGGCACCTATAAGATGATGAACACAAGCTATGAAGGGGTAACTCTCTTTGGGGAACATGAGGAAGACAGATTCTCTGTTCCAATCTACTCATGGTTTAACACTACCTTGAAGGGAAGCTTTGACGTGTTGTTAGCAATACACTCTGACCAGTCTGGATCTACTGTTTTGGATTTGGGGAGGACTTTAGGCAAAGAAGAAGAAGAAGAAGAAGAAGAAGAAGAAGAAGAAGAAGAAGAGAAGGAGAAGGAGAAGGAGAAGGAGAAGGAGAAGGAGAAGGAGAAGGAGAAGGAGAAGGAGAAGGAGAAGGAGAAGGAGAGGAGGAAGGGGAAGGGGAAGGGGAAGGGGAAGGGGAAGGGGAAGGGGAAGGGGAAGGGGAAGGGGAAGGGGAAGGGGAAGGAGAAGGAGAAGGAGAAGGAGAAGGAGAAGGAGAAGGAGAAGGAGAAGGAGAAGGAGAAGAAGAAGAAGAAGAAGAAGAAGAAGAAGAAGAAGAAGAAGAAGAAGAAGAAGAAGATTGAGAAGGTGGGAAATACACGTGGAATAATTCACACAACCTTCCTTCACATCACAACCTCTACTACGTGTTGATTGTTTTTTGTGCTTAGCATATTGCTTTGTACAAAAGAAACACTCGATACATACTTGATGTTAAAGGAATTAACTAATTTTGTATTTATAAAGGCCCATCCACCAGGCAAAAGTGTTTCAGTGAAACTTTGTTCCCTTCCAAAGAAATAAAAATGAGCAAATGTGAAAGTGTGAGCTAATTTGAACAGATGATATCTAACATTTTTAAAAGACCATGACTTTCTTTATAGCTAGTCAATGTAGTGATGCAAAGAACAAAGGGGCTGCAGACCATACAATGGAGCAAGCAATTAAGACTGTAACTGGGTGTAAACATTGAAGTTTTGAACAGGCACAAAATAAGATTGGTGGGAAATTTCAAAAAGAAGTACCAAATTGCCTATTGCCTATTGACAAAGGAAATGATCCTGAAAAACTGGTGGATGAATTTTTCACCCCTCAGCCAGGTCAAGACTATAGAAAGGGAGAGGTAGCCATATCTACTATTCCTTCAGCTCTGGTCTAGTGAGGAGACTTTGAGAAAACCACTACACAGTTAGGAGCCAAGTCTGGCCCGCGCCTGGGAAGTCTATAAGACAAAGAGGGCTGTCCATTGTTTTGGTGCTGGAGTCAGGAGAGAACTGCAGTGTTGGGGTTGGCCAGTACTCCCAGGGCATTTTGGAGCAAAGGGTGCAATGATTTCTTAAGGATAAAATGTGGGTCAACAGAGAGAGAAAAATGGGTTGATTCTGATCCTTGAGGTACAGAGGGATCCAGGTGAACATCTTGGTGAGGTAGGAGTCAAGAGCATCCATTCAAATGAGATGTGGATCCACACCTTCCTGATCAGCCGATGTGGTTCCATTAACACCTTTCTTGCCTTGGCCAGTTTGGCTCAGTGGTTGGAGCGTTGGCCTGTGGACCAGAGAGTCCTGGGTTTGGTTCTTGCTAGGGGCACGTATCAAAAACAAAACAAAAAGAACAAACAAAAAAATTTTCTTTAACCACTCCTTTCTGACCTTGGAAGGGTCAGAACCTGCTGGCCAGGTAGAGAAGGAGGGGGTAGGAAAGAGAAGCCTAAGTTAGGAAAATGTAAAAGAAATCAGCCAGTCTTCCCCTTTATGACTGCAGTTTTCCAAGTATCCCCAGTATATATTCCTGAAACATGCCCAAACTAAGAAGGAAAGAAGTAACCCTAAATTAATAAGGGGTTCTTAGACTCTAATTAAACTTCCTGTGCTGAGACTCCATTCTCAATTTCAAGTAATCATACAACTCCTATTGCCTAAGTGTGTTTAGAAACGCCATGGGGCGTGTTCACAGACAGATGCTGATTTGGGGAGAGCTGTCATTAAGGAAAAGAATATAAAATTGAGATTATAGGAAAAGAATTGCAACAAATTACAGATTTTAAAAACTGACTAATACACATATCACAAAATAAAATTTTTGTTAGCTGTCTGGCACACTGATGTCGTATTTTTTCTAATTGAAATTTTGATCGCATATTCTTTTATTGTTTCCTCATATGACAATGGTTTACTCTTGTTTTCTGCAAAGAGAATATAAAAATGTTATTTTTGTGCTGATCAGATTTTATTTATAGTATCAATATAGGATTGCGCCCTACAAATATAGGTGTAATGATAAATTGTATTCCCTTTGTTTTCTCATTCAGAAGAAAAATATTAAAATGCATGCGGTATTTATAATTATATAGATTGTATTTTCTAGATTGTTGTGAGAACTGGATTCTCTGCTTACAGTTTTATGTGCGTAGGATTAGAAAAGTTCTCAATAGACTAGTTTCTGGTTCTATGCAGTTCAAGCCTGGTTTCTGGTCTCCAACCTGGACAACACGCAACGTGTTCATATCTAGGTCCTCCAGTTTGCAACTCATTGTCACAACACCAGTGAGTCGGCCTGGCAGGCTGTAGAACAACATTCAGACATGCTCCCGCTGTCACGGAGGTTTCAGCCAGCCAGGTAGAAACAGCCAACCACCGATGCACCATGCTAAAAAGGTGCAAGACGTGTTTCAGAGGAAAGGAACATCGATTTATAAGAGTGCACAAGCAAGGAACCTCAGCAGTAATTATTATAGACTGGATAATGATTACGTACAGCAGAGAGGCCCGGGTCATGAGGCTGTAGTCACAGGAATCCTGTCTGACTCCATCTAAAGCCCTCGATTGCATAACACAGCCCCTCTCTTTCCTGAATCTTATTTCTCACTCTGCACTTATTTATTTATTTATTTTTGCAATTTGTTTTTAAAAATATGATGTTATTGATTTGAGAGAGAGAGGAAGGGAGAGAGAAATAGAAACATCCATGTGAGAGAGCAACATCTATCCGCTGCCTCCTGCACGCCCCTTACTGGGGATCCAGGCGGAAACCCAGGCATGTGCCCTGATCAGGAATCAAACCCGGATCTCTCAGTCCGTAGGACAACACTCAGTCTACTGAGCCACACCAGCTGAACTCACTCTGAACTTTTCACTGGGCTTTCTAAATAATGCCTGTTCTCAGGCTCTGTTACCACTACCAGGATCTACTCTTTTTATCCAATAGTGTTGGTTTCCTGGGGTAGCTGTGGAAACACAGCAAAGAGAAAGCCCAGTCTGGTTTGCTTGTGTCTTCACAGACTCTGCCAAATATCTGCAACCTCTGGGAAGCTCAGAGCCCACCTGAACACAGGCTGGGCTTCTTTCCAAACTGCACAACCTTTTATAGTCACCTTCCAATTCTGATCCTGTTATCATAACTCCTGGTCGGTAACACTCGATGGGATGATGGCATTATCAAGAGAGACAGGAAGAATGGATCAACAAATGTAACGTTTACCTTAAATTGTGGGTTGGTTTTTCCAGAGAATGTATCTGCCTCTTGTGAGCCCTTACCATTCTATCAGTCTAGGTAACCAATATTTGGAAACCGATTTCTGTGTGTGACTGATCAGATTGCTTCATAGTGACCTGTGGTGCTTGCTAAAACTATGGATTTCAAGTTCCACTCTAAAACTATTTCTCAGCCCTGACTGATTTGGCTCAGTGGTTAAAGTGTTGGCCCTTGGACCGAAGGGTCGGGGTTCGATTCCCAGACAAGAGCACATTCCTGGGTTGCAGGTTTGATCCACAGAAAGCAACCAATTGATGTGTCTCTTCCACATTGATGTTTCTCTCTCTCTCTCTCTTCCCTCCCTTCCTTCCACTCTGTCTAAAAATAAATGGAAAAATATCCTCGGGTGAGGATTAACAAAATTAAACAAACGAACAAACAAACAATTACTCAGAGGATCTGGGGAATCAGACCTGGGAATCTAAACTTTTATTTAGCTTCCCCCCCCCCCTCCCGAGTGAATGTTTTGTACATTAGTTTGAAAATGACTGCACTAAGGATAGTGCATACATGTCCATCCTAATGTCGGCATTAAGAGATAAGTTGACATCCAATTGTTGAAGCAGCGAGTGCCCACGTATGCAGTACCAATGAAGTAAACTACAGCACATTCACACAAAGAAATACTATGCAGTTGTACAAAAGAGTAGAAAACTGCCCTGGCTGGTTTAGGTCAGCAGTTAGAGTGTCAGCCCAATGAGTTGCAGGTTTAATTCTGGCCAAGGGCACATACCTTGGTTGTGGCTCATCCCCAGCCCTGGTCGAGGTCATGTGGGAGGCAGCCAGGCGATGTGTCTCTCTCACATCAATGTTTCTCTCTCTCTCTCTCTCTCTCTCTCTCTCTCTCTCTCTCTCCTCCAACTCTATTTGATGATAAATAGAAAAATATCCTCAGGTGATGATTTATTTATTTATTTATTTATTTATGTTTAATGTTTTATTTATTAATTTGTTTTTGTTACAGATGTTTCTCATTTTTCCCCATTGACACCATCCTCCCCATCCCCTCCCCATCCCATCCCCAGCTTTGTTGTCTATATTCATTGGTCATGCATGTATGCATGTAAGTTCTGTGGTTTATCTCTTCCTCCACAACCCCCCTCCCTCCTCTGAGGCTTGTCAGCCTGTACCCCACCTCCATGTCTCTGGGTTAATTTTGTTCAGCAGTTTGTTTAGTTCATTATCAGGTGAGGATTTGAAAAATTTTAAAAAGGAGTAGAACACTATATTCTGCTAAGATTTGTTGTTATGTGAAAAAAATCAAAGTTCTGAGCAGTACATATAGTGTACAGTGTTTTGCATGAGATAAGGGGAAAGCAAAATGTGTGTTTCTATTTGCTGTTCCGACAGGAGATGCCGGAGGGGTACAAAGGAAGCCTACGAAAGGGCTGCAGCCGACCGTTTGCAGTAATAGACTCATGTGCTCACACCTCTCTTTATCCACTCTCTTCGGTTAGTGTCCTGTCACACTGTCTCTGGGCTTGGCCATGTAATCGCTTTGGCCATTGTGAAGCAAGCAGAATTTGGCAATTGCCTTGTCGTGCTGCTCTTGGAAGCCTCTGACTGCCACGCGAGGAAGCCCCGCCTTGTCTGATGGACGATGACAGGCCATGTGACCCAGCTGCCGACCCACTTCCCACCCCCGTAACCTAGCTGGCAGCCGACCGCTGCGGAGTGATATGGAATGGAGGATGTACTATAGGATTGCTGCAGAGTGATATGGAATGGAGGATGTATTATAGGATTGCTGCAGAGTGATATGGAATGGAGGATGTACTATAGGAATTAGGTCTTGCACCATTAAAAGTTATTAGCCAGAGACCACAGAGGAGAGCTGGTAAAGAAGTCTATGGAAGGCTACTGCTCCGGCATCTGAGGCTGTTCCTAAAGTCTCTGAAGGTAAACACAAAGCTAGAGAGATTGCAGACTGCCTGGAAGCTGTGTCTCTCCCGTTGCCTCTAATTCCTTAGCTGTGGAGCTGAAGGTGTGCCTGGGACTCGGAGAAGCAAAGGAGGAGATCCATGGGAGATGTAGAAGGTGGGGGTCTTGCTGCTGCCCCATGGCCAAAGCCTGAGCCAATGGATCCACAACAAAGTGTATGAGCTGCACTGGTGCCCAGGGTACTGCACCCGCATTCCAGGCAAATGCACCTGCTTCACTTCGACCCTCCAGATACCATGCAAACACTGGGGTATTGTCTATGCTAATCCAGAATTATAAAGGGAAGGGAATTCTCAAAAATGCACTTGCAGTTAAGTGAATGCAGTAGAACCACCACACCAACCTAGATCACCAGACTGCAGCCATGTGACAGACTGACCCCAGAAGCATAGAGTGTGCTCAGCAGAGCTCTGCCAAGTTCATCCAGACCAGAACTATTCATCTCACAAAGAAGTCGAAAGCTACATTGTTGCTTTAAGTCACTAAGCTTGCTGCACAGCAGCAGTTGATCCTAAAAACGATGTAATGAGTGGATGACAAAGTGAATGGGGACAGGGGCAGTAGCGAGATTTCTCAATGTATACCTTGTTCTACAAGACCTGTATCATTTTAGTTTTTTGAACCATGCGAATGTATTACTTACTAATAAATAATAACATTAACTTAAAAAATATCTAAAGGGACTGTAGTATGCTACTGGGTAGCTTGTCAGCTATCACAAAAGACACTAATTCAAGGGGGAGGGTAGGTGTGATTCAGAGAAATAGAAGAAGTGATGTGACGCACCTCACAGCCTGGTCCACGTCAGCTATTGAACAGACATCTCCCCAGTCCCTCTGTCAGACACTCATCTCAGAGTCAGCCTGTCTCCTCTCCCATCCTCACTCTGATCCATGCGCAAGGCTTCGGGTTCCATCTCTGACACCATCTTCTCCTCGTCTGCACGGCCATCGCTTCAGTCCGGACTCAACCCTGCTGCCACAGAGGCTCTGTCCAGTCCCTTCTCTGTATTACAGAGGAGTGATGTTCTTAAAGTATACACTGGATCTTGTCAGCCCTTCTCCCCATCTCCTGCCCGGAGCCTTCAATGTCTTCTCATTATGTTTTGAATTTCTGTAAAATCCATGTCCTGATTTATAAGACCCTGCAAGACTCCATTCCTACCGAGCCCCAGAGCCCCTGGGTCACCTTTCCCAGCCGTCCCACTAGACTCCTGACTCCAGTGGCCTTCTTCCAGTTCAAGTGCTCAAGCTCTTTCATACCTGTGGCCTTTGTAAACAGTGTTTCTTCTGCCTTCCATTGCTTTCTCTTGCATAGAATATAAGCTCCATGAGGGCAGGACCCTGTCTGCCTTGTTTATCATTGTATTCCCAGGTCCTGACACAGGGCTTTGCACGGTGAAACCTTGACAAATCGATAAAGCAAGGTGGTTGAAGTAATCCATCTCCTTCAAAGTCTATTTGGGTGCCCCTATTTTTAAGCATTCCCTGTTTTCTTAGATTTGTCGATCCGACTCTGTCCCTCACTTCACCCAAGTCTCCGTCGCAATGTCTCTTCCTCAGAAAGGATTGCCCTGACTTCCATCTCATGGAGTCTGCACTTGACCCTCTCCAAGTCCTTATCTATTCATCACTCTATTAAAATGTATTTTGTGTGTGTTTATATCCTGGTAGGAATTCTGTTGGTCCTATGAAGAGCTGTATCTGCAGCACCTAGGACAGTGCTTCATACATAGATGTTTGATGATACACACATACGTGCATATACACATATGTGCATACATACATACATACATACATAAGTGGAACAATGGATGGTGGCCCCGTATTGTTCTCCCTACCCTCCTTCGGAGGACGGGTAGTCCTGACACTGAATTCCAGCTTAGTCTGAAACCAAGTATCACTAGCAGGTCTGCCCATTACTGAGCATGTCGGTGGCATCGCCTTTGAATTGTCTGTCTCTGGGCCTCCTCTGCCTCCTGGAATCACCTTCCCTTGCCATCCCTCCATTGTGACCGACTTGCCTGCACCGAGACAAGACTGCTCTACATCCTCAGATGCATGTTTGTCTTGCCGCACTGAACCCCCTCTGTCACTGGGTGTCTCCCCACCTCCCCTCTTTAGCAAGGTCTGGAGCCTGTTTCTGTTCCCACCTGCCTCAACTTGCTGTGTGTAACTGGTGCAGTGACTGGGTTCCACAGCTGTCATCTGTGTGTCCTGAGACTTGACTGCAAAATTGAGTCCATAAAAAAGTCAAGGGGACTCGGCAATGCCTCCTGAAGTTTTAATTGTACAGTTAGAGCTGCATCATGCTTCTCAGCACCTGCCTAGAACCCCACAACTTGAGTTTTCCACAATGAACTGAACTTATACCTATGGACAGTCAATGTCTGCGGGAAGTGTGGGCACGCATACAGGTCCATACGTGCCTAGAAATGCTGTTAGTAGTAGTTACTTCTGGAGGCCTGGGGAACCGTTCAAAGAGCACTACCTTCTCTACGCCATTTACCTTCTCTGTAATATTTTAGTTTTATAATAAGGGAAATGCAGACACGTATGGCTTGTGTAGTTAAAGATGAATAAAAAGATTAACAAAACAATTTTTAGCTAAATAAAAATAAACCTGTTTTTTTCCAAAGCACCTTTCTCAGGGATAGTAGAAGGTGATAACGCAAATGGATTTGATTTCCTTCTCTGGGTGCGGGTGTAGAATGTTGTAAAAGGCAAGCAGGCAAGTTGCCCTGGGTAACCCATTACCCTCTTTAGCAGCATGGCAACTCATCTTCCTGTGGTGCATTTTAAGGACTTTCAACTCTAACTTGAAACTCAATCTCTTAGGTCAGGAGAATGTAGTCTAGTCAATGGAAAACTCCCCCAGCACAGAAGATTTCTAGAATATAGCAGTATCCCTACAGAATCTATACAGACTTCTCGTGCAAGTGCAGGCCCGGATCCTGCAATTGCATCATGGTGCAGTGACTGGGTTCCACGGCTGTCATCTGGTATCTGGGCCACTGAGTCACATCAGAAGGATGTGATAACAGTGAAACAGCACACCCCTTGTATTTTTAAATTGAATTTATTGGGGTGACATTGGTTAATTATATCATGTAGGTTACACGTGTATATCTGTATGGTACATGCTCAGTATGTTGCATTGGACTTTACTTTCCCAAATGCTTCCTGACACCTCACCTATTTTTGCAACATAGCAGTGTGATCATTTGGGGACAGGTGTCACCATCCCTGTTTTCCTGAAGAACTCTGCTTCAGCAGCGCTGGCTTGTTAGTCTCTTGGCTGCACCCATTCCAGGGCCTTTGCACTTGCAGCTCCGCTGCCTGGGAATGCTCTTTCCCTAAATGTTTAACAGTATTCTTTTCTCATTCAGTTCACAGTTCAAAAATCGTCTCCTGGAGCAACCTTCTCTGACCACTCAGGTTCCCCTCCAGTTACTTTCTGTTACATCACCTTGTTTCACATTCTGTACAGTACCTCGCATTATCTGGGACTATGTGGTTAATGCATTTGTTTACATATTGTCTTCTCCCCCTCCAGTGTAAAGGGGCATAGGGGGTGGTCATGTTCATTGCCAAATACCCAGCACAGTTCCTGATACCCTGCAGGCACTCAGGAATATCTTGAAGAAGTGGTTTCTTAGAGTGAGCTAGAACAGTGATTCTCAGCCCAGGCAGGCTCATTAGAATTACCTAGAGGGCTTTTTAAAAATACAGTGCCCAGGGCCACCCTTCAGAAATGACCATTCAGCCCTTTAACAGGGCTGGAGTGGGGCCCGGGTCTTGGTATTTTTAAAAGCTGTCCAGATGATTTTAATATGTGTCCAGGATTGGGGACCCTGGGCCACATGATCTTTTTCCAGCCTTTCTGTTGCAATCCCCTCCCCCAGAAGAAAGGTAATGAGTACCACAGTGGTCCCAGGGGAGGTGGGATGCAGTTGTACTTAAGTTGGGATGCAAGGTGGGCAATGGACATCAGACAGGTCATGTGCCCTTGGTGACAACAACCTGATTTCCTGACCACAAAATAGCAGACCTCTTTTTGGAACATGATGCCTGTCACCTCTTAGATGCCCACTTACTCCATGATATGCTCAAAGACCCTACAGAACTCAGTACACAGATTTTGACTACTTTTCTCTGAACTTAGAGTTGCCTTGAGGTGGCACATCTGCCAAGGAAGGAGCTTCTGGATACAAGCGTTTGCTCATTGTTGTTCTTGTCCTCCTTTTTCCCTTCTGCTTCTATTCTCTCCCTCTCTCCATTTCTCTCTCTCTCTAATCCTACCATTTTCTATTTCCTAGCGCTTTTTAAAATGCTTCCTCAAACATTTGAAAGTTTGGGTTTTTTTTTTTTTATTCCAAAACTTGGAGAGTTCTCTGCATAGCATTGTGGGCAATCTATGGATAAGAAAAAAACAAAAAACAAACAAACAAAAAAAACCCCTCTTCATCCAAATATTCCATCTCATCTTCATGCAAACAGGCCACACAGATTATACTTCACCACAAATCCCAGATGAGATTGTCTTCTCAGACCACAGAAATGGAGAAAGAATTGGAGTCTGCACTTGACCCTTCTCCAGATTGTGGAATTTGCAACGTTCCCGGGAAAACAAAAGACCATCAAGGCCTTCTGGGCATTTGGGGAAGATGGATCATATAAAATCTTGAATTTTGTGAGCCTCTAAACAAATCCTCTCTTCTGTCAATTAAGCAATTGATTTATGAGGAGTGAAGTTGCCACGTGGTTTGGATACACCACGCTCTGGGGCTGAAAAGAGAAGGAAATGTGATTTTGTTTGGAAGACCTTTTAGACTGTTGGCTGTCTAGTGCTGAGAATAAAATCTGGGTGCAGAAAAGATGGAGAGGGGCTGGGACTGATACAGGGTGGAAGGATGGATTGGACAGGACGCAGGGTCTGGCCCTGAGTGAAGCATCACATTGCTTGCAGCTGTGGGACGGTGTGGAGGTCTCATTTTCCTAGATTCCCTTAGGGTCTCCTTTTTCTCTGATGAGATGGTGAGGGGACACAGGCCATGTTGGGTTCAGCCGTCCTGGCACTGGAAAGAGTGTGTGTTTTGTGCCTGTGTATGTAGATGTGAAACTCCGCAGACCCAGCGCTCTTCTCGGTAGGGGGGTTGCAGGAAAGAGGCCAAGTGGGACATGACATGGTTCTTCTAATGACCACACAGCACACCCTGTCCTCCCTGATTCAGCACTTCACATTCTCCAGTGGAAAATGAGTGGGAAATGCTCGTTTGTGTCAGGCTTCCCTCATGATTTAAATGCTGTATGCTTCACCCAGGACACCTGTGTTTGTTGAGCAATAATAAAGGAGGCTTTTGAGAGGTTTGCAAAAGACCAGGCAGTGAGAGGGATGAGTAATAAATTGGAGGTTCCCTCTGGGGTTGAAGAGAGTGAGTGTGTGGGAAGATGTGGTTGGGAGGAGGGAGAAGAGAAGAATGGGGCTGGAGGAAAAACTAGCCCTTTTATTCATCTATTCAGTAATGTTATCACTAGTTATTGAACACTTTTGTGGA
Organism: Molossus molossus; assembly: GCF_014108415.1. Classification (NCBI taxonomy): domain Eukaryota; kingdom Metazoa; phylum Chordata; class Mammalia; order Chiroptera; family Molossidae; genus Molossus; species Molossus molossus. Next base: position 13,531,212 of record NW_023425345.1, on the reverse strand, counting down.
CAAGGTACTTTTCTAAGTCTGATGGGTATGTCAAAGTAAAGCCAAGGGACCTTGCCTTTCCTATCTTTGCTCAACATATTCTTATCTTCTGCGGTAACTTTCCTGACACCAGAGTGAACAGATTGCTCTCTTCTCTATACTTCAGTTGCCCTTTGTGAAATGCCTCTGACACTCACCCCATTTATCATATTCAGGTTTTCTGTGTGCCCTTCTATCTGCTACATAACGTTCTGAGCTCTGTAGGCGGGGATCACATCATGGTCATGTTTTGCACCACGCATGTGGAAGGCGCTCTATAAAGGTTGAGTAAATGGATTTGACAATCAATATTTAATTTGGAAAGGTAGATTGGTCTTTATATATTTGTAACTATGATAATGATGATTGACTCCCAATGTGCTCCAAGAACAGAGTCTTTCGAAGTTGCAAAGTTTCCTGGGAAAACAATGACCATCGAGAGGTCTTCGGGGCATTTGGGGAAGATGGGTTATATGAAATTTGAATTTGAGTAAAATTGAAAGTGATATGTTGAGACCCATGGATTTTCAATTTCATTCTCCAGCCAATGTCAGAACAATCCTATGGAGGACTGGTATGTGGGTCATCATTTAGGCACAATTGATACAGTTTTTTTGTTTTTGTTCTTGTTTTTTTTTTTAAACAGTGTGGTCCTCCTCTAACTCATTGTTCTCTCTCCTACTGTCCCTGCTCCATGCCCTTAATATGTGTACTCAACAGCAAGGACAGTGATAATGACAATTAATATTTACTGAGTCCTTCCATGTGTCAAGGTCTATTCTAAGTGTGTTGCATGCTTCATTACATTTATTCCTCAGGCACTCCCATTAGGCTGATACTATTATTCTCATTCTAAAATAAAGAAACAAAGACAAAAGAGTTTAAGTCATTTGCTCAAGGTTGTTCAGTTTATGGGATTCCTGCCCAGGTGGTTGGTCTCCAGGCACTGTGCTCTTAACTTCTTTACTATATTGTCTCCCTTATTTGGTTACTGGGCCTATTGGAGGTTTATGCACAGGGATAGTACACTTCACCTCTTGTGCTAAAGATCTGTTGCTAGAGACATACCTTGTCCCTTACCCATTCTTCAAGATTGGGCATCACCCTCTCTGGGAAGTCATCCTTGAGCTCTTCTAGACTGAGCCTGATGTTGGTTTCTGTATTTCTATAAAACCCTTTGCTCTTCTTTTTCAGGTGGCATTGATTATAATTGTCTAGTTCCTTGTCTGTTTCTCCCATGAGTCTGTGAGTTCTGCAAAGACAAAAACTTTCATCTCTTAGTGCCCAGAACCTGGTGCTCAAGAAATATTTGTTTAGCTAATTAATTAATTAGGAAAATATGCAATTTACTTCCAACTTTTCAAAACTCAGCATAGAGTGTTTACTACTATATTTATTCATTTATTATTTCATACACTGATTTCTTCATTTTTCAACAGATATTAATTGAGGGAGGACCTATATATGTTAAGCATTCTTCTGGGGGCCAGCGTGAGAAAACGTATGTGGTTCCTGATCATAAAAGGTTTATAGTCTACTGTTGAGGGTCTAGACATTAATCAGAATTATCTAATTAAAACTTGAACTATTGCCCTGGCCAGTTTGGCTCAGCGGTTAGAGCGTCGGCCTGTGGTCCGGAGAGACCCGGGTTGGGTTCCCGCTAAGGGCACGTACTTCGGTTGCAGTTTGTCCCCGGCCCTGGTTGGTCGTGCGGGTGGCAGCCACTCGATGTGTCCCTTCACGTCAATGTTTCTCTCTCTCTCTCCCTTCCTCTCTCTCCCTCCCACTCTATCTGTACAAAAAATGGAAAAATATCCTCGGGTGAGGATAAAAAAAAAAACAAAAAACTTGAACTATTGCTATGAGAGAAAGGCACAGGATGCTATGTAAAATATAAAACTGAACAGAAGTGTCCCTGGGTCCCAGAGAAAATTCATGATGCTACCAAAAGGTCAAGTAGGTCATCCTTTGACTCTCTAGGGGAAGGGATATGCCCCTGAGTCAATAGTCACTATTGATGATAGCAAGCAGTTGAATTCAAGTTTGGAAAGTCTGGACAAGTCAATAAGTTATTCTTACAAAATGTCTTAGACTCACTGAGTTAAAGAGAGCCCCCCAAAATCACTGAATCCAACTTTGTATATACCCTGGAAAAGTTTATATTAAGATTCCAGGTAAATGGATTATGCAAAAAGAATGCAAGTCTATCTCAATTTATGAGAATTTACTCAATCTCCCAACACTATTTCTGTTGATAAATAGAGACCTATCTAGAACTATCTACCTAGAAACTTTTTGAGGCATTTAGGGACTTATCCTGATGTACTCAGGTACTTTTACATAGGACCTAGAACAAATCATCCCAAACCAAGATCGAGTTTTTCCAGACATTTATTCCAAATTTATCTAGGTGCTACCCTCTGGTGGGTGAAACCAAACAGCAGAGATCAAACTTCTAATTCCAGAGAATATTCTGATAGAGTGCATTTTTGTTTTATTTAATGGAGGGATCATAAGATATTGTTAAAACAACTTGAACATCTGGTTTGGGGATAAAGTCATTTTATTGTGTGAGTGCCAAACTACAGAGCCAAACTTACCAAGAAAGCCTCCCTCTCTCCCTGCCTTCTGAAAAGCCTAATACCCAACTATAATAACACGTACCCTCCAACACAAACGAAGAATACAGGGGAACAGAGTGATGTCTTCAAAACCCAAGGAAAATTCACCTGGTGGTTGGAAAATCAGAGCAATGCGGAACAGCTGGACTCCCTTTTGAATCTTTTCTCCAGCTGACTGCCACCTTCTCAAACTCTCAGTTAAAACATTAAAAAATGAAGCAATATCCAAAAGGAGTGCTCATTGAATCCCAGTAAAACCCGTCCTCCCATTATTGCTATCCTCTCCTTCATCAAGTTGTAGGGTTGAGGTTCAGTCTTAGAGAAGATAAGAATCAGAGTTAGCAAGGATGCTCAGAGGACACGTAGAATGGGGCTACTCTCTCAACATGTGTCCAGTGCTTGTGAAGTCCTCTCCTGCTGCTGCTCTTTTGCTCTAGACATGCTCTTCAGGTATTTAGACTCATTTATTTATTCAAAAAATATTAGTGAGCACCTATCAAGGAACAGGCTCTGTACTAGGCACTGCACTCTATGATGTGATGACATTTATATTTTAGGCAGCCAAGGTACAATTAAATAGACATATACAGAAAACAGTTGCTAGTTGTGAGAGAGTTACAAAAGAAACAAATAAGGCCCTGGGAATTCAGGTACCTGGGAGGGCAGCTGCCTCAGGGTGCAGCTACCTGGAGGTGCAGCTACCTGGGAATGCAGCTGCTTGGCCCTGCCAATTTTCCCTATCACGCCCATGCCAGACTCCTTAGTCAGTAGAGACACCCTTCTCACATCCCAGACATTTAATTCCAAATGGTCCAATTGGCAAACAAGTTGAAGTCTACTTGCTGTTCTCAACCTGGGTTTTCAGTCAGGGACAATAAAACCCCAAAATAAATCGGTCTATTCATAGTATCAAAGATATGGAAAATAGTCCAGATACCTGTTTTGCTTAAGCCCTTGTTCGACAGTAACCAAAAGTAGGGCGGTAACCTACCACAATCTGCCAGTTCACCAGTGGCAAAGCCCTGGCGGGACCCAAGTCTCATGACTCCAATTCCAGGACCTTTGCCTGTTGTCTTCAATGGAGATGGTCACATTGTTGTCTTATCCTACTCAAGTATCTCTCCCTTCACTTATTGAAGTGGGAGGAAAGTAAAGTTACAAGGGTCAGAAGTTAAGCAAATTTCGTGGTTGGCAAGATGAACCAAGGAGCTCAAATGAGAAAAATATATCAGAACCCAGCAATTGAAGAGAAATGAGGTTCTTTCTTTCTTAATTGTGCCAGAATTTCCAGAATGTGGAGAAATTATCCTCTGAGTCTTCAAGTGGTCTTTTCAGGCATGGGGTCTTGGGAAAGAAGGAATGGGTAAGGATAAGAAAGATGTGAAGGCAGGAATTAGATTATTTTTTTTAGATATTTGCTACCTGCCCTTGTACTGACCACCTACCTACTGCAAATCCTGTCAGTGGTCCGGGATATATGCCAAACCCATGATGCTATATATTTTTTTTTTTTTTTTTTGTGCATCTGAAGCAGTTTGCCTGAGAAAGTCAACTATCAACAGGGTTTTAGGCTGAGAATCCAAGACTCCTCACAGAATTGACTCAGCGTTTATTTTGTCCAAGGTACACAGAGCAAGTTGGCTAAGTTTGGGTCATTCTGATACATTCTTAAAAACAGGGACCCCAGACTGCAAGGGGAGAACATCAAAGGGCTCCTGGGGTTGTAACTAAGGGCTGGCAACTGGCCCATGTCCTCGCATCACTTCTTGACGAGTCAGAGCTGCTCCATTTGAAAATGTCTCAGTGGATCATCTAGTCCCACCCTCGCTCTGGGGAGCAAATTCATGATGTTAGTAATGAGACTATATACTACAGGCTTTCCTGTGAAGAGAAGAAGGCTTAGAGAACCCAGGGAGCAGAGAGGTCCCCAGAGAACCTAATGGGAATAGGAGGTGACTCCTTGGCTCAGGTAGGAAAAAACAGGACAGAATAGGACAGCAGCCCTCATACTTTTGCATGCATCAGAGTGACCTGGAGGGCTTTGAAAACATAGGTCACTGGATCCCGACCTCAGAGCCTGTGACTCCAGTATGTTTGGGACTAGAGAATTTACCATCCTCCCTCTTTTATTTTTAATTTACTTAAAAATTTTTTTTTCAATTACAGTTTAAATTCAATATTATTTTGTATTAGTTTCAGATATACAACATAGTAGTTGGACAACCATCAGAGTATTCTCTCCTTTTAAAAAAATTAAAGTATAGTTGGTTTATAGGATTGTGTTCATTTTAGGTGTACAATACAATGATTTGGCATTTCTACATCTTACATACTCACCACACTATGTCCAGTAACCATTTTTGATGAGTCCCCAGGTGATACCAATGTTACTGGTCCAGAAACCACACTTGGAGAACTTTTGTAATAAAAAGAGGAAAGAAACAATGGCAACTGCCCTGGTCATCCAGTTCCCTCACCTCCAGAGGCCTCGGAGAGGGAGTAGGGGAGCAGGCATTCTCCATAGTTAGAGAGCTGAATGGTAGTCTTTTTTATCCATTAAATGTTGTATTTGAACTTAATGATGGGGCTGAGCAAGGAAGGGCCTGTGCCAACTGATATAGGTCACAAAAATAATTCTCTGGCAACGGGCAGGGATTTGCTTAAAAAACACAATGCTTGGTACTGCCTGGAGATGGTGTGGTTGAGCCCTAGAAAGAGTGAGGGGTTTCCTCGAGTCTGGTGACCCAGAGAATGGGGGTGGCAGTGGTCGAGCAGGAGAGGAAAGAGGAGCCAGGTCTCCTGTGTGCCACTGGTCCTCCACTGTGTCACCGAGTACGTGAGAGATTAAAACTTGTAAGTCGTTTCATTTGTCCAGTTATGTGAAGTTTTCTCGTCTTTAGGATACACTGTGATGTGGGGGAGAAGCTCTGGATCAAGACTTGGCAGGGTGGCCCCATCCTGAGTGCACCGTGGTTAGTTTTGTGGCTCTGGGCAGTGCCCCTTAGCTTCCTCTACAGGTGGAAATGACGACGTTTGCCCCGTTATCCTCCGGAGCTCCTTGAGGGTCCAATGTGAAGGATCAGATGTAAAGACACTTGACAAGGATGCAAAGCGTTATAGAAATGGAAGAAATTATGACTCCGTCATTCAGCAAGATTGTGTTGGGCGTCAACCATGTGCTGGGCTCTGGGGGTATGGCAAGGAACAAAATAAACAAATACTTCGTAGGGAAAAGAGGAAATCATAGGCTTTTTTTTTTTTTCTTAAGTCAGGTTTTCCTTGCTCGTCTCCCCTCTTGAGCTTGCCACTATGAAGAAGATTTCTAATGGGACCAGCAGAGAGTTAATAGATGCAACATTAGAGGTTTGCTGGAGATAGTCTTCAGGCACCCTTGCATGCCCTCTCTAAAGTACTATATATTTTCATCTCTAAACTTCAGATGATAGACGAAGGAAAGGAGGTACAATCAGCAAGGAACAAGAGAGGGGGCAGAGAGGAGGCTTTGCAGTGGAGTCACCGGGTCCCAATCCTTGTACTCAATGGATGACCTTGGGTGAGTATTTAAAACCTCTGTGGCCCCATTGTTATTGGTCATAAGTAGATACACTGGAGCTAAGAGTCAACAGTTTTGGTTGTCTGGACATGGAAATACTTCTGCCCCAGCTGGTAAAACTTTTTGATCTCTAAGTGACACCCCTCCACACACCCCTTGCTACCTCTAGTCCAAGGATCCCTGAACCTTTCCACACTCCAGCAACTAGGAGGCAGTGCCTGGCTCAGCGGCTGCCTCTAATACCCACCTCCAGGCAACTTTCAAATTGTTTCTGATTGATGTGTCAAACCAACTATTAAATATTTTTGACCAGCACTTGAATATCACTTGTCTGTGCAGTTTTTGTAATGATCACAGAATGACCTCAGTAAGTGAACATCACCATTAAGTGGATGCTTAATACAATTGTGTTTCCTCCTTGACAAAGGCAGGTTCCTTGGTGATGAAGAGGTGGGCAGAAAGGAAAGGAAGACGAGATGTTGGTTGAGAAGGAGCAGAGAGCAAAAGTATTGCAAATGGGTGAGGAGACACTTCTCTCTGGACCTTGGGCGTATGTAGCAAGTACCTTACCGGTGTCCAAAGAAGAATCCTGCTGAAGGGCTTGGAGTTCCTTGAATGCAACACAAAGTGTCATTGTTATGTAGTCACACATGGCTAATTTATTCCATTCTAATCTCCTCTTCACTGGGGAGACGAAAGTCTGAGCATTTCTCCTTTGCCCAGCCCTGCCACCTGCTCCTGGGAGAATGGTTTCCTTGTTTCGCTGGGACTCCTCTCACATTTGCACTTACTTTCTTGGCAAACCTGCCAAAAGGTATCAGAGTCACCAGGCACACCCTGGAACATTGATATGTTTGGAATTTAATCAAATGCCCCATAAAATGGGACTATTTACCTTCTCCCTGCTGGTGCTCACTTGAAAAATATTTCAGAGCAATCAAAATACAAATTATTGGGGCACTGCCCTTCACAATGAGCTCTTTAGGATTTATGTATTTTGATAGACACCTCACTCTTCCCAAGAAACGAGGTCAGGCATGTCCCTGATTTTGACATGTCAGCGCTGAGTGGTGAAAAGGTGGCTGGGGTCCAATCTTGTCTTTCAGTGATACTTCTTTGCATTGTTCCTTGGCGTCTTCTTTCTCGCAGGAGGGGCCTCTCCCAGAGTCTAAGAGTGGCATGGTCTTAATGCCAAGACCTAGCAAACTCAGAGTCCCAGTCCTGTGGCTGTGAAGGCTGGCTGTGAGCAGTCACAGGTCTGAGAACCAGGGCCCACGGGGGCCTAGGGGTCCCGCAGCCCAGAGAGAAAACAATCTTTGCTGTTTACCAGTCTACTATCACTCACTTGCTGCTCCCACTATGTTCCCAGACCTTACCCCAGGGGTTCTATGGATGCTTCTCTAGGATTCTCAAACCTTCAGACGCACCCTCCCCACCTGACTCTCTGAAAGTCGCTGGCTCACCCATTTAATTGAAAAGAGCCATTTCCCCACTCAGCGGTCCTCTGCCACAGAGCTTGTTGCTTGGACCCGTTGTGTTAATCCACTCCCTTTGCTTTCCCTTGGGCTCCGAGGAAGGGAATGCCCAACATGGGCTGATGATCAAATATCACCCCGCGATCTTCTCCCTCTGGTAACTTGGGGGGCAGTCTTATCCTTTCTTACAGCTCCTTCCCCCTTTTGTAAAAAGGGGCCTCAGTCCTTCTCTACTGGTAAAATCGACACAAACACCCTCTAACACCCTCAGGTTGGCATGCCACCCGCTTCTTCCCTTCCTCTTCGAATCCTTGAGTTGGTAGTCTACACTGGCTGGCTCCTCTCTGCAACCTCTCATTCCTTACACCCTTGTGCTCGAATGATGTTATCGAAAGTCTTACAATAATGGCTGAAACAACTATTTCACCTTATACTCTGAAATCATGAGGCAGGTTTGTTTGTTTTTTCCTTCTCAAATTTCCCTTTCCCTTTCCCCCTCAGGTCATCTGACCCGGCTAACATCTCCTTTCTTCTTCTTGATTTTTAAATTTGTCAATTACAGTTGACATTTTATATTATCTTATATTAGTTTCAGATGTACAGCACAGTGGTTAGACATTCATATAATTTATGAAGTGGTTCCCCGGATGAGCCTAGTACCCACCTGGCACCATACATAGTTATTACTGTATTATTGACCATATTCCCTATGCTGCACTCGATACCCCCCAGCCGCTCTCTTCTCGAAATGGTCCATGTACACTGCTAATAATGTATTCCAGCAGCAAGAAAGAGTTTTTCTCAGTGTTCCTATATGGCTCTTCATTGGCTGAGAAAGAAAAGTGTTCCCAAGAGTCTTTTCTTCTGCTCCCTTTCTCTCTCTCCCCTCTTCTCTCAACAGTCTCCCCCACAGCCAGGGTCTTGGGGATGACCCTTCCTCTGCAGACTGACTCCCACTTTCTTCCCTCCAGAACTCTCTTTCCTCCTGCATTTCAGACCCATCATTCTAACCATCCGCTGGACTCCTCCTGTAATGTGTCCTGCTGGCATCACAACACGGAGTTTTTAATCCCAAATGCACTCTCTTCTCCTTCAGCCTCGTGGCCCCTTTATTCCTGCAAATGGTACAAATATTATCTTAGTCATGTAAACAAAAATAGTTGACTCTGTGCTTTGCCACACCCCATTTATCTAACTTACTTTTTAGGTTTTGTTGTTTTCTGAGTTGTCTCTTGGCTACACTCCCTCATCCCCTACGATTGTTGTCACCCAAGTGTACATATTTCTTCTTATCTGGACTCCTGCAGTAGCCTGGTAGGTGGTCATACTCCTTTGCTATTTGTCGATCACCTCAGCCAAATGTGTCTCCTGGAAGCTCACTTCCCATGAACGTCTTGCACAGTTTTACTTTTTTGTCCAATTAAATCTGGACCCTAAAATACCATTTAAGGCTTTCCACAGGTTCACCCTGAAAGATCTTTTTAGGCTTAATTCTCAGTACTGTCCTATAATTAATCTATGTTCTAGTCAAATAAGATGACACAATTTCTTAGTATTATTGCCCAGTGATTTCCAATTTCTGTCTCTTTGTTTGTATTTTTTCTTCTGCCCAACACCCCCAAGAGCACTTTTGCCCAAATAATCTTATTTCTTCAAGGAATCCCTATAGCACTTAGTTGGAGCTTTCTTATGACCCTGACCACTGTTAGCTTGCTGTGGCCTTTTTTGAGAGCTTGACTAGTTTACTTGTCTTCTCTCCAGTTTGTAAGACCTTTGAGAGACAGACTATATCATACAGACCTCCTCAGAATTTTGCATAGCACCTGGGCCAGTATCTTCTACATAGTTGACCTCAGTGTGTATTTGTTGACTGTTGAATTTGAAAAAAAAAACAAAACTCATTATAATTTTAGAAACATTTAAAATATATTTCTTATATCATGTTTTGGGGGAAAATGTTTTTTCTGTTTATTTTTAAAAATTTAACAACTGGAAAATACTAGAAACTAATAATCTCACATAAACATTCTCACAACAAACTCATATCTGCTCAGAGACTACTACTTTCACTAATATTTTTATAGTGATAATTAATTCCTACTTAAATAATGTAGTGAAAAAAGAAAATAATTATGTGATGTAATGTGCCCAGAAGTTTTTGAGCTGTGAAGTTATGACATTGGTACTCTTTTGAAAAAAAGTCTAGAGCTTTGTCATAAATACACATCCAAAGTATTAAGCACAAAGTCCTTATATCCTCTTCCAACACTCAAATTTCTTCACTTACATTCTTTCTGTAAGAAGATTTAAGATGAATAACATAAAGCGATACACTTGACCACAGAATCTTAAGAGGATACTGTCCTGGTTTTTGCATGTTTTTTATATTTATGATCCTGTAATTCCAGAAAAGAAAATGTTTAATTCAGTCAACTACTTGGATTGGCTATTCAAACTTAAAAAACAACAACAACAAAATGTTTGAAAAACACTCTCAATAATTAACAAAATAAGAGTTGTTTATTGAGTGCAGGGACCACATGTCAATACAATCAGGACCTTGCTTGTTTCTCCCACAGGATTAAATCCAGTTCTGAACACCTAGTGAATGACCAATCAATCAGTCCTCATTAATTGATTACAGATAATTGATTTACTTTTAAGGTACTCTTGGAAACGTTCCTTCATCCCTCAACTCAGGTGAAAGCTGATGACATGAATAGACCAAACCTATTATTGACTGAGAACACAAACTTTTGTCAAACAATTGGTTGTTGACAAAATTCAAGCCTTGGTAAATGAGAAAAAAACTGGTTGGCAGGTGAGATCCAAGTCTTTTAAAACAATGTTTTTTACAGTATGTGTGTATGATTTTTGTTTTGTTTTGTTTTGTTTTTTTTCCCATTTGTATGTACTTTGGCCCTGGCTGTAGAATGGGAACAAGAAACCTTCTCTCACTTGGGGTGATGGAGTTCTCGTCACCAGGTAGGCTCTGGGCTTTAGCCATTTTGGACCATTTCTGTGCCACAGGCAAAGTTTTCTTCTTCCCAAACTTTATTTTGAAGCAAGTACAAGGAAATTCAAAATAGCAGAGTTGGGTGGAAAAATAAGAAGTCTTTTGTTCAGCATGTACAATTTGAATTGTGTCAGGAAGCATTCTACTTCCATCTCATTACCCTTGACTTCGGAGGGACCACTTTTTTTTTTTTTTTTTAACAAAGGAGAACTCTCAATCAGAAGGCTGTCCATAGCTGAGTATCATGGACAGATGGCCAGCTCAAACACATAACAAAGGGTCTGTTGTGATGTTGCCAATTCTGTTTCATGAAATCTTTTTGGTATAAACTGGAAAAAGCACTTTGTTCAGTTAAAGATTTTTTTTCTCTGCCAGTTGTCTTTGCCAAGGTCAATGTTTCTATTACAGGGAGGGAGTATACACTCACCCTGGTGGCTGATTTCACACATTTTTCTTTCCCAAAAGACTCATGAATCTCAGAAGCTGGTGTCCTAGTATGATGTACATTTATTTAATAAATATTTACTGAGTTCCTGTTATGTATCAGACCATGTACTAAGTAACCGGTGTTGGAAAATACAAGGTCTTTCTCTGGATCTCTGTGTCCTAACTAACCAGGGGGCTTGTTCACAGGCAGCCCCGACCTCTCTGTACTTCATCTTCTCGACAATGAAGTTCTATCCGCACTGCTCATAGTGCTGAAAATGCAGCAAGACAAAATAACAAACAGCAAGAGCCGTGATGTTGAAAATCAGAGGTGGTCATTTTAATGCTTAAAATCATGTAATGTCTTCCCATTGCCCTGAAAATAAAATCCTACCTATTTTCCATGAATTCAAAGACCCAAAATAATCTAGCCTCTGCATTTTTGTCTACCTCATCTTACACCATTCTTCCTCTGGATAATCTCATACCTTCATACTGGCCAACTTTTCTTTCCTTGAAAGCTCAATTTCTCCCTCAAGGCCTTTATACTTTCTCTTCTTCCTGGTAAGCTCTTTCTTCTACTCTTCACCTCCCTCTTTTTTTTTTTTTTTTTGTGGTACGTGCCCCTAGCGGACACCGAACCCGGGACGCTCTGGTCCGCAGGCAGACATTCAACTGCTGAGCCAAACTGGCCAGGGCCCTAACTCTTACTGATTCTCACTTTAAAAGCCACTGTCTCAGAATTTTCTTTGCTAATCACCAACTCTAAAATTGGTTCTCCTTATTCTTTTCTTTCATGGAAGCTTATTTTTCTTCATAGCATTTATCCTATATAGAAGTGTATTTGTTTGTGAAATTTTAATCTATCCTCCCAATTAGAATGAAAACTCCATAAAGACAGGACAAGTACCATGACTGTATAATTCGATACTATATACCTCGTACCTGTGAATTGTGCCAGTTAGAATTTTTGGAATGTCAAAATGAATGAAGCTTATGGAGTATTATAGAAATGTGAATCTATTTCATCAAAATAAAATAATATGTATTGTCCAAGAAAAAAGAGGAACTAGAGTTTGAGAAAGAGGAAGTGGTGTACTTAAGAATTATTGGAATATGGATTTTTAAAATTATTTTAATTATGTACTCAATATGTTAATGCCATATACCTCATAAATACTTAATAAATAAAACTATAGAATTTTATCATCTAAACCCCCAGTGTGAAGATGATAAAACTGGGGTCCAGAGATGTGAAGTGATGTCTAAGGTCATATAGGGCAGAAATAGGACTAGAATGTGTGCCCCTGACTTGATCTAGAGTTCTTTCCTTCCCTCATCTCTGCCTTTATTTTTTCCTTTTCCTTTACTGAGGGCGTTTTGTCATCTGGACGAAGAGGGTCCAGATGCTCAGAGGGTCTTTTTCATCTGGAAACTCATGCTCTTTAGTTTGGGGAAATCGTCTTGAATTATTTATTTTATCACTTCTTTTTATCCATTCCCTGTGATTTATTTTTCTGTAACTCTGCTTTCCTTTCAAACTTCTCTGTTGAAGTTTTGATTTCTGCTATTATAACTTTGATGACAGCTCTTTAATATTCTTTGACCATTTCTTTTTAAAACAAACTCATCTTGTTTCAGAGGTACAACATCCTTTCTTAACACTCTGGGAAAAAAATGGCAGCATTTTTTATTTTTATTGACTTTATTGGTGTTACATTGGTTAATAAATTACATAGATTTCAAGTACCCAGTTCTATAATACATCATCTGTACATTACATTGTGTGCTCACCATCAAAAGTTGTCTCCTTCCATCAACATTTATTCCCCCCATTCACCTTTCTCTACCCGACCCTCACCCCCTTTCCCTCTGGCAATCACCATACTGTTGTGTATTTCTATGAGTTTCTTTTTTTAAATTAATTCCTTCACCTTTTTCACTTAGCCACCAAACACCCTTCCCCTCTGACAGCTGTCAGTCTGTTCTATCTATAAGTCTGTTTTTACTTTGTTTTTAATTTTATTCCTTAAATTCCACGTGCAAGATAAATCATTTGTCTTTCTTTGACTGGCTTATTTTACTTAGCATAATACTCTCCGGGTCGTCCCATGCTATAGCAAAAGGTAAAAGTTCCTTCAATTTTACAGCTGAATAGTGTTCCATTGTGTAAATGCGCCACAGCTTTTTATCCACTTTTTAAAATCTACTGATGGGCAGCTGCGTTGCTTCTAAATCTTAGCTCTTGCAAATAGCACTGTAGTGCACTATTTTTGAAGTTAGCATTTTTTTTTTTTCATTCTTTGTCTTTACACCATGTTTCTTTTCCTCATTAGTAGTTTCAGCCACCACCTTTCTATTTGAGGCTTTCCTCAAATGCTTGGTGGTTCTCTGATATCTATTCTTAGTTAAGCGAGGGTAAGGTTGCCAGATAAGATATGGAGCACTCAGTTCAATCTGAGTTTTATATAAACAAGAAATACATTTGTAGTATAAACATGTTCCAAACATCACACTTTTTTGCTAAATCTGACTTTATGAGAGGAGCACAGAGCAGCTGAAGAAAGATCTGTGTGCGCAGATGGTGACTGCTGGGCATGATGAAGGTGGTCTGTCTGAGCCATTTCGTAAGAAGATGCTGGAGCATCAGTATCTGTAGGTCTTTACTGTGGGTTGGTCAGAGTCCTCAGACCAGAATTATTCAGTATTCAGCCCAGTGTTCTGGGAGCCAAAATGGGACAGGAGGTTGGGGTTCTCACCATTCAGAATGTGTGCTTTTTAATAAATCTCCCAGTTTTCAGTAAAGTATCCTTGCCCTCAATAGTGTCTGGCATTCATGTCTGGAATCTTTCTGAGCAGCCTCTGCAGAGAGTTGGTCTTCATTCTCTGCCAGGAGGGTGGAAGGGACTACCTGTCAAAGACACTACTAGCAAATAACCCATCAGCTCCAGCTGCATTGCTGCCTTCAGAGGTACTTCTTGCTGCCAATTTCTGAGTCTTGGTGAGGTTTTGCAGGCAACTCAGGTTGCTTCTGGGCTTCCCCCACTGTCAACTTAAATTTAAGCTTCATAAATCTGAAGCCAGTCACTGCTCAACCATATGCTTTCTATCTCTCAAAATGTTATTGCTGTTGTTTTCTTCCCATTCTTTTCGTCCTTATGGGTTAATGTCCTTAAAATCTATCCCTTTACTGTCTTTTTAGAGTTCTGGAGATGGAATTTAATGTAAAGCATATGTTAAATCTGCCACGTTTAATGAGAAGCACAGCCATGAATTTTCAAAGTGACTATAGAGAGGCCTTTAATAGCTCTTCTCTCATTTTTCCCTTTTGTAAAATGAGAAGGGTACGAGAGATGATTGTCGATGGACCCCCCACACACAAGTTTATGATTGTATAATCTCCTGCATTATCATTCTTCACTGAGGCCATAAGGTCACAACTTCCTAAACCTTCCAAACAAATTCTGTATTCAGTATTTTAAGAAATAGACAAAAACACAGTGTACATTTTCAATGATATCAAGCCTCCCAACTCTGCCACTTGCCATCATGGTACCTTAAGCAAGGACTTCTCTGAAGTTATTTCTCTTCAAATGGAGACAATATCAATTTCTCTCATGAGGTTGCTGAAACAGCCAATGAATTAATAGGAAACTGCTTCACATTTGGAAATTTGCTAAGCAAATATTAGTTGATGAGGTTATTTTTGGATTAAGCATCTTCTCAGCACAATAATTCTTGGCCTTTTTAAAGTCTTCTGGTTGGGGAATTATAGTATTTACCTTTAATTGCCTGGACTTACTTTAATTAGTGTAATGAGTTCCTGTATGTTCCCAGTGAATCTGTTCTTATAAAACACTTAATCCTCCAAGATATTGATAATACTATTAATAAGGGCCATTCTTCTTTGAAAATCACTTGTGTCAGATAATCTGCTAAGTGTTTTTATACATCTCTAATGTTTTCAACCCTCCTTCAAGGAAAGTCTTATTGAACCCCATTTTACAGATAAAGAATTGAGACTCATGAAAGTTCAGTGATTTGGTCAAGTTTACTCACTCAGTAGTAGAATTGGGATTCAAACCAAGTCTATCTGTTACCAAAATCCATGTATACTCTTTTCTTTATGCTATAATTCCTTCTTTACTCTTTAAAAACCATTAACACCCTTTTAACACTGAGGCGAAAACGTGAATGAGCTCAGTGTAATAACTGTCATTTGGCTCCTAGTCTCAATGCTGCATCTTCGTGATGAATTCTGCATCCTGACCCTAAACGCCTATGGCCGTGCTTTCTCATGGCCTTGCTTTGGCTTCCGCTGTCTCTCTCCCTTGAATATCATCTCTCCCTTCCTCCGTCCAGTGACCGTTCTACTCTCCCTGCAGGGATCCACCAAGGTCCAACTTCTTTGTGAAGCTTTTCTTTACCTCTTCAGGCAAAATTAATTGCTCCCTTCTGTGTGTTCTTTAAGCATTTTAATTTGTATTATATAAAATTTCCCCTTTTGAGCCATTTTGACCTGCAACAATGATTTTATATTGTTTATCCAAATATCTTTATTACACAGTGTTGTAATTGGAGATGAGATGTGTCTGCCTCCTTCCCACCCCCCTCACCTTACCCCAGAATATAAGGTATGCATGGCAGTTAACCATAATAAAAGCTGACCTTCTGAGCGCTTACTATGGCCAGGCCTGTCCTACATACATCATAATGAAAAACTCTTTTAATTCTTAGAGCAGTCCTGTAACAGTTGCATATCTATGCATTATATATTACAAACATTAAATGTTATAAATAATATATATATATATACATTGCATGCATTTCATCATTTTATATGTGAGGAAACTGAGGCACACAGAAGTAAAATAACTTGCCCAAGCTCACAAAACTTGGCAGAACTTCAATTTCAGCCCAGATAATCTGGTTTTATAATCCATAGTCCTAATGACTTCTCTACAATCCTTCTCTTGCTATTCTGTCTGGTTGTGTTTAAATTCATTAGTATATTCCCAGGATCTAGCACAGGCTAGGCATCTAGTAGGTGCTCAAGAAAGAATGAAAGATGAAAGAAAGAAAGAAAGAAAGAAAGAAAGAAAGAAAGAAGAAAGAAGAAAGAAAGAGAAAGAAAGGAAGGAAGAAAGGAAGGAAGAAAGAAAGAAAGAAAGAAAGAAAGAAAGAAAGAAAGAAAGAAAGAAAGAAAGAAAGAAAGAAGAAGAAGGAGGGAGGGAGGGAGGGAGGGAGGGAGGAAGGAAGGAAGGAAGGAAGGAAGGAAGGAAGGAAGGAAGGAAGGAAGGAAGAAAAGAAAGAGAGAAAGAAGAAAGAAAGAGAGAGAAAGAAAGAAAATAAAGAAAGGGAGAGAGAAAAAAGGAAGGAAGGAAGGAAGGAAGGAAGGAAGGAAGGAAGGAAGGAAGGAAGGAAGGAAGGAAGGAAGGAAGGAAGGAAGGACTTCATATTAGTCAGGTTTGTTAAGCACGTACTCTGTGCTCTCAGGTGTTATGGTAGTCGGCACTCAGAAAACTAAAGCCAAGTTCCTGTTCATGTGGAGATCATGGCCTACAGGGGACCCTGGTGAACAGCACAGCAGTTGCAATGCAAGGAGACTGCTGGGCATCAGCAGTGAACATTAGGGAGGTATGAATGGCCAGGTAAGCACCTGGTAGGAAGGAGAAGGTGGCACAGAAGACAGTGGAATCCTGAAGGAGGGGAAAGTAGAATTATTCATGTGAAGGGGTGCTCAACATCAGTACCAACTGGGTAGTTTATGCAAAGGACTGGAGTGGGGACAGGGTTGGAGAAGGAGCAAAGCAGGTAGTAGGAGTTCAGAGCAGAGCAGAGTTGGCAGGAATGGGGGCTGTGGGACCGACCGAGGGCCTGAATCTGAACCTCAGCTCTATCACTTACTACCTTAGTGACCTTGAGTAGATTTTCTTAATGCCCTTGTGTCTCAGTTTCTTTTGTAAAATGGGTGTAATGCCCACCTGATTGGGTTGGAAGAAAGATTACCTACGGTAATACTTGCTAATATGAAAAGTAAATGAGTTAATTCATGAAACATTTTGTGTACGATGCCCGGCAGAGAGTTGGTGCACAGTTCCTTTCCTGAGATTCTCTAACTTGGAAATGTTTCCAGGCAAATTTTTTAACAACAAATTATTATGAGCACTCTCAGCATAACTGATATTTGAGCCCCAAGGTGTGTGTTTGCTTCTAAGAACTGACTCATATTCATTTCTACCTATTCCTTTTTCTTCTGGTACTGTAATAGTAACTTCTTAAGTAGAAAGCTCTTTAATAAATTTCTGAACAGTAATATTGCCGTAGGTCAGCGAATTTTAACCGGTGTGCCAAAGAACTTTTAAAACGTGCAATACCCGACTAGGTAGTCAGGGATATTGACCTCTCTTCCCTTAGACTGTCAAAGTAAAAAATGACAACAGTCAACACAACAATAGCCATCTGGTGTCAATGAGTCAAAATTATACTTTTTTTTTTGTCAGATGAGCAAAAATTATATATTTTTAGTGTGCCGCTACATTTTAGTAATTAGTTTACATGTGCCATGAAATGCGAACAGCTGAAAAATCGCTGTTCTAGGTCAAAGCCAGGCAGCTGAGTTTATGGTATGCTACGTTTACAAATTACTATCTTAAGTTTACAGAAAAAGGCAGCACCTGATTTAAAGCCCAAATGTGTATGTTTGTTTTTAACTAAAAAATCCAAACAGCATTACCAACGTATTAAGAATCTTTAGAAGTGACGGTCGATGGAGTATCTAGAGTCAACAGCGGCGGTGATGCTGGTATCTGAAAGTGATAATGGCAAGCCTTACAGTTTAGCTTCTCTTTATTTTTTTAAATGAAACCATCATATAAAGACACAGACTCAAGTTATTCAGAACTTGCAGAGCAGAAACAGGAAAACTTGTCTCTTGTTCATTGGATGTGATGGAGCATAAGGTTAAGGAGGAACATTTTGCCATGGATTGGGAAGATGAGGCCTTTCTTCCCATCATTTTCCCTTAGCCTGGCTGAGGGGCTTAGGAGAGATTCACAGTGGAGGGAATAAGGATTAGGGGGCTAACTGTTTTATGAGAAAAATCATGTAATTCAAAGAGGTCATCAGGAAATCATTTCCCAAGGAGGGCCCTTGTCTTTGAAATCCTTTCTCACTCCTGATCTAACAAAGCCCCAGTTCATTGAACCTCAAAGGATGATCTTCAGCAGCTGGTTTTGGCTGGCCAGCTTTGATGGCTGGGGTGTTTGAACTGCAGTGGGGTTAAAATGGTCTATTTCAGTTTAATTATTTGTGTATTTGCTCAGGATGCCTGTCTAGGAAGAATGGGCTTCATCTTGTGGGAAATGAACATCTCTCTGTAATATAGGATCTTAGGCAGAATAAAATCACTTCTCCAAGAGCTCAAGTCGATGTTTTGGTGAATTAGTTCATCCTATAACTTGATGCTCCTGTGGTCCATTGGATTTGAGGGAGAAGTGTCTGTACTTTCACATGTCTGTGCCTTTTATTTTCTGCAACCTAGAAGACTTTTTCTCACCTTCTTATTTTCCTAAATTCTGCTTTTTCTCCAATGATTTCTTTCTGTAACTTTCCCAAATCATTTCACTTTAAATTTTAGAATTAAAATGGGATTTTAATATCCCTGTGTTGTCCAGGGAGGAACAGAGGGGTCAATGCCCTCTAGACTTGGGTTCAATTCAGAGAAGATTGTTGAGATTATATCACAGAATAAAATTTTCTAATTTTAGCCTCATCTTCAAGGCGAAGGGTTAATTTTCTTCTACCATATAGCCCTTTCTTTCTAGACTGAAGAATCGCTGAATTTGATCTCACTAGGTTTCTTCATTACACTGTAAGTTCATGAAGGCAAGGAGTTGTCCAGCTTATTGGTTTATCATGTGTGTTCTTTCCATCCTCTACTTACCAGGTAAAATGCAAGTGTATTTTTCTCCTATTGGTGCAGCAGCCACCTTTTATGACCTAAGATGACAACCATGACACCATCCCTTTAAGGACAACGCAGCAGAAGGGGAGAAAGGGGTTAAATCCACAACAGCATTGTTGGAGCAACTATATCACCACAGACAAACTTCTCCTGGCTTCTTGCTATATGAAAGAAGCAGATGCCTGTGTAATTATCTGTTGCTTATAGCAGAAAGAACTATTTTAAGTTGATATACTATTTTTATGTATATGGCAATGTTAGTGTAAATCTGAATGCTTTATATAAATGAATAGAAAATGAAAAAATATACATCTTTATAAACTACTGAGAAGAGGCATATTCAAAGAACACAGTAAGAATGAAATAGTTTTTTAATTTCTTTCCCCCCAAATTATAAACATGAGGGTCACTCCATACAATACAAGGCAAATAACCATTTGTTCTTTTAATTATTATTTAAATTCTATTTTTTATTTTATTTTTTCCTAGAATGATTGAGATATAATTGAAATATAACATTGTGTAAGTTTAAGGTGTATCATGTAAAGATTCAATACCGGTAGTTATTGTGAGATGATTGCCATAATAAGGTTAGAGAACACATCCATCATCTCATGTAGTTACAACTTGTGTGTTTGTGTGTGGTGAGGAACATACCTCAACATTATAAAAGTCATATAGACAAGCCTACAGCTAACATCTTACTCACTGTGAAATGATTGAAAACTTTGCCTTTAAGATCAAGAACTAGACAAGGGTACCCACTTTCAACGTACCTATTTAACATAGTACTGAAAATTCTAGCCAAAGCAATCAAGAAAGAAAAAGAAATAAGTATCCAAGTCAGAAAGGAATAAATAAAATTATCTTTGTTTGCGGATGACATGATTTAGGTATGGAAAAAAAAAATCTGTCAGAAATAATAGAGAAATTCAGTAAATTTTCATGATTCAAAGTCAACATGCAAAAACCAGCTACAATTCTATATACTACAATGATTATCTGAAAAAGAAATAAAGAAAACAATCTCGCTTGCAATAACATTCTAAACAATAAAACACTTCAGAATAAATTTAACCAAAGAGATGAAAGATCTATACCCTGAAAACTGTAAGACTTTGGTAAAAGAAATTGAAGATTATGCAAACCCTAGACTCTTGCTCACTGTGAAGTTGTATGAGAGGTTGGATAGGTGGAATCTGGCTTCCATATGGGGACATAGTGGGTCTTACCCTCTGTGCATAAGGAAGGATGTTTTCTAAACATTGGAAGGGATTTCATATATTAATCAACCAAAAAGAATGATTTGGCCCAGCTAAGCAGCAGAATCAAAATTCAAATGCAGACATCCCTATCAACAAGCCCATACTTTTAACAATAATACTGCAGGCTCATAATTTGTAATGTGGAATCTGGCTCCCACATTTTTAAGATAACAGGGCTCCCGTCTGGAGAAACCGGGGGTATGAAAACATTATTGCTTGTGTGTTTCTAAGTCATTTTTTTCCTTTTTTTTTCTTTTGGGATTTCTTCAGTGATCTCATGGCATTGCTGTGGGGTGGACTGACCAAGAGGGGTCTTTATTTTCTTTGACAGCTGCACTGACATCTGGGTAAACTGCAATAAGAAAATGAACCACAGGTTGAGGATAATTTCTAGAACAGGCAGATGTGATGGCATAAAATGAGCTCTAGCATTAGAATCCTTATTCCTTTCTCCAGTTTCCCTGCCACAGGTCTCCACAGAAATGGTCTCAACAATGTTTGGGGCGGGGGGCAGGATAGGGCTTAGGGTGTCTGCGGGAGGAAAAAGAGAAACATCTGTAACAAAAATAAACTGATTAATAAAAAATTAAATTAAATTAAAAAAAAGAAAAAGAAATGGTGAGTCTCAGCTGAACTATTTGATTTTTTCACTTGCTTGCACACACACACCCCGCATCCCTTGGGGAGAAGTGGCAGATCTGGTGGATGAAAACCTTGCCATCCTGTGTTTACTAATGGATGGAGTCCTGTCAAAGGTCAGATCTTTCTGTTTCTTACTAATGTTGCAGCAAACACTCCCAGCCTCTGGGCCTTGTTCCTGACCTCCATGTGGACGGCAAAGAGGCCTTGGGGAATCACCAGCCTCACATTCCTGCTCTGTCCTGGGGCAGCTGGGAAGCGAGGTGGGCTTGTGACCGGCTGGATATGTAGGCTTCGGCACGCAGACCCACTTATTGATACAGGGGGTCATCGGGTCAGGGTCTAGAGAGAACATAGGGTCTCATTCTGTATTCCCCAAAGCCATTTACCAGGCACCCTTGATTTCCACTTTATTGGGCGTCTGAAAAGACAACATTTTTGTTCCTATTTGGCTGTTGAATATAAGTTAGTCTGTGGCTCTGAGAAAATTTTATAGTCAGAATCTCTACATTTGAATATATCTAATTAATGCATTTGGCAAGCCACCGAGCCTCCCTGAGCCTCAGCGTCCACAAATTTGAAGTAGGGATAACAATATCTACCTAATAAACAGATATCTACCATAAGGACTGAAAAAGATTCCATGTGTTAGATATGTTACCTTGCCAGGCCCATCATAGAAACTATTTACCTTCTTAAAAATGGCTAGTTGGAAAGGTAAAAGAGAAAAATCAGTGTATGTTGTAATTTGGTAGTATTTAGAAAAGGAAGTTTATATAAATACCTATCATTTCTCCCTTCTACACAGTACATATTACTTATTGAGGACTTCTCTGTGTCAAATTCTTTATCAAATTATCATGGTTAACTCTCACAAAAAAACCTCTGAACTTAGTGCTATTGTAAGCAGTCCCATTCTCCAGATGAGAAAACTGAAGCTAGACAAGTTAAGTAGTAAGTGGCAGAGATGGGTTGGAGTTCAAGCCTGTCTGGCTCCAGAATAAGTCCTTGTAACTGCTCCTCTCTCCTGTGGGAGCAAGGGAGAATTTGGCTCAGTCCCTCTCATCACAAGATGGCACATCCCCACATGGTGGAGTGTGAATGAGCGAAAGGTAACTGGCCTTGTGAGCAGTGGATTAGAACTGAAGCCCAAGTCTGACCACTGCAACACCAGCAACCTGAGACGGTAAGCAATATCACTTCTTGTCCTGAGTTCTCTGTGATATGTCTGCACAGGTGGGTGTGTTCCAAATTCTGGCCCTGAGGTCAGTAAGAGATCAGCAAGATGGTGTACAAACCGCCCAGGGCACCTGGGTGTGAAGTGACACTCACACTCCATCAGGACTCCTTGGTTTGTTCACTCATCTCTGTTGGCTACATGAGTGGTAACAAAAGTGGCCAGGGGCCTGGTTTCATTTGGAGAGCACTGGCCTGTTATCTACCCAGGTTTTCCCCTGCATGATACCTATTCAGGAGCAGAATTCTGTTGAATAAGCAAGCTGTGTTTCAAGGCAGACTTCCAGCTCAGAAACATTCATCTATGGAGAATCTGATCTCTTGGCAATGCAGGCTCCCAGGATTATTGTTAGTACGATATGTTTTAACGTTTGCACAAAGCCAGGTAAGTTCCCATGAAAAGAAACCATGGTGTTGACAGTGGGTGTCGTTTATAGGAGCAGTGTTTCTGGTTCTGGCTGCAGGCTCTGAGTGGTAAGACATGCTCACACCACGGGGGTTCTGGGAGAAGGGCGTGGGTAGTGGAGTAGAAAACAACATAACTGTGGGACCAGGCACAGACAATGGCCCTGGCAGAGACCCGTGTCATGTGTTATTTGTGTGTGTGTGCACGCGCACGCAAGAGATGGAGATGTGCTTTCATTAGACTCTATTTTTTTAGTAGTAATAGCTAGCATTTATTTATTTATTTATTGTATTAATTAATTAATTAATTTATTTATTTATTTAATCCTCACCCGAGGACATTTTTCCATTTTTTGTTCAGGTAGAGTGGGAGGGAGAGAGGAACAGAGAGAGAGAGAGAAACACCGATGTGAAAGGAACACATCGAGTGGCTGCCACCCGCACAACCGACCAGGGCCGGGGACAAACTGCAACCAAGGCACGCGCCCTTAGCGGGAACCGAACCCGGGTCTCTCAGGACCGCAGGCCGACGCTCTAACCGCTAAGCCAAACCGGCCAGGGCTGTATTAATTTATTTTTGTTACAAATGTTTCTCCTTTTTTCTCATTGACACTCTCCTCCCCATCCCCCCACCCCACCCCATCCCCAGCTTTGTTGTCCATGTCCATTGTTCATGCATACATGCATATAAGTTCTGTG
Organism: Molossus molossus; assembly: GCF_014108415.1. Lineage (NCBI taxonomy): Eukaryota > Metazoa > Chordata > Mammalia > Chiroptera > Molossidae > Molossus > Molossus molossus. The sequence goes on along the minus strand of NW_023425345.1, from coordinate 13,507,893 downwards.
GTTTATCTCTTTCCTCCCCCTCTCCCTTTTCTGAGGGTTTTCAGTCTGTTCCCTACTTCCACATCTCTGGGTCTACCCTGTTCCTCAGACTGTTATGTTCATTATATTCCAAAAATAAGAGAGATCATGTGATATTTGTCTTTCTCTGCCTGACTTGTTTCGCTTAGGATAATACTCTTCAGGTCTCTCCATGTCGTCTCAAAGGATAAGAGATCTTTCTTTCTTACAGCTGCATAGTACTCCATTGTGTATATGTACCACTGCTTTTTTATCCATTCGTCTACTGATGGACATTTGGGCTCTTTCCAGATCTTAGCTATTGTAAATAGTGCTGCTATGAACATGAGGGTACATATATTCTTTCTGATTGGTGTTTTGGGCTTCGTAGGGTATATTCCTAGAAGTGGTATCACTGGGTCAAATGGCAATTCAATTTTTAATTTTTTGAGGTAACACCGTGGTGTTTGCCATAGTGGCTGCACCAGTCTGCATTCCCACCAGCAGTGTACTAGAATCCCCTTTTCTCCACACCCTCGCCAACACTTGTTTGATGATTAATTGATGGCAGCCATTCTGACAGCTGTGAGGTGATACCTCATTGTTGTTTTAATTTGCATCTCTCTGATGATTAGTGATGTTGAACATTTCTTCATATATCTCTTGGCCATTTGTATGTCCTGTTTGGAGAGGTGTCTATTTAGCTCCTCTGCCCATTTTTTAATTGGGTTCTTTGTCTTCCTTTCGTTGAGTTGTATGAGCACTCTATATATTTTGGAAATTAACCCAGTATCTGATGTATTATTGGCAATTATGCTCTTCCATACAGTGGGATCTCTTTCCATTTTTATGGTTGTTTTTTCTTTTCTTTTCTTTTTTTTTTTTTGCTGTGCAGAGCTTTTGAGTTTAATGTAGTCCCATGTGTTCATTTTTTCCTTTGTTTCTGTTGCCCTAGGTGATGTATCAGTGAAAATCTGTTGCGTATAATGTCTGAAATTTTGTTGCCTACATTTTCTTCTAGGATTTGTATGGATTCACGAGTCACATTTAAGTCTTTTATCCATTTTGAGTTTATTCTTGTGTGTGGTGAAAGTTGACGGTCTAGTTTCATTTTTTTATTTTTATTTTTGGTATGTAGCTGTCCATTTTCCCAACACCATTTATTAAAGGTATTGTCTTTACTCCATTGTATGCTCTTGCCTCCTTTGTCAAATATTAACTGAGCATAATGTCTTTGGTCAATTTTCAGGTTCTCTGTTCTGTTCCACTGATCTATATGCCTGTTCTTGTGCCAGTGCCAGGCTCTTTTGATTACAGTAGCTTTGTAGTATAATTTGATATTCACTATCGTGATCCCGTCTACTTTCTCTTTCTTTTTCAAGAGTGCTGTGGCTTTTTGGGGTCTTTTTTGGTTTCATATGAACTTTTGAAGTATTTTTTCTAGTTCTATGAAATATCTCATTGGTATTTTGATGAGGATTGCATTGAATCTACAGATTGCTTTGGGTAGTATGGACATTTTAATGATATTAATTCTTCTAATCTATGAACAAGGTATGTGCTTCCACTTTTTTATATCTTTCTCTATTTCTTTTTTCAATATCCTGTAGTTTTCTGCAAATAGGTCCTTTACTTCTTTGATTAAGTTTATTCCTAGGTATCTTAATTCTTTTGCCATGATAGTAAATGGGATTTTTTTTAATTTCTCTTTTTGTGAGTTCATCATTGGTGTATAAGAATGCCATCAATTTCTTGACATTAATTTTGTATCCTGCTACTTTGCCAAATTCATTTAGTAAGTCTAGTAGATTTTTGATGGAGTCATTAGACTCTCTTTAAAAAGGAGGTTGACCCCAAAGTTCCTCTGATAAAAAGTTAAGCCCCCTTTAGTGCTGTTTTTCTTTTCTATTTTTCCTTAAGTTCTACGTTCAGATTTTCAGCATCTTGAAATCTGAGTCCATTACATTGATAATTGAGAATAATGCCAATATTGGTGAATTCACAGTCATTGATTCATTTATTAAGAATTACTCATCAAGGGCTTCTCATGTAAAAGGCAGTGTGCTAGGGTTGCGGGGCCTCCATGCACCACCTGCGCAAGCACCCAGGGTAGTCCTGCTACAGGAGACACAACGGTGTAAACACGGTGCGCGTCCTGCCCTCAGGAGTGTTAGAGCTCGGGGCCTAGCGAGGACTTCAGTGGCAGCTGAGAGGGGAGAAAGATTCCTTTTAGCTGAGGGGCTGTGACATTCGAATTGGCATTAAGGAGAAGTGAGAGGGGTCCTGCATTAGAGACTCAGTGCTGAGATCTGTCAGTCCGAAATCAAGGTGTTGGCAGGGCCACACTCCATCTGGAAGCTCTGGGGGAAGCTTCAATCTTTGCCTCTTCCAGACTCTGGTGCCCATCAGCATTCTTTGACTTTGGCCACATCACGCTAACCTCTGCCTCCTGGCCTCGCAGGCTCTTCCTCTTCCCTCTGTCCCATCAGTGGGCCTCTTTTGAGGACCTTGTTATGGGATTTAGGGCCCATTTGATAACATAGGGCCCTTCTTATCTCAAAATTCTTAACTTAGTAACTCTCCACACTCTTTTCCCAAAGGTAACATGCACAGGTTCCATGAGTTAAAAGATAGGCATAAATGTCTTTTGGGGTCCCACCATTTAATTCACTAGAGCTACACATTTGAATTATAGGGGCAATTCTTTAAAAGCAGAAGCAGAAGGAGGAGGTGGAGGAGGAGGAGGAAGAGGAAGAAGAAGAGGAGGAGATTCCTTGATATTACCCTGGGTATACTGACAGCGTTTCTGGGGGTGGGGCCCAGGTATCTGTATCAGTTCCTCAGGTGACTTACACGCATCTGGGCCATGGACCTACTTTTAAGAACCGCAGTGTATTGTATGCACTTACCCTTCCTTTTGCATCCCCTGGGTCCCCACTTGCTCCCTGTTACCACAAGTAAGTCCTTCGACCTCTTCGAGCCTCGGTTTCATCTGTAAAGTGGAGATAACAGCATTCCTTTCTTCGAAGGGTTCTTGTGAGGGAAAATGAATTCATGCACACAAAGAGCTTAGCACAGTGCCTGGCACCGAGGAAGCACTCCGGGAGTGTTTGCTATTGTCACATTCATTCTCATCATTAGTGTCATTCGGTGACGTGAGGGCTGGCTTGCCGGCCGCGGCTTCCACCTTGCTGGGTTGGGGCTCTTTTCCCACACTTTCCACTGTCAGGGGGTCATAGCCCTCTTTCAACTCCAGCAGGGGTGAATTCTGGCTTCTATGGTGCCAAAGCTGTGTCCTTACAAATGTTCAAATCATCTATCTTAGAATTGTAACGCTGACGGGACGCCATTTTCAAATTCACTTTTTAGCCACTGTGTTTTGGATAAGATGGTCTGATTTTCAATTCACAAATCCAAAGCATGATGGATATAGGTTGACTTGGTTTTCCAGGCTGCCACAAAATATGTACCACACCCACGTGTTTATGTACCTGCTGCTTCCAAACTGTAACAGCAGAGCAGAGTAGTGGCAGCAGAGATTGGGGAGCCCAGAGAATCTAAAATTATTTACTATCTGGCCCTTTACAGAAAATGTGTGCTAAATGCTTGGGCTGCAAAGACTCATGCATCATGGTGATGCTCTCAAAAAAGACATTTATGCCTATCTTTTAACTCATGGAAACTGTGCTTGTTACCTTGGGGAAAGAGTGTGGAGAGGTACTAAGTTAAGAATTTTGAGATAAGGAGGGTCCTATGTTATCAAATGGGCCCTAAATCCTAGCATGAAGGATGGAAAAGAAAACAATAACCCAGCACACTGGGGAAATTTCTCTACTCATTGTATGAACCATGAGAATGAGGTTATCGAGAGTAAATGATTAGTTCTTTCTATAAACATGTTCAAATGTATCTTTATTGTTGAGAGTATTACAGATGTCTTCCTTCTCCCCCACCCCACTTCTCCCTCCATCCAGTTCCCTCCCCACCCCAGGGAACATTCTGTGAATACTCTATGCTTTTTCCAGATTCTGGTGTCCGTCATTCGTAGACCGTCTGGTAAATGTTCTATGAACATTTTTAAAAGGCTTTGAAGAAGGAATGAAATTTAAGTTTAGCATCACTACGTGTGAGTTGTTGCTCAGTGGATAGAGAAAAGGTATTTCTGATGAAGACTCAGAATGATCAAAGGGGACAGGAAAGTGCTCCGAACACATGGGAATCACCTGTTAAATTGCTCAGTTTGGCTGTAGCATCTGGTGGGTGGCAGGGACAAAAGAGGAAAGTGAAGCTAGTGGTGCGTGGGTCCTAGAGACAGGACATGGAATACCCTCTCTATCTTGTCGGCTTCATCAGATCTCCTGCAGCTTCTAAATGACTCATTTTTTGACAGCTGATACTGTTATCTTTAACCATGGGGAGCAGCGGGGGTGGATCCGGTCATCGTGACATTAGCTTTCTAATTTATGTCTTTGTAAAAATGTTTTTATGGCAAAGTTATGTTTTATAATTGAAAAACTATGAAAACATCTCTGAAATTGCTAGCCGCTCATTACAACAGGAATCTTATTTTTTAAAGCATTGTGTGAACAACGCAAGAGAGAAAGTACCAAGATAAGAGGGAAAATATCTTGAGACACCTCCCCACACCCTCCTCATAGTCATATAAAAATGATAAGCAAATGAATTTTGGACAACAGATGAGGAAGCCAATATTCTGTAGGAAGGTGTGTTCCAAGAACAGATTTCTTACTAGGGTAGCTGTGCAAATGGACTCTCACAAGGCACCTAAGAAAGGATGCTCTCTTTTCAGCACTATTTTGTCATTGAAATCTGTCTTCTTGATTGCCTCTTCCTCGAACTCTGGACTCAGGTGATAAATGAATTCAAACTCTATGATGCTCTGTTGAGAGAAGAAAGGTTAAGTGAGAAATGTACTGGGGGAAGTGGAAAGCTATTATGGGATAGATAGATGATAGATATAGATAGATAGATAGATAGATAGATAGATAGATAGATAGATAGATAGATGATAGATAGATAGATAGATGATAGGTAGATACATATAGTTATAGAATCATAAGCATAGTTACTTCACAGTAATTCACAAAGTTTCAGCATATTGTATTTGAACTGTATTTTTATCATCTCTTCAGACTATTTCTAATTGTTTGCTATTACCAATTAATTCTGAGTAGAGCATCATTTTCTTTACAAAGCATTGCAATAGCTAAGATCTGGAAACACCCCAAGTGCCCATCAATAGATGAATGGATTTTAAAAAGCTGTGATACATTTACACAATGGAATACTATGCAGCTGTATGAAAGAAAGATCTCTTACCCTTTGAGACAACATGAAGGGACCTGGGGAGTATGATGCTGAGCGAAATAAGTGAGTCAGAGAAAGGGAAGTACCACGTGATCTTACTTATTTATAGAACATCATGAACAAGATAAACTGTCGACTAAAATAGATCCAGAGTCATGGAAGTAGGGAACAGTCTAACAAACCTCAGAAGGATGGGAGGGTGGGAGGGGAGGGAAGAGATAGACCAAAGAACTTACATGCATATATTCACAACCAATGGACACAGACATTAGGTTGGGGAAAGAAGGAGGGGGGTGGGAGAGGGGAGTCAATGGGAGAAAAGGGGGACATCTGAAATACTTTCAACAATAAAAAAAAAGCATTGCAGAACTGGGTCTACTTCATTACCTAGCTACATGGCTCTTGCATAATACCTTTTAGCTTTCTGAGTATTTGTTTCTTCAACTGTAAAATAAGAATGCTAGGAAGTTAGGATGGAGGTGTGGAGGAGCATTGGATTGGAGTTTAGGACACTGGGCTTCCTGAGGCAGCTCTAGTTCAGTTGCCTCTAATTTGCTACTTATTTACTCTGTGATCTTGGACAAATGGCCCCTCCAAATCACAGTTTCCTTATCAGTAAAACAATAATACATAGAAATCTACTGAAAGGGTTAAATTATAAACTAGCCAAAAAATATTTTGTTTTTTTCCTAAGTTTGGCAAGAGATCAGGAAGACTTCTAAGGGCAGTCAGCTGTCCTAACTCTTGCCAAATAATCTCCCTCCTGAAAATCTTTCTTAAGGAAATAATATGCTATTTAGAATTATTTTGAGATAGCAAAAATTATAAATAATCTGAATATTTAACTAAATGACTTAATAAGATAGGCTGACACTCTATGAATTACAGGATTAGTTGTATGGGTTTATGATTCTACAGACCCCGGTAGAGTTTCTTTCAACCTATCTTTAAAAATACAATGACAACTTACACAGCATATTTAAAAATCACAGCATTAATGTGGTATGTTCTTTCAAGAAATAAAGTAAAAAATTTATTGTGTTGTGCCCAAAGGCAAAAAAATAAATCAGTCATTAGACATGACTACTGACAAGCCATCTAGTACAAGAATCATTGCTAATTTTGCACATATTTTCTGGTCAGTGGAGTTGGAATGAGGAAAAGTGATCAGCGGCCCTCCAACGTATCATGCAATAAAACTAAGGAATCCTGGGCATGGTGAGATAACGTTTCATTTCTTTCCCACTCTCTGACCTCTGGCTCAGTGACTAGTGACTTTACTCAGCAGAAAACCAGGTAACCATGCTTTAATTAGGTAAGTGGTATGTTTTGAGAAAGCCATGCTTGTTCTTCTCTTCATTTGCTATGGACTGAATGTTAGTGCCCCTCCCTCCCCCCCTGCAAATCACACGTTGAAGCTAAAATATGATGATATTTGAAGGTGGGCCTTTGGGAGGTAATTAAACCATTAGCATACAGTTCTCGTGATGGGATTAGTGCCCTTAGAAGAAGAGACGTTAGAGAGTTTGCCGCCCCTCTTTGCTTTCTACCAAATGAGGGTACTCTGGGAAGATGCCTACAAGCCAGGAGTCAGGCCTCACCAGACAGTGCTGGTACTTTGATCTTGGACTCCCCCGCCTCCAGAACTGTGAGAAATAAATGTCTGTTGTTCAAGCTACCCAGCCTATGGCATTTCTCATAGCACCCCAAGCTAAGACATCATCTGCCTCTGATTCATATTTCAATATTATTTTGCAAAATGTTTCTTCCAGAAAGCAGAGTAGGAAGTTGTGGGAGGGTGGTGATGGTGGTGGTGGTGGTGATGGTGGTGCTGAGTTGGTTACCACTGTGCTTTTGCATTCTGGGGGCAGAGTTCTCTAAGCAAATTATTGTAGGGAAGACAGCAACAGGTGACCAACAGCCTAAGAAATTGCACAAGCTACGCAGTTCAGAGTTTCAGAGAGTCACACAGCAGAGGCAGGACACCTCCCACCATGGGTCAGGAGAACTGTCCAGGTGAATTTCTGCTAGGTACTGCTAGAAGTTGTACCTATTAACTGCACTCCAGTTATGCTTTAAACTGAAGAGGATGGATATAGAAGGCAGCGAACAGAGGTCAAACTAAAGATATTAAAGTTTTCTTGGCCCAGAAAAGGTCTTCAACACATTGTCCCAAAAGGTCTACTAAATTCCAAGTAAATACATATAAAAACATATTCCAAGTATGTAAACTTTTTTTTAAGTACAGGGATAAATAAAAATCTGACAAGGATAGTGACAATAAAAATAATTGCTCTCTGAGTAGTTAGTGATTTGTTTGGCTAACTAAAACAGAAAATCCAAGTAGTGATGGCCTACATACAATAAGGATTCTTTTTCTCACATGTAAAAGAAGTCTGGTGATAGGCAGTTCAGAGCTGAAAAGGCACCAATGATGTCATTTAAGGACCCAGGCTCCTTCTAGCTTTCTCCTCTGTGATCCTTACGGTGACCCTCTCAAGATGACTGCTGAGACTCTAGCTGATGCGTGGAGGCAGGGAGACAAGCAAAAGGAAAAGGGACACTCTCAGGCTGATTCTTCCCCATTAGGGAACTTTCTGAGACGTCTCATTTGGTAAATTAATGCATTGGCCAGAACCGTGTTAAATGGCCACCCTCTGTGCAAGGTAAGTTGGGAAACATAGTTTTAGCTTTTTCTAAATATTTCGAATATTTCTTCACCCAGTGAAATTAGGGTCCAGTGTTAAGAAAAAATAACCTTTGGGTCAGCAACTGGCAGTATCTGCCACATCTACAAATCTACAAAGGTCAGATTGACATTTGGCTTTTTCTTTGAGTATGAAATAACAACAGTCCATGGGACAGTTAAAATGAATACAATGTCTAATTAGATACTTCAGTGAATTATAAACAATTACTACATAAAAATCAATGAATACAATTAATTTAAGATGATATAGAAAGCACTAAAAGATTAATATCTATGAGGTCCTTGAAAAGTTATCAAAGAATTACCACAAAAACCTAAAAGGCCAATGTATTAGTGAGTTCTTTAAAACATTAAAAAATAAATAAAAAGATAATGCCTATACTATTTTTTCAATAAAGTTCTGTACATATAAAAAGTGAAAAGTTCCCAATTGATCTTTAAATTATCATAAGACTGATGCCCAAAAGTTATAAAAATAATGCAGTAAAGGCAACTATAAATTAACTTCTCATAAATAAGGAGCAAAATATATATATAAAGTATTAATATCTAATAATATAATTCATTTAAAATTTAACAATAATTTATAATTAAGTTATCATTCATACTGTTATAAATTATATTTATAATTTATGTTATTTCTTAAGTTATAAATATGTTATATTTATAAGTTATTCAGTTATAAATTATAATTTCTAATTAAGTTATATAGACAATATATTAATATATAATTAATATATAAATATCAAGTATTAGTCAATTTAATTGTATAGTCCAGTCCCACTTTGACCAAGTAGTATTTATTTTAAAAGTGCATATACTATTTACAATTATAAATTTTATTAAAATATGAGATAAAAAAGAAAACTTTGATCATTAAATGAGTGCTCAAAATGTATTTAATAAATGTAATGTGTATTCCTATTAACTATCTAACAAACCAATATCAGAAGCCAATTTTCTTAACATGGTAAAGAATAACCAAAGGCAACACTTAAAATACCAGCATATTTCACTAAAACTAAGATCAAACTATCACCACTTTTATTCTATATTGAGAATTCTATTCAAGGCAATGAGACATGGAAGGAAGGAGGAAAGAGTTTTGTCATTTACAGATAATTTGCTACTCTACCTAAAAATCACCCCAAAAAATCAACTGAAAAACAATTGGTGATTTAAAAGGTAGATACAACGTGAATAATCAAAATTCCTTTTAATATATAACAATCTAAATGTATAATAAAAAATATATCATTTGTTACATACAAAATATATAAATACATACGTATGATATAGTATACATAATATATAATATTAGTCATATAAAGTACAAGTCAGGAACTAAGATGGACCTACCCAAAGAAAACCAGACATACTGGGAGGTATAAAAGAAGGAAGGTTTGAATAAATTGAGAGCTGATGTTGGAGGGAGGAAGGGCCATGACTAAATATTTATTTTTAAGTGCAGTTTTACAAATCAATGTAGAGTTATTATAAATCAGACTAAAATTCAAATAATATTTTGGGGGTTGGGGGATAAGGGAAATAATTTAACAAAATGATCCTAACAGTCATCCACAGTACAAAAATCTCGCTGGTTGGGGAGGTGCCAGCACCCACAGTGTCTGGAATCCCCATTTTCCTGGACCATCTCCCTGCCTCTGGGGCCAGCTTCAGGCCTCCTGGATCTCCTTGAGAAACTGCCATAATCTCTGGAAGAAGCGGTTGAGTTCTTGATCTTCTCTTGACCCCAAGGCCCTTGGATTCTTCGTTACAAGTGTTTCACACCCTCTGCATTAACCATCAGGTGTCAAACATCAACATTTCCACTTGAGAAAAAGTAGCATTTAATGAAATTAACTTCTGCCTTTCTGGACACATCGCTATTATGTGTACTTTCCAAAATTACCTGTAATGAGCCTGTATAATTCTGGAACTAAAAATACTGTTAATATTCTTCTACAAATTATTTAGGAAGAGATCTTAATAGAATCTTAAATAGTTACAATGATGTTATGTTATTTCTAAAATAAAAAACAGTCTGTTCCAACAATTAGAGCTATAGCCAACTCCCAATAAACCTCATCATGGGGTTCTGGAAAAGAAGCTCATGGAGAACCTCCAAATTTTGGTAAAAACCATACTAGTCACAGAACATAGGAAACGGATTGAAAGTAAATTTATGTAGTTAAAATTCCATTCCATATTTAGGAATCCAATTACCATTCTATAGATAGTATCCGAAATTCTAAAAATTATAAAATAACTTAAAAATCATGTCAGGTTAATTTCTTGGAAGGAAATGGCCAAGAGGTTGTCTGATTAAGTAAGGGAATTGTTATCTATTCTTTGCCACTCTTCAAATATCGGAGTGGATGGGGTGTGGTTCCTCTCTCTTCTTCCTTTTTCATCTAATCCATCTCTAGCCTTGAGTTTATAAAATTCAGACCCTCTGTTGGGCCAAAGACCCCTGTCTGGTGGGGTAGAGGAGGACAGAGGGGCCTCCCCTAGAAGACTGGTGAAGAGATGGGGCCTCCTTTGTGGCGGATAACTCCATGTGCCAGCTGCTAGCTCTGTAGTTATGTGCCTGGCACACAACAGACATTCCATAGATATTTGTTGACTAAAGTTCTTCACTGATTAGTGATAGCTTTAAGATTTCTTTTTCACAGATTATTTGTCTTAGATTTAATAATGATAGTTCACAAACTAGATAATCCATGGCAGATAATTGAGAGTTGTTTATGTATACAAAAAACAAAACAAAAAAAAAGAAACACCAAGAAAACAAAATAAATACTATACTGAAGAAAAAAGTAAACAAAAGCAAAAGAAATAATACATAGTGTGATTCTTGTCTTTCTCTGACTGGCTTATTTAGCTCAGCATAATACTCTCCAGGTCCCTCCATGTTGTCTCAAAGGCTAAGAAATTTTTCTTTCTTACAGCTTCCTAGTACTCCATTGTGTATATGTATCACAGCTTTTTTATCCACTCATCTACTGATGGACACTTGGTTTTTTTCCAGATCTTAGCTATTGTAAATAGTGCTGCTATGAACACAGGGGTGCATATATTCTTTCTGATTGATGTTTCAAGCTGTTGACCAAAATAGATCCAGAGTCATGGAAGTAGGGAACAGACTAACAAACCGCAGAGGGATGGGGGGCGGGAGGGGAAGGAAGAGATAAACCAAAGAACTTACATGCATATATGAACAACCAATGGACACAGACATTAGGTTGAGGAAAGCAGGAGGGAGGTAGAAGCAGAGAGGAGGGGGTCAATGGGAGAGAAAGGGGGACATCTGTAATACTTTCAACAATAAAAAAAGGAGTAATAAAGCAAAGGGGTAACCATGGGTGAGCTTGAATGGTGAGACTTTTCTAGAATGTCTAAAATATTTAACCCATATACACTAATTTTCTAATAAAAAACAGCTTTTAAAAAGCATTTTCAGATGTGTTTGTACTTTGGGGGGAATTTAGAATTTTGTTTATATAATGTCATAAAGCTCAATTGATTTGGTAGTTTCTTGGATGACCAAAAGATCTAATCACAAAACCCAAAATAAACAAACAAAAAACCCCAAATACCCAGACTTGGAATTTGTCCCTAAGAGGACTAAAATCCTTACTTTATAATTGATTTATTCTCATATTGAAATAATAGAGACACAGTCTCTACATGACATTGTCTCTTAAAGCTCTAGAGAGCATGGCTAAGAGGTGTGAACTCAAAAGAACAGTAACCGTGGTGACCAGCCCTCACTGTTCACCCCTCCTTCCTCCTTGAGTATCTAACCTATGTTGCCAGGACAGAACTGATCTTCCTTGTTTCATTGTGATTCTCTCTTCCTGTTAGTGAGCTGGAAATTACCTGAGAATAGAAACCATACTCTGCTCATGTACCCCACTCCTAGAATAAGATGAAATTCCATGCTGTGCTCGTCTATAGCCCCCTGGGCTTCCCTTTCGGAAGGACTCATCAGAATTATAAGGAGTATGTCTAGCCCTCACTTATTTGGCTTTATGTGGAGGATCTCCACTAGAGTAATATTCCTGGTCTTTTATTCCATCCCAGCTTTTTGTTCTCTGAACCAGCTGGGCTCAGCCAGGGGTGTGGCTCTTCCCTGTCAGTGAACTTGACCAGCCAACTGGCAGGGCCATCCTGGGTCAGCTGCTGGGCAGATAGGAGAAGGTGAAGGTGGTCATGGACTGTTTGCAGTGGGTGCTATTGGCAGAAGACCTAAATAATGTTTGGCTCTGTCTTCCTCCAGGGACTCTTGGTCAGACAACTAAACTATTCTCCTGTGAAACAGGCCTGCAGCTGTGTGGAGAAAGTTTAGTCCGAGGGCACATCAGAAAGCCCCCTTGACCAGGTAAGCCACTTGTCCCCGTTTTATTCATCACAAAGCTGGCACTTTGACTCCCCCCTATTTGACTCCTCGTCTGTCTCTCGGGAGATTCAGAACTTGAGTGAGAAAGAGAGTAGTATAATAATATAATTTTTAAATGCTAAACTTATTTTTAATATAATATCTGTATTGCCTAATAGACTAAAGGCTCACGGAAAACATAGATACCACTCAGCTAGTGTGGCTCAGTGGTTGAGTGTTGACCCATGCACCAAGACGTCGCTGGTTCAATTCCCGGTCAGGGCACAGACCCAGGTTGTGGGCCTGATCCCCAGTGGGGAGCATGCAGGAGGCAGCCAATCGATGTTCTCTCTCATCAGTGTTTCTGTCTCTCTCTCTCCCTCTCCCTTTCTCTCTCTCTTTAATATCAATTAAAAAAAAAATGTTTTTTAAAGAAAGCATAGATCCCATATCTTTTTATTTCAACCTTGTCTTCACATCACGCCTAACACACAGTAGGCAGTCAATAAATATTAGTAGAATGAATACATAAATTAATTTTTCTTTTGATATTTCTTAGTACATATCTTGTTTTAGTCTTATCAGGCTGCTATAACAAAAAAAAAAAAAAAAAACCATAGACTGGGTGCCTTCTCCCAGTTCTGGAAGCTGGGGAATCTAAGATCTGCCGGCAGATTTGGTGTCTGGTGAGGACCCTCTGCCTGGTGTGTGCACAGTCACCTTCTTGCTGTGTGTACCACACAGAGCCAGAGAAAGAACACCCGTCCTTCCACTTCTTAGGGCACAAATCTCATCATGGGCTCCACCTTCGTGACCTCATCCAAACCTGATTATCTCCCAAAGGCCTCCCCTCCAAATACCATCACATTGGGGTTTAGGTTTTCAACATATTAATGTTGGAGGGACATAGACGCGAAGTCCGCAGCAGCCCCTGACATAGAACGGGTGCTAAGTAAACGTAGGTTTGAATGAGGCTCAGACTGAAAAGTCGAGTCGCGGCAGGAGGCACCAGCTGGTTGCCTCTCGGTTCTTGGACCCAGGCTTCCCACAGTGAGTGCAAACAGCTTCGAAAGCCCCCCCTGAACTTTTCTATGTCGCTTCTCTTTCCACCTTGATCTGCACATGACGGGAGGGATTGTATAGACAGATAGAAACCTATTGATTTTCCGAGAACATGTCTCACCTCAAGAACTATGAAAAACGAATTAAATTTTATTAAGAAAGACAAACTTTGAGGGGAGAGAGGAAATGAGGGCTTCTACTAATGGTAGTAACATGATTTGAAACCTGCTGCACCCCCTGTATGGCACAAGAAGGCTTATTAAGGGAGTTTTTGTTCCCTCGCACCGATGCACCTGTCCAGGCCCTGGCCCACCTCCCACATCACGGGCTGTCTTCGGGGCATGTCTCCCACCGGGTGGCTCCACCTAGACTCTCAATTAAGACCAGAACATTTTCTTCATTTCCACCATACAGGGGAATCATACGTTCAGAACGTTTGTGAATCTTAGGGTGGGCCTCATGCGGTACCCCTTTCTCACACATACATCTTTGTGTGGACTTCGGTCGCCTGATACTTGCCTTCACAGGTGGCTGTGAGGCCCAGCACATGTTGTCCACACCTTTAGATGCCCGAACAACAGCTCAGAGTCAGGTGGTTTGTCGGCTTCTGCTCCTGCTGTGCTCCAGCTGGGGGACTGGAAGGGCATTCGGTTGGCTGGAATCTCTGATTCTCTGAGTTGGAAGTTACGGCCTCATCACCCAGCCCCAGCTCCTCCTCAACATGTGTGGTCCAGCCCTCGGTCTCCCTTCTCCACGGGCAAGGAGGTGACAATGTCTGTGAGATTGTTCACTGCGTTTTCAGACAACTTCAGTCAAATGGATTTGTTGCCAAACACCCTTGATGCCCAGCTCTGAGGGGTGGCGTAAAAAAGTGGTGCTTACATGTGATAGAATATAATGCAGCTATTAAATATCACATTTTGGAAAAAAAAACTGTTGAATTGCCTGTGAATAATTTTATGGCATATTATTAAGTAAAAAGAGCAGAGATGGATGGATGGATAGATAGATAGATAGATAGATAGATAGATAGATAGATAGATGATAGATAGATAGATAGATAGATAGATAGATAGATAGATAGATGTGTGTATGAGAGAGAGAGAGAGGGAGAGGGAGAGGGAGAGGGAGAGGGAGAGGGGGAGGGGAGGGGGAGGGAGAGGGAGAGGGAGAGGGAGAGGGAGAGGGAGAGGGAGAGGGAGAGGGAGAGGGAGAGGGAGAGGGAGAGGGAGAGAGATATGAGTGAGAACAAGGTATGATGAGTATTTTAAAACACTGAAGAGCTATTCAAATCACTCAACTCACCCCGAGGAGATGTGTTTCTATAACCTTATGTTTTGCCTTCTACTACCTAGAAAGACATGTAGACAGTGCATTTCTAGAAGAAAAGATCTTGCTGTCAGTCAAACACAAAATGCAGAGAACTCAGGGAATAGGCAACATCATTGTTTCCTTTCAGTACATTCACTGCATCCTGACGGTCATTGGGCGCCCTTCCTCCCCTGAACTCCCCCCTTCTTTGCTTCCTCTTCATCACCATGGTTTTCCCAGACCCTCACACATTTCTGCAGCATTGCTGCCCTACCCTGGCAGTTCTCCACAGGAGCAGGCTGAGAGCTGCCAGAGATGTCGTAGTGGGTTATTACTGACATGAACTCCTACTGCTAATACTCAGTCCATCACATGTAATTTAAGGTATTGGTCATAGTTTAAAAACAAACAAACAAACAAACAAACAAAACAACAACACTCTATCAAGAGTAGGCTAAACGGAAAATCCTAGTAAGTGAAATTGAATTTGCTGTATAATTAAGCAGATTTAATGATGAAAGGTGTTAACCTAGAAGAAAAGAGAGTCAGTTTTTATGGATAACAGAAAAGTTACTCAAATACAATCAAGGTTAGTCTTGAAAGTTGTTCATTTCAGTATCTTAAAGGTCTCTCTCTCTCTCTACTCTCTATTCTTTTGTCTTCTAAACAATAGCCACCCACCATTTGCATTCCTTGTTAGGGAAATGCAACTCTCCTTATGTGCAAACCAGAGCCATGGGGCTTCTGATTCGGGTCTGAGATACTGGAGCCAAAAAGAATGTGAAAGAGAAGGACTAAGAATAAAGCCACTGAGAATCAGAGACAGTGAGGCGTCTCTCAGTTGGATCAGAGGGTGCATCATAAGGGCACGTGGGAACCTGGGGAGCGGGGAGTACAAAATGCGTAGCTGGGATGTGGCTGCCTTGTCGAGAACCGAGGACTCTTGGCTTGGTCACAGAGCCCATTGGAAAGGCAACTACAGATGTGTGACAGCAGGGGTCCCCTCCTGCCCTTCTGCCGTTATCTTACACCAACTTCTGCTCCTGGGCACCTCTCTCTCTTCTTCTCAGGTGGGGGGCTCAGTGGTCCCAGACAACAGCATGAGAAGGCCCTTCGATGCCCTGGGGCTTTGCTTTTGTGGTTCTGACACAGAGTATTAGACCTAATTTAATTTGAAATTAATATAGTAAGATGAAAGGAAATCCTACTTGAGCTCCTCATTTTAAAAGAATTTTTTTAAGAATAAGATGATGTGAACCCAGGACCTGAACCTCAAAGAAGGCCCTCTGATCAATGGAGGCAGATGGGCCAGATGTTTTTCTCATCTGTGTCTTGTCCCTTCTGGCATGGGGACTAGATGAGGGAGGGAGGCACATAGCAGGAGAGCAGGCCAACTTACTGATCTGCCCTCTTATTTAGCTCATGGAAATTTCATAGCATCTAAGGTCTAACTTTCCCCTTGGATTTGAGGGGAAAACACCTATAGCCCTCTTGAACCCGTTTCATGGAAGAAACTTCATTACTGTGCAAGATTTCACCCAAGATTAATTGAATTTGACATCCTGAATGTCTTTTGCATGATGTACTAAGGTAGTGTTTTTGAAAAATGTCAGTATCTGATCCTTGGTGTGTGGTTTTTAAACGTCCAAAGTATTCCCACTTCTCAAATTCCCTTTAAGCTGCAATGTGATGCATTTCTGGGTTTTCTTTACTTCGAATGAATCCCCACCTTGCTGTAGCAGTGCTAAATATATTCCAAATCAATAATTCATCAGAATTTTAAAAAAAAGAAACTGAATGATATCCAGAGCCGCTGACCTCAGTTCAGCCCAAACCACTCTCTACTTTCCGGGAAATTAGGATCGCAGGCCAGCTTTACATTAAATGGAAAGTGTACGCTACCATCTTGTGGACAAAATACAAATAACACTGAAATATACTCAAAACGACTTACCTTCCTTTGAATTACAGTGAATATCCATCTTGTCCAGGTTCCCACGTGCCCTTATGATGCCCATCCTGTGCAGTTTGGAATTTCAGCCCCAAACGATCTTTGTCAACAAATCAGGTGTAGGACAGCATGAAGAAATGGGGGTTCACTGAGAAAATTGTGGAACACAGATACCAGAGACCTAGGTCCTCACGTAACCTTCGCCTCCGGTGTTCACCTCTCTAGTTTTTCTTTTTCTAATTGTGTGATGATTCTGATCATCTTGTGTTAGACACACAGGTTTGGGAGTGGTCTTGATTGGGTTAGGTCCATACACACTGTCCTGTGGAACTGAATGGTCAAATACCAAGAGAAATCCGTTAGGTATTTTCTAATGAATGTAAAAATGAGTTATTTTTCTCCTGAATACCTTTTACACACACACGCACATTTCCCACGAGCCTTTGTCCTAAAGGAATGACACTCTAGACCGTGGACGCGTGAATGCTGTATCGCAACTGAAATGAAATGAATAAAAGCAGAGGACGTCGAGAACCAGTGTGTCAGGGTGGACAAAAACCTCCATGTTCATGCAACCCAAACACTGTTCTAATGCTTGAATCACTCGCATAATATCCAGTCGCTCTTTGAACATCCTCAGGATACAGGAAAGGCCCGGCAATGCTGACCATGTAGAAGACAAAGAAACAGAGATCGGCAGTACAAGCGCCCACTGCTTGTTGATACCGAGCAATTGTTCAATTAGGCTAGTCACTAGGGAATCTCTGTGAAAGACTCTGTAAGTGCCAGTCTCCTCCCATTGATGCGAAGGTTCTGGCCTATATACAGTATGCCCAATGGCTCTCATGCCCACTGGAGCTTAGATCTTCTACAGTTAGAACTTTCCAGTATTAAAAGTTCTTTCATGTCTTAAGAAGCAAGATATCTACAAGCTGAGGGTCTGTTTTATTCCATCAATTCTTCCTTTAAGCCATCATATTTAAAAAGATACATGAAAGTGTGTGTGTGTGTGTGTGTGTGTGTGTGCGCGCGTGTGTGTTTCTTACTCACAGGAAAATTATGACTTTCAGGTTGGACCTGGTGGCAAGACCTCACTTAAGAGGCCTTAAAGTAGTCATTTTTGCTGTGAATAAAAGATACAACTGATCTTTCGTAGTTCTCCTAGCTGTATAAAAGAAGTCGTTTATATCTTTTCTATCCCCTGCAGAGAGATTTCAAAGATGATGATGCACCATTCTTCACTGGTTCCCTCATCTTCATATTTGTCTCTATCACAATTCTGCACACACTACCAAGAGCAGAGCCTGTTGTAGAAGAAAATGTTCACCCTCCCATTACTGTCCGTGCAGAAGCACCGGCTTCCTGTACACGAGATGACAACAGTCACAAAGACAAACAACACCTGGACGGGCATCTGTTCCAGCACTGCCTCTGGGAAGTACAGGCGAGAGTCAGGAACTTTGCCGACCGCACCTAAACGCTGTCCCAGGCCGTCCAGATCAATTCCACTGGCCTCTGCATGTTGAGTTCCTTAAACTTACTCTTGGAGAGTCTTTAGTGCATTAGGTGTTTTATTATTATTACATCTGTGGCCGAAAATATAAATGTAGTCGTTGAAAAGAGGTCTTTTCTTTGACAGATCAAAGGAAGCTTTAAGAAAGGAAAGCTGATAGGAACTATGCCCTGATTAACTCTAGAACCAGCAAGGCGGAAGCACCTTAAAATCGATAAGAAAATTATCCCAATCCATTAAGAAGGGACTTTCTGTATTGCACTACGTCTCACAATTTGGACATGGTCTTTTCGGTTTCCATATATTTTTATGTGAATGATGAATTTTGATTATGTTTAGAAATTTCATGTCAATGCTAATATTAACATTTTATCATAAAATTTTCAGGCTGTGTGTGTGTGTGTGTGTGTGTGCGCTTAAGAGAACTTTGCTGCATCCTTGTACATAGTTTTAAGATAACAAAGTTATTCTTGTCTGCAGTAGACCTTGTCTTGAAATTAATAGCGGAACTCAATTGGAAAACGAGGCTCATCTGAAATGTTACTGCAGAGTCAAGTTGTTACGTATTTCTTTGTTCTGTATTTGAAGATGTGGGTAATTGACATAAAAGATAAGCTGAGATTAAAAGCATTCTAGAAATGCGAAAATTAATTCAAGAATAAGGACTATTATTTATTGAATGCCTGTGATATAACAGGTGGTCTGCCAAGACTTTTCCCATATTGACAGCAGTTTGATGGTCACCACTTCAGACTTGGCTGTATGAATGTCTCACCCAAGCCCCAGGATCAGAAGTACCAGACTGGAACCGGAGACCTATGCCCTGTTTATGCCATGCATGTGCTTCTTCTATGAAGACTGAAGTGAGTTCTTTCCAGGGGAAGGATGAATTTTATAAAGCAAAACCTCCTCTGAGAAACCCCCGTGAGCCTTTTGGCTCTGTGAGATTGGATCCCCAGAGAAAAATGAGGCTGGTGATACAGATTTTGCAGTCACCCTGTCGATGACAGACATCACGCTATGAGAAGGGGTGAGCTCACTGAGGAACAACACAGAGAGAACTCAGTACAAACCCTGAATCCTGCAGCAGGTGAGAAAAAATAAAGCCCCAGGAGAGCATCCAATCCTGGGCTTCCATCTCTGTTGGTCTGACAGCACGCTGGTCCCTAAATGAAATGATCTCACGTTAAGCCTTGGTGAAGGAGGCGGAGGGCAGACAGCTGGGGGGCACAGCGTGAGGCAGGGGGAGACGCAGGAGTCCGTATTATGTTTCTCATTCAAACGAGCTAAAGCCATGTCAAATGACAAAAGGCCAGTAACACATCCCTTAAGAAATACTCGGGGCCCATTTTTGCAGCCCATTAGTGACCAGAAGTACAGCCTCATAAACCTAGGTCTGCCAAAGCCAAAATAAAAATGTGGATAATTGGAAAAAGGTTGAAAGCAATCCTGGATAATAAATTACACTTACTGAGTTCCTTTGTCCTTCCAGCCCTACAGCGAGCATCACATTTCATGAGGCAGCCACGGAGAAGACACAAATGCTGAGAGGAAGCCGGGCTTGTTCGGCACCGGAGGGAGGAGGGCCGAGCGCAATCAGTTGTTTACTGAGTCCACTAACTCGGAGGGTGCGTCACGCCGAGGGGAGGCCGAATCTTTTCCAACTAGGTGCTCTGAAAATCTTCTAAATTCCCTAGTGCAAAAGCCAGAGACTTTCCTTGGGCCTCCTGGAGTTATAATCTTTTCTGGAAGTCAGTGGATCTTTCTTTCTGCCTGCTAGGTTGCTCTTCCTCAAAAGGAAGGTGAAGTGGAGCTTACCTGCTTACCGAGTGTTGTCTTCAACGTGCAGATGCATAAACACGCATGCACACACATGCCTACACACACGTGTCCTGTGTAGCTTGAACCCAGCTGGAATGCATGAATCAGGAAGTGCCAAGCATCAGTGGGTCATGAAACTTGAAGTGGGCCCCCTCGTCTGCCGAGATGAGTCCTTCCTTCGGATGTTCATTTGTGCCGCCTCCAGTAATGCGTGAACTGGATCACTCGGTCCTCGTCCATAAAGACACTGTGGGACTCATCTTTTTAAGCCCAGAACTTCTGAGGGAGGCAGAGGAACAAAGGCAGCATGACTGAGCAGTTCTCATCTGTCCCCTGCCTGTCCCACCATCCCCCTACCACGTCTAGCACATCAACTGGTGTTACCTGTCATTCCCACGTGGAAACAGGTCTGTAGGAGCTGACGTGCCCACATTCATGTGCTGCACAGGGAGGGCTGGGGAAAGAATTTGCTCCCAAGAAACATATTCTCTAGAAGTGGCCCCTTTCCAACACTGTCAGGACACTAATATATTCACCTCCTATTTATCATGACCTGTTGTGAAAGTAAGAGTCAGTCTGTTGACTACTCTGTTGCAACATTCAGTAGCCAGACCATGAGACCAACCAAAGACAATACCTTTTTATGCAAGGCTACCCTGATTATTGTTTTAATTATGGTAAAATTATATACAACATTATATTTATTTCAAGTGTACGATATTATAATGTGATACTTGTATTCACTACGTAGTGATCACCACTGTAAGTCTAGGTACCATCCACCACCAGACGGTTGTTGCTTTTCACCCGGTTTGCGCTCCTCTCAGCCCTTTTTCCTTCTGGTGACCTCCGGTCTGTTCTCTGTGTCTGCGAGCTTGTTTCTCTCTTCTTTGGTTGGTTGATCTTGATTTTAGATCTCACATGTAAGTTATATCGCACGGTATCTGTCTTTCTCTGTCTGACCTATTTCACTTAGCATACCATCTTGACAGTCTACCCATGCTGTGGCAAATGGCAGGATCCCCTTCTTTTGATGGCTGAGAAGTATTCCATTGCAGTCAGACAACATGGGTCGGAACTATGGGTTGATACACAGCTTTTTTTGTTGTTGTTGTTGTTGTTTTTCAGTAAATACATACAGCACTGTGCATGTATTTTCTTTTTGATGACTTTCTTACTAACATTTTCTTTTCTCTGGCATAGTTTATTGTAAGGATACAGTATATAATACATATAAAATACAAAATATGTGTTAATTGATTATGTCTTCTTAAGGCTTCTGGTAAAGCTATTAGTATTTAAATTTGGGGGAGTCAAAAATTATACTTAGATTTTCTATCGCACGGGGGACTGGCCCTAACCCTCGCATTGCTCAGGGTCAACTCTCTATATACCAATATCCTCTTTATTCACTGATCCATTGATAGGCACCATGTTGCTTTTATATTTTGTCAATTGTAAATAATGTTGCAATGAACATAAGAGGTGTGTATAGTTTTTCAAATTAGCGGTTTTGTATTCTTCAGCTAAATACTCAGTAGTGAAATAGCTAGATCATATAGTAGTTCTATTCTTAATTTTTTAAGGAATCTCCACAGTTTATTTTGTTTTGTTTTTGATAGAGTGGAAGGAAGAGAGAGAGAGAGGAACATGGACTGCTTGCCTCCTGCAGGACCCTGAATGGGGCCAGGGATCAAACCTGCAACCCAGGGACGTGCCCTTGATCAGAAATTGAACCTGTGAGCCTCAGGTCCAAGGGCCAACCCTTTAACTGCTGAGCCAAACTGGCCAGGGCAGAATCTCCATATTTTTTACACAGTGGGTACACCCATTTACATTCCCATCTAGGGTACCCCCAATATTGGAATCAGGATTTATTTGTGGGTATCAGGAAGCCTTTCTAATATGATCTGAAGGCTCTTTCCCTCTCCACAATCACTTCCCCACTGAAAAATTTCAAGTCCTGGTTTACCCAGGACCTTTCTATAGATCTTGCATCCTGGGACATTCTTCCATTCAGAGCAAACCACTGTTTGGTCACTTTAGCCTCTATATCTTTCGAAAGGAGCGAACAATCAAGTTGCCTTAGACTTAGATTCTGAAGATGTGAGTTTAAGTTCCAGCATCGCCACCTACCTTTCCCATTATCTTATGCCAGCCACTAAATGTCTCTTTTCCTTTTCTGCAAAGTAGAGACGCTACTAACTTCACAGGGTAGTTACCAGATCACATTAGAAACTATAGATATTAAGGTCATCAGGGCAGGGACGATTGGTATTCCGTCTTAGTAACCTTGAATGAGCGTTTCTGGACACACTTTGTAGACTAAGACATAACCATGAATCAGAGATGTTGACAGTGTTATGAGAATGCATTTTTCAAATACTTCTTGGTCCAATTCTCCCCAGTATGTCCAGCTCTGTATGAATTATAGTTTCCTCTGTGAAAACCCTCAACTCATTCCAGTCACAGTGGGCTCTCTTGTTTTTAAACAATCTTAATTCACTTGAAGAAAATTGTTTGGCATCACCCGCATTAAGGGTATGTGGTCTGGAGTTAGTGGAGAAAAATCTTGTCTCCTCCACTTAATCTTCAGGTGACTTCGGGCAAGTTACTTAACCCCATGGAGCTGTTTTTGTTTGAAGTGTTGTATACACATGTTCACCTTGAGTCATCTAAAATGTTATCATAACAGAGAAAAAAAATATTGATTCTACACTTGAGTGACACCAAAGCTACATGCAACTAGAAGTTTGTACAATATGATAAACCTAAGAAATCGCTGTGCTCCCAATTGTAGGATGCAAATACCCATCAGAATGGCTCTAGTTAAAAAGGCTGATGATACCACATGCTAGTGAAAATGCAACACTGCAGGGATTTTTATACATTGGTACAACCACTTTGGACAATTAATGGTATCTATCCATGTTGAAACTCACCTATCCTAGGACCCAATACTTTTATTCTAGATACAGAGCAAGCAGAAATGCATGCGTAAGGGCACCTAATGTCTGAACTACACTTTCATAGCAACATTATTTGTAATGGCCCCAAACTGGAAATAAATCATATTTTCATCATTAGTAGAAGGAAATGATTGCATTATAGGCATATGATGGAATATTATACAGCAATGGATAAATTAACTATAACAACAAAGAGACACAAAAGAATATGGACAATATGGTTTCTTCTATATGCAGTTCAAAAACAGGCAGCATCAATCTATGATATTAATCAAAATGTGACTATCTTTGGGGAGTAAGAGGGGGCTAATAACTGGGAGGGGGCTTGGTAGGGGGTACTTCAGAAATACTTAGTGTTCTATTTCTGAGCCTGGGCAGTGATTGCATAGATATGTTCATTTCGTGATAATTTATTCAACAGTACACTTAACAAATGTGTGTTCTTTTCTATACAAATATTAAATTTCAAGAGAAAGCACACACATGCACACAGAAGGGTTCTTTTTCAATGTTATGTCTCGATTGTGGTGATGATTAAAATATGTATACATTGTCAAAATTCACAGACCTGGATACTTAAATGGGTTACAGTATTTCACTGCATGTAAATCATACCATTACAAAGCCGAATGATACTTTTCAAAGTACTTCCACACACAAGGGTTTTCAAAAGCAGGGGAGACCACAATCATAGCTGTGCTCTAGAGTAGGTTTGCATTGGCTCCACTCCTCCAGCTCGTCCCTGGACACGGCATTCCAGTGGCACTCAGGGATTTCCTCTTCCCTCTTCGTAAGGTATAACAATAACATTTGGCAAATGAATATGATACTGATTCTTCCCAAACAAGGTATTTCTGTAGAGAATAGCCCATGGATCACATCCATCCTCCCTTTAGAGAAATATTTAAGTATCACTCAACCCTGTGGAGTAGTCTTAGTCTTGACTGGGAGGAACAGCCAAGATTCATTACCACTGGAGACTTGCCCCAACCATTGAGCATCACTGAGATGTCTTAGTGAAGCATCATCAATCCTCTGAACAACTCAGTCAACTCCGTGGCCACGTTTTCACTCTCCATCTATCTGCTGCCTCCCCACGTGCATAATCATGTCCGTTGCTCCGGCTTCTGCAGCCAACCTTGAAAAATCTACCTGCTACAGCTCCCAAGGTGCGAGGGTGTTTGTTTGTTTCTGATTACTCTGCTGCCCTTAGTCCTGGCTTTATCTTCAAGCCTGGGTGGTCTTTGAGAAATCTGAAGAGAAGGTCATTAATAGGATTGTTTCCCCAAATTGACCTTTTATGAAAACTCAAGCTAACCTCCCCCCCCCACCCCTCACCCCAAGCCTTGTCTCTTCCTGGTTTTAGGTGATATCATGTGAACTAAAAGGGGTTCTGCAATGATGCAAATGAAAGTGCTAATCTCAAAAACAATCCAAAGCAAATCACGTATTTTAATATCAGTCCAGAGATACCTGATGAGGGATTAATAGGCAGATAACTACAGTGAATGAAAATGAAATACAATAGTTGGTCATTTACCTTGCTTTCAGGGGATCTTCCCTGAACATTAAAGTAGGACCCACAAGCTGGCAGCCTGCAGGCCTGATGTGGTGCACAGAAAGGTTTGGTTTGGCTTGCACAATGTTTTAAAACTCAGGAACTTCACACCAAAGCCTATACTTAGGACTTCTCTTTAAAGACGGAGCGCTCTGGCAGCATCCCCACGTGTTAACTGTTGCTGGCGCCACCATCCCTCGCTGCTGTACACCAGACTGCTGCGCTCACTCATGCTGACCCCTTCAGGGGAACTTGTGTTTTCTCCCGTTATGAAAGTGTCTGTTTCATGGAGAAGTCCGATGGAAGGAGCATGGTGTCTGCCCACCGGCTCTGTGGATGGGACCGGCTTAGGCAGCCATATATCTCAGTGGTGCTACCTCTCCCTCTATCCTCCACTTTGCAACCCCGGCCAACATCACCGGAGATGGCACCTGATTTGACGATGGCCCGTCCTGAAGCTTGCCAGGGCCTCTGGCTTGGCAAGGCAAAGTGAGCAAGGGTAATCACATTCTTCCCTCAGGAGGTTGGAATCAGAACACAGTGATTGCTGCCAACCAGGAGGGGAGAAAATGGAAGAGATTGTAAAATCACTTAGAACTGCAGCCATCCAGAGCCCTGTGGATTTGAGCTATGTGCAGGAGATGGGAGAATGGACCTTGTGCACCAAGAGGCAGAGATAAGACACCAGGTGGCCCTGGAAGGTTGAGCATGAGGCTTTTTCCCATGACGTTGTTCTTAATTCTAGTTCCAGTGAGACATGATGTTCTTGGTTTCCAATCCTTGGATGACCAAAGAGTTGGGAGAACGTGGCCCCAATTGTCCTATAATTGGCCACCCTTCTCCTTAGGGAAATAGCACTGTGCATTTCCTTAAGGGGACCGTCCCACCATGACAGAGAAGCTATCTGAAGAGGAAGGCTGTGCACAGGGCAGGGGAGACTCCCACCAGATTTCAGATGTTTGCTCTCTCCGGAAATGGTTGTTCTCATAAGAAGACTCTCTAAGTCCTATTTCAGCACATTTGCCTGTCATTTAAGACACAACTGAGAAATACAATAATGATAAACACACACGTCACAAGCATTTACTGAGTGCCATCTGTATACCACCATCCACCGTGGTAGGCACAAAGAGAGGAACAAAGTGGACCCAAAGCCCTGCGCTCAGGAGCTAATCACCTAATGGGGAAGACGGCAACTGTACACAGACTCACACAGCCACAGAATGAAGTGAGCCCTGCAGTAAATACTGGCTGATCCCTTTATTCTGTAGGGAACAGAGGGGAGGAAGTGAATCTCTGTAACTGGGGTAGGTGGCAGCCTGGTGACCTGGCATCCTAGCCATGAGGAGAGATGACAGATGGAAGCATCGACAACAGGACAGTGTTGACGGACATGAAGGGAGGAGAGCACAGGAAGAGCAGGGCAGAGAGACTAGTCCCTTCGCAGGGACTTGGGTGAATGGCATCGGTGAATGATGACCGTAGCTGCCATCACAATGACACCTGAACTGAATATCGGGAAGGAGCAGAGGAGGAAGAGGGTGCTGTGGATTTGGATAGCCAGGGAGTCCTTCCCAAGGCCACTGGCTTTGAAGTTCACACAGGGTTTAGAAAGGGGTGAGAGGCAGCAAGGGTATTTGAGGTGAAAGAAGCCAAGGGAGCAGAAGGTAAAGGGGCCACCCTTTGTTCTTTGGGGGGAAGTGTGCATGTGTTTTGGGGGGAGGAAAGGGAGCAGCCAGCCCCACCGGAGTTGATAGTTCGCAGTGGAGAGTGGTGGAAAAACACTGTTGATAAGGCTGTCTGGATCCAGCCTGTGGAAGGCCTTGGATTTCAGGACACACGGTTTGGACTTGGTCCTGGAGGCAGTGGGAGCCAGAGAAGACTGGGGAAAGGGGGTGACTTGATGAAAGAGTTCCTCATTCATTAATGAAAAGCACCAGCACAGCTCATTTTTCTCCTTAGAAAACAATCACAGAGTCTAGCTTTAAATGCACCCCCCCCCCCCAACGCCATGAAAAGCATATACCAGCCCCTGCAGGGCTCCCGGGGGGGGTTCACGAGTTCAGACTCAAAGCCCAAGATGTGTTTTACTTGGCGTTTAAGCATGTCTATGGGTGATGCATGTTCTCCAACGAGGACAGACTGATAGGACTGAAATTTTTATGTCAGTTATTCGGACTCTCTCGCCATGCCTTTTCCCTCCACTGATCAGCTTCTGACGCCTCCACTTTGGAAGAGCCTAAAAGATGGGTGTCAGACAGCTTGTGCACTTTCTTAACAGGATGTGCGCTGTAGCCCAGGGTAAGGTCTCGGCAGGGATTATCCACTGTTTTCTCAAGCTTCCTAAGTCTCACTTGGTTGGTAGCAGGGTGTGGGAACACCTAGCATAGTGTGTGGCACATGGTGAGGACTGGAGAACTAATTAGTAACAATGCTTGTGACACATGGTTTTAAATGGAAACTTTTGATGTGTTTTTCCTTTCCTTGTCCCCCACCTTCCTGCTCTCTACCTTTCCACAAGTTCTTCATTTTTCTTTCCTCCTTTTTCTGGTAGATTTTCTGGTCAGTTCATTCTTCTCTCTTTCCCTGCTTCCCCCCCTTTTCTTTTCTACTTTCTATCTCCTTGTAACTTTTTTTTTTCCTTACAGGAACTGGGAAAGACAAGGGTGTGTGGGCGGCCATGGCGGCCCTCCAAGGAAAGTGTGAGTCTTTGGGCAAAATAGATCTCTCATTTCTTCCAAACATAGGTCTAATCTGAACTGTCTCCAGGCTCCAGGCTCCAGTCCAACTGCAGTGGTTTCAGTTGGACTCCATGAAAAGGGACCCCAGGGATGCTGTGTCGTTAGTCTTGTCTTGGAGAAAATCAACTTTCTGTGCGCCTACTTGTCTCGCAGATTGGGGCACCCACATTCCCTTCCTTCAAGTCAATAGAGCCCAAGAGAGAATCTTCTGAGCGAAATGCCTGGCTGAAGAGAAGCAGGACTTCATTAAGAGTTTGATTTATCCCCAAATGATCTATTGTTATGCATCAAACATGTTTTCCCTACAAACCAGTTGGCAGGGAGCATGCAGATAAATTACTACAAGATGTAACCAGACAAGCTGTTCAAAAGGGAAATGGCTCTCTGTGTGTGGAGCTCAGGAGAGCACATCTATAAACATGTGTTGGGAAATCAATTCAGTCTAAGTTTGCTGGAAGAAATGAGCTGCTGCCCCCAAACTACCAGCCTGTGTTGATAGCTGCCTGCATTTTGGGGGTCATCCTCCATTGTCTCAGTGCTAAGAATAGTAAACAAGAGAAAGACCTGCTCCAAAGGGTCTTCAAAGTGGAGAGGATACTGGGTTATACATAGGCATCTGTGAGTTTTCCCATAGGTACAAGTCATGTTACTGAACCTTGTTTTACTGAAGAGAATAGGTTGGAGTGATTCTCTTCGCATATTACATATTTAGTTGATGTAATGATAGATTTCAAAAGAATGATAGTGATATGATATGATATGATATGATATGATATGATATGATATATAGTTTGATATGGAAAAAAAGCCCCTGGACAAGGCATCAGAGAGAGATGGGGCTATAAATCCTACCTGGCCATATGCCACTTGCTGGCTCTGTGACTCTTAGAGAGTTTCTTAACTTCTCTGAGATTTCTTCCTATTTTATAAAGGGGGACAGACATATACTACTTACCTTAAAGGGTTGTTTTGTCTTCACACATGTAACATGTCCTGTATTTTCATTGTGGTTAATTAAATTAAATTAAATACAATCAACACTTTAGTCCCTCAGTCACACTGGCGACATTTCAAGTGCTCCATGGCCCCATGGGACTTGTGGCTATTATATTGGGAAGCACAGGTACAGAACATTTCCATTATTGGAGAAAGTTGTATTAGACAGTGTTGTCCTAGAATGTACCAGACACAAAGTAGGTACTTTATGCACAAGCGTTGTCTTCTGCTTCATAGTTGTCAGAGCACTTTTGCACATAGGACCTGATTAACGGGCTGTCTATCCAGCAAATGTGAAACACTCTTTGACAGTCTCTTGGATGAGACTCTCTCTATATATGGTGTTCTAACCTGGTTCGAGCCTACAAAGCATGGTGATTGCTGGAAAATTGGAGAACATACAGAAAGAGGATTTCGGGGCCTTTGGTTAAAAGATATCAAATGCATCCTATGTTCATTGCAGCATTATCCTCAATAGCTAAGATGTGGAAGCAACCAAGGTGTCTACTGATAGATGAATGAGTAAAGAAGGCGTGAGACACACACACACACACACACACACACACACACACACACACACAAAGAAATATTTAAAAAATAATAAAATATTGCCATTCACCACAACATTGATTGACCTAGAGGGTATTATGCTAAATGAAATAAGTCAGACAGAGAAAAATAAATACCATATGATATCACTTATATGTGGAATCTAAATTAAAACACACAAAAGAAATGAACAAACAAAACAAAACAGAAACAGACCCATAGATGCAGAGAACAAGATGAGAGTTGCCAAAGGGTACAGGAGCAAGGAATGGCTGAAAAGAAAAAAGATACCAAACGCATATGGGAGAGGCTTGACCCAAACACAGAATGTAGCTCAGTAGAGATGATAACAAGAGTAGAAGTTAAGTGGAATTGGCAATACCAACAGAAACAAACAAACCTGGAAGAATATCCATGAAATACAACATGGGCTTGTATTCACATGTGTATGACCCTCCTAATGTTTCCTTTAACTGCCTTGAAAATATCTCAGGATAGAGGAAAGCTACCCAAGATGTGTAGCTGCAACTTAAGAAATTTTCTCAAGGTCAAAGCAGAGTTAATACAAATTCACTTTCATTTGGTTGAGGACAATCTTGACTTTCTGAGATGAGTCCAACACATCTATGCTGCAGCTGATGGTATTATAGCATGCCAAGAATGTCCTCCTGATCTTCAGAGCATACTCCTTGACAGCGACTAAGTAAATACAGGGAAGGTTGCCCTCCACAGGCAGAAGTGAAAAGAACAAAAGCGATGGCTCCATTTGTTGAATGCTTATTACGTACACTGTTCCATTCATATTACACAGGTCATCCCATAATTTTCACCATAACTTTATGAATAAGAACATTAATCTCCCCATTTTACAGATGAAAAAACGAGGCACTGGACAGTTAAGAACTCACCCAAGGTCATGACCTGGTAAATGGCAGAGCCAGGACTTGACTCTGGGTGTTCTAGCAAAAGTTCACATTCTTCAGCAGTTCTCTGAGACCTGTCAGGGTAAGCAGGTGGGTGACCTCTATGGTTTTCTCATTTACATTTCTAAAAAGTAAAAAGAATTCTTTTACAATATTTAGGGGTTTCCTTCCACAGTTTTTCTGGTTACTGTAGAAAACAGCTCTATATATTAAAGAAAATTATCATATTAAAAATAATGATGAAAACACCGCTTCCTAGATAAAGCATCTTGTGAATTTATGTAAACAAGCATTTCATAAATAAAGATAAGAATTCAAATGAGACAGTGAGATAATTGTATCTCTGAAGCTGCAAAACCATTTTGTCTTCAGCGTTTGAGTGAAGAAAGTGTCCAGTGAATATGAGCACTTAGATGGGAGGGTCAGCAAACTAAGACCTGTGGGTAGGCCAGCTGTCTGCCTCTGCAAATAAAGTTTTATTAGAACACAACCATACCCAATAATTTGTTGATTTTTTTATGGGTAGAGTTAATATGGCCCACCGAAGTCTAAAATAGTTTCCATATACCTCTCTTAAACAAAAAATGTTTGCTAACCCCTGACTTGGAGGACAGTGAAAAACAGAATTATGTTCTGACAGAGGGTCTAAATTGCTATCCATCATTTTCAGTTGACTGAAAATGTAGGGCTTTAGTGATACAGTTTTAATAAAATTTAGCATTGTTTAGTTTCATATAACCCAAAACTGCAAATAAGGGGAGTTAGCTGGTCATATGGCAGACATTTGGAGTAAAACATTGTTGCAGCTCTGCATCTGAAAGCCAAAGGCAATCCTTCAACAGGGTAGAATGAGTAGCTGCTCTGTGATCCTCCAAATCTCATTCCTGTCTGATAGCTCTAATCACAAGTAATCATCACGATTATCCTTGTTTCAACTTCCCTGCCTGAGTTTCTTGAAAGCAGATGTGTATTTTGTAGCCTGTTCCTAGCAGTGATCAGCACATATTAGGCAAATAATAATAGCTGAATTAAGAGCTCTGTGGCAAGTGTTGAAGAATCCAAGCACAAGAGAGGTAGTGGAGCAGCCCCAGTGCAGGGGAGTTTGGGCAGAGTGATGCTCAATGCTGGAGTGAACGAGCAGTGAATTCACAAAAACTCACAGCTTCCCTAAGTTACCAAAGTGCAAATACAAGCCACAGTGAACCAGGTAATCATCTGACTTTTAATGATCACTCATTATGTTCCAAGAACACACACTCTGCTCAGCTTCTTGCAAACATTTATTTTATTGTTCATCATAAGAACTCCAGGAAATAGGTATTCCCTTTAATTTCAGAAGCACAGGGAGGTTTGTCTGTTCCCTTGCCCAGGATACAGCTACAATGTGGTAGAAGGAGGTTGTAAACCTAGGGAATTTAAATTCAGAGACAAGCACTTGTAGTAATAATTATGCCATATTGCTCTCCTCCATAGTTTTCAAGGCATTCTTTAGGGAGCTGTAACCTGAGAATATATATTTCCACGTTTCTATAGAACACCCATAGCCTAAACCTAGTTTTTTTGTATAGCTCTTCATTTTACAGCCAACTTACTAGTAACTGGCCTCTGTAAAATAAAGCATATTATTTGAACAGGGATAGGCCGACCATAGACTATTGTCTGTATTTCTAGCATTCTTTAGGAATTTTCTTAGTCATGCTTTCTATGTAATTAAACATATATGGTTTTACATTTGTAAAAACTAGAAAGGCTTTAGGTATAAGTCCTCGGTATTCAAATTCCACTCTGAGGTCCAGTAACATCAACATCACCTGGGAGTTTGTTAGAAATGCCGAATCTCAGGCCCCACCCCAGAACTGCTGAATCAGAGTCAGAATTTTAATAAGATGGCCAGGTGATTCCTGTACACTTTCAAGTCTGAGAAGCATGGACTCTGCCACTACAGTATAAATATCACCGACTCCCCAAAAGAGATAATAATGGGTACCTCTGGTGAGGAGGTAGTGGATGTCAAGCTGACCAAAGCTTGATATGCTAGTGGGGAAGGTTCCATCTACCTTGAAAAGACCTAGTCATTCACAGCCCTGATGGCCATAGGGTCACCTGGGGAGTTTCTAGAAACCCCAGGTCTATTCAGGATCTTGTTTGGTTCCATACAAGTTTTAGGATTATCTTTTCTATTTCTATTTTTTTAAATGCCATTGAAATTTTGATAGGATTACAT
Organism: Molossus molossus; assembly: GCF_014108415.1. Taxonomy (NCBI): domain Eukaryota; kingdom Metazoa; phylum Chordata; class Mammalia; order Chiroptera; family Molossidae; genus Molossus; species Molossus molossus. The sequence continues at coordinate 13,475,859 of NW_023425345.1, read as the reverse complement.
TGGATCTATAAATGGCTCTGGGTAACATGGAAATTTTGATGTTAACTCTTCTGATTCATGAACATGGGATGTCTACATGATTGTTTTATTTGTTTTTTCAGATAGTTCTTTATTAGTCTATAGAAACACAGCTGATTTTGGGATATTGATTTTGAATCCTGAAATTTTACTGACTTTGTTTATTCTAACAGTTTTTCGGTGGAGTCTTCAGCATTTTCTATGTCCGTTATCATGCCATCTGCAGAGATAATTTTACTTCTTTTTATATTTGGATGCCTTTTATTTCTTTTTCTTTTTTCTTATTGCTCTGGCTAGAACTTTTAATACAATGTTGAGGAGAGATGAGCATGAGCAACTTTGTCTTGTTTCTGATTTTAAGGGGAAAGCTTTCGACTTTTAACCGTTGGTAGGATATTAGCTGTGGGCTTGTCATATGACCTTTATTACATTGAAGTATGTTGCTTCTATACCCAATTTGTTGAGAGGCCTATTATTATTCAAAAAATATGTTGAATTTTTATGTTTTTTTCTGTACTTATTGAGATGATCATATGATTTTTTAAATCTTTCATTATGTTTATGTGGGGTATTACATTTATTGATTAGAATATTTTGAACCACCCTTGCCTCCTAAGGATAAATCCCATGAAGATATCTTGAGAAAGAACAAAGCTGAAGGCATAATACTTCAGGATTTCAAGCTATACTACAAATCTATCATAATCAAAACAATATGGCACTGGCATAAAAACAGACATGGGCCAACGTCACTGAATTGAGAGCTTAGAAATAAACCCATGAATATATAGTTAAAAAATATTTAATTCAATGGGAAATAACAGGCTTTTTAATAATGGTATTGGGAAAATTGGATATTCACATGAAAAAGAATAAAGTTGGACCTCTATCTTACAACACTTACAAAAATTAACTTGAAATGGATTAAGGACTTAAACATAAAAACTAAAGTCATAAAACTCCTAGAAGAAAACAAGGGAAAAAAGCAAAAATCAACAAATGGTACTACATAAAACTAAGAAGCTTCTGCACAGCAAAAGAAACAATCAACCAAATGTAAATGCAACCTAAGGACTGGGAGATAATATTTACAAATCAAATATCTAATAAGGGGTTAATATCCAAAATATATAAGAAACTTATACAACTCAATAGCAAATAATAATAATAATAATCTGATTTAAAATGGGCAAAGGAACTGGATAAACATTTTCTAAAGAAGATATACAAATGTCCAATAAGTACATGAAAAAGTGCTCAACTGCACTAATCATCACGGAAATACAAATAAAAACCACAATGAGATATTACTTCATGCCTATTAAGTTATTAATAGTACTAAAAATTCTAATTATTTGTTGAGTGGGCAGTGCATTGTGAATGCAGATTATTATCTCCTTGAATTCTCCACCTGCCCTTTGAGGTAGGTGTTATATTCTCATTTTATACATGAGGCACACAAGATGTCCTAGAACAGTGACAATGTTTCTGCCTAATGCTGTGATGAAGACTGAACACCAGGGCAGGGTTAGGGTGGGGGGCTCTATCCGGCCAGTGCCAGAGAGGCACCGAAAGGAAGGGCCCATGGAAGCTCAGAACGCTTGGGTGGAGGTGAGGGGAAAGCTGATACTCAACCAAGCATCTGGAAGAGGAGGAGGGGTCTCAGACGGGCTGACAGTGCCTAGAACTGGGAAATGGGTGGAGAGCCAAGAAGCAGCTTTTTTACGCCCAGAAGAAAGTGGGAGCTGAAGTATTTGCCTTGGCAAATGGAATGAGAATGGTGCCTGTCTGATGCAAATGGCCGTCATGTTGGGTGGAACGGAAGAATATGTGAAGAACCTGGGTTCTCTAATGCCTGGGAGGAGCAGGTCATGATTCCTGGAGTAATCACTGAGTCCCTGCTGTGTTCTCGGCACAACACAAGTGGCTAGACTACAGTTCTGAGCCAAGGAGATGTGGTGACTGTCTTAACAGAATTGTTAGAGAAAGTATTCAAATATTAACATAACACACAATTTAAAACTCTGGCAAATGTGATAAAGGAAAGGTATAAGGTGCTACTCAAGTATAAAATAGGGGATTCTGATCTCATTTGGGGGGGGGGGGATTCCTGGAGAGAGGGAAGGAGAGCAGACATTTCCGGCAGAGGGAACAGCTTGTGCAAAGACCCTGAGGTGGAAAGAAGAGGGTGCATTTGAGAAAATGAAAGTCAGTATGTCTAGATCCCAGTGTGCTGAGAAAAATACCTCTGTCTTGGAATAACTAGGGCTCTGGGCAGGATTTATGGATAGAGGCTTCTACCCTGGACAACACAACAGGGAATGAGCCATTGGAACTTAAGTATAAGCTAAGACCAGAAGGACTAGGGCTATTGAACTGCGGGTCTGAGTTTCCTCAACTTGACCCTCACTGGGGATGCAGGTAGGCCCAATGGTGTCCTCACTATCCTGCCTGGAAAGTTTTAAGGGGACAAGTACCCTGGTTAGTGGCCAGGAAAATGGGGTTTCAGCACTACTTCTACTTCCTTTTCAATTAGGACCCGTGGGGCTCTGCTGGCCCTGTGGAATTGCAGTCGGGTGGTTCTGACGCGGGTTAGAGATGCTTGCAGCCTGGTGTAGAGCTGTGGTCTTCAGCTTAGCTGCCCATTAGAGTAACCTGGAGGCGCTTTAAATGCTGCTGCCTCGGCCCCACACCCATGGCTTCCCATCTAATTGCTCAGGATATAGGCTGAGCATCAAGACTTTGAAAAGCTCCCAAAGTGATTCTAATGTTCAACCAAGCTTGAGAACCACGGTTTGAGTGGCTAGTTCCCAAATGCCAGGCCACAGAGCAGCTGTTTCAGACGTACCTGGAGGGCTTATACGGAAATCTCCAGCCCCGCATCAGACTCATGTATCAGAGTGTCTAAGGGTGAGGCCCGAGCATGGGTACTTGAAACCCATTCTCCGGGCACTTACAAGCAAAAGTGGGAGAACCAGGTGATTTTCTGAACCCATCCAGGTTTGGGAAGCCCAGATTTAGATCAGGGCACCCCAGACTTTAATCTGATTCAGCCTGGAGTGGGGCCTGAGAGTCTGTGTTTTTTAACAAGGTCCAAGGTGCTGTTGCTGTCTGAGGGCCACACATCCAGTCTCAAGGGCTCCGGGGATGCAAATGAAAGAATGGGGACCTTTCTCTCAAATCTGCCAAGGGTTCTGCCTGAAATCTTTTCACACACTGGGACTTTATTGACATGCCCCTGTCCCCTTACCAGCTCACCTCCTTCAGGGCAGGGACTGGGACTCAGTCACCTCTCCATCTCTAGCATCTAAACACAGCATTCAGCACATTCGGAACACAGCAAATGGATTTTGAATTGAATAAATACCATGATGTCCTCGGGGTCCAAGCTGTGGAGCCAGCTGAAGGTGAGACATTGCTGCACTGCGGGCCTTCTGCCACTTCCAGTCATAAATTCCAGTTGGATGGGGTCCAATGTGAAGCTGTGTATTACCAAAGCCTGCTCCGTAGGGGGTAGGGTCAAGGCAGGCCTCTGGAATATTAATAATTCTGAGCAGTGACCACAGCTATGATATTTACAGACCCGTGGAGCAGAGCACAGTCTGAGGTCGCTCACAGAGCTATAGACTCCAAGGACTTACTCTGCTCCAAATGGAGCATGTACATTGCCCGACGCTGCCAAAACCCCTACGGGTCATTAGCTTTTCCTATACGAGAAACGCGCCAGGCCTGGTGTTAAAATGACATGATAAAGCACAGTTGACAGTCATGGTCAGAGGCAAAGGCCGGTGGGAGCGGAACTGCGCTGGGGGACGCGGCTCACGCCCTTGGAACGGAGGAGAACACCTCTGCCTCTCCGTGCGGGCGCCCAGGCTGGTTGGAATCTGACAAGGACTTATTACTTTAGAAACTTATTTCAGAGCTTTGGTTTCTTCCCCTGGATTCTCCTCACATGGTGATGGATGTTGGTTTTTTCCCCCGAATATTTGTTTGATGCCGTGATTGTTTGTGTGGTGAGTTACAGCCTGGGAGGGGGTCAGGAGAGAGAAAGGAATAGGGAGATAGAGCAGAGAGACAAGGAGGGAGAGAGGGGAAGAGGGAGAAAAAGAGACACAATTGGAAACAGATGGGAAAAGCAGAGAACAGTAAGGGAAAGAGGACCTCAGACAGGGTGGAGGGGGTGAGGACCCCAAGCTGAGCGCCCCTTCACTTTGGTGCTTTATACTCAAGGATGACCAACACACCCTTCAAAGGGTACTTAACATGGTGCTTCTATTAAGCCCTACATGAGGCATAAAACTGGCATTTCTGGTCTCACCCTTCAGCCCTGATAGCTCATTGTTCTCACCATGGGATCTCCCCCCTCTGTGTTTTTGTTTGTTTGTTTGTTTGTTTGTTTTTCTGCCACCATCATGCTTCTATTTTCTGTCAAAGGCTAGGCTGTCTGGCTCAGGGGCATTTGATTTTATGGGTTAAAGCTTTTTACGTTCTTTTTATCTTCACCTGAGGACATTTTTGCATTCATCTTCAGATAGAGTGGGAGGGAGAGAGGGAGAGAGAGAGAGAGAGAAACATCGATGTGAGAGAGACAGATCCAGTGGTTGCCACCCACATGACCCCAACCAGGGCTGGGGGCAAACTGCAACCGAGGTACGTGCCCTTAACAGGAACTGAACCCAGGACTCTCTGGTCCGCGGGCCGACGCTCTAACCACTGAGCAAACCGGCCAGGGCACTTTTTACTTTCTTCTGCAATCATTAAGATCTAGTCTGTTAGCAAGTTTGGCGATTATGATATAATGCCATGTCTGTGTTCACTCTTCTGTGCACAAGCTCTCCAGGAACTCCTGCTGCAAGTTTTTCCCTCAGACAACATCTGTCCTACCTCCCCCCCAACTCCCCCTCACACTCTGCATCCCCTGGTACTCACCACTTTACTATGTTTTTACAAGTTTGGCTAAGAGGAAATGATAATTCTGTGTGATGTGATAGAGGTGCTGTTTATCATTACAATGGCAATCATGTGATAATACATTCATGTATGAAATCCATGTTTTACACCTTAGAGATGTACAGTGTTGTTTCAAATATATTTCTATCTAAGAAAAAGTTTTCTCAGACTATTAGAACCCAGCTTTACCTGACCCACCACACTTAAATCTCTTTACTCAACTTCCCCCCATGCCTCGGGCTCTCTGCACCCAGCCTGTGATACATCTCTTCCTGCACCTCCCGCACCTTCTCACTCCGTCCGAGGTATAGATCCCACCCGGAATGTTCCACAGAGCTCGGGGCAGGGGTTGGGACACTGTCATCTCTCCATCTCTAGCATCTCAACGCAGTGCTCAGCACTCCAGATGTGTTTCCTGGACCATCTGGACCATCTGCTTCAGAATCAAGGGGGTGAGGGAGCAGAGGTGGAAGAAAGAAGGGTTTTTACATAAAAATTCCTGGGCCCAGGGATCCTACCTCTCGGTGCTTCTCAACCTTCCTAATGCCGCGACCCTTTCATACAGTTCCTCACGTTGTGGTGACCCTCCAACCATAAAATTATTTTTGTTGCTACTTTATAACTGTAATTTTGCTACTGTTATGTCTTAGGCGACCCCTGTTGAGAACCGCTGCTACCTCTAGTTAAACCAGACCAGGGAGGGGGCATGACTTTGAAAAGCTGCATTTTTAGATCTTGACCCGCGCGATTCTGACACACAGGAAAGTTTAAGAACCCTCGCAAGACCAGCCTGCAGGCTTCCCAAATGCCTTCTTCTTCAACACCCTGCTCAGAAGATCGGAGACTGCCCCCTCCTCCAAATCACAGTGTGAGGTCCAGAGGCTGGGACATACACCTTACACAAGTCACTTAAAGTCTCCAGCCCTGCGCTTTCTTCTCTGAAAGCAGGCGGTGGCATCTAAGCCATGAAATGGTGACAGGGACAGGACAGGGAGCATACGTACAGGGTCGCAGCTGGCCTGGTGGCAGTGGGGGAGGCTGGAGGCTGCATGTTCTGAGCAAGGAGAGCAGATGCTCCTCTGCCACAGTCCGTTGTGACCTGGCGGAGTGCCATCCAGAGACGCCCCGTCTTCTAAATCTGGATTTTCATGTAGATGTTTCTGATTTGTTAAAAATCTGGTAAGTTGTGGGTTTTTTGCTTTTATTTATTTTTTATTAATTAATTTATTTTTGTTACAGATGTTTCTCCTTTTTCCCCCCAGACACTCTCCTCCCAATCCCGCCCCCGCCCCCAGCACTGTCTTCTATGCCCATTGGTTACACACACATGCATATAAGTTCTTTGGTTTATCTCAACTTCCCCACCCCGCCCCCCCTCCTCTGAGGGTTGTCAGTCTGAACCATACTCCTTTCTATGTCTCTGGGTCTATTTTGTTCATTAGCTTATTTTGTTCATTGTATTCCACAAATAAGTGAGATCATGTGGTATTTGTCTTTCTCTGATTGACTTATTTTGTTCGGCATAATATTCTCCAGGTTTCTCCTCGTTGTCTCAAAGGATAAGAGATCTTTCTTTCTTACAGCTGTATAGTACTCCATTGTGTATATGTACCACAGCTTTTTTGTCCACTCATCTATTGATGGACACTTGGGCTTTTGCCAGATCTTAGCAATTGTAAATAGTGCTGCTATGAACATAGGGGTGCATATATTCTTTCTGATTGGTGTTTCAGGCTTCTTAGGATATATCCCTAGAAGTGGGACACCATATTGTTTTCCACAGTGGCTACACCAGTCTGCATTCCCACCAGCAGTGTAGAGTCTCCTTTTCTCCACACCCTTGCCAGCACTTGTTGGATGATTTCTTGATGGCAGCCATTCTGGCAGGTGTGAGGTGACACCTCATAGTCTAGTTCTTTTCTTTTTTAATGAGGCAAACAAAATACATGTGCGGGGAGCATTCAGACTATGAGTCCATGTTTGCATCCTCGGGACGAGAGCTCTGCAGGGTTACCATCAGCATGAGGGTTCTGGGGTACTAGATGCCGAACCTCCTGGTTTAATAAGTTGTCTGTCACTGGTTGCAGTTTCTCTGCTGTCCAGTCCCCTTTCCAGGAAAGCCAAAGGCTTTCATCTAAGCACATTGCATTATGAACTTGAATCTTTACCACAATCCTACTAGGAAGGCATTATCATCCTCAGTTTCTACATGAGGGAACTGGAGCCCAGAGAAGTTAAATAACTTGCCCAATGTCACCCAGTTAGTGAGTGGAAGCACCAGATTCCAAACCCAAGATGACTGATTCCAGAGTTCATCGTAAGAACTACAGACGAAGATGGCACACTCCAGGAGGAAAAGGAGACACTGTTAATAATAAAGCCAGGACAACTGGTGGAAACCACAACCAGGTAGGCCAACCAGGACGTAAGGTCACCCTGTGTTCTTCCATTTCAAATGTACTCTTGGAGTGGTCTGTGGCTTCATAAAAAGTGCACCAACTTTGCAGCCAAGCTTCAGCTCAGTTGAACTGGAGCATGGGCAGACCTCGCTCAGTGCCTGCTCCATGGTGGGTACCCAACACTTGTCTATTTCCTCCAGTCAAGGGTCCGAACTCCAGCTGGGGAATATAGGCACACAGAGCGCTTCCTGGAGCCCTCACTACATGGTCGGTAGATAAAAAAACATAAGTGAAAACTCTTAAAAGGTCATCCAAAGACTTGAATAATCCCAGACTGAGCATAAGAGTTCAGAGATGGCGACTCTCTCAGGTTTTAAATTTCTAAGGGCGAATGAGGTTCAAACTGAGCCTTGAAGACTGAGGACAAGATGGCAAGGCCAGAACTGAGAACAGATAAAGACAGACAAAGAGTCTACCCAGAAGTTAAAGAAAGACTCGGGAGGATCTCTGTCACTGAACTCAATGTTTCAACTCCGTTCCAACCTCTGTAATACTCTAGACAGAACAACACAGGAAAATATCCTTTTTCTTTAAGTTTTGTATACTCTGTTATTATTTTGCACCCACTCATAAACCCCTAGAGGCCTGGGGTGAGGACTTGAACCTCGTAGGCTTTGGTAGTACAGGCAGAGGAATACCTGAGGAGATTTGGCCTGTGGTTTTAAAGAACTTCTGAACTTGGGGATTTTGAACAAAATGCTATCCATTGCAATGGTTTTTACAGTAAGGGCAACAGCTGCTGGGTACCTAGACCCCTGATTTATGTTAAAAGGAAGGGCAATGTCATCATACTTTTTCTCAAGTGCAGGAAATTCTAAACAGGCTCAACACTACCCTCTAGTGTGCGGAATGGGCAGATGAGGGGATTCGAGAGAGTTCTGGAGGAAGCTGGCTGGGTAGACTGGAGAAGGTGAGAGGAAAGAAACGTCCTAGTATCTGCAGAAGGTCCACGAATTAATAAATATTTAAGTGCCCAAGAAATGGACAAATGCTCCCATGATACAAAGTTCTAAGACAGTGCTTCTCACAGAATAGAATGTGCTCTAAAGCACCCATCGTGCGTGAACGTCTATTCCCACGGTCTCTCTAAGGGCCAAGGTTAAATAAGTTGGGAGTCCTCTGCACACCATGTTCCCCAAACCCTTGTTACAAAATTAGAGTGTTTAGTAAAGGCTAGAAAAGTAAAGGCTCCGGGAAGTTATGCAGTAATGAAATTCCATTCCCCACACATTTTTGATCCCTGGTGTTTTTTTTTGTTTTTTTTTTTTCTTTTCTGATTTGTTTTCTACTAAATCCATGACATTCGCTCCCCTGGGAAGACTGCCCACGGAGCGTAATTTGGACCATGCTAGTGGAAAAAACACAAAGGTTCTTACCTTCAGCTCCTCATATGATGAAAGAAGGCCTGTCGCATAGACGTTGGTGGCTTCACTTTGTTTTCAAACATCAAACTCAACAGTGAACCAACAGAGCTGACCAAGGCAATAGGGGAGAAGAACAGGGTGATGACTGATACCAAGCATCTGGTCCGCAGTGCCAAGGACGGGAAGATCCCACAAAAGGCTGAGAGCTAATCCAATTCTGCCCCACCCCACACCCAGCCCAGTCTTTACAAGACGCACGACCTTCTTACAGTCCTTCTAATGTGTCATAGTCACTCCATGTCTATCAAAGTCCAGCGGAGGCTTAGTTCAAGTGTCCCCCTTCTTCACGGTTCCTCGTGACTTTAGGCTCCATTGAGCATTTCTTTTTCTGACCTTCAATTAGATCATCCTTTTATGTAGTTGTCAAAGGTATGTTGAAGACCTACTATGTGCACAACACGGCGCTGGAAATACAGATCTAGAAAAGACAAAGAGTGGACTCCCTGGAGCTTGCCATTTCTACCACGGGAGGGAGATGTGAAGAGGAAACAGCACCGGCTCCTCCCAAGGAAGACCAAAGCTGGTGGACAGTACGTGGCAAATATGTTTCCTTGTAGAACACGTCCCACATTCTCACTATGACCACGTGGATTACCTAGGACAGAGCCTGGATCGTGGTAAGCACTATAGATAGTAGCTTTTATTGTTGTTACTACTATTGCTATTATATATTACATTGATGTTGTATTACTTTATTCTCATTTTTTTTTTTTTTTTGTCCAAGAGAATAGAAGGGTGAGATGCTATCTCCCACACAAGTGGTTTAGTTGGTGAAATTATTTCTTTACTCAGTGACTGAAAACTACTAAAGCCAGTGATACTTTCTTTCCCTACCTGTAAAATGATGCCACCAATAACTTTCCTTCGTCTCAGTTCATTGATTCATCAGTTCCTTCCATCATTCTCTCAACTAATACTGATGGATCTCCCATTAAGTGTCAGACTCTGTGCTAGGTAGGGACAATCCGGTCATGAACAAGACCGACATGGTCTCTGAAGCTTGCTGTATCCCAGGATTTGGGAGATGATTCAAATGCTATTATGTTATGTGGATGTATTTTGTGACATGCAGGGCTGAGTCAACGTACAGTCTTATAATCTAAGCACTGTTGTCAAACTTGGCCTCCAGTCTCTGGAATGGAGACTAGCATGTGCTTACTTGGCCCTGTGCCTGGTTTCATAGGCACTCTGAAATGTCTGCTGAACAAATTAATGAGTGGAGAAATTAATTAGAAGCATTGTTACTGAAACTCCATTTCCTACATAAATAGTAATCGTGATGAAAAGAAAGGGGTCAAATGCGAATACAGATGTATTAATGAACTCCTGTTATGTGATAAATGTGACATTATGTACTTCATAATTACTGTCCTCTTAGCAACCATAGCACTGATATTATATTCCCATGTTAGAGATGAGAAAAAAAGAAGTTCAGGGATATTAAGTAATTTGCCTAGAGGTTCAAAACTACAAACACATAGCCCAGGCTGGATGGTTCCGCTGGTTGGAGCGTTTTCCCGTACACCAAAAGGTTGCAGGTTCAATTCCCTGTCAGTGCACATACCTAGGTTGCAGGTTTGATATACTGATTCAGGTGCATACCAGAGGCAACTATCCATGTTTCTCTCTCTCTCTCTCTCTCTTCCTTCCTGTCTCTAAAAAAAACTTATCAAAACATACCCTCAGGGGAGGATTAAAAAACAAAACAAAACTATAGTAAAGGAACCAGTGACCTGAGAACACACTTATCTCTTCCTTCTCCTTTAAGGGGACGTTTCATTCCTTCCCCAGATCCAACTTTTATTATTGAGGAACATGGTCTTCTTTTACAGAAGAACTAAGTGAGAACGGATGAGGTGATGAGTCCTACCTAATGTGCCACAGCTGGAGAGGGGGTCCATGGCTATGAGCTGAAATTGCTGCCTTGGAGACAATCATCACCAGCCCCAGCCTCATAGGAACCCACGACATCTCTGATAATGCGGTGTTGATTTCCTCCCAACATTTTCCAAAGAAAGTGAAACAAACAACAGATTTTCTTAACATGAGAAGGTCAGGAGTCTCTGTGCTGAGTGAGGCTTGATGCAGAACTCAGTCCACAGTAACAGGGCCAGAGGGGCCTGAAAGTCACCTAGTTCAACTGCTTACTTGATGCCTCAATCTCCTCTCCCCCATCCCCACGCAGGGCCCTCTGGCTCGCACACCCTTGGGGCTGGAGAAGTCCTTCATGCGTGGGGCAGCCCATTTTATCATCGGAATGAGCTGATTGGTAGTCTGCTCTGTGCTGAGCTGAAACCTGCTTCAGGAACTTCTACTCACTGGTTTTCATTTTCTCCCAGGAATCTGATCTGCTCTTCACGAGGCTAGTGTTTCCATATTGTTCACTACACCATTACATACTTACTGTTTTACCACACACTTATACCATTATATACTGACTGTTTTTTCTCTCAACTCACTGTAACTTAAACCCCTACGTTAATCTCAAAACTGAGCTATAATATCTGTGAACTCATAGGTTTGATGTGTTTGTTTTATATTTTTCCAATGATTATTAATTCTATTATCAGGGTATTATTAATTGCGTGTATTATTTGCATTGATGTATTAATAATTACCACTATTATTAATGTGTTATTAATTTGCCGGTGGTGGTATGGCTACCCCATTTTGGGAAATGCCATCCATGTCTTTTCTCTATATACAATATTTGAAAATAACAACCATGGCTAACTTCATTAGAATAAACATACGCAGTACTCTCAATCATATTACATTATGCAAAATTAAGTTATTACTCTGTTATTTGTTTCCAGTTTTTCTATATGCTGATTGTGCGAACAGCCTCAAATATAATTCTCTCATTATATATGATCTGATATTATAAATACCATCTGTATTTTCATTAGCTTTCTTGGCAGTCAAGCTACTATATGTATTTCTAGAGTTCACTAGTCCCTAACATCCTTAAGTTTTTATTTTTTATCTGCACCAGTGTTATATCATCCTTTTTCTTCTTATTCATATTTTTTTCTATGAAAGACAGTGTTCTTTTTTTATACAGTTTTATTGTGGTATAATCAACACATAACACTGTGTAAGTTTAAGGTGTACAACTTGTTGATTTGATACACTTATATATTGCAAAGTAATTACTGCAGTCGTGTTAGCTAATACCTCCAACCATGTCACATAATTACCATTTCTTTTTTGTGGTGAGAACATTTAAGATCTGGTTTCTTAGCTACTTTCAGTTATATCAGTGTTGTTAACTATAGTCATTATGTTGAACGTTAGATCCCCAGAATGTATTCATCTTATGTTGGAAGTTTGTACCTTTTGACCAACATCTCCCAATTTCCCTGCCTCCAGCTCCTGGCAACCACCGTTGTACACTTTGTTTTTATGAGGTTTTGGTTTTCTTCAGATTCCACATATAAGTGAGATCATACATTATTTGCCTCTCTCTGTCTGACTTATTTCACTTACCATAATGCCAAATTGAAGGAGACACATATAAGTGGAGAGATACCTCAATATCACATGCTCAGGTATTGAAAAAATTAGTATTGTTAAAATGCCCACATTACCCAAAGCCATTTATAGATTCAATGCAATTTGTATTAAAATATCAATGATATTTTTCACAGAAATAGAAAAACAATTCTAAGATTTGTATGAACCACAAAAGACCCAGAATAGCTAAAGCAAGAATGAGAAAGAACAAAACTGGAGTAATCACACTTCCTGGTTTTAAACTATACTACAAAGCTATGGTAACCAAAACAATATGACAATGTCTTTAAAATAGACACACAGACCAATGGAACAGAATTGGGAGCCCACAAGTAAAACCCTTGCATACACAGTCAACAAAACTTTGACAAAGAAATCAAGAATACTCAATGGGGAAAATAGAGTCTCTTCAATAAATGGTGCTGGGGTCTTTTTTGATTCAATATACATTTTTGGAATATGTGTTTTAGATCTGTGAAATGTGCCATTGGTATCTTAATAGGAATTGTGTTATATCTACCCAGATTGCTTTGGGTAGTATGGACATTTTAATGATGTTAATTCTTCCAGTCCATGAACACAGTATATGCTTCCACTTATTTGTATCTTCCTCGATTTCTTTTCTTTTCTTCTTCTCCTTTTTTTTTTTTTTTTTTTTTTTTTTGATAATTTTTCTTTATTGATTTTAGAGAGAGAGGAAGGGAGAGGGAGAGAGAGATACAAACATCAATGAGAGAACATAGATTGGCCGCTTCCTGCATGCCCCCCACTGGGGATTGGGCCCACAACTGGGCATGTGCCCTGACTGGGAATTGAGTCGGCGACCTCTTGGTGCATGGGGCGATGCTCAACCACTGAGCCACACCAGCCGGGCTGTTATCACCACTTTTGAAAGATTTTTAAAGTTCTTACCTAATGTCCTTTTTCTGGTCTAGATGCCATCAAGGATGCCACATTTCTTTTAGTTGTTATGCCTCCTTGGGTTCTTTGCTTTGATGGTTTCTCAGACTTGTTTTTGATGTCCTTGACAGTATTGTCTTCCTCAATTTCTTTCTTCAATGTTCTATAGTTTTCTGAGCACAGGTCTTTTACCTCCTTGGTTAAATTTATTCTTAGGTACCTTATTTTTTTATTGCAATAGTAAATGGGATTGTTTTCTAAGTTTCTCTATTCAATAGTTCATTGTTGATGTATAAAAATACCACCAATTTCTGAATATTAATTTTGTATCCTGCTACTTTGCTGAATTAATTTATTAAATCTAATGGTTTTTTGGTGGAGTCTTTAGGGTATGCTATGTACAATATCATGTTATCTGTGAATGACAGTTTTACTTCCTCCTTTCCAATTTGGATGTCTTTTATTTCTTCTTCTGGTCTGATCACTGTGGCTAGGACTTCCAGTAATATGTTAAATAAAAGTAGTGAAAGCAAACAACCCTGTCTTGTTCCTGATCTTAAGGAAAAAATACGCTTAGTTTTAGCTCATTGAATATGATGTTGGCTATCGGTTTCTCATATATGGTCTTTATTATGTTTAGGTATAATCTATTTCCACTTTGCTGAGAGTTTTTATCCTCTGTAAGCTTTGAGAAAGAAGAACAAAGTTGTAGGTATCACAAAATCTGATATCAAACTATACTATAAGGCCATTGTAATCAAAACAGCCTGATAATGATATAAGAATAGGCATATAGGTCAATGGAACAGAATAGAGAGCCCAGAAATAAACTCACACCATTACTGTCAATTAATATTGGCAAAGGAGGAAAGAGCATATAATGGAGTGAAGTCTCTTCAATAAATGGTGTTGGGAAAATTGGACAACTACATGCAAAAATCTAAAACTATACCACCAACTTACACCATACACAAGAATAAACTCAAAATGAATAAGAGACTTAAACATAAGTCATGAAACCAGAAAAATCCTGCAAGAAATTATAGGCAGTAAAATCTAAGATATCTCTAGTAGCAATATTTTTGCCAATGTATTTTCTAGGGCAAGGGAAACAAAGAATAAAATCAACAAATGGGACTACATCAAACTGAAAAGCATCTGCACAGCAAAAGAAACCATCAACAAAATGAAAAGGGAATCATCTCTATGGGAAAACAGACTTGCCAATGAGACATCTGATAAGAGGTTAGTTTCCCAAATATACATAGAACTTATATAACTCAACACCAGGAAGACAAACTATCCAATTTTAAAAATGGGCAAAGGACCTGAATAGACACATCTCCAAAGAGGACATACAAATGGCTAATAGACACATGAAAACATACTCAACGTCACTAATCATCAGAAAAATGCAAGTATCATCTCACAATGAGGTATTATCTCACACCTGCCAGAATGGCTGCCACCAATAAATCAACAAACAAGTGCTGGAGAGGATGTGGAGAAAAAGAAAACTTAGTGGACTGTTGGTGAGAATACAGACTGGTGCAGCGACTGTAAAAACAGTATGGAGTTTCCTCATAAAATTAAAAATGGAACTGCCTTTTGACCCAGTGATCCCACTTCTGGGACTACATTCGAAGAATGCTGAAACACCAGTTTGAAAGAATACATGCATCCCTATGTTTATAGCAGCATTATTTACAATAGCCAAGATCTGGAATTAGCCTAAGTGCCCATCAGTAGATGAGTAAACAAAAAAATTGTGGTATATTTAAACAATGAAATACAATTTGGCTGTAAGAAAAAAAAAAAGAAGAAGAAAAAATTCTTACCTTTTGTGACAGCATGGATGGACCTGGAGATTATTATACAAAGTGAAATAAACCAATCAGAGAAAGACAAATACCATAGGATCTCACTTATATATGAAATCTAATGAACAAAATAGAAACAGAGGCATTGATACATGAAGAGACTGACATCTATCAGATGGGAGGGGGAAAGGGAGACTGGATGAAAGAAGGTGAAGGGATTAGCTAAAGAACATACATGCGTAGCTCATGGACACAGACAACAGTGTGGTGATGGCCAGAGGGAAGGGGGGGCGAGGGCTGGATAGAGGTGGTCAAAGGGCAGGAGTGGGGGGTGGAACATTTGTAATAGTGTAAGCAATAAAAAAAAAATGGTGTTGGGAAAACTGGATAATCAAAAGCAGAAAATAAATAGACCCTTGTCTTATACCACTCAACAAAAATTAACTCAAAATGGATTAAAGGCTTACATATTAGACCTGAAATTGAGAAACTCCAAGAAGAAAACAGAGAAGAAAAAGCCCAAGTACCAAAAGCAAAAATAAACAAATGGGACTACATTAAACTTCTACTCAGCAAAAGAAACAACCAACAAAATGAAAGGGCAACATATGGAATGTTAGAAAATATTTTCAAATCACATATCTCATGAGAAGTTAATATTCAAAATATATAAGGAAATCATACAACTCAATAGCAAATAAAACCAAATAATCCTATAAAAAAATGGGCAAAGGACCTGAATGGATGCTTTCCCAAAGAACACATATAAATGCCCAACAAATACATGAAAATGTGCTCCACATCTCTGATCATCGAGGAAATGCAAATTAAATGCAATGATTAATCTTCTCACACTTGTTAGAATGACTGTCTTCAAAAACAATGTTCATAGCAGTATTATGTACAACAGCCAAGATCTGGAAGCAGCCCAAGGGCACATGGGTAGATGAGTGGATTAAGAGGCTGTAGTTCATAATCACAATGGAATACTACACGGGTGTAAAAAGAAGGAACTCTTGCCCTTTGTGACAGCATGGATGGACCTGGTGATTATTATGCTGGGCGAAGTGGGCTGGTCAAAGAAAGAAAAAATATCACATGATCTCACTTACACGTGGCATCTAAAGAACAAAATAAACTGACGAACAAAACAGGGCCAGCGGCATGAATAAATGGAATGGACTGATGGATCTCAGAGGGGAGGAGGGTAAAGAGGATGGGAAGAAATCAACCAGAGAATATGTATACATACATGCATAACCCGTGGACACAGATAATAATGTGGTGAAGGCCTAGGGGAGGCAGGAGCAAGGTAAAAGTGGGCAAAGGTAGAAAAAATGGGCGACATCTGTATAGAGTCAACAATAAGAAAAAAAAACAAGAGATAATTACTGGTGAGGATGTGGAGAAAAGGGAGCCCTTGTGCACTATTGGTGGGGACGTAAATTGTCATAGCCACTGTGGAAAATAGTATGGGAATTCTTCTAAAAGTTAAATATAAGCCCTGGCTGGTTTGGCTCAGTGGTAAAAGCTTAGGCCTATGGACCAAAGGGTCTCTGGTTCAATTTCCCATCAAGGGTTGCAGGTTAGATGTCAGGCTCTGGTCAGTGTCATGTGGGAGGCAGTTGATGTGTCTCTCTCACATCAATGTTTCTCTCTCTCTCTCCCTCCCTTCCACTTTATCTAAAAAATCAATGGAAATATCCTCAGATGAAGATTAACAACAACTACAACAAAAATAGGACTACCATTTGATTTGATCCAACAATCCCATTCTAGGTATATATCAAAGAAAATGAAATCAGGATCTTGAGGAGATATCTGTACTTCCATGTTCATTGCAGCACTATTCACCATAACCACGATAAGGAAACAGCATAAGTGCCCATCAATGTGGTGTGTGTGTGTGTGTGTGTGTGTGTGTGTGTACAATGGAACATGATTCAGCCAGGAGAAAGAAGGAAATTCTGCCATTTGCAACATGGATGAACCTTTTCACTCTTTTGGAACAAAGTTTGAGAGCTAGCAATAATCCTTATTATGTTTCATCTTAGCCTATCAATTTAACTTGTAAAGATGTTTGTTGATTTTAAAATATTTATTCTCTCTTCTAGCTGCTAGCCACCTATAGATTTGACACACATGTATTCTGTATCTTTATCCAAATCAGTGACAAGTATATGGACCTGGAAAGTAATCTATCAATCATCTTGCTTTAGGAACTACTTTCTAAATCTAATTCATGCTTCTCCATTATTAATCCTCTAATGATTTCTGTCATTTAATATGGCCTTTGTAATACTCTGGTAATTACCCTTAACATACTTAAATACTGGACATTTTTTATTTTTGTAAGGTTATTAAAGAATTCTTTGGGGGCAGCGGGGGGGAGGAGGGAGTGAGGGACATCTGAAATAGTGTCAATAATTTTTGAAAAAAAGAATTCTTTAAAGATTACTAGCCTCTGGAAGATACAATAATGCTTATTGAGTACCTAGTTATCCACTCACAGTATCAAACACTTGGCATATAGTGAGATTATTAATACAATCAACTTGAAATGGTAGGTATTATATCCTTAAGATACAGGGGAGAAGTTCTTGAAAGGTCATAAAACCAGCAAAGTAACCCAGCTAGTAAGTGGAGAAGCTAAGATTCAAACTCAGGTCTGTCTGACATCAAAGCACAATCCATTTCCATTCTAAGAGGGTAGGCTAAGAATGGAAAATGGTTTTGAACAGAGGAGCATAACTGCTTTGGAGTTTGCTGGGTACAGTGTTGGCATTTGCAGCGCTATTATGTAATAGCTATCCTGGGCAATATGAAATCCTCTGCTGAGGTTTTGATTTGGAAACATTGAAACCCTTGGTCACATAATCTGCACAGAAGAGAGACTTATATAGAAGTGAAGATGAGGCATACCGTGGCCTTGTGAGGAGGCTCAGTGCAGAAGCTGAAGCAGATTGTAACATTAGAAGGCATGCAGTCTTTAGTTTTGCACCTTAAAGTGATACTTCTAAAGGCTAGTGTGCCAAGCCAGGAAGCATAATTTAAAATGAGCCTATCAGTGGTCTTTAACTGTGGCATGATTCCATAGGAAGAAGACATCATTGTTGTCTAGATGGATCTCCAATCCTGCAGCTGTGGCCACTGTCTCTACAATTATCTTGCTCCTACTGGATGAGCAACACAGTAACACCCTCTCTTTGACCACTGGACATCTCCAGTTGTATTCATGGCCATATAAGCAATCCAGCTCCTTGCCCCTAAGAGTTGCTGTCCTAGAAATGGGGCTACATTCTTCACCCCATCCTACAGAGGCTACAAAGGGCCAGGCAGCATGGGAACCATTTCAAAGTGACATTATGAGACTATTGGCTCCCAGTGGAAAAATAGACTAGTGGCTGTGCCATATGAACTTCAGTTCCTGGACATGCACCCCGTTTGGAGAGAGTTGAGATGGCTGCTTTTCAATGGGTACAGCCTCTCTGCAACCTTGGCCCCATTTCCTAGCTCTGAGAGGGTGAGTAGCAAGCAAACTTTTCCAGTAGAAGACTGTTTCCAGGTGCCAAAAGTGCACTTGGCCATGGAACTGTTGCAGAAGGCCCCTGGGGGCTCCTCTGTGTTCTGCATGGCTGTGTGTTGCTAGGTCTGGGATAACCTGGGGCGGGCTGTATTGCTCACTAAATCCTTCAATCAAGTGCTTCAATAGAGAACACAGGGTAAGCTCGCCTGGCTCTTCTGTCAGGGTTGGCAAAGCCAACCACATAGCTGCCATGTCGAAGACTCATGCAAAGTATGTCCAGCTAAAAGCATGGAATGAGTTGGTCAGAAAAGATGGCTGGTCAGTGTGGGAGGGAGCCAGACATCTATCAATGCTTGTTGAAGGTAATTTGAAACACTTTTTAATAATTTCTTCTAAAAAAAAACCAAAAACTTACCACCTACTTCTAAATAGCAGATAAGCCAAGTACATGTATTTAGGGAGAATTCATTATGGTTCAAGCTGTCTCGAACATGTTTTCTCTTGGGGTCCAGGTAGCTATGCTTCAGAGAGATTTCAGAATAAGATGCCCCAGAAAGAACTACATCAATGATGACAGTGCCAACCTGGGTCCCCAGAGAGTCCGAAACCAGATTTGATCTATAATGGGATTTGCTTGATTGTTAGAAGCCCTCCCGTCATCCCAGTGCGAGAAAGGCATGGGTTGGCATCTCTCCGGGTGTGGGCCCTCTACTCAGGGAAATAAACCTTCCCTGCTTTGCATGAATGCCTCTGAAGCCACCAACATGTCTTGACGATGCCTATGTGGCTCAAAGAACTTTCTTTATTTGGCCTATGGAAGGTGGCATTTGGGGTTTCATACCTGGACCCAATCAAGCAGCAAGGGAAGTCTGCCTCCAGAGCTGCCCAGTGTGCCCTGATGCGCATGGGAATAGGGTGTACTCAGCAGGTGTTCACACAAGACGGTAGGAGGAGTTACCTGATGTTAGGCAGCAGCTGCTTTCATGCTCTTCCCTGTCTCTGGCTTGGATTATTGCCATAGTCTCCTAACGGTCCCTCCTCAGTCTGTTCTCAACACAGCAGCCGTTAGATCTGAGTCACATCATGTCCCTGCTCCGCTCCGAACCTTCCAAAGGCCTCACGCTTCACTCGGAGTAAACTAAAAGCCGAAGTCTTTCTGATAACCTAGAAGGTCTTACTGATTCTAACTTCAGTTTCTATTCCTTTTCTCTTTCCTCCACTCTGCTCAGCCCCATAGGCCTCCTTGCTTTTCCTCCTGCTCTTACTTTTTCTTTGCCCAACTACATGGCTTCCTACAGCCTCTACATTTGCTCCAATGGGATCTTCTTGGAGAGGTCTCCTAACCTTCTAGCACCCCCTTCCTCTACTTCCTTGCCTAACTCTTCTGCCTGGCATTTAGCAATGTCAGAAAAGAAAACCTAAGGTTTACTTATTTATTTCATTTATCGTTGGTCTCTTCTGAATAAACCATCTCAGAGCAAGGATGTGCTCCCTGTTGGTCCCTGTTGAGTCCCTAAGATCTAAAATGTGCCTGATCTCTGACAAGCACGCAGCAAATGTGTTCAGTAATTGAGTTATATCATTTAATCCTCTCAACAACTTGTGGAGCAGATTCTTCTATGTCCTTTTCAGAGGTGAAGAAAATAAGGCTCAGAGAGGTTGGGTAGCTTGCCCAAGGTCACACTGATGGCCACCGCTGTCTCTTTGGCCTGACCGGTGAGCTCAGAGCACCACCATACTGCTTCTCCTGCTATAACACTGCGTCTCCTCAAATAAGTACTCTTCAGATATGGCCCTATCACCTCTGCTCACCTCTGGTTCTTTCCACGTCAATTCGCACAGACTGAAGGTTCAGTATTTCCACCATAATTTCTCTCGGGGCTTCCAAACTGGACAGCTACATTTTTCCATGATCCAGCTCACTCTCCACCCAGAGTGGACCGAGGGGATAAGGTCTTCTTTAGCCCAGTTCAGTAAGCACTGAAAAGAAATCCTAATAATTAGAACTTTTTTTTTTTTTTTTTTTGGTACGTGCCCTTAGCAGAAACCGAACCTGGGACTCTGGTCCACAAGGTGATGCTTCAACCGCTGAGCCAAACCGGCCAGAGCTAATTAAAACATTTTAAGTAGAATTTCTTCATTATATTGGACATTAAATATACTTTACAAAGCTTTCTTATTATGTGTTCTTCCTGACCACTCCAGGTAAGAATTTTAACTCCTGATTCAGGAAGTCGTAGTTTAAATACCAACTCTGCTGTGCGTTCTCTGTGTGACCAAGGGCGATCTCATTAAATATCTCTTTGACAAGAGTTCCTAATTTATGAAGTAGTTCTTACTGCAGGGGTGATTGTAAGGAGCGAATGAGATTATATTTATGTAGCACTGGTGAGTATGATGGGAATGCGCAGAACATTTAGATAAAATGGGAGATGTCAGCATGATTATTGTGATAATTTTTAGATAATTGTGGATAGTCTTCTTTGATGTTTAAATAAAACTTAATTAGCAGTAAGTTCTTAACAGTTAGTTGCAGTTAGAAATTTGAAACCATGTCAATGAACTCTGTGACGTTAAAATCTATTGGTCTGTCTTGCACTCAGAATGGATCCTTTAACCATGCATGATTTTGTAAGTTCATCTGTTCACTTGCAAAATGATAGCTCGCTGAGTTATCCAGATAGTCTAAAATTGACACATTACGTTATACTGCGCATACTATATTTTAGATATCACACATTTGGTAATATCGCCATCACTGTAATCAGAAAAGTCTTTACGTGCTGGGAAGCTGTCAAAATGATGGCCGCAGATGCAAGTTTTCCAAAATTCCATTTTTACTTGAAATCTTGAATTTTATCATGAGCAGCTACAGCTATTTCCCCTCAAAGTGACAATTTCACTCATTTTCGAGAAACTGTCTGCCAGATACCCAGATATATAGAGATAGTGATAGTTTGACTGTGGGTTGTTCCTTCAAGTAACAATAGTGTTTTATGAAAAAATGCAGCTTGGGCAGCTCTTCCTCAAGATAATCAGTTTACTGTGTATACGAGGGGATGCTTTGTGGGTGCTTCCCCATTAAGGAATATTAAATGGATGTGTACTCAAGGGTCATGATTTTAAAACAATATATATTTTTTTGTCTTCAAAAGGACTTCCTTCTTCCTTTAATGAAACTGACTATTTTGTTCGGCAAGGATTTGACAGTGAGGAATGCAATGATTTTTGTACAATTTGATGTCACTGCTAGACTCATGTTAAGGAACCAGCAGCTTTACCCACCATCACTTTTACACAATCATTGTAAGATGTCAACATGGAGAAAAATACATCGAATGTCTTAGTATTATTATTAGGACCATTTATTTGATCAAGGGTCTCTGAGGGCTTGCTTTGAGAACTACTCTTCAGAGCACTGAGAATACTCACCAAGTCCCTGCTGTCAAGTACTGGGGACGAAGACAATACACAAAGAAATGTTATAAACTCATGTCCGAGTGGTGGGTGCTAACATGAATATACAGCAGAGTGGTGTGCCGGAGAAGAAAGGCTAGAACATTACACTGGATGGTCAGGGAAGGCATCTTTGAAGTGATGGTCCTGCAGCTGAACCGTGAATGACAAGAAAGAGCTAGCATACAATGATCTGGAGGAAGAAATTTCCAGACAGAAAGAAGTGGTAGTCCAAAGCCCTAAGATCGGATTGGGTTGGCACATTCAAGGAAGACAAAGGAGGACAGCATGACTGAGGTAGAAAATGAGGTGCCTAAGACAGGAGATGTGGTTGTAGAGGTCATTTCCATTCATAGATCCACCCACCTGCCAAGGGGCATATTGGTGTCCTGATACAGCATGGATTCAACATGCTGGTTCTAAGCTAGTAGGGTGACTTTAGTCAAGTTAATTAGCGTCATTAGGTGGGATCCCCAGGAACCAGGTGTTGAGGCAGAAATCTGCACGCCAGATGCTGACTGGGGAGGCCCTGGAGACTCACATCTAAGAGTAAGTGGGGAAAGTAAGACTGGGAAGAGGCAGAAGGTAAGCTATGATGAAGTTGTTATGGAGGTTCAAGGAATATGACTCTGGGGTGGCCCTTCAGAGATGCTCTTAATTGAAGCAAAGGGATAAAGCTCTGTAGCCTTTTTAAAGAAAATTCTCACCAGAGGATATGTTTTTATTGATCCTAGAGAGAGAGGGAGGAAGGGGGGGAAGAGAGAGAAAGAGAGAGAGACATGAATGCGAGAGAGAAACATCCTGCAACCTGGGTGTGTGTCCTGATCAGGAGTTGAACTGCAACCCTTTCATGCACAGGACAATGCTCCAACCAACTGAGCCACACCAGCCAGGAATGTGCCCTTTTATTTTATTTTTTTAATTTTTGAAATTGACTTTTAGAGAGAGAGAAAGGGACAGGGAGAGAGAGATAGAAACACTGATGAGAGAGAACATTGATTGGCTGCCTCCTGCCTGCCCCCTACTGGGGATCGGGCCCACAACCTGGGCATGTGCCCTGGCTGGGAATTGAACCAGCGACCTCTCGGTGCATGGGTCGACACTCAACCACTGAGCCATACCGGCTGGGAAGATTTACCCTTTTCTTAACAAGTCAGTAGAGGTGGGCTATCCCAAGAAAGGGAGATGACTTTGTGCAAGGCAACTACCTTTCCTGGGGAGGGGTTTGGCTGTGATCCATCAGCAGCCTACAATTTTGTCTGGAGAAAGGGAAGCCTTGGTGCTAACAGGGAATCTGGGTACCACACCACAACACCCACTTTGCTTAGCCTTTCTAAATTTTCTTTTCCTTATCTATGAACTGGAGATAAGAATCAGAATAGCTGAATGACTCAGAATAGCTGAATAGGATCATGTGTAAGAAAGAAGTTTACTGACAACATGGTTATGCCAACGGTGATTGCTGCTCTTACAAGGAGTTTACATGACTAGAGTGCATCTGTCATGAATCCTGTGTAATATTTGAACCTAAATGAACAAGTGCAGTAATATTTATGTTTATGCAGGAATTTATCCTCAGAATAGCTGAACTTTCTGAGACGGCATTTTTTTTTTTTAAACAAGCTAGTAGGTGAGCTACCCTGGAATCATTTCTAAATGTCAAAGCATAAGTCATGTTTAGTTTTTTCCATAGCCACCCCTCCATATAGCCTTTCCTCTGTGACTATCAATCATATTTATCACCTCCTGTTTTTCTCCTCTAGAGACTGCTGTCATGCATTACTGAATCATGTTCCCATGTTAGCAGATAAGGAATTTGCCTCATTCTTATAGGCAATTATTCTTTTGCTTCTCATTCATTGTTGTCTCACTTATAAGTTTAGAAAACTAGGCTAGGAAATTCTTGGGAGAAAATAAACAATCCACAATAAAATACCTTTGGGCAACATCTATTTCAGCAATGTTTACTTACTACAAGATTTCTTGCAGCCTTTAATAAGCTAATATATTGTGATTGCTAAGTATGGGGTGTACTATGAGGCATTACACCATGTATAATGCAAGAATGCAGAGAATTTTTTTCTCCTATTGACCAGAATTCTGAAAAGCTGAGTTTGGATCATTTTGGCTAAAATTGAATAAAGGGATTATAGGGCTTCAGTGTATCTCCAAGTCCATCCTGTCATTGAGCTCACGGTACCTATTTCTCCGCCTCATGTTATAGGTGAACACATGAAGGTATACCCAAGAGTTTAATAGAGTGAAGCAATTCTGTTCCCAAGAAATAAGTCTGGAGAAACGTATCTCATGTCCTAGGCTGATCAGCACCCAGCATCCAGCTGATCACACTGTCTGGTCCATCATCACCTCTCGGTCCAGGCAAGTCATGCTCCCATGTGGTCCCTGGTTTGTATGGAGGGACAATGATTTCACTATCAATTTATTATTTGACTCCTCTCAATACACCAAGCAGAAGTTTAAATTTTATTTCAAGATGTGAATTGCAAAACATTTTAGTCCAATCAGGGCCCAATCAGTTCTAGTTTCTTGAGAAAACACTTGGCTGTTGGCGAGCCAGGACCTACCTAATCGCAAGGCTCAGACACGATGAGACAAGGCCTGGGATTAAGACCTTCTGATAAAATAATGAGCGAGGGGAGAAAGTGGAATTTGAAGAGAAAGTTGAGCAAATGTGAAAGAAAAGCAGGTTTCATATACTTTGAGGCTATCGGGAAAGCCTGACTTTTGCTCACTAGAATACTGGACTGAATTCTCTCACATTGTTTAATCCTGATATTAACATTTAGCAATAGTAAGTGTACATTGCACATTCATGGTTAATTCACATGTAAGGAGATGGGATGAGAAATGTAAGACATTTTTGGTTTTAAAACCCATAAAATCAGTTATGGGTCTGTTGTCCTTTTATAAAGATGACATGGTGGAGAGAAAACCAGACTAGGGTGGGTCACAGACCTGAGTTGGAGTCTTGGTTTTTTTGTGCATTGACTAATCTCTTGGGCAAATCATTTCCTCTCTCTGGACCTCTGTTTCCTCCTTAGTCCCAGGTGGAGGCTGGTACCTTCCAGCTCTGCCAGTCCAGATTCTCTGACTCCAGGTCATTCTTATGTTCTGACACACTGACCCACGCTCTCATTTCTTGTAGGATCGAGGCCAAAGTTTTCAACTGTTATTCAAGACCTTCTACTTTCCGACTCTGTCCATCTTTTCAATCACCTTGTAAGTTCACCTGTTTCTCCAACAACAGGTCTGTTTTCCTGCTGCGTATCTACGTCCAGTTCACATGGAAAACGAGCCCTAAGTACACCTCCCTCTGAGTCCTTCTTGGTTACTTTTCTGGGGAAGATTTTTCTTCTAATGTTGATGGCCTTTGGTGCATTTTTGGTTCAACCCATTTCCTGTAGGTGACTCTTAGTTTTTCTTTCCCATGTGAATGTTTATCTTTGCAAATAGACTAATATACTGATAAGATAGATGGGAATGTTATTATTATTATTATTATTGCTATTATTTTTTTAATCCTCACTTGAGGACATTGTTTCCATTGATTTTTAGATAGAGGGAAGGGAGGGAGGGAGAGAAACATTGATGTGAGAGCAACACATCAATTGGTTGCCTCCTGCACAACCCTGACCAGGGCTGAGGACTGAACCTGCAATGTAGGTACATGCCCTTGACTGGGAATCAAACCCACGACCCTTTGGTCCACAAGCCAACATTCTAACCACTGAGAAAAACCTGAAAAGGCATTATTATTATTATTTTAAATCTCAGGACATGGTAGTGAAAAGAACATAGCGGAGGTTTGTTAACTAGTTGTTTTAGATGAAACATTGGCCTTCTCCCACCATGTTCATGGACACATAAGCAATCCAGCTCCTATCCCTTAGTTTGATAACTTCTATTTGTCTGTAGCCACAGTGATACCATTCATTCACACATTCTAATTTGGGCCAATGTGTCGACAGTGGATTTATTTTATTAGATAGGTTTTCTGGCATCAAGAGTGTGGCTGTGGCTATGGAAGGCGGACATGAGGTCTCTGGGGGTGCCCACTGTCGACTCTGAAAGAACAACCCACAGTCAAACTATCACTGTGTCTATATATCTGGGTATCTGGCAGACAGTTTCTCGAAAATGAGTGAAAATGTCACTTTGAGGGGAAATAGCTGTAGTTGCTCATGATAAAATTCAAAATTTCAAGTAAAAATGGAATTTTGGAAAACTTGCATCTGCGGCCATCATTTTGACAGCTTCCCAGCACGTAAAGACTTTTCTGATTACAGTGATGGCGATATTACCAAATGTGTGATATCTAAAATATAGTATGCGCAGTATAATGTAATGTGTCAATTTTAGACTATCTGGATAACTCAGCGAGCTATCATTTTGCAAGTGAACAGATGAACTTACAAAATCATGCATGGTTAAAGGATCCATTCTGAGTGCAAGACAGACCAATAGATTTTAATGTCACAGAGTTCATTGACATGGTTTCAAATTTCTAACTGCAACTAACTTTTAAGAACTTACTGCTAATTAAGTTTTATTTAAGCATCAAAGAAGAGTATCCACAATTACCTAAAAATTATTACAATAATTCCCCTTTCCATCTACACAACTATATGAGAAACAGATTTTCTTTATATACTTTAATTGAAACATATATTGTAACAGATTGAATCCAGCTGTTGAAGGAAGCCAGATACTAAAAATATTCGCAAAAATGTAAAACAATGTCACTTTTCTGACTAATATTTTGATTTTTAAAATAAAATAAACTATTTATAAATGTTATTTTTGTTACTATGTAATGGATTTACTATTGTTAATTTAAAATAAATTGATTAATATTTTTTAATTTCTTAGTTTTCATATATATATTTAAATATGTTATTATTTATTTTTTTAGAAAGACAGAAAGGGAGAGATAGAAACATCGATGAGAGAAACATCAATCAGCTGCCTCCTGCACGCCCCCTACTGAGGATCGAGCTTGAAACCTGGGCATGCGCCCTGACCGGGAATCGAACTGGGACTTCTCAGTCCATGGGATGACACACAATCCACTGAGCCACACCGGCTGGCTTAGCTTTAATTTATAAATTGATAAGTATTGCTAGACATAAGCCACATAAACAAATGCTCTTTGGCGTCCTCAATAATTTGTAAGAGTGTAAAGGGATCCTGAGACCAAAAAGTTTGAGAACCTTCCGTTTAGAATTAGTGCTGGCATAGAGTTAGCATTCAATAACTATTTAATGAATAATTCCAATATTTATACAAGGAAATAGATAGGTAATAAAAACACACTCCCAACTGGATTATAGATCTTATCTCTGCACATTACAGAGATAGAATATTGTATCCATCCAACTGAATGAACACGCTTTCCTGGTAGCTCAAAGTAGGCAGCTGTCAAGAAAGGGAATAATCATCCCAAGTTTGATGGTCTTAAAAGGAAATCTCCATTTCCTACAGACAGCCAAAATCTCATGTATTTTTAGAATGCAGGAAGTCTGTGGACTTGAACTTTGTCCTCATAGGCCTCGTCTTGCCCAGTAGTGCTCTCTACCTGTAGCCAAGAAATGTGTACAAAAGGGAAGATCCAGCACAGTCCCAGATAGCTAATGGGTTCATACCGATGCTCTACCCATCATATCTCCTCAAAACATGAAGGAAAATGCTGCTGGAACAAGAAATCTGCTTTGGAAACCCAGACACTTCAAGTGTCTCTTTAATAGAAATGATCAAATCAAATCCACAGTCAAGAGAGCCCAGCTGTCCTTCTTCCTCAAGCTCCCATCTTGAATCAAGGCAGGTTAACCAGAGAGAATCCCCCCCCCCAAAAAAAAAAACCCTAAGATTATCAACAGAATGGGAGACTCTTTGGAGCACCAGTGTTATGAGAGCTCAAATTAAGCAGCACTGAAGTGAGCATTATGAATATTGAGACTCGGAGATGACAATGGGGCTTCCTGCCCAACATTTTCTGGAGCTGGCCCGGGGACTTTCAACAGTTTTAAAGCAGGCTCAGTCTATGGCCAGATTTTGAGCAATAGTCCTGACCAGCTTTTATAAGCAAACTACAGGAGGTTTGCTTCAAATTCTGGAACAAGAAGAATACTTATATCTGAATTACGGCAACATTTTAATTAACCAGAACCAAAGTAACGAGACCTTTCCATTAGGCAGACAGTTTTTATTCTACATTTTTTTAAAAAATGAAGTGATTAAACACACACACACACACACACACACAAAGCCAAGTGACATAAATAATTTCATAAGAGGGAAAGAACTACTTGCAGGGAGTGAGTATCCAGGTTCAGACACCCTTCTAGCTCAGCCTTCTGTTCTTGCAGCATTTAGCACAATTGACATAATAGCCACTACGGCTCAGAGTGTTGATGCAGAGGCATCAGAGAGCCAGGCACTCACCACCTCCTCATCCATTTTAGACATAATTTATCAGTGAAAACTTTGTATCATGTCTTGAGCTGACTGGGAAGTCTATAAGATGTTACAAAGCTAGACTACCAACTGTGGTGACAAGCTCCCTGGCGTGGCAGTCACATTGCTAGACACTCTCACTTAAGAGAGAGTTTGTTACTAATGACAGCTAGAATATTGAAGGTGGATACAAGAGCATCTTTAGAATAACAAAAGAGAGGGTGCTTTTGTAAGTTTTAGTGTGCTTTAGTTTTTCCCTTCTATATTCTTGACCTCCACTCTACTTGGCCCAGTCATTCATTTGCGGAGAAGTGGGGACACTACAAAGGAGTCCACAGTTCAACATCAGGGTGATAGTCATTCCAAATAAGATTTCAGACTAAGAAAGATGTTAAATTGGAGTTGTTATTTAGAAGGTTTTCTAATCCTTTTGTCTTCCTTTTGGCATAGGCCATTCTTGGAAGACTCAAGCCTAAGACTTCCCCTGTAAGGTGGTGAATATACCCTCTGACAAGTCATAGTAATAGAATATGATCAAAATAAAAGTAATATCTCCCTCCCATATACTCAGACTCTAATCTCAGGGGGAAAAAAAAAAAGTAGAGACAGAGAGGATCTCCTATCCCTAACTGCCCATTTGAGGTTTGGGGAAGGTGCCAAGTAACACCCCCACCCCTCACCCCATCATCCTGAGGCATGTCCACATCAAAGTAGGTAGGACAGGGCACTGTGGCGAGGCGGAAGGTGGTCTGGGGTTGAGATCTTTTTGAAGCTTCCTTCTGTTCCCACTTGGGGTAAAGGTGGAGTTGAGAGCCAATGGGTCTGTGGTGGGGTCTTTTCTACGGCTGTGGGTGAAATGATCCTGTAGCAAAAGCTGGGTGGGCCTTTTCACCAGGGGAACGAGAGGAAGCCAAGTTAGCAGAGAAGGAAATGGACAATTCTCCCACCCAGGGCACTGCACAGGTCAAAGAATGGTTAGCATCCAAAGCTGGCAACATGCTGGTAGGATTGAAGAGCTTGGAGGATAGAGAGAATAACCTGAGCCCGACCAACCTGAACAGAGTGGCCCTTCGATGTAAGTAAACATTTCAGAGTATGCAAAACTTTTCCTAGGAGACAGCGAGATGAGGGTATTATTATGAAAATAATGTGTTTCCCAGGGCGTGGTTCAGCATATCCATCTGCAGAGGAGAAATGAGGAATGCTGCAATTAGAATGCAAAAAAAAAGCACATTAATCATTTTTAAAATTGGACCCTTTTATAATAGCCTCCCTCTCACTCATTTGCATAGCAATGTGCTCACTGGAGTGTGGAAGGGGTGGAGTCTGAGTCTTAGCCAAAATCATACATATATTATACATTATACGTAACCCACAATGGACATATCTGTCTCTCCGTGCTTGATCTTGGCACCTCCCAGTGCATCTGTCAGAAATATAAGTGACACTCAACACATGTGCTTTGACAGAAAAAAAAAAAAAAAAAAGAAAGACTAAAAACAACTGCTTTCAACAATGATCCTGTAGTTTGGGTCATAAGCAGCTTGGTGGGGTATTAGGGTTGGGGTGGGGTCGAGTTGGGGAGAGACCTAAAGCTGGGCTCTGTGATTTTGGGCAAGTTGCTTCACCTCTCTGAGCTTCAGTTTTCCCTTCTGTGGAAGGAGACAGTTGGATGGTTTTTAAGAGACATGCAGAGGGAAAAACTGTTACTTCTTCAATGCCTAAGTACACGAGGCTGTCCCCTCACAACCTCCGGTGCTCCAGACAAGGCACAGCTGTCAGAAGAGCCCAGACGAGGGCTGTACTCAATTCAGCAGGACGACTTGGGAGGAGGGTCACTTGGTTATGTCGTTCTAGGCTCCCCTTTTTTCTCTAACACCTCATTACCTTCTCATATTCCCCCCACCCCACAAAATACTCAAGATGCTCTTCTTTATCAGAAAGTGCTTTCAGTTAAGTTGATACCACTAGTGTATCCTTTGGTGGGAGTTTAAGCCAGATATTACCTAAGGAGGGGTGGGGTTCCCACTCACCCCATACCCCATGTGATAATACGCTTCCAGCCCTCTGTGCCTGCCTATTCTGTTCCCTGTTGCCCCTCACCAAGCCCCCAAAACCCTCAGGCCCTTTTCCCAGTAAACTCAATCCATCCTTAGACATAGCCCAAATGAATTCCATGTCTCCTGAGCAGGCGTCGTGGCTGGGCACCCAGGCAGGGTTATTTGCTCTCCCATGGGGCTCTGGCAGCATTTAGGGATGAGACAAGTGCCCCCCTGCTCTGCTGGCATCCACCAGACCTTCTCCGGGCTGACTCCTCAGAGAGTCCATGCCTGAACAGCCTGAACTTCAAGTCCCTCCCTCAGTCATTCCCAAACCCTCTTTCCACCTTCTCACCACACCCACCCGTCTGCATACAGGTGTTCCATGTTTATTGTCTGCTTCTCCCCACCAGAAAGGAAGCCCCAGTGGAGGGCCCCCCTCTCATTCACTGCAGTTTCCCTGGCACCTGGAACGCAACCTGCTCTGGTGTTTACCCTGCTCCGGGTGGCAGAGCGTCAGCTGGACCCAGGTTCCAGCCCTAACCAGGTGCCCTTTCTTTGCAACCAGCCAGCTTTCGTCCTTAACCCTGGCTTTGATGTGTGGGGACCATGTGTCACTGAGCGATTTGTTCCATCCCTCTGAGCCTCAGTTTCCTCATCTGTAAAATGGGAGCAGCTGTATCCGCCTCGCATCATAATGTTTGGGGAGCGCTTAGCACAGTGCCTGACCCGTGGGGAGTCAGCACACGTACAACTGCTGTTACCTCCTTCCTGACTCCGGATTGTTTGGGTGGGCTGACTCCAGATGTACATACTGAATACTGAATGTGTTCGGTGAGAGCTCGGAACCGGATCTTTGCCTCTGGATCTGCTGAACCCTGTTCCTACTCCAGCCGCGCACAGAAAGGCCGGCTGGCCTGAGCGGGCGGGCCCAGGGCTACCTGCAGCTGTGGAGTGCTAATGCGGCGCTCCGAGAAAGGGCTGCTCCATTTAGCAGTTATCTGATGAGTTAGGAGGTTCAGAAACCCTCTGTCTAGAGTCTCTCTTTTTCTTTTTCTTTATTGATTATAGAGAAAGAAGAAGGGAGAGTGACAGAGATAGAAACATCGATGAGAGAGAACATCGACTGGCCGCCTCCTGCATGCCCCGCACTGGGGATTGAGCCCACAACCTGGGCATGTGTCCCACCGGGGATCGAACTGGCGACCTCTTGGTGCATGGGTCGATGCTCAACCACTGAGCCACACCAGCCTGGCAGAAACCCTCTATCTAGAGTCTTATGGACGATCCTACCAGGAGTCCAGGGATACCCTCCCCCCAGCTTTGGTGACACACCGAAGGGGAATTCAACTGAACTGTGATGATTGGGAACCTCAGTACTAAAGGTGCCCACTCTGAACCGAGATAACAACCAGTGCACCCCGCCGGCGCGGGGCAGGGCCGGGGCAGATCCCAGGAACAGTGCCGCCAGGGGGTGAACGGTGAGCAGGCTGCTCGAAGCCCTGGTGCCCTCCGCTTCCCCCCCTTGTTTCTTTAGCTTCAGAGTAAAGCAACGGAGAGAAGGTGCCTGGTTACTCAGGGTGATTGCTCGTTAGGTTTCAGTTAGCTGAGAGGCTACGGTCATTCACATCAGACAAACCACCGCTGTGTCTCTTTTGTCTGAATTGACCTGAAATCAGAAAACAAGAGTTCATTTTTTTTTCACTTGATTGTTTCAATAAGGCACGTTGACCTGATTTCTGTTGGTCTGCGAACCCACCCTCTGTGTCTTTACCCAAGGGTCTGGGTGAGAGATTCAAGAGTCCACCTAAAATATTAGCCTTTTTGGATCCCATCTGACAGAAAGGTGAATGTTTCTATTGTTCGGTTATGAAATTTTCCACGTTGCTGACACAGGCGGCCCGCGTGCCAGGGGTCTGTGCGGACGGGTAGCTGTGGAGGAGGCTGGAGGAAGGGAAGGGGCAAGGTGGCCGAGGGTCAGCCGGCGGGCACGGAGGGCAAGGGAACGGCGGCCCAGGGCCCGGCTGACCCGAGCTCCTGGCCATGGCCAGCGCCAGTGTGAGCTTTCACTCCTGGCCTGAGAAAACCTTCGCAGGGGCCTAAATAAAACTTTTTAACTTCAAAAACTTCAGCGGTAATGAGTTCCAGCTGCGTGGCAGCGCAAATTCCCCAGTCCAGATAGTTTCCCTAGAAAGAAACAATCCCGGCTGCCCCTGCCTCCTTAACCCTTTCCTCCCCGAGGAAGAAGCACACGCAGGCCGGTCCTCTGGCCCCTGGCAGGTGGAACGGGGCAGCGGCTCAGGTGACCTCGGCAGGTGGACCTGGAGCAGGCTCGCATGGCCCTTCCTTGTCCCAAACAGGCCCCTGAGGTAGGCCAAGGCTCTGTCCCACTGCTCGCCCAACCCTGTCACGGCCTCATCTCAATCGGGCTGCAAACCTGTGGATATCCGTGTCAAAGCTTTGGTCTTGATTCACCATGGACTCTGCGAACAGCGTCTTCAGAGCGTCTTTAGATGAGAAACCGAGGTTCCCAAAGTGAAGGTCCCCGTCCAGGGTTACGTACTGGTCGTATTGAGTCTCCCTCCTTGCCCTCCTGTCTCCCAGGCCAGAACCCTGTCCACCATGCCAGCTACTTCTCCAACAAGGGAGCTTATCCACACAGCAAATGAACCAAAGTCACAGGTCTCTGGCCTCCGAGATCAATAACAAAATACCCACATGATGGTCTTCAGAAGGGACAATTTATTGAGATCTTCTTGCTATTTTTTTTTTCCCCGTGGAAATACTCTAGTGTTCCCTAAAACATATTTTGTAACTTGTGTGTGCAATGAATTGATATTTTATTGGTTGAGAATTTGTATCTAATAATTAAATAATCGTTGAACCCAGGATAGAGCCAAAAATAAAAATTGTGCTCTGCTCATTCGATCAAATGCTATGAACAGTGGCAAGAACCAGCACAGTGATTTTGATGGGTTGCTGCACTTATGACATGTACAGAAGAAGTTGTTTTTCAGCTAAGTTTTGTGTTTTTTTTTTATCCTCACCCGAGGACATTTTTCCATATTTTGTTCAGATAGAGTGGGGGAGAGAAAGAGACAGAGAAACATCGACGTGAAAGGGACACATTGAGTGGTTGCCACCCACACAACCCAACCAGGGCCGGGGACAAACTGCAACCGAGGTACGTGCCCTTAGCGGGAACCAAACCTCTCTCTGGACCACACGTCGACGTTCTAACCGCTGAGCCAAACCGGCCAGGGCTCAGCTAACTTTTAATTTAATTTTTCCTAATAATCACTCCAGAACACATTTTGACTTTGACCAAATAGATTAAAAGTTTTGAGACAGCATGTAACAGCTTTTTTGAAATGTATGCTTTCCTTCCAGCTGTTTCGAAACAAACAAGACAATGACAGAAGAGAAAAAGCTCACAGTGAACTGGAACCCATCTAAACCAGGGCACTTCAAGAACTGGAACCCAGTTTCCGGGTATGCCCTTCCCATCCCTCAGCATTTAGGGCAAAGAGCCTCATGGCTACAAAACAAGTGGAGGAAAATTAGATTAAAAATTGACAGAGCAACTTCTGGAAAATGTCTCTGGAGTTGGTACAGACATGAAATGGGGAGGATGACTCATTTCCTGGGATCCCCACAGTTCGTTAGGTATATGCCCCTTGGGGGCCTGGGCAGTGGATTCCGGGAAGCATCCAGAGGAAAGGTGGAGTCAGCAGCTAGAGCTAAAGAAAAGACAGGGCTTCTGTTCTTCCAACCAGCCCCGAGCCACCCCAGGCACTAAGGCTGCCCTGAACGCAGACCCAGGCCCACACTGGCTCCCCTGAAGCACAGTGACTGCGCTCGGCGGGCAGAGGGGACATAGGTGAACTCGGTAGCTGGAGTCTCTGCGTTCATGGCCAGATCTGTTCTTCATCAGCAGTGTAACCTTGAGCAAGTGACCTAATCTCTCCCT
This sequence comes from Molossus molossus, assembly GCF_014108415.1. NCBI lineage: Eukaryota > Metazoa > Chordata > Mammalia > Chiroptera > Molossidae > Molossus > Molossus molossus. Next base: position 13,441,307 of record NW_023425345.1, on the reverse strand, counting down.
CTCTGCCTTTGTTTTCTCATCTGTTGAACAGAAATAACAAAGGTGCCTGCCCAGTAGGGTTGTTCTGAGGTTTTAATTAGCCCAAGTCAAGTGCTGAGGACACAGCCTATTACTGCCAGGCGTTTGCACAGGTGGCTCCTTCAGCCTGAACACCCTCATGCCACTCGGGTAGGGAAATGACTTCCGATGACTCTCCCTATCCTGTCTGTGTGTCTGTTCCCATTAGGCTGGGTTATGTCTTGTGCCTCCAGATGTCCAGGAAACCCTACACAACTATTAGGCATTTGCTCATCCGATTCTCCCATTAAACTGAGTTCTCTGAGAGCAGGAATTTGGTCTCAAGCGACCCAGTGTCAGGCACAATGTCTAGCACGGACTACCTTCCAAACTTGGTTTTAAATGAATGCACAATGAGACCTGGCTGATGTGGCTCAGTTGGTTGGGAGTCGCCGTGCGCTGAAAAGTTGCTGGTTCAATTCTCAGTCAGGGCCCATGCCCAGGTTGCGGGCTCAATCCCCACTGGGGAACATGCAAGAGGCAGCCAACTGATTTTCTCTCTCTCTTTCCTTCTCCTTTCCTCTTTCTCTAAAAAATCAATAAAAATTCTTTAAAAAAAATAATAAATGAATGCATAATACATGAATGAATGGATTATGAATAAATCAGTAAGTGAACAAATGAAAGCCAAATTTCTATTCTATGCCTTCCATTTATCTAGACTCTAGACTATGTCCATGATACTTACCGATCTGGCTTTGAGTAAATTAGAAAAAAGATCTCTTCTTCTAAAGACTCTTCACTTCTGTCTTTCAGAAAAGTATCATGAAACACTGGTTCTTTCAGAGTGAGACATGTTACTGTCATCTTCCAGGAAGTTTTAATAATAAATATACAAATCTACAGTGCCTGTCCTGTGACTACCATGACCGGGGGTGACGCCACATTGAATGAACACAAGGATGGTGACCCTGTGAAACCAGGCTGGTTTATTTGGAAATAAATGCATACTTATTTTTCTGAGTTTCTGTAAAATATGAATGTCAGACCAAATGTGAAGCAGCCACTTGGTGTCCTTCTTGGATGGGTTATTTTGCTGAGAAGGACCGCAAGTCTGTCCAGTGCCACACTGGACGTAGCGTGGTGTCCGTCCTTCTCAGCTCATGCACCTTCCTCGGTCGTTCTTGCTCTGGGAATTTGTAGGCCTCTCCTCTCAACTGTGCAATATGTAGTGGAAAAGGCATGAACTGGAAGCCAAGAGACTTGAGGTTTTTTGTTTGTTTGTTTTTTATCCTCATTCGAGGACATTTTCCCATTTTTTGTTCAGTTAGAGTGGGAGGGAGAGAGAGACATCGATGTGAAAGGAACACATTGAGTGGCTGCCACCCACACGACCCAACCAGGGCCAGGGACAAAATGCAACCGAGGTACGTGCCCTTAGCGGGAACTGAACCGAGGTCTCTCTGGACTGCAGGCCGACGCTCTAACAGCTGAGCCAAACTGGCCAGGGTGAGACTTGAGACTCTACCACTAATTAGTTGAGTGATCTTGGACAAATCTCTTAATTCATCTGAATCCTAATTACTCTTTAGAAAATTAATAATAAAACAATGTGAAGACCATAAACCCTCTGCAAAGATAGTTCTATCATCATCATTAAAAACAATTTATTTTTTAGAAATAATAACAATAATAGTACTAGCACTAAGCCTACCACAAGTGCCACATTTTAAATTGATTTGAATAGTCTATAAATTAGATAACACATTAGTTCAGTAATAAGATACCATGTATTTTTGTTGTTCATCTTGATTTGAAGATATTTTTCCATTGATTTTTTTTTTAGATAGAGTGGAAGGGAAGGAGGGAGAGAGACAGACGCTGATGTGAGAGAGACACATCGATTGGTTGCCTCCTGCACAGTCCCCCAGGGGTTCATAGCTGCAACCCAGGTAAGAACCCTTAACCAGGAGTGGAAACCACGACCCAACACGCTAACCACTAACCCAAACCAGCCAGGGCCATGGAGTTGATTATCTTACTAATTCACCCTCATAAGGAACAGAGAGCGGTAGCCTGGGAAGCAGGGACACTAGATATGTCTTGACTCGTGAGAGAGAGACTGAGAACATGAGATGCCTCCGTACCACAGGAGTCCGAAGCAGGGAAGCAAGAAAAAGCTGACATTCTGTTACCCTAAAGCCCGTCTGAAAGTTTGACACCAGGTTTGCTCTGAGCACAGATGGGGCCCTGAGGTGGTTTCTGATGCACTACACTTCACACATTTGTTTGTGAACCAAATCTCCAGCGACCCTGTTGGCCTCAAAGGGTCAGTCTTAACTCTGATTAAGGGAGAGAGGATCAGGAGGAAGTGATCTAGACAGCACTTTCTCCCTTAAGATAGAAAGCTCCAGATTCTAGTAAAACTTTGTCATACTTTGGGGTTCGGGACATCAAGATGCTGTAATGTCAAGATAACAGAATGGCAGGACTGGGAACACGGCTAATGCAGCCCGCCAACATGCCCCCTAGAAATGAGGAAACTGAGGTAATGTCCATAGTCAAGCATCAAATCAGGGGGAGAGCCATTACCCCAACCAAGTTACCCCGTCTCGGATTGCAACAAGCCCCGTTACTCCAAACCCCCTGACCCCGCTGTGGCACCAGCCAGAGGTGCTGATGAGCCCCTGCAGGTGCCACCAGTGCCCATACCCACCTTGAGCCACATGAGCCACCACAGGTCCTGAAGACCCCGGGTTTTCTCCTGAGGTCTGTCACTGCACGCCCACGGTACAGCGTTATAGACTGACGTGACGGACTGAATGATCATGTTGGAAACACCCCTGCCTCAGGGTCTCTAGGACTGCCTGCAAGGGTGGGAGCAGGCACGAATTCTGGCCAGTGCTGGCCCTCTTTTCTGTCCCTCTTCCCCACTTACTCCTTGGGAGAAGGATACAGCACCAAGCAGATGCCCCCTCTACTACCAAGGTTTGTACATGTACCTATAAACTGGGCTCACCACAGTGCTGGATATTGTTTTGTTTGTGACCATCCGAGTTCATGTCTACCCATGAATCTTGCCAGAGAACTACATCTCCCAGACTCCTTTGCCTCCAGGGTAGTCTGATGCCACGCACGGGAGGTTTTGCTGTGGTCATCTGAAATTTACAGGCCTCAGGTCTGTGGAAGGAACTGGTTTCCAAGCTCTGGACAGTTTCAAAAATCCTATGACTCTTGAAACCACAGCTTAAATGCTGGTTAGTAGTCCTCCTAACTTTTCCCCTTCTGCCTTTCCAGTGGTTTTGTAAGTACTTATTTCCCCCATGTTAAATCCCTTTTGTTGCTGACAAACCTAGAGTAAATTTTCTTTTTTTCTGAACTCTGCCTGATAAAACAAGCCTGTCACTCACCACTGTGTGATTTTGGGTAGTGGCGTCCCCACTGCGGGCCTCAGCTTCTCCTTTGTGAAACGAAGGGTGTGGAGGAAAAGACCTCTGAGCTCCCTTCTGATTTTAACATCAGTAAAACTCCATGAAACCGTCAGTTCTCCCACGTAGGTTCGTGAGTAAGGAAAGGGGAGAGGGGGAGGAAAGCTGGACTTTTTAGAATGTAGACACGTCGTGCTGACGGACGTGGTCCTCTGAGCAACCACAGAGCTTCACCAGGAGCTAGAAGGCATTCAGGTACTGCGTACAGGTGTTACAGGTGGTACAGGTGTGGGCAAGGTCGCGGCTGCTCTGCTTCTGGTAGACTTCTCTCCTGGAGAGAACACCAGCCGCATTATCATTCCTGATGAGAGTGGAGCCCACCTCACCCAGAGTCGCAAGGAAAGCTCATACATCTGCCATATCTCAGTGGAGACTCCTTCGCCCTCTTCCACCATCAAATTTCAATTTCTTTTCTCATCTTCCAACCTGAATATGAGAGGCATTCATTTGAGTTCAGGGATTAGCCCACCCGAGTTCTTGACAAAGGTCAGATCCCTCTGGGAGAGCATCTGTAGTGGATGTGCTCAGCCATTTCACCCTGTAAGAGTGAGGGCAGCTGATCTGTGAGTGGCCCACTCACCCTCCTTCAGCGTTAACATTTCAAGGTATCCCAGCTACTTCCATCCACAGGCATCGGCATTGCGTCGCCTGGGCGTTTTCTCCAAAACTGAAGAAGGTCAATCTGCCCAAGTACAAGGAAGCCTTGACATGCCTGAGAGTCCACACCCCTCAACCAGTGACTGACAAGACAGTGTATAAAGACCCCAGCTCCCTTGCCCCTGGATGGGATGACTTGGAATCGGGTGGCCTATTCCCCTCACCATTTTTCCAGGATTTCCACATGGGGCTATAGTGGTAACTCACCAATGCACCCTTTATAGGCTGGCTTCCCGTCCAGCCCCTCTCTCCAAATGAACCACATGAACTTGAATCCTTGCCCCAAGGTCTGCTTCTGAGGGACCTCAACTAAAGCAGTTTATCAAATGCATTTCTTCATGCCAACCACTTACATTCCAGGGGACTGAGATAGTGGGGATTTTTATAGGTAGAGAGGGAAAGTCAATTCTGGAGTTAGGGTTGGAGAGCGGCCTGTGTCCTGGGCTATAACAAGCAGCATGAAGGCCCTCAGGACAGAGGAAAAGCCAGTAAGAGCCGGAAACGGGTTGACGAACACGGGACACCTCTTCAACGCCATCACATCTAAAGCTCGGACATGTAACAAGGGCTCAAATGTGTTCAAATGTCTTGGCTATCTTCCTTTGTTTTTAGCACTAGCCCTGGGGACCAGATTATTCGTTTATTCTTTCATTCATTGATTCAGTCATGTTTTCACTCATTCAACAATCAAAATAATTTCTTAAATGCATTCAACGATCAACACAAGTTGTGCCAGGAAGTATGCCAGGTGCTGGGATAAAAGATGATTAGGGCACATTCCCTGCCTCTGAAAGCCATGAATGGAAGCTTCTGCTAGTCCCAAGGGTACCTCCCCATTTGGAGAGATGGCTTGGCTGGAGCCTTTACAAAGAGGTCTTAGCTTGGCTCTGGAAGGGGTGGGCTGCACATTGTATTTTGCTCATTCAAAGCAAACAAGCAATAATGTAATGGCAGGCAGCCTCATAAAATGGTTATTTCTATTCCCGGACTGCTCCAGGGCTCTATCTAATTTATAAACATTGTTTTATGAAAAATTGAGATCATTCTTGGAAGTGCCCAGAGAGAGTGACCTTTGCCTGTTTTGGTGCAGTGTTTGTGTGTGAGTGTGCACACGGCTATTGTTGCTAAGGAGGCGATGGCCAGCCTGGGGTGATGGCTGTCTTTCTGTTCTGCACATTTTCTTAGTTGGGGTGGGTAAAACTGACAGCCCCCCATCCACCTCCAGTCCTCCCCACAAGGAGAACTGGGGTCAGCAGCCTGAGCGCCCTGGAGAAGCTGCCCACCCCCCACTCCCAGCACAATGAGGACAAATTCTGTCCCCGCCTCCACACGCTTTCAGACCTAGGCATCTCGGGCACACGTCTCAGGGGTTCTTCATCCAATTTTTATGCGAATCAGTTCTTAATACCAAACTCTGTCTCTAGAGAGTTCATCACATTCCAGAACTCATGTTACCGGAATGAGGACCTGGCCCTTGGCAGGTCTGTTTAGGGCCGGCCGGTAGTGTGTGGGTTCGTGACTTCATGCAGGAAAAATTTCACAACATGAATCCAGGTGACTATGACAGAACATTTATTAAAGCTAGGGACAGGAAACCCAGAAAGGGCTCCCATGAAAGAAGCAACAGAGAGCCTAGGCTGGGCTGCCACAGCTCTCTGGGGATTCAGAGGTAAAGGGGGATTAGCCTGGGACGAGCTGCTGCTGCCCACTGCTGTCCTGGCTGCAAGCCTCCCGGAGTCCCTTGGAGTCTGAGAGATGCATGCCTGTAGGGAGAGGAGGAAAAGGGGGGGCTGGGGACTCCCCTCGAGGGAGGGGAGGGGGAGGGAAGAGGGAGAGGGAGGGGGACAGGGGAGGGAGAGAGGGAGAGGGAGAGAGAGACGGAGGGGGAGGGGGAGGGGGAGGGAGAGGGAGAGGGGAGGAGGAGGGAGGGGGGGGGAGGGAGAGAGCTGGGTCCTTTGTCTTGAGGCTTTTCTCTCTCTCTTGTAGGCAGGAATCTCGGGGGAGGTCTCGGGAGGGCTTCAACAGAACTTTCATCAGTTTTCTAGGTGTGCTCCTTCAGGGTCGTGGTCCTCACTGATTGGTCAGTATCAGGGCAAGGGTCATTAGTCATTGCAGGTGGTCCTGGTGTTACCCACTTGGTTTTGCGGCTTTTCTGGGTCTGGAGCTGAAATACAGCTGAGGTTCAGATGTTATTTCCAGGGAGGTGACCTTCTGTATTTGCTGTGAATTGTTCTGTCCATTTGTTCAGCTACCTGTCTCAGTGTCCCTGTTCCACTTGTCCTGGCTCACTGGCCTGTGTCGCTCAGAGCTGGTCGAAGCTGAGGACGGCGGGAGAGTGTGCCTTGTGTGGGAGAAGCAGAGGATCCGATTCAAGCAAGGCTTAGGAATAACTAATCCCAAGAACCAGAGAAATGAAGAGCACGGAGGTACCGTCACCTTCGGCTCTGTCCCTTCCTTTGTTGTGTGACCCTGGATACATCACTTAACCTCTCTGAACCTCAGAGTTTTCAAATGTCAGTAAATACACCTGTCGGATTTTATGAACTAAGTCAGCAAATATTCACGATGTCTGGTAAAATACCTGGCAGCCAGCCCCTGCCAGATACTTAGCTCAACTACTGCCTTGTGTGCACGTTATTTCCTCCTCTCTCTCCCTGGACCAGCCCCTCTTTTCCTCTAAGGTTCTGTTCACATGGCTCCTCGCACAAGCAGTCTTCCCTGCTCCGCACTGCAAACACCAGTCTTTCCTGTCTTCAGTTTCTACCCCTCCCTTCCTTCCCCCCCCTCATAACACTTATCATCACCTGAAATTCTGCCATATATGTTTTTAATTTGATTAGTTTGTTCTGATTTTGTTTCCCCTAACTTGCATGTATGTACCATAAGGGCAAAACTGTTTTGTTCATTGTATCCTCAATGCCCACAATGATGCCAAGCATGTAATAGTTACTCGTATATGTTAGTTAAATCAATTACGAGTATGTATTATTAGCCTTCCCTATATGTAGCCGAGTGTATATTCTGGATTAATTTAGTAATGGGGCATCCCAGGTTAAACCTCAATGTTCGCCCTGGCCAGTTTGGCTCAGCGGTTAGCGCGTCGGCCCGTAGACCAGAGAGGCTCAGGTTCGGACCCCGCTAAGGGCACGTACCTCGGTTGCAGTTTATCCCCGGCCCAGTTGGAGTCGTGTGGGTGGCAGCTACTCGATGTGTCTCTTATGTCAATGTTTCTCTCTCTCTCTTCCTCCCTCTCTTCCTCCTGCTCTATCTGAAAATAAAATGTAAAAATTTCCTCAGGTGAAGATTAAAAAAAACACCTCAATGTTCACAGAAATGCTCCCATCAGAATTTGCCAGACCGGGGTAGGCTTGTGATTAGCAGAGTGCAAATTCTCTCTTAAAACCCACAAATAGTTTTTCCATGGTATCGTTCTGTCTCCCTCTTCCCCCTCGTGTACCACCACAGTTTATTTGAACCCTGGGGCGGTTTTGGAAGTGAATCTTGACTCTGGGATTCTTTTCCTTTTTATGGGCCGGCAGCTTGCGGAGGGGAGCACCCTGGCCCTCTCCTTGGAAAGCCTGGAGCAGGGTTACAGTGCTCTGTGCAGCTCCCCAGGGGCTCTGCTGGAGCCGTCGCAGCCATGAGGTCATCCATGCGACCTCTCACATAGCCAGAGCACACAAGAGCTCATCTGGAGAGTAAATTTCGAGAAAGGGTTGATGTAATTGACCCCAGGGCTCCCCGGGTGGGGCCATGTGAAGGAGACAACCTTTTCCCTGGTCTGGCATAGCCTGGCTCTGAATTAAACAAGAATTGACTGGCAGAAAGACAGGGGCACAAGCACCAAGGAGACATCAGGGTGGATGGTACCCCACCACTTCCTCAGGCCATTGGTCCTTCTAAAGGGGTTATGCCGAACTAGCAGTTATAATAGGAAAATAGAGACCCAGAGAGGTGCACTGCCTTCCCAAGGTCACACAGCTTGTAGTGGCCGAGCCGGAATTAAATTCTTATTTGCCCTGTTCTGACCCAGGCTGTGAGCAAATTTAGGACAAAGACTGATGGGCTCACTGCGGATTCCTCAGCACCTAGGACAGTGCCTGACACTTCGCATTTGGAACATACTACATCTTTGCACCTGCTATTTTGAACTAATAGTATTTAGAAAAAAAGAAGTTCAAAAGCAAAAAGAAATTAAAAGGTTGTGTGGACCCGCCCCCCCAAAAAAAAGAGGTTCTATAAAAAGTAACCACACAGAGTGATCTAATCATGAATTTCTAACTGGGCAGGTCATGGTAAATCAGTACCACCCAGGCTGTATGTTTTTAGTAAAAGCAAGCCCCCGTCCACTGTTTCTGTGCATCTAGATTAACACACCTTCAAAATGAACTGTAACCACCCTCAGGAGAGCCCCCAACCTTGTGAATTGTCCCTGAACCCAACCCCGCCCTGCTCTCTCTCACCTCCATGAGGTCTCCGTTAGTTCCCTCCCTAATTTCCAGTGATACAAGAGGCTACAAAACTGTTCTTTTCGGGAGCATGTGAGATCTCGCTCACTGGCTTTTGTTGTCAGTGTGACTCCAATAGACTCTCAGGAAAAGTCTCTGCAGGTTTGGACGTTTCTTACACGGGCAGCTGGTGGCCACGTGGTTTATCTCAGCCTTTGCAACTCAGCCTCTCCCTCTCTGTCCTCAGTTTCCCTTCCTTGCAGTTGTCTGCCGGCATTTTGACCAGCAGGTCCAAGGATTTTCTTTCAAGAGAACTTTGAAATGCTTATTTAATGGCACAATTGAGAAAACAATCTAAGTATTATTATTTTTTCTCTATTCCAGGGTGGTAGAAAGAAAGAAAGAAAGAAAGAAAGAAAGAAAGAAAGAAAGAAAGAAAGAAAGAAAGAAAGAAAGAAAGAAAGAAGCCACCATTAGACGTATGTTCACATTATACCAACAGACCAACTGAATCCCATTCATCAATTCACTGGAAACCAACTGGCTCAGAGAACTGACTGGAGCTGACTAGCTAAATAGCTAAATACGTCCCTGGGAAAGGCTTAAATGATAAATAACAGTGTGGGGGTGAAATGCACGTTCCTGCGTTTGAATCCCAAAGGTTCTAATTCAGTAAAGCTTTGGCCTGGCCCATGAATATGCTTTTTTGTTGTTGTTAATCCTCATCCGAGGACATTTTTCCATTGATTTTTAGATAGAGTGGAAGGGAGAGAGAGAAAGAGAAACATCAGTGTGAGAGAGACACATTGATTGTTGCCTCTTGCATGACCCTGACCAGGGCCAGGGATTGAACCTGCAACCCAGGTACGTGCCTTTGACTGGGAATCAAACCCGAGACCCTTCGGTTCATGGGCCGATGCTCTAACTACTGAGTCAATCCAGCCAGGGCTGAATATGCATTTTATTTTTTATTTGTTTTATCCTCACCTGAGGACTTTTTTTTTTTTTTTTTTTTTTGCATTTATCTTCAGATAGAGTGGGAGAGAGGGAGGGAGGAAGACAGAGAGAGAAACATCAATGTGAGAGAGACACATCTAGTGGCTGCCACCCACACAACCACAACGAGGGCCGGGGACAAACTGCAACCGAGGTACGTGACCTTAGCAGGAACCAAACCCAGGACTCTCCGGTCCACAGGCCGATGCTCTAACCACTGAGCCAAACAAGCCAGGGCTGAATATGCATTTTAACAAGCATCGTGATGAATCAGATTCAGGTGCCTTTGGGTGCAAAGCCCTCGGGCAGGAGTCAAGAGATGCAAGTTCTAGTGGGAGACATGCCTCTGCGTAGCAATGGGAACCTGCCTGATTCACTGGGCCTCCCTGGACATCACTTTCTTACCTAGACAACAAGCACTTAATCCAGGGCTTGCTAGGCTGGCAACTTGACTCAAGACCGCGTCCAGAAAAGTTTAATACTGCCGTTTTCTCCAGAGCTCCGAGCACTTTCTCTTGCACACCCGTCAACTCTACCAAGCATGTTCAAAACACATCAAATTAAATACAATTTAACTTTGTTTTATAATTTTATGTTTTAAAGCCAAGACATTCCAGGTTTGAAACATGTTTATAGGCTCAAATTTTTTTTTAAAGTTCTAGATACTATATCTTTAGTTCCAAATGTGACAGACACCAGAGAGGTGGGTCTGAGAAAGAGGGCTGTCCCCGCCTCAACTCTTGTCATGCTCATAGGAATAAATTCAAACGAGTGACTCCAGATAATATTGGTGTTGTGTTAAAGTGAATTTATTTTAAAAATTAAAGCATGCACGTTTATTAAAGAAGACAAATCCATACATCTGGTTTACGGAGCGCAGATGGGCTTGTGAGCCATTCTGAAGAGCAGGTGGGGTGGGAGGGTTCTACTTCATGTATCCTCCTGTCTGTATGTTTTTTTTAAAAAACATTCCTCTGCTAAGTATTCTGAAACAGATTAACTCTGAAGCTCTCCCCTTTTCTTTGTTATGGCTTTTCCACAATTTATAGAAAGCACCTGGCAATTAAACAATGAGATCGTCGGCTTCTCTGTTTAAACAGTGGGATGAGATAAGGCTACACTCTTCCTTCCCGCTCCTCCCTGCTGTTTTAACAGCTTCCGGATGATTTGCACTAAGTAGTCTCCCATTCCTCCTCCTCCTCTCCACCTTCCTTCTTCTTTCTCTCCTGCATTGTTTTCTGAGAAGAGGTTTGAACCCTTTGTTTTCAAGACAGAACCTTGCTATAAGCAGCCTACATAGCTTTTTGGCTTTGTTTGATTTTCCTGACTCAGTTTCTCTATTTCCTCCTGCCCTGGAATTTTTTTAGCTTCTTACTATCCTAAAACACCTAACAGAGGAAATTGCCTTAATTTTGTTTGGCCAACAGAATTTTTTTTTCAAGCAATAAAACTAGCCAGGAGTTGGCGTGATAGGAATACAAGCAGCTTAGACTCTGGGGTCTTACGTACTGTCCATTTGTCCATTTCACACATTCATATTACCTACCTGGCCCTGGGGTTGATGCCCATTCATCTTTCATAAGAAGATTTCTAAGATGCTTTCCAGCCCTAAGTCTGATTATTTTATACCTTATAAACACCCTGCCCACGAAGCATAGGTCTAGCCCAGTGATTTTCAGCCGTGTGCTGCCAGGACTTTTACAACATGCACTACCTGACTTCGGTCGGGGGCACCACCTCTTTTCCCTTGGATTGTCTAATAAAAAAAATGGCAACAGCCAACACAGCAAGAGCCATCCAGTGTGAGTGAATCAAAATTATACCTATATTTTGACAGATTGTTAAAAAACGTATTTTTTGTTGTGCTGCAGAACCGAGTAATTAGCTTATGTGTGGCATGGGATGAAAGATGTTGAAAGTGCTTGCCCAGCACATCAAATTGACAAGTACATCTGAGGGACACAGATGGCTCTACCTGATCATTTAAGATTATACACTTGCGATGGAGAGTGTTTGACTAGATTCAAGCCTTAGCTTTCCTATTCAGTTGCTTAAAAATGCCAAGGGAATTAATACAGAGAGCAACAAATTCCCTAAACCTTCATGGCAGAGTCACCAACAAAAAGTTATTCAAAAAAAAATCATGTCTCTTCACAAATTGGAAGGAAGGAAGAAGGCAGGAAAGAAAGAAACTAGTTTACCAAGTGGAAATCTCCTGAGGTATATAATCCATTCTTAGAAAGGGGTCATTACTTGGAAAACAGGAGAAAAGAGAAAACACAGTTTGTAAATAGAGTCCCATTTTCCGGCTTAGATTGGTTTCTTCCCACGTGGGTACTGCAGAGAAGTCTACAAGTCTAAGGGTTTCTATGCACCTCAGTTCCTGGATTGTCTGTGCAATGCTCTCCCGAGGCTGTTGCCTCACTGATGAAGCTTTACGACACCAGCCAGCCGTACCCAGCTGGAATCTAAGTTCCATGACAGCGGGAACCATGTCTGTCTTGCTTAGTACAGCATCTCCAGGATCCTGCCAAGAGTAGGCTTGCAAAATATTTTTCCAATGAATGAACTGGAGTTGCTTTTGCAATTTTTTTTTTTTTGTACTGCTAGAGAATGGTAATAAAGATAATAAATATAATTTAAACTTATTATCTGAAAATGACGTTACTGAGAGAGATACATGATTTTGACAAAATCAGGTTAGCGTCTGTTCTACTGATTTGGGACCAGACAGAAAATAATGTAAAATGTATAGGTCATTCAGGTAAAGTTATGGTTATACCATTATGTGATTTGTATGTGACCATCGTTGCTCATGCTGTGAGCACGGGCTATCCCAATTCCAACTCAATAGCTACTTGTTACATGTGCAGATGTAGAATTTTTGCATCATCATAGAAAATTCTATAGTATACTGTTGCTACAGGGAATGTCTCTTGTTTTTATCAAATAATTTGTTGGTTCATACTTTGTTGAAACAAGTTTAATTCTCCATGTTTCAATTTCTGCGTCAAACACCAATATGGAAGAATGTTTGCTGCCATGTGTAATCTATGAAATATATGAAATGCTTTTGAAGAAGTGAACTTTGAGTGTATTAATACATTGTTAACTTGTTAGAAGCAAAACACGAGCTTTTAATAATTCAAAATTGATTTCTAAAGAGCCACAAAACTGTAATATAAGCTGTCATAAATAAAATATACCATATAATGACAATTCCTTTGATTTGACAATTTACATCAAGCATATTTTATATTTGTTGTTGCAGTTATTAGGCAGAACTAAGAAAAAAGTATCTGTTTATTAAAGTAGATAATCACTGTACTAAAAAAAGAACACCTGATGTTTCTGTTATTTTATTTTTATTTTTAATTCTCACCCAAGGATATTTTTTATTGATTTTAGAGAGAAGGGAGGGAGGGAGAGACAGAGAGAAAAACATCAATGTGAGAGAGAAACATCGATCAGTTGCCCAACCAGGGATCAAATTCACAACCTAAGTATGTCCCCTGACTGGGAATCAAACTTGGCTCAGTGGTTTTTAGATGGTTTTAGAAGAAGCTCTGAAAAGGTTTTGAAATTTTTTTGAAGAAGAAATAGATAGCCTGGCCAGTGTGACTCAGTGGTTGAGCATCAACCCATGCACCAAGAGGTTGCTGGTTGTATTCCTGGACAAGGCACATGTCCAGGTTGTGGGCTAAATCCCCAATAGGGGGCATATAGGAGGTGGCCAATCTATGTTCTCTCTCATCGATGTTTCTATCTCTCTTCCTCTCCCTTCCTCTCTCTCTCAAATCAATAAAGAAAAAAAAAGAAGAAGAGATAGATATATTTCATCTCTCACAATTAATCTTGTTCTTCAAACATATTTTAGCTTCTTTAACTCAGTCTCAATTCTACCATTTTTGTCACAACACTGGCATGTTTTAATCACTTAGAAGAGCATTTCCAAAGAATGCTACACATACTACTTTAAGGTGGAACACAGACAATTCTTTTTTTATTTTTAAATTTATATAGTAGAAGAATTATCTCTTCTAAGCCATGAATTATCAGATATTAAGCATTTTCAAAAATAAATTTATACAAAGGTATAAGACAATTTATAGGGAATACTAGATCAATAATAGCAGTGGTAATATGATAAGAAAAAAATCATGAAATTAGTATATAGATGACTAAGGTTTAGAAAGTCCTGCTTAAAGTAACCACCAGGTTTATCTGACATCTAACCCCCTGGAAGATTGTCCCTTAGCTGTTTAAACGTGAATCTAAAACACCTCGTGTTGGTCAGAGGGCCACTCTTGTTTCAGTTCTAATTCTCCAACTTTTAAAAAATATGTTTCTACTGATTTTTTATAGAGAGAGAAACATCTATCAGCTGCCTCCTGCACGCACCCTACTGGGGATCTAGCCCGCAACCCAGGCATGTGCCCTCACCAGGAATCTAACCGGGACCTCTCAGTCCATGGGATGACGCTCAGTCCACTGAGCCACATCGCCTAATTCTCCAACTTTATTTAGAATCTCAGCCTTGTTTTTGGACTCTCATGAAGAGGTGAGCATTTCCCTAGTTTTCCAGAACATTCCACACTATATTTAGCATCCCTGCGGAAGTCTATGGATTTCTAATCTTAATTCTCTACCACACACATTTTGTTTCATTTTTTTTTTTTCTTTCTCTCTGAGATGACCAGTTCGAACTGTTATTTGACATACTTTAAATACAGTGAATAGTCTGGGTTCAGAGATTTCCTTTGAGAACGGAGACTAACATGACAGGAGCCTTCCTTCCCATCAAGTCAGGATTCAACTGAACACCAGCCATTCAACTACATAATGGGGCTGTGGACTTATATCTTCAGTTAAATTTTTAAAATTTGTCATCACATTATGGAAGTATTTCTCCTGGTGTGCTCTATTAAACACTAGTCTTGCCCGGCCAGTGTGGCTTAGTGGTTGAGCATCAACCCATGCACCAAGAGGTCGCCAGTTCGATTCCTGGTCAGGGCACATGCCCAGGTTGTGGGCTCGATCCCCAGTGAGGGGCATGCAGGAGGCGGCCAATTGAAGTTCTCTCTCATTGATATTTCTATCTCTCTCTCCCTCTCCCTTTCTCTCTCTCTAAAATCAATAAGGAAAAAAATTAGAAAATTAAATTAAATAAACGCTAGTCTTCTATGTCAACCAGAGGAAAAAAGAGTTCCAAGGTCAAATATATTTGGGAAACACCGACTATTAAATTTCCCTTCTTGGAGTCTCCCACGGCAAAGCATTCTAGTGGAATGGTCAAATAAGCAAGTTCTCTAGCTGTATGGCCTGGGTTTCAAACAGCTCTGTGCCTGCGTCTTCACGTGGGAACTGGAGAGTAGCATCAGGCCTACCCCAAGGGGTCATGTGAAGATGAACTACGCAGGGAAAGCCCTTAGCACAGTGCCGAGCGTGGCGTGCAAATGGCCTCGTGTTGATTGTGTATCATGAAAGTGCATGAGAGGTTCTGAGAAGTCCTGCAGGAAGGACACTTTTACCTTGGCTTCAGCCATAGTTCTCCAAACTTATTTGAATGTGGAGTCCTTTCTTCAACTCTAATTCTTTAGAACTAATATTTATGGAGTCAGTCTTCTGGGAAACACTATTCCAAAGGCTTATGTTTGAAAGTCAGGAGCTCGGAGCTCGAAAAGCCTGCTGTTTCCTTCAAGGTGCTTCCCTAGGTAAGGATCTGCTGCCCCCAGGTGGACAGAAGGGTCTTAGTCCCAAAGTAGAATGGCAAGAGCCAACGTCTCCACAGGTGAAAGAAAGTGAACATATTAGCCTAATCAGCTCATGTGAAAATGAGTAAGCAACTCACAAATAAGGTCTAGGCGATTGTTTTTTTGTTTGTTTGTTTGTTTGGTTTTTGTTATTTCAAGCCTAATGGTTTTCTTCTTAACACAAAAATACCAGATAAACACAGAATCTTTGATCAATTTAAATTTCCTTAATTTAAACCTCTATCAATTTAATGTAGAAGAAAAATTTCATCTGTCGTTTTAATAAAAGTTATGAGAAATAATTTTAGATTATTTTTAACATATTACTGTACAAAAACAAAAGTAAAATCTTATTTAAATGCCAAAAAAGTAAGTGAACAATTTTTCTGTTAAGATGTGTTTTATTTTCGGGGGGGGGGGGGTAAATGTCTTGATTTTTTTAGTTTTTATTTTTCAGTGACAGTGTACAGGCAATATTATTTTGTATCAGCGTCATTTACACTAGAGAAGATAGGGAGGCCACCCAAAAGCCCAGCAGCAGATGATTAGATCAAGAAGAAATGGTACCTATGTACAATGGAATATTACTCAGACATAAACAGAATAAAATCTCACCATTTGCAACAACATGGTTGGGCCTAGAGCATATTATGTTAATATGTGTTTTAAAATGATTTGTAGAAGAGCCCTATTAGGATACTAAGTATGAAAATAGATCTCACCAGGGAGAGCGAACAGCAAGAGTGAGGTTCTACATTGTCCCCATGAAAAGATACTGCCTTTTCCCTTTATGCACCTTGATGGGATCACTGCCCAGGTAGACACAACACTGCCTGCTAGACCACTAGACCTGGAGCACAGATGTCTGTACTGGCACCGGGCTGCAGAGAGGCCGCGTTCCTGGGTCCAGAGCTCTCCCTGGAAAGAGAATTATCCATGGGAATATATATATATCCAGGGAAATGGGCTAGCAGATAATGTTGTTCTGTGGGCCAGATGGGCAGAATCTGCCTTTGGTGCTCTTCTGAGGACCCACTTTTGCTGTGTTCATCAGTGGGAGGTGGTTATCAGGCGACGTTCCACATTTAAGATGCTAATTTATAACCGTTAAGTACCTGCTACTTGGCTGCCACTGGGCAGGGCAGCAAAGCCATTGTGATCCCACTTTCTCCAGACCCAAGTGCGAGCATCAGGCCCAGATGAAATTTTCCTTACCGTCTGTACTCTAAATCTGTGTTGTCCTAGAAAAAAAGAAAGTGGTTAAGGAGCATCCATCCCTGGGACGTGGCCCCATTTGCTCCGCAAGGTTTTGATTTTTCTTTCTCCAAGAGCAGAAGCTGTGGCGGGCCTAACCCCAAGGAGTGTCATTAAGGGCAGGCAATACGGCCCAGTTGACCAGACATGAGCTCCGAAGCCAGAGAGACCCATTCGCACTCTAATTTGGTCAGATATTAGCTGAAATATCTTAAGGAAGTTATTTATTCTTTCTGGCTCAGAAGATCCTCATCATTAAAGTAGGGAGGTTCTTCTTATTTTTTGTAGGATTCTTACGGAGATTAAGTGAGAGAAGCTATAAAGTGCCTAAAACAACGCCTGGCACACCCAGTAAATAGTGGCTATTATTGGCTGGAATAGTGGTAGTTTCCTACTTGTTCTTCATGCCATTGTCTTTCGTGTAGGGTGACTCCAAAGCCTCTCATAGACCCATAGAATCTGAGTTAGAGAGGCCAAAAGATCCAGCTTCTTAAACATCCCCACCTCCTCACCCCCATGCCAAAGACAACTCTACACAGCCACATGAGCAGAATGGAGGGATTCTTCTGAGACCTCCAGCTGGCTGAAATCTGGACACATAAGAATAGCTGGCATTTACTGAGCGTCCACTCTGGGCCCGGAACTACACGAAGACCTTACAGGCATGAAGTTAACTCTAAGATAATCTTCAATCCAATCTATACTGTCACTCCTACCATTGGGGCATTTTACAGATTCTGAAACTATTCATCAAAAGGGGTAGCCCATGAGTGGACTCTGAACTTGACCCGGGCAGCCTGGTCACAGTGCCCCCATTCCTAAGCCTTCTATTGTGCTGCCTCACTAGCTGGCTGAAAGACACAGCAAAACACAGCCATGGGCTCCACACGCCAGGGTGGCTATTTGGATTGAACTGACGAGTTACCCAGAAAAGCAAATGACTGGTCTGATTTCGGCATGCTGCGTCCATCAGAGATGGGAGTATCTTATAAGCCGGAGATTCCCAGCCCTGCTAGAATATTAGAACGGCTTAGGGAGCTTATCAAAAGTACCCATGCCTAGACCGCACTGAAAAAATGTTTAACTGCTCTGGAGCGGAGTCTGTGTATTGAGTTATTTTTTTGTATTTGGTTTTGTTTTGTTTTTTAAGCTCCCCACGTAGTTTTAATGCACAGCCAGCGTTGAGATCCACGGGGGTAGACTTCTTTTTGTCCTTGATGGTGCCACTTAGTCACAGAGCTTCTTGAAGTCCTTCAGGGATTGGGTTTGTTTATCTTGACATTTCGCTCAGAACTAATTAGCTGGTCTTCATCCATTAGGCAATAATACATTGTGTAAACTTTGACTTGGGATACCGCTTTGCATAGAAATATGAGACTTTCCAAGGAGAAGAACATTTTTCTCTATTACTAAACATAGTCAAGTTTTCTTTGGAAAATGGCAACATCCAAATCTTTTCCTACTAATCATGTATTACAAAAAAAAAAAAAAAATTGCCTTGAAACATTGCAAGGCGGCCAACACGATTCAGTAAATTACACCACATAACCGGCTTAGGCCTCATTAGGCTGCCCTCTTTGGCTTTATCACGGGAACAGTTGCTTCCCTGTGCAATGCCTCGTGGGACTGGGTTTCTTCACTTTTCCCTGAAAGAGCAGGACAACCCCCTTTCCCTGAAGCCCTCACCAAGTGGCGGCGGCTCAGCCTTTTGTTGTCCCTCTTGCGCAGCTCCCTCGAGGACGATGTTACTTACAAATAAGAGGCGTCTGCAACTTTAGACGGTTTATATTTGAACAAGAAAACAAAACAATTTTATTTTGAATGAGGATACTTGGAGTGAATCTTGTTAGACACCCATCCTGCATTCCTTTCCCCTTTCCTCCCTGAACACGACCTTGTTCAGGTGTCATTCCCTCCCCTGTGCACCCCGGGTGTGACGACACTGACTGGTGCTCATGATTCTATCTGCTCCTCCCCGAGCGTTCCTCTTCTCTCCACGAGGGCCCGGGTGTCAGGCCCGGAGCTGGGTGTACACCGATGGCATTATGACTCCCTTGTGCGGTGGTTTTCAGCAAGTGGTAGGGAAGTGCGGTTGGGGTATTTATTTTGTCAGCTTCCTCCAGGGCTGAGTGGTGACAACTGACAGCATTTCTCTAGGAATGGACAGAGAGCATCATGGGCAGCCCTCCCCATCCGATGGTCTGGGCACACACCCCGGGAGAAGCTCCCTGACCTCAACGTGTGGTGTAGTAATAGCGGCCCTTGTTGTCACCCATGACTACACCGTCCCTCGTTGAGTTATCCAACCTTGCCCACAACTGTATTGGCACTTCATTAAGTTCTCTTCATTTAACTGGTTTCACTATGTCATCTGCTTCTCGCTGGGACCCTAAGACAGCACGTGCCTCACATCCCCAGGTTCAGGGCCTGGATCCAGGTTACTGTAACTGGACACAATGTCGCACTTGCCAATCATCAGTTCAGACACCCAGGGTGAAGGCAAGCTGTGTGGTATTTTCTCAAGAAATGTTTTTGATCCAGACATGGGCACCTGACCTCGGATGACCAATTAGATGGAAGATATTTTAGTGTGTTTGGGCTGCTCTAACAATACCGCAGACTGGGTGGCGTGTAAACAACCATGATGGATGCCCTGGCCGGTTTGGCTCAGCGGTTAGAGCGTTGGCCTGCGGTCCTGAGAGACCCGGGTTCGGTTCCCGCTAAGGGCACGTACCTCGGTTGCAGTTTGTCCCCGGCCCTGGTCGGTTGTGCGGGTGGCAGCCACTCGATGTGTCCCTTTCACATCGATGTTTCTCTCTCTCTCTCTGTTCCTCTCTCTCCCTCCCACTCTACCTGAGCAAAAAATGGAAAAATGTCCTCGGGTGAGGATAAAAAAAACAACCATGATGGAGGCTGGGAAGGTCAAGGTCAAGGCATCAGCATGGCCAGTTCTGGTGAGAGCCCATTTTCTGGACCCAAGCACTTCCCAAAGCTCCTAATACTATCATGTGTGGGAGTGAGAGTTTCAACATACAAATTCGGGGGGCGGGGGACACAGCCTTCTGACTATAGCAAAAGGGAAACCCCTGGGTTCAGCTCCTGCCGGTAGTCGTCCTGTGAGCAGGAGGGAAGTCCCTGTGAAGACAAAGACCGCCCAGAGCAATGGCACTGGACCCGATTGTGACATCTAGGGACTCACTGTTATGGACAATAATAAATCTCTTTATAGGTTAAGTTAGTTTTACCGTGGGTTGTGTGTATGTGTGTGTGTGTGTTTGTGTTGTAATTTGCTTCTGAAAGCACCATGACCAATAGAATTTTATCAATATTTCTTCTATTTGTGTTGCAGCTAGAGAGTTTAAAGCATTTCTAATGCATTTGATTTTCTCAACAGTCAAGTGAATGATTATAACAATAGTAATAACTAAAATAGTAAGTAATAATAGTAGCTATGTGCCAGGCACTATTGAAATCACTTTGTCTATAAATAATAACTTGATTAATCATCACAACTCTATTCAGTAGGTACCATCATTCCTATCATGGTTAGTATTAGATGACAAACTGAAGGCACAGAGAAATAAAAGACATTAGGTCACCCAGCTGGTAAATGGAAAAGCTTGAATTTGAACCCAAGTAGGATAACCCCACAGTCCATGTTCTGCATCACTGTATTCTACCACACTGTGGATTAGGGAGAGCAGGTTTTCTTATGACCATCTTTCAAATGGGGCAACTCTTGTTCAGAGAGCCAAAGAGCTAGTTCGGAGAAGACCCAGGACTCACAGTAGATCTAGTGCTATTTCCTTCATGCTGCATTTCCCTCCCAGTGAGTTTCCCATCCTGGGCCTTTCTAATAATTATGAAGCAATAAATGCAAAAGAGACACTTCTCCAAATTGTTCTTGAAGTGGAACTAGAGCAATGTGTGAGAAGAGACTCCCCCTAGGGGCCACTAAATACAGTGCAGCCTACAGATTACACACAGGGTATTCAACTTCCCCTCTACACCCCCTAAAATAAGTTTATAAAACTATATACCACTCATATATTTGTAAGTTATCATCTGAAATTTTTATCATATGTTGCAAAGAATATAATTTCTGGTGTATTAAAATATTGACATTTAAAATAAAACTATAGCCCTGGCCGGCTGGCTCAGCAGTTGGAGCGTCGGTCTGTGGTCCAGAGAGACCCGGGTTCGGTTCCCTCGGCATGTACCTCGGTTGCAGTTTGTCCCCGGCCCTGCTTGGGTCGTGTGGATGGCAGCCACTCGATATGTCCCTTTCACGTCGATGTTTCTCTCTCTCTCTCTCTCTCTCTCCCTCCCCTCCCCACTCCCTCCCTCCCTTCCTCCCACTCTATCTGAACAAAAAATGAAAAAATGTCCTTGGGTGAGGATAAAATAAATTAATTAATTAATTAAATAAAATAAAACTATAGCTCCTTCTTCTACAAGTATTCAATGAAATCTGAATTTCATTACAATTTGAGATTCACCATTATCCGTTCAAAATATGTGAATAAGCATTTAGCTAATAGTTGATTTTTTTCATGTTTCTCTTTTCTTAAATCCTATTTCCATTCCATATTGCACACTGAAGTTTAACCCAATGCAATATGTTATTCCCCAAAGCATTTTATTAATTTTGCAATAAAAATAGGAATTAAATAAATTAAAAGTAAGTCTGGCTTTTGAAAATGTCCTGTGGCCATAAGGTCCTAAGGGTTAAAATGTTTTTGTGGATTGAGTAAAATGTACAAATAGTAGTACACAATTTACAAATAGGTATTAACCACAAAAGTTTATATTAATTAGAAATGCACTTATTAATTAGTTATATGGGGACTCTTTTACCTTTATTAATTCATGTAGAATTAACTTATTGCTAGAATAAGTTAGAAACCAGTACTTATTCTATTTGTGTGTTTTTAAAAAAATTTTAGAGTGGTAGGCTCTGAGAAACCTCATTGACATAAATAGGTAAATGTGAATATAAGGTTTCTTATTGTAACATCATTCACTTATTGGAACACCTTCAGGTTACTTGCCAAAAGTACAAAAAATATTTTAACAAACAATTAGATGTTTATTTTCTTCATAGCCCTCATCACAAAATAATTATATATATATTTTTTATTTTATTTTCTGTCTCCCCTCCTGCCTCCTTACCCATGTATCACAGTGCAGATGCCACAGAAGACTTGATTGTTTTCTTGGAATAGTATCTGGCACACAATAGGTAATTAAGAGATATTTGTTGAACAAATGACTGAGGCCACCTACCCCCAAAGGAAGGCATTCTTAGTGATTCTGTTAGGACAAGGTATGGGGGGAGATCAAATGTGTAGGTGACCAGGTTCTCCATAAACTCAACTGTTGAAGCATTCTTCTTCTTCATGAATAGCCTCCATGAAGTATGATGTTTCAGTAAAGCACAGATTCTTCTCTTGTCCCCAAAAGTACAACAGAAGCAACTGTCCAATTCTCCTATACCTCTGGCCTCAGGTACCTTGGCAGCCACCTCCCTGTCCTCTACTCTGTAGGGTCTCCTAATAGGTCTCCCAGGAGTTGAATGGGCATTTATGTTGTTTTTGGGTGACTTTAGTGTGTCTGGTGTGTCCATCAACTTTTATTTATTTCCTAGATGTGTGCCACTTAAGAAAAAGTTTCTAGAACACTCCATGGCAATTAACTTACATTTCCATGCCATTTGAAGGTCTACAAATTGCATTTTTATATTTAATTTTTACCCTCACCCCAGCTTTGTGAGGTGGGCAGGACAGGCATTATTATCCCTCAATTCAAAGATGAGAAAACTGAGCGCAGGGAAGTATAGAAACATGCCCAATATCACATGATGAGCACATGGCTGATTATGGGTTTGAATGCCAAGTCTAGAAGTAATATAGATTTGAATTTAAATCTAACCTGCTTCAAAAATTTACCATAGGAAATTACCTTGACTTCGTTGAACTTAACTCAGTAAAATGGAAATATTAAAAACATATGCTGCCAGGGGAAAGGAATCTATTTACAGCCTTGCCACTTATGAATACATTGCCTTTCCTGCCACGAGGAAGTATTACTGTTATCCCCTTTTTAAAGATGAGAAAACTGAGGCATATCATAGCAGTATAGTATGGTCACCAAGAATGTAGACTTGGGAGTCAGGCTGCCTGACTGTCTCTATCACTAATTAACAAAGTGACTTTGAGCACATTACTCAATACCTGTCTAGCAAGAGATAAAAATCACATACTTCAGAGGATTCCAAAGTGGCGGCAGAGTGAATGGAAACTACACAGACCATCTCCCAGGACCAAACTGGAATTACAACTAAAATAAAGACAAATCAACAGGAAAAAGCAACAGAAGAGCAGCTAGAGAGGACCATATAACCAGAGACAGGAAAAAAGGACACTGAATCAAGACTGGTATGTCTATGGAGGCACAAGAGGGCAGGCTGGGAGCCCATGGACAGCAGCTGTTTTAGCTGTGAGCAGTTCCCTCGGGGTTAAAATCCCAAGCCAGCTCCACAGCGCAGAGGGCCAGGATAAAGCACTAAATTAGGTACAGCCACTCACCTTGGGCTCTGGCAGAGGGAGGGTGGACTGGACTGAAACTGTGTGGGGAGACTTAGAATTTGGAGGGTGCTGAGAGTTTATTCTGAGTCATGCCCTCAGAGGACAGGGACCACCTTGCTTGGGGAACCCCTGGAAGAAGTGGCATCCCCTCTTTCAGAGATTTAACCCCACCCAGCTGGGCCAAAGAAGGCAAACTGAGGCTGATTAACAACCAGCATCTGCCCTACCCTCTGGAAATCCTCTTACCCTGAAAACCTGAGGAAGTTTTTTATTCAGTTGAGGGCTACAACCCAAGTAACTGAGACTGATAGCCTCCAGGCAAAAATCTAGGGGTTAACTGAAGCTTTCCTGGGCTTTTAAATTTACCCAGGAAAGTAAGACTTGACAAGGGTGTTTAACGTGGGTCCTCCTACACTCATCCAAACCCAGCAGAGGGAGCCACAAACAGCAGAACACCAACGCCCACAGGGAAAATTTGGCCGACTCCAAAACCCACTGAGATAGCCAAAATGATGAAACAAAGAAACAAATCCAAAATGAAAGAACAAGAGAACTCTACCAAATATGAGATAAATAAAATGCAGTTAAGCAAGTAATCAGAGGTAGTGTTCAGAGCCATGATCTTCAGAAATCTCAACAGCATGCCTAAGGAGCTCAATACCATGAATTAGGAGCACAACACTATGAGTAAAGACATAGAAACATTAAAAACCAACCAGGTGGAAATGAAGAATGACATAGCAGAAATAAAGAACACATTGGAAGTAATAACCAGCAGAGTAGAGGAAGTTCAGGACCAAATCAGTGAATTAGAATACAGGGTAGAAAAAATTAACCAATCAGAAAACCAAAAAGAAAAAAAAACAAACAATTAAAAAAAGAAAGACAGATTAAGAGAACTGTGGGACAACTGGAAACATAACAAAATTCGCATCATAGGAGTTCCAAAAGAAGAAAAAAATGAGCAAGGGTTAGAGAATATATTTGATGACATAGTGACAGAAAATATCCCTAATTTGATGAAAGAAGGAGGCATTCAAGTTCAAGAAGCACAAAGAACCCCAAGTAAGAAGAACCCAAACAGGCCCACACCAAGACACATAATAACTAAAATGCCAAAATTTAAAGACAAAGAGAGAATCCTAAAGGCAGCAATAGATAAGCAACAGGTTACCTTCAAAGGAACCCCCACAAGGCTCTCAGCTGACTTCTCAATAGAAACACTACAGGCCAGAAGGAAATGGAATGAAGTAATTAAGGTCATGAAAAACAAGGATCTGAATCTGAGACTACTCTATCCAGCAAGGCTATCATTGAAAATAGAAGATGAAATAAAGAGCTTTTCAGTCGGGGGGAAAAAAAGGCTACTGGAATATATTAGCACCAAACCAGCGCTGCAGGAAATGTTAAAAGGACTACTGTAATTAGCAGAAAAAATAGGAAGAAAAATATAACCACAATAAACAAAACTGGCAATAAATTAGTACATATCAATAATAACCTTAAATGTAAATGGATTGAATGTTCCAATCAAAAGACACAGAGTAGCTGATTGGATAAGAAAGCATGACTCATATATATCTCGGTAACAAGAGACCCAACTCACAACAAAGACTCACTTAGGTTGAAAGTGAAGAGATGGGAAAAAATCTTCCAAGCAAATGGAATGAAAAAAAAAAGCTAAGGTAGCAATACTCATATCTGATCAAATAGATTTCAAAATGAAGGCCATAACTAGAGACAAAGAAGGCTGCTACATAATATTGAAAGGATCTGTCCAACAGGAAGATATAACCTTGGTAAACATATATGCACCCAATATAGGAGCACCAAAATATATTAAAAATATTCTGGAGGACTTTAAAGGAGAAATCAGCAACAATACAATCATAGCAGGGAACTTCAACACCCCACTGATATCACTGGATTGATCCTCTAGACAAAAAATTAACAAGAAAACAGAGACTCTGAATGATGCACTAGATCAAATGGATTTAATAGATATCTATAGAGAATTACACCCCAAAACTGCAGAATTCACATTCTTCTCAAGTGCACATGGGACATTCTCAAAGATAGACCACATGTTAGGACACAAACTAAGTCTCTACAAGTTCAAGCATCTTCTCAGATCACAGTGGCATGAAACTAGAAATCAATTACAACAAGAACATGCAAAGACATTTGAACACGTGGAGGCTAAATAGCATGTTATTAAACAATGAATGGATTACTAAGGATATCAATGAAAAAATTTAAAACTTCCTGCAAGCCAATGAAAATGAACACAAAACAAGACAAAAGCTATGGTATGCAGTCAAAGCAGTCCTGAGAGGAAAGTTTATAGCACTACAATCCTACCTCAAGAAATAAGAAAAATTTCTAATGGACTATCTAACCTCACAACTTAAAGAATTACAAAGCAGCCCTAGCTGGTTTGGCTCAGCGGTTGGAACATTGGCCTGTGGACCAGAGAGTCCTGGGTTCGATTCTTGCCAGGGGCACATACCAAAAAAAAAAAAAAAAGAACTAGAAAGAAAACAAAAAGAACACCCCAGAGAAAGTAGAAGGAAATAAATAGTAAAGATCAGAGCAGAAATAAACCACAGAGACCAAAAAAAAAAAAAAAAATTCAAAACATCAATAAAACAAAGAACTGGTTCTTTGAAAAGATGAAGAAAATTGATGGACCCTTAGCTAGACTCACCAAGGAACAAAGAGAGAGAACCCAAATACACAAAGTCAATAATGAAAAAGAAGAAGTAACAACTGACATCACAGAAATACAAAGGACCATTAACAAACACTATAAACAGTTGTATGCTTAGTTGGGCTATCTAAGCAAAATGGACAAATTTCTAGAAACACATAGTCTCCCAAAATTGAACTGGAAAGAGATAGAAAACTTGAACAGACCAATAACAACTAAGGAAATTGAAGATGTAATCAAGACTCTCACAGCAAACAAAAGCCTAGGCCTAGACGACTTCACAAGGAAGTTTTACCAAACATTCAAAGAAGAACTAACACACAATTCTCCTCAAATTATTCCCAAAAATTCAAGAAGAAAGAAGACTTCCAAACTTGTTTCATGAAGCCAGCATAATTCTAATTCCAAAACCAGAAAAAGACACTACAAAGAAAGAAAACTACAGGCCAATATTCCTGACTAACATAGATGTCAAAATCCTGAACAAAATACTAGCCAATCGAATCCAGCAATACATCAAAAAAAAATCATTCACCATGACCAAGTGGGATTCATCCATGGGGTGCAAGGCTGGTACAATATTCGCAAATCAATAAATGTGCTATACCACATAAACAAAATGAAAGAAAAAAAATATATGATCATATCAATAGATGCTGAAAAGGTATTTGACAAAATTTAGCACCCATTTCTAATAAAAACACTCGGCAATGTGGAAATAGAAGGATCATATATCAGCATAACAAAGGCCATATATGAAAAACCTACAGCCAACATCATACTTAATTGGCAAAAGCTACAAGCATTTCCCTTAAGAACAGGAAGAAGACAGAAATGCCCACTTTCACCACTCTTGTTTAACATAGAACTGGAAGTCTTAACCACAGCAATCAGCCATGAAGCAAAAATAAAAGAGATCCAAATTAAAAAGGAGGAAGTGAAACTCATTATTCGCAGATGACATGATATGGTATGTAGAAAACACTAAAGATTTCATCAAAAATCTACTAGACTTAATAAACAAATATGGCAAGGTAGGAGGATCCAAAATTAACATCAGGAAATCAACAGCATTCTTATACACAAATAATGAACTCACAGAAAGAGAAACTAAATAAACAATCCCATTTACCATCACAGCAAAAAAATTAAGATACCTAGGAATAAACTTAACCAAATAAGTAAAGGACCTATTTGCAGAAAATCACAAGACATTGAAAAAGAGAAAGAGGAAGACATAAAAAAGTGGAAGCACATACCATGTGTTTGAAAAAACTAACATCATTAAAATGTCCATACTACCCAAAGCAATCTATAGATTCAATGCAATTCCCATCAAAATACCAATGACATATTTCACAGAACTAGAACAAATACTTCAAAAGAATATGTGGAATCCAAAAAGACCCCAAATAGCCACAGCAATCTTGAAAAAGAATGACAAAGTAGGTGGGATCACAATACCGGGTATCAAGTTATACTACAAAGCCACTGTAATCAAAACAGCCTGGTACTGGCACAAGAACAGGCATATAGACCAGTGGAACAGAACAGAGAACCCAGAAGTTGACCTAAGACATTATGATCAATTAATATTTGACAAAGGTGGCAAGAGCATACAATGGAGTAAGACAGTCTCTTTAATAAATGGTGTTGGGAAAATTGGACAGCTACATACAAAAAAAAATGAAACTAGACCATCAACTTACACCATACACAAGAATAAACTCAAAATGGATAAAACTTAAATGGGACCCGTGAATCCATAAAAATTCTAGAAGAAAATGTAGGCAAAATTTTAGACATCATACGCAGCAGAATTTTCACTGATACATCACGTAAGGCAACAGAAACAAAGGAGAAAATGAACATGTGGCACTACATCAAACTAAAAAGCTTCTGCATAGCAAAAGAAACAACCACCAAAATGGAAAGGCAACCCACTCTATGGGAGAGCATAATTGCCAATGATATATCAGATAAGGGGTTTATTTCCAATATATATAGAGTACTCATACAACTCTACAAAAGGAAGATAAAGAACCCAATTAAAAAATGGGCAGAGGACCTAAATAGACACCTTTCCAAACAGGACATACAAATGGCCAAGAGACATATGAAGAAATGCTCAACATCACTAATCATCAGAGAGATGCAAATTAAAACAACAATGAGGTATCAGAATAGCCGCCATCAACAAATCATAAAACAAGTGTTGGTGAGGGTGTGGAGAAAAGGGGACTCTAGTACACTCCTGGTGGGGAAGCAGACTGGTGCAGCTACTATGAAAAACAGTATGGTGTTTCCTCAAAAAATTAAAAATCAATCTGCCATTTGACCCAGTGGTTCCACTTCTAGGAATATACCCTAAGAAGCCTGAAATACCAATCAGAAAGAATGTATGTACCCCTATGTTCATAGCAGCACTATTTACTATTTACAGTTGCTAAGATCTGGAAACAACCCAAGTATCCATCAATAAATGAGTGGATAAAAAAGCTGTGGTACATATACACAATGGAATACTATGCAGCTGTGAGAAAAAAAGATCTCTTATCCTTTGATTCGACGTGGAGGGACCTCGAGAGTATTATGCTAAGCAAAATAAACCAATCAGAGAAAGACAAATACCACATGATCTCACTTATTTGTGGAAGATAATGAACAAGGTGGGCTGATGAAGAAAATAGACCCAGAGACATAGAGAAGAGTATGGTTCAGACTGACAAACCTCAGAGGAAAGGGGTGGGGGGGATGGATGAGATGAACCAAAGAACTTGTATGCATGTATGCGTAACCAATGGACAGAGACTACAACGCTGGGGGAGTAGTGGAGGGGGAGTGGAGGGGGAGGAGGGTGTCTAGGAGAGAAAAAGGAGAAACATCTGTAACAAAAATAAATTAATAAAAATTAGAAAAAGATAAATTTAAAAAAGTGAAAAATAAAGAAATTCCTATACTTCAACTAATATTATTAGGCAACTTTTCCAAGGCCACAAACAAGCAATGGCAGTGCTCAGGTTCAAAGCCTGTCCACCTGATTCTAGAGACCATGCTCTGAAGCATAACACTCAGAACGAGATACAAAGGTATGTATACTCAACAATGTGTCTTTGCCATGAGGATGGTGTTTCTCTAGAAAGCGATTCTGTAATCAGATAAGCACCAAGGCAGCCCAGCTTTATTTGGATGGACATTTCTGAAAGAATTTCGGCAGTTCACTCTGGATAGGGTCTCCAGTATGGGAGCTTGAAGATAAAGGGCAGATATATCTAAGGCAAATGCCACCATACGTTCTCCCAGCAGTAACATGACTTGTGTACTGTGGATACTCATTCTATCCTGGGCACTGATCAACTGGCCAATCCAGATATCACTCCACTGAGAGTGTCCAGGCCTCTGTCCACATTGTTGGCCTGGAGAAGAGATATGGTTTCCTCTTTTCAGCTGATGTTAGGTGTTACCCATGACTACCTGTCAGGTGGCAATGAATAGACACTGCACTGACCTATAACCTTAATGTCTTCCAACAACTAGCTCTCCCCTTTGCCAGTAATTCCAATAGCTCCAATGCCAATACCAACAATCATATCTAATGTTTACTGAACAATTATTACATTTGGTGGCTGAAACCAGTTGTGTGTTTGTAGAATGTTAGCTCACTTAACTTGATGAGGAGATTGCTATGCTGCAGATTCTAAAAACCCAGTGTGTGCTATATGGTCTCTTACGGTTCCTCTACAAAATGCTGTCATTATTATTATCAGTCTTTAGAGTGAGGACTAACATTTCTTGGACACTTATGATATGCCATTGTGTTAAGTGCTTAATAAGCACTAGCATTTTTAATCCCTAGGAAAATCACCTGAAACGTGTGTATTCATTATTATTATTCCTAAATTGCAAATGAGAAAACCAAAGTATAGCAAGATTAACTATATTTCCCAAGGTTACCCAGTGCACAGTGGAGGAGTCAGGGTGAGAACCCAGTCTGTCTGACTCCAGGCTACCCACTCTCCTATGGGAGTTGCTCCTTCCAGGGTATTCATGAGCAGAAGAGTTTCATTTGCCTCCGTATGTATACCTTGGGTTAGAGTTTTTGCAGCGCATGTCCGTTGGTCTAGATCCAGACTCAGATTCCCAGCCATACATTTTTAGGAAACAGAGGTCTGCCTGTCAGAGTCCTGCCTGACAGTGACAGTGATGGTATTTGTTTTCAGTGCAGATGAAAGCTTGTTTGGAATCCTCTTTTGTAAGTTGGAAGAGTATACATAATATATTATGAAATGGAATTTGGACAAACAAGGTCATTTCACTTACAAGGTGATAAGTGTCAAAATTGGGTCCATACTTGGTTTCCAGGTGGGAGCAGTTGTCAAGTTTGTATTTTCCTTGGAAACGGGGGAAATATAAGAAAGAGAAGTGAAAATATCTGAGCTAAGGAAAAACAAACAAACATCAGAATGAATAATTTCATGGAATATGGCCTTCTGGATGGCGATGTTGTAAGGAAAATTTCAGGAGCTTGTATGAGCAACACATGCTTCTCGCATTATGATCATCATGAAACTCTACGTGCCTCTGTCTGCATTTGTATTCTCCCAGAAGCAGACCCTGAGAAAAAAGACTCTAGTTCCAATAGTTTATTTAGGAACTGAAGAGACAAACATAGGAAAGAGAGACAGGGAAGAAAAGGCAATAATTAAAGGGAGTGTTACCAAGCAGCTATTATTGTGGGCAACTGAGCTTAATTCCACTGGGGAAGTTCTGGGAACCAGTTTATACATATAAAAGTAAAAATGAAAAGAAAAAACAAAAAACTCAGTGAACTCTTATTGGTCATTGGCAGAAAGCTGATGGGAGTTATTAGTGGTTTTGGTCTTCCATGGGGACAGCAAAGTGCCCTAGAATTCAGATACCACTTTCAAGAAGAGAAAGGCAGGAGCTGGCTGTTAGAAATCAGCCTTCTTGCCCTGGCCGGTTTGGCTCAGCGGTTAGAGCGTCGGCCTGCGGTCCAGAAAGACCCGGGTTCGGTTCCCACTAAGGACATGTACCTGGCCCTGGTTGGTCTTGCGGGTGGCAGCCACTCGCTGTGTCCCTTTCACGTCGTTGTTTCTCTCTCTCTCATTCTCTCTCCCTCCCACTCTATCTGAACAAAAAATGGAAAAAATATCCTCGGGTGAGGATAAAAAAAAAAAAAGAAAGAAAGAAATCAGCCTTCTTTCATGGTGTGGAAAAGGCCAAAGGCGATGGGTGGATCACTGACAGCATCTGGTCACTTTTGCTTTTAGATCAGGTGGGTGCTATTACTGTTGGCACCTTGTTTTTAAAAAGTGCAGAGAGGTAACAAATGCTCATGTGCAAATAGCTGTTCAGTGGTAAAACCAGGCGTTGAATCTGGGGGTCTGACAATAAAACCCGTAATTATTTTTTCCCTCTAAGTAGGCAGGCTGTAGCTTCAGCCTCCTTAATCTATTCCCATTTCTCCAGTTCCATCCCTCTTGGCCACACTGGATATTTTTTTCCAGAAAAGTTCCAGGTTGCTTCTAACCAGTTTCTATAGCTTCTTAATGAGCATTTTTATGCAATATTAGTGATAATAATTGATAACTTATCACACTCCTAAATTCTTTACAGGGTTGTCTTAGTTAATAGTCTTATCAAACCTAAGAGGTACATACTATTATATTCTCACCTTCCTAATGAGGTTACAGAGCAAAAGGTGGTAAATAAATTGCCTGAGGCCATATATTCAGGGAATGGAAAACCTGAAGTTTGATCTGACTCCAACTTCCTTGATTACTCACTATGCCCTGCTGTCTCCATAGTCAGAAAAGGCTTCCACGAACCAAGTTTTGAGGAGTATGTGGTACTTGACAATTCCAGGAACTACATTTAAAATGAGATGAGGTCAGTGTGCATAGCTCATCCAGAGACATGGAGAGTTTCACCTCTACTCAGCTTTAATTCAGAAAGTAGGAATAGGAAACACAGCCATATGCCTCTTTCTTTTGAATGAAGGTATGTATCTCTGAGCTCCCTTTCTAAGGCATCAATAAACAGGCTGACACTGGACTTAGGAAGGTCATATTCATGTAAATTCTAGTTGGGACAAAGCACCCTTGGCCTTGGGAGCAGGTTTGGATTCAAGATGGTGGATCTTTGTTTCAAAGAACTAAAAGGGAGAGATGTATCCGTAATTAGCATTCTTCATGTACTTGCTTTTTCTGATTTCAGTGGTATTTGTTTATTACAAAAATACTGAAATAAAGAAAATAAAAGCAATAGATAAACAAAGTTCAAATTATCTTTAATCACATTATTTTCTCTTCTCTTTAAAACAATATAAAAGGTATAGAGTGAGAACAGTCTCTAAAACCCCATCCAAACCCCTGTCAACATTTTGGTACTCACCAGTCTTTTATTCTTTGTGATCACAAAAAATATACCTATAAGCTACATACATACATATACACCATTAACAGCAGTTTTGAAAACTGTGATGGGGTTTTTTTTTCTCACATAATAATATCTGCTAGACTTTCCTGAGTATTTGCAGATTTATCTCACTTAATTTTTTTAGCTCCTGAATAATATTCCAGTATAGAGATTGTAATTCATCTAAACAATCTCTCATTGATGGACATTTGTCTTGTTTCAAAATATTTGCTAATACAAAAAGGGCTGCAAAAATTATTTTTGTGAATCTTGTTACATTGCCTAATTTGGTGTCTTCTTAGAGCACTTAACTCTTGCTTGAAGGTGTCAGATAATTGGGATTTTCCCCATTGAACTATCCAGAGTAAGCCTAAGTATTTAGATTTTAGATTCCCAGACTCCCTTCCAAAATGCTTCCTGCTTCTGATTCTAGTTTAGATGCCCACAACCAGCAGTGATGGTTTAATTATAAATCCCAAAAGGCAATAGGTTGTCTGTATTCTTATTCTAATATTCAACCAGAAAGAAAGCCTAGTGGGGATTATTCCTCTCCCTCCCATCTTCTCCTCCACCTCCACTTCCACCCAGGTCCAGCCTTCCACTCTGACCATTATCTCCTGGACCAGCCCTGGGGCCTTTTTGGGTTCACAGAAACCAAAGACTTAGAAGGTGTCACTCGGTTAAATGGAAATAAGGACCCCATACCTCCCCCCTCCCCGACACAGAGAGAGGGGGGAGAGGGAGAGAGTGAGAGGGAGAGGGAGAGGGAGAGGGAGAGGGAGGGGGAGAAAGGGAGAGAGAGGGCGCGCTCCTTTCACAAAGGCTGTATCTGTGAAAAGCTCTTTAGTCGTGGAGGAATGGAAGGACTTTTTCTCCTTGAGCTTTGCCTCTACACTTAGATGGATGCCAGCAGAGAAGACCAACCTGAAGCAGGAGGATCTCTGCTCCCCACTTTCCAACAGAAGGCAAGAACCCCTTCTGCGGGACCCAAAGATTGGCATACTTGGAAAGAGGGGAGGTGGGGAGTGCAGAGACCACCCAGTGGTTAGTGAGACTGAACACGGGAAAGGGCCACCATGGGTGAAGAATTTCCACATCTGCCCCCAAAGAGCCAGATCAGCAGAGGTTGGAGACAGGGTGGAAAGGGGGAAGCAGGCTGACTGGGCGTATTGTCCAGGGGCTCTCAGCTCCACTGAGAGGCTTCTGGCAGGTCTCTTTCCCTCACTTGGAAGCGAATACAACCCAAAGTAAAGCAGTACCTCCAAGAAAAGCAAGGTCATCTCCGCCCTGAAGACTCTCAGGGCCGGAGGATGCCTTCTTCCCACTGTCTTCTCCCTGGGTGCTGCTTTTTGGATGCAGAAGCTGGGGACCCGGGTCTTCATTGGGCACCCCTTTCTCAACCTTAGGGCCCTAACACTTGGTGGGGCACCGAGCCCAAGGCGGGACTCCAGGCTCTTAAAAAGACACTTGGGAGGATGGAAAGAGCAAAGCAAGAGGAGGCCGATTGGGGCAGCCACACCCCTGGTCATCCAGGGTGGAACTGGAGGACCGCCCAGAGCCCGAAGGGCAGAAGGGCGCTGGGCGGGAGCTGTCCGTGGTTCTGGAAGACGTCAGAGCAAGGATGCTTCAGGTCAAGAGCAGCCCGCCCATCTTCCGCTGAAGGGGATGGAGTCTGGTGCTGTGGGGCAGGGAATGGTTTTAATTAACCCACTTGCTGGCAAGGTCTCAGAGGCGCGTTTTCGCACCCTCCGGGGCGTATGTCATCGCCTGGGTGAATCTGAACGTTTCTTTTCATGCCCCCCTCAGTGTCATCTCCCTGTTTGGACTTGAAAGACTATCTTGATGCCGCTCACCTTTCCTCCTCTCAGAATCTGTTCCTCCTCGAGCTCCCTCCTCTGCCCCTCCTCCAGATCTAGGCGGAAATGGGCCCGGAGGGCTTCATAGGCACGTGGTCATTTTCAGCTTCCCTCCTGGCCCTGGTAAATCCAGAGCAGGCTAATACTTGGGTTGGCTTAAAACCCACTGCCCTGGCCTGTATGTCGAGGAGATAGAACGTTTAATTTGTCAGATAGATACGGGATCTTTGGAACACTGAGGTTTGAACCTCTTAAAATGGAGCTTGTGTTTGTGGTTCTGTCTGAGCTCTTTCTGAGCCAGGCCTGAACAATGAGAGACTCCCTTTTAGTCCAGGGGAGGGAGGAGAAAAGGAGGTCCCGGGGTGGATGGTGCATAGGATTTACTGAATCAGCTGGGCACAGGGGGACCACAGAGGTGCTTCCCCATGACCCTCCCAGTAATAATTTTAATGAGCCTGGTTCCACGCTCGCAAGGAAGTAGACAGTCGAATAATATTTGTCAAATTAGACTCAAAGAGTGCAATAAATTGCATTGTTAAGCATTGTATATTAGTTGATTCTCTCTTACCTCTATCAAACTATAGAGCTAATGGCTGACTTTGGTGACATTTGTTCTACAGTCCTTTAATGAGTGGGGATAGAGCAGTCCTCTTACAGAAACAGGATGCTTTCTTATCACATCCATAGTTGAGGGGCTAATTTGTTCTGCTTGATTTTGCAAGAATCATTCCCATTTGGCTTGCTACATTGGCTTTTTCTAAGGTTGGCTTTGGAGTGCATTGCTCAGAGGGGGGAAATGACTTGACCACAGAACTAATGACTTTTATTTTTAAAATTGGTCTCGATTCCTAGAAAGACAAAACATCTGATTACTCTTACTTTCCAAGTTGACCTTAAACTTGAGCAGGAAAGTGAAGCCATGTTTTCTTGTGTTGTTTCCTCAGTAAAACAACATGTCTGGAGAATGATAATGTTTAAATTAATTTTATTTATCTTGACTATTTCATCAAGTGAAAGCACAACACAATAGTCCCAGCTGCAAGAAATATCATTGGCAGCAGAGCGAGCACTGACTTTTTGGACCCTAAGATTTTTTTTAATCCTCACCCAAGGATACATTTACATTTATCTCCAGACAGAATGGGAGGGGGAGAGAGAGAGAGAAAGATGCTGATGTGAGAGAGACACATCGACTGGCTGCCTCCTGCACAACCCTGAATCGAACTGGGACTCCCCGGTCCACAGGCCAACACTCTAACCGCTGAGCCAAACTGGCCAGGGCGGAGCTAAGATTTAAAGGGGGTAATGCTGCAGCTCTAGAAGGAAAAGGAAACTGCAAAATGGTGTGCGAATGTCAGAAACGGGAATAGAGGAGTCAAGATCTAGTGCCTTTAGCTTCAGAGAGGAAATTTCCATTCCAATCTCCAAAGTTAGCTTTTTCAGGGACAGCTTTAGCTTTACATTGATGCACATTTTATTATTTTATTACATATGACATTAGTTTGCATCTGTACATAGATTTGGACTGTGTTGAAAGGTTTAAATTCAGTCACTCTTTTCTCAAAGACAGAGTCTCTATGCAGGGCGCCACACAACTGTCCATCTCTGGAAAAAGGGGTCGACTGGGATCATGTTGCTGAACCAAAATGACCACAATAATACTAACCAATGCTTATGGGAGCTCATCTGTGCTTTATATCACAATAATAAACATCTTAAAGTATTAGATACGACTGATAATGAGTGAGAAGTTTCTATACACATACAATATTGTTTGATCTTTGTGACAATCTTATGAGGTAGGCATGACTTTTCCCACATTTTACAGACACTCGGGGAGATTGAGAGTCTCTCTACAAGTAGGCTCCAGTTGATGGAAAACTAGCATTTGAATGGGGATCATCAGAGCAATGCTATTGAAAGATGCTGCATCCTTCCACCTCAAATAGTCACGTGGGAATGCACTGCTAACAAAAATAGAGTACCTGGATTTCATCACAAGGGACAAAGGTTGCACTTGTCCATTCTGTCCTTTCTTCAGTCAAAATTCATTCAAAGTCTGCAGTGAGTGAGACAGTCAGCAGAGTCGGGTCTCCTGGTCTGTAGGCCAACTTCTTCTGGACTCTCTCCCTCTCCTGACTTTTGCTCCATAAGATGATAGGCTTTGGAACTTGACCAACCCCTCCCCGCTGGCGGTACCTGAGGGGTAGGGGTGGGGGTTGGGGGGTGCTGTCCTCTGTGCTGAGAAACTTCGCTCCTGGAGGCTCAGGTAGTTTGGTGCCTTCTCCCTCATCTCCAGCCCGGGCGCACTCTGTTGGGAGCTACCTTGCTGTCCTAAAACTGCTGTTTTGTCATCTCAAACTACCCTCAGCGCTGGGAAACAGATCCCTCCGCCCAAGAGGGACTCTGCAGGGAGCATCTTGTCTCCCTGGCTTTTCCAAGGACATTCTGAGAATGTAATATTCTTACCCTGATATTAGAGCATTTTGGTTCCTGCAAGGAAACCGAGCTCATCAGGTTCCACAGCTTCAGGACTGGTGGCCACCAGCAGTATTTGGACATTGGAGGAGCCTAAAAATCTTCCTAGGCTAATAGTTACACTTGACAAGTAATGTTGTTTTTTTCCAGGCTAAGTCTTTACTTCGGGTGGTGCCAATGGCTGGAGGCCCTCTATGGGACAGCTTTAAAATGTGTTCTTCCCCAGACACAGTAGGTGGAGGTTTAAGAGATGGGCCTGCCACTTACGTGCCTTAACTGACGGAGTCCTCACATCAGTACCAACCCATCCTGTGGCCTCTTAGAGGTCAGAGGAAAGGGGTGTGTGTGTGTCGGGGGGGGGGGTGACACTCCACTGGGAAGAGAAGCTTTGATCACATTTGTTCTTTGCAAAGTGCATTTTTATAGGCTTTTTTATGTTGTCTCCTCTGTGATTTTTTTTGTTGTTGTTGCAATTTTTAGGCAAGTCACTCATTACTTTCTGACCATTTCAGCCCCTCTATGAACAACATATTAATTAATTAATTTATTAATTAATAAACATATATTACACTCTCCCATATGTTGGTTATTATTGAAGTGGTGTAAATACAAACTACCTAGGTATAATCTAATCCAAACTGGGCACAAGGGATATCTTTATTTTTAAAATTATAACTTAAGCTAAGATACAAAATTTTCAACAGCTTTTAAAAGACAAAACTTTAGTTGTTCCTCAGCTTTTTCTTGCAAAATGGTTTATTTGTGAGAGACACTCTCCACTACACTCCCTGAAATTCAACTCACAGATAATTTATTTTTGTTTTTTGGTGAATTAAAATTTTTTGGTTTTGTTTTTTAATTTATTTTTTACTTTTTTAAATTAATTTTCTTTTGTTACAGATGTTTCTCCTTCCCCCCCTCATTGACACCCTCCTCCCGATCCTGCCCCCCCCCCCCCGTCCCCAGCATCGTTGTCTATATTTATGGTTAAGCATACCTGCATATAAGTTCTAATGATTGAGCACCTACTGTGTGCTACATGCTAAGGTTTTCAGAGGTGAAAAAGAGAGTCATGGTTCTTGCTTTTATGAAACACAACTAAATTACATAACTTAGAAACCTAGAATTAAAAGTTAGATGCCTCCTCTCAGAGACTTAGTGAGCACTAAAACTACACATTGACAGTGTTCTTACATGTATTTCTTTTGTTCAGACACAGAATCGGCTGTCAGTAAAACAGTACTATTCTTTTTTTTGAAACCTGCTCATTTATAGGTATTAAGCAGATGATACTACTATCATACGGAAACGTATTGAATCTCATTGCTGCAGGGCAGGTTTTCTATCCGGAGCTAAGTACTGAGTAGCCCATTACTACAATTCAAAGATTGTCTTTCATTTAGTAGGTAATGTCCTCGTGACAAAATTACAACCTAACCTATGCTTTGACCTCAAACACACTGAATTATCTTCAGTAGTACCAAAAATCACTATAAAATTAAACATTCAGTCTAACATACAAATATTTTAGTTCCAAAGTCAAAAAGTTATCTAATGTGTATTTAATGTGAAGTAAAGAAATATTTATCAAAACAGTCCCTTAGCGGACAGTGTGGGCCCTAAAGGAGCACCAGCGAAGAAACCAGTTTTTGTTGTTAGAGTCAGTTCTTGGCAGTGGGTTCTACAAAGGCACCAGGGAAAGGCCAAGATGTGAAAATCCCACTTCAAAGCAATGAAACCTTAGACACATTTGGACCAAACTGCTCTTCCCACCTAGCTGGCACACTTAGGCGGGTATTATTACACCCTAGTAGTGGATTAGGAACATCTGTTTAAAGACACATGTTGGTGTTTGAACTGTATTTCAAGACTGGAAGGGACCTTGATTCATCCAGTGTAAGTCCCTCAGAGTTGGAGTAAAACCAAGGTCCAAGGAGAAGTGACTTATGCAAAATGACATAATTGGCAGATAGTGGCAGAACTGACCACCAGAAATCAGGTTTTCTCAAACCTAATGTACCCAGTAGATTTCTCTGGGCATAAAAAAAAATTGCCCCGGGTACTTAAAAATGCAGGTCTCTGTACCTGTCCTCAGAGATTCTAGTTGGGAAGGGCTGGGGAGGTGCCCGGAATTTACTGCTGATAATACAGCAGGTCGGGAGAGCACACTTTAAGAAATGCTCTGAAAATCCTTTAAGATTGAACTATTTCAAAACTCAAATGTTCAGGTAGTGTGAGAATGATTTCAAAGCACAGTTTTTAAGACACTGTTATTCTCCCACTCTTTCTAAGATACTCAGTGTTCATGTAAAATGCACAACCGACAGAAGTCGAAGTCTGCTCACTGTCCATGCAGACACAACTCCCAGTGAGCTCGGCGATGGGGAGCGGACCAGAGACTCTGACCATTCTATCACGTCACCAGGTCAGCCAGCTAATATATTTCTAAGGCAATGAGAGAAATATTTTATTCCCCAAAAAAAGAAAAAAAAATTGAAAATGCAAAATTTTGTAACCACTAAAGATTTTTTAACATAAGTAAAAATTCTTATTTGCTATTTAATAATGTATCCCCTTTGTCTCTTAATAAATATTTACTGCATATCTACCAGCCAGACTTTTAGTTAACATCTATTTTATCT
Source organism: Molossus molossus (assembly GCF_014108415.1). Taxonomy (NCBI): domain Eukaryota; kingdom Metazoa; phylum Chordata; class Mammalia; order Chiroptera; family Molossidae; genus Molossus; species Molossus molossus. Next base: position 13,402,003 of record NW_023425345.1, on the reverse strand, counting down.
GAGGTGTTTTCAAAATATCTCCCAAAACAAACTAGGAGTCAGGTGGGGAGCTCTGTTAGCTTCCACAGCAGTATTTATGGTTTCAAGAAAACATACAGAAATGTTTTGATATTATGCTATAAATTTTAATGTTTATAAATTTATGAATTATTAATGTTTATAATTTTAATAGGGTCCTGAATTAAAGGAAATCTTCACAGGTAACACAACAAAGCAGTTATTAGAATCATAGTTCACCAAAATAGAAAATGACTTTTGTAGGCTGAGATTTATATTAAATCCAAAAATTCAATTCTAATCACAATGTTTTACATTGAGTGATATACTCCTGTAGGAATTCTCTGTGGTAAATATAAAGCTAGAATGAAGCAGGTCACCAATTAATTAACTTGGATAAAATGTGACATTGTTCATTTTAACACAATTGAGAGTATGTGATTATCGTCTCTGAACCAAAGATGAACCCAAAAGATCCACCATTGTGCGTCTGGGTACGTATCAATATGCTGTCATTTTAGATCATGTAGATGTATTTGTTGATCTCCACCTTGCTCAAAAATAATTTAAGGTTATCATTTCAAATTAAGGTTTGATTTTCAGATTCTCTCAGATAAAATAAAAGAAGTTGTTGGATTTCCATCAACAGATTCTCAGTTGACAGACCCAGTCCTGTCCATAGCTTCACTTTATTTTCTGGAGGGCACTGCAAAGGATTCCAACTTCACCTGCAAGAAACAAACCAACAGATGAGCCACTCATATCGTAAACTAACACCCTTCAAGTGTCCACCGTGGGTAAAGCCCTGGGAAATCATCAGGACACATGGAGATGACAGGCACCACCCCAACCCTCGAGGAGCTCATGGCTCAGCTATGGTGATAGAATTTGGGCAGTCATGGCTTAGGTAGTCACAAGTTTCAGAAAATGCTAGAGCTATTAATGTAATTAGCGTCCTCTTTCCATGGGCTGTTTCTCGGGAAAGGAGTTAACAGCTTTCTCCCCCGGAGAAATCCCCAGCTGTTCTGTTTCTCTTTTACATGACCACCCATTGATGCTTGCAAAGAGTTCCGCCATTGAACCTGAAAGCGTGGTTCATATACACTTCCTGTGGCACAATAACCTAGGACCTTACTACAAATACAAACTCCCAGCCTCACCACAAACTTAGTGAATCTAGTCTAGGGCTCTGACTCATGACTATTCATTTTTAACTATCACCCCCAATAATTTTGATGCACACTGGGTTTGAGAATGTACAGTCGAAGCAAATAACTCAGCCTAGACCACTGGACTAAGGTGTGATGGAACCACTGCCATTTATGCCGTGTTCTACCTGGAGATGCTATTCTCCTTAATTAAATGTTTAGTAAATGTCTTACTGTTCCTACAGTGAAGGTAAGAAACCACAACCCTTTACTTCTGAGCAAGAGAGTGGCCTCAAAAGGTATGTTACTTACTGTTGATGGAGTCAGCCAAAATCTCCAGTTGCTGGGCACTGTCCAAGACCTCAATCCTTTGGGTGTATGGGTCATAACGAACTGAGAAGGGCCGCGGGATTGTAGCAGCAAAGTTCCTAAAATCAAAACCACAGATCTGAGCGAAGGCCACCATTTGGGGAAAAGGTAATTCTGAAAGAGTTCTCAGTGGCATTTCACTTGACTACTGGTAGCACTGAAAACCCACTAGAAGGGGGTTTCGAAGCCAGGCCGAGAAGTGAGGTGAACTTTTAGTGAGGTCCTCTTGGGAACCCTTTGTTGTTTGTGTGTCTGTGTATTATACAAACACATACATGCACATATTTACTTGGCCACCTACCTCCAAAAAGACAGAGGCAGCCTACAATAAAAGCCCAGGTTACAATAAGGCCAAAATTCTCATCATACAATAAAATGAAATGAAATGAAATGAAATGAAATGAAATGAAATGAAATGAAATAAAATAAAATAAAATAGAGTAAGTAGAATCCAGCTAAAGAATGTTATAGAAAAAAATAGGCTCTGAGATGTTTGGCAAACAGTGTCAGGAGGGAACTACATCTCTCAAGAATTGAAGAAAACACTACATTAGGAATAAATTTAGCACAGCTTAAGTGCCTCCCGTGTACCAAGAACTATGTTAAGTTCTTACTGTTCTGTAGTCTTTAAAATTATCATTCTTATTTTAATCTTCATTAAAACCATAGCGTAGGCTTGGGGGTTTGGTGGATGAACAAAATGTAACTTGAGGTATGCATTCTCACAGCCTGGCCAGCTAAGAATCAAAGTATGTATGTGAATTGATAAGATATAGGTGATATGGGTTCGGAAAGCCACCCTGAGAGCACCAAAGGGCTTATCGCCCAAGCTTGAATGTATTTGTTATGTATCTCTGCTGAAAACAGTGAGAGACAGGAAGTATGCTGGGCTTGACTGTAAGGTCAGCAGAGATGTGATCTCAAGGAATTAATTACCTAAAACACCATGTAACCTAGGGAACCACTTTGCAAATAAATTGGGCTGCATCCAGAGATCTGAAGCATTTGCTCCCTTGTGATGCTCCCCCTCACTCCAAGCAGTGTTTGCTTGTAGTTCATTGCATTGCAACAACCCCTGGCAGGCCAAGAGAGTCAGCACCATAGGAGGAAGGTACTATCTTTATCCCCTTTTTACAGATGAGGAAACTGAGGCTTGGGGAAGCTAAGTGATGACCAAGGCCACACCAGCCTTGTGAAACTGGGAAGAGACCAATCTGACTCTTCACTAGCCCTGTGTTCTTCTTCATTTCTCCTGGGTCTGGGAGAAACACACCATGAGGGCCTTATGAGGGACATGAAGTGATACAGTGATTAAGTTCTTCCAAAATGACCTATGAAATGCAAAGATATCACAAATGATATTTCTACTTTGGCTTCTGGTGACGGCAGAAGCTGCCATACTGAGAAGACAATCATAAGGGAGGCTAGTGGGGCTCTCCAAGTTTAGCAAGACTGGTGGGGCATTGTGGCTGGATACCCAAGATCCACAGCCAGAATACCTGGGTTCATATCCTGCCTCTGCCAGTGACAACCCCTGTGGCCATGGGCAAGGGTTCCTCTGTACGTCGGTTTCCTTGTTCCTCTATAAAAGAGAAACAAGAGCAGGACTACCTCAGAGGGTTGTAGCACGTGTGGTTATAGTACAGAGTGCGTGCTACCTGTGTGTTAGCTATTGCCTTTCATGAGTGACTGAGGACTCACAAAGAATAAGTGGTTAAGTATACTTCTTCATGTCTTCTCCTCAGAAAAGAGCTCTCTCAGCCCAGCTCGTGATATGAACCATGTCATGCACCCTTGATTGTGTTCTGTGCCTCTTCCCTCTTATTCCCACTGTGCACCCCAGTTTTGCTTTGGGCCATCTATCTCTCTGCCTCACTCATGTGCTTCAGTTGAGCAATCGGTCTCAGCGCCCAGCCCTCCTCTGGCCAAGGAGTGGGAACATGACCATACCCAGCCTGGTCTCTGCCTAGAACTTGAATCTTGAAACTGAAAAGAGGTTGGTGTTGATTTCCCTTAATTGGAAGACTCGGTGGGAACCCCAGAGGTGCCCAGATCCCTTCCCTTTTGGAGTCTTTTTCTTTAGAGTGCTCTTTGGTTATGTAAGCCACCTCTCAGCGGGATGGACCTTTCGGGGATGTCTCCTCTGGGCCCTGGACACTAGCAACACAGGTGGGATTTCAAAGACCTGAGAGGCCCTGGTCCTGGCAAGCTCTTCCTTGTTGGTCTGGACTGATTGCTTCTTGGGTTAGGAGCCCTCTCCAGTAAGGCCCATCCAAATGTGATCTCTGTGTGAAAGGTCCTGGTTCTGAGCCCCACTGCCCAAGTCTAAAACCTGAGTCGGCCACTTACTAGCTGCATATGACCCCGGGTTGGTTATTTAACCCCTTCTATGCTTCTGCACTGCCATTCGCAAGCATTGCAGTCTTATTTGAAGATTAAGTGAATCAATACATGAGTACTCAGAACAGTGTTTGGCACATAATAGGTGGTGGGCATCTTACCTGCTGTTGTTGCTGTTATTATCATTATTGTTACCCAGGTGCCATGATGCACTAATCCACCAAAATCCATAACCTTAAAGGAATCATAGAAATGGAAGAGCAGAGCCTTTAGAGGCTAGTAGGAGCTAGGCCCACAGAGAGGGGTGGAGGCTCAGGAGAGAACTGGAAAAGAGTGGAAGGAAGGACTTCAGAACCCTGAAGTGAGGGGAACAAAGGGAGTCATTTCAGGCTGAACTGTGTAGACTCATGGCCAGCGTTTTACCTTTCATTACCTAAGCCCAAAGCATTGAAAGCTGACATACTCAGCTTCACAGGATCCCAGAGGCCTAAATACCTCATGCCTCTCATCCATCATGGAAAAGATGTAGAAAAACATGTGGTAACAAATGGTGACTGTCAGCGTAGCCTTGTCCAGGTAGACCCTCTGCCCGGCCTGTCTCCTGCTGGTAAAAGGCAGGGCTATCAGCTCAGAGGGTTGAGAGTTGAGTCCTGGTCCTGCTCCAGCAACCTCGTGCTGGCCAGCCCCTGAGACTGGTGCATTTGCTGATCACTTGTTGAGAGCCTACTTTGTGTCGGGCAATGTTCTAAGGGCTGGGGGAAGGGCAGAAAACAGAAATGACAAAAGCCCTATCCTCCTGGATCTTACATCATATAATATAGTAAACATGAGTAAGTGATAAAGAGAAAAATAAAAAGGAGTGCTGGGGTGGGGCTGAGCGATGATTTTAAATAAGTTGTTTGGAGAAAGGCGCACAAAGAAGGTTAAAAGTGAGTGGAGATTTGAAGATGGGGGAGTGAGTTCTGCAGGTGTCTGGGAGAATAAAGTGAACAGGGACTTTCCCAGGTTATAAGATTTCAAGGACTGATTTGGTGGAGGGACCTCTGTGGCCACTGTGAACACAGGAGGGCTCAGTGTGTGGACTTGGTGGCTGCACAGAACAAGGATCAGGAGGCTGAGTAGTCCGCAGGGATCAGCATGTCCAGACAATAAGCTGTGAAACAGAGTCTCGCCAAGGAACACTCCCAACAGAGCATGTGAAGGCACGAGGGCAGGAGGCTCTGTCGGCCGCACGCTGTTGCGGTGGACATTGGAGTCCACCTCCTGGCCAACCACCCGCAGGTCATTGGCACCAGACCCAAGTCAGGGGGTCCCAAGAGCTGCTGACCCGCCTCAGTTGCCGCCTCACCTGACTTTCTCCTTGGCATCGTTAAAACTCTCAGCCACATAGTACAGGGACTGGAACTCTGTGATCGTGTACTCCTGGATGGCTGTCTTCTCCAGATCCAGCGGGAGGAGAGTCGGCTTGTCCGACAAGCAGTACTGCAAACATCAAGTGGAAGATTTTCGGTTAAATTGGGGCCAGCGTTCCCTGTCACATCTCACAGGCCATTTGTACATTTTCTCCCTTCTCACCCTGATTCCTCCCAGCTCCAGCCCAAATGCAGTAAACTAAATTACTTTGCATCTACTATATCCTACCCTTGATAGCTCATCTAACACCAAGATAGAAAGGAGTAATTCACTCCAACCACTTTCAAGTAAGGTGATCATCAGACAACGTGGGAACCAACCACATTTCCTGGCATGTGTGTGCACACCTCTGTATGCACAGTCCAGCCTTGGAATGAGGAGGCCCCTCTGTTCTGGAGACCTGTGAACCTTTCTAACACCCACACTGGTGATCAGATCATAGATGCTAAGGTACCAATCTCTTAAGGTTAATCTCCTGGGTTGAATCACAAAATAGTTGTATATGGGGTTTCCATAACACCATGAAAAAATGAATGGTCAACTGTTTTCATTGTTTTCAAATCCATGGTTGGTTCCTATTAGGGTCATACCTGTAATTCACCGAAGGACGACAGGAGCCCAGCACCATATGCCTTTATGGAGCCTCCTTGTTTGCAGAGCCCAAACTCCACAGTGAACCAGTAAATCTGGAAAGGAAAATCAAGTTCAGAGCACACCCTTAGGCAGGTGAAGGCAGCAGATGCCCCAGGATCAAGGACAGGTCTGGCCAGGGAGAGTTTGTGCAGGTCTGCTCGCTAAATCAGAGTGACCTGGGGACACCTCTCTGTCTTCTGTGTCTCCCTCTAACCAATCACCTGTTGCATCAAGAGTTGGCTGAATGCAGGATGTGACAGGAAGCTGTGATCATGGGGGAGAGTCTTGAGGGAGCCCAGAACGTAAACCCCTAACCAGTTCCTCTCCCTAGGCCAAGAACCCCTCCACCACTCTTACTTTCTTCTTCGCAGAATCAACTAGACTGAGATATCCCTTATGCTGGTTGAACTCACCAGGGAATCCCACCAGGCTCAGCAGTGGGAGGCAGGGGCTTGGAGGGTGACAGAATCAATGAGGGGTCATCTCCTCATCTGTGCTAAACTTGGGGTTTCTGAATTACCTCCTGTCAATCACTGCATCCACACACATACACTTTTTGCCCAGAAATCTCAAGGACAATTATTACAGCCTATGTTTTCAAAGCATTCTATTTAGAATCACGTGTAAATATCTGCATGCAACTGATTTAAAAGTCCAACACTAAGGAGAAATCCAAATGTAAAATTTCACTTGTGCAAATGCAATCCAGCGCATCCTGATTTTCTTCCCAAATGATATAGCTTTCAGGGGAGGATCAAAGCTTCAAAGACCTGAAGGCTGTAGCCCATAACACTCCCACTACCCTCCAGGGAAAGAGGGAACTTACTGTGGCGAGTTTCTCAATGTAATCATCCGGTGCACCCAAGGAGGCGAGGCCAATTTCCTGTAATTGTGAGAAACAGTCATTGGCATGACTGGGGTCTGTTGATCTTCAACCTTTATCCTCAGTTTCAACCCTGAACTTGACCACAGAATGGTGCTGGTTGGCCACATGCCTTCAAAGAGCCTAGAGGGACCCTGCTTGTTCTGCCAGGTCTTCCCTAACCACACATCACAGAATCACAGATCTCTAGAGTGGGGAAACCATTCCCCAATAGTCAGTCCTTTGTATTCACTTTAAATTGTTGTTTTCCTTTATTGATTTTAGAGAGAGAGGAAGGGAGAGGGAGAGAGAGATAAAAACATCAATGAAAGAGAACATTGATTGACCACCTCCTGCATGCCCCCCACTGGGGATCGGGCCCACAACCTGGGCATGTGCCCTGATCCAGAATCGAACCAGTGACCTCTTAGTGCATGGGTCGATGCTCAACCGCTGAGCCACACCAGCCGCACTATATTCACTTTAGAGATGAGAAAACTGTGGCTCAGAAAGGGAAGATGGCCTGCTCAAGGTCACACAGCACTCTGTGTCTGAAGCTCCATCTCTTGATTCCAGTTCATGATTATTCTCCCACAGCAGAAGTGGAGCATTCCTGGAGTACCAGGTGACTCTTAACCATACACCCTGAAGACACCGCAGGAGAAGTGCTTGACAGCTGTCCAGGTGTTTTATAGTTGGAGAGTCTGAAATGCCATGGACCACTTCTCATCACAGCTTCAACTGCAAAATGTTTCTAGTGGTCTCTTTGTCTCTGTTACAGCACTTGCTTCAGCATGCCTTGTCTATATTAACTAATATATATATATATATATAATATATATAAAATAGTCTTCCCTACTGTGTGCATTCATTGTCTTCCCTACCCTAGGCATTCATGCATTGCAAAAATATTAACCAAGTGCCTTCTGTGTGGCTAGAGGTATACAAAATTGATAAAGATCCTTTATCTTATGGTGTTTACGTTTGAGTGGGTAGAAACAGACAACAAATAATAAGCAGATACATGAGATTGCCAGAAGGTTGTAGGTGCTTGAGAAGGAAGAACAAGAGGACAAAGTGTCAGAGTGCCAGGAGAGGTGGGGATCCAGGAGTGGTTTTAAACAGGGTCCCAGGGTAAGCATTGTTGAGATGATATTTGAGCAAAAACTCGATGAATGTGAGGTTGCTGGCTCTGCAGACACCTGAGGGAAGAGCATTGTGTAGGCCAAGGGTACAGCCAGTGAAAAGCTCTCTAAGGAGGGGACACTCAGCTGCCTCCAGGAACAGAGAGGTACCAGTGTAGTTAGAGCACAGCAAGAGGGTGTGGGGAAGGGCAGGTGATATCAAATAGGAGTCTGGAGCCCAATCGTGTAGGACCTTTTGGGTTATTTAGGGCTTAAGATTGTCCTTGCGGTGAAATGGGGAGTCGTTACAGAGCCTTGAGCAGAGGAGTGGCAAGATCTGATTTATGTCATCAAAGATTCACTCTGGCTGCTGTGTGAGAACAGGCTGTAGGGGGTCAAGGGCAGAGGCAGGGAGACCAGTTAGGAGTCTACTGCAGTCACCAGGATGAGAAATGATAATGGCTGAGACCAGGTTAGTAGCAGTGAATGTAATGGGCAATGACCAGATTCTACACATATTTTAAAGGTACAATCTTAGAATTTTCTGAAAGATTGCTTGCAGATAGGGGAGATAGAAGGGAGTCAATGGTGTCCCAAGTACTTTTGATTTGAGAAACTGAAAAGACAGCGTTGCCATGAACTAATATAGGGAGGACTGTGTGTTGAGACTGTTTGAGCAAGAAGATCGGGAATTCAGTTTGGATGGGATGAATCTATTACACATCCAAGTGGGATGCTAATAGGTGGTTGGATATGTAAGTCTAAGTTTTAGGATTAAAGATTGGGGTGGAGATATAAATGCACTTGTCATCAAGGTAGAGATGGTATTTCAAGCCATGAAATTAGGTGATATAACCAAGAAATTAATGTAGATAGAGAGAGGGACTAAGAATTGGGCCCATAATGAAGAAAGAGGTTACATGATCTTCATCTCTGTATTCCTGCCTGGGCCAAACCCACTACCTGGCTTAGGCTACATACTGAGAAAATGCTGTCTCATTAGAAAGAGCCACACTTGGATACTGACTTACCCTGGTTCTGCCCCTTCCCTATCTCTGCTCCACACATGCCACAGTCTTAAGTCTACCAAAACCGTTGATAAATCCAAGATCAAAATAGTACCCTGTTCTTGTAGTCACCATTCTTTGTGAGCCTAGAACAAGGGGTCCCAAGATTTCCCTGTGCTCCATCCACACCTCATCTTTCACTCTGGAAGAAAGCAAGCCCTGCCTTTAAATCGAAAAGGAATGTGCTCAGGGAAGCTTCAGAGTCGCTCTCTGCCTTGGGACTGTCCTGGTCGAAGATGAAACCAGGTGACACTCATGTCCCACAGTTTCCGTCTCAGTCTCTTAACTCGGGTAACTGTCTGCTCCCCTGTGGGGCTCCTCAAAATGGAAATGGCTTAAAGAAGGTTGCTACTGAGCCTCTGACTGGGCAGAGTAGCTTCTGATGGTGAGAACAGGAAGTTCTACTCTCTGAGAAGAAAACTGACTCATATTTGGCCATAGTAACCAATCCCTGTTTTAAAGTTTCTCAAACAATCACGGACACCCTGGCAGCATGAACCACACTTCTGAAAGTCAGCCGGTCAGCCACAGAGTCCGGTGGTAACACTTCCACAGTTAAAGTTCAACTAAACCTTAAACACTGCCCCTTCTAAAAATCCAACAGTCTCTGAACTCCACAATTCCCAGAACTCTATATAAAAGCAACAGTTTTCTGCCTGGGCAGTGTGGCTTGGTGGATTGCTCATGGTCCCATGGACTGAGAGGTCCTGGTTTGATTTCTGGTCAGGACACATGCCCGGGTTGCAGGCTCGATCCCCAGTAGGGGGTATGCAGGAGGCAGCCGATAGATGTTTCTATCTTTCTTCCTTCCTCTCTCTCTAACAAATCAATAAAAACATATTAACAATAAAATTAATAAAAATAAAAGCAACAATTTTATTTGTTTGGAGAAGGCTGTGTCTTACAAGTACAGCTCTGTCTTACTTAGCAAGCAATTAATTCAGCTTTTTGTTTGTTTATTTGTTTCAGATATTAAGTGGTAGCCTCTTCATTCAACAGGAGATATATTTGTTTCTTTCAGTTGCTTATAAAATTCACACACAATTCAATAAAATTCTTACTTGGTCCAGCATTTGCTTATAGGTCATTCCGTTGGATCCTCTTTATTTTGTGTGTGTGTGTGTGCGTGTGTGTGTGTGTGTGTATGTGTGTGTCAGGATGACTTTTCATTGACCCACATATGTGGCGACTGAAGTACAGGGCAGCCTGGCAAGGCAACCTTTCTCGGGTCACACAGCTGATTGGTGGCCTGGTGAGGCCTGTGTGCGCATTGTCATTCAACAATCTCGTGATCCCAGCTATCCAATGATTCTAGGTTGCTTCTCGGAGCCAGAGAGCATGAGTAGGATTCTTCCACTGATTTCCAAAGCATTTTTTTGAATGTGGTCATCACTTTGATAGAGGAAGCAAAATCTAGTCTGTTGTTTTGACAATAGTTGTAAGACATTTGGCTTATTATTGTTTGCCAACTCTGAGTAGGGCCATTGGCATTGGATTCTTGGCAAATGTCATCTTACATAGTGAAAGCATATACCATATGACTGCTTGACAAGGTACGGTTACTTGTGACAAGGTATGTGGGAATCAGGGAGCCGTACATGGATGAAACGTCTCTTAAACTACACCTGGTAGGACAGGTGAGATTTGCAAATTCGAGAGTATAACTCAGAGGACGGGGGATTCACCAGTTCCACGCTGTGGTCTCTGGAATGGGCATCTAACTGTCCCCATGAAACCACACAGCCGCTCAGGTGGGAACACAGATCAGGCCCTTCCAGAGGACGTGAGGGGCCTCCATGGGATCTATCGATCTGAGCAAACCAGATCTCAGCCCCGTAACCGGAAGGCTAAAGAGATTCGCTTCTCACCTGGGAAAACTGGGCAAAGCTGCGATCTGAAAACAAGGGCACGTGTCCCAGCAGCTCGTGGCAGATGTCACTGAAAGACAGAAAGCACCAGACTCAGTCTTTCTACGTGAGGAATGGGTGCGAAGAAAGGAAGTAATTCATTCAGGCTCACGACCTCACTTCCAAGAATAAGTGCTGTGGGAACCTCAGGACTAGTGAAGCGAGTACAAGAGAAAAGGAAGGAGGGGAAGGAAGGAGCAGGCAGGGCACAGCAACCAGGGCAGTTTAGGTGTGTGCCCAGGGAGGTGCCGAAGAGCAGCATTTCTGTGGGCATCCTCCCATGCACCTGAGTGAGCTGTGGCTCAGGAACACTTCCCACCCCAAGTCTTCACCTTGGCATTGACATTATTGGGCAGACACAATGTGCTCAGTTATTCCCATTTTTTAAAAAATAATTTTTAATAGTAACATTCCTCTCTCATTCTAGAGTGGGCAGCAGTCAGTCAGGGAAGAAAACTGGCATTGATTTAGCATCAAGAACAGGCCTTTTCACTTATAATAATGAACTTTGTAGGCAGAGAAAGACCTGCTGACTTTTTGATAAACTGCTTAAGTTCTAGCTGCCTAAGAAGATAGCGAAATGCCCAGGTAAACAGCATAGCAGCCAAAACACCTCTACCTCCAGCCAAAACACAATCTAGGCAAAGGAAGCTCAGAATCATCTGGGTTTGTGTTTGGGAGGTGTTGAGATCATTTGCCACCTCCTTTTCCTGTTCCCCATCGGCACGTCATAGCTCTGACCCCTACAATGCCTTTGGAATTTGAATGTGACCTCTCATTCCCATGGCCAGGGAGGTCTGAGTCTTTGGCTCACAAAATGCCCAAATCTTCAATCAGTATGATCTACTTGGCCAGAGGAAACCCCTAGAAGAGATGAGTTTCTCCCTTAGTATCAAACACTCCGACAATCCATGCAACTTGTTCTATGGATCAGTCCCCGGTGAACTCAGCCTTGTCCCTGGATCGGGGAGAGGCGTCATGCATTGCCACTGGCAACTGGTGGAGGGAGGACAGTACTCACGGTTCGGGTGTATACATGGGCTTGGACCCATGTCTGATGTACTGGGTACAGTGGAAGACCCGGAAGGCCAGGCCACCCAGGAAATCCCGAGAGGAGAGCAGGCCAGCCACAGGTCGGAGGCGGAAGCCAGTGCAACCTAAGAAAGAGGGAGAAAGAAAACGCCAAGCCCATCACAGCAGAGCCAGAGGGACCTGAAGACCTCTACATTCGCACTGGCCTCCACGTCCGTCCCTCCTCCCCCCGCCCCTTTCCTTCGGCCCCAGTGCACTTACTCTGCAGAAACTGAGAAACGTCCTCCAGCTGGGGGATGTTGTCTTCGCGGAAGCCACAGTACTTTTCCAGAAGCGGGAAGATGTGGTTGTGCTCGTAGCAAGCGTGGGTCTTATACAGGGACTTCAGGGTCCTGAACACTGTGCCCCATGTCTTCCTTTCCTCCTCCGTGTACTCCACTCGAGGGATGGGCTGCCCACTGGAACACAGGCACGAGACGTTGGGCAGGGCCGGCGCACGGCGGCGGATGAGGGCCATGCGTCCGAGGGCTGTGAACTGCCACCCCGGACTCCAGTGGATTTCACAAGTCGTTTGAAAGGGAAATTCCACTTCTCGACGGAGGAGACAAGCAGCTGGTTCGGTTAAGCAACAATACAAGGCCTCACCTTGTCCACTGTACCGAGGATTTGCCGTCACACCGGGAACTCACTTGGCCTTTCTGCTCTCTTATCTCCACTTGTTTAGGGAAGGTGGACATTCACTTACCTTCAGGGGCCGGGCAGATGCTGTGAATGTGCAAAGGAGCCGGAATAGACAGTAGGAGGGTGGGGTTGAGACAACTGAAGAATGCATCCTCTCTCCACACAAAGGCATCCAAGCTCAATTAAAGCATCCAAGTTCAATGAAAGTTTGTATTATGTCAACTACAGCAATTGTCTGTGAGCTAATGTGGGTTTAATATGTGCACCGTGAGTGGGAGACCCTTGTGTAGTGGGCATGCACTTGCTGGATTTGATATTTCGGCCCCTGAAAAGTTATCAAGGTTTTCAAAGACATGCTAGGTATCAGATCTGTTTCCCTGGCACCTTCCACTGTGACCTAACAGGACTGCAAGGAGCTTACTGAAGTACGGATGTTGGCCCTGCCCCGTAGATCCTGAACCTGTCGGGGAGGGGAGGGCCCAGGCATCTGGATTCCAGCAAACTCCCAGGTGACACGCTCTAGTTGGAGAGTCATTCAATTGAAAGGTTCTTTTGAGAACTATCTAAGAACGAGCTGTGTTCTGAACAGTGAAATGAAAGCAAACCTGATTTCGAAGACCAGTGACTATTCTGTGGGCTGCAGGCCTATTTCCAGCAGATACACAGTGTTTGGGAGAAGGAGAGTCTGCTTATCTCAGAACAAGGGCTCCTCCTCATCAGCTCCACTCTAAGCGACTCCTGTGACTCCTGCCTTTTCAGAACTGTAGCTCATCCAAGGACGGAACAGCTACGTCACTGCTGTGGTCTACAGAAATGTGGGCAGGGACTAGGGGGAAAGGGCAGATTTCTGCTTAAGCTTTGAAAGCAAGACAAGCTCAGAAGGTCCGATCATGGCCAGCAGGGATTTTAAAAAGGGCATCAGGTAAAACCCACACCTGAGGATGTACCATTATTTCAGAGCTAAGTGCTAATGAAGGAAAAGAACAAGCTTTGGAAACTAATAGAGTTGGGTTCAATACTTGGCTGTATCGTTTCAAGCCAAATGGCCCTGGGAAATTTAGTAAACCTCTCTGAACCTACCCCGTGCAGCTGTTTCACGGGCTAACTATTTGGAGACACGTTTTATCCACTGATCAATACGCTGGGATTCTATGATTCATGATGCAAGAGTTTAATCCCCGTGCGAAACAATTACGGAGAAGGTGCCAGGGACCCGAATGTGGGGGCTGTTGGCATGGTGGAAGCCAAAGACGAGGGCAGAGTTGAGACCTGAAAGATGTTAGTTTCTGGGATGAGAGGGACTGGCCAGAGGAAACCGAGAAGAAGCTTCAGAAAGGAAGGAGAGCAGTCAGCAGAAAGTAAAATCTACGGAGAAGTAGTCTCCTGACTCCGAGCTCCCAGACACCCGGGGAAGTGATCGAGCATGACTTGGGAGTTAAGCCTGAGTCCGAAACCTTGCCACCTGCTAGCATGTGACTTTGGCGAGGTACTTAACTGTTTTAAGTTTTAGTTTTCTCATCAGGAGCATGGGGACCTGCTATTAAGACATAATGAAATAACACCAACAAAGCATTTAGCAAAGCCCAGACACAGCAGGGAGATAATAAATGTGATCTATTATTACTGATTAGCTGAAGAAGGACTCCTGTCTATACCTGACTTGATGGTGGCCACCTGACCATGCTGGGGAAAGATACGGACAGGAGAGAGAGGGCACCAGGCTCTGTGATTTGCCTCAAGTCAAAACCCACATGTGCTAGGCCAAGGTCAGCACCAACTGGATCCTTCCTACCAGGAGTCACTCAGAGAAGGACATCTTCGCATTTGAAAGGTGACTTTGTCTTCAGTGTACAGAGCCCTATCATCTCCTTCATCTCCCTCTAGGCTAACAAAGCTGTTGAAGATCCATCACTCAGGGTTCCTTCTTGCCCACGTCTTTTTTCTTGCTCTTAACTCAGGGATGGAGCTCAGACCCTCAGACACTAAGTCTCCCGTGGGACCATCTCGAACGTTCCTGAGGACTCAAAATAGCACACCAGTTCTCTTCCAAAGAATATATTCAATATGTGCATTTTCCTCTGGCTAAAAGGAGGGAGACTAGGAGCATGGAGCCCCAGATGAAGGGAAAAGACGCTCATCCGAAAATCGCCCTTTGCTGCGGGGTCAGATCGGATGGAAGAGGAACCCGGAGGCTGGCTTGCCTGTCTATACCTGACCTGATGCATTATGACTTGATGCCCCTCACAAGATGCATGATGTCAGCAAAGCAGCCAACTCCTTCTGGAATGTAAATGACTCTCCTTTCCCTTCATCCATGTTTAATGTGGAGAATACCAGAAGCTCTTTTATTCAGGACTGAGGCCTTTTATAATTGCTTCAGGCATCACTGCATAATTATACAGTGAAGCTTGGGAGGGAGCTGGCCCCAGTGCACTGGGTAATTTTGTTTTGTCTAGCAGCATTTTTTTTAGCAGGTGTTATTAAAGGGAAGGTCTGCAAGCGCGCGCGCGCACACACACACACACACACACACGGCAGGACTCTCCATGCAGGTATTTTTCACCTTCGGGCAAGGGAGAGACAACCACCAAAGCAGACTTACTGTCGGTAGTTGTAGGCGATGTCAGCAAAGTACTTCCGTCGTGCTCGGTACACGGGATCTTTGAAACCCTAGGAGAAAGAGACACCTGCTATCCCAAGGTTTTGGAGGGAGAGGACTGGCTTATCTCTGCACGCTCTGAATGGCAGCCCTTGAGCTCAGACCACGCACCTCTCATGCCTTGACTGCACCCTGAAATGAAAGTCTCAGTTACACCGGGGGTAAGCTCTCCCACTAATACGATGAGTGACACATTAGCAACACCCTTAACTCAGTGTGAGCCTCTGCGCCATGGGATTCCCGAGTGCAAACAGTGTTCGGGTTTTAAAGAACTCTCATCCGTAGCATTTCTCACTTGTAAACTTGCTGAATTAGGCCAAGCCAGTAGGATGGGTGTCTATGATGAAGATACACAATGTCCACTAAATGTCTGACTAACGGTCCGTGTCTGGCACCGCCTCCTGGCTTCCTGCCTACATACTTGCTGCCACTGCAATTTTTTAAAATGCCCTTTATTCCATGCCTACTCTGTGCCAGTCTGTGCGTGCTAGAAAGTTATTTTATTTATAAGTCTCACAACAAATTTGTAAGGTAGACTATTTTGAAGAGGCATCTGCACTCCCATATTAATTGCAGCATAATTCACAAAAGCGAAGGCATGAAAAGAACCTAAGGGTTCACTGATGGGTGAATAATATTTCATTACACATACATATTTATTCAGCCATAAAAAAGAAGAGGGGCCTTGGCTGGTGTGGCTCAGTTGGTTGGGCATCGTTCTGTGCACCAAGAGGTTGCTGGTTTTATTCCCAGTCTGGGCACATGCCCAGGTTTCAGGTTCGATCCCCAGCAGGAGGTGTGAAAGAGGCAGACGATTGATATTTCACTCTCACATCGATGTTTCTTTCTCTCTAAAAAACAATTTTAAAAACCTTAAGGAAAAAAAGAGAAAATCTTCTGACAATATGGTGAACTTCGATGATGACATACTAAGTGAAAAAAGTCAGACAGTGAAAACAAATACTGTCTGATCTCACATATGTGTGTATGTCTTGAGAAGTAAAAAAGTCCAAGTGTTTCACACTGGAAAGGTAAAGTAAAATTACCACACCTTTTTTCATTCCAAACCTAAGTTCCACATAAGTTAAGTAATTATCAGTTTAGAAGAGATTCTATGACATGGTTATTACAAAGCATAACTCGATTTGCCTAAAGCATTAAATGGTTTTGAATCATTAATTGCAGGTAGAAAAGCTTAGGAATCTGAAAAATTAGAACCTACCATTGGGTCTACTTCTTCTGGGAGAAGATGAGTTGCTTTGAGATGATGTGGGAAGAAGACTGGGCACCGTAATTTGATTTCCAAGCAACACTAACATACCTCTTATGAACCTGTCTACTGGGCTAAAGGTCACATCTCCATACTGAGAACTCAAAATACAAGTTCAATGGCTGTCAGTCATCAAGGCTTGACCGAGAGAGCCACCCTCACCTACCTGTATCATTTAACAGCCAGTAGTGAATGGCTCACACAGCCCCTGAGTATGAAGCGTAGGCTTTTGCACTTGCAAGTTGCCTTGGAGAACATCTATTTCTATATTTTGATCTGGACCTAAGGAAGGTGCAGCTTGGAGAGCCTTTGCCCAAGAACCCTTAACTACAGAACCAGGACCTCCTCTTGGGTTTTCTGGTCCTACCCAGACTGGTGAGTGCAGGTGTGAGGGTTGAGGCAGAAAACCAGGAAGACAAGAGAAGAGTCCTCTGAACCCACGAATTTTCACCTCATCTTGCTGCCTCCAAAAATGGGGAGCCCATGATGATGTCTATTCCCTATTGGACTCTTTAGCTTTCATCTGTAACGTATTTTGTCTAGGTGGTTTAACTATTGCTCTATCAGTGAAAAAAAAAAGATTAAAATAAACGTGTACCCAGTAGGCATCAACTATGTCAGAGGGAATATATGAGGGGCATGATGGAAGAAATACACCAAAGCCTAACAAATATTATGAAAAACGAGAAATAGCCACTGTTTTATCCTTGTACACTATTTCTACTTTGGAAGTTTTCTGCTGTGTGTAGGGGGTGATAGTGAGCATGCAGTAAAACAATAGTAACAATCCATCTCAAATCACTATGGGAAGTGGCAGCAGATTCATCCATGGAGATACATCCACACACACATATGTACACTAATCACACCGGTTTTCTCTGTGGGATGGTTTCGAACATGGTCCTTTCAGCTCAAAGTGGCTAACGAGTTCATCGTTAGCCTGCAAGGGGACCCCGGCAGCTAGGCTGCATAGACTTCGGACTTGGCGCTCGGTTACCAGGGAAAGGGAGCCGGCACCTTTGGGCTGCCGGTGACCACAGGGCCTCAGCACCATGTGGAATACACTCTGATTAAGCTACAGCTGGTGAGCACTAATCACCCTGTCTCAGTTAGACTAATAGCAGAGATGTCAGTAGACTGCTTGTGATTTATTTATAATCACCCTGTCTCAATTAAGGTAATAACAGCAATTTCAGTTGCACTGCGGGTGACCGAGTATGTTTTGACAAGAAAATACATTGCTGGTGAAGAAGTGATGAGGGGAAGGGAGAAGAGGGAGGCAGAGGGAAGAAAGGAGAGAGAATTCAACAAGGTACAAGGTCTACACACGACCACTCTCCTTCCTCTCAGAATTTCTGTTACCTGATCGCTGAAGCCTGTGATTTTGTTTTTGTGGGGGGAAGGTTGCTAAATAGAAAAGCCTTCTGAGTATTTTTTCTAGACAGAGATCTTTAGGTCCTCAATTTTTATTATCATGGCTAAGGTTAAACCTCAGAAATGGTATCTTTAGTCAGACAGGCTAGAACTAATATATAATACTGAATGCCAACTGTAATTTAAAAAAAAATAAATAGAGGTGCCCTGGCAGGTTTGGCTCAGCGGTTAGAGCGTCGGCCTGCGGTCCACAGAGACCTGGGTTCGGTTCCCGCTAAGGGCATGTACCTCGGTTGCAGTTTGTCCCCGGCCCTGGTCGGTCGTGCGGGTGGAAGCCACTCGATGTGTCTCTTCATGTCGATGTTTCTCTCTCTCTCTCTCCCTTCCTCTCTCTCCCTCCCACTCTACCTGAACAAAAAAATGGGAAAATGTCCTCTGGTGAGGATAAATAAATAAATAAATAAATAAATAAATAAATAAATAGAGGTAAAATTTAACCTAAAAAAAAAAAAAGATCAGACAGGCTGGGTTGGATTATTAACCCATTCTGTCACTAGGAGAATGGCCTGGGGCTGATCACGTCACCTCTCACAGCCTCAGTTTCTCCATCGGTAAAACAAGGTTCATGGTAGCCACCTCACCGTGTCGGGCAGATTAGATCAAGTAAAACTCTGCGTATAAAGGAGACGCTGAAAAAATGAGGCCTTCGTGCACAATGGTGGAGAATCCCAACGCTGCGAAGTCTGGTTCGGAGAATTAAAACGATAGACTCTGGAATGGCCACTGAGCCCCATCGCCCATCCGCGGGCTTCTTAAATGGCCTCTGTAGAATTCTTGCCTTGCTAGTTACAGTTCTCTCGGCCGGCAGTGAGCGCCTTTTTGCATCCTATTAGTCCCACGACAACTGAAGGAAGGACGGTCCACCGGACAAAGGCGGCACGTTGTGGTGTGTCTACCATAGCCATCCGGTAGACACGGGCCAGAGATCTGCAAGCCAGGGCACAAAGGCAGTGCTGACCGCATCCCCTGCCCTTGCCCACTCTGTGCTGTCAGCCCTGGTCGCCACCCAGAAGGCCAAGAAGCCCGTGCTGGTAACAGTGTAGACCCCTGGCTGCCCAAGCCCGGGCGTCATTGTTTTCCTTCTCTCCTCCTCTCTTCCTTCACATCCAATCATTAATTGGTGTCCATTTTTCCTTTCAAACATCTTGCGTCTGTCCTTGTTGCTTTATCCTCACTGTTACACCTTCATCGAGGCCTCCATCATTTCTTGCCTGGACTACTGTGACTTTTCTTTGTCTCCCCTCCAAAACCACCTTTCTTCCCTTTAGCCCAAGTCGACTTACAAGATCCAAATCTGGCGGGGTTACTTCCCTTCTTAAACACTTCCCGTGGTGTCTCTTCCCTTTTAGAATACAATCCAAGAGGCTCAGACTGGCCCGCAGGCTTTATGGGGTCTTGCTCTGCCTACCTGTCCAACTCTGCCGAGCTACAGCTGATCACTTGCTGCGTCTCCAAATTTGCCCAGATTGGTCTTATTTTAATTCTTTAAACACACCATGCTTTTCCCCCCCACACTGAGGCCTTCACATATTCTGTTTGTGCCCTCTGATTGGAATACTCTTCCTCACTCTCTCAGACCAGTAAACTCCTACTTGGTCTTTCCATCTTGGTTTAAACTGCACTGTTAGAGACCTCCCTCGATTTTTCTAGTTTATCGGTTTTCCTCCACAATACGCTCCCTCAACAACCTGAGTGTTTCTCCTTCAGACGAGCATGGTGCTTGTCAATAATGATTCAGCTCAGGAATCTGTTTGTCTTACTGACCACTGGGTTTTCTGTGCATGACACACTCTGCATACTCCTAAGTAAGAGCTGTTAAAAAATCATGCAAAACTGAGGCGAAGCAAAGGTTACGGCGTGCCCTTTCAAAGTCCTGGCAGATCCCTGTCTCACAGGCTCACCGTGTGCTCCAGGGGCAAGTTTGTTTGTCTGATGTGCAGTTTACTCCCTAGCAAGGCTCCGCCTCTTCAAAGTTGAGTTCGGACTTACAGAAGAGGGGTACATTGCAAACGATTTCTTTTATGATCCCGCTGCAAGATGACTTCTGTCCAAAAGAGAACGCTCACCGTTACAGCTTTATTGCCTCCTAGGACATGAGTCATTTGTGCAGCGATCTCTGAGATCTTAACCCAACGTTCTGGCTTTCAGAGACCACCTACACTTGGGTCTCTTGTATCCTCCTTTGCACCATCTTGTCATCTTTCTGGGGCCCTCACTCCTGGGTCCATGGATCTTTGACAGATGTTCACTATCTACCTGTATGGCAGTTGTTTCTAACTGTTTAAAACTTACACTTTGACAGAGCAACTTAGTAGGAGTGCAACAAGTCATTGGTGACTCAGATGGCCGGCTGACCCACAGAATAGCTTCAGAGAGGTTCTTGGGCGGAGAAGGTTGGGTGGGTGGAAGGAAGAAGAATGGAGAGAAGTATCAGAAATATAGTCCTGGTTTCAGGGAAGAGCAGGCTCTTTTTGTCAAGTAGAAAAGTTTACTACTTACACCTTGAAAGACTGAAAAGCAGTTTGAGAGATTGGATGGAGAACAGAAATAAGCCCAGAAGAACAGTTGTGCGGGCTGACATTTTCTCCACCACAAAGCCCTCCAGCGCAGGTCCTCGTGTAGACACAGGTGCAGGTGTTGGGGAACTGACCTAGAGAGCTCAGGGGAGGGGGGATCTGTGGGGTAGGGACTGCTGGTGCCCCCTTCCCTCTTTCTGAAAATATTGCTAAACTGCTTTTCTCCATCTCCTTTGCAGTTCGTTGTGGCCCTGTGACTGAGCTGCAGCTCACGGAGTTTGAGTGAAGGGATATGAGTCACCTTCCATCCTGACCCACACACACCTCCCAAGAGGACCTGTCCCTGCCTTTTCTGTGCACGGTGCTCCCGGGACTTGGGGGAGGTGTGGACATTGTGTGGAAGGAGACCTGGTCTCTGCAGCAGTGTGTGGAGAGATTTCCCTACTGACTACACTGGAGATAAATGTCCCTTGGGTTAAGCCATGGAGATGGGGGAATGCTTGGCAGGTAGGCAGCCGCCCCTGGTTGCTGGAGTGTTTAACCCCCTGCTTCCGAAGTACTCCTTACCCATCCCACCCACAGTGACCCCCACAGTGAGGGAAGAGCTGAGAGCAAATGCCACACTGCTCACGACACCTAGTGTTCAATTGTGTGCCTGTTTGCTTTATGATTTAATCAAATATTACCCAAACTGTATTCCTAATGCTACCATTCAAGATAACGTTGCTAGGGGTTAACACACAAACAAAATAGATCCCGAGACGTAGAAGCAGGGACAGACTGACAGACCTCAGGGGGAAGGGGGCAGGGGGGAGGAAGACAGAAACCGAAGAACTTACATGCATGTATGCACAGCCCAGGGACACAGAAGAGAGTGTGCTGAAGGGGTGGGGCGGGAATGGGGAGGAGGGGGTGTCAATGGGAGAAAACCGGGGGACGTCTGTAATGCTTTCAATCATAAAAATAAATTTAAAAAAATAAACAAAAGGGGTTCCATGGGTAAGCTTTGAGAGACATGAGGTTCAACGGGTTACGTGGCTGCAGGACTTTCCAAAGCTGCTAGTGAGACCGTGGAGCTTGTAGATGCTGAAAATGGAGCTCCAAGCCCACTGTGTCTCCCCCTGCTCATGGCATCTGTCACAGACGCCAGTTCAGGACGCATGTAGGTGTCCCTCTCATTTGCATATGTGCCTCATGCCTCCTACGAGGTTATCACAAGTCATGAGTAGTGCATTTATTTTGACCTGATACTGTGTGCTCAAAGTATCCATCCCGGTGTACACAGTCCTACAGCCTGAGTGTGAAAGACGCTGGGCCCGGGGGACAGGCAGGTGGAAGGCCCTAGGGAGGCCAAGATGGAGGAGTTGGGCCTTAAAAGTAAATAAAGGTCTTCCCGCAGGGACAGGGCCTCTGGGGGGTGGGGAGCGGGGTAAAGAAAAGCATCCCCTGCAAAGGACACATCGTGGACCGAGCACAGAGGCTGAGGACGGCTGGAGAAAGGAGAGTCGCTTTTGGAGATGGAGATCAAGCAGACACACTTGGATTCTGCTGGCCAGGCTTACGGCTGCACCCCAGTTCCCTCTGCCACCCCTTGGGGAAGTCACCCCTCCTCCCTCAGCTCTGCGGCTGGACGCGCCTGGCGGGCAGGAATCACGTCCCATCAATCATTTCGAATCCATCTCTGCATGTGGCCTGGAACACAGTTCACAGACACGCGAGGACATAGCCTTCTCTGGCTGAGATTTCTCATCTGAAAACGAGAGAGCACAACCCTCCCAGGGGCCAGAACATTTCCATTTGTAAAATGCAGGTAAAGCCTTTAGCACAGTGTCTGGCACACAACCCAGGCTCCGGAGGCAGAGGCAGGAAGGGGACAGGGGTGGAGGGAAGGTGGGCCGGACAGAGAGCACAGCTATCTTCTTTCATGTCTCCCAGGAGAAGCCCCTTCTGGAACAGCCCTTCCCTGGCTCCATTTTCCAGGACAGCTGCGCTGGAGGCCCTGGCGCTGGCGATCGGGTCAAGCACCAGTGCCTACTGCCAAGAGCAGGGGCCAGGCCAGACGAGCCCCTCCTGAGCGCAGGGGACAGGGCAGAACAGAGGGTCCCTTCCGGAGGAACACCCGCACCTCGGCTCCGGCCCGGAGGGCTTGCTCCGTCCTTGGCCCGGCAGTTCCCAGATCTGATGGGAAGCCATGAGAAAGAACAGAGAGAGCCTGGCCTCGGCCTCGGGGGGACTGTGTACCTGATAAATCGTATTTTTATGATAAAACTCAGGACACTGAGAGGCCAGGGAGCCAAAGATGTGGGCTGGGTCTGTCAGGAGAAATTAATTCCAGAGTTTTAAGATCAGCCCCGTCACCAGGACAGAGCGGGGAGATGGCCATGTCTGTGGACTGGCCTCCCCCTCCACATGCCCAAGTGACAGGCTGTAGCCAACGGAAGGGACGTGGGTCAGGGCAAGGGTACAGGAGGTTGATAAGAGCCCAGGCTGGGCTGCTGCTCCCCAGGACTCTCCATCCCAGAGAAAAGGAGAATCAAATCTCCCCACCCTGGTCCTCTGCCAGGAGCTATTCAAAGACCCACTCCCCTGTCCGCAGGGCACAGGGCACGGTCCGAGTTCTCCATCTGGGACGTCAGACATCGCAAAGTCTAATCCTCATACCTGTCACACGAACCAGCCATTCTAAGATGTTCCACGTACTCTCGGGACCCTGCGCCCTGGTTTATACTGTTTTCTCAGACAGTAATGCTTCCTGTCTCCGTATTTGACCAGAATCCCCCACTCAGCTTCCGAGATCAGTTCCAATGTCACCGCTCCCGCACCCCCCTGGCCGGCGGAGTTGTTGGTAGAGTTTACTGTTACCCCAAAACTCGAATTACACCTCTGTAACTGTACAAAGTCAGAGAAGTAAGATGACTTACATCTATGAGTGTGTTTGTGTGTGTCTCTGTATGCTTACATGCATGTATTATGCACAAACAATAGTTTCCAGATGGTAACCCGTGTTTGCTCCAACAATATGACCGAGCCTGATGATGATGATGATGATGATGATGATGTGTGAGCAGGAACTCAATAAATGATTACCGGACAAGCAAATAAAGACACATTGCTCTCAAGGGGTGATGGGAGTAGGATGGGGAGTGGGGAGAGAATCCCGTGGGGGCGGGCCACGGACTCACCGGGTGGTCGGCATCCAGTTCCGCCCCATAGCTGAGAATCTGGTTGGCAAATCTGTCCAGCTCTTGAATGGTCCTTGGGAACCAGGGCACTGCAACACAGAAAGGCCAAGTCCTGAGGCAGGTTGGCACGGCGTGGCCGAGGTCAGAGGCACGCCATCCGCCCCCACTCATCAGTGGTGGCCAAAGTGGGATTCCCAATAACCTGCACGTTGCTCTGATTCAAACACTGAATCCATTTTCTGTGAAAACGAATTTCATTTTTTTATCGCAGCTTTGTTGAAGTATACTTGATAACGTGGTAAGATATTTAAAGTGTACCTGATTGTGTGTATGCCTCTGAGAAAGCATTTCCCTCACGTTAGTGAACAATCGCACATATTTATCTTCCTTTGGAAAGAGGGGTAAGAACACTGGAGTTCTCTCTTGGCTAATTTCAAATCTACAACACAGTGTTACCAATCGTAATGCCCCCGTCACGCATCAGATCCTCAGTCCTGTTTACTTTATAGCTGAAAGCGTACTCGCTCTTACCATGTCCCTACCCCGCCCACCTCCGCCCCTGCCAACTACCATCTACTCTCTGCTGCTACGAGTTCACCTTTTTTCTTGTAGTCCCAAGTATAAGTGATACCACGCAGTATTTCTCCTTCTCTGTCTGGTTTATTTCACCTAGCACCTTGGAAACTAATTTTAAAACACATTCCCAAGCACATCCTCTTTCCTAAAGATACTCTCTGAATTACCTCGAAATCCATCTCCCTACCACCTGTCGTGATGGAGTGGAGCATCTCTGACATCTTTCTTTAGCAGCAGAATGTCACAGGTAGCCCCAGAATATAAATCAGATTCAACCAGGTCGTTCTATTGTCAGCAAGGATGTGCCCACGAGACCCCGTCTTCCTATCACCGGTCTCCCTCCCAAAGGCCCCCCAGCATCTGGCAAAGCCAACAGTGAGGCAGAATGAATGGAGTCAGGGAGTAGGATTTGAGGGTGCCTATCAGAACCCACGGATCTGTGGGCCTGTGTGTTTGGAGCAGCAGAGGGGGAGAGATGGGGTCTGAGCTGTGTGGCCTGCAGAGACAGGGTCCTGCAGAGGGAGGTACCCCGGGGAGAAGAGCAGGTGGTGGCACCCAAATCCCCGTGGCCTGCAGGAAAGAAGACCCCCTGGGGGTGGACTTGTCCCAGGAATGAACAGACACGAGGACATTTGGGCCTGTGAGGTGCCTGAGGGCAGGAACCACGAGCTCACTGTGGTTCCAGGTGCAGAGAAGGAGGAAAGGAAGGAAGGCGGGGATAAGGAAGGAGTCTGGTCACGTCAGCATGTGAGACATTAATAACAGTAACCATCACGCACGGAGCGCCGACTCTGGCTTAGTTGCTATTTCTGACGTATCTCTGCGATTAGGAAGCTATTATGACTCCTCTTGCACAGAGGAGAACTGAGAGTCTGAAAGTCTAAATAAGTAGTTTACGATGCCGCAGGAAGAAAGAACGTGGTAGACCCAGAAAATGTCAGCGGGCCTAAGTAGACAAGGTGG
This sequence comes from Molossus molossus, assembly GCF_014108415.1. NCBI lineage: Eukaryota > Metazoa > Chordata > Mammalia > Chiroptera > Molossidae > Molossus > Molossus molossus. Next base: position 13,376,830 of record NW_023425345.1, on the reverse strand, counting down.
GGGGCTGTGAAGCGTGCCCAAGGCAACTCTCATTCCCCTGAAACGAGACTGAGGGGAAAGATGCCCAACTTGCAGTCAATCCGGTCTGGCTTCAAATCCAGGCTCCCTCCACCTACTGACCTTCGCTGTGCCTCAGTCCTAACTTTGTGAAAATGGCAATAATACGCAGACTAGCAAACATTTTTTGCGGCCTTACCATGCATGGGCCAGGTGAGGTGCTGAGCAATTTGGGTGGAATGCCTTTTGATATGGGGATTGCTGCGAGGAACACATGAGAATGTAGGCAAAGGGGTCAGCCCTGGATCTGGCCGGTAAAAGGTAGCTTCCAGCTCAGACAAGTTATTTCTGATTCTGGCCCAAAGGCTCAGGTCGGGGGAGAAAGAACATGCCTGCCATCTAGTGGCCAGACTGGGGAAATGTCATCCATGATCTAGACATTCCACCAAAACAAGATGCTTATCTCGACAGCATTAATAAAGGTTCATATAAAAATAAAATTAAAAAGATTCATCTAGACTCTAGATTCTAGAGCCTTGTTTCTATAGGTCTGAGATTCTAAGCTCTCTAATTCCTATGTGAGTAATAAAAACTAACACTGACTTCTAAATACTTTACCTATGAGGTGGGTACTATTGGTCTCCCTATACTACAAACGAGGAAACTGAGGAACAGAGAGGTTGAATGGCAAACCCCAACACACACTGCTATAAAAAAAAACAGGCCTGGCTGACTCTGTGTTCTCAGGTCTTGACCACAAATGCATCCCACCCCTTAGGGGATGGGGGCAGAGATCGCTGGTTTGGAGGGCTGGCCCTGTTACCTAACTGTCTTTGCAGCTTCCTGCCTGGGGGTTTCCATGACCCTAAAGCCCAGCCTGCTTCTCAGACTGGCTCCCCGTGATACTAATAACAGGAACAGACATGGGGGTAATCCTGGCTAATGCTGATACACCACTTGCTGTGTGCCCTGAACACGTTCACACACTTCGTCACCCAACCCACATCACAGCCAATGACATAGGTGATGTCATCACCACTTTACAGATGAATCGAGGACCAGAGAGGCTGTGTCTTTTCGCAGACCTCCATGGTCCCTCCTGCTGGACTTTGGAGTCCGCAACCACTCGGCACCATCCTCTGCCCACCAAGCATGAACCTGGCTGCCCACTCCGTCACCCGGACTTCTTCCTTCTGTAGTCAGCGCTTTGCCTTGGACAGTGGACGTCTGTTGTCAGTACTGGAAATGGGGTCTATTCCCTATCCACTGTAGTCAGCCACAGGGTCTCCTTGGAGACCATTCCTGTTTCCTGTCATTTTGCTTCTAAGGCATCCCCTCCCCACTCATTCATCGTCTCTTTTGCCTGGGAATAGTCTATAATCCCGGCAGTAACAGCTGCCCTCGGAGACAGGCAGCCAGCCCTTTCTGGCTGCATCCCCTCTGATTGTGGGAGCCTTAGATTTGCCAAAGGAGATTTCACAAATATGCACTGAGTGGCTACTGCTACTACCAGGCACTGGACATTGGGGGGTGAGTACAGTGGATTCATCGCCCCTGTGGTGCTTATGTTCTAGTAGGGGTCACAAAGAATAAGCAGTAAATAAATTTAAATATATAACAATGCCAGGGAGTTCTTGAAGAAGAAGAAAGCAAACTAAGGAGATGGAGAGGGATGGGGATTCTATGTTATATGACATCCTATGGCTCCAGACCCCAGGGGAGGGTCTTGGTGACTTGGCACTGCCTGCCATCCCTCAAGGGCATCTGGGATGGGCAGGTGCACTGAGTGCTGCTTGTCTCAGGAGAGCCAGTCCAGCGATGGTCAAGGGCCTGGCAGCAGAGCTGGGCAACCTAAGCTGGGATGCCATCTTCGCGCTTAAAATTTGTGGCACCCACAACAAATCATTAAACCTCTTTGTGCTTCAGTCTTCCTAGCAGTAAAGTAAGGATAATAATAACACTACAAAATAGTACTTTATAGGAACAGTATGAGGTTAAGTGAGTTAATATAGGTGATTTGCTGAGAGCAGTCACTACTGGTACATACTTAATACAGTTGACCCTTGAACAACACGGCTTTGAACTGCACGGGTCCATTTGCAGTGGATTTTTTCAATCAATACTGTAAATGTATTTTCCTTATGATTTTCTTAATAACGTTTTCTTTTCTCTAGCTCACTTAATTGGGAGAATATGGTATATACCACATATAACACAGAATATGTGTTCATTGACTGTTAGTTATTAGTAGAGCTTCTGGTCAACAGTAGGCTATTAGTAGTTAAGTTTGGGGGGAGTCCAAAGTTATACACAGACTTTCAACGGTGCAGGGCTCAGGAATTGTTCAAGGGTTAACCAGACTATGATGGTTCGGCTGCAAAGCCCCAGGGAATTTTATACTCTGCCCTGAGCGCAACAGAGCACAGGGAACAGACTAGAAGGTCTTCTGGCAAGGCTAGAAGACTTATGTTTTCTATACTTGAGCAAGTATTTTATCTCCCAGAGCCTTAGTTTCTTTACCCACAGGATAGACAAAACTATCGGGAAGGCAGCTCCTCACCACCACTCCACCCACGCCAACGACAAAAGCGACCTGTACTACTGCATTAGTACATGAATTCAATTAGCAAACGTGGCACATCTCAGCACAGTGACGATCCAGTGTTAACCACTAGGATGACCGAAAGTTTATGGTGATGATGCCCGTTAGGAAAAGATGGGGTGGGCAAGTGTGGGGGAGGAATCGAGACGGGAGTCAGGAAGCTGGTGGTCAGTCCAGCTCTAATGCTAACAGGCTTTCTAATCTTGGGGCTCAGTTTCCCTCTCCGTAAAAGGTGGGCTGCTGGATTCACTTGTTGCTGCGGTCCCGTTGGGGTCTCAGCCGGTGAAGGGCTGAGGCTGGCGGAGCCCCGGGAAAACACACTTCTGGTTCAGTCAGCGCGGCAACCTTGCTGGTGTCTGGAGGTACAGTCACTACATCTGTTCAGCTCCCAAATGCATGGCTCTACCATGTTCCTTTCTCCTCTCGCCAAAGGAACAGGGCTCTGGCCCCGACCCGGAGTCAAACCTCCGCTTGCTGGCTGTTTCTCAACTGAACGCCAGAGGGCAGCAGAACCGGCGTCTTTTCAGTTCTGGGTGACTTTTCTTTTTTCTTCTTTCTTTTTTTGTCCTCCAAAGGGAAAACTCTAGGACTTAGTTCAGACCTCCTGGAGCAGCGGAGGGGGGTGGGGGTGAGTAGAGAACTTGAGAAGTTGGCAAAGACTCATAGGATTCGAATTTTGGCAAAACTGAGTACGGCCCATGTACCAGAGGACCCCAGCCAGGACTAATGGTCAAAGGGAGTCCAGCAGCTGCCACCTTGCAAAGCAGAGACCAGGCTTAAGGAAGCGAGACCCCGGAGAGGTTGGGAATACGGTGTCTAGCTCCTGACATGCCTCGGTTTCTGGGGAAGAGGCCGACCTGAGCAGGTGTGTGAAGCAGGCTGTGTGGGGACCCCACGTGCTCAAGGGGAGACTGTAGAGGACCCCAGACAAAATCAGGACCGAGTCTTTACATTCATGCTGCTCAGTGGGTATGCACCTCCTGGGCTGGCAGCCAGCAGGTCTGGGTGCAAGTTTTCTCTCCCCACCCAAAACTGTGTGACTGAGCATGTCAGCTGAGGCTCCGGCCTCTGGCTTCTCCTCTGTGAAGGGGCAATGAGAAGCCGCTTCCTCACAGGCCTCCTGGGTGTGGGTGAGAAGCAACCAACCCACCCAGTAGGTCAGTCATTACACTTGAACCACACACACACACACACACACAGTCCCGTTAAGTAAGGTCACGCAGGCCTCCGGTGGCAGGGCTGCAGCCCACACCTGTAACCCCATCCACTACAACTGGGTGGGCTCTTCCAAGTTTCCCAGCCAAAATAAATAAATAAATAATAGCCACTGTTTTTTCTCTGAAGCTGCCTTTCTTGGAGAGCTTGCGGTGCACTCGAGCCTGCGCTAAGCACCTCCTTCCATGGTCTGCTTAGTTCTCACAGCAGTCCTCGGGGGCACCACTACTACTTACTGATGAGCGCGCAGGCTCAGGGAGACGAAAGGGCTTGCTCAAGCCCGCTGGGCTTGCTGGGCTGGGATTAGAACCTCGCAGCTCATGACTTAACCGCTATGCTGGGCTGGCTCAGAATAAGGTAGGGGCTGTGGGGGTCCTTGGTCACAGAGTCCTGTTCTCCCACAGGAGGGGGGACTGACCCAAACAGGCATCCAGCGGCTCTTGAAGATAATCCGGGGGACAGCCCGGGTCCTCCCACCTTCCACCCCGGCCCCCCTGGGTTCAGGGGTAGTGACTCTTTAACAGCTAGGTTCTCAGCGCCTCACGCACACCTTTGCTCTCTTCCCTTCGGTGAAGGTCGCAGGCCTCCCCCCCGTCTCACTCACAATGGTGGGAAGAGAGACTGACCCCAGCGACCCAGGTCTCTGTTTTGAAAAGTTAAATCAGATTAGTTCATTAATGACCTTTGCAAATACCTTGGTGGTGGGCTGGCCCCTGGGAGCCCCGCCATGGCCTGGCGGGCTGCTGGGCTCAGTGGTTAATGAATGACTCGGGCGGCCTGGTGCGACAGAGGCCCTCTGTGAAGCCAGGGCCACCAGAGGGGTGCAGATCATTAATGAATATTGATTTGTTTCCAAGGGAAGCAGCCCGCGGGAGAGCTGGCCCTGGACACCCACGTCGTGGTCTCATTAAGTTGGGGTCAATTGCTCAGCTCAGACACCAAGGAGCGGCTGGTTGGCTTGGGGGTGCTCCTGCGCAAAAGGGCCCCACAGGTCTGGCTGGAGCCTGTTTCCGGGCCAGAGGGTCAGAGCAGGCCCCTTAAATTTATAGCAGTTCAAGGTGCAGGCTGAGTCCCATCCAACCCCTCCCTCCACCAGACTTTCACCAGCCCCAGGGTTTAGCCAACAAGGCACTCGGGCTTGCCCCAGACTTCTGCCTCCAGCCTGTCTCAGGGAGAGCAATAAATCCTGCAATTTGTAGGCCCAAAATAGAAGGATGCTCTGGCCCCCTCCTCCCTGGCTCCCGGGTGTCTCTCCCAGGCAGAGGCCTCCAGCCCCGGGAGACGCGATCACTGTGCTAATCACAGCATCTCCCCCTCAGAGAGACGCCTGGCCTGCCAGCCTCCTGCATGGTGACGGCTTCTGATGGTTTTAGTTTCTCTCCTCAGGAGCATCCACGCCCTTTCCAGAGATGAAACACTCTTTAGGGAAGTCTTGGCCGGTGTGGCTCAGTGGTTGAGCATCGACCCAGGCACCAAGAGGTCATGGGTTTGATTCCCGGTCAGGGCACATGCCCAGGTTGTGGGCCCGATCCCCAGTGGGGTGCATGCAGGAGGTGGCCAATCGATGTTCTCTCTCATTGATGTTTCTCTCTCTCTCTCTAAAATCAATTTAAAAAAAAATTTTTTTAAAGAATGAGTGAGGCAAATGCTGGCTGATGGCCCCACGCTCTCTCTGTCCTGCACAGGGCAGTGACAGGCACGGTGGATTCAGGGCCTGCCTCTGTCACCGACATGACAGGCGGAGCGTTTGATCGCTCCTGTCCATCTGTCAAAATGAAAACAAAACCCAGATGAATAAAAGGGGTCTAGCCATGAAGCAAAGAGTAAAAATATGTTGAAATAAATAACTGGATGGAATGAGTAGATGGATATGAATGAAATAATAAATAAATAAATTTTTTAAATGACCTGACTGTCCTCCTAATACCCTCTTTTAAGATGTCACTGTCTCATAAACATATTGTGTGGCAGGTCGCCCCAGTCCATCCTCAATGACCAAATTCTGTTTCCTGAACACTCACATTGCACTGAGATTTGACTTCCCACCCCTTACACCTAGAGCCATGGTCAAGCTACACTGGACCAAAAAAAAAAAGACATCGAAAGCCTCTTCCATAGAATGTCCATCACCCTCCCGGGGCCTTCTCTGGCCCTGCTGGCTTCAGAGGGGCCAGGCCAGGCCTAAGAGTTTAGACAAGGACTTCACCAGCTGTCACCTTGGAGATCGGGGACAAGACTTAAGGAAATGAGACCCAGGAGAGGCAGGTTCTGGGCGTTGGGGCAGATGGGATCTGTTGAAGCAAAAGTCCCCTTCACAGCTTCCAGGACCTGTCAACATCCACACATCCAGCCAGCATCCGGTAGACCGCAAAAGGCCACCGATCTGTGTCTTCACAAACATGAAACACGTGGTGTCCTGCAGCCCTGTCCACGAGCATCTACAGCCCTGAGCGGCTCGCGTGGGGCCCAGGGAAATGCCTGGGAAAAGGTCTGGAATTGAGAAGGAGACGCAGGACAGAGGAGCAGAGGAATTGCGGGGGGCAGGCACAGGTGGTGGGAACAGGGAACCCCCATCCTCTGAACCCCTTCCAGCCTTAAGCAGCTTCTCTCTAAAGAGTCTCATCATCTCTTGAGGAGTCAAGATAACCTTTGAAAAACCTTCTCTCTTAAAAAACAGGCATGCACACACCTGTGTACCAGTTTGCCCAAAACCCAGGGTCTTCTCAGATCCCTCCAAGGAACCCCGTCCTTCCTTTCCCGACCGCCGCCCTGACTCTTCAGCCCCATCACGGCCCTGATTTCAGGGCAGCAACGCCAAAGCAGGACAGAGAAAATCCGAGAGGGCTGGGAGGGGGCAGGAAGGAGTGTGCTGTATGTCTTCTCACAGTGATTTTTCCCCTTTACATCACTGCTCCATGAATTGATCTAAGTAAGAAAGACAAAATCCTAATTACCCCAGGCAGACAGACAGACAGATATTTAGATAGATAATAGATAGATAGATAGATAGATAGATAGATAGATAGATAGACAGATAGATAGATAATAGATAGACAGATAGTAGACAGCAGATAGACAAAGTAAATAGCCCTTCTGCCCCCACACCGAGCAACCTGGACCCCGTTGGCTTCCACGCCAGGACCCTTATAATCACTGCAACTTGAAAAAACTCCACTAAATGTTCATTTGCTTTTGAAAATTAAGTCTCAACAGATAATTTTCTCCAAAGGCGATGATCCCATACTTCCGTTCAGCCAAGATATGTGGTCCATCTGCTTTTCCTGGCTGCAATCTGTCTCCACGTAGGAATTCCATCCCCCTCCAAATGCAATGTCATGCGGAAGACTCAAAGGGAAAGGTAAAAGGATTAGGAGATGGATCGATGGAAGATATTAATGCTCTTTTATGTTGGGCTGAAGAAGGATTTGAGGTCATCAGGAGAGAGGGTAGCAGAGAATAGATCTCAAGTATTCAAAAGACTCTCTGGATTAAAATCCTATTAAACTCACATCAGCTTCTCCAGGAGGCATGTTAGAAGGTTAGGATTTCTTTAACTTGTCACTGTAATTAACTTTCCCTTAAGCTGTTTTGGGTGGGGAACTTTGAGCAATTAAGAAACTGAAAAGTTTCTTTTTCTATCACCCCCATGGCCTTTTCAATGGTTTAAACACTAGAGTGGAACGTGGTTTAGCCTTATTGATTCGAGGGGTACAGAGCTCCCACTTCAACCTGCTGTCAGACTCACCCCTGAGATCTGAGCCCCTCAGCAGAAAGGGCATTTTGTCGAGTGAAAGGAATCAAAGGTTCAGATCTACTATGATGCTTTTCTTCCCCGAATCATTCTCCCACTGAGTTCTGCGGGAGGAACAAGTCTGCAAAGGGATGGTGATTTCCCCTAAAAATAAAAAGATCTGTTTTGGGGCCCAAGTTCCACTTCACAAAACCTACCCCAGAAGCCCAAAGGACCCATCTCTCTGCGCAGATGCAACTGTCTCAGCACCACCTGCACCCCGAGCAGCTGTTCTGCTTCGAGGACCTGAAAGTCAGGAAACCACCGTGTCAGGGAGGGGCAGCCAGCATGGGACGAGGGGACCAAGCATCCGAAGAAACAAAGGTCACAAAACGTGGGCTGTTTTACAGGGAGAGTCTTAGCAGTTTTTTCACCACTGGGTAGAATGTCAACCCAACTTCAAATCTCAGCGCCCTGCTTAGGAATCGGACCGGAGCTACGTTCAGCCTCCGGTAAGCCCCACGCTGATGACACGATACCTCTGTGCGGAACACTGGTCTTTCGACTTTCACACTTGCTCGTTCCTCAAGAGAAACAGCGGAGAAGAGGCCCGATTCCACCATCGCAGCCCCTGCCCCCTCCCGCGTCCAGCTGGGTGTCTGGTGGTCCTGGTGAGACTGCAGGTCCTTAGGGACAGGCAGTGTGACCCTTACTCCAGCTCCCAGCAGAGTCACTCCACACACGCTGCACTGAACCCACTCTGTGCCCTAAGGCAAGTCCCGGCCTCTGTTTTTTCACAATGAAAAGTTAAGGAGTCTGTTGGGCTGCATGACCTCTGAGGTCATTTTCTCGTTCTCAGAATCTCTGAACAGCAGTTGTGTGCGGGCTGGCTTTCCGTGGCTCCTGAGCTCAGGCCATTATTTATAGCAATCGTGATCATGGTAAAAAGAGAGAACATTTATTGAACCCTTGAATACGCACTGCCCTGCTCTCCACGGTGCTATGTCATTAATCCGACGAGACAGAGACTCTCCTTACTCCCATGTGATACAGTGGGAGGTTGCAAAGGTCAGCAATTTGCCCAAAGTTACGCTAAGCGGGGTGTGCCCTGGTCTCAGAGTCTGGTCTTCGAACTACTCTTCCACGGCCCATTAAGACCCTCCTTTCTGAGCCCCCAGCTCAGGCTGCCAGCCCTCCATCTGATCTACATACATCTTCCCTGGCTCCCCACAGGGCGTGTGCCTGCCTGTCAATTGCTTTGATTTCCTACCCCAGGGCCCCAGCTGGCTGGGCCTCCACCTGCTCCCAGCAGAGTCAGGGCTTGGCCCCGGGTCCAGCAGGGCCTTTGTCCTAAGAACCCGCAGCTCCTGTTGGGAGCAGGTGGCCGGAAAACCAAAAGGAGATGATCATCAGGGAAGCAGCGTGGAAGGTGGAGGAGGAGGCAGGCAGACAGGGTTGATCTCAGAAGGAATTCCAACTGCCCACTCCCGGTGACCGGCGCCCACCAGCTTGGCTGTCCACCCTCCGCAAGGGCAGAGCCCTGGAGGGACCTCCTCGTCCGTATGACAGCCACAGGAGAATGACCACAGAGAACGAAGAGAGATCTCCTAGGAAGACCTTGGGAGTGTCTTTCAGAAACTGTGTCCATGGCCTATGCTAAGAGCTGGGCCTTGTCTCCTTTTAAAGCATCTCTGCCTAGTAAAATGTTATTTTCAGCTACAGAGCCTGAAATCCTCTTGACCTAACATCTCCCGTGTTTTTTACAGAAATCTCGATTTTCCAGTAGAAAAATGTTTAATTATTTAGAAAAAAATACTTCAGCAACTGCGCTCCTAGGTATGTATGCAAATGAGCTGAAAACGCAGGTGCACACGAACACCTGCGTGGGGTTGTTTATAGCAGCGTTATTCCCAATCACCACAATTTGGAAGCAGCCAACATGCCCTTCGACAGGTGGGTGGTTAAACAAGAAGTGGTACATCCATACAACGGAACATAAGTCAGCAGTACAAGGAAATGAGCCATCAAGTCACAAAAAAGCATAAATTAAATGTGTGTTGCTAAGTGAAAGAAATCAATCTGCAAAGGCTACACACTCTGATTCCAACTATATAGCATTCTGGAAAAGTCAAAATCATGGAGACAGTAAAGAGATCAGTGGTTTCCAGAGGACCAAGGAAGGAAGGAGAGATGTGCCGGTGGAGCGCAGGGCATTTTGGGGGCAGTCAACCCATGTACATGAGGCAGTAATGATGGATATAGGGCATTACCCACCACTGTCGATCACCATACCATCATCCGCATTTGTCGAAACCAAAAGAACTGAACAGCACAAAGTATGACTCTCTAATGTAAGCTACGAATTTTAATTAATAATATTATATCACTGTTTCTCATGGACTATAAAAAATGTAGCCCACTAATGCAAGATGTTAATAATAGGAGAAGCTGGGGTGGGGGAGGGGGAGGAGATGGAAGGCATGTGGGAACTCTGTACTTTCTGCACAAATTTTCTGTAAGCCTGAAACTATTTTAAAAAATAAAATGTCTATTAAAAATAGTTTAGCCCTGGCTGGTTTGACTCAGCTGTTATAGCATCAGTCTGAGAACCTAAGGGTCATGGGTTCAATTCTGATCAAGGGCACATACCTGGGTTGCAGATTCAATCCCCAGCCCTGGTCAGGGTTGTGGGGGTGGCAACCAATCAATATGTCTCTCTCACATTGATATTTCTCTCTCTCTCCCCCTATCTCTAAAAGTCAATGGAAAAATATCCTCAGATGAGGATTAACAACAACAACAAAAGTTTATCTGAACATGCTCTGTATCCTAAAACGCATTCACATTGTTCCATTATATTCTTTTTAGGATGATTGTAATGGTAACAACCACCACATACTATCATTTATCCAGACAGGCATTCTGAACCCTGCATGTGTATGATCTCATTTGACTCTCACGAAAACCCTGTAAGAAACTGAGGTCAGAGGAGTTCAAGGGACTCGCAAGGGTCTCGGAGTCATTAAGTGGGAAAGGTAGGATTTGAACTGAAGTTTGTCCAATCCCAACCCATACTTATAATGCCTACACCCTACTGCCCTACTTTGTTGCCTTGTTGTTCAGGGGACATCAGTGGGCAGCGTTTCAGCAAGTCAATAGGGAGGCAGGGCAAGTCTTGACAACTCATCGATGTGATCATTGACTCCCAAATATTTGCTCAGCACCTGTGTGCTAAGCACTGGACTAAACTCATAGGATATAAATAGAAAAGACTCTCCCTGCCTGTAGGAAGCTCACACTCTAGTGGAAGCAACAGATAAAGAGACAAAGAAAGCCCAGGACAAGGGGGCAGGCAGTCCCCAGCTAGAGAATGGACTTACTCTGAGCACATGGAAGACCCCCCAGCTGGAATGGACATAACCGTGGAGCTTGCCTGGAAGTTGCACTTACATAGAAAGCACCTTAGACACCCTAACCATCCCACCTCTGGAGACAGGAGCTCGAGACCACGACAACCCAAGGATGAAAAACATGAAAACTGTGGCAACAGAAAGAAAACAACATAAGAAATAGCTATCCTGAGGAAGGGGGGGAAAGAACTCACATTTATTAAATGTCTAAAATATGCTAGGCCCTCGTCTGGGTCTCCCACCCACATCACCTCACTAATCCGCCAATGGTCTTCCAGGGTAGACACTACTTTCGCCATGACTTTACATCAGATGCGGAGTTGCTGGGGTTCCCAAATCCCTCTTTCTTACCTGTGTCTTTCTTCTTCTCGCGGGAAAGCTCGTGCACAGTGGCACCGATCTCGTACTTCAAGATCTTGATGATGTTGGCCAGAGTAGGCAGGTTGCTTTTATCCAGATTGGTGAAGAATTCATACTCATCTTTCTTTAACCGCGAAGGTCTGGATTCGATGTGGGTTAGGTTTATGTCATTCTCCTAGAAGACAGAATTGGGTGTGTGAAGGGGACAGTCACTGGCATTAACACAGACCAAACACACAAAACCAGAGCAAAACACACAACACAGCCAAACACTGACAGATGGGGGAGAAGGCTTTTGAAATTAAGAGTAGGAAATTCTCATGAAATTTGCACACATGGTTTACTTTTTTTTGCAAAGCCAATAACAAATGGCAAGAGGTGGAGATATTTAATCACTTGGAATCTGCTGAAGGCCTAGCATTGCAACCATAAGATGTTGATTTGGTTCTCATGTCTAGGACAGTGTTTGCCAAAAATATTTACATTGGAAAAACCCCCCTTTCCCGAATGAAATCGCACAGAATCTCAATAATTATATCTCACTCAATAAATAATACAGAAGCAACAGGTTACTGCTTGAACAGGGTCCACAGACTCAAGCTTATTGGGTTTAAAGCCAAGTTCTCAGTCACATTGGCTTTGAGACCTGAAACAATTTACTTTCCGTTTCGAACCCTCGGTTTCCACATCTGTAATTACATCTGTAATTTGGTGGCATTAAGTGACACTTGCTTCTTAAATTTGTCGGGAACATTGGATGATACTGTACCTAGGCAAGGCCAGCTGAGTGGCAAATGCTCAGTAAAAATTATTTAGTACAATTACTGCTCATATTTTGATGTAATTACCTTTTATTCAAATATGCAATAAAGGTGTACGTAGCATCTATCAGGTGCCAGTTACTCTTCTAGGCGGTTGGGGATCATCAGTGAACAAAACAAAGACACTTCTGTCTGGAAAAGCTTACATTCCAGTTATAGGAGATAAACAGCAAACATAGAAGAGAACTAATGTGTATATTGTTGCACAAGGAGAAGGGCGAAGGAAAGGACACCGGGCAGAGCTGGGTGAGGGGCCCGGCGGCGTCGGCGAAGCGGGGTGGATCGCAGTATTTAGCAGGGTGGACCCGGGCAGTCTTGTAGAGAAGGGGAGAGACGTGTGCAGGCTGCTTTTATTAAATGCCACAAAAATAGTAATTACTTGCTATGTCTACTCAAATTCAATGTTTTTAGCTGGTGATATTTTAGCTATTATGGGTTTGTCATTTAAAAAAGAGTCATTTACTTGCCCGGCCGGTGTGGCTCAGTGGACTGAGCACCGTCCCATGGACTGAGAAGTCCCCATTCGATTCCCATCAGGATACAAGCCCGGGGTTGTGGGCTCGACCCCCAACAGGGGGTGTGCAGGAGGCAGCCAATCAATGTTTCTATCTCACATCAATGTTTCTCTCTCTCTCTCTTTCTCAAAAAATCAATAAATACATATTTTTTAAAAGAGTAAAACAACTTTTTTAAAAGAGTCATTTACTTACATTGGTCTTCAAATTGTAATGCATGGCTAGTTATCTGCTACTTACTCAGAAAGTCTGATTTCACTGATAGGACTGTTCATTGTGAAGGAACAAAGGGCCACCCTCTTCCCTTTATTAAAATAAATGAACAACTAGGGTGACCCCAAACATTTAAATAGACAAAGTGTACTCTGAAAAAAAATAATGTTTAACTTGAATCAACTCAGCAACTTTAAAAAAAACAAAATTCATCAACTTTGTTGTGTAAGAAGCATATTTTTCCCCTGATGGTTAATGGCACGTGGGTGAGGAGAACATGAATATTTACAATATTAATACATTTTCACTTTGAATGTCACCTCACAGGTTAGAATTATTTTCTGTGATCTTCCCAACACTTCTTTGAGAAGGTTAAAGATGTAAAGAATGAAATCAGAGATGAAGGGGCTTGGTCAACAGTGGCAGGAGACAGGGGCCTATTTTTTCTCACTTCAGAGTCGTGGTGATGGCGTCATTATCTGTGGGCACCAGCAACAGAGAACACAGCCCTGATGGTGAAGCCAGGCTACTTGGCGTGAGGACACGGACTAGCAGAGAGAAGGGGGAGGAGGGGCGGCCCCAGAGATAGCAGGTGCTTTGAAGCTTTCTAGGCAAACAGAGGTAATGTTCTAAACAACCACAAGAATACTGTCATCCTTCTTGGCTCAGAAAGCAAGAGGGGTGAGTTCCACCTGCTACTTACGTAAGCTGGCCTTCAAAAGAAGGAAGAACCAATCCCTGCCTTGTGGGGAGCAGAGGACACAGCAATGCCAATAGCCAGGACGGCCCCATCTCTGGCAAGTTTACCTGCTGACTCAGGGAAAGGGGAGGGGCGGGGGGAAGGGGGAGGAAGGGCTGGAAGGCTGACCATAGGCTGTGAGTACTCACCACCCACACCCCGCCCCTGGCAATGGCACTTCCCCTGGGAAGAGCCATAAAACAGTTTATACCCCCAAATTCAGTTTTCACTGTTCTGGAGACCTAACTTACGGGGACATTTTTTAGCAAAATTTGTAAACTAAGTACATTTTCACAATAGGGGAATGGGTAGGTAGAATGTAGTATAACTACCCGGTGGAGATTATACAACTATTAAACAGCAAGTAACAATAGCACCTTGCACGAAATACAGCTTCAGGGCCAGACATGTCAGCAGTGCTGGTCTCCAGACAAACGGCCGAGAGGGGATTTTGCTTCTTTCTTTCTATTTTCATCTTTATCAGGATTCAACTGTTCTAAAACAATGTTTATGACTTTGAACATGGAAAATTCATTTTATCTCTCACAGGGTGATAATGACAACCCCTTGGGAAGATACTTATGATGGATACAGGTATGTGATAATTAAACACGTTTTAAAAAATAAGTGCTGCCCGGCTGGTGTGGCTCAATGGCTGAGCTTCGACCCTGCACCAAGAGGTCGCCAGTTCCATTCCCGGTCAGGATACATGCCCAGGTTGTGGGCCTGATCCCCGGTGAGGGACATGCAGGAGGCGGCCAATCAGTGGTCTCTCTCATCAATGTTTCTATCTCTCTCTCTCCCCACTTCCTCTCTCTAAAATCAATTTGAAAATTTATTTAAAAAATAATAAGAAAATAAAAAATATGACGAGCCCCCCCAAAAGACTAGAATGAAATGCATCAAAATAAGTTATGACAAGATTATGTGTAACTTCTATTTATTTGCCCAAAGTCTTATCATATTACCCCTATAATGAAAAAAAAAAAAAGGTGCATCTTTTAAATTTGAGGGGATGTTTCTGGCTACGAACACTCAGCCAGATTCTTTGAACTATGTCGTTCCCATTTGAACCAATTCGTTAAAAATTAACTCTCTGGTTAGACATGCAATTCCCATACTGGAGTTTTTCCAGCTCATCAGTGTGGATACTTACATGCCAATAATTTTGGTTGCTAAATGTGGCTTTAGAAATGAACCTCCAACCCTGATTATGATCATAGTTACCTTGTAGTAATTAAATCTTTATTTTTATTTATTTATTTATTTTTTTATTTTTTTATTTATTTTTTTTTTATCCTCACCCTCAGACATTTTTCCATTTTTTGTTCAGATAGAGTGGGAGGGAGAGAGAGAGAGAGAAACATCAACGTGAAAGGGAAACATTGAGTGGTTGCCACCCCACCAGGGCCGGGGACAAATTGCAACCGAGGTACGTGCCCTTAGCGGGAACCGAACCCGGGTCTCTCTGGACCGCAGGCCGACGCTCTAACCGCTGAGCCAAACTGGCCAAGACTAAATCTTTATTTTTAAACAAGGGCTCTGTATAGGTTTGCAAAGTAGCCCCTACACACTCATCACATCACTAGGTGAGGGATAAAGAAAGAACTCTTTCTCTTACTCTCCATGGACATCTGGGTGGAGGCGAGAAAGGTTTACACATCTCAAAGATAGTTTCATAATCTGTCCCATAGTTAATTTATACATGAAGATAGCAGGTTAATCAGGACCCTTGAGCAGAAAGTGTGGGAACAGCTAAGTGAAAGGAATCGTCTATTTTAATAAAGATTTATTAGAAACCCCTTTCTGTTCCCAACTTGAGGAAAATCCTTGCAAAGGCGGACTGGTCAAAATGGATAAAACTCCGAATACACAGGCTCCACAAGGAGAGCGATGGACGCGTCCTTCTGGGTCCCCCGGCCGCGGGGCAGGGCCCTTGCTCTCCTCCGCTGTTCTGTTTCTCCGGGAAAGGAACAGTGAAGAGTGTGGGCTTTGGGACAACCTGAGTTCGAATCCTGGTTCTGTGGCTCACCACCTCTGGGTACGTTAGTTGGCCATGAACTTTTTGTTTGTTCATGTTTAAAATAAAAATGATAATATTACCTGGCAGCTTAGTGAGAATTAGAAAGAGAAAAGGCACCTTTGACTTCCTGGGTCTTCAGTAGGAACTCACCGTAGGCCGCCTCCCTCCAGTTGGTACTGATACACATCTCCCTGGACATCGAAACACGTTCCGTTTCATGAGCGTTCCGCCCTTTAATACTTGCTAACCCTAAACTTCCCTCAGCTCCTTTCCTGAGAGCACGTTTCCAGAAGGAAAGGGCAAAGCTGAGCATGTTTTCGGATAAGACTAGACTGGAAAGGGAGGGCTTCTGGGACCCTGCCTGCTGCTGCCTGAGAGTAAGTGTGAGTGAAGTTATATCCAGGCTATGACAGAGGTTAGAACAGCAAGGACATTCACAAAGGATGTCCCGTTCACTGGTCTCCACGAACAAACAGGAGCTTCCAGTAGTTCATCCAGTAGAGCACCGTCCATGTGCCAAACCGGGGACCACAGGGAACAGAGCAGGAGGATCCCTGCCTTCCTGCAGCTCACATTCTCGAAGGAGGAGACAAACAATATCTGTGATAAATAAATAAGATGTAGTCTTCAGATGAGATGGAGAAAAATAAAGCAGGAAAGAGGGATCAGTTATTCCAGGGAAGCAACAGAGGTGGCATTTTAAGCAGTATGGTCAGGAAGTCCTCAAAAAATAAACAGGTGACACTAAGGATCGACCTGAAGTCCATGAGGATGCCAGGCATGAGGGAACACAGTAAGTGCAAGGGTCCTGTGGTAAGACGGTGCCCAATAGACTGAGAGCCATCAAGGAGACCAGGGTGACTATGGCAGAGTGAGCAAGAGGGAGGGCAATAGGACATGGAGCAGAGAAGTAACGGACTGCAACACATAAGGCATTGCTGGTCATGACCCGAAGTCTGATGGATCAAGAGTCTGGAAATAAAACTCTCTGGGGTTAACAAGAGACCAGAAACATTCAGAAAAGGATGAGCAGCACAATTAATTTCTAGAGGGAGCTCAAGATTATACCCCCCCCCCCGACACACACACACACACATACACACACACTCTACCTGGGAGGAGGATTCTTGAGCAGGTTCAAGCTGAACTTCCAATAGGATTCACACCCTGAAGACCACGATTTGGGATTCTACTCTTGTTTTCTCTGAAAGGGTCTCTTATAATCTTTTTGCCTTTTCCTCCCTGACTCTTCTTCCTCTTTGCTAGATTATTCCTTCCCCACCTGCCCCTCCATGTAGTTGGGGTTGCGTGTAACTCAGAGGAGACCCCTTCCCAGGGAGAGCTGGGAGTAGCAGCTTCATCCAGGATATTTTCAAGAGAAAAAGGACTTTCCTTTTCTTACATCTTCTTGCTACACCTTTTCTTGCCACCAACGTGATAAGAGCAAAAAGGCACTGTGGTCTGTTCCGGTCCAGGCCACATAAGAACGATCCCATAGGTGCCATCAGTGGGCCACAGTGCTGTCTAATGGCTGGGGTGTGAGACCTCACTTCACACGCAAGTGTTCAGAGTGAGCTCTGTATCTCTATTTCTCTAGTGTGTCCAGGTTTGAACTGTTTAGCAGCTAAAAGCAGTTTTCCATTTCAGGTTTTTTTCTTCAATAAATATGTCATCAGACCTGCAGAGAATGCTTAGTGCCACACCATTTGTATGGACAAACCACAGAAGCCACCTAAGCACCTACCAACAGGGAATGGATAATGTACAGCCACATAATGGAATATATAGAGGGGGGAAGGAATACCCAAGAACTGTGTGAATAAACCTCAAAAACGATGCTCACCACCCACTCCTCAGGAAAGAAAGCCACAGAAGGAGACTTACAATTTTAGGAAGGTTAAAAGCTCGCAAAACTCTGCCATGCACCACTAATGGTTGTCTATGTAGAACAAAGTATGAACATGTGCACGGGACCCGCATATATACAATTCGGATGTACAGCTACCTCTAAGGAGGGAGGGTCTGGGAGAGGGGTACCCAAGGACACCAGTCGTTTCTACCATGTTCTATTTCTTCAGCAGGAAGTGAGTTATGTGGGTATTCTTTATATCATTGCCCACATTTGGGGGTTTTGAAAAAAATGAAAAAGTCATCTGGATTCTAAGAACTGCTTTCCTCCAAAGCTCATCTTATTTTTATTAAAGAAGAAATGTTTCCTGCAAGGACCTGAGGCCACCACGGGGTAAAAGCTGCACTCGTGACCTTATGCCTGACCCTGTCCTGCTCGCCAGGCCCAGAGGTCTCTGGCAGTCTTTAAAGTCCAAAGTTTAGAGTAATACACACTTATCTAACCTGAATGGCCTTCTGCAACCCAGCCTCTGTCCCCAGGAACACCAAGGTGGGCGATGGTCAAGGATTTGAGGATTTCGAGACCCGATCACATGTTTATTCTCTTACTTCAAGGATTTGTTTCTCTGCTCTGGAATTTACTTCCCCCAGCCTCTCCCCTGGCCAACTCTGCCTCGAGTCTGGCTTAAGGAAGCTCATGAAACCCTGAGCTCTTCTGAGGTCTACAGGGACAGAGAACGTCTGTCTGGCTTACCCCAGTCTCCCCAGCATCTACACAGGGTCCAAAAACAGCAGATACTAAAAAAATATAAGCCGAATGCATTAATGAGAGAGCATGAGCCCACTGAATACCTAGTGAAGGGTCAGCTGGGCAGAGGTAGCTAGAGTATAGGAAGTGAGTTTGACAAACATAGATTGTGCCTTTTCCATTTGTTTCCGAAAGACCACTGTGAGAAAGGCAGGTGAAGCCTGAAGTAATTTTTAGCTCCCAGCGTCTAGCCTTGAGCAGCTTGCTTGTCTGAGCCCCGGTGTCTCCATCAGTTAAACGATGCCCAAGGAGCATGCCAGTCACTGGAGAGTTCTGTGTATCTGCTGACACGTGTGTTCTCTTCCCTAGAGAACCACAGGAAGGTGATTAGCAGAGGGCTGGTGGAGGCAGGGAGACCACTTCCCCAAGGAACCTGCTTCTGATTTTATAGCCCGTTGCTGAACCACTGTAAAGACTCACAGGAGACCTTTTTTTTTTTTTTTAAAGAAGGCATGGGACATGAACTAGTAGAAGTTAAAAACTGGAAAGCTACAGAAAACATTAAAATAAATGCATAAAGAATTGGCAGAACAAATTTCCGAGGACAGTGGGGCATTTGTTAGCAGGTACAGGTTTTGATATGTTCCTGATGGCTCAACCCCCATTCACCGAAATGTCTGCTTCTTTGCCCCCACCCAACACATGCAAACACACTTCTGTTTCTGTTGTAAACATCAAACCCGTTGTATTGCCTTCTGATGTTAATACTAGCCGAGGTCTCCAAAGCCACGAGCCCATTGGCAAGCACCTCATCTCTTAATGGGGTGGTGACTTTGGTGACTTCTGAAGAAAAGATGGGTTCTCAGGAAGGGAATGAAACCTAACCAAGCTGGGAGAAGTCTGGCCTCACCTGCAGACCTCACTTTTTCTTTGAGGAGTTAGGATGCCTCATACATGCTCCTGGTGGATAGGGGCTAAGAAAGCTTCCATCACATGGAGCACACATATTAAAAGCTGTTCTTTCGAATTTAAAGGTTATGATCAATTTGCATGCCAAGTATAAATCTCAAAGCCATTGCATTCAGAAAAGAACTAGACAGCAATTCTCTGAACACTTAATATGTAACTACTCTGAGGGCTTTACATGCATTAAGTCATTTAATCCTCAGAAGTATCTGCATTTCTCCAGGCTGATAAGAAGGGTAGAAGGATGGTCTACACAATGTTTAGGACAGCTTCTATAATATGTCTGGAAAAAAATCAATGCATACTGACACCAACCCTTTCACCAATCACTTAGTATAGTAACTTCTGTTTCCTCCTTTGCAAATGGGTGTAATAATACCACTTATTGACCAGGGCAATTGAGATTTTTGGATAATGTTTCAAAAAGTTTATCCAGATGGTGAGCACACAGTGCAATACATGGATGATGTTTATGGAATTGTATACTTGAAACTTATATAATGTTAGTAACCTATGTCATCCCAATAAATTTAATTTTAAAAAATTTACCCGGAGTACACACACACACATGCACACACACACACACACACACACACACACTCCCTGGGTACATTTCATCCAGTCTGGGTAATTTAGTTACTTGTGGTTTATTTATTAAGTTGAAAACATCCTATTAATTTACTATTACTTAATTTATTAACTCTAAGGCCTGACCTCTTGCGGGGAAAATGCTGATTAATCGAATAATACAAAGGCTGAATTGTTATGAAGGAGCATTTTACAGATATAGTATTTCTTTTTTTTTAATTGATTAATTTTTGCTACAGATGTTTCTCTTTTTTCCCTCACTAACACCTTCCCCCTGATTCCCGCCCCTCCCCCCACAGCATTGTTGTCTATGTCCATGGTTATGCGTACATGTATGTAAGTTCTGTTTTTTATCTCTTCCCTCCCCCACCCCCTCTCCTGAGGTTTGTCAGTCTGTACCCTACTTCTATGTATCTGGGTCTATTTTGTTCATCAGCTTGTTTTGTTCATTATATGCCACAAATAAGTGAGATCATGTGACATTTGTCTTTCTCTGATTGACTTGTTTCACTTAGGATAATACTCTCCAGGTCCCCCCGTGTCATGTCAAAGGATAAGAGACCTTTCTTTCTTACAGCTGCCAGATATATTTTCTCTTATAAATGGTTTGTCATTCAGAAGTACCGTCTCTATTCTCCAATCATTGCTTGAGAGCAGACATTTCCCCACCCCCACGGCCCCCTTTATGGATAGCCAAGTTTAATTATTTTAATAAACTATTTTTTAGATCAATTTTTAATTGACAGAAAAATTGAAAGCACACTATGGAAAATTCCAGTATACTCTGCACCCAGTTCCCCTTATTATTAACATCTTATGTTGGTGGTGAAACATTCATGAACCAACATTGATGCATTATCATAAACTAAAGACATTCTGTATTTGAATTTCCTTAGTTTATACTAATGTCTTTTTTCTGTTCTATAATTCCATTCAGATCACCATATTACATTTAGTCACTATGTCCCTTAGGATTATAACAATTTCTCAGATATTCTTGGTTCTTGATAACCTTGGCAGTTTTAAGGAGTACGGGTCAAGTATTTTGTATAATGTCTCTTCACTGGAATTTGTCAGGTGTTCTTCTCATGGTTAAACAGAGGTTATGGGTTTGGGGGCGGAAGGCCACAGAGGTAAAATGCCATTCTTATCACGTCATCATGGGGACATACTGTCTACATGGCTTATCACTATTGATGTTGACCTTGATTACCTGACTGAGCTACTGTTTGTTGGGCTCTCCACAGAAAAGTTACTCTTTCCTCTCTGTTTCACAATATTTCCTTTGGAAGAAAGTCACTCTGTCTCACCCACACTTAAGAAGAGGGGGCTGTGCTCTCCTTCTCTGAGTCCAGAGTATCTACTTAAATTATTTGGAATTCCTCTCCATCGGAGGTTTGTCTCTTCTTCATTTATTTATGTTTTTTTTTCCTTTGCTGATTTTTAGAGAGAGGAAGGGAGAGGTAGAGAGAGATAGAAACATTGATGAGAAAGAACATCAACTGGCCACCTCCTGCATGTCCCCCACTGGGGATCTGGCCCACAACCTGGACATGTGCTCTGACCGGAAATCAAATTGGCGACCTCTTGGTGCATGGGTCAACACTCAACCACTGAGCCACACTGGCCGGGCTCTTCTCCATTTACTTATGTATTCACAGTCACCAGATTTCATTTTACTAAAGAACTTGGGGTAAAAATTAATTGGTTCAAAAATATTCCTTCTTAAAATCCAGGGCAAAAGACTAAAAGAAAAGTCTAATTTTCTTTGCTTATATTTAAGTTTAATTTCATTCTTCACTGAACACTTAAAATATAAAAATCTGGATCTGTAGAGAAAATAAGATGATTGAACCAAGGTTCCTTGCTTGAAGGAACCATCCTCAGGGCCAGACAGAAATGTATACCCTTAAGGCAAATAAGTGCTACAGTTGAAAGTAAAAAGTGTTTTGAGAACACTGAGAAGATAGTAATTCATTCGCGAAAAGCTTGTTGAAAGAAGTCTCAGGGGAGGGCTGGTTTCCTGGGTGTGGACCAGTGATTCTGAATGATTCCGATTATGAATGCAGAAACTAAAACTCAGGGAGAAGGAAAGACTGAACTAAAGCCGTTGGTTAATATAAGAGCTTACGCTGCAAATCAAGTCTTCCAGTTCTGGATCCTACGTTCAGTCATCCAACTAGAAGATGACACACACATCAGCTAGGCAATGGTCAAAGACAGAGTTGAATTAAAGCTCTTACCTCAAATAGACGCAAGACTTTGGCCAGTGCTCCGACTTCTTGTTTGAGTGAGAAAATCAGTGATATGGCACCATTTTGATTGGAGTTGTTTTCAATGTAACTTGTTTCCTACAGGATGAAACACACTTGGTTAAAATGTTTCCCACGGTTCAGCAATTCATTCCTGTGAAACCTCCAGGGAAGAGGCCACATGAACTCTTTCTTCTAAGTAAGCCTTGGAATGCAGTGAGCTATATATTCTATATAGTGAGGTGGAAAATAAGTAAATTGAGGGCAGTGGTATTTTCAATAATGCTTCTAGGTCAGATTTCAACATTAGGAAGCTTCGATTATTCCCTGGTATCACCAGTCACCCTACTTATAGATCCAATACCTTTTTTTTTTTTAATTTTTTTTTTAATCCTCACCTGAGGACATTTTTTCATTTTTCGTTCAGATAGAGTGGGAGGGAGAGAGAGGAAGACACAGAGAAAGAGAAACATCCATGTGAAAGGGACACATCGAGTGGCTGCCACCCGCACAACCCAACCAGAGCCGGGGACAAACTGCAACCAAGGTACATGCCCTTAGCGGGAACCGAACCTGGGTCTCTCTGGACTGTAGGCCGATTCTCTAACTGCTGAGCCAAACCAGCCAGGGCTAGATCCAATACCTTTTAATGAGCACTTACCAAGTGCCAGTTAATGGGGCTCTGAGAGATACAAAGATGACAGCTCAAAATAACTAAAAAAAATATCTTTAGTGGTGGTTCAAAAAGTGTCCTAGGAAAACATTGAAAAATATGGGGTGGAAAGTCCTAAAAATAGAACACACACCGGCTTTTGAGTCTGAAGACTTGGGTTGAGATCCGCTCAGCTGGATTACTTTGGACAAATCATTTAGCCTTCATACTTTCCTCTTCTATAAAATCATGCTAGTAATAAACCCTATCTACACAGTATTCAGGTGATGAAAAAATAAAAACATAAAATAATTTAAATAGAAGATTGAGAGGAGTCCATAAAAATGATGGAAATATTTTAAATACACAAAGGAAGACTTCTCAGCCTTCAGCAAAGATCTCAGGGAACCATTAACTTGTTCTTGAAACATGGGATCTTGGATGTCCAAGTAGAAAAAGAGCTGCAAAATAACATAAATACATAAAAGTACATAAATAACCCAAGGTGGATATCTTCAACAAAACAGCTCAAAATGTCAAGGATCTACACTTTCCACATGCACGTGATGGCCAATTAAGGTGGAATTAAGATTGGCACTCCAGAAAGAGTTTGCTGAAATACTTGAAATTTTTTAAATTAAGTTTTGTAATAATATATAAAGTTCCATGTGTGCACACAACTAAACATAAAACCTAAAATTAGGGGGAACAATGTGCAGAAAATTACTCTCTTATAAGCATTGTAAAGAAATGAGTGGAATGGATGTTATATTATCTCAATGAGAAGGCTGTGTTGGGCGGGTTCTTTTAGGACTTGGTATAATAAGCCCTGCATAAACACTGATGACCCTTAAGACAAACTTCTTTTAATTCAGAAAATACAGATTTTCCCACAACCTTACCTGAAACAGAGGTGGGGAGAAGAACCTAAGTGATCAGCTAGTGTGATTAGAATAAGTTTCAAATGAATTAGAAGACTGAACTATTATATTTCCCTATATGGACCATGATGTAATCTTTCTAAAAAAAAAAAAAATGCGTAATCCATCATTTATTAAGAGCCTACAATGTCACAGGCATTGTAAGTACTTGATTTGGACCATGTCATTTAATTTTTGTAACAATCTAGAAGGTAGGTTTT
Source organism: Molossus molossus (assembly GCF_014108415.1). Lineage (NCBI taxonomy): Eukaryota > Metazoa > Chordata > Mammalia > Chiroptera > Molossidae > Molossus > Molossus molossus. The sequence continues at coordinate 13,353,010 of NW_023425345.1, read as the reverse complement.
ATTAATTTCCAAGAGCCTTCTTTCACTGATGACAAAATTAAGGGTTAGAGAAGTTAAGTAACTTACCCATAGTTATGCCGTGGAGCCGGAATAGAAACCCAGAATACTGTCTAAGACTCGGGATGTATTGTGCACTCTACCCTGCCTTCTCTCTATTTCGAGCCCTGCCAAAGCTAGTCAGATGAGTTTCTGCCTTCAGTCCTCTTCATCCCAGAGAACACTGAGCCCTTAGTCCTTCCTGGTTTCCGTGAAATGACCAAGGATGTCCCTGTTTCTAGGACTCTTGGTAACATTCTCTTACCTTGTTGGCCTCCAAGAAAAGTAACATTCCTGATACATCTCCACGAATGTCACCTCTCAATTCAGACATGAATGTACCATGCTCAAAACTCCGTCACCATCCTTTCCCACTCCTGTGCATGCCCAGGCAGTCGCCAAGACCAATCTAACCTCCTACAGACCCAGCTCTCAAGGTCAGGTCGTTCTTCTGTTCCTACTGCCCCACACTAGTCCAGCTCTTGGTGATCTTCATCGATTCAGCCCTAACAGAACTTTGCTCATGTCCTTTTTCTACTCAGAGTTCTTTAGAGGTTCCTCGTGGCCAGTGGGACCAAATACCTCCTTTCAATAGTCAAGAGTCTCCTGAGGCCCACCCACTAGAACCCCCCCCCCCCCCAGGCAACTGGTTTCCTCCTTGCCCTTACAACTCCTCACTGGGGTGAATGCACTGCACCCCTCTCTCTCCCCCTTTCAAATAGCTCACCTTCCTCAAAAGCCCTTTGGGTCTCATTTCTCTCAGAAACAACCCCTCTTGGGTCTGTGCATTTCTTTGGCTTCTGATGCTCACATAAAACTTGCTAACTGACTCATAGAGCTAGACTTGACTTTAGAATTCATCTAGTTCCAACTCTCATTTTCCAGATCGAGAAACTATGGGCCAAAGAGAGTGACTCGCCTGAGGCCACACAGGTAGTAGTCCCAGGTCAAGAACTCCGGCTCTTGAATATCAGTCGTTCTAATTTTTATTTTTACATTGTTTGCATTGCTGCTTGGTAAATGCTCTCTGGCTTCTTCTTCTTCCTTTTTTTTTTTTTTTTTTTTTTCTTTATTGATTTTTCAGAGAGAAAGGGAGAGAAAGAGAGAGAAACACTGATGAGAGAGAACATTGATTCGCCGCCTCCTGCATGCCCCCCATTGGGGATCGGGCCCACAACCTGGGCGTGTGCCCTGACTGGGAATCGAACTGGCAGCCTCTTGGTGCATAGGTCAATGCTCAACCACTGAGCCATACCGACCAGGCCGGATATCAGTCATTCTATACAATTCCTTCTGCTCTGAACATAAGATCCATATCAAGGCCTAGGTTTCTTGCAAAGTAAGGGCCTTTCTCTGGCCTAATCAGTACCACTCCTTACCTGTGCCCATGCCCTTCACTTCCTTCATTCTCCCCACACTTCCGAAATCAGGGTTTCCCAGTGAGTGTTCCTTGGATCTCCACTCCAAAATTACCTGGTGATTCCTTATTCAAATGCAGGCTCCTGGGCTCCTCCCAAACCAATCAGACTATCTGGAGTTGGATCTTAGAATCTGCATTTTTAAAAGCATCCCAAGTGATTCTTAGCCAAGGAATATTTTTAAACCACTGATAAACATACACAACCTATTTTTTTAAATTATGACTTTTCTCAAATGTGTTTGCAAATTCATATCTGCTATATGATAGTTATTACTCTTTAGGGTTAGTATTATTAATATTAACTGAGTACCCACTATGTGCCAGGAGCCATACTTGGTACTTTTTATAGTTAATAAACATCGTCATTGGCAGCAACTAGCACTGTTCTAAGAGTTCATGTCTTCACAACAGGCCCATGAAGTAAGTGGGTGCTGTAGTTTTGCAAATGAGGAAGCAGACTCAGCAAGGTTAAGTGGCCTGTCCAAGGACACCTGGCTCATGAGTGGCAAAGTCTAAACTTCAGCTCAGGTCCAACAACTCCAGAGTCCTTATTCTGCCTCCCAATGGCAGACTGAGCTGGGCTACAGCCTGAGAGACTTTAAATGAAAGGAAGCTCATGGAAATTTGTGAAATGGTATAGCCTCAGGTGGGTACTGATGTCAACGTTGCTATGTTGACCCAGCATGGGAACTTGGCCAAATATCTTCCAGAATATGTTTGTATTGGCTCACACTCTATACCTTATTTTCTTTCAATAGACATGTGAATTGACTTAGAAACACAGGTATCTCCAGGATTGGTAAAGGCAGAGAAGAGTAGATCAGAAACTAAATAGGAAGAAGTAGGGCTGAGAGAAAGAATTTCACTAGGAACCAGGAAGGAAAGCATTTTGATCATTGATCAATATATTTAACGAAAGAAATATATTGTGTTTGATGTGTCTAATAAATACATTCATTATCTTTGGAAAAGAACACTTTTCCAAAATGCAAGCAATAATACTCTTTGGCAAGGATATTCCAGGAACACTGCCTTTCAATCTTAGTGCTTTGGGGTGGGGGGCACAGTAGGAGGTGCATATTTGCCTGAATGCTTAAACACGCACATATCTGCAGTGTAAGACAACTGAAAACGAGATGCAAACCTTCTGCTGTGGACACACTACAGCTCTATATTCCAGCACTTATCTACAGGAGAAAGCAGCGAGGCAGAGGAGCATGCAGAGTCAGATCTGGTTTTGCACACTGGCTTCACCATTCATGCTTGTGAACTGTGCTAAGAGTTTTATAGACCTCATTTCATTTGATTTTCATACCAACTCCAGGACATGGGTATTTTTATTCCAATTTTTCAAATGAATAAAGCTGAGGCTCTGCAAAATTAAATGTCCTGCTTCCCACACACAGGAGGTACCAGGGCATGCTCTAAACCCTGCTCTTTATCTCTAGTAATCAAGATGGACAATTTGTGGATCTCAATGTTCTTCTAAGTGCTTTATAAATAAAGCTTTACTGTCCATGGCTCCCTAACCAGATTGCTGCCCCTAACAACCTCTCACGGTTGTGGATGACCATGGCCAGCAACACAGAAACGAAATGATGATGAAGTCAAGATCTGTTCTGTGATCAGTCTGACCCTACACCATCCCTCTTCAATCCCCAATTCCCCCATCTCTCAAGCATCACATACCATTTTCAAAGGAAGTCTTCCTCTCAGGACTCAAAAACCAAAAGCCATTGCAAAGGCCTGCAGTTTCTCTAGTTATACTAAAACATCAACCGCCCATCCCCTCCACCTTCCTGTTCTCTGGATGGTTCTCATTTATTCTACAGACAACAGGCACCTTGCAGAATTGGGTTACCTCCCCGATCTGGACTTTAGTTCCCAACGGTAGAGCCCAGGAGTGTGGCAAGTCAGCAGAAGAGTGCGTTCTGAATTGTTCACCTCAAGAGAAAGCCAACACATCCCAGAGAATGGGGCACACCTTGGGCGTTATCCCTAAGTCACATGAAGGGCTCTCTCTCACGTTCCATCCAAGGCTAGCTCTTTCCTTTTCCTCTCTGTTTAATTTTCTCCTTCCCCAGTTCTGACTGTGAGACTTTCTTCATGCCTCATTTTTCTCCCAAAAGTAAAAAAAAAAAAAAGATGCATTTTCTCACAATTTTGCCATTTCAATACATGATTGAGGTGTTTTACAAACATCACAGAAGAGCAGATAGAAGGATCCCATCTCCCATTCCCGATGGTTAAGGACCAGCCCCTTCCATGTCCAGAAGAGAAAGGTGACAGAGGGGGAGGGTGACCCGTGTAAAGACCCACACAGCTGGCTGGTGGCCCTCTGGAAGCCAGATCCCCAACTCCTCGGGCAGTGAGTGCTCTTTGCCCTGAAAGCCAGGACAGATGTCCTCCCCCCCAAACAGTTGTTGAGGACCCGTGTTGTCTGAGGACTTCCTGGGCAATCTCGTCCCCTTCCCGTGGAGTGGGCCTCCGTGGGGAGCTCTGGAAGTGGGGCACAGCAGCGCCCCCCCCCCCCTGCTCCCCCAGGCGCCCGCTCACCTGGCCGAAGTCGGAGAGTTTCCTGGTCAGGCCCGAGCTCTCCAGGACCGCAGTCGACATGCTGGCTCCCGCGGTGAGGTCTCCGAGCCCTAAGCCGACGGTCGCAGCCAGCCTGGTCGCACGCACGTGGAGCTGGGTTTTAACCTGACGTCGGGGAGCAGAGGGCGGGTTGCAAAGGTGTCTGGCGCGCGGGCCACAGGAACGCGCCGGGGGGCGTTGTTCTGACGCACTGGCTGCAGGTCACCGCCTGGGGCGCGGAGGGTGTGGCGGAGGCTGGGGCCAGACTGGCTGCCCGCCCGGCAGGAAGCCTCGGGGCGCGGGGCCACCAGGGAGCCGGCGGAGGGACAGACTGGCCTTTGCGGGTTCTCTGCCTCGGAGTCAGCGGTGGCCGCCCGATGATTCTGATCCTTACAGTGATCAGAAATTCCCTTTGCTCCCGCGCCCTGCGCCCACAGAAGCAGAGCCAGGATCCCTAATTTAGATAGTTTGTGTTTGTCTTTTCTATCACCCACTCAGCAAAGTGCCTTTCTGGGCCTTGACTTCAGAAAACTACTTACAAGGCGACGCTGGGACTGCTGAGCGCGGTTGCTGGAGAGCAGAGGCGGGAAGAAAGAAGAGCGTTGAAGCCCAGCCACCGCCCTGCAGGTGCTGACCTACCTGCGCCCGCCCAGGCCGGCAGGGCTCCCTGCCAGGAGCACGCATAAGAATACGGCAATGCATTGAATACTTAGTGCAGTCCTTGCCATATAGTTAGACACTTAGTGAATGGAAGAGCTTGTTTCAAAGCATGTCATTTAGGGTAATGCTCTCCAGGTCCATCCGTGCGCTCTAGAGGGGAGAGATTTCCTTCATTTTTGCAGCCCAGTAGCATTCCGGTGTGCAAATGTACCACAGCTTTTTATCCATCGTCTACTGATGGACACCTGGGCTGCTTCCAAATCTTGACCATTGTAAACATGCCGCTATGAACATAGCATATATTCTTTTGAATTAATGTTTTGGGTTTCTTCAGATGTAGTCCCAGAAGTGGAATCACTGGGACATAGTTCCATTTCTTTTTTTTTTTTTAAGGTATCTCCATACTGCTAAGTGAAATAAGCCAGCCAGAGAAAGGCAAGTACCACATGATTTCACTCATATGTGAAATCCAATGAACAAAATAAACTAGCAAACAAAATAGAAACAGATCCACAGATACAGAGACTTACAGCTGTCAGAGGGGAGGGCGGTAGGAGGCTGGGTGAGAAAGGTGAAGAGATTAAGTAAAATATTAAAAAACCTCATGGACACAGATGACGGTGTAATGATTACCAGAGGGAAGGGGGTGGGGGGAGGTAGAGGAGGATAGAGGGGGCAGAAATAGTGATGGAAGGAGACTTGACTTGGGGTGGTGAGCACCAGTACAATATACAGATGATGTGTTATGGAATTGTACACCTGAAACCTATGTGATTTTAGTAACCAGTGTTACTCTAATAAATTCAATTAAAATAAATAAATAAAAAGTATGTGACCACAAATAATTTTTGAGGACCTGTACTGCACTGCAGTAGGTATCAGGGATGCAGCAATGAATGATACACTCAGGGGACAGAGGATCCTGCCTTCTCCACCACGCTGCCATTCTGGGGTCGGGGAGACAGAAAATAAACAAATAAGTTTAGGCAGAGCTAAGCCTACTAAAGGAGAGAAGGAGATGGGCTAGGAGTGAGCCTGTGGGTGTTGGAGAGAGAACTCTCTCAAGTGGGCAGGAAGATATCATTCACCCCATGTTTTCGGATCAGGGAGCTGAGATGAGGTGTTCATTGCCAGCAGGAGGAAAACAAAATATAAAAGAACACTGCAGCCTTGGCCAGGTTGACTCAGAGGTTAGAACTTTGGCCCGTGGACCAAAGAGTCACGGGTTCGGTTCCGGTCAAGGGCACGTACCTCGGTTGCAGTCCGGTCCCCAGCCCTGATTGGGGTCGTGCGGGAGGCATCCAGTCAATGTGTTTCTCCCCCTCACACTCTATCTGAAGATAAAAGGGAAAAAAATTCTCTTGTGAGAATAAAAAAAAAAAACAACACCCCAAACTCAAAGGTTCAGGTAGGAAGTGAAAAACCAGGAGCATCAAGGCCTTGAGTGACTGCCTAATATTTACCCAGGAGAGGGTAATGGACTGAGAGAAAACAAGCCAATAACAGAGATTGCTAGAAATCCACCTCCTCCCCTCCCACAATTCTTTGATGGAATGACCAAGTATCTGCAAAAAAAATATCTCAGATTTGAGATTCAAAATAATGAATGCCACCACTGATTTCACTGTGTAGCTTTGGTCAAGTCCACGCCTCAGTTTCTTTGTCTTTAAAATGGGGGTTATAAACGTTGCTGTTTAGGATTTCTTGAGCCTCTCTAATGTCCCAGGTTTTCTATTACCTGCTTAAAATACAGACATAATGAAGTCTAATTTTTGTCCAAGAGTCTTTGGGTATCTCATTAATGCTTCCTTTCTTTTTTTAATTTTTTTTCCTTTATTGAGTTTTAGATAGAGTGGAAGTGAGAAGGAGAAAGAGATAGAAACATTGATGAGAGAGAACATCGATTGGCTGCCTCCTGCATGCCCCCCACTAGGGATTGGGCCCACAACCTGGGCTTGTGCCCTGACCGGGAATTGAACTGGCAACCTCTTGGTGCATGGGTCGACGCTCAACCACTGAGCCACACCTGCCAGGCTGGTTGATGCTTCTTATGGTAAATTGGATGCTCAGTGTTGTTGAACATAAAGGGCTAGATCTTGACTTCCACCCTCAGGAGAATCTGAGGAGAATTCAGGAGCACGAATTCACCAGCAACATAAAAGGCATGCAATGAATAAAATAAGCAAGCAGAAACAGCTACTTATGTCCACGCACACTGTAAGACATTGTGCCAAGCTCTCCATAAGCATGATTTCATCTTTTCCACTTAACAACCCTGTAAACTATGCATCTTCATAAAAATAAAATTTTCATCCCATCTCCCATAAAAATAAAAATAAAAAAGCCCCAGATCTGGGTTGGGAGGAGAGCATTCTTAATTGTCTACCACCTCAGAGAAAAACACTAACCAGCTTCCTTAAAATTTTTTATTCTGGTAAAAAAAATTTTTTAAAAGATGAAATGTATTCATACACTAAGATGAAACCTCACCTAAGATTGCTTATGACATGAATTTTGTAGATGATTTTTAAACTCTCCTTTGACTTAATTTGGATGGAAGACCGTGTGTTGCTGTTACTGACAAGGACAGTGCGGGGTCCTAAGAGAGCTGTTCTGACAGAGCTAGTTTCGAAGGAGCACCCAAGAATTCAGCCCTAACACTGAGGGTGTCCGTGCCGTGAAGAGGCGTATGCCATGTCACAAGATGTACAGTTGTGAACCTGGTAAACTTGAAATGAACCTTTACTGATTTGGAAGTTGCAGATTTCCCAACCACTGATGGTTATCAGTACCTTTTCATTTAACCTCATATGTAGAATGTTGAATTAATCATAACCCGTGAGTTCATGGCACATAAAATCTCCAAGGCCCCTCTCTTGTTTTATTTATTCTCTTTTATCTTCACTCCATAAGCCCATTCCCTTCCCCCAGAAGCAACATCCCTAATACATTTACTATTTAGCCTTGGATTTTTAAAATGCATGGATATTGCCCCAGCAGGATGGCTCAGTTGATTGGAGCATTGTCCCATATACCAAAGGGCTGCAGGTTCAGTTCTGAGTCAGGGCCATGCCTAGGCTTCGGGCCTGATCCCCATTGAACGATCCGGGTGAGAACAGGAGGCAGCCAGTAGACGTTTCTCTCTCCCTCTCTCTCTCTCTCTCTCTCTCTCTCTCTCTCTCTCTCTCTTTCTTTCTCTCTCTCTAAATATATCCTCAAGTGAAGATTAAAAAAAAAAAAAGTTACCACCCAAAATAAAAAATAAAGAAAATGTATGGATATCTTGGTACATGTATGTACTTTCATGGATATGAGCGATATGGTACAGGTTCATTATAGCATATAGAACTACTACTGATTTCAGTTTCTAACTTTTTTCTTCAACCATGTTCTTAGGCGCTTGCTATACTGCTAACTGTACATCTAGTTTTTTGGGTTTGTTTTTGTGGGTTTTTTTCCTGGTGTAGAGTATTCCGTAGTATGCATGCATCACATTTGACGTCTCCAGTCCCCAGTGGTGGACACCTAGGCTGTCTCTGACTTTTCACCATCTGCAAACAGTGATGAAATAAATGTCCTCATCTTTGTCCCCTTACAGACCTGTGTGAGAACTTCACATACTATTAGAATAGTGACTAAACCTATGTGTTTCAAAAAATTGAGATAGTCCCTTAAATATTTAACTAGGTCCATGCATTTACGCAGAATTTAGAAACAGAGAATGTTGGGAGGTAATTTCCCTGCCATTTCCACACTTCTTGGACAACCTTTTTAATAATTTGGGGTGGGGGCGGGTGGTGTTGTACAGCAAACAACCTTGGTCAAAGGTCAGATTTGTTTCCTGACCAACATGATAGAGAACTTCTCCATCCCTGAAGATACTCCACTATAATAAAGTCTTCCTTCTCTCCCCAGACAAAATTTGCTTCAATTCCAGGGTGGTGATAATGCCTCTCTTTTGGAGAGGAGGATGGCGGAGTTGTGACAAGCCTCTGTATAAGATCAGTTCTTAAGTCCAGTATTTTCAGCTGGGACACAGCCCGGTGTGCGCTCAGCATCTGCCTGGATTCACTCTTCCCCACTCTGCAGTCGTCCTCTGCTGACACCTGCGGGACTTGCTGGTCAAGGGGAATCAATGTAAACATGCAGTTCACATTGCCTATTGTGCTCTGAGCAATGAACTGTCTAAATCCATTTGAGCTTGGTTTTTTCTCACTGGCCAGTTTCATAGAAGTGTGGCAAATCAGTCTAGCTGTTACATTGATGTTTAGGAACTGTTTGATCACTTGAGAAAGAAGAAATGGATGTGGCATCTATGGCTCATCACCTGTTTTCTTTCCTCCTCTCTCCAGGAAATAAAAGTTCTGAATGGTAGCTACCCATCCCCAAGGCTTCCCAGAATAAAAACTATATTTCCCAGCCTTCCTTGCAGCTAGGTATAGCTACAGGTCTAATATGTGACCAAAGAAATGCAAGGAGCCTGGCCGGTGTGGCTCAGTGGTTGAGCATCGATCCCATGAACCAAGAGGTCATCTGTTTGATTCAGGGTCAGGACACAGGCCCAGGTTGTGGGCCCGATCCCCAGTGGGAGACATGCAGGAGGCAGCTAATCAAAGTTCTCGGTCATCAATGTTTCTATCTCTCTCTTCCTCTCTGTCTAAAAAAAAAATCCATAAAGAAAAATATATACTTTTGCAAGGAAAAGCAGTCTGTGGGACATCTAGGAAGTGTCCTTAAAGGAAGCATGCTCTTGTTCTTCCACTTTGTCCTTCATGCGGGACCGAATACAGACACGCTGACGAGAGCTGGAGTGGACATGGTGAATTATGAGGCGAATTTAGGAAAGGGAGCCATGCTTTGCAGAGCAACAAGAAGCGAGGTGGGAAAAGCCCGGTTCTTGACACCATGGAGCAGCCCTGGGCTGCTTAGACTTGGATTTATGAGAAAAATTTGCTTAAATCTCTGTGATTTTGAAATTTCTGTCACAGCCAAATTTAGTTACAAGAATATAAGAAACATGGGAATGGTATTTAAGATGGATTTATCTGTCCAAAAACTACACTTTTCTCATCAGAATTTGGAGAACAATACATATCTCATTGCAAAAACTTGGGAAATTCCCACCTGCAAAGTCAGCTGGCTGTGAGCTCCTTCAGGAACTCATTTCTGTTCTATTTTCTGTTAGTTTAACTTTTCCCACACAGACAACCCAGAAGTCTGAAGATCACTACCAACCAATGCCACACAAATGAAACGCAATTAATCTGTGATGTCATGGTTTGTATCAAAATGCTATCTATAGCAGGTTATTCCCGGCATTCTTAGCAGGACTTAGACATTTCTTTGGATCGTAATAAAATTAGTTGGTAAATGAAGTACATTTGAGCACAGGTTTATTAAATGAAATATACATATAAAATCTCCAGACTCTGACGCTATTACATTATCATCCCTTGTTAGCAATATCAGAGTGAGGTCAGAGTATGGTCATTCATACACTCATTCATTCAACAGGTATTTGTCGAGGGCAGCCCTTATGTCAAATATTCTGCCCTCGGTTTTTTTCTTTAGCTTTTATTTGTTTTCTTCATTCATTCATTCACACTATACTTTCTATCCCAGAGGACTTTGAAGGCCTTATGAGGCATGTCTAAAACAAAACCAAAAAAACATAAAGCAGTGAAAGTTAGGGTTGCTGCAAATTTTCAAGCCCCCAAGAAGTCAATGCCCAAACTAATATCCATAAAATAGAAGTAAAACAGTTGTTTCAGACAGTGCTTCCTGCCTCCAACCCGAGACGAAGTCTTAGTCTTCCTAAATTCCAGTACTAAGCCTGGTGTCCCATACACAGTAAGTACTCAATTGATATTATTTTACTTGTGTATGTAGAAAAGTATGCACAAAAATGTTCAGGGCAAGATTACTCAAAAAAGTTTAGACCAAAAGAAAATCTTCAGCAATAGGGGAATAATTAAGTTAATTATAGTTCATTCACAAAATAGATGCAGGGGTAAAAATTATGTTTGAATCATAAAAACTTAAAGGTACACAATTAAACTAGTTGTAGATACAAGTAACAAGCAAAATCTTGTATTTCCCCTTGTGCAGATGTCAAGAAGCATACAATGACAAAGAACAAGAACAGTATTTTCTCTAGATGGTGGGATTAGAAGAGAGATTATTTTCGACATCTTTTACTTTTCCATTTAAATGTATGAAGGAAGTAGAGTTGAGGGGGAAAAGTAGCTTGCTTAGAGAATTTGCCCAAAGCCATACTAGATTACTATTAGACATAAAGGGTCTATTCCTCAGCCTTAATTTTTTTTCATCTCATCCTCTCTGGGAAGAAAAGGGGGCAAATAATTAGTCAGCAGTCAAATAGTTATTGAGTACCGGGCATCTTGTAGAGGTCATCTTATTTAATCCTTTGTCAAATGAGATGAAATTTTAGTATTCTCATTGTACGAATGAGAAACCGGAAACACTGTGGTCTTGTGGGAAAGAGGCAAAAGGCCTGGGGTAGTGATGTTAGGGTTGGAAAAGGTGCCCATCATCCTTTCCCTCTGGCTCAGGAAAGAGAACAGAGCCCTCTGCTGGGGAAGATGGTGGCATAGACACCCCTGTCCTCCCAGAGACTTCTGGCCCCTGAAGAGTCTCAGCAGGTTTGAGCATTGGAAAGGTAGGGTCTGTAGTCATTAGTCAGCTAGGCAACTGCTGTCATAACTCACCGCGGTTGAAAAAGGAGTTGGTTTAGATACGGTGAGTGAGGGAAGAAACAGGTCAGAAATGATTCATAGGTTACTGAGTAGATGGAGACAGTGACATTCTCAGAGATGGCTCCTTCCTTTCCCTTGAAGGACCAAAGGCATCCAGCAAAATGCCCCTTGACACCAACAGGTGGCCCGTGCTGCTTCCATTGTGCCTCTTCTCACACGTTTGTGAAAACATATATACGTGAAGAGTTCTGACAAGTTCATAACATTCATCAGTAGTAACTAGAATTAATATTAAGTACCTGCTATATACAAGGCTCTTATGTTCCTTACAGAGAAGACCTGGAAGTTAGAAAGATATGCATTAAAAAAGTCACTGCTGCCCTGGCCGGTTTGGTTCAGCGGTTGGAGCATCGGCCTGCGGTCCAGAGAGACCCGGGTTCGGTTTCCACTAAGGGCACGTACCTCGGTACAGATTGTCCCTGGCCCTGGTTGGGTCATGTGGGTGGCATCCACTTGATGTGTCCCTTTTATGTCGATGTTCTCTCTCTCTCTCTCTCTCTCTCCCCCCCCTCCCTCCCACTCTATCTGAACAAAATATGAAAAAATGTCCGCGGGTGAGGATAAAAATAAAAATAAAAGATCACTGCTGATCCTAGAGAGCCTATGCCAAGCAGTAAATGATGGTGACATGCCCAGAGGGGTGGATATTTTTTCTGAGTTTTTAAAACTCTTCATTAAAAGTGTTTTGCATGCTACTTTCTGTATCACAGATGCCTACATCTTGCACCATCCAAAGAGCTTTAGTTCCACCAAGTCTATTCACTCAGTCAAGAGATGTTTATTGAGCACCCGCCTTGTTCCAGACACTATATTGAGCATGGGGCATGCAAAATGAGACAAAGCAAAATTCCTATGATTATGGAGCTTCGAGGACAGTGGATTCTTATCCTAAGAAAATAGAAGGCCGCTGGAAGGTTTTGACTGGAGGAGCAATAGGGTATGTCATACTTTGAAAAGATCACTTTACCTGGGCTGTGATATAAAGCGCCATTTCTTTACACTCTGATGCCTCTTATATTGACCATGTCATCCAGTTTGATTATTCTGGGGACAGTGAGAAGATATTTGAGGGAGATGAAACTGGAAGCAGGATAACCAGTTTGGAAACTATTTAAATAAGGCAATGATATGAGCGATAGGAGGAAAATGATTTGCATACATACATATGTATATAAGTTGTGTATATATGGGTGATATATATGTATGTATATATACATATATACATATATATGATATATATATATGACTTGGTAATTGTAGAGAGGTATGAGAGACAGAGAGAGTGTAAGATAACTTTCAGGATTTTGTTTTGAGAGTGTGGGTGGATGATGCCAAGCCCTGCATTAGAGAACACAAAGGAGGAAAAGATTTGAGGGAGTCACAATAATGAGCCCAGTTTCAAACATGTGGCACTTGCTACACCAGTGGAACACCCCAGTAGAGATTCTGGTCACACCATGTGAGCTCCCAAGGAGAGCTCCAGACTAGAACTAAGAATTTGAAAACAACAGCAAAAAAAGAAAAAAGAAACTAAAACCTAAAGACATGTCATTGGGTGACTTCATACAGCAAATGGGAACTAAAAGCTAATACAGAGAAGAAGTATCCAAGTGATAAGAATCATAGTAGGCAATGGAGAAGGGAACATCAAGAAGAGGTGAGCAGCACCAATGCCGAGTGTGTTATGGCAATCAATAAGGTAGGGCCTGAAGTAGCTGTTACCTGTAGCAAAATGGTGTTCATCTGCATTCTTCAGAGAAACAAAACCAATAGGAGACATATCTCTATCTCTATCTCTATCTATCTTTCTATCTATCTATCTATCTAGAGATTGTAAGAATTGGCTCAAGTGGTTATAACAGCTGAGAAGTCTCAAAATCATCAGTGAGAAAGCTGGAGACCTGAGAGAGCAGATGGTGCAGTTCCAGTCTGAGTCCAAGTCTGATAGCAGGAGAAGACCAATGTCCCAGCTTGAAGACAATCAGTCACAGAGAGAAAGAGTGTGTGGATGCTCCCTTATTCATCTTTTTTGGTTCTGTTCTGGCCTTCAATGGTTTGAATGAGACCAACCCACACTGGGATGTCAATCTGCCCTACACACTTTACAGTTCAAATGTGAACTCTCCCGGAACACCCTAGGAGACTCACTCAGATCACTGTTCATCCGAATAACATGTTGTGCCCTGTCAAGATGGCACATAAAATTCACCATCACAGTGAGGAACTCCAGCACTGATGAACCTCAGAGGGCTCCGTGGACGTTAAACATTTGACTGAGTGAAAATGGTCCTAAGGTCACAGGATGAGTTGGCTGTTTTTTAGGATGGGTAGGTAAGCATTCTGAAGGCTATAGGTTTATGGAGTAATCAAGTACATGTTTCAGACTGAGTATTGGGAAAAGACCAGGTGGGAAAGAAATGGAGCTTGGGAAAAGAGGTCAGAGAAAGGTACAGTAGAAATGAGAATGAGATGGAATCACAGTGGAGGATGGAAAGTTACGATTTCCAAGGTGGAGCTCTTCTGGGCTCAGAAAAAGCCCAAGATGGAGCCCCAAAAGGGGTGGTCAAAGGAAGCGAAGTTAAGGTCTCTGGAGCCTCAAAGTCAAGGTCGCCAAGGGCTCTGTGCAGAGTAAGTTGTTCTCATGGCCCTTTTCTTTCTATTGCAAATTTCTAACCATCCCCCTTCAAAGTCACCAGGGCATCTCCTTACCCCCAAAAAAGTATATTTATAGGACTAGTGTAACTTCTGTATCAGAAGGGATTTGTTCTTCACAGGTCTGAGTAATGGAGACCGTCTTATAACCTCGAATACCTCTAGAGTGCTCGTTCTTTATCTTCGGTGTAAAAAAAGGACAATTCTACAGCTTGTTAAAAAGGCAGATTGGCTAGATTCTGATTTGGTGGGTCTGAGATGAAGCTTCATATCTGAATACTAACAGGCATCTTTTATATTTTTTATGTGGGCATTTTGAGGGACTTGATACAGGTAACACGGTGCTCTACTGTTGAACTGAACTGTGTGGGGTAGAATTAATAGAATTAGCTCACTTGCGATAGAATTAGATTTTCACACAACTCCTGCTGCAGTTCTAGATATGACCAGCAGGTGGCGAGCGACTCACACAACCCGCGAAGGAGAACTTTCGAGCATTTCCGGCCCCCAAATCTCATATTAAAAACTGTTCAGGCAAGTAATGGGGAATCCTGTTTTCCAAGCAAAACCGTTAGCGAGAGTGGTGAGTTTCTTCCCTTTGCATGTGAATTCCAATGAGCCAATGGCCCACCTCTTACCTTGCTGTCCAGAGGCTAAAGCCATGCTGACCCCTGACTCAGCCTTCTGGCGATCAGGAGCCTGGCACCTGCCAGGACTGGTCTACCTCCTGATACAGATCCAGGGCTGGGGAACGACCACCTCTGGGCCATATAAGGCCTGAGAAATCAACCCCAGCTAACTTCACATGCCTCACCAAAATATATAGCAGCTAATTTTTAAATTGATAATTTTGTATGGCACTCCAGTGATGTTATAAATATCCAAATGGCCCTTGGAACTTACCTTCTAAAGGTTCTTGCGTGGGGGGCAGGGCAGAGAGTAGACGCTAGCTCAAAGAGGGCGTCCTTTGCCACTAGAGCGTCTTATGATTGTGCCTTGTTGTCTATCAATGCAGGAAAGGAGGCATCTTACTCAGCCCTTCATTTTGTAGACAGAGACCCTGGAAGAGGGTGAGCAATTTGCTGGGAGACAAATAGAAAGTTCTAGAACATGGAGTCTGTCTTACTTCAAGTGACCTGTCTTGTCACTGCACCTAACATTAAGAGGTGTTAAAAGTGTGTGTGTGTGTGTGTGTGTGTGTGTGTGTGTTAGTTCAAGGGGAAACTTAGGGATGATCATTTGGTTGGGGAAGAGGAGCTGAATGACTTTAGGATGTGTTTGCATAACAAGCCCACCGTTTAAAAAATTTTTTTTCTTTATTGATTTTCAGAGAGAGGAAAGGAGAGGGAGAGAGATAGAAACATCAATGAGAGAGAACATCGATTGGCTGCCTCCTGAGTGCCCCCTACTGGGGGTCTGGCCCACAACCTGAGCATGTGCTGACCAGGAATCAAACCAGCAAGCTCCTGGTGCATGGGTCGATGCTCAGTCTCTGAGCCATATCACCAGGCAAGCCCACTGTTTTTAAAAAACATAGATTGTGTATTTATTTGGGGGTAACCTGGCAGATGGGGGAGGATGAGAGTCCAAGGATCAATGGGGCATGAGGGAAGAGGGCTGTCCATCCTGTCCCCATTGTGTGTTAATAGACTTTCTTTTTTTAACTTTATTTATTTATTTTTTCTTTATTGAGGGAGGGAGAGAGAGATAGAAACACTGATGAGAGAAAACTGATTGGCTGCCCCCTGCCTGCCCCCCACTAGAGATCAGGCCCACAACCTGGGCATGTGTCCTGACTGGGAATCGAACCAGCAACCTCTTGGTGCAGGGGTCAATGCTCAACCACTGAGCCACACCGGCCAGGCTGGACTTCCTTTTTTTCACACACTTCCTTTTCTGCCCTCTAAACTGCAAGCTACCAAAGGCAACGATTCTCTTGTTTATCTCAGATTATGTTCGATAGTTTTTGGTGAATCAATGAGCATATCGACCTTGATCATTTTACCACCAAGTGGTATCTTCTAACATCTTAGATCAGCGACATTCAACCTTTTTCACCTCGTGGCACAGGTAAACTAATTACTAAAATTCTGTGGCACACACAAAAATATTTTTTTGCCAATCTGACATAAAAATTGGTATTTTTTTTTATTCATTCATGCCAGGTAGCTATTGTTGTGTTGGTTTGTTGACTTTATATATATATATATATATATATATATATATATATATATATATATATACAATCTAAGGGAAAAGAGGTCAGTGCCCCTGACTAAATAGGTATTGCATGTTTTTAAAATGCTTTCAGCACACCGGTTGAAAATCTCTGTCTTAGCTGGAGCGCGCATGCCTCCATCATGGATTCACTAGGCTTGTTTTATTGGTAATGCACACTCCTCCTAAAAGAAACAAGACCCGAAAGTGGTGCTTGGGCGTGGGGAAGAGAGGTGGGGGTGGGGAGGAAAGAGTGAACAGGACGACCCGGGCACACAGTTTCCCAGGACCACACCTGCCTGCCTGGGGCAGGCTGCTTCCCCCAAGCTTGGTGCGAGCAAACGTTCCCCTTGCCCGCGGGCGCGCGTCCAGGCCCGCGCGAGGTGGGGAGCGCGCTCGATTCATAGGCAGAGCATTCCCGGGCCGCGCCGCAAGGAGTCGGGCTGAGCTCGGACTTCGGGGAGGTGATGATGGACACAGGACACGTGGCCACACAATGGGGACACACGACTGACCTCAGTCACTTCGGCAAACTGCCCCTGTTTTCGGGAGGCGGCAGGAGCGTTTCCGGAGCTCCAGGGCCCCGGCGCCCGGTTCCTCGCCCCACTGGGGCTGCGCTTCCTTGTCGAACACGGAGAGCACCCAAGGGCGAGGCAGGCCGGGGGCTCAGAGGCGCCCCCCGTGAGCTTGAGTCACTGCGGGGGACGGGAGCCTCGGCGCGTCGCACTGGGTAAAGAAAGGCACGCGGACCGCCGGGGCGCAGAGGCTGGGCAAGGCGCGCCGGTGGCCAACTCTCCCCGAAGGTCACTCGTGGGCTCTGGGGACTGTGACGTCACAGTGCAGCCAGGCAGGGGTGTAGACTCGGAGAGGGTCACAAAGGTGTGGCGTGTGTCTGTGTTGTGGGGGGGGGGGGTAGGATAAAGAGGGGAATCCCGAGGAATGGGGGCAGGGGCCTGGGGACTTCAGAATTCGAGAAGGAGCAGTCAAGCTGGGGGAAAATAGCAGCGCTTTTTTTCTTCCCTCCTATATGCAAACTGTCACTTCGGGTTAGCCTGAGCCCTCATCTAGCTCATTAGCATGAGCTGTGGCTAAGGCGCTTAAACCCTCTAATTATTTATTATGCCGCCAGGGAACGGGTCGCAACCCCGGGGTGCACTTGCGGGGACTGGCAGAAGCGGGCACCGAGTGGGGGCTGAGCGCTGCCCGGGAAAGACCCTTCTGCCAGGAGCCCCGCAGAACGCTGTTCCTGACGCGACGTTGTCCCGTTGTTGGGGTGCATCAGAAATGCCCTCTCCCCAAAATTCCTTCTCGGGGAAGTGGGGCAGTACTCATCTCTGTCGTCTGCATTGGTGTCCATGTTCTCTGTTGCGGCTCCGGAGTTGGAGCAAAGGGGAACAGGATTTTTGCAAAAATGTGAAAATGGAAGACAAACCAGGAGCTGGGAACTTGGGCTGGGTGGTAGGCGGAGTGCACCGTCCAGAAGGACCTGGGGAGGATCTGCAGTTGCCGTCCCTGCCTCTCCCCGGCCCCCACGCCGCGTCCCGAGAGTTCATAAAGTTGGGGGGACCGCGCTGGGCTGAAAGGCGGCCCACTCACGTCTACGGTTCTATTCAGAAAACAGTTTCAAAATAAGTTAACCTCTAGGGTGTTTTCCCCTCCCCTTCTAATTGTCTCCTCCCTCCTCCCTCTCTCCATTCGAGTCTGTTTTATGTTCCTCCGCGTTGTGCCAACTATTTTATCTTTATTCCTTCTCTTTCTCTCTGGCCATTCATTCCTTTTTTTGTGTGTGTGGCTTCTCAGGCTGATGTGCGGCTCGTTACCACCCACTGCACGCTCGCTCCGGTAGCTGAGGTGTTTCTATACAAACTCGAGCGTTCAGTTGTCATATTAATTATTACACTGAGTAATGACTGAAATGGTCAAAATAAGGGGAAACTCGAGAGCGCTTTTTCTTGCTGCTCAAAGATTCAGCAAAGAAGCCGTGCAACAAAGCACTAATTGGTCCCCAGAAACACTCCGACAAGGCATGGAAGATAGGTTTCATAGAACCCTGCGATTGTGAAGGGGAGAAAGCGCTGAATGGACCCCACGCTTCTTTTCTAAACTCTCTTGTGAGCAAAAAATGGACCTCTGTTTGAATACTGCCCTGATCCTTGAATACTATACCCAGCAGAGAAAAAAATGCACCATTTATTGTAAGTTTTTTTTTTTTTCTTCTGCAGCTATTCATGGATTCTCTGTGAAGAATCAGCTGGTTTTGTTTACCGTGAAAGACCTTTACTTTATTTTCATTCTTGGAGAAGGGAGGGAAAGAGAGCCATGTGCCTAGACAGAGAGGAGCTGGCCTACTGTAACAAAATAGAGTGTAACAAATCCTACAAAAGTTTAGAATGTATTGATTCTTTGGAGAGCTATATAGATTAACGACTTTCTTTATGCTTATCCAAGGAAGGTATTTAATCATAATGTAAATGGGGCTTTAGAAAAAAATAAAGACTTCACGTTACTTCTCCTTATTTGGAGAACTTCAAAAGGACTTGTGAGGGTGGCTGCAAATTACCCCCTCCCTCCACCCAACCTCCCCTCCCTAACCAAAAAGCCACAGTAAAATAATAGTTTGTGCTTTTTTTGTTTTGTTTTGTTTTCCAGCCCCCCCATCCCCACCCCCCAGGCATATTGAAAAAGCAAATAGATTTGTTAGAAGTCTGGATTCCTTAATGCAGGTGCAGGCCTGGCTGCTGTGACCAAGATGCTAAGCCAAATCTGTAGTGTGTGCCATTCTGCCCCCTGAGCAGGCCGTCCCTGGCGAGTCGGCCTTAGCTCAGCCTGGGCAGCAGTCGGTTCTGAAGTCACCTTGGGAAGAGTGTGCTGGAGACAGCAGATTGCGCAATAATGCGCTTTTCATTTCCCAGGCAGGACAAGGTCAAGCACAGCCCTGGAGCAGCATACACCCCAGGCCAGAGGCCCCGTGTTACAGCTACTGGGACCCACACATATGAACACATACTCACTTTTCTCAAAGCACCCCTGGATCCTGGGGCTCTGCACTCACCAAAACTGAGGCTTGCCCTAAACTCGTGTCCACTCAGAAATCTGAGGCCTTTTTGTACTCTCCTCGCCTCTGATTCAGGATCCGCTATAAATATAATTTTATGAACTGATTCATTCCTTCCATGGAAACCCTAGTTTCACTTTTCATATGAACTCCCCTTCCCCTAAAGTAAAAGCACAGAGGGAACTTTTTCAAAGAGATGAGGCCTGTCCCCTTTCCACAGAGAGGAGCCTCACGGTTCTGGAGCATGACTATAGTGCGCCAGCAGAGGTGACATCGGCCTGACCTTCAACTGTGAGTGGAAGTTAATGTGGCCAGAGACTCAGGACCCCAGTGTCTCAGGTCTTCAGGGCAATGATTCCTCCGCCTCACTGAAAAAACCCTCTGACCATGTAGATCCTGATGCTGAATGTGGATAGGGTTTAATCTAAGGTGTACTCCATCTCCAGGACTCCTTGAATAAAAGAGAGGCCTGAAGGTACAGAAATTAAGGCCCTTATTGCATTGCGGCAAAAGGAAACCTTCCCATTTTTTCTAGGATGTCTACATTCTGGGTAATACCTACCGAAGGGGGTCAGTGTCCTGCCTTCCCATCGTAAGAATGGCAGTCCCTGGTATATATGGAGGGACTTGCAAAGTGAATTCACAAACAACATTAGATTGCATTCTCCTGACTACTGCACTGGGTCTGAAGGCATCCCACACTCCTTGGAGAACTATTTTCCCCTCCACATCTAGATAAATGGAACCTTGAGTGACCTGGTCAAGTAAACCCTGGGGTCTTGCCCAGAGTCTGGCCCACTGGTGGCAAGGGAGGTCAGAAGCAGGGGCTTGCTGCAGCATCTTCCTTGAGGCAGCCATAAAGCCTCTCTGTATTTCATCTCACTTCCTACTGTTTCCATTAAAACCTTAGTTGCTAACTCCGATCACCCGGCCTGCAAACATCACACCATGTCTAAAAATGACAGGAATTACCCACTCCCCGGTTCTGGAACAGTGAGACAGGAGGCATTGGATCTCCAGCGGCTGTTCACAACTGTCAGGGTAGGGTTCCAGGAAGCGGAGCTGGACCTCCACCTCCTCTGAACCCTTCCCGGGATGGCTGTGTGAGCAGCAGCAAAGCTTCCTCGTGGTGTCCAGAAAGGCTATTCTTATTCATCCCTTGCTACTTAGATCCAATTCGCACACCTCTCCCTGAAATCTCCCCAAGTTGGAAGTAGATACTATGTCTACTCAAGCTCACACTGCTGTTTAAGTAACAGAGCCCGGGAGTCAAATCAAGTCCATCTGCTTTACCTCCTTTTCCCCCCAGGACCTGGGGTCCCCCAGCCTAAGAGAGTCTGTGGCAATTCTCACAGGTGTGTGTGTGGGGGGGAGTCACACTCTAGGCCACGGGGTCTGAGGCAGGATTCTAATTGGCTCTTTGAGCCTCAGTCCTTCGCTCCAAACTGGTTAAAACAACCAGAAAGCCTATTTCAGTGGAAAACTCCCCTTGGTAGTACACAGTCCCCAAAGGCAGTGGTGGAAACCCCCCAAAACAGATTCTAGGTGGCTCTACCTTCGGGTTGGAGGACAAGGTGGAGATGACAGGGTTGGGCTGGGATGGTGGAGGGGGGTGTTTATTTACTCCAGTAAGAGGAAGGGAATACCTGGGTTCTTGGAGAGCTTTGGGAAGTAAGCTCAGGATGAGGGAGTTGAGATAGTGAGGGTGGAGTTTTGGCTCAGAGCTGGAGCGGGGAGAATAGGGACAAATGTTCTGGTGACTTTGGCCGGAAGGATCCCAGCACCCGCTGTCTTTCCTCCTGGGTGGAAGCCAATGTGTAGGGCTGCTACAATGAGCAGCTTCATTGGTTGGCACTTCTAGTTGAGGGCTCATTTCATGGCGTGTGTGTGTGTGTGTGTGTGTGTGTGTGTATTGGTGGTGGTTGGGAGTAGGCTCTGGTCCATGACAATTAGGATCTCCATGCACCCGAAAAGAAAACTGAGAGAACTTGCTGGCCATCCGAAGATTTTCCTTGCTCCTACATGCATTTCGAAATCCCGCACAGGTGGGGAAACTGAGGGCGGCAACGCAAGAGGGACTTGTTCAAGGTTACAACACAAAATAGGGACAGAGCCAGAACTATGAACCTTTAAGTGTGGAATGCTTAGAATCTGAGTTGGAAGAGAACTTAGGGTGCATGGTTCAGCTTAATGCAAAAGAAAATGCACTAGGTGCCTGATGTTGGTGACTCTCCCCTCACACCCACACACAGTATTTTGCTGGAGAGGAGTGGGTGGGACACAGGAGGCCTTTCCTAGCGCCTGGCCTCCTAGCGGCCTGCACGGAGCTCAGAGCTGGATGGCTGGAAATGCCTGAAGAACCCATTTTGCCAGGTGGAGTCTTCCTGCGGTTGGAAGGCAGGTGGTGTTGCTGTTTCAGACCTCACCTCCTCCTACATTTCCCCCAAATGGGGACAAAAGTGAGTCTGAAGACCTCTCATGGAGATTCCTGGGCAGTGGCTCCTTTCCTGGGGTGAGTGGGGTGGGTGAAAGGTGTAAATCTCACCGGTTCAGCCAAGTCCTGTGGGGTCAGCAAACCATAAGTTACTGTGCAAGAGGAGGCTGGGGGGGAGGGGTTTACAGAACTGATCTCTGTCGGCATGATTCAGTGTACAGTTCCCAAACTCACCCATTTTATTTTTATTCTGTTATTTTTTAAAGCACATCAGATCAGTTGTGTCTTTTAAGAATAGATTTGAGCGAGAGGAAGGGAGAGGGAGAGAGAAAGAAATATCCATCGTTTGTCTCCCGCACACAGCAGGCACCTGGAACCTGAAACTTGGGTATATACCCTGAAGGAACCCTCGACCTTTAGGTTTACAGGACAACGCTCCAACCAACTGAACCACGCTGGCAAGTGCCCAAACTCACCCATTTTAAAAGAGAAAGCTGTGGCAGAGAAGGAAGATGATTCACCTTGGTAGCCACCGTCTCTACTACACATCACCATCACTATTGTTCTAAAAACACTCATAGCCGGCCACACCTGGATCCTTTAGAAAGACCCAGCTCCACTAAGGGAAGTCTAATGAGAAGCCATTACCCGGATAATTCACCCCAATGAACCCTGCACCCAGGCCTCTAATCTACCGGCTGGTTACCCTCTGCTTTCTTCAGCCTCTGTAGACGCGACTTGAGACGCGTCCAGCCTCCTTCCCCTGCCTCCCGCGCTCAGTCCGCTTTCCCCGCAGCGCCGCGCCCCAAGGAGCGCAAAAGCTGGACCAGGCCCGGGCCAGAGAGCGCCAGGGCCAGGGCCCAGGAAGGGCGCCTGGGCGGGCGCTGTCCAAGAGGCCAAGAGACGGCGGCAAGCGCCTCCCCCTCCCTCGCGGCGCCAGCACGCGGCCCCGCCGGGCTCCGCTCCCAGTCGCCTGCCACCGGCCTGCCGGGCACACGCCTGGGGCGGGATGGAGGCTGCGCCAAGGCCGCCGAGGTGCCTGCGGCGGCGCCGAACAACCAAGGAAGCTCCACTAGCCCCTCAAGCTCCATCACCCTCCCGCTCCTCCCCCGTCGTGCCCCACATCTTTTTTTTCCTCCCCAGATCCAACCCTGAATATCCCAGAAAACTCCCTTCTTTATGCATCTCCTCCCACAACGGGATAGGAAATTATCCTTGGGGGGAGGCAATGCTACAGGCAGCTGGAGATCATTTTGGGGGGTCATTCCTGACGCACACACCTACCCTAAGGGCGCTGATCACTACCCCTCAATGACATCGCCTCCTTTCTCCTGGGCACCCTCCACACTTGCTCACTTGTGGCCAGCACAGCCCAGTTTTTAGATCTGGACGGGACATCAGAGACCATCTAATTCAACCTCCGTTGTTACAGGCAAGAAAACTGAGGCTCAGAGAGGGACCCACTTACCAAGGGCCACAGAGCTAGTGAAAGACGCTGGGACTAGAACAGAAGTCTTAGCAGCACTTTTAGTTTATCAGTCCAACACTTCGGACGGAGTTGCCCCCATCTTTCTGAACTTCAATCGCAAATTTGCGTCAGCTCCCAAGGACAGCGAAGACACCTCCCCCACAAGAGAGTGACAGTGGGTAGGGAAAAACCAAAACAAAACAGGAAACATGGAGCCCCACTCCCCTCTAACCTCCACACCGCCCATGCCGCTTTTTCTGCCCAAACCTTCCCCTGTGCTTTGCTCCAAGTTCTCAGGAGAATCTCAGGGCACTTCACCCCAAACCTGTCAACCCTTACACCCCAACTCCCAGAGACATTCGCCCCTGCTGAGACGTCAGCCCCCCCCCCCCTTTTTCTAGAGCCACCCCCGGCTGCAGCCCGCCCCAGCGCGCCGCCTGTTTATTCAGCCGGGAGTCCGGCACGCGCCAGGCGCACGCACTGCAACAACAAACCCCGCTGAATGGGGAGTTTGCAAGGAGCGGGCGCAAGGAACAGGCGGGGGGAGGGGAGGGGAGGAAGGGGACTTTAGGAGTGGGTGGGAGGAGGAGGTAAGAGGAGGGGGAGTGGGGGCTGCAGCCGCCCGCTACAGCAGCGGGGAGTGGGGGGCGAGGCGGGGCCAGGGCTGCGCGTGGGGCTGGGTGTCCCATTGAAAAGGCAGCCGCACTCCGGCCGCCCAGCACTCTCTCACTTCTGGCCAGGGAACGTGGAAGGCGCACCGACAGGGAGCCGGCCGGGGAGGGCGAGTGAAAGAAGGAAATAAGAAAGAAAGGAGGTTAACAAAATAATAAAAACAGCCTGAGCCAGGGCTGGAGAAACCGAGACCCGGCGCAAGAGAGCGCAGCCCGATTGGGAGAGGAACGGGAGACTCAGCAGAGCGCGCTCACCACCGACTTTTGCTTCTGCCTTTTTTTTTTTTTTTTTTTTAAACAAGAAGGCGCTAGCTGCAGCCTCACACGCGAGCGCCACGCGAGGCTCCCGAAGCCAACCCGCGAAGGGAGGAGGGAAAGGAGGAGGAGGAGTGGAGGGAGGAGGAAAAGCATTTGCACCTTCTTGACTCCCACTCCAAAATATCTCTCGGGGATTTTGTAATTTTTAAAACTTCCCTGCGGGCTCCCTCTTTATCTCTCCCCTTGTCTCCCTCTCTGTTCCTGCACCCCAGTCCTGTCTGTGTCTCCTCGGCGCGCCCCGCATCCCCGCACGCTCGGATCCCGCGACTCCTTGGCAGCCGCGGCGCATGGAGAGCTCTGCCAAGATGGAGAGCGGCGGCGCCGGCCAGCAGCCCCAGGCGCAGCCCCAGCAGCCCTTCCTGCCGCCCGCAGCCTGCTTCTTTGCCACGGCCGCGGCGGCGGCGGCGGCGGCGGCGGCGGCGGCGGCGCAGAGCGCGCAGCAGCAGCAGCAGCAGCAGGCGCCGCAGCTGAGCCCCGCGGCCGACGGCCAGCCCTCAGGGGGCGGTCACAAGTCAGCGCCCAAGCAAGTCAAGCGGCAGCGCTCGTCCTCGCCCGAACTGATGCGCTGCAAACGCCGGCTCAACTTCAGCGGCTTCGGCTACAGCCTGCCGCAGCAGCAGCCGGCCGCCGTGGCGCGCCGCAACGAGCGCGAGCGCAACCGCGTCAAGCTGGTCAACCTAGGCTTTGCCACCCTGCGGGAGCACGTCCCCAACGGCGCGGCCAACAAGAAGATGAGCAAGGTGGAGACGCTGCGCTCCGCGGTCGAGTACATTCGCGCGCTGCAGCAGCTGCTGGACGAGCACGACGCGGTGAGCGCGGCCTTCCAGGCTGGCGTCCTGTCGCCCACCATCTCCCCCAACTACTCCAACGACATGAACTCCATGGCCGGTTCACCGGTCTCGTCCTACTCGTCGGACGAGGGCTCTTACGACCCCCTCAGTCCGGAGGAGCAGGAGCTGCTCGACTTCACCAACTGGTTCTGAGGGGCTCGGCCTGGTCAGGCCCTGGTGCGAGCGGACTTTCCAAGCAGGTAGGTTGCATTTCGGGGTGACCGGGGTGAAAGGAGGTTACTTGTCTTCAACCTTTTTCCTCCGTCTTAGGAGTGGGACTGTCTCCGCAGAGACGCGGGCGGGGGTGGGGATTGATCTCAAGGATCTGTTAAAGTTAGTCGATTTGAAATCCTGGTCTGTTAGTTTCACCATTGGCCTCAGAGTGGTTTTGCTTAGGTCTTCAAGGACTGGATAGAGGTGAGGAGACGCTGGAGAATGAGTACTAGGACCTGTCAAAAGAGGCGCTCTGCGGCGGCCTCCGAGTTCACACTAACCTCTCCCGTTCTTCTTGTGTTGTAGGGTGACTGCACAACCTGCATCTTTACTGTTTTCTCGTCAGCGATACTGGAAGGGAGAAAAAAAGAAGAGAAGGAAACGAAAAAATAAAAAATAACAGGCAACCAACCCCAACGCCAACCAAGCGGACGCAGGCCTGCGAAGCGAGGCTCTCACGGAACAGGGATGCCTTCAGAACTGTCTCTTTGCACTCCAATCATTCACAGAGATATGAAGAGTGACTAGGACCTGAGTCAATGTGCAAAATGCTGCTTGTGTGCAAATGCACTGGGCTCCTGGTGAAAGAGAGCAGCACACGCCCTGTAGAAACTCCCATCCACCACTAACAGGCAGAGCTGAAAGGGCTTGCTCGGGTGTCTTCACCTCCCCGCCTTCTTTGAAAGCGCAGTTCTTAACCCTCTAGCCAAGGGTTGGTGTCTTTCATCTCAGTATCCCTCATCCCCATAAACTGTGGACATTTGTCTGCAGTGAAGCTATGCTATACTTGGTCCTTTGGCACCCCATCCTTGGGCCCCCTCCCCAAGCCCCACTCCCTCACACCATCTTTTCTACCATTCTCATCATAGGATGCTTCCAATCTTTTGTGAATTTTTTTATTATAAGAAAAATCTATTTGTATCTATCCTAACCAGTTTGGGGATATATTAAGATATTTTTGTACATAAGAGAGAAAGAGAAAAAATTTATAGAGTTTTGTACAAATGGTTTAAAATGTGTATATCTTGATACTTTAACATGTAATGCTATTACCTCTGCATATTTTAGATGTGTAGTTCACCTTACAACTGCCATTTTCCCTATGTGGTTTTGTAAAAGAACTCTCCTCATAGGTGAGATCTAAAGGCCACCAGATGTACTTAAGCACCAACGTGTCTTACTTTATAGAAACTTTGTTAATGTATTAATGATGTTATTAAATACTGTTCCAGAACAAAGTTTATGCAGCTACTGTCCAAACGCAAAGTGGCAGCCAGTGCTTTTGATAGGTTGCCTTTTGGGAAATTTCTATCACTGCCTTTTTTTTCTTACTGTTTTATTACAAACTTACAAAAAAAAATGTATAACCCTGTTTTATACAAACTAGTTTCGTAATAAAACGTTTTTTCTTTTTCTTTTTTTTTTTCTCTTTTTACAAGCGCAAAAAGTCTTCTTTGACTCCGCTGCCCTGTCCAAGTCATCAAAATTCCAAAGGGTAAGGGTGGGCGGGGGAGAAGAGGGTGGTGCAAAACAGGCTACCTGGCAGAAATGACAAAGATACGTGCTAAGACCAGTCCTACCTGAGGTTGCTCTATGATGAATGTAGACAAGAAAGATACATAGATAAAAGGGGGTTTCCCCTTTTATGCTGCAAATGTACTCGTACACCAAGAGAATAGGTGGTGAATGATGGCTGCATTGTCTTTTGATAAAATGACTTACTTTTTTTAAAATGGCCCAAAAAGTGTACTGGAAGAAAGGGTCCTCACTGCACTTTCTAACCCCTACCACATTCTGGGTTCCTAATTGGGAAACTGGAAAGACTGGATGAGATCATAGGCGCTGGGGTGGGAGGAAGGACGGCGGTTCTAGGTTAGGCAGGGCTGGCTGGCAGAGGTAGCCCTCCCCACACTCCGGGTGGTGGGTGTGTTCTTCCTCCACTTCCAGGAACATTTTCTACTTCTTCTCCCCAGTATGCACACTTTCCATACTGATTTTAAGTAAAGGACACGTATGATATGAATTCCTGGCTGAAGGAATTACATTTAAAGAAATAAAAGCCTTAGAAATGTGTGGTCGCTTTGAGACACTAGCCTATCTAAGCTGGTGACTCTATCCGAATAGCGTGAGCTGCGTGTAAAAGTACCCAATTACCAAGATTCAAAAAGAAATTGGTGGGGTTTTTGGCTGGCTTGCTCCTTGTCAGTTAGCAAGGACGTGATCAGAATCCCACTCCGCCTCTCGCCGGCGCCTCGCTCGCCTCCTGCGTTACTTGCACATTCAGTTTGCGTGTCTCCAGCCAAGCGGAAAGCCGAGCGCAAAATGCGTCTTACAAAACCCAACAAAGAACGGGGAGCCAGCACGTCTTCCAGAGTTAAAAATCTAGTCTGTGTTGGTACATCTATACCATTTAGTGGCACAGAATAATCATTTTTTAAAGCTGCGATGCGCGGAGCACGCCACAGCGTCTGATGTCATTTTGCTAAATGACCCTCTATAGAATGCACATTGAGGCTTCAGTCCCTTTCAAAGAGATGAGCGTAATTAAGGGGAAAAAAATCAGTAAATTCCTCATCGCCATAAATAATCGGACTTTCTGCCAGCAGTGGGCCAATTTAGAGCTTACTTGAGGGAAATAATGCTTTTGTGATGCCTGCTTTTATTTTTATCTTCTCATTTGGAGGACCAGAGCTGGGCTCCCCGCCCCCCATTTTTTCTTTTAATTTAACTCCTTTGCAAGTTTTCAGATAAAGTAGGCAAAGAAAGTGTAGCAAGTCATTTATTGCTATGAATATAACATTAGGATAATGTTTCAGCCCCCACAGAGGGGATTTTTCCTCCCTGCTCCTTGTGAAGACAGGTGTTCTTTTACTAACACTTCTGAATGGGAAATATCCAGTCTCGTTAAATTCGAGGCAAAGTTAGCTGTTGTTTGCCACAATGCGAAGGCAAACTCTAAAAATTCACAAAAACACACAATTTTGCCGAAGCTAGGAAAGGGCAAAGTGGGGATTGGGCAAAATCTCATTACATCTGCTCTAATCGCTTAGCAACACAAAGCCTGGGCTTGTGCAGCGAAGGGAAGCCATTCACAGCGCTGTGACAGGCCGCATTCAGCCAGCATTAGTCAGCTCCATAAATCACCGCTGCCCATTGGCTGCGCGGCGGGCTTTGGAGCGGCCCTGGGCTGTCAGCGAAATACAAAATGCAGACCCCAGCGGCTAGCAATCGAGGCCTCTGCTCGGTCCTAGCCCCCACCCCACTTTCTTTGATTGGGGGTGGGGGGGTGTCCCGGGGAAGAAAACTGCCTTGACTTTATTGACTGAGAAATCTTACCTATTCAATAAATGACCCGAAGACCACCGAGTTAAGGCTGGAGACACGCCGAATATTGAGGAGGAGGAGCAGGCAGTGCAGGGAGAAAAAGAATAAACAGGCCTCAGAACTGTTGAATGCAAGTATTATCAGAGGCTGGGCTGGAGCTACCGGGACACACGTTTCACCTTCCTGACACAGCCTTTACATTTTTTTTTTTTTTTTTAGATTGGAAATAAGAGGGTGGAAGAAGACTCTATCTCAAGTTCACATCAGCGAGGCCCAGGAAGAGAGAAGCAGCGGATCTGCTCTCTGCATAGGACATCAAGGGAATAGGACTGAGATGTAGTAAGAAGGAGGGAATAGAATGTGCTTTTCCACTTCGCTGTTCCCACAGGGCTCAAGATGTGAGAACACAGAATCAACAGCCCAGTTCCTCTGAGCTTCAGTATTCTTGTTCATACATGGGCTTGATGGTACCCGGAGCAGCAAGAGGGCACGTACAGGAGTTAGCACATGCCCTTGGGTGGGGGTGGGGTGTCAATGTGAGTGCTTGTTTTTATTCCCCTCTCTCGTTTTCACTGGGACTGATGCCTCTAAATCACAGGCTAGCTTTGAGGCTTATCCGCAAACCACACAGTGTAGGTGTGGAGTCAAAGTTGGTTTTCCTGGGAAGCCCAGGGCACCTTACTTCAAATACCACCTCCTCAGAGAAGCTTTCCTTGTCCATTCTTTCTAAGCCAATGCTCTATAAGCCACAGTCCCTCTCCATCCATTATGGTGTTTCTCCTTCTTGGCATTTACCACTCTCTGGAAAAACAACTGCATGTGTGTTTGTTTATACGAATGCTGTCCGTGGCCCCCTGCTAGATGGTAAACTAGTCTTGGTCACTGGTATCTCCCCAGCCCCTGGAGAGATAAATATTTGTTCATTGAATGGGTGGTCTGCTCTATTGCATTGATAGCTGTGTTCCCTATTGTTCCTTTCCTTTTACAGGTCCACTTTCTGCCCTCTTTGCTCTGTGTCTCCAAAGGCTGATCTCCGTGCACTTCATTACTAGGGCTTCTTGCCCTCTGGCTTCCTGTTGGGTTTGGCCACTGGAAGTCACCAACAGAAGATTATGAGGTAGGAGGGCAGGTAGATCACATCTTTATATCCCTGCTCCTCACTGGTTGGGCTCAGTTGCTCTGGCAGTGGCTCTGCTCCTTGGTCTAAGGCCACAGTTCTGTCAGGAGACTTCGCGCCCTTAGCACCAGCTCTTGTTCCTGAGACTGTTACAGACGCAGTAACAGCTTCCTCCTCCAGCTCCTTCAGTCCCAGAGGTGGTAAGGGCTCCACCTTGTTAGGAGTCTCTGGTGCTGCATGATTTTGGTTTCCTGAGCCCCACGCACAACTGTCTCTACATTGACTTCTTTTCATTGACCATTTCAAGTGTGCCGGCGGCTCCTGCTGACTCTGGCTGGTGCACAGGCTGTTCCCCCACAGGCACTCAGGGATGTACTAGTTTTGTGTTAGATTTTCAGGGTCTTGTGGCTGTAAGAAACTTCACAAGGCGGAGGTGAACTGAGTTCTGTTCAACACCTAACTCTGGGAAATCACTTCATCTTATTAAGCAGGAAATAACTTACCTGAAAGTTTGCAAGAGAAGTCAGTTAGAGTTTTCTCTTCTGGAAAGTGACAATATCTTCCCTTTTATAGGTCAACTGATGAGTCAAAAAGGCAAGGGCTTTAGCACTATCAATGACTGTCAGTGCAAGAGATTATTGCTTCTCAGGGTCTTCCAGAATCAGATAGGAGGTGGTGCTGGGGACTTGCCACCAAGACAAAGACCATGCTGTCATTGAGAAACCACTATGCCTTCATCCACCCATTCATTCACTCAGCCTTGTATGCACTCATTTAAAAAGGGAGGGACTATGATGAAATTTACTCAACATTTCTAGGAGTTAATTGTCTTAATTTGTATCGTCTAGAGTGAGCTCTGAGAAGCTTGTTTTATTACAACCTCTTAAAAACCCTAGGGATGTTTCTCCTATGTAGCAATGTCCTCAATCCTAGTCCCCTTTCCCTACTGTTGAGAAGTTTGAAAGTTGGTTTGTCCCCCTCTTCACTCCTGGACCAAGAAATGATTCATTTTCTGATTTGCACAGAAACTCCAGGTTATCCGGAGTCAAAGGCAGGGAGGGAAGGGGATTCCTTGACACTAACGTTCTTTTGCCGCTGCCAAGTCCAAGGGCTGGGCTCCAACGCAGGTCGAAGTTGTATTCCTTCCTCCTTTGTATGCAAGATTAGGTTGTTACGAAAGAGGGTGTGTAGGTTAATGGCAGGAAGCAAGTAAGCACCGCGGACGCGGTCCTGGAGCGCGTGGCAGGTTTAATGATTTATTCAAGCTGCAGGCGTCGGGGAGGTGATTGGCTGCAGGCGCGCGTCCGCTGTCAGCCGCGCGCGCCGGCCTCGCCCACACCTGACCGCAGGGGTGGCGCGAGGTGGGGGAGGCGCTGAGGGGAGACGAGGTGTGGGCACCCATCCTGGAGGTGAGCAGTGTGAAAAGAAGGAAGAGATAGGAGGTGAGAGAGGGAAGAAGAGAGAAGTGAACGGGAGAAAGGGGGAAAAAAAGAGATTTGGGGGGAAGGGGGAGGGACAAAGAGGACAGAAGAGATGGAGGGAGGAAGAAAAAAGTAGAGGATAAAGTAGGGGAGAGAGAGAGAGAGAGAGAGAGAGAGAGAGAGAGAGAGAGAGAGAGAGAAGAGGAGAAAAACAAGGGGGAGAAAGTGACAAAGAAGGAGAAGAATGAATGAGACTAGAGAGAGGTTGGAGAGGGGAGTGTGACGAGCTTCCAGAACGTCCCACGTGCGCCCCCCTCCAGGCGGCCGCTCACAAAGCCGCCTTTGATGCGCTGGCTACCAGGGCTATTTTGAGGGCGAAACAGGGGAAAGGCGCCAACCCACACTCCTTGAAGGGAGTCACTTTCTGCGAAGTACGTTGGAGAGGACTGGGCCGTGGGTCCGGGCGGTCGTGGCAGGAAGTGGATGATGCGAGGGAGAAAAGCTCGCCACCTGCCAAAAGCGAGATCACTTGGAGAGCGCCTCCCCATCACCCCCTCCCCGCTGCCCTGCGGGCCAGCCGCCGGGAAGCCGCAGCTTTGGGCTGGGGTGCTGCCCAGCGCTGCCTCTGGACCCGCCGCAGCTGAATTCCCTCAGAAAGGCTCTCTGGACCAAAGCACTTCTGTCTCCCTTTCTTTGGGTCGGTCTCTAACTGTTCTCTGAGTCCATCTCTCCCTCTCTCATTTCTCTTTCTCCCTTTACTTCTTCCTTCCCCTCTTTCTTCACTTATTTGCTTTCTTCCCTTTTTGCCATCATTCTGACAGTTAAAAAAATATCACCAACACCTAAAACGCTTCTAGATTGGAGCCCTAATCCAGCCAATGGACCCTTCTGAAGGAGGGTGTAGGGTAGGGAGAAAGAGCAAAGGTATTTGGAGGGGAAGGGGATGTGGCATTTAAAAATCAAATGGGAAAACCAGTTCACTCCATTTTCCTGGATAAAGTTGTTGAGCCTAGAGAGTCAACAGTCAGAGTCAGCTGCTTGTGTTTGGGGAGCTGGAAATTCTATCAATAACCACCCCTGTCCCCAATACCAAGAAAGAAGCAAAGCACCCCCCCCACACCTAACCCTCCCCTCCCACCTCCAGAACACACAGCCTTTGGCCTCCCCCAGCTATAGCTCTATACTAGGAAAAACAGTCTGTCTCCATTGTCCAGGTGCCAGCAGGGCCTTTGGCGAAAGGGAGGCCAGCCAGCCCTCTGATCAAACTCAAAGGTTAGTTAAAAGACAAAAACAGCTGAAAGTCTTCATGAATAATGCTGCCCTCCCCAAGTCCCCCCAAGCCCCCAGCTCAGTGTAGTGCAAGCCCCCGATCAATGCCCTACCACTTTGTTATGCTGCTCGCCTAAGTCAGAATTTCACAGAAAGGCCAAGAAGAAAAGCTCCCACAATTAGGGGTCGCCTGTCAGAAAACATTAACGCCTTCCTCCCCCAGCCTGTCAGGCCTGCTGCAGATACAAACCGCCATGGCGAATTGGCCCTCCACCCCGCGAGGCACCCGCCAGCCAAAGGAGCAGGGATTTGGAAACCAAAGGAGAGGGAGCCTGCCTAAGTGTGATGTCTGTAGTGTCAGGATGTAAGCAGACAGCCCCCGTTTCTTCTTCAGGTGTCAGCACAAGATGCCTGGGAGAGGTCATCAGGGACAGTCCTACGGATGGATGGGCACACTGACAGACCTCCCAGCCCAGAGCAGTACAGCAGACACTTCTCCTGCAATGGGCCTGGTTAAAATATATGCACGTGGCTACATGCTCAGCTCCTGTTTACTGAGCATTTCCCAAGTGCCAGGGATCTTATTTTGTTCATAATCAAAGCAATCCTGTTAGGTATTGTATTATTATATTTACTTTATAGATGAAAAATCTGAGGGGCTCAGAGAAGCTATATGACTCGTTCATGATCATGTAGCTAGGTAGTGGCAGAGCCAGGATTTGAACTTAGCTTTGCCTAACTCCAAATATCATGTTCTTTCCACCATAATCCAGCCCATAGTTTCTCCAATAAGATCTAGAGACCAGCTCTAAGTTTGTCTACTTCTGAAAACATTACCAAGATGTGAACATGTTCTTTGCCATCTTCCTTGCATTACAAAGACTATTCCTTGCTTCTCGAACAGTAAGTAACACATCCGACACTAAAGAACTTGTGGAAAGAAGGAAAGAGGGAAGAAAAAAAGGGAAGAGAGAAAGGATTCCCTATAAAGAAAGGTTCTTTGGATTTTTTTTTAACATAATTTTTTTCTGAAAGGCATTTGATTTTTGGGTCAAAAGATCTCGTTGGAATTCTCCATGTACCATCAGTTAGGTAGGGAGTCAAAACTTTGTTTCCTTCTCTGTGTGAGTGGAGATAACACCTAACTTCGAGGGTAATTATGAAGACAGAATAAGATAAACCATGTCAACATGCTTAGCTTGACATAGTAGGTACTCAAGCACATAGTAGGTACTCAAGAAAGTTTAGTTGAAAATGAAATGGGATTTAGTCTTTTATTTTTGTGTATAGAGAAACTATATGCCACACATGCGATTACATCCATGAGACAACAATGCTGTATAGAGCGAGTCATCAGGGAATTCTGTTGTTCTGTGGTGTCCATGTCATCGAGATGGTGTGAGATGAAGCAGAGTCCATGGTGTTGGGTCTAAGGGGGATTGTCTAGTGGTGTGGAAGAGTTTCCAGGCCTCCAAGAAGTCAGCAATTATCCTTTGGTAAAAAGCAAGTGAGACAGGTAGGAAATCTTCAGTTCATTTGGCGGAAGACAAAAAAGAAGTACCAAGAAATGATTACTTTGTCAGGAGACAGCAGCACCAGACATTGCTTTGTTAAGAGATGTGCCTTTTGAAGGTTTTTGCATTCACGTTACCCAACAGCCTTCAGAAATGTTGAATCGATTATGATTTCGCCGGCAGTGATATGAGTACCAACATATAGTGATGTGCTATACTCACCTCTGAGTATCACTATACAAATAAATAACTTTCTCAGTTGGTAAGTTTCAAAAAAAGTGATGTCTTGTTCTTTCTTTCTGTTTGGTCTACATCACTAGGGACATGCATTTTTTTCATGTTTATTTACACTGGTGATTCTCACACACTGCACTGAGATGAGCTATGTTCTAATACATGGGGAGGGGGTGATTTACTTAAAATATATATACCTGGAGATTCTGATGAACTAAGTGATCCTGCTATAAGGCCATTTTCTGGGCGGTGATTTTAATTTTAACCCTTCTGGGTGATAACCCTTCTGATAACTCAGAAATGGCAACTTGTGGATAAGATAAAACCACCAGTCTCCTAAAGGTGACTTATGTTCTCAATTTACTTTTCCAAAGCTCCAGGGGTTAAATGCCCTCAGTGGCAGCTCATGGGTGGGGACTGTGAGGGTTACCTTGGACTCTGCTCCCCAAGCGTTCCTGCTTCTCTTTTCCAGCTT
Organism: Molossus molossus; assembly: GCF_014108415.1. Taxonomy (NCBI): domain Eukaryota; kingdom Metazoa; phylum Chordata; class Mammalia; order Chiroptera; family Molossidae; genus Molossus; species Molossus molossus. The sequence continues at coordinate 13,318,332 of NW_023425345.1, read as the reverse complement.
CTTCCTATTCATGCTGACCTCCCAGCCCTGCCCCCACCTGCTGCAGCCCAGAGAAGAAAGCCACTTCCATTGGCCTTGGCTGCCTGGGGAGATCTATATTACTCTGGGGAAGACAAGAGCTGTCCCCATCTTGGTAAAGTGTGAAATTCGGTTTTGATTGCAAAGGGAAGCCATTTCAACGGGATTACACCGTGACCATGTAGATTAAACTCAGCCATATGGCCGGGGATGCTTCTTCCTACTGTCAGGTAACAGCACATTGTGAATGACGTGGTGATGACATTTTCAAAGGAAAAAGTGAAGCCACCTGGACTGGAATAAAGGAGGAAAAAAATGACAAGATGCTGGTAAGCATTAACAGAACTCTCAACCCTCTGTGGGCTTTGAAGAGATCGGGTTTATTTCATTTATAAGTAAAGACCAGTGAGCATGTGCCCGGTGTTAGAAAAAGAGTTCTGGCTGCTTGGCATGGTAGAAAGACATTTCGTGTTTTCATCAAAAGGGATTTCAGTGTTGGCTCGAAGAGATTGCTTAACCTCACTTAACCTCAGTTTCTTCATCTGTTAAGTGGGCATAAGAACAAAACAGATTATGTGATGGTGATTTAGAATCTGCTGGCTGCTCCACAAATGTAAAACAAACAAACACACCAAAGATGGTTTTATCAGTCAGAGTTCTAAGTTGCAAGCAACAGAAATAAACTCTGGCTGATTTAAACAAAAAGAAAATCATTTGAAAAGACTTTAGGTCATTCATAGAGTTACTAGAAAGGCTGGTCCCCGGGTCAGAAAATGGGCTAGAAAAGGTGAGGCTGAACAGCAGCCAAAATCGTGGCTAAAATCAGAGTTGGGTAAAACTGCAGCCATTTCAGCTCCAAACTCTGGACACCACGATTTGTCCTGCCACCAACTCGAGGACCAGTCGCTGATGTCCTGTTGGTACTGATGGTGCCACTGCCGAGAGAGGTTGGCTGTAGCCATAACCCCTGCCGCCCTTGTGGCCAAGATCCATTCTCTCCTGCCCGTGCCACCAGCTAGCAAGTCCAGGTCAGACGATGGGAGCTTCTGATTGTTTAAGACATAGATTCAAGGAAGGCCAGGAAAGCGGCGTCTGGCTTTGCCCACTTTTATACTAAGAAATGGGCTCTGCTTTCTACCACAATGCTCAAGAACACCCAAGGGAAGAGGGGATCAGATGCTGGGCAGCCTAAAAAAACAAAACAACAAACAACCAAAGGAGGCCAGAAGCTTTCAGAGCAGGGATGAGCAAACGGTTTCTGGAAAGCATAGCAAGTACATGTTTTCTGCGACTGCAGTGTAAGAGCAATACGTAAATGAAAGTGAGGCTGTGTTCCAATAAAACTTTATTTATAAACATAGGATTCGGCCTTTTGGTCACAGTTTTCAGACCCTTGCACTGGAGTGATGACGGTGGCAATGAGGGCAACTGTGGACGCTGTCCTTTGAGTGCTGGCTGGAAATAGATGTAGGTGGAGACAGCAGCAATTCTTCAAACTTTGCTCTGGCAAGACGGCTCCCCTCATCCAGGTGTCTTGCCCCCAGTAACTGCTGGTTTCACTGTGAGAGTGTTTTCCTCCTGAGGGGTTAATGGCAGGGAAACTGTTTGAATCACTGTTCAGAGCTGAGCATTAGTTGAACCCCTGCTGGTGAGAGGTGTGGCCAAGGATAGGGAGCAGAGGAGGAACTTCCTTCCATTCTGCCCTCCTGCGTGGCCACCCCGGGTCTCCCCGGATCTCCCAGATGCTCCCCACCTCAGTCCTGCTGCACTATTACACCAGAGGGCCCCTGTCATCCTTGCCTTCCATGGACAGAACCCGGAGCTTCGTCCCGAGGGCATGTCAGCCACATCAGTGAACTGATCAGTAGCTTCTTATGTTTTCTTTGTGATGTTGCCATAAACTGGTCTATGTGACCTGAGGACAGAGGAGAATCAATCCATTGGACTTAATAGCAAATCATCAGCTGTGAAATCATCACTGGAAAAACACCATTTCCTTCTTCCATCGCTCATTTAACTCATAGGAATTGTACTCCTAAAGTATGCCCTGTCCACACTGGGAAGTGAGGGTAGGAAGGTGGATAAAATGTGGCCCCTGTCCTGGAGGACGTTCAGAGAGTTTTGTTTGTCTTTATAAGCAAGCTTTGTTCCTGAGAACACTCATTTATTATATCTATCTCTTCGATGCATATAAATGTTTCAGAGAAATGGCTTATGCATCACTGTGTGAGGGAGGTCAGGCATCACTTCAATCAGAAATAGGTTTGATGGCTTGTGCAGAAAACCCCACCTGTGATGGGGAACCACACGGAGGAATCTGCTCTTCCTTCCCTCCCTGCTTCCCTCCTTCCCTCCCTCTCTTCCTTCCTTCTCCCCCTTCCTCTTCTTTCTTTTCTTCCTTTCTTTTTCTCTTTCTTCTCCTCACTTTCTCCTTCCCTCCTTCCCTCCCTCCTTCCCTTTCTCTTACTTTTAGCAAGAAGTCAGGATGTAGAAATTGGGGTGTGTTTGGTGCCTCACCATGCCCTTGGGTCACAGGTGCTGACCATCGTTCCTGGCTGGCTGGGTGCCGGGGGCCCAGGAGGAGGGCTCCATCTCCAGAGCGGGTCCGATCCAGGTGAGAGGGGGGAGGACCAGGGGCAGCAGGGTGGTGGGCCGAAGCTGCTGGCCTCTAGAGGGCTGTCCCATAAGTCCCCCCGCAAGTCCCAACGATACCTCTGTGGTCAGAACTAGATCAAATGGCTAAGGGCATAAGCCAAAGAAGCCAGGAATGGACATTTTTTTTAGTCAGGCATGTTACTGTCCAAACACAGGTGGGAGTCTGTTAGTAAGGAAGAAGAGGAGGATGGATGATAGGTTTCAGAGAGACTCAAGGTCCCTCCACAGTAGATTTAACCCCAGGGGTTGCTTTGCACCAATTCATGGGCCCTGCTGACAGGCTGCATCTGCTCTCACCCCGTTCTGTCTTCTTTATTTGTCTGCACTTCTAAGTTGGAAATTAGGTCATACTTCTCAACCCAGTGTCATCAGTTTGATTTATGGAGTTACTAAATATTTAAAGGTAGAAGTCCCTACGAGGTCTCTCTTTTCTACCCCCTGAGCACACATGCTGGAATGGAGGCCCAGAGATATTAAATGACTTATCCAACATCACCCAGCTAGTATGTCCAAGATAAGAACACATGGAGAGAATGCTGGGTATATTCTTTCAAATGATCACGTTCTCAGTCAGGTTTCGAAGTTGAGAGAATAGCAAACCATCAAGACTAGGTGGACTCCTTTCTAACTAATTCCTCTCATTACTGGAATCTGCATGTTAGCCCATAGCCCTGGCATTGGTGTTTGAACCACACTGATCAGTTCTTCATATATTTTTTTTAAATTTTATTTCTAGAGCACCGAAGGATCTCAATCCAGCCCTCGTTAGGTGTTTAATAGGCTCTGAATATGTTGGTTGAGAAACATGCCCAACTTGTTTCCAAAGCATGGTTTCAGACATTGCTGCCCACCCCATACCTTTGACAAGAAACCCAGGAGTCATGTCTGATTCTCTCTCCCTCTCCAACTGGCACCCAGTGAGCATCACTAAATCCAAAGGATTCTGTATCATGTCTGAAAATTCTATAAAAACAGGAAAAATATTCAAATGATTTATTGAAGTCTTTCCCCAGCTTAATGATGAAGAAATGCAGGGAATGAAGCTTTACATTCATAGACAGTTTGCTTGTAAAGGTGTCTGGAGGTCAAAGGGAACATCCAGAGCATGCTGTTTGAAAATGTCACTCATGTATGGTTTTCAATATGTTTTTCTCTTTCCCCAGACATTTTAGGCAATCCATATTTATCCCTTAGATTTCAGCTCCTCCTGCCTCAGCTCCACTGCTTCTGCCTTTGCTCAGGACCTTCTCATTTCTCCCTGGACCACTGCCCTTAAAATAATCTCCTTGTTCGAGTCACTGGAATCCATCCTGCACATTGGGACCTGTGTACTTTAAAAATAATCTGCAGACCACACCATTGCCACCAAAGTTATCTTCCTCAAGTGTGAGCATAGATCTCCCTTGTTTAAAACACTTTCATGCTTCCCCCACTGCCCATGGTAGTAGGTCCTTCATTTACTCCACACATATTTATGGAGCTCCTGCCAGGTGTCAGCATTTCCCTGGGCAACGTCGGTGTGCTGCTGTGTAAGGTGAGCACGGTGCCACTCTGTTGGAGCTCCCACCCTACTGAACAGACAATGAGGGCGCTGGAGACCTCGCTTCTGTCTGCTGCCCCATCCAGATCTCCGACCGTCCGTTTATCCCAGAACACCAAGCATTAGAGACTCTTGAGCACACGGGCTCCTTCTCCTCTCACTACCTCTGCACACACTCTGTTGGTTTGGTGTATTCATTTCCCCTTTAAGTCCCAACTCGAACATCGCTTCTTTCCTTGACCTCCCCTTGTACAGATTACATCACTTTTCCTCTAAAACTTCTACAGTCTGCTGTTTTTTAGTTGTCCTTATCACAATGTGATTTATTTGATTTACATTTATTTGATTACAGCCCTTTCTCCCCGCCTCCCCGGGGTGGAGAAATGATCGAGACAAAAGGACTCTGGATTGTGATTAACATTCAGAAAAACTGCCAAACTCACTTTTAGTAAGTCGACTGCTGTATCAAGAAGAGAAATGATGACAATTTTCATATTGACCACCAGGAGTTACAATGAGCATTTTGTAGCTCTGAGAACAATAGCTCCTAAGAAAAGGAGCCAGGAAACTCCATGATGCTTCAACTGTAACACTTTGTGAATCCTCATTAATTGTCCAACAATGTTTCACAAGTCTCAAAAGAGGTCATCAGTGCATGCTTCATCAGAGGGAGAAACGCTCCATTTTCAGAATATAAGGAGAGAATCATTCTTCTCTTACTCTGTAGGTGTCAGAAGGTCCAGGGATCAGAAAGAAGAAGTCATAGCAAAATGCAAACTGACTTGAATCTTTTCTTTTCAACCTAAAAAATCCAGGTAGATAGAGAATGAGGATATAGAGGGGGAAAAAAAATCTGAGGAAAACTGCTTTGGGTGTTATAGGAGAAACTCATATTTCTTTTTTCGTGGAAAGAGGGCTTTTATATTTTGTTTTCACACTAGGTTGTTGGGTATTTGGTAAAGGAACTGTGTGCTTTATATCTTCAATACCTTGTACAGAAACATAGTAGATGCTCAATAAATACAGATTTCAATACAATTCAACTGTTATATATAGTTAATGACTGGTTTTGATGGGAAAAGATCTGAAATCTAAGAGAAAGGATAGACATGGCAGGGGGTGGGGGGAAGGCATTGGCTGTGTAAAACCACAGGTCACAGAGGATTGCCAGGTTCTATCTTCTTGGGCAGGCGTGACCTGCACCCATCGCTGGGGAAGCTCCAATGTACATGTGCACGGATATAGCACAATTCAGAAGGGCCATATATACATACCAGTGTCCGCTCCTAGCAACTCGGAGGCTCCATAACTTAAGTCCTGTGCTTCTGGTAGTCTCCCCACCCCCTTCCTTTTGTCGCCTTTGCCAGTGACACGGAACTTTATTCCTGCATTTTATTTTCAACGTTTCTTTTCAAACAACCTCAGGGAGTCCAGGTGTACAAGAAGGTGGTCCGGGGCCTCAGCGCGTTGGAGCCCGCTGCCAAGGGCTTGCCTTGCCTTCTTTCTGGCCCCAATTCATAATTTTTGTATTTGGTTCTTGGAGCCCTCTTCTTTATAAATCCATTCAGAAAAAAAAATTTTTTTAATTTATACAAATTCCATGTGTGTGTGGGTTTTGGGTGGGCTGTGGAAATTGATTTACAAGTCAACCACTTTTCTCCTTTCTTGCCGTCTCCCGCTTGAGTGGTCCGGCGGCCCGGCCTTTCTTTCACCGGCGGAGAATAAGGTCGTCTACGGAAGAGGTCAGCGTTTCAAATTGGTGGAGTTCAACTGCACAAATGACATAGAACTGACAAGAAAAGACAGGGGGTTTGGAGGTCACAGACTGCATAGGTCCCGCTTAGGGTTTTTGCTTTGTGATGAACCCTGGCACCAAAATGAATTAAATAACAGGCTTAAGGACTATTGAGGGAGGACTGAATGCAAATCAAAGATAAGTCGAAGTTTTCTTTCCTAAAAGGGGAATGATGTTTTCCCTTCCCGCTCCCCCTTCCATATCTGGGCCGGCAAGGGCTGCATGTTAAACACGATTTCGCTGGCATTGTGCGGCGCTTTCACTCTCCTGCCGGACGATGGCCTATCTTGGCCTATGATTAATGACCTGCTAGGCAATTTGGAAGCCATAATAACTCCGCGGTCCACACACAAACTATATAGTCGCATTCCTTTTGCGGATTTGCCAAGCTGTTACCAAGGGGCCTGCACAGGAGCCGGATTGCTCGAGAGATAGCGAAGCATTTCTGCGATGCCATGTGGGCCTTATCAGGCTGAAATGTGCACGGAGCGGCGGGCTCATTTACAAAATCCAAAGCGGAGATCTCGCCGCTTCTTTATTTCAGCCCAGATTAGCGGGGGTGGGGGGTGGGGAGACAAACATCGCTGGGGAAAAAAAAAAAAAAAGCCTGGTACAAAGCGATCTCTATATGGTCTCTAGGTTCTGAGTGATTACAGAGACAGCATACGGTGGTGTTCCCAAATTTTGAATTAGCTTCCTCCAGGCCTAATGCTGACAATGCCCTCCGAAAGCAAAGAGTGGGATTTGGAGAAAGCTAGGCTAGACAAAGGCTGTCCTTCGAGGTTTGCTGCTCGGAACTATTGGTGTGCACACTTCGCGACAGGAAAGCGGGTATTGTCCTGAAAGGGCCTTGGACCGGGAGTCGGAGCTGGGGTCTGGCTCAGCTCAGCGGCTGCCCTCCTCTGTGGCCCTGGATGCGTTTCTTCTCCTCCCTGGGCTGCGGTGTCGCCTCAGTTCAACGGCAAGGTTGGGTTTGGCGACCAATCGAGCAGGCATTTTCTGGCTCTAATTTTTATTCATTTAGCAGATATTTATCAAGTGCCCACTGTGTACTTGGCACGTTTCCAGGCTCTTGAGATATTTGGGGAAGAAAGCAAAGATCCCTGTGCCCAAGAAGCTTATATTCTAGAGGGGTGAGACAATTATGAACAATAAAGATAATTAATATGTAAATTGTGTGTGTTCGATGATAAGTACTATGGGAAAGGAGAAAGTAGAATCAAGTAGGGGGAGGACAGAGCCCTGGGTGGGGGTTGGAGGTGGATTGCAATATGGAGCATGGTAGTCAAGGTAGGTCTTGGCAAGGAATGGGACTTGGCACGATCTTCGGGAGATGAGAGAGCCAGCCAAGCATATATCTGAGTGGGAAGCATCCCAACAGAGAGAACATCCCTAGAGCAAAGTCTTTAACAGTCTATGAATCTATTGATGCTGTCATTTTCTTTGAGACTGAGTGGTTTTCAGTCACTTAGTTAGCTGGTGGCAACTTGATCACCCCGTTCCCTTCCGCAGTTTCAACTTTGGCTGCACGCTCCTTGGAAGTACCCTGGAGAGGGAAAAATACGGAAGCCTGGGTCCCACTTCTAGAGATTCTGCTGTTATGGGTCTGGGATGCCACGGGGCATCGAGAGTTTGCAAAGCCAATTTGTTATATAACATCAAGTTGAGAAATGCTGATCTGCACAGAGCAAGCAGGTCAACTCCACCATAAGCCTTCCAGGGGCTGTTTGTCATGAAAAGCCATCTTGCAGTTCACAATGTCAAACCAAGTACAGGTATCCCCTGCTTTTCAAAAGTTTGCATGAACTCCACTTCATTTTTACAAAAGGCCTATGTTGGCACCTGTTTTCACTAACTGAAAGAAGTCAAGAGGACGTGGCTTTTACGAAAAGAAGGAGAAAAGCAAAGACAGTGTTCAGTGATTTTGCTCTGACCACAGAGGTATCGTTGGGACTTGCGGAGGGGACTTATGGGACAGCCCTCTAGAGGCCAGCAGCTTCGGCCCACCACCCTGCTGCTCCTGGTCCTCCTCCTTCTCACCTGGATCGGACCTGCTCTGGAGATGAAGCCCTCCTCCTGGGCCCCCGGCACCCAGCCAAACACTGTAAGTAAGGACAGAAAGCTAGCAATTTGTAGCACATTAACGCCCCCACTCCCAGGAACCATACTACAGTACCTGCTGGGTAAACACAAGGCTTGCTTCGTAGCCAATGCCCACTCCTGGCTGCAGTGAGACCTAGTAAGGTAAAAACAGTTTGATGTGGTGGAAGGTGCTCCACACTGAATGTAGAGGCCTGGGTTCAAGTTCTTGCCCAGTGAGCTGAGAAATCTTGGGCAAGTCACTTCAGCTTTTATGATGTCAAAAACCTTGTCTGTTTAATGAGATATATAAGATACAACGGCTCTCGTATCTCAAACAGTTAATGGTTATGACATTTTTATGTGTAACCAGAATGTGTAGAAGTCCTAACAGAGTAATTATATCAGAAGTCTGGGTGCAACCTCCAAAAGTGAAAGGGTTCTAGAAAGTTACAATAATTCAAACAGTGTGCCCAACCCAAGTGACTCAGTTGGTTGAACATTGTCCTGTGTACCAAAGGGTTGCCGGTTCAATTCCCAATCAGGGCACATAACTGGGTTTTGAGTTCCATCCCAGGTCGGGGCATGTAGGGAAAGTAACCGATTGATGTTTTTCTTTCATATCAGTGTTTCTCTCTCTCTCTCTCTAAAAATTTGTCCATTTCGCTTAGATTGTCGAATTTGTTGCCATATAGTTGTTCATAGTAGTTGTTAATGATCTTTTGTATTTCCGTGGTGTTGGTTGTTACTTCTCCTCTTTCATTTCTGATTTTGTGTATTTGGGTTCTCTCTCTTTGTTTCTTGGTGAGTCTAGCTAAGGGTCCATCAATCTTGTCTATCTTTTGGAAAAACCAGCTCTTTGTTTCATTGATCCTTTGAATTGTTTTTTTGGTCTCTATGTCATTTATTTCTGCTCTGATCTTTACTATTTCCTTCCTTCTACTTGCTCTGGGGTTTTCTTTTTGTTTGCTTTCTAATTCTTTAAGTTGTGAGGTTAGACAGTCAATTAGAAATTTTTCTTGTTTTTTGAGGTAGGCCTGTAGTGCTATGAACTTCCCTCTCAGAACTGCTTTCGCTGCATCCCATAGATTTTGTGTTGCTGTGTGTCCATTTTCATTGGTTTCCATGAAGTTTTTAATTTCTTCCTTGATCTTCTCGGTGACCCATTCATTGTTTAATAACATGCTATTTAGCCTCCATGTGTTGAAATGTCTTTGCATGTTCTTGTTGCAATTGATTTCTAGTTTCAAGCCATTGTGATCTGAGAAGATGCTTGATATGATTTCAATCTTCTTGAACTTGTAGAGATTTAATTTGTGTCCTATCATGTGGTCTATCTTTGAGAATGTCCCATGTGCACTTGAGAAGAATGTGTATTCTGTAGTTTTGGGGTGTAATTCTCTGTAGATATCTATTAAATCCATTTGGTCTAGTGCTTCATTTAGAGTCTCTGTTTCCTTGCTAATTTTTTGCCTAGAGGATCTATCCAGTGCTGTCAACGGGGTGTTGAAGTCCCCTGCTATGATTGTATTGTTGTCGATTTCTCCTTGGAAGTCCTCCAGAAGATTTTTAATATATTTTGGTGCTCCTATATTGGGTGCATATATGTTTATCAAGGTTATATCTTCCTGTTGGATAGATCCTTTCAATATTATGTAGTGGCCTTCTTTGTCTCTAGTTATGGTCTTCATTTTGAAATCTATTTTATCAGATATGAGAATTGCTACCCCAGCTTTTTTTTGCTTTCCATTTGCTTGGAAAATTTTTTTCCATCCCTTCACTTTCAACCTATGTGAGTCTTTTGTTGAGAGGTGGGTCTCTTGTAAACAACATATAGATGAGTCATGCTTTCTTATCCAATCAGCTACTTTGTGTCTTTTTATGGGGGCATTCAATCCATTTACGTTTAAGGTGATTATTGATATGTACTTATTTATTGCCATTTTTGTTTAGTGTGGTTCTATTTTTCTTCCCATTTCTACTGCTAATTACAGTAGTCCTTTTAACATTTCTTGCAGTGCTGGTTTGGTGCTAATGTATTCCCTTAGCCTTTTTTTGTCTGGGAAGCTCTTTATTTGATCTTCTATTTTGAATGATAGCCTTGCTGGGTAGAGTAGTCTTGGATTCAGATTCTTGTTTTTCATGACTTTGATTACTTCATGCCATTCTCTTCTGGCCTGTAGTGTTTCTTGTGAGAAGTCAGCTGAGAGCCTTATGGGGTTCCCTTTGTAGGTAACCTGTTGCTTATCTCTTGCTGCTTTTAGGATTCTCTCTTTGTCTTTAATTTGTGGCATTTTAATTACTATGTGTCTTGGCGTGGGCCTGTTTGGGTTCTTCTTACTTGGGACTCTCTGTGCTTCTTGAACTTGAATACCTTCTTCCTTCACCAAATTAGGGAAGTTTTCTCTCACTATTTTTTTGAATATATTCTCTATCCCTTGCTCATTTTCTTCTTCTTCGGGGACTCCTATGATGCGAATATTATTACGTTTCCAGTTGTCCCACAGTTCTCTTAAGCTGTCTTCCTGTTTTTTAATAGTTTTTTCCTTTTGTTTTTCTGATTGGTTGATTTTTTCTACCCTGTCTTCTAATTCACTGATCCGGTCCTCAGCTTCCTCTACTCTGCTTTTTAAACCTTCCAATGTGTTTTTCATTTCGGATATGTCATTTTTTATCTCTTCTTGTTGGTTTTTAATTTCCAATTGGCTTATTTTATGTGTCTCTATGTCCTTACTCATGCTGTTCAGCTTCCTCAAGATCATGGCTCTGAATTCTAGCTCTGTTAACATGCCTAATTGCTCCACATTGATCTCATCTTCGGTGGAGGTGTCTTCTCTTTCATTTGGCTTCTGTTTCTGTGTTTCACCATTTTGGCTATCACTGTGGGCTTTGGAGCCTGTCAAGTTCTCCCTGTGGGTGTTGGTGTTCTGCTGTTTGTGGCTCCCTCTCCTGGGTTTGGATGAGCGAGGGAGGACCCACGTTGAACACCACTGTCAAGTCTTACTTTCCTGGTTAAAGTTGCCAGCCCAGGAAAGGTACTGTTATCCTCTAGCTTTTTGCCTGGAGACTAGCAGTCTAGGTTACTTGATGAGTTTTGGGTTGTCAGTTGATTGAAAAGCTCCCTCAGGTTCTTAGCACAAGGGGATTTCCGGAGGGTGGGGCAGATGCTGGTTGTTAGTGAGCCTCAATTAGCACTTCAATGGCCCACAGGGTGGGGTTGGATCTCCGAGGGAGGGGCTGCTGCCTCTCTCAGAGCCCCGGGAAGGAGCAATATGCCCACCGTCCTGCGTGGCAGCAACTCAGCAAAAGCTCTGAGCACCCTCCAGATCCTGAGTGTCCCGACACAGTTCCAGTCCAGTCCGCCCTCCCTCTGCCGGAGCCCAAGGTGAGTGGCTGTGGCTGTTTCAGCCTCTGTCCCGGCTGCGCTGTGGGGCCGCCTGGGAGTGTGACCCGAGGGCGCTGCTCCCAGCTGAGGCCGCTGCCGAGCTGCCCACCGTGGGCTCCCAGCCCCGTCTCGCACCTTCGCAAGCCTACCGGGATGGAGTCAGTGTCCCTCGTTGTACGGTCCTCGCAAGCTGCTTTTCTGTTGGTTTTTCCCGTCGATTTGTCTGTGTTATAGTTGTAATTCCAGTTTGGTTCTGGGAGACGGTCTGTGTAGCTCCCTTCACTCTGCCGCCATTTTTCCTCTCCGAACATAGCAAAGTTTTATAATAGAAAATAGGAAAAGACACAAACAGATAATTTATGAAATATGACAAGGGTCAAAAACGATTAGGAAAATATTTAACTTCAACAATAATTAAAGAAATAAAAATTGAAATGAGATGCTTAGATATACTATATATGGAATACTAGTCAGCAAAAAAAGAGAATGAAATCTTGCCATTTACAACAACATGGATGGACCCAGAGGATACTATGTTAAGTGCAATAAGTCAGATAGAGAAAGATAAATGTGGTGTGATCTCACTTATAAATGGAATCTAAGAAAAAAATGAATAAAACAAAACATATACTGGGACTCATAGATACAAAGAACAAAGTGATGGCTGCTAGAGGGGAAGATATTAGGGGGATGAATGAAAAGGTGAAGGGGCATAAAAGGGACAAACTTCCAGATAGAAAATAAATAGGCCATGAGCTGTAGTGTACAATACAGGGAATGCAGTCAGTAGTATCATGAGTTTGGATGGTGATAGATGGTTAATAGAGTTACTGTGGTGATCACATTGTAAGGTATATAAATGTTGAATCACTATGTTGTACACCTGAAGCTAATGTAATATTGAATGCCAACTATACTTTAATAATATTTTTTATAAAAAAATAGATTAAAAGATTGGTAATACTCAATTTAGTTCATGGAAATAAATATTTCACAATGTCTGGTGGGAATCCAAATCAATATAGCTTTTGGAGAAGCAATTTTACATTACTTATAAAGATATTTAACAATTTCATAGTTTTTAAACTAGAAATTCCATTTTTTGGGATTAACATTCAGGAAAATAATCGTAAAGAAACAACCAGATATATAGCCAAAGCTTTATCTATAATTGAAGTACTACTCGTAATAACAAAATCTTGGGAATAACCAAAATAACCAACAACAGAAGGATAACAACATAAATGATGGTAGAGCCATAACGGAAACAGTTAGCATCTTCATTTAAAAGTGTTTTTATGAAGTTTATTCATTCATTTGAAAATGATCAAATGAAATGTTAAGTAAAAATTTAAAAGCAGAATACATAAACTGCATGTTCAGTATGCAACTGTGTAAATATAATAGATACAACCACTTAGAACGAGTATGAAAGAGAAGAATAATAGCATGCTACTATTCTTGGGTTGGAGGATTTCAAATGGTTTTAATCATCTCTTAGAAAATATTTTCTGTATAAAAGTGTATTTGATTTACATAAGCAGACAAATACAAATGTTACAAAATCTAGCAACAAATAGATAAGCAAGCAACCTAACCTCCCTCTTCTTCCTTCCCTTACCCCAACATGTGTAATTGATGCTCTAGGCAAAAAGGATCTTTTTAGAATCTGGATTTTTTTTACTCAGATAGCCCAGAATAAGGCTGGATTTAATTCACTGATTCATGTGTAGGAAGCTTCTGAGAGAGGACAGATGATAAATTAATAATGGGGTACAACAGATGCCATTTATGGAGCACGGCTTATGCGCCTGCAGGATGCTAGGTACCTGGCATACTTCAGGTTAGCTGCTGAAGTCCCCACAGTCCTGCTCAAGGTGTCCATCTAATAGGTCTTCTCTGTTGGGACCTGTGGCTGCTACAGAGAAAGTGGAGAGGAAAAGACTGTATTCTGTGTTTTCAGCCAGAATTCAGAAATTAGTTTAGGTTCTCACATATGATCTTTTTTGCATAATACTTTTTATGTAGGTCTAGAAATCTCAGCCTTGTTTGTTTAAGATGATTAAGTGCTTGGTGTGCAAAGCATTGTGCTAAAGGCTTTATTCTTATAAACTCATTTAATCTTCATATATCCTATGAGGCTATTACTGTTATCCCCGTTTTATTGACAGGTGCCCGAGACTTAGATGTGTTAATGTAGTACTTCTCAAATTTAATGTGTGTAAGAATCAAAGATTTTGTTAAAATGTGGGTTCTGATGCAGTAAGCCTAGGGTAGGGCTTGAGATTCTGGGTTTCTAACAAGTTCCCTGATGGTGCTGCTTCTGCTGGTCCCTGGACCACACTTTAATTAACAAGGGGTCAATCCACTTGTCAGATCCCAGGCCTTGACTATGGCAGGGCCATGCCATAAGCCCCAGCAGGCAGACTTCACACTAGGCTGTAGCACTGATAATAGCATATGCTTTGATGCTTGTGGTCCACACTTTCCAACATTCTCTCTGTTCTCCATCTCCTACCAGGACTGATGTCAAGAAGATAGTTCTGTCCCTATTGCCTCAGGCGAGGTATTAAGAGGTCTGGAAACAGAAATAAAGGAATATTCCTTCCTCTCCAAAATTTCATAGTCTGGTGCCCCTCAGGTCAAACCTAGTATGAAGATATGCTCCAATGAACACATCTTAGAATTTTATATTAATACATGCTTAGAATTTTAATTGTCCATACTAAAAATCCTTGGATTTCACATAAAAAGTCAGATTTTTTGGTTCTTTTAAAAACTTGAAGAGCCTGGGAACAAGGGCCTATTCTCTTACAAGGCAGCAATTAGTTGGAATTGATAATGCCGGTTCTTTTCCAAGAAGACAGGATCCCTAGGAGGTCACAACTCCACCTGGTCCAGTCATTTCCATTAACTGTGTATTTATTAATGTAGGGAATGGAGGGAATTTTGGATAAAAGTAAATGCTTAGGGGAAAGACTGAAGAAGTCAGTAGGACCTAAGACCATGTCTTCAGGAGTTAGGGATGCAGGACCTTTTTGGAGTGCTTAGAAATTGAATCACCTGTAGGCTGCCAAGCCCTCACTTGAGTGAGGATGCTCCCCACCCTCGGGGTCCCAAGACTATGCGAGCTGATTGATTGCATGGTCAACATTTGACAAGAACTCTCTTTCTGTAACCCCAGCACCTTGCCTTGTACAGGAGTGAAGGAGTGAGGAGAGGGGTGCTCCCCGAGACTTTATTTCATCTCATCTGACACATCCATGAGGACCGCTCTCTCCCTAAATATCCCAGGACACTTGTAAACCCAAGAGAAGGAGGTGAGACCCCAGATGCCCAACAGAGCTGTGATGGAGCAAAGAAAAAAACCTTGTCCTGTAACTTGCTGGGAGTAGAGGGACTGACTAGAACGCGCTGGAGATCCCCCTTGAGCAGGGAGAGTGGCTTTATGTGCCTCTGTGATGGATTGTTAGTGACAGTGACCACCATTATTCCTCTCCCTGTGCCAAGACCCCTTGACATACCCCCTTGCAGACCTTCCCATCAGGAGATGGAGTTTATCCCCCCAGTTTGAATCTGGACTGGCCTTGTGACTTCTTTGGCCAATAGAACATGGCAAAAGTGCTGTGCCCATTCTAATTCTAGATCTCCAAAGGCTTTGTTTCTGCTCTGTGTGCTTCTGAAACCCCGACCTGCTGACATGAGAAGTAGGCCAAGCAAGCCAGCGGGGGGACAAGGGACCAGAGATTAGCCATTCCAGCTGTGGCCTCCAGAAACCAGCTGGCTGGCTGAGCAGCTGATGGCAGATGCGTAGAGGAGCCCAGCTAGGACCAGAAGAACTGCTCAGCTGAGCCCAGCCCAAACCGCTGACCCATGTAATCATTAGCAAAATGAATGGCTGTTGTTTGAAGTCACTAAGCTTTGTGCTATTTTTTATTTTGCAGGCAGCAAAAGCTAACATTTCACTTAACACAGTGTATTCTTTTCCTAGAACCTCTCTGACAATGTACCACATACAGGGTGGCTTAAAACAATAGAAACATGTTCTTTCACTCTCAGGGAAACCAGAAGTCTGAAGTCAGGGTGTCAGCAGGGCTAGCTCTCTCTGGAGGCCCTGAGGGAGAATCTTCTCCATGGCTCTCTTCCTAGCTCCAATGCCCGTCTCTGTCATCAAATGGTGTTCTCTATTCTGTGCATCCATGTCCAAATTTCCCTCATCTTATAAGAACACCCTTCATTGGATTAGAGTCTACCCCAATCCAGTATGACCTCAACTTGATTACATTTTTAAAATGTCTATTTCTAAATAAGGTCACATTCACAGGTTCCAGGGGTTAAGAATGTTAACATATCTTTTTGGGGAGATACAAGTCAACCCCCAGCACACACTATTGAATTACTTGTATTGGAAAATTCATTCAGGGTTCCACATAACACCTGGTAAAGGAAGCTTTAGAATACCATTCGTTGGTAGGTTGGGCCTCTTCTCTTTATGTATACATTTGTGGGTTTGAGCTGGGAGTTACATTTTATATAGCTTGATGGAAAGAGAAGAGATTTTGAAGAGAAAGAAGGAAGCTAACGTTGTTAGTACGCAAGTTGTCTCATTGAATTCTAACTATTCTTTTGTGTAGGTATAAAAATTCCATTTTATGTCAGAGAGGTTGAGAAAGTTATATACTAAGTCACACAGCATATACATTCTGCAACATGCATTTGAATGCAATTGTGTCTGATTTCAAAGACATTGTCTTTCAACTGTCCCCTGGTGCTTCATCTTCAGTGTCAGAAGATCTGGTTTCTAGCGCTGGTCCATTTTACTGAGTGGTGCGACCTGGAGTAAATTTCTTAATCTTGCTGAAATTCCTTTTCTTTTAAATGGAGCTAATAAATGTCATCTTCATGAGCATCTAGAAGGATGAAGTAAAATATGGTGATAAGGGCTGGGTTTGGGGTTTAAATAGCCTTAAGTTGGAGTTTCAGCTCTATGTGAGGAATGTTATATAAGCTTACTTCACCTAAATTTCCATATTTGCAAAAAAAGGGAGAATCTCTCCTACTTTAAAGGTTATAACAAAGATTAAGTAGAATTATATATTTAACACACTTAGCTCAGTATCTGGCCATAGTCAACTTTCAAAGATGATCTATAGTTTGGTATTTAAAAGCATTTTTGAAATTACAAAGTTCTAATTAATGCCAGTTATTAAAATTGCATTTTATTTTGGTTGTCATGGAACATGTGCTCTTAGAAGGCGGGGCAATTTCTCTGGTTATGCTTTTGTTTTTGTTTTTGTTTTCTAACTGAAAATCACCTAGGTTTGACCATCAACTGTAATTCTAACTTCTGGACAACTCTAAAAGGCAGAATTACTCTCTTGGCTGGAGATTTCGCCACATAGGTGCACAAAAGCCCCTGCCACAGAGCTTCTGAATGTTCCACTCCTGGAGAAGGGGGAGGGCCGACAGCCTGTTTTAGGCTCCGTGAGACCTCGGGGTCTCTGACAAGTCCCTCATTAACTCATCCTTGTTCGTGCACTCCATGACCTCGACAGCCTGCATCAGTCTGTGGTTGCTCCAAGTTACCAAGTGGCTGGCCTCTCTAGACCTGTTTCAGCTTGAGTAAGTCAGGGCAAGACAAATGTCGATCAAGTATTCACTGGGATCGCTAATCAGTCTTGAAAACATCTGCCTGGCTCCCTCTGCTGAAACCCCTGAGGATCTCTCATTTGTCAGCTTAGCCTTTTAGCCTCCACTCCCAGCCCTTCTCTGTACCTTACTTACCCTCACTTCTTTCTCACTCACACAAAGGCTGGTGTTCAGGGAGCCTGCCGTACCTACAGTCCTTTCTGAGGGAAGTCACTATATGCATAAATGTCCCTGCTCTCTATCCACATACATTTCACCACAGCTGTTTAGACCAGGGACCAGGGCTGCTTGGAAGGAGGCTATATCTGCAGGCAGTCTCAGAAGTAATTTAGCTTAAGATCCCTGGTTCACAGGGAGCTCTACGCCATATGGTGTCCACAGCACTCATACAACTCTTCTTTCTTGAGGAGGTTGGGCTGGAGACACCCCAAGAAGTTGCGTCTGCTGGGGGAGAGCAGTACACAGAGGCCACCAGGAAGCAGAAAGTAAGAGGCTGAAGAAAGGACCTGTCCAGAGAGAAGAGGAGTAAAAGCAGGCAGAAAGAGAATGAGTCCTGAGCGTGGAGAAGTTGTGGGTCGACCCGCCGAGGGCACTGTTAACAACGTGGCTATGGAGTCAGCAGAGACTTGATCCAGGCAACTGGGTTTTTGAAGCATCCCAAACAGTAATGTACACGGTATTATTTTGTTCTTAGGCTGTACACAACACAAATGAGGTCTGGTAACTTGGGAAAAGAGAAGTGTGTTGGAAAGATGTCGGAAGGCTCTTAGAACCAAAAAGTAGCTGAACAAACGGGTTTGGCAAAAAGCAGAAGGCAGTCGTCTCTGGGAATCCAGGAAGCAAGGCTGAGTTCTGCCTCTGCAATGAGTCAAGTTCAACTCGTCTGGGCTGCCTGTAGTTAGAGAACTGTAGGAAATCTTGTTTGACAGAAATCAGGCTTCTTTGCCTAACATGATGAGGGCCTTGAAGGCACTAGGGAAAAAGAAGTAGTCATCGTGTTCTCTGAAGGCTGCTCATACTACTACCTGGGCTTTTCATTCTTCCATTGGCAACCTCCCGACACCTGAGGCCCCTGAGCCCTCTCACAGAAGCAATCCCCCTTCACCTTCTCCAATTTTGCAAACCTTACCTATTCTACAGTGATATTCATTTTCTCTTCCTTTTATCAGTCAATAGTTGGAAGACTGTATTATTGTTCCCATTTTATGCTTCCTTTTTGTGTTTATTACCATTGTCATGAGATTTTTCAGTTCCTCCCACTAGGTACTAAGCATACTTCCTTGCCCCTTGAGTTTGGGGTTGGTCTTGAAACATCAACCAGGCTGATGTTTTCAGCCGTGGAACTTGATTCAGCCAATGGGATATTTGCAGATGTGATGGAAGCAGAGGCTTGACTCATGCTTAAGCAGTTGGGCTTTGCTCACGGGCATCCCTGACATTGCTTAGAGAACAGCAAGCTCTAGGTAGCCTACTGGTTCCAGGGCATTGACAGTTTGGTGGAACACACCTCGACATAACCTGTACCTAGGAACCAAGCTCAATCGAACCAAAACCTAGATTAGCACACCTCCAGCTGACCTGCATATGAATGATCAAGAATGTATGTTTGATTTGGAGATGGTACATTACAGGGCATTTTTATCGTAATTGCTAACACATCTATCTTGCCATGCAGTAGGGAGGAATGAAAATAATACAGGTATTGGAATAAGACAGACTTGGTTTGGAATTCTGCATCCAATCTTTATTAGCTATGGGACTTTGGGGAAGCAACCTCTTTGAGCCTCAGTTATTAGGTTAATGGAAATAATTCCTTTGCCTAAAGCATCCTTTTCAAAAAAATTTACTGAGGAATAATTGACACACTGTAAGTTAATGTGTTAAATGTGTATAATGTGATAAGCTTGACATATATATGCAGCTGTGAACCATCATCACAGTTATGATAATAAATGTATCCATCACCTGGAAAAGTTTCTTGATGACTTTTTGTAACTTCTTTCTTCCCCTAAACTTCTCTTCCATCCTCAGGATATAATTGATCCATTCTCTGTCAGTGTGGACTAGCTTGCATTTTTTTCTAGAACATTATTGAAATGGACACTTATAATTTATAATCATATTATTTGTTTTGATTCCTTTACTCAGCATGACTATTTGGAGATTCATCCACGTTGTGGTGTATATCGATAGTTCATTTGCTTTTCATTCTGAGTAGTGTTTCATTGTGTGGATGTAACACAATTTGTTTATCCATTAACCAGTTGGTGGACATTTGAATTGTTAACCAGTTTTAACTATTACAAATAAAGCCTACAGAAATATTAATGTAAAAGTCTTTTTAGGACAAGCTCTTCAATTTCTCTCAGGCAAATACCTAAGTGTAGAATGGCTGGATTGTATGGTGGGTGTAGGCTATCACTTTATTCTTAATTGAAATTTGTACTGAGATATGGGAGATTCACATGCAGTTGTAAAAGATAATTCTGAGAGGTGCCTTGTACACTTGATCCATTTTCCCCCAATGGTAACATTTTGCAAAACTACAGAACAATATCGCAACCAGGATATTGGCATTGATACAATACACCAATCTTATTCATTGTACTCATTTGGAGTATATTTATTCTTGTACTCAGTTGTGTGTGTATTTAATTCTATGCAATCTTATCATATGTGTAGCTTTTTGTATCCACCACCACAATCAAGATACTGACCAGTTACATCACCACAAGAATGTCTCCTATTGTCTTGTCTGTAAAAATAGCAATACTATTGAATTAGTATGAGAATTATTAAATGTCATAGTTTATCTAAAGTATATCCTGATATCTTCACACATTATGTTCTTAACAAGTATGAGACCCCTTTTCTCTCATGCATAGTAAGTATTCTGGTAAATGCTTCTATAACCTTGGAGTCAGAATTCACTAGTGATAAACTAGAGAATGTTTAACAACTAGCTATGTAAGGGGGAAAATGTGCCATGATTTATAATGTTTGTCATTATCTGGGTGACGATCTTCCCGCCACAGCTGATTTCAAGCAATCAACATGACATCCCTGAACACAGCGTTGGGAGGAGATGAACAGTGATCCACCACAACCCAATATTTCCATCACAGAGCTACAGATACAATAGGTGTGAATGACCTCAAGAGCATAGATAATAACAGGTTGCAGCAAAATAGAAAGTAATGAGTTTTGGCCTTTATTACCTTTGTTTTGAATATAATTTATTTTGTTGGAAGTTAATTTAGTTTCTAATAATGGTTATATTTAAAAACCAAGTCACAAAATTCAGGAAAATTTAGCAATTGGCTCTTTTAAATCAGTACCAGCCAAGTCCAATACCCTACTGTGTTTCATCTCCCACTTCCCCAAACCACCTATCTAGGGCTTTCTTCCTCAAGTATACAGTTGGGAAAGCGAGAGTGTTTCTCTGATGTTTCCCTGGAACAGAGTTTTGGAATTGGCTTGTTGGTGTTCTGGACTCTCTGTCACTCCTGGTTCTACCCTAGGTCACTGCTTGATGTCCTGTAGGACACTGAAGAAATGGATGAGGGTGGACTGCCCTCCCCTCCAACTGGGCTGCCCGGTAGCCGCTCAGCACCACCCCACACAAAGTTGCAGGAGTAATCATGACTTTCTTAGTGACTAGTTGGTGAGTCATTAAAGAACACCTTAATGTTGTGCCCTGGCCAGTTTGGCTCAGCGGTTAGAACGTCGGCCTGCGGTCCCGAGAGACCCAGGTTCGGTTCCCGCTAAGGGCACGTACCTCGGTTGCAGTTTGTCCCCGGCCCTGGTTGGTCGTGTGGGTGGCAGCCACTCGATGTGTCCCTTCACATCGATGTTTCTCTCTCTCTCTGTTCCTCTCTCTCCCTCCCGCTCCATCTGAACAAAAAATGGAAAAATGTCCTCGGGTGAGAAAAAAAAAAAAAAAGAACACCTTAATGTTGCAAGTAAAAAATCTGAAAGTGATACAATAATTATGACGTTCCCAGAGTCCACGGAAAAGCATATATAAAGCAGTAAACTCTACTTTCTTTAAATTCAAGAACTATTGATTTGACATTCACTATGTGCTAGGCATGGTGTTTGGTCCATGTAAAAAGGGGACATGTTCCAATATTTTAATTGGATCTCCTAGACAGGTTTTTTTTATTTTAATCTCCCAAAGAACTCATTCTTTCTAATCTTTGTAATGTGAACTTCCATCTTCTGATGTTCAAGAGGAAGTCTATTCCCCGAAATCTGTACCTTCTGTTGTTTTCCTTCCAATGTGGTATCATTCTGTCTCAGGCTCACTCTAGACTAGTTCTGGGGGCAATGGGGGTTCTTCAGAACATATGTTGATGACTTTTCACACCCTGGATTCTGCCAAAGAGGCTCAGTGAAGATAGGTTTGGGGCTCCGAGCTTATAGAAAATTACAGAAACCTCCCAGGAATAGCCTCTTTGAGATCTCCCCCATTGGT
This sequence comes from Molossus molossus, assembly GCF_014108415.1. Classification (NCBI taxonomy): domain Eukaryota; kingdom Metazoa; phylum Chordata; class Mammalia; order Chiroptera; family Molossidae; genus Molossus; species Molossus molossus. Next base: position 13,296,734 of record NW_023425345.1, on the reverse strand, counting down.
GAAAAGTCACACCTATTTATTGTATTTAATATTTTGCAGGTTAAAAAGCATGAACTTATTTCATTAAGCACATAAACAGGTCTCTGAAGGACAAACACAAATTCTTAGTGCCGGCAAACCCCAAACCCATAGGGACGAATAGAATGTTTACTCAATGGTCTTACAACTTGCGACGCATCTCTTGACATGGAGCCAGGAAGTCTCATTGCTATGCAGAGAAGCTGAATCTCACCCCATTGTTTCTAAATTATATCCCCTCCTACCTCCCAGGATCAGAAGCAAGCACATTGCTCACCCATTTTGCTCCTTTGGCCTTTCACAGGAGCAGGTCCAGATAATGCAGCAAATTGGGATTCAGTTGTGAAGACTAGAGAGATGATGAACCTCAGAGGGAAGGCGGGTAGGAAGAAATAAACCAAAGAACTTGTATGCATATATGCATAACCAATGGACACAGACAATAGAACAGTGAAGGGAGCAGGGAGGAGGGTATCAGTGGGGAGAAAAGAAGGGACATCTGTAATACTTTCAACAATAAAGATAATTTTTTTAAAAAAAGACTTGACAGATGAAATAAAACACAGTCTCTGTTATGGAGGAGCCCACCTTTTCCTGGGAAAATGCAGATGTACTAAGTCAACATGATAAGTACCATAATATAGCATGAACCAAATGGTGTGGGATCACAGGATGGACCCTTCATTCCTGCTGGAAACGTGGGGGCGCTGGGGAGACTTCCATTGGTGACCTTGACAGCGAAAGATTAGAAGTGCCTTCCTGGTAAAGAAAAATGGTGCTACAGGGCACACAAGGGTCAGAAAATTGAATGTACAAAGCTACAGAAGCCCTAGAGTGGGAGAATTGTGTGTATTCTACATGGTCATTCTGTGTGTGTGTGTGTGTGTGTGTGTGTGTGTGTGTGTGTGTGCATCTGCTGGGGAAGGGGTGATAAAGGATGAGACTCAAAAGGATAGAGCATGATGGCAAAACCATTTGAATCTGCTAACAAATTTGGGCTTTATTGTGTAGGTGTTTTGGCCTTAGGTGATGTAGCCAACTAACATTTTCCAGTAGGAGAGTAGGCTCATTGATCAGAGATCATCTTGTTGGCATTGCTGAATATGACTTGTCGGGGAGAGACCAGACGTAGAGAGGCGATTAAGGGCATGTTGGATGAATCCACTTTTCAGAGATCTGGGCCAGGTAGCTGGGGGGCTGGGTGAGCACAGCGAATGTGATGCAGCCCAGGAGGGACTCAGTGAACACTTGCTGGCCTAACGAAAGCACAGATGAACATGCCGAATATAGGGGTGTCGGACTTGAAGTTACAGGTGGCTTTCAGAATGCAGTGCTGGTTTTTTAATGGAGAATTTATTTTGTGGACTGGTATCGAGCAGTAAAGGTTTGAAATTTAGACTTCTAAGGCAGCATTTTGTAAATTCCACCTCTTCTTCACACCCTGGCGTTGGAAACCAAGAACATCTGTAAGCTTCTGTATAATCTGACTGAGAGCTGAATAAGAAGAGGCAAGAGGTTAGCAATTAGTGGTTTAATACCACATTTACCTAAGCCGAAAGGGATTTTCTAACTATCTTTTAAAAATCCTTTATGAAATACGTAGTATGAAGGCTGGGCTTGAAGCCCAAAGTAAACAAACACACCCACCATCTCTTCTGCCCATTCTTGTCAGTCTCTACATCTATGTTGGCAATAATATGCATTCTCAAGGGGCATGCCTTCAGGAGGCAAAAATTGGTTCTTGGGGGTGGGGGCATTTTAAGGACCACAGTACATAAATTGATATAAGTATATCTTTAATAATTTCATAAGGGTTAATGTGGCAAAAACTGTCCAAAAAAGCTCCTTATAGGAAAAATCATCATCACCATCATCATCATCATCGGTTCGGAAATATTGGTTATAAGGAAATACTTAAAAACACACCAACACTGTTCCTTTCTCATCCTTGCAGTGTCCTCCAAGAAAAAGGATATCTGATCGGGAGTTGGGAGACTTGAGTTCCAATTTCCCTATTTACCACCAATGAGTACTCTCCTTCATCTATTTATTCATCAACTATTGACTGAGTGCCTTCTAGGTGCTAGACTCTGGAAGTAGAATCATGCACGATGCTTTGAGTTCTCATGGAGTTTATGTTTGGGAATAGAACAGATAATGAATAAGCTCCAAATGTTTATAAATAATAATCATAATCCATATAAGTATAAATCTGTCTATGGTATATAATTAATTTAAAAGTTTTATGATAATACATGCCATAAAAAATTTTCAAAAGGACCCAGAGAATGTTAGGCTGGTAGAGTGTGAACAGAGATGGTCTCCCTGTGACCGTGACATGTGAGCCGAGTCTTGAGTGGTAAGAAGGGTTCAGCCCCACAAAGATCTGGGGGCAGAACTTTCCAGATAGAGAGAAGCTGGCCATGTACGAGGGGCAGGAAGACGTGGCTGGAATGACCTGAGTCAGGGGAGAGAGGTAGGAGATGAGGCGGGTGGTGGGCCAAACCAGATCATTGCAGGGCCATGCAGGCCACGGGGAGGAGTTTGATTTTATTCTAAGTGCTCTTTAATTTGGGGCAAATCATTCAACGTCTGTCAGATGGTGAGTGTGGGGGTGAAGCAGCTGAATCATTCTAGAATGCTAAGCTGAGTCTCATGTGATTCAGAACCTGGGGGAGATGCCTCGAATCTGTACAGTAAGGACAGGAAGGACAGGAAGGCAGCACATACAACTCCTATGTCTCCAAGGATGCTCATCACTGGGCTGGGGCGGATGTGCGTTTCTCTGGAAGAAAGGAGTGGAAAGAACTCAGGGCCAGGATACCACAGTTGAAATCAGAACCAGCCCTCTTTCCAAGTGCAACTTTCGAGGTGTACAGACTATTTTTCTTTCTCTGCCAATCTGCTTCTCATGTTACTCTGGGGCCATGTAGTGGGGGAAAGCACAGGATGGGGGGCCGAAGCCCATCTGCTGGTAAATAAATCTGTGACACGAGCAAGTCCATTCCGGGATCCGGGCCTCCAGACCCTCACCTGGGACCATCATTAAGGTCCCTTCTAGAACACAGAATCTATGATTCTATCTTGCTTTTCACCAGAGATAGGGAGGAACATAACACCCTGCAAGAAAGGACACCCAAACTCCCCTGAAATAATAAAGCAATTTCTTTTGAAATGGTTGAGCAGGAAAGTCAGTGGGCCCTTGTAGAATACGATGAAACCCAGTCCCCACTGAATAGTAAGTTAGAGGGAGGTCTGCAACTGGGGTGGGGGCGGGGGGGGGTGTTCGTGGAGAGAGAGGGAGATGCCAGGGCTGGGAAAAGAGAAATTTTAATTGCGATTGTTTGGCCTGCTGATCCTAGGCAAATGACAAGAAGCCCCCAAGCAGCCTCAAACACAGATATTTGAAAGGCAGAGACGCTGGGGGATGGTTTGGCTTCTCCCTCCCCTCGGAGGCTGTTTGAGGAGCGGTCTGCAGCGCTGACAAGCACGGGTTTTGGAGGCCATTGAAAAGTTTTGGGCCTAAATAGGGTAGGCAGCTTGGCTTAAGTGTTGCTAAGGAATACCTGGCAACCGGCAACAATAGGCCTTTTAGAGAGTCCAGGGCAAACAGTGACCGTGGTAATGGGGTGGGCTTCAGGGTCTCCTTGCCCGGCTGGGCCCCTCCTCTCCTCACAGAGAGCCCTGGGCACTGGGCTATGTTCCGGAAATTCTCTGCACAAAGCCCCATTCAGTGGGAGGAGGGTCAATGCGTGTGCTTTTGGGGACTTGGGGACGGGGGTGGAGACAGGGGGTGGGGAGGGGGCGGGGGAGGGGGTACCGGAGAAGGAGCTTTACTGCCAAAAAAAAACCCTCTCGAGTCTCTTTCTTCTTGCAAAGACTAAAAGAGGCACAGAAAGTGCTAAGTTTGTAAAAGAGGCTGAAATGGTTCAGAAAAGTAGCATAAAAGGGGCTGGGGAACGCCCCGTGAATTTTGAACAGAGAGCAGAGAAGGGACCCTATAAAGCAATTAGTGATGCTGCTTGTAAATGAAGAGGCAGCTCGCGGGGGCGGGGGAGGAGAGCGGAGGGCTGGAGGTAGGTGCACAGAGCCACCTCGGGGCGCGGGGGCTGGCAGGTAAGAGCGTGGGGAGATGGGAGCAGGCGAGGAGTCGGAGGAGGTGCAGAGTGGGCGGGGGAGGTGAGTAAGGAGTGGAGGGGGAAACGGAGGAACCTTTGCTCCCATCAGTCCTCTTTCTAACCACTTGCCTTCAGGCTGTTCTCTGCTTGGGCTGTGCAGCTGCCCTCTTAGTTCAGATACTGTCCCCTGGTTCAGGCAGCTCCAAAAAGAAGTGGCGCCTGAGACAGTAACTGGACTCAGGGTCTGTTCCTCCAGCCTCTTGGTCCCTGATAACCAGGAAGGAAAGCCCAAGCTTTGAGTGAGTGGAAACTGCTCGCTCCTCACAGCTGAGTGAACGTGTTAGGGTGCTGGGGGGCAGGGCATCTGCCTGAGTTCCCTGGAGAGGCTCAGGCGACATCCCTGGAGGAAAGCAAGGGAGTCAACAAATTAACGCGCTAGGAATTCCACTTGCCTGTGCTGCATAACATACATGTTCAAATACCTACCCAAATGCTCTAAAGATAATTTTATATTTCCAGCAGAATATGCACAGTGACAATTATCTGCATCCTTACTGTATCGCAGCATTAACTGATAATCAGGAGAATTGTGTTCCAGTTGAAAGCAGAGTTAAATAAACAGACACTGAATGGAGCCAATAGTAGATGTACCAAGATAGGGCAAAAATCAGCCCTGTAAACACAGAGCTGTTGAAACATCAGATCAAGGTGGCCGCGTAGGTAAAAGGGCACTCACCTCCTCCCACGACGACATCAACATTACAACCGTCATTCAAAACCACCTGAAATCCAGCTGAATGGAAGTCCTACAACTACAAAATTAAAGAAGAAAAAGAAGAAGCCACAGCACCCTGACCAGTTTTGCTCAGTGGTTAGAGTGTCAACCGGTGAACCTAAGAGTCTTGGGTTCTATTCTGTCCAAGGGCATGTACCTCAGTTGTGGTTTGGTCCCCAGCCCTGGTCGGGGTCATGCAGGAGGCAACCAATGTGTCCCTCTCACATTTCTATTTCTCTCTCTCTCTCTCTCTCTCTCTCTCTCTCTTTCTCTCTCTCTTTCTCTCTCTCTCTCTCTCTCCCCTACTCTATCCCCATCTCCCACTCTATTTAAAGAAATAGATAGAAAAAAAAATTTTTTAATTTATAAAAAAACTCAGGTGAGGATTTAAAGAAGCCACATCCAGACTGGTAGGAGGGGTGGAGGTGGACGGGCTGGTCCCACACCCACATGTGGTGGATATAAATCAGGAGGGTACCTCAGCTGGCAAGATCCTCCCTGAGGAGCAAGGGGTTCTTCTCTCACACCAGGCCACCAGTTCAGGGTTCCAGGCCAGGAAGAGAAGTCCCCATACTTCTGGCTATAAAAGCAGCAGGAATTCAGGCTGAGAGAGGCTGAGGCTGCCAGAGTTCCAGGCATTTCCTCTTAAAGAGCCCGTGCACAGACTTACTCAGACTCGCATCCACCAGGCTCCAGCATGGAGAAGGCAGCTTGAAAGGCACCAGAGTCATACAGGGAAGAACTGAGTTGTTTGGCATTGGGGTGAGAGCTGGAGAGGGGCCTTTCTTCTGGACAGATGTGCTGGCAGAAGCCATTGCTCCTTTGGTGAGCCCTTTCCCCATGGGGCTGATAGACAGTTGCCATATCTAGGACTCCAGCAATCTGGCTCACACTGTTTTCTTCGCCCTGGTGATTCCCTGAGGCCCCTCCCCACCCAACTTTCAGGCCCACTCAAGCTGTTTCCAGTGGCTTTACCATAGGATGGGACTGTTTTGGCTCCTGCTTCAGATTTTTCTAAATTCTCTCAAACAAGTACCATCTGTCCTCAGCAAGCTCCATACTTCTTACTAAGTGGCCCCAGGTCTGGCACTAGAAGCAGTCAGCCTTGGTTCGCAACTTGGCTTTGCCTGGGCACCTCCAAGCCTAGAACAAGAAGCAGCCATCGGCAGATTACTTTGCAGCTTATGCCTGGCGACTCCAGGTAGAATGCAGGCAGTGGCCAAACTTGCCTCAGAGCCAGCACACCCAATGGACAGCTTCAGACCACATCAAAGCACAACCACCCAACCGCCTTCACAAGCAACACACTCAAGAAGTGGACTCTGTAGGTACCAGAGCCCTGCTGAAGTCAGTCTTGCTCTGTGTGGTGGGGACACAGCTGATCATCCAAAGGAGTCAGAGGCCAGTGGTCAGTGGCACAGCCATTCCTTGCAGCTGATCAGCCTGAGTCAATTCCTCCCATTGATGTGCCAACAGCAATCAAGACTCAATTACAACTGAAGGGTGGACAGTTCACACAAGGGGTGCACCTCAAGAGCACTACTGGGGTGGGTGATCAAGGAGGCTGTGCCACTGGACCTTACAGGATACCTTCTACAATAGGCCACCCTACAAAGCCTCGGAGACATAGCAACTCTACCTAATACATAGAAACAAACACAGGAAGGCAACCAAAATGAGGAGACAAATAAACATGTCCCAAATGAAAGAACAGAACAAAACTCCAGGAAAAGAACTAAATGAGATGGAGATAAGCAACCTAACAGATGCAGAGTTCAACTGGTTATAAGGATGCTCAATGAACTTAGTGAGAACTTCAAGAGCATAAAAAGGACCAGTCAGAAATGAAGGACGTAGAGTCAGAAATGAAGGAGGCACTAACTGAAATAAAGAATAATTTACAGGGAATCAATAGTAGAATAGGTAAAGCCAAGAAGCAAACCATTGATTTGGAATATCAGGAAGCAAAAAACACCCAATCAGCACAGCAAAAAGAAAAAAGAATCCCCCAAAATGAGAATAGTGTAAGAAGCCTCTGGGATAACTTCCGGCTTACCAACATTTGCATCATGAGGTGGCCAGAAGGAGAAGAGAGAGAGCAAGAAATTAAAAACTTATTTGAAAAAATATTAACAGAAAATTTCTCTAACTTGGTGAAGGAAACAGACATACAAGTCCAGAAAGCACAAAGAGTCCCAAACAAGATGAACCCAAAGAGGCCCACATCAAGACACATCATCATCAAAATGCAAAAGGTTAAAGACAGAGAGAATTTTAAAAGCAGCAAGAGAAAAGCAGTTGGTTACCTACAAAGAAGCTCCCATAAGACTGTCAGCTGATTTCTCTAAAGAAACTTTGCAGGCCAGAAGGGAGTAGCAAGAAATATTCAAAGTGATGAAAAGCAAGAACCTACAACCAAGATTACTCTATCCTGCAAAGCTGTCATTTAGAATCGATGGCCATATAAAGATTTTCCCAGACAAGAAAAAACTAAAGGAGTTCCTCACCACCAAACCAGTATTATGTGAAATGTTGACGGGTCTTTTTGAAGAAAAAGAATATCAAATATATGAAAAATAAAATGACAATAAATACATATCTCTCAACAATTGAATCTACAAACAAAATGAGGAAGCCTAACAGAAACAGACTTAAAGATACAGAGAACTTTTTTATAGTTGCTAGATGGGAGAGGGTTTGGGAGATGGATGAAAAAGGTGAAGGGATTAAGAAATACAAATTGGTTGTTAGACTGAGAAACTTCAAAGGGAAGGGGGGAGGGAGGGTGGGAAGAAATAAACCAAAGTACTTATATACTTACATTTATAACCACTGGACACAGACAATAGTGTGGGGAAGACAGGAGGGGGGCAGGATCGGGGAGGAGGGGGTCAATAGAAGAGAAAAGGAGTCATCTGTAATACATTCAACAATAGAGATAAGTTTTTAAAAATAAAAAACAAATATAAGTAAATAAATAAATACAGAGCTGTTTAGTAGAGAACGTATGAGGCGTTCAGACCCCAGGCTCTCTAGCTCCCTGTCTGTAGCTCAGCCAGGCTGGTTCTGCTATTCCTGGGGTCCCAACCAGAATGCTGTCCTAAACCACTTCTCCCCTCCCACCCTCTTTTCCTTCCTTCCTCCCTGCTTTCCTACTTTTGTCTCTCTTCTTTCCTTCAACAAGCATCCATCATTTACTATTCACTAAGGTGCATTTGGGAACCATTATCAAAATTAATAAATGCTGCCTTTCTTGATTTTTGTGACCTTCTGCTGGAGATTCAAATTGGATCTTGTTTTGGTCCCATATGGAGCAGGGGGAAAGGTATTAGCTCTCCAAAAGCAAATCAAGCTGCTGTTTCTATAGGAAGGAAGAGGGGATGATAAAAAGGCAAAATAATGGAGGTCCAGTACACATGTATTCAGTCATCACAGGTTTATTACAGATTACTCTGTGTGCCAAGCAAGGACCATCCTAGGTCCTGGGAATTTAAAGGTCAAAGTGCAGACTCCTGGACTCAGAAAGCTTCCAACCTTCCAGCACACAGTAGAGACTTTAGAGAAGGGCTCTGGTAGAGTGAGGTGAAGGAGACTTCAGGAGGAGATAGCTGTGAGTTGAAGGATGAGGAGCAGAGAAATTTTACTGTGCAGAGACCTAGAGCGGGGGTATTCCTGGCAGAGGACGTCTGTGCATCGAGGCATAGAAGCAAGAGAAGGCTTGGTGTGTTCAGGGCCCTGCAAGTCTTTTAGTAAACATGGCTTCAGGTTATGGAAGGAAGAGAGATGAGGGCTGAGAGGGACGGTACTGAACAAGTAATTAGTGACAACAGAATAAAAGGCTTTATTGATGTGAATCTTTAGAGGATGAGGTGATGAGCAGGAACCTTATTTCTGTTAGTTTCATGTTTCCCTCCATGGGGGCCCCTATTAGCAGGACACTCCTGGCTTCTCAGCCTCCTTATTCCTGCCCAGAAGCAGGGATTTCAGCTCTTTTTTTTTTTTTTTTCTGTCTTGTATAGAGCAAAATTTCTGTTCTGTTCTTGGCCATGCTATAAAAGAAATCTGTCCTTACAGGGTGAAACCTATCTGTGAATGTCCAGCTGTTAGGCTGTTTAATTCGGGGTGGGGGGTGGGTGTAGGGTAGGATTAAGAAGCTATTGTTTCCCCAAACCTAAGCCTGGTTCTTTGACTGTATTTTCATTAATAAAGCTGATGTTTTGATCTCTGTCTGGCTTTGGTTCCTCTCAAGTGAGTAAAGAACCGAGGTACTATTTTTTAATCCCTCGAAATGTCAAGGCAAACTAAAGAGGTGAGAATCTGTCCTGGAGAAGGGAGGCTGTCAGACCAGTGCAGGCAGTGGGGCGGCTTTTATGTAGAAATTTCATCTTGACGGCTGGGTGGAGGATGATATGGAGAAAGTAAGAAGAATTCGGAGAAAAAAGATGCTGAGGATCTTAATTAAGAAAGAAATAGCTGTCGGAGGGTTGAGTGGAGAGAGAAAAGAAATGGGAAGGGAGACATATTCTGCAGACAGAATTCATAGTAGTTGGGGGCTGATTGCATGTAAGGGTGAGTAAGAATCTGGGTTTCTGTTGAGTCGACTTGAGTCTCATTTGCTGGGATAAGGAATGGACATGAAGTGCAACGTTTGGGAGGGGATCATAATGAGCTCATTTTGTGATATGCTGACCTCAAGGACACACAAAAGTCTATTAGTCAGTTATATATACAGGTTCAGAGCTTCAAGGGAAACAACCCAGTTGGACTTACACATCCACCTAGAAAAAATTCTTGAAGCACCGAAATAAGAGAAATTGCCAGGAGAGAGGATATGGAATGAGGTAAAAAGAAGTGTGTGAATGCAAACCAGAACTTAAGTTAAAAAATGTATTGGAGTCCCTACTGAGAACTAGGGAGACTATCATATTCTACTTTATTCTATTGGTATTTGCTATTACTTGAATATCTAAGTTAACACAAACTGTGCCTTCCACAATGCCCCCAAATCACTTTCTTTTACTAAGAATTCAATCTATGTACAAGGTGTTCCCCACCACACCCATCCATCTACCTTACACGTATATGGCATATATACAAGCTGACACTGACAAACATTATGATGCATCAGACAGTTTGATGAACTCCGTACACAGTGTTATACAAGGCAGAAACTGCTATCTCCATTTTACAAATTAGGAAATTGAGGCTCAGAGAGGTTTAGGAGTCCACACTTTGAAACCAGGCCTGCCTCAGTGCAAAGCTCATGCTCTGAGCCACAGGTCATATGGTTTATCTTCATCAAACAAGAAGCAACGGGAGTTGAAGTCTTTAGAAGCTTACCACCTGGCTATGGAGAGAAACGTGCCCTGGTGATGACAGAGAAGAAGCATGAAGTGCAAAGTAAGCAAGGGTGTGCTGTATTGGTAAGTTACCAAGAAGACTGCTCCAGGAAGGCTGACTAGACATACAACCTTAAGTGAGACAGTCTTAACTTTGGATCTTGCTATTTATTTATTGCACAATGTCAAGTGCTATGAACCTCAGTTTTTCTCATTGATAATATGAGTGGGATAAGCCTCTTTATAGGCACAGTCTGCCTTAGAAAGCTATATTATAGAAAGCTCAGTGACTAAGGTGGATACCCACATTGCCAAAATGTTTCTTTTCTCTTGAACTTTAACAGTAGTGGCATGTTAAAAAACTATTTGAATGCAAATAGTTTACAAACACAGCAGACCAGACTAAAATGTGTTGCAGATAGAAGGAGCATCAAGAATATAAAGCTGCATTTATTTGTTGAAGTATTTATAAAAACAAATGATGTCATTATGGAAAAGCTCTTGTTTATAAATATTAGAAAGAAAAATCTAACAAAGAAGATTATGTGACAATATTTAAGCTTTGATAAGAGGGTTGGATGTTTCTTTGTAATAAAACTATAATTAAGACCAAGAAGAAGATTAGGCATTCTGGTTCCTATTTAGTGATTTTTTTCCTGTTTGTATTTATTATTATGTTGTAGCTGTACATTATTGTAATTTAAAGTTATCTGCCAGAATAAGAAAAGCAATCTGCTTCATTAATTTATCTGCTTAGGAATAAGGTCCAAGAAGATGAGATTCAATTATCTGTCTACATTCAGAATTCTTTAAGGATCATCCTGTCTTTGTAGAAAATATTCTATCATTACTTGTAATAAAAGTACTGTAAATAATTTTTTAAAAAATTCATGTTTTTAATAATTGGATTTTCAGGACCACAGACAGTTCAACGGATTTTTGTTCCACCTCTTGCCCAACATTTCATTTCATTGTCAAAGTAAAATTAGATAAGCATTCTGCTTACGCAATCTTTATTTTAAAATTTATATTTTTACTCTAAAGGAAAAAGACATGTTTTGGAACACTAAGTCGTTAGTTAATTTTCCCCACTTTCATTCACTTTTGGATTACATTCTCAATTTTATTTATTTACTTGATACTACTTAGCACTGAGTGGTAATATTGACCAAGATTTAAATTTTCTTCTTTCAAAATGTTCTTGATACTTTAAAGCAAAACTTTCTCTAACTGAACATGCACTTAAAAGGGAGAGACATAGGGAAGAGGAGAGTCGGCAAAAGATCAGATTGGGATTACCTTTTCTTTCAAGTTTCCTGTGACTAATGAAGATAAGAAGTGTACCATTGCTACTGAACTCTCACCTCTATTCTAGAGTTTGTCCACAGGTGCAAAGGGGAGGATCTCTTGGATGGAGAAGAAAGGATAGGCTTGGGAAGCAAAGAAAAATGTGACTGGAGAAAATTAAGAAGCAGTTGGATATAGGTAAGGATAACTAGTTGCCCCCACTGATGTGGCTCAGTGAATTGAGCGTTGTCCCATGGTCTGAGAGGTCCTGGTTCAATTCCCGGTCAAGGTACATGCCCGGGTTGTGGGCTCAATCCCTATTGAGAGGCATGCAGGAGGCAGCTGATTAATGTTTCTCTCTCACATCCATGTTTCTCTCTCTCTCTAAAAAAATCAATTAAAAAAAAAAACATAAGAAAAGAATAATTAGCTGTATCATTTAATCAAAAATCAGTTGCTAGTGAAAGAAATCCAAATCAAATCCTAATAAGAGAGAAGTTGTTGATCGTATATGGGAAAGTACAAGAGATTTCAGCTTCAGGAACAGTTGCATCCAGGTGCTCAAATCATATATTATCAGAACTCTTTTTCTCCTCAATCTCTTAGATTGGCCTTTTTCTTGCATTGGGTTTGCTCTCAGGAGAATTATACCCTCATGTAAGCGAAGTGGCCACCACTAGCTCCAAGCCTACATTCTATCAGCATAGTAACTCCTAAGAAATATTTTAGTAACAACTCTGGCCTATTTTCACTGACCAATAACTGTGGTCATAGGATGGGACACAGTGATTGGTTAAGACTGGGTCATGTGCTTACTCTTAGAGCTACAAATTAGATCAGATCCAGCCCAAGCACATGCTTGACAATACTGTGCCTCCAGCAACTGGAAGGCAAAAAACACCTTTGGAGCCTGTATCTCCAGGTGAAAATTTTACAAGAACCAGATCTCAGTGAGTGTTGACTGATTCTTGATATATTCTAAGGATTCAAAGAAAGAGGTGCACTCAAGCAAGGATTTAAAAAGGAAAGAAAGAACCCTGGCCAGTTTTCTCAGTGGTTAGAGCATCGGCCCGTGGACCAGAGAGTCCCAGGTTCAGTTCCCACTAAGGGCACATACCTCGATTGCAGTTTGTCCCTGGCCCTGGTTGGGGCCGTGTGGGTGGCAACCAGTCGATGTGTCTCTCTCACATCGATGTTTCTCTGTCTCTCTTCCCCTCTCTCTCCCTCCCACTCTATCTGAAGATAAATGCAAAAATGTCCTCAAGGGCCCTGGCCGGTTTGGCTCAGCGGTTAGAGCGTCGGCCTGTGGTACAGAGAGACCCGGGTTTGGTTCCCGCTAAGAGCGCGTACCTCGGTTGCAGTTTGTCCCCGGCCCTGGTTGGTTATGCGGGTGGCAGCCACTCGATGTGTCCCTTCACATCGATGTTTCTCTCTCTCTCTCTCTCTTCCTCTCTCTCCCTCCCACTCTATCTGACCAAAAAATGGAAAAATGTCCTCTGGTGAGGATAAAAAAAAAAATGTCCTCAAGTAAGGGAGGGAGAGAGGAAGGGAAGGAGGGAGGGAGAAAGGAAACAGAGAAAGGGTCCAGAAATAGAGATCTTTATACAGATGAGTCATTTGCTTTTGGACCCTAAATAGCAGAAAATAACAGAAAGACGCTAAATGACCCAGAGATTTCTCAGTTAACCAGAAGGACTAGGGTTTGTAGCAGAATTCCGATTGCATTGCCTTCCTAGCCATGGCTATTGCTTGAGGTGGCTTCCAGTTAGTTAATAGTAAGTTGGGAAGAGAGAAGGAGAAGGTAAAAATAAATAAATAAATAAATAAATAAATAAATAAATAAATAAATAAATAAACAAACAAACAGACAAAAAAACCAACCAACAGGCTTTAGGAATGTGTCTAGGAAAGAACTTCGGTTTTGGTGACGGGCTGTTAGAACTGGCTGCAAGCAAATAGATCCTAAATCGTATATCCAGGATCAAATCAAAGGGCTTTTACTACCAGGTCATGGTTTCATCCTTGCTAAAGCCTCGAGGCTGCTGGTTTACCTTCCTCTCTGTCTTGAATGGAAGCTCTTCACTGAAAATAGCTCGTCCTTGTCTCACTACTGGATGCTGAGTATTTTGTGTGTGTGTGTGGGACAGGGGGAAAGTGTGGGCTCAGGTAACTTATTTTTTGTTTCAATTTTCTGGATCACAAGGAGCCACACTGGGCCTGATGGAGAGGCCTGCACATGACTCCGAAGTTTGGGTCTTTGATGTGGCAAATAAATGAGGCTTTGGGTTGCCTGCCATGAGGAGGAGCATGGGTAGTGGTTGTTTAGCATTGTTACATTTACATCGCCAGCATCTTTTTTCATTTTCAGTGCAGGCATGAAAGTCTCTCACGATGTGGTGATGAATTGCTTGGCCCCTCATTTCCTGCTACAGAGGTGCACTTACGACTCAGGATGACTCATCAGAGTACATCATCATTCCTGACCCCATGACTGGTTCCCAAAGAGAACCAATCAACTCATTATTTAGGGATTTATATGGATACAGAAAGAGAGCGTTTCTTTTCTTTTGTGATTTTCAGTGTTCGGAAAAATGTAGCATCGAGTGAGGGACCGTCTTTACTGTCAAATATAAAATGAGCTGATCAAGCATACAGCCCATACAGTGGCAGACATAACGGATGCAGGGAGAGAGGTCCTTTGTTACTTGAAGCCCTCAGCTCAGTCTGAAATTAAAGCCACTCTGGACTTCCCAGTTTGAACAGCAAATAAATTCCCTCTTCTCCTTGACTGGTTCAGATGGAGTTCTGGGACTTGCAGGGAAAACATCTGGCACTGCCTTAGTGTCGGAGTTAGGACTATAAATCAGGTCTTAGGATCCCAACTCAGGGCTCTTGTCTTCATCCTGTGATAGTTTATAAAATCGTTGTCACTTAAAATTAATTTTAAAAAATAATAATGAAATATGGCGATAAAGATACTAACCAGGTATCAGATCAGTATTTGCAGAGAAATGAGAACATTTTTCTTTGAGAGAGGTAAAACTGTATGACCCTAGGAAGCTGTTGGGAAGTCTAACTACGGGGAGAAGATACTAGAATGATAGGGTATTAAGGTCTCTTGCTGAGACCCCAACATAAGTTTGCTCAAAATCTCATGATGATATTTGCAAACTGACATCAAGTAACCAAATAACCATGAAGCCGGGGGGCAGGACAGCGGGAGGATGCTATTCCAAGATTCACAGTAGCAAGAGTTTAGATTCTACACCAGACTGCCTGAGTTCAATGGCAACTCCTTTATTTACCAGCAGTTTGAATTTGGGCAAACCCCTTAACCTTTCTTTATTATTATTATTTTTTTCTTTATTGATTTTAGAGAGGAAGGAAGGGAGAGAGAGAAAGATAGAAACATCAATGACAGAGAACATCAATTGGCCACCTCCTGCAAGCCCCTCATTGGGGATTTTACCCACAACCTGGGCATGTGTTCTGACCAGGAATCAAACCAGTGACCTCTCGGTGCATGGGTCAATGCTCAACCACTGAGCCACACCGGCTGAGCCCATTAACCTTTCTAAGACTGCTCTCCCTCATACATAAAACAGTACATTCCTCACTGGGTTGTGGTCAAGATTAAAGAGATGTATTCTATGCAAAGCATTTAGCTCAGTTTTTGGCATATAGCAAGAGCTCAATTTATACTTATTAGAAGTAGTATCATTTTTGCTGCTGGCCGGAGTAAACAGTCGGATATGCCAATTGGAGTTCCAAGAACTTCAGCAGAGAAAAAGAGAGAACCTTGGAAGCTTAAGACTGGTGAGAGAAGCCAAGTGTGTCAGTTCGGGTCCTTTGAGAAGCAGATGCCAAAATGGAATTTGAAGTACAAGAAGTTCACTGGGGGCGGAGGACGCCTGTGAAAAAATAAAGGGGAGAAGAAACGGGGATAGGTGGGGCGACCTTCAGGAGGGAACAGGAAGAGGTGAGAAGACGTCGCAGGTGTGACATCTGTCAATCTCAGGGTAGGGTCCTCCCACTGCCCTGCCCCACTGGCTTCAGCTTCTTGGTTATTTGATGCCAGTTTGCAAACATCATTATAAGATTTTGACCAAATTCATTTTGGGTGCTCAGCAAAAGAAACTAGTACCTTAGTTTTCTGTTATTCTAGTATCTCCCTGTAATTAGACTTCGCACCAAGGGATGGAGGAGGATTGGGCGGGAGGGGCCCCAGACCACAGTGCATCCTGGAGGAAGCCTCAGCCCAGAGCAGCCGGGGTCTGTGGGAGAGGGCCTGGCTTGGCAGGACCTGGCTCCAGTGCTTCTGGGGGGCGCGATCGATCGAGTGCGGCCTCAGTGAGAGGGCCCCCGCCGGGTCGCAAGGCGCAGCAGCCGGAGACTGTCAGAACCCACTCCTCACAGCAGGCTCGCTGGCCCCCACTCCTCACAGCAGGCTCGCTGGCCCCCACTCCTCACAGCAGGCTCGCTGGCCCCCACTCCTCACAGCAGGCTCGCTGGCCCCCACTCCTCACAGCAGGCTCGCTGGCCCCCACTCCTCACAGCAGGCTCGCTGGCCCCCACTCCTCACAGCAGGCTCAGTGGCCCCCACTCCTCACAGCAGGCTCGCTGGCCCGGCCGCCGGCCGCTCGAGGAGCGTTTTCCTGCGAACGCGCGTTCCCTCTCGGGGATCTCTAAGCCCTCAGCAGCCAAGGCCCATGGGCAGCAGCAGGGTTGGAGCCAGCCCGAGTTCCCATCTTTCTGGAGATTTCTCGCCGTCTCCTAGCTGAAGCCAATATCATCTTTTGTCTATTATTATTATTTTTTTCTTTATTGATATGAGAGAGGAAGGAAGAAAGAGTGAGAGGGAGAGAGAAACATCGATGAGAGGGAACATCGATGGGCCGCCTCCTGCACGCCCCCCACTGGGGATCGGGCCCACAGCCTGGGCATGTGCCCTGACCGGGGATCGAACTGGCGACCTCTTGGTGCATGGGTCGACGCTCAACCACTGATCCACACTGGCCGGGCATTGTCTATTATTATTATTATCATTAATATTATTATTATTATTAGCCTCCTAATTGATTTTCCTGCTTCTGTCCTGGACCCTTGTTCAGTCTGTTCTCAGAGCTATTTTTTTGACATGAGCCAGGTGGTAATATTCTTTCCTCAAAACCCATCAAAAGCTTCATTTCAGCCCTGGCCAGTTTGACTCAGCGGTTGGAGCATTGACCTGTGGACCAGAGAGTCCTGGAATCGATTCCTGCTAGGGGCACATACCAAATAAATAAATAAGCTTCATTTCACTCAGAAAAGTCCTCATGCTGGCCTGAAGCCTGGCTCTGTTTGACCTCCCATTACTGTACCTCCTCCCTATTGCCCACTCACCTAGTTCTGTCACACCAGCATCCAGTGTCATTCCTGGAACGAGACAGACGTGCCCAGGGCCACTTGCTACTCCCTCTGCCTGAGGTGCAGGTCTCCGCCCTCACCTCCTTCAGGTCTTTGCTCAAATGCCACCTTTCAGTGATGCCTCCACGGATGACTCGATTTAAAACAGCAGTGTGCTTGTCCCCAGCAAATCCTTTCCAGCTGGGTTTCTCTCTGTAGCATTTACCACCGTCAAACATACAGTACTTCTTCCTTCTTTTGTGTACTGTCTGTCTCTCCCACTGGAAGGTAAGCTCTCTGGGCTCTGTTTTGTACACAGCTGTGATATTTGTCGAATGAGTGATTAAATTGTGTCAACAGCAGCAGAAGGGATGGAGAAGAACCTGGGACTGTCCTGCTGACATTAAAAAAGCACAGAGTCTGGAGTCCGCGAGCTCCGGCAGTTCACCAGTTGTGCGACTGTAGAAAAATCACCTACCTTTTGTGTGCCCCACTGTCCACATCTGCAAAATGAGGTTAACAATAAATGTGTTGCTACTTGTGAAAGCTACTGAACGTAAGAAGACAGCCGCATAGGTGTCTTGACTCTTGTTTCCATGGCCTGATGAACAGTGGCATGCTGTGGTCTCATACCACGGTGTTGAAGTCACGTGCAGTTCCTCCAGTGACGTGGTACACATTGGGTTAGTTATCATTAGTCAATGGCTGGGTCCTCACCCAAGCTCTGCACACATTCATTCTATCTCCCTAAGCAAGGATCTGGGTCTCAGCTTCTTCATTTGTAAAGAGATAAGGTGATACCCACCATACCTAGCTAGGAAGGACGATGATCCAATGAGATATTGTTTGGGAAATCCTTCTGAAAACTGGGAAATTCTACACAAATGTGGATGATTCGTGGTGGTTGGTGACACGGATTCATGTGCCTGCATCTAGAGCCCCCAGTGGAGTGGAGGAAGAACCTAAGAAAAAGAATCATGATGAGCAAAGTGTCTATATCCTTTTGCCTCTTCCAACCCAACCACTGAGCAGGCATTCTCTTAGGGCTTCTGGTTGTTTGAGATACACAGACTGTATTCCCCTTGTACTTTTTCAACCATCTTTTCTTAATCTATTAGACCTGCCTTAAAGTGGGGGGCCCATATATATTCACGGTTAAGTTACCCACTGAAAGTTTTAAAGTGGATATATTATAACGGAATCATCAAGATAAAGAAAAATCTTGCTTGAACTAACCCTACCTTGGTCAGATTTTCATGTTAGCTTATGATTTAACACATAGCTATGATAAAGAATTTATTCTTCAATTCCTTTATTTAAAAGTGAAACCATTTCATGGCTCTGATTAACTCCTGGATGCTATTACCTTTGTTTGAGAGAAGGCTGTACCTCTCACCATTATAGCTTGCTGTCCCAAATGGACATACACAGGGAACTGTCATGTATACATGAAAAAAGATGACCTACCTATGCGATGTTACAGTAGGGTATTAAAGTACAATTTCGGCCATTTTCCCCAATGAAGGCTAATTCATCAGCCTCCCATTTGGAATAAATTCTGGCAAAATTGGAGCACAGAGCTATTCACCACTGTACTTCACTCTGGAAATAATTGTCTTTGTTCAATTAGGAATCTACATTTTCATGCCAGTCTTCACAGACGATTTTGAATGGAGAATGCAGTCTGTTCAGAGCTATCCTTCTCGGAACAACAAAACCAGCAGCCTGAGTCCTCAGCCCCTTGTTAGACTGAACATTTTTTCTTCCAATGGACTGAGAAAAATGTCAGATTAATGACTTCCTGGGTTTATTTATTTAATATGACCAAAATATCTTAGGAAATTTATATATGGATTTAACATTTTTTTAAAGACCTCCTTGAGTCGGACTTGGAAAGGTATCCATTTTTCTGCGATCTTCAATTAATTTGTCATATTATAATGACTAGGTTTTGTACAGAGCAAAATCTGACCATTTATTTTTGTCACTTATGAAACCACTTACTCTTAGGTGCTTTTTAAGTACAAAATGTTGTACAACTCATAACAAAAACTTTGAGCATTAACGATTGTTATGCCCATTCAACAGATGAGAACAGAGAGTTTATGTGATCCTCCCAAGGTCACTCACTGACTCATTGGTGAAACAGAGAGTCAACTGCAGGTCGGCTGGCTCCAGGGCCCATGCTCTCTCATGCCTCTAGCATTTTTGTTGTTGTTGTTAACTCGGCCAAAGGAAAATAATGAAAAGCATTAAAATGCTACAGATAGAAGTAAGAAAAATACCAACTCAGCAAAGGTCTTTTCTATAAGCCAGCCTGCTCCCATAATTCCAAATGAGCCCATAGTTAGCATTTCTGATAAAAATAAAAGGCTCACGATGACAAAATATATTAGCACAAGGACAACTTCTTAAATAATGAGTTACTATCCATAGCATTACATAGTTTAATCTTTCCTCCAAGACTGATTCGGAAGCTAAACCATGTCTTCTATGTTTTCAACAAAACTTAGTTATTAAGTATGAAAATGAATGAATCATTCTCTTAATAACCACAAGAGGCAGGCAGGATATATAGAATCCATATATTATAGATAGATCTTGAGTGTGCGCACACACGTGTGCGATTGTGTATGCTTACGTGTGTGTGCATTAATGTACATATGAAAGTCAAAAAACCCCATAAGTACAAGAAGTAGAACTCTCGCCAAACCTTTCATTGTCCCCTTTAGAAACATTATACAGGTATTGTAAATCTCCACCTTTGAAGCAAAGTAATTCCTTCTCTTTAATAATACTCTTGTAAACCTACACATGAGTGTTTCCCCATTCTTCTCTGTCTTTGACCATGCCGGTTCACAACGACAAGAAGAAGAAAGGACTTACTGAAGCACCTGGATGGAAAGCGATAGCCAACCCAACTCTCCTTTTTGAAAATACAGAGTTAGTATTTGAGAGAGTTCAGGTCAAATGGGACTTGTAAGCCAAGGGAGCGATAACTTCCACATTTCGTACTGACTTGGATTCTGGCGAAGTGTTTGTCTGGGGCGGTGAGTTGGTGGGAGGAATGTAGCACGTTCTGTTTTTATCAACCTGCTCCTGGAGGCTATGACAGGTGTGCAGATTACTTTCCAATAATGCCTAGTAGCAATTTTTCCCACCTTCACAGGAACTGGCCATCTGGCTCTGAGGGCCAGAGATAATTCAGTCTCTAAATTAGCTCAGCTCCGGGTCCTCCTGAGCAAAAACTGATAAATGAGTCAGATTACACTGCTCCCAAGGCAGTGTCAATAACTCAGCAGCACTTGGCCGCTCTGCATGCCCGCCTCAGATGCCTTCAGAAAGGAAAATAGAGCTTTCATTGAATTAACCTATCTTAAATTCGAGCACATTACTTAAGGGGATCAAGCTTTATGATGGCTAAATAAGAAAACTAAAAATACATTTGCAAGCATGTAGATCTTTTCCATGTAACCTTTGGTCTCATACAATAAAACGCCATCTTCAATTTTGGCCCTGGAGGCTGTAGAATGAATAATTTCACCCATGAAAGTTTTCTTCTCCATAAAAATGGTGGCTAAAGCTGAAATATGACCAAGCTGTCTAGCTAATAAGCTCTCTGGCTTAAGAAAAAAATAAATGTATCTATCAAGTGAGGGAAAGATGCAAAACTGTGATATGAACCATTTAGACCAAAAGACAAAACTTTGAGAAAAACAGATTTTTTTTTTCTTCCAGCTCTAATTACTTGAACTGGCTGGCAAAATTGATACCATTGATCAGATAATACCTTAAATCTCCATTAGATTTTGTTCATGTGGCCATAGACATCTTGAGGTATTTATTTTGTACAACCAGAATTAGGGTGAAAAAAATTATGATTTGAGGAGAAGGGAGAGAGTTGCTGGGAATGCAAAGCATTCAAGCACGGCCCAGTTTCCGAGAGCCCCTGAGATTACATGTAGCAATGACAAGATGACATAATTGAATTAAGTGGCACAGCAGTAAGTAGAAAGTAAGCCCACAAGGCTCTGTCTCTTGGGAGAACGTCAGCTCAAACATTTTCAAAAATGTCTTATTAAAACGAGGGTCAATAAACTAAAGTTATCTCAGCTTGGGGAAATAAAATATATTTCTCTGGGGAAACGCGTTCTTCTTCTCTGGAGAAAGCATAAGAAAAGAAAAACCTCTTTAGGAGAGTAAAGAATACTCGTCCTCCTGAAATTTAAAGGAAACAAGCTAGTATTTGTAGGGTGGAAAAGGAAGAAGATTGAACAGTGGTGAACGTGCAGGGCGTGCTTTCACCTATAAAAGTCTTCTTTTTCTGCTGTCCTCTTCCCTGGCAGGCAAAACTGAGTAATCGTGCTTGTACCATGTCATAGCCCTGACTGGACCGGGATGAATATTTGAATGTACGTTAGAAAATCTATTGGCTGTCCAACAACCAATCAAATCCTCACTCTCGGGAGAACTTAGGTCATGCCAAGCTAGGGTAGTCAGTCTTGACCAAAACTAGATGCAAACTGAATTGAAGATGAGCCAGAGTGAAGAGTGAAGTAGAAGAGAGAGGCAGCTACTCCACAGAAAAGTTATTGGGGGACACCCACAGAGGCAGAGCTCAGTTCCCAGTTCCTTCCTAGTGAGGCTCAGCTGAACCCAATTTCCTTTCAGAAGAAATATATAAGAATGCTCTTATAACATTATAATACCCCCATTTGCCCCACTTTTTTTTAGTTAAGCTATCTTCAATGGGTTTATAGCTAATTCATTCTTCAATGAGACAAGTATATAATGATAGCATCCTTATCATTTGAAGACTATAGAAAATTGGGAATAAGGAAGAAAAGCATATCATAGTCATTCAATGTTTCATGGACCAGACATTGTGTTAGATGTGCAATATTTAATCTTTCTAGCAACTCCATGTCTCAAGGACATTTCCATACTAATCATGCAGATGAACCACATGAGTCAGAGAGCATGATAAACTTGCCTAACACCCCACAGAGTCAGGATTGAAACTCAGGTCGACCTGGTCCCAGAGCCACTTCCCTGTCACTGCCCAGGCTTTGGGACAATGCAAATACTGTTCCCAAGTGACGCCAAGACGCCTGAAAACAGTGAAGACACAGGTTGCCATATGTAATGGTTAATTTTATGTGTCAGCCTGGAGGGTGTTCTTGGATGGAAGGAAAATATACATTGGTGAACTTTGACATTTTAGTTCAGTTCTTTTAGATATGGATGTGCTATTAGGAGTTTGCCCCTAAACCATGAGTGTATAGTTTAGAGATCAGCCCGAGATTTCAGCAAAGTTTATATGCAGAATTTAGTGCTCTGTCCCTGTTCATTCACCCAGGAAATGTCCTCTCGTCCTGTAATTTCTCTGAAACCTGTCCTCCAGTTCTTCAAACCAGTGACACTGTGGCTTGCTATCAAAACCAGAAACCCACACAGCCTTACTTCCTTTTCCCAAGGGTCAACTGTCTCCAGAATCTGCCTTTCTGGGTGACTTTCCAGTGCCTTCAGCCCATTATTTCTTGTATTTTTTCCAGAGTTTGTGTTGTTATTATTATTATTTTTTTATCCTCACCCGAGGACATTTTTTCATTTTTTATTCAGATAGAGTGGGGAGGGAGAGAGAAAGAAAGAAACATCAATGTAAAAGAGACACATCGAGTGGTTGCCACCCGCACGACCCAACCAGGGCCGGGGACAAACTGCAACCAAGGTACATGCCCTTAGCGGGAACCGAACCCGGGTCTCTCTGGACCGCAGGCCGACGCTCTAACTGCTGAGCCAAACCGGCCAGGGCTGTGTTGTTATTTTCAGGAGGGTTTTTCATATAGGAGCTGCCCAGTCATGACCCAAAGTGGCAGGCTGTTTGAGACTACCATTTGCAAATAACCACACACACAAAAGTCTTGGGAAGTATTCTTTCAGCTTTTCAGGAACAAATAGTAAGAAGATTTAGTGTTCAAGGACTTCAGATGAAGCCGACCTCAGTCATTACATGCTAATGTCATGCTTCAGTGCATGTCAAACAGGTAACGAGACACAAGCTCTTTTAAACTGGAATTTTCTTAAGTCCCAAGTATCAAATTTCTAGCTTAATAAGTAGCACATAGTGAATGAGTTAATTACATAAAATGTTAGAATGTGATACATGCTATAAAAAAAAGTAAAATCAGGGCAGGGAAATTGGGAGGCTAGGGTAGGGTGGAGGGCCTTGTGATTTAAAAAAAATTTTTTTTTTCTTTATTGATTTTAGAGAGGGAGGAAGTAAGAGGGAGAGAGAGATAGAAACATTGATGAGAGAGAACATCGATTGGTCACCTCCTGCACCCCCCCCACTGGGGATCAAGCCCACAACCTGGGCATGTGTCCTGACTGGGAATCGAACTGGCGAAACATTGGTGCATGGGTTGAAGCTCACCCACGGAGCCACATTGGCCGAACGGGCCTTGTGATTTAAATGAGATGGTCAGGGTGTGGCTCACGGACATGATGACATCACGCAGATTCGTGAAGGAGATATGGATTTGCCTTGCACGTATCTGGGGAAGCAGTGTTCTAGAATGAGGGAACAGCATCAGATACTCCATGCACTTAGGGCCGCATACTTAATCTTCTTGATAACCTCAAGAAAGAGGGTTTATGGTTTCCATTGCACAGATGTGGAAACTGAGGCTCTGGGAGGTTAAATAATTTGTTTATGGTCATAAAGCTGGTCAGTAACAGAGCCAAGTTTTAATCCTAGGCACTCTGTCTTCAGACCCTACCCTCGTGACCACTCTGCTCTTTCCTATTGGATGGGTTCCTCTCCATTTTTCCACAATAAATATTCTGTATGCTTTTAATTGTTGAGAGACTTAGTGCCGACCCTGGAGGTGCGTGGAGTGCAGTAGTTAGCATATGAATAGATCAGATGCCAGGTTAGGTGGCAGGTTTTACAACAAAGGTCTATAGGGACATGGAGGTGAAGGCACCTTGCAAACTTCACACTGAAAGCTGACTCAACAAAGGAACACCAGAAAATTCGCCCTGTGCAACTCTGTCCCAGAGTTTCTGCTTGCCGGTGTAAACCCTGCGGAGTCACCTGGCAGCCCTCTGCAACCCGCACAAAGCTGCCCGAGTCTGCACTCAGGACAGCTCTCTCCAAGAGAAGAAGGAGGAAAGGAAAGAAGGAAGAGACAAAGGACAATGTCAGGGAAAACTCGTGGTAGAACTTGTTTCCTCTCTGTGGGTAAATATACCTTCCTTAGAGCACGTTATACACCTTAAATATATAAAACATTTACTTCTCAATTAGACATTAATAAAGCTGGGGAAAATGGATAGGCACTCCTGAATAAAAGTGTTGTGGTTTTGTTTGTTTTTTAAATATGTTTTTATTGATTTTCCAGAGAGAGAGGAAGGGAGAGAGAGAAACATCGATGTGAGAGAGAAACATCGATTGGCTGCCTCCTGCATGCCTCCCACTGGGGATCAAGCCCACAACCTTGACATGTGCCCTGACTGAGAATTAATCCAGGATGTCTCAGTCCATGGGATGATGCTCAGTCCACTGAGACACACCAGCAGGCTCCTAAAGAAAAGGTTTGGCCAACAGCTAATGTCTCCAGGTGAGCTGGTAAGTACTAAATGCCAGTACTGAGGCTCACTAAGATCCCAAACTGAAATTATGCACTGAAACAACCCACCATGTTCAGCCAAGCAATTCTAATTCTTATTTCCTTTTGTAGTCTAAGCACACATATCTAGAGACACTTACTTCACTGCTCCAAGATTCACGTTCTTTACCTGTGACAAGGGGTTGTGACCTTTCCCCTTCGCAGGGCTGTTGTGAGTATGAAATGAGATCATACAATACTTGCCACACATCAAGTGCTCAATAAATGGTAACAGCTATTATTTCTATTCCCAGCTGCTTCTTGGACACCAGAGTATTCAATAAGTGCTTGGTGACTATGAATTTAAAATTCCATTTCTTTGGTTTAGGTAAAAATATTTGAAAACAAAGTCATATATGAGAAGAGTGGGAAAGCATAGGGTTTTCAAGACGAAAGGACTTGGGTGTGACTCTGCCCCTGTCAGCTATTCACAGAGGGAGCTCCTGGGAATGACTGAACCTCAGTTTCCTCATTGGTGCGATAAAAAGAGCAATCCTAAAAAATTATAATAAAGAGCTATATTTTATTAAATTCTTACTGCAGACCAGAGGCTTCTAAATATTTTTATTATGCCATAAAATCTTATTGGTTTATTTATTTATGTTTTATCTCCACCAAGGACATTTGTGCATTTATCTTCAGATAGAGCGGGAGGGAGAGAGGGAGGAAGAAATAGAGAGAAACATCGACGTGAGAGAGACACATCAACTGGTTGCCACCCACACGACCCCAACCGGAGGGGCCAGGGACAAACTGCAATTGAGGTACATGCCCTTAGCAGGAACTGAGCCCGGGCCCCTCCAGTCCGCAGGCTGATGCTCTAACCACTGAGCCAAACCTGCCAGAGCTTTCCATAAAATCTTTATAAGATAAGTAGTATTCATATAATGGGTATCTAAAGAGAAGGATTGAAAAGATGCTAATTCTTGTTGTTCCAGGAAACTCTTATCCTTCTTTGCAAGAATTTTCTCATCTTTCGGGTCACTTCACTTTCAAGGTCTCAAAGCTCAGACCTGTGTCCTACTTTCCTTGAAATTTCATCCAATCCCATGGTTTAAATACCATCTATTAACTGCTTACTTTCTTTTTTATTTTTTTATTTTTAATCCTCACCCGAGGACATTTTTTCTTTTTTCTTTTTGTTCAGATAGAGTGGGAGGGAGAGAGAGGGAGAGAGAAACATCGACGTGAAAGGGACACATCGAGTGGCTGCCACTCACACGACCCAACCAGGGCCGGGGACAAACTGCAACCGAGGTACATGCCCTTAGAGGGAACCGAACCCGGGTCTCTTGGCACCGCAGGCTGACCCTCTAACCACTACATCGAACCGGCCAGGGCATGCTTACTTTCTTTTTTAAAAATACATTTTTATTGATATTTTTTAGAGAGAGAGGAAGGGAGAGAGAGATAGAAACATCAATGAGAGAGAATCATTAATCGGCTGCCTCCCACACACCCCCTACTGGGCATCGAGCCCACAACCTGGGAGTGTGCCCTGGCTGGGACTCGAACAGGGAGCTTTCAGCCCATGGGACAATGCTCAATCCACTGAGCCACAAGGCCAGGCTATAAACTGCCTACTTTCAAGGTTATGTTTTTCAGTCACAACATCTCCCCTGGGTCCTAATGCTTACATCTGGTGTGTCCTCTGCATTTTCAAGCTTAACATGTCAAGAAGGAACCCCTGACCTTTTCCTTAAAGCCCGCTCCTCCCATAGTCTTCCCTATCACACCTGTTAGCAATTTTATTGTTGCAGTTGTCGCAAGCCAAAACTCTTGCGGTCACCTGGACCGTCTCTGACATCCCACAGCCTGCCTTTCATCACAGAGTGCTGTGCCCTCTCAGGAGATGCCCGGGTCAGAGCTCTCTCCCATGCCTGCTGCTGCCCCTCAGTCCAGGCCTCCACCCTCCTTGCTTGGCTTCTTGCCGCCAGTGTTTCCTAACTGCTCTCCCTGCTTGGACTGCAGTGTCCTCCCCCCATCCCCCACCCTCATACCCCTGCTGGAATCCTGCTCACTGGAGGGTCCGACAGCAGCCCCCACGCCATGACCTCGGCTGCTTTTCCTCCTCGGAGAAACTCAGCCGAAGTAGCTCCATTTATCTCAGAAGTATCCACACTTACGTAAGCACAGAAAACTTCTTCCTTCTATATAACTATTTACAATATTTTTGTGGGACATATTTTGCAAAATGTTTGGCAGAACCGTGAAGATCTCTTTCAACTCCAAAATTTCATAAATCTATACTAGGGTCAATATTCATAATCTATAAAGTTATATAATTAACAATAATTTATCATATATTTTATATGATTAAATAATGATACATATATTTAATAAACCATCATATATTAATATATATTATATATCACATCTTATAAAGGTATGGATGGACCTTTAATCATTTTCTTTTAGCTTTACGGGAAGTCTGTCAGGCAAATATGAAAATGGGAATTTGCCCTTTGAGTGACAGCTCCGCCCAAATAAGTTTGAAAAATGATATAACAGACTTTGACCGGATAGCTTTTACATTTTTCTTCTAGCATTCTTCGAGCTGTCTTTTTCTTAGGGTTTCGTAAGAGGCGTGTTTTAGCAGGGAAAGTGACTTTCACTCTTTGGTGTGAAACCCTCAAGACTGAGTGGTGATACTCAGTAACTTGAGAGATAACAGCCTCTAAGGATGGAAAGGTAAAAGAAAACTTCCCTTGGGACAGACAGAGGAGGGCGGGTTCCAAGGAAAGGACTTCCCTTTCTGACAACAGCCGAGGACAAGGGGACCAGGCTCTTGCACAGGGCCTTTCTCTCTCCCGCAGACAGGATGCTGGGCCGCGTGTGGACACGGCTGTGTCTCGGTGTTGCTCCAGGTGAAGGACCAGGCTTGCTTTTAAATCACCATTCTGATATTTATATTTTTGCAAAAATAAATAAATAAAGTGCTAGAATAACAGAATTTTAGGAAATGAACCCATACAAAATATAAGGCCAGGTATGTAATTAAGGGACTCAGCAAACATAAAATCACTGTTTAATTTCTATAACAGTTTCTAAGTACTTATTCTCAGTTTCTGTATTTAATCCCCTCAGATCAGAACAAACACTTTGGGGTCTGGCCCCAGCCCATGGGCTTCATATTGAGCAGTCCTGCTCTATATCTCTTGCTTTTGTCACTAATTATATATAACAATGAATCTTTTTAATTTCCTTGAGAGCAAGAGATACTGTGTCCTTGCAGTACCTGGGAGAAAACACTGTGCCTATTGGGTGCTCATTGGAGGGGTGCAATGTTCATGCACTCGATAGCTGGATGATAGATAGATAGATAGATAGATAGATAGATAGATCTTTATAAAAAAACTTAGCATATTTTTTCCTTTTATACTTCTTCTTGGTTCAAAGTTTATCCTTCTCTTGGCTCAGTTTTGGGAGTTTTAACAAGAAACAAAACCTTTGTAGAAAGTAAAAAAAGAAAAAAACTATTATAGAGCATAATGTTTATGATGTACACAAAATAATAGTTTTAGAAAAGCTTTTGAATACATTCCTTTCAAAGAGAAAAGTCACACATGAACAAACTTGAATGTGGCTGTCTTGCTTTTAAAGATCTCTTAGGACAGAGATTTCAAAACTCCCAATAAGGGTCTCAATTGTGGATAAGGTTACTTTAAAACAACCCCATATGTCATTTTCTTAGAAAGAAAAATTAAGTTTTTATATCATCTGAGCTTCCCTGATACAAAATTCAACTTTAAAATTCAAAAAAGAAAAAAAAGAGCCCTGGCCGGTTTGGCTCAGTGGTTAGAGCGTCGGCCTGCGGTCCTGAGAGACCCGGGTTCGGTTCCCGCTAAGGGCACGTACCTCGGTTGCAGTTTGTCCCCGGCCCTGGTTGGGTTGTGTGGGTGGCAACCACTCGATGTGTCCCTTTCACGTCGATGTTTCTCTCTCTCTCTCTCTGTTCCTCTCTCTCCCTCCCACTCTACCTGAACAAAAAAAAAAAAATGGAAAAATGTCCTCGGGTGAGGATAAAACAAAAAAAAAACCAAACAAAAAAGAAAAAAAAGAGAGATGCCTAATCTATTTGCTTTCAAGAGCTGGATGTTTTCTTGATTCACCTATGAAGCTCTAATAGCAAAGTCTAATACCTAAGTCTAACGCATTTTTTAAGCAAGCTGATAGCCTTTATTTTAGGCATAAAGAGCGAAAAGATCTTTAATGAGTTCATCTGTGGTTTGCTAGTAGCAAGAACCTTTTTTTGGTGCAATATGGTTAACTTCTTTGTACTAACAAAGTCATATTAACAAAACGATGACTGTGGAAATGAGCCCTTGCTGCCCTTAAAAGCAGGATTCCCAGGAGCTGTCAATCAGACTGCGCTGCAAACAGCCAATGGGCTGCCATGACCGAGCTCGACCGCAGGACAGGGAAGGACAGGGGTGTGGCAGAATCCAGGATACCGAGCCTGGACATGTGCTCCACTGAACTCCGTCTTCATAGCTGTCTCCTGTCCTCTCTACTTCGTCCACTTCTGCTTCAGAATAAGTTGATCCACTGTCTTGGGTTTCATCTGCAGCTCAATGTCCTGTACAAAAACGTTTGTTGGGATCACAAACAAGAAAACAAATTGGTTGGCGAAACATTTCAAATGTTCTTATACAATGATAAAGGACAAAACTATAGTAAAGCAGGAATAGGCTGAAACAATATATTTGCATCTGAAATGCTCATATTATAATTTGCAAAGATTCATTCAAGTGTATGAGAGAAATCCATGTCCCAATCAATAAATGGGCAAAGACCGGGTAGTTCATCCAACAGAAAATACAAATAGGAAATAAATGAAAGAATAATGTAATCCTTGCTAGTGTTTAAAGAAATGGAAATGAAAGAAATTGATAGTAAAATATATTAATTTAGAATGCCCAGTTATATAAAATGTTAAAGATCTTAGAAACTTAAATTCATTAAATATTAACATTCAAACAAATTGCATGTTTGAAGGGAAACGGGACAATTCTCACGTTCTGATAGCATTCTAAGTGGTTAATTCACAAATTGATAAAACATGGAAAAAACTATAAAGATATCCATACCATTTTGGCCTGAGTAAAAAAAAAAAAAGAGAGAGAGAGAGAGAGATAAACCATAGTGGCATTTATTCTGAGGACATAACTCAACAGAATCAAAAAAAGCTATAAGCATGAAGATACTTACTATAACTGAAGAAATAAACTTATCATAAAACAAAAGAAGGTTAAGTAGCCAAGCAAAAAGAATACTTCATAAAGTTACATAGAAATCTAAAACAATGTGAACATCAAAAATGCAAAGCAATTCTACCTGTTTTAAAAACTGTGCGTCTTTGGTGCTTTGCAAACTTTAAAAGACGCCAAGTTGTTTTGAATGATCGGTTAAGATTTTTTTTTCCTCCCCCTTTTCACAAATTCCTTTACTTGGGTTATACGTTTGCTATGTATTTTTCTCCCTTCACGTGTCTTCCAGGGAAGAAAAGAGTGTATGGAGAAGACCCTTCTCCCCCTCACCTTGCAGTCAGACTCTGCCTACACTCAATTTTCTCCAGCCCTGTCAGCTCCTTCTGGGAGGAGGTGATGCGTAGGGCTAATCCTGTCTGCTGGCTGCCCCCTATTCAGGAGGGTATGCAAATACTTCCAAACCAGAGATTTTAGACCTATTCATGGCCCAAGACAACACACTTTTCATTAGCATTTGAAGTGTGAGGGCTGAAAAAGGGGAATGGACAACTTTTTTTTTTCTCTTTCTCTTTTGGCTGGAAGCTTTGGGGAGACTTGAAAATGTACGTTTTTCATCCCTTCCAACACGCCATTGGCACTAAACTTCAGAGAGACGCATTGACTGCCCTCAGGGGAAAGTATTCAGGGGGATTTTACACACATATAGAGGGCCACCGCCTGAAATAAATCGCAGAATGGAGGTCGCAGAGAAGATGCGAGCGGCCTTCAGCGGGCTAAGCGGCGCGTCCAGGGGCATGAATTTAAATCACGGTTTATTTTCTTCTCACTCTGCTCTCGCAGGAACCTCTGTTTCTTAATCTTCAGCAAGGAGGAGGGAGCACTGGGGAGAAGCAGTACACGATTTTAAAATGCAAGGCAGGTCTTTCGTAAACCAGCCCACTGGAGGTGCTGTGTCTGCAGCCCAGTGGTTAGAGCCGGGTGCTCTGAAATCTAGGTCACAAGTTCAATCCCCTTCTGGGTCAGTTGGCTTTTCTCTGTTCCACAGCCACAGACTAAAGGCCTGAGCCCCTTATTCAGGCCGAATGTCTAACAAAATGTGTGCCCTTGGTCACCGCACAAAACAACCGAGCCAGAGCCTAGCGAATCCATCCTCCACTGTGGGGGGACCCGTCAGAAAACAAGCTGTCAGGGAGGCGGTGGGGGGAAGTAGTTGCTGCAGACAGGTCTTGGAGGAGACTCCAGCCCTGCAACTTACTGTGTGACTCTGGGTGAGTCTTTTAACCTTTCGGAGCCTTAGCAGTGGGCAGGTCACTACCACATAGGGTTGTGGTGATTCAAAGTGTTAATGGACCTCAAGAGATTAAGGCAAACCTTTACATGCATGGATATTTGTATTGCTGTAAGAAAATGAAACACGTTTCTGCCATTCTTCAGCTTTGCAAAAGTTACAGCATCCTGTTGTAAACCAGATCACAGTCTTGGTTTTTGTTTTTTTTTTATATTTTTTAATCTTCAGATAGAGTGGGAGAGAGAGAAACATGGATGTGAGAGAGACACATCGATGGACACACAACTCCAACTGGGGCCAGGGACTAACCGCAACGGAGGTGCATGCCCTTGGCCCAAATCGAACCCAGGACTCTTTGCTCCATAGGCCGACGCTCTAACCACTGAGCCAAACCAGCCAGGGCAGCCTTGGTATATTTTTAAACAATCTGAACGCAACCAACCTTCCTAGTTTTGCTTTCGCGCCTCCACGCCACAGTGGTCCCTCCTCAGTAGCTCGCAGTTCACCTCCAGTGCTGGGTCCACGGTTGCTTGGTGCCCCCTTGCTTTTGCCCTGTCCTTGAACTCACTCTTGAATGATACATCCTTGCTGTCCAGACTTTCCTTTCTTATTTGTCCACCTAGTGAACAAATGTTCAACATGCCCTTCCTCTGGGAAGGCCGCCTTGAGCTCTCCAGAACAACGTCCTGCCTCCTTAGCTACAGGTTTCTGTATGCCCAGGGATAAGTGATACAGGCCCAAAGCCCCTCAAGTGGATCTACTCAGAGCAGGGACACATTTCAAGCAAATAGTAAAAATTAGGTTCCAATGGGCCTTCCAAGGGGAGGTAATGTCTCCTCCCTGTTCCTTTGGGTAGAGCGGAATGTGAAGACACAAGGAAAAGCGCTGTCCCTCAGTTCTGTTTACAATGTTTCTACCCTCCCCCTTACTGAGGAAACCTGGCTCTGGGTCTGTAACTTCATTTCGTGCTTGATTCTTATCACCGCTGCTCTTTTTCGGGATGAAGCGAGTGGAGGGGAAGCCTTGAGCTCACCCTTGAGTAGGCTCGGCGATTGGTTTCCTTCCCAGATCGAAGTGGTTGGACGGAGAAGGTTTGACTGAGAAGGCCTGCCACACTGACACTGCCTCCAGGACCAGCAGGAGAGCGTGCAGGTTGATGAATGAGGTCTGCGACGGGTGCTAGAAAGGAGAGCGGCGGCCCTTTTGCTACATTCGTGCAAACCCTGCCTGAGACGTTATAATATGTTCCTAACACTAGCCAGATATTTCATCCAGAAGTTTGAGGTCACGTGCTCTCTTCTCTGCCTCATTATTTTCTTGTGTTTTTACCTTCCTTCTTTCACTAAGCAATGATCTTAGGGAAAAAAGAAATTGTGCTTTCTCCAAAGCTCACTTCTCCCCTCCCATCCTTGATCCAGTTGTTTCCCATCTGCCCCTGATCTGAAAGAAATAAAAACTCCGCATGCAAATGCTCAGGCCTCCTAGATATTTCCGTCTGGGTGTGGGAAAGCTATCTCAGACGGAACACGTCCGAAACAAAGGCTTATGCTTTCCCCAAAGCTGTTCCTTCCCGTTAGCTTCACCATGGCACGAACAGCGATACTATTCTTTCAGTCAAACAGGCCACACACCTTGGAGTGGTCCTTGACTCTTTTTATTTTTTTCTCTCAAATCACACATCTTCAAATCCTCTCGATTCTGTATCTCAAAGTATTTCTGGGCCTGGCCAGTTTGGCTTAGTGGTTGGAGCGTCGGCCTGCGAATCAATGAGTCACAGGTTCGATTCCGGTCAAGGGCACGTACCTCAGTTGCGGTTGGTCCCCGACCCTGGTCGGGTCCTGTGGGAGGTAACCAGCCGATGTGGCTCTATTACACTGATGTTTGTCTTTGTCTCTCTCCCTCCCTCCCACTCTGATAATAAATAGAAAAATATTCTTTGATGAGGAATAAAAAACAAAAACAAAACAAAGTACTTCTGAATCCTATCTCTTCTCATCTCCTGCACAACCCTCTGAGTTCAAGCTACCATCATCATCTCTCAGCTGGACTAAGGTAATGCCTTCTGTTTAAATACAGTCTGGTCACATGACCCCTCCAATGGTTTCCATTGGTTTCAGAATAAAAGCCATGTCTTCTCAATGGCCCTTGGTAATCTAGACTTCTCTCTTAATACCCTTTCCTTGTTCACTCTACTTTAGTCACTTTGGGACACACGAATCTCACTTCCACCGCAGGCCCTTTGCACTTGCTGGTTCCTCTGAGCAGAATGCTTTCCCCCTGGAGAATCTGCTTGGCTGGTTCCCTGACCTCCTCTGGCTCTTTGCTCAGATGCCACTTTCCCAGGGAGTCCTTCCCAACCCTCCTTCTTAGAATGACTCTCATCCCTACACTCCCTACCTCCTTCCCTGCTTTATTTTATCCATCATGCTCCTTCCACCTAATGTGCCATGTATTTATTTATTTGGTTGGCTAATCGTTGTATACCACTCCACTAAAATATGAGCTACATGGGAGGAGAGACTCATGTTGTTCCTGCAGCATTGCCCAGGCTAAGAACAGTGTTCGGCACAGAGTAGCCAATCAGTGAAAATTTGTTGAATGTAGAAATGAATTACTGCATATAACAAGCTCAGTCCTGTGCCTGGTCCACAGTAGATGTCCAATAAATGTTATTTTTATTTCTCATGAGGATTTTGTGAGGACTAAATGGTGTAATAAATGAAGATGAAGAAAAGCGTGCATCTCTAGCGCACACTACACAATTCTCGGGCACGACTGCCTTTATTGCTGTGTTTATCCCAGCCTTGTGTCTGGTCCACATGGATTTTGAGCAGAGATTTAGATGAGATCGCTGCCAGGAACAGACATTGGGACAGCCGCGACTTCTTATCTACTGTGGGTTAGAAATGCAGATGACCGAACAATTTTCATTGTATTTCAAATGAGAGTAACTGGTGTTATTGTGTTCTCATGGCTGTACATAAGAGATAAATGGCATGCAGAACAGCCACCAGGGTGCAAAACGCATGGCCACACGAGGCCGTTTGGTGCCGGGGCTAGCAGACCCCTCACCAGCTCTGGGGTATCGCTGTAACGACCTGGATAAACAAGCTTCAGCCATTGGGAAAAGCTTAGAGGTGCAGTCATCCTAGGTATCAAAGAGGGCAAATGTGATATACCTTAGGAAGGTTTTCCCATCAAATGCTCCCAATTTGTATGAATTCCTCCAGTTTCCAAAAATATTTGAAATAGGATTATTATCTACAGATGACAGTCTTAGAAGTGCAAGGAAATGAAAGGCTTAAAAACGTGTCTGTTCCTGTGACCACTGGATGCCCCTTACCAGCTCTCTTTTCTACACTGACAAATATTTTCTGTACATTAATGAATGGACCTGTGTTATATTATAGCACTTTAAAGGGCATTCCTTCAGAGGTTTAAAATGATAACTTTTATGAAAGAATACAAAACAAAGTGCTCTGTAATGAACAGTGATGAGATGAGGTGAGCAAATCTGAGGAAAGAAAAAAAAAACACACACACAAAAAAAAACCCCCCAAAACCAGCAAGTTTATGCCAAGAGGGGCCAGAAAACCTATTAACCATAGATGATTCTCGTGAATGAACAGGGCAAAAGTTACACCTCAACCACAGGTCTTGCTGATGAAGTTTCCTCAGAGGTGGCGAAGAGATGCTGGTTTCCCAACGACACCAGCACCCCTCCCTTTGGTTACCTTGGAGTCCAAGTCTTAGAAAGAGAGTCTCTGAACCTTAAGGGGGTGAGGACAACCTTCGTCTTTCCCCCCATTCAGGCCAGGCCAGGCTGAGGCTCTGGAGCGATGACCCCAGGAGAGGCAACGTCAGCCGTCACAGCAAGCTGTCTCCAGAGCCCCAGAAATACATCGCCTAGTTTACTTGTCTCTGCTCCTCTGCTCTCTTTCTGGACCTAAATATTCTTCTTTTAGAGACATTTATGTTCAAGCACCAGAGGAGCACAGCCGTACCCCATCCTAAAGGCCATCAGCCCTGTGAGTGGGCTAGCTTCGCGATTGTGGGGTCAGACCAGGACACCAACTAATCAGTGACAGGAGCTCCAGGGAGCATTGGCCCTTGAACCCATTCTTCCTGCCCCTCCTGAGACCTTGCTCCCTCAGCCTCTTCCCTCTCATGTCTGCTGCCAGCAGGCTTTGCCCCTCCCCTCCGCCCAGAGGCAGCTCAAGCATCCTGCTCAAACCAGCTTCTCTCCATTTCCTTTTCTCCTCTGGGCTTTTCTTAAGTGAAGCTGTGCTCGCTCTCCCCACTCCCTGACTTTCCGTCTCTGCGAGCCGCCCAGGCTGCCTCCCACCCCTCGGGCAGGAGCATCAGCCTCCCAGGGTCACTACGGACCTAATGAGCAGTCCAATTACACGTTTCTCTTCCTCCATGAAGCTCTCTATTTCCTTGGCTCCTGAGAAAACATGCAGCCCCGATTCTCCTCGCAATTCTTTTTCCATTCAGCCTCCATATCCTGGGTGACGCTTGTCCCCAGGGTCCCATCCCCTTTCTATGAATCTTCCTAACACACACTTTCCCTGGAGGACGCCGTGCAATGTCAGGGCTTCAGTCACCACGTATGTGTCCGTGACCTCTATCATATATGGACAAAGAGATGTTATAGGTATAAATATAGACGAAGCTATCAATAGAGATGATAGAAATAGAGATGATAGAGAGAGAGAGAGAGATGTAGATATAGATACAGATATAAATACATATGTTTCAGACTCAACTTGTCCCAAACTGAACTACCCCGGTTCCTAAACTGGATCCCTTAATATATATGACATATACTTTCTATAGAGCACTACGTTCTAAACAAGTATTAATTAATGTAATCATCACACTGACCCTATGAATGAAATGCTGCTATTATCACCACCCTTGTTACAGTTGCAGAAACAGACGTTACATAGCGTTACATAACGTGCACATAACGTTACATAGCTTGCACAAGTCCTAGAGCTTGTAACAGAGCTGGCATACAAACCAAGATGCCCCGACTCTGGAAACCACACACTGAACCACCAGGCAGCACGGTCTCTCATTAAACCTCTCACACTGAACAGCCCCGCCATCCATCATTCACGCCACAGACCAACCACCGGTCGCTTTTTAGTGCTTGCACCTAACAAATGACCAAATCCTAGCTCTCTTTGAACATATTTTATTGAAGTATAAAATACATACAGAAATTCTGAAGTGAACAGATCAATGAATTCTAAAGAGTATTAAACACCCACGTAGCCGGAGTAAGATGTAGGGTATTATATTACCAGCACCCTAGAAGTCTCGCTGTGTTTCTTTCCTGGTGTCACACAAATGACAATTGTGGCTTTAGTGTTGTCTGCCAGAACTTTATTAAATACAATTACGTAATACAAAGTCTACTGTCTTCTTGCCCTCAATATTTTAGATGACATCTATTAGATTGTTGTATGTAGCAGTTTATCTCTTTCATTGCTTTACAACTTTCCATTCATGAATATCTACAATTTCTTCATTTTACTGTTGATGAGCTAGTGTTCTGTTTCTAGTTTTAGGTTATTAAAATAATGCTTCTGTGAATGTTTTGTACATGTTGTGTGTGTGTGTGTGTGTGTACACATATTCACATTTTTATTGGGTATATATCCAGGTGTCCATATAATTCATCTTATAAATGCTGCCTCACAACTTTCCAACATGACTTCAGTAGTTTGCATTCCTACCAGCAGTTTAGGAGGGTGATGGTGATCCAGTCCTCCCCAGTTCTCGGTACTTTTGCACATTGTATTTTAGGCACTCTGATGGGCGTAGAGTGGATTTATTTTGCATTTCTGACAACTAATCATCTTTAGCATCTTTACATATGTTACTAGTCATTTAGAATCCTCTTTTGTGAGAAGCCCGTTGAAGGCATACAACGTGCTGAAACGGGACGGCTCGGTCACCAGCCATCGGCTCCGCCAAACAGGAACCAAAAGAAAACGGCTGCTCCCTCCCTGCAATGGTCAGCGATCAATAAATGGCAGGATTTTTGTTGTTTGTTTTTTCCCTGCTCCAGATCATGCATTCTATGCGATAATTAGGTTGATTACCTTAAAACCAAGTGTGAGGATTCAGCTACTTACCATTCTCTGTAAGAATATAGAAGAGGATTCCAAGAAGGCAAAAGCCAAACATGTTTTAGTCCAAAGAGTGGCAGAGTTGAGGAAATTTTTAGAAAAATTCTCCTTGGATATGGTTTATGACCCCTTGAAATTTGTATATAGATACTGGGTGGGGGGGGGAGTCATGCCTCATTTGTATAAACATATAAAAGCCCTCCAAAAGAAGACATAGGCTTTCTCATAAGAAAATAGGTGACACTATTTTTAAGAGAAATAAAAAGTACTGACCAATCTGTCTAAAAGGAAGGGCACTAACACTGACTGAGTCTCAAATGTGGGCCAAGAACATCGAACACAGTAGAGCACTAATTTCCCAACACACGTCCCACATGGAAGTTTCTTAACCCCGGGCATTTTCAGAGATGAGAAGTGGGGATCACAGAATACAGTATTTCCCTAAGGTTACCTAGCTAATCCTGCCCAGGAAGGGTTTGAACCCAGTGAGAGCGAACACCGTAATTTATGCTCTCCTACAATTCGTCACCTTCCAGTCTGAAGCCCTCCTAAAACTTTATAAGCAAGTAGAATTTAGATATAAGAGCTTCTCCACAATCAAATAAAAGTTAAAGAATACATTTGAGGCAAGATACCCCATATAAAACTGAATGAGGAGGCCCTGTGAGTTCAAAGTGCTAGTCCCAGGGCAAGTATGTGAAGAGCTGAGAATCCCAGAACTCTTGGTCAGGAAGACACTTGACTAGTTCTCAAGGACAGAGCTCTAAGGGTCAGAGCCTTCATTTATATTACATGTACTTTTTTGTTTAGGCACCATGAAAAATTCTTAGGTTTACAGCTTAATCAGACATAGGCCTTTCCCTGGAAAGCTTATCACAGACAAGAGTAGATAGTGTACGCATGCAGATTTTATAATATCACCAGAAGTTATATTTCAATTTTAACAAAATCCAATGCGTTTTATGTTCTGTACTAAGCTAAACCTTTTACTCATTTTTCAGGTCCTCTACTGTTCCATCCAGCTAATTTGCCTAATTCTTTAAGTCAGCTATTTCTATTAACCTCAAATAATCCATTGGGACCGTCCAACTGGGCAGTGCCACCTCCTCATCTATGAACAGTGGAAGGTCTTCTCAGAGTGGTGGTTCTGGGAAAGGAGAAATATTACAGGACATTCTAGAAGCATAATTGTTAGGATTCCATGCATGATCAGCAGTGGAAAGGATAATGAGAAAGTGTGAGATGTTGAGCAAGACTCCCCGCTTTCTAGTTTGGGTGAGGAAGCACGGAAAACTCAGGAGGAGCTAGTGAAGTACAAAGGGAAGAGAAGTAACTGAGTTTGGTTCAGAACAGGTGGAGTTGAAAATGCTTTGAGACATCTGTGTGATTTCTAGAGGTTGGGTTGCCTTCAAGAAATCAACGTATTTGAAACATGCACCTATCAGGCAAACTTCTCATACACTAGTAAGGTCTTCTGTTGGAACTCGCTAGGGCACTTGCTGGGTAATTTACAGGGAGCTAATGTTCCATGTAATCAGAAGAGGGCAAGAGGCAGGAAAATATGGGCTATCACTATTACATCGATCACTCAAACTGTGTACCTTTAAGCTCATTAGGCCTGGTAACATGCTTATTCTAGAGCCGGAGACATCATTCTCAGATTCATAGGAGGACTGGGTTCAGGGCCATTCCTACAAAGTCACAAGAGGGACTTACTCAATGACTCCAGTGAATGGGTCAATTCTCTTTTGCTCTTTATGGATGATGTAGGAAAAGTCCAGTGAGAAATATACAGTAAAATTTCTCATTGGAATCATTCCATTTCATGCTAGTCACTCTTTGTGTCATTCTAATGACATGTAACATTTATTACATAATTAAGCAAATGTGTATATAGCACTCCAATGTACCAGAGTCTGTACTAAGTGCTTTATAAGTAACCCATTTCATCCTATGTCATACCTTCATTAGGTATGATTATTACCTACATTTTATAGATAAGGAAAATGAGGTGAGAGGTAAATAAAATTTTCCAAAGTCACCCAGATAGTGAGTGATGGAATTAGGATTCAAACCAGGGCAGTCTGTTCCAACAGCCTATGCCATACTACTGTTCATATCAGGCAATTTACTTAAATAGAATTTCTGGGTAAAAAAAATTAGAATTGTACCTATATACAAGTTGTGTCCAAGAAGATCTTGGCACTTTGCTCAAGACCCATTTGCCCTAAATATGTACAATTTAATATCAAATTGTTAGCACTGATATGAAAAGATGCACTTGTCTGTTCGCTTGTGCCCTCTTTTTAAAATATTTGAAAATATAATTAATATGTTCTACAACTCAAAGGCACTGAGTTTAAATTTCTAATTGAAGTACTTCATGTAGAAAACATCTATTTAGCATTATATGTTTTAAAATCTACTAATTTTACTTTATTTTATTTTTCCAACACCATTTATCCTCTTTATACCCTCTCCCACCTCCACCCACCACCCTGCCCCCCACAATCGCCACACTATTGTCCATAACCATGAGTTCTCTCTCTCTCTCTCTCTTTTTTTCTTTTTTGCTTAATCCCTCTACCCTCCACCCCCACCCACCAGAGCTGTCTGCCTGCTCTCTCTCTATGAGTCTGTCTCTATTTTGCGTGGTAGTTCAGTTCGTTCATTAAATTCCACATATGAGTGAGATCATATGGTACTTGTCTTTCTCTGACTGGCTTATTTCACTTAGCATAATGTTCTCCAGGTTCATCTATGCTGTCTCAAAGGCTGAAATTCTCATCCTTAAATGCCACTCAACAGAGAAGAAAGGTGCACATACTTTGGGATTGGAGATTATAAAGTCAAGGTAGACTCACACTTCAGAGGAAGCCTGATAATATTAGTAACAGCAAACACTTTACACTTACTGTGTTCTAGGCCCTCTTCCGTGACACTGGTCGTAGGACTAAGATTATAGGTGGAGAAGCCAAAGCACAAATAAGTTACTTGCCCAAGGTCACTTAACAGGTAGATGGTGGAACTGGGTTTGAACCCAGGCAGCTAACCCCAGGTCCTGTGCTCTTATCCACTGTGCTACACTGATCCAGGGTGGCCACATAGCAGCTAGGAAAACAGGGAGGCTGGCTTCCTTGGCTGGAAATTCTCTGCAATAGGTCCCACAGGACACCAAGAGAATTCCTGGAGAGATTCCTAGTGCCAGTTGATCCCGGTACACTATAAAAGAACATTCCTGCACTCTTGTGACCCACTGAAATTTGGTGAGGGTGAGAACAAGGCTCCCTGGGGTGACACTGGCACCATGAAAGGGATCCAACTGGGCCATTGGCAGTGTGATCTCCAAAATCAGTGTTAGGAACCAAAATTCTGAATTTAGAGTCAATAGTGGTCCTCTCCATTGGTGACATGTATTTGTATGCAGTCACAACTTGAATCAACCCCATTTTTACCATCACAGTGTAGCAAATTAAAGTTTAATGAGATGAAAATAAAAGGTCAAGGAAAAGTTTAGTAATAATCTATATAATATTAAAGGAGTATAGGATCGAGAATTTTAAAATCTGACTTAGCTCTACCATTCACTAGATGGCTGATTTGGGGCAATCCTTTGATACTACAGAGGCCTTTGTTTAATCATCTATAAAATAAGGAGAAAAGAAACTAACAGTTGTTGATTGCCTTTTATGAACAGAGGCTTAAAGAAATTATGGATTTGTCCAACGTCAATCAACTAGTGATATTCAATGCATCAAAGTTTATGTGGTCTTTACAATTTGTTATTTTGCATTTCAACCCTCCCCCCTTTCATTAGTGCAAACCTATGATTCCAGAATTTTAGAAGTAAAATTTGCAAAGAGGTACCGTATTGTTGCTGTTCTATAAATCCTAGTGCTACTACCTAGGGGACCACCATGTTCACTTCCTTTCACCTCTATCTCTTGGGAATTCTCCTGGGATTCTGACTTAATAGTCAAATACAATGGCAAAGAATATTTATTCTCACTGCCAAAATTGAGACATAGTCAACTGCATGATGGCTACACGTCCTGTGCTTCTCACAGTGGGTCCATGCTAATCCATTAAAATGAAAACCTTGAGTGCAGTCCCTTAGGACTTATGTCGAGGGAATGACAGATATTGGGGAAGAAAATTTGATTATAGGTATCGTTTGCATGGTCTATTTCATCTCGAAATATTTGAAAAGACTTAAGGACAAGAAGGGACCCATTTTCAGCAATGGGTGTTTTCCATTCTTATGAATGTAATTTTGTCCCTGCTGAAAATTCAGAGGTTGCTTTGTCCCAAAGGACACTGACACCCTATCCTATGCTTTATTTGACATCTTATACTGCACACTAAACCGCACGGGGGAAACTTCAAACGACTCAGCTATAGGAATGTACAACTGGTTTGAAGACCGAGGTCAGCTGCAGTGTGTTTCCTCAGGTTGCTCCTGGAGGAGGAGAAGACATCTGCAAACACCTCTTCCTACTGCCTTTGTCTTCTTTTATCTGTAGAAAGTGGTCGTCAGACATCCAAGCATTTAAACATCTTCCATTGCAGCCAGTGAGTGGTTGTTTTGGACATTAGTAACAAAGCCAAATATAGACTTTTGATGACTTCCAAGAAAGAATATGAGTAGAATGGATCATGAGAATAATTTTTTATCAAGCAAGGAAAAGTTGGATAACAGATCTCTGTGAAAATTATGATCAAGTAATTTACCACTGTAAAAGTAAAGATAACTAAGAATGTTCTCTCTAAAAGGCTACAATCTGTGGATGATATTACTAAAGGCCCAAATTGTACAATCATGAATCAGAGGAAAAGGGGGATTATATCAAAGAAAGTGATCACTCGTGTAAATGAGTAGTTAAGAGGTCCCATAAAGACTCCTTTGGTGTTCTTTGAAAATTCTAGGTCTACCTTTGTTTCAGAGAGTTGGCGCTGCCTATTCCTTCTGCTTGGGATACTTTCCATCCACATAGGCACATGGCTCACTTCCTTAATCCTTCAAGTCTGCGCTCAAATGTCACCTTCTCAATGAGGCCTACCCTGATCAGTCCTGCCTAAAATGGAAACTACCCTTTCCCACTTAGCCATAGAATCCCCTATTGTTCTTAACTTGCTTACCTTATTTCTACACAGTGTTTACCATGTGCTCCTCCACCAGTGTCTCTCCAGTAGGATGGCAGCTCCTGGTCACTGCTGTCCCTCTGAAAGAACTTAGATTAGGGTTTGGGGAAACCAAGTATCAGGGCTTGCCACTTGCTGTGTCTTTGGCAAAACTGTTAACGTTTCTAACCTCCAGGCTCCTCAACTATAGAAAAGGGAAAAAAATAACACTTCCATTGAAGGTTTGTTGGAAAATTCAGTGCAATGGTGGACATGATGTGTTTAGCACAGCACAGTGCCTGCTGTAGTAAGTTCTTAGTCAATGATAACTGCGGTTTCTAATTCCCAAAGTTTTACACAAATAAGTACACTATTTCAAGATTCAGTTGTAGATGTAGACAAATATTTTGATACATTTCTCAAATAGCTACATAAATAATAGTCTTGACGTGGCTAACAATCATTGGGTTAGTGGATGACAAAATTCCGATTGTGTATTTCATTCATGGGAGAGAGTATCAGTGATGTGGTTTCATGGACCCAGGTTATACTTACAAACTAGATACTGTGGTCTACAGGAATCACTAACATATTTCTATTGGCAGTGTTTATGTTGGTGGGATATGTTTGAAGATGTGTTGGCATAATGATAATAATAGCAATAACAACAACAATAACAACAGCAGTACATTGTCATTTGTCAGGAGCTAAGTTTCATATGCATTAGATCAGCTAACATAAAGACATATTTATGGTGCCCTGGGAAGAACTGGAAACTTGGTAGTACTGTCAGGTTCTTTGAATCTAAAATCATTCAAGCAAAGTCGAGGCTGCAGGCTTACCCAGATAGCCAAATAATAGGGGAACAGGCTAAGACAGTGTTGAAGAGTTGGTGGAAATTAAAAGGAATCATCTTTGCGAGGCAGCCTCAGACCATTTAAATTCCCAGAATTACATAATCTAGAGCTTTTTTGCAAGTAAATTATAAAAAAGGTAATGCAGTGTTAAATGAATGGAACTACCATTATATTGGAAAATCGATACATTTTTAGGATAACAACGTCAAGTCCAACTGAGGATGTTTATAATTCGAGTTCCTGTACATTTGCTCGTAATTCTAAGCAAGGCTCTTAGTAAAATATGTGTGTCTCCTTAATTTGTCTATATAAAGCCCAACTGACTTTCAATTTTTGCTGTTGTTTTTCAGATAGTAGCTGTTCTTTTTCTTCTTTGTAAATTCAGATTCACTGATGTCTCAGATATGAACTAATTCCAATCTAACTCACTTTCTCTTTAGCACACAGGTCACATGAGTAGACCATGAAAAAAAAAAAAACCACAAAGATTTCAGAAAGCACAAGTCTTTTGAGGAGTCACTGTGCCTGCTGCAAAATTATTCGAATGAAAAGATTTTTTTTTTTTTTTGAGGTAAAATGACAATTAAGGTCGACCTCCTCCGTTCAAATTAAAAAAGAGAAAAAGGAGTGTAATGAAGAATCTGACTCCTTCCTCTAATTTTACAAGTTCAATGGTAATCTAACTGTGCCATTCATTTACAGGAACCATTAATTTTACTATGTGGCTGAAAGTAGTAGGCCTCAGCTTTCATTCTCTTACTTTCCCCTCCCTTAGTCTTTGTGTGTGCACCTGTTCGGGCCACTTTAGCATCCCATTTGTAAAACTTTGGATAATCCTCTGGCGCTGACCCTGGTGTGATAATACTTCTGTTATTCAGCAGCCTAATTACAAAGGACAACACAGATAAAACACTTCAGTCCTATTTTTTAATAGCCGATTTGCCAATTTCGCCAGGCTCCAAAGAGAATGGCCTCCAAACCTTGCTGGATTTAAATTTAATCTGAATGTGTTC
Source organism: Molossus molossus (assembly GCF_014108415.1). Classification (NCBI taxonomy): domain Eukaryota; kingdom Metazoa; phylum Chordata; class Mammalia; order Chiroptera; family Molossidae; genus Molossus; species Molossus molossus. Next base: position 13,252,507 of record NW_023425345.1, on the reverse strand, counting down.
AACACATGGAACTCCAATACCTCAGAGCTTACCTTTTGTTGTCAGATTTTTGGACACTTCATTCCTTCTCCCATCTTCATTTTTTTTTTTTAATAATGATGTTAGAAATCTGTTTGTTTTAAAAGATATATAATTGAGCCAAAGAACATATATGCATGTATGCATAACCAATGGACATAGACAACAATGCTGGGGGTGGGGGGATAAGGAGGAGGGTGTCTGGGGGGGGGAAGGAGAAACATCTGTAACAAAAAAAATTAATATAAATTAATATATATACATATATATAAAATTGAATAATATAATCGGAGCGTGGTAAAGCATTCTCCAACATCCTTGAGGGACAACTGTTGACACACTCCAATAACAAAACAATCAGCGAAGTGGGGCTTTTGGGACTAAGGAGTTACTTTACTCAGTTCAGCTAAATGAAAGCTGAGCTAGTCACACTTCTTCATTTAACAAATTTTTTCTGAGGGTATTACCTTCAGAATGGGAGTTCCGTGGAGAAAAACGTGTCTAATATTTCTCTTCTGATTTCAGATGAAAAAAGGAGAGGCTTATTTCTAATTCACGGTGAACCTAAGGCGGGGATCGCGGCTTCAGTACAGGTAAGCCGCCCAGCATCTGGGTATTTAACTCCACCTCTTTGATCTAGAAATGGGACTGGGATCTGGCAGTCGAGAGACAATCTCATGAATTCTGGGTACTTCCTGGTTGGGTGGAGAATGTCCTGAATTTTGAGGGATTGACTAAATGTTCCCCCTAAACACGTTTTGGGGGTGGCAGAGGGCACTGCGCCACTGAAGGGCAGCCCCTGCTACTTTCTTAATCCCTTGATGTTGAAACCCCGAATAACTCAAGGGAAATCTAATACATATGTTTCTGATTCGCTTACACTGCTTCATCACAACGGTGTTTCGTAAGAGCTATTTGATACCTAAGAAGGCTTCTCAGTCTTTATTCTAATCTAAGCCTTTTATTTTGCTCCAGGAAATCACGTTTTCTTCATGTTCAGCAGAACGGGAGGCAGAAAAGGCCTACATTTGGTTCTAAAGGTCATACTCACAAAACAGCCTGAGTCTGGACACTGGCAAAGTACGTTGCTCTCCTGTGTTCACGGCACCAGACGAGTGAACAATCCAAGGGAAGAACTCAAGGGTATTATCAGAGGCAGGACGGACGCCGTAGGTTAATTTCACTGACCAGTTCACTTAGCAATTTTATCAAAATGGACATTTCTGCTTTCTAAGATACTAATTGTCACATATGAAGTGACAAAGGACTCCTAAACACATTCATCCCATTTCACAGATGGAAAAACATGCCATAGACTAAAGTGATGCTTGTTTTTGTCCAAAATGACACTATAATTGGTTAAAAACACCAGTTTTTAACAAATTACAAAGATATCATAATTTGTTAAAAATATCAGCTACCTATAACCAGTTCCTGAGTCATATAACATCAGCGAAAAATATGTACAAGAGACATCTACTTTAGATCACAGCCCATTGACCATGAGGAGGGGGTATGCTTTAGAGGAAAAGTTCCAAACTGGAAATGTGAATTCTTGATCAATCAATGAAGTTCTCTGAAACAGTGTTAAAAAATGAGCAACATGAAAGCAAAGCCAGTGATCTCTGAGTGGTTTGTAATGATAAACTAGTATATAATAATACCATTTACTGGGCACTTGTCACCGTCAGGCAACTGTGCTGAGAGCTACATGTAGATTATTTCATTCAATTCTCACATAATCCTATGAAGTAGGTACTATTCATTAATGCCCATTTTTTCTCTAATGCGTAAAGTGAGGTTTAACAGTTTATTTATTTTTTCTTTATCGATTTTAAGAGAGAGGAAGGTAGAGGGAGAGAGAGATAGAAACATCGATGAGTGAGAACATCAACTGGCCACTCCCGCAGGCCCCACACTGGGCATCAGGCCCACAACCTGGGCATGTGTCCTGACTGGGAATCGAACTGGTGACCTTTTGGTTCATGGGTTGATGCTCAACCACTGAGCCACACCAGCCGGGCAATGAGTTTTAACAGTTTAAAAGAAGAAAGATTATTTAGCAGGTCAGGTATGGCCATTTCAGTCATTTCTTATATTCATGCAACATTTTGATCCGACAAGATATGATTAGCATGTTCAGTTTTATCATTAGTGTAACATTTACCTGTAAATGCTCTAAGTGATGTGGTGAGTTGGCTGTTCTGCCAAGGACCGGGTACTAGCTCTATTAGGACAGCGTTAAAGACCATATGGCACCTTTTGCAGGTAAACACTCATGCCGTTGACCTTTGCCAGAGTGGCCTTCCTGCACTGCTTGGCAAATGTATCTTATTTGGCTAACATTTTCCTGGATCTGGTAGTTCTTTGATCCTTAAGGAGGGAGGCATTTGGGATGAGGCCTCTAATGATCAAATAAGGAGCCCCAAAACTAGAATGTGAGGAGACTTTTCCAAGAGGAGACAGTACTTCAGTGACACACTTCTGTGCAGGTGGAGTGAAATTCTAGAGGGTTTTCTCATCGTTGTTACCCAATGCTAGCACAGTGCCTGAAGGTCGCAGGTCCTTAGTAAATCTTTGTTGCATACAAAGATGAGTAAATGACTAAAAGAAATAGAAGACTTTCTATTCATAGAAAACACTTATGAGCTAGCTTGTGATTTTTTCCCTCAGATCTCTGCTTATGTGTAGACTTACGTACGAAGAATGAACCAACCGGCTTTATTCTTTTAGCTAAGCGGGAACGACCTCCTGCCTTTCCCCACACGAAACACTGTGAGAGTCCAGGGTTCCGGCGTGGAGGTGGTGGTAACTGGCTGCGGATGGCCTGGCGGTTCTCTCCTCTGGCATTCTTGCCCGTGTAGCCCCTTCCTACATTGGATAGGACTGACCTATGCGACCAGTAAGACATTGAAGAAATGATGCAATGTGAATTTTGAGACCGGGTCCAAAAAGACATGACAGCTTCCACCTTGTCCTCTCTTGGGTCACTTGTCTGTGGGCAGCAGTCACCATGGGAAGACAGCGAAGCAGCCCAATGGAGTCACCCATCGGGTGAGACCCTGAAGGATCGCTGGACAGTCATGTGACTGAGCGACCTTCCGAACAGGTCCTCTAGCCCCAGGCAAACCATCAGACGACTACAGCTCACCTGCCACCTTAACAACCACCTCACAAGAGACCCTGAGCCTGGACCACTCCCTTCGGCTGCTCCTGAGAGCCTGGCCTACAGAACCAGTGACGCAAAGTGTTTGTTGTTGCCTTCAGCCGCTAAATTCCGAGGCAATTTCTTTTGCAGCAATAGCTAATACAGAGTTGTAGTGAGTGACACAGAACTAGACTCAGATACTTAAGAAAACAAATATGAAATACCTGTTGGTACCTCTTTCCAATGTTTATCTGTTTCCTCCTCACATTGGTCCATCAGAAAGCAGGTAATAAGACTGATCTTTCATATAAAAATTGGGCCTAATGATCTATTTCCTTAGTGGTGTTTCACATGAACGAGGATATAATTTGTGGGAATTTTATTTGAGTGTGTGTGTGTGTGTATGTGTTAAAAGTCCCAGTGATCATGATTCATAGTGAAAATAATTCTGAGGCATCGTGAAAATTGGATTCTGGGGTCAGGTCTACAATGTTTGGTCAGGATGCACTAACTCTATGAACTGTAAAATTGTAGTTAAAAGATTTATGATTAAAGTATATCGATCAAACGCAACAAGACCTGACTGTGGGTGTTCTCGGACTTTAAAGACAAGCACATGAGACTCCAGTACGTCACTGATCGACACGGGAGAGATTTTGTTTCCAGGTAAGCAGATGTGCGATGTTGTCCAAAAGGTGTGGTTCAGAGCTGCCCGCACGCACTGTGTCAGAAGCCAGGAGAGGGTCCGACAGGACTCCCAAAGATCAGCAACGTAGCAAGTCGTCAGCGCAGACAAACTCTGTTTTGGAGAGTACCTGTTGAAAACTGAAGCTTTCATTTCCCACGGCTTGTTTGGAGAGAGTGTGGTCTGACCCGTGAAGGAGGGTGAATTCAAGCGTTCCTAAAAATCAATTCCTGGCACCAGCCAGAGCATGACCTCAGGTTTCTTAGCTCCACGGAAGAACGTTCCTGCTGATGCCGGGGGAGTGAATGTCTGCGGCACCTGTGACATTGGGCAGGACTTGGGGTGCAGCACGGCCACCACGGAATGAAATGCACGAGCCTCGAGGAGCGTGTGACAACTGTCGCCTGTGAGAAACACAAACTGAAATTGTGATATATGGGCAGTTTGAATCCTTTCTCCACCACTTACTGATGCATGACTGGGTAATTTATTTAATCATTCTAAGTGTCATTTTTTGTAAATGGGCCTAAGGGGGAAATAATCTACTTTATAGAGGTGTTGAAGAATTAAATAGAAAAATCTATACGTGTCAAGCATAGTGTCTAGAACATTGTGCTATCGAAATAATACAGTAATTAGTTTTACATTCCCCCTGTGATCCCAATCCCGCCCTCCCACCCAAGGAGATATCTACATTTCAACTGGGAGTTCTAAAACATTTACAAACATTACCTCTCAACCAGACCAGAGAGACATCTTTCACAAGAAAAGCAGAAAGCTGAAAGCAATGTATGATTTTTAGAAGACTTATTTCCTGTGCACCAATGGATAACTTTCTGTTCCTGACGGGGAGAGCAAGAGACAGTCATGTCATCATTATGCGCTAAACCAGCCCACTTCAACTGCTGGTCTTCGCAATGCTTACAAGTGTAATAATAATAATATATATATATAAAAAGAATACAAAAAAACCCACTTGCTTCCTTTTTTATGAGTATTGACATTTTTGTGCAGTATTAGGAGAGCTAATTTAGCTTCCAGTTCTAAGAATTTTTGAATCTATAGCCAGTAATTATTGGCATTCAGAGGTACAAAAGAGGAAAACAAAGCCTGCAAATTCTAGCACATTCATGTGGGATTGGGAGCTGAATTAGGATCCTCACACCCCATTGAATGATCAGCCCCCCTATTAGAGCCTTATTAAAATGGTAATGATTATATGCCAGCTATAAGCAGGCAGCCGCACCTGTCAAAAACTACCCCGATTATCCTGTTCATTGAACTGTCTGGCTCTTGAATCAATGTCTCAGGTTTACTTCTCTGTGAAGTTTTTTTTACCCCACTGTCTTAAATAATAACAATAATAGTAGAAAAAACATTTCACTGGAGTCACAGAACACTCTTGTAGCTCCTTGCATCTTCTCATTTTCTGTTTTTGTATCCAGTAGGGTAATGTCATATGGAAGCTGACCTCTCTTTGGTTGGGGATACAAAGGACAGAAAGAAACAGAAGAAATGTAAAGTCTCTTCCAAATAAACAGTGTAATGTTAGGAAAAGATAATGCAAATCTGTAATTCATCTGGAGACTGGGATTATTCAATTGTTGGTTATAAATACTGTGATCAAGACATAGATGCTTGTTACTGGTGCATCATTTACCAAGCCTAGAGATCTGCTGCCCTTCATTAAAAGATATTTTGGGTTTTTATCTACCTTTTGTTTTTAAAAACACATGATATCGTTTTTAAAAACGATAATGTGTCTCAGTTGAAATCACCTTTTTTTCCCCCTAAGGTGAACTACACCATTGAATGTACAGTTTCGGTTTTTCTTAAACACTAAATTCTGTCCTCCTTGTGAGGGTAAGTGTCTTTTAAAGTATTTTACCCAGTAGTTTGTTGAATTCTACAATATAAGAGAACGTTGGTGGGAAAGGGCCCTGCGAGGTTGCATGTCATCAATAGTACTTGTGACAGATGCTATGATGGTAACTGATCAGAGTACTTCGAAGAGTCAGTGTACAAAGGAAAGCAGGTTTTTCTGTTTGGTTTGTTTTTGTTTATCAGAGAATAGCTTTCTCTGATCCCTGGCATTTCTTGCTGGGCACCACAATAGCTACTGGCTGAAGAGATTTCTGTTACCTGTCAGCCACACTTCTCAGTCCCTGGGGAGCAGAGCGGGAAGCGTGCAGAATGCCGCTCTCAGCAGCTCTTTGGTAGGATGTCCCATGGATGTGCTCTGAAAGTGCAGGAAGGTAACAACAGAGAGAAAACAGCCTCCGCTTCCTCATTTACACTCTTTTGTTCATTTGCAGTAAGCAAAAAAAAGGGATTTGCATTTGGGATTTTGTGACACTATCCTATCTGAAAGTACCTTGGATTTCCAGTCTCTCTGATATTACAACATGAAAACATTCGTAAGCAAGTCTAAGTTCACAGAAGTGTTAATTGCACTGAACTGCTGCTTGAATGACACAAGAATACATCTTTTACAGTGATTCACACCTCATCGGAGACATTCTCAGAATGCTACTTATTTATCAAATGACTTCAGATCAAACATGTGTTTTCTTGCCTTCCCACCCCCATGACCCAACCCACCCCTTCCCCATCTAACCGGTATTGATTGAATATCATGAAGTACCAACTAAGTAAATTCTCAAGCCTTCAGTGCCACATTTTTTTCTTAAGGTTGTATTACAAAATAATTACGTATTAAAATAACTGATTACTATACAGCCAAGAAGATTACCAGGGCATCTGAGTGACCAAATCTTTTTTTATAGTCCTCAAGGCCCTTGACCTTGCTATCGTATGAACAATTCTGTCCCTCTGTCCAGAACCACTCAGCCTGACACCTTTGTGATGCATCAGGAAGTCCATTCCTTCTCTGGCTCTTCTTGCTACTTCCTGTCCCCACATGTACACCTTTCTTAGGGTGATGTTTTTTTGAAGCTTCCCTGTGAGAGTTACGTGCCACTGAGTCAGCTCCAACTCCTGGTCACCCTACAAATGAGTGATGTCCACATCAGCCCCACTCAACTCCTATAGACTCATGCTTATGGCTTCTGTGAAAGAGTCAGTCCATCTCATTCTGGGTCTTCCTTTTTTTGCTGCCTTCTTTTTTCCCAGAATTATTGTATTTTTCCAAAGAACTTTGCCTTCTCGTGATGTGCTGAAGTCGGACAGCTTCAGTTTTGTCATTTTTGCCTCCAATGATGCTTCAGGCTTAATTTGCTCTGGGACCCACTCTTTTGTCTCTCTGGTGGTCCAGGGGATCTGTACAGCTCTCCTCCAACACCATATTTCAATAAATATTTTTTTTCCCCTATCAGCCTTTTTCACTGTCCAGCTTTCACATTCTGTTTGTAGTAACTGGGATTATGGGTGTGGATGATCTTAGCCTTGGTCTCTAATGACACTTCTTTAATATTGGTGATCTTTCCTAATTCTTCTATTGTTGCCCTGAGTCTTAGCCTTCTCTTGATTTCTTGGCTGCGGTCTCCATTTGAATTGATAGCTGAAGCGAGGTAAGCAAAATCTTCATTGTCTATGTTAAAATTTCAATGTCTTCATTGTCTATGTTAAAATTCTGTGTTTCTTCTGTAGTCATGATTTCTGTCCTTTTGATGTTCAAACGCAGTCCTGCTTTGGAAAATTTCTTCTTTCATTTTCGTCAGAAGTCGTTTCAAACCATTGCTACCTGCTGCCAGTAAGATGGTGTCATCTGTATATCTTAAATTATTGATCTTCCACCAATTTTCACTCCTTCTTTCTGAGTCTAGCCCAGTTTTTTATATGATATGTTCTGCATACAAAGTAAACAAATGAAGAGAAATAATGCACCTTTGTCTGACACCATAGGAAACCATCTAGTCTTTCCGTATTCTGTCCTGACAGTGGCTTTTTTGTCCACAATACAAGTTATCCATCAGGACAATCAAGTTCTGAGGCATGTCCAAGTCTTTCAGAGCAGCCCATAGCTTTTCATGATCCAGGTAGTCAAAGGCTTTACTTTAGACTATAAAACATAGACTAACCTTCTTCTGAAAAACTTGGAGCACCCCAGTATCCAAAGAATATTTATAATTAGATCGCAAGTGTGTCTTTTTTTGTGTGTTGAATCCAGCTAGGACATCTGACATTTTTTGTTTTATATAAGGTAGGAGTCTTTGTTTCATCACCTTGAGCATCACTTTACTTGTATGGGAAAGTAGAGATCTTCCTTAGGGTCGTGTGTGTGTGTGTGTGTGTGTGTATTTTTTACATCTTATCTCCTTTCTTTTTATACATTTCTTCTTGGCAGCTTATCTTCTGCTATAATTCTTAGTTATTTCTTCTATAAAAACAACCTTGATCTCAACCTCAAGCAGAGACTTCTGCATTCATTCCCAGCACCTGATTTCTTGTTTCCCCAAGGATGTCTCATGAGTCTCCAGCTCAGCTCAGCTTGACCATGTCTGAGTTAGCTGTTAAACCTGCTCCCATTTCTGTAGGATTCTCCCATGTTAGTGGTCACAAAAACCTATAAATTCAAACCCTACAGCTTCTTATTTTTTTTTTTTATGAATTTTTATTTATTTTTTTGTTACAGATATTTTACCTTTTTACCCCATTGGCACCCCCCACCCCCCACCCCCCCTCCACCCTGTCCCCGGCTTAGTTGTCCATGTCCATTGGTCATGCATACATGCATATAAGTTCCCCTACAGCTTCTTATAGCATAATATTATTTTGATAAACTAGACATTGTGTTTCTCCCCACCCCTCCACACCCCCACACCCTGTGCTTTCACACATACATTCTGTCTTATAATGACCACAATTCTTGGGGCAGTAGAGGGATGTCACAGAAGAAAAAAATCTTGGGCTGTTGAGTCCAAAATCTAAGACTCTAAAAGAGTAACTCAGTGTGTAAACATCATATTTGGAGAAATCTGTCATCACTTACAGCTTTCCTGTCTACATTCACTAGATAATAATCTTATGTTGGAAGGAAAAATGAGAGGACCAGTGGCAATGTGAATAAAGAGAGAAGTTGGTGGGACAAGGAGACTAGGATTGAACATATTTGGGGCTTTCACAGCATCTCCTCCCATGGACCTCATCCTTAGCCAGGTCCATGAACCATGGGGAGATGAGCCAGTGCTCACTGTGGAAGCTTCATTTCAGTGAGCAATGTACATGGTCATACTGTGCAGCTCTATTAATGGTCTATCATGATGGCATCTGGTGCTAATATATGAACATTAACCAGAAGAAACAACTTAAGACATCTAGGTCCTAAGTGACTTAGGATTTAGGACATCCTGAGACTTTCTCTGCTTAATCCAACTTACCTTGTATGGGAGCCATCCTTTCACTGACTTTATAAACCTCTCCCCTCCCATCCATCCCTTCAGATGAAGAATGGGTTCTGTTCCACATGTTAGAGAGGGGATGATGGAGTGGAGGAAAGTCCTCCAGCACAAGTATTTTGGTAGACATGAGAGAGATCTCCTCAAGGTCGTCCTCTTAGTCAAGGCAGTGTTGGGAGAAACAGCCCACCCTATAATCTTAAATCTGTGAGCTTCTCTACTTTCCCTGCCACTGGCCTATATGAGGTCTTTATCACCTTCTTATTTATGCCATGTCATTAGTTTCTCATTCCTCCCATCTATCTTGCACATTACATCCCTTCAAGTTAGTTCCCTGTTGAACCATCTTGAGTGGTGCTCCATTTCCTATCGAATCAAGTTCAAACTCTACTCATGGCTTCTCAATATAGCTATCAAAACCAATCTTGACTCCCATAAGTCTTAAAGAAACCCATCTATTCCTGGCTCTGTTTTAATTCATAGGCCACAGGGGCTACTCTTCCTTCTTATCTTGATAGAATTAATTTCCATCTATTCCTAGGGGCCCGTTTAGTTCATGAGTCCTTTCCCCTGATCCCCTTCGTCCACATCAAAAGCTGGAATTCATCTCTTTCTTCTCTGACTTTCCATAGCACTTTATCTACACCACTTTTATAATGCCCTTATCTTTAAATATTTCATATCTTATTTACTCTCCCAGATTGTATGTCTCTTGAGGGCATGAACAAAGGATGATTTGTCTGTAAGTCATCCAGAAGGCTCACACCTTATCTGCTACATAAAGTTCAGTATACATAAGTGTTAAGATTTTTTTAATTAAATATCTGTTCTGTGTCATGCATCTGATTCAAACTATTATTAATGTGTTCTGAAGTAATTTCCTAGTAAAATTGCTTAATATCTGAGTTAAGTCTTATTAAGTACAAAGAGTAAAAAAACAAACAAAGAAGAGAAACACTCAAAATCAACCATCAAAGTTAATTTTATTATTTTATGGACTGAGTAATATCAATGTGTTAAATTTTTTGCCTTGTACTCCAGTTTTTGGAGTCTCTTTGACTCCACTCTTTCACATCCCAAAATTCACCAGAACATCCCTTTATCTCTACCTTCAGAACATATCTAGAATCCAGCCATTTTGACCACTTCTACTACTATTTTGATTTAAGCTGCCATCAACTATATTACTAAATATATTACATATACTTATTATATAATATAACAATGTATTATATATAATTATATATTTCATATGTTACATATTATATACCATATCATATCATAATTACTACCACCTATATTATTGAACTAGCCTTTTTAATTGGCGTCCTGCCCCTATAGTTTATTTCAATATAGCAGCTGAAGTAAGTCTGTTCAAATGTAAGTCAGATCATGTCACGCTTCCATTCAGAACCTCCAGTAGCCCTGGCCAATTTGGCTCAGCGGTTGGAGCATCGGCATGTGGACCAGAGAATCCCTGGTTCGGTTCCCGCTAGGGGCACATACCAAAAACAAAAAAAAGAACTTCCAGGAGCTCCCATCTCATTTAGTAGAAAACAAAGTGGTCTCATAGTGGTCTACCAGCCTCACCTGTTCTGCCTCCAGCTCTGCTTCACTGTGACCTCTTTTCCTACCACTCCAGTTCTTGATGGCTCCGATCCAATCACACTGCTGTCCTTGCTGGTCCTGAGCACCCCAATACTATTTTATCTTAGAGCCTGTGGCTATATGAAACAGTTTTCTCCCAGATTTGTGTAGGACTGATGTCTCACCTCCAACTCTCTGCTTTTAGATATCACTTTCTCAGTAAAATCTATTCTCAATTACCTTGTTTAAAATTGTCGTTTCCCTGAGGACTTGTCATTCCCCCACCTTATCACCTTCCAACATACAACATCATTCACTTATTTATGTTTGTTTTTTTTTCATCCTCCATTATAATGTAAGTTCCATGAGAGCAGAGATTTTTGTGGGTTTTTTAAATCAATTATGTATTCTTAGACCTTAGATTAATTTCTGACACATAGAGGTGCTCACTAAAGACTCAGTGGATGAATGATACAATATTAGAGTTAAAAGGAAGGCCTCTAGAGATTCTCTGGTCAAGTAGTTCCTGACTTGGGGGTTCTCTGAAAGTCATAATGACATCTCTTAGCTCTTTCCATAGTTCTTAGAAAGCCTAGTGATAATTCAAGATTTGGCCATGATAAAATTGGCTAGTCCTGTGTGTCCCAGTTGTGCTAAGGAATACAGCTGGGGGGGGGGGGGGGCACCGTGAACTCAGAGCGACACTGCAGGATCCATTTATGAAAAACAGCAAAACTCAACATTTGTGAGACACCAGAGACATTTCTAGCTCAAGATAGTTCACAATTTCAACCTTAGATTGTGCTACATTTATTTCTTTGGGTGATGTCCTATCTTTACAAAATTGAGTTTTCCATAACTGTTGTAATAAAAAGCAAGTTAATGCCCAATAAGAATTAATATATTATTATCTGTTAGTAATTTGGTTACAAATTTAATTTCAAGATCTGTAAAGGCGCACAGTGCCCCCAAATCACATACATCCTGTTAGTAAATAATAGTGGTTTTATAAGAATGAAACATAAAATATTTTTAAAAATTTAGGTCTATTTTTTTTTTTTCAAATGGCTACTACACTATTAAGACATAAGTACCTGCTAAGTTGTTTGGACCTAAGTACTTAATAAACAGACTGTTTGGTATTTCTTTTGGCTGGAGAGCACCGTGAAAAAAGGTTGAGGCCCTGAGTATGTCATGAATTGAGAAAGTTTGAGAGTCTCTGGCCTATGCTTAAGAAAAATATTATTTTATTTATTTCAGATACAGTCATAAAATTAGTGTGACAACCTAATTGTTTCATGCTTATGACAAGGTCCAGTTTGGCAATACTATGGATATTTTTGATAGAAACTAATCATTATTGAACAACCAATTAATCATTAATACATTTCCTTTTTTTAGATTGTCTTTCAAAATGTAAAGAACTGTAGAAAAATATATTTAAATGGTCTTTGGTGGGGTGTGGGTAGCGAACCTAGATCTTGTCCAAGATCCTGGTTTAACACAGGAGGAAGCTCCTACTTGGCAAGATTGAGTGACATGACCACTGTCACACAGCTGATTAAGGAAGAAGCCAGATCATCATCTAGTCTCTTGTCCCTTTTCCAATTACTTTACCAGACTTCCTCCCTATGTCTATATGACGTTTGGGAAGGAGGGTTTGAATACACAGAGTTTATTATTATTTTTTCCCCCAATTTTTATTATTTTTGTTACAGATGTTTCTCCTTTTCTTCCCTAGACACCCTCCTCCCCATCCTGCCCCCCCCCACCTCCCTAGCGTTGTTGTTTATGTCCATTGGTTATGCATACATGCATATAAGTCCTTTGGTTCATCTCATTCATCTCCCCCCACCCCCCAACTCTGAGGTTTGTCAGTCTGAACCACACTCCTTTCTATGTCTCTGGGTCTATTTCATTCATCAGCCCACCTTGTGCATTATATTCCACAAATAAGTGAGATCATGTGGTATTTGTCTTTCTCTGATTGACTTATTTTATTTAGCAAAATACTCTCGAGGTCCCTCCCTGTTGTCTCAAAGGATAAGAGATCTTTCTTTCTTACAGCTGCGTAGTACTCCATTGTGTATATGTACCACAGCTTTTTATCCATTCATCTATTGATGGGCACTTGGGCTATTTCCAGATCTTAGCTATTGTAAATAGTGCTGCTATGAACATAAGGGTACATATATTCTTTCTGATGGGTGTTTCGGGCTTTTTAGGGTATATTCCTAGAAGTGGGAATCACTGAGTCAAATAGCACTTCAATTTTTAATTTTTTGAGGAAACACCATACTGTTTTCCACAGTGGCTGCACCAGTCTGCATTCCCACCAGCAGTGTACTAGAGTCCCCTTTTCTCCACACCCTCGCCAGCACTCTTTGTTGATGGCGGCCATTCTGGCAGGAATAAACTGAGTTGTAACAGGTAAGTGATCACTCTCTCTGCGCTCTAGTAAGTAGGGCACTTTCGGCCCCAGGCCATGCCCTCCGGGTCTGGCTAATTCCTGAAACATATTTTGAAAATGCATGCTTAAATAAATTACATAGTGACCATTACATCTGCAAATCGCATTTCTTAATCTCAGATATGAAAAAGACAATGAACCCAACAGCAAAGTTAGAAAAACCTAGTTATGTTTAAGAAACTGGGTTAAAACCCTTGTTAAGAGAAACTAAGTTAGGAAAGCTTCGTTTACAGAAGGACGGAATTCGTGCTGGTTCACGTCTCGAGGCCCTCATTGAGCCTGTCGAGCAGGGTGCTTGGAGGTGACTATTTCACAGCGCGGCTCGTGAGATGCCACCGAGAACAGCGGCGCGCTCTGTACGGCAGGCCCGCTTAGGGGAAATGTTTGCTCACGGACTCAGAGCCTTCATCGTTCCTTACGTAGCTCATGTGTTAGGATTTGAAGATAAGAATATTTTAAATTTCATCCTAGATCATAGAAATCCAGTCTCATTACCAAGTCCAAGTCAGCAATCTGAAAAAATGTGTTGAGTTAGTAAATAGAAGTATCCAGAATTGTATATAAAGTAGCTTCAGAAATGAAAAATGAGAAAGTGCAGAAAAAGAGCCGCTTCTTTAACATTTTGCACCCCACAGATGGTCCCTGGCCAACATAATTTTCTCTCTCATCTTGAAGATACGGGCTGGAAAATGTCTCAACCAAATTAAGCTAATGGAGGTCAGTGTATGGTATGTGCCATTAATTTAAAGAACCAGGAGATAGATAGAGGAAAGACAAGGTAATGATTTGTGACAGGGGGCCCCAAATTTGATTTAAACAATTCAATTACCCTTTTTAAAGTCCCCCAAAGAAATGCACTGCGAAGCCTTCCCTCCCCCCCACGCACATGGGGACAGGGAAGCTGCTCCCACTAACAGCCCTGTATCACTTCTCTGTGGCACGCTGTGAGGACTGCAGGACGAAAACAAAGCAGTCCCCAACGTGCCCGCTGTAGGTTGTAAATTATCCCTAGTGACATCCTGCTAGGAATACTGGGCCATTATTGCCAGAGTAACTCCGGCATGGCAAGAGACTTATTTAAGGAAATTTCCATCTACCAGAGCCAAAAAAATGCAAGGTACATTTACATTTCAGCCACCACAGCCTCACACTGGGAACCAAAGGAGGCATGTCATCTTGTCAAGGACACAGGCCCTGGAAGGAAGCCATGGCCCACTGGCTCCTTAACCTTAAGTAGGTTAGTTAGCTCCTCTGTGGGTTCATTTTTCATGTGCAACATGTAGTTAACAGTAAGACTTACCTTCTAAAATGCTAGGATTAATCCTTCTAGGATTAAATGAGGTAATTCATATGAAGCACTTGAGAAAGGCAGAACCAACTTGCAAGGGATACCAAAGAAACTTGTTTAAAAAACAAACTATAGTCCGGCTGGTGTGGGAGTCAACCCATGCACCAAGAGGTAGCCAGTTTGATTCCTGGTCAAGGCACATGCCCAGGTTGTGGGCCCGATCTCCAGTGGGGGGCATGCAGGAGGTGGCCAATCGATGTTTTCTCTCATTGATGTTTCTATCTCTCTCTCCCTCTCACTTCCTCTCTCTCTCAAATCAATAAAGGACAAAAAAATAAAAATAAATAAGAAAAACAAACTATAATGAATTCATTTTTTTTTCTTATTTTAATAATGGTGAGAACACTTCAAAGTGTGTGATTTTAACCAGCAGTTGGGTGCTTCCTTTGACAACGAATGCCTGTCATCTTTCACCCTGAGAAGCAGCAAGGGCCACGTGCTCAGGCCTGGCATTGTGCGTCTTCAGCCACAGAGGTAAAACGCATGTGTAAGACAGTGCTGTGTAGAAGAAACAGCATGAAGAAAGCCAGAGTGGCCATCAGGAGAAAGAATTTCCTTCCCTTTTAGCATCTCTTCAGGATCTGAAACAAAATAACCACAAAGGTATTTCAGAATGTTTTATAAACACACAGCCTTTGCATGGAGCTGCAACTACAGTAATTCATAGCATTGCACAAATGTCGTGCTACTCTGCACATTCATGGAATTAATAAAAGCAGCTGGGTAGATTTGAACATGCATTATAGTCATTAGTTTGTGTCTGGCACATAGTAGGTGCTCAATTATGAGAAGCTATGGTGATGGTAACAATGATAACAGAAACATCAGAAGAGAAGCCACATCTTAAGAAGAAAACAGAGAGAATTCAGTGACAGATTGCTTGTCAGTTAGAACATATTTAACATTTCGCTCATCCTACTGCAAATATTTTGATCAGAGAGTGATTTTTATTTATTATATTCTAAAGCCCCAAGTTTGCAAAGAACATGGACTGGGTGTTTAACAGGGTGATCACTTTTTGTGGTTACACCAGGAAAGTGCAAAGGCATAGTTTCACATGTCGACAACTTTGTGACATTGATTATTTAATTCAACAAATAATTATTGCTTACCTACTCATTTATGTGCGCTGACTCAACCAAAATGAGCAAGAAATAGAAATAGCATTCTAGCAGTTCTCAGTCTAGCAAGGGATGCAAACACGCAAACCAATAACTAAAAATTCCAGTAGGGTTTAGACTAGAAAAAAATTATACACAAGAACAGACAGAAGCTGGACATAGAAAATGTTCAGGGGCCAGTGAGGGCTTGGAGAGGTTCAAGATCTTTACCATTTTGACCAATGCCTACTGTGTCAAATACAAAACTAACTAAGGCGAACACATTTTGGGAGCGCTCTGAAAGAATGAAGGAAACATTGTCCTCCAGGAGAGGAGACTTTATTCTTTTCGTTAAAATCTAATGCACTTTTCCTGTGGTATGAGATGTTCTATTTGGAGGTAGATGCTCTATTTTTAGTGCTTCTGTATTTCCAGCAAATATGACCAATTCTCAACCATGTGATTATTGAAACATTGTGCAAACAGAAATATCACCTTCCTTTCTAAACACCTAATATAGCTTAGAAAGTTTTCATGGCATATTATAGGAAACTTTCATTTCTATGTACTGAGATAATGCATCAAGTCATTCAGGAATAAGAGAACATGCATCCTTTGAGTAGATACATCTATCTAATGGGTGCAATCTCCCTTTAGATCAGAGAGTTCCCTCTTTCCTAAACTACAGAATAATTTTTCCTAATAAAATAATTTACCCAATCTTGCCACACCTGGAATTTTTCTACTATATTGTAGTACATCCTCACCCAGTTCTGTGCATCGCATAGAACTTGGGGTTTCTCCTGGATAAGGAAATCGAACCTTGTACGTCTGTGCCATACAGATCTCCAAGGCAGGGGGACACAAGCCTGGTGACCTGCCTCTGGGTCCACACATGCCATGCCCACAGGACTGGCCCAAACTTTGGCGGGCAATCTTGCCCACAGAATCGGTGAGCTGATGATGAACGGCTGTGAAGGCTTTGTGATTGCTCAGGCTCCTTTGTGGGACGGGACAATGCAGGAGGACACAAGTCTGGCTCAGGGGAGCAACGGATAAAACTGCTGGGCTGGATGGCGGGCTCCTGCCGACATGACCACTTGTTGACATTGAAAGGATTTCACAACAAGTGAGCAGAAACAGAAACGATTCTGTTCGGCAGGGCTATTAGTTGCAACGTGTGGCACCGGAGCGGTCACTCCTGATGTGTTTCCTCACTAATGAGCTCTGAATGCCCATTAAACTGGGCTGCTATAGGCCCAGAGCCACCCGGACAACGGCATGCATGAATGGCTTCCCCTGTTACTATTGGTTGGCCTGAGGAAGAAACAACTGGTATCACTCAAATTTAAACAGAGTTGACAGTACAGTTAAATGATCATTAATTAGAGTTTGTGGGCAGATAAAGACTCAGAGCCGTTTCTAATGACAAGATAGGTTAGCGTGACTCACCCAGTAGCACGACCCGGTCTGGTCCTGCCCTATTTCTGGGCCATGTGGAGTGGCATCCATGGGACTCTAGACAGGGTGAAAAATCTGTGTAGAAGTGTGTCGGGAGGGTGAAAAAAAAGCTTTATAATACACACGAGGTTTTTAAATGCTTAGTAATACCTTACAAATAGTGGTGAGACCCGAATTCAATGACATTCATATGAACTCCTCTGGGCTGCGGTCAGAGGGTGGAAAGTGTGACAGACTTTGAGCCCAAAAACCAGGTTTGAACCTTGGCTCTTACATTTCTTTGTTGAGTGACCTTGAGACATTTTTTTTCAACTCAGGAGTATCTATTTCCCCACCTGTAAAATGGGGACAGTCATAAACTCACCTTCAAGGGTTATCCCAAGGATCGCATGGGGTCGAAAGTTGTGAGTTACATTCAACCACACAGTTGTTGGTTATGTTTCACTTTTGAGGGGCATACATATGGGGGACATGACAGCTACGTCAGGTAGGCTGGTCCACTAGGAAAGGGAAAGGTTAAACAGTCCTCTAAACGGGCAAATTTCAACTTGGTTCTCCCAACGTCTACTTTTGAGAGAAATGACTTAAGCCACATAACCTTTCAAATAAGCTCAAGAGAAAATGAATTACTCAGTAAAAGACATTTTTTTCTGTTTATCTCAAGATGGTTTCTCTGAGGAAATAATGGTAGAAGGCTTTGAAGAATATTTTACTGTAGTCATTATCATCAGAAAATTGACATCTGCTGAGAAAATGAGAAATATTCTTATGTACAAACTAGACATCAGTGGCCATCCTTGTGTTGTTCCTAAATCTCAACCTAGAACTTTATCTGCTCTACCGAGATCCAGATCTAGAACCCAAACTTTCTTCATACCCAAATGGATATTTCACAGGTATCTCAATCTCAAGCTTAATAATTTTATGAAAGTTAGCTTTTGCTGTGTGATAAACTACTCCAAGACTTAGTGATCCAAAACAATAATTATTAATTTAGCTCAGGATTCTGAGGGTTGGAAACGTCTGCTGGGTTCAGCTGGGTGGTTGTTCTAGTGTTGACCGGACTAACTCATGTGCCTGTGGTCAGCTGCCTGCTGAGGTAGGGGCTGGCTCATCCAGGATGGCCTCAGTCGAGATGGCTTGTATCTTCTGCACTTGGTCTACCACCATGCTGTAGATCAGCCTAGGCTTGCTTACATTAGTCCACATGGTACCATAACAAAAGGCACAAGTGTTCAAAGCCTCTTGAGTTCTAGACTTAGACTAATGCATCATTACTTCCTCTGTATTGGTCAGTGCAAGGCTCAAAGCCAGCCCAGATCCAAAGGCTGGGAGAAGAGGGGTGGATAGATTTCACTTCTTGGTAGTAAAAGCTGCAAAGTCTCACCACAAAGTGTGGATACATAGAGGGAAATAATTATGGTAATTTTTGCTAGTAATCCTAAAGTGTTTCAAACTGAACTCATTGTTCTTAATGAAATTTTTCTCATCCCTATTTTCCTCAAATTTGGTTAGGACCATCAAGATCTACCCCCAAAACTTTAGGTCATTTTGGGACATTCTATGCTGACATTTAGTAGGACGGAGTTTTATTATGGCTACTTTCTCAATAGGTCTTTGTTCAACGCTATCATCATCTCCATTCCAATAGACTCGGCGTTATCACAGAGCCTTCTCATTTTGGCCTAGGCAATCCGATAATCCAGTTTCACCTTCTGTGCAAGTTTTCTATTGCTTTGTAGCAAATTACCATAAATTTATCAGCCTAAAACAAACCCATTTATTATCTCACAGTTTCTTTAGGTCAGGAGTTCAAGTATAGGTTAGTAGGGTTCTCTATGCAGGGTCTCACAGGCTGAGATCAAGATGTTGGTTGGATTATGCTCTTTCCAGGACCTCAGAGCCTTTACCGAGCTCATGGGGCTGTTGGCAGAATTTAATTCTTTGTAGCGGTAGAACTACGTTTTCTGTTTTCTTGCTGGCCATCAACCTGGGCCCCTCCTAGTCATCTGCTTGCTGTTCCTGTCACAAGGCTCACTCCACAAACCGGAGAGTTGCTTCCTTCCAGGTCAGTGGGAACATGTCTCACTGACTTCCATCCTTCCCCCATCCCAATATGCTAAGACAGTGTCTTACAGATATAACTTAATCACAGGAGTCACTCACATCACTTGTCATAAAATATGATTTAATCAAAGGAGTGACTAACCCATCATACAGATTATATAGGGTACAAGATTATACAAGGTGTAGATACCAGGAAGTTAAAATCTTGGGGACCATTTAGAATTCTGTCTACTACATCTTCCTCCAATCCATCTTCCAATAATAGCCATCTCTTTCTAATACAAATTGGATTATGCCATTTCTTGAATTTTAATTTTTTCATGGATTTTTATTGTCTACTAGATAATATCATCTGTGTCATATTGAACATCACCTTGAAAATCTTTTTCACATAAGTCAGGACACAGGAAAAAGAGTCTCAGTTTGGGGTACAGCACATCAAATCAGAGAGGTAGCTGGACTGGTAGACAAGGGGCAGATCTATAAATGATTTGAGATCAAATCACACCATCTGTTTAATTTTTGGACTTTATTTAATCATAGGCCCTATGGGCACTGAAAAATCATCAGAAAGAAGCTACTGTGGACCACATGGGTTTTTATTTCCTTTAAGATTCTGGAGAATAAAATAAGCACATTGCACATAAACAAAAGCTTGTGTTTTTAAAAAATAAGTAAGAAAAAAAACTGATTGCAATAATATCTAAAATCTGTAGAGTTGTAGAGGCTTGACAACACAATTAAGTTTGTCAGCAGTACTCAATACCACCTAATCAATACCTCACATTTATTATGTGGCTACTCTGTCTAGCTTACATGCATCATTTCACCTAGTGTTTATAAAGGCAGTACATATGATTAACTCTAATTTTTTTTGGATGAGAAAACTGAGGCAGAAGGAAGTTAGGTAGTTCACAGGAAAAACTCTGCTCAAGCAGATGTGTCTAAATAAGGTTACAAAGCCCTGGCCGGTTTGGCTGAGCGGTTAGAGTGCCGGCCCACAGACCAGACAGGCCTGGTTCCTGCAAAGGGCACGTTTGTCGGTTGCAATTTGTTCCCGGCCCTGGTTGGGGTCGTGTGGGTGGCAACCAGTCGATGTGTCTCTCTCACATTGATGGTTCTCTCTTTCTCTCTTCCTTCCTCGCTCCCTTCTGCTCTATCTTGAAGATAAATGCAAAAAAAAAAAAAAAAAGGCAGAAAGTCCTCTGGTGAGGATAAAAATAAAAATAAATAAATAGGACAGACAGCGTGAAGCGGGAAAAATGGCGGCGGAGTGAACGGAGCTACACAGACCGTCTCCCAGAACCAAACTGGAATTACAACTATAACACAGACAAATCGACGGGAAAAACCAACAGAAAAGCAGCTTGCGAGGACCATACAACGCAGGACACTGACTCCATCCCGGTAGGCTTGCGAAGGCGCGAGACGGGGCTGGGAGCGCACGGTCGGCAGCTCGGCAGCGGCCTCAGCTGGGAGCAGCGCCCTCGGGTCACACTCCCAGGCGGCCCCACAGCGCAGCCGGGACAGAGGCTGAAACAGCCACAGCCACTCACCTTGGGCTCCGGCGGAGGGAGGGCAGACTGGACTGGAACTGTGTCTGGACACTCGGGGTTTGGAGGGCGCTCAGAGCTTTGGCTGAGTGCAGCCACTCAGGACGGTGGCCACATTGCTCCTTCCCAGGGCTCTGAGAGAGGCAGCAGCCCCTCCCTCGGAGATCCAACCCCACCCTGTGGGCCATTGTAGTGCTAATTGAGGCTCACTAACAACCAGCATCTGCCCCACCCTCGTGAAAGCCCCTTGGCTGAGCACCAGAGGGAGTTTTTCAATCAACTGACAACCCAAAACTCATCAATTAACCTAGACTGCTAGCCTCCAGGCAAAAAGCTAGAGGATAACAGTACGTTTCCTGGGCTGGCAACTTTAACCAGGAAAGTAAGACTTGACAGTGGTGTTCAACGCGGGTCCTCCCTCGCTCATCTAAACACAGGAGAGGGAGCCACAAACAGCAGAACACCAACACCCACAGGGAGAACTTGACAGGCTCCAAAGCCCACAGTGATAGCTAAAATGGTGAAACACAGAAACAGAAGCCAAATGAAAGAGCAAGACACCTCCACCGAAGATGAGATCAATGTGGAGCAATTAGGCATGTTAACAGAGCTAGAATTCAGAGCCATGATCTTGAGGAAGCTGAACAGCATGAGTAAAGACATAGAGACACTGAAAATAAGCCAAATGGAAATTAAAAACCAACAAGAAGAGATAAAAAATGACATATCCGAAATGAAAAACACATTGGAAGGTTTAAAAAGCAGAGTAGGGGAAGCTGAGGACCGGATCAGTGAATTAGAAGACAGGGTAGAAAAAATCAACCAATCAGAAAAACAAAAGGAAAAAACTATTAAAAAACAGGAAGACAGCTTAAGAGAACTATGGGACAACTGGAAACGTAATAATATTCGTATCATAGGAGTCCCCGAAGAAGAAGAAAAGGAGCAAGGGATAGAGAATATATTCAAAAAAATAGTGAGAGAAAACTTCCCTAATTTGGTGAAGGAAGAAGGCATTCAAGTTCAAGAAGCACAGAGAGTCCCAAGTAAGAAGAACCCAAACAGGCCCACACCAAGACACATAGTAATTAAAATGCCACAAATTAAAGACAAAGAGAGAATCCTAAAAGCAGCAAGAGATAAGCAACAGGTTACCTACAAAGGGAACCCCATAAGGCTTTCAGCTGACTTCTCACAAGAAACACTACAGGCCAGAAGAGAATGGCATGAAGTAATCAAAGTCATGAAAAACAAGAATCTGAATCCAAGACTACTCTACCCAGCAAGGCTATCATTCAAAATAGAAGATCAAATAAAGAGCTTCCCAGACAAAAAAAAAGCTAAGGGAATACATTAGCACCAAACCAGCACTGCAAGAAATGTTAAAAGGACTGCTGTAATTAGCAGTAGAAATGGGAAGAAAAATGGAACCACACTAAACAAAAATGGCAATAAATAAGTACATATCAATAATCACCTTAAACGTAAATGGATTGAATGCTCCCATAAAGAGACACAGAGTAGCTGATTGGATAAGAAAGCATGACTCATCTATATGTTGTTTACAAGAGACCCACCTCTCAACAAAAGACTCACATAGGTTGAAAGTGAAGGGATGGAAAAAAATTTTCCAAGCAAATGGAAAGCAAAAAAAAGCGGGGGTAGCAATTCTCATATCTGATAAAATAGATTTCAAAATGAAGACCATAACTAGAGACAAAGACGGCCACTACATAATATTGAAAGGATCTATCCAACAGGAAGATATAACCTTGATAAACATATATGCACCCAATATAGGAGCACCAAAATATATTAAAAATCTTCTGGAGGACTTCCAAGGAGAAATCGACAACAATACAATTATAGCAGGGGACTTCAACACCCCATTGACAGCACTGGATAGATCCTCTAGGCAAAAAATTAGCAAGGAAACAGAGACTCTAAATGAAGCACTAGACCAAATGGATTTAATAGATATCTACAGAGAATTACACCCCAAAACTACAGAATACACATTCTTCTCAAGTGCACATGAGACATTTTCAAAGATAGACCACATGATAGGACACAAACTAAATCTCTACAAGTTCAAGAAGATTGAAATCATATCAAGCATCTTCTCAGATCACAATGGCATGAAACTAGAAATCAATTGCACAAAGAACATGCAAAGACATTTCAACACATGGAGGCTAAATAGCATGTTATTAAACAATGAATGGGTCACCGAGGAGATCAAGGAAGAAATTAAAAACTTCCTGGAAACCAATGAAAATGAACACACAACAACACAAAATCTATGGGATGCAGCGAAAGCAGTTCTGAGAGGGAAGTTCATAGCACTACAGGCCTACCTCAAAAAACAAGAAAAATTTCTAATTGACTGTCTAACCTCACAACTTAAAGAATTAGAAAGCAAACAAAAAGAAAACCCCAGAGCAAGTAGAAGAAAGGAAATAGTAAAGATCAGAGCAGAAATAAATGACATAGAGACCAAAAAAACAATTCAAAGGATCAATGAAACAAAGAGCTGGTTTTTCGAAAAGATAAACAAGATAGATGGACCCTTAGCTAGACTCACCAAGAAACAAAGAGAGAGAACCCAAATACACAAAATCAGAAATGAAAGAGGAGAAGTAACAACCAACACCACGGAAATACAAAAGATCGTTAACAACTACTATGAACAACTATATGGCAACAAATTCGACAATCTCAGCGAAATGGACAAATTTCTAGAAACACACAGTCTCCCAAAACTATTCCCGGAAGAGATAGAAAACTTGAACAGACCAATAACAACTAAGGAAATTGAAGAGGTAATCAAGACTCTCCCAGCAAACAAAAGCCCAGGCCCAGATGGCTTCACGGGGGAGTTTTACCGAACATTCAAAAAAGACCTAACACCCATTCTCCTCAAACTATTTCAAAAAATTCAAGAAGAAGGAACACTTCCAAACACGTTCTATGAGGCCAGCATAATTCTAATTCCAAAACCAGAAAAAGACACTACGAAGAAAGAAAACTACAGGCCAATATCCCTGATGAACATAGACGCCAAAATCCTGAACAAAATACTAGCAAATCGGATCCAGAAATACATCAAAAAAATTATTCACCATGACCAAGTGGGATTCATTCCAGGGATGCAAGGCTGGTACAATATTCGCAAATCAATAAACGTGATACACCACATAAACAAAATGAAGAATAAAAACCACATGATCATATCAATAGATGCTGAAAAAGCATTCGACAAAATCCAGCATCCATTTCTGATAAAAACGCTCAGCAATGTAGGAATAGAGGGATCATATCTCAACATAATAAAGGCCATATATGAAAGACCTACAGCCAACATCATACTCAATGGACAGAAACTAAAAACATTTCCATTAAGAACAGGAACAAGACAGGGATGTCCACTTTCGCCACTCTTATTTAACATTGTACTGGAAGTCTTAGCCACAGCAATCAGACATGAAGAAAAAATAAAAGGGATCCAAATTGGAAAGGAGGAAGTGAAACTGTCATTATTTGCAGATGACATGATATTGTACATAGAAAACCCTAAAGACTCCATCAAAAATCTATTAGACTTAATAAATGAGTTTGGCAAAGTAGCAGGATACAAAATTAACGTCAAGAAATCGACGGCATTCTTGTACATCAATGATGAACTCACAGAAAGAGAAACTGAAAAAACAATCCCATTTACCATCGCTCCAAAAAAATTACGATACCTAGGAATAAACTTAACCAAAGAAGTAAAAGACCTATTTGCAGAAAACTACAGGTCATTGAAAAAAGAAATAGAGGAAGATATAAAAAAGTGGAAGCACATACCCTGTTCATGGATTGGAAGAATTAACATAATTAAAATGTCCATACTACCCAAAGCAATCTATAGATTCAACGCAATCCCCATCAAAATACCAACGACATATTTCATAGAACTAGAACAAATACTTCAAAAGTTCATATGGAACCAAAAAAAACCCCGAATAGCCACAGCAATCTTGAAAAAGAAGAACAAAGTTGGAGGGATCACAATACCAGATATCAGGTTATACTACAAAGAGACTGTAACCAAAACAGCCTGGTACTGGCACAAGAACAGGCATATAGACCAGTGGAACAGAACTGAAAACCCAGAAATGGACCCAAGGCAATACGCTCAATTAATATTTGACAAAGGTGGCAAGAGCATACAGTGGAGCAAAGACAGCCTCTTTAATAATGGTGTTGGGAAAATTGGACAGCTACATGCAAAAAAATGAAACTAGACCATCAACTTACACCATACACAAAAATAAATTCGAAATGGATAAAAGACTTAAATGTGACCCGTGAATCCATAAAAATTCTAGAAGAAAATGTAGGCAACAAAATTTTGGACATCATACGGAGCAGAATTTTCACTGATACATCACCTAAGGCAACAGAAATAAAGGAGAAAATGAACACATGGGACTACATCAAACTAAAAAGCTTCTGCACAGCAAAAGAAACAATCATCAAAATGGAAAGGCAACCCACTGTATGGGAGAACATCATTGCCAACGATGTATCAGATAAGGGGTTAATTTCCAGTAATACAGAGTGCTCATACAACTCCACAAAAGGAAGACAAAGAACCCAATTAAAAAATGGGCAGAGGAGCTGAATAGACACCTCTCCAAACAGGACATACAAATGGCCAAGAGACATATGAAGAAATGCTCAACATCACTAATCATCAGAGAGATGCAAATTAAAACAACTATGAGGTATCACCTCACACCTGTCAGAATGGCCGCCATCAACAAATCATCAAACAACAAGTGTTGGCGAGGGTGTGGAGAAAAGGGGACTCTAATACACTGCTGGTGGGAATGCAGACTGGTGCAGCCGCTATGGAAAACAATATGGTGCTACCTCAAAAAATTAAAAATTGAACTTCCATTCGACCCAGTGATCCCACTGCTGGGAATATACCCTAAGAAGCCTGAAACACCAATCAGGAAGAATATATGTACCCCCATGTTCATAGCAGCACTATTTACAATAGCTAAGATCTGGAAACAGCCCAAGTGTCCACCAGTAGACGAATGGATCAAAAAGCAGTGGTACATATACACAATGGAGTACTATGCAGCGGTAAGAAAGAAAGATCTCTTATCCTTTGGGACAACATGGAGGGACCTGGAAAGTATTATCCTAAGTGAAAGAAGCCAAGCAGAAAAAGACAAATACCACATGATCTCACTTATATACGGAATATAATGAACATAACAGTCTGAGGAATACAGTAGACCCAGACACATGGAAGTAGGGCACAGACTGACATCCCTCAGAAGAGGGGATGGGGGGTGGGGGGGTGGGAAGAGATAAACCACAGAACTTATATGCATGTATGCATGACCAATGGACATGGACAACTAAGCCGGGGACAGGGGGGAGGGGGGGTGGGGTGGGGGGTGCCAATGGGGTAAAAAGGTAAAATATCTGTAACAAAAATATAAAAAAATTAATAAAATTAAAAAAATAAATAAAAAAAAAATAAAAGTTTGTTGATTAAGGTTAAAAAATAAATAAATAAATAAATAAATAAATAAATAAGGTTACATGTGAGCACTTTTAGTTCTGGCAACATGGTAGACAGATCTAGTACAGAGCCCCTTCCAGGACTAGCGTGCGCGTGCACACACATACACGATAAAATGTGATATGGTTTAGAGAAACATACATGAGTTTAAAATAAAGATTCCCAGATACCAGAATGAACAGCCTGAACACTACCGAACAAATGAACACCATGGCACCCCAGGGAAAGGCCAGATTCAGAGACATACCCCAATTGCTAGCATGTGGGTTTTCATGTTCATGTAAGAAAAGAAGACAGGAAGCATGTGGACTGGGCCTGCCCAAAACATGCAGCTGGAGCTGAGACATTTGGAGAAGGTTCTAACCTTGATGGGGCTGCCTCCCATGTAAGAGGAGGGCAGAAAAACTTCTAGTACAGGGTCCAGGAAGCAACAAGGATGTTTGTCTCTGCTTGGGGCTCTCGGAAGGACAACCCCCACCCCCTGCATAAAGTGTTATAACCCAAAGCAAACTGTCTGCAGGTGTGACCTTGGGATGTGTGCTCCCATACAACACTGGTAATCCAAGCAAAGAAACACATCAGGCATTGTCTTTGATAGACACCAGGAGCAAATGAACTTATTGTGTGCTATTGGATGCTTGTACCTGGCATGTTGGGCACCAAAGGAAGAAAATACAGATAAAGATGAACTCACAGTCAACTCCAAATTGTATGCGGGAATGATCCACCGTAAGGGAGAATCAGCAGGCATAAAAAGAGGAAGATAAGCACCTCCAGAATTTCAGATGTTACATTTGGAAAAGATTATAATATAGGAAATAACAATCTTCATTCATTCGTTCATTCATTTAATTTAAAAGACTTTTTTATTGTGTTTTAGAGAGAGGGAAAGGGAGAGGGAGAGAGAGAGAGAGAAACATCGATCGACTGCTTCCTGCGTGTGCCCTGACCGGAATCAAACCAGCAACATTTCAGGGCATGGGACGACACCCAACCAACTTAGCCACACTGGCCAAGGCCAATCTTAATTTAAAACAGACTGAAAACTAAAACACAATTAGATTTGAAGGGAAACGGAATGGAACTGCCTAAAATGTGATCTGCATTATTTAAATTACAAACTACATAGACAGAGGAGCAGCAGATGAGATGCAGGAAGAAAAAGTCATCATCGGGAGCTGAATATGAGGAAATTACACTGAATGCTGCAGAGGGATGAAACGTTCGGCATTTGAAAGGGATGTTAGTGACTAGCAGATAGAACATCGTGATGTAGTAATGCAGAGAGGAAGAAGAGATTTGATATTGGGGAGAGAAAATATTCAGAATTATAATGATGGAGAGAATTCAGAATTTATTAGAAACATGAATCTAGAGATTGAGGAAGCATATTAGTACCAAGAAAGGCAAATAGAATAAATCCACATCTGATAAACCAAGATGAAACAGAAGAGAAAGTATATTTTAATGTAGCCATAGGGCAAAAATAGATTTCCTCCTGAGGAATGGTAATTAGATTGACAAAAGACTTGCAGGGACAAAAGTAGAAGTCAGAAAATAATGGAATGATGCCCAGCTTAATGAAAATTCAAGAGTGAGAGTGAGATAAAGATATTTTGGACATGCATGCGGCTGGTGTGGCTCAGTGGTTGAGCATCGACCCATGCACCAAGAGGTCGCTGGTTCCATCCCAGTCAGGACACATGCCCAGGTGGGCCTGATCCCCAGTAGGGGGCGTGCAGGAGGCGGCCAATTGCTGTTCTCTCTCATCCATGTTTCTATCTCTCTCTCTCCCTCTCACTTCTTCTCTCTCTAAAATCAATAAAGGGAGGGAAAAAAGCTACTCCAGACACGTGATAACTGGGGCAGTGTGTCACTCACAGACCCTGGCAGGTGAGGCTGCTAAGGCACGGATCTGAGTAAGGAGATGGTGGGACTGAAAGAAGGGGTGTGAGGGGCAAGGGTAAGAAATAAAGTACTAAACATGAGGGAGAATATATAACATGAACTGTTTTCTAAAAGATGAGTAATTTGGGGAGTTTTATTTTTGTAAAAAATAAAATAAAATGATAATTTTAGACAATAACAGAATGTGGGGTTGGTGATATAAGTTTTTGCTCTGTTTCAGTAGGGATGTAAAAATATCATTATACTTTAGAGTTTGAAGACAGAGTTAAAAATTGAGGGTACCCACTGAAAGTATGAAAATAGTATGTATGGCTTCTGAGGCTTGAGAGTGGGGAAAGAGCAAGAAAATAAAGGCGTTTTATCCCAAGAAAGCAGGAAAAAAGGAGGGTGAAGAAGTCGCAAAAACTAAAACAAAATATTTAAACAACAACAAAAAAAATTATATAGATAATATGTATGTCAGTAATCACAATACATTTGAATTCTTTAAACTCAGAGTCAGAAGACAGATATCCTCAGATTGAATAAAATGATAAACTCCTGCTAAGACTGCTTCTAAGGGACACTACTGAAATAGGATAATAAAAGACTGAAAGCCATCAGAAGAAAAGTATATACCAGGAAAATATTAACTAAAACAAAGCGAGTGTTGCATTATTGAAGGGAAAAAGCATTACTAGAATAAGCCTAAAAGGAATAATTTATCAGAAAACTACAGCACTACTGACTTGTAAGAACCACACCATACAGACCCACACTATGTAAAGCAGCAATTAGATAATGACAAATTCACAAGCAAGGTAACATAGACAGGCCAGTTAGGCAAAGAAAATAGTAAAGGCACAAAACATTTTGTGAAACAAAATAAAAACTCTTGTATATGCATCTTACGTACTGGAACCTTGCACCCTAAAATTAGATAATAGTTCTTTTTAATAATATGGTGAACATTCATGCCCGGCTGGTGGCTCAAGTGGTTGAGCATCAACCCATGCACCAAGAGCTGGTTCGATTCCTGGTCAGGGTACATACCCAGGTTGTGGACCAAATCCCCAGTGGGGGGCATGCAGGAGGTGGCCAATCGATGTTCTCTCGCATTGATGTTTCTATCTCTCTCCCCCTCGCCCTTCCTCTCTCTCTAAAATCAATAAAGAATAAAAAAAATAATAATATGGTGAACATTTATAAAATAAACCACACACAGTGTCACAAAACAATGTCCCTACACTGAAGTCACGCTGAAGCATGAGTGATAGTGTTACTACCAAGAGAGTCCCTGCATCTGTAAAGAATGTCACGGAAACAAATGGGTGGGGTTTAGCCTAAAGAACAAGAACATGGATGAGATTTTAGGAACAGCGGAAAGAGATGTTTTGGGTCGAGGCCTCTCCAGCATCTCTCAGTTCACATTGAATGAAACAGCCTAATTATCTTGCGTGCAAAATGCTCTGCTCAGCCTGGGCCTGGAGCAGAAACTCAAACTGAGTTTCCTTCTCTTAAAGCCTTGCTTCTCAACATTTGCCCGGTCTGGAGACATTTTTGGTTGTCACAACCAGGGAAGTTCTCCAGGAATCTAGTGGGTAGAGGTTAGCACTGTTGCTAAACAGCCTAGAAGGCACAGAGCAGCACCCTTCTCCTGCTCCAACAGGGAAATATCGGGCCCAACCGCCAATAGTATTGAAGCAAGACAGTGGCTTAGAGTGAATTGAAGTTTAATATTGGATATTTGGAATCAGCTAATTGCTTTTAGAATGAAAATAATGTTTTTCTTGATACTGTGGGATCCTTCAAATGTGTCTCAGATTCTTCATTTTGTGAACAGTTGCACAGAGTTTGAGGCATGCAAATACCCACCAGACTATGCATTTGTTTTATCAATTATATGTCTGTTTGAGCAGACGAAGGGGTTAACATTAACACTACAATATACTCATCGGTTTAAGGTTGTTTGTCAAATCAATTTTTTAAAAATAGTCTTTAATACCCCGATTAATAATTTTTCTTTCCCTTGCCAATAGAAAAAAAAAAAGTTTTTCATTTTTCTTAAAATGTTTCAATTAGGTGGAAGAGATTCAATTACAAAGATTTGAATTGTTCCCATAAGACTTTGTGTTAGTACATTGTACAGAAAGATGAATTTAAATGGGCGGAGGAGAAAGCAGGTTGGAGCTAGTGTCATGGGAAGTGTGGCCCGGCTTAGGAATCAGACAACCAGGAGCAGCAGCAGCATCACTGAGAAATTCGTGAGAAATGCAGGTTCTCGGGCCCGCCCAGATCTGCTGACTCACACACTCAAACAAGCTCTCCAAGTAACGCTGACGCACATGCACATGTGAGAACCACAGATCTAAACTCTTGCTTCCTGCTTATATCACTTGGGCAAGTCAGTTACTTTCTCTGACCCTCAGTTTCTCAGTATTTGTCTTCCTAGATGAAAATATGGCTTGGATATAAAGGTACTTTGTAAGCTGCAAAGCATGATGGTAATATTATTAATATGAAAAAATTAGAATCACAGTCAATGCTGTTGTTAATGAGGGCCTGGACCTCAGTAACTAATGTGTCCTTGACTTCTTCTGTCCATTATCCCCAAAGCAGAGATGTTCGCTCTGCGACAAGAGGCTCAGGTCATTTATCATTCAGATAGAGGGTCATGGAAATGACTCACTGTTTACCAGGGTAAGCAAGATAACTTGCAAGCCATGCAAAAAAAAAAGCACCCCAAAACATTTAACAAGTGTTTGCATCCTGGCATAATTGTATCCCAATGTACTTGGTCTTTGTTGATAACAAATTATACACCGAACATCAGTCTCACTGATAAAGTCTATGAACTAAAAACACACGGTGGAAATGGCCCTGCGTCCTGGTTGGTCACCATCCCCTTGCAAAGAAGGAATGAAGTCTTTAATCTCTATGTTAATAATTTCTAAACTCTCAGACTCTCTTTTCCTCCTTCATTGCTAAGCTGGTCTACAGGCAAATGATCTAGAATAACACAAATTGTGAAATCTCAGATGGATCCCTAAATAGTCAATGGATTATTTTTTTATTTTGATTATAAAGTAATCCCAAGATCTTTAGTGTTCTAGTTGAGGTTCCAATGTGTCATTATGAAAGTGTCTGCCCCACCCCACCCCAGGTACAGCTTAGCAAGGCTGCTATTTTCTGGAAATTAAGAGTTCTAAGCTATTTTATTTCCTTTATCTCATAAAGTCAAAAGAGCATCTTAGAACGTTGTGTGGGCATCAAAGTAAAATCATGGTAGATGTTATTTTTATTTCAAATGTCTGGGAAAGTTATTTATTTATTCATAGCTGGTTCTGGTTTTGGTCCTCATCTATAAAAGTAAGATCATATTACACATCCCAGAGCTATTGGAATAATCTAATAAGATAATAAAATGCTTAGTACATGTAAAGAATTTAATGCAGTGGCTGGCACCTAGTAAGTGTTCATGTAAGAACATACATATTTACCTCCCAAAGTCCGTTCAAAGACGCTGGCGTGCTTTTGTGAACATATCAGGACCTCTTCCAATTCTACCCACAGCATCTGAGTTTCCTGGTAAATACGACTGGGTTAACTTGTGAAAAAGGTGAATACAGTGATGGGTTTTTTGAAAACTAGCTTTTTTGGTATAGCTATCCACCTAGGTAGCAAGATGACTAAGATTTTAATCCTGGGGTGCTCTGGACATGGAGTTTGGGTTATTAAAGGACTTTGTGAAACAATGGATCAATATGAGAACATATCATTGAGCCTGCTGATAAGGAGAGTCAATGAGGTGCTGATAGAAGTGTCCTTCACCTCATGGTGACATTGAAATTTGGGTGATAAGGTGCCTGCCTTGATCCATTTGTCACAGTGACTCAGCCAAGCCCAGTTGGTCCATTACATTTCAGGCATCAGTGTATCCTCCTCTTCCTTGGCCCCAAATCTCTAACACCAGCAGGAGCTATTAATGAAAATAGTGATGATACACTGAGCATTCACGCTGTGCTGGCCAAGTTCTCTCATTGATTCAACTAGTGAACATTTGCTGTGTGAATACGCTGGGCTACACGCTGGGGATTCAGCAGTACAAAACCAGTTCCTGCCCTCACGGAGTTCCCCGGTAGGTGCTTTAAATACTTATTATAGCCTTTGCTACAGGAAAGACATCCTCCCCCGCCCCCACCCCCCCTTGCACAGATGAGAATAATGAAGCTCAGAGAGTCTGAGTAATTTGCTTAAGATCACACTGTGAGTGCATGTCAGACACTGGTTCAAATCTAGGTCTGCCTAACTCCTAACCTCATCTCATTCTCGCAATGCCATACTGTCTCCAACTACAATGAGTGTTTAGCCTTTTTTGTCATGAGAAGTGCAAACTCTAAGAACTCTTTTAATTTAGCAATTGTAAATTCAGGATACCTCTGTGCACTTAATTTTGTTTAAACCGTGTCTCGAGTTTTAAACAATGGCTGCCATCCATGTACAGGTTACTTGTTACTTATTCTGTGGACGCTTTGCTTATATTTTCCTGTTTAACCCTCACAACAACCAGAGGAGGCAAGTGCCTTCCCTGTTGTTATCCTATGTGTAGGAGAGGAAACTGAGGCCCCAGCATTAAGGAAGTGGAAAAGTTAGTACGCAAGGCTAGTGTTCTGACTTTGTGTACCGGATTGGCCTTCTATCCTAATCAGTCTTGCAAGAGTGATGTCATTGTGTGGCTGTGTTTGGTTCATACATATCAGACAGATGAATCACACCTCGATCATTGCAATAATTTCTCTCCTTTTAACAAATGGGTATTTCTGGCTAATTCTGAGATTTGCCATTTATATTGAGCTATGAGTCATTTGGTCTTTGAAATAGGTTTATAAGCATGGGGTTGATGATGACTATTATAATAATTTAAGAATAATCCCCAAATGGATGAAAGGGAAGTTATAATAGTCCAGAGTGTCTAATTTAATTCTGCAGGAGTCTATTTAGATTCTGAGATGTTGTTTATTTCCTTCTGGTGCATTCTATGAATGCGATCTGGGTGTAGCTCTGATTTGTAAATAAAAACCCTGGTGGTTTCAATCCCTGACTCCCCAGCTTATTCACCCAAGGGTCTTGGAAAACTTATAGTTCAGTTTCCTCATCTATCAAATAAAGCTAGAATATCTTTCTTCTATTGTTATTATAAGGATGAAATGAGATAACATGTGTACAATTCCCTTATAAATGATAAATCACAATGGGAAGTGAAGCATTCAATACTTTGGTGTCCTAACACTTTTAATTTAGGGACATACGTTTACAATGAAAAAAGGCTAGTGTTTTCATAACTCCAGCGGCCTAATGGGAGTTAATGCCTAGAATGAAATCCTGCATGCAGTGACCAGTTGTCTGCCCCCTTCACTGGACTGTGAACATCTGGAGGGCAGGCACCATCATTTATCACTTTGCTTATCTCCAGAGCCTGGCACACACACAAAAGTAGCACGTAAACACTTAATAAATATTTTGATGAATGAATGAATGAATGAATGAATGAGTTCACTCAAAACTGTCTACTGGGAGGTTAGAATGTGAACAGAACATAAAACCCTGTAGTTTACCATCAGGTTCCACTGCTAACTCAACAGCATGAGTGTCAATCGCAATTAGAGCTGGTTCAAGATCACACGTGGACCTTTTGTGTACCTTGTAATTTACTTGTCTCTCTAAGCATTAGATCCCGTTAAGTACCTGGTATTGTAAAAATACTAGCTTTCATGTCATCATAAGTTATGCCTTAGATGGTTTAATTTAAGGAAACCAAAGTATTTAATACTTTGCATTGCTGTAATTTAAACGGACACATTCCTGAAGATTTAGTCTATAAAAATATATGCAAAGTAGGTGGCCATATGCCCCAATTTCCCCACAATGTCCTAGTTTATATCTGCTGTCCTAGGGGTAATTATTAATAGCTTCCTCTTTCATTCTCAAAGTGTCCTGTTTTGGAAAATTAAGACAAACTGACATGGACATAACTTGCTGGATTCCTCTGTTACCACTAGAACTGAGGGAAGCAGTATAGTTAAATAGCAGAGAGGACATAGGCTTTGGGGTCTAACAACCTGGACCTTAATTCCATCCCCTTAATTTGCTAACTGTGTAATCTTGGACAAGTTACTTAATCTCTCTAAATGTCACTAGTAATTACTGTTACTACAACTGGGTTGATAATAACATCCATCTCAGTGGCCACTGTGATAATTAAATGATATAACAAATGAAGTAAAGGCCGGGTATGCAACAATCAATCAATAAATATTGCTTGGCAGCTATGAATGTAGACTTCCCTCCTATATTTTGTCCCACTGAGGTGCAGCACAGCCATTAAATGTAGTTGGTCATATCTGGCCTAAGTCTGGGAGAAGAGCCCAGGACAGAGACTCTGGTGGCAGAGGAAAGTATGGTGATAACTGGCCAATGAGTAGTTAAGAATTGTGATCTGACAGGTCCGGATAGCTTTTCAGAGAACGGGTTCATTGTTCAATGTCTGTCTTCCCGGGGTCAACTATATGCTCCACGAGAGCAGGGACGATATCTGACCTTCTTAACATTTATAAAAATGTCATTCCTGGCACTGAGCCCAAAGCATGGAACATAGATGACATTTACTAAATATTAGTTGAAAGATAGATAAATTGAGCAGAAGGGAACGACACCATATACACACAAGTGTGCGCACATACACGGAGTCATCATTTCTGACCTTTCACTCCCAAGCCAAGCATTCCCTTCATGATATGAAGAGGGTGGCAACAGATTTTGCCAGCTTAACCCAAACTTGGCCTTTGACCTTGCTTTAGCTGAAGATCCTTGATGTGATACAACCCTGGGTTTTTCTGCTTCTAGCAAAATTGGCCATCTCGGTCGATTTTCCATTGGGCATACTCACAGCACTCGAGGTCTGGGGAGAAGGAATAGCAGGGAAGGACAAAAGACAAAGAAGAGCCATTTCCTATGTTTTCAGGAAATACACACTTATTGTCTAAAGCCATCCTTTGTGTCGTGCCTAGTAATGCCCTGAGCACTGTACCATGCTGTGGAGACAGAGATATGAGTAAGACAGGCTCTCTGCTGGAAAGTTGAGTTCAAGGGACAGCCAAGGAGCATATTTCTAGGACAGAGTGATAAGTGCAGTGATAGAAGCCCAAAGACATAATAGGAACACTAAGGAGGGGTGATTAACTCTGAATATGAGCCCTGTGGAAGGCCTCACAGAGGAGTAAGTAGAAAGGACTTATGCCTTGGTAAAGAATTCAACATTTCCAGAAAGAGTTGATGAATAATGTTAATCGTGTAGAAGATAATTAAGCACATTCTGGGGGTAAGAATAGCTGAGTCATCAGAGGCAGGCATGAGAGAGGAATGGCATTCATGCCACCATTATCAGCTGTTGCATGTAAAGCACATGCTTTCATTTCTTCATAACTCAATTTTCTCATCAGTAAAATAGGAACAATAAAAATACCAGCATCATGGTGAGAATTAAATAATCTGAATTATTAAAATAATTATTCATTTTTATTATAATTATGATTACTATCATTACTGTTACAATAACAATTATTATTATTACTAAATTATTTCTTAGAAGATGCCTGGATTTCAAGGAAGTAGTAGTAGAATGTTCAAAGATTGACAGAAGGAATGAATGATCTATCAACATAAATAATTTATATCAAAAGCCTCAGCCAACATAAATGCTTCAGAATTTAGTGGATTAAATATTTGGTGCTGTAGTCAACATCTGAACTTCTAGGGACGCCCAATCTGACAAAAAATGTAAATCAGTTAAAGTGGGTAGAGACTCAGATTTATTTAAATCCTGCCTTCAATAATTCCAAGGTGCCCTACCTGTAAAAGAGTAGAGATGCAAAACCAGAGAGAAAGTCCATCAAAACAGTGCAAATGGAATTTGTTGTCTTCTACTTTAGGAAGAGATCATAACCAACTAATCTTCAGAGAAGTGAACATAATCTAATCTTGAGCTTAGTTATGCAAATAAAAGCTCAATTTTAAATTTCAGAAATGGCTAAAGATGGGATTTTACCATCTCAATAAAGATACAGTGCCTTCTAAGATAAACAAGTCAACGAGAAGGACCGGGCATTGACTTGGCACTGGTTAAGCTGGAGGAAGGGCCATGGCTACATATTGAAAGGCCTTGCTCTCACGGGAATGAACCAAGGAGGTACATACAAGATTGTTTTTCCATTCTGCCAGCTCTTCCTTCTGCCTGTTTCCATTGGTGATGACTACCTCTACATTAAAAAGAGACAGGCGGTGACTTGTGAAGGGGTTCACAGTAAATGTATCTCAGAGTTCATGAGAAAGAAGAACCATCATTCCTGACCTTTAGGTCACAAGGCTTTCTGTATCTCTCAGGCCATTTTTGTTTTCTTTGTGACCTGGGAGGGCAATTTAAAGCAAGTTTTTCGGCCAAAATTTTTATTCATTCATTCAAAAAATATGTATTGAGCACTTACTATGTGCTAAATTCTATGCAGCTCCTGGGAATTTAGGAGTAAGCCAGACATACAAGATCACTAGGAGAAGAAAATGTGATAGACAAGAAAAAATATCTGCATACATAAGTAAAATGTATAGAATGTTAGAAGGTGATAAAATCTCTATGAAGAGAAATAAATCAAAGAAGGAAGGTAGTTCAGCAGAGGGTTATGACTTTTAATAGGCTTGCTGTAAGGAACGCCCTCACTGATAAGGTAACATTCTACTGAAAACTTGGAGATAGGAGGCAAGCCATGTGGTTGTCCTGGGGATGTGCGTCCCAGGCAGGGGAAACGCAAGTTCCCAGGCTCTGAGTTAAGAGCCTCCCTGGTATATGAAGGAAGAGCAAAACTGCCTAGAGCAGAGTATGGAAGTACGGAGGTGGGTACTAAGGAAGAGGTATGATGGCTCAGATCCAAAGGGCCTGCTAGGCCAACACAAGGACTTCAGCGTTTGCTGTGAGTGAGATGGGAAGCACCGAAGGAGTGGACCGAGGAGTGGTGTGAGCTGCCTTCCATTCTAACAGTATCAGTCTGATTGCTGTGCGGAGAGCATATTGAAGAGGAACAAGGGTGGGAGCAGAAAGACCAAGTATGAAGCTACTGCGATCGATCGTCCAGATAAGAGAGGATGATGGTGAATGAAGCTGTTAGTGAACTCATGGGAAGTCGTCACATTCTGGGCATATTTCATTGGAAATGTTGTTTACAGGGACTTCTCTGGAGACTGATGATGTCAGAAGGAAGCTAGTGGGGTTCAAATTTGGGAATGTTCAGGGACTTGGCCACAGTCTATGGGCTAGCACCTTCCTGTGATGCTAGTGAGCCACAGCCATCCTAGATTGAAGACATTACCTGAAGATAAGCTCGATCCGTTGGCAAATGTTTGCAGACATTCACTGCAAGCAGGGAGTGCAGAAAGCTTGTGCTGCTCAGATTGTCACATTGACAGGGTCAGAAAGCATGATGTCAACTTCAGCAGGTCTTAGGAAGTCAGTCCCCAGGATAATCCCAGGTGACCCCAGGCACAGTTGTACCAGCGCTGCGTCAGAGAAGGTATCAGAGTGAATGAATAGGCAACAGGTAACAACCTGGGGAATTAGACCTCCACCACTCATTCCAAAAACACTAATTAAGGAGCTTGGTGAGGAAGAATTAGTGCATGACCAGAAAAAAAAAAAAAAAATTTATATTTAATGCTTTAGAACTATTTCCTCATATGGCAGCCATTAGCCACATGTGGCTAGTGAGCATGTGAAAAATGGCTAGTCTGAACTTAGATGAACTGAAAGTGGAAACTCCATATGGATTTCAAAGACTTAGCATGACAGCAAGAAGGTCAAGTATAACTTTAATAAATTTTATATCGATTACCTGCTGAAATGATAATTATGTTGGATATTCTTTAAATAAATATATTAAAACATATTATTGAAACAAATTTCCCATTTCTTTTTAACTTTAAGAATGTAACTATTAGAAAACTTAAAATTATACTGGCTCACATTTGTGGCGCACATCATATTTCTACTGGGCAGAGCTGTTCTAGAGTGTGATAGCACTGTCACAGACATCGGGTCACACCGTACATCTGGGTAGGTGTCCATTTCTCTCTGCTTTACTTGGAAAAGTCAAGGTTCAGAGAACACTTGGCAAAGGCTACCTTGGCAGTGGTTAAAACTCTTATCTTGCAGTCATGATAGGAAGACTATTAAGAATGGAAGCAAAGCAAATTCATTGTTATTCAAAAACTAGTAGTCCAATTGCCCTACATTTGGTTTAACCCAAATGCAGACTTTTTTTATGGGGACAGGTTTTAGATCAAGACAGTGGTTCTTCTCTCTGGTGGAACTTTTGGTCTTTGAAGGTCTATACCATCCAGTGTGTCCATCTGGGACATAGTTGGTGTTCTTCATGTATCAATGTATTCAGGGGTACCATGATCTGCAGAAACGCATATACCTTGGCTGAGGAATCAAGTCTTTTCCAGTTGGAGCTTCTCTTGATGGTGGCTCTGGTCACAATAGAACTGTGACCCCAAGATCCTGGATAGATTGTACATAATTCCTCAGGACTCCAAAAGAGACTTCTCCACATGATAAGCTAGTTTTGATTTCCTTAGGGTCTTGGCATAGAGTGTGAAGGAGAGTAGAGAAGATAAGTTACTGATAAGAAATGGCTTTGTGCCCTAGCCGGTTTGGTTCAGCGGTTAGAGCGTCGGCCTGCGGTCCTGAGAGACCGGGTTCGGTTCCCGCTGAGGGTGCATACCTCGGTTGCAGTTTGTCCCCGGCCCTGGTCGGTTGTGCGGGTGGCAGCCACTCGATGTGTTCCTTTCACATCGATGTTTCTCTCTCTCTCTCTGTTCCTCTCTCTCCCTCCCACTCTACCTGAACAAAAAATGGAAAAATGTCCTCGGGTGAGGATAAAAAAATTAAAAAAAAAAAAAAAGAAATGGCTTTGTGGTGCTAGCAGGCTGCCTGGATGCGAATTGGAAAGTCAACATCAACAAAGGAGGGTGAGAAGAACATAATGTTGGGGGGGGGGGGCTTGGCACCACACAGTCCCTGGGCAAGGGCAGACTCCAGTGCCCTGTAGGCACCTAGGTAACATGGCCACTACACACCTCAGAGTCATAACTGGCCCTGCTATCAGACCTCTCTCTCAGAATCTATTTTGGACAATACATTATCTGAAAAATCAAGAGGTAAACGCTGATAGGCACTTCCCCGTGACCCAAGGCTCAAATCAAAGGATGTGTTCCTGGTTATATCCAGTATGAGAATATGCTGTTGGTTTTTTATTGGTTTTATACCTATACATACTAATTTATTATTATGAAGTATTATCTTAAACATTTGGGATGTTGACACAAATATAGATAGAGATAGATATTTGGGATTAGAGCCCAGAATATTGGTAAAGTGGGTTTTCATCTATGAGCTATCACTTGAAGCTCAAGAAAAATCTCTCCCCTCTCCTAAATGTTTTGCTCATACAAATTTCATAGTGATTTGGATTCCACCATGTTTTGTCTTTTGGTCCTTAAATAAACACTTTGGAGAAAAGTTACAGATTGAATTTATTTGCCCTAAGTTGGTAGCTTTTGAAAGTTCACAGAAAAGGTAGCTATGACCCCAAAGCCAAAGCCAGAAACTTCAATGTAGAAAATAATTCAAGACTCATTGGAGACTCTAAGAAAAACCCCCAAATGTTGACAATAAAATCACCTATGATCTCATTCCAGGAAGAAGAAAAGGAGGTATCCATGTTATCAGCGAGACTGTCCAGGGGACTCTCCATGAGCTCAGACTGTTGCATAAACAATTGAAAAACACACAACAATGTCCCCTACTAAGTGTAAGATGCTCAACATCCAGGACCCTAGAAAAAAATTATGTAGATTAAAAACATAAAACTATATATGACATTAAAGATCCAAATGGAAGAGCTGGACACATACTTGGTATAATGCTGACAGATGATAGAGAAAGCTGAAATCCTCGTTCACTTGTTCCTTTATTGTATATCAAGAATTATGTTTTTTGTACTGAAGTGGTAGGCCAATTACCATTAACAGGCAATTGAAAATTGATGGGAACCTCTAGGTCAGACATAATGTGTTCACTAGTGATTACTTTCATCTTTCCCAATTGCCCTTAAACCAATCTACACAATATAGAAATAATACCAAAAACTAAAGAGTAATCTCATCACTCTGCCAGAAACATTGCAGACTTCTGCTAGAAATGGTGTAAGAGAGACCAAAAGACGAACCACATTGAGGTTTTCAAAAATCAGAAAAATGTCACCCTGTCTCTCAGGTACATTTACTATTATGTTATATAGTAAAATAATAATAAAATGTCATTTCATCAAATAAATAAATAAATAAATAAATAATTGTTAACACCAACTGTTGACGATATGAGAAATTAACCCTGCCGTACAGAGCTGAGAGGAGTATTGCTTGATTACTTTCTGGGGGGAAATTAGTAAAATCTGCAAAGGTTATAAATCCCAGAATTTTTCTTCTAGAAGTTTGTGAGAAAGACATCTTACTTCATTAAGATTTATGCCCAAGAGTATTCATTGCAGTGTTTCTTGCACTGAGAAAACATTTTAAAATGACCTAAGTAGGCAAAAATAGGGTAATGGTTAGGCAAATATGGTGCAGGAATAAAATGCAGTATTCTGCAATGCAAGGCAGAAAATGCAATACTAATGAAAAATATCTAGGATGTTATTTGGATAGTCTGACCTAAAGAAAACAATGTCTTATAAACCAATGTGCATAGCATAATTCAATTTTTTTCACTTAAAATTATATATTTGAGATATTTTGACAGCATAGTGTTTTTTTTTCTTTTTTTCCAGAATCACAGTGTTACATAATATAATTTATTCTCCATTGATATATATTTAGATTCTTTTTTATTTTTACAAATGAAGTTGAAGTGAACCTCTCTGTGGCTCTCTGCTATATTGTTTTCATAAACAATGCTTGGAATGACAATGTAAGAGAGTGTGTGTGTGTGTGTGTGTGCGCGCGTGTGCTCGCGCACATATATGAACATATAAGTGTATATGTGCATAAGAGACAGAGAGAGACAGATCATAGTGGCAGTCTTGCCTACCTACCTGGGGACATTTGGCAATGTCTGAAGATATTTTTTGTCCATTGCAACTGGACAGGGGAGAAACACTAGCATCTAGTGGGTAGAGCCAGGAATGCTGCTAAATAGCCTCTAAGCAGCGGTTCTCAACCTGTGGGTCGCGACCCCTTTGGGGGTCAAACAACCCTTTCACAGGGGTCACCTAAGACATAACAGTAGCAAAATTACAGTTATGAAGTAGCAACAAAAATAGTTTTATGGTTGGGGGTCACCACAGCATGGGGAACTGTATCAAAGGGTCGCAGCATTAGGAAGGTTGAGAACCACTACCTAAAGCATAGGACAGCCCCATCTCAACAAAGAATCATCTGGGCCAAACAGCAACAGTGCTAAAGTTAAGAAACCCTCACACACACACACACACAACTTATGGAAATATTGTTTACTTAATTTTTTTGCTTCTTTGTTTTAAATATGTTTGGCAATGAAGCTGGATTATTTTCAGAGTCAGAAAAAACAAAATTGTATCGAATTTTGAGAAGGAGGAAACCCCTTTAAAGAATCACTTTCTGCTTGTCTTTTAATTCTTCACAAACCGTTCCTTTCTCTTAACTACTATAATACTTCTAGTTGGTATCACCTCATTTAAGACAATTATAGTACATTTGGTTTTATTCTGGTATAGTTTTCTACT
This sequence comes from Molossus molossus, assembly GCF_014108415.1. Classification (NCBI taxonomy): domain Eukaryota; kingdom Metazoa; phylum Chordata; class Mammalia; order Chiroptera; family Molossidae; genus Molossus; species Molossus molossus. The sequence continues at coordinate 13,210,368 of NW_023425345.1, read as the reverse complement.
TGTCTCAACTCTCTAATTAAATTGCAAACCCTTTGATGCCTGGAACCATGAACAACTTGAGGAGAGGGACCGTGTTTCCCGGGGGCCTGTCCCAGAGCTGACACGTGGGAAGTACCTGGTACACGGACAGCAGAGGGCTGCTGACTTGATGAATCTTTACACTTTGTGCCTCTCTCCCTGCCCCAGCACCTGGCACAGGGCAGCTCACAGAACTGACAGCAGGTGTAGTTTAGTAATGTGATGTAGTAGAAAGATCACTAGCTTTAGGGTTAGAGAGGTTTGTTCAAATTTTGATCCTGTAACTCACGATTTTACTTTTATTTGTTATTTAGCAAACACGCCATGCTTCCCATTTGCCAAGCACTATTCTAAACTTTTTGCAAATGTAGACTAACTATGTCATCTTGGACAAATAAATTAAGCTTTCAGAGCCCCATTTTTTTATCTGTAACATAAAACAGTGGTACTTTGCATAGCTGAGAAGTGTAAGTGTGACAATTTATGCAAAATGTTATGGACAAGGCACAGTGTGTGGCAGGTACTCAATACATGGAGTGATCATCATCATCATCATTAAAATCCTTATCATCCTGATCATTCAATGGAGTCTTTTCAGATGATTAGTTATTAGTGAACCTAATTGACTATGAAATTTAAAATATATCTTGAAACTATTTCTACAAATGAATTGCTTGTAGAGGGTAACCTAGACTTTCAAACACACTTGAAGGAAGAAACGTCATCTTCCTCTTGGAAAATTCATACTGACTGCAGTCTGTGGTGTCACACGCAGGGAGCAGTGAGGCTCAGAAGAGCAACATCCACTGCATCAACCTGCAGGATAAGTGGGGTGGCCTTCCCATCAGTCATCAGTATCCTTAGCAATGTGCCTCCACCACTCTCCTTGTGACCCTAGATAAGCACAGTGACTGCATGCTGTGTTCTATGAACCTGTACTTAAAGACACACGGCAGAGCTGTGAACTTGACAGTAGGAACATGGGGAGAAAGAAGATGATGATGCAGGGCCCAGGAGACTTCTTGGGATTACAAGGAAAGAGACCATGAACAGATAGGGAGAAAACAGCGATTGATTTTTCAGACCTGGCATGTGATTCCATTATGTCACGTTACACGGAAGGAGCGGCATCCGGTCATGTTGACCCTGGACCTTGACCAGAACTGAGTCAGATGGTGATAGACTGGAGGGCTAAAAGGAGAAGCCCAAGCAGATAGGATGCAGTGTTTCTGGACATGCTTCGTCGGTGTGTTTCACCTGCTGCCCCTACTTATTTCAATCGATACAACAATCAACCAAAATATCTCTCTAGAAACTACTACAAATCAGACTCAACCTAAGTGAAAATTGTTTTTTTTTCTGCCTTTTGATAACCTCACTCAGAGTTCAAGCTTCCTTCATTTTTAAAAATATGATCTCCCCCCAAAAATTAAAAATTGAACTTCCATTTGACCCAGTGATCCCACTTCTAGGAATATACCCTAAGAAGCATGAAACACCAATCAGAAAGAATATATGTACCCCCATGTTTTTAACAACACTATTTATAATAACTAAGATCTGGTAACAGCCCAAATGTCCATCAGTAGACAAATGGATAAAAAAGTGATAGTACAAATACACAATGGAGTACTATGCAGCTGTAAGAAAAAAATATCTCTTATCCTTTGAGATGACATGGAGGGACCTGGAGAGTATTATCCAAAGCAAAACAAGCCAGACAGAGAAAGACAAGTTTCATATGATCTCACTTATTTGTGGAATATAATGAACATAACAGTCTGAGGAACGGGGTAGTCCCAGAGATGTGGAAGTGGGGTACAGACTGACAATCCCCAGAAGAGGGAGTGGTGGAGGAGAGATAAACCACAGAACTTATATGCATGTGTGCATGAACAATGAACATGGACAACAAAGCTGGGGACAGGGCAGGGAGGGGGGAGGGGGGAATCAGTGGGGGGAAAAGGAGAAACATCTGTAACAAAATAAATAAATAAATTTCAGTTAAAAAATAAAATGCTATCCCTCATATATGATCCAATTTCCCACCTATTACAGTATATTTTTCCCCACTCATACTTTCCCAAACTACAGGGCATTCCAGCCCAGTCTTCACTATCCTTCATCCTTCAGAACACTGAATGAGTTTTGTCTTTTGATCCAGTGACCCAGCCTCTGGCCCAAGGTGAGCATCCCGATTTTCCTGGTCCATATGCCTTCTTGGCCATTATGCAGGGGATATCTGTTACCACCTCCTGCTTCCTGACTTTGCCTCTGTCTTTCATATCATGTGAGGACCTCTCTCTATCTCACCTGCCTCTCATCCCTGGAGCCCATGCAAACCTCCAGGGCAACACTGAGGACGCCAGCTAGCCAGAATCCTGTTTCCCCCACCCCCTTCTTAGGGGAAAAGGGCTTATCTCATGGGAATTTTATTATTCATTCCTGGAAACGCAGGAGTACCTGACACTTCAACATCGCACCACCCAAATACAGACGACATAGCTACACGTTCCCCGTGCCAAACTCTGTGCCAAGTTTTTTAAATAGTATGTCTCCTCTGATTAGCAACACAGTTCATTAATTATTGCTATGTACACTTCAATTTATTGACGAAAGAGCCGAGATGAAATGAGGTCACTTTCCCAATGTCACGTAGTTATAGGTGGAGAAACGGGTCTGAGCCACATGTGTCCACCTTGGAGTCTGTATTGTCAAATTCCACACGAGGTGACCCGACTGGGGAATTATTCTTCATCGCCATTTGAACCAAAGGAAAATGATACTTACAATGTGGTTTCCAAAGACATTCTACTGAACCATCTCACGTGATCCTGAAGAGGGAACTGAGGCAAGAATGAAGACCGGGGTTACTGTTACAGGTTGGGTGGTCCAGGGAGCTGTCTCTGCAGTGGAACTCTGAGTATAGGTCATTTCACAGGGACAGGGTTGCAACTCATCACTTAAGGAAAGGAGAGAAAGGACGTAGGATTGGACTGGCACAGAAGTCAAGCTCAGTGAAGATTCAGTTGCAGCCTTGGCCAACGCTGGGGATTCTGCAGTAGAATGGCCTTGAGGGAGGGTGACTGGGCCTAATTATCTCACAGTGATTGGTCACTGGACGTGAACTGCCCCAAAAGGTTGCGTGACCTCATGCCAGGCAGTTCTTGCTGCTGCTGGGAGCTGGCAGCTGAGGGGAATCTGCATGGTGCATTGCATTTTTCTCCCACAGCTACCAACCAGTCAACAGTATGGCCAGGGTGAGAATCTGGTCCTCAGACACCCTTGTCAATGCATCTCTCTAGATAGACTGTAGCATTGACAATTCTTTGTTGAGTCTGAAGCTAAGTCAGAATCCATTTGCACTGACCATGTTGATACATTCAGCTGCCTACATGAGGACCCATGTAGACATTGGTGAATATGCTAATAGGAGTTATGGTGGCAGCACATAGCACAACAAAACCAATAAAAGTGGAACTTGTGCCACAGTATTCCATCTGTTATAAGAGGAAAACAAACTTTCCTGAATTAGAAATAATTTTGAGGCGTTGGCAAATTACTTGGTGTCCTTGAAAACTCATATATGAAGAAAAAATTTTGAATTCTTTGAGAATACATGCAGAATTTGATGCATGAATATAATCGGTCTTGGCTTTTAACTTATTAAGTTAAAATTTAATCAAAAATTTCTAATCAAATTTTCTAATCAAAATTTTCTCTAAGGCACTTGCTTTTTTAGCCCAAGTCCTTGTTCCAATCCAAAACTCATAACCTGAGAAGTATCCATTTTCATTTACTTTCACATGGTATAGCTTGTCAGACATCCCTTGATGGTTTTAATCAAATCATCTGTAGCTTGAAGCCCCATATTACTTTGAATTTACTAAATTATTTGAATTATCTGTACTATTTCTGTTCATCTTCATCTTTTCTCAGTAGAAATCTATAAGAAATTCAATTCAGAAGAACTTCCTTCTAAAGATTTTTCTCAGAGAATTTGAATCATATGAGTTGGGGTTCTAATAGGGGATGTTGGTGGTAGGGGGAGGTTGGGGGTAAGGAATTGTTAGGGGTGGGGTAATATTGTTGGGTGATGTCATTGGCGGGTGATGTTGTTATTGATTGTGGTGGTGGAGGAGTGAGTTGTTGTTGGTGGTGGTGATAGTGGTGAGGAGTTCTGATACTGAAAAAGTCATACTTTAAAATATCTGTCATAAAGATGCTAAATATGAATTAGGTGTATCTGTTTCCTGTCCTGCTCTTCCAAAATGTTAGCCAAAATGAAGGTGAACGGTATTGGCAAAACTCCTTTTCTAAGATGCTCACTCAAAATGCTTTCCCAGAAAACTACATCTGTTGCAGAAGAAAATAAGTTGGGTAAGACATTTTCCTACACTTCCTGAGAAATCTAGATCATCATGCTCCCTATCACCTCATTTCACTTTGACTGGTGCTCTGTCACATCTGAGCCAATCAGCCTCTCTCTTCCTCTGACCCTGATGAACCAAGTCACTCTCTACTTTGCTCACCTCTTGCCTCTGCCCGGCATCAACCTGTCCCCTGCCATGCTTTATTCAATTCTTTCCTTCAAGATTCAGCTCAAATTTAAATTCCTCTGTGGGCCTGATCCTCTGCCTTCATAGAATTCTTATTTCTCTTGCCATCAATTTTACACAATTTAGCACAACCATGTATTTTGCTGTCCTTATATGCTTCCATGTGAGTCTATTTGGTCTCCCCAGAAAGATTTCTAGTGCTACAAGAACAGTGCCCTTCTACTCTATTTGTATTCCCCATAAGGACCAACATTCATTAATACGTAACTGAATGCCATACTATAGTGCAAAGCACAAACAGGGATCACCAACGTGCAACGAGGACTCTGGTCCAAGCTCTGCCCTAATCCATCTCACGACCTGAAGTCTTTATTTCATTTCTCTGGCCCTCAGTTTCTCATCAATAGAGAATATTATTGAACGAGATGAAGAAGAAGAAGAAGATGATGATGATGATGATAATCAGCACTTTTTCCAGGCATGTGGATAATATATAAATTTATTTCATATTATCAAACAATCTTATTCAGTTGATTGCCAATGTAACTTTTGAATTCACCATTTATTATTCCAGGTTAAAAAGTAACTTCAGCCCTGGCCGGTTTGGCTCAGCGGTTAGAACGTCAGCCTGCGGTCCGGAGAGACCCGGGTTCGGTTCCCGCTAAGGGCACGTACTTCGGTTGCAGTTTGGCCCTGGCCCTGGTTGGTCGTGCGGGTGGCAGCCACTCGATGTGTCCCTTCACATCGATGTTTCTCTCTCTCTCTCTCTTCCTCTCTCTCCCTCCCACTCTATCTGTACAAAAAATGGAGAAATGTCCTCGGGTGAGGATTAAAAAAAAAAAAAAAAAAGTAACTTCAGAGTTCTTGTTCCGAAGGTTTCAGATGGTGGCTTAAACACCCGTAGAACCACCCCCTTCTGCTCTACACTCATGGAAATAACAGAGGACAGTATTTAAAAATATTAATCAACGTAGAGCTGAGCTCTCAAACAAAAGCAAAATGAACATCTCTAGTGACAAAATAAATTCTGTTGTGTATGTCTTTCTTGAAAGAAAGAAAAGGCCATATAAGGAAAACTCAGAAGTGAGTATATCCTGACACAGAGGGCTGGCAAGGGTGCAGGACCACACTGGCCGGTGCAGGTGCTGGATCTGTGGATTCTCGTTCGTAATAGCCTCAATTTTATAAAAGAGACAGCGAAGTCTTATATATGATGTGCAATTTAACATAAAACATTAATATAGGATAAAAAAAAGGGTCAGGAAACAAATATGTCCAAAATGTTTTATAATGGTGGGACTACGAAAAATAGCTATTTTCTTCTTTGTCCTTTTCTGTACTTTTTAAGTTAAAACACAGACAAATAACAACCACTCCATCTCCTCATTTCATCGCTCTACACATCTATCTTCATATCCTGAAATCACCAAAGGAGCAACCTGAGCGCTCAGCCCACCCTCCCTGTGGCTAAAGTACTAAAACCAGGGACTCAGGGAGAACCCAAGTCAGAAAGGGTGGCCTCTTCCGGTTGTCAGTGGAGTGGTCCTTGGGAAGATCAGGTGGGATCTTGTTTACGGTCCCTGTCTTCCTTCCCCCATGGTATTCTTACACAACAATACCAACATTTTATCATTAAAAGCCGCAGACCCACTGGCTTCTGGTTTTGAGTCACTTCATTGTTTTGATGCCTTGTGGCGGGGCAGCCATGAATGGAAGCCAGGCTGACCTAATCTAGTCTAAATATTCAGGCCCCAAGAAGGGGGTCCTCTGCAGCAGAATGCCAACCTACATCTTTTAATTGCCTCGGCTCCTGATAGATTGGCTCTTACCCCCTTTGAATTCCTTTGTTGAGGAGGAGTTAAAATTCATGAGCGTCCCATGCCTGGGAAAATTTACTCCAGTGCTGTGATTTTCTGAGCCAAGCTGGCCAACATCGCAAAGAGTCGGAGGTCTGTCGGGCCATCTGTTACATAACAGTCAACAATCTCGAACATCTAGAGAAGCAGGGATGGGGAAAGGGAAGATGATGAGACATTTAAACAGAACAGATTGCCGCCTTACTTACGAGGGGGGGCGGGGGGAGAGATAATATGCTTTGATTGACGCAGAGACAAGCTTTATTAGCATAGGGAACAAAACAAACTTAAAGAAAATGGCACCAATAAAGCTGACAGTCTAAAGAGGTTTGGTGACAAACCCCATATTGAATCGGAGGTCACAAGGGCTCCAAATGTGACGGGGAGACGCACACACAAACAACACAGAATGTATGCTCTCGCACACAGACGGGCACACACCAGCAACATATGAGAGAAGCCACTGAAACATCGCTGTGGGATTCAAATGCTAAATACAAGCATATACTCGAATTTCAAAATCCTACGGGCCTGGGAAAGGCACTGTGCCTCAGCCGCCTTCCAGGCGAACCACCTTCGTTGTGATCGAAGGCATCAGCACCTATTTTGACTATTTCTACAAAGCACAGGCCTCACGCGCCACTAGCACTAGACTCTTCAGTTCCCCTGTACACTGCGTTATCGTTTCCAGGCCAGATTTTTTAGTAATGACCTACAGCATTCGACCTGAGAAATACTGTTTCTAAAGGACAGAAGTGTACCCGGAGGTAACAAAGAATAAGGGGAAAAAAGAAAAAAGGAAGTAAGAGACTTGGAAAGGCATAATGTTAGAGAGCCCCAAAGAGTAGGGTCAAAATGAAGTATGTCAAAACCCAACTCATTGGCAACAAAAACTGAACTCCAGTCAATGATGTGCAGACTGAAGTGTTTGGAGGGATGTCGACTAACATTCACAACTTATATTGATAGGCATCAAAAACTAAAGTGGATGGACGGATGGATGGACGGACGGACGGACGGACGGACGGACGGACGGACGGACGGATGGACGGATGGACAGATGGATGGATTTTGCTCTCTAATGGAACAAATATCCATAAATGTTCGTTGTAGGATCAAGGTGGTAGGTATATGAATAAACACTGTACAATTCTTCTCACTTTTCTGTATTTTGAAAGTGTTCACAATAAAGTGTTTGAAAAATTAAATAAATGAACATTGTGACTCCAAAAATTAAAGTAGGATAGAAACTGAAATAAAAATTCTGGATATTAAAAAATGTGTAATTAACCATCCCTTTCATTTTAATTTTTCTTTCACATGGCATTGTTTTCAAATATGTAACTTGAAGTAGAAATGAAAGAACCAGAGTAAAGAACATCGTTACAGTGTAAGTATGTTTTGTTGCTGTTGTTATTTTGATGTTATTTTTAGTAAGCTAAGCTGAATGAGATTGGTAAAAGTCATAATTTGGTACAAAAAAGTAGATTTTACTGTCACTGTCCTACAAATGGGCTGCCTTTGAAATGAACAATACAAACTCTTAATTCCTCCTCATGAGCTCCTTCTCCTGGGAGATAATCACTTAAAAACAAACAACACCAGTTTAAAAATCTCAGCTATTTCAGAATAATATGGAACAGTTTGTGCAAATTTCACTCCAGTTACTATAAATGAATCTGGTTCCTCTTTCTTGCAAGCCTTCACTAGATCTGAATAACTAAACTTGTTAGATGTGTTTTCCACTGAGGGACTAGCCCCAAGTTTATAGTTCTTGTGTATCAAAGAGAGTGAGAGAGAACTTTTATTTCTAAGTTTCATTGTGCCCATCTCTTTGAACTAAATTATGAAATGAAAGTTTTGGTTCAGTAATGGGGGGAAATCAGAAAGAAAAGAGAATTCAGAGGCTAGCTAACCCTTCAAGTCCATTCATCTCTATGTGTCTCAGAAAGAAAGGCCTTAATCTCCACACTCAGGACATTTTACCCCAAATTTTTCCAGTAATGACTAATACCATAAAATAGAAATATATGTATTTTAACCAAGTCCACCTAGTGTGTTCAGGTCAAAGTTTTAAGCGCAAAGCATTGGTGTTTTAAATAAAAACATAAATGATTTTCTTTAATATGCAAAATCGCCCCTTGGGGTAACCACTCAGTTCCCACTGTGAAACCCACCCAATCACATGGCAAGATCACGCGTACCCTCCCAGGCTCGCATTTCCCAGTGCTGTCTGTAAAGGCTTCCTCTGACAGGAGCAAAGGCCTTTGAGGTATTCATCAGATGAAATAACAGAAATGTTTGGGGAAATTTTGATGTAACTGTAACCTCTGAAACACACACCAACCAAACACTTGCTAAGAGTCAGGCTACCTAAGTAGGAACCTCAGCTCTGCTATTTCTACTTGTGTATCTTGAATTCGGTTTTTATTTCTCTAGTCTCAGCTTTCTTGTCTGTCATATGGGGACAATAACAATGATAATCATGAGTATTATTATTGTGAGGATCAAACAAGGTAATCCAAACATATCATATGCCACAGGGCTTCAAAATTAAGTGCTTAATTTCTTAATAAATTAATTTTTTTTTCTTTTTCTTAATTCTCACCGAAGCATATGCTTTAATTGATTTTTTAGAAAAAGAAATATCTACCAGTTGCTTCCCAAATGCACCCCATCTGGGGATCAAAACCACAACTTAGATATTTACCTAACTGGGAATCGAACCCACACCTTTTTGGTGTATGGGACGACACTCCAACCAACCAAGCTACCTGGCCAGAGCCAGTTAATTACTTCTCTGCTCATCATTATTATTATCTTCTGGGTAGAAAGAAGATAAAAACATGGGCGATATATATTTATTGGGAGACTCCCGGCTAAAGAATCTATGATATGCTTTTTTGGACCTTGGCTTGAAATGCTTTTCACTAAGTTTCTTTGGCTGAATCCAGTTAACAGCAACAAAATCAGAGGAAGAGGAGGGAAAAAAAGCTAAATGAGTGCACTTGTGAGCAATCTGGGCTCTGAATACAAAACCTTTCATCTCTCCAGAGACGTGTGGCTATGTGCAATCCCCTCACCAAGACTGAGGAAAGCCCCATGGTATTTTTCCATTCTTAAGCCATGTTTGAAGTCAACAAGGTAAGTCCCTTCATGAAAATTGAGATATCACAGAGGCAGAGTGCAATTTTCTGATTTTGCAAGGGCCTAGAAGTAGTGGTTGGTATCAGCTTTCATCACTACAAGGCAATGGGAAAAGTCTTCCACATGGATTTATTACATTTGAAGGTAGAGCTTCAACGTACATTCTTCTCGATGCTAAAACAGAGGCTTTATGGGAGGGGTGATATGATCTTGAGGCATGAAAACAAGATTATTTAGCACTCACAACTTTAGAAGAAGATATCATGTTATCCACTTATATGTAGTCAGGGTTCTTGGTTGCAGGCAACAGAACATGACTTGTACAATTTAAGCAGAAGGGAATATTTTGGAAGAATTTGGAGACTTTTTAAGAGGACCAGGTTTAGAATGATAAAGAACCATGGGGACTCTGGGAGGCTAAGCTAAAAGAAGCATATCTATGCTGCTTAAGATGCATGATTGACATCTCCAAGTTATTGGGTCCTTTCCTCAAGATTCAAAATCCTAGGAGAGCAAATCTGATTGGCTGAGGTCAGTCATGTGACGCACTTCCGATTGTCTTGAGGCTGTGTTCACATCAGCTCTAAGACTGAGAGTAGGTCTTGTCTCCTCCCACCACTACACATAAGAGGGGATTATCTAGAAAAGCAAACAGGATGCTATGAGGGTTAGTGTTGGATATTGGACACTGCACTTTTCTAAACATTCCAAACAAGTTACAGTTAAACTCTGTTCTTTCTAACCATGGTTCTTATCTTTCACGCATCGAAAAAATAATTTCTATTTCTACTCCAGAAAGGTAATTCCCAACGTTCTGACTTTTCTACTTTCAATTTCATAAAGTATGGACTGTCATTAATTTCAAAGAGCCCTTGTGAAACAGCATGCACCATCACAGTCCAGGCTGGTTTTGGAAAAAAATGGGCTAAATTTACCTTTTTGTATATGAAACTGACCAGTATAAAAATGGAATAATAACCAGCGGTGAGGAGGACACGGAGCACCAGACACGCTCGCACATTGTTGGTAGGTGGAATTGGTGCAGCCCATCTGAAGGACGGTTGGGCATTTTGTATGAAAAGCCTTAAAAATGTCCACATTCTGTGACCTAACAATTCCATTTGTAGGAATTTCTCTAAGAGAAAAAATTAGTGCAAGTGCAAAGGTATTGACTGTAACGTGATATATAATTGTGACAAATTAGAAGCCACAGATATATTCAATAAAAAGTAGATTGGTTAATTAAACTATGATACAACCACATAAGTAAATACTCTGCAATCATTAAAATATGTCATGGAATTAATTTTTAATTTTTAACCTTTTAAGATGCTTGTGGTACATTGTTGAAGAACAAAAAAAAAAAACCATTTTCAAAAGAGTATGTGAAATATGGTGACCTTTGATTTTAAAAATGCAAGTACTGTACAGTTTGTGTGGGTTCATATATATAAACACATAGGAAGAGAAATAGTCTGGAAATTTACACATCAAAATGATAATAATGGTAATCTCAGGTGGTGAGATTACGGGTGGATTTTATCTTTTTCTCTGTTTTCTGTTTAATATTTTTTGTCTTTGTGTATTGCACATGTAATTGAAAGATAATAACAGGTTTTTTAAGGCTTTTTTTATGTTAAGAAAATAGAGACAAACACCAGTGAGCAGGCAGAGGTAAGACCAATGTCACAGATACGATTTCAGAAATGTACTTTGTGTAAATTGTGTATTTTAAAGAAAAAAAAATGCCTTTTTGCATAAGTTGAAAACATTCTTATGTGTTTATGAGACAGATCAAAATGTTCTTCCTTATGTCTTTGTTCCCATCAGGATGCTAAGGCACCTCCCCCCCCCCAAAATTATCTACCCATGTGGTTTACATAAACCATGGGGCATGGGGAGAAGCCGAGTAGGAGAAGGAATCTCCTGCATTTTGCCAAACAAACAGAAAACCCACCAAGGCACACAGAACTCTTCACCTAAATGTCAGCCAGGCATTTTGATACAAAATCAATAGATAAAGTAGCAAGTACGGTGGCCCCAGTTCCTTATTTTTAGAAGGGCAACGTTGGCTCATGGAGCATTCTTCAGAGGGTCCCAAGGATGCAAAAGATATACTCATCTAGTGCAGCTCAGGATGGATTTGTTCATTTTTCCTATTTCAGTGCAGCCTTACTAATGGTTTCTGCGAGGAAGAAGCGCATAAAGAATGCAGAAAAGCAAGTATTAACATGCTCCCTGTGCTGTGGTCAAAATGAAGTCTCAAAGGAGGACAGTAATTTGGCCCACTTTCCCCCTTATTGTGGCCTCTAGCTTTCATTTTTCTAAACAATTATTTTGTAATTCAGATGCTTAATAAGAACCTTCAGGTCAATACGATGAAAGACACTTTGTAAAATGAAGAACAAGCATTATGCCGAATTAAAGTTTGGGTCTTTGCAATAAATAAATGAACCGTTTTCTATATCAAAATCCATGGCTATGACCCAGGGCAATGCAAAGGTTAATATTTTGGTTCTTTCTAGTGAAACTTTCTTTTTTATTTTCCTGCCAGTTGTCTTTGTGTCTTGGAATTGAATGCGACCCACTGGACTTCGCGGTTGGTTCCCTCCCTTTTCTGCACCGCACCGCAGTAACTACTGCACAGAGTGAGCTCTGTAAGGCCGCAATTGTGCGAGGCTGGTGTTCGCTTGGAGTGTTGGTACAGTACGTGCCATCTTGTTTAGGTCCCTGGCCCCCTTTTCTATCTTGGCTTTGAAAACCCTTGTTCAGCCATTATAAGGCTGAATACCCAGCAAAATGGGGAAGGAGGGAGATTGCAGAGAGAGTCTGTTTACCCAAGGTGCACGGACCCGCAGCCCAAGTAGCCAACGTTGTGGTTTAACTTTTCATAAAGTAGAAACCACAGGACAAAGCTCGAGAGGATCAATGGGAGAGAGAAACATTTGGTAGCATCCCCTCCTTTCTTTGTCATACAAAAAAAAGGCCGTTACATTGAAAAAGTACAAGCATGGCTGGTAGAATTGTATCTTTTCCTGTGTCTCATTGATGAGTGACAATAACACAGACAGATGGGAAATGAATTGGCTTCAGTCAATAAAAGCAAACAAGGTAGGTTTGTGGAATTGGATCCTCCCTGTGGTATACCAGCAGCACGATCAAGTGTATGTGTGGGTCTGCCAGAAGTCCAATCTAACCACCAAAACAAAGTAGGTTACTTTAATTTTTTTTTTTATTAATATGAGACAGAGAGAGGAAAGGAGAGGGAGAGAAAGATAGAAACATCGATGAGAGAGAACATCGATTGGCCGCCTCTCACATGCTCCCCACTGGGGATCAAACCCACTACCTGGGCACATGCCCTGACCAGGAATCGAACCGGTGACCTCCTGATGCATGGGTTGATGCTCAACCACTGAGCCACACCTGCCAGGCTAAAGTAGGTTACATTAGATTCTTGTACCTAACAGGCCTTGTTAGTTAATAAAGATGGTTACTGTAGTTATTGCAGTCCACCTATACCAAGAGTCAAGCCCTTGAATATGATTTCAGTGTTACCAATCTCAGACCAAAGTATGTTTTGCTTTAATTCAAGCCTCTCCCATGGTTCTAATTATGTTTTTAAAAGTCTGGCTTAGAACCTTGATTTGTTATGGTCTTGTTTGGCCGGCACTGTACTAACGGAAACACCTAGTTGGAAATTCTCTGCAAATCCCACTATATTTACAGTTCAGTGGTTTTTGTTCCCCAAAATAATTTACCATCCTTGTTCGAAATATTTGAATGTTTTTGAAGATCATCAATAAAGAGGGTTTCTTTTCTCTTGATGATTAGATTTATATCATGAAGGCCCTCTTCAATCTCATTCTTTAGCACTATGGGCCCATGGACCATGAACTGAGAAGATGGGAAATGAGGCTCATCCCAGCTACTGGGACTTGTTAGCAGGTACAAATAATTGTGCTCATTGTAATAAAAGGAGGCATCTTGGAATAACCAAGAAATAAATTGGCATTAGTTTTCTCACATGATCTTGGCATTTCTTTAATTATCTCTGTACCATTTCTTTAATTATCTAATGTACGTGGGAGCAGATAACAGTATCACTTTCTATGTGGAAAACTGAATACAGATCTATTCAGAGTTATTTTTAAAAATCATACCCAATCTTGCACCTGGTTAAAAATCGGGGCAAAGGAAACTTGAGAACAAGCTCTCTGCGATGTCTATGTAGCCAGAGCATTCCTGTTCCTTGGTCCATTGTCACTCAAGAAAGAATTTGCATATCATAGCATCCCCTGATACAGATTTATAAGTAGACTACATGGCTGGGCACTGAGAATAGTTGGTGCATAACCCTCTGTTCTCATTTACCCTGAAAGGCCTGTTTCCTTTGCTGTGGGTCAACGCACCCCGATACCTAACTACCTGCCACCTAAATGTATTCTTGTCCTCAAACATCCATTTCGACGTCCAGCTGAAGCAACACCATTGTCAAAGGTTGGGCTTAACTTTATCCTCCCGTCACTGGTTTTCAAAAAACAAAACAAACGAAACCCTTGCTTTGAATTTTTTCTGTAAGTAGAGCAACTGAAATTTCCATTTTGAATTTAGGACTAAAAACATAGTGATGCTAAGTTGCTGTATGACATAGGTTGGCTCTAGGGGTTCCTCCATTAGAAATCACATAGTTGGCGTTGCCAGTTTAACAAATGAAGATGCGGGACACCTAGTTAAATTTGAATTTCAGATTTTAAAAACTGAAATTTTTTTAGTATAAAAAATATAGTATATGTGCTGCTGAAGAGAACACTAATATAAAAAAATATAGGTATATCCCCTCTGCCTTCGAAAAAATATTCAGGAACAAATTTAGTCATGAAATTACAATTTCATTTTTTAGTTGCTCTGTTATCTCAGTTCCTTTAGTGAAGAAGGGTTTTAAAGGTTGAAAGTAATAAATTTGGGTATGTGTATTTTGTCTCATAGTTATATCAATAAAATATTGCTCACTACTTGTGTAAAATATCTTTCCTTATATTAAAAATATCAAGCTCTCCCAAAACTAAGGAGTCTGTAGAAGTAAATTTCAGGGGATGAATTGTTAAACCCAAGTTTTCAGGAATGTATATGCTCCTAAAATTTAAGATGATGATATAATTTAATAAATCTCAGACACTGGTACATTGGGATATTTTTTTTCATCTGATCATCTCATAAAGATTATTGATGACCTGTTCTATGTCAGACACTGGATATATAAATACATATAAATATATATGAGGTAACATCCCCTCGTTTTATAACCTTACTGTCAAATAAACCAAAGAAAACATACTTAAGGGCAAGAAAGTGTCATAGTTGCTGGCACCTCAGAAATATCACCTGCAAAGGTGATACGTCTGCTAAAAATCCATAATCCAGAAAATTGAAGCACTTCTAAAGCAAAGTGACTACACAATGTATTTTTCAAGTTAGTTTTTATTGAGAGCTTATCGTGGGCTAGCCACTATGCTAATTTAGGTTGATCCATGATCTAAATGAGTCCTCCTAATTCTACGACATAGATTATTTTCTTATTCACTCTTTGTACATGAGGAGAATGAAGCATAGTGACACAGTACATGCTCTTTCAGAAAGGCAGCCCAATGGATACCTGCTATGAAGCAAAGAAGCCAGGCTGCAGCATCGAGTCAAAGTTTTCATTCTTCACAGAGTGATCACCAAGAGCAGAGAGCCCATTTCCAATGTAAAATACTTGAGTAGTCAGAATATTGTTAGAGCAATACTTGATTATACTTGATTATATCTGGATTTTTCTCTACTGGATTGACGCATTATTTTTTTCCATCATCACCATTTTACTCCATAAAATCATCATCATAAATTATAGCTAAAGTCATATATATATATATATATATATATATATATATATATCCTCAGTATCAGTTAAATCATCTAGAGGGAGACTATCTTTCAAAGTGATTAATACTGGCAGACACCCAGATGGCTTCACTAGTGAATTAATTTAAATTTAGACAGTTAAGACTGAAATCATATCAATCCTGCACAAACTCTTCTAGAGAACAGAAAAGGGCAGACTACTTTCTAACCCTTTAGAAGACCAGCATAACCTCAGCTCTATAACCTAGCAAGACTATTGCAAGAAAGAAAAGTTACAGATCACTCTCTCTCATAAAAATAGATATAAAACATGCAAAATATGAGGTTGAACTACATAAATTGTCATTTGTAGGTCAAATGTCAGCCATTTCATATGGTTCAAACCAACATTAGTAAATTGGATGTAGCTATTTTAAGAAATGTAGCATCATAATCAAGTGAGGTTCAAAAAAATCAATATAATTCACACATAATAAAAGAAAAATTATTAGTCATCTTGATAAATGCAGAAACAGCATTTGAGAAGATTTAACACCTAATCATGATAATAACTCTTGGCAAACTAGGTATGGATTTGTTAATCAGAAAAGACTATTGTGGTATGCAGAAGTCTAAGATAAGCCCCCAAATTCTTGCTCAATGGTGTGTATTCTATATATAAACCTGTAAATATGATAGGATATCACTCCCATGATTAAGTTACTAATCAGATGATGTCAAGTTAATCAAAGGTAGATTATTCAAGTGGGCCTGACCTAATCAGGTGAGCCATTCAAAGGCTCAAGTCAGAGAGATTTGATGTAAAGGAGATTCTCTATTGCTGGCTTTCGAAATGGAGGAGGCCAAATGTCCAGGACTTGAGTGTAGCCATCGTGAGTTTAAAGAAACGCCCAGCAGACCACCAGGAAAGAAAAAGGAAACAGAGACCTCAGTCTCACAGCCACAAGAAACTAAATCCAGCCCTGGCCGGTTGGGCTCAGCGGTTAGAGCATCGGACTGCGGTCCGGAGAGACCCGGGTTCGGTTCCCGCTAAGGGCATGTACCTCGGTTGCAGTTTGTCCCCGGCCCTGGTTGGTCGTGCGGGTGGAGCCACTCGATGTGTCCCTTTCACATCGATGTTTTTCTCTCTCTCTCTCTCTCCCTCTCTCTCCCTCCCACTCTATCTGTGCAAAAAATGGAAAAAAATGTCCTCGGATGAGGATTAAAAAAAAAAAAAAAAAGAAAAGAAACTAAATCCAGCCAATGAATGATCTTGGAAGATGACTCAAAGCTCCAGGTAAAATCCCAGCCACTGATGACACAGCCTTGCGAGAACTTGAAGTAAAAGTCCAAATGAATTCTGCCCAGATTTCTGACCTACAAAACTCTGAGATAATAAATTTCTGTTGCTTTAGGTTGCTGAACTTGGGATGCCGCAACAGAAAATCAACTCATATATTTATTTTTTCAATCTACAGGAAACATTACATTCCATGACAAATACTGAAAACTTTCCCTAGATCAGGAATGCTCACTTCCACCATTTCTTTTCGATACTCTAGTGCTGTCCTGGCAAATGCAGCAAAACAAACAAAAAGAAGTAAAATGCACGAGGATTGAAAACACATGGATGAAAATGGCACAGTTTACAGATGACATGATTGTGGCACTAGGTTATTCAAAAGAATCTTCAACTTTTAGAACTGACTGATGTAGCAAGGTTGCTGGATAGAAGAAAGGTCAAAATACAATAATAATTTTATTCTATACACTACAGTGGTTGTATTGTGTGGCTGGTTAAGTAACAAAAGTAGAAAATCAAAATGTAAAAATATCATTTACAATAGCATCAACCTAAATAAATACCAGAAATATAATAAAAGGTGTGTAAGACTTTCATACTAAAAGCTAAAACAACATTATTGAGAGAAATGAAAGGAGCTCTAAATAAATAATGAGAAATATCATGTTCATGAATTGGCTCATTATAGTGAAGATATCAAGTTACCGTAAATGTCTCTCTCCTTCCCTCTCTCTCTCTCTCTCTCTCTCTCCCCCCCCCCCCCCATGTGAGAATGGGACAGAAGGGCCTCTGCAGACCAGAACTCATATGGAGACGCGATGGTGCTAGAAGAGCCAAGAAAAGGTTATTGTGGCACATCAGCTAGGTAAGCCAAGAATAAGTGTTTCAATAAATAGTATGCTGTCAATGGAATATCATTTTAAAAAATGTATTTTAATGCCTACCTTACACTGTATATAAAATTTAATTGCAGATTTAATTATGAATGATAAGACAATAAGCATTTAGAGAAAAATTCCAGGAGAATATCTTCCTCACTTGGTTGTAGCAAAGTTTTTATATATATATATATATATGATATATAAGGCATATGACATAAAAGAAAAACATTTGCTAATTGAACTGTACTATAGTTAGAATGTTGTGTTCCCCAAAAGATACAAATAAGGGGTTTTTAAAAACCTACAGAGTGGAAGATATTTTCAATGCATATATCCAAAAACGAACTCATATCCTAAATATATAAAGAACATCCACAAATCAATAAGAAAAGGAAAGACTTCCTAATAGTAAAGTAATAAAAAAAGACTTGAACAAATACTTTACAAAAGAGGATATTTGAATGGCCAAGAAACTTATGAAAAGATGCTCGAATTCATTAGTCATCAAGGAAAGTCAAATTAAAATTGTAACACACCCAGTAGAATGATTAAAATAAAAATGACAGCCTAGTCAGTACAGCGCAGTGGTTGAGCATCAACCCATGCACCAAGAGGTTGCCGGTTCAATTCCCCGTCAGGGCACATGCCCAGGTTGTGGGCCAAATTCCCAGTGGGGGGCATGCAGGAGGCAGCTAATCAATGTTCTTGCTCATTGACATTTCTATCTCTCTCTTCCTCTCCCTTCCTCCCTCTCTAAAAATCAATAAAGAAAGAAAAATTAAATAAATAAATTAAAATAAAGACGACAAAAAGACCAAGTATTAACAAGGATATAGAGCAACTGAAATTCTCGTGTTCTAATGGCAGGAGTGTACATTGGTACAACCATTTTGGAAAACTGGGAGTGACCACAATATCTGAATATGGGCATATTCCGTAAGTCAGCATTTTCACTCTTAGAGGTATACTTGATAGAAATTAAAACATACGTCCACCAAAAAAAAAAAAATAAGTTCTAGGATATTTCATAACATCGCTATTCATAATAGCAAATAACTAGAAAATGCCTAAATCTTCATCACAGTGGAAAGTAAACCGCGGTGTAATCACACAATGGAACACTATACAGTACTACACAGCAGCGAGAGCGAATAGTCTACAAGGACGTACAAGAACGCGGATGAATCTCAGAAAAAAAAATAGTTTTGAATAAAGAAGCCAAACACACAAGGTCATGCTATATTATTATATATATATATTATATAATATATATATAAAGTACAAAATAGGCCAATTTTCTCTGACAGATATCAAGACGGTGGGTCATCTTGCAGGGACGTGGCTGGAATGGGGTGTGAGCTGGGCGGGGGTTCTGAGTGCTGGGATGCTCTCTTTCTTAATCTAGGTGCTGGTATTCAACTGGCTTTAGTTTCTGAACACTCATCACGCTATGTAATTATATCTGTGTTTCTCTCAAGGAATAATGTACCCAATAAAAAGAAAATTAAAAAACAAGCAACCCAAAATCCCAACCCCTTGCAAGCAGTCCAGGTGTCGTGAGCATCGTCATTGGCCCAGAGGGATGTTTGCAGCAGGAAGAGGCAGCTCATTCGTGCTGGGTGACAGGACCGTCATTTTTAATTCTACCAAAAATTATTTGCAGAAATGCAAATATATGAAAAAAATGTTTCAGCCTAATTAGTCATCAAAAGAATTCAAATTAAGTGAAGAAATATCATTTCTACCTATCGAATTGGAAAGTTGTTGATTTTTTTAAAGGAATAGTGAATACTGGCAAGAATGCTATGAAAGAACCCTGATGGATTTTGAGTCAGGATACAAATTGCTTTAACCCACTGGGAAAGTATTGCATTGATACAAAGCAGGAATCTAAATGTTCTTTCTATTCTTTAATCTAGGAATTCTTCTTCTGGGAATATAAACCAAGGAAATAATATGAGATACAGAAAAAGTCTATGAATGGAGTTATACATGAAAACATTATTTATCATGGAAAAAGAGAGAAGACATTCAAATGTCTGACAAAAGGTAATGACTCAGTAAACCCTAGGACTTATATCTATTCAATGCAACATTAGGCAATCATTTAGTGGAATGCAGGACTTTGCAATAACATAGAAAATACTTAAGTTAGAATGTTGCATTGGAGGAAATAGACCAAAATAATAATAGCTGCTTACTTGGATATAGGATGAGGAATGCTTGCTTTCTTTCTCTTCAATCCATTTATATTTTCCAGAATGTTTTGTTGTTGCTGTTGTTCTTTTACTGTGGCTAAGGAAAAAAAGGGGGAAATTGTATTTTTCCAGAAGACAATAATAATATGCCAGACAAAACAAAGACAGAAAATTGTTTGACAATACTCTTTGCTTAGCTAAAAATAACTTTCCTTTTAAAAAATGAGTTGGATTTCTGACTGTATATTTGCAACTGTCTACTTCCTGGCTTTTGGCTGTACTTTAAACTTGACACATCTGGAAGGGAGCTCACCATCCCCACCACCAGCCTCGTCCTGTGTCCTCTGGTGACCAAAGCTGAACACCTCCGGTTCCCCAGCCTCTGCCCCTCTCCGAAATCACTACGGTATAAGCCCTCGATTTCATTCTACTCTACTATAAATATTTGGCTAGAATTAGAAATTTGAGTACACCAGTCTCTGCTTTGTTCTCATTAGTTCAGGCCCTTTAAAAAAAAAAAAAAGGAAAAGGAGAAACATCTGTAACAAAATAAATTAATTAAAAAAGAAAAAAATAATTTAAAATAAAATAAAATTAACCTATTTTAAAGTGAAAAAGAAAAGAAAATAAATAAAACCAGGCTTGGACAATAACCTCCTAAATTTGTTATTTTGTTTGTTTGCTTGTTTTCTGTTTTCTTGTTTTTTGCGGGGAGTGTCTCCTTCCTCCAGTCCTAGGACCAAACCTCTTGCTGATGCGGAGCCCACTGGAGTGGGTGGATTTGGGGGTAGGTGGCTGGCATGGCCAGTTGCCACGGGACCTCAAGCTGCAGGGAAGCCTGGCTACAATGTTGATTTGGGCCCTCAACTAGACCTTCTGTGAACCACAAGGGCATGAGTAGCAAAGGCTGTTCCGATCTCTTACAGTTACGGAGAAATGATGAGCTGACTGTGAACAGGGGCAGTGGGCTTGGCAGGGAAGCAGTGGGGGTGCGCGGGAGCTGCCGTTACTCCTCCCGGCCGCTCGCTCACCCAGGCCGCCAGGAGGACGCTCAGGATGCGCCTGCGGGTTAGTAAGACTGTTCACCAGCGGGTCACAATGATATAGATGCTCATTTTTTTGTTTTGTGTTGTTTTTTGTTTATCCTCACCCGAGGACATTTTTCCATTTTTGATTTAGATAGAGTGGGAGGGAGAGAGAGGAAGAGAGAGAGAGAGAAACATCGACGTGAAAGGGACACATCGAGTGGCTTATAGATGCCTGTTTTGAAGAAAGTTGCCCTTTGTAGTCATCAACATCGGTTGTTCATTATTACTACAATATAGATATTTTCTAATTTATTATTAATGTCCATTAATAATAAATATATTATATAATAAATTAACATATTATTAATAATATATTAATTAATAATAGGAGTGATCATATTGTTATTATTATCATAATTTAGATTATTTATTTGTCATAGACTAGGACTTACTGCCTTTTAGGCAGGTTAAACCTGAAAAAAATATCATTGCTTCCATATGAGTTTGAATATTTCAATGGCCAGTCCACACAGTGCCTTTTTTTTTATCCTTACCTAGAACATTTTCCCATTTTAGTTCAGATAGAGTGGGAGGGAGAGAGAAGAGAGAGAGAAAGAGAGAGGAACATCGACATGAAAGGGACACATCGAGTGGCTGCCTCCCGCATGAACCCAACCAGGTCTGGGGATGAATCGCAACCGAGGTACGTGCCCTTGACCGCAATCGAACCAGCAACTCATTGGTCCACGGGAGGACACTCTAACCACTGAGCAAACCGGCCAGGGCCACAGTGTCTTTTGACATTACAGAACGTAACTTTTTAACCTAGCCACAAAAAAATGTACCTGATGTATGATTCTATATGTAAGTATAAAAACAGGCCAAACTGCAGTGTTGTAAGGCAGGGTGGTGGGCACTGTCGGGGCTAGAGTGACCGGAAGGGGACCTGCAGGGCGGGGTTTCTGGACTGCTGTCATGCTCTTCGTCCTCAGTGCGGGTGTCAACTACATGAGTGAGTTCTGATGACAAAAGTCCACTGTGCTGTGTGCTTCTATGGACACTTTACTGCATAAACATCACACTCCAATAATAAGTAAAACAGGAAGATCATTTGTTCAAATCCTTGTAAAAATTACTATACATGCTAAATAATATGGAAATTTAGAAATTGTAATTTCATAAAGTTGCATTTTACTTTCACTATAAAAGTTTTCTTATTAATCACCATATGAATGTACTAAGAAATATCTGCTGGGTAGCCACAAAGCAATCAAGACCCCGGGCCCTTACGGATACCAGCCCACATCCTCCCACAGGCACTTAGACTCCTACAAGCTCGTCTTAATATCCCAGAGGATTTCCATCTCCACGGGAACGTAGAGTTCTAGGAATCAAGTAAACCGTGACTTGGAGGAGGCTGTCTAGGTATGTCCACACAGCCTGGTGGCTAAAAGTCAGATTGCCTCATTTTGTTCTGGACACCGTGTCTGAGTCTGAATCCTGGCTCTGCCACTCATTAAACAATCACACCGTGAGCAATCTGCTTAACTTCAGCTTCCTCAGCAGAAATGTGCCAGTCACAACCCTCCCTGGGCTGTTTGGAGGACTAAACATCATAACTCGTGTGAGATGCCGCGCATAACGTCTGGCACACCTGGGCTCAGTTTCTATTTGTCCCACTTCTCTGGACCTCAGACTCAAAATGGGTGATGAACACCATCCCCTGCCGGGGGGCAGGCTTCCCACTCTTGTCCTTGCACAGGTTCTAACTCAGTGCGGGTGTCGACTACATGAGTAAGTTCTGATGGGAAAAGTCCACTGTGCAGTGTGCTTCTAAGGACACTTTTCTGCATAAACATTACACTCCAGTAATAAGTAAAATAGGAAGATCATTCGTTCAAATTCTTGTAAAAATTACTATACATGCTAACGACCCTTTAGAAGTTCCCCCCAAGTCTTGTAGCATGTCTCCCTCTCTTATCCTGAGTCACAAACTAGACAAAGGATCTTATGACCTCCATGTATTTCAGCATTGTACAGATTGACTTGGGGTGGGGGCGAACTTTTCTTTTTATCCTCACCCGAGGGCTTTTTTTTTTTTTTTTTTTGCATTTATCTTCAGACAGAGTGGTGGGAGAGCGGGAGAAAGAGAGAGAGAGAGAAACATTGATGTGAGAGAGACACATTGAGTGGTTGCCAGCCACACGGCCCCAGTTTGGGCTGGGGACAAACTGCAACTGAGGTATGTGCCCTTAGCAAGAACTGAACCCAGGACTCTCTGGTCCACAGGCCAACACTCCAACCACTGAGCCAAACCTGGGCTGGGGGTGAACTATTAAAGCAATTTCAGCCCAGCCGGTGTGGCTCAGTGGCTGAGCGTCCTGCATGCACCAAGAGGTCGCCAGTTCAATTCCCATCAGGGCACATGCCCAGGTTGTGGGCCCGATCCCCAGTGGGGGGCATGCAGGAGGCAGCCAGTTGTTGTTCTGTCTCATCAATGTTTCGATCTCCCTCTCCCTCTTCCTTCCTCTCTTTCTAAAACCAATCAAGAAAAAAAAAAAGTTATTTAAATAAAGTAATTCCGGGGAAAATAGCCTTCACACTAGCATGCTTCAGGGCAAGTTCTGCCCCACTTTGGTCCTGTGTGGTCCTCATCAAGAAAAGTCTCCTCTGGTCAAATACATTTTTAAAACACTGCTACCATCTCCCTCTCTTGGACAGTCTCATGTGCATCAACTAATAAAGGCTCAAAAAAATCCTATAGTAAAGAAACCAATTTGACTTGATATCACATAGTATTTCAGCCATTTATTTTACCACAGACCCTTGGTTAACATCCTGGAACTTGAGTTCCCAGAAAAACAAGTTGGAAATGGAAGATGTTAGCAACAACAATAAATAATGCTCCTGGAAACAGCCACCATTACATTTGCTCAAATTCTCAGAAAAGAAAAAAAATGTGAATGCCTTCTTGTTGGTATTGACCACGGGTAAGCTCCTTTCAGAGAATGACCTTACCTGGCCGCATCATGAGGTCTCGCAGACTCAGGGACGGTCACAGGGGCCCTGTGCACATACGTGACCTGTTTTATTTGCAAAAAACTGTATGTACTTATCAAGAACAAATAGCTGGATTTTGATTTTTCAGAAGGAAGTTGTCTTCATTAAAAAACAGATCATTCCACTTCATTCTCCATTAATATCTTTTCTCCTCGCACTCTCTCTTTGTGTAGTAATCTGCTAGAGAATCTGTTCCCACAGGTTTGGGGAAGAACAAAACCCTCCACTCCCCCAGCCCCTCCCCCTTTGCCTTCCAATGCCCCTGAGCAGCTGGTAGGGTTTATTGCTCTTTCCTGACATTGGCTGCATTCTATACACGGAGTAAGATTGATTATCCTCATTCTAAAATGTGAAGATCCAGCATGCGCCTTTGTCCCGCTTCCCCCAGAGTGAATTGGCATCGAGAGCACCCGGTTCAGAGGCAGCACCTTTTGGGTGTGACAGTACGGAGCTGGCATGCAGGGACTGCACCACCACCCGTGGTCCCGGTCAGCCTCTATCTTGAGCTCAGTGTCCACCAGGGCAGGGTGCTGTCCCACCAGACCACACCGTACAAAGAGCACCCAAGTCCTAACCTCCTGCAGGACCTGCTTTGCAAAGCCGGCCAGGGGGGCACTGTAAACACAGCAGAAATGGCCATTCATTCAAAGGCACCTTCAATTGCAACTCTGAGGCTACGCTGATGTTGAGATAGATGTGCCCCTGTGTGTGTGAGTGTGTGTGTGAGTATGTGTGTGTGTGTGTGTGTGTGTACACATATGCACACGTCTGCCTGAGTGACCCTAAAGACAGGTTGCACAAACTTGGCACATTAGGAGATTCCCACCAGGCTCTCATTTTTTGTTTCACCAGTTTGGCTGAAATCAACACTCAGAGTCCCCACAGTATTGAACCACCATTCCAGAGCCAGCCAAGGGTTGGAACATAAAGAGAGCCGAGCAAACCAGTGTGTAGGCAACCCAGGGAAAGTAATTGTTCTTCTTAGCAGCACGCTGCTTCCCTGCTCAGCATCTGAACAAGTTAATTTGGAAACAAGGCCTTCTGGAAAGAAATGGCGCACATCTCGGCGTCCCGCGGATTCGCGGGGAGCAGTGCCCTTTCACCAGCTAGAAATAGTAAATTATATTTATAATCCATTTGAAGGGGAACGTTTTTCTTCTCTTCCCTGGGAGCCACTCTCTATTTTATATTACTTATTTTATTTTATTTTTTATTTTTTTGCCTGATGTCACCATTTAACACCAGTTGTCCAACTTCAGGGGTCACTTCTTGCTCACACCAGTGGCTGGTAACCAGGGCAAGAATTTTGCTAATTGAACCGGGAGCCGTTTAATTAAATACAAATGCACATAAAGAAGTTTGTCTGTGGCCAATCCTGGGCTTCAAGGAACTGCTCTCAGCAGCGTCTAAATCAGACAAATTGGCTAAATTGAACCTGCTCCGTAGCAAGGTTGCTTCATCTAGAGGCCAATCAGTGGCAGATTGAGGTGTGATGTGCGAGGAGGGGAAGGAATCAGGCAGTCCGCCCTTCCTGGGGAGGGAGTCAGTCTTCAGGCTGCAAAAACACCTCCGTTTCCCACTGGCATTATTACCCCCAAACACTGGGGCGCTGGGTCGTGACTCCAGGACCGGCCTGTCCTCGGAGCACAGGGATGGATGGCAGGAGGCTCAGAAAGGGCAGCCAGAGAAACGTGGTCTAGACATTGTCTTCCGTTCTGTGCACAGCTTTGCCCGTCTGCATTTGACCCTCCACCGCCAGCGAATGAATCAACATGGCACAGAGGCCCTGCTACGTTTCTGGCACTGAGCTCGATGTTTTATAAAATTATTTTTCAGACCATAGACATGAAAAGTCAGTTATAAAGTATAGTGGGGTCAGTGCCTGGGTGTGAATCTCAGCTCCCAAGGATTAACTATGTGGTTTGGGGCGAGTCACGAAAGCTCCCTGAACCGGTTTCCTCAATCATAGAATTGGGATAGTGAAAGTGTCCTCTTCTTAGGGTCATGGAGAAGATTAAATATGATAATCATTTTTTAAGAAAGCCCCTTATACAGCTGTTATTACTCTTCTTCCCATTTTACAGATGGGAAAAGAGGCTCAGAGACGTTGGCTTGCCTCAGCCTTCACCGCTAATAAGTCACAAAGTTGAGGGTCCAAATTAGATTTACTGGACATCAACGCCCCTGTACCTTCCACCATGTCCTGTGGCCATGACAAAGTGTCCATGATAATCCCTGGCTATATTCTCTGTGCCAATACTTGTAAAGAAAGACAAAAGACATCTAAAATGTTGTTTCTCTCCTCAAAAGCAGTCCAGATTATGAGCGCTAATGTTTAGCTCTGAGCATAAGCAGAATAAATGTCCACATAGACTCTGTCACTGCAGACAGTGACAATACTATTCTATCTCCACATGATCTCGCACAACCAGCCTTGAGTCTTGGGAAGACTTAATAGTCACTTCTTGCTCTCTGCTATCACGGCCGCTTGTATATACCTTCGAATTTTACCTTCCATTTCATAGAAACTGTCTATTTATATATGACTCTTTTTTTCCTCTGGGAAGCAGCTCCTAGAAAGCAAGTCTTATGACGAGATCATATTTGAATTTCCTGCATTTGGCACAGTGCCTAAAATATGTAAGTGCCAAGCAAACAGATGTTGGATGAATGAATGAATGAATGAATGAATGAATGAATGAAGTACATTTCTCTACTTTCCACAGAAGGATTAGACATTGCTCGCATAACTCCTGTCTAGGACCAGAGTGGTATCAGGATAAGCAGACATTGTTTTGGAGAAATTTACATATCATATTAATATTTTCCATATATAGATGCTCCTTGATTTATGATGGAGTTATGTCCCAATAAATCCACCGTAAGTTAATGTATTGTAAGTCAAAAATTAATTTAATACTCCTAACCTATCAAACGTCATAGCTTATCCTGGTCTACCTTTCAGGGTGCTCAGAACATGTGCATTAGCCTGCAGTTGGGCAATTACCTGGAGTTTCATCTCAAAATCATTGCCTTCCTCTTCTTCTTCTCACCAGACGTAAGATACATAGATGGACGATTTGTAGATATGACAGGATGCAAAAACCCAAGACACAATATCCAAAAACACTGGCAACACAGTTCACTGTCGAGTTTGCCCTGGGGATCTCATGGCTGGCTGGGATCTGCAGCTCACTGCCGCTGTCCAGCACCGTGAGAGAGATCGCACTGCATTTCACTAGCCTGGGGAAAAGTCAAAATTTGATGGATGGTTTCTACTGAATGCATATTGCTTTCACACAATGATGAAGTTGAAAAATCATAAGTTGAACCTTCGAAAGTTGGAGAATGTCTGTACTCATCAGACTATTTTCATGCTTGCACAATCCTTTGTGTCACTTCTGCAAACCTTTCTTTCCTATCCAAATTCTAAGCTCTTGGAGAGAGGTAACCATTTATTTATGTGTAACACATGCACAGGAATAGACTCTCATTGTGTCATATGAAATTGAATTACTGGCTCAGTAGGAGAGAAGAGATAAATTGGCAGGTCATATGTATCTATGAATATACTCTCAAAGGTGGAATAAGAGTATTAGGGTGAAATTGGCTCAGGGTTAAGGGCATTTGGGGTAATGGGGCCCATGAAACTTAGGACAAGTATCCTGAGACAAAGCCAGTAATGTTTACTACCCAGACGCACAATCCAGTGCACTTTCTTTTTTTTTTTTTATCCTCACCAGAGGATATTTTTCCATTTTTTGTACAGATAGAGTGGGAGGGAGAGAGAGGAAGGGAGAGAGAGAGAGAAACATCGACGTGAAGGGACACATCGAGTGGCTGCCACCTGCACGACCAACCAGGGCCGGGGACAAACTGCAACCGAAGTATGTACCCTTAGCGGGAACTGAACCTGGGTCTCTCCGGACCGCAGGCCGACGCTCTAACCGCTGAGCCAAACTGGCCAGGGCTCCAGTGCACTTTCTTCATGTGAGATATACCTGTGAGCTGAGGGCGGGGGTTGCAAGTGTATATCCAAGGTAACAACAGCTCTAAGGTCTGAAAAAGGTTTATGGAAACAACCAGTAGATACAGCCTCAAAATCACTTCAGGTAGCCACTTAGTGGACTATTTTCTCCCTGGGTTTCATTATCTAAAACTATTTTTTAAAAACCACATAGGTTAGTACTTCGACTGGCTATGGACCTGGTCCTGTACTAAGAGTTGGGGACTGAGCAGCGATAAGGCCATCTGATCACAGCCCATAAGGAGCTCATCACTGAAGAAATCACACAGCACTGGGGTCAGAACCATGAGCCCAGCAGTCAGCCTTCCTAGGTGTGAACACTGGCTCCACAGAAGTTGATTCTGAGTGTTTGCCCTAGCAACGTGACTGCCTCTGTGCCTCAATTTCCTCATCTGTACAAGTAACAAAACAAAAAAACAAAAAACTAGAAAACAAGATGGGTTTCACGGGTGGTTATTCTGAAAATTTTATGAGGTATTATAGAGGAGGAACTTAGTGATGTTCCTGTTGAAAGATAAATGTTTAATTATCTATTATTGCTATTAAATAAAGGATAGCTTCTTGGCTCCAAGAATCAGACACTCTAATAATCATTTTGGGTATTTTATCTAATTTCACTTGACACTCACAACAACCCACTGAAATAGGTATGAGCAGCCCCACTTTATGGATAAGAATATAAAGATTCAGAGAATTTAAAATAACTTAACTACGGTCCCATAGTAAATGAAGTCTGGATCTGAATCCAGGTCTCTTTATTCCCCGAGGTCATGCTCTGTCAACTATTCAATCTTATTTAGTAAATCCTTCAATTCAAAGCCAATAGACCCTTGTTCCAAAAGTCTCACCTAAGATAAGTAGAGATGTTTCATTTCATATTATCATTATATTCATTTGATTTAGTTTCATGTTGATGGTGGGTAAAATTTTCCTTCCAACATGCTAAATAATTTCTTGCGGCAGTTTTATACATAGATTCTTTTCTCTGAATTGTTTTTACAGAAGAAGAGCTCAGGACAAAGGTTTGTACTTATTAATGGCTCAGGAAATTGGCTATTATTAGTAGTAGTAGTCTTTCTGACTCTTTAAAAACATCTGCCTGAACATTTTGATATTTCTAGTTCTAAAATAAACGTATCCTGTTGCTCTCCAAATGTCCATGCTTTTGAAATGAACCGCTATGCAGAGTACTTGACCCATGTATGACGTCACGCGACTGCTTTGGTAGGTCCTTCTGGCCCTGATAACCGTGTCAGTTGTGTAGTCATGGCCTTTTTCACATTCAGGTCCTGCTACATGTATGTCCTAACCTGCTCCCGTTTGCTGAGCTCCAGACACCAACGACCTTCGGGCTCCAGTCAGCATCACCAACGCCTTTCCAAAGAGAATCACATCCGGTAAGAAGTTAGAAGCTCTATTTCCACCAGTAAAGCAGGCATATCCTGCCGGGAGAATCACTGGAAATTTTTGTTTCCCTAAATCCAGGCTTCTCTCATTAGTCCCTTCTATGTGGGCTCAGACCAGAAATCTGCAGTCGCTGATTTGCACGCTAGTCGTCTTTGGAAGCTGAGTCCTATGCTGACCCCACCGACGGTCGGATTCATTTCTACCTCTTGCAGCTCCCCCAGTCTGAAACCCCGGCCACCGGCTGGTTCCTGCTTCCATCCAATGAAGTCCCCTGGAAGAAGTATGCTGCCCTTTACCTACTTTTGCCCAAAATCTCCTGTTGCATTTTTTTCACCTACTAGATGAGATTTAAAATTTTCATCTCCATAATTCTTTAGTTAGCATCATCTCTAGGCTTAAGCCCTGAAGAGCACCAAAAGATAAATTAATTAAATTTATTCTTGAGGAACGTTCAGTCATGGACAAGCCAACAGTAAATGAGAAAAATGTGTATGAATGGAGGTATTAAAGAAAAGTAAGTTAGAAACAGAAAGAAGTATTTATTTAACAAACTCTCCCCGAAGGCGGTGTGCATGCCTGAGAGAGAATATGTACATTCTCATAAACAGCACTCTCTTGCAATTGAATTCTAAACAATCTCCGTGTTTTAAGTTGTTTCTGTGTTTACTCACATGTGGATATATGGCTTTACTGCAGAGAAAGGGAGAGAGAAGGAGAACAAGGAAATGATTGCACTATTGTGGACGCTTTATGCTTCCACACATACTGCTTATTGTCTGCACAGTAGACAGTGATCTTTTAAAGAGGGGAGTCAAATCACGCCATTGCTTTGTTCAGAATTCTCCGCTGATTGTATATATCACTAGAATTCAAGACTCCTCATGGTCCTCAACAGGATCCTGTATGAGCTGCCCTCTGCTGTCTTTACGTCCACACCTCCACCCCCTTTTTATCAGTCAACTTTACCCAATGTGCTCCATTCAACTCAATGCACGCTACCGCTTTGGGAACCATGGAGAATATGAATATGAATTGGCTCCCTGCCTTCAAGTAACTTACAATCTAGTTGAGGAGGTAAAATATTTTAGCGCCTGATCAAATTTTAGAGATCTAGTCTAACCCTTTCAATCTAGAGAGATGAAATTACTTTCTTGAGGTTGTACATCATCAGTACAGGAAGTCACAGTCTTATTTTTTCACCCAACACTGTTTCCACTACGTGATATTTGCTCTCTATGGTATATGTTTCTACCACACGTATCTCTGTATTGTTCCTAGAATATACAAAGCACGTTTTCTTCTGGGGCTTCTGTGGTGACTATTTTTTTCTAGATGACTCTTACCCCAGATAGCCACCTTTTCACTCTCTCTTCATTAAGGCTTCTAACCAAGTATCACCTATCCAAAGGGACCACGAACATAGCAGCTGTCCCAATACTGTCTATCCACTTACCCTCCTCTATTCTTCTTTATATCACTTATCACTGCTTGGCATTATATATACACATCTAACTATGTGTTTATTAATTTGCTTATTGTCCATCCTCTCTTCTTAGAGAGCAAATTCTATAAGGATAGAGAAACTGTCTGATGGACTAGATGAATGAATGAATGAACAGATGGATAAGCATGAGAAATAAATTTCAGAAGTGTAAGAAAAGGCTGAGATATAAATGAGGAACATTGTGAAGGAATTTTTAATAATCTAAGAAGCCAAAGGCAGAGGCAGAGTCAAATAAATTTAGGATTTCAGGCTTTGGGAAAAGAGTACTTTTAAGAAATTGATAAATTGGGAATTAGTAAAAAGTGCTAGAGAGGAAAATTCAAGGGGGTGTTGTGGGGGGGAGATAAACCACAGAACTTATATGCGTGTATGCAAACCAATGGACACAGACGACAAAGCTGGGGATGGGGTGGGGGGGATCAATGATGAGGAGGAGGGTATCAATGGCGGAAACAGGAGAAACTTCTGTAACAAAAACAAATGAATAAAATACTTTAAAAAAAAAATTATTCGAGAGGCAGTGATATTGAAGCCTGGGGGTTGAAAGGAGTTCAGACTGGGAGACCAAATGCAGAGAAGAGGGAAGAATCAAAGATTAAGACTTGGGGCCAGCCCCTGCCTAGGGCTGGGAAGATGAGGGAGGGTTTTCTTATTTCTTCTCTGTAGATAGTATATTGGGACTGGGGAGTGTACCTGACTGCAGGTGAGTTAGTTGGTGGGACAGGAATGACAAAGGAAGCCCGGTGTAAGGGACACTGAAAGGCTGGTGTCTTGGTGTTCAGCTCTACAGGAGCATGAAATGAGGAAAGGGCTTGTTTGGGTGACCAGAAAGAATTTTCACGTAGGGCACGAGATAGGGCCAATTGGAGAGTCCAGAGATGAAGATCAAGTCTAGTCTATTTCTAAGAATGGGCATTATTTATTAATTTCTTTGTCTATTTTCTAAATAGAAATTCGTAAATAAGATCGATCTCCTGAAATGGAGGGAAAGGAGGGAATACCTGTAATACTTTCAACAATAAAGATTTAAAAAAAAAAGATAAGTCTCCTGCCTTCAAGGATGTCACAGTCTGTGATTGCAGGGAAAACAAAAGAAAGTAATATACATGAAAAAAGGGGGGTGGGAATTGGGGCATTCAATGGGTAGAAGTAATAGACCTAAGAAAGTCTGGCTCATGAGTAAGTGGCAAAGTAATGAAGTGACAAGATGGTGTCACGCGGTTGACAGAGCCAGAGATGAGTAGCCCACAGTTGTAAGGGCAATAGTGATGATAATAACCATTTACTTCACAGCGCTCTTAATTCCCTTTTGTTTGTTTAACTTTTCCGCTTGCCAAGATATCTCATTCATTTCTCACAACATTACACGTGGTATATGATGCCCCCCTCATTTATGAAGAAGGAAATAAGAGGCTCAGAGGAGCAAAGGACTTGCCTAAAGTTCCGCAGTCCCCAAGCCAACTCTGATTTGGGGATGAAATACCTCACTGCACTTCATGCAATGAATCCGCAGTCCTCGGCCAACACCATTTTATTTCCTAATAAACCATACCCAGATTTTATTGGCCTGTTTCAAGGATATTCTTACTAAATCTGTCCAACAGTTTGAGTTTTTCCCCTAGAATATTCACAAAAAAGAACACGGTGTAATAACCTAATTCTAAAAGCTAACATCAGCCTCTTTTGTGCCTAGAATCTGAATTTTTATCAAATGTATCTCTTGAACTCATACCCTGTGAGTTAATAATTAAAGTTCTCACCACATAACCTCCATGGGTGTTTTTGTTTGTATTGCCCAATAATTGACATCCAGAGACAGGAGCTTCCCTCAAAACAAGCTTTTGCAGTGTGTGTCTTCTTCTCTCCAGGAACAAAATGGTCCTTTGATAGAATTAGCACCACAATGGCTACAATCCAGTCCAGGTTCTTCAATTATAGACCCAACCAAAGGTACCAAAGCATTTAGTGATTTGATCAAGGTCCCGGAGCTGTTAGAAGATTTTTATGAAATTTACACATTAGTCATTTTGTATTTTTATTGGCATCTGTATGTCCTGCAAGTAACATCACTAAATAAATTGATCAGAGATTATCTAGTTGAACACTCTCATTTTATAAATGAGGCTCAAAGCAGCTAAGCAATGAGTCTGATTTCACATGGGAAATCAATGAAAGTGTTCAAATCTGGGTCTTCAAATTTCTTATTTGGGAGATTTTGCATAGGATACTGCTTCTCTAAATACAGTTCATGGATACCTCCATGTGTTAAAGAAAATCTGCCTCCCACTCTGGACTTAGTGAATCACAATTTCTGGTAGTAGCTCAGGAATCTAAAAGCCTCTGCCCGAGGACCTTCTGATCCCTGACATTGCCATTATTTTCACGCATGTTTGAATGTCTCATACTATGACAACTGACTTTTGCCTTTCCCCTGTATCTTAGGCCTTTATGGGGAAAACAACCAAAGATCCCCTGTAACTTTCATGAGATTTTCATTCCTTCTGCTTTTTCTTGTGCCAATACTTTCCCTTAAACAAGTGCCCCTTCTCTCTTGAAACCCTTTTCCTGTGATTCTTTCCTGTGCCAGGAGAAGGTAGTTATAGGTGGGCAATACCTGCTGCTCACTTTTATTTATTTTTGACTCCTGATTATTGTCATGGCCCCATTTCCGCTTTGCTTTCACGTTCAATTTTCTGTCACCATGTCTTACCTGATCAACTAGCAGTAGGGACTCTCTAAGTATTATACTCTTAAGTGCCTGCTCTAGACATTCACAGATTGTGAAAGTAAATGAAAAGAGATAATGGGCTTGAGTAAAGGGGAACATTCTATCTGAGTTTCCAAATGTGGAAAGCAAGGCATTGGATCCCCTTGCCCCACATCGGAAAAAAAAAAATTGGTCAGCTCTCTATATTTTCAGATCACTGTCCATTTCCTGAAACAACATTTCCTGTATTGGTTCAAAAAAACTACAGTTACCACTTGTTGAGCATTTACTGTATCTTACTTATTCCGTCTAGTGCTTTATTCACATCATCTCATTTTATCACCCTAACAGTTCTGGAAGGTAATGATTATTATTCCCATTTCACAGATGAATAAACTCAGAAATTAAGTGCCTTGCCAAAGGTTACACAAACAATGGTAGAGCCTGTACTTGAATTCAGAGTCAACTGAGACTGCGTTTGTAAGGACTGCATTTCAGAAGTCCACGCAGCAGTTAGAATGAAAGGGACCAGCCAGTGCAGATCGAACTGTGCCTAAAGAACAAGGCTCAAGGTTAACTTGAGCATCATGTGACAAACATTAGTGTACGTATTTTCCAGTACTAAGTAACTTAATTCTCCAAGAAATTCATGAGGTAGGACTAGCATCAATACCCCCCGCTTTATAGACAAGGAGATGGGGGCAGAGGGACTAAGTATTTGCCCCAGATCACACAACTAGTAGGTGATAGAGACAGGAGTCAACCTCAGACAGTCTATTTCCAAGACTGACCACTGACCACTAATCAACATTCCCTCTTAACTCTACCTCCTAGTTAAGAACAATGTTCAAATGCTTTAATAGATTTGAACACCATTTTATAAACAAAATATGTCAAAATATGATTCTCTCTCTATCTTGGAACAAGAAGGTAGATTCAATTTATTTTCAAAATATCTTCTAGTTGTTTAAAAACATATTAATAAAATTCAATGACTAGTGATGAGAAAGTGTTGGAAGATCTCACCAAATGACACCGAGAGTTCACAGAACCTTGAGTTTTACTCTAAATGAACCAACATGACATATACATTGTTTATACTGATAGTTGCTTTATGTATCCAACGAAATGGAAATTTCACAATACATCTGTGTATAAAATTCCTCTAGTTACGATTTAACAAGTCAGTAACACAAATAAAAATAATTACTGATATCCAACCAATTTGGATGCAAAATATTGTGTGTATGTTCAAAATGTAAGGATGCTATACAGTATGGGAAGATTTTTTTTTTCTAATAGTTAATCCAGAAAATTTCCTACATGTGCACTTTAATCTCAGTAGTAGCATATAAAGAAATATCGAATATGGCATGAGACTCTCTATTTCATTAAAAAATGAAATGGTAAACCATACCATCTTCTGTATATTGGCAAAATTCCCTTCTTGACCAGTCTTCAGTCAGGATCTTCTGAGCTCTCTTTTTGACTAGGCCTTACCTTGGGCTTTACGTCCTTCTTTGTAGAGTCCAGTTCTAACAAGAATCTTGTTAAGTCAGTTTAACCAGAGTATCCACACTCTGTATCTGATCATTGTATCTGATAGGGTTCCTCATCCTCTGCTATCCCCTAGGTGACGTCTACTCACTCTGGCCCTACCTGCAGTAAGAATCATGTTGGATCGCTTTAGTTGTAATTGCCCTTATTCCCTCTTAATAATTTTTCATCCACTGACCATTCCCCTCACCCAGCTCCTGGCTATTAACTTTCTTTGTTGTATTTAGATAATGCAACAGATTGAATGAAACCCAATCTCTCTCCCCTACTACAAAACCTGATTATAACAGCTTTCCTTGAATAAAATCTTTACGGTTCTTTTAACACGTTTCATGATAATTTTTTTTCTTTAACAGTATCATCTCTGTCCATGGTCTACCTGTGGTCTCCTTTGTTCTAAAATGGCAGTGGTAGGTGTAAAACTCAATATCATCCTGATCCCAGATTACAAATACAATGTCAAGTCCATTTGCACATAAGCCCAATCTTCAGGGCTACACCTAAGAAGTCACAAGGAAAGAACAGTTCAACAGAGGAAATGCTGCAAAGCTCATCTTGGCCAACGATGGGTGAGCTAGAAGTTTTAAAATATACACGCCCTAAACACAGGGTGTCCACGTCCTCTACAGTGAGGATAAAGCTCCAGGAGTGTGCATGGCCTGGCGTGCCAAAGAGAGTGGTGTGAAGTTCAGGAAAACACCAACTTTTAGAATCCGAAGGGGTGGGGGGAAATAAAGTCATTCCTTTTTCTATTCCACTTTTCCCCTCCTCCACTGAATCCTGAAAATCGTGACAAGTGTAATGGGTCATTGCACAGCACTTCCTTTTGGATGGATGACAGTGAGAGAGAGGCAGTGTTTATCAGTTGACTCTGCCCTGGAATATCTTTTCAATGCTGATCTTGGTCAAGGTGACCGGACACCATGACCCAAACCAAGTGGATGATTAAGTCAGCCAGTTAATAAATACATACTGAGACTCCAGGCAGGATAAAGCAGCCAAGATAACTATAGTTAGCACATTTTCCTATCATTAAACTTTGACCACCTTAGATCAGCACACTGGATACTGAGCTTCGATTGAGACCACTTAACTCACTCACCTCGGGCTCCACATGCCCGATGCCGGGTGTCCTGCAGCCTCTACCAATCACCATGGCACTTCCCTGTCTCCACTCCCTCCCCTCCATCCCATATTTCCCCTATCTCGTTTACTCAGTACCACCTCTTGAAAACACTGGCCAATGGTTTCACTGTTTTACCCTCTCTTGGATAATACACTCTTGGAGACCAGGTAAATATTTTCAAATACACATTGTATAAAAAATGGCTGTTCCCACGTGTTTAGAGCCTGAGTACCCACAATCATAACCTTCACGCTGTGATTTACCTGTGACCTTGGGTAAGTTGCTTAGTGTCTCTAAGCCTCGGCTTCCCATCTCTAAAACAGAGAAAACAACTTTATTTTAGGTTTGTTGTGTCAATGAGATGAGAATGCACAGAAGGGTTAGCAGAGTGCCCGTCATTCGGCAAATGCTCAATAATTAGTGAGGCCAGAGCATACCTACTTGGCCCCAATCTATGTCACATGTGTCATTTAACCCTTAGAACAACTTTTTATGGTCGTTGTCATCCCCATTTTGCAATGAGGAACCCGAGGCAAGAGGAGGTGTATAACATGCTCAAGATTTTTTTATCCTCACCCAAGGACATTTTTTTCCATTTTTGTTCAGAAAGGGCGGGAGAGAGAGAAACATCGATGTGAGGGACACATCGAGTGGCTGCCACCCACACGACCAACCAGGGCCGGGGACAAACTGCAACTGAGGTACAAGCCCTTAGTGGGAACCGAACCAGGGTCTCTCTGTACTACAGGCCGACGCTCCAACCACTGAGCCAAACCAGCCAGGGCCATGCTCAAGATTTTGAAGCTGGTAATGGCAGAACCCAGATCTGAGGCCAGGCTGTGACCCCAGAATCTGTGCTCTTAGCTCCCAGGATGCGCTACCTCAACACGAAGTCCAGTCTGGTAACCACATGGGATTATGACACACAGTTTTTTTAGGATTTAGATGCTGTTAAGAAACTGCCACTATTGCCAGGCCAGTGCGGCTCAGTG
Source organism: Molossus molossus (assembly GCF_014108415.1). NCBI lineage: Eukaryota > Metazoa > Chordata > Mammalia > Chiroptera > Molossidae > Molossus > Molossus molossus. Next base: position 13,173,115 of record NW_023425345.1, on the reverse strand, counting down.
GTTGAGCGTCGACCCATGCACCAAGAGGTCGTCAGTTTGATTCCCAGTCAGGGCACATGCCCAGGTTGTGGGCCCGATCCCCAGTGGGGGGCATGCAGGAGGCGGCTAATTGATGTTCTCGTTCATCATTGTTTCTATCTTTCTCTTCCTCCCTTCCTCTCTCTAAAATTAATAAAGGAAACAAATTTTTTTTTTAAAAAAAGAAACTGCCGCCCTGGCCGGTTTGGCTCAGCGGTTAGAGCGTCGGCCTGCGGTCCGGAGAGACCCGGGTTCGGTTCCCGCTAAGGGCGCGTACCTCGGTTGCAGTTTGTCCCCGGCCCTGGTCGGTTGTGCGGGTGGCAGCCACTCGATGTGTTCCTTTCACATCGATGTTTCTCTCTCTCTCTCTGTTCCTCTCTCTCCCCCCCACTCAACCTAAACAAAAAAAAAAATGGAAAAATGTCCTCGGGTGAGGATTAAAAAAAAAAAAAAAGAAACTGCCACTATTTTGGAAAATGACATCACGGGGAGTAAGGCCTATGCACCCCTACCCTCGAGGTGGACACAGAGAGGCCTGATTTCTAAGAGCAATCCAGGCCCAGTGGCAGTAACCAAAACTCCTCCCCACCCTTGCCCCCTGTTCCATTTTAATTCGTCATTCAGCAGTTTGCAGGGACAGATCGAGCTGGAGAGAGTCGCCTTCGATGGGATAGCACCTGCCTGAACTGTGACTTCGAGGTAAAGGCACACGGGAGACACGGTTCTGACCAGCGCTGTTGGATGGGCTTCCATGTGCTGCTTCCCAGAAGGATGGTGGCTCCCAGGAAGGAAACAAATATGGGGCCTGGTCCCTAGAAAATCAAGCCGCCTAGTGTTAGTTTCCGATGCAACAGGCCCTCGCTGTTTGGTGAGATGCTTCTCTTCTTGCGGGAAATGGGCCTCCTCAAAGAAAGAAGCAGGATGCTCTCCACAATCAAAACAGGGTAGGGCTTCTTGACCAAAAGTCATCCAAAGCATCTCCCTACAGTGACCCAAGGGAAAACCAGCCCCTGGCCCTGACATTATCCTTCCTGACTCCCATTTTCCAAGGGGCTGAAGAAAGGTAAGGACTCCCAAGGAGTTAGAGTCTGAATAGCCCAGCCGGTGTGGCTCAGTGGTTGAGCGCTGACCCGTGCACCAAGAGGTCGCTGGTTTGATTCCCGGTCAGGGCACATGTCCAGGTTGTGGGCCCGATCCCCAGTGGGGGCATGCAGGAGGCGGCCAATCGATGTTCTCTATCACATTGATGTTTCTATCTCTCTCTCCCTCTCCCTTCCTCTCTCTCTAGAATCAATAAAGAAAAAAAAGTTTTTTAAGTGTCTAAACAATTTTTGGAGACAAAGCTTGAGAAACGGTCAAGCAGTTCCAAAAGAGGAAAAAAACAGCTTTTAAATCATAGAACTGCCCCCAGGAGCCTCCAGGGCCACGCTCGGAAACCCTGCCGAAAGTCTGTCCCCCTTGAATAGCAATCAGATAACAAGACTCTTTTAAGAAGCACAGAATAGTTAAATTCATCACCATAATTTAATTGTACAGGTTATTAAAGATCCGTTCGCCTCCCCTCTTTCTCCGGCGCTGCTTTTGTGTATTAAATTCAGACTAATCACATTGGGGATTCCAAGAGTACTGTATTAGTCATCCTCATCCCTTTTAATTTGTTTAATGGCCTCCTCTGTGTGTGTGTGTGTGTGTGTGTGTGTGCGCGCGCGCGTGTGTGTGTTCTGACTGGTTGTACATCGCTTAGCCTCACGATGACATGTAAATAAAGACTGGATAGGGAAACTTTTGCAGAAAAGAATAATGCATGTCTGCATTCTAAAGTTACATTTCATGTTTGAGTAATTCATGGGACGTGTCCTGCAAGGCACGGTGCTTATTATTTCTCCCGAGCGGTCTGCAGACCCGGGAGCGGAGAGAGGACGAAGAAAGGAAGGAAGGAAGAAAGGGAGTCTGAATTTACACTCACCGCTTCAAAAGCCCTTTTGTACTCAGCCAACTTCTCCTGGCTGAAGATGCCGTATTTGCCAAAAAGTCGCCTGCAAGAAAGCACACAACACAACAAAAGTAAAAACACAGTCCATTCAAGGACTCCCATCCCTGCCCACCCCCACCTTCTTTTAATCATTTTTCTTTTTACTCCAAAGACATATTTTTAGAAAGTGGTGCTCAGAGCCCCACCGTGCTGACCAAGATTAGAAAACATCCACCTCGTTAGTGAGGTCTGGAGCCCGATGGGGCTGTTTGGGTCAATTGTCTTTTCACCTGGCCCCGGCCACCGAGGCCACGTGAGCTGAGAATGAGGGTTATTTAGCATGGAGAGCCCGTCGGACAGCGGGCCTCTCCGAGCGCTGGGCCGACGGAGCCAGAATAGCTGTCTTGTGTGGGTTGTTTTGAGCTGTTCTTACACATTCAGACTTTCTGTCCATTCAGCCAGAGCAGCCACGTGTCCAAACCCTGAAAGGGGCTGGTGCTGTCGGACAACTTGGTTAAACTCGCCTTTTTAGATGTAGGGTTTTCCATGTGTATTTTCCTCTGGCCGGTTGAAGGATTTTCTCCAATATGGATGTTTTGAAATGTTTCTATTTCTACACGGATGTTGAAAGATGGAGGAGAAGGGGCGGGTGGTAGGGAAGAAAGAGAAAGGAGAAATGAACAAAGAGGGATCAGTCACTTCTTCTATCTTGGGCTGTGTGGACACCTGCTGAAATGTCACAAGTCTAGTGAAATGGCTGGTCGAATGATTTGGTCTCCGTGATGCCAACTGGCTGATTTTCCCAATGATCTGACCAGTTGTTTTGGCATTTTTCAGGAACAACTTTTGTTCAATCGGAATAATTTAGAAGCAATGATCCCATTGGTGGCTTATCAAGGCCTGTGCTTTCTTTCTATTTCCTTCCTGGGCACCTGCTTTTTAAAATCCATTTCAATACGAATGAATGCCCCAACCTGGGGAAGGGTAGTTCAGTCCGCTGCAACAAACTCTCTGTTGAAAACGTGGCATGAGCCACGCATTCCGCTAGCTGCTAGAGGTAGAGAGAGAAACAGGAGGCTGCTGTCATCAGCAGTTTGGGGATTTAATGGGAGACAGACACGATCTGAAAGCAATTCTACAAAAAAAAAAAAAAAAGAAAGAAAGAAAACCTAAAGTGGTTGGGGACCACTGGGAGAGCCTTTAGCACATGGAGGAATAAACCAGTTAACAAAGAGAGGGAAAATAATCCGGAAGCAGGAACCCCGTCAGAAAAGGCAAAGAAGCACAACCTGGTGGGATGAGCAGTTCGGTACCACTGGAGCATACAACGTGAGGACAGAAAGGGGGATGGGTGGAGAAACAGGACTGGGACCCAGACCTCGGAGGGCCGAGCACCACTTGAGAGCCTCTGTACGTATCTCCAGGGCGTCGGGGAGCCACTAAAAGGTTGACGCAGGAGCAGGAGGGGACCTGCCCTCAATTCAGTTACATCTTTGGGTCAATGGATCTGAAGACTAGAAATGGGAGACTGCTTAGTGAAGTCCTGCAACCTTTCAGGAAAGAAGAAATGAGATTCAGAGTGAGGGTTTTGGTGGTAAGGTTGTGGAAGAAGATTCATGTTCTTAGAGTGTGTGGCAGGAGAAATGAGGAACAGGAGAGAGGAGAGGCTAGATCCATTCCCAGTTTTCTGGCAGATTGGTGGTGGTCCTGTTGGCCAACAGAGGACCCCCAGGAAGGAGGGTCTGGGGGCAGAGGAGGGGAGATGAGTGAACAGGAAACATGCTGAGCCCCAGTGCCCACTGGCACAGTGGGTGAAGGGCAGTCAGACAGGAAGCTAGTGAGCTTCTAAAAGCCTTTGACTTAAACCATGTACCCCAATAAGGCCAACATCTCCCCCACAAGAGTGAGAATTTATTCTTGGAGATGGGAAGGGGGGATACTTAAATATTCCAGTTGTCTGAAGCCCTTCAAGGACCACAGTAAACAAAAAATTTATATCTGTGGTATTAAAATTTCATGGTATGGGGAGGAGAAAGTAGGAAAAAATACCTTAAATATCTCCTTGGGAAGGCAATAATGAAGCAAAGGTTGAGAAATACTGATTTAAACTGTAGTTTTGTTGAAGGATGGGAAAAGGAAGTTGACTTCATTGGCTAACATGGAATTTGAAGAATTTGCATTGGGGAAAAAAAACCCAGACATAGCTTAGTAGGGTCCTCTTTTGTCAAGCAAGTAGGCTTGCTTATTAAAACTCAGATTCTGGAACAGCCCACTTCCTATGATACTGATTCAGATTCTGTATGATTAGAGCCCAGGAATCTGCATTTTAAATAAGTCAACATGCCCAACTGACGTGGCTTCATGGTTGAGCACCGACCCATGAACCAAGAGGTCGCTGGTTCGATTCCCGGTCAGGGCTCATGCCCAGGTTGTGGGTCAAATTCCCAGTGGAGGGGCATGCAGGAAGCTGTCAATCAATGTTCCCTCTCATCGATGTTTCTCTCTCCTCCTCTCCCATCCTCTCTAAAATCAATAAAGAAAAAGATAATAAAAAATAAGTAAGTCAACCAATTGCTGCTGCTGCTGCTCCTCCTCCTCCTTATTCTTCTCCTTCTTCTTCTTTTTATTATTATTAATCCTCACCCAAGGATATTTTTTCATTAATTTCTAGATAGAGTGGAAAGGAGTTAGAGGGAAGAGAGAGAGAGAAACATCCCTGTGAGAGAAATACATTGATTAGTTGCCTCTCTCATGACCTCAAAAAGGACCAGGGATCAAACCTGCAACCCAGCTTTTTGCCCTTGACCAGAAATCAAAACCATGTTCCTTCAGTCCATGTGCTGATTCTTACTCCCTCTCCTAACAAATTAAAAAAATATATATATGTATGTATGTGCGTGTGTGTGTGTGTGTGTATGTATATATATATTTCGACCTGAGATTAAATTAGGAAGCAATATCCTAATGGTGGATGTGAAATTGAAAAGATAAGAAGCAATGTAAAAGCACCAGCATCCTATAAGTGAAATTTGGGAGCATGGTTCCACTTTTTAAATCTTAGATGGGCAACACGTCACTCACTGTAAGACAGACAGACAGACATGGAGGAAGCTCGGGAGATGTTGAGGGTGCTGTTGAGTGTGGGCTCATTATATTGCCCAACATACTCTTCCAGTTTTTGTCTGCTAGGTAGTTAGTATAGGAGGGTTCTTCTCCTGCTATTGTTTTGTTTTAATCTCATGGACACTGAGAATTACATGGGTGATCTGTTCTTCCTCTTTGGGCGGCTAAAAAAGCAAAGCCAGACTTGTTCACCACCAACACGGCAAATTGAGGGGACCCAAACTATGTGTCTTTATTAGCCTTGTTCTTGCTTCTATTTTTAGTCCTTACATAAAAAGCAAGACAGAGCTCTTGCATTTATGGGTCTTTAAGGGACTTGTAAATGAGGTTAAGGCATTATGTTATCTGGAAGTTACCAGCGGAGCAGGGATTAGTTATCAGATTGACCCACCCTAGTTTAGGGCAAAGCTGCAAAGCAACAGATATGAAGTAGGTACATTCTGAAGAAAATAGCTTGGGGAGGGGCAGGGCAAGAGACCATATTCTACTCAGTTCTACAAATGTTATAGCACTGCCTTCTATAAAGATGCTCAAAGGTGGTACTGGTCAGAAATAATTACTAATATTTTATTACAGGCACACTAACTTAACTACTAGTAATAAAATCTTTATCAGTAATTATTTCTGACCCTAAAACCACCTTTGAGCATCTTAGATCCAATGTTAATATCCTGGGTGGGATATTGTCTTGTTTTATAAAATGTTACTATCAGGGGAAAATGGATAATAGTTACAGGGTATCTCTCTGTATTACTTGTTACAACTTCATTTGAACCTACAGTTATGTCAATAAAAATTTCAATTAAACAAAGACGTGTGCACAGAGGAAATTACATGCGAAGATACAGCAAGAAGGCAACCGTCTGCAAGCCAAGGAGAGAGACCTCATATGACTCCAACCCAGCCATCACCTTAATCTCAGACTTCCACCCTCCAGAACTGTAAGGAAATTAATTTCTGCTTTTTATGCTCTACCCAGTCTTTGGTATTTTGTAATAGCAGGCCTAGAAAACTAAGGCAATAAGTAAATATTTTAGACAAATGAGTTGAGCAAGGAGAAAAGGCAATACAGTGTGCATTCATGAGAGGTTACCTATTATGGGCATCCAGGATTTAATCCTGGATTCTTCTATCTCTCATTGGTTAAGGGTTGCTTAAGCCAATCAGTGCTTCCACTGAATTAGTTCAGGGATGATAAGGGTTTTTTTTACTAGCACACTATTAGGGGTTTTACTATCACCTTCACTTTCTGTTTTTTTAAATCCTCATCTGAGGATATTTTTCCATTTATCTTTAGATAGAGTGGGAAGGGGAGAGAGAGAGTCACTGATTGTCTGCCTCCTGCATGACCCCGACCAGGACCAGGAACAAACCGCAACCAAAGTATGTGTCCTTAACCAGAATCGAACCCGAGACTCTTGGTCCTCGGGGCTGGTGCTCTAACCACTGAGCCAAATCACCCAGAGCTCTATTTTCTTTTATTGGAATTTTCACTGAGGTAATTGTGGGTTTAGTAACAAATAATGCACAGAGATACCCTATAACTTTTATCCAGTTTCTCCCAATGACAACATTTTTTAAAACAATATAATATCCCAACCGAGATACTGCTATTAATACAATCAACCGGATCTCATTTTTATAAATAAACATGTGTGGCCTAGCCAGTGTGGTTCACCGGTTGAGTGGCAACCCATGCACCAAGAGGTCATTGGTTCGATTCCTGGTCAGGGCACACACCCAGGTGGTGGGCCAAATCCCTAGTGAGGGGATGCAGGAGGCAGCTAATCGATGTTTCTCTCATTGATGTTTCTATCTCTTTCTCCCATTCAATAAAGAAAAAATAAATAAATAAAATTAATGTGTGTGTGTGTGTGTGTGTGTGTGTGTATTCTGTTTTATATAAATTAACCTGAACACATCTAGTGAGAGAAAAAAAGAAATATTTTACAGAGTTTTCAGAAAAGAGAATCTTTTTTTCACTCTATTTGATGGTCATTTGGTGAGAGTTTTGGAGCCACAGCAGCCATTTTTCTACCATGAGATATATTAAATCCCTAGCATGCTGCTTGGTGTTTCCCCTCTCCCCTTCTGGTAAAAATATCCTGAATTTTCTTTGAAAATTCATCATTCTCAGCCATGTGTCTTAGGTAAGATCAATCTCATCTTCAAGTCCAGATGAAATTGAGTTTTCTGTCACTTGCCAAAAAAGACTACAAATTAAAACACAAATCAAAAGATAGAATAAAGACCATAAGATAAAGATAAGTTCTCAACTTCTTTCTCAATTTGGTTCACAACCTAGACAATGAAAAATTATATTTATTGAGCTCGTGCAAAGGCTACTAACAAAATGTTAATTTTTCATTGTGATTGAAGCCAACAAGGTTAACTTTATCAAAACTTGTAGAAACTTGAGCGGTTAAAGTTCATAATTACTTTTTTAACTATTTTATTTTATTATTTTTTAAATATTTTATTTTGTTGATTTTTTTTAGAGAGAGAGAAGAAGGGAGAGGAAGAGAGAGAGAGAAACATTGATGAGCGAGAACATCAATTGGCTGCCTCCTGCATGCCCCCCACTGGGGATCAGGCCCACAACCTGGGCATGTGCCCTGACCAGGAATAGAACTGGGGACCTCTTGGTGCATGGGTCAATGCTAACCACTGAGCCACACAGGCCAGGCTCATATTAATTTTAAAAGAATTTGTCCTCTAGGTTAATTAGTTGAAAGCCCGGGTTTACTTATGTCCTTTCCTGAAACTAAAATAGAAGTTTAACTTTCAGAGGGAACCCCTTCCTGGAAAAGGGGCACATAAATGAGAGGTCACCAGAACACTGTAGTACCACAGGCTGAGTGTCCCAAACACCAGAGCATGAAAAGTCACATGCCAACTGGTACAAGACTGTGACTAAATGAAGGATTCGGTACCTTGATTTTAGTGACTCTCAACCCTGGGTTACAGCACAGATATCGTCTACTGACAATTGAGATGTATTCCTAGGAAAGATGAGCGTCCACCTTTCAGGCAAGAGAATAGCAAAGAGGTGGGCACTGGAAAGAGCAGAAACTCATTTTTGACAGAAAGGACATAATCGGAGGAAAAGCTCAGCCTCAGGACCAACTCACCTTTCCCCTAGAAGCTACAGCATTGATGATAAAATCACTCCTTCAGCTACGAACCAGCCAGATATAAGTCCAGCTCCAACTCCAAAGGCACAGCTCCCGCCTCCGCCATCTGAAATGTGTACCTTCATTCCTGGTCCTGGGAGATGACAGGGAGAAGAGGACTTAGCAGTTTGGAATATGTTAGGTCAAATGACCTTACTAATGTCCGATGAGATGGCTCTGAGGAACTGCTGGGAGTCACTGCCCTAGTGACATAGCTCTTAAAAGGTTATGGACGGACCCTAAAACTCTCACCCTCCTTAAATAATCCCATTACAAAACCATCAGCCCATGAACTCATTTAAACCTTTTGGATCTGTTCATTTTTCCAGATTATATCTGACAGATTTTCATTGCTGCCTCCTGCTAAGAGTCTATTTTTTTCTTTTAACTATTCTAATGCTCATGTCTCCTAAAAAGAGATTTCGACTTAAAAAACTTAGCTGAATCTTAATGGCATTTGTACATTCTTGAAGGTTGATTTCTCTTTTCTGTTTAAATAATTAGTACCATTTCCTTGTAGATTCAATGATCAAAACTAGAAGAAAAAAAAACCCCTGAAATTAAAAAAAAAAAGTAAATTAATCTCTTTGAAAAGAAAGATAAAAAAATATTTTCTCTTTCCAGGTACCCAAAATGCTTATTTTGAAGGAAAGAATGGCAGAAGATACCTTATGCAGAACTGAATAAGACAGCATATTTCACAAGGTATCAGAATCTAAACTACCTATGCAGACTTAAGGTCAACATATTTCACAAGACACAAAGAAAGCTCAAATCAAAAGAAAACAAATTAATAAATTTTTAGTGCTTTCAGATCAAGAACTACTGAGTCATCATTAGGACAGCTTTCACTGGTTATCTTTGAGAGGAGAATGAAAGAGTTGCTATACTGAGAAGAGACACTTTGGGGTAAAAAATACAGCAATGCCCTATTTTTAAAACTGGGTGGTCATGACACACATATTCTCCACAATCATTCAAGTCATGCATTCACCCCTTTGTATCTTTTCTATAAGTATTATATTTCACACACACGCACAAAAAGGATTTTTTATTCCTCTTGGAGGAAAGGACAAATGTATTTCTAATTTCAAATGAAGGGTAATATTTGAAAAGTTTCTCCTAGGTTCTTTGGTTCTATCCCTTTTTCACAACTATTATTAGGCTGGGATGCATATAGCTTCAGCCAATCAAATTGTAATTTCACGTCCATCGGCGGGTTCTGAGGGTCCTGGCGCTATCCCTGCGGGGGAGTAACTCCATCAGGTCTTCATAGCCAGAACGGCTGCCTCACAGAGCCACTGAACAGAACCAGAGACATCAAACTCCCTTATACTACAGATGGGGAAGCTGGGGGCTGCTAGAGATCATATACTGGGCCTCCAAGCAGTCAGGTTTCCTTCCTGTGGAATGTTTACCTTCCCCTCCCCCACTGATGTAAAGCTTAGCTCTATGGCAACGTCCCAGACAGAGGCTACTGCATCCACCTGGTCCCAGCACAGAGCATAGTTGACCATCCCATGATGGTCTTAGTCAGCTCGGGCTGCCATAATAAACACCATAGACTGGGTGGCTTAAATGACATTTATTCCAGAGTCTGGGAAGTCCAAGGTCAAGGTGCTGGCACATTCCATGTCTGGCAAAAGCTTTCTTCCGGTTTGCAGATGGCTCTCTTCTGGTTATATCCTCACATGGCAAAGAGAGAGCTCTGGTCTCTTCATCCCCTTATACAGCCACAAATTCCATTATTGGGGTTCCATCCTTGTGACCTCACCTACACCTCATTACCTCCAAATACCATCATATTAGGGATGAGGGCCTCAACAAATGGATTTGGGGAGACACAAACATTTAGTCCATGGTAGACTCCTAGCACGGCCAACAAGTCAACCTTTGTTGTTGTAAATCACTGAAATTTTAGAGATATTTGTTATTGAGACATAGCCCAGACTATTCTGACTATAGAGCCTTAGCAAGGGATCCTGAGATCTTGGGCAACACATGAAAATTCTCAGGCAATAGACATTTCAGAAGCCACACGTTGTCCCTTCATTGTTACGCTGAAATGCGTGCACACACCCAGGGGCAGAACAGCGTCGCTGATAACAGGCACCACTTCCAAGTGAAGCTTTTCTGCATAAAAGAAAAAAATAACACCCAAGAGGAGAAAACTTTATATAAAATGACAGCCATGGATTTGATCTGGCTTAAAAACAACTCCACTTTGAAGAGCTCATCACAGCCCCCCTGTAACCAAGTGGAGAAGTGCTGATGAAACCACACCTCTTGCTCCTGCACCTGAACGTGGCCTGGCACTGCCTCTTCCTCTGGCTCCATCCCTGAAAACAGCGCCTGGGTGCCACGGACGCTCCTCCTTGAATATCCAGTGCTCCCTACCACCAGGACAACTTCAAAAGCAAAGAAAAGAGAGAGATTGTCCTCCCTGGTACTCAGAGGCAAGCTTAACAGAGAATGAAAGAAATGTTCGTGGGCTGCATTTTTAACTTGCTTGAACTCCACGAGGAGACAGCTGGCAAAACTTGATCAAGCCAAATCTTCAGAGGCTACGCTGGGGCCACATCAGGCCAGCGTGGAAAAGCTTTTGTTTCAGCCCAATCCAGCCCTTATCACCTCATTCTGCCATTCATACTTCTTCAGTCCGCCCCCAAATCCTCCAGGATTTATTGCAGATGTAGCAAGCTTGCTGGAAATAATGGTACAAGCAAAGAGGCTAGTCGGCTATCGACTCCAAGCTCTGGGTAATACCAATGGGAAATTATTTGCACAAAAGGTGCGCTGGGCTGACAAATGAAGAGAGGGCTGGCCCATTGAAGATGCTAGGACGCAGACAAAGCGAACACACTAATACCAAGCCATGAGCTTTATCTGATTCCATGCCGGGCGGATGGCTCCCCACACCCCCCTCGGAGCCTCCCCCCAACCCACACTTTTGCGTGAAAGACACAGGTTGCTGTCTTTGGTGTGCAGTGTACCATGAAATGGTAATCTAGAGAATTACTACATTTATATAAACCACCAAGTGTTTTTCTGCCCCACAAAAACCAATTTTCAGATCTGCAATACATTTGTTTCTACATTGGTGACTACAGAAAATATAACAGAGGGAAGCATAAAATTATGACAAAGGGAATCTAAGACTGATTTTTTAACCCAGAGAGAGTAATTTTTTAGGTCTTATCTTGTACGTGTTTTTCTTGGACTCTGGTCAGACTCGATTTAGGAAATTATTCAAAACAATAGCAATTTCATTCTGCAACCATTTTTGCAAAAGAAAATGTGTATTTCTTTTCCCACTTTAATCTCCACACAGGCCCATTTGGGGGTAACTCCTTGCATTCATTTTTGTTATTTTTGCTCTGTGTGCGCTCCCGCGAGGCAGGTGGCAACGCTGGGTTCTGTGTGACGTAAAACGGGCTTGGTGTTCCTCCTCAGAAAGTCCTCAGCGCTTAGAGTAAGGAACTCTATCCTCCTGAACAGAGTGTTCCCCTTTTTCTAATCTCCTCATTTTCCTAGAAACAAAGTGAAATTCTTTGTATCTGAGCTCCAATGGCCTGTTACTGCTCCCGGCTGATTCGTCAGGACAGACTGTTCCCTGTTTCCTTAGCACCTTCCTTCAACTGTGGCGATGGACAGAGTAAGAGAGGGACGGAGAAACTTAAGGGTCATCAGTACAACTCCCTCCGTGGTTTCAGGGTGAGAGGTTACTGACAGAAGGAGAAAGCTGATTTCAGAAATGAACTTTCTTCACAATGTACTCAGTGTCTGTGTACGGGATATAATGATGCAGCATCAATGATCTGTAACCAGACGTATTTGAAAAGGCAGGCATTTACCTCGCTCAGAAATAGAAAGATTTCTTACCATTTTAATCGTTTGCAACTCATTCATTTCATTAGGTGGAATGATACTCATTATATATCCATTATATGTCTTAATGGTCTGGGAGACATAGCAGAGAACAAAGGACTCCTACTTTGATAGTTGATATATAATTCATTAGGAAGCTGTGCGTCTAAGCACCTCTCCACCAGTTTCTTTCTCTGGTCTCCATTTGTTAGCTTATGTCACACCATCCTTGGACAAAAGAGGCATAAAAGATGATTCAAAGACAAATAAAATTCTACCTGTGTCATCCCTTGTCAAAATGTCCTCAATCTCCCTCGCACCCACACCACAGCCAGTCCTGAGTCACAGAACTGGGATCATTTTTCCACAGGGAGTTCTCAGAGGGTAGTCTTCGGAAAGACATTCATTCCTAAAATCACCTCCCTGCAGATTTGAGGGGCTGGAGCTCTGACTCACCCCATGGATCCCTAGCCATTGCCTGTCTGGCCAGTCAACCTTTGATTCAGTAACCACACTTCTGAATGGGAGATGGAAGGATGCATCCCTGTTTTTGAGTTTGTTTGTTTTTTTTATCTTCCAAACAAGTTCTTTCCCAATGAGATTAAATTTTGCTTTTATCATAAAACAGTGCACCCATAGTTTAATGAGAAAAAGAGAAAACGTGTGTTTGAAAGAGAGCCCAGCAGTCTTCTGACCACTTATGAAAGGTAACCTCTTCCTGGTCTCTCAGCTAAAAGATGGCATTTCTTCTTATTTCTGAACCAAGCGCCTCCCGCTGTGGGCTTCAGATGTGTTGATTTAGATGTTTCCTAATGTCTTCCTGATGCAAAAGATGACAGTCTATCACTGTAATGTGTCTCTTGCCTATCTTTCTTCTCCATTATCCCAAATTATAGTAATATCACGCTTTTTGGTTAAATCAGTACCAAATATTCACATGAGTATGTCTAAGGCAATATTGTTCTTTGCTGAGTCAGGTGGTGACATAGTTACATCTTCCCCTTGCACAATTTTTACCTTGAATCAACCACCGCGCTTGCCATGTGCATGAGTTTCTATATTTCTATACTTGTGATTCTTCTCAAAGCCACCAACTAAATTCTAAGTCCCTTCTCTACATTCTCTTCCACACAGTCAGATACTTAGGTGTTTTACCACTTCTATTTCTCCCCTGGAAACAGCTTCCTTCTTTAATGTGCAGGGCCATCGTTGAGGGATTTGCCATTGCTATTGCCCAAGATATCCCTTTGTCTCTTCTGTGTGTTATACCTCATTTCTTTTTTAAAAAAATAAATTTTCTTTATTGATTTTAGAAAGAGAGGAAGGGAGATGGAGAGAGACAGAAACATGTATGAGACAGAACATCGAATGATGGCCTCCTGCATGCCCTGCTCTGGGGATTGGGCCCCCAGTCTGGGCATGTGCCCTGACCAGGATCGAACCAATGACCTCTCGGTGCATGGGTCTACATTCAACCACTGAGCCACACTGGCCAGGCTGTTCTATCCCATTTCATGAATTCCATGCTTCCTCTGTCATTGTTAATGTACCTATCGAGGTGGAACTCACCCTCTATTCCTAAAGAAAGGTGCACAAGTAGCTGTGAGTGTGTGCTGTGTGTAGATTTTGTTTATCTGAAACTGTCTAGCAAACTAATATGACATCCCCCTAGAGGCTATGCTCCCAGCCTCTCTTGCAAGTGGGGACATGTGATTAACTTCTTGCCAATAGAATGTGACTAGCAGTAATGTGTGGAAGAATCTTTCTTGCCTTTTATTCCCCCCCCCCATTGGCTGAAATGATCCTGATGGGTTAGTTTCAACCATTAAAAGTAACGCTGGGGGTAGGAGAAGGAACAAATAGAGAGAACCTGGATCCCTGAATGACTTCACAGAGCATATTTTTCTCTCCATCTTAGACTACACACTTCACTCTGGTTTTTTGAATAATGCTACTGTGAATATTTGCATACATTCTTTGTGTGGACATATACCTTCATTTCTCTTAGAGAATAGTTAAGAATGAATAAGATTTCTAAATTATATAGAAGGTAAGTGCTTAACTTCATCAGAAAATTGTCAAACTCTTTCCCAAAGTTACTGTATCATTACATATTTCTACCACCAATACATGACTGTTTCAGTGGTTCACCAACACTTAGTATTGTCAGTCTTTTTACTCTAAACTTTCTAGTGAGTTTATAGTGGTATTCATTGTAGTTTTAATTTAGTATTTTCCTGATGACTGAGCATATTTTCATGGACTTGTTGGCCAATTATGTATCTTCTTTTGTCAAGTGTCTGTACAAATCTTTTGCCCATTTTTTGGGGGGTGTCTGTCTTCTTATTTGTTTGAGCCAGTTGTTTCTATATTTTGGATAGAAGTTGTAGCAACCTGCCTCCTCCACGTTTTCCACTTCTTAGAATTCATAACCTTGTGTAATCTTCTCCCACAATGGATCAGAGTTGGTTTGTGAGACCAATAACATGAGGCAGAGTGATGGTATGAATATTCATGAACTCTGGCCGCCATAGCAAAATGCCATAGACTGAGTGACTTAAACAAGAGAAATTAGCTTTCTCACAGTTCCAGAGGCTAGAAGTCCGAGAGCAGGATGCCAGCATGGTTGGATGCTGGTGAGGGTTTCCTCCTGGCTTGTAGACGGCTGCCTCTCACCATGTAAAACCAGGGTCTTTCCTTAGTACATGAGTGTGGAGAGAGAGCTTTCTCTTTCTTCCTTTCTTCTAAGGACACCAGTCCTATTGAATTAAGGCCCATCTCTTATGACTCAATTGAACCTTAATTAGCTCCTAAAATCCCTATCTCCAAATGCAGTCACATTGGGACTTAGAATTATAACCAATGAGTTTGGGGTGGTGACATAATTCAGCCCATAGTAACATGTCACTACTAAGATTAAGCTATGAAAATGGGTTCCCTCTTACGTTTTCTCTTTCAGTTCATGTGCTCTGAGAGAAGGCAGCTGTCAGGCACCTATGAAGATGCCCACATGCTGAGGAATGGAGATCTCTAGCCAGCAGCCAGTAAGAAATAGAGGCCTGCCATCAGCCATGGTTTCTTCTGGAAATTCAATAGTTTTAACTCTTACATTTAGGTATTTGGTTCATGTTTAATTGGATTTTGTGCACGGTGTGAGGTAAGGGTTAATGCATATTGTATATTATATATTATATATCATATATCACATATCACATTTATATACTTTTTCCATACAGGTAACTATTTGTTACTTTTTCTCCATGAATTCCTTGGGAACTTTGACTATATGGTGTGCCTCTATTCTGTTCCACTTATCTATATGTCTGACCTTACACCAATACCACACCATCCTGATTGCTTTAGCTTTATAGTAAGCCTTAAAATCAGGTAAAATAATCCCTCCAACCTTGTGCTTTTCAAGACTATTTCAGTAATTCTAAATATTTTGTTTTTGTTATACATTTTGGAATAAACCTGTCAATTTATTTTTTAAAGCATACTAGGATTATAATTTGGATTGCTTTTTATCTATATATCAATTTGAGCAGATTATCATCTTAACAATATTAGGTTTTTCAATTCATGAACATGGTATATCTATTTTTTTAGATCTTCTTCAATTTCACTTTGCAAGTGATTTATAGTTTAAAATGTTTAGGTGAAGAGTATTTGACCGGACCCTTTTTAAAACATAATTTCAATATCATTATTATCCACTAAATTTAGTTATTATTATTTTTTTTATTAATTAATTTTTGTTACAGATGTTTCATTTTTCCCCCACTGACTCCCCCCTGCCCCTCCCTCCCTGCCCTTTCCCCAGTTAGTTGTCCATGTCCACTGTTCATGCATACATGCATATAAGTTCTGTGGTTTATCTCTCCCCCCCCCACCCTTTTCTGGGGATTGTCAGTCTGCACCCCACTTTCATGTCTCTGGGACTACCCCATTCCTCAGACTGTTATGTTCATTATATTCCACAAATTAGTGTGATCATATGAAACTTGTCTTCTCTGTTTGGCTTGTTTCACTTAGGATGATACTTTCCAGGTCCCTCCATGTAGTCTCAAAGGATAAGAGATCTTTCTTTCTTACAGCTGTGTAGTACTCCATTGTGTATATGTACAACGGCTTTTTTATCCATTCGTCTACTGATGGACACTTGGGCTGTTTCCAGATCTTAGCTATTGTAAATAGTGCTGCTATAAACATGGGGGTACATATATTCTTTCTGATTGGTGTTTCAGGCTTCTTAGGGTATATTCCTAGAAGTGGAATCACTGGGTCAAATGGAAGTTCAATTTTTAATTTTTTGAGGTAATACCATATTGTTTTCCATAGTGGCTGCACCAGTCTGCATTTCCACCAGCAGTGCACTAGAGTCCCCTTTTCTCCACACCCTCGCCAACACTTGTTTGATGATTTGTTGATGGCGGCCATTCTGACAGGTGTGAGGTGATACCTCATTGTTGTTTTAATTTGCATCTCTCTGATGATTAGTGATGATGAGCATTTCTTCATATGTTTCTTAGCCATTTGTATGTCCTGTTTGGAGAGGTGTCTATTTAGTTCCTCTGCCTGTTTTTTAATTGGGTTCTTTGTCTTCCTTTTGTGAAGTTGTATGAGCACTCTATATGTATTGGAAATTAACCCTTTATCTAATATATCATTGGCAATTATGCTCTCCCATACAGTGGGTAGCCTTTCTCTTTTGATGATTGTATCTTTCGCTGTGCAGAAGCTTTTGAGTTTGATGTGGAAAAAGCCTTCGACAAAATCCAGCATCCATTTTTGATAAAAACGCTCAGCAGTGTGGGAATAGAGGGATCATATCTAGACATAATAAAGGCCATATATGAAAGACCTACAGCCAACATCATACTCAATGGGCAAAAACTAAAAGCATTTCCCTTAAGAACAGGAACAAGGCAAGGATGCCCACTTTCGCCACTCTTATTTAACATAGTACTGGAAGTCTTAGCCACAGCAATCAGACAGGAAGAAAAAATAAAAGGGATCCAAATTGGAAAGGAGGGAGTAAAATTGTCATTATTTGCAGATGACATGATATTATACATAGAAAACCCCAAAGACTCCATCAAAAGTTTACTAGACTTAATAAATGAATTTGACAAAGTAGCAGGATACAAAATTAACGTCAAGAAATCGATGGCATTCTTATACACCAATGATGAACTCACAGAAAGAGAAACTAAGAAAACAATCCCATTTACCATTGCAGCAAAAAAATTAAGATACCTAGGAATAAACTTAACCAAAGAAATAAAGGACCTATTCACAGAAAACTACAGGTCATTGAAAAAAGAAATAGAGAAAGATATAAAAAAGTGGAAGCACATACCCTGTTCATGGATTGGGAGAATTAACATCATTAAAATGTCCATATTACCCAAAGCAATCTATAGATTCAACGCAATCCCCATCAAAATACCAACGGCATACTTCACAGAACTAGAACAATTACTTCAAAAGTTCATATGGAACCAAAAAAGGCCTCGAATAGCCACAGCAATCTTGAAAAGGAAGAACAAAGTTGGAGGGATCACATTACCAGATTTCAGGTTATACTACAAAGCTACTGTAATCAAAACAGCCTGGTACTGGCACAAGAACAGGCATATAGACCAGTGGAACAGAACTGAAAACCCAGAAATGGACCCAAGGCATTATGCTCAATTAATATTTGACAAAGGTGGCAAGAGCATACAGTGGAGTAAGGACAGCCTCTTTAATAAATGGTGCTGGGAAAATTGGACAGCTACTTGCAGAAAAATGAAACTAGACCATCAACTTACACCCTACACAAGAATAAACTCAAGATGGATAAAAGACTTAAATGTGACTCATGAATCCATAAAAATCCTAGAAGAGACTGTAGGCAACAAAATTTCAGACATCATACACAGCAGAATTTTCACTGACACATCATCTAAGGCAATAGAAACAAAGGAGAAAATGAACATATGGGACTAATTATTATTTCTTAACATCATCAAATATCTGGCCAGTGTTCATATTTATTTTTATTGCTTTATAAATGTGCTTTTCTTTTCTTTCCTTTTTTTTTTTTTTGGCAGTTTATTTGTTCAAACTGGGACCTAAGAGTGGTCCATATAGTACAGTAGGCTGATAGATTCTTTTTCTCTTTTAATTTTATGCCCTTCCTTTATTTTTTTTCTTATAATGTTTTTGGTGTTGTCAAAGAAACAAGTGATTTGTTCTGTAACGTCTTAAATACTTTTGAGACTAAGTTTTGCTGACTGCATCTCTCTGGTGTTAACTGTATTCTTAGTTCTAGATAGTTCTTTGAAATTGGTTGACCAGATTCAGGTTCAGTGTCAGGGGAGAAGAAGATCTCATGGATGGTGTTGTGTACATCCATCAGACCACAAAACTTCATGAGTCTCAGTTTCCATGGGTTGATTTACAATACATGAACCAGGTTATTTTTCAGTCCTGTCCATTTGCCAATGAGCAGATGAGAGGATGATGGTCATGATAACAATGATGGCAATGATAACAAACACCCATTAAGAACTTCCTTAACAGGGCTCAGCACCGTTATAACCATTTATATATAACTTCTCATTTAATACTCAAGTGATTTACATCACACAGTGGTAAAGTGTAATACTTGAACTTGGACCCACATAATTTGCCCGAGGAGCCTATACTCTGAACAACTGCACCAGAGCTGCCATGACTGGATGCTTAGGCTTTGGAGCATTAATTCTTCCTCATATCACAGAATGTAAACAGAAAAACCACAGTGTACAACCCATTGTTACAAATCTGTGCTCCCTCTTTTTCTCTCTTCCTCCCTCCCTCCCTCCCTCCCTCCCTCCCTCCCTCCCTCCCTCCCTCCCTCTTACTTTTGTCTTGTGGTGATGACTTAGGGGCTATTGAAGATGCTACATGAAGGCTTGTTGAATGACACTTAACTTTGTGAGAGAGAAACCATAGTATGTAACAACGAGCTAAACATCCTTTTCCAAAGTACTGACAAATGCAGTTTCTACAGAGTGGATCCTGCTTCATTTCAGCACTAACAGCTCAGTTCCTCCCACACAAAGGTCTAGTTTACCTGGCAAGTGGCACTCTATATTTAACAAACTAGGCTGTCAAACTGTTACCCATAATAATGTGTCCTGATTAATAAGATTGCTGACGTAAGAACATACCAAAATTAAGCTCAAAGAAGAGCAGGTCCTCTCCATGGAGGACAGATGAGTAGCCTAATGGATGAGCAATAGCCACTGTTTAATTAAAAAGCTTTAATCCCCAAAGATTTATTCTCTTTCCATCTCTCTCTCTGCCCAAGCACTGCCCACAAAAGGCAGTAATCCTGGATGAGTGTCTGTAGAACCCAATGTCCTTCAAGTCCTGACTAAAGGTTTGGATTTAAGGGCAGGTGGTGCAGAGAGTAAGATGCCCATTTAACTGTGTAAATAAGTCCCCCCTCCCACCAAGATCTATGTGCCAAAAAGCTGAGGTTTGCTTGTCCACTCTGGAGTAGGGTGAATATGCCCAAGCCTTGGAACATAGGACTCAATGCAAATTTGAGTTTGGGGGACTCTTGAATGGGAAAGAAAGATACACCTGGGATTGGAACTGTCTCCACTGAACATTTCTAAATTTTGCCCTGGCCGGTTTGGCTCAGCGGTTGGAGCGTCGGCCTGCGGTACAGAGAGACCCGGGTTCGGTTCCCGCTAAGGGCATGTACCTCGGTTGCAGTTTGTCCCCGGCCCTGGTTGGTCGTGCGAGTGGCAGCCACTCGATGTGTCCCTTCACATCGATGTTTCTCTCTCTCTCTCTCTTCCTCTCTCTCCCTCACGCTCTA
The DNA here is from genome assembly GCF_014108415.1 of Molossus molossus. Classification (NCBI taxonomy): domain Eukaryota; kingdom Metazoa; phylum Chordata; class Mammalia; order Chiroptera; family Molossidae; genus Molossus; species Molossus molossus. The sequence goes on along the minus strand of NW_023425345.1, from coordinate 13,153,101 downwards.
TCTGAACAAAAAAAAAATGGAAAAATGTCCTCGGGTGAGGATAAAAAAATAAAAATAAAATAAATAAAAATAAATAAAAAAGATAAACATCTCAACAGCCTCCTTCTGAGAGTTACGTCTTCCATGCCTTGGGTTATGGACTGAATTGTTTCCCTCAATGTCCCAAATTTTTATTTTGAAGTCCAAACCCACAGTACCTTAGAGTGTAACCATACTTGGAGACCAGGTCTTTAAAGAGATGATTAAGTTAAATAAGGTCATTAGGGAAGTCTGTAATCCAATATAATGGTGTCCTTATAGGAAGAAATTTGGGCATAAATATGCAAGCTCACAGAGGTAAGACCATGGGCAAACACAGGGAGAAGACGACCATCTACCAATCAAGGAGGGAGACTTCGGGAGAAACCAACCCTGCCAACAACTTTGTCTTGAACTTCCAGCCTTCAGAACTGTTGTTGTTTAATTAAAGTATTATTTAAGGAAGCCACCTAGTCCATAGTATTTTGTTATGGCAGCCCTAGCAAACTAATACCCCACCACCCCCATACCAAAGTGGTAAAATAGTGCTGAATTAATGTCTTGATGGGAGAGTCTCTCATTTGTGCTTCCCAGATCCTGGACTCTACGGGACAAGCACAGACTCACTGGCATCTTGACAAAGAATTCAAGACAATTTTCTGTCTGGCCTCCCTCCTTCCAATCTGAGCCTTTGCTTTGGTCTCTGGCAACACTAATATTGGATTCTAGAAATGTGATGCTTTCTAAGGTAGTGGTTGCTCTTGCATTTATACAAAAAATAGAACTGACCCACTGTTAGTTCTAATGTTTCTAGTACTTGAACTTACTCCTTGATGAGTGCAACAGAACCTCCTTATTGGCTCCTGTGTCCAGAACACTCTTCTGCAGAAGCCATTTGTCTCAGGTTTAATGTCACTTCCTCAAAGATGCTTGATCAACCCCAAAGATGAAATTATGCGCCTCTGTTAAACATTCTCATCACACCCTTTATTCTCTTCCATGGGCCTTATGACAATTGAAATTAAGTACTTATTAAATGTGATTACATTTCAAGTATCCCTCCTGGTAGATCATAACCTTCTTGAGAGCATGGGCTGTGTTTGTGTTATTCCCTTTATATCCCCAGAATTAGCCCAGTTCCCAGCACATAGTAGGTCCTCAAAACATATTTGTTAAAAGCACCAATAAACCAATCCTACTAGATTAAAATGTATATGTTTTTTATATCCAGTTTCTCTTGGATTCAGTTTAAGTCAAGGCAAAAAAAATCTGGTAAGAGCAGAATGGTCCTGAAATGTGCAAGAATCTCTCAGGGGTGATTTTATTTAGAGTAGCTAGATAACATACAGGGTGCCCAGTCAAACATGAATTTCAGATTAAAAAATAAATAAATTTCCAGTCTAAGTATGTCCCAAATATTGCACAGTCATTGTTTGTTGTTTATCTAAATTTCCCATTTAACTGGACATCCCATGTTTGTGTTTGTTAAATCCAGCAACCCTACATTCAGAGCCTCTTACTAACAGGAAATAAGAAAGTAAGCCAATAAGAAAAGTGAAAACTGCCAATTCCTTGAGACTAAGAACCAGGAGACTCATCTTTGTATCTGCCCCCGCCCCTCAGCCCACACACACACCATGGTGCACAGTGCCTGCCACAAAGACACTAATAAATGGTTTTAAACTGAACTAAAGTTTTAAAATCTCACTGTGTCTTTATCCACAAAAGACCATGAAGGAAGAAATATTACTTAAACAATAAAAGAATAGGTCAATAATTACATGATATTAAAGCGGGAAGGAGGTGGGGACCACCTGCCTACTGCCTCATTCCCAGACAGGGTGGGGGTGAGTGAACACGGCCCAGAGTACTCCAAGACTTGTCTAAGACCCTACTATTGGCGGTGGCATCCCTGAGGCCACAGGCAGATCACCTTAACCCCATCCAATGGTCCTCCATAGCCCCACACTAAAGATGTTTCTGCCAAAGGCAAACCTTTTCTGGCCTAGATAATTTCACACCTACCTTCTCCACCAGCTGCCCTGGCTGCGCAACCAAACACTAGCCACCAAGCTGTTATGCATATTCTTTAAAGAAATTAAACTAAGATCTTTTCCCTTTTTTAATCTAATAAAGATTACTCTTATAGATGGATGGACCCAAATAATAAGTCAAAAATGAATATAATTGGTCAAAAACATTTAAGGCCTTTGCATAAAGCTGCCTTTCATTTGTAGACATATCAGATTATACCAAAGATCTCTTTATACATTTTTTTTAAAGGGTGGCAGCTTTGATTCAATAGTGTTACTGAGACAATCCCTTAAGCTGTGTCAAAATGCCAGTTATCCTCGATGCCACCCAGATTTGAATAATTTAGAGAGACAAAACACACGCAGAAAGAAGGAATCATCTTTTCACTACCGTGGCTTTTAAGGAGGCTGCCTTCCTCCACCCCCTCCCTTCTTCCTGAAGCATCTTTTTCTCTCTATCAGTGATGACAAGTGTCAATCAAGCCTTCTGTGGCTGAGAAAAGGGGAGGAGTGGGCAGTGAAGCCAAGGGGAGGAGAGGGGGGAAGAAACATGAAACATTCTCAAACAATTGCTCAAGGAAGATTCCCTATCAGTGTGTGGTCTGGGGGAAAGAAGTCTTTTCCTTTTTTCCCTTCTAATCTCTAACCGACTATTTACCCCTTTTTATAAACTTGAATCTCTCTGTTGCTCCAAAGGCTCCCAAACAAATCACTGGTCAGCCGGGATTAAGCTGCTTTGTTGTTAACGATTAGCAGGTTTGCTTGTAGTTTTAACATCTTTAGCAACAGCTGAATGTCAAATGATTCAGGAAATACTGGTCTTATTTTGACCAAAGCCATATGAATGTTGGACATAAATTGGAGGAAGGTACCAAAAAGAGAGGACTGTAGAACATTCCAAGGGGAAGAGTTTAATATGGATAAGCTGAGAATGAACTCTATCAACATTTGTATTTTTGTTGTTGTTGTTGTTTTTAATGCAACCATTGTTCTGAAAATGTTACATCCCAGCCTGTAAAACATCTAGTTTAATGTTAACTCCAAACACATCAAATATTTTGTTGTTGAAAATCCTCATAACATTTACTTATTGAAAGCCTACTATATGCTGGGTACGGTGCCAAAACAGAAATAAGTCTAGGCCAGTCCCCATTTTCAAGAGTCTTCTGTTACAGTCTCATACACACCCATTTCAGCACTTAATCATTTCTGAAAAAACAAAATATAATTACCTGGGACTCTGCTTTGTCACTTTGGGATCTTAGAGGTCAAGGACTACGCCTTCATCCTCTACCATCTCTTTCTGAACTTCACACTGACCTTCCAAGCGACAGATGCTCGAGGCAGCAGCATCGTACAGAGAGAGACATGGATTGGGAGTCAGAGGTTACCTGCTTTTGTGGTTATGGACAAACCCCTCATCAGTGGTTTTCGGCTTCCTGCATTTATAATGAGGGAAGCCCCTTTTTACCATCCCTTCCAATGCTAATGGCTGTGATTCCTTGACTTGGTGCAAGGAAACTACAGTGATACCTCGGTTCTCGAACATAATTCGTTCCAGGAGGACGGTCGAGAACCAAATTGTTCGAGAACCGAAGCAATGAAACCCAATAGGAAATAATGGAAACTGGATTAATTCGTTCCAAGCCCCAGAAAATGCCTATTTACTGGCCTAATTTGTATATAATATGTAGAAAAACATAAGTCTCAACAAGAAATAAAAGTGTACAGTATGTCTAAGGGTTAAATTCAGTGTAAAGCGTGACTCTCTCCACAAAGCGTGACTCTCTCTCTGCACTCACACTGATGCCGCAAGCAAGGCGCGCTGGGCCGAATGAACGCCATTCGGCTCAACTCGGCTCATCTCGGAAGTTCGAGTTCCAAATATTTGTTCGGATTCCGAGACAAAAGTTTCTCGAATCTCCTGGTCGAATACCGATTTGGTCGAAATCCGAGGCGTTTGAGAACCGAGGTATCACTGTAAATACCAGGGTTTATCGGATTTTAAACTCGTTGAGGGCAGGGTTTGTCGTTTTATGGAATCCCCAGAGTGAACACAGTGCCCTGCCCACTTGAAATTCATCTTAAAAGTCTATGAAGCAGAAAAGCATGTAACCCAGGTAGGCTTAAACAAAGTCCTAGGGCTCAAGCTATAGAACAGACCTAGAGCAGACCCACGACTACAGATAGATATTTTGAGGTAACCAGCCTCTACCAGTGTCCACAGGGATTGCAGATAAAAGCAAATCATCTCATCAGGGGCTTCCAGGTAAGAATGTAGAGGAAGTGAGACCTAGGATGAAGGTAAGGCTACAGACTTGGCAGATCTTAATATACTAGTTATACAAGTGAAAATTTACATACTTCCTTGTATTGAGTATATTTTGCCTGCAAAGACAATTTCTTCCATCTCTGTGTGAATCTTCTTCCTGTCCCCCACCAGGATTTCCCACCTTAAATCACTAACACAACAGTGAAGTTATGCTGTGTGGGGTGCAAGAAGGAGGCTAGATCCAACCCAGGAGCCTTACTGCTCCTGCTTCTCTCTCAGGAATCTTGCTCCATCAAGTTTCTCATTTCTCCAGTACCTCCAGTCTCTCTTTCCCCATTGGCTCCTTCCATTCAGTCTATAAATACTGCTCAATTCTTACATTCATCCATTCATATTACTTGATCGCTTACCATACATAATCTATAAAAATGACTACGCCTCATCCTCAATACATGCCTTTATCACTTTCAGCAGATACCTCCACTTCCTTCCCAATAGGATCAAAATCATTGATAAGAACATGTTCATTGTCTCTTTCCCCATAATTTATCCATGTCTGCCTTCTTACCTCTTTGGTATCAGAGAAGGACATTTTTGGCCTTTTATCCATTAGGATGGTTTCATGACTCTCAAGAGACAATTTATTACTTCATGTAACAGAAGTCCAGTGGTAGCCCAAGCTCCAGGCAGAGTATATTCAGGGCTCTGGTTGCTATTCTCTGAGATTCTTACAATATTTTAAAAACACCAATGGTAACTTAATGCATGTATTTAAGAGAGAGGAATAAAGAGAAAGAATAGAATAGTATTAAGAAAAGGTAAACAGGGGTCTTCAATTATATTTACAATATGTTATTTCCTTAAGCTGAGTTGTAAGTTCTTGCGCATATATGTACATTTTAGACTAAATATTTTTGTGAAAAGAAACATGCTTAAATGTATTAATAAAATGAACATTTATAACCATATAAGACTTAAGTACCTCTGAAGTCCTCTGTGTTTCTCTTCCCATTTACATTTTGCTTTTAGATACCCAGAGGGAAGGAGTATATTTAAGTATGAGTGTGTTTGAATTTCATGTGAATGGAGTCATTCTATATTTCATTTATGACTCATATTTCCAGGAGTTGACTAGTTGTCTCAACATTATTTTAGATTTATACATGCAAATGCAAATGGCTACAGTTCATTCATTTGCAGTACTACATAGTATTTCATCACACAAATTTTCTACAACCAAACCCTGTGGGGAATGCCAAGAAGCAGTATTATCAGTGAAGTGGGACATTTTGGAGATATCTATGAAGCTTGCCAGAGTTTTAAGAGGTTTGCAAATCTGAGCCGTTGATGAAGTATAAGTTTATAAAATTGTGGTGTCATATACATTAATTCTTTAAAAATTTCTTGATGTATTCTTTATGTATATAATGTGGTCCACCTTTATAACAGTTTTTCATGTGCTTAGAATGTTAAATATTTGCCTATCAAAATAATCATGTTAATTTTATTCTTCAAGTCTTCCATATCTCAATTTTTTTGTCTGACTGTTCTCGAGAGATTTGTCACTGTGATGTTCGGTGGCCTGTGGCTGCTGAGGAAGAGGTAGGACTGAGGAAAAGAAAGAGTACTTGGTGTCATGGTTATATTCATTGCAAGAAGTCTGCACGGCAACACCCACAGCATTCTCGCATGGCCCACACCCACTCCACAGGTGCCAGCACTTCCCACTCACGCTTGGTGAGCTGGAAGATCACAGGTCTCTCTTGAACTTCACATTTAATATACTTCCTCAAACTTTCCCCCAAACTTCTTCCTAAGTTTAATATTCCTGACACCTTGGACCACTTAACTTGCCTCATTTTCCCCGCCATGCCTTGCCTTTGCTTCTGCTGTTCCCTCCATACAATGACCTTCCCCAACCCACAAACACACATCGAAACCCACCATGTCCTAGCTGAGTCCTCTCAGAGTCCTTCTTTCTCTGAACATCTACAGTCCTTACTCTGTTTCCCAGTGGGAAGTTTCCTATTTTGCAGTGCATGATATTTTTCATGAACATATAGTCTTTCTCCTGCTGCATTATTATTATTTTTTCTGTAAGAGGGTGAGGAGGTCCCCTGCTGCATTATTAAGGACCTTGAAGTCTGGAATTTAATCTTCATAATTTTTATAGCCCAACACTACCTAGGAAGGGCTTAAATACTAAAAGGATACACAAGTTTCCATGGTCAAATACAGACACTTGCATTGCCATGTGTCTGATTAAAATCACTTTGAAAGGGTCTGTTTGCCTGAACATCATAAATATTCTGAGTTAGAGCAAACTAATTATAGGACATGAACAGGCTTCCATAAATACTACTGACATTTTTACATGAATTTTAGTGTAATTCAAGACCCAGATGTTCCGGACTCATTGTACTAAAACAACTTGAATCAATCTGGTAGCTCAGTTCACACCCATGGCAGACTTTGTGACAAGTCAAATAACATTTCTTATTTAGCTGGATTTGTTCCTGTTTTTCAGTATGGTAACTTGGAGTGGCTAAAGGGAGAGGCATCAACAGAGGCTCCATATAAGAGTCAAGAAAACAATAAGCTTAGGAGTTTCATTCAAATTTAAACTTTTCATGAAAATATTCATAAATAAGATGATCTTTTTTTTTTTAGACAGCATTATGTTTGTAACAATTTTCCAAAGAATTATTTGTCTGCAGAAGATCTAGATGGACAGGTACACCTTGTCAGGCAATAGAGGCCTGAGTACAGGGTAAGGAACCCTGCCCCAGTCTGAGTCCTAACGCCACCACTTACTAGCATGGGATCTTGTAACTTCTCTGTGCTTCAATTTCCTCATGTGTGAGTACTTGTCTAACAGTGTTGAAATGAGCATTTAGAGAGCTCATACGTGCAAAGCGTCTAGAGCAACGCGGTTCACAAGTGGCAGGTGTTGAACTCTTGTCATGTTAATATTGTACTTGGAGATCCAACTACAATGGTCTCTCATTTACATGACAAATCTGTTTTTCAATGAAGAAATTTGGGCTGTAAATATGTACAAGCACAAACTTTGGAATAACTTGTTTAAGATTCTTGCCAATTCTAGTGGTGACTTATGTCAGCATAATAGTTCAGAAATGTTCCTGGTGGCCCTGGGAACAGTAAACTATTCTCAGTCAAATGCAGATATTTCTCTGGTAATATCTACCTCCCAGTTGCCATGATCTCAAGGCTCTGAGATTGTATTTTAGAAACGTCTGTGTTTTCTTCCAAGAATGTTATTGCGTTTCCTTATCTTCTGAACAAATGCATTTTATTGAAATATTTGAATTAGCCACCACTTCCCAATATCCTTGTTGCCCACTGTGTGCACTGTGCGTTGGGTATGTATTCTGACTTCGCATCTGCTTTTGACCTGATGTATCAAATGCTATTTTAATCCCGGGATCTAAGAGGACACTGAGATAATAAATTACTGGGTCAGATTTTGCCAGATGAGTAAACTCTTTCAAGTTAGAGTAAAACTTGTTCCCCTAACAAGGCTTGATAAATTAGACATACCTCTAAAAACATACCTTGAACTCAGTGAGTTGCTGACATGCCCCGTGAGATCTGCTGGGGTGTATCCCCTGGAAGTCTCTTCTTTAATAATGGTTGAAATGTGGGTTTGCCCTCAGATGGTATTTGCGATTATCTCTGTGCAGTAAACTGCAAACCTGATTATTCTCCCAATTAGAAGAGCAGTGGTTGCCTATTTCTCGGCAAGACACATGGAGCCGCAACAGGGTCTTGAATGACCAAGATTTCGTTTCTTTCTCAGAATATTTTATACGTTTCAGTAATCAGTAAAATTGGTTCTTCTACAATGGACCTCCTCTGTCATTAGTGAGAATTAGCAAAGTTCTATTGCCTTAAAAAAAATAGAGTGGTCTATTACTGTGAATGAACCTGCTTTTTTGTGTGTGAAGACTTTTTTTAATTTTAAGGAGGGCTTTTATGCTTTTGTGTTGTGAATTAAATCACCATTTCATGAGGTTTATCTTTGTCCGGGAAAGGGAAAAAAAATCAATCTTTCATTAAATCTGGGAGACCCAAAATTGTGCTTACAGAAAGGATTGTAGTCCTGGCAGATCCGGCAGCGTGTCGCACAGAAGGTGTCCAAGGAAACGTTACTCCCCATCCGATGCCTGCACTCGGCCCGATGTTCATGAATATTTCTTGTGAGGAAGTACCAGACATTTTTTTAAAAGTTTGAAACAGGTATGCCGATGTTAATTTTCCTAAAGCAGCTTCTTGGCTTCTGGGTTTGAATATATCTGAACTTCAATCTTGCGTGCTCGAAAATGGAACCCATGCAGCCTGGAAAGAGATCAGTCGCAGAGGCTGTAGAGTTATGACAGTACCCCCTCAGCAACCGTGGTGGCGGGTGCTTGCTGGTGGGATTGAGCTTCAAATGTCAAGTCCAAATGCTGTGTGTGTGTGTGTGTGTGTGTGTGTGTGTGTGTGTAGGAAGATGTCGGGATTGTGGTTAGAGATGAAACAGGAACAGCAAACCAACCTGAGATGACAAACAGCATCAGTAACGCAGTGACAAGAGCCCAGACCCTGGAATCAGCTGGAACCCTAGCTTTGTCACTACCTCCTGTGCCACATCATACAAGTTCACTAGCTGAATCTCGGCTCCTTAGGACAGAATACTTAATAAAATGGACGGAATACTTAACACATGTGGTAGCTGGGAGGGTTCTTGATAATGTATGTGTTTATCCCACAGTTGGTGCATTAGTTTTTATCACATAACAAACCAACCCAAACTGTGAAACATAGAGAAAAATTATTCAGTTTTCTCATGATTCTGAAACTTGGTAATTTAGACTGGGCCCAGCTGGGTCATTCTCATCTTGTCTGGACCCCCTACATGCATCTTCCAACAGCTCTGCTCTGCAGTTTTGGGGGTGGCCTGGCTCTCCCCCTTATGCTTTCTTATCCTCCATCGTCAGTGAAGACATTCCTGTGGCGTAGGCAGAGCTCCCAGACAGCAGAATGCCAGTCTTTGAGAACTGAGCTTGTAACTGGCACAACGTCGTCAGTCATGTTCTGTTGGCTCAAGCAAGTCCCAAGGAAAACCTAAATTCAAGGAAAAGGGAAATAAATTCCACCTCTTAAAGAAAAGATCTACAAAGTCACTTAGCAAAGACCACAGATATAGGGAGGTCATCAGTGCAATCAATACGCCACAGTTGGCGTGTGCTGGCTTGTGGTTCTAGCTACAGAGATACATGTCTGCTCTCTGGAGTGGCGTAGAGTAGAGAGGGACACGAGACAAATACGGCCACTGCTTGCTTTTGTAAACAAAATAATATTGGAACACAGCCATGCCCATTTGTTGACATATTGCCTATGGCTACTTTCACACTATAACAACACAGCTGAGCAGTTGCAATGAAGATGGTATGGCCTGAAAAGTTCAAAATACTTACTCTCTGGTTCTTTACAGAAAACGCACCTGCTAGAGCTTTGCTACTCTAAGTGTTGTCTGTGGACCAGCAGATTTAGCTTCACCTGAGAACTTTCAGCAGTACAGAATCTCAAGTCTACTGTATCCGAATCTGCATTTTAACAAGATTCTCTAGGTAATGCACACTAAAGTTTGAGCAAAGTCAGAGTAGAGAGCAGCTACACTACTTGAACATAATCTGGGGAGTGTGAGGGTCCCAGTGATGGTTATTAAAGAGATAGACCCTGCCTGTAAGGTCCAACAACTGTTGTTTATTAGGGAGTCAGGCTGGTTGCTGTGTTGGTTTCAGGAGTTCTGTCCATCTTGGGCAGAGATTCATGCCTTTAATCTAGGGATACAGAGTAGAAGGCAGACCCCAGGAGTACAGACTGGGCAAGTCTGGACTCTAATTTCTGAGGGACCACAGGAGGAGGGACAGGGGTAGCCAGGAGCATGGACTGAATCAAGGCGGGAGAAGCCAGTTCTGTATGTTAATGGGGTCAAAAAAGATAAGGGAAGCATGCAACTCAGAGACTGCTGCTAGTACTGCAGATGCTGGGCATGACTGGCAGCTGAGTCTTGTAGGACAGTTGAGACTGAGCCACTGTGCCTACACTTGGGCAGGTGGCTGAGTCTCTGCACTATTTGTCTACTTGGGCTTTTAGTTTTTCTCTAAAATATATGGATGAGAATAAGTGCACATGAAGGGTTCCTATGTGGCTAGAAAAGGACATTTCCTAATACTGGACTATAATAAAACCTTCCTCGTGGATTTCTTATAAGCATTAGGTTAATTCATATAAAGTCTTAAAGTGTTACCTATTGTTATAATCTTTATCAGCATCATCATTGTCATCATCATCACCAGCGCCACCATCATCATTATTAGAATAAGAACCAAAAAGTCATCAGAATTCCAGGCAGGTCTTAGGATCAACTTGTCTTTTATTCCCTCTCATTTTTCTCCCATCCTTTGCTACTCTATGTGACTTCTGGTCTCTCACAATTTTGATTTGCAAATGTCCTTGATTGGCCATACTAAGGGTCACCCCTCACCTTCAGCTACACTGCTACCTGGAAAATGCACGTCATGTTTCCTATCGTGAGAGAATCTGACTGATCTCCTTGGTCATACATGGTTAGCTAACCAGCATGTGATTGGCTTCCCTTGGGTCAGACGTCCATCTCCAGTCCAATCAACTATGCCTGGATGAGAATGAATGATTCTCCTTGGAAAGGGGTGTATGTGAGACAGATATTAAGGTGTGGTGTTCCTGGTTCTCTTTTAAACCATGTTGGTCTGGGAATGTGGGAGGAGACCCTGAGGATGCAGATGGAAAAAGCTGTTGCCTAATCATCGAGATGAAGGTGGAAACTGGAGACAGTGTTCCTGAACTTCCTGCTGGAGACTGGTTGAAGTTCCAGCTTGCAAGGACTGTAGAAAAAAATCAGAAGTAAGAAAAAGGCTAAATTACCAGTGAATTCTACTCTGAAAACTTGACATTCAACCCATAAATTGTTATGGATCTTCCAACACCAATGAGCATTTACATGTTCGTTTAATAATAATTATTATTATTATGATTATTATTATTATAAAAATCAACATTTACTAACTGTTACCAAGTGATAGGTAATAAGAAAAATCCTTGTAACAACACTAGGTCAGACAAGGAGACCCTCCAAATGCCTCACAGTCTATACGACCCAGAGCAGGCCTTCTGAACAGATGCCAATCAGAAACAACTGATAAAACCATACAGGGCATATGGGGTTAACAGCAGCTCTAGATGTAGCTTCGATTGTCATCACCATTAGTGAATGAGGAAACTAAGACACATGCTGCAAGTCATGGTGCTGGGTATTTAAAGCCTGGGCATCTAATTCCATAGTTCTCACATCCTTACTACAAAAGGTAGAGTTCAGAAGAGTCACACTTGTTCCTGAATTAACAGAGTTAAAGTAATGGTGAACCCAAGGGCACAGTAGGAGCTGGAGAGCCTACAGAGGAGTTTTTATTTAATGTCAGGATGATTGTTTTCATGCCCCAGGGTAACAGGAATGCTAATCAATTCTTACTTTGAGATTCAGCCCAAACATTACCCTTTCTTTGCAGCCTCTCCAGCAGGTCCTCAGCCTGCTCTGTACACAGAAGTAGAATCATGTTTTCCTTGGTATCAGGAGCACTTCGGACATATCTCTGTCAAAGCATTTCTTTTCAGACATTGAAATTACATACACTTCCCCAAAGTAACTGTGAGCTCCTAGAAGTCAAGAACTGTGACTTTTTCTGACTTTGTGTCCCAAGTATCTCATACAGTGATTTTCAATCGGTGTGCTGCAAGAATTTTTAAAACATGCAATACCTGACTCTTCAGTCAGGGGCACCTACTTCTTTTCCCTTCGACTGTCAAATTAAAAAAAAAAAAAAAAAAAATGGCAGCAGCCAACGTAACACTAGCCATTAGGTGTGAATGAATTAAAACTCACTTATTTTTTTGTCAGATAGGCAAAATATACATTTTTTGCTAAGCTGCAGAATTTTAGTAATTAGTTTGTGTGCCATAAGAGTAAAAAGTCTGAAAGTCACTGATCTAGCATAACCTTTGGGACATAGATACTCCACATGTATTGTTTAATGGATGGAAGAATAAATGGCTAACATAATTGCTCATGGTAGAATGCTCTGTTCTTATATTATCCACACATTGTGAAGAGACAGTCACAGAAAGTCACTAAGATAAAAACAATTGTCTAATAAAATTTCTATTACATTTACTATTTATGTATTATACATTCATTCGTTTATTATTACAGTGTGTTAAATTGTTCAAAAAATGATCAAATTAATTGACAAGAAAGAATATAAAAATCATTTGGCTTCCAAGATACACTATGGCAAGATTGTTTTAGAATCTCTATGAAAAGCAGCTGTTTTGTTTAAAAACAACAACAACATTGTATTAGGTGTTTCTTCCTGAGCCTTCCTGCCTCTGTCCCTGACTTTCCCTTCTCCCACCCCATAACATCACACAGCATGAAGATGTCCCTTTATTTATTGAGAGTCCATTTTAATGGATTAGTCATTCACCTAATGGAGCTGACCTCTCTTGTTTGGAAAGCAAACACATTGAAGAGTAAATACAACTGAACAGACAGAGTAACCACGTCTGGTGGTTGCACCTGCCATTTAGACCACTTTCCATGGGCAATTTGAAAAATATCTGGCAAATCTCTCTATTTACCTTCTGAAGGTTCAATAGAAAGAGCACTGGAACATGGGTTTGGAAATCTGGGTCACAACCAGAGCTCTTTGATCTGAAGAGCAGTGTGACCGTTGGATGGTCATTGTCCTCTCTGAGCCTCCTTCTCCCAGTCTTTAAAGAGAGGGTTGGACCAAATTAGCTCTGAAAGTCTTTCCAATCATTCATTAAATAAACATTCACTCAAGACCCACTCTGAGTAAGGCACTCTGCAAGGCATTGTGGGGGACACAACTGTGCAGATAACATGTTTGAAACTGACAGAGAACTGACACAGGCTCAAACCCAAGTCTGAAACCTGTGTTCAATTCATTTGTTTTTAAGGCTATATCTACTTAGCCTTTTCAAAACAGGGTCCTCATTACTGCGTCCTACAGATTTGTACCCATATACGTATTTTATTACACATTTGCTGAATTCTAAATCATCTGGAAAGCCCTCCCAAGGACAATTAAAAATAAAAGCCAGAAGTGAGGGAAACATTTTTCCAGGGTGGATACATCTTTTTCTCTTCCTTCTCCTTCATTTGGCTCATGGAGTTGAACCATTGCACATCTGAGAACATGAATCACACAGATTCTCCACCCTCTCGTCTCTCCAGTAAGTCAACAAAGGAACGAATTGTGAGCCTTCTCGTGAGCTTTCCAAACTCCACACGCAGCTCCGAGACCCAACTCTTCCCAGATGAGAGAAATTGCATTTCTACTTACCGTCAATGCACCTTCTTTCTCTTGGTATGAAGCTTTTCTCTAGACTTCATTTTGGTCTTCATTTTAAAAGCAGAAACTCTTGGATGATAGCTCAGTTGTGTCTTCTACACTTACACAGTCATGGCAACCTCTTTTTTTAAAAAAAAGTAGTCGTAGTTTGCACAGAAAAGTTCATCAACTAGCCTGTGAAATATTATTTTAATATATTGTCATACTTCAGTCTGTCTTTTAAAATGTTGTTTATGACAATTTCTAAATTACTACGTCTTTCTTGCTAAAAAAAAAAAAAAAAAATCTTAAAAGGTCACTGAACACCACAATTCTAATTTCTGAGAAGTCATTTTATCCCACTAACTACCTGCAAAGAAAAAACAAGCATCAAATGTGTATTCATACGATACTGTCACCCTAACATTTGGAATAGAAATATATGGCAATTCATTTTGGTTAGGTGATTAAAAATCTTTTTTAATAAATGAAAAACAGTATCTTAGTAGCTACTTTGGGGGGAAAATATGGAAATCCAAATTTATACAGAAGATATATTTGTGATGATTCACTTTTTTAAATGATACACAAAAATTATATTTAATATTAAATTTTTCTAATACATTGAAAGGAAGTTTATTATATAAATTCTACTTAGATGTAATTTTAGTGGCATTTATCTATTATAGAAATCAAGATCTCTAGCATTATATTATTACACTTGTATTTTACTACTTGTCATTTACTGTCATATAATTAAACTTTCTGGATTTCCATGGGAAATCATTGACTATCTGAATGTTAAAGGAAATCCTACTATATAATGTATATGAAATTAAGTAAAATGGGAAAATAAAACTTTGTAAAGACAAGTGTTTGTCAAATGTTCCCACACCCCAATCTCTGCAAAAATGTTCATAATATTCATTTTGTAATCATTAAAATAATTTCAATTTGATATTCAGGAAATAAAACCCTGTTTTATTCAGTGTCCTACTATTTGCACTTTTAAAATCTGCCTGTCAGGCAGATTTAATGATTAATAATTAATGATTTAATAATTAATAATTACACATTTTATGATTTATCTTGTCCTTTTCATAAGCAGAAAATGTTTCTTTCTGTTAGCACAACCCTATCAACAATAAGCTTAATAATATACTTACAATTATCCTTAGTCACTAGATTTAATTAGATGAAAATGCTTAGGTCTGACCCCCTCTACCAAGTCTATAAAGGACAAGGTAAAGTTACTTGTGTTTTGTTAGAAAAATAAATACTATCCTGGCAATGCTAGAAGGGAAGAAAGTAAAATAAATGTGTTATGCCATCAAGAAAGAAGTACTTTCGGGCAGTGTCTTTCAAAGCTGTTTGCACATTAGAATTACCTGGGGAGCGGTTAAAAATCCCATTACAGAGGCTACACCCATTCCAATCAAATGAGATTCTCTGGGGTGTGCTGCCCCAGGCGTCAGTAACTGTTAAAGGTCCCAAGGTGAATTTCAGTGTGCAGCCAAGGTGAGAACTGGGGCTAGGGGCCAGACAAGAGGAAGACAATCTGATCTCTGACTGCCTTCCTGTCTCTCATGGTCAGTAGATCACCTTTCTGATGTTACTAAGTAAAATAAAAAATTCAGCCCCTGGATCTTTTGGTCTTGAAAGTTCCACCACCCAGTTCCTGGCCTGCTGGGGGCTTGGGCTGATGTCAACCTAAGAAGGATTCTCCCAGTGAGGGGCTAAAGCCCTTTGAGAAGATGAGAGCCATCTGTTCCAAGCATCTACACCAACAGCATGGTATCCCCTGGGAGGTCATCCGCTTAATGCGGCTTGGTCCATGCGATGCGTAACTTGGCTTACATACAGATGTTTAGATAGGGTGGTGATAGTATCCACTCCACGTACGATAAGAATCTTCCCATATTTTTAGTCTTGGCCCCTGAAGACCTGTTCTGACAATCATCTGTCAAATCTAAGTATATCTGTTCGTTTGAGCAATGCCCAGCATTTTGTGGAAGAAGAAAATAGACACGAAGAATCCCTACATTGATTTTAAGGCAGAATTCTGATCAACAGTAGTGCTATAGATGTATAAAACTATACTCTAAATAACTACACAGAAAAGGTCCTTCCTTTGTTATCTTGTCTCTGAGGCCACAAATCTAACTTATTTTCTACTTGGATATAATATATTTTCACTGTCCTTTCTCACTGCACTCCCCGCTGTCCCCATGAATATTCTCTCCATTTACTTGTAGAGATTTATGCAGTGTGGCAGGATCCACCAACTGTAAAGGAATACTCCTGCCAAATTACCAAAGATGATTCCGAAATACGTAAACTTCTCTGTGGGCCTTTACTTGAGGTGATTGCAGAAGCACATATGTTACTTCATCTCTTAAAAGAACATCTTTAATGGTAAGCAGTGAACAGAAGCAAAGGAAAAAGATATTATTGTATTATCCTATTTCCACCAAGTATCGGGGACAAATGTAATCAATACAAGTCTAAAATGAATAGAATTAAGTATTCCCAGAGGCCTGATAAAAGAGTGTACTTTTCAAACCTTGAGCCCCACTACAAAAGTATAAAAAGTATCTAATGCTATTATCTTGAGATAAGAAACATTAATCGGAAGCAGACATTGGAAAATTCACCTAGTAAAGAAATGTCAGCAGTGGTTATTGGTTATATAACCTTTGGTAGGATTATTAAGCTCTCTGAGCTCCAATTTGTTTGTTTGTTTGTTTTACCTGCACAATGATAATAATTCTCCAGGGACATGATAACTTCACAGAGGCGCATAAGCTATAGAGTCAGAAAAATGGGTCACTGAATTCCACTTCTGTTAAATACTAGCTGAGCAATCACAGGCAAGTTAATTAACCTTTCTGAGCTTCCCATTTTTCATGTGAAAATAATCCCTCATGTTGAAAGTCATGTAAAAGATTAATGAGGTAACATGAATAAAGTGTCTAGTTAAATGCTGGGAGCACCCTAAGCACTTTATAATTGATATTGATTATTTCTCATAAAGTTGGAATCTACTGCAAAGATTAATAATTGTAAGAACCAAATACTGGGCTGACTGTTCTTAATTTGTTCCAATATTTACCAAGCCTTGAGGCATTCAGAAGCCACTGTAGAGAAATAAAAAATAAATGTATACAATATTTCTTGGCTTTTAATCAGCAGTAATTTCAGTGAGACACAGGACACATATACATGGAACTATTGGATTGGGCAGTATGTTGGCAACTTAGTGCCTAATGTCTGCCCAGATCAAGTGCTTTAAAACACTAGAAGAGCCCTGGCTGGTTTGGCTCAGTGGTTAGAGCATCGGCCTGCAGTCCAGAGAGACCCCAGTTCGGTTCCCGCTAAGGGCATGTACCTCGGTTGCAACACATACCTGGTTGGGTGGTGCGGGAGGCAGCCACTCGATGTGTCCCTTTTACACTGATGTTTCTCTCTCTCTCTCTTCCTCTCTCTCCCTCCCACTCTATCTGAACAAAAAACGGAAAAATGTCCAAGAATGAGGATTAAAAAAAACAATAGTAGAAGAGCCCTGGCTGGTGTTGCTCAGTTGGTTGGAGCATCATCCAGTACACCCAAAGGTGGTGGGTTCAATCCCTGGTCAGGGTGCCTACGGGGGAGGCAGCCGATCAATGTTTCTCTCTCATATAATATTTCTCTCTCTCTCCACCCCCCCACCTTCCTCTCTCTAAAATCAATTTTAAAAAATATCTTCAGGTGAAGATTACAAAAGTAAAAAAATAAAAATAAACACACACACACACACACAGTAGAAGAGGCGTTTCCAGCTGGGGCAATTCAAAGACTGGAGGGAAAAGGTGGTCTTTGAGTTAACGGTGAAGATGCTGGATGGGCCAAAAAGTGAGTGAAGGACATCCAGGTGGGACAGATGTGAATTAGTCAATAAAGCAGCCAAAATAATGGGCACAGTTTACTTAATTTGGCCATAGTTTTGACAGAACAGAAATGATTGCCAGTAATTTGCTTGCTAACCAGTTGCTGTGAGTCATTCTGAAACTGCCAGTTTGAGCCCAGCGTTCAGATTCAAAGTCAATCCAAAGCAAAGTAATATTTTAAAAGCCAAGACATGGGAATATTCGAAGTAACTCTAAGAAATGATTATTTAAAAAGACTGAGGCGGAAAGGTGTCGCATGACTGAGAATATCAACTTTCCTGACACCAAATAAAGTTGGTTTGTCAGTTTCTTTTCATAACTGGAAATCAAAGTGACTTTTACTGAGGGATGTTTCAATAGATAAACATTTGCCGTACATTAATTCTCCTCTTTAGCAATTAATTCTATTTTAAGAGGGCAGGATTTAAAAGATTTGGAAGAATACCAGAATATAGTCAAATGATCTTATACCATATGACTCTGTACCATATGTGATCAAACTTAATTAAAGTGATTTTTTAAAAAAAAGATGTCACTGTTTGCCTACAGTGTAGATATAACCCTTCGAACTTAAACTTTCCAAATATTGGAAGTGAAGTCGTGAAAGTAGTTCAACCGTGCAAAGATTTAATATCTTTTTAAAGACATAGACCTGGGAGAAAGGGATTATCTGTTCATATGGTCAGAGTAAACAACCCACTTTGGAGCCCAACAGATGGAGGCTTTGAATCTGGGGGAGAGAAAGCAGAGAAGAATAAAAATGCAGAGATTAAAATGACCATTTGGACTACATTTTTAAAAATTGTTTTCCTTACTCCTTGTGAGCCCAGAGGCCCATTATAGCAAATACAAGGAAACACAAAATTCTCTGATCTGAAATGTCTCAGTCTACTTTATTTATTCTTCAGTGGGT
The DNA here is from genome assembly GCF_014108415.1 of Molossus molossus. Lineage (NCBI taxonomy): Eukaryota > Metazoa > Chordata > Mammalia > Chiroptera > Molossidae > Molossus > Molossus molossus. The sequence continues at coordinate 13,134,481 of NW_023425345.1, read as the reverse complement.
ATGGTTGATTTTTAATATTATAGTTAATTTTGTAAAAACTGAATTAAGAGTTTTATATTTTGTTTTCTCCATATTCAGTAATATATTTTAGTTAACATTTTATCTGAGTAAACTATGCTTTGCAAGAAACAAAAACTTTTATAATCTTTAATAAAGAACCAACTATAAAATAAATATTTAATAAGAAATTTCAAGCCTGTGAATTAACTTGATCTGATGAAAGCCTCTTTCTCACTGTAACAAATACCATTTCTCAAAAAAATTGCTGTCAATAGTCTCACCTTGTTTATATTTTGAATTAATGTTTAATCAAATGACATTGAGGAAATATACTAGAAATGTAAATGTTGTAACACGACAGAGGACAGCTCAGCGCCTTGCAGTTTCTCAGACTCATTCTTGCTTGAAAAATAGAACAAAAACCAACATTCCATTTGTTCCGGACACCACAGAACAATTTAAGCCCTGATGATGAAATCTGTTTAATAGTCTATCCATTTTATGTCAAAGAAAATTTTATGTTATGAACTTACCATCTATTAAAACAGTCTTTCTTGTACAATTCCAAAAAAAGTAGCTATTCATTATTCCATTCAGGGATAAAATGTTTACATGCTGTGAGGTTGAAATGAGAAAGCAGAAGCCCAGCTCTGATTCTCCAGTTGCCATGGATACTCCTAGGTCAGTCTGTCCCTACACCCACCCCAGTCATCTCCTCCTTGCTGGTGAGTCCTCCTCCCTTTAAGATTGATCTAAGGGGACCCTCCCCGATTGCCCCAAATTCAGCTGGGCCAAACTTCTTGACCACTCTGTATATACTTCTAGTCTTTGGACTTGGCTATACTGATTGAGAATGAAAAGTTTGTATTAAAATGATCATGTACCCATAACTGAACTAATCAAGACTTAATTATGAAGAGAAAAAAATAGCCTATAGTTCTTCAGTGTTCCTTGGGTGCCATGCTCTGTGCTCAGCCCTTTATGTGGATTATCAATCCAACCTCCCAACAGTTGTGTCTGGTATGTACTATTACTATCCCCACCTTACAGACAGGAAAACTGAGGCTTGTAAAAAAAAAAAAAAAAAAAAAAAAAAGTAATCTGCCCAAGTAATTTGCAGTGAGAGAGGCTTTTAATTCATCTCCATCTGACTTCAAAATTTGTTCTCTTAATCACTGAGGTATACTTCCTTTCTTTAGAGTCTTATTCTGGTTAAGACTTGAAACTCCTTTGAGATGTAAATTCAGGGTTTACAAAAGGCATTTGAGAAAATGAAACAGCTTCATTGTCTTCTTAAAACAATGAATTGTTGTTGTTTTTTCTGACAATGAACTGTTTTTTTTAAATTAAATTTTTAGCATACACTTACCATCACACATTCACATCTATGGAAATCTACTGTGGTGATGTTTAACACTCACTAGTCAGACCTCAAGATCTGATATTTGGAGAAGTAAACAATAAAGTATCCGAAATAATATGCTTTAAACTCTCTGGCAGAGATTTGATAGCTAAATGATAATTCAAGTCAAGGCAATATATCTAGATATAGATATATCTAGATATAGATATATAGATATAAAAGATATATATGTATTATATTAATATATTATATAAAATATTTTATCATCCCTTTGGGGAACACAAAGACATAAGAATGATCTAGACAATTCCATAAACCAAGGAAGTCATGAAGAAGGTGCATTTTTAGTTGCTTTGAGGCAATCTCTTCGAAGCCAAATGAAAATGGAATGAGATTCTGGTCTGATGCCCTCTAGCTGTGGGATAGTGCACATCCTTAACTTCTTTGTCTTAATTTCTCCATCTGCAAAAATGGTTTATTGAAATAATTACATTATGTATGTGACAGTGTTTGGTACATAGTTGACTTTTCTAAAAATTAGTTCCTTTTCTCTTTCCTTTTACATTTCCATGCATTCATTAAACCCTTACTAATGTTCTAGACAGAGTTCGTTCCCTGGAAACACAGAGAATGAAGACAGAAGTGAGCCTCCAAAATAGCCCACAGCTTGGTAGATAAGAACTATCAGAAAACCAACAAATAAAACACAACATGACCTGGGCTGCATAGAAATGAGCGCGGACCAGAGGAGAACCCAGGTTGGAGCACAGGTTCTGGGAGAGAAGAGGATGGGTTTAATGTGAGTCTGACAGGTCAGAGGAGGATTGCAGGGGGCCTGGGGATGGTAATCCAGCCTAGTGACTACAGAGAGCAGGAGTGAGGTTCTTTACTTATGTTTTCACATTTAAACCTCACAGCAATCTTGCAAGTTACTCTTCCCATTTTTCTGATGATGAAACAACAGGGCCTGGAGAACACGTACCAATTTTTACAAGTATGAATATCAGAGCATAAATAAGGATGGCAATAATATGGCACCATGATGCAAAGACATGGCAAAAGAGGGTAGTGACTAAGACCAGTTGGGCCAGAATCTCAACGTAAGTGAATCAAGAGACTACAATCAACTGTATCCCCAGGCTGCAGAGACTAGATTTCGGAAGATACCAAAGGTCCTTTTGGAAGTCTTTGGAGTGGTCCAAACTTGGGGAATATCCATTTTAGCTCAGAAAACTTCCTCTTGCTGGTCCTATGTCTCTCTTTGCTCTGGTCCAACTTAAACCATGAGAGAAGGCAGGCCCTCATAAGAGACTGCTGAACAAATAGAGACTACCCAGTTTCAGTGGAGCTCATATTAAATAAGAGAACAAACTCAAACACATAGAGCGATGCATATCAGTCAGCTTTATGTTATCATACTGAAAGACTAATATTACCCGTTTGTTAGGAAACAAAAGCTAGGGTGAGTGAGCAAACCTGTCAACCCTTAGATTTTCTTGCCTTCCAGGAAAGAGTTACATATGTCAACATTGACTCAGCAGGGCCGGTTGCTATTTAGAAAGTCATGTTACGCCCACTAAGCTTTTTGTTCAATCCAGGACAATATTCTCTGTAGAACATCAATTTCTGCATAGTTAGAATCATGATGTGGGTTTAGGTAAATGAAAATCAGTTTTCACTTTTAAGAAATCAAAATTATCTATGTGTATGTGTATTTAACTCAAGTATATTTTATTCCTTAAAATATCAGTTGAGACTCTTTAGGTTGAGATAAAAAAAAATGCAAAGAGGTTTATCAGTTCACATAACAAAGGTAGGGCTTGCTTCATGGGGCCTGGCTCAGCTGGGGGCTCAAACCATGTCACCAGGCTTTGTTTTTCCCATCTCTAAGTTCTTCCTTCTTCTATATTGGCTTCCTTCTCCTCTGGTGGTTGCAAGATGGCTTTAGCAGCCCCAAACCTCACACCTCACCTTCAGTCCAGTAGGAAAAGCAAGCCTTTTCCTCAATAGCACCTACAAAATGTCTAAAATACAATCAGACGAGCATAGCTTTGGACTGTGCCCACCGAGAAGAGACCAATCATCATAGCCACGTGCATGCACCATGTTGCTAACCCAGAGAAGAGAGAGGAAAACTCTGAAGGCGTCTACAGGACTGACCACAGTGCCTGATCTTCCCCGATCCAAGGCTAAGGAGTGGTGCTGAGATGCCCAGATGTCCAGAAACAGAGGGGTTGCTTAAGAATATTTCTGGAATGTAAGAGATGCTAGAAAAGTCCTGGAGACCTTGGAAAGAAACAGGTCATGGGGCCACTGCCTTTTTCAGTCACAGGGGTGTCTGGAGGGGAGACACTGAGAAACCTCAGCCTATATGAATAAATGAGTACTGCTGTGTCCCCAAGGGGAGCCTCTTGTGATTTTATTCACTGCTGAGAAGCCATAGGAATACCATGGGAACTCTCTTTGGCTGTATCAAGACTAAACTCAGCAGGTAAGGATTGCCCTCAAGTGCATGTCATCCCCCATGGTATGAACCTAGATGCTTGGGGAAATAAAACAGCTATAATTAGCAAAAGGTGCTTCCTAGATGTCAGGCACTTTGCTCAAGTCTTTCAAGCATTATCTCATTAAATCCTCCTGACCTATCTATGAGGTAGGTAACATTATCATGTCAGTTCCACAGATGAATGAATCGAGAATGGAAGGAAATAACTTGTTGAGGGCCACACAACCAGTAGGATGAATCAGATCTAATTTCAAAATCCATGCTCCGAGAGAGAATGATGATCTTTCAAGAACTCCTCACTCTTTTTTCTATTTTGTTAATTTGTGATGTTTTCAACATGTTATTCTTTTTTACTTCCTTGAGTTCGTTCTGTAGTTCTGTTCTTTAACTTCTTGACTTCAACACTTAGCTCATTCATTTTCAGTTTTTCTTTTGAATATATGCATTTTAGACCATGGCTTTAGCTGCATCCAGTAAGTTTTTGCTGTGTTATCCTTCTCAAGTTGTAAATATTTTAAACTTTCATTACATTTCTTCTTTGTTTTACAACATATTATGGGTGGTGTTTTTTTTTTGTTGTTGTTTTTTAATTTTAAGCATATGGATTTGGTGAGAGAAATAATTTTTTTGTCCAATTATTTTGCTTTATGGTTGAAAACTGTGGTCTGTGGAATATCAGTTCTGATATATATTAACTTCTCATTTGTGACCTTATACAGGCTCATGTTTCATAAATTTCTGTGTGGCTTTGGGAAAAATGTACTCTGTCGTTGTTTCATGCAGGATTTTAGATACAGATAGATATAGATATATTCATTAGATCAACTTTTGATTGTTATATTGTATACGGAAGCAGTATGTTAAAATTGCCCATTTACATTGCAAATTTGTCCATTTCTCCTTGCAATTAATTCAGTTTTTGTTGTCTATATTTCTAAAGGTTATTTTCTTAGGGGAATGCAGAGAATTATCAAGGGCAAATTCCATACAAAGTTATAATAAGAAACGAGAGAATAAATAGCATGCTAACATTTCCAGAGACGGTGACAGCATGCCAGAAAAGCATGCCTACAAGCAGACTGACATGCACTTATTTCAAAATTAGTTAAAAGACAAGAAGAAAATTATCCAAGGCATGAAAACCAATACAAATCAGAATTTTTATAGCTGAGAACTGAAATAATAGGACTCAGGAGAGAATTAGAAATAAAAGAAAATATTCTTGCAGAAATAAAAATTAAAATAGAAGAATACAGAGTGGAAAAGCACAGATAATGAATTAAGAAAAATAGATGGTGAGAAGTTTTTTAAATCAAAGGATTAAAGACATATTAAGAGTTCAAGAGAAAGTAACAAACACAAAGATGGGCAAAGAAGATCTAACACACAGATACTAGGAGTCCTGTAGAATAAAACCACAGCAAAGGGGGGGGGGGGAAATAAAATTTTGCACATGAAGAAAACTTTTCTGAAATAAAATAAAAAATTTTGAAACGACATATTAAAAAGATTTGAAACTACATATTGAAACATCATACATTTAGAATCAGAATGATCACTATCAGGAAAAATTCTAGTAAAAATCAATAACTTTTAAAGAAAAAAAAAACTTTGGACATCTAGAAAAAAAGATCATGTAACTTATAAAGGAAATAAAATTAGATTTATACCAGACTGACCCGTCCCGCAGGTCGAGCAATGAGGACTCTAGAGGGGGAGTGAGGATGAGGAGGGACAAGAGACATGAGAAATGGAGACAAGACAGGGCTCTGATCAAGTCTCGTTTATTCTGGGGAAATTTACACAATATATAGGGCAGGAAAAACAAGATCATTTGTTATCAAGCGATAGTTATTGAGTAACCACCCCGAAGCACCGGTAGAACAAAAGACTGAGTAAATGGTTCAAAATGCAGAGATAAAGCAGAGATATCCTGCCTTGGGGCAGAAGATAGCAGAGCAGATTTTACTTAAAGAAATGTAGAGATAAAGAAATGCAGAAGGCAGAGATATCCTGCCTTGGGGAAGGTGATGGCAGAGCAGATTTTAACAAAATGGATGCCATGCAAAATGTCTCCCACACCAGACTTTTAACAGCAACGTTCTAGTCCCAAAGAAAATAGAATAGTGTCATTAGATAATTAAGAGAAGAAAGCTTAAACCAAGGTTTTCATAGTCATTAAGCTGACTTTAAAGAATACAATGCAGATGAACTGTTGTCAACATACAAGAACTAATGGAATACTAGACTAATGAGCCCCTCGTAAGGAATTTACTAGAGAATAACTTTCAAGCAACCAAAATGAATAGAGGGCTGAGACCAAATAAGAGCCAAGGGAGAGAGTACAATGGTAACAGGTGAATGCTCTGATAGCGCAGACACCTTGAACTGCTTCTAAAATGAAATCAGACTGGTAAGAGAAATGTCATTTACCAAAACCCTGAAGCAAAGTGTATTTCATGATGAAGCATTCAATTTAAAGTCATGAACAAGTCAATGATGCTTATTCAACACTTCCCTAAGCCAGTTCAAAAGTGTAAAAGAAAAAGTATATACTAATTAAAAGTAGAAAAACATGTTTTAATTCACACATGAGTGTTCAAGGGACTATACAAACTATTAGAACTAACAAGGATTCAAAAAACCCTAGAAATATGATCAATGTTCAAAAAAATAGTTTACATATATCAACAAAAACATTCAGAATATGTATTTTTTCCTAGATACCTTTGAAAATAGTATCAAAACCTATATGATACCCCGGAACAACTATAACTAAAAATGTACAAGACTTTAAGGGAGGGAAAATCATAAAAGTTTATTCAAAGACAAAAAGTGATTGAACTAAAAGGAGAATTATACTACATTCATGCATGGGAACACTAGACATCACAAAGATATCAAGTCTCAAATTAATCTATAAATTTCACATAACTTTAATTCAAACCTTACCAACAAACTGATCTTAAAATTTACCTGTGCAATCAAATGGCTATACAATTTTGTAAAACAAGATGATGTCCTCACCTTACCAGACATCAAAATTCATTAGAAAGTTGTAGTCTTTAAGATGTGTGGTTTGGGCACCAGGATAGACCAAGAGACCAACTGAACAGGTTAAAGAACCCAGAAACAGAAACACACCAATGACACTTTAAATCCCAAGTCATAATTGTTTTAGTTGATTCTGATTTAGAGCCTGGAATCCAGTGTTTTGTCAGGGCTCAGATTTCACTATTCCAAGACCCTGAAATGGAATTAGATTATAACAAGACCTAGTTTCCTGGAGTCAATTTTATTGCATAGCCTTATTGTACATAAAATAACTTTTTTATTTTATTTTATTTTTTCTTTTTATTAATTAATTTTTGTTACAGATGTTTCTCCTTTTTCCCCCACTGATTCCCCCCTTCCCCTCCCTCCCTGCTCTTTCCCCAGTTTGTTGTCCATGTCCACTGTTCATGCATACATGCATATAAGTTCTGTGGTTTATCTCTCCCCCACCACCCCCCAATTTAGGGGATTGTCAGTCTGTATCCCACTTCCGCGTCTCTAAGACTACCCCCTTCCTCAGACTGTTATGTTCATTATATTCCACAAATGGTGAGATCATATGAAACTTGTCTTTCTCTGTTTGGCTTGTTTCACTTAGGATGATACTTTCCAGGTCCCTCCATGTAGTCTCAAAGGATAAGAGATCTTTCTTTCTTACAGCTGCATAGTACTCCATTGTGTATATGTACAACAGCTTTTTTATCCATTCGTCTACTGATGGACACTTGGGCTGTTTCCAGATCTTAGCTAAAAGGGGGTACATATATTCTTTCTGATTGGTGTTTTAGGCTTCTTAGGGTATATTCCTAGAAGTGGGATCACTGGGTCAAATGGAAGTTCAATTTTTAATTTTTTGAGGTAACACCATATTGTTTTCCATAGTGGCTGCACCAGTCTGCACTAGAGTCCCCTTTTCTCCACACCCTTGCCAACACTTGTTGTTTGATGATTTGTTGATGGCGGCCATTCTGACAGGTATGAGGTGATACCTCATTGTTGTTTTAATTTGCATCTCTCTGATGATTAGTGATGATGAGCATTTCTTCATATGTTTCTTAGCCATTTGTATGTCCTGTTTGGAGATGTGTCTATTTAGTTCCTCTGCCCATTTTTTAATTGGATTCTTTGTCTTCCTTTTGTGGAGCTGTTTGAGCACTCTGTATGTTTTGGAAATTAACCCCTTATCTGATATATCATTGGCAATTACGATAAAAAAAAACAAAACAGGAAGACAGCTTAAGAGAACTGTGGGACAACTGGAAACGGAATAATATTCGCATCATAGGAGTCCCTGAAGAAGAAGAAAATAAGCAAGGGTTAGAGAATATATTCATAAAATAACTTTAAAATTTAGGATGTTCTGTTTTCACACGGGCTTTCCTTAGCCTGCCTGTTAAGGGAGAACAGAAAGCCTTGGGCAAGGAAGGCAGGAGGTGTCCACTGTGTTGCTGCCTTTGGTCAGTGGCTCATTGTAAGGGATCTCACCCTTCTTTTCTCACTTGAGGATAAAATGCAATAAAATTCACAAAAGCACTTCCGAAATTCTCAGGTATCCTTCTGTCTCATGGCCAAAGTAGTAATAATAATAATAGCTGTTGGAGCATTTATCATGATCCAGACACTGTGCTGACTACTTTATATAAAGTATAGGTGTTAATCCTAGAACCAACCTTATAAGAAAGATGCAATTATCACCCTCATCATATGGTTGGCACATTGAGGTTAGAAGGAATTAAATAACTTTCCCAGTGTCAAGGTTAATTAGATAGTAAGTAATAGAGCTAGGACTCATATCTGTGTCTGCTGAATACCAGTGTCTGATCTCTTAGTTACTGCTCCACAGTTTCTCTATAAAATATCATTTGAAATAGAGCTGGCATATTTTTAGCCTTAAAATCAGAGTAAAAAAAAAAAATATATATATATATATATATATACACATATATATACATATATATGTATGTATCTATCTATTTATACACATACACGTAACCTGAATTAATTAAAACCAACTAGTGAATCTCTTCCCAAACTATCTTTATAGAATTAAATCAACTTTACTTTTTATAACAATAGTTAGTCTGCTAACAAGAAATGCGTGGGTGACCAGTAGGCTCTTCTGAAAAACAAATGACTTTCAAAAGTGTGAGAAACTTAGAGAGGATGCTGTTCCCTGAAACTAGAGTCAACTCCTAATGCCCTGTTTATGAACTAGTCTTGCACTGACACATGAAGAAGCTCTTTTAATTAACTGGGTAGGAATTTAATATCTTCACATATGCAAGGCAAGTCGACTTGCCCAGGCAACCAGATACACCAAGCTTTGTATATTAGTTCTGCTCTTTGGGCTTCTGAGTGAACCTTCTAAGTCATGGGAATTAAGGCTGTCTTAAGTAGGTGGTTTTGTCCTCGGGCGTTCCTTGGGAAAATTAAGATATGGTAACCAGTGGCAGTGAGTACAAGGTGACCTAGGGAATTAAAAAGTAATAATAATAATAAACCACCAGGAGCCCAAATCAAAATACCCAGAAGGTTAATTTGTTGAATATCACGTGGTCCTCACGACATGTGGACAGAGATCTTCAGAGCCTTGTCACAATAAGAAACTGGCAGGTATGATACACAAATACAAATCTGTTTTTAATTTTTCAATGACAGATGGCATTCGCTATTATTTTGCATTAGTTCAGGTGTACAGCATAGTGGTTATACAATCACATCCTTTACAAAGTGTTCCCCCCAGATGTTTCCACTACCTACCTGGCACTGTACATAGTTATTACAATGTTATTGACTATATGTCCTATGCTGTACTTTACATTCCCATGAAAAAGGTGAAGGGATTGAGAAGCACAGATTGGTAGCTACAAAATGCTCATCTGTTTGTGCACAGCGTTTTCAGAAACCATTCTAAGAAGTTAAGTTTTGTCCCTTGAATATAGTAGTGAGCGTGAAGGTGTATCTTCAGTGTCAGGAATACTATCACATGCAAGTGGTTTTTAAGTCCTTCCTAGTAGTCCTCTGAACTGTTGCCTTAAAAAACTGAGGATGGTTTTCCTAAAAATAGAATACTATTTCTTCGGATATATTCCTTAAAAGGTGTAAGAGTACTGCATTTAGGATTAACATAATATTTCCCTATGACATTTCTTAGTTATGTCATTTATATCTTTAAAATGTCCTTACCATTTTATTGGAGCTCCTTCACCAGGGTCTCTATTTATGACTGCAATCACCTAAGGAGTCATTGTTATAATTCCTATTTCTTTGTAAATTCCCTCATCAACATTCACTTGTGATTCTTTATGCAAAAGTTTGGCAGACCTTTTCTGTTTACATTTCTATCTTCCAGAAAACTTAACGTAGATTATTATCTAGAGGAGACATGGAGTAAATGATTCTCTGAGTGGAATTCAATTTGTTTAATTTTTAAAATTTTTTTCATTGTACTTTATAAGCCAAATTTTATAACTTTCCTTTTTCCCCTCATTCAACAAATATTTATTGACTCTACACTATTTTCCAGTAACATATTAATTTCATATTTCTTTTGAAACATTTTTTTTACAGAGTTATAAAGAAAAAGATCATAACATCTGGTGGCTAGATGGGAGATTTGGAGGTTACTAGTTCAACACCCTTGTTTTAGAGAAGAAGAAGACATTTTGCAAATGTTTTCAAAAGTGATTTTGCAAAAATCTACAAATGTGATTTTACACAAGTAATGTCAGGCCTAAGGAAAAATAGATGGTTGGTGCCAGAATGGGAACTAAAACCCAGATCTTTTGACTTTGGTGACAGGACCTTCCCCTGTCATGAGTTACTTTTTAAAATTTCTAGAATGTTTATAGATGAGAAGTCATCAAAATATGCCATTTATTGTACCTGGAAGAGTCACTGGTACTGCTGGTCGCAGTGAATCTACTTTAATAGAAGAGAAATAAGTCTGTATTAAGAACGTTCATAATCACAGTCAAGAAACTTACAGTTATTTTCACCCTGTGTTTCAATAATTCTACTCTTAGAGATGTCACCTAGGGAAATAATCAGAGCTACAAACAAGGATTCACGTACAAGACAATCCGCTGCAGGCTTTTTATCATAATGTCTAACCATAAATGTCTACGCCTATCTAGCAGAAGATTATGCAGTTTCAATGGAAGTAGAGTCATGGAGCAAAATAAACTTAGTGTAACGTTAGGTTTTGAAAAGTTCCGCTGTTCCTCGTCCCATTGCAGTCCAGGAAAGTGAAGCTGGACGTGAGCGAGAGCACAGCCACGCCTGAAGGGGATAGATCAATATCTTAACTGTGCTTGTTGCTGAGTGATAGGAGCGCCAGCGATTCTAATTTTCTTTTTTCTGCATATCCAATTTTATAAAACAAGCATTTATATATGTATAACGAGGGGAGCGAAAGGAATACTATCTTAAAAAGAATACCTTTTAGTCAAGGGAGGCCACACACAAAAAATGTTCATTTAAGTGAAGCCATAATACCTCCTATTTTAAACTTTTAAAGATCTCTTCACTACTGGCCTGCCATTATGTTACGTTTCCCATCTGCTGAATGTGGGTGGGGCAGGGCACCCGCAGAGCTAGAAATGCTCCAATAGCGTGGTAGTGCCCCCTGGCAGCCTGGTCCTGTGCTCCTGGCGTGGTGTCCTCTCCCTTCCGCACACTCTCAGCCTTACCACCCTGACCTGCGTTTGAGGTCATAGGCTAATCCCTTCATGCCCCTACTTACCCGTTAATGATCCAAAGTCATCTCATGAAATTCAGGTTCCCTTCCTTATGTCTCTACATCGCATAATCTGATCCGATCTCTCATGCACCTTCACAACTCCAAACCCCTCCACCGCAGCCTGGAGAAGGCTGCTTGGTCAGCAGCAAAATATCCTACCAGGTCTACCTCTTCTTTCAACGCTCCCTTCACTTTCGTTCTTTAACCGCAACCTGACTGTCTTCAGGGGCCATTCTGATTGGAGAGAGGCTGTTTTCTTGCTCATCCTCTACCACTGGACCTGGGGGGGGGGGTCCATGTCCTCAGCGTTTTTCACTGTGAAACCTTGTCCTCCCTCTTCCTGAAACAAAAACAAACAAACAAAACCAGTTCTTGTGAAGTGCATGCCATCAGAACATACTCTATCTTGGAACTGTATTTATTTAATGCTTTGCATTGTTAGCTTCAAACCAGAGAGAGTGGCCATGTTTCTGAAGCGTCTACCTGGAGAAACCTGCACTTGAAAGGCTCACCTGGCTCTAGGTGACAGGTGCGTTGGGGCACTGCAGCTGTAAAATGAATTCTGTCACTGGTATCCATGGTAAAGTGAAACAAACATTAGACGAGGAGCGGGTTTAATTCAGAGAGGACTGCCCATTTGGCTACTGTGGCCCAGAAGATTAACAAAGGAAACAAGTCTAGACACAGACAACTGTTTGGTGGTTTCGAAGGGAAGGGGTGGGGAGAGTAAAGGGTTAAAGGGGGTCAAATGTATGGTGACGGAAGGAGATTTGACTTTGGGTGGTAAATACAGATGATGTGTCATAAAATTGTACTCTTTATAATTTTATTAGCTAATGTCACCCCATTAAATTTAATTTAGAAAGACTAATAAGCATTTCACAGGGGAGAAAAAAGAAAGGAAATGAGTCACCCTCCAAATAGGACAATTTCCAATAAGCCAAAGGAAGAGCTATGGAGCTTGGCATCGGTGGTTCTCAGCACAGCGCAGGCACACAGTAGGCCATCGGTGGTTCTCAGCACACTGCAAGCACACAGTAGGCTCTCTACAGGTATTCATTAGCTGACTAGTGCATTTGAATGCCACGGCAGATATTCCAAACTAGTTTAGCCTATAAATTCCTGCAGCCTAATGTTTCCCATTCAACAACCCACTACTTAGCATGTTATATGATGTTTGGGGTTGACTTATTTTCTTAAAGACCAGAATTGTAGGGTCTGTCCCATAGAAGAAGAGAAAACAGGTGAATGTAGGAGCTGAAAACTAATTGTGTTTCTCACTCCAAAATTAAAGTCAAAAGCTAACACATACGCCCACCATATGGCGCTCTCATTTGATTGGATGATTACTTTTACTTCTTGTGGTTTCTCCTCCCTCCCTTATTTACCTGGCTACCTCCGGAAATGGTCCCAAGCAACACTGTCACTCATTCTCGGAGCACTCAGATTCTTCAGCAACTATTTACCCAGCGCCTTCAGTATGTCAGGCACCGTGCGAGGTGCTGGGGATGTAACAATAATCAAGTCTGAAAATGTCCCCGCCTCGTTCACCCTCTACCAAGGTGGTGAAGTGCCTTACATATTTTGATTCTATTTCATTCTAATAGAATCGTATAATAAGATGATAGATTATTTCAATAGCAATTTTAAATTAACAAAATAGTTTCACATTTAGTATCTTATTTGATACTTATTTGTTCTACTGATGTCATTTATTGATGTCAAGATGCTGAACGTACCGGCATTAGCAGGACTCGTTCCAAGGATATTTAGTGACTGAGAATGACATGTCGTAGGGCTGGGAAATCGCAGGAGAAGAGGGCAGGAGCCCATATCTGCTGGAGAAATGCATCCTATACACACAGCTCACCATCACTGTTTGGAAATTTCTTAGGCTGGTTTGTTTGTGTTTTTGACATGCTGCTGCAAGAACTCTATTTACCACTGTCCTGAACCTCTGGCCCTGGCAGGTCTGTTGCCATGGTTACCTTTGATGTGCATCTTAGACAGAGACCCCTCTCTCTGGCAATTTGTGGGAAGACCCCTCTCACCGTGTAATCTACCAACCTTGCAAGCAAAGAACAGGATCTCTGCCCAGACGAGATTACGAACATCATCGGTGATAGGGTTTACACTCCCTGAGGGCAGACACTGCATCTTCCTTTGATTGACTTCTACAAAAAGCTTCTGGAAGTACCAAATAAGTGTATTATTGAAGCGGTCTCTTTAAGATCAATTCATGATAATTACACAGAAAAAATATATATTTTTGTTTTGAAATGATATCCAAGTTCTGAACACTAGATATCTAAAATAGAAGGAAATCCTATGAAACAAAATCTGCAGGGCTGGTTGGATTCGCGCCGGTATCTTCATGTTATAAGGCAGATGGCCCAGCTCTGGACGGTCCAACCGACAGCTACCATTTCGGAGAAGGTGCGTGTGCTCTGTTACCAGAGAAGTCAGGGAGGGGGCATTTCTATCAGATTATCTCATCTGACCAGCCCTTTCTGCAAAATGTTTTCTCTGCAGGTAATGTAGCTATCTTTGTAACCCTCTATGGTTTTGTGTTGTTGTTTTTTTAATTGAATTTATTGGGGTGACATTTTTTTGCAGAGGTTTTTAAAGTCTGAAGAAACTAAAAGAAATAACAAAAATCAAAGCGAGGGAGTGTTAACTTAGTCCAGATAAGCATGGCCAAGGGTGAGGCTCCCTCTCCACTGCCTCTCGAGATCCAGGGGTGGAAAAACAGGAGTCAGATGGAGCCCCGGTTAATCTTGAATGTTTCTTGCTTCATTTGACTATTTAAACATTTTAATTTGATTCTTGTCTGTTCTACATCTTTTAAAATAAGTAAAGTATTTTTAGATGAAAGAAATAACACATTTCGTGAGCAGGTGGAGAGCTAGGAAAAATTCCATTCACCAGGTGTCACGCTATCAAACAGCACACCAGGTGTAAACGTGAAAAATAACCTTGGAGGGTGTGGGGGGAAAATTCCACGAAAGGCCAGGCCGGGACTAGCTAACCCCTGGCAGCCATTTTGCTTTGCCACTTGCCTAAAGATGCCCTCTCACAGAGGACCCATCTAGTTAAATAAAAATGTATTTTTAAAATGAAAAAATAGCCCCGCTGGTGTGGCTCAGTGGTTGAGCATCGACCCATGCACCAAGAGGTCGCCAGTTCAATTCCTGGTCAGTTCAATTCAATGCCCAGGTTGTGGGCCTGGTCCCCAGTGTGGGGCATGCAGGAGGCGGCCAATCGATGTTCTCTTTCATCAATGTTTCTATCTCTCCCTCCCTCTCTCTCTAAAAATCAAAAAAGGAACAAAAAATTTTTAAGTTATATTAAAAAAATGAAAAGTAATAATAAATAAATAAATGATAAAAGTAAGTCATTAAAAGATATATACTAATTAGAAATACCTACAAATCCAAAGCCAGGAAGAGGCCCACGCGGAGCAGAGCAGAAGCAAGGGCCGCCTGTTTCAGCGTCACCAGCTGTTTCTCAGGTTATCCCTCCCCCACCTGCCACACTCATCCTTCTTCACTCACCCCCGGAAATCCTGCATATCCCTCCAGTCCCAGATAAAATGTCGTCATTCCCAGGAAGCTGCTTCCAGCTCAAGTCAATTCCCGAACACTAGGCACCGAGGGGTGAGCACCGATGAAAACAGACGTTGGCCTCACATTGCTGAGCGTCTGCTGGAAAGAGAGACCCCGCGGACTCAGGACTCAGCTGACCTCCAGCGAGGCCCACTCGGGTCAGGCACTTCCAGGAACACACATCGACGCGGGACAGGCGAAGCCCCACGCTGAGGAAACAGAAAGGGCCAATGTGATATGTACATGTGTGTGTGAACGTACATACATGCTAAGCACATAAGCTGTATCACAATGGTTTATAAATAGAATTATTAAAAGATAATGACATGTGGCCCTGGCCGGTTTGGCTCAGTGGTTAGAGCATCGGCCTGGGGTCCAGAAAGACCTGGGTTTGGTTCCTGCTAAGGGCACGTACCTCGGTTGCAGTTTGTCCCCGGTCCTGGTTGGGTCGTGCGGGAGGCAGCCACTCTATGTGTCCCTTTCATGTCGATGTTCCTCTCTCTCTCTCTCCTTCCCACTCTATCTGAACAAAAAATGGAAAAATATCCTTGGGTGAGGATTAAAAATAATAATAATGACATTTTTATAGTAATTGACAGCTTAGAAATCACGTTCCCATGAGGATCTGCAGGGACGCTCAGAAGAGCCCCGTGGGATGGAAGGACAGCCGTTTTAAAGACTGCGTCTTACAGATGAGAAACGCCAGGAGTGGGGCCATCATGTGGAGATGTGAACTGGAGCGATACAGCAAAGAATGAGGAGGAAAGAGCGCAAAGGTGTCTTCAAGTTGGTCTGTAACACTGCATTTCCTTAGGTTCTTTTAGGTCAATAAAGTCTGATGCACAAGGGGCAACAAAAGTGAGCCTTGGTTCATTCTTTACAGTTAGTAAACAATTGTTCCTCTGTGAAACTCTGCTTTTCCATATTTCAAAAAAGAATGTTTTCAAAATAACAAAAGGAAAATATACAACCAAAAAGGAATTAAAAGCACTTTAAGCCCAGCCAGTGTGGCTCAGTGGACTGAGCGTCATCCCATGGACTGAGAGGTCCTAGACTGGTTCCCAGTCAGAGCACATGTCTGGGTTGCAGGCTCGATCCCCAGTAGGGGGCGTGCAGGAGGCAGCTGATGGATGTTTCTCTGTCACATGGATGTTTCTATCTGTCACTCCCTTCCTCTCTCTCTCAAAAATCAATAAAAACATATTTTTTTAAAGTATGTTAGGAATACTCCTTAAACACACCTCCTTCTGCATGTATTATAAATATTAAATGTGACCATAGAAGTGGAAGCTCTAGCCTGGCTAATAGCAACAGCATTATATAAACTGTCCTTTCCATTGCTTTCTTTCCTTTTCCCGGACTCAGCAATGACGTCATCCTGATGTCCGTAACAATCAGAGCCGGTAGTTTGTATGTATGTCTTCATGCATTCAGACTTGAGCCTCCTGAAGGCAGGGCTTCTGTCTCGGTCACTCTTGTGCATTCGGGACTGACATTATACCTAGTTGACAGGTACCTAATAAAAGTCTGTTGCAACACACACACATTTCACAAACTGGGGACCTAGTAAAGCCTGTTTCATTTCTCTTTCCCTCTTACTGGCCTGCTCTTTTATAGGATTCAGGAATAAAAACTAAGAAAAGGAAGAGTCGTTTAAAAAAACAAAGCCCACCAACTCAGGGTCAAGCTCAG
The DNA here is from genome assembly GCF_014108415.1 of Molossus molossus. Lineage (NCBI taxonomy): Eukaryota > Metazoa > Chordata > Mammalia > Chiroptera > Molossidae > Molossus > Molossus molossus. Next base: position 13,117,520 of record NW_023425345.1, on the reverse strand, counting down.
GATGTCTTTGAAGGGTGGCCGACTGAATGGCAGGCAAGCCCTCCTGAATTTGTGGGCAAGATTTGGTTGCATTCTACTTGGAGAAGAGTGAGGACTTGGTATTGATTTTTCCCCTGATTCAAAGAGCGCGCAGGTGTTTAAGCATTTATGAAATTGATTGACTCCCCTCTCGCAGACAATTGATAACAAGTTTAAGCTTTGGAGGGAGGCAGTAAAAGGTTTGATTATAGTAACAATACTAATAGTCATGGGTTCATAAATCTTAAGAGGACGGCTGCATATACCACATATCATGCATGGAAAAGTTGTTCTTTTATCACGGATAACTCACCATTGTGCGGAGACCTCGCTGATCGGCTATTCCATTATTTGACTAAGTATCTGATGTCTTGTTTTCTTTCAGGAAGGCAGGTGCAGGATGAAGCAGGAAGCCTGCCAGGAAAGATGATAAATTAGCATTTGGTGCTGGCGACCAGAGCGCTCGGAAGGCAGGGCTGCCAGGAATTAAGAGGGAGAGTAACCAGAAACGAGGGGGAAATGACTTTTGACTACAACTCGAGAGCTGTTTCCTTTTGGTCTTCATTATCTTTGCGGTATTTTAAGGGCCTCTGTTAGTTTTGTCAACTTCAGAATGAAATGCCGCTTTAAAACAATCCGACACTGCCTCAAAATATTCTATTACACCTGCCGAGGTCAAAGGAAACCTCAGAGTTGAGAGAGGACTGGTCAGTGGAAGCAAATGAACGGCCCGAGAAATGAAATGACAGGGCGAGGGAAGGTGAGGGGTGGCTGCAGCCTGTTTGGAGGGGGCACCTGGGCCAAGGCTGGAGGACCTGCTCGGGTCCCAGCCGTGTGCACTGAACATGGCACACTCGTGTTGCATTTCACCCTCCAAGACTCAAAAAAGAAAAATAATAACAACAGCAATGATTCTAATTACAGTTTGTAGAATGTCTGTTTTGTTAACTTCTCCTGCCCATAGGTTATCTTTTCTGTTATCCTATTACAAGTCTATAAGTTCATTTTTAATATCTAGGCAAAGACTATCAGAATCACCATTGGTAATGGCTGTTCTTTGTTTATTCAATTCAGCCAGGATTTATTGAGCACCTAAGAAGTACCTGGCACCCCGCTGAGTGCTGGGAATGTGCAGGTGGACGATGCAGAGCCTCCCCTGAAATCCTGGGGGACAGTCAAATCCAGCGCCGTGTGCTCAGCACCGCAGTGGCGGTACACGGAGTGTGGCGGGGGAGGATGGAGGGCACAGCTGGGGAGCCTCCAGGAAAGGGCTCCTAGGAGTGGTGACATCTGACCTGGCATAGATGTGAGTGACGAAGCCCTTTTCAGCATGCCAGCTCTCTGTCCCCAGCTCAGGAGGGCAGTGTGGGCGGTAAGACACGAAACCAGAGTTCTCCGGGCTTCATACCACACAGGCTTCAGGATCTCTGACTAAGGGGTGCAGAGTGCATGCTGGAATGAGGTCACTGAAGGATTGTGAGCAGGGCAGCCATGGGAGCGAGGAACAGTTAGCAGCAAATGTTTGCAATATTACACGGTGGGCACTGTGATAGAAACCCAGTCTAAGCACTGTGTGAACACAGAAAAGGGGCTACTTCCTCTGGGAATGACGAGGTAAGGCCGTGCTTCCCGCGGGGGTTACACTTAAGATGGGTTTGAGAGGGTCAGTAGGAGTTCACCAGGCACCAAGGGAGGAGAGCATTTCTACTGGATGAGGTGGAGACTGATGGGGAAGAGCGGTTGGGAAAGAGAAAAGAAGAGGGTGGAGGAAAAGAAAAAGAGGGAGGGAAAACATTGTGACAGAGCTATGAAAAGCTAAAGAAAATTTCATTTAAGATTTAGATCATTGGTTAAACAACTTACACATTTCTAATAAAGAGCACCCTTAACTCTAACACATCACCTCCGACACCTGTCATAGAGACTGGCAGGGTTCTTTTTCCCACAGAAAATAGACCCCTAAGGAATAGAGCAAGATCAAGACTAGATAGAATTGTAGGCTTTGAATATCTGAAAGTCTCTTTCCCTAAAGAAAATTTAGAGACCAGTGACTCTGAACCCTTCTTATGTCCGGGAGAAAACTGAGGCCCAGGGAGGATAAGGAACTCAGATCCGTAGCGGTAGGAAACACGGCTGGCTGGAGGCCACGGCGAGGACAGCTCAGGTCCCTTGACTAATGTGTGACCTGCCTTTCTCTGTCTTTTGACTGTCGCCCAAGATGCTTCTCAGTGCTCCGCCAGGCTCTTGCTTCCAGTAAATGGCACGTTCATTCTATTCCCATGTGAAGTCCAGTTTGCTCAATTGTTCCAGTTTTTCTTTGCTACCTGCGTGCTCCCTATCAGACAACTAAGGAGAAGAATGTTTAGGATATTCGTCGTTCTTTCCGTGCTGGAGTGACTCATCATCGGACCATCTGGGAGCTGAAATTACGTTTCCAGCCCACTCACCGCGGACCCATTGCAGGGCCACTGAGGAGCCTTCGCCCAAGCTGTTTGGTAAGGGAAACAGCATGACCCCTCTTTCCATATAGTTAAATAAAGGTTAAATGAAAATAGGTAATAAAAAACGAATAAGAATGTGTTGCATGTACATAATATACTAATTAATATAGAATAATAGTAATTGAACATTAATTGAATATTAGGATTAACAATCACTGAAACTATAAATAAAATTTTAATGGACATAATGATGGCTTCTTAGTAATTATTTGAAAGTAAACCCAGCACTGACCTTGTCCACACTCGGATGTGTTGGAGAGGGTGCCCCTCTGACGGCAGAGGACACGTCCCAACCAGGTGACTTCAGCTCCATGGCCAACTCTGTCATCTTGAGCATGTCACTTAACTGTCCTTGCATGTTTGCTCATCTACAAGATGAAAGGCCTGGACACTCAAATTCTTAATTTCATGACTGAAAATCTGTCAAGTGTATTAATATACAGGATGCTATGTCTAAAGGTCTAAGAGGTGAGAATAAGGAGGTGGGATGGGAATAGGACAACTCCGTTACTTTAAGAAACCGTAGATTGGGGAAAAGAAGGAAGGGAAGAGAGAGGTGGGGGGAGCAGGGAGAGCAGGAGGGGAGGGGAATGGGAAGTAGAAGAGAAGCTCTCATCTCTTACTTGATTATTTCATGGGCTTGCAGCAGCATCAATATTTCTGCATTTTTCAGACTGATGCATTTGCGGGATATCTCCTGATGTGGGCTATTTTAACTAGAAAGTTTAAGTCCAAGAACAGAAAGAAGAAAGAAATGGTACTTTTCACACCCCATGGAGAGTACTTAGTGCACTGTCCAGGGTCAAGAAAAGTCCTCCGAAGAGCATCACTGGGCCCTCCCTGGCTTCCCAGTGGTCTCTTCTTTCTAGTTCTTTCTAGGCCCACAATAAGATGTGATTGAGGGCTTGCTCAGGGCCAGAAGTCGTTCTAAGTGCTTTATTATGTATCCGTTCATTCAAACATCGCAACAACCCTGGGAGGTAGGAACTGTTAGTAATTCTATTTTATAGATAAAGAACTGGAGACACAGAGAGGTTAAGTAATATACCCAAGGCCACACAGCTGTCAAGTGGCAGAGCAGAAGTCAAACTCAGGGTCGCTGCACTATCTGCACTCTCAACCATATACTCGACTGTCTGGAACCAGACGCTCCTGTGTCTTTTACTTGTGAGATGGCTCACCTTGAGTACATCTCTCAACTGAGCCTCAGCTTGAAACTGAGAATACTAAAACCTCTCTCCCTGGAGGTATGTATTCATACATATAATTCTCAGTATTAACAAAGGGCTTCCTTTTTTTCCCTTTCCCCTCAGAAATCCCAAGCTAGGTCTCTGCATTTCACAGCCTACAGAGCTGAAACCTTCCTACGGGGCATTGCGTGTTTGCTGGCCTTTCTCAAGGTGGCTGATTTGGGGACCTGATTGATCATACATTGCTTCATCTGGGCATAAGAAAAGTTGTTTTTCTGGTGTGCGTGCACGTGTGTGTGTGTGTGTGTGTACACACTTGTTTTGATCATTTTTGTAGGAACTGAGTAAACGAATCATTCTCAAGGCTTAGCATTTGTTGCCCGAAAAAAAGGAAAAGAAATACAACTTGTTCAAATTTGATAAACAGGAGTTTCCAGCTGTGATTCTCTTGATCTAATCAAACATTTTATGCTCCATTTGAAATTGGTTTCCTTTCGTTTCCAAGGTCATAATTGATATGCAGGATTGAACTCTCTTTCTTCCTATTACCTTAACTGCTTAGTTCTACCCACATTTAGTATATTATAGAGTTTTCTTTGAAGAGAAAACAGTCATTTTCTTTTGAGGGCAAAAGCGCCACTCTTTTTTCCATCTATAGTTTATTTGAAAGACTTATAGTAAATGTCTTACTTAAGTTTAGTTGAATGTTAATCTTTGAATACCAGTTCTATATTTTTATTGGCATTTTCCACATCTTCATTTTCTAATGGCTGTTAACTTGAAAAGAACTTTAAATCTGTGAGTACTAAATCTAGAAGCATATGGAAAATCTGACAAAAACTAGAGAAAATAAGTAGACAGAATTAGGAAAATAGGATGTAATGCACTGCTTTTAAATCATAAAACTGTCATGAATAACCAATAATTTTGTAACCTATATTAAACACATTAATTTTTGGAAAATAAAGTAAAAAGCCAATATTGACACAAGAAGAAAGAGAATGAACCAACCTATTAAAGATATTAAAATTGTATGCAAAACATCCTTCCACTCCCCTGCAAAATACAATTCTAGGCTTAGGTAGTTCTATGCCAAATTTCAAAGGAACCAATAATCCTCTTAGATCAATTACGCCAAAATAGAAAAATAAGAAGAGACCAGTTCATTTGTGATGCTATGAGCTTATACTAAATATTAAGCAAGAACATATAAAAAGAGAACACTTACAGATGAATTTTAATTAATAAAATAGATGCAAAAATCCCAAATACTTTGCTAGCTAGCTGAACTCAATAGATTATTTAAAAATGTATTATGATTAAGTAGGTTTTTTTTTCCTCCAAAAAATCTAGATAGTAAAGGTTTTAGCCCTGGCCAGTTTTGCTCAGTGGTTAGAGCATCGGCTCATAGTCCAATGAGTCACGGGTTCAATTCCGGTCAAGGGCACGTACCTCAATTGTGGTTCATCCTCGGCCCTGGTCAGGGTCATGTGGGAGGTAATTAATCGATGTGTCTCTCTCACATCGATGTTTCTCTCTCTCTTTCTCCCTCTCTCTCCCTCTCTCCCACTCTATCTAAAGATGAATAGAAAAAAAAAAAAAATCCTCGAGTGAGGATTTTTTTTAAAAAGCCATTTTAATGGAATAAGGGAGAAAAATTACATATTCACCTAAGTAAATACTGAGAAAAAAATTCATAAATTTTAATACCAAGGTAATATTTTTTAAAAGTGAAAATTACAAATAGGAGAGAACTTTTGCACCCTTACACAAGCTACTTACCCAAAACCTTTAGTGAGCATTATACTTAAAGAAAAAACTTTTCACTCATTTCCTTTAATGTTGGAAAAAGACAGGAATAAGTCCTCTCATCAGCATTTTCATTCATAGTGTTTGTGGAAGATTATAACACCCTTCCTGACTATTTCCTGCCCTCTCTGCCAGGCCCGTCTCTAGAGAGGTATTCCCTGGGATCGTCCACGTAGCAGACCTCCCACCCCACCGATATCCATCTGCTCAGGCCACATCCAACAAGGAACGTTAAGAACTGCCACATGGTTCTGCCATTGCTCTTTTTTCCTGCCATCAGAAGGCTGCCCCTCAAACTGGGTTTCTTCTTCCACGCGGAGCCCAGAGGAAGGAGACAGCCGCAGCCAACCACAGCCAACCTGCTACTGACGAGTAAATGTGATCAAGAAATAAATCTTTGGGCCCTGGCCGGTTTGGCTCAGAGGTTAGAGTGTCAGCCTGCGGACCAGAGAGCCCCGGGTTTGGTTCTTGCTAAGGGCACGTACTCGGTGGCAGTTTGTCCCCGGCCCTGGTTGCGGTCGTGTGGGTGGCAACCAGTAGATGTGTCTCTCTCACGTCAATGTTTCTCTCTCTCTCTCTCTCTCTTCCTCCCTCTCTCTCTCCTGCTCTATCTGAAGATAAATGCAAAAATGTTCTCGGGTAAGGATAAAAAAAAAGTTGAAAAAAAAAATCTTTGGTTGTGTAAACCCCTGAGATTTGGATAAGTGTTTCTTATCATGTCCTAACCTAATGAAAGCTGAAAGCTGACCAATATTGTCCTGATGGTTCTTTCCAACATGAAAAAAAAAATTATTAAACACAAAGATAGAAAGAGAAGAGGCGTTATCATCATAATTAGGTGATCTAATGATTTACAATAAAAACCTGAGAAGTGTCAAACCCTAAAAGAACTAATAACATTCAAGGAAGTTGCCAGATACAAAATCAACCAAAACATTAACAACTTACACCCGCAAAACCATGCAAGCGACACTCACACCTCGAAGGGGTGGTCCACCGTTTTTCCATTTCTTCTGTGTGGACTGCCCATAGAGACTTCCTTCCAAATAGACAGTATGGCAAGGGGAATAAAAAGATGAACTTCACAGTGGAGAAACCAGACAGAGACCACCTCAGCTGAGTGATCAAGGCTAACATCAACACTAGGCCGTGTTGACAGTATCTACTCTTGAAATAATACCTTGAGAATGGGATTTTCCTCTGCGATATTCCTCTCCAAAACCCATAACCCCAGTTTAACCATGAAAAAAGCATCACACAAATCCTAACTGAGGGACATTTCACAAAAGTCCTGACCAATACTCCTCAAAACGGGCAATGTCATCAAAAACAAGGAAAATTTGAGAACCCGTCACAATCTAGAGGAAGATCTAGGTTCAAATCACTCTTGTTTCCCCTTGAAATCAAGTCCAGTTTCTTCGTCCCTCTAGAAACAGAATCAGCCATTCAGATCACAGTCCACTAATATTTAACTGTTTATTTTTTTGTTTAATTATTGATTTATTTTAAATATATTTTTTATTGATTTTTAGAGAAAGAGGAAGGAAGAGGGAGAGATAAATAGAAACATCGAAGAGAGACACATAAATAGGTTACCTCCTGCATGCCCCCCACTGGGGATTGAGCCTACAACCCAGGCATGTGCCCTGACCAGGAATCAAACCAGTGATCTCTTGGTCCATGGGTTGACGCTTGACCACTGAGCCAAACCAGCTGTGCTAACTGTTTGTTTTTTACTTTGTTTATTGATTTAGCATCTTGTCCATGAACTAGGTACATATATAAAAGACAGAAATAAATGATGTGTCAAATGCTATCTCAATATAAATATATAAATATCTGATCATCTTTTGGATCCTAAAAAGATAGGCTTAACTTGAATATCACAGAGCAAAAATACAATAGCACATCAGAGGCAATAGCAGCCAGAGCCAAATTCCTAATAATAATAATACTAATCTACATTGACACCTTCTGTGTATTGGATACTATGCTAAGACTTTCACAAGCATCATCTATTACATTTAATCCTCACAATGAACCTTTAAAGTAGAGACAGGTATTGTCAACCCCATTTGGTAGAGGAAGAAACTGAGGTTCAGAGATTCAGAGAACATCATCCAAGTGGAAAATGAAGCTAGAATTTTTTTAAATTTTTTTCTTTATTGATTATTTTTAGTGAGAGAAGAAGGGAGGGAAAGAAAGAAACAGAAACATTGATGAGAGAAAAGATTGATTGGCCACCTGCATGCCCCCACTGGGGATTTGGTCCAAAACCTGGGCATGTGCCCTGACCGGGAATTGAACCAGCGACCTCTTGGGGCATAGGTTGATGCGCAACCACTGAGCCACACCGGCCAGCCGAAGCTAAAATTTGAAAGTATCAATCAGAGCTACATTCAACTACATGTAACAGAAACCAGAATTTAGTGGTTTATAACAAATAAGTGTTTAACTTTTATTACGTAACAAAAAATCCAAGAGTAGAGATATTAGGGTTCATCCATTAACTTGGGGACTCGTCAAAGACCCAGTATCCTGCTACCTTGCAGCTGCACGATCCTTAGCCTGTGGCCGTTCGCCTCGTGGTTACGAGATGGCTGCTCCACATCCAGATATTGCATCTGTCATGAAGCAGGAAGGAGCAGAAAAGAAAATGGCAGCTTTTCCAGGAGAATTCTGTTTACAACCAGATGACCAGAACAGGTTATCGCAGCTACTCTAGCTACCAGGAAGGATGGAGATGAGAATATTTTTAAACTAGCATATTGTTCTGAATAAAACTGGGGTTCTGATACTAAGAAGCAGAGAACGGATATTTGGTAGACAACCACAATGCCAGTCATGAATCCAGATGGCGACTGGATGCAAAGCTCTATAAATAAATGTGTTCATAACCTCTGGCCCAGCACAAAGTCAGAAATTCTACCCCCTCCTCCAGTAAAATAACGTTCAATGCCAACTTGTTGCTACAGCGATAGCTCGTTACATTGCTTCTTCTGAAAACCCAGCCTGCAGCGGAGGAAGGAAGCCCCTCCGGTGTCCAGGCCCCCTGATCGCCACTTGCCTCCCACACCCTTTTCAATGAAGTAAATGACCATCCAGCCTTCTGCTCCCCGATGACCAAACACCGAAAATAATTTTCTTTGAAAAGACTTTGTTCAACCTAATTTGTGAGTAAAATTTCCTAAGGGCTGTGGTGAAAGGCCTTAGATAATGAGGAAGTCTTCAAACTCAGGGTACTGATGAGATCTGCTCTCCAAGTTACCATACACCATTAATCAACTGTTACTAGGCAGAGTCACGGAGACCCAGATAGAGGTCAACAGATCACATGACCCGCGCATGCCAGACTCCAGTGTCCTGCTGCTTCAGCTAAAGCAGAGTGACTTTCTAAGTATTCCTGCTTAGCAGAACTCACAGCCTAAGCTGATTTTTCATATCAAGGGTTCAGTTTAGATTGTAGCGAGTCACTCAGTAAAACAAAGCGGACAAGCTAGAGGTGGGCAGTAAGGGGGGGGGGGTCACTAAGTAAACAGCATACCTTGTGCAATTTACAAGGAAAACAAACTGGAAATAAAAATTACATTTAGCACTTTACGCAGTTTAACTTAATGTGTCTTCATTGGAAAATTGCAAGGACTTTTACTCATTATTTTCAATAAACGTTTCAATTTAATCTTGTCCTTTCTTTTTCAGTCCAAACCACAGTTGCTGTGTTGCGTCATTTTCTACAGAGCACAGTGTTTTGATCTTTCAGATGCCCTGTGAACTGGATGTCATTATGTCACGTTTGTGACAGACCTTGCTGTTCACTGACTTCTGTTTGATACTGCTTGCGTGGTAAGGCATTTCATTTGTAAGAGTCTCTTTAGATGGTATTGAAAGGTGGCTACATAGACATCTCAACATCTCCTTTAACTATTTCTTATGTTAGCAAAAAAAACCTCATCCCAAGCTACCTCTCTGTTAGTTCATCCTAGAATTTTAATACTAATGAAAACAAAAGAGTAAAATCACTTATTACAGAGAAGAGGGAAATTTTAATTTTATTTTCAAAGCAATTTCCTCCTATCTTGATTCAGACTGTCATTCTTAGTCACCGGAACAAGGCCCTGGGGAATGACCACATTCCATAGAAATACACCAAAGGGCACCCTGAGACAGAAGGTGGGCAATGTTAAGGTTCTATTTTCATACCAGTGTAGATATGGAACAGGTTGCACTGCTCTGCTGTACACTTGGAAGCTCTCAGTTTTAGTTAGAAGTCCTGGTCTTTTGTCAAATAAAAACTTTCCCACATTTATACCAAAGCAGAAAAATCTATGTAGATCTAATTCACCACAACAAAAGGTGAAAAAGAAAAATGATTGAATTTAGGATCTCTGGTGTCTATTATTGATTTAGGCTAAACCTTTTCTAACTTATATTACCATTATTTTTTAGTTCTGAAAGTCAGAAAGCGTGTCAGATGAAATGCTTACAAATCCATCTAGATGAAGGCAAAAAAGATAATCAAAAGTTAAATCTTGCATGCATTTTGACCAGCAATTCTACTTTTAAGAATTTATACTATAAAAATAATTATAAGAGTACATCTGAGGATATGTGAAGTATATTCATCATATCCATCACAAAAATATTTGCTGTAGAGAAATGTGGAGGGCCCTAAAATGTCCCAAAGTAATACACTGGCTAACTAAATTATGATATGATACAAAAAAATTTTCTGTAGATGAAGAAAGATTACCATTTGTCGATATTGCAAAGACATCTACAGTCTATTGGGGGAAATAAGCTTAGAGAACAATGAATGCAATATGAACTTGTTTTTCCAAAAATAGCACTAAAATGTAATATGCTAAGAAAAATGTATGAAAGGATATGCTCCAAAATGTAAACAATGGTTGTAATTGGGTTACTAGGCCAGAGGAAATTTTCACTTGTTTTATAATAGACAATGCATGTCAAAGCCATAGCGTAATGTCTGACACGTGTTGGGTCTCAATATATATTAGGTATGATTGCTATTGGGATTTTAGCTCTGTCAGTCTTTGCCTCTGATGTGCCACTGTGTTTTGTACGTCTCTACATAATTTCTTTCTCTTTCCTTTCTTTCTTAAAACAATAAGGAGAAAACTATGCAAGAAGTAATTTCCATTTTGAGGGGGGGAAGGGGTGGGGAAAGGCTAGGGGAGAGTTTCCTGCACCAATGTCTGCCTTCCCATCTGGGTTAGTGACATGTGTGCAAAGTGCCTGAAGAGAGAGGTGGAGGGTGAGCGAAAAGGAAGCTTCCATCACACTAAATAAAAAGCCAACAATATGCATATCAGCATCCTAAGATGTACCACTCTGCTGGGAAAACCCAAGACAAAGGAATTATCAGACACAACAGTTCAAAGCATATTGCACCTGTCAAAACGTCTGTCATCTTCTATAGAAATGCACCATTCTAAGCAAGAAAAGGGAAAGTTTAGCCAAGTCACTCAGGAACAACAGCTTACTTTGTCTCCTTCCTCTAGCCAACTCCTCCATCTGAAAGCCATTTAGCTTCATGCTAAAGGTTGCCTAGAAGGACCAGACAATAGGAAGGTCTCTTTCATTGTCAAGGACAGTTACACTTTGAAGATGACGCTCAAAAGGGGTTAAAATGGGTCAACAAGCAATTGTTGGGCTTATGCAAGGACATGTGAAGAGAACATTGTTAAAGTCACACACAAAAAAAGTCTCAATCTCAAAGAATTCAACTTTAACCTAGAGGAGGTGTGGGAAGGAAGGAACTAACACGCAATACTGATTTCATACCAAAGAATGAAGGGGGAGGGGATCTACACCAAGAGGATTAATTGATAGTCTGGGGATGGGCTTTGCCATTCCAAACATCCACTCACACAGTGTATTAGAAAGATAAGTATAGTTTAGGGCAAAGGGAGAAAAATGTGATTTTTTTTTAAATGATGTGAAATACGCAAGTGGTGCTGATTCCGGGCAGACTGTCACATTTGTAAGAATTACGTTTTCTGGATGCACTGTAGAAAATATGTCTAGCATTTAGTCAGGGGATAGGTAAATGGCTGGGAGATAGGTGTGTATATTTAAACAGTAGCTATTACTTTTGTGCAATTTCTTAGATGCCCTTAAGAGGAAAGCTTAGAAATTTGTCTGAGAAAAGCTGATCTAGAGAGAAGCAGGATAGCAAATTCGAGTCAGCCTGCCCAGGTTTACGGCCTGGTTCTTGCACAGGCCATGTGACTCTGAGCAAGCAACTTGACCTCACTGCTGTCCGTTTCCACCTGAGGGGATAGCAACAGACCATGGAAGTATCCGGAGGGTTAAAGGAGAGCCTACATCCAGGAAGAATGAAAACATGTCCACACAAAAACGTGTACATGGATGCTTATGGCAGCACTATTACAGCAGTCAAAAAGTGGAGATAGTCCGGCCGGTGTGTCTTAGTGGTTGAGCGCCGACCCATGCACCAAGAGGTCACTGGTTCGATTCCCGGTCAGGACACTTGCCCAGGTTGTGGGCCTGATCCCCAATCAGGGGCATGCAGGAGGCAGCCAATCAATGTTCTCTCTCATTGATGTTTTCATCTCTCTCTCCCTCTCACTTCCTCTCTCTCTAAAATCAATAAAGGAAAAAAAAAATAAAAAAAAAAAGTGGAGATAATCCCAGTATCTATCAACTAAAGAATAGATAAGCAAAATGTGGTAGAGCCATGCAATGGAATATTATTTAGCCATAAAAAAGAATAAAATACTGACACATACTACAACATGGATGGATCTTGAAAATTGTGTTAATTAGAGGAAGCCAGTCACAAAAGACTCCATACTACGTAATTCCATTCATATTAGATGCCCAGACTAGGAAAATCTATAGAGACAGAAAGTAAACCAGTGATTGTTTAAGGCTGCGGAGGGGTCAGGGGCAGGGGCAGTATAGGAAGATGATAGCTAGAGGGTACAAGGTTTCTATTTGATTGGATGAAAATGTAAAATTGACTGCATGATGGTTGCACATATCTGTGTACGTACTAGAAGCCAGTGAGTTGTATACTTTAAATGGGTGACTTGTATGTATATGAATTATATCTCAATAAAGCTATTAAAAATAAACCAATAAAAGAAACAAACCAGGAATGATGGTGAAATCTTTGTGGTAATAACAAAACAGAACATTTTCATTTTTTAAAAAATGGAGGGTGGAGACATATTGTAATAAAGGAATCAGAAGACCACATGGCATTTGGTAAGGACCCAATAAACATGGACAATCCACATTGTTTTTATGAGTAAATATAAATCATCGTGTACAGCTTTGGAAAAGAGTATTGCTGTGTAGTCTAATGGACTGACATTTCCATTTTAATCTTAAAGTATGCATCGTTAAAGGTTTTTTTAATTCAAGCTTATCCCCTGACGTCTAAAGACAAGCGATGCCTATGTAGTATATTCAAAAGGCAGATTTCAAAATAAAATGTAGTTTCTTCTCTTCTTTTTGAGTTCACAATTTAAGTATATTAAATTATTTGTAATTGTCACATCTTCTTTAAGCTTTAAAAAATTGACTAGCCACAGAGTTAAACAGGAGAAAACTAAGAAAGGTCATTCATTCTGAAATATATTCACAATTGGATTTTTTGAAAATCTTCGGACTGTTTTCCGAAGGCCATACATATTATGCCTAGATTTTAGAAAGGAAACTTGCCTTGGTTATCAATTTTCAAAATCTTAAACAATTCAAAAGGATAAAAATGGTAAGATTCATTTCCCTACCTCACAAGAACCCAACCCTTCTCTCCCCCATGTATCAACATATGTATTTATTTGTAGATCTACAGGTATATTGTTTATGTGTTTGGTCTTTCTCAAAGATAAATTTACTAAGAAACTAACAAAATGTAAGCTTCGGGCCTTTCATTTGCAAAGTCCCTTCCAAGGTCCTCTACCTAACTATACTCATGATTCTTTTCCTTAAAGAGACCCCCTCGAAATATATAAGCTTAGGCCACACAAACATTGATCTGTTCCTGGTTACTACTTCCTACATTACCCATTACTTTCAAATTTTACAATCTGCATAATTAAATTTAAATCCTGCCACATGAGGCATCCTATGATCATTCCAACCCAAATTGACCTTTTCCTTCTCTAAGTCTCCATTGTATGTATTCACAAAACAACTTCAATTTTTTTTCCCAGAACCCTTCAGGTCAGTTGAGTCTTGGAGCTTAAATTTGTTTGTATATTATGATGTATAAATTATATATTATGTAGTGTTGCATAAACCATGCATCATCCATCAGGGTCTGAGATAGAATACCCCATAATCAAATATATTAATGCATCTTCCTAAAAATGCATGAATATCCACACTGAGATAGATAAAGGCTGTAAATAACTTCATTTCAGTTTAGATAATAACTAACACCAACTAAATGAGTTACAAAAGAGTTTGTCAATTTTCAGAGATTTTGGATTTCAGAATTATGGCTGGAGGATTATAGACCGGAACATTATTGTGTCATTATTTTATGTTTCACCAGCTAGGTTTTACTTGACCTCTAGATCCCCAGTGGGTGTTCAATAAATTTGACAGAATGAATGAATTAAAGGACTAAGTCTTACACTAGGTTAAGCTCGTCAAGGAAAAAGATGACATTCTTTTTCATCAACATCCTCAGCACCAAGGCCAGTGCCTGACGCATGGCTCAAAATGCTGACCGAGTGGAATCCTGCTTCTTAAATCTGTCACAATAACTACCTAGGGTCATAAGTACCCCACTGACACTTTACAATTAATCCCACTGTCACTGACTCACAAAATCAGACTGATTTTCATAGGGGAGTAAAAAAACACAGGTTGGAGGATATGAAGGGAGCAGTCGGGGGAGGAGCCTAGACACGGCGACAACTTGCTCTGGAAAGGAATGCAGCGCGTAAGGTTGTTCAAGAGTCTGCCACAGGCCTTAAGAATTATGGAGCACTTTTCTTTTTGTTTTTTTTTCATAGCAACATAAATTTATATTATGTGAATAATCATAATGTAAATTTTGAGGGACAAGCAAGGAACATCCATTATGGGATAGACAGGTCACATATGAGTACGTGACAGGACAGACACGTATGCTTCTGCTCAGTCTGCCTTATAGTGGTGACTCAGAGGACAGTCAGTGCCCTGCAGGCTAGGAGTGTACACGCTGTGAAAGTGTTAACACACTGTGGTGAAACTACTGCGATCCGGTGAAGATGAGATGAAATGAGATGATTCCTCAAAACGTTGATGACCTTGCCCCCAGTGATTGATGACAGTGCCAATTTCTTTGTCATCACAGACCATAACTCCAATCCAAGCTTTATCCACACATCCACAATCAACAATCCTCATAAAAAAATGAATCTCACACGAAGATTAAGAAAATTACAGTACACAGAAAATACCTCAAGAATCAATGATCCCAAGGTTGGGTATGTTCCAAATTCAAGATGAAGGATTAGCCCTGGCCGGTTTGGCTCAGCGGTTAGAGTGTTGATCTGCAGTCCAGAGAGACCCGGGTTCGGTTCCTGCGAAGGGCACGTACCTCGGTTGCAGTTTGTCCCCGGCCCTGGTTGGTCGTGCGGGTGGCAGTCACTCGATGTGTTCCTTTCACATCGATGTTTCTCTCTCTCTCTCTGTTCCTCTCTCTCCTTCCCGCTCTACCTGAACAAAAAATGGAAAAATGTCCTCCGGTGATGATAAAAAAAAAAAAAAAAGCAGGATTAGAACAGCGATCAAAGCAAAATAATCACGTCACTGGTGACACACACACGGGATAGTTATTAAAACTTAAGTGGTGTCTGCCAAGCTGTTGTGGTGGAGCACTTTTCTTAACGTCAACTCTTCTCTTGACAACAACATCTCTCCTCGATCCCTGTGTGACTTAGAATCCTCAACATCACATTTGTAGTTACAAATACATCGTCTTATTCCTCCCCTCGTCCGGGTAGTTTCAGACTTTTATAGAGAGCTGGACTAAGAGATCACGTGGTGGTTGATACTGCCAACTGGTGTGCTGTTCTCTAAATTGAACTTTTCTAAATTGGAGATTCTGAATGTAATAGTGTGTTCGTTTTTCAACTACATGCATTGTTTATCAATGCAGAATATCTGTGAGCTTGGTGGCTGGAGGCAATCATTGGACACATTGCTTTGTCTGTCTGTTTCAGTTTCCTCATCAGTAAATGAGATACTACTGCTTACCTCATAGTGCTGTGATGAAGGTGAAACATATGGTACAGAAAAGTTTCTCAGAAAGGGACATGATCACATGGTCACCAGAAATAATACGCACTGTCAGCGTAAGGTAGTTGGATCTATAAGCTCTTAAACTAGCACTGCATAACCAATGATAATATTTATGCTAATTATTATTGATATTATTGATCAAATGACTTGCATTTGCTTAGTGCTCTTGCTTTTTAAAATGCATCATTTGATAGGAAACCTGATCCCCAAGTTATCCTTGCTGTGAACAAAACATGTTATCCCAATTTAACAGTGAAGAAACTCCAGTCAAGTGATGGAGAGACACTAAATTCAGGTCACATTTACAGGAACAAGTTCTTCAGATCCAGGTTGATCCCACCACCTTAGCTCTTTCTTAACTCTCCCTCTACAGCGTCCCATCCCTTCCATAAGTCTGATGTCAGTCAGCTCCAATTAAACTTGAAAAGTGCTGCCATCTTTAGTAAACCTCAAAACGATGTTCCCTTCTCTTATTTTTTGAGCCTTCATTCACAGGGATGACTTTGTTCCAAATATAAAAGAACTATGTGATAATAATCTCTGACCCTACTTTGCCCTTCAACAAGTTTAAACCTATTGTATGCTCTCTACTCACAGTTACTGCTCGCACCCTGCACCCTGTTATCAGGAGGGGAGAGAATATGAGTAGAGTTTCTATACTTACCTCGCTGTGGCACAACAGCATGGTATAAAATCTGATTTATAGATGTTACCTGTATAGATGGAATACAAACATGGTCATGGGTACATACATACTAGTGTGAATAACACAGTATGCAATAACATAGCTTTATATATGAAATAAAATTTTATAATATATAATATAGTTTTTAAAGCTCATATGTATTGTGTATACACACACATATATACATATTTTATTATCATTAAAAATCAAACTTCATCATGTATGAAGTGGAGATAATAATAATTGTAAATACTTCATGAAGCGATTATGAGGAGGAAATGAATTAATATATGCTAAACACTTAGAACAGTCTCTGATACATAATACATACTCAATAAATGTAATCTGTATTATAATTATCATTTATTTTGCATATTATAAAAGGATTTATCATTTGTAAGCATTATTCACTAGAGAGTACTTTAAATATTTAGCTGCACCAATTTTTAAAATATATCAATATCTATTTTCCAATGCAACTTTCAGAAAAGCATTTTTTTCACTAAAGTATATATTATCTTCCTTAGGAGACACATATAGTATGTAGTAATAAATGTATCGTAAGTCGAATCATATACCTCTGAAGAAATAGGTAAAAGCAATTCATAACTCAGAACCTTAGCAACAATTATTTTATACCATAGGAACTCATCCATTCCTCAGTGACAATACTATAAATAAACACATATTAATGTCCAAAGTTGATTCATCCTCAATAATAACTATTTAATTAAGCACTGTTTTCAGAAATAATGGCATTGGGGAAGATTGAATGATGCTTATCTCAGTGGGTTTATGTCAAGTTCTAGTGCAAAAGCAGAGTTCACGCAGAGAAGCGTGGACACCTGCAGCCCATGACTATAACAGCCGAAGCTGCAAATGCTTCTTGTCGTCATTATCTAAGTTAGCATGGTCAGGGCTGAACCAGCTAACCTCCTCCCCACCACGTACACCCAAAATAAGGAAAAACAACCAGAGACAACTCACTACAGTCCTCCAAGGAGGAATGGGTTCCCAGAGCTATTTATTAAGAGCTGTTTTCTTGAGCTCCGATTCTTTCTTCACTTCTTTGAAAAGAAATCCTTACTTCGAATCCTACCAGTTTACACTACTGTGGGTGTATTTAGAATAGACTTTTGAGCAAATTTTTCTCTAATGTGTTCCATAGGACACTGGTTCTGTAAGATATTAATGGATGTTATTTTTTAAAATACATATGTGTGTGTTTATATACACACACATATATCAGCATTTCCTAATCAAAGAAAATTGAGAAACACTAACTGAAACAGATTTATCAGATTCTTTTTATTGTGGAAATTCTCAGGATCCTTAATATGCCACTGTGACTCTCTGGAGGGAGCAGGCTGGACCATGTTTCTCAGACATATTTACCTGTAAGCTCCTAGCTTTCTAATTTCCGTGTTCCATGGAACACACGTTGGGAAACTGCTTTAGAATGTGATCTATCATATATTTTACATCTTTTGCTTATATCCAGTTTCTCAATTCTGAGTAGGATTGCTTCTTCTGAATTGTATTTTTAGTAAATTTGCTATTTTCCACTTCGGGAATCCATTTACTATATCAAAAACAGTTTCTGCTCCTGAAATTGACCATTACAAATTTTTGGTTGTTTTAGAATCACTTAAAACAGTAATTTTCTATCTGAAAAAAAAAATCAGTTGTACAAACTCATAATTAAACAGCAAATTAAAATATTCCAGAATCAAAATTTACATAAAACCCATGAGAATGGCCACACACTTTTCTCCAACCAAATGGCATGAAGTTGAACTTAAGGTTGTCACATGACTCTGGTAAGCAGATGCTATCCTACCCTCAGGAAACCACAGCAACCACCACTGATAACCTGCACACTCTCTTTTAATAAAACCATGTTACATATAAATAATATAAATAAATAAATAAGTAAATAAATAAAAATGTAAAAAATATATGTATTATAAAATCATATTACGATAGAACAAGAAAAGCTCTAAAGTTTGGGGATCTTTTTGTCTTTAAAGTGTCTTACTCCTAGGAAATGCTAATATTTAAAGAAGTCATATCATTCCCAGAGGACTAACTGGACTCTTAAATCTTAAGTAGTTACTGGTTGTAACATTTTATTCCTATTGAAACTTTGAGACTTAAATTTGGACTTTAGACTTGATGATAAGTCCCAAATGTAGGCATAGGATATATATATTATTTATATATAGTATGTATAGTATATTAATTTGAACTGAAGGGTGAATGCAAAAGGAATTTACAACTTCTATGTATCCAAATTTCTGGGAAAATTTCAAGGAACTTGAGTGTATATGGGTGTATTGGTCATGTTGACTTGTGTTTCTCAATGTTGAAAAAATGTACTATATTAAAAAGAAAAAATTAAACCTATAAAATCATCTGATAAAGTCCACCGCTGCTACATTTAACTTAACTGAAATAAAAAAACAAGTGCCCACACCAGTGTGATAAAAACGTTCCCTAAGCTGCGTTGGTGTTTTTTATTATCAATCAGGACATTCAGTATCTCTTTTGCATTAAACTTAGTACCAAGTGTTGCAGGGCCTCAAAGGAGGACCCAGCTTCGGGTTTCTGGCATAAAAACCTTAATACAGCCTGAAGAATTCTCCTAGGCACTTCAGGAGTAATCAAATTTCATGTTAACTCTTAAATTACAAACATGCACTAAACCTCTGTTTAGACATTCAAAAGGCCCTTTAGAAAACATCCTTCAACCAAAGCCCAAGTTGGCAAGTGACACCGTTTACCTGCGAGCGCTGAACAAAGAGGGGTCCCCGCAGTCCCTGCAGGCACATGGGGAAGAGGCACGCGATGTACCCCACTCCCATTGTGAGACACAAATTCTTTGTGATACTGGGAGACACCGCAGAACAAAAATACTATTAGAAATGCTTCAAAAGGAACATTTTTGGCGGCGATAGAGACTTTTGACATTATTTATTAGGTTCAAAACTGCTTCACAAAAGCCTAACAATGGTTCTGTGGAAACCAGTACATCTGAGGCCCTTTCTGTTGTTCCGGGCAGGCATTGATTTGAAGATGGGCAGCCCTCGTGAACAATTCCCTCGCAGCGGTCAGTGTAAGTGAGCATTCAGCCCCCGCCTAGGAGGGGCCTGTGAACAAGCCGTATGGAAACGCTGGGGTGGGCGAGAGGGGGGAGAAGAGCAAGATTTGATTAACCTCTTTGAG
The DNA here is from genome assembly GCF_014108415.1 of Molossus molossus. Lineage (NCBI taxonomy): Eukaryota > Metazoa > Chordata > Mammalia > Chiroptera > Molossidae > Molossus > Molossus molossus. The sequence goes on along the minus strand of NW_023425345.1, from coordinate 13,097,802 downwards.
GAGAGATGGATGGGAGCCCCGGCAAACTGAGGAAGGGGCGCTCCTGCCAGATTGCCATGAAGGGAGGCGTCTGCCCGGAGCCCCCTTTTCCTCCGGGGATAAGGATGCTTGGGGAGCATCTCCGGTGCCATGGCAACTGCGCATCTTCCGACTGGATTTCCAGGCGCGCCCTGGAGTCCACTTTGGGAATCTGGGTTGGCCAGAGCGCCCACTGTGGCTGCTGTCCTCTCCTCCAGCTGGGCTTCTGGGGATCTCGGGGAGACCCTGGAAGGGGTGCAGAGCCCGATGGCAGTGGAAGGTCTCGCAGCAGGACCTAGAGGAGGAGTGGTACTCAAGTGTGCGCATGTACCCGCCCCCGCCAGGGCTTTTTAAGAAGTCTCTCCTTCATAACCGAATGTTTGAGAAATCAACATTTGCAGTGAGTGGAGAAAGAAAAATAATTCCCTGACATTATTATCCTCGCGTGCTCCCTACACTTCTTTAAGAAAATAAGATGCGATCTCTTCCTTGCCTGTTGCCTGGGAGCACCCCCTCCAAATAACTGTTATAGAATCTTCATGAAGTTTTTTATTTCAAGAAAAACTGTTCAAAACGTCTGAAGAGAGGAAACTCGAAGAATTGGTGACTAAACTAGGGCCTCAGATTCTAAATTTGAGGAAAGTTCGTGAATGGAAAATTATTCACTGGAGTTAGATCTCATGCAAAACAAATGATCCACAGCCCAGTTAGACTTACAACTGGTCATTGAAAACTCCAAAAGGCAATTACTTTATGAATTTTAGTAGAAATTTCAAACCAGCTGAAAATGAAAACAATGAGTGAATTAATTTGATGCTGGATCTACACAACACATATGTACACATTAATAATAATAGATCTGATTTTTTTCTTTCTTTGGACAACAAAATTATTTTTTATGTAAAAGATGAGGTATTTTTATGATAATAGTCAATACTGTAAAAGAAATACATATATATTTTTTCTACCTGCATTTCCATATGTATATACATATATATCACATATAAAGAAATATATATATTCCACCTGCATTTTCACGTGTGTGTGTATGTGTGTATATATATATATATACAGTCTTAAATTTTTTACCAGAGAAATTCTGCCCATTGACCTACACAAATTAAAGTCTAATTTTAAAGTAGTTAAGACAATGTCCATGCTTTAAATCACTTTCTTCAAGTTTTTAAAGAGCTCTGAATAGCACATAGATGTCTAGGCTATTCGGAACAACCTACAGGATCACTTGCAAATTCAAAAAATATGTAAAAGATTTAAAATGCATGTTACCTTAGGTAATTCAATTTAGTTAATCACATATTGTCCTGTGCCCAGTATGTACTGAGCATCTCCCACTACACACTCAACATACCCAAGTCAAAGAGTGAAATTTTTTTAGTGACTCCGATTTCTCCAAAGTGAGAATTATTTCCTGGAAATAAAGGTGGAATGGCCTTTTAATATCTCCAGGTAAATAAAATCTTTCAGAGAGCCAAACATACTGACTTGTGAAAACTAGATGCTTAACAGCTGTTTGTTGATTTGAATTTCAGCTTCAACAGATGACTCATTTATTGTCATCAATAACCAGTGCAAGAAGACTTCACCAGAGAACATGGGTGTGTCTCTGAAATTTGGAGCAACATATTATGACCTAGACAGAAAACACTGTACTTTGTCTTGAACCCAAAAATAGGAGTTTCTTCCCTGAATATTCTGTGCGAATGACGCATTTTTCATATTCCATTGTCTTAAAGGGGAAGTGTGATATAATGGTATAAACAAGGCATTGGGTTCAGACATCATAGATTCAAATCCCAGCACATCACCTAAGCCTTAACTGAAATATGAGGATTATATTACCTATTTCACAGGGTTGCTAGCAGGATTAAGTTTGTTCATTCATTTATTCACCCATTAATATTTGAGTGGTTGTTATGTGTCTGGCAGTATTCTAGACATTGGAAATAGAGAAAGGAATAAAGTTGCCAATATCCTTGCACTTACAGAGCTTCCATTGTAGTTGTGGAAAGAGCGAGTGGGGAAGGGAAGTAGACTTTTAAATAAGCAAATGAAGAAATGTATAAGTGTCAGGTGGTGGTAAGTCCTAAGGAGAAAAATAAAGCAGGAAAGATTAGGACAGACCCACAAAGGTGACATTTCAGTAAACACCTGAAGGAAATGAAAAAGCAAACTAGTTAAGCACCTGAGGAAAGTACATGATAAAATGCAAAGCATCGCCCAGATGGTGTGCCTCAATGGCTTGAGCATCATCCTATGGACTGAGAGGTCCCGGTTCAATTCCCCATAGGGTACATGTGGGCTTGATCCCCTGTAGAGGGCATGCAGGAGGCAGCCAATCAATGTGTCCTTCTCTCTCTCTAAAAAGTCAATAAAACCATATTTTTAAAAATGCAAAACATCGCCCTGGCCAGTTTGGCTTAGTAGTTAGAGCATCGGACCAAGAACCAATGAGTCTCGGGTTCAATTCCAGTGAAGGGCACATACCTTGGTTGCAATTCTACCCCTAACCTTGGTCTGGGTCATGTGGGAGGCAACCAATTGATGTGTCTTTCTCCCTCCCTCCCACTCCCTCTGAAGAAAAATGGAAGAATATCCTCAGGTGAGGATTAAAAATAATAATAAAATAAAATAAAATGGGGATAATCACATTATCTGCCTAAGAGTGTTATAAGAGGATTTCATAAAATAATATGAAATGCTCAGGCGGAGGAGGATATGAGGGATACATGATGAGTGGAGACTTGACTTGGGGTGGTGAACACACAACCCAATGTACAGATAATGTGTTCTGAAACCTGTATAATCTGTTAGCCAGTCTCACCCCAATAAATTTGATTTAAAAAATGCTCAGCACAGTATCTGTCATATGGTGAGAGCTTGAATAAATGGGGGTTAGAATGACAATAATAATTATCATTATCTGGTGCAATACCCAAATCATCAAATTACTTGTTATCTAGTCACACTTGTCCTTGCTTCCAATACAATATTTGGCAAGTAGATTTCCATTAAGAATTGTTAGATCAGTTCTCATAGAACCTTCTGGAATAGAACCTGCTGTTCATATTGACTTAAAAAATAAAATATGACCAATAGAAAAGAACAAAGAAAGAAACAGGAAGCAGTGAGACTTGGCAGGTGGGACAGAATCTCTCGTGGAATTGTGAGAGGGCCGGTTCTGAATTTCTACGTGTCTATTGATGTGCATGCCTGTGTCCTCCAGGTGCACAGGACATAGTGAGTATGACCAAATAGGCTCTTTTGTCATTTGCCATTCCAAAAATGGACTGCTCCAGGCCTTCCTGGGTGCTCCTCTGTCTCTCTTATCAATTGCTTTTCTGACAGTAAAGATCAATGGGGCCTCGTCCCATTCACTGAGTAGCATTGGGGAGGGACTGGTTCCTCCATGGCTTTGTTCTTTGGAAGAAGTTATACTTACAGCGGGAGACCTGGGGACGTTATACTGGTGAGTACAAAGCAGTTTTTTACATGCCATTGGAGTCTGAATCCTTCCTGGACATACTGTAATAGCTAAACACATTAGTTCAGAAGAACATCACTTCAACATCACCACTAAATCAATGATAGGAAGGATGGATTTTTCATTCTTATTTCTATCTTGAGCAAACAGAAATGACAAAGAGGCCAAGGTCCTGAGTGACTGAGTTGGAGAAATAGAGAAGGGAAAACATGTGAAAAGAGAGGTGAAAGGCTGAAAACGTTTTTGCTGGGCTCAAGCTATGTTGAGGGCCTGGACACGCTGGTGGTTCAGTCCTTACAAGAACTGTATCTAACGGATGTTATTACTGTCTCGAGTTTACAGGTCAGAAAGCTGTTGGAAGTTTATGGTTGATGCGTCCCCTAAGAAGATATTCGGAAGTCCTAACCCTCTGCACCTGTGAACGTGACCTGATTTGGAAATAGGGTCTTTGCAGATGCAATCAAGTTAAGCAGGAAAGGTTAGGACAGACCCACAAAGGTCCTTTTAAAAAGAAAAGCCAGACAGAGACTCACAGGAAGAACGCCATGTGATGACGGAGGCGGAGACTGGAGTGATGATATACCAGCCAAGATTTACCAAGGATTGCAGCAACCACCAGAAGCAAAGACAAAGGTATGGGATAGATTCTTCCTGAGAGCTCTCAAAAGATGCCAATGTTGCTGACACCTGGGCTCCAGACTGTAAGAAAATAATTGTATCTTAAGCCTTCCGGTTTGTGGTTCTTTGTTACAGCAGTTCTAGGAAACTAATACACCCATAACAGCTCCAATTTATTTCTGTTATCCCAGAATAATTATCAATAGCAGCCGTTTTCACTCCAAAGAAAACCAAAAAAAAAAGTTTCTTCAGATTTTGGGGCATAGAAAAGAGGAAAAACCAGGAGGTGGGAAGGGATGGAATGGGAAGAAGTCGATTTCTCGAGTTCACTAAGTGGCAGAATTTGTGCCAGAGCTCCATGACTCTGAACAAAACTATTTCCTGTGCTCAAGGGGCAAAGAGGATGCCGGCCACGGTAGGTTCCAGGACTCATTCCTCCTAAACCACAGTCTGCAGGAGGGAGAAGCATCATGAATGCCTCCAGGGGCTTTGAAGATAGTAGAAATGAGAAAGGGCCAAGTAGGGACACCCTGTAGGTATATCTCCCATCAACAGGGGCCAGTCACTTCTCAGATCTTGTCTATTATTGTCATGAGGGAAAATGGGCCCAGTGTAGACAGGTTTTTCTGGATTTTCAGAAGTAGAAGTAATGTTTTTTTTAAAAATATACATGTAGCCCAGCAGGTATGGCTCAGTGGATTGAGCGTCCTCCCATGGACTGAGAGGTCCTGGTTCAATTCCCGGTCAGGTATTGTGCCGAGGTTGTGAGCTTGATTTCCAGTAGGGGGCATGCAGGAGGTAGCTGATAGATGTTTCTCTCTCACATCATTGTTTCTATCTCTTTCTCCCTTCCTCTCTCTCTCTCTCTCAAAAAAAAAAGCACTAAAAACATTTTTTTTAAAAGTGTGTGTGTGTGTGTAAAGACTCCTTATTTTTAAATATTTTTTTAACTCACTAAATGTTTTAAGAAATATAGTGTGGGCTACACAAAACATATCTGCTCTCTGAATCACTACAGGTCACCAGTTTGCATCTTTGGCCTCTGACCAGTCCTATAAAGGTTACATTGTTGCCTGGCCAGTGTGGCTCAGTGGTTGAGCATTGACCCATGCACCAAGAGGTCATGGTTGGATTCCCGGTCAGGGCATATGCTCAGGTTGTGGGCCCGATCCCCAGTGGGGAGCATGCAGGAAGAGGCCAATCAATGTTCTTTCTCATCGATGTTTCTATTTCTCTCTCCCTCTCCCTTCCTCTATCTCAAAAATCAATAAAGAAAAAAAAATGTTACATTGTTGTTTACCTCCTTTCATACCATCTTCATCTCAGAACATGACTTTATAAATATTCAGCTTGGAACCATGGACTGCACTCCCAAGCTCTGTGCATAAGCAGATTCTACAACTCTACAAGTCTTGTCTACCTCTAACACTTTAGGAAGACGGAGATTTTCCTTTTATTTTAATTGGCTGTTCCACTCCATCATGAAACCCAAAATTTACAATGTTAGACAAATTCATCAGCCTTTCCCAGATGCAGAGAAACATCAGTGATCTTTTAAAACAGCAGCTCTAGGACTCTCGATCCCAAAGGAAAATCCACAACACCGGAACCAATGGTATTTGATCTGCCCTCATTCTGTTTCTCAAACATTGAGAGCAGGATAGAAGGCCTGATGACACTTTCCACACCTTCACGTTCTAGAAGTTAGAGGTTGAAAGAGACCTGACCACCTCATCACCCACCTCTGTTTAAACACTGCCAGGGGCTGAATCTCACCACCTTTGCAGCTGAGATCTCACTGCTTAGCAGATGAGCAAATAAGTAAGTTCGTATTTGCAATGTAAAAGGCACTGTGTAGATTGATAAATATAAATAAATAATATTATATGTAAGAAATAATTATCAAAGCCACCGTAGCTGATACTGAGACAGGAGATGACTGTGGTTATTTACTTAGTTATTTGACCAATATTTATTGAACTTCTACCATACACTAGGTACCACTCCGATGACAAAATGTTACTCATTTTGATACTAAGTGGACCAGCTGATTTATAGCAAAATGGACTTCAACTCAGAAACCCAGAGCCTGCCAGCTTCATAGACCCCTGAATGAGTTCAGGTTTCCTGTATGATACCATGACCAGGCTGCCGGAATGGACTACAACCACTAGAGGTTTAGGCATTAAATGGAGACTGTTGGAAATGAAAGGGTCTTTTGCAATCTCCAATGGCGTCCAGTCTTTTTTTTTTTAATGTATCCACCAAGATGGTGACAGAACTTGAGCCAAAATCCATCGCTCATGATTTAAAGTCCAGTGCTCTCTGTTTGGGTCCACACCACGTAAGTCTAATTCAGTATTTCCCAATCCTGGCTACACATTAGCCAATATCTGGCATGCTTTGGAAATACAGAGCTGTGGTCCCGGGACTCCAGTGTCTGTGGTTTGTATGCCCCCTCAGAGATTATAATGTGCAATCAGGGACCCACGGGTCTAATGCACTCATCAGAGGTTTGGGTTCTGCTTGTTCCGAGCTTTATCTGGTGTAAGCAATCCTGAGCACACGGCTGGTACCTCTCTGTGGGCAGCTTCACTTCAGGCACCGGTATTACATACCACCTTGCAACTTACATATTCCTTTACATTTGATTTGCTTTCACACTAGTAACCCCATGTGAGCTGGAGAAAAACGCTTCTGCTTATTCATTTTACTGAGGAGAAAACTGAGATGCGAGAGAAAACATCTTGTCCACACTACGAGTCAAGCATCGGAGAAGCTGGGGTTGGGGCCAGGTCTTAGATTTTGCAAGGTTTTCGTTTTTCCACCACACAGTTGGTGCCAGTGGTGCCAGAGGAGAGGTGACTGTGAACTGGGCCTGATGAAGAAGACTGCAGATGTCCACCGGAACAGCTAACAGACTGGCACCTACGGCCGCAGGCGCGCCCCCACCGTCCACGCCTGAGCCCGCAGCAACCGCGCTCAGCGTCACCCCTAAAGCACAGCAGAAGGAAGGGCACCTGTGAGTACTCCGCCGAGGCCCCATGACTGGAATTAGCTGGGAAAACCCAAATTCCCACCATTCCCTCTCACTCAGGTGAGGGCTCAGCTTTCCCAGCTGCTGAGGCCCTTGCCTTCTGCTGTTTTGATTTTTAAAAATTCTTCCCCATGTTCAAGTTCTGCGTGTTCTTTTCATGGGTAGGCACCTCTGCCTGCTACGTGGCAGCGCAGGTCCTTCCATCCGTTGCTAATTTCATTGGGAATAAGATTGTGGCAGATGGGAGATTGCAAAGTACAATAAAATAAACCTCGGAGCTAAATGCATTTCACAGAAACAATTCATCTTTCTCTTGAGCTGCAAAATAGCTCATGACCAGTTCTGACAGAGGCTGATTTGTTCATTTCTATTCATTAGAAAAAACACAACTATGAACCTTCAGCGCCTCTGAGATACCAGCGAGCGGGATGCGGCTCCCTTCGAACCCACTCCTGGCAGCTGTCCCTCAATATGTAACTTCTGTGTGTCAGTATCCCCTCTGCCGCTTCTGCTCTCGGGCTTCCAACTCCAGAATGTTCATGTCATAAAAAGACTAGAGACAACTGTCCTAGGAGGAGAAATGAAACCCAAAGACACTTAGTTCTCTGAAGCTCACTTTGCTCTTTCCTGTTGGCACAAACAGGGCCTCAAGTCCATTGATTTCATCTCCTGCATATCTACAATCAAACATAAACCTTAACTAGGCCTTCATGATAAGACCTCCAATGATGCACTCTTTTAAGGACCCTTCGACCACATAATGGGGTTCAGTGGAGTCCACCTCCTCACAGTCGCTGTTTCCCTGGCTGTGGAGTGAGAGGAAGAGGCATTTTCAAGCCAACGGGGGGTTGAGGCTATGGAAGGGGTCTGAGATGCATCGAGCAGTGGTGCTTAGAGACCAAGTGCACACGCTCTGAGTCCAGACCTCTTGGATCAAACTTTATCCCTTCCTGAATAGGTTACCTAGGCCAAGGTACATACATGTTCTATGCCTCAGTTTCCCCATTCACAAAATGACAATAATGGTAGCCCCTACTACCAGGGCTGAGATACAGACTGACTCATAGCCAAGGGTTTTCAGCAGTACCTGGCTAGGAGGAAGTACTCAGCGAGCCTTGGCGATTATTGTCACTGTTGCTACTGTTACCAAAATTGTTTCCTCTTTTTCCCTCCATAGATTCTGAAAGGCTTCTTTCAGCAATTAGGACTCCTGTAGAAAATAATGTATTTCCCACCTATTTAGTTTGCTTCATTTTACTCATTCCTTCATTCATAAATGTTTATTAAATGCCTGCTTTGCGCCTTGCTTTGTATTTGGCCCCGGGGACACAACAGAATAAGGCAAACAGGGCCCCACCCCCATGGAACTTACAATCTACTGGGGAAGATGGTAAAATAGGTCACAGCTCAGGGGTTACAGATTGTAAAGAGTAATATCAAGGTGGGTTGAGACAGAGAAACGTGAGTACAGACCTGTAAAGGCAGCATTTAATCTGAAACTGATCCAAACGCTGAAAAGGACTAAGTCGTGCAGGAGCGGGGAGAAAGAGCATCAGCCTGGCAAGGACTGAGATGCGTTCCTAGGATGGTTAGCCCCAGTGGCGAATAGAAGTGAGCAGGAGGGAAGGGTGGGTGAGGTCTGGAGGTTACGCAATGGGCCATGGGACGCTGCTTAAGGCTTCACATAGATGAGCGATGACAGCAACACTTACCTTTGAATAAACACTCTAAGGGAAAGTGGGTGGAAGGAGACAAGAGTAGACACCAGCTCAAAGGCACTTAGTCAGACAAGTGTGCAGAGATGGCAACTTGGAGGTGCATGGTAGTTTTGTATAGCCCTTAAGAGCTAGGCAGTCTGGGCTTGATTTTCCTCATCTGTAAAATGGCTATAATGATAATAAAGTTGATGGGGAAAATAGGTGAAATGGACTTCTGGTTTCATCTCCAACATGGAAACAGATTGGAAACTGACACCCCTAGCCTTACAACAAGAATGAGCCGAACAATCTGAAAATCAACAACTTTTCTTGGACTTATCAGAGAATTGAGTTTGCAGGGCAAACGTCCACTCCAAAATCTGGAGAGTCAAATCAGGATCTGCTTACCAGAGCCATACACTGGGAGAGGTATTTAAGTAGCTGTCTGGTGACTTACTGGAGTCTGGGTGTACAGTAGCTTGAGAGTGAGAAACGCTTGAGGACTGCAGTTTTAGGGGGTCCCTACACCTCAGTGGGTTTTGCCTAAAAGAACCCCACCAGTTTCTCACGCTAACAATATGACAAAGATCTTTTCATACATACAGGGAAGGAAAGAATAATAGTTGTAAAATATGCTCAGAGCATTCTTCCTCAGAAAGACACACAGAGCTCAGCCCATCTCCTTCCCCCTTTAGCCTTCTTGTCTCGTCTAAGGGGAAGTAAACAAAGCTAAGAAACACTTAGGAAGGTCACAGCCAGAGAGATAGACCCTCTGAAAGGCTGAGAGTTAATCATAAGATTATAAACTGCTTCCTTCCCCAACCTGATCATCACACAAGCAGGTGTCCAGGATATAACAGTGGATTTCAGCTGAAAGAGCTGGAAGATGCAGACTCTCTCTTGGGAACCGTCGCAGGGAAGCCCAAGTCTAGATGGGAGACAAAGGGGAGAACACTGGAGAATGGACAGCCTCTGGTACCTACAGCCACAACAAACATTAAACATAGCCCAACACCTAGACAGGTGAACATAAGACCCCACACTAAAGATCTGTGTGCCTCACTTCCTCTTACCTGATACACCATACTTGGCTTTCAACAAAAATGTATGAGACATGCCAAAAGGCAAGAAAAAATACAATCTGAAGAGACAGAGCAAGCATAAGAAACCGACACAGATATTACAAATAGCAGAGAAGGAGTTTAAAATAACTATGATTAATATGCTAAGGTTTCTAACAGAGAAGTTAGAGCACATGAGTAAGGTAAGCAAAGAGATGGAAACTCAAAGAAAGAATTTCAAAAATGCTACATGATCTCACTTATGTGTGGAATCCAAAAAAAAAAAAAAAGCTGAAGTAGAACAGGAAATATCATGGACGGGGAGGTGGGTGAAATGGGGAGATGTTGGTCAAAGGGTATAAAGTCGCAGATATGTATGATGAGAAAGTCTAGAAATCTAATGTACAGCATGATGACTATAGTTAATAATACTGTATTTAATACTCAAATATGCTAAGAGTAAATTATGGGTGCTCTCATCACACACGGACAAAAATGGTAACTATGAAAGGAGATGACAAGTTAATTACTTTGACTGCAGTTATCACTTCACTGTGCATACATGTATCAAATCATTATGTTGTACGCTTTAAATCTGTGAAATTTTTATCAACAATATAATACTGCAACCACAAAAAGAAAGGCTACAAATACAAAACACTAACAGAAGTGAAGAATGTCTTTGATGGGCTCATCAGTAGACTGAGGATGGCCAAGAGAAAGAAAAAAAAATCAGTAAGCATGAATTTGGTCAATAGAAACTCCTAAATTAGAATGCAAAGAGAGAAAGGAATGGGAAAAAAGAACAGAACACATGAGAACTATGGGACAATTTTATAAGATACGTTATTCACATCTTAATTGGAATACCAGAAGAAGAAAAGAGAGAATGGGGAAGAAAAACTATTTAAAGTAACAATGACTGAGAACTTTCCATACTTAATGGCAAACACAAAACCATAGACCCATACTTAATGGCAAACACAAAACCATAGACCCAAGCAGCTCAGAGAACATTAAGCAAGTTAAATGCCAGAAAGAAAAAAATAACTACACCTAGGCATATCATATTTCAACTGCAGAAAACCAAACACAGAGAAAATCTTGAAATAGCCTTGGGGTGGTTGGTGGGAGGAGAAACATCTTTTAAAGGAATAAGGATAAGAATTAAAATGGACTTCTCATCAGAAATCATACAAGCAAGAAGAATGGAATAAAATATTTACAAAGTGTTGAATGACAACACCAATCTAAAATTTTATACCCAGAAAATTTATCCTTCGCCACTGAAAGAGAAATACTTTTTCGGATTAAAAACAAACAAACAAAACACAACAGCGAATTCATTGCTCACGGACCTGCTCTGCAAGAAATGTTAAGAGAAATTCTTTAAGGAGAAGGAAAATAGCATAGGTCATAAATTCAGATCCAAATAAAGAAAGAAAAAACTCAGGGAAGGAATAAATGAAATAAAATCTTTTATTTTTTTTATTTTCTATTGATCTAAAAGATAACTACTTTTAAAAGAAGCTTATTCCCCCACTTTATTCCAAAATGGTGCCCCCTGCCCTCCATTGTCTCTTCTTTCCTTGCTGTATTTTTATTCAGTATAACAATAATAGATTATATATCTAATTGTTTACCAGTCCATGTTCACCATAATCACCCATTCCAGCTCTAGTATCTTATCCCCACCAACAATGACAAACAAGTTTCATCTCAAACACCTGTACTGCAATTGGTTTTGGCATCATTTTTTTTTTATCCTCCCCCGAGGACATTTTTGCATTCATCTTCAGATAGAGCGAGAGGAAGAGAAGGAGGAAGAGAGAGAGCGAAACATTGATGTGAGAGACACACTTCGACTGGCTGCCAACCAGGGCCGGGGACAAACTGCAACTGAGGTACATGCCCTCAGCGGGAACCAAACCCGGGTCTCTCTGGACCCCAGGCCGATGCTCTAACTGCTGAGCCAAAGCGGCCAGGGCTGTGGCATCAATTTTTTTAATCCTCACCCAAGGATATGTTTTAATGATTTTAGAGAAAGAGGAAAGGAAAAAGAGAGAGGGAAAGAAACATCCATGTGAGAGAGAAACATTGCTCGATTGCCTTCCATACAGGGATCAAACCCACAACCCAGGTATGTGCCTTGACTTGGAATTGAATTTGCAACATTTTGGTGTACAGAATGATGCTCCAACCAACTGAGCCATCTGGCCAGAGCTATTGTGGCATTAATTTTTTAAAGAAGAGTTCCAGGGCTCTATCTTGGTTCATGGGGAAATGACAGATGTCTACCGTGGATGTTGGAGAATGAAGTGACCACACAAGGGGAAAGCACTTGTCATAGCTCAGGTACTGTGCTGAGTATTAGGGTGCCTGTCCCTGCTTTCTGTTCCTTCTCCCAAAATTACTCAATAACCTCCCTTTCCCTAGTACAGGGACACATGGGCTCAGCCTATCAGCATGCATCAGAAGGTAACTAAAGAGAGTTCAAGATGTCCCCCACCCTCCTCCCATGATACCACCTCTTTTCCATGACACCTTCAGCCTCACTCAGTTGCACTTAAATCACAGACAATCTCCAGCCCAGGGACACAGATGCACATTGGAATGTTTCATTTTTAAATTTCTGGGCTAAACTACAAATCATTTCGGACATGAGCTGTAATTTGCTAGACAATGCATTTGGTTTCTGGTAGATTCATTGAATGAATATCTCTCCAGGCTGTGATTTCCTCACCTCTAGAAGAATTAAAATGATCTCTAAATTACTCTCTACCCCAATAATTCTGTGAGCCTCCTATTTTTTTAAACTGCACTTAACATTTTTTTCTTTAGTTACTTTTTATTTTTGGAAACATTATGTTACCACATGAAATTGCTATTTAGTAGGACAAAATAGTTGAATGTAGGCAATTTTATATATTATAACTTAATATAATGCTTATGAGTATACATGACACATACATATATATATAGTTTTGTTTTGTTTTTTTTATCCTCACCCAAGGACATTTTTGCATTTATCTTCAGATAGAACCGAAGGGAGAAAGGGAAGAAGAGAGAAAGAGAAACATCAACATGAGAGAGACACATCGACAAGTTGCCACCCACACGACCCCAACTGAGGCTGGGAACAAACTGCAACCGAGGTACATGCCCTTAGGGGGAACCGAACCCAGGACTCTCTGGTCCGTGGGCCGACGCTCTAACCACTGAGCCAAACTGGCCAGGGCCATATATATAGTTTAAATAAAACAGCCACAGACCCACCCAATTTCATTGTATAAATATACAAAATGTGCCTGGCCGGTGTTGCTCAGTGGTTGAGCATCGACCCATGAACCAAGAGGTCACCAGTTCAATTTTCGGTCAGCGCACATGCCCAGGTTGTGGGCCTGATCCCCAGTGGGGGGCATGCAGGAGGTGGCCAATCAGTGTTCTGTCTCATCGATGTTTCTATCTCTCTCTCCCTCTCCTTTCCTCTCTCTCTAAAATCATTTTTTTAAAAAAAGAAGAAATATTATACACACACACACACACACACAAAATTTATTCATCCATTCTCTTATCGATTGGCACATGGTGAAGTCTAGTTTTGTTTTCTAACATTTCTAATATTTCTAAACAAGGTTGTTATGAATATTCTTGTAATGTCCTCTGCTGCATGTACCCTAGTTTCTCTTGGGGTGTAATAGCCAAGGCATAGGGTGTGCATATCTTCAACTTTATTATACAATGCCCATTGTTTTCCAGGGTGATTTTACCAATTTAACTACCACTAGAAGTGCATAAAGCTTCCTGTTATTCTTCATCCTTGCCAGCAATTGTTATTACTTGTGTATTTCCATTGTTAGCATTCTGGTGGGTATAAAACAGTACTATATCATGGTTTGAATTAGTGTTTTCCTGATAAACAATAAGCTTGAGCATCTCCCCTCCCACCAAATCTTAATGGCTTTCAAGCTATATAATTGTGGGTTGAATTCCAGCTCCTCTCCTTCTCCAGCCCTTCGTATTCTAACCAGCTGGTGAATAGTGACATAGCCCTGGAGGACACAGTGGGGAGCCCTTAGATAATCCACAAAATTGATAATCTGCCCCTAAGTAAATAACCAGGAGTTGACCCTCAGGGATTGTATTCATGCAATTCAACTGCATGACCCAGTGTAATATTTCATGTCTTGCTAAAACTCTGGCCAAGCACTATTTTGCATTCAACTCAGTACTTGGACGACTCTTTCATCCGCTTGCTTGAGACACAAAAGCCTTGTGCTACCTGTCCATACATCACTCCAGATGGCACTGTAGACTTCTTACATGAAATGGGTTTCATGTAAGTTTCTCAATGACCAGTTTCTCAATGACCCTTTTTAAATATGATGCTGAGATCGGAAAACATTTTAAACTACATCATTCAATAGCATATGTTCAGGAAAGCAACCCTTCATTGTACTTATTCTGTAAGAAAAGAATGAACCTGTTTTCCCCTCAAGCTAGAGAACACAAGAGGAATGATGTCTTTCTTAAATGATCCTGATGAATGAACTTAAAAAGAAGGGGAGGGGGGAGTCATAAAGAATCAGAAACAATTGCAAAAGGAATCTAGGCTACCCCCAACCCCGGCCTTTGTTGAAGGGATCACCAGATATCTATGTAGATATTATTTTGAAATTTAGAGCTTCAACTTGTGTGAACATGAATGCCCATGCTGAGTTTTTGCGTGCCTCTGTGAAACAGCAAAAAGAACCCTATAGACCCTATTCTTGCCTTAAAGCAACACACTGGGGAAAGCCTGAAAATAAACCATCTATGCTTGATTAATTAGGTTTGTAAGTATTGTTTCAGAACCAAACAATATTTCTAAAGATTTCAATAGTTCAAAGATTGCCCTATGGCCGTCGGGCCAATACATCTTCTAACACATGCAGTTTACAAGCATTTTTCTTCCCAATATGTTGTCTTTGGTTGGTGCGACATTGTTTGAGTGCAGGGCTGTTTGGGTCATGGTGGTTTTCTCCCCTGCACAGCAGTGGTGCCGAGCACAGCACTTTGACCATACATCTTCCATGTCATTTCCATCAAAGGCACATGATACTTCCTGGTGACCAATCAGGAGTGGTCCCGCATCCTAACAGAGGGCATATTGGCAAACTAAGCTTGCTTAATGACAGCCATTGTTCAAGGCCAACAAAAGGGAGGGCCTGAATATTAACATGTGGCCTTGTGTAAAGGTCACCGGTGTGGCACATCCATCATATTTCACAACTGAGAAGGATAACTTTATAAGTTCTGTCAGAACCTACTGTTGTCCAAATAAATGTATTAGGCTGACAGCTGACACCAACGAGGCAAAGGAGTTTGAGTGATGATCTCCTCTTTCAGCTAACATCCTGCACTCCTTTGAAGCAGCAACGGGCATTATGGTGAGGGACCGTACTTAAGGAATATACCTCGAGGCCACAGGGGGTCAGAATAACCAGGCAACCCAATTAAAATATTAATTTAATAACATGTAATCATTAGACCAAATGCTATCTCCCTCTAACAGGCGTAACTTTCTGCCGTGAAAAATCATATTTTAACATCTCGGAGTCTTGCGTGATCTTCTTAACGAATGGGAAAAGCAAGCCCATAAACATTCTAGCCAAAAGATTTAGATGAATATAATTGGTATAAAAGAACCCAAAGGCCTGGGTTTATTGACAACCCTGCCTCTTGGTTAAGGGCCATACAAAGTGAAGTGTGATGGCAGAATGGAG
The DNA here is from genome assembly GCF_014108415.1 of Molossus molossus. Classification (NCBI taxonomy): domain Eukaryota; kingdom Metazoa; phylum Chordata; class Mammalia; order Chiroptera; family Molossidae; genus Molossus; species Molossus molossus. Next base: position 13,082,104 of record NW_023425345.1, on the reverse strand, counting down.
TGCAACTAAAAGGTGTCACCTGAGTTTAATGCTAAACCTAGGAGCAGAGAACACGCTTTCTTACTTGACAGTCTTGACAGAGCCAGTTCTATGTTAGACTATTAGAGATATGAGGTTCTGGCTGTTAAACACCATCCTTTTTTAAAGGTGGAATTTCTTTCTATTTAAGAGGTATGAAAAGGATATAAGCGAGAGAAAGATCCGTGAATGAGCATGTGTCCCAGCTCCCTTATTCTGGCCTCACTGTCAAAGTCATGGAATTGAGAGGGGAGAGATGAGGGAAAATCATAAAGGAGAGTTCTCTTCAGTTTCTCGGATACATCATACGCTCATGCTCCCTGTCTTGACATTCAGACACTTTCTCTCTGTCTGGAATATTTTTCATAGCCCCTGTTCCTCCGACCAATTTCTACCCCTCTTTCCATTCTGCTTCCTAACGTCTAAACTGCTTAGATCCTTCTGCTTTATGTTCCTAACACCTATAGCATAGTACTTGAAATTGCTTATTAAGTTATCTTGTTCCAAAATTACTCTAAACCCCATGAGGAGAGAGACAGGACATGCCAATGCCATCATTGCAGGTGCCCCATGAACATTTGTACATAAATAATAACTTCAAAATCACAAAACAGGATCAAAGTTTGAATTGCTCATCTCTTGACTTGGACAAGTCTCTGTTAAATAAAGAGATTCTCATACATTGGAAGGAAGGATTCGGTATTGGAGCCATTTGCCTTTATTGTATTGTAGAGAAGACACAAATCACTATACTACAGCCTCACCAATTCATACTCTTATGTCAAAGCAAGACATAATCAGATAAGGAGTAGGAGGAAGTCCGCTTTTGAACTCTCTTTAAAAAATGCATTGCTAGGTAAAATAATTGTGTACATAATATTTCAAGGAGGTAATTCCTAAAGCAGTAATTTTGGAACCAAGTTACCCAAAATAATGGTGTTTCGAAACAGCCACTTGTCTTGGTATTGAGTCCTCTTTTCCACACCTATATTTTGACTCCATTTAGGATGTCCTCCACTTGAAGTGCTGTCTGTCTGTCCGCATCTTATCGGCCTTCAAGGCCTAGGTAAGTACCACTCCTTCCGCAAAGCCTCCCCTGCTGCTCACAGCTCTCTTCCCGGCTTCTGAATGGCTTTCTGTTTCGGTTCTCTCACTGGACACGAACCACGTTGTTTTGTTTTTTTTATCCTCACCCGAGGATATTTTTCCATTTTTTGTACAGATAGAGTGGGAGGGAGAGAGAGGAAGGGAGAGACAGACAGAAACATCGACGTGAAAGGGACACATCGAGTGGCTGCCACCCGCACGACCAACCAGGGCCGGGGACAAACTGCAACTGAAGTACGTGCCCTTAGCGGGAACCGAACCCGGGTCTCTCCAGACCGCAGGCCGACGCTCCAACCGCTGAGCCAAACTGGCCAGGGCCCACGTTGTAATTGAAAGTCTTAAATGAGTACACCCTTTTTTTTTTTTTTTTACAAAAAAAGTTGTAAATTATTTAAGGAAAAAATCTGCATATTTATATATTTATACCTTTCTGAATCCAGCCCATTGCCTAGCATGCTGCACTCTGTGAGCATTCCATAAATAGATTTATATTTTTTAATCCTCATCAAGGATATTTTTAATTGGTTTTAGAGAGAGAGGAATGGGGAGAGAGAGAAACATCAATCGGTTGCCTCCCACATTCATCCACTGAGGATCGAACCCACAACCTGGACATGTGCCCTGACCAGGAATTGAACCCATGACCTTTTAGTGTATGGGACAATGCTCCAACTAACTAAGCCACACCAGCCAGGGCTCAATAAGTATTTTGTAAATAATTGCATTAACATATGAATTAATCATTCTAAGTATTTAAGTAAATTCTAAAATAATCTTTGTTGGCAATGCTTTATTAAACTTGCATAGCAATTGTGTTTTTTCTGTCTGCTCAGACACACTCACACATATACTTTCTTTAGGCCAATGATCCTATGACTCTGTGGTTTAAATGAGAGCTTCCTTATTATATTAGATCATTCCCTTCTTCAGCTACAATGGGAAAATCATTCAAAGCAGTACCCTACTCCCTGTCCACAGCTGATGGGTCCAGATTTATGCAACTGACCCAAACTTGGACAATCACTCTTTCAATGGATTTTTGTTCTTAGGACCTAAGAGACGGTATCTCAACTCCTTTCTGAAGGGTGATGCTGGGAAATGGGAGCTTTGAGTTATTGGACACCACATTTTCAGGCTCCATTGAAGAAGCTCGTTTGATAAAGATGACGCAGAGGAAAAATGAGACACAAGATGCGGGGTCCCAGGGGTCTTCATATTCCCCGGTGCAGATCTGCCCAGAGGCTTGGCTCCATTTTCCATTTACTTTAGATATTTAAGACACCTCTCTTTTGGACCAATGTAATTCAAAATGATCTCCATGATGTCTACTGAAAATGGGTTTAATAAAAATAACTACTATTGTATTCCGTTAACTGAAACTGCACTTCTTCATGCGTTAAAACTGGTCTCTCTGCCACAACTGTCAAAATTCAGAAGCATGTTATTAGGTTCATCTGCTATTTCTCTTATAAATAGGGTTTTTAAAAAGATAGTTAAGTTATGAGGACTTTTTATCCTCATAAATATGGTAAACTGTATTACCATATTTTAATGAAGAAGACAAGAGTGATAGAGACAAGACCTCAGGTAATAATAAGAAATAATTGCATATTTTCCACTGGAAATATTATTAAGAAATACAAGATTGGTCAGTTCTACTTTATCAGTTTCAGTCTCCAGATGATGAAGAAACAGCTTAGAGAAGAGACTTGTCCAAGGTTGCCAGACTCTTCGTTGGAAGAAGCAGTCATTTAGGCTTGACTCTAAGTGCCTACCACAATGCCTAGCACCCCACAGATACACATAGCCACCACTGCACCCCCATTTCCCCCTATATTACGGCCTTTCTCCATCACATCGTTCTTGAATACTATAGGGATTCCTGAAGCTACAACCTCCCCTTGTGACTTAGGGTACCCCTAATCCTCCCTGCCTCTGTTTCCCGTCAGAAAGTAAGACAGAAATTGTTATTATATTCATCCAACAAAAAGGAAATTAATGGTTGATTAGATGCCTGTTCAACACACTGCGGATGAAAACCAGTCTTCATGGTGAATTATTGAATTAGGGGGCCAACTTACAGCGAGGCTGTGTCTATACAAAGCCAAACATCCAGTGAATTCAGCCAAAAAAAAAAAAAAAAATACAGTTTACTGACAGGAAAAATAAAATTAGTTGATCAGGACTATGCAGAGAAAATTTTAAAAATACAAATATAATACTGTGGTACAAGTCCTGGCAGAGTTTATAAACTTAAAAAAGCAAGTAAGTAAGAGTTAGAAAAATACAAAAATGGATTCATTGATTTTGTGTAGGGTTATACATGCCTCTCTTCCCTCTGTTATTTCTATATTATTTTAAGAATTTAAATATAAGATGGAAATCAAGAGAAAACAAAGGACACTATCCAAAGGTCTGAGTTATGCCCCAGCCCAGGATATTAAAAAGAGGTGCGCTCCTTGGGTAAGTCTGGCACGCGACATACTACGATGCAATCACGCAACATGACTTGGTTTCATATTTGATGAATTAAATATCTTCATTTTCTGCATAATATGCATCTACATTGAGATGCATATTTTCTATGGAGAATTCTAAACAACAAAATTCATTTGCTGTTCACACTGGTTTCCCCCAAGTCATTTTTAATACTCTGGCAAAGACTGGAAGGAGAATCCTTCGAAAGGTGTAAGTTTTCGGTTGACTCTTTAGACAGCAGCTATTGAGTAGCATTAATGGTGTATGTGAACTGTACTTTCAGTATCATTTTAATGTCCTGTATCATTTTTAGATGGATGTTTCAGTTACAAGTGCTGCAATATTACTATGCTGTAATATTTAAAACCCACATACTCTAAGTAGGCTGAAAATTGCAGTAAGTTTTTAGAACTATTGACTCATAACGATTTTCATAACTCTTAAGTAAGGTAGGAGGAGAGATGATGATAATTTAAGAGTAATTTATCACTTCATTAAGAACAAAACACAATTAATTAAAATTGCAGATCTTAATTAATAATGTATTAATTTAACTCTCCCCCTCCCCCTACAAGAATCAGCCCCAGGAGTGAGACAAAGGGCACATTCTCCAAGACAAATTGGAAAGTACAGTCCTGTGAACCGAGCCTGAAGCCCAGGAATGAACACTTGCAGCTGCAACATACACTGTTTTCTGTTACCTTAAATGCTGCTGGGCCATATGGAGCATTTCTGAGGACCTTCTATTTTAAAACGTTCTGTTCATATTTTATGCTTTTCCATGTCTCATCTTTACTCCAGAGTTCCTATTCATTTCCATAAAAATAAGATCTTTGTTTCATGAGAGTTCATTTTGCTCCCTCCGCTTATCCCTATTATGGCCACAAACCTCTACTTGGGATGTTCGAGCCACTCTAGGACCAGCTGATTGTGGCCAGATGAATAGAGAATCATTCGGGGCGAAAAAAGAAACAGCAGCAGCAGATGCTGCATGGGGCTGCGAGCCTCGTGTTTTCTTTGCTCATTCCAACCGACCCAATGCGGAGGATAATAAACCTGACACTGGTGTTGAACTGCTTCGAAATGAATCAACTGTTTACAGAAATCATCCTTGAAACCCTGAAGGAAGTGCTGAAGGAAGATATAATTTGGTTAACGGAAAATTAACCAAAATGCGCTTTCTGAAAAAGGCAGCTCCCTGTAGTTTGGGGTTGACTTCAAGCAATTATCCAAACAAAACAGTTGGCGCCTGTGTTGCTAGAAAAATAGTATTTGCATCAAAGTAGAGGGAGAAGACAAATATGCATGAAGATTAAATTTAGGCCTCTGGGACTCCCCTTTGGGGGCCATAGAAGAGCTGATTACATGTTCACAGCTGGAATTGGTGTTGGCAGGCAGACCTTATTCATGGGCAGAGGGAGGGACTCCCTTTCTGAGCAACACTCTTGTGCAGAGCAAGAATGGAAGCATTAGAAGCCTCTGATGCTTACAGACCTCAAGCCCCAGAGCCCCAAGCTGCCAGCCAACTGCAGTTGTCTCCACTGAGAAATCGTCGTGTGGCCAGTGTGCGTGTCTGCTGGGGCACACGTTCTCTCTCACATCCCTCATCACACGCTCATCTGCCCAGACGGGTTTTTGTAGCTTTTCCATCTATAAGGCAGTGAATACAGCCAAGAGAACGACTAGCATTCTGGATGATAGGAAAGGTGGGTTTTGCAATACCAAGGTTGAAGGTCACAAGATGATACTGAAGCTGTCTTGGAACAGGGTCTCCTGGGTAATTTAATGACCCAAAGTGTGTGTGTTTTAGCAGCATTGGCCGTAGTCCTCTTGGCATGGTTCTCTTGGCGTTTGTGCTGGTAGAGCGCAAACATGGCCTCAATTCTGCACCCTTCCCTTGCGATGTGACTCTGCCCCATCTCAAGATAGAATGGGTTTCCCTACCCCTTAATCGGGGCTGGCCTTGTGGCTTATTTTGCCCAATAGAATGTGGTGAAAGGGATGGGGAGGGCTTCGTATGACAACATGAAATATGAGCAAAAATTAGCCTGAGGACTAGGGGAAAATGGAAAACCATGCCCTAAGACAAGAAAGAGCATGCTATGCTCAATAATGATAGGATCTAGTATGTATTGGGCTCTGTTCAAAGCATTTTACTTGTATTAACCAATTTAATTCCCTGCAACAACCTAATGAGATAGGTATAATTATTACCTTTATTTTTTTTTTCAAATTAAGAAAACATGGCTCAGAGTAATTAAGAATCTTGGCCAACATCCCACAGATAGTAATTGGCAGACATGGATTCAAATCCACAGCTACGTGGCCTCACGGCCCATATTCTTTCCCCGTTATGCTCGGGTGCTCTTGAGAGGACTGGAGTGACATCAGCAAGACAAAGGCAGGTGTCAGAGGCAGGAACCAGGACTTCTGCAGTAGCATCACGACCAGGGGCCAGTGTCCATTCTTCTCTTCAGTCTCTTCTGTACAGAGCCACTGGAGAAGGACTAAACAAAATGCCATCGCTCTTTACAAAACACAAAGGCTTTTAAGTTGTTAATAATAATAGTATTAAATGTTCATTGTACAACATTTAGCAAATAAAGAAAATATGTGGCAAAAGGAAAAAATGCATAACTGCTACTAACATTTTCATTGGTCTTTCTCTTTCCTCTCTCTATAAATAGACAAATAGATCATTATAATATATATGTATTAATATAATATTTTTGAAATGTATTATATATATGTATAACCATGAAGATCTCTCTATATATTACAACTTTGGTAATAGAGATGATTTTATATTCTATTTTTAACTTAACTCTCCATCATTAAACATTTCCCATGCCAATAAATATTTTTGAAGACTTTCTTAGGACTCTATCATATTGTTGTACAATAATATCACTGTTGCTTTTAGACAGTCTTTTTGACAGGCAACAAAAATAAATTGTCAAGTGAAATCACTCATTTTGGCAGGCAAAGCTGTCAAAACAGACTGAGATTTACAACTCCAAAAATTTTTTAAAAAGTAAAGTAATGTAAGCTTTAAGAAAGAGAAAAATGCTGATGAACTTTTTTTGGTCATTGACCTTTCCAGTTATAGAAGTATTACGAAATATAATTAACAAACATCACGTGGTTTTGTAATATTTCTTCACATTCAGACCAACATCAAAGTATTTTATTATATTTATAGTATTGGGTTGGGATGAATATCAGTTACTTTTAATACTAGATTTAAAAGAATGTAATGAGTTAGTCCTATTCTGGATGGACCTATATGATACAGCAGATGTATCTCTTGGTTTTATAGAGGTGCCTCTCTGTTAAACGCCACTAATGATTTTCAGGTTGTCTTATCTTACTTTGTAAATTCAAGAATGAGGAGGTAGTTCTGTTGGAGGTGAAGAAATTGCTCCCAGGATTGCACAGGGAGTTCTAATAGGATTAGACCCATTAGTCTTAATAAATCCCTTGTGTGGAGTCGGGATAATCTATAACCATTAACTATAAACTGAAGTGGTTGGCTGCTCAGGCCCACAACATAAAGGCTCTATGTGAGGCTGAATTTATTTCAGATGGAAACCAGGACAAGCATGATTTCAGTGGGGAAGGGGGGTAGGCTGTTTGTCCACTATCACTACTGTTCCTAAATTTTCATCTTTTGCTTTCTTATTATACTATTTTTCATGCTCTTACTCCCCATAGGGCTTTATTCCTTACCACCTGCATTATCTTAAATTACAGTCATACATGACCTCACCTAATCCTTTGTTTGCAAGAATTACCTGTCTTCCTCATCTATTTTGTTTCCATGTATCTAAACTTACTTGTAAGAGGTACTCAATGTCAAGGTCTCACCAGTCTTCTCTCCTACCCCAAGCTGCTCCTCTCCCCAGTACGGGCCTGGCTAGATTATTAGTTACAGAGGTCACTGTACCTGAACGCAGGAAAATAGGATGTATGCATTCTGTCACACGCCTGTTTTCTTACATGCCTGCTCTCATGCAAGGCAGGCTCACAGAAGCTTCTAATGTCCCTACTATAAGCACACCAGGGACAACTCCACATTCTCCCACCCAGCTTTACTATCAGTCTGTAGAATGAGACTTTGATACTATTCTGGTTCCTTGTCTCTACTCTCAATTGGATAGGGAGGAATTAGTGATTGCCCCCAATTCCAATGGCCTGCACAAAAGCGTGTGTGGTTGGATATGCTTCAGGGAGAGTGCAGTCAGCCTCCTATACCAGAAAGACCCACCACCTCCTGGAAAGGTCTTATAATAATAACTCACTTCATGCATTATTCACTCTCAGAGAGGACTTACAAAGTTCACCTAACAATTCACCTGTTACCATTTACTATGTGCAAAGCATTGTGCTAAACATTGGTCTTAGGGTAATGACTAAATGAAGCCTAATCTCTGCCTTCCAGAGATTTCAGCCTAGAGGGAGTAAGATAAGTAAACAGACAATCACCATGTAGTGTGACCAAAGCTGTCATGGAAGTCTGCACCAATGGGATGGAAGCATGAAACATTTCACCATAGTCCTGTGATATAGAGTCAGCAGACATTAATATTCCCATTTTACAGATGAGATAACTGAGGCTCAGAAACACCAAGTTCCCCAAGGTTAAATGGTACAAGATAGAACCAAAGAAGGTGCTGACCTGTTGCATTTCCACTACAGTATGGCACCTCTGCAGAATCATAGGATCTCATTTATCCTAGAAGGGAGGGGAAGCTAAGATGATAAGAAGTCATCCATTATTGCCTTAGGTTTATTCCAGATTGCTACAGCTCATGTAGATATTATGATTCTCTGAGCCACTATTCTAAATCTCATTGCTGATTGGAAATCATCTAGCACCTGATTTCAAGCTATTCATCAGTCAGTTTAAGGCTAGATTATGTTGCAATAACAAACAATCCCCAAATCACAACAGTTAACAGAAACAAAGAATTATTCTCATGTACATTATTTCATGTTCATTAGCAAGTTGATTTCAGCTCTGCTCCACATTGTCTTCACTCTGGGCCTTGTGCAGAAGGAGCCGTCTCTATGTGGGCCATTGCTTGTGTCATAGCCAAGGGAAAAGAGAACAAGGCTCTCGCATCTTCTACTCAGAAGCGACACATCTCTGTTCACATTTCACTGGCCACAAGCCACATGGTCAACCCTTATGTCAATGAGGCGGAGAAGTATAATCTTCCCATAATTCAGGGCAACAAATATATTTAAAAATAGCCCACTGTCTCTATTCATGAGTGTAGAGATGCAACTAAATATAGAGACAGAAGACTTGGAGATAAAAACTAGCTAATTCATGACAGGTAAATTGAAATAAAACTCTCTGAACCTTAGTAATAGCACCCGTAAGACAAGGATAACTATCTCCATCTGTCTCAGGAGCTTGGCATGAGATTCAAGTGACAACGTGTAAGAAAGCTTCTTGTAAACCATAGAGAACATTGCTCGTCTTACATGTTGCTTTGTGTTCAAATATCTTGTCCCTACCTGTAGATCGGGAGCTGCAAATTCAAATATCTGCAGAACCAAGCAGATAACACAAACAGAAACATGTAAGTTGTTCATTCTGAGAACAAAATGAGAAGTCTTAGTGCCCACCTAGTTACATTTTCTTTCAGGTGCTTCTTTTTCTTCCCCTTTAAGCTGCTTTCCCAGGAAAACCATGCCTAACCTGTGCATTCATTAGGGAAAGAGAATCAGACTAATATATCCAACCCGCAGCTTCAAAAACAGTTCTAACCCTCAGAAAATCCTTGATGAAGTTTATGAAATTCAAGTCCATTATCAAATAAATGATAACTTTATCTTAGAAAAAAAGTGTGGACAACAGCCAAACATAAAGAACCTAGAATGATATTTAAGACTCATAACTGTTAACTGGTAGCTCTTTCTTAATAAAACAAGCAAATTCTTGACATAAAAGATATAATACTTTATCATTAACCCTGATAGAAATCATCAGCTATACCAACTGCAAGGAAATATTCACTGATTTCTTCATTAAAAGTATGAGTGACTGTTACGTGCCAGGGACTGTGCAAGGCTATGCTCTCATGTACAGTAGGGTAAAATGATAGCAACTGTCATGCAATGTGGAAAGCATGAAAATAAGGTAAGCCCAGGGAGTTCAAAGGGAACATTGGAGGAGCAGTGGCCCAGTTCACTGATGTAAAGGGGTGGAAACAGTCACGTTACAGGGGGCACTGCATCAGGAAAGACTGGAAGCAAGACGATGATGTAGAATTTTTTTTAAAAAGGACTGTGATCAGGGCACAGTATGACATGAAGAACAAGCTTGGTAGGGAGTTGAGCAAAGCCAAATCACATAGGGTCTGGGCAAATGTATCAGCAGCTTAGCCACATGAAATTAAATGAGTTGGACATAGAGACAGTCCTTGGCCACAAGGGGAAGCAGCTAAGACACAGGGTAGCTTTATAGGTGAAGTCCTATGGAGCATTAGAACAGAGAAGGGTTCTAAGCTCCCCATCCTATGCAGGTGGAGTACAAGAAAAGATATACAACATTTGAGATGGAAAATGGGAAGGATTTCAATTAACAAAAATTAGGAAGGCAAATTCTAGGAAATACAAAGATGCAGAAATTAAGAGAATGACAATGAAAATTTATGCAAAAATAGTATAAAGAATGGAAGGGTAAAAGATGACAAAGAAAAATCCCACACTGTGGAGCAATTTATCAGGAACCTGTGCGCTGGGCTCTGGGCTTAGCACCTTACACAAACTAGCTTGTTTAATCCTCACAATACACTGACAACATTTCTGAAGTTTTCTTTGAAAGTAACGTCTTCAAGGTCATAAAGTAAGTGGTGGCCTCTCTGGCTCATTCACCCCACCAGTTTACTATGGAGGCAATAAGTCAGTGATGAAATCAGTGTTTGGGGCAAATTTCTTAGGCAATGAAGTGCAGGGTGAATTTGAAAGAACAGGTGAAGAGCAGCCCAGGGAGGTTGCTGCCATGGCCATTTAAGAGTCCTTAGCTACAGCCCAGGGAGGTTGCTGCCATGGCCATTTAAGAGTCCTTAGCTACCAGAAAACCGCCCAACAGAGAAAAGTCCAGGACCAGACAGCTTCACTGGTAAATTCTACCCAATATTTAAAGATGATTTAATGCTGAGCTTTCTCAAACTCTTCCAAAAAAAAATGGAGAGGAGAGAACACTTCCAAAACTCATTTCATAAGACTATCATCACTGTGATACTTAAACCAGGAAATCATAGGCCAATATCCCAGATGAACATAGATGCAATAATCCTCAACAAAATACTAGCAAACTGAATTAAGCAGCATATTAAAAGAATCATACACCATTATCAAGTGGGATTTATCCCCGGGATGGTTCAATACACACTAATCAATAAATATGATACTCTACATTAACATAATGAGGGACAAAAATCATATAACCATCTCAATAGATGCAGAAAAACATTTGACAAACTTAAACATCCTTTTATGATTAAAAAAATCAACAAATTAGGTTTAGAAGGAATATACTTTATCATAATAAAAGTCATATATCATAAACCACAGCTAACATTACATACAACGGCTTTTAGTTTTCCTCTAAGATCAGGACCAAAGCAAGGGAACCCACTCTTGTCACATTCATTCAACATAATGGAAGTCTTGGCCAAAACAATTAGGAAAAAAATAAAATAAAAATTTATTAAAAGTAATTTTAATGAGAAAAGAAAAAGTAAAGTTATCTCTGTTTGCAGATGACATGATCTTAGAAAATCCTAAGGACTTCACAAAATACTATTAGAACTGCCCTGGCTGGTGTGACTCAGTTGAGCATCATCCTGTGCACCAAAAAGCCACCAATTCAATTCCCAGTCAGGGCACATGCCCAGGTTGGGGGTTTGGCCTCTGGTAAATGATCACTGTTTCTCTCTCACATCAGTGTCTCTCTTTCTCTCTCATTCTCTCCCCCTCTCTCTCAAATCAATAAAAATACATTTAAAAAATTATTAGAACTAACAAGTGGATTCTGTAAAATTACAGGATACAAAATCAACATACAAAATTCAGTTGCATATTTATACATTAAAGATGAACCATCCCAAAAAGTTTAATCCCATTTACAAGAGCATCAAAAAGAATAAAATACTTATAAATAAATTTAACCAAGGAGGTGAAAGATCTGTGTGCCAAAAACTATAAACCATTGATGAAAGAAATTGAAGATACAAACAAATGGAAAGATACCCCTTGTTCATGGATTAGAATTAATATTTTCAAGATGTCCTTACTACTCAAAATGTTTTTTAGGTTCAACGCAATCTCTATTAAAATTTCAATGGTATTTTTCACAGAAATAGAACAAACAATCTTAAAATTTGTATGGAACCACCAAAGACTTTGCATAGCTAAAACAGTCTTGAGCAAGAAGAACAAAGCTGGAGGTGCCATTTTTCTAATTTCAAGTTATATTACAAAGCTATAGTAATCAAAACAGTATGATATTGGCATAAAAACATAGACCAATGGAACAGAACAGAGAGCCCATAAATAAACCTACACACATCCAGTTAACCGATATTTGACAAAGGTGCCAAGAACACACAATGGGTAAAGAAAAGTCTCTTCAAGATTTTTGAGGAAACAGGATTCCCATGTGAAAAAGAATGAAATTTTACACCACACACAAAAATCAACTCAGGATAGATTAAAAACTTAAATGTTAAGACCTAGAGCCATAAACCGCCTAGAAGGAAATGGAGGAAAAGGTCCTTGACAATTATTGCTTTGGATATGAAATAACAAGCACAGGCAACAACACAAAGGGAGGAGGTCACTTGATGACACAAGCAGAGATGAGAATAGACAGCTGCAAACCAAGGACCACTAAGAACGGCTGGCAAACACCAGAAGCTACAAAGGGGCTAGTCACACGCTCCCCTGGAGCCTAAAGAGAAAGCATGGCTCTGACGACAACTTGATTCCAGACTTCCAGCCTCCGGAACTGTGAGAGAACACATTTTTGTTGCTTAAGCCACACGCTTTGCGGTTCTTGTTTATGGCAGCCCCAGGGAACTAAAACTGCCTTCAGCAAATATCCTTCAAATGGATGCACTGAGGTGACACTGGTTTAAACCAGTAAGAGGGGGAAGTGGGAAGGGATGGAAAGAACAGGAATGAGATACATGGAAGATCAGCGGGACTGTTGTTAGGAATGAGTCAGTTTGAGTTTCTGTTTGATCCATTGAAAAAATCATTCTTGAAAAGATTCACTCTGACTTGGGAAGATTCTTGTTGTAGATGCTCAAATTCTCGAGTTCTGGATATATAGGCAGTACAACAGAATACTTAAGAGTAAGGCATTGAATGAGGCAGGCCTATCCAATGATCCCACTGCTGGGAATATACCCTAAGAAGCCTGAAACACCAATCAGGAAGAATATATGTACCCCATGTTCGTAGCAGCACTATTTACAATAGCTAAGATCTGGAAACAGCACAAGTGTCCATCAGTAGACGAATGGATGAAAAAGTTGTGGTACATATACACAATGGAGTACTATGCAGCTGTAAGAAAGAAAGATGTCTTATCCTTTGAGACGACATGGAGGAACCTGGAGAGTATTATCCTAAGTGAAACAAGCTAATCAGAGAAAGACAAAATCACATGATCTCACTTATTTATGGAATATAATGAACAAAACAAGCTGAGGAACAAAATAGACCCAGAGACGTGGAAGTGGGGTGCAGACTGACAAACCTCAGAAGAGGTGGACGTGGGGGGAGGGAAGAGTTAAACCACAGAGCTTATACACATGTATGTGTAACCATGGACATAGACAACAATGCTGAGGAGGGGAGGATTGGGAGGAGGGTGTCAAAGGGGTAAAAAACAAGAAACATCTGTAACAAAAATAAATTAAAAATAAAATGCAGATTCTGGCCCTGGCTGGTTTGGTTCAGCAGTTAGAGCGTCAGCCTGAGGGTCAAGGAGTCACGTGTTCAATTCCAGTCAAGGGCACGTACCTCGGTTGCAGTTTGTCCCCGGCCTTGGTTGGGGTTGTGCAGGAGGCAGCCAGTCAATGTGTCTCTCTCACATCAATGTTTCTCTCTCTCTCTCCCTCTCTCTCCCTACTCTATCTGAAGGTAAATAGAAAAATATCCTCAGGTGAGGATTTAAATAAATAAATAAAATAAAATGCAGATTCTGTTTCAAGAGGTCTCAAGTGGGGCCTGGGATTCTGCATTTCTAACAGGCTTCTGAGTGACGCCCAGGCTGCTGGTCCTCAGACACAGTTTGAGTAGCAAGGGGCTAGAGAACATATCTTTCAAGAGAAGCTGAAAGATGGATTCAGCATAACCAAAAGTGACGAACTTGAAAAATGACCTGCCTAGAAATATGTTCACACTTGTCTCGCGAGAAATCAGAATACTCACCGTGCAGCGTCCTACAAGTTAGCAACCTATAGACACAGACCAAATCCAGCCCACCCATGTCCTGCAAAGTCTAAAACACTATCTTCACCTTTAAACTATAGTCTGGCTCTAAAAATTCAGAACATCACACCCAAGGTGAGTTGAAAAACTCCCAGGGTCCTCCTTCAATATTATCTTCTTGTACTAGGACCAGACTTATAATGATAGGCTTTTCAGACGTAAAAAGGAAAAAAAGGGGTGGGAGCGGCTTATAGTTCTGTTTGAAATCAAGCCACCAAGTGAGTTTGCTTTTAACAGCTCGCAAAATGGGATCCATTGTCGTTGGCATTCAGGATGCGTCTCTCTGTGAGGAGTCAGCTTTGGGAGCTGACCTTCAGAATTAAGAAGAACAATGCGTGATGTTTAGGACAAGTATCAAGGCTATAATCAAAAAGCAAGAAGGGCAGCCTCAGTACCTTCCCAGGGCTTTAAGTTCGGTGCCCTAGCTACAATGCTTCTTAATTAAAATTTAAGTTACTGAGTGAACTGTTTTAGCTTAATCTGTTTTTGCGCATGTAAGTGTCCAGCTAATCTCTCGCTGGTAACTTTCCCCTCCTTCTTCTATTTTGTTTCTTTCGAACAATGTAAAATCCAGAAAGCCCCCAAAGAGTGCCTGTCCGATGTCCATCGAACTCAGCTTTGCTGGACGGGTTGCTCTGGAGAGGAAACAAATCGAACCCACGCCGTCTGGCTGCAGAAGGGTTGAGCATCCTGAATCTAAGCCAGCTCTTATTTTAACTTGCCTATGTGAGATTTACACATGGCAAAAGAACAAATAAGGAGTAATTTAAATTTTAATTTAAAAAAACCCTCTATTTTCTTATCCCTTATCAAACCGCCGGCATTTTTCCTGCTGACAATGAGCAAGTGTCTTTGGCATAGACCCTACCCACAACCAAGGAATCTCTTTCATCCAAAGCCCTGATCCCTTTAATAAACAAAATACGAAAAGGCAGTCAAAATTACGCCGTGGCTTTATAAAAGAAGGCAGGGAAATCCTCGGAGTACAATCCCCGACTTGTTATTTTCACAGGCCATGTGACTCCGAGTCATTCTGAAGGATAAAGAGACAGGGGCTGCCACCAGGTCCCAGCCACGGTCTTCCCTCCGTTCCCAGCCCTGGCCCATCTGTTCTCCAGAGGCCACATGAATGGCATATGTCAAGAGAGTCAGAGCTGTGCAAACCGCCCAAAGAAATCTCGCGGCCAACTTCCCTTTGCTTCCACGGCGTCGGTAATTGTTGCTGAGCCAACCACCATATGGCGAATAATTAGTTTTCCGACCCCACTCAAGAAAAATGCCCGCTTCATTGCCAAGCCTCTGCAATATGTGTGTTAATGAACAGTGGGAGCTGAATGCCTATACATTAACAAAAGTTGGGATTTTTTTTTTTTTCTTTTCCAGCTTCAAGCTCTGTCCCTTTCACTTTGCCTCCTTGGAAGGGGGTGATGATCTGGAGTCCATAGTATTTAGAGGCAAACTGTACTCATTTTTATTTTATTTATCTTTGCCCTCACCCAAGGACATTTTTGGATTTATCTTCAGCTAGAGCAGGAGGAAGAGACGGGGGAAGAGAGAGAGAGAGAGAAACATCGATGTGACAGAGACACATCGACTGGTTGCCACCCACACGACCCCAATCGGGGCCAGGGACAAACTGCAACCAAGGTACAAGCCCTTAGTGGGAACCGAACCTGAGACTCTCTGGTCCTTGGGCCGACGCTCTAACCACTGAGCAAAACCAGCCAAGGCCGCACTCTTTTTTATTAAATGAGAGGCTGCAACCCAATGAGAGATGCCCAATTTCCACAACCAAATAGCTTTCTTTTAATAAAACGCTTTAACCTTATTTTACTCAAAACGATGAATTCAGTCCATTTGAAGAGTGGGGTGTCAAAGCTGAGTACCCCAAGGCTTTCTGCCTTTTATGCGTACAGGTGAGCACGAGTTTATAGTCATCACCATTAGTGCTGTCTCGGGCAGGATGTTCTTTTCGGCCTTTTTAAATAAACACTAACCTTCTCCTCACTCTCACAGAAAGTGCACTTGATATCTAGCCTGGAGATTAAAAACCCAGTTACGGTTTCAAGTTTGTTACCCCAAGAGTAGAAGCCTTACTCAGCAGATCATTTCTCTCAAGAGCAAAAGATCTTTTTGCAGTCAAAAAATAAACATGTATCCAACATAGACGGTGCAAGATAAAAATACCTCAGTTTGCATCGATTTTTGCATTTTCTAGGGCAAGGCAACACTGATTTGTTCCCAAGAAGTTTTGAATCTAAATGCTCTCTGACCTTGGCCTTCACATTCTCTGCATGCAAACATACAAACCCTGAGAAATAGAGACGGGGAATTGAAATGTTCTCTAATGCAATTCCCAGAGTCTTGCTATAGGTCAGTGGTTCTCAAATAGCTTCAGTTTGCCGACCATCCTACCATGGCAGAAGTCCCTAAAGATCCTCCCCCCTATTTGCAGCTAAAAAAAGAAAATGCCTCATAGGAATAAATCAGCAGAGGGGTGCTGATTTAATGAGGCAGCCTACAGATCTCACAAGCAAAATGTGAATTAGTACTAGACACAGTGATGACTGTTACTTCCTTTTTAAATCTGTAATTGATTAGAATAATACCTGCATCACTGTCTAGGCTATAAACTCATTGAGAAGGCAGACTACTTCTGTTTGCCCGTCACTGTATCTCGGTATCTAAAGCTCAGGACCAGCCACGTGATTAGGACTACAATGTATGCATTTTCAACAAGCAATTGCTGAGTAATACTTTAAAGAATTTTGAATATTACATAAGACCAGCCAAGGACTCATGAGCATTTTGGAGATTATAGTTTGAAAAGCTCTGCAAGTAGGCATTGCACCTAGTGGCGTCTTTAATTTTGTCAAATTAGCATTGTCCTTCTGACTACCTCTGACCTATAATTATGGTCTTTATGTGTTTCTTCTCTAAAATTCTAACTGTGGGGGAAAACGTGTCCCATTCCAGGTCAGAGAATAGCTGGTGTTTTCTATATAGTTTTGGCCAGGAAATTTAGGGACAATAGCATAATTTGAGTTGTACATCCTGGCCTCGCTCCACACTTCACCATTGACTGGCTCCCTTGTAAATCCTCCACACCTCAATTCCCTCATCTGTTTATAAAAGGTGGCAGAAACGACAGAAAATAATACTTCCCTTTGCAGCATTTTGTGTATTAAAAGGTAAGTTGTACAAAGTACCTCATGTAATGCTGAACACATAGTAGATAATTTATAAAACGCAGCTATTTTTGAGTTACATACATATATCCTCAAAGCATCAAGTCTACTTAATCCTGGGACTTCAGATTTAAAGGAACCGTTAGTAAACATTAATTTGGAACATGAGAGGAGTGGATTATGGGTCTACTGTTTTATTTTAAGCAAAGCCTTTTTATCCCCACACATAACATAAAACAGTACAAATGCATCACTGGGAAAAATAAACAGCTTGAAGTGGCCCTCGTTATGGCTCAAATGGTGCATTAGAGAGTTTCCTTTTGCTTCCCATCCTGAGGGAAATAACAATAATTTGGTGAAGCAAAGGTTTCTCAAGTGTCTGGCATCTGACCTTCATCTGGCTGGTGGGTATCAAACCTGGTTCTAGGTACAGCCTTAGAAGGACAGGGGGTAGGGCTTCACCAATGAGTGAAATTGCTCTTTGTAAAGGAAGTACTTCTGCTGTGTAGCCAAAAAATGTCATCCTGCAAAGTTACAGTTAAATTGTGTGGAGCTGGTTGGAAACGTGTTAATGCAGAGTTGCTGTTCTGATTGGTCTAGAGTCAAGACACGTGTTCAAGAAGAAAACAAAGTGCAAAGTCACTTGTTTCAGTGAGGAGGTAACGGCCTGCAGGAGGGGTTTGTTCCAGTGCATTCAGTGCCCTTGTCACGGCTGGAGAGTTTGGTCCTATCCGGCGGTTCACAAATCCCCAATGTAAGGTGGGTACGAGGATCTGAGACTATGAGCAGGAGCAGACAGAAAACCTGGAGGGGCGGGGATTTTTAATAGAAGACGTGGCATATCACTTGGACCATATCCTTCTAGCTGGGTTTCCTCTAATAAGCCATGCCCCCTGGTACCATCTAAGCTAATACTTTCCTCTTCCTCTTCTCTCTCCATGCTTACCCTCCTCCTAGACTCCCTAGTTAAATGGCTACTTTGCTGAAAATGATTCTTTGAATATTCCCCTGCAAAAAGCTGCCCTGTTTCCAATGAGCTGGTTGGTAAACAGGAGGTGACAATCGGGGTTCACTCCATGGCAGGTGGAGGGAAACCCTATCCCTGTGAGGTAAGCTGAGGTGTGCAATAA
Source organism: Molossus molossus (assembly GCF_014108415.1). Classification (NCBI taxonomy): domain Eukaryota; kingdom Metazoa; phylum Chordata; class Mammalia; order Chiroptera; family Molossidae; genus Molossus; species Molossus molossus. Next base: position 13,063,665 of record NW_023425345.1, on the reverse strand, counting down.
ATTGCCTTTCTTTTCCCAGTTCTGATCTTAACTTGGGCTCACTAGGTTACCCTGGAATTCTTATCCCTACATGTCGTCATGGTTTGAGGTTAAAATACTGTCTCCAGAGTTCTCCATTCAAATGCCCACGTTTTATTTGGGAAAGGATACTGCAATGCTTGCTCAGCACACGTGACCTCGTTCTGTGGACTTGCCATGGCAGCCCCCCATACAAACCTCTTCCTCCCTCCTCAAGCCCAGAACCTCATTCCCAGGCTGACCCTTACCCTTCCAAGAAGAATACGCCACCAGCATGAGCCCCTCACACCCTTCCTGTCTCTACCCACACACTCCTTTTCTGTCCTATGCTCTTTGCTAAAACTCAATCAAGCCTCCCCCTGGCCTCTTCATGTCACCCCTTGTCCTGCTCTCGGGGACTACATTGTGGTAACTGTCCATGTTTCTGTGGGAAATGTTCATCTCTTCTTCTATACCTATTAATGACTCAGCTCTTTTAGCTCTAATATTACTATCTTATCTTTTCTTTCCCTTTACAACCAAACCTTTCAAAGGAGGGGGTGTAGTCTACTCCATTTTCTCACCCCCAACTTATCCCTTAACCCTCCTATTGGAATCCTGCCTCTATCTACTGAATCTGCTCTCCAGGTGGCTGTCACTGAACCTTAATCATCAAGTCCAGGGATCATGTCTCTGTCCTCCTCCTTCTTGTCTGCTAGGCAGCATTTCCCAATTTTGTTTTGTCCGTGACTTTCCTTGTCTCCTTAGATATCGCCCTCTCTGATTCTCCTCCATATTTCTGATTTTCTCATTTTCTGCCCACTGTTTCTCTCTCCATCTCTGTCCATCCATCCACCTTTCTGAATGTAAACATCCCCTAAAGCAGCACAACATAAGGTCTTTCTGTGAAATGTTCTCTTCACCTCTGTTTTCTGATATTATACCACCAGCCGGATGTGGCTAACAAAATCTTTGAAATGTGACTTGCGAACCTAAGAACTAAATTTTAAATTTTTTTATTTTAAATAATTTATATTTTAATTGTTACCACGTGGTCAGTAGCTAATATATTAAGCAGTGCAGCCATAAGGTTCTCTCTCTGTCTGTCTGTCTGTCTGTCTGTCTCTCTCTCTCTCTCTCTTCTCTCCCTCTCTCTTTTACAATATTAGATGTGAAATTCTTTTTCTTATTGTTGACACCATTACAGATGTCCCCCATGTTTTAAGCATCCTCTCCCAGGGACCTCAGCCTCCCCTATAGGTTGCCCTATTTCTTCTATGCAGAGAATGACCAAAGCTCTCTAATAGGACAAAGAAACAAACCCAGGTTCTTTTGGAAAATGTACACTAGCTCTCTAGCCAACACCTGGAGTTCAACATTTCAGACCCCATTTTACTGCCGTACTTGAGCACTTGAAACTGATGTCCCCTGAAACGGCTCAGAGCAGCACCTGGTTCTGCTCAGCAACACTCCTGGGGAGCATTTCCTGGTCACTGCGATTTTTCTGTCGAATTTATTCTTTATAATCCTCCCTTCCCAGATTATATTTCTTCATAAGACCCCTCCTCGAGGCAAAAGCTTTCTAAAGTGTTAGTATGTTTTCCCAACATTTTCTCCTCTTTAGTTTCCAGATCATAACTTCATCCCACAGACGACAATCCTAGGTCCTTAGCACATGTCAAATAAGAGAGATGCTCTGTGGAGCCTCTGGCTGATCCTCAGTTCACAAGGGCTGGTGATGTGAGCATCTGTTGAAAGGGTTTGGAGTGGACGCAGTTCAGCAAGAGTGGGAGCCGAAGAGGGGGCAGACAGGAGCCACTTGGACTGATTTCAGCACTTTTACCAAATCACCAGCTGAATCCAGTTCTTTTAGGAAACAGCCACCTAGCCTCAAAGGCACAAACCATCTCTCTCTTGTTACAAAGATACAGAGAAAAGCACATTTTAGCCCTGGCCAGGTGGTTCAGTTGGTTGGAGCATTGTCCCATAGGTCAAAAGGTTTCAGGTTCAATCCCCAGTCAGGGCGCTTACAGGAGGCAACCAATTGATGTTTCTCTCTCACATCGATGTCCTTCTCTTTCTACCTAAAATCCATAAAAACATATCCTCAGGTAAGAATTAAAAAAAAAAATATTTCATAAAAACAATCTAGAATATTCTTTCACATTAAACAATATATATTCACTCATGTTTTCTTATTTTAAAACTTCAAATAGATTAGATTCAGAAGGCTTGTCTTTTTTTAACCTTAAAAAAAAAAAAAAAAAAACAATAATTAAAGACTTAAATGTTATTTGCATTTTGGATTTCCAAGGCAGGATAACGTATTAAGGTATATATTATTGAGTAAATTCAAATATACGTTTAAATTTATATTTCGCATATATGCTACTGGTACTCTAGCAAAGTCATGGTACTTTGGAACTTCAAGTAATATTCAGATCACCTGCACTCAAATAATTCAGTCAGAATTTTAATAAAATATTGTCATATCATAAAATCCAGTTAACAGTGTTTCTTGGAACATGAGAAAGACAAGAGCTGCTAGAAAACAAAATTAATATGTAAATCAGAAAAGACAGTGAACCTAGACAAGAAGGAGACATTACAAAGGTAAATGAGGAAACTTCGGGGAGCAATGGATCTATTCATCAGTGAGTGTGGTGAAGGTGTCATAGGTGTATACATATGTCAAAACATTATATTTGTGCACCTTATATATATGCAGCTTATTTTATGCCAATTTTGCTTCAGTGGAAAAGTTGCCTAGCTTAATTTTATTTTCCATTTTTTAAAAAAAGAAAGAAAGAAAAAAATCCCTTAGAGCAGAAGCAAAGTACTTTGGTGCTATAGGTTCATCATCTCTTAGCTTCTTCCTATCCTATGATATTCTACCTGTCACACATCCATTGGGAATGTATAATCAGTGTTTCAAATAGATAAGTGGATGGTTATGATGAGTAGATAGACAGATATGGATGGATGGATGGATGGGTGGATGGATGGATGGATGGATGGATGGATGGAAGGATGGGAGGATGGATGGAAGGATGGGTGGATGGAAGGATGGGTGGATGGATGGATGGAGGATGGATGGATAAATGGATGGATGGATGGATGGATGGATGGATGGATGGATGGATGGGTGGATGGATGGGTGGATGGATGGGAGGATGGATGGAAGGATGGATGGATGGATGGATGGATGGATGGATGGATGGATGGATGGGAGGATGGATGGAAAGATGGGTGGATGGAAGGATGGGTGGATGGATGGATGGATGGATGGGTGGATGGATGGGAGGATGGATGGAAGGATGGGTGGATGGAAGGATGGGTGGATGGATGGATGGATGGATGGATGGAAGGATGGGTGGGTGGATAAATAAAACAGCCACACCAAGCTGATCTATTTGCAGGCATGGCAGCATCCTTGTGGACCTTGCAGGTGGAGAGGTACTGGGCTGAATACCTCTGGCAACTGGTGAACCCCAAAGACTCAGCTTATACTCAAAACACTTGATGGTCCTTCTCAATCTTTCACTTTTAACCAAAGAACCATTTTTTAAGACTAAAAGGGTTGTAAAAATATCAAGTGACAGTGTCAGACTTAACCTCTCATTCCGTTTAGTCTGGGACATGTTTTCTACTCATACAGAGACCCACACAAGGACTGCAGCCCACTGGGCCCATTATAACAGGTGCTCAGGTGAAGAGAGGTGGTGGAGAAAAATGAATATGCATTGAGCACCTACTGAGGCTGAGACACTTTGCTGGGTGTTCTATTTTTTTTTTTAATCCTCACCCGAGGACATTTTTCCTTTTTTCTTTTCATATAGAGTGAGAGGGAGACAGAGAGAGAGAGAAACATCAACAGGAAAGGGACACATCTAGGGGTTGCCACCCGTATGACTCAACCAGAGACGGGGACAAACTGCAACTGAGGTACGCACCCTTAGCGGAAACCGCACCCGGGTCTCTCTGGACCGCAGGCCGATGCTCTAACTGCTGAGCCAAACCAGCCAGAGCCTAGGTGTTCTATATACATGATTTCTCCTGCTCAAATATGCCATGTATAATATTATTATCCTATAATACAGAGTCCTCAAGAAGATTAAGCAAAATTAATCAGAAAGCTTTTGAATTAGAAAACATCCTAACTCTTTTAAGTTAAAAAAAAAAAAAAGGGAATCCAGATTTAAAAATTACATATGCATTTTTTTCCTGTCTTTCAATAAAAAACAAGATCCCTCTTAAAACTCCATGTTAGAAGCTACAAACTGCAGAGACGGCTAGACTGCATTCAATTAGCAAGATGACGTCAGTTTCAAGAGTCAGCACTGATAGGAAAACCTCATTGTCCTGTCACCAGGTTTCAGCCGCCCCTCCAGATGTCAGAGAGAAAGAAAATAACCAGACAAGTGCTCGGGGCAGATTCAGGGGTGTTGTTTGCGAACCCTTTGCCTCCTCCCCGTTTTCAACTTAAACTCTGCAGCCAGGATGCAAAGAGTTTTAAGAACCTATAAGAGATGTTTTTGTTTTGTTTTGTTTATTTTTTTTATTAATTTGTTTTTCCCCCATTGACACCCTCCTCCCCATCCCCCCATCCCCATTTCCAGCTTTGTTGTCCTTGTCCATTGGTCATGCACACATGCATATAAGTTCTGTGGTTTATCTCTTCTGCTCCCAACCCTCCTTCCTCTGAGGTTTGTCAGTCTGTACCCCTCCTCTATGTGTCTGGGTCAGTTTTATTCATCAGTTTGTTTAGTTCATCATATTCCACAAATAAATGAGATCATGTGATATTTGTCTTTCTCTGCTTGGCTTGTTTCACTTAGGATAATACTCTCCAGGTCCCTCCATGTCATCTCAAAGGACAAAGATCTTTCTTTCTTACAGCTGCATAGTACTCCATTGTGTACATGTACCACAGTTTTTTTATCCACTCATCTACCAATGTACATTTGGGCTATTTCCAGGTCTTAGCAATTGTAAATAGTGCTGCTATGAACATAGGGGTACATATATTCTTTCTCATTGGTGTTTCAGGTTTCTTAGAGTATATTCCTACAAGTGGGATTGCCTATCTGATTTTAATCAGAAATAAATATGTTGATCCCTGTTTTGCTGTCCATAAACTCTTCTTTAAGAGATATATAAGAGATGTTTTAAAGAAAATACACAAGTATCAGAATGTAATTACAAATCCAAATGGAAGGATTCCTTTTCAAAATACCAGTGTTTGCTGCCATTGTGAATTACTGAAAACATTCTAATGTTCACAAATGAAAATAAAACTCTTCTATACCCAAGCACACAAAAAATAATTCCCTCAAATGTCTTCTCCCCCTAAATGGAGATACTTAATACCTTCTTTAAATTTGTATCTATATAGGCTTTTGAACTACACACTCAATTCAGTCTGATAAAAAGTAATTTGGTGCAGCAAAATTTAAACATTGCTTTAGAAGGGAAAACATAATAAAATAAAACCTTTTTTTAAATTTAAACTGTGGACAAATTCTCCATTTCAAAAAGAATATTTGGGAACCGAAAAATGGCGGCGGAGTGAACGGAGCTACACAGACCGTCTCCCAGAACCAAACTGGAATTACAACTATAACACAGACAAATCGACGGGAAAAACCAACAGAAAAGCAGCTTGGAGGACCATACACCGAGGGACACTGACTCCATCCCGGTAGGCTTGCGAAGGCGCGAGACGGGGGCTGGGAGCCCACGGTCGGCAGCTCGGCAGCGGCCTCAGCTGGGAGCGGCGTCCTCGGGTCACACTCCCAGGCGGCTCCACAGCGCAGCCGGGACAGAGGCTGAAACAGCCACAGCCACTCACCTTGGGCTCCGGCAGAGGGAGGGCGGACTGGACTGGAGCTGTGTCGGGACACTCGGGGTTTGGAGGGCACTCAGAGCTTTGGCTGAGTGCAGCCACTCAGGATGGTGGCCACATTGCTCCTTCCCAGGGCTCTGAGAGAGGCAGCAGCCCCTCCCTCGGAGATCCTACCCCACCCTGTGGGCCATTGAAGTGCTAATTGAGGCTCATTAACAACCAGCATCTGCCCCACCCTCGTGAAAGCCCCTTGGCTGAGCACCAGAGGGAGTTTTTCAATCAACTGACAACCCAAAACTCATCAAGTAACCTAGACTGCTAGCCTCCAGGCAAAAAGCTAGAGGATAACAGTACCTTTCCTGGGCTGGCAACTTTAACCAGGAAAGTAAGACTTGACAGTGGTGTTCAACGTGGGTCCTCCCTCGCTCAACTAAACCCAGGAGAGGGAGCCACAAACAGCAGAACACCAACACCCACAGGGAGAACTTGACAGGCTCCAAAGCCCACAGTGATAGCCAAAATGGTGAAACACAGAAACAGAAGCCAAATGAAAGAGCAAGACACCTCCACCGAAGATGAGATCAATGTGGAGCAATTAGGCATATTAACAGAGCTAGAATTCAGAGCCATGATCTTGAGGAAGCTGAACAGCATGAGTAAGGACATAGAGACACTGAAAATAAGCCAATTGGAAATTAAAAACCAACAAGAAGAGATAAAAAATGACATATCAGAAATGAAAAACACATTGGAAGGTTTAAAAAGCAGAGTAGAGGAAGCTGAGGACCGGATCAGTGAATTAGAAGACAGGGTAGAAATAATCAACCAAACAGAAAAACAAAAGGAAAAAACTATTAAAAAACAGGAAGACAGCTTAAGAGAACTATGGGACAACTGGAAACGTAATAATATTCGCATCATAGGAGTCCCCAAAGAAGAAGAAAATGAGCAAGGGATAGAGAATATATTCAAAAAAATAGTGAGAGAAAACTTCCCTAATTTGGTGAAGGAAGAAGGCATTCAAGTTCAAGAAGCACAGAGAGTCCCAAGTAAGAAGAACCCAAACAGGCCCACACCAAGACACATAGTAATTAAAATGCCACAGATTAAAGACAAAGAGAGAATCCTAAAAGCAGCAAGAGATAAGCAACAGGTTACCTACAAAGGGAACCCCATAAGGCTCTCAGCTGACTTCTCACAAGAAACACTACAGGCCAGAAGAGAATGGCATGAAGTAATCAAAGTCATGAAAAACAAGAATCTGAATCGAAGACTACTCTACCCAGCAAGGCTATCATTCAAAATAGAAGATCAAATAAAGAGCTTCCCAGACAAAAAAAGGCTAAGGGAATACATTAGCACCAAACCAGCACTGCAAGAAATGTTAAAAGGACTACTGTAATTAGCAGTAGAAATGGGAAGAAAAATAGAACCACACTAAACAAAAATGGCAATAAATAAGTACATATCAATAATCACCTTAAACATAAATGGATTGAATGCTCCCATAAAAAGACACAGAGTAGCTGATTGGATAAGAAAGCAAGACTCATCTATATGTTGTTTACAAGAGACCCACCTCTCAACATAACTAGAGACAAAGACGGCCACTACATAATATTGAAAGGATCTATCCAACAGGAAGATATAACCTTGAAAAACATATATGCACCCAATATAGGAGCACCAAAATATATTAAAAATCTTCTGGAGGACTTCCAAGGAGAAATCGACAGCAATACAATCATAGCAGGGGACTTCAACACCCCATTGACAGCACTGGATAGATCCTCTAGGCAAAAAATTAGCAAGGAAACAGAGACTCTAAATGAAGCACTAGACCAAATGGATTTAATAGATATCTACAGAGAATTACACCCCAAGGCTACAGAATACACATTCTTCTCAAGTGCACATGGGACATTCTCAAAGATAGACCACATGATAGGTCACAAACTAAATCTCTACAAGTTCAAGAAGATTGAAATCATATCAAGCATCTTCTCAGATCACAATGGCATGAAACTAGAAATCAATTGCAACAAGAACATGCAAAGACATTTCAACACATGGAGGCTAACGAGCATGTTATTAAACAATGAATGGGTCACCGAGGAGATCAAGGAAGCAATTAAAAACTTCCTGGAAACCAATGAAAACGAACACACAACAACACAAAATCTATGGGATGCAGCGAAAGCAGTTCTGAGAGGGAAGTTCATAGCACTACAGGCCTACCTCAAAAAAACAAGAAAAATTTCTAATTGACTGTCTAACCTCACAACTTAAAGAATTAGAAAGCAAACAAAAAGAAAACCCCAGAGCAAGTAGAAGGAAGGAAATAGTAAAGATCAGAGCAGAAATAAATGACATAGAGACCAAAAAAACAATTCAAAGGATCAATGAAACAAAGAGCTGGTTTTTCCAAAAGATAAACAAGATTGATGGACCCTTAGCTAGACTCACCAAGAAACAAAGAGAGAGTACCCAAATACACAAAATCAGAAATGAAAGAGGAGAAGTAACAACTAACACCACGGAAATACAAAAGATCGTTAACAACTACTACGAACAACTATATGGCAACAAATTCGACAATCTAAGCGAAATGGACAAATTTCTAGAAACACACAGTCTCCCAAAACTATTCCCGGAAGAGATAGAAAACTTGAACAGACCAATAACAACTAAGGAAATTGAAGAGGTAATCAAGACTCTCCCGGCAAACAAAAGCCCAGGCCCAGATGGCTTCACGGGGGAGTTTTACCGAACATTCAAAAAAGAACTAACACCCATTCTCCTCAAACTATTTCAAAAAATTCAAGAAGAAGGAAGACTTCCAAACACGTTCTATGAGGCCAGCATAATTCTAATTCCAAAACCAGAAAAAGACACTACGAAGAAAGAAAGAAAACTACAGGCCAATATCCCTGATGAACATAGACGCCAAAATCCTGAACAAAATATTAGCAAATCGGATCCAGAAATACATCAAAAAAATTATTCACCATGAACAAGTGGGATTCATTCCAGGGATGCAAGGCTGGTACAACATTCGTAAATCAATAAACGTTATACACCACATAAACAAAATTAAGAATAAAAACCACATGATCATATCAATAGATGCTGAAAAAGCATTCAACAAAATCCAGCATCCATTTCTGATAAAAACACTCAGCAATGTAGGAATAGAGGGATCATATCTCAACATAATAAAGGCCATATATGAAAGACCTACAGCCAACATCATACTCAATGGACAGAAACTAAAAATATTTCCATTAAGAACAGGAACAAGACAGGGATGTCCACTTTCGCCACTCTTATTTAACATTGTACTGGAAGTCTTAGCCACAGCAATCAGACATGAAGAAAAAATAAAAGGGATCCAAATTGGAAAGGAGGAAGTGAAACTGTCATTATTTGCAGATGACATGATATTGTACATAGAAAACCCTAAAGACTCCATCAAAAAACTATTATACTTAATAAATGAATTTAGCAAAGTAGCAGGATACAAAATTAATGTCAAGAAATCGACGGCATTCTTGTACATCAATGATGAACTCACAGAAAGAGAAACTGAAAAAACAATCCCATTTACCATCGTGCCAAAAAAATTACGATACCTAGGAATAAATTTAACCAAAGAAGTAAAGGACCTATTTGCAGAAAACTACAGGTCATTGAAAAAAGAAATAGAGGAAGATATAAAAAAGTGGAAGCACATACCCTGTTCATGGATTGGAAGAATTAACATCATTAAAATGTCCATACTACCCAAAGCAATCTATAGATTCAATGCAATTCCCATCAAAATACCAATGACATATTTCATAGAACTAGAACAAATACTTCAAAAGTTCATATGGAACAAAAAAAGACCCCGAATAGCCACAGCAATCTTGAAAAAGAAGAACAAAGTAGGTGGGATCACAATACCAGATATCAGGTTATACTACAATGCGACTGTAACCAAAACAGCCTGGTACTGGCACAAGAACAGGCTTATAGACCAGTGGAACAGAACTGAAAACCCAGAAATGGACCCAAGGCAATACGCTCAATTAATATTTGACAAAGTTGGCAAGAGCATACAGTAGAGTAAAGACCGCCTCTTAAATAAATGGTGTTGGGAAAATTGGACAGCTACATGCAAAAAAATGAAACTAGACCATCAACTTACACCATACACAAAAATAAACTCGAAATGGATAAAAGACTTAAATGTGACCCGTGAATCCATAAAAATTCTAGAAGAAAATGTAGGCAACAAAATTTCGGACATCATACGGAGCAGAATTTTCACTGATACATCACCTAAGGCAACAGAAATAAAGGAGAAAATGAACACATGGGACTACATCAAACTAAAAAGCTTCTGCACAGCAAAAGAAACAATCATCAAAATGGAAAGGCAACCCACTGTATGGGAGAACATCATTGCCAATGATACATCAGATAGGGGGTTAATTTCCAATATATATAGAGTACTCATACAACTCCACAAAAGGAAGACAAAGAACCCAATTAAAAAATGGGCAGAGGAGCTGAATAGACACCTCTCCAAACAGGACATACAAAATGCCAAGAGACATATGAAGAAATGCTCAACATCACTAATCATCAGAGAGATGCAAATTAAAACAACAATGAGGTATCACCTCACACCTGTCAGAATGGCCACCATCAACAAATCATCAAACAAGTGTTGGCGAGGGTGTGGAGAAAAGGGGACTCTAATACACTGCTGGTGGGAATGCAGACTGGTTCAGCCGCTATGGAAAACAATATGGTGCTACCTCAAAAAATTAAAAATTGAATTTCCATTTGACCCAGTGATCCCACTGCTGGGAATATACCCTAAGAAGCCTGAAACACCAATCAGGAAGAATATATGTACCCCCATGTTCATAGCAGCACTATTTACAATAGCTAAGATCTGGAAACAGCCCAAGTGTCCACCAGTAGACGAATGGATCAAAAAGCAGTGGTACATATACACAATGGAGTACTATGCAGCGGTAAGAAAGAAAGATCTCTTATCTTTTGAGATGACATGGAGAGACCTGGAAAGTATTATCCTAAGTGAAAGAAGCCAAGCAGAAAAAGACAAATACCACATGATCTCACTTATATACGGAATATAATGAACGTAACAGTCTGAGGAATACAGTAGACCCAGACACATGGAAGTAGGGCACAGACTGACATCCCTCAGAAGAGGGGATGGGGGGGTGCGGGGGCGGGAAGAGATAAACCACAGAACTTATATGCATGTATGCATGACCAATGGACATGGACAACTAAGCCAGGGACAGGGCGGAGGTGGGGTGGGGTGGGGGGTGCCAATGGGGTAAAAAGGTAAAATATCTGTAACAAAAAAATAAATAAAAATTCATAAAAAAAATAAAAATAAAAAGTATATATCTCAACATAATAAAGGCCGTATATGACAAATCCCCCCCCAAAAAAAAACAAAAAGAATATTTATAAAAGTCATTATGGCGTTGAACGATCTTTTATAAAGTGATACAGTCAGCCGAGGAATGCTTCCTGACGTGCATTTCGATAGCATCTCGGGATTTTCAGCGGTGTTCCAACTGAAGCCTCGGGAACAAGTCCAGTGTTTTCCTCCAGGGCTGCTAGTGTTAATGGTACAAATCCACTGAATCAGGACCATGAGAACATTGCTAATTAGTATATCCATGTGCCCTGAATGTATATATCCAGAAGGGAAGATTTTTTTTATCTTTGTCATCTTTGAATCCAGCCAAGAAGCAGCAGCTAGCTCAGGCATGCTACCAGATGTCAGCTGATGTGACCAAAGTAGGGAGCAGCCATGCATCTGAGGGCCCTCCTGTATTTGTGTAAAATTAAGTCATTTTCAGCCATTTTTTGTTTTTGTTATACAATAAAGAGGGAGGGCAGGGCAATTGGATCTTGGATCAAGATATAAAAAAGTCCTTTCGACTTTATCCACAAAGATGAAATGAATCCAATTTCAACTTTCCAACGCTGTTCTTGTGGACAAGGAGGGCAGCTGCTGAAATGGCCATGATGGCGCCAGAGGGTTAGCCAATGGACCTCAAACCCCTCCCCGCAGAAGTACACCTGAGCACTCGGGGCAAAGGCTGGCCAGCAAAGGCACCAGTGGATGGCGGGAACCGCAGGTCCCTTTCCTCTACTTGAAAAGCGCTGGTTTTTGCCTATCTGATTTTAATCAGAAATAAATATGTTGATCCCTGTTTTGCTGTCCATAAACTCTTCTTAAAGAAACAGTCCCACCCACAGCCTTGTACCATCACACACACACACACACACACACACACACACAATTGCAAAAATGCTGGCCTAATTGCACCAATCGGACTCTCCATACTCAAAAAAAGTCTGAAATGAAGACTCGCAGACTAAACTGATCGGCTGGGAAGACGAGTGGACAGAGAATCAAGGCACACTGTGGGGGGGCTGTCCGTGATAGTTCAAGTGCAAGTGGAACAGAGGAAGCTCGTTTACAAAACGAGAAGAGTGAAGCAGTGTGCGTAGGGTAAGAAGGACACCAGTGTCCAGGGAGAGGCCAAGAGGTCTTGAAAACAGGTGACAGAAAAGGTAACAGAAGTCACACAGTGCATTGGAAAGGACCCTGGACTAGAAGAAAGGACATGGTTTCCAGCCCAGGATTTGCGCTGCACATGAGGCAGCCCTGGAAAAATCCTTCAACTTCATTCGATCTCAGTTCCATGACGATAGTAGAGCTGAGAGCTAACACTTGAGCGACTCAGAAGTCAGGCAGAGGTGAGTGTGACTCTGACCTTTACAAGACCTGCGACCTCGGTCACCTGACTTGTCTTCTTTGACTTCAACTACTTCACATGTAAAATTGGAGTAACAATTATATCCCTGCTAAAGATTTGGGGAATATTCAATAAAAGGATACCTAAAAAGCAGTTAGAACAGTCATTGACATAAGGCATCCAAGAAATATTAGCTCTACAATAATAAAGAATTATTAAGCTATCTGTGCATGTTTCCTGTTCTATAACATGGATATAATAACATTATCATACAAATAACGTTGCTGTGAGGATCAAATGGGTTAATAATATACATAAAGCACTTAGAAGAGTGTCTGGCACATATTAAGGGTTCAATAAAAATTTTTTGTTATTATCATCATCATCATCATCATCATCATCATCATCCCAGTGCCTTGCAGGACCTGGCAGTACTTTTGACATCACCACCTTTGCAGATGAGCTAGCTAACTGGAAAATCGTGGAATTATGATGGCCTTAGTGCAGAACTTTGTTAATCTTGGGTGCTTCATGGGGGCCATGTTTACTGGCACTTCAGTTAAATATTCAGCAAGAGCAGTAGTTTATATTAATGGGGTTCCTAAATTCTATAGACCCAATTATATCCAAGTTATTCATGAAAGCACAAAAAAAAAAAGTAAAAGCAACCCAAATATCCTACAAAGGGAAAATGCTTAATTCAATAATAGCAAGCCAACTGAGATAATATTGTGGTGCCATTAAAAGAACAGAGTTGTTGTACTGAACTATGAAGCAATATAGAAAAATCTGTGATAGTAAGTTAAAGCAGAATATAAAATTGTACCTATCCTACGATCGAAACTCTGTAATAATAGCAATGCATGTGGGGAGAGTCTAGATAAGCCGTCAAAGCTGTAAGTTCTGTCAAGTTCTAAGATCAGAAGACTCTCATTCCACTGGCCACACTTTCTGTAGTACAGTTTTCATAACAGGAATAAATGTTCTGTGCTCTATTATTTAGAGTTCTCCGATGTTAAGTGGGAAAAAGAAGTCATAGTAAATAGGTTCTGTTGTTTTCAAACATGGAGGAAGCAGATGACAATGTACAGTTTTGACTGTGATCACTTTCCTTAATTATATATCATTAAATATTACATTAGAATTGGTCAAGGGTTAAATCTTTAAGTAAATAATATATCATTACTGCTATAGCTATGAGTTAACTTACCCTAATTTATTGCAGCATATAACTGTGGTATATGAACAAGTAAACACTAGCACCCAACTATAAATAACAACACATTCCTTTTCTAAATCATCTCTGTGCCATGCTAGAGAATGTTGAAATAAAGGCAGCCTCTCGCACATGCAGTTAGCAAAGAAGAGTTTCTAGTCCCTTCGGGAAGCCCCAGTGTGACTTCAGGCAGCACCCCCACACCGAGGCGTCATTTCCAAAAGTTTGGCCATCCTGTGCAGAACCCCTCAGCCATTGATCGACACGGTTTCACTGCAGCAGACCTTCTGTATCCAGATTGTTGGGTGACATTGGTCCTGTGAATTCTGTCATAAAGTCAGGTACCATCTTGATAGAACTTTAGGTTGAAGCAAAGACTAGTGCGTGAGTTATTTAGGAATGAAGACAAGTTTCAAGCTACACAACATCGAAAAATGCATTCTTGCTCATCTATGTAGTCTTATTCTAAGTATTGATGGTAAAGAAAGGGAGCAATAAGCCCAATGTTTTAAAAGGAAGTGATTTACCTACCAAGAGGCAAGCCCTGCAGAGCAGTCTCTGGGGCAGCCCCTCCCAGAGTGACATCACGGCGTCATGACAGTCTGCACCACCTTCTGTAATCCCCACTCCTGTGACCACTGTGAGATGTACAAAAGATTGCATGGCTACAGTTCCGCAATGTCAGCCATCCTCGGTGAAACACCTTCATCAGAACAGTGTCAGCTTCTAGCCCTCACTCCCACTCAGGTGCAGCCCCTCCCCACTTCTCCCTAAAGTCTCAGCCTGAGAGACACTCTATGCTGGATTCTAAGACGCATTTACAAGAAAGAGCCAGATTGAGAACCACTGTCATTACCATACACATACTTTGGGCGATTAACAAAGACCCCCAGCTGATGGGGAACAACAGGAAGACATTTTGCCACACACAGTTGTCCACCTCCTGCTCAGAAAACAAAGGTCTGTGGCCAAAAATAAAAATTTAAAAAGTGTCATCACCTCTACATATTGTGCACTTTGGCTTTTGAGGCGGGTCAGGTACTTCTGTGATCCCTGCCCTAGAACCCTGCCTGGGTGTACAAGGGAGAGAGGAGAGTGGTAGGTGTACTGTCTGTCCCTGAAGCTATAGATCCTGCGTGTAAAGTGTCAGGTCACAGAAAAGTAATAATGTTTGCTGGAGTTGTCACTCCTCTTATAATCTCTGAGTATCAGAGAATCAGGCAGAGGAGGGGGAGCAGCACTGGATGGATGTAGGAGTGTTAGGTGGGAGGGGTGTGATGCAGGCTAAACCCTAGGATCAGGCCATGTCCTGTACTCATCAACCTACGACCCCCACTTCGCTTTTTATTTCTCTTTGACCATGAAAACAGAAAATTTGGGGTGGGAGGGGGGAAGGGAGAGCAAGAGGAAGCACACAGCTGCTTTGATTTCTCTGACGTTGGAATGAGGCTGCAGTAGGCATGAAAAGAATTCAGTTTCCATTTGAATAAGGAACAGAGCAAATCACCTGCACCACGTGTCTTCTGGGAGGCACCAAGGACCGGAGAGCCTGTTGCTCCCTCGAGGATGAAAAGCATGAGGTCACGCCATGCTGTATATGAGTGGGTGTGTAGTTATAAAT
This sequence comes from Molossus molossus, assembly GCF_014108415.1. NCBI lineage: Eukaryota > Metazoa > Chordata > Mammalia > Chiroptera > Molossidae > Molossus > Molossus molossus. The sequence continues at coordinate 13,048,186 of NW_023425345.1, read as the reverse complement.
AGCAAAATACGAGAGAGAGTGTATCATCCCGGACGCTCCGAAAAACCTCCTGCAGTTAGTCGTTTGGGGGATTTTAGAAAACAGAGTTTGGCATTCTCAATAGGCACCAAAAGACAGCCTTACAGATCAGAAACAGGGTTTTTCAACATATGAGTGAGAACAACTATGAGCTGTGGGCCAAATTAGGAAATTGTCTACCATTTTACTAGTTATCATTTTGAAGAAGGCACAATTCATTAAGGAACTTCAAACATAGGCTAGAAAATCGATACGCAAGTGTAAAAGGCACACTTGCACAAGGAAAGGAAGAACAGCTGCAAAGGGTAGGGTTACAGACTTTGGAGGGCGCCCCAGATGGGAGTGGTCTCCACTCTGTCACTTAGCGGTGGCATGAACCCGTCAGACACCGAGCATCCCTATCTCAGTTACTTAGTCAGAAAAGAGAAATAATAATAGGGAGGCCTCGTGGGGTTTCTGTGAGGATTAAATGGATTCTACAGGTAAAGTGTTAAATCAATGCCTGGTACATGGTCAGGTTCAAAGAACTTTCGCTGCTGTTGTTGCTACTGTTGCTGAATCAGACACAGGCCAATTGGTCTTATCCTGGAAGACAGGGAGCCATGGGTTTATGAAAACTAAACAGGCAAAAAAGAGTTGAGAGCAACATCCATGTAGCTAACCAAGACGCTTATCTAGTATCTTTCAACATGTACTAATTGTCTTTAGCCTTTGCGGTTGTTCGCATAAAACCCATAACGTGCCACTTTCCGCTCACAGCAAACTAGGCAGAACGTAGGGTCCAAAGGGCACCCCGAGTTTTCCCCAAGCACAGAGGTTACCATGCAGGCAGAAACGAGAGTTTTACACACTAAGAAATTCAGGGAGCCTACCTTCCGGAGGGGTTGGGCCGATGGCCCAATGGCTGGGGGACTCATAGAAAATGCCACTCCTTTTGTACCCTTGAAGGGAGTTCCTTAGGATTCAAAAAGGGGGAGCGAGGAGGGAGGCAAGCACAAAAACTAGGAGGCACCAATGAGTGAAGGCCACTGTGTTTTATTAATCCACGTGACTAATCCAGCATGCTAAGGGAGATTCTTTACCGCATGGAAACTTGCTGGGTTTGACGCACATGACTAGGAAACACTGTTGCACTCTCTTGCCAGTGCCCTTGGCTCTGCTAGAGCCCTATTCTCTGGAGTCCGAACCTGTGTATGAGGACAAGCAGCATAGGCACGTTGACAAATGTCCTTCTCCCACCCGTCTCTGCAAGATGCTTCCTGAATCTCCCAAGAACTAAGCCCTGGGTTTGTATTTGCATCATTTCGCCCCCCAAAAGCCAAACAACTGGAAGTTGCACCCCTCCCCAGTGCAGATTGATGTCAACCCATGAAAAGTGGTTTTCACTGAGGGATGGGTGGCTGACAAGCTCTTTGCAAGAAAACGGTGACAAAGTACAGAAGCATTCAAGGGTCCCGTGGGAACCCCCATTTCTTCACGGGGGTGAGTCACCTGCAAGAGTCCTGTCAGATTCTGCGTTTTCTCACAAGTTTTAGTGGGAGAGGAATGGGAGCCTTCGGGTGTGGCAGATAAAGAAGGGACAGCTTCAGGGAAGCAGAATGGGGGCGACCCGGGCAAGGCCCTGCCAGGCTCCACCTCCTCGGGCAGCTGTGTGATTCTGAAAACCCGCACGAGGCATGTCCAAGCAAACGGAGATGTTTTGAAGCCTTTTCCTCTCTTCTTCTTATACTTAGGAGGAGCAAAAGGGAGTCTTCTAGGAGGAAGCCTCTGGGGTCTGTAATACAGGGGTCTCCAGACAAGGGGTTATGCTGAGGCTGTTCTTAGTGCCAACAGAATGGTGGGGTAGTAATCACAGTGACCTTCCCAAAGCATGTCTAGGGACATGGGAAGCACATGACAATCAGTTCTAGAAAGAAAAAATTGTGGCTTGCAAGTGAAATGGGGTGAATGCTGGAAAACAAGGTCCCAGCTCCCCCGTCACCTTCCTGCCCCTGCCCCCGTGTCCCCATAGCACTCTGAGCGATGACTCATAACCCTTCTGCAAAGACAGAGGTCAAGCAGGAGGAGAATTCCCAACTGGCATGCTGAGATCACCTGGTCGTTTTCAATCAATGTAGTGCATCTTAAAAACTGAAAGTTATGAGGACTCCCGCCTTGTTAGAAATATTCCACTCCCTTCTTTTTTTTAAACATTCATTTTATTATTATTTTTTTAATCCTCACCCAAGGATATTTTTTCCATTTTTGTTGTTGTTGTTCAGATAGAGTGGGAGGGAGAGAGAGAGAAACATTGATGTGAGAGAGACACATCAACCGGTTGCCTCCCTCACGACCCCAACCAGGGCCGGGGATGAACCGCAACTGAGGTACGTGCCCTTGACTGGAACCGAACCCAGGACTCTCTGGTCCACAGACCGACGCTCTAACTGCTGAGCCAAACCAGTCAGGGCTCCCTTTTTCTTCTTAAGTTTCTCTCCAGTGCCCAGCACACTGCTTGGTGCAGAGCCAACATTTAATAAATATCTGTTAACCTGTATCATAGAACTCATTACCGGCCAGCTACTTTGTCCTTTAGGTGAATTTTTCATCTTCCTATTAAATGGCAAGCTCTTCAAGGACAATCACCCTGCTGGGTTTATCTGTGTGTCCCCAGCACCTAACCAAGCACCCAGGACATGGTAAGTTGTTGGAAAGCGGTGGTTGAATCTGTGGTCTGGGACATAATCAGCTTATGAGCAGTCTTGTCATACAGGTCTCTGGAGAGCATGATCTGTGTTTGTGTATGTATGTGTGTGCACATACATGTATGCAGTCTTAACTGCATCTACATCTATCTTGGTATATAGGTCTGGTCTGAAAGGTGCAGTACCAAGGAAAATGAACTTTGACTAGTCATCAACATTCCCATCTGAGAAAAAAAAAATTCTAGAACATTCTGCTGACTGGTTCATCAGTTGATTAAAAAAATATTTAAAATGGAGAGCAGATGATGCAGTCTCCTCCTCTTCTTGCTTTAGAGAGGAGGAGACTAATCAGAGAGGTTAAGCAGTGTGTGCAAGGTCACACAGCTGATGACTGAGCCAGGGCCTCACCTCCTCTTCAAACCTCACGGCTCCGCAGACTCGCCTAAACTGACGCTAGAAAAAGTTGTTCTTGCCAAAGTTACCAAAACATCCTAGTTATTAAATCAAACAAACGTTCTTTGTACATTTCTTATTCGTCTGTCCTTAGTATTTGCTGCCAATGAGTCTTTCCCTTCTTTTGAAAACCATGACCTCCTCTGAATGTTGTGATAGTAATGCTAATGATTAGTGGGCATTTAATATGGGCCAGGCACCGTTCCAATAAGTTTACATTGTGACCTTTATCCCTCACAATAAGCCCTAGAAGTTATAGGTATTGTTATTACTATTTTAACTTTGGGAAACTAAAGTGAAGTGAAGTGACTTGCAAGTCCACACCGCCCGTCGATGGTTACCTTGCAACGCACACTCAGAATCGAACAGCAGCCTGGGCACTTCTAACTACGGTGCCTCTTGTTGGTTCCTGCCTCTCCCTCGCCTTGTGGGCCACACGCCTTCCCAGGTCTCGCCTTTTCGTGCTCCTTGAATAGTAACTCTCTGAGTTCCAGTCTCGGCCTCATATCTTCTCCCCTCTCTTGATCATCTCATCTGCTCCCAAGACTTCCTTATAACCTCATTATAACTCCATAACGTTTCCTCTAGCTCATACCTTGATTTTAAGTCACACACACACACATTTACATTTCTGTCTATTTGAATGTCTCTGTCTATATGGGTCCATTAGACAGAATGGTCTCCTTTGCTAACTTCTGCTCAGCTAATAAGAAATTAGGTTGAACTTTATAATATTCCATTTCTCTTGCTTTTATGCCATTTGGGTTTGGTTTATTTATAGAAAAAAAATAGCACTGGGACACAACATTGGGAGCAAAACACATAAAAGCCTTTACTTCTGTGTGTATATGATTTAACTCTGTGTTGTAATTTTTATTTTGTACAATGGGAATTAAACTACAGATCTTCTAGCCACTGCAGAGTGATATTGTAAAGACTAAGGAATAGGTCAATTAAAGGCCTTTAAATATGTTTTAAAAAATAGCAATCTAATTCCTTCTTATTTTTTAAGTAAAGGTGTATTTGTTGCTTTTAACCAAGTGGTTAGACATGTTGCAAGAGGAATATTCCACCTTTCTGCTGAAGGCAAGGTCCCAGATGCTCCGGAAGCCAGTCAGGACTTCAAACACTCCTTCGACCGTTGTCATCACGGTGACATCCGATCGTAGCCAGGGGAAGGCTGACACTCCACTGATAATGGAATAACAGAGTCAACCTTGACAAAAATTCCAATGAGTTTCAAAAGGGGATCGTTTTAACCCCTTTTGTTGGCCAAGGTGCTGTATGTGCACCACCACTCATTTGTGGATAAATCAGATGGTCAGCTTATCTGTGGACTAAACATGAGGCAGACCAGAGCATGGATGGGAGCAAGACTTTCTACTGTATTCCACTTTATACTTCTAAATTTTGAACCATGTGAATGTATTATCCTTCTCAATTTTCAAAGTTTTGTGAAAGAGTTTGACTGGTACCACAGTGTGATTCTAAAAAGATCCAGTTAAGGTTACATTACTCCAGATCTTTCAAATGATCATAAAATCAATAAAACCTTCAATGGCTCTGATACCTACACACATGCAACAAAGGTTATTGATATATAAATACATACATGTAAATAAATACATTCTAAAATAATATATCATCCAAACAAAAGTGTAGCAGTCATCTGCTTTATTAGTTGTCCTAAAACTTCATTTTCTCATAGATAAGAAATTAGAGATGTAAATTCAGCTACCCTTTCAGGCCAGTGAAATGGTCTAAGGTTGTCATAAAAGTCTATAGTGCCAGCATTGTGTAGAATATAATGAATGTTACTACATATTCTTTGGCTTGATACAAAATGATACTTTTTGCTTGAATAACATTAACTTATTTTGGGAAACCATCCCTTCCGTTCTCCTGGATCCCACCTGCCCCTTTGATTTACCAGCTTCATAAGCCAGTGAATCCTCTTTTATTGCTATTTAGAAACACCATTCAAGTCTTCCTCAATAAAGTCTTTATGCTTTTTGCTGGCACATATTTCAGAGTTTCTTTGGTAACCCTGGTCTTTCTTGGGATTCTTAACCTACCTGGAAAATGCAGAAAACGTAGATTGCTAGGCTGAAGAGATTCAGAGGAATTCTTCGTGTGAGCAGTGAATCTGGAGCCAGGCATCCTTCCCATACAGTTCATTCAAGTGCCTAATTAAATTACTCACCTGTCATTCAACAAATGTTTATTACATTACACCCTTGTGCCAGACATTGTTCCAAAAATAGGATACAGTCATCATGAAATCGATATTCTAGTGGAGGTGAGAAAAATAAATACACCTATAATACAAGGAATGGTGATTTCTCTATTGCTTAGGGGGGAAAGGAAAGGTAAAGGGAACAGAAATGTTGAGGGTGGTGTACTAATTTATATACAGAAATAAGAGATGGCTTCGTGGCCTGGGTGACATTCAAGCAGAGACTGGAAAACAGAGGGCATTGCTATGGGATTTCCTGGGTGAGGGTCGTTCCAGGTACAGCCACTGTGGCAGAGGGAGGAGAGACAAGGCACAAGGAAGGGGGTCAGAAGATGGCTGGATCATGGGGGTCTCAAGTCAGGCTTTGTCACCTTGAAATAACTAAACCCAAAACTAAAGAGGAGCAAGAGATACAAAGGTGCTGGATGATCAGTATGCAATAAAAGCATAAATAATGACACTCTTATTAGATTTTCATTAAAAGAAATTCAGCAAACATGAAGTCAGTAGCAAATGCCCATGAGTGTTTGTGTATAACTTGTATTGTTTAGATGTGATTGGATATCATCATTTGGATATTGAGTATCATTTTGTGTACAGTATTGTTTTCACATTATGTGTTTAAGGCGTTTGTTAACCTGCTGGGTTTATAAGAGATCAAACCAGCCTTGCCTGAGGGATACGGTCATACCTAAAGGGTGAGGTTTTCATTGTCATTCCCCACAGCCATATCATTCACCCAGCCACACTCATTCCTGAGGAAGGCTTCTATCTCCAGCCAGAAACTTTAAACTGAGTGAGAGGGTCCTAGGAGGAAATCTGAGCAAGAACTCTCCCTTTGCCATGACTACCTACCACAAAGGCAGACAGACTGCAGGGGTGAGGCTTAAGAGGACACACACCTCTTCAAAGGCAAAAAGAGGACTGGAAATAGTGACCCAGGCCAGCTGTACCAGTGACACTGTGTGGGAGATTAACAGAGGAAGAGTCAGACATCTTATCTGACTCTTTATACGTCTTATCTGCTGCATTATTTTATTTATTTCAATAGCTGGTTGGTCTTAAGTGAAGCTTTTTTGAAAATCATCTTAGATGAGCTAAGAGAAATGAAAGGCAGTGACTTTCTAAAATTGTAAAAGAGGAGGAGCAGTAGTGATCATAAGAACCTGGAAGGTCACTCTGGCCATCTCCTGCCCCCTCAACCCCAGATCCACTCACAGCCGAATCCTGTCAACCCCACCCTCTCCATGTCCTCCAGACCCATCCCCTCCTCTGCAGTCCTCCTGCTTCGCTTCTCCATCCACCCCCTGCTCGCAATTCACCTCAATAAAGTTCTCTTTCCACATTCACTTTCCAAAACCCAGTCTAATAAATATAATAAATATGGCACTCACCTTCTTAATAGTGTTCAGTAGTTTCCCATCATTTAAACAATGGCTCTCAAACTTTACCGTGCATAAAAATCACCTGGAGGACATCTTAAAATGCAGATTTGGGTTTAGAAAGTTGATGGTGGGGCCTAGGAATGTGCATGGTTAACAGGTATCACAGGTGACTGAAACAAGTAGTAAGCAGATTCTTGTCATTCAACGTGTGTTCATGAACCAGCATCGCCAACATCACCTGGGAGCTTATTAGATATGGAGATTCTCCCACCTTTGACCTACTGAATCACAGGATCTGAAGTTTAACAAGGTTCCCAGATAGTTTGCATGCATGTTAAAGATGTAGATCTTTGGTCTACAGAATAAAATATGGAATCTTTTCTAAGGTACAGGAGGCTGCTAATACCCCATCATCTGCTTATCTCTTTGCCCTATCTGACAGGTCTCTCTGTGACCTACATATGACAAACTAGGGAAACTGGAGTTAAAGTAGTGACCTTGCCTTCTCCATTTTGCTCACCCCAGTGACTAGCACAGTTGCTACTACATAAGACGCACTGCTTGATTGACACGTGCTGAGTCAACTGAACCGAATTAATTTATATTTTAAATCATGCTTTGAAATGCAGTATTGCATCCATATTGTATCTTTCCTCAAGGTATAACTTAACTGAAATGAAAAAGAATAAATGAAGAAAAAACTGCCAATGTCCTGAGCCCAGATGTATTTACACCTTCAAGTTCTGGACATGTCATCACTGGGCAGAGGAAGCGGGTACTTAGTTCTGTCTGCAAAGTCCTTGCTGTTCTCAGTTGATTTACTGCCTAAAGTCAAACCCACGCTTTATATATTAAAGCGCAACCTCCCTCTTTTGTTTAAGGAGAGCAAACTTTCGCCACAAAGATACAAGAACAGTCAATATTGATCTTCTTGACGGATGGTGCACCTCACGCCACAGGCCACTCGAGCATCTGCTCATGACCACCCAGCCCTCCCGTTTGTGGGGAAATAATGCCAAGTGGCCTCCTGTGCTATCGGCTGCAGATCGCAAATATTTAAAAGAAATAAATTTCTCTGAATGAAAGCACCTTTCTTTGTTCTCCAACCCCCTCTCCTCCCAAGTCATGTTGATTTTGGGGCTGTGCGCACTGCCAGCACCTGTACTTTTCAATTGTTGGCTTGCCAAGATCGCTGTGGTTTCCTTGCTTGGCTTTAGGAACCATTGTAAGTACAGTAGCCAATGAAGGTGTATTTTCTTTCTCTCTTGGCAGTCTGCAAGGGGAAGCATTGGCTTCAGGACACCTACCAGCAGCTATAATTAGAGGACAAGGAAAGAGAGGAATGGAAATTGGAGCTCCTCCATCTGACCACTGTCCCCTGTGACAATGACAATGGGCCACCACTGCAGACCAAAAAGGAAGGTTTGGATGTCCTCAACAGCCTAATTGTTTGGCAGAAAGATTTTATTTTTAACTTTTTTTGATCTTTATTGATTTTTAGAGAGAGGGAGAGATAAAAACATCGATGAGAGAGATTATCGATTGGCCACCTCCCGCATGTCCCTCCCTGGGCATCAGGCCCACAACCTGGGCTTGTGTCCTCAGTGGGAATCGAACCGGCGACCTCTTGGTGCATGAGTCGATGCCCAACCACTGCACCACACTGGCTGGACTGGCAGACAGATTTTAAACTTGGTTTGACTGAAATTCAGAACCATTCTTTACCTGACCATGAGACCTGCAATAAGAAATAAGAATGAGCCCTGGCCAGTTTGGCTCAGCGGTTAAAGTGTCGGCCTGCGGTCCGGAGAGACCCGGGTTCGGTTCCCGCTAAGGGCATGTACCTCAGTTGCAGTTTGTCCCCGGCTCTGGTCAGTCGTGTGGGTGGCAGCCACTCGATGTGTCCCTTTCACATCGATGTTTCTCTCTCTCTCCCTTCCTCTCTCTCCCTCCCACTCTATCTGTACAAAAAATGGAAAAAAATATCCTCAGGTGAGGATTAAAAAAAAATAATAATAAAAAAATAAAAAAGAAATAAGAATGAAACTTCAGCAATGAAATTCCAACTATAATTGGGAATAGCCACTGAGACTATTACTCCCCAAATCTAAATATAAAGATTGACTAGAAGTGTAATTTCTTCCACATGAAACACTGCCCACCATTTGATAGAGTCGCATCACGCCCTGTGTGATCTTGATCACTGCTCCCAATCTCTTCCTGCTGAGCCACGTGACCATGCAGCACTCAAGTGAAATAAGCTGCAGCCAGTTACTGTGATCTGATCGGTGTAGATGACAAACTGGATGTAGTGACAAATGGTCTATGGGTACAGTTTAGCCCCCTCTCTTACCTGAAGCTGACTTCTCCTTTCAGACTCACAGCCTCCATTACCACCTTTGCAATCCCCACAGACTTATATTCCAATTTCAGAAACAAGTGTTTGGGTGTCCACATGACTCCACTTCTTGATCCATATGGTTTAAGTGAGCCCCCGCCCCCAACCTCAGGGTAAAGCAAAATGCCCTGATTTGAGCCTGTCGGCACATTACATTCTGTTGGCTACAGTGACCGAAGTTCAGAACCCATGGGGTGTAATGGTGTTTTGTTAGACTTCTGCAATCAAGGTCTGGCTGGGAGAGGCGGCAGAGTCTCTGGCTGCCACTCCATCCTCACCTGTGGGAGACAAGCACCTGTTGGTTTGAAATTACATTTCAGGTGAGACACCTTGAATCAGGCAAGCTGTACTCTCCTGCTTGTTCTGCCTGGTATCCAGACACCTGGATTTGTGAAATGAGGGTTAAAAACCCAGTGTGGCTCAGTGGATGAGTGTCAACCCAAGCACAAAGAGGAAGGCAGTTCAATTCCTGGTCAGAACACATGCCCAGGTTGTGGGCCCAGTCCCCAGTGGGGGGCATGTAGGAGGAGGCCAATCGATGTTCTCTCTCATCGATGTTTCTATCTCTCTCTCCCTCTCACTTCCTCTCTCTCTAAAAAAACAATAAAGAAAAAGGAAAAAAATGCAGTGTGGTCATGGAACAGTTTATTTGGCTCTGAATAAAACTGATCAGTTCTGATAAGGATGGTATTTATTGATAAGGATGAAGCCCACTTTGCCTTAGCATTATTCTCCAACCAACTCAGCCACAAAAAAATTCTAGGTAATTACTTATCCCCAAAGTAAAAGAGATGATACCTGCTACAGATACAACTAAAATACACAGGTATTCTGGTTTTGCCGATGTGTGTAGTGACCCCACAGCACAGAGCTGGAGGAGCCAGCCCCCCATCAGCGCTGGATCGGGCAGACTCCATGGAAGTGCACAACAAGGGTTTTGAATTATATGAAAACATTAAGCCACCCGGCTGGTGTGGCTCGGTGGTTGAGCATTGACCCAGGCACCAAGAGGTCGCCGGTTCGATTCCCAGTCAAGGCACATGCCCCGGTTGCGGGCCTGATCCCCAGTGGGGGGCATGCAGGAGGCGGCCAATTGATGTTCTCTCTCATCGATGTTTTTATCTCTCTCTCCCTCTCCTTTCCTCTCTCTAAAATCAATAAAGAAAAAAGAAAAAAACGTTAAGCCACCTTCAGTTCTTGTAACACCTTCCCAAATTACAGGAAACATAAAAGAAAACATGAAAATACCATTGCATAAATTTAAAATTAGATTGACACAAAACCGATTTGTATGAAGAGTCCAATCTTTTTACAAAAATTGTTCTGCAAGAGCCATCAGGTCTAGAAGTATTAAAATTTACATTTCAAAATAACATATCATAAAGTTATTCCCAATGTGATCACAATCTATATCATACTCTTAGCAGCTTTAGAAACAGTTGCTCAGCAGAAAGTCTTCTCAGAATGAAAAATGATCACAATTTACTTGCAATTTGGCTAATCATTCCTGTCTAAGAGGCAGGCACTACAAGATGAACCGCGAAGTCTGGGTTCGCTCGAGCAGGGCCTGTGGATACTCGGCTTCCCTGTGGCAGGAGGCAGGAGCCTGTCTTTCCCATGACAGACCCCTCCCTCCGTGTCAGAACGTCACGGGCTTTTCTCTGGCTTCTCCAGAGAAGAATCCACCAAATACCCGCTCGGGAAGTATTTTTCTGGCTGATCACATTCTGGGAACAGGAGAAAGGACCTGAAAATCCCACAGGCCACTGTCTAACATTTCATAAAACCCCTGTCTGGGGCCCCACGTCATCTCTGAGCCCCATGTCTCTGGGCTGGAAGACTCTCTAACTTAATTTTGCCAGAGACTAAATTCTTGTCCTGACTTGATTCAGTGAACCAAGGGAAAGGGAGCTATGTGTATGTATACAGACACAACTGCCAACACATCCGGGGTGGTAGTGTTCCAGGCATCAGCTTTCTGACGTCTTCCGGAAGAACAAAGTTACTATCTCCAGTTAGCTACGGATTAGGCTTCCCAGTGGGGTCAGGCATCCTCGCCTATTGTTAGCCCTCTTTTTTTTTTAACACTCACCCGAGGATAGTTTTTCATTTATCTTCAGATAGAGTGTAAAGGGGGGGGGGAGAGAGAGAGAGAGAGAGAGAGAGAGAGAGATGGAGAGATGTGAGAGAGATACATTGATTGTTTGCCTCCCGCATGACCCCAACCAGGGCCAGGGACAGAACTGCAACCGAGGTACATGCCCTTGACCCAAATCGAACCCTTGACTCTTTGGTCCACTGGCCAACACTCTAACCACTGAGCCATATCAGCCAGGGTGTTAGCCCTCTTTTTATAAGACCATAAATAAAAATACAACTGATCTCTCATTTTCTCATCCATGTCACTCAGAGGCCAACCCACACATTATGTTTACGTGGCAAAAAGCCCAATGTGAATATTTGAGTCTAATACACAGAAGGATGAGAGTGTGCAGGGCCAGACCATCACACTTAGCACTCTGTGCCCCAACATGTCAAAGGAAAAACACTACTGAAGCAGGAAAAAACGAACAAGAGGCCAAAGCCTCCTTGACATCTGTAAGTGCGTACATATTTTAATCTAAAGATGTGTCTTCTCAGGAAAACACAAACTCAAGTTCCTTCCAGGTTCTTCTTAGTGATGGGGTTTAGGTCTCGCCTGGACAAAGGAATCATAATTCAATTATCCAATGATTTATTACAAAACACTTTGCCCACAGTGGATATTTTGATGTGTAAACATCAGAGTATTACACTCCCTCTATCCCAGGCCTCGCATTTCAGATTTCATTAGCCAATAAAGCCAGGTTTATTTATAATAAAGTTAAGCCCTTCAAACCACTGACCATGGAAACCAGATTTTGAAATAATTCAGATTTGTGTTTCTGTTCTTTCTAATTAAGGGTAATACCGGGAAGCACAGACAGTGGGTAGCATTGTTCCAGCACCATGGATTTGAGCAAGAAAATCTGATTATCAGCTCATGTCAGAAGCCAAGCGATAACGCAGCTTAGCATTCGTTTGGGCTTTTTCTTTGGCCAAAAGATAATTACCGTTCGTGAGGCCTTACGTAAGTGTATCTAATATCTAAGGCCTTAAAATTGATGAATAGCAAAAGCACACAATAGGCAAAGAAGAATTACTGTATTTATTATTTCTATGGCTTGTTCCACCATGATAATTTCATTATCCAGCAAAGTCGAACCTCTAAAATCAAAGTCTAATTTCTTAAAGGACCAGAAGTTAAAGATGCTGCCAAGGTTTTATGCCCAATTTCTTCTGGTAAAAGTTATTTCTAATAAATAAGAAGGCCAGCCAGAATTTTAATAGGAAATTTACCAAAGGGGACGCAGAATTACATATTGAGGTCACTGCACACACAGATGTTGAGCTTCTATAGTGAGATTTTTTTTTTCTTTCCTAACCTGTTATTTCTTAATCCTGAGCTGTTGATAATAAAGGCAATGCTTCCTTCTGAACAACACCAAAAAATCTAAAAATTAGAAAGCACTTCTTAGCAGAGATGGTGGTATCAGAACGATATACAAGCAACGTGAATATATATCACACAGAATACATTCTGAGACTTCAGAGGGGAAAATCATGTAAACTAGGGGTTAAACATGTGTTATATAAAACCAGATCTAGTTACAAAAATGGAAAAAAATCAAGTTGTGAAATTTCCAAAGGAAGCATAATGAGATCCTAAAAAACACAAAGAAGCAACTGCTTTTGGAAGAGAAAGATAGCATAATTGTCCTTCAGTACAAACTTTTTTAGGAATAAATTTTATTGTTTACTACTCAGTATACCACCAGCAGCTAACACTTTATTGAGTACATATCACAGACCAGACATTGTTCTAAACACCGTAGACATGTTAATGCATCAAATCCTAACAGTAACCTTTTGAAATCAGTATTTTATTCTCCCCTTTTCACAAAGTTGGAAAATGAGTCACAGAGAGATTAAGTAAGTTGCTCATCTGACTCCCATACTCCAAAATTTATATATAGGGTACTTGGTTTTATTCATCCTCATAATTCAATGTGGTTTTTAATATGTCTAATTTAAATAATTTCCCCCTGCTGGGTTCTCAGAATTTATTACAGCAATGCTCACTCTGACACCGTCCTGAAGCAAAAGGAAATGCATATTAAGTCTCATCAGTGTTGTTCTAGTGCTGGCCGAGGCACCAACCGAAGGTCAGCTCTCCAGCCTCGGGCAATCACTCAACTCTCTGTTGAACAGAAATGAAACGGGAACGATATTCCCTTCCCTATTTCCCAAGCTCCTTGAGACAGGATGGGAGCCCAAAAGAACTTCGAGAAGTGTGAAGTCCTGTGTAGAGATGGCATTGACAGGACAACGCCATTGGCCAAGGTTGGAAGCAAGCAGAGGGTAAAAGTGTCAAAGGCTCTTAGAGTCTTTATCTATCACACTAGCCTTACTCCCCCACTCCTCCTGACCCCTTTCCTGCAACTTAGGTTTATTGGAGGGAGGGGAAAGAAATGAAGAAGAATATCCAGGATACAGCAATGATGGTAAGAAGAAGAATAAATAGATGTACTCATCAGCCCAGAGAGCAACGGGTGCAATGGATCATAGCACAGAGCCAGACTGCCAAAGTTGGATCCTGGATCTAACACTTGGACAAACTGTTTTAGCTTTGTTTGCTTGGGTTTTTACATCTGTAAAATGAAGATAATTATAATTTCTATTTGATAAGATGCGCATGACAATTCAATGACAATGTTCACAGAGGATTTCGGAGAGCCTGATAGATAGTCTCTATATCTATATCTATATCTATATCTATATCTATATCTATATCTATATCTATATCTATATCTATATCTATACCTCTATCTCTATCTCTATCTCTATATCTATACCTCTATCTCTCTATCTCTATCTCTATATCTATCTCTATCTCTATACCTATATCTCTATCTCTATCTCTATACCTCTATCTCTATCTCTATCTCTATCTCTGTATCTGTATCTAGAGAGTTGTGAATAGTAATATAATTCATTGTTTCGTGACAGGTGTCACTGACTCGTTGGTTATTGTACCAAGTTAAAAGATGGAATCACTGCTTTTCTTTGTTTCCATGTTTTATCCTGATGAAAAGTTAGTGATTTTTTTTTTTAACTTTGGCCAAACAACTAAAGCAAGAACTTATGTTTCACAATGCATGTGGCTTATTTCATCTACTCCTGACTGTTTCTATATTTTAGTAACTAAAAGTCCTCTTGAGCATTGTAGAACCATCTTTGGTCATTGGGACTTCGGGGTTTAATGGGGCCTGTGTTTATGGAGATCCTAAGGCAGCAATAGCAGAGGACAAAGTAGTCCAGTCAGTAGCAGACACAAGCAGCAGGAACAAAGGAACAGACAGGCAGTGGACCTTCTGTCCCCAAATCCCTGGTCATAGCCGCTCTGCTCTTAATGAGATATACTCCAATCTTAATGAGATATACTAAGGAGGAAGAACAAATATGCTCACTGCATTGTTATGACCTGAAGTATACTGCAACCATTTTACAGGTATAGAAATGTGAGGGGGCATGGCTAAACTTGCCAGAGATCAACCAACAATGAAGGAGTGGAAAGGAACCACAGGGAGAAACCACCTACATTTGAAGGGGGAGCCAGAGTTCTATGCTGCTGGTGGTTCAGCATTGCACATGGTTGAGCAGTAAGCAGCTCGGAAACATTTAATACTTTTTGTAGTGTTTTCCCATATTTCTAAAACTGATGTTGAGCAACTAAAGACCCAAACTAAATATTTTCTGCTAATACAATGTCAACTTTGATTAAAACAAAGTTAGCTATTAGCATTGCCTTAATACCAAAGCCAAAGACACTACAAGAAACTACAGACCAATATCTCTGATGAATATTAATGCAAATAAAATTTAAAAAAAAAAAATACTAGCACATTAAAAGAATTATACAACATGACCAGTGAGATTTATTCCTGGATTGCAAGGATGATTCAATCAGTGCAATATACCACATTAGCATAATGAAAGACAAAAATCAACATGATCATCTCAATTAATACAGAAAAAGCATTTGACATGATTTAACAGCTTTTTGTGATAAAAGTACTCAACAAACTAGGAATAGAAAGAAACTACCTCAACAAAATCAAGGTCATGTGTGAAAAGCCCACAACTAACATCATATTCAATGATGTTAGACTGGAGGCTTTTTCTGTAAGATCAGGAACAAAACAAGGATGCTCACTCTCACCACATCCACTCAACACAGAACTGGAAGTCTTAGCTAGACCAAGGAGGCAAGAATAAGAAACAAGAGGCATCTAAATTTAAAAGGAAAAAATAACATTATCTCTGTTCATAGAGGACACGATATTACATGTAGAAAATCCAAAATATTCTATGCAAAAAAATAAATAAATAACAAAAAACTATTAGAACTATTCGGTGAATTTAGCAAAGTTGCAAATACAAAATCAAATTACAGAAATCAGTTGCATTCTATATACTAAGAATAAACCATCCCAAAAGAAATTAAGGGGGAAAATATTATTTAAAATAGCATTGAAAAGAGTAAAACGCTTAGGAATAAACCTAACCAAGGAGGTGAAAGACTTGTGTGCTGAAAACCACCAAACATCACTAAAAGAAATTAAAGGAGACACAAATAAATGGAAAGAAATCCCATGTTTCTGGATTGGAAGATTCAATAGTCTTAAAATGACAATACTATCCAAATCTATTTATATATCTGGCATAATCCCTACCAAAATCTCAGTGACTTTTTTTTTTTTTGCAGAAATTATATATACATATAATTTATATAATTATATGTGTGTGTGTGTGTATAAATATATATATAATTTGTGTGAATTTAAAAAATTCACACAAAGAAAAGATGAGTGTTAGTTATTTATTCCTTAAACCTCATTATGAGCAGTTGTTTGTGTTTTTGTTTTCTGGTCTACTCAGCATCAAGTCAATTGCTATGTGGGGAGAATCTTCCCCTCTGGGAGGCAGTACCAAGTAGAAACGGAAGGGGCAGACTTTCCATCATCTCCAAATCCTTGGTGTCAAGCAGGTGTCTCTGTCTCTTCACCTAGAGAGATGTCTTAGATGTTGTTTATCAAACCCATCCTCCTAGACTCCATCAAGCTATAAACCCCTGATGTCCTCCCTGCTCCACTCCCTAGATCTGTGGTGAGGTTTCAGATAGAGGTGGAGTTTATCAATGTAGCTGTTTTAATTTTCAATCTAGAGTATAATATATAGACTAGTAATTTAAGAAACACTACAAAAAATCCATTTTATAATCTTACGACTAAAAATTAATCAGTCGCTTTATGTTTTTAGCAAACACAACATTGTGTGGGGTTTATTGTCCCCCTGGTGAATAGACGCCTTTAAAAATGTATATGCCTAGAACTGAACACCGTGTCAAATCTATTGGCACTGTATGTTTAAACACCTGCATCTCATCATCAGCCCTTCATAATATTGTTAAACAATAATTACACTTATGATGAGTAATGAACCCAAATATATTCTTCCTTGAGATGTAGTCATTCTTATGTGATAAGTAACCCATTAGTAGAATATGAAAGCTACTCAAGAAGGATTCACAAATACATCCATAGAATATTCAATAAAGTTTTTAAATGATTATAATAAACTGCAGTGATCTTCTCTCCTTTATTAGAGAATTCTCACCTTATTGTTTGAGGATGGTTGATTTCATCATTTTGACCAGTTCTAACTTCTGCTTACCTATTCAGATTTAAATCAAAAAATAAATAAAATTGTTTTGTACTTTGAAATTTGACCAAGTTTAATTTTTTTTCATATTTAAAATAAAAACTCGAGATAAAGGCTAAGTTTGACTTTGTTTAAAACCAACAACTCTTGATGGATTTAGAAAGAACACCAGAGGAAGTAATTGACTTACTTCCCGAAACAGAAAGACAACAGCATGCCAATCACTGTGATCAAAAGGAACGGGCCTCACCCTGGCCTGTTTGGCTCAGCAGATAGAGCGTTGACCCTCAGGTTCAATCCCCAGTCAAGGGCATGTGCCTGGGTTTCGTGTTTGATCCCCAGCCCTGGGCAGTGCAGGAGGCAGCCCATCCATGTGTCTCTCTCACACTGATGTTTCTCTCTCTCTTTGCCCCCCTCCCTCCCTCCCATTCTCTCTAAAAATCAATGGAAAAATATTCTAAGATTCAATATTAGTTTATATTTATGAGTCAAAAGGACATTTTGTTAAAGAAAAAAAAAAAAAAAGCACTATCCCTGTGAAAAAAGGAGATACAAGTATACAGTGCATTAGAAGAAATGGTAGTAAAAGCTAACATGCAGAGCAGGCTTTCCAAGTGCACCGGGAAAGGCATTTGACATTGAACTCAATTCTCACATCAGGGGAGTGGTGCTCTTATTATCCTACCTCGCAGATGAGGAAGCTGGGGCATAGAAAGATGAGACACACCTCCCAAAGTCACCAGGCAGAAAGCAGCAAAGGCAGGATTTGAACTGAGGCTTTCTGCCCCCAGGGTTTGTCTGTATAATCACTATCCTTAGCCATTTATTCCATCTGCCACCCACTCAAGCCTTCTGAAAGCAGGGAGCAGCAACCTCAGCATCACATTACTAAGCAACTCCAAACTCTACTCTGGAACTGAACTGGCCAAAGGGAAATCCATCTTTTCCTGACCCCAGGTTATCTCTGTGTTATTGATAAGGACTTATCCCTCCTTTCTCAACACTCTAAGCCCTAAAATGTATCTGATTCATGTCACATCCCCCATGAGTGAAGGAGGCTACTGGGACCCTGTGCGGAGATTCCTCTGCCATCCACAGTCTTCCTGAAATCATTGTTAATGTGCGCCTGTGATCCTCAAGCAGAAAGTTTGTCACTGAGGAGGGTTAACATGATCCAAAATACAGCAACCTCTCCTGCAAGTCGGGATTGCTTAAATAAAAGAACAGCAGACTGAGCTTGCACTCCCTCTCCCCGCTGTGGGCTGCAGCCCTCGCGAAGTGAACCAGTTTGAACCAGTTTTCAGTGGGTCAAACAGCCACATGCACCTGGAGTGTTGACTGAGGCTCCAGGTGTCAGACCTGGGAGGGTGTCCTGAGGACCAAGCCAGGTGCCCAGGCACCATCCCTGAAGAATGCCGATCTCCTGGGGGGAAATCCAGACCTCCTAGCTCTTCTTCCACTTCCAAGAGGTCCACCCATCTGGTCCTCTTAAACCTAAGTCCTATCCTGCCACTCACCACCCTCCAGCGGCTCCTTATCTCACTCAGAGTACAGCCCCCAGTGGCTTCCTAAGAGACTGAACAGGATCCGGGACCCCGTAACTGCTTTGAGCAATTTGGGACATTTTTGAGTGTCAAAGAGGATTCTGCTAATCATTATTCTGTAACGAGATTTAAACGTGGCCTGTCCTCGGCAAACAAGGATGTCCGTATTACCTCTCTTACTTCATCTACTGGCCCCCACACTCACTGCACTGCAGCCCTTCCGTTGTGCCGTCAGAACCCCAGCGCGATTACTGTCTCGAACTTCCCACTTGCTGTTCCCTCGGCCTGGAACATGCTTCACAGCTCAGTCCTTTGTTTCCTTCACCTCTTTACTATATATTACTATTAGCCTCCCAGAATCACCATGTTTTAAAAGTGAGCCCCTCACACACGTGCACGCATCTCTCTTGGGTTCTTTAACATATGGTCCATGCTATTTATTTTGTGTATTGTCTGTCTTCCCCGGGGCCTCCACGGATGATTGTGCAGGTTGGCCCCAAGCCCGCATTCCACTCAGCAAGCCTCGCACGAGGGTTTGGGGTTGCATTGGCCTGGGGAAAACATTCCCTTCCACCCATAGAGGGCGCCACTTTCCAGTTTGTACACGAATTCTAGCAACAGCCCTGGACCCCCACCACTGGAATATAAACTCTGTAACTTCGAGCTTATCTTTCTATTTGCTCACCCTCTCCATTGCCTTAAAAAAAAAAAAAAGGTCGTGTTGCCAGTAATAGATGCTGAAAAACATTTATCAAATAAACAACTGAATGAAAACAAGACTGAGCTCTGTTGTCACATCTCCAGGTGCTGAGATGTTCTTCCCACTTTTCTGATCTAAGCTTTCTTCCCCTACTTCTCTGTTTCTTTTCACTTTTTCAACACATTTGACTTTCCTTTCTTAACCGAACTCACACTTTATCTTAAAACTTTAGGGAGACCTGTAGGTTTTTAAACAGTCTCTCTCAGATAGCTTGCTCAGACAACTCAGGATTTAATTCCAATCAGTTCAAAGTTATTTGCAGAATTGTCTGCTCTCAAAAGTGTTCCCTACTCTGCCCCTCCACTTGGCGCGTTGCAGGAAGCAGTTGCTATCCCTGGTGCGGAGGGGTGATGACCCCCGAGTACCACCAGCCAGATTCTCTCTGGCCTCTGCTCAGGTCTCTTCCTTCCTGGCTTTTCTGCTTTGAGCTCTGTCCCAGGTGCCACCTTAGCTGCTTTAACTAGTTCCAGCTGACCTTTGCCACCATCTGCTGCTGAAGTTCTCTCGTCCTGGGTCTGGTGGTCTAGGCAGCCTGCAGCTTCCTCTTCTAAATGCCAAACTAGTCCTGGGCCTGGCTCCTCTCAGTGTTCCCACACCCCTCTGGGTCACACAGGGAATTCCGGACACCCCCCCCCCACGCCACTGATAGGCTGTGTGGAAACTCGGGTCTCTCTCTTTCTAACACACACTCTTACTCTTCCTCTCTTTTAAAATACTATGCTGGCCAGTTTGACTCAGTGGTAGAGCATAGGCCCCGGGACCAATGAGTTGTGGGTTCAATTCCAGTTAGGGACAGGTACCTCGGTTGTATTCATCCCCAGCCCTGGTGGGGGTCGTGCAGAAGGCAACCAGTCCATGTGTCCCTCTCACATCAATGTTTCTCTCTCTCCCTTTCTCTCCCTCCCTCCCACTCTATCTGAAGATAAATAGAAAAGTATCCTCAGGTGAGGATTTAAAAAAATAAAATAAAATACTATGCTGCTACATTTTTGTTTGTAAAATATTTATTCTTAAGACGAGGCATAGGAACACACGTATTTGTTAGTTCCAGTTTTCTCTAGATTTTTGAACGCCTGGCATATTTGACTTGGTCAGAGGAGAGAGACATGCTCCCCTTCCACTCGGTCGCTCTTGCCTCATCATATTGGTGAGGGTCTCAGAACTCCAGCAGAGACAAAGGGACGGGGCCCCCCGGGAATGAGTGTTATATCACCTCTGATGCAGCGTGTCTAGTACGTTTTAATAAAATGCACGCGTGGTTTTCCAGCCGGGGTCGAATCCCGCAGCACTCCCCCACCCTGCCCCTCCTCTCAGGGTCGTGGGGGCAGCTGGTGGGCTGCCTTGACTGAGAACCCGGAGGACTCTGGCTGGAGTGGTGACTCAGGCTCCGCATAAGCAGGCTCATGTTTGCTAAATTTGGGTTCTCCAGCCCCATGGGTGAGTCTAGCCCCTTGATCAAAGGGGGACAGATGATCTCAAATGAGTGGCCAAAAAGTGGACTGAGATATTTAAAATTTAGCAAGAAAACTCAACTAAACACTTTATATTTACAAAGACACATATAGGAAGACTTCATATCAACTCTTAACAATGTTCTTGAAAAAATAATATTCACTTCTATTTTGTCTCATTTATTTTTAAATTTGATGAGCAATGTATTTTATAATACATTTAAAATTTATAAGTACCTTTATAGTAGACATTCATTTTTTTTTCATTGCTGGTATTTTGCAATGAGAATTTGGACCCTCTTGTTTTAGGATCTTGGGCACAGGCCGGCTGGTGTGTAATTCAAAATCAGTTCACTTAGGAGAGCTCCAAGCCTGGATTTCCCACCAGCCCGGGTTCAGTTTGTTCTTCTAAGGCAAGCGGGGCTGAGATCTGAGAGAAGGGAGGGAGCAAGGTAGACAGAGCAGTAAGCACTAATGGCCTAGTGCAAAGGGAGGGTGCTTGGAGGGCTAGAGCCGTGTGGGGCTGGAGAGAGAGGGAGGGGTGGTGGGCTGGCTAGATGGTGAGATCCAGATCATGTAAGGTCTTGAAGCCATGATAAAGACTTTGGGTTCTATTGGGAGTGAAACTGAAGACCATTGGAGATTTGTGAGCAGAAAAATGATATGATCTGTTTATATTTTTAGAAACATTCCTAAATCCTTCAATCCATCTTTGACCTGGAATATATTTTTACCACCATCTGTCTGATTTATGTGTCTCTCATATGACTCTAAACGAGAAAACAAAGACATATAAATGTATCCCCTAAATGACAGTATCTCTCACACTGAACACATATTTAATTCTATAACTTGATTTTTTCACTCAGTATCGGGTTATTGAGGTTTATCCTTGATGACTGTTGTAGCTTTACCTTATTCCTTTAAACTACATGCAATAGTCCATAAATATACCACAAGGTATTTATCCACTCTCCTGTTAATAGACATGTATGGCTTTTCAATTGTCTATTATCTAAAATCAATGCAACAGAAACCTTCCATATGTATCCCTGAGTACATATAGTCTAAACTTATACTGGGTGGGAATTGTTGGGTCAAAGGTATTTGCATTCTACAGTAGCGTCAGATCATGGAAATGCTCCCCACAGTAACTCTGCAGCAGTGTATTTGAGATGGCTCATCTCTCTACACCACTGACAACACGTTATCGTCAGACTTTTTAATCTATGTCAACTGAAGGATATCTAGTAAACCTAAACATCTACTTATAGGTATTGGATAGTCAGCTTTCCTCTTTGTACCTTGTTAATTCATACCTTTTGCTTATTTTTCTACCCTGTTACCTGTCTTTCTCCTACCAACTGGTAGGAATTCCCTGTAAATTCCTGATACCAACCCCTTGTTAGTAGTTGCTTTCCAAACATTTATTATTAACTTGTCTTTTCGTTTTTGTTAGAAATCTTGGTAAATAAAACATTTTAATTTTAATGTAGTAAAATTTATCAATATACTTTTAAAGCTTGTGATTTTTATACCTTGTTTGAGAAATACTTCCTAAGGGTTTAAGGTTATAGAAATATTTTTATGTTCTTCTAAAAGTTATTCCTTTCACAGGTAGATCTTAAACTCACCCCCAATTTCTTTTTCTCTATAGTGGGAAGGAGGCATATAATTTCACCTTCTTTTCTGTAGAGATAGCCAGTTGTTCCAGTCGTCATTCATTAGATGGTTCCTCTTTTCCCATCAGTATCTAATGTCCCTCCTCTCACATATCAGATTTATATATTCTATTCTGTTCCATTGGCCAATTCTTGAGCTAATGGCTCATTTTCTTATTCCTACAGACTTATAAAAGTCTTGATACCTGATTGGACAAGTTCCTACATTTTGTTTTTCATCACTATTTTATCTACCTTTAGTCCTTGATTCTTCATATGACTTGTGGGATCAGCTCTTTATTTACCAAAAACACTACAATTATCTTCTTGCTCACTGACATAGTATCTCTTCATTTACTCAGGTCCTTCTTTGTATCTTTAGGTAACGTTTTGTACTTTTCTTCATATATGTCTTATAAATATTTTATCAGATTTATTCCAACTTAATTTATATTTTTGGTTTTAATATTTCATACATTGTAATAATTTGAAGATAACTTTCAAGGTATGTAGTATACAGGGGTTGGCAAAAGTAGTTTTACAGTTGTGAAAGTTTATACTTGTATTATTGTTTATTTATTATTAAATTATTTGTATTACTGTAAACATACTTTTGCCCACCCCTGTATATTGTTCTTTTTCTCCGATTCTTGTTCCTCTTTTTTTTCTTACATTTTATTACTTTGGACCCTCAGGATATTGTTGAATAGAAGTAATAATAGTAGACATTTTTGTTTTTTTCTTACTTTAATAGAAATGCTTCCAAAGGCCTGGCAGGTGTGGCTCAGTGGTTGAGCATCAGTCCATGCACCAAGAGGTCACTGGTTTGATTCCTGGTCAGGACACATGCCCAGGTTTTGGGCCCAATCCCTAGTGGGGGGCATGCAGGAGGTGGCCAAACGATGTTCTCTCTCATCAATGTTTCTATCTCTTTCTCTCTCTCCGTTCCTCTCTCTCTAAAATCAATTTTTTTATTTGTTTTTAATACAAGAAAAGACATGCTTCCAAAGGCTCACTATTAAGTCTGATTATTTTTTTCTTAGGCTTTATATATATTAGATTAAGGAAGCCTCTTTCTATTTCCAGTTTTCTAAAAGTTTTTTTTTCCCCTCCTACAAATTAATGTTGAAGCATCCATTAAGATGGCTATATGATTTTACTCCCTTAATCTATTAATGTATATTTCATTTATTTATTTTTTATGCTAAACTATTCTTGCATCCCTAGAATAAATTTTACTTGATTATGATGTATGTTATTGTATATATTACTGAATTTGATTTTGCTTTTACTAAATTTAATATTTTTCATAAATGAGATTGATCCATAGTTTGTCCCATTTTATTTTCAATGTTTTACTAACTTCAATAAATAACTAAGGTGGCTTTTTCTCTTTCTCTATATAATGATTATCTGACATTTGAAATTTGAATAAAACTCAACAACAAAACTGTCTTGACATGCTATTTTTGAGGAAATAAAAACTTCTGAACATTTTTTCAATATTGTTTTTAATTTGTTGATGTAGGTTATCCGTAGTATTGACTCTTGATCTTCTAAGTCTCCCTTTTCATTCATATTATTGCTTCTCCTTTTTTTATCCCTTGATCAGTCTTGCTAGATGTGTCTATTTTATTCTTTTCTTTCAATAACAAGCTTTTGGCTCTGTGAATTATCTCTAATTGTATTTTGTTTTCTATTTTGATTATTTCTTGTCTTACTTTTGATTAGTTCTTTCTGTCTGCTTCCTTTTAACTTATTTAGTTGTTTGAATAATTCACAATTAAGTTGAATGACTAGCTCTTTAATTTTCAACCTTTATTTTTCTTGATATGAGATTTAAGGCATAAATCCACCTTTAAGAACCACATTAACGGCATCTCAAATTTTTTAGTACCATTTATTTCTGATTATTTTATCCTTTTTCCATTATTTCTTCTTTGACCCAAGAGTCATTTCAAAATAATTTTTTTGACAACCATTTTTGGGTAACATTTTTAATTATTGATTTCTGTGCCAGATGCTGTTAGACATCTACTCCAACATTCATTCTCTTCTCATCTGTGTAACAGAACCTGAGTTTGAGGTCAGGATATACCCAGTTAACAAATTTTTTTTTGAGCCTCTCTTGCAGCTAGGTCTAACCATGACACTAAGTTCTGATTAATGAGACGTTACATAATAAGCATCTCAATCTTAATATTCTTTACTCCAAAAATCTATTCTCAAGATCCCCAACACCTCCACCCTAGGTTTTTTGGCAAAAATTTAGATTACTCTTTTCTTCACACCCCACCCCCAAACCATTATGACATCCTATCAGCTCTACTTAGAAAACATTTCTAAAATCTGACCACCTCCCACTCACTAACTGCTATGAACCTAGTTCTAGACACCATCTCCCCTCATTGGAATATTCTAATAACTTCCTAACAGGACTCAAGGTCTCTTATTTCTCAAAAATTCACCCTGCATGCATCAAGAAGCAAACCTCTTTTTAAAAAAAAAAAATGTTTTTATTGATTTTTCAGAGAGAGAGAAACATCAATGTGAGAGAGATGCATCGATTGGCTGCCCCCTATACACCCCCCCCCCCTTTACTGGGGACTGAGCCCACAACCTGGGCATGTGCCTTGACCAGGAACCAAACTGGGACCTCTCAGTCCATGGGAGGACGTGCAATCCACTGAGCCACAGGGCTCCAGTGAACCTCTTAAAGAGTAAATCAGATCATTTCATCCCCTGCTATAAAATAAACTCTCATGTGATTTCTGCTTTTCAACTAGAAGACAAACGCCTTTCATTAGCCATAAGGTCCTGTGTGATCCAGCCCCTGCTCACTGTTCCATGTACTCCTTCGCTTTCCACTGCCAGCTGCATTGACATTCTGTACACTCTTAAACATGCTAAGCCCGGTCTATCTCAGGCTGTTCTTTCTGCTTGGGACACTCTATCTTTGAACTTTGTCTGGTTGTCTCCTTCATAAAGTTCAGGACTAGGCTCAAATATCACCGCTTCAAAAGGGCTTTCCCAGTCTACCCTACCCTAGCTAAAGCGACAACCTCCCCATCACCCCATGTCTTCCACATCCTCATTACCCCAGCTGATCATCTTCACGGCATAGCAGTTTTCATTACCTGCAATACCTTATTTATTTTTTGCTTAGTTTTTATTATTTATGTTCCTGACTATATAATAAGCTCCTAGAAGGCAAAGATCTTTTTCTTCTCTGTTGCTTTTAGAACAGCTCTCTGACCATCATAAGTGGCCAGTAAATATAATATATGTATAATTTGGAATGCATATACATACACACACATGTTATGGGTCATTTGATATATGATAATATATTATATGTGATTTCTACCATTATATAAGATATGTTCTATACAACATATATGATGTACATGACATAATAGACAATGTATAATATATACTATGTAATAAAGTATTAGTCAATACACTGTAAATAATGACAAATAATATGAAAGTCTTTTAAAGTCTCTTAAAAATGTTTTAGACCTATGCTATAATTCCTCCAAAGTCACACAAACACAGAAAGAGAAAGAGAAGGGGAAGAAGGAGGGAAAAGAGAAAAAGGAGATGATGTAACCATTTTGAAAGAGGATCCAGCTGATGCCAAGCCCCTGATCCCACGTAGGACGGACTGCACTTGCTCCCCAGTCCTCACTTCAGCTGTCAGAGGAAAGAGTGGCAGACACCCAGGTGGCACTTGTCTTTAAGCTTGAGAGGCATTAAATTGCTGCAGTCACAGTGTGGTGTAAGCTCATTAGCATGTACGGTCTCCTGTCACCTGCGGCAGTCCTTGCCAGGTGAATGGGCCTGTGGTTCCCTTTCAAGAAGCTTTGCCTTCTCAGGGCCTTGATGTACTGATGGTGGCTTGGCAGCAATAAGGGGACTTCACTGGGGCCCAGTTCCTCCCTCAACAGTTCATGGTGAGAGTCATGGAATCTTTTAGTGGTAAGAATTCTTAAGAGATCAATTATTTGAAGTCCATATAGAAAAATAACTAATGAAACAGTATATTGCAGATGCCTCATTTAGATATGTTTCTGTGGTTTAGTGGTATAAGAACAGTTAGAAAAGCAGGTCAGGTTTTTCAATAAGTTATGATTTTCTTCTTCCCGCAGCGGCCTTTTTCTTCCATCTTAAAAATGTGATTTTCCACATCTCTTGATTTCTACTTTTGAATTCTATTTTCAGTCACCATATGCTATTTTTCAGCAAGCAGTAATTTGGAGCAATCCTGCTCACAGATTTTGGAACTTAGAGACTATAGAAGACAAAACTAGAATTGCCCCTCCCTGTGTGCTAGGGACTTCCTGATTTCATCCTGTCCCCGAGCTACGTGGCCCTCCCCAAAGGGCCCTGGGCAATGAGAGCCCTTAGGATGTAAATTTCAGTGTTGGCTGAAAGGTTCTTTTTTCCCCAATCCTGCTTTTCTAAACAAAGCTCTGGTGGGACTGAAATTGGGAAGCTACCACAGCACCATGACAACTTGCCGGGCCAGCCATGGCGACCATCTCCAAGTGCACATCACAGTCATTTACAGACATGCATGTGTACATTGTAGCGACAAACATTCAGTTTGGCTGCCACCGGGAAGAGATCATTAGCAACCAGTGAGTAGAAGATGAAATGGGGGGAGGACATTGCTTACAGGTCAGCCTTTCACTTGATGAACTCAGTCGTTTATTTTTATTGATTGTACTTAGATGGAATTAATGTCCCAGTTTCTGTACATTGTCCCACATACAAGCACTGCAAAGACACCTAGTGCCCTGTGATTCCTATTGCTATTCGTCAAATGAATAATTCATTTTTTTCTCAGTATACATATGTCAATGTAAAGGATAAAAATGTAGGGTGAACCTCAAATGGAGATCCAAAGTTCTGTGGAAAATGTCTTTTAACATTCTTCTTATTTTGAAATTTAAAAAATAAATCTTTCATCAGTTATAAAATTTTTAAAAACACACAAAGGAGCAAACCTTATGTATCAAGCAACTGAACCAAAAAAGATGAAACTAGGGACACAGTCCTACACAACAGCACTGTGCTTGCTCACATCTGCATGCGACATGCTTCTTTCCCACAGGGTTACACTCCTCACAACGGGAATACACCAAGGGATTTCTGAAAGATTTCAAACAAAGCATTTAGTATCACTTTATTAATTTTCACAAAGATATATTTCCATTCCTCAGATGATTCTGAGGCAGATCAGAAGCTAATTAATTCAAACAATAGCTGTTCATTCACTGAGTACCTGATATTGTCCACACCTAGGTGCTAGGGTGACAATAGTGAGGACAGACAGATTCCATTCCTCCCCTCAAGAGTCCAGAAGAAGACATAGATAGTAACTAAAGAATCATTCAAATAAATGCAAAATTTCAACTGTGACAAACATTATAAATGAGAGACAATGTCTTTTGAGAATATTGTGATGTACTAGAAAGAAATAGAATTGGATATTTACACTCTTTGCCATGTGGTGTTAATGTACTTCTCACTTGAGTAAATTAAGTATGCTTTCTTGTCCCATCGATGCTGAGCTGGGCCCCATGACTTGCTTAGGCCAATGACATATTTGCACATATGAAATGAGCAGAGGCTTTAAATGTACATGCTGGCTTTGTCTTGCCCACTTGCATTTCTGTTTTAGCACAGAAAAAGACATGCCCAGATCCCCACTGGTCCCAGAATGAAGAGACAAATGCAATAGACTTGAGCGTGACCCACAGCCTTGAGTCAGTGCCAGCTGAGCCACACGGAGCCACAGCCAACACATACACCAGTGAACATGAATAAGAAATAAATGCTGATGGTTGAAGGCCACTGATTTTGGAGTTGTTTCTTATGTAACATTATGAATGCAGAAACCTGACTGACACAAATATACAACGCATACAATAGGTCTATTCAGTGAGGTAAGAAAAGGCACCCCTGAGCATGGGACAATGGTAGGGACCCTTGTCATGTTACTTAAAACATCAAACTTCAATAATAATAACAGGATTTATTTTATTGTTCTGCTTTTCAACTTGACACTTTGTATTTGTTTGGTTAGCCACTATCCTTGGAGTCCTTGACTTTCCTTTGGTCGATATTTGCTAAAGTCATGCCTCAACCTTTTATTTGCCTGGGGAACCTGGTGTCATGAAGGAGAGACCCCAACAGGTCTATGACCAGGATATGAGCAGATATCTAGATACACACAAAAAAGTGATGAATCCACCGCTTCATTTCCTCAAGGTG
This sequence comes from Molossus molossus, assembly GCF_014108415.1. Lineage (NCBI taxonomy): Eukaryota > Metazoa > Chordata > Mammalia > Chiroptera > Molossidae > Molossus > Molossus molossus. The sequence goes on along the minus strand of NW_023425345.1, from coordinate 13,019,511 downwards.
ACTAGTATAAAGAAGGAGAGAGTAACCAACGCATCACACAAACAAAGGCAACATTTCAGTGGCATAAATGTTATGAAGAAGAGATACATGGGGTACAGACATTTGTAGAGCCAAGAACTATAGATTATTGGCTGACAGACAAGAGAAGCCCAGAAAGAGATGAAACTAGAAGAGACAGTGTCTCTGAGATCAAAGTACTAGAACAGGAGGAATCTGACAAGAAACAGAGAAGGTTCCAGGTGAAATCTGAAAGAAACAACTGGGGAGCCTAAAAGAAGTTGAGAACCCTGAAATTGCATGATACTATAAGTGTGCCACACATATACTGCCTGACAGGTACAGCTAAGGCCACACTTACTTGTCTTCCCATGATTCAAGAAACGTGTCACAGAGAAAAAATGGCGTTGGAGTGAATGGAAGCTACACAGACGATCTCCCAGGACCAAACAGGAATTACAACTAAAATAAAGACAAATCATCAGAAAAAAGCAACAGAAAAGCAGCGGAAAAGGACCATATAACCAGGGACACTGGTAGGATCTGCTGAAGCACAAGAGGCTGTAGGGCTGGGAGCCCACAGACAGCAGCGGCCTTAGCTGTGAGCAGCGCCCTTGGGGTTAAAATCCCAAGCAGCTCCACAGTGCAGAGGGCCAGAACAGAACACCAATATGGCTACAGCCACTCACCTTGGGCTCCAGCAGAGGGAGGGCAGACTGGACCGGAATCTGTGGGGACACCCAGGATTTGGAGGGCACTCAGAGTTTTTGCTGAGTCACGGCCACAAAGGATGGTGGCCAGCTTGTTCCTTCCTGGCCACACAGGACAGTGGCCAGCTTGCTCCTTCCCAGAGCTGTGGGGAAAACCAGTAGCCCCTGCCTCAGAGATTCAGCCCCTTCCAGGTGAGGTAACAAATGCAAATTGAGGCTCACTAACAACCAGCATCTGTCCCACTCTCTGGAAATCCTCTTAGGGCGGAATACTGGAGGGCTACATTCCAGGCCCTTAGTAACTGAGACTAAAAGCCTCCAGGCAAAAAGCTAGAGGATAACTGAACCTTTCCTAGGCTTGAAAATCTACTCAGGAAAGTAAGACTTGACAATTGTGTTTAACGTGGGCTCTCCCACACTCACCCAAACCCAGTAGAGGGAGCCACAAACAGCAGGACACCAACACTCACAGGGAAAATTTGGCAGTCTCCAAAACCCACTGAGATAGCCAAAATGGTAAAACAAAGAAACAAATCCCAAGTGAAAGAACAAGAGAACTCTACTGAAGATGAGATCAATGAAATGCAGTTAGGCAAGTTATCAGAGGTAGAGTTCAGAGCCATAATCTTGAGGAAGCTCAACAGCATGAGTAAGGACATCAACACCACGAGTAAAGACAGAGAAACACTGAGAATCAACCAATTGGAAATGAAAAACCACCAAGAAGAAATGAAAAATGACATAGCAGAAATAAAGAACAAACTGGAAGGACTAACCAGCAGAGTAGAATAAGCTGAGGACCAGCTCAGTGAATTGGAAGACAGGGTAAAAAAAATCAACCAATCAAAAAAACCAAAAGAAAAAAGCAATTAAAAAACAGGAAGACATCTTAAGAGAACTGTATAACAACTGGAAACATAATAACATTCCCATCATAGGGGTCCCCAAAGAAGAAGAAAATGAGCAAGGGTTAGAGAACATATTTGAAGAAATAGGGACAGAAAACTTTCCTAACTTGGTGAAAGAAGAATGCATTCAAGTTCAAGAAGCACAGACAGCCTCATGTAAGAAGAACCCAAACAGGCCCACACCAAGACACATAATAATTAAAATGACAAAGGAGTGTCACCTCCCAGTGTGGGGCGCCTGGGTGCTCTGAGGGGCTTGCCAAGGAGGCATGCAGGATGCAGCCCAACTCCACTGTAGGAAATCATCAGGAGACAAAAATGGCAGTGGAGTGAATGGAAGATACACAGACCGTCTCCCAGGACCAAACTGGAATTACAACGAAAATAAAGACAAATTATCAGGAAAAATCAACAGAAAAGCAGCTTGGAAGACCACATAACCAGGGACACTGATACAATCCTGGTAGGCTTGCGGAGACATGAGAGGGGGGCTGTGAGCCCCTAGACAGCAGCGGCCTGAGCTGTGAGCAGAGGCCTTAGCTTGGAGCAGCACCCTCGGGTTACACTCCCAAGCTGCTCCACAGCACAGAGCTGGGACAGAGGCTGAAATAGCCATAGCCACTCATCTTGGGCTCTGGCAGAGGGAGGGCTAACTGGACTGGAACTGTGTGGGGACACTCGGGATCTGAAGGGTGCTCAGAGCTTTTGCTGAGTTGTGGCCACACAGGACAGTGGTCATCTAACTCCTTCCCAGGGCTCTGGGGAGAGGTGGCAGCCCCTCCCTCGGAGATTCATACCCACCAGGTGGTCATTGAAATGCAAATTGAGGCCCATTAACAACCAGCATCTGCCCCACCCTCGGGAATTCCCCTTACTCTGAGCACCTGAGGGAGTTTTTCATTCAACTCAGAAGCCAAGGCTCTTCAGGTAATCGAAACTGACAGCCTCCAGGCAAAAACCATAGAGGATAACTGCACAACTCCTGGGCTAGCAACACTAACCAGGAAAGTAAGACTTGACAGTGATGTTTCACGTGGGTCCTCCCTGGATCATCCAAACTCAGGAGAGGGAGCCACAAACAGCAGAACACCAACACCCACAGGGAAAGTTTGACAGGCTCCAAAGCCCACTGTGATAGCCAAAATGGTGAAACACAGAAACAAAAGCCAAATGAAAGAACAAGAGACCTCTACTGAAGATGATAAAAATGAGGTGCAGTTAGGCAAGTTAACAGAACTAGAATTCAGAGCCATGATCTTGAGGAAGCTCAACACCACGTGTAAGGACATGAGCACCATGAGTAAAGACATAGAAATGTTGAAAATCAACCAGTTGGAAATTAAAAACCAGCAAGAAGAAATGAAGAATGACATATCAGAAATAAAGAACACATTGGAAAGTCTAAATAGCAGAGTAGAGGAAGCTGAGGAACGGATAAGTGAATTAGAAGATAGGGAAGAAAAAAATCAACCAATCAGAAAACCAAAAGGAAAAAATAATTAAAAAACAGGAAAACAGCTTAAGAGAACTGCGGGACAACTGGAAACGTAATAACATTCGCATCATAAGAGTCCACAAAGAAGAAGAAAACAGGCAAGGGTTAGAGAATATATTTGAAGAAATAGTGACAGAAAACTTCTCTAATTTGGTGAAGGAAGAAGGCATTCAAGTTCAAGAAGCACAGAGCCCCAACTAAGAAGAAACCAAACAGGCCCACACCAAGACACATAGTGATCAAAGTGCCAAAAAGTAAAGACAAAAAATGAGAATCCTAAAAGTAGCAAGAGAGAAGCAACAGGTTACCTACAAAGGAAACCCCATAAGGCTCTCAGCTGACTTCTCAACAGAAACACTACAGGCCAGAAGGGAATGGCATGAGGTAATCAAGGTCATGAAAAACAAGGATTTGAATCCAAGACTACTCTACCCAGCAAGGCTATCATTCAACATAGAAGGTCAAATGAAGAGCTTCCCAGACAAAAAAAAGGCTAAGGGAATACATTAGCACCAAACCAGCACTGCAAGAAATGTTAAAAGGACTGCTGTAATTAGCAGGAGAAGTAGGAAGAAATATATAACCACACTAAACAAAAATGGCAATAAATAAGTACATATCAATAATCACTTTAAATGTAAATGGATTGAATGCTCCCATAAAAACACACAGAATAGCTGATTGGATGAGAAAGCATGACCCATCTATATGTTGTTTACAAGAGACCCACCTCAAAATAAAAGACTCACATAGGTTGAAAGTGAAGAGATGGAAAAAAATCTGCCAAGCAGACGGAAAGGAAAAAAAAAGCTGATATCTGATAAATCAGATTTCAAAATGAAGGCCATAACTAGAGACAAAGAAGGCCACTACAAAATATTGAAAGGATCTATCCAACAGGAAGATATAACCTTGATAAACATATATGGACCCAATATAGGAGCACCAAAGTATATTAAAAACCTTCTGGAGGATTTCAAAGGAGAAATCGATAGTAATACAATCATAGCAGGAGACTTCAACACCCCCCTGACATTGCTGGATAGATCCTCTAGACAAAAAATTAGCAAGGAAACAGAGACTCTAAATGAAGCACTAGACAAAAAGCATTTAATAGATATCTACAGAGAATTATACCCCAAAACGAATTCACATTCTTCTCAAGTGCACATGGGACATTCTCAAAGATAGACCACATGATAGGACACGAACTAAAAATCAATTGCAACAACAACATGCAAAGACATTGGAACACATGGAAGCTAAATAGCATTTTATTAAACAATGAATGGGTTACCGAGGAGATGAAGGAAGAAATTAAAAACTTCCTGGAAACCAATGAAAATGAACACACAACAACACAAAATCTATGGGATGCAGCTAAAGCAGTTCGGAGAGGGAAGTTCATAGCACTACAGGCCTACCTCAAGAAATAAGAAAAATCTCTAATAGACTATCTAACCTCACAACTTAAAGACCTAAAGAGCAAACAAAAAGAAAACCCCAGAGCAAGTAGAAGGAAGAGCAGAAATAAATGACATAAAGTCCAAAAAAACAATTCAAAAGATCGATGAAAAAAAGAGCTGGTTTTTTGAAAAGATAAACAAGCTTGACCCTTAGCTAGACTCACCAAGAAACAAAGAGAGAGAACCCAAATACACAAAATCAGAAATGAAAGAGGAGAGATAACAACTGACACCACAGAAATACAAAAGATCATTAACAACTACTATGAACAATTGTATGGCAACAAATTCGACAATCTAAGTGGAATGGACAAATTACTAGAAACACAGTCTCCCAAAACTGGACCAGGAAGAGATAGAAAACTTGAACAGACCAATAACAACAGAAGAAATTGAAGATGTAATCAAGGCTCTCCCAGCAAACAAAAGCCCAGGCCCAGATGGCTTCATGGGAGAGTTTTACCAAACTTTCAAAGAAGAACTAACATCCCCTCCTCCAACTATTTCAAAAAATTTAAGTAGAAGGAAGACTTCCAAACTCATTTTATGAAGCCAGCATAATTCTAATTCCAAAACCAGAAAAAGACACTACAAAGAAAGAAAACTACAGGCCAATATCCCTGATGAACATAAATGCCAAAATCTTGAACAAAATACTAGCAAATTGGATCCAGCAATACACTAAAAAAATTATTCACCATGACCAAGTGGGATTCATCCCAGGGATGCAAGGCTGGTACAATATTCACAAATCAATAAACGTGATACACCACATAAATAAAATGAAGAATAAAAACCACACAGTCATATCAATAGATGCCGAAAAAGCCTTCGACAAAATCCAGCATCCATTTCTGATAAAAATGCTCAGCAATGTGGGAATAGAGGGATCATATCTCGACATAATAAAGGTCATATATGAAAGCCAACATCATACTCAATGGGCAAAAACTAAAAGCATTTCCCTTAAGAACAGAAACAAGACTTTCACCACTCTGATTTAACATAGTACTGGAAGTCTTAGCCACAGCAATCAGACGTGAAGAAAAAATAAAAGGGATCCAAATTGGAAAGGAGGAAGTGGAATGGTCATTATTTGCAAATGACATGATATTATACATAAAAAACCCTAAAGACTGCATCAAAAATCTACTAGACTTAATACATGAATTTGGCAAAGTAGCAGGGTACAAAATTAATGTCAAGAAATTGATGGCATTCTTATACACCAATGATGAACTCACAGAAAGAGAAACTAAAAAAACTAATCTCATTTACCATTGCAGCAAAAGAAATTAAAATATCTAGAAATAAACTTAACCAAAGAAGTGAAGGACCGATTTGCAGAAAACTACAGGACATTGAAAAAAGAAATAGAGGAAGATATAAAAAAGTGGAAGCACATACCTTGTTCATGGAATAGAAGAATTAACATCATTAAAATGTCCATATCACCCAAAGCAATCTATAGATTCAATGCAATCCCCATCAAAATACCAACGACATACTTCACAGAACTAGAACAAATACTTCAAAAGTTCATATGGAACCAAAAAAGACCCCGAATAGCCACAGCAATCTTGAAAAAGAAGGACAAAGTAGGTGGAATCACAATACCAGATATCAGGTTATACTACAAAGCTACTGTAATCAAAACAACCTGGTACTGGCACAAGAACAGGCATATAGATCAATGGAAAAGAACAGAGAACCCAGAAACTGACCCAAAAGATTATTCTCAATTAATATTCGAGAAAGGTGGCAAGAGCATACAATGGAGTAAAGACAACCTCTTTAATAAATGGTGTTGGGAAAATTGGACAGCTACATGCAAAAAAAAATGAAACTAGACCATCAACTTACACTCCACATAAGAATAAACTCAAAATAGATAAAAGACTTAAACATGACTCGTGAATCCATAAAAATCCTAGAAGAAACTGTAGGCAACAAAATTTCAGACATCATACGTAGCAGAATTTCCACTGATACATCACCTAAGCAACAGAAACAAAGAAAAAATGAACATGTGGGACTACATCAAACTCAAAAGCTTCTGCACAGCAAAGGAAACAACCACCAAAATGGAAAGGCAACCCACTCTGTGGGAGAGCATAATTGCCAATGATATATCAGATAAGGGGTTAATTTCCTATATATATAGAGTGCTCGTACAACTCAACAAAAAAAAGACAAAGAACCCAATTAAAAAATTGGCAGAGGACCTAAATTAACACCTCTCCAAACAGAACATACAAATGGCCAAGAGACATATGAAGAAATGCTCAACATCACTAATCATCAGAGAGATGCAAATTAAAACAACAATGAGGTATCACCTCACACCTGTCAGAATGGCCGCCATCAACAAAGCATCAAACAGCAAGTGTTGGTGAGGGTGTGGAGAAAAGGGGACTCTAATACATTGCTAGTGGGAATGCAGACTGGTGCAGCCACTATGGAAAACAATATGGTGTTACATCAAAAAATTAAAAATTGAATTGCCATTTGACCCAGTGATCCCACTTCTAGGAATATACCCTAAAAAGCCTGAAACACCAATCAGAAAGAATATATGCACTATTTACAATAGCTAAGATCTGGAAACAGTCCAAGTGTCTGTCAGTAGACGAATGGATAAAAAAGTAGTGGTACATGTACACAATGGAGCACTATGCAGCTATAAAAAAGAAAGATCTCTTATCGTTTGAGATGACATGAAGGAACCTGGAGAGTATTATCCTAAGCAAAACAAGCCAAGCAAAGGAAGACAAATACCATATGATCTCACTTATTTGTGGAATATAATGAACATAACAGTCTGAGGAATGGTCCCAGAGACGTAAAAGTGGGGTACAGACTGACAATCCCCAGAAGAGGAGGTGGAGGGGGAGATAAACCACAGAACTTATATGCATTTACGCATAACCAATGGACATGGACAACAACGCTGGGGACAGGGTGGGGAGGGAGAGGAAGAAGGGTGTCAATGGGGGAAAAAGGAGAAACATCTGTAACAAAAATACATTAATTAATTAATTAAAATAAAGAAAAAGAAATGTGTCATTACACAGTATCCCTGACATCAACTCCATGCCAGGCACAGAGTAAGCATCTAATCAATGGGTTTAAACATGCAGGTGGATTCTGCCATAATCCCAAAAGGAATCATAGAGCATAGGCATAATCCTAAATCATCAATATTCTCATTTGATAGATGAGGAAACTGCCCAAGATCACACAAGCATTGTTTTGACAAGCCAGTGATCAAATTTCAGAGTCGGGACTCCATGTTCCACCCGATAATCCTCTATTCAGTTATCAGCACACACATGGTCTTCAAAATTCAGCTGAAAGGTTTGATTGGAAAAGCAACCCCGTGTCTGCAAAGAGGGGAAGGGATCTCATTTAGAAAGTGAGAATCGCCGAGTTGAGAGTCAGGCCCATCTCCATAATGCACATCTCCTCCACAGTGGACTTCCTGTCACTCACTCCAACCATGTACCTTCTCATCTCTGCTGTCTTCTGCGTAGACAACCCTTGCCCAGGGTGATCAAAACCACGCACAAAGTTCTGTCCCCAAACCACACTGCTGTAACACATTCCTTATTTCAGTGGAGGTTTCTAAATGCCCTACCCAGAGCTATACAAGTACAACTGGGTGGCATCACTCACAGAATGCAATGCAAACAATGCCTCCTAAGGTTGCACCACCTGAACATCTGTACACAGCAATCCTGAGATTGCCCTCCAAACAGTAAAGCTTCATGATAGCCAACAGTCTATGGAAATAATATATACTCTGAGTTTCGTTTTAATAGGTGACTCTTTCTAAAGAGTAAAGGCACCTGCAAGAAGAAAGAAGCATCAGGGACCATGGGTTATCTGATTCCTTAGAAAAGCTTTATTATGAACTTTTAAGTAAGCCTAGGATGCAGGTAGAATTTCTTTGTAAACAAAAAAGCTATTGTAATCAACAAGCAAAATAAAAAGGCTTGAAAGAATAAAGCTGGGATATTCGTTGCCAGTCATTAACCTGATTTTCTAATGAATATGGCATTAGGCATTCATTAACAATCATTTGTGTTTATGTTGAACAGTGGATGTATAATGAAGGTTGGTAAATGAAAGCAAAATTAGAACAGGGAATTTTGGACATTTATAAAGCAATTAACTTGTTTGGCAGTAATTACACATTGAAAGCTAAATCAAGTGCATTTAGAAAGCCACAAGAGTTGCCACATAAACCAGAGGTGCTTTGCTCTAAAATAATAGAAAACCTCTCTTTCTTTCTAAATGAAAGAGAAAGGCAAAAGGATGGTATAAATGACGAACAAGGCCCAGGTCTAGTGAAAAGAAAGATGGTTACAGCCCATATGTTAGAGAAGAGGCTAGTTCTTGAAAAATAGGACAGCTCAGCTCATTAAATTTTTAAAAGAAGAAAAAACCCTTTTGTCACAACAAAGATGTGAAAACAGGTGGTACGTCCTGAAGAGTTCACGTTTTGGTTGGTTGCGCACGTGGGCATGCACGCGCGCGCATGCGCACACAAGTCTATGTGCTGGAACTAACTAGTGACGGCGTGCAGAGTAAACCTGAATCCGCAATCAGGTGCTTCACAGTCACCCCATCTCGGCGGCTACCAAGTCTCTGTCACTGGCAGTTTTGTAACATGATTTTTCTAAATGAGTGTTTGACTTCTTTTTTTCTAATTTTGCTCATGGGTAATCATGATCAGTCATTAATCTCTTTCAGGAACTCCTTTTTACAGAGGAGAGAGCGAGGTGTGGTGGTAAATGAAAGGAAGGAGACCCCCAGGGAAAAATCATTACTGAAGTAATGAGGGAGCAAAGGTAGTCAAAATGTCATGTGGCGACACATTCGTAAAACAGAAACTTGGCTGCAAAAAAAATAAATAAATACGTTCAAAATCCTATGAAGGTTTCAAGATGACAAATGAATTTTCTCCGAATTTTCAATGCTACAGTAGTCAGCCAAGAAATACTGCGGAGGTGCTGTTTGGGTTTGTCCGTTGATTTCTGCTTTCCTGGGGCTACAATAGGATGATTAGGCAGGAGGAGCTAGTCTTCTGATGAGCTCAATGGTCTGAGCAAAGGGGCAAAGTTTTCCAAACAGGAGCCTTGAGCATCCTCCTCCATAAGATCGGAAGATTCATGAGCCCTTCCCATATGACAAATATCTTTGCAAACAGGGGTTGTAGGCACTTGAGGGTTAGTAACTAAAAGAAAAGTTCCCAGGGGGATCTATAAAGGGCAGCTGGCTTTGTGGAAACATTTGCAAAGTGCTTGGGTATCAACTATGCTAAAAGCAAATACTTGCTTTGCTTCGGGGTTGGAATGGAAAACGGAAACCAGGAGATAGCTTTTGAAATCCTCTCTTAGGTCATTTAACTACTATTAAATAGAAAGTGTGTCTGCCATGATGGGGTGTGTGCATTTCTTTCAAGAGATGTGGTCTCTCTTTAAAAAGACAAACATTTTCGTTCCGAGCAGAGGATCAAGACATCAATCTGAAAAACTGATTTCACACTTATTTGAAACCATTTTAAATATTTAGATCATCAACCTGGTCCTAAACTGGGTTTCATTTGAGATTTCTTGGTCAGAAAATTGCTTTCTGATCTTGACCAAGACCTCATTAATATTTCATTCTTTTTGCAACAGTCCCAATACCTTGTCCTGAGCCTTCATAGACAAATGCATTTATATATCAGGAAATTCAGGGAATACACTATTCTTGAAGGTGCCTACTTGTAATCCAGTGCTTCTTACATTTTATTGTGTAAACTAGTTAAAATGCAGATCCTGATTTAGGAAGTCTAGAGTGGGGCCTTAGATTCTGCTTTTATAACAATCTCCCAGGCAATGTTGATTTCCCTATAACAAGAGACTGATCTACCGATCCTTGTGGTAGGTAGCTGGTTTAAAAGGTTGTAATTTGCCCTGGCCAGTTTGGCTCAGCGGTTAAAGCGTCGGCCTGCGGTCCGGAGAGACCCGGGTTCGGTTCCCGCTAAGGGCACGTACTTCGGTTGCAGTTTGTCCCCAGCCCTGGTTGGTCGTGCGGGTGGCAGCCGCTCGATGTGTCCTTTCATGTCGATGTTTCTCTCTCTCTCTCTTCCTTCCTCTCTCTCCCTCCCACTCTATCTGTACAAAAAAAATGGAAAAATATCCTCGGATGAGGATAAGAAATAAAAAATAAAAGGTTGTAATTTTAGGACCAAATCAGTTCCTCTCCAAGAAGAAACCTGGAAAGTGTAATGAACCAGAAAGTAAGCAATAGAGGAATGAATTACCCATTAGAAATTAAATACACAAGGAAAGTGGTTGAGTCACCACGATTTCTTACTGTGTGCTTCGCAGCTGCCCTAGCTCTTTGTCCACCTCTCCAGTTTTTAAAATCCTGAGAGTCACTTTACCAAATAATCATCGATATGCCATGCACTATATTAAGCACTGAAATGTAAAAATAAATGAGGCATAATCCCTACAAAGCTCCCCCAGCCCAGTTACAAGATAGCGGGATAGAAACTGGGACAAAAGGATGCATGAGGTATCAGGGGAGCTCCTAATCCAAAATTAAGGAGAAGAATGTTTAGACAAGTTAGAGGTATCAGGAAACACTTCTTGGAAGAGAGGTAAGTTGAGCTGATATAGAAGCAGCAGCAAAAAAAATAATCTAGTTGAAGGAAAAGAGGAGCGTCATTAGCAGAGAATCAGCATGGGAAAATGTCAACACTGGGAGAACGTTCTGACCCCAGGTCAACCAGTAGCTGTGTCCCTGCAACAACTCCCTCAATGCTCCACCAAAGGACTATTGACAGGCAACTATTTTTATCATTATTTGGTAAATGAGAAATCTGAAGCCCGGAGAAGTGAATGACAACCCAATGTCGAATCACTGATAAGTGGTGGCGTTGAGACTTCACTGTGAATCTGCTGTGTTCGTTCACTGTGTTCTGGGGTCTCCAATAAGCATTTGAATAGGACTGAACTGTGGGATAGGAAGCAGTGAGTGATCTGATAAGAGATTGGTATTGCTTCTTCCATAAGGATTCAGCCTTGATCTTTCCTTCCCTCAACTAGTATTTTGCTACATAAACAGAAAAATAATTCATCTCAATCCCATTTAAGATTTTAACAGCCTTGTTCAGACTCTAGTTGACAAAGAATTTGGGACCCTTAAGAAACGAATGTCACTGTGGTTCACATGCTTATTTATTGTCTTTTCAATGTTCTAGATTTTAAAGAATATGATCAGACTCTAAATGCTCAGTGTGGACCAAGAAAATTATGGACAAAGCCACAGCTAGGACCATGAAGCGTTCGGCTAAGTACAAAAAGCCCAGCTCCTCTGGACAGATACAGCTCCAAGACAAGGCTCGGCTTGACCAGCAAATGCACCTGGATGTCAGCCTTCACTTACCCCTTAGCCTGGAGTCCTAATGTAGGGTACACTGTTCCAACTGTACATGATGGCCCAGATGTTGTTGACTTTAGCTGGGGTACATAGGACATAGCACAGGGGGAACATAAAAAGTAGATTCTGGAAATACAGTGACATGAAAAGGGTTATTGGTCTAGTACATACTACTTTTAGGAGTTTAACCAATGAATAGAAAACAAGAGATGGAACAGAAGCCAGACAGGGCAGTGGGGTCAAGTGTTGACTTTTCCCCCCTAAATAATTAGAGACCTGGGAAAGCTTAGAAACAGAGGGAGGGGGTATGGAGGTGAGGAAGCAGGCTGAGCACACACAATAGTCAATTTGAAATTCAAAAGCATCAATTCCTTATTCTAAGCCTCTCTTCAAAGAAAACAAAATCATCTAGGATTAAAAGATTCCTTGAATCTAAGAAGATGTAAACCTGATTCCTCCTAAAATAAGCCCTAGGACTCAACCTTGCACTAAATAACTTATTCTTTCTGTATATCATGATTATAAAATTTATTCCTCACTTTCTAATGGCTGATTTCAGAGGCCCAAGAATAACAATGGGAAAATGGATTTCTCACTCTCATATGTAATTGTTGAGGTTGGAACTTATAGATGAGCTTCTTACCAACAATTAATATTCACAATAAATTATTTATAACCAAAAACTGTATATTCTTTGTCAGCTCCTATTATAACACTTTCTTAACATACTAAAAATATATTTCCTGGAAGATCTTCTCTTCCTCTGGTAACGGGAGAATCCAGGAGGCGGACAAGTTATGTTTTGTGTGGCCAAATATTACTAACTTCATTATAAATCCATGATCCTAACTTTTTATTCTAAATCAATATGGTAAAGTCATAAAATAGTAGTGTTAACAATAATTATCAGGAATAAGAAGAGTTAGGGGGTTAGCTAGTCATGTTTCATCTTTTATTGTGGTTATTTCAGAAGACACATTGAATTTTCAGGAACCCGCCAGTCTAGTCAAAAGAACTCACAAATCCTTAACTAACATATGCTAACTTTTCTTTGAGGAACAAAAGAAGCATCTTTGTTTGTTCCTCACCAGCAAACACCAAGCCATCTAAAAGGAGGCTTTTCAGAGGCAATGTTAGCAGGGAAATTCAATTGTATTTAATTAAGTTCTTCCCCCAAAAAACTGCACACAGAAGCACCAAAGAGGTTATCAGAGGTCAGATGCCTGTCATGACTTTCTGACCCTCCCAAAATGCCAAATAAAAGATAGTGGTATCCCTGCTGGTAAGATGGGCTTCCACGTTTGTGTCCCACCCTTTATGCTTTAATTTAATAGCAATCAGCACAATATGGCTGCTTTTTGCTGGACAATAGGACGGGCAGCGGGTTAGATTTACAGCGTTGCGAGGGGACGATAGGGAACAAGAGAGGCTCACTGTGGCTTTTAAGGTTCAATAAGAACATCACTTTGATACCCTTAAAAAAACTTGAAGATCTACTTAGCATTCATTGTTGTCAGAAACGGGCAGATGCGCACTTCTGAAATGTTGTGTCTGGAGCTATGTTATATTTTCGGCTTTCTTACAGATCCTTTTTTAAAAAGATGGTCAGATAAATAAGATTTCCTTTCTACCAAAAAAAAAAAAGATATAGTATCCATTTGGGAAGTTGGGAGCTCCTTGACTTTGAAAATATTAAGTATTTATTTTGGGATCCTTGTTTTCCAAATTTCATAATTTTCACAAGTCTACTAACAACCTTATCATGAGCAAATGCAGTAACATGGTCAGAAGTACTAAATGTGTTTCATGAAACCAGACAAAGTTCATTAACCCAAATGCTATTTACGGTCTTGAATGTTTAATTACAAATGAGCCCCAGACATGGAACTTACTTCCTGAGACATTTCATGTTTAGGAAATTACACTCCTAAGTGATACTGCAAGGAGAATCTTAGGATCTCAGACTCCGAAGACATCTTAAAGATCATTTAATCTAACATCCCCCCGACGTTCGACTCCCCCAAGCCTCCAGTCTGTATGAGTCATTCCACAAAGACTCCAGACTCCCCGTTGGCTGCAGCCACCCATTCCCAGGGAGACATTCCCTTTCATAAGCAAAAACTGAAAACTCAGCCTAAAAAGAGACTTGATTTTGAGGCTCCTGCATTAATAACTCTTTTCATCACAGTCTGAAGTAGTAGACACCAGAGAATTCAAGTGGTAAGTAAAATATACAATGATATAAGTAAATAAGATCACGTTACAGTTATATTTTTAAAATAAACCCTTTCACAACCTGAGGGAAAGCCGACCTTCACCAAACAATAGAACCAGTTACATGAGGACTGTGGACACCTATGAGTATCTGTTTAACACCAAACAGGTTTATAAGATATGATGGAATTAAGCAAATGATTGTTGCATGATTTCAACCACAGAAGCAAAAGAGAGTTGTATGCACTTGGCTACAGCCCAGAGACAACTGCCCGGCCAGCAGTGAAGATGCCTCAGACACTGGGATGTTACGGTTTTATTTATTTTTATTTTACTTACTTATTTATTTATTTATTTATTTATTTATTTATTTATTTATTGGTACATGCCTCTAGCAGGAACCGAACCCAGGACTCTCTGGTCTGCAGGCCGACGCTATACCCGTTGTGCCAAACCGGCCAGGGTGGGATGATACGGTTTTTTTTTGTTTGTTTTTTTTCCTCATCCGAGGACATTTTTCCATTTTTTGTACAGAGTGGGAGGGAGAGAGAGGAAGAGAGAGAGAGGGAAACATCGATGTGAAAGGGACACATCGAGTAGCTGCCACCCGCACGACCAACCAGGGCCAGGGACAAACTGCAACCGAGGTACATGCCCTTAGCGGGAACCGAACCCGGGCCTCTCCGGACCGCAGGCGGACGCTCTAACCGCTGAGCCAAACCGGCCAGGGCAGGGATGATACGGTTTTAAAGGAGGCGCTGAATATGCCTACTTTGGTCAAAGAGTTAGGCATCCATGTGAGACTCCCCAAGAAGGTAAGGGGGTTCCTACTGGGAATCAAAAGAAGCAATAAAAAGTAGATGAGGAAAGAAACTTATTTAAACTGTAAATTCAAGCGTGCATAACTGTAAACGTCTGGGTATCAGAAACCTCTTTCTTTTCCTGGGATTCTGGTCAGGTGGATGGAATGAATGCATTATACATCACTACACATTCACATGGTCTCGCCTGTCCCTCAAACCACTCAACCCTGCTACTGAGAGAAAAGGACAGACTGAGACACCAAAGCCATTAAGTAGACTGTTCCTGATGGCCTCCCCTTCTCCCAGCAGTACCCAGGAACCCAATCCCCCACCCCCGCACCCAGGAGACTCAGCCTAGGAGCTATTGCCTGCATTCTCTACCCAGGAGCAGGTCCTCCACCAGGGCAGCTCAGCTCGCCTATGTCCTAAGCGGGAATGCCTTAAATTCGAATCCCAGACCCCCTGAATGCAAAGCTCATGTCCCTCCCACTGCACTTCCCTCGTACCGGCCCCTAAATCAGTTAATATAGCCTCTGACACATACGAAGCACTGAGTAGATGCAGCTTTTGGCTGTTTTATTTTTCAGACAGCGGCTGAATAATCTGCCCAATATCATGCCTGTCCGTGACTCATGCTTTACAGTAACATATGCTTTCAGAATTTAATTTGGTTTTGAACAGACTTTAATGCACTGAGAATCGGAACACAGGATATTCATAACGAGGGACAGAACACAATAGTCACCTGACGTGAAGAGCAATTATTTAACACGAATTCACGAATTGCTTGATGGTGTTTTCTCGTGGAGACCAGCACAGCTGCTACCCTGAGAACGTGCCCCCGTTTCCAGGAAGAGAAAAGACTTCTGTCCACTTCTGTAGGTCTCCCTATTCTTCTCTGATGGTCCCCCATAATTCAGCAGTAATCATTGAGGCACTGTTCTCTTTGTTTCAAAGTGTTTCTTACTGGCCTTTTGCAACTGAGTGTGTGTGCGTGTTGGTGGTGGGGTGATTGGGTTGTTGGATTTTTATTGTAATTACAATGTACGTTATTCAATAGGACATGCACATTTATATAAAATCACACAGGAGTTGATATAAAATCATTGTGGAAAAAAGTTTTCACTCCCAGAGTTTTTCCATTGATCTGAAGAGTTGGTAGAACCCTCAAAAGCAGAGAAAACATTCTAGGAACCAAACGGTTCAGTGCATTGCAGGGGATGGGGTGGACTGGGTGGCTTGTGTCCCTGGACAGAGCTCGACCTACTGGGGAAATAGGTAACTTTTCTTAGGAGGCTGGAAATCCTGTAATTGCCAGAGAACATTTCTGCAATGAAGTTTTAGGTTGGTTTCCTTTTTTTTTTTTAATTTTTTTTTTCTTTATTGATTTTAGAGAGAGCGGAAGGGAGAGGTAAAGATAGAAACATCAATGAGAGAGAACATCGACTGGCCACCTCCTGCATGCCCCCCACTGGGGGATTGGCCCACAGCGTGGGCATGTGTCCTGATCAGGAATCGAACTGGCGACCTCGTGGTGCATGTGTCAATGCTCAACCACTGAGCTACACCAGCCAGGCTAGGTTAGTTATTTTCAGCAAGCCTATGCAAGAATGATACATTTGTGGGGACAAGACATTCTCTCAAGACTGAAAAAAAAGCATTAAAGCAGCTCACCGCCCCCCAAAACAGAGTTGATTCATATATGCACTATGTTTCCTACTACATGCAGGCAGTTAAAACAGAGTTTGCTTCGAAGAGAGCAAAGATTGTTTTCCCTGAAATAACGACTTTATAAACACTCTGTCCCCTCTGGAAAAAGAAGTCACTGTTCCATACTTCGCATGATTCTGATTTTTCTTCCTTTCGAAGCAGTGACCTTGAGAACTGAATCAGAATTCTACACCTCTGTTTTAGCCTTCCACACCCCAGCATTGTGTTTCAAAGAAAACTGTATCCCATGAGTCAAATATTTGTTTTCACAGTAGTTACACAGAAGACATTACATCTAGTATATGCAAAGACGAAGGACTGGTTGCTGATGTTGATGTTGTTTTACTAAGAGAAAAGGCCTCTCCTTCCCCTACACTCAGATGTGGACTTTGAAAATTGCGTCTTCCCTGTAAGCCTTCATATGTCACTACAATAAAAGCTACCTGAATGTCCCAGCTCAGGAAGCTTTCTTTTGAATACACAGATCACCCTCCTCAATATTTAGGAGAAAGTTAATAATGAACAGAAACCACAAAGAGTAGCACAAACAGAATTTCTCTCTTCTATCTGTGAAATATGACCAGTTGCTGAGTTGTTTTAATGGGAAAGTCCCCTAACTTAACTGTGGCACAGTCCATGTGTTATAAGTGACCCAAATCAGTGTAAACGTAATTATCTTGAGGCACTAACCAGTCTCTCTGCCTCTTATCTCTCTCTTATCCCTCTCCTCCAATCCATCTCCCAAATTGACCTGGATTGATCTTCCTAAAGAATAGTTGACCTTGCCCAGCCAGTGTGGCTCAGTGGTTGAGCATTGACCCACACACCAGGAGGCCGCAGGTTTGATTCCTGGTCAGGGCACATGTCCAGGTTGTGGGCCCAATCCTCAGTGAGGGGTGTGCAGGAGTATGCCAATCAGTGTTCTCTCTCATCAATGCTTCTATCTCTCTCCCTCTTCCTTCTTCTCACTCTAAAATCAATAAGTAAACAATATTAAAAAAGAAAAGAATAGTTAACCTTCATGTATGTTCCCTGCTCACCAAAGGTTCTCCACACTCCTTTGTTTGGTGTTTAAAACCTTCTGCCCCTTTATCCAAACCACCTTTTCAGCCATATTCACCACTCTCCGCTGGACACCTCTCAGCTCCCCCTTGCCCACACTTTTCTGTTCCCAACATGCTTCACACCTTTCCAGCTGCCTGGCAGCATTCATACCCTGACTTCCCCTTGCCAGTCCTTATCTGTATCCAGGCCCCGATTTTAATAATCTAGGAGCCCATCAGTAACCTTTAAGCATTTTGAAAAGAGAGACTGTCTTGCTTATTTTTTAATCTTTTCAATAACTACGAATGCCTTATACTGGGTCAATGCTTGCACAATATTTACTGGATGGGTATGTGGAAGAATGCAGAGATGAGTGGGAGAAGAAATGGTTGAATTAATGGGTGGGTGGGAGGAGGATGAATGCTGTGGATGAATGGATGGGTGCTTCGTGAATGAACTGGTGAAGTCTATCTCATTGCACGAGATTCTAGTTAAGAGAAACAATATCTAATCGTCAGTTGACACTTAAAAACTTTCTGATAAAGAATGTCCGTTGGCCCTGGCCGGTTTGGCTCAGCGGTTGGAGCGTCGGCCTGAGGTACAGAGAGACGGGGGTTCGGTTCCCGCTAAGGGCACGTACCTCGGTTGCAGTTTGTCCCCGGCCCTGGTTGGTTGTGCGGGTGGCAGCCACTCGATGTGTCCCTTCACATCGATGTTTCTCTCTCTCTCTCTCTCTCTTCCTCTCTCTCCCTCCCGCTCTATTTGAACAAAAAATAGAAAAATGTCCTCGGATGAGGATAAAAAAAAAAAAAAAAAGAATGTCCGTTGAACTCTGGTCCAATCTGACTCTGTGCACAAAGACATTTTTGAAAGATAACTTTGCTACTCTGCCCTACCAAGAGTTATGTAGAACTGTTGTTGATTTCTATAGCTAGCATGGGAATGGTATTTAAATGAATCTCAACCCAGATCTATTTCTAAAATACTACCTAACCAAATCTTCCTTTCACTGATTCGAAAAATCTAGTGTTTTCTCAGTACAATAATTTTAACATCTGAAAAATTCAGCTTTCTGGAACCATCCACATCTAGGTCTCGGAGATTTCAAAGGAAGGAAGGTAAAATCCCGACACCAGCAGGCTGTGCTCTTCGTACACAGGTGTGTGCCGCCATCCCACAGAGCCTGGAGACGCTCATGTAACACAGAATGCTGCCAAGATCGTCTGATCTCCAGCCCACAGCAGACTGCGGGTTACCTGGATACAGCAAGGGGCTCTGGCACAGAGCAGTGTATGTACTGCAGCAAAAACTAACAATGTATAGCCAACTGCTAAGCAGGGAACAGGAAACCTCTTGTAAAACAATTTTACGAAGCTCTTTTTCTGTGTGCAGTATTCCATTAAGTGTCGTCATTGTCGCTTTAGTTTGTTTTGTTTTGTAACCATATTATGCAGCTTACTTCGATTGTCTCTGCTGCTGACCAAAATCTGGAGTTCTGGTCCCCTGAGCCCATCAGTGAAACAGGGTGGAACAGGCGAGCCTCAAACAGCCGCAGCAGAGGGGAGCAGGAACGCAGCCCTGGGCTATCACGAAAGACTTCCTGGCGGAAGCGCCATCCAAACTGAGACTGAACAAAGCATGGGCGGGAGGACAGCACAGGCAACAGAGAGCGAGATGGTGGCCCCTCAGGGAACACAGTAGTTTAGAGAGATGGCAGCAGGGAGAAGACAGGAAGGTTGGGGCGAATTAGAGCTGGAGAGGAAGTAGGGTTTCGATGGCAAAGGACTTCAGAAATCTGTACAGGAGTGTGGCATCCTTTGGAGACAGTGGGTGGCATTAGAAGGTTTTAAGCCAACGCGTGACCCTTTAAGTAAAGATACATTTCACAAAGGTCACCTTGGCCTCAGTGTGGAGGTTGTGTGGGATACAACAGACTAGAGGCAAAGTGAGGGCATAGGCGATGATGCCATTGACAGCTGTATGGATCCCAGGGACGCCGACTCTGCAAGTGCCGTGCCCAGAGCCTCCAGCTGCATTCCCAAAGTCTCCACTGCTGCCTAGGGCACACGCCGTCCCTCGGACCTGCTTGTGTCCTCTCCAGCTTGACCTTTGCATTTTCAGAGAACCTTAGCTGAGAATCAGCCTTTGGTTATTTCCATCCCAGCCCCCTCCGGGGACACATCGCCACAGCCTGCCTCCTAGCACGGGAACCTGCTGTCCGTTCCTCCGGCGCCCCCCGAGCAAGGATTTCATTCAGAAGGTTTCCTGCCACAAAACTGAACTTGTGTAGGAAATTTTCTGCCACGAACGTTTCCATAACTACTGTTAATATACAAAATCATATTGATGTGTGTATATCTCATATAAAATTGCATTTGTAAAAAACAGAGGAAATGTTACACAGGGGGTAGTTGCACTCTCCTCCCCATGCACACATTTTACATGGTCATTATCTCCACGAATGTACACACAGAGTCACGGGTGGGGAGGACCCACAGACTGATGAGAAATGAGGAAAAAAGAGAAGGAAGAGAATGTAGAAGCAAGGTAAAGAAGCAAACAAGAACACCAAGAGCAAGTAAACGTAAATTGAAAAATGTGTTAGAAAACAAAGTGTACTGATATCAATACGGTATAGAAACCAAAACTTGATAAAGGGTATATTCCAATATAGAAGCATGGTCCCGATACTGTTTCAAAACAACGGTTCGATGCACATCACTGAGCTATTATTATTCCCTCATTACTGACGGATGCAGACTGCCGGCAGTCAACACAAATGTTTCTGTGAAAGGTATAAATTAATTGCTAAAATTGTCAAGATAACAGCTTCCCGGAAGGAATGACTAATCGCAAAACGCTTTAGTTCTAGTCTCTGATCCTATATACTTGGTACACTCATCCTCCAAGAAAAGAAATAAGATGCTCAGACAGTATGCTACTTGTATCTGAAATATACTCATGGGAGCCAGAGGGAAAAAATTGTGTATAATAAAGTACTGAACTTGACTAGGTTTGGTATTGAATTATTAAATTATTTCTTCAATAACTAGACCATCAACTTACACCATACACAAGAATAAACTCAAAATGGATAAAAGACTTAAATGTGACTCATAAATCCATAAAAATCCTAGAAGAAACTGTAGGCAACAAAATTTCAGACATTATATGCAGCAGAATTTTTACTGATACATCACCTAAGGCAACAGAAACAAAGGCGAAAATGAACACATGGGACTACATCAAACTAAAAAACTTCTGCACAGCGAAAGATCATGAAAACAGAAAGGCAACCCACTGTATGGGAGAGCATAATTGCCAATAATATATCAGATAAGGGGTTAATTTCCAATATATATATAGAGTGCTCATACAACTCAACAAAAGGAAGACAACCCAATTAAAAAATTGGCAGAAGACCTAAATTGACACCTCTCCAAACAGGACATACAAATGGCCAAGAGACATATGAAGAAATGCTCAACATCACTAATCATCAGAGAGATGCAAATTAAAACAACAATGAGGTATCACCTCACACCTGTCAGAATGGCCGCCATCAACAAATCATCAAACAACAAGTGTTGGCGAGGGTGTGGAGAAAAGGGGACTCTAATACACTGCTGGTGGGAATGCAGACTGGTGCAGCCACTATGGAAAACAATATGGTGTTACATCAAAAAATTAAAAATTGAATTGCCATTTGACCCAGTGATCCCACTTCTAGGAATATACCCTAAAAAGCCTGAAACACCAATCAGAAAGAATATATGCACTATTTACAATAGCTAAGATCTGGAAACAGTCCAAGTGTCTGTCAGTAGACGAATGGATAAAAAAGTAGTGGTACATGTACACAATAGAGCACTATGCAGCTATAAGAAAGAAAGATCTCTTATCCTTTGAGATATGACATGAAGGAACCTGGAGAGTATTATCCTAAGCAAAACAAGCCAAGCAAAGGAAGACAAATACCATATGATCTCACTTATTTGTGGAATATAATGAACATAACAGTCTGAGGAATGGGCTAGTCCCAGAGACATAAAAGTGTGGTACAGACTGACAATCCCCAGAAGAGGAGGTAGAGGGGGAGATAAACCACAGAACTTATATGCATTTACGCATAACCAATGGACATGGACAACAAAGCTGGGGACAGGGCGGGGAGGGAGAGGGAGGAGGAATCAGTGGGGAGAAAAGGAGAAACATCTGTAACAAAAATAAATTAATCAATTAAAAAATATTTTTCTTAAATAAAGAAAAAAAAGTGGTGTTGCTCTGAAGGGCAAGAATGGAATGAATCTGGGTGAAAGCTTTGTTTTTGAACCATCCCTTGTTCTAGTCAAACCTCTTTAAATTCACTGAAATGAATTTGAATCCTGTAAAGGTCATGA